>NC_072812.1:0-2400000 GCF_003013715.1 Candidozyma auris | reverse complement strand
GATCAAATGGAAAGGTGCTCTGAGAACGTTGGAAGGCACCATCACGTTCATGGTGGTTACCTTTGCGTCGTTCGTCGTCATTGACTTCTACCTTTTGCCGGAAGAAAACAGAGTCAAAAATTGGGAAAACACCTTTATTGTCGCCATGGTGGCTGGAATCCTCGAAGGTTCAGCTACCCTCAACGACAACATCTTGATCCCATGCATGGTCACTTTAACCTACGATCTCCTCAACCGGACGTTCTAGATTGGTCTGAGAGATGAAAGACTCGAACAGAAGTACGTTGGAGTAGCGCTAAGCAGTTTAAGCGACTAGGGCCGTCAAGATTTCAAAATTGAGGGGCGGCGCAGCGGAGGCGCCATGGAGCAAGTTGCTGCAAAAGAAGTGTCTCAGAGCTACGATCGAGTGGGCAAAGTGCATGAGGCAGCAAAAGCACCGTAACTAGTGGGAAATTTTCATTGGCTTTCGTTTCAGGAACCTGCGTCGCCACCGTTGGAAGGCTGGACCAACACGCAGGAAAAGAAATGAAGATGATTCGACTAGCTTCGCTTTGCTGATGGACTTCCGAGATTGAGTTGCTATTTGTGAGACACCCATCGAGATAGTGCATAAGTAAGCTGCAGGCAGACAGGTCAGAACGCAGCAGGAAGCAGCAGAGCCCTCGATGGAAGTGGGCAACAGCTGCGGCAAACGGTGGTATCGAACAGAGTCCTTTTAAGGACACCGTTCTGAGTGGTCTGATATTTTTAAAAAATTCAAAATCGATGGTTTCACGCCAAAAGTCTTGCCTTGGGAACCAAAGCGCTGCTTCCCTACCTGCAGGCGCAAGCTCTTTCTCACTCTCTGGCTCACAATAGACTATCTGCACACAATTGCGGCGTGTGCTTCCCTTGGGCTGATGACTGAGATGTTTCAAGACATCTCAATTTTAGTCCATCTACCCGACGTGCTTAGAGAAGCCTCAACTACTGCCTTTTCCCTGAACCACTGTTGAGTTCATTGCCTTCTCCAAAATAGTCTCGTTTCTCATTGGCCATGTCTGAGTACCCGATATCGTGTATATCGTGCCGCCGCAAGAAGATCAAGTGCAACAAGAAGAAGCCGTGCAATCAGTGTGTGAAAAAAGGGGTCATTTGTGAGTTTCCAAGCAAGTTTCGTAACATTAACATCCAAAATGAGCACGACTCCAACGCCCATCTGCACGAAATGAGCCCCATGAGGTCGTCGTCGCAGCTGCTGTCGAACTCGACGCTGGAGGTGAGTCGATTGCATGAGGAGGTCGAGTTGCTACGAAAGGAGAAGTTGGCTGTTCTCCACGAGAACTTCAAGTTGAGCCAGAAGAACTCGGAGTTGCGGTCTAAGCTTCAGACACTAGGCCGAACTCAGAACGCTGAGCACGACGATGAACATGGGATCGAGATTGCTGGGGAGACTACAGAGCTCGGTGAAAAATACTACGGGCCTTCTTCGTCCAATTATATGATCGAAGCGCTTCGACTGAAGAAGGATCAGAACGAAGAGTCGGTGTCGAAGTCGGATTCAAGCAGTACGCCGTTGAACAATGAAAGTCACCCGACGAAAAAGAAGCAGGACGGCTCAGAATCCGACATGGACACCGATGGCCACCACGGCATTGCGTTTGCGAAGAAGTCGTTGCCCTGGTTGATTCACCAGGACGGCACGCACGAAAAGAATCTCCATGTCATCAAGAAGCTTGTGGGCTTTTTCTTTGAGCACAGTACGTACCGGTCGTTCATTTCGAAGCCCCTTTTGCTTGAGTTTGTCGATAACTACGACCGTATCACCGATAAAGACTGGGAAAACGACGATGATCTTCTTCTCTTGCATATGGTGTTGATACTAGCAGTGTCTCGTCTCACGCCGAAAAGCTACAACGACCTTCGCCTCTCCGATAAGCCCGTGGACTCTATTGTCGCCTTGCATAAACGATGCCAGTGTCTTGTGAAGAACGTGCTCTACCGTGGCTTCACTAAGCTACGTCACAACCTATTGAACGAGTCCATCATGACTGTACAAGCCTACATTCTATGCACTGAGTGGTACTTCATCGACCAGCGTTATGAAGAGTCGTGGTCGATGTTGTTCCACTGCTGTGCCGTCGCATATGCCATTGGCCTCCACGTTATGGTTAATATGAGAACTACCAATGATAGTTTAGAAGAGGCCCCTGTCAAGTTGGCGGCAATGTCCGGAAAAGAGGATTCAAAGGACGGATCTGCAGACAACAAGGTCAAGGTTGAAGATAAAGACGACGGATTGTCTCAGGAGGACGAAAGCGGCGGTGACATTCCAAGATTTAAAGTGTGGTTTGCCTTGAAGTACATGTGTGGTCAGCTTTGTTCTGTTTTGGGCCGTCCAAACCCGATTTCGATCCAGGTAAATTCGGTGGTTCTCTTCACGTCAAACCAGGAGAGCCTTCAGAAAATTCGTTTGGACTCAGAGAAGACGCAGGTTCAATTGAAGATGGGCTTGAGTGAGTGTCTTCGCTTGTCAAACATGATGCTCATTGAAAGTTTTATGATGAACTTTACAATTCAAGACGTGATGCGCTTGGACGCTCGTTTTAAGGAAGAGTGTGAAAAGCTCAAGTGGTTTGTCAGTCAGGAATACCAAGCTCTGCACTCAAGTCCTACAGACTCCGTTGATGCAGCATGCCACATGCCTTTGACTGTCGAGAGAGAGCCTGCAATTGTGGACTTGATCATCTTGCACATCAACAGAGCCAAGTTGCTTGAGCCTTTCAGTAATCAGTTCTTGGGACCTGAAGAAAACAGATACCTTATCGAAGCTATGTGTGAGTCCATTTCCAGGTTTCTTGACTACACTGTCGAATTTTGCAAGGATTTCTTGCTGAGAGTTACGCCGCAATTTTTGAATCTGGAGGGCCGTGCTTTAAGTCGTACGAAGCTTGGCAAAGTGTTCCGTATGGACCATCCTTTCCTCAATTCGTTCATGTATCAGGGCATCATTGTCATCTTCACGCTTCTCAATTATAAAGCTAAAGAATTTGTTCAGGGTGAGTCCGACACTTTCCTCAAGCATGTTGAGCAGAGGCTTAACGATCTTTTACAATTGTCCTCACAGCTTACCGAGCAGTTGCGTGAGGATGTCAGACTTTGGTCTACCAACATCCTCTATTTGATCAATAAGGATCTCCAGCATATCAACACTCTTTTGAAGAAAAGAAAAGATCACCACCAGAACAATACAGAGAAAAATGGCGACCTAAATAATGAAGAGCTTGACAAGATTTTGGGGTTCTCTTTCAAAGACCCATTTTGGCTTAATGCTGAGAACATTCCCTACTATCTTAGCAGTCCTTCAGACGATGAAATGGGTCCTCAGGTAATGGGAGATCCTTCTTACGATAGAAACATGCAGCTGGCTCAGTTTGGGCTTGATGTTATGGACCAATACAACATGCAAGAGCAGCAACAGTATGCTCCAGCGTGGAATCAAGACACTGGCAATATTCCTTCTCAGCAGATGCCCCATCCGGATCAATTTTCGCAACAGGTACCTCAGCAACAACCAATGCCTCAGCATCAACAATTAAGTGCTCAGCATCAACTTCAGCAAAATCAGACGCCCCAAGCGCCTCATGTCCAATTTTCGAATGTCCAGCAGCCGCTGCCCATGAAAAGCAGAGAATCGTCACAATTTCTGGTACCTAGACCTGGCAACTTTCAGCAAATGGACCCAAAATTGCCGCCACATCAACAACAGCAGCATGCAATACATACTCCATTGGGAAGAATGAACCTAGGCGGCGCCATGCAAGGCAACCCTCTGGGACCTACTCAGGCATCTCAGGGACCCCACCTACCTCATCAGGGTCACCATATGCCTATCATGAATAGCCAAATTGAGCATTCTGGACCCAAAGGTATAAGTGCAAATCCACCCTATAACAACGTCTTGAGCAATCCTCAAGCTGACGGTAACATCAATCAGCAAGAGGAGGATGACGAGAAGGAGGCGGCCACTGAGCTCAATTATGCTCAGTCAGCTCAGATGTCGAACATGCCTCAAGGCTACTACAATCCTCCATACCCCGGGTTCCATGGCCCTCAGTAACCACGTAAATCTAGATAATGCATCACGGTTTTCTTGTAGACAGTGACGTCGAATGATGATCTATCAAGTCTCTATTTTTGCAGCCAACGCGGAACCCTGCAACGGAAGTAGTAGATGTGGTGAAAGTGGAAAACCTGCACACAGGCCCACACAGGCCCACTCCTAAAAGCGGAGTTTTTTGAACCGATAGCGAGATCCACCAACAGCAAATCGCCCAATTCAAAACTGCTGTTTAAGATGTCGTTCAAAAACATATTCAACAAGCAGAATTTGCGGTATATCTTCACCACCCACTTCTGGGGCCCGGTGTCGAATTTCGGAATCCCCGTGGCGGCAATTATGGACTTGAAAAAAGACCCAGACCTTATTTCTGGACCAATGACAGGCTCGTTGATATTGTACTCGTTAGTTTTCATGAGATACTCCGTGGCCATCAGTCCCAAAAATTATTTGTTGTTTGGGTGCCATTTTGCCAATGAGTGTGCCCAGTTAGCGCAAGGGTACAGATGGGTCGACCACCACTACTTCAGCAAGAAAAAGGTCGAGGCAGCATCCTCATAACGCATTTTTTACCGCCACCTAATTTCAATAGAAATCCCTAGCAATCACACCCATATAATACACTTTATCATTCGAACAACGATGTAGGCTTGTTGTTGTGCTGAGTAGGGCCAAACACCTGCTCACCGCCATCGTCCTCACCGGATGTGCTGTAGTCAGTGTCTCCATCGAGAACTTTAGCTCTCTTGTGTGGAATTTCCACAGGGGTCGAGCCGCGCTTTCCGTAGGTGACAATGTCACCCATGGAGCTTGTTTGAAACGAGTGGTTGGAATCAGGCTCAATGCTCGGTTCTCGCCGAGGAGGAGTCCCGATATTCGTGAGACGGCCAGATGCAGATGCATTTTTATGTCTAACAGGCTCTGGTATCTCTCTCTCGGGAGCCCGCTGTATGGCATGCCCGTGAAGAACATACTTGTCACGATTATCATCATTCTCTAGTGGCTCGCCCGCACTGGCGGTAATTAGGACAAGAGTAGCTGTTACCGGCCCTGACGTGTGCTCTAGAACTACGGGGTTTCCATTCCCCTTGAAGTACGCCTCAAACAGCGCTTCGGGTAGCAAGTCATCGTCGTAGTGGGCCATATCTCGCATCGAAGCGCAGCAGGTGATAAAAGTACGGAAGTCCTTGAGACGGAAGTTGATTGACGCAGTGACCCCGTCCAAGTTCAGCTCCATTAACTCGTCGATACTCATCAGAATCGTTATCAGCATGGGTTGCTTCAACAACTCCCGGTCCTTCACCACCTGCTTAGTGTGAGCCACGAACAGAATCTTGGTCAGCTTCACATCGATCATGAAATCCTCCGTGGACACAGGAACAATATCAAGAAACGACTTCATGGTGCCCGTCTCCATCTTTAGGTGTTTGCACTTCCCCAAATCGTAGTCCTTTTTGTACAAGCGTGGAATAAGCACTTCCTGCGGTAGCACCGGTTGGTAGTTCATCAGGTATTTTTTGACAATCATCTTCCGCGTCAAGATCTCGACCAATATCTTGAACTCCTTGTTTCTTGGAACGTTCTGGTGGCAGTCGAGCCGGAGGCAGATGTAACTGAGCCCTCCAGCGTCTAGGTTCTTGAAGAGCACCACCATGTGCTTTGTAGACACAATGCATGAGTACGACAGAGCGTTTGGGTCTAGCTCGCCAGCACGAAAGCCAGAAACCATGATGTTTGCCGTGTCAAACAGAAATTCCCGAAAAAAGTGCTTTTGAAACGAAATGTCTCCATGGCTTGTTCTTGACGGGTTCACCGCCAGAAGCGTTAGGCCAGTTGCGGTGATGGTGAACTTGATTTGGTCCAGAACCTGGGCCAATGCATTGACCGCACGAGACCACACGCTGATGTTTTTGGAGCTGTCTATAGCGGCGACAAATGACATGGCATGGTGGAAATCACGGTGGAGCCTAGCAAGAGTGGTGATGGATCCATATCGAGGCGTGCAGGAATGGGTGCAAAAAAACACCAGAAGGTGGGTGTTGAAGGGTAAACATAAGGGCGATGATGGCAGCCGTTTGGGCAGAACTGTATCTTTTAGCTTCATCGCTACAGTATGATGCGTTCTTTGTGAAAGTTTAGGGGTTAAGGTTTCTGGCACCTGCGGCCATTTGCAAAACTTCCACGATCCGGCGCAGTCCATACATTACCCAAACCGCCAAAGTTGCCAATCCGGCAAACAAAACCTGCAACACTAAAGTCCCCAAACAAACAACACGACTACATATGCTGTACAGACAAAATCTTTCATTTATCGGCAATGTCCTTCCATCTTCCAACTGCAATTCCCCGAACCCCTTCATCTCTTATCTATCGGTCGCGAAAAATCCACCATCCTCACCAATTTCCACCATTACCTTCTTCTTTCAAAAATACAACCAGCCATGCCCTCGATCCTCATCATCAACCCCAACTCATCCGTCAGTGTCTCAGAAAACCTCCGTCGAACCGTGACCGCCCCGCCCAACTCCACCTTGCACTTCTACACGGCTCCTTCAACAGCTCCTCCAGAGATCACCGGCCACGAGACTCTGGCACTCTCTGAACAGGCTGCGCTTCCAGACATCTTGGAAAAACGCCTTCTTGACCAGCACGACGCGTTCCTCGTCGCGTGCTACTCAGATCACCCGTTGGTGGCCTCGTTGGCCAAACACACGCAGAAACCTGTGCTAGGCATAATGCAAGCGACGCTTTTGTATGTGTATGCCAGCGCCCGGTTGCACAAGCTGTTCGTGTTGACCAGCACCAGCGGGTGGTTGCCGTTGCTCGACGAGGCGATCACGAGATTCTCGGGCACGGGCTTTTTCCCAGAGAATAAATTCTATAGGTCCAAAGCGCTTGACGTGCTGGTTTTGGACTTGGCTGACCCCTCGGAGTTGGCGAAAATCACCGATAAAGTGAGCGCTTATTTGTGCGAACTCCAGGGCGTCGATTGTGTGTTGCTCGGGTGCGCAGGCATGGCTGGGCTCGACAAGAAGTTGGCAGAAAAGTTTCCGGGCGTGAAATTTGTCGACAGCGTCAAGGCCGGCGTGGAGTTTGCCGTGGCAATGACCAGGATGCCGTAAAGGTTGGAGGTGAGGTCCATCAGTTTCAGCCGGCAGGCCCTGGAGTCTGGGAATCTCGAATTTCGCAACCACTTGACATGCACTACTGCCACTGTCTCACCCCACATATCCCTATCTACCACCTTTCTTCTCACTTTCTCTGCCCTTGTCAACATCCCGCAATTGCCATGAGTATCGACGTCTCAGACACAACCCCGGTCAATAAGCAGCCCAAGAAACAGCCCAGCTTGCTTGGGAGGCTTCTTCGCAATAATAACCGCTCGCCATCTCCCGAGCTGGATCAGTCGCTGACCCCGGAATCGTTGCCGCCGTTGGCGGACCTCCAGTTGTCGGGATACGCTCCTGGAACAAAACATCGTGTTCTTGACGAGGAATTGGCTCTGAATATTCGGAACTTGCTTCCTCCTCGCTTGCAGTTGTACAACGAGTGGGAGCTCTTGTACTCCTTGGAGCAGCACGGCATCTCGCTCAACTCTCTATATCGCAACTGCCGCCCAGAAACGCAAAGAAAAAAGCTCAGGAAAAAGAAGGAGAACTCTCATAATGACCAGACTGGGTACGCTGAAGGTGTCATCAAGAACATGGTTGCTTTTGGTGATCCGTCTCGTAACAAGGGTAGTAGACCCCATGGCTACGTTCTCGTCGTCCAGGATGAGCACAAGAACAAGTTCGGCTGCTATATGAGCGAACACCCGCACCCGCTGGAACATAAGCGGTACTACGGCAACGGAGAGTGTTTTTTGTGGAAATGTGAGTGGTACCATGCGGAAGAACTGGGCAAAAGGCGAAGAGAACGCAGGTTCAAGGCATTTCCTTACACGGGACTCAACGACAACTTGGTCTACTCCAACGTCGATTTCATAGCTGTGGGCTCCTCCCACGGGCAGAACGGTCTATATATCGATAAGTCGCTTTATTCTGGGGTGTCTTATCCGTGTGAAACGTTCGGCAATGAAATCTTATGTGAGCACGTTCCAGGAGAAAAGTATGGCTCCTTCAAGATCATTAATCTTGAAGTATGGAGGGTAGGCGAGCTAGATGATGACTGAAAACTTTTGATTATATTTCGTGAAAACCATGCCGTTGAGGATGCTATATAATGTGTGTATAATAATAGCATAAATGCAAATAAAAAAAAAAAAAGAGAGTTAAAATTTTGTAATCATGCTCCATCAAGATAGTGTGTGACAGTTGACAGAGGTTTTATCACCAAGTTGAATTAGATGAAAACCGGGCCCTTGGTGTTGTTGAAAGCAGGGCCAATATCCGAGCAAATGTTTATGTGTTGAAGAATTGAACGATGGAGTAGTATCGAGCTGATGCCTAAAGCGAACTCACCTGAAGACCGTCAAATAGGTCGAAGATGATGTTGTTGCCACTGGTGAAGTCATTGTTGACAAAGTTGCACAAGACAAAGTTATCACCAAAACTGGTTAATAACCTGGAGAAAGCGTTGATTTTATCTTCCTCCACGAGCTCTGTGATGGTCTTGGTGTGAAAGATTTTTACCCACTCGTCAAGCAAGCGGTACACTTCGTCCTTCCAGGCCAAAAAGGAGATCTTCTCAACAATCGTAGGCTGCAAGATCTCCTCGCCGGGGAACACACCCCATGTGACAGCGTTGATGTCATCATCGTGGGCATTTGTCAACAAACTACCCAGCTTGTCGACGGCATAGTACGTGATCACAGAGTGAGCATCTTTCGCGTTGTGAGCTTCCACTCTGTTCAACAAAGTGTGAACCAAGTCCTTGTGGATGAAAAACTCCAAGTATTGCTTCTGATAGACGAACCCGTTCTTGGGACCCCAGCCGAAGACCTCGTGGTTTGATTTAACAGCGCTCAACGCAGGCTGAGAGTTTAATGTAAAGATACCATTCGTGTTCATCTCGATCAAAGCAGGCTTCAAAACTTCCGTATCATCCCCAATTGGACCATCACTCCACGGCAATGACTTGATCTCACCTTTTAAGTAAGAGATCATGATTTGAGAGAGCTCCTGTAAAGATTGAGGACATCCCCAGAGCTCGTAGGCACGTTTTGGCGACTGGCGCAATAACTCTGTGGCAGAAAGATCAATGTCACCAAAAGCTGGCGATCTGGAGTCACCCCAACGGCCGTTGGGAAACTCGTCCCATCCGGATGTACGAGAAATGTAAGAGTACTTTCTGTTCTGCCAGAAAATTGGACGAATAGATTCCTTGGAACGCATTGGGTGCAAAGATTTCCTCCATGGTAATTCGTCACCGACGACAGCGTTGTCCTTGACGTGTTCAATCAAGTTGAGGTGTTCCAACACCATGATTGTAGATCTCTCAAGATTCATGGTGTAGAAGTGCAAGTGGTTCACGTAGCCAGAGTCAATGAGCTTCTGGCACATTTCCCCAACCAAAGCAGTGCCTTTCTCTCTTACAGCGTAATCGTCCTCCTTGATAGGGTCCAAGGCATCCAAGAAGTGCTGAGGAATCTTGATCTGAGACCACTTAGCTCTTCTTATGAAAGCCGAGTAAGTCGAGATTGGCATGATGCCTGGAATAATGGGGATCTCCACACCGATCTTTCTAATTTTCAGACACCACAGAATGAAGTTGTCCACGTCGTAGAACATCTGTGTTATGATGAAATCAGCACCAGCGTCAACCTTTTCCTTCAAGTAACTCAACAACTTGGTTTCATCTTCCTCCTCCGGGTGGCCCTCGGGGTATGCTGCTATACCGATGTTGAAATGGTCCCCGTAGTTCTTGCGAATGTAGCGGATCAAGTCCTTGGCATATTTGAAGTCGCCGGTGGATTCCGAGCCGTCCAATGGTGGATCGCCTCTCAATGCCAAAATGTTCTGACAGCCCGAGGCGTGTGCTTTTTTCAACGCTTCATCGATCAATTCTACCTTCATGTTTGTGCAAGTCAAGTGCATACAAGTTTCCAAGCCCAACGTGGACTGGGCGGTGTAGACCATTTCATTTGTCAACGTCGACGATCTCCCGCCAGCGTTCCACGTAATGTCAATGAAGATCGGGTTCAACTCGTACATTCTGTCCATTCTGTCGTAAAGATTCTGTACACCTTGGGAGGTTTTGGGTACGAAGAACTCGAACGAGAATGTTGCTGGGGGCGGGTTGGAGCACGAATGTGCATGTTCCAACTTCTTCGAGATTTTCATTGTACACTCTGGAGAAGATAGTTTTGCGAAGTAGTAACTTCAGTATTGATAGCTTCTCTTTTTTTTTCACCTCCGGCCTTGATCACTTATATTAGGGCCCTTTGTCCTGCAGGAAACGTGGTAGACTCACTTAATCTCACATGAACCGACCATTCCAAGGAATGACCTCGGGTCGGAAGACATTTTTACCAAAAAATTCTGGCCTGAACTTGATGTCCATTTGGCTTCAAATTGATGTCTTTTATGGAATTATTCTTTTGTCTTGACCTTCTTTTGGTAGATCTCTTCCCAGCGCCAATATGCAACTGTGATTCACAAGCGCACGTGACTGGAGACCATGAGCGGCGGTGTTTTCCTGAATCGGCCTCTGGCCGCGTCCGCAAAAAATACCATACCTAGCGGGCCCCGCTAGTTCAAGTATAATGCTGATCCTGCCTATAGTTCGTCGTGAGGAACGTTTGCAGTACTACCGTTTTCGAGCCCATTTTTTTGCAATCGTTGTATTTCTGCGTCATAGTGGACCCACTCTGGAATCAGACGCTGTACTCTCTCCAATTTGCCTTCTTTACGGAACGGATCGCTGCACAAGTCAATCATTTTGGCTCGATCCTTGGTCTCGTCAGAACACCAAGTCTCACACCAGAGCCAGTCCTGATGTAAAGTATGGATCGGAATCAGCCTTTGCATATTGTTGGGCAAATCTTGGTCTAGGTTGGCGAGAGAGTCTTTGTCGCTTGAAAGCTTTTGGTAGTGTGTTCTGAGCCTGTCTCCAGCATAGTGCATCCTAAATTGCTTTAGGTCAACGACAAACAAAGCGCTTATGTGGTATACCAAGTCGTTTTTCAACACATTCTTCCAGTACCCCTGTTTCCAGAATCTGTAGCCTTCAGTCTCTTCTCTAGAATCACACATAGGCGGGAACCCGTAGACCTTGCCTTTGAGATCGGTGTCAACCAATTCTTGCAAATCTGCTCTAGCAATTTGATCTGCATCAACGAATATGACTTTCTCTAGTTGATTTGGAAATAGAACATCCAAGAACAATATCTTGTATCCCCATACCTGGCGAAATTTTTCTTTTTGCTGGCGAAGCCAAAGGGGCCATTTGTATGATACGAACTCGTACTCAAACCCGTAATTGTCTGCGAGTATGGGAAGTCGGTTAACGAATTCGGCGCTCAAGAAATTGCGAAGAAGCCAGAACTTGACTGTTGACTTTGTGTGCTTCTTCACGGATACCATCATTGCAGACAAGAACCTCTCGTACAACTTACCACTGGCAAGCGAGAAAACATTGACATCGGCATTCTTCCCGACTGAAACTTCCTTCTTGGCTCTAGCAATCTCCTTCTCTGATTTCTCTTGGAGTCTTGGATGGATTACGTTGCCATGTAATGAGAAAACAGCCAACTCCGTGCGTTCAAGCGGCAAGTCATTAACATCGTATTTGTTGTCACTGGCAGAAAGCAAATTGTAGATTTGTCTTCCTTTAGAGCCCTTCTGGATTTCTAGGTTCCACACATCAGGTTTAAGTTGAAACTGAACGTATCCTAGTGTATGCATCACAATGGCATCAAACACAGCCTCGCCATTTGTAACCTCCAATGTTAGTGTTGCGATGGACTGAGCTGTTTTAACATCCTTAGCATACCCTTCAACAATCAAACTGTCCAAGGTGTAATTCAACTCATGTACACTACCGGGCTCGAACTCATCATGATCTAAATCACCAATAGAACCTTTGACGTAAAGCCATCTCGAAGGAGTATCTAGTTCAGATGAGTATTTGGTGGAGCTCACAAGGGCATCAAAAGCAGCTGCGTGACACAGGCCAATAAATGCTCCTTGATCATTGAATCTAGGAAGCGATGTTTCAAATGCCGAGGAGTAGAATCTATCAACACTTTTCGATTCAGGCACAGCTTCTAGAGGTTGCATCAAGATTTGCACATTCACAAACAGCAAATCTTTTAAAGACTTTATGATTGACACAATTTTCTGAGACGCATCAGTTAAGGGATTAACGATCGCTAGAACATCCACAAACTTCATAGGGTTCTGATCTGTAATGTTAAGAGCGTTGGTAAAGTCGAGAGACGAGAAATCGAAGCGGTCAACGTCAGCTTGAAACTGTGAGTCTTCAAGGAAGAATGATCTCGCGACAACTGAGCTTACCAAATCAAACCAGGCAAAGTCATCATATCCACTTTTCTTGAAGTGCATGATACCTTTCCACCTAAAAATGTCAGGATAAGCGTCAGTCAAATCTTTAAAGATGCTGAGACGTCTCCTTTGTTCAAATTCAATCAACTCAATGAGCTCTTTTGGTTCAAAGACTTCCGTCAACTTGAAGTATCTAGAGTTGAACAACATTCCCGCCTGATGCAATTGAATCTGATGCTGCTCAAGAAGCCTTGCTTGACTAGGCAGAATTTTCGTGTAAAATTTGCTTTTTGCTTTAAGTGTCTCGGCCCTGAGTTTTTCAATAGAATGGTCCGTCAAGGGCGCCTTGCCGTACTTATTAAAGAAGTTGATCAACAACGAATTATCCTCGGAAATACTGAATACCCTTATCTCCAAAGACTTATCTTCATAGGTCTCAAGGACCTCTAGGAGCTTAGCGAACTGTGACAAAATGATTTTGGAATTGAAATCTCCAATAAGCCAGAATGTTCCTGGAGCATCATTAAGTTTATTTATCTTTCTGAAAGAGTAAGAGTTCTCAAGTAAATGACTCGAAATCTCTTTATACCTGATGTTACTAAGATCTTTTGGTGACACGCGAGAGTTTCTGGTGTCTTTGGAGTCCTGAAAAAGAACTGCTTTCAAGGGTTTTCCAGTGTCATCGCCATTTCTAATTTTTTGTTGCAACAATCGAACATCATTACCCATCTGCTTAGTCATGGCAGTCTGCCAAGGCGATTTCATATCGTGGATGACCCCGTTGACTATGACAGAAGGTGCGTCAAGAGAAAATTCCCGAACAGTTCTCTTATAGTTTTTGAATTTTCCTTTGGACTCTTCAGAGACTTCGACTTTGTCTAGAACGGCTTGCTTTTCTGCCTCCGTACCAGCTTCGTAATATTGATATAATAATGCAAAAGCTTCTTTCGCATCACTCACACTGAGGATATGATAGAATTTCTCAGCAACTTTCTCATCCTCATCCGATTCGACGAGCGGAATGACACCGACCTGTTGGGGAAGGTTTCTGTCAAGTATGATCTTTGCAAAAGTAAAGAACACTTTCACCTGAATCGAACTCGAAAAGTGAATGGCAAAGGCCAACTCGTGGGCGTTTTCTCTTAGTGGTGGGACCTGTCCAAACTGAAGCATACTGGCTTCTCTTCCCAAGTAAGCTTCTTTTCTATTGATATCGTAAAGATCATAAGGATCATCTTTCTCGATGTTATTGAAGTAGACGAGCCCGCCCGAAGAAGGGTCACTGGCATCGTATTCGTGCTTATAGATAGCATATCTGTTCTCACGATCACCACTCCTATATTGCACTTCCTTGAAAGCACTCATAAGCGCATACTTTGAGAAGAGCAACTTGCTTTGTTCGGTAGTAAAGCCTAGCATGTTCATCTTGTGGATAAGTTCGACCTCCGTTTTCAATTTTTTCACAACGTGGGGGAGGTCCATCTCAAGCTTATGGACTGAAGCACCATTTAGATAAAGACCCACGGAGTCTTCTGAGGCTCCTTTCTTCTCATTCAGTCTAGCAACGGACTTCACTGTTTCGAAGTTCACTGGATTGTTTATAAGCTTGAGGTATGGTGCGTAAAGAGGAAAATTGTTCAAGATCTCCTCAAGAAGCCCATATCTGGCCGACCCTGGCTGCTCAAGAATCAAAGCAGTGATCTTAACAGATAAGTCGTGATACTCGTCACTATCAAGAGCTCTCAAAGGCTTCCCTTCTTGTTTAACATCAGCAAGGAACTTCAGGAGATCGCCATTATACTTCACCTTGGAATTTTTTTTTGTTCCGTTCAATGCTTCTTTAGGCGTTATCACTGCACCATAGCCAGGAATACTAGCACGATCTTTGTAACCTTCCAGAGGCACGTACCTCCACGTGAATCTAAGCTTATCCGAAGAGGAAAATTGATACAACGTCTCGAACATCAGTTGAAATCTAGGTGACTCTGGTGCCCCATACAAAACAAGCAATGGCTTCTTCGAAGCTTCTCCAACGACTCTATCGAATTCTAACGTCTTTTCAGATACCTTTGAGAGCTGCAATGCGTACAAATCCGCATCAGAACAGTAAATTTTGTTTCCATATTTCACCCAAGAAGCCAGGGGATCAGTAATTTCATTCCCAAACGAATCCTTAGCACATTGCTTTTCAATTGATCCCAATGAAGGCTCAACTTCACGCTCGTAGTGCTTGTAATGAGCCACAATTCTCGGCGTATAGATCTTATTTACCAAGTTGAGATCGACCATACCCTTAGCGACAGGCAGTAAGTTTCCGGTCACTGCCTCGTAGTACGATTTGTCTGTGAGGGCTGCTTGTTCACCTTCATCTTCCTGATTAGCTTCAAACCCTTCTTCATCGTCCTCGTCCCAATCGTCTGCTTCAGTCTCTCTTTGGTACAACGCTCTCACTGCTTGAGCATATAGCGACTCGTTGTAAGAGCTCACAGCTTCAATGAGCTGGAGGGCGAAAGGTGCCTCTGGCCAATCAGCATGAAGCTTCACCAGCACAGAACTTGCCGAAACCACTAGGATACACAACCATATATGTGCTAGCATCATCAGTTCAATAGTAGTGTAGTTAGAGTGAACGTCGCCAAGTATGCTACTACTACTACATCAGTGCGCGAAGAGCATCAAGAGATCTGACTACCACATACCTGCTCACCCACTTGTAAATAGTTAACATGCTTAGAGTCGCTAGATGGTTTTCACTTCTGAGGCGACTATGGGCACTGAAGTCGCTTGTTGATGTGCAATTGAAGCCTGACAACTACCAGGCTACTATCACCAAGTATGGTTGGTTTCTTGTACCCAAGACCCATGTTTCTGATGGCTGGACGCTGGCTGAGTTGAATAAGGTACTTGAAAAGCTACCTGAACTCAAGGACCAAGATGACAAAGCACCCTTGACATTTGAGGATCCTAGATACGAGAAAGTTCAGGAGAAGATCGATGAGTGGGCAGATACTGTGGACCTCAAAAAGATGCCTAAAGTGGCCGTGCAAACAGCAAAACAAAAAAGGGAAGCAGCAAATCAAATGCTATATATTAAACAGTCCCTTGGGCATACGCAGTCAAGACCAAAGTCTGGTGGAGCCGACACGAGGGCCAAACATGAAAGAGTAACTTTTACTCATGCATGGAACTACTTCAGAAGCATCAAGGGCTCTGAGTTTCGAGAGAAGGGCGAGCCAAACGATCTGAAGAAGATTTCGAAGATGTGGGCTCAGTTGAGTTATAACGAAAAGAACGTTTATAGAGAGCAGTATGTGGAACTTCTCAAACAGGGAAAGGAAGTATTCCAGGGCGAACTCGTGGACCGGAGAGTGAAGGAAGAGTTCAATCAGCGGAAGAAAGAGGGTATAGGAAAAGGGAAAGGGCGAAGAAAAAAGTCAGCTTCCGAGTGAAATATACTAGCCACAGTATGCATTAGACGATCGCTGGGGCATCTTCATCGTCTGTGTCGTGATCTTCAATATTATACACTTCAAAGTTTTCCTTGTCAAACAGACCCACAAGGTTCTTTAGATGAAAGCCAAAACGAGCCTGGCAAACCTTTTCAATCGCCTGCCACCTGCTGGTTCCATGAAAGATCGAGCCTAGCTGCTCAAGTGCATTGACCAACATCTTTGTATCTACAACACCAAGCTCACTCGTTCCCACGTACTCCTCGGGGATCTTTTCGAGCTGATGCAAGAGCGTCTCAAGATAATGGATAGCGAAGTCGCTGTTTTTCCTCAAAAATGTTTCACTCACCAGCACTAGCCGTAGCAACAGCGTCCACTGAGTGCAAGAGCATAAATTCGCAAGCACAAGGAAAACCGCAAATGCCATCTGAAACTCAGCAAGAAGCCGCCTCGCCAGAGGAAAAAGCTGCCGTAGCTGCCACGAACGGTCCAACGCATTCCTCGTGACCTCCGCATCGCTGTGCGGTAATTCTCTTTCTGTCTCCTTGAAATTGATTATAGAAAAATTGAGTTCTTTCGTTGACTGATCATCAAACGTCTGTTTCGGGTTCTTCTCCTTCAACGTCGCCTCTAGCACCTGATTTTCCTCCTTCAGTGGCGTGGCCGTAGTAATTGTTCTTGGAAAAGCTCCACCAACCTCAACCACATCGCTCTTCTCTATATGTTTAGTGAGCGCTAGCCATGATTCGTGGTTCTCTGGATACAGCACCAACAAAGGGTACTCCTGAGCAATCTTTTCCAAGTCAACACTCTTTGCTCTAAACTCTTCTTGTTCACAATCCCAGTCAATACTCAAAATGTCACCGTCCTTGATTTCAAACCACCAGCCTGCTCTCATGGATTCTCCCTCTAGGTAGTGGAAAAGATGGATTCCCGGGGGAATGACTTTGATTCCTTTGAATATGTGGTTGACATTGAAGAAAGCAGTATCAATTCCAATAATATAGTCGGGAGATCTCAGCGGAAGCAGCTGTATCCATAGCGTTCCCAAGGGCGGTTTGGCCATAGGTGATATATTTTTCGCACCCACATCAATACTACTACAACTACTACTTCTGCTACTACATAGAAAAGTCTTATGTATCCAGTACCCAAAATTATAGTAAGTCTAAATCGTATCATGTGAGGAGCTCGATGCTCTCGCGCTGTCTTCTGAAGTTAGCGTCCTCATCCACGGTTTCGTCGCCGTCGCCAATCTCAAATTCGCTGGCTACGCTTTCCACTATACTCATCTCATGTTGCAATTCTGAAAAGCGCAGCGTCACGAGACGTGAGAGAATGAACCTGTCAATGAATCCACACATTCTGTTGTTGTCTTTGTGTTCAGTGAGAACAAGGTGGTTGATATGGAGTCTTTCCACGATTTCAATTACTTGCTTGAGCGGCGTATTGTCCTTGACGATTATGATCGGTTTCTCCACTTCGAGTGTCACCAAATGCACATTGGCATATCTGTGAGAGAGATTCTGCTCATACTCTTCTTGTTCCGCTCTTACTTGTGGCGGTAGACTTGCCTGGAACGACACAACTGCAGATGTTGGTTGCGTGTTGCCTATGACACTGGCAATCTCAAGATATACGTGCTTTTTGGTGACATAACCCAAGCTGAGGGGCTTGTCGTCACTATAAATGACAGGATAACCTTCATGGGCGTCTTCCGAAAGGAATGCATAAAGTGACGATAACGTGTACGGCTCATTGGGGCATATGTAAAGCTTTCTTGTCTTGGGCAATGGCACCATTATAGTTTTAACCGTAACATCCGGAAGTCTTGCCTTGAATGTTGCGGAGAGATTGGCGAACGAGCAAAGCCCATGCCCTTTGTTACTGTTGACCTCTCCGGTCTCGCCAATATGGTTGAACTCAGTGCTCAACCATGCATCGTACACGTTCTCCACAGAAAGCTGGTCGTTGACAAACTTTGAGGTAAGCACTGCAATCATAATGGGCAAGACATATGAAATTGCACCTGTGAGTTCGAAGATGATGACAACGACACACAAGGTCAATTTTGTTATGCCTGACATGAAGGCTGCTGCACCAACCACTGCATGAGAAGATGGAGACACGAGACAAGACTTGGCAGTGCACGTAGCTAAATAGTCGCCCTCAACAGCCTTTTGGATGGCTTGCGAGATGATTCCCACAAATCTTCCCACGGTGCCACCTAGCACTAGTGATGGCATCAAGATACCTCCTGGAAGCAGTAGTCCGTACGCATAAGCCGACAAGCAAAACCCTTGAAGAAGGATGTAGATTAATTTGAAAAGAGTAATCACCGTTGATGGCTGACACATGAAGTTTTCTGAATTTGATTCTAAAGAAGAATCATCCTTTGGACAGTCCTTGAACAAAATCTTGAGAAAAGCTCCTAATGGCATTTTTGTAAGCGGAACAGTGAATGTAAGCAAAGCCGTGGCTATGGCTACCAAAAACAACTCAGCGTACCTGCCGTTTTTCTCTTGAATGCGACAGAGCACCGCTAGGCGTTTCCAAAGTCTCTGCTTTAAATGAGGATCAGAGAATTTGAGGTACATCTTCGTGTACAAGTGGCCGAAGATTCCTCCTAAGACACCAAGAAGCAAGAAAGGGATGATCTCCAAGAAGAGCCAGCTGAAGTTACCAAACAGAACCTCAAAAAGGTCCTCTTCTTGAAAGTTTTCTCCGTCAGTGAAGGACCTCACACCATTGAGAGCCACAAGTGCCACTGTAGCCGAAACAAACGAGTTCCACATAATTTTTGTCGGCATAAAGTAGGAAGGCAAAAGCTCCACAACGAAAAGGACACCACCAATGGGAGAATTGAACGCCACAGCAATGCCTGTAGCGGTTGCAGCGCTTAGGAGCTCACGACGCATTCCTTCCGAGGCATGATCCCTCAAAATGGCATCGAAGCAAATGGACAAGATGCAACAAGAGATGTGGACCAAAGGGCCCTCGATGCCTAGCCAAAATCCTGAGCCCACCACCAAGCTCAAACAAATAATCTTATAGAGAAGTGTTCTTGCACCCAAATAGCTTTTCAAGTAGTAGTTGAAACCCGAAATAATTAGCTTCAACTCAGGAATACCCGACTGTTTGATCATGGGCGCCCTGTTCATCGTAAGGTAGCCAGCAGTCATTGAAAACACCAACACTAGCGATAAATATATGGGAAATCCCAAAATGCCGCTGACAACAATATTGCCAGACCCAGAGATAATTTGCAGCCAGTCGTACCAGTGGTCTGCTGGACAAGTCAGGTACGGATTGAGTAAAGACCAAGTATCTAGTGAGGAGAAGCATAGCCCTTTTCTGAGGTCGTTGAGGAAAACTGAAAACAAGTCAATGATCACTGTGGCGTATCCCACCAACAACGAGAAGCCTATTAATGTGAGCCACTTTTTCAGAGACAATTGACTTCCACTTTCTCTGTTGGACTCCTTCATCCAGTCTATGTAAGTGTTATTTTCATAGTGACCCTGGAGGGGCCACTTTTCTCTTCCCGTCCGTGGCGTATATAGGGGGTCATGATACCGGATAGTGGGAATGATGTCATCTACTTTATCCATGGCATGGGAATGAATAGGCTATAGTTGAAGTAGTGAGTAGTTGCAAAATGTCCGATCTGGAGAAATGTACAGGTAGTAGTATACAGGTGGGGGCAGGAGAAGACATAAACAGCCCAGGTAGCTCATTGAAAATTTACGGAATTTTGGGGTGTAGCTTCGGAGATGGCTGATCTGACAAACATTTGAACGTTAAGTTTGATTTGTTTCAGTTATTCTCTTTGATATCTTTCAGTCACCACACATGGTCTTTTGCAACCATATACTTGAGCAATGCGCGAGTATCATCATACAAAAAAACAAGAGTAAAAAATCATCTACTCGTCAAAAGCAGGCATTGCCTACACATATTATATAAGAGTAACCTTTCCAATTACTCATTTTACTATTCCACATTTATGTCATTCAGTTTGAACCCTCTGTCGACGCTCAATTCGGCGTCGACTTTGAATCTGGCCAACTCCACTAGTGCTGCCACTGGTCAGGAACTTGCCAACGACGTGCTTGTGGCCAATGGGCCCGAAGACAGTATAAGTGATTTGTCGTTTTCTCCTCAGCAAGAGCTTCTCGCCGTGGCCAGCTGGGACAGCAAGGTGAGAATCTACGAGGTTGATCCTAACTCGGGTCAGAACCAGGGGAAGGCGTTGTTTGAGCATGAAGGCCCCGTGTTCAGTGCTCGATGGTCCTCAGATGGAACAAAGGTTTGCAGTGGTGCTGCGGATAAGCAGGTGAAGCTCTTTGACTTGGCTTCTCAGCAGGCCCAGCAGATTGGTGTTCACGATGCTCCTGTGAGAGCAGTGAGGTTTGTTCAGTGTGGGCCTACCAACACCGAGGTGGTGGTGAGCGGATCGTGGGACAAAACGTTGAAATACTGGGACACAAGGTCTCCCCAGCCGATTTCCACGATCAATTTGCCAGAAAGGGTCTACTGCATGGACTCTGCTCAAAAGCTTTTGGTTGTCGGATGTGCTGATAGACACGTTGCTGCCATCGACCTCAACAACCCCCAGCAGATCGCCAAGTCGCTGCAGTCGACGTTGAAGTACCAGACCAGATGTGTGGCCTGTTACCCTCAAGGCAACGGGTATGCGATTGCCTCCATAGAAGGCAGATGTGCCATTCAGTACATTGATGAAGCTGAGCAGCAGAAGTCGGGGTTTTCGTTTAGATGCCACAGGAAGTTCCCCAATGGGCAGCCAGCCACAACCTCGGCACGGACCGTCAGCAACCAGGAGGTGCAAGTGTACCCTGTGAACTCGATCTCGTTCCATCCGATCTACGGTACGTTTGCCACGGCAGGGTCGGACGGAACCTTCTGTTTCTGGGATAAGGACGCCAGACAGAGGTTGAAGAATTTCCCCAATGTCGACTCCCCCATCACCGCCACTGCCTTCAACAGAAACGGTACGATCTTTGCCTACGCCAGGAGTTACGATTGGTCACAGGGACACCAGAACAACCGTCCGGACCTTCCCAACGAGATCAAGCTACATGCCACAAAAGATGACGAGATCAAGCAGAAGAAAAGGCGATGAGCATACAGCTGAAAAGGGTCTCCGCCCATCAAAAGGGCTCTGAAGAGGGAAGGTCTTAGAGAAGCTGAGCTAAGCCGAGGAAGAGATATCAGAAGGTGACTAGATATGTGCTCAAATGGGAGGTGACAATGAACTAGCCCTCTGGTGATGTGGAGGTTGCCTGTGTGGTATTGGGTGCAAATGCTATTTCAAACACATCAAGAAAACTTGAAATCAGCTTAGGCAGATGAAGGAAACAGCTTTAAGCTTGTACCGTATCAACAACAGCCTAATTGGGAATGGCATTGCTTCCGTTGAACCCCATGTGAACATTGTTTCTGGAATAATAATTATATAGAATTTTGCTCTCTGTGGAGTTGCGAACCCTGCTAGCATTCACTTAACGCGCATGGCAGAGACGGCAGAGAACACAACAATTGGCGAAAGGCTGATGGTGCCATACACACTTCCAGATTTATCACGATCAGAGAGAAAGCGACCAAAACAAAAAAAAAAAAAATTATGAGGCGAAAGCATCAGAATTCTGCCCGTGCACGTTGCCTCCAAACTGTCTTCGAACACTTCCTCCATAATACATAGGTATATATAATTTGCATCCCCCCACGCGGCGGCACCACCCCCAAAAGTTCGCCAGGGTTTCTTTTTTTCACCCGCGAAAAAAAGAAGCTCAGGAGCAGGGGTAGGGCCTCTCAGGCATTGGGATTTTCTGTCGAATCATTCCGCGAAAAAAACCACCCGCACCTTCGCACCCGACTCGATAACTTCCAAAGTGCAAGCAGCCTTCTTTTGCAAACGATCACTATCCTGAGCATCAACACACGGAAAAACCAAAGAACAAGCTGCTGATTTTCTTGCCATGAAACGCCAGCTCATTCCCGAGGCGTTCGTCAACCAAAAAGAAACCATCGACAAAACCTTGATCGAGGCCCATAACCAGCCTTCTTCCTACTACACCAGACGCAACCGAAGACAGGGTAACAACAACAACAACAATGTCAACGGCGGCGTCTACGGCATGAACCAAAATGTCAACAATATGAACAACATGAGCAACATGGGCGTCAGAATGTGGAACCAAATGCCCCAGGGCAACGCTGCCTCGGTGCCCCTTGGGGCGTCGTCGTCGATGAACATGGGCATGGACGTGTACGGGTTCCGTGGAGGTCAGAGTCAAAGTCAGGGTGCAGTTCCCAGTCAAGGCGGTCTTCAGAACAACGTTGGTGTTGGCGCTGGAGGCTTCATCCATGTGCCACAGATCTTCGACGACCAGCCGGTGCTGAAGCCGCTGGCGCTGCTGGTGCTGCTGAACAACTCGGACGGCAGCCCCGTGGACCCGCTTTTGGGCACGAAGACGATTAGCCCGGTGACGGGATCGCTCTTGCCGGGGCAAAACACCGCAGGCAGCAACCATAGCGGCGGGAGCATCAGCACTGGGAACGTTGTAGGCGGTGGCCTCTCGACATTTGATCCTTTTGAAAAAGACCACTTGAAGGACCCCTTGTGGCTGTTTAATTCATCTAATAACTTTTTGGGCGGCAACTTTGCTCCGTCAAGTAACATTTGGGGCGACAACAGTAAGACTGATGCCGCTGTTTGGGGATAGTCGACGCTCTCGATGTGCTCGAGAGTCGAGGTGACTCTAGGGATACTTTCGGGAGTCGAGGTGGCGTTGTGACGATGGCTTGGCCATGACCTCGGGTTATAAAAGCAACGGTGGGTTGCAAGGGACTTGACTACATATTCGGTGGAAAAAGATGAAAAAGATCGTGAATGTGATAATTTAAAGACCAGCCCTGGTGGGCGGGATAGACGCGTGACGTGGAAGCCGGACGTGGGACGTGGGACGTGGGACGTGGTCCCGGTGCTTATGTATTCTTTTCTTGTTTGCGTTTGTGTGTTATTACGGTGTACGGTGTCTGGTTGGCCCGGTGTCGGTATAGGATTGAGTAGATGGATAAATTCTACAGGTGAAGCGACGATGTAGTGTTTTGTGGGATACTTGTTCCACTAATTTTGTAGAAGCTAAAATTACTAGCGTAGACTAGGTCAAGTGCACGAGTCAAGCCACGCCCATCAACTAGCTGTCTCAGGAGTTCCGATGATGCTGCTCTGCATATACGACCACGACCAAGCGTCCATGGGCTCCATGGGCTCCAATGTAAATCGACAAACTCCAGGATTCTAGATATTTGAACCACATTTCAATAGAACAAGCTCTTCCAAATCCACCTGAAAAGCTTCGCTCTCTTCAGAGTGCCCCGTTGTCTAGAACTCTACAGCGTTACCTAGTCGTGGGCCCCAATTGTTCTGCATGTAAACGCCCATTGCCGTATTCGGCAAGAGTTCTCCAGAGGGAGATTTTGGAAACGCTTCAAAGTCTCTGAGGTGTCATGCTTGTCTACAAAAGCATTCCAATCTTTCCACGTTAAAGAGATTGTCGTTTTTAGTGCTGCCACTTTGGTGGTTGATCTTCGCTGCCATCTTCGTTGTTTGCAGCCAGCTCGCGGGAAGGCTTGGGCAAGAGAAGATCCGGACAGAAGTTGCAAACTGAGCCCACGACAAGGACCCAAGCGACCACGACAAAAAGTAGGCAAAAGAGTAGAAACAAAAAAGAAGAACAAAAGTTGACAAAAAGTCTGGCGATTTGATTCTTTTTATACCCTATACGCTCCAGCAGCGTAAATTTTCGTCTGGGCGGAAAAAACCACCCTCAGTCACACCGGTGCCGAGAGTCCCATAAGTGCTCAGAAGACAAGACAAATCACAAATACACAGTAGACAGACTATTTTGGTTCCCACTGTTACAAATCAAATCAGCTCCGACCTGCCCAAGTAGTCACCAAATTTCCCATTCTTTTTCTCTCCCCAACCTCCTTATCTCCCCCGACACTAGGCAGTCCCCTCATAATTGATGCTCAAAGTTCCTTCACCTTTTCCACACCCACTACTCACCCTCCAACCACACCCCCAACTCCCCCGAAAATTTAATCCTCACGCTTTTCTCTATGAGCCATCATAGCACTCCGCAAATCCACAACAAGAGGACCCCGGGTACGATGGCGCTGGACACCCCGGGGCAGTTGGGCAATACGGGCGAAAACTCCATCACTACTTCGGCCACCTCTGTGTCCCACGCCTTGATGGACCTGACCCAGTGTGTGCTGGACACCAATGTGTCGCTGTCCAAACAGCTTCTCAATGCCTACATCTACGATTTTTTGATCAAGAACACCTTGCCTCAGACCGCCAGGCTGTTTGTGTGCGAGGCTGACATTCCGTCGGTGCCATATGACCAGGCTCAGCATCTGCCCTCGAAACAGTCCAGCAGTGCCACTTCCCAAGCAAACCAGCTCTCAGAGGAGCATCACTTGCCCAGGGTGGCGCTCTCCATGGACGCTCCGCAGGGGTTTTTGTTCGAGTGGTGGCAGGTGTTTTGGGATGTTCTCCAGGCGAGAAACGAAAAGAATCCATCGTCGGTGGCCTCTCAGTACTACCAAATGCTGCTTATGAAACAAAGACATCACCAGGAGGCCCTGGGCATGGACTGGCTGCTGCTGGGCATGGCGCCTCGTGTCCAACAAAACCCGCTGGGTAATCCCCAGTTTGCAGGTGCTGGAGGAGCGGCTGGGATTGCTTCTGGGTCTAATCCGCAAATGCTGCAGTATTTCCCTCAGCAGGTGCCCATGCATATGATGGGGCCCCAGGGTCCTTTCCAGCAGAACCCCTCGGGCGTTCAGCGGCAGTTCCCTCTTGATCAGAGGCAGCAACTTCATCAGCAGCAGCAGCAGCAGCAGCAGCAGCAGCAGCAGCAACAACAACAACAACAACAACAACAGAGGATGATGATGGCGATGATGATGAAGCAACAACAGGCACAAGCGCAGCAAGCTCAGCAAGCGCCACAAGCCCTGCAAACTCAACCTCAACAAGCTCAGCCTCTGCAACAGCAGCTGCAACAACAACAACAGCTGCAGCAATCGCAACGTAATCAAGACAACCAGATGGCTGCTCAATCGCAACTACAAAACCAGACTAATATCTCTAATGGCATGAACCGCATGGGTGTTGCCTCTAATGGCATGCAGATTCCTGGAGGACCTGACGCTAGGGCGCAGTTCCTGATGGGAATGAACATGAACATGGGTATGCCTCAGCAGATGTTTGTGCCTCAGCAGCAGGGACCTCTACCTCAACATTCACAACAACACCTTCTGGTCCAACCGCAGCAGCTGCCTGGGCAGACGCCTCACCAACAAGCTCAACAGGCTCATAATCGCATCCAGGAACAGGCCCAGACTCAAATGAACAATCTAAGACAGCAAGCTGTGTCTGTCCACCAACATACCCCTAAGCAGCAGGGACAGCTACCTCAGCAACAAGGTCCTCACCAATCTGGTCCTGCTGCTGCCGCCGTGGCTGCCGTAGCTGCTGCCGCGGCCGCTGCTGCCTCTCAACCGCAATCGCAGGATGAATTGAATGGTAATGGAGCCAAGGGAAAGCAGACAAGGCCCATACGGCCCAGCTCTCGCCCCAACAGTGGTTTACAGCAGCAATTCAGACCTCAGAAAATGGCCAATGGTGGCATGTCGCCAATGGCCTACACAGGTCAAATGCTAAGACAGAGCCAGAACGGAGCTAGCGGCGTTGAACAGCCCCACAATCAACAACACCGTAACTCTAACGCATTGCAGGACTACCAGATGCAGCTCATGCTTTTGGAGAAGCAGAATAAGAAGCGCCTTGACATCGCTCGTAATAGCAGCGCAGGCGATCTCAACTCTATGTCGCAGATGCAACAAGTACAACAAGAGGGTTCCATGATGCAGCCTAACATGCAAGCCGCTCCTCCAAAAGCCTCTCCAGCGCCATCTCCCGTTCTCAATAACAAGAATCTGCCGTCTATTTCTAAAGGCAAGAGGGGGCAGACTGGCAAGAGGAACAGCAAGGCCGGTGCATCCTCAAACAATGCTAGTGGTGGTGTCAGTGGCAGAAATAGTGTTTCAGGAGCCAAGAGAGAAAATGTCACACCTCTTACTCCTGCTGCTGATGTGGACTCATCAAATAAAAAAAGAGAAGAAGCTCCAGTAGTGTCACCTGCGAAGAAGGCTGCAAATAGCAAGACTTCAATTAAAAGGGACGAAGAAAATAAGCCTAAAAAGCAGGAGGAGAACAACTCAGACATTATTGAAGAAGTCGATCTTGACAAGAAGAATGAAATGGATAATGATGAAGATAAGCTACAAGCATCATCTGCATACTTTCACGCCTCGTTGGGCGGTAATGATAAGATGGTATCTGTTGATATTCTTGGGGGTGCCAATGGCGAAAACAACTTCTTCAATTCTGCTGTGGCCTCTGGCATGGACGACGTGGACTTTGAATTCAACAATTTTCTCGATTCCGCGGACGCTGGTCTTAATGGTAGCATTACTGGCTTCAACTGGGGCAATCCAATTGAGGGAGGTGACTAGAAAAATCTGTTTTAGGTTCGGTCGAGAAGATTATGTGTATACGTGGCTGGTTTACTAACCGTCGACGTTTGATTCAGATTCTCTATTTGGTTTCAAAAGTTAATTTTAGTTCTTGAACTTTAGAGTACTTAATTATTTCCTGTTAATTTACGTGAAATTTCGGTTATTGATCATATTTCTCCACTGAGGTTGCCAGAACCCTTTTAAACCAGACATCAGTGTTGTGCCAAACTGCAATAAGTATCAATGACAATATGCTAACAAGAACAGCCGAGCTAGCTGGTGTGGCAGGGAATACATTCCAGCAGACTTCATGGGCAAAATAAATCCCACCAGAAACAAATGGGTTTAAGCCACTTGCGTAAAGCAAAAAGGGAACTTGCCAGCAGTACCAGGAGAGAAATTGGTAATGCAAAGATCTTGCGAATGCAACACCAATCACATTTGTTGATGAAAAGATAAGTAAAATCAACCTTGGTCCGTTTTGCTGGGATAGAAGGAGATTGTCCGCCGAAGCTGTTGACCTGAAGGGCTTTAATGCATCTGAAATAAGCATCTTCACAGACTTTCCGGTGACCTTTGGTGACAAGAACCTCGTGAAGACGAAGATCAATAAAACTGAAACATGGCCCACAAGGAGACCATTAGAGAACGCGTCAGAGAGAAATACTTCTTCGGAAACGAATTTCCAGTTGACAGTCCACTTGTAAAGGAACTTTCTTGAAAAGTTGAAAGCCTGTGTTAGGTATGTCCACCTGATGTATGAGGCTTCATCGTCCCAGAACAAGGGCAACAAAAAGCGCCAGCCAACAAGCAATTGAACCAATGGTATAACCAAAAGTACAGCAATGAACTGCACCATGTTCTCTCCTAAAAGGAAGTACGAGACAATTGCAAAAGCAGGAAGGTACATCAAGGCGTTCATCTTGATGGAAATGGCCAACGAGAACAAGTCGGCTGCAACAGCATTTGCCAAAAACACCATGAACCCGCCCATAGACTTGTACCAATACGATGCCTGCTGCAAAATCACAACGACGCCCACCATTGCACAAGTCGTGAAGCAGTCGTTGAATAAGCGCAACACATATATCAGTATAAGTCGTCTGCTCAATAATAGAAGGTACAACGGCCAAGGCAGAATGCCTTGCACCATGGTGTAAGCCACACATGACAAGGCCACTGTGAACGTAAACAAGTAGCTGAAGAAGAATTGCACACGTCTGATATTTACACCTCCATCTGCAAGCCAGAGCAAAAACTGGTAGACCTGAACGAATCCTGCTGGATACACAATGGGCCCCGTATCGCCCACAATCTTCGAGTAGTCCAACTCGCCAGCATTGACAAGGTCAATTTGCTGCATATATGTTGTGAAGTCAATCTCTGTGTATTTGACTTTCAGGATCACGACTTTGCCTGCTATCGACGCTAGGGCCACGATCATGGGCACCACTAGACGGTTGGATAACGGATCGTAGATAAGCGCTCTGATGCCGCTGTAGATATCGCCCAATACGTTGCCCACTGTAAGTTTTGGAAGCGGCCTTTCGGCTTCCTGGGGATTGTTTAGGTTGTCATTGCTGGCATTTTGAGACCTTGCTTCAACGGTCATGGTAGTTGAAGTTCGCGGTGATGATGATGAGCACGCACACTTCTGTACTTCTTGTGGATGTACTACAATTTTGAATACCTTTCTTTTCATGCTTCCTTTGGCTACTTTAAAAAGTGTCACCAATGCCCTTGACGAATCTAGATAATTGGACGAATATGTCTCTTTTTAAGTGTTCTTAAAACATCTCTCCTCCTCCTCTTGCACTCACGGCTTACCTCACCTCTCATCAGCCAAAACCATGTCTCGTATGCATCCTCCTCTCCATGACCATCATCTCTGACACTGGGTCCATTCTCCTCTCCGGGTAGTGTAATCTTTTCGTTTGCGTGGCCAATTTTGCTGAGCTGGGTTTGTGTTTGCAAGAAGGGAGACTCAAAATGGGTCCAAAACAAGCCAAAGGTCTTGGACGAGGCCCTCACAGCCTCAAACTCCTCCTCTTCTTGCTGTTGCTGTTTGAGAGCGATCTGCTCGGCGAGCTTCCTTTGCTCCTCTTCGTCGGCCTGCTTTTTTTCCACATCGATGTCCTCGTCAGACTCATCAAGTCCCAATTTGAATCCACTGTCAGCAGCAAAAAGATCATTCGTAGGTTTGCTTGGTTCGAACAAAGACCGCAAGGTTTCTGTCTCATTCTTTATATCAGTAACGCGCTCCTTGTTCTTTTCATGTTGCTCGATTCCGTGCTCCTCGTCATAAGTTTTCTTCGTCGCCTCTGTAGAGTACTTTTGGCCCATACCGTCCATCTCGAGCTCGTTCCCCTCGTCATCCTCATCGAAATAAACTTCTGTTTGAGGTCTCTCGTGCTGCAGGAGGTACTCTTGTAAAGACTCACCGCCTTGAGAGGCTGCCTTTCTTGATTCCTCAAAACGTACGACACCCTTGGTCTCAAAATCGTACAGCTCAACGTTCTTGCGGCCCTTACTATCAAGAGTCACCGCGTCCTCGTCGTCTGACTTCTCGTCAATAGCAACAGGTTTGTCGAAATCAAACGTTTCGAAGAAGCGTTCAAGAACGTTGCTGCTGACATCTTTAGTGGCCACCTCTTCGGTAGGCTCGTGACGGGCTTCAACTCCATACCTTGCAGCTTGAGCTCCATTCACACCGCACTTATCAACTCTCTCGACAATGTGATCATCCCCTGATCTCCATGCACCATCTGAAAATTTATAAGTGAGCTCCGTGGCTGCTTTCTTCTCCACGCCCCATAGCTTGGTCTTATAGCACTTAATTTGTTTGAGCTCTCCATTTATGAGGAGCCTCATAGTTTGCTCTCGTCTGATGAAATGTGAGGCTGGACGAGGAGTGGTCCTCAATCTTCCCTTTATAACCTCTGCTCTACCGTTGGTCCTTGAATATTGCTGAGCATACGTTCCCCTAGGCTTGAGTGTAGCACCGTACGATAGTTTGCCTATAAGATCATGCGAGGGAGCCTTGTTTTTTGTGTTGGCGCTTGAACCGTTAAATGTATGTGGAGAGCACAGGTATCCCATACTCGAGTTGTTTGGAGCAGGAGAGCTTGTAGACGGTAGCATGGCCCCAGACATGCTGTTCACTGGGTATTTGGTATTTGCTTCACGGATTCTTTCTATTCTTGCAGCAGCAATGTTGGCCAGCTTTGCCAACACTGCATTGGATGTTTCTGGCCTTCCTGAGTCCTTCTTCCATCTTTGCAAGTAGTCTTCTTTAGCCAACGAGATTGTGAGTTTGCGGCCCATGAATAGGATTCCATTCAAAGACATCTTGAGCTTTTCAAACTGTTTGTCCAGGATTTCCATATCGACAAATGCGTAGTAGAAATCGTTCACTGGCTTTGTTCGAAGGTCTATGGAGCCAGTGACTTTGCCGAATTTGCCCAATCTCGCCTCAAGAGAGTCCTTGCACTCTGCAAGTTTCTGGGAAATGTTGCCTATGTGTATACGTCGGTTCTGGGGAAGGTCCATTTCGAAGCCACTCTATCGTCCGGAAACTTTCCTATGTGGTTGTATAGTGAAGAGGCAGATGAGCTTCGCAGGTATATACACTCCCAGCCAAAGGTTGCCAGTGAAGGGTGTCCACGGATGTAGATTTTGATGAGATGTCCAAAATCTGTTTAGTACCAATGTCTTTTGAAGCCTTAAAGGTTGCTGTATTGGTTGTGTTGGATTTTGGAAACGTTTGCGTTAGCTATTACTTTGAGCTGCCATGAGCAGATCGGCTGCGAAAGGAAACAGATGGGACCCAGAGTCAAAAAGAATGACAATTACAGAAGTTTGTGAACCCGTTGTAAGTTTTTCTCTCCAGCTGCCTAATTTAAGCTGGCTTGCTTTGTTGCCTATCAAAAGTATTCTACTATCTTCAAATGCCTACTTTCTCAGTACATAACATTCGCCAGGGCCGCCCTTACAACGTACCCTCAGACCTTTTGCTTGCAATGGATTCAATCTAGTTGCCTTCCCAGCCCAAAAAGGTCAATTGAATAAGTACCTCATAATCGTCGAAATTTAATCCATTTGCACAAGCCTCTCGAGCCTACCTTATCACACACACCTAAAGGATGCCACAGACACCTGCAATTCGCTTATGCGGCGCCCTGTCTAAGGTGTGCCGCTTACTCGACGGGTCGTTTCACCTGCTCAAATTGCTGGCTGGGGAAACAGTTCTGACCGATTAGGCACTCTAATGCCTCGGGTGTGGTTTGTGGCCATGATGAGAAAAGCGCTGCCGCAGCCACACCTTAGCCGCTGGAACAGTTTGGCAGGAACTGAAATATTGAGAGAATCCATGAACAAGGGTTTCTCTGCTTCGTAGTAAAATCGTGTTATTCTTGGTCCCTTTGTTCAGTTTCTAGTGCCACTGGCTAATGTCAATTTGACACTTCGGTGCGTCCCAGGCGGCTTAAGCGAGCCATTCATGCAGCCAGCAGCCATTTTTCGGCCACACTTTTGACAGATAAGATATGTGCCGTTTGACGTGCGGCCTTCCACCAAAAGCCATGATTCGGTAAAGATGTGCACTGGTAGAATTCCATAAATACCCCGGCTGTTGCCAATTCCGTCATTCCTCCGTCTTCTCTTTTCCAACATGAAGTTTGCTTATCTCCTTCCGGTGCTAGCCGGGGTGTCTCAGGCCACCATCTCGCTTGACTTCAATGTCTACAGAGGACAAGCTGCCAACGATCTTGCTGAAAGCCACAACCTAGTGTCTCGCAGAGCCAAGAGAGACGACGACACGTTGAATGTGGTCCTCGACAACGCCGCCACCTACTACATGACCACCTTGAAAGTTGGCTCTAGCAAGCAGGAAGTCAGTGTATTAGTGGACACAGGTTCGTCTGACCTCTGGTTCGCAACATCGCCTTGCTCTGAATCGCAATTGTTTGGGTACAAGAGAGATGAACACGAAGACGAGGAGTCGGTGACGCCAAGTCCAACAACAACGTCCATTTACACCGGCTTCATCACTGGGGCCGACTCGTTGATCCCCCAATTCTCGTCATTCGTCTCGTACGAACTTGCCCACAACCCTGTGGTGTCATTAGGCGAGAATGCTACCAATTATTACTTTGGTACCGAGGCTTGCACGGCCCACGGCTCGTTTGCAACCGGTAGCTCCGACTCCTTCAAGGCTAACAAGACCGAGGAGCCCTTCTACGTCTTGTACGGCGACAATTCGTATGCTCTCGGCTACTGGGCCACCGACAACGTTGAGATTGGCGGCACGGTGGTCAAGGGCCTTTCCTTTGGCGTCACCCCGTACACAGACTCGTCAACAGGTGTTTTGGGGATCGGGTTGCCGGGCCTCGAGAACTCGGTTCATCTCCTCCACCCAAACAAGTCTCATGAGTACGAGAATTTGCCATTACGTCTCAAAAACCTTGGTATTATTAAGTCCAATTCGTACGCTGTTTGGTTGGGCAAAAATAACGTTTCTCAAGGTAATGTTCTCTTTGGCGGCTATGACACCTCTCGGTTCACTGGGCCGTTGACCAAGTTGCCCATCATCAACGAGTACGCTGCCATTGGCGTCAAGAACCCCATCAGAACCAACGTGCTCTTAAACGGTATTTCAGGAAAGGACGTCGACGTGACCTTTGACGTCGTTGCTCTTCTCGACACCGGCACCACCTTGGCTTACTTGCCTCCATCTTACATCGAGCCACTTGCCAAAAAGGCTGATGGCGTCTACTGGGAAGGCCAGTATAATGTGTCTTGTGACTTGCTCAAGTCCAAAGAGGAAATTGCCTTCAAGTTCAGCGGAGTCGACATCAAAGTGCCATTTGGCGACTTGATCTTCCAGAACAATGGCTACGATACCTCAGAGGGGTGTGCCTTGGGCGTTATTGACGGCGGGAACAAAAGTGCCATTTTGGGAGACGTTTTCCTTAGAAGTGCCTATGCTGTTTTTGACTTTGACAACTACGAGATCGCTTTGGCGCAGGCTGCTGGGGAGGAGAAGCAACAAAAGGAAGGCTCTCACATTGTCACCATTTCAAGTGGCATTCCAAGTGCGTCGCCAGCTCCTGAGTACTCGTCCACAACATTGAGTGATGTCTTGTTGTACAACACCACCGGCAGTCTGTACTACTACTCCACCACGACCTTTGGCAACCACGTAACGGTGGCCGCCGAGTCTACATCTGCCAACGGTACCAACAACACCCACGCATATCCTTCCTACGATAGTGACTCTGGGTCTGGAAAAGCAGGAACTTTCTTTGCTGTCGTGCTTGGAGCCATTGGGTCGGCGCTTTCCTTCTTGTGATACAATAAATATATATGTATTGAAAAAGTCTCAAAACGTACACATACAATATACCTAGGTAGAGGCCCACAAGTCCTTCAAGCCCATGATGGAGGTGATGGTACCGGCGAAACCCACGTCTCCCTCGGTAAAGTGCAAGTAGTTCAAGGAATTGAGGGCAATGAACATGTCCAAGAAGTCCCAGATCAACTTTCTCTTGGCCTGGTAAATCTTCTGTCTAATGGCCTTCTCGTCATCCTTTTCGTCAGCAGAGGCCAACTTGGCGCCGTTGATCTTGATCAATCTAAGCGAGTTGATGACACCGGCAATAAGCCCAATAAGCCAGAATCTCGAGGCCCACAAGGGGAATGTGGCGAATCTCTTCTTGTCGACAAGACCCAACATCTTGATGAAGATGAAGCCGTCCAACGTCAAGTAGCCGGCGTAGCCCAAATTTCTGATCACAGTGGTGGTCAGCAACACAGAGTCCATGAGCTTATTGTCATAGGCCTTGGACGCCGCTTGCAAATGGTTCAAAGGTTTCAAGAACCTCATGCCCTTTCTGAGGAAAGTGGCCTGCTGCTTCAAGTCCTTGAACTTTTGAACGGTTTCGATGGAGAAGCCCTTTCTCTGCAAGTAGTAAGACAAGAACCTCGACAAGTAGGCCACCAATCTGAAGCACTTCTCACGCTTTGGTGTTGTGTCGATGAACTTGATGAACTTGTTCAACGTGGGGTGGTAGACAAGGGTATCGGCGACCATATTGGGATGAATGTGTTTCGAAAGAGTTGGTTGGTGAAAATGTGGATGTAATGTGTTTTGCTCGCTTTTGGGACGGAATATGGGGTATCCTGCTTATGATAATGGACAAACCGAGGGCACGGGTAGACGGAAGCGGACGGGAAGTTCCGGGCACAATGCTACTATTTTACACCAGAGATGATGAAATCTTGATTTGCAACGTCTACTAACGGTTAAAAAGAAGATGAGCTAGTCAGTATCTTTTAAGTTTACAAATGTCGGTCTTCTCCTTGGCCCCTGCTTAGCGAACACATGATTGGATCCGCGGATGCGCGGGGCCCCAGATTTTAGACTGTTTTCGATACACTGGAGTGCCTGTCAGAAGAATACACCACCTCGATCATGCTGACAATTGTGTGGTGATTTGTCAACCATTCTTCGTAGACGAGCAAATTGAAGACCATAGTGTTAACAATAAGTAGTTAAATGCTCTTTTCTTGTCAATTGTAGACACAGGGCAAGGATTGGGGCTGTAGAGTGGCCCATATTTAATTCGAACAATCTCCAGTGTTGGTTTCTGCTGAACAAGATTAGACATAAGTTGGTTGCAAGGGTCGTTAATCTCATGCAGCCATTATTCATACTGTGTCGAGAGAATCGCATGGTGGAAATTGGTGGAAAGAAAGATTTCGGTGGGGCACATACAATATTGTGATTCTCAATGTGGAATAATCATCTATCCATTCTTGCTTAAAAATATCTTCGAACGTGAAGATTGTATCAGTCTGGAGTCTACTCTTCGTCAAAATCCCCATTGGCTGCGAAATTTGGCACCGCATGTAACTCTATTACAGCAGCTTCACCGGTGGTCCAAAGTACATAGTCGTACCGTGACCTTCTCTCATTCCCGGTATACTTGACAATTACTCATGTGTTTGCAGATGTGAATATTCTTTTAGAGTTAGCAATGTGAACTTGAACTACAACTTATCCGAGGGCTCTTATCACAGGCCAGCGCAATATTATACAATTACCCACGCAACACAAGGTTTGTTGATGGGCAATTGCGTAGATCTCGAGGGAAGTAACGAAAGCTCCCTATATACTTTCATAAAAGGAAAGTTCATTTAAAAGTAATTTGGAGTAGATCAGGTATGCACTATAACTTCTCAGTGTATCCACAAAACCACCGGGTACTTACGAAATGTGAACAAAACAAAAACGACGACAAAAGATAAACGTAAAGTGACGTAAATAAATATTCTTGAGCGAACATTCATAATCTTTTACCCGAAAGTCACATTGTTCGGTTCTTTCTAGCAATTTTCACCGCCACCACAGGCTCCTTTAGCCACAACTATACTCATTTCGCAGCCATTTCTTCTACCGATTGTCCATAGTATAAAGCCAAACACAACCCACCACAACTGTCTAGCCAATGTAAATAACTAAGCAGAAACCCAAGCATCGTCACTGTTTGCCTCAATTGAACTATTTCCCTTCTTGCTGATTCTCAGTACTCCCATCTCCCTTTCTATCCACCCTCTCTGTCTTCCCTGTACTACCCTGGTCGCATTCGCGTAGATATCAAAACACAAACACTCAGTAACCTTCTTCTGCAGCTCCCTAACATGACATCGGTTCCCAACCATCTCTATGAAGATGGCAACACTACGGGCTACCAAAAGAAACAGACAAAGTCGATTCTCAAAAATAGAGAGAATATGACAATGCCCAACCCGTCCATGTCTCTTAGACACTTCGACACCGCATCCAGACTATCTAATCGAAGAGTTTCTTTTGCCAACAAAGTGAAGCTCCACAAGATTGACTTCGTGCCGCTGCATGAAAGTGAGAACGATAAAGTGCTGTCGGAAAATGAGCTTCAGGATAGCTCTTCTGAGGACGACGAATCGAGCAATATCAGTTTGAGTGCGCTTGAAAAGGATGCCTCAAGCATCGTGGAGCAAATGCGGAGCTCGACTGCCAATTATAGTAGTGATGACGAGGACCTTCCGAAAAATGACAATTTTTCGAGTCACAGTGCCGACGACGATAAGACAATGGACCTCACGGCTCTGATACGACAGAGACAGGAACAGGACATGGAGTTCACCGAACCCTTGAACGGAGACCAAAAGGCCGGCCTTTCGTATCCGCTCACCACAGACCATCACCACTATCTTCATGAACACGTGCATCAGCGCCTAGATCAGGGTGCTGATGGCGACTTGGAATTGACTATGGAGTTCACAAAGAACGTATCCAACTATTCTGTAGTATCTCATAGTTCCACGCAGAATGGCTTTAAGTTGGAAGCTCAAGGATCAATTCCTCAGGGCCAGCGCTTGGATTTCGATGGCGAGGGCAACGAGGAACTCACGATGGATTTTACAAAGTTTTTCAACGAGGCGTCTCGACACGATGCATTTCTGTTTGCCGGAGCAGAGACGCCTCCGGTTGGAAATGCTCATCTGACGAGCCTTGATAAGCATACAGAAGACAATGCCACAATGGAGTTCACCCATCCGTTCACAATTACACAGAATACCAAGCAGAGGGAGGGTCAGACCTCAAAGGACACTGATGACAACCAAGACAATAACAAAGAGACTGGAGGAATGCAGCAGGAGGAGACCAATGACGCGGAAGTTGTGGACCGCAAGGCAAAAGTTGCAGACCGCACGCTTGAGGGCGAAGATCAAACTGACGAGAGAGGAGTCGAATATAGCGTCGTCAATAACATCAGCGGAAATGAGATTGATGCTGATGTTCAACACAAAGCCACTTCACAGGATGAGCAACTGAAGGATGCTGAAGAACGGTGTGAAGAGACAATGGAGTTGACTGAGCAGGTTACAACAACGGGCTCACATAAGGAAGACCAAGAAGAAACCATGGAACTCACGGCTCTGGTGGCACCGACGGGCCCATACAAGGAAGACGAAGAAGAAAGCATGGAATTCACTGCTCAGGTCACGGCTACAAAGACGAAAGAGCCAGAGCAGGAAGCAAAGGACGATGTGACTCCTGATTATGACACGCATACCACACCCCCGATTCTAGAATCACCCCGAAGTGAAGATGCCAGGTCAGCCACTAGCCCCTCAAAACTAGAAAGAGATTCTGAATTTTCTTCTCGTTTGACAGCCGAGCAAAATCCCGAAAACACACCAGCCAGCACAAATCTGGAAAATGAAGTTGTTGAGCCTCAGAGCGTCGACAAAATCTTACATCACAATGTTGAAGACAATGAGAAATTCGATCACCCCACGGATGATCAAGATGAACCGGCAAATGAAGATTTGAAAAGACAGAGTGAAGCTTTTGAAGCAGAGGCTGTTTCTGAAAGTATTTCGAAACTGGATGAAAGTAAGGAATCGGAGAAGGAAGTACTTTCAGACATCAACGAGGCTATGCCAGCTCCATCACAAGAAGATGCTGCATCTGAGAACAACGTTCATTCACAACCAATGGAGCTTACACAACCAAGATCTGAAATCAAGGATGTCAGCAACATGAGCTCTCCACCTGCTAAGCGTAACTCTGAAGGCCTTGATGAGCCTCCTCAAAAACAACTGAAAAACAGTATTTATACAACAACCCTAGACATCCCATTGGCAGAAACGTCAACACTCTCTGTGGATGGGGTTGACGATGACATTGATGACCCCAATTATCAACCTGTTGAACTCTCAACCTTCCTTCATGATATTGGTGTTAAATTTTACGATGACTTGGAGATAGCTACAGACTCTGCAAACCGATTTTCACTTCATGACGACCTGCTAGATGTTTCTATGGAGGATTATTACAAATGTAACGTTCATTTGCCATTGCTTGAAGTTTACGAAATGAGCTGCAAGGAGCTTTCACAGAAAATTCAACAAGGCAAGGCGCTCTATCAGGAGATCAGTGAGCGGACTTTCAACGACAATCCTATGCTTTTCAAGCAATATTATTGTGCTTCTTACTATGATCAAGTATCCTTGAAAGCCGAATTTCATCGATTGAAAGAATTTACAAGGCATCAAGCTAAGCAAGTTTGGTATCAATGGCGTACGCAACTTATGCGGAACGTTCTTGAAGTTCAACAAGGCAATTTGGAGATACTCCAGGCTGACAAGAAGGTACTTGAAGAAGCCATCACGGAGATAGAGGATCAGAAGAATAGATTCCAAGAGGATTTGCAAAGGCTAAGAAGGGACATAACATCATTCAAGGAGATCAAAGCATCTTACAAAGAACTCGACTCCGCACAAATCAAGAATATTAAACTGCAACTTTTGAAACTTAATCAGACACTTCTTAATCACAGAGACGAGATCACTAAGAAGGAAGAGGAATTGGTCAGAGTTAATGAGGATATCAAAAACATCGATCTGTCTATTCAAATACAGCGTGACGAGTTGCGGAAGGCGGAAAGCAGACTAAGCAGAAGAAGACATTTTAGTGATAAAGAGATCAGAGAACTTGAGTCAGAGGTCAAGGCCTTGGAGAAAAGAGTCGGGCTTCAGTACCTTAGTGAGGTTGATCTGGACGTTGTTGAGTTTGCTTGCAACCCATATATCCTGGCAACCATCACATTCAAGGATGGAGTTCCTGCAAGCATCAGATTTTCTCGGAGGGATCATGGACAAGAGTCATCCACTGTAACACAAAAAGGTTTAGTTTTTGAAGACCTTTCCAGCCTTGCATTCTGTCACTTGCCCAAGACTGAGATCAAGCCTGAAGAAAACATCGCCGAATTCAGACGGATTTGGAACAAGATAAAACAAATCGATCATGATTTATATAGAGTTTCCTTGAAATACCCCTCGATCGTGAAGGTTAACGATGAAAGCCTTACGGTGTCGACAACTATTTATTCATTCAAGACAGGCACCGAGACAATTTACACGTTGGTGCTTGATGCTGAGGACTTGACGAAGTACCCTGAAAACCTCATGGTGACTGCGACTAGAGGAAGACGGCTGATGACCAATGGAGTGGAAGTGCCAGCATTTAAAGGTTTATCTAAAGGGCTTCTAGCGAAACTAGAAACTCCCATTTATGAATTATGAATTGGTTAATACTATTTATGATAATGTATATTTAATAGTGGAAGCTTTCTATATATCGGCCTTTAACTGTTGCAAACCTGCATGAAGATGCTTCTACTATGAAGAATCTTTCACTGATTAAACACTCGGTCTATATACACAAGAGCTTCCCGGTATCACCAACTCCACTCAAGAAGGTGCCTTTCTCTTGTGCTTCTCTTTGAAATGGACGATATTCTTGACGCATCCTACTACTTGGGCGGTAAAGCCGCCGAAGCCTCCAAAACATTGGATATCGTCATTGGCAGCGGCGACATTGTCACCATCGACGAGTTGCCCGAAGATCCACAAGAGCTTATAACGTTTTTGGAGGCAGAATCATGTGGTGTCAAGTACTGGGTTCTCGTGGCACAAGCATATGCGCTGGATGGAAAACTTCAGGAAGCTGTCACCATCGCTGAAAAAGGTGCCTCTCGGGACTTCAAAGGCAGTGAAAGAGACCAGCTTTTAGTGCTTTTGGCATCGGCTCACTTCGAGTTTGTGATACGAAGTGTTGATAGAGCCCAGCATCTTCAAAAAGCAGAAGAAAGTCTTGCCAAAGTTGATGATACCCACTCTGTTCCGGTACTCGTATCTCAGGCTATTCTTCATATGCACAAAGACGAGGTTGAAAGTGCCTTGCAAATCTTTGACCGCTTGCTTAAGCTTGACTCCACAAATTGTGTTGCTTTGCTTGGTAAAGCACACATCACCCTCAGCAAAACACAGAGCTACACGAACGCGTTGAAAATTTACCAACAGGTCTTGGTATTAAACCCATTGATGAAACCAGATCCAAGAATTGGTATTGGATTGTGTTTCTGGTTCCTCAAGGATCGGTCTATGGCTATTAATTCGTGGACTCGTGCACTTGAGATGGATCAGAACAACTTCAAGGCTAAACTTCTCTTGACTTTAGCCAAATTCGACAATGTCTTTACAAACTCCCTTTCGGATGAGCAGTTCATTGAAAGCTATAAGGAGATCCTTCAGGAGACATACAAGCTTCACCAGATAGCTCCAAACGACAAGGTCATCTTGATGGTGCTTGCGTCATACTTCTACTCCAAGGGTGACTACGACACGGTGGAAAGAATTGTTAATAGAGTCATAACTTCATGCTCAGACGAGATGGCTGCAGCAAAGTCTTCGAAATTGACACCCTTCACGTCAAAGATACTCTCTCAAGGCTCTTTCTGGCTCGGCCGTGTGGCCTATGCCAGGAATGACTTCACCCAGGCACAGAAATACTATCACGAAGCTATTAGATTGGATGATAAGAATCTTGTTGCTAAGCTAGGCTTGGGCCAGGCTCAGCTAAGTCGAGGATCATCGGAGGAAGCAATCATCACATATGAATCCATCGTCCGGACAAACGCCAAGAGTCTTGAGTTTCACTACGCGTTGGGTCTTTTGTATGCTCAACTGAAATCACGTTCGAAGCATGAGCAAGCCATTCAGATGTTGGAGAGATATATCAGATTGTCTAGCAACCGTGGTTTGGCGGTTGCAAACATGAAACAAGATGAAGCTTATCTTAATAAAGAGCCTGTTGTAGTCAATGCTTACTTGCAGTTGAGTCAACTTTATCTGTCCAAGGACATTTCTCAGTCCTTGTCATACTTGAATAAAGCCATTGAGAGCAGGAAACAGATTGGTCTGGATGCCCCTTTGGAGGTGTACAACAATATCGGTGTGTTTAACTTTATCAAGAACAATGAGGCCGCCGCTATGGAGAACTTCAATATCGCCCTCAATATGGTTCATGACTACAAAATCCCAGAAGACACGATGGATGAAAAAGCCGTCAGTCTACCACTGGACTTGAAAGCACCAATCACATACAACTTGGCAAGGTCCAAGGAACTGCTGAATGAAGCCGAAGCCATTGACATTTATAACAAGTTGCTCGAAGAGTGTCCAAACTACTTCTCGGCCAAGCTCAGGCTTCTCTTTTTAGACGCTGTCTCCACCAACAAGACGTCGAAGAAGGAACTCGAAGAAGAAATAAAGGAGCTTCTACACAGCCATGCCTCAAACTTGGAGGTTAGATCGTTCTATGGCTGGTTTATCAAGACTTTTGGCAAAAAGATTGGCCTCAAGCCAGATGCTGACACGCAACATCAAAAGGAAACGTTGGTGGACTATGACTCGCATGACTGCTACGCTTTGATTTCTTTGGCCAATATTTACTGTGTAATGGCTAGGGAAGTCAAGTCTTCGAAGGAAGAGGACAAGAGAAAGAAATACTTTCTCAGAGCCATCGACTTGTTCACTAAAGTGTTGTCAATCGATGCGAAGAATGCATTTGCTGCGCAAGGTTTGGCCATAATATACATTGAAAATAAGGAACAGACAAAGGGCCTCGATATTTTGAGAAAGATTCGTGATTCCTTGAATGACATTTCGGTCTACTTGAACCTCGGACATGTCTTGGTTGAGTTGAAGCAGTACTCTAAGGCAATTGAAAGTTTTGAAATCGCTTTTGTACGTTTCACGAACAGCTCTGATCCAAAGATTCTCTCATTCTTGGGTCGTGCTTGGTACTTAAGAGGTCTTGCAGAGAAAAACTTAAGTTACTTGAAGAAGGGTCTTGAATACTCCGAGGAGGCACTTGCTAAATCTTCTACGAACAAGAGTGCATTGTTATTCAATGTCGCTTTTGTCAAATTTCAAATTGCCGACTTCCTCAGCAAATTGCCTGCAGAACAAAGGACAGTGGAAGATATCAACGAAGCCATCGGCAACCTAAATGATGCAATCGCTGACTTGAATCACCTTGCCTCAGAAGATGAGAAACATCCGCCATTCCCTAAATCTGAGTTGAAGGCTAGAGCGAACATGGGTACGAACACATTGCTCAACAGATTGAATGTCTGCCTCGAGGAGACCAAGGAAAATGTTTCCCAATTGAATAGCAAGCTTGAAAAAGCGAAGAGGTTGAGACAAGAAGAGGAACTCAAGAGAGCACAAGAAGAAGAGGAGAGACTAGCTGCTCTTAAAGCAAAGGAGGAGGAGTTGGCCAAAGAGCGTGCAATCTTGCAAGAGCAAGCTCAACAGTGGGCCGAAGAGGCCAGGCAGAACCTCGTTGCTGAATCTGAGGATGACGATAAATTTTTGGAGGAAGAGAAAACTGAGGGAAAGAAGAAGAAGGGCAAGAAGGCACAGGCCAATGGCAAGAAAAGTGGTAAGAAAGGAAGTAAGAAGAAGAAAGACTTTATTAATGACAGTGACGGTGTCGAGTCCCCACCTTCTGAAGACAATGAGCCTGCGGAGCCAGTGTTGCCTTCTGGAGACGAGGAAGACGAAGCGCCTTCAACAAAGAAGACACAAAGGAAGAAGCGAACTGTTGCAGATGATGACGATGAGAATGACGAGGTCGACGGCGCTCCCGCTAAGAGAAGAAAACAGTTTAAGTCACAAGAGATTGTTGAAGACTCTTCAGAAGACGAGGGCGGCGAAGGTCAAGGAGATGATGATGGGTTGTTCTGAGTACAAGAGGATGCGGAAAGATTGTAAATTTTAAAGATGCACTGTAATATACACACATAAAGATATTTTCATTTTGTCACGTCTCGTTAGACCAGTTTCTCATTCTTCTCTTGCTCTCGGCGGTGACTCTATATAGTTTCTTTTCGAACTCGTCCAACGAATGCAAGAAGGAGCTGTTCACGTGTTTGTTTGTGTTACTGGCAAAGTTGTCTATCTCCAATGCCCTCTGTTTGAGCATCTCCATGACAATTTCAGCAACAGGGCGGTCATTGAATATGTAGATCCACTGTTCAGCGAGCTTGTAGTAGTTTGCTTTGAGTGAATGTAGGTCAACCGACGTGGGGTCGGCACGAATAGCACTTAACACCTTGTTGCTGATGAACTCTGGCGTGAGCATCTCAACAAAACTGAGGTCGGACTGTGCCAGTAACTCACTCATAGCTAAGAGTTTCGCCAACCACATCGGTAGTTCCACCTTGGTATCTTTCTCAAGCGGCCTATTGGGACTCCCGTCCAAAAAGCCCAAGCCAGGATACGTTGCGTTGAACACACAAGGAACCTTCTCGTTCTCTGCCAAGATATCGTCTATATCGTAGTAGCCCATCGATGAGGTGAAGTTGGGGAACACTGTTTTGGTGATAATGCGAACGCGATATGGAGGAAGTGGATGGTGAGAGATCGTAAAGAGACGTGCATGTCATTAGTTGCAATTTCTCCAACCAACTCCTACATTGAAATGAGAAGAGAAAATAAATGAACATTCTAGAACTGTTGATTCCATTCTCGAGAACGAAGTAGCACTGCTGCCAGTGTGGATATTTACGTTGTGTTGATGACTGCTAACGAAAGTGCCTAACGTTAGGTGAGTGAAGGTGAGATAAATCTGTAGAAACAATGACTGAGGAAGTTGGATTAAATTATAAGAAATGAAATATAAAAGGAGATAAAAAAAGGAAGTCCTTCAGGTATTAGCTTCGAGTAGTGCGGTGGTGGTACGCCTTTGTGGTGAGCTGGTTTCTGTTCAACATGATGGAAAATTCTCGACATGGTTTAATTGGTGCTTGACAAAAACCAAAAATAAGAAAAAAATAAAATAAAAAAGTTAACTCCTTGTGACGAGGTGTGATAGTGAATTTGGTCTCAGATGTGTGCGTTAGCAACCGTAGCAGTAGCTCATGCAGTAGCTGCAACGGGAAAGTAGAGAAAGATGGTTAATGCACTGCAATAGAGATACTCAGCTTTTTGTTTTGCTGAACTGGCCTTCCTGATAGTGATGCCCAGTGCAATTTCAGTACGGTGAAATGGCTGCAAAAGAAAGGACTGCGGATCTGAGACCAAAAGCTGCAGTAGCCAGTGCCACACCCCAAATACAATTTTTTTTTTTTTTAATTTTTTTTCCTTTTTCTTCATCAAATCCAGAACAAGTGAATTTAGCAAAATACCGCCAGCTATGCCTTACCACCAAATACCTACTGTTTTCTTTCTCGATACCTTCTCCTTACCTCGTGTCTCAGACCGAGACCAATTGCAACAATAAGGGTAGTGCGAACAGCTCAGTTGGTTGCAAATGTCCCACATTTCCTTCACTTCACACCCCATAGAAAGGAACCCAGACAAAAGCTTCAAAATTTCTCCATCTCTTCTCCACTGCCCACCCACCACCACCACCTCGATCTCGATTCCTTTCCATTTTGGTCCCGATCCCTTCTCTCGTACTGTACACTGCGGGACCACCACATCCTGAGACATCGAAAGAAATCTCAATCTCTTCTTCTACTCATCTCCATGCCTGCGAAAACACATCCACAATTGAACCACGAGTTGATCCAGGACGAGGATCCCAACGCCATGATCAACTATAACGACGCCATCGACTACTGGCTGTCGGTGCCTGCGTCTGTTGATGGTGTCTTGGGTGGTTTTGGTGAACACACCCCTGTGCCCAAGGCTGATATTATCGGCTCGGCCACTTTTTTGCGGAAATTGCAAACGAGAATGGAGTGTCCTGCTGGGTCGGAGAAGTTGACCATCGACATGGGTGCAGGCATTGGCCGAATCACAAGAGACTTTCTCTGGAAAGTGAGCGACAGGTGTGACTTGTTGGAGCCTGTGAAACCGTTTGTGGAGCAGATGAAAAAAGAGCTTGTGGGTGTAGCGCAGAAGGGCAAGTTGGGCGACATCTACGACATTGGTATGCAAGAATGGGAAGCGTCATCGGAGAAAAGGGGCAAGTACTGGCTTGTGTGGTGCCAGTGGTGTGTAGGGCAGTTGCCTGATGAGGAGTTGGTGAAGTTTTGGATTAGATGCAAGGAAGCGCTCATGGAAAACGGCACTATCATCGTGAAGGAGAATATTGCTCCCGTAGACGACATTTTCGATGCTACAGACTCGAGTGTCACGAGATCGGACGCCAAGTTCAGACACTTGTTTCAGTTGGCAGGACTCAAGTTGATCGCCAGCGATGTGCAAAGGGGCCTACCGCGCGAGTTGTACCCGGTCCGCATGTACTGTCTCAAGGCCATGTAAATTATTGAGGTCGTGAAGAGCGGAAATTGCGAGGAGGGAAAGTATGGACAGGTTGCACCCTGAAAATGCCATAGATATTGGTTATTGGGATCGACATTGATTACTGGGATCATGAATTGTGGTCTCTGAGACATCTGAGACACTTGGCTGCGAATTCTCACTCTGTGTTTGCATGACGAGCGCAAATGCCAGAGTTGACTTGTTACGAGTTCTATGATACACGGCATTAATTGATCACACAAGCTGCTGATCTGGCAATATTTGGAGCTCTACTCTGCCATGTGTGTTTTGTGAATACCTCTTCTGTACTCACCTACTGCTTCCTACAGGCAGGAAAGATGAGCTTGGGGAAAAAGTCACCAATACACTCATCCTGACAACCCATGGCATCACGAGTAGCTACTGTGGCAGTGGTTGCTGCTTTGGTCGGCGCTGCTGCTGTGGAAGCCTATCACAGGTACTGTGATGTTTCTCTCAATAAATCTGCACCCGACGTGGAAAAGAAGAAGCACCACTCCGAGGAGCTCATTCGTGAGCAGTTAACAAGAAATTACGCATTTCTCACGGAAGAGGGTATGAACAAGGTCCGTAACCAGCGTATTGTTATTGTTGGTGCTGGTGGTGTTGGTTCGTGGGTGACCACCATGTTGGTGAGGTCAGGTGTAGGGAAGATCAGAATCATCGATTTCGACCAGGTATCTTTGTCTTCGCTCAATAGACACGCTGTTGCGAAGCTTAAAGACGTTGGAACTTCCAAGGTTGACTGTTTGAAGAACCATTTACTTGAAATTGCTCCTTGGGTTGAAATTGACGTTTGCAACAAGTTGTGGAATAAAGACGCAGGCGAAGAGCTCATTTTAGGTGGAAATTTTGATCCTACGTTGGTGGTCGACTGCATCGATAACATAGACACGAAAGTGGATCTTTTGGCGTTCTGTCATGAAAGAAAGCTCAAGGTGATTTCCTCTGGCGGTGCAGCTTGCAAGTCTGACCCTACCAGAATCAATATCGCTGATATCTCGAAGACGGAGGAAGATCCCCTCGCAAGATCTGTCAGAATTCGCTTGACCAAAAGAGGTATTATCAGTAACATCCCTGTTGTTTTCAGTGCGGAGAAACCCGACCCACGCAAAGCTCGTCTTTTGCCCTTGGACGAAGATGAGATCGCTAAGGGAGACGTTGAGGAGCTTGCAGCGCTCAAGAACTTCCGTGTGAGAATTCTCCCTGTTCTCGGCACGATGCCGGGGATGTTCGGATTAGCATTGGCGACTCACATTATCACAACAGTGTCTGGATATCCAGTTGAGTATGTCGAGGGCAAGAACAGATACAAGATATACGATGGTATTTTGCAAAGCTTAGCTGGTCAGGAAGCGCGTTTGGGACACTTAGACCAAAGAACACCAGTTGCTCTTAGAGACGTTCCGTATATTGTCGAGGAAGTGTTCCGGGGCAAATCGGTGGTTTCCAACTACTCCACGAGATTAACTCTTTCACGTTGGGACCCTGAAAAGGAGTTGAGCTATCAGAACGTGGTTGTGATGACTAAAGACGAACAAAAGAATCATGAAAATAGAGTGTTGAAGGGTGGCGAGAAGCTCGAGGATGTATATAGCGAAGAGGTGCTTGAGAGGGTGAAGCTCAGGTTTGCCCAAGAGAAGTACTACTCAACCTTCAGGTAATAAGTAATTGCATAAGCCAGTATTGTTTACTCAATGGTAGAATATGTGCATTGCATAGTGTTCTTCACAAACCAAGATACTAAAGCTCACGCACCATGGAGAGCAATCTTGACTACCATAATATCAGGAAATAACTAAGCATGTCTCTTCGTTATCTTGAACAGTTGAAACTGTAATGATTAATTGTGCAATGTAGTAGCGTCGTCTACCCCAAACCACCTATGGCACCCATCCTGCAGCGAATGCAAAGATTAACTGCATTCCACCTACTTCACTACATTGCAATCACCATGTTTAGACAAAACTTTCAGCGGAGCCTTCGGTTGGGCAAGCCTACAGAGCTTCTTACCAGGACGAGGTTGCAGCTTCAGCATAGATTGAGGTTTCAGTCTACAAATGTTCCGAAAAAGCCCGAGCCTAGGGGGATCAAAAAGCTAGTCAAGGATTACGGCTATTCCGCCTTGGGTGTTTATTTGACATTGAGCGCCATCGACTTGCCTCTTTGTTACTTGCTTGTTCATCTGATGGGGAAGGAGGAAATCGAAAAGTATGAAAACCAGGTGAAACAGTATTTTGGGTACGGTAAGAGCGACGAAGAGTTGCACAAGATGCAAGAGATCAACAGGATCGAGGAAGAACACGAACCTGAGCCTGAGGGCATGTTCTCGTGGTTTTCTTGGACAGAGTTTGCTCTTGCTTATGGCCTACACAAATCAGCGCTCATCTTTGTGAGAGTACCTTTGACTGCTGCCTTGACTCCTACCGTGGTCAAAGTGTTGCAGAGGTGGGGATTCCGTATTGGCCCTGGAGCTGCAGCTTCTGAGGTCCCACGTTTTGGAACTAAAGTGACGAAGAAGAACAAGTGGTTTTCTTGGTTCTTCTAATACATGTATATATATGACGGACGCATGGCGCCCATACAGTGAGTTCTATGAAGCTCTAAATAAATAGACGAGAAAAGACAACGACCACTAGATCCCTAGAAGAACCTTGCATCTCTCGTAGACAAAGAAGGAACACGCCAGCATCGGTATCACTTTCATGTACCCAATCGACAATCCCACAAAGAACCCTCGGAATCCGCTCTCCGCAAATATAAGTTTTACTGTCTGCTTGAAGGAGAGGAACTTGCCGCTGTTTACGGCGCCCCCTACTTGCATTCTCCTTCGAATCACCTCGAAGGGGTAGGCTGCTGTCTGGGAGCACATGCCTGCGAGGCCACCAGCGAATAGCTGTGCTGGGGCACGAAGTGGTTTGCGAGAATCTCTTGAGCTCACGTTTTGTTTATCTTTGGACATCTTGACCACCTTATGGCTTGGAACATAAGGGTACGGATCAGACATCATGTAGGGAGCAAGTAGCTTGCAACGAAAGAGATCGTGGATGGAATCATGCACGTAGAACGAAACACCAGCGTAGGGAATCATTCCCAAGATGGTGGGTCCAAACCCACGGTAGAAGTTGGAAATTGGCGCTAGGTACTTGGGCGTCTTCTCTCTCATGAACTTCAACCAGCCAGGGTCAGTCTCGCGTCGAGGTGGGTGTTCCTTGTATACTTGTTTTAGAATGGAGAACAATCTGCCCTTGTGATGGGCAATGAATTTTTGATGGTCGTGGCCAGGCACTGTGTGTTGAAGCTCTCTCGTTTCAAATGCTAGTCTGACTCTGATCAAGTCTAAAGGGTAGGTGAAGAATACACTGGTGAGCCCGGAGAGGGAGCCCGCCATGAATCTGCGTACAGCTGTTTCGTAAGAGTCGTTAGGAATAAGAATGGATCTGATTTGCTCGTATGCAACAAACTTGATGGCGGCATAAGGAAAAATACGAAGCAAGGTCACCAGGTGACCCTGGAAAAGTCCGTAGAGACCGTCGGAGGTCCAGATTTTGCGGCCCGCGAGGAAAAATCCGCTGAAGGAGCCACGATATTTGAGAAACTCAGGGTTCGACGTCTGGAACAAGATCTTGATACGGTCCATCGGGGCAATGAGCGTTTTGGCGGCGCTCCCCGAAATGCCTCCGGCGATCCCCAGGCGCACGACATATTCCGTGGAGTGTTTGTCGATGATCTTTTGCGACAGCGTCGGCCTTATCGTCGGGTCTGTGGGTTCATGCTCAGGCGATCCTGTTTTCGTCGGTATGGTTCCGTTTTGTTGTGGAGCAGATCGTCTCATGCGATGGCTTTCATCCATGGACTGGTGCATGTAACAAGGAGTATTGGGGGCAAAAGCAGCCAGAGCGGAATGATAGCTTGGAGGGAATGCAAAGAATGAAAGATTTCCAAATGTTGCTATTCAGTCAGAGTTTGTGGGGGCGCTTTTCTCGTGGGAGACGTGAGTTCAGATTGTTTGTCTGGGGAAAAAAAAAGGCGAGCATTTATCTACAGCATATGGCGCTGGCCATGCAGACAACGTCCAAGCAGAGAACAAAATGATATTTGGCACAATGACATGGGAAATTCGAGATGTAAATGCTGGCGATAGCATTATAAAGTATCATATCATCTTGGACTTTGATTTCATGTAAGTATAATCGAAGACCTCTGGTTGGTCCAGGTGACTGCACTTACTAAACCGTTTGCGGCTATCGATAACTGGACAAGGTCCAATTCGCACCCATAGTTTATCCGAGGGTCTGTGGAGAAGAGAACGGGGAGAAGAGAACAGGGAGAAGAGAACAGGGAGAAGAGAACAGGGAAAAGAGAACAGGGAGAAGAGAACATCTTGATTATCAGCAACATTAAGGTTAAATATGACTATCTCAATGCGAGAAAGTTGAGAACTTTGTGCTATTGTATTCTAGGCAGGCAGAGGTGATGTCACTATTGTAGTGACCTTTCACAGTGTTCTACAGTGCCATCTGTGATCAGACACAGAATACAAATAATTCAAACAAAGCACTCTGGTTCTGTGAAATTCAATGTTTACTTGAAAAAAATTGCAAGTGTTTTAATACTAGATCTTCACTTCAGATATTGTGGTTGGGGGTTCTGTGGGGTAGTTTTCAAGCCTCAAGGGTACGTGATAGCAGCCTGTATCTTCATTCGTGGATGTGAGCCAAATTACAAAGCATGGGGAGCCAAATTATAAAGCATGGTGCTGAATATCTTGACTTCGAAAGACATCTTCAATTCTTGATCAGACATCGATTCTCAATTGGTGCCTCGTCTCTAATAGTTTCCTTCTACTCTGTGCAACTGCTTCAACCAGAATGAAAGCGACCTAGACTCATGCTCTGATTGTGTTTGTTATATCTACAATTGACCATCTACAATTGTTTTGTGCCTCATTATGGGTCGCTTCTCAGCTGTTTTTTTTTCCCGGAGATCTACTTCTTGTCTGGTTTTCGCAGCCATTGTTAACAACTACATACCTTCTCACTTGGGTTGCAAAAAAGAGCGATCCGACGCCTGTAGTCTCGAACACATAAAAGGTACAATTCCAGAACCGTCAACGCATACTGCCACTCGTCATACATGCTACACGAACCGTAAGGGGCTCGTTTGCTTCTAAGCCCTCTGTTGGGTCGCCAGATTGCTGCGGAAAAATCGGGGTATTTAGCGTAATACCCTCGTGGACCGCTGCTACCTCGAGAAAGGAGGCTCTTGACGGCAACTTTACCCCTCCAGTGGAAACAGAACCCGTAGTTTAATGGTATTCTGTACAAGTCGTGTGAATCAAGGATCACAACCCTTTGGTTGCTACCGCTGTCGCATATAAGGAAATCACCGTAGCCCATTGAACAAATTGTTAACACAAAAACACAAACATGTCAGGAAGCTCGTATTTGAAACTCTCAGACGGAACAAACTTATTTTACAAAGACTGGGGAACCGGTGATCCCATTGTGTTCTCCCATGGCTGGCCTTTATCGTCTGACGCTTTCGAAGACCAGATGTTCTATCTAGCTCTGAAGGGCTACAGAGTAATTGCTCACGACAGAAGAGGCCATGGAAGATCGTCACAGCCTTGGCTGGGTCACAATATGGACCAGTACGCTGACGACTTGGTTGAGCTTGTCAACCACTTGGGCTTGAAGAACGCTGTTCATGTGGGACACTCCACTGGCGGTGGGGAGGTTGCAAGGTACCTTGCTCGTCACGGCACTAAGAACGCTCGTAAAGCAGTCCTCATTGGTGCTGTTCCACCTCTCATGATAAAGACCGATTTCAACCCTGACGGTGTTCCCAAGGATGCTCTTGACGATATCAGGAACAACGTGTTGAAGGACAGATCGCAGTTTTTCCAAGACTTGCCTACTTTGTTCTATGGTTTCAACCATGACGAGTCGAAGAAGTCGCAGGGTTTGATTGACGGCTTCTGGTATCAGGGAATGCAGGCTTCCATCAAGGCTCTTCACGATTGCGTGGCTGCCTTCTCTGAAACTGATCAGAGAGAAGATTTGAAAGGAATTGACATTCCAACATTGGTCCTCTACGGTGATGACGATCAAATCGTGCCTCCAAAGACCTCTAGTGAAGCTGCACTCAAATTGTTGCCCAAGGGCGAAAAGAAGGTCTACGAGGGCGGTTCCCATGGTATTTGCAGCACTCACAAGGACCAGGTGAACAAAGACCTTTACGAGTTTATCAGTAAGTGAGTAAGTAGAAATCGTGCTCACCATTCTTTTGTGGGTTGATGTAGACATACAATTCCCTGGTTTTTGCAGCCATCGGCTACATGTTGCGTTGAGACGTCACTTCGTTTACAATTAATCACTATTTACATGCTCTGGTTTTCTGAGTCACTGGGACCCCTGTAACCTGATGTTCTATCACTTTGATACTTGGAAGGAGACCGGCCTCTAACAAGCAATCCTGCGGTGCTAGACGATGCAACCACCACTTCATATTCTTCCTGGTTGTTGTCAGTCACCACAGCAACAAGCTCCGCGTGCAATGTGAAGTACTTGTTGTGCAGCTTCTTGACTTTAGTACGGATGGATTTAGTGAACTGTATCCGCTCAAACCGTGCAACCTTAGCGATATTACTTGGGTAGCTAGAAAGAATCGATGCGGGATTGCCCTCTTGCAAGCCTCGCTGCTTCCAATAGTCTTTTCTATCGAAATTAAATATTTTGTTCATCAGCTCGAGCTTAGAGCCGTTTCTCTTGTTGCAGGACTCCTTGACCGTCTGGTGATCTGGAAGTTCGCCAGGAATGGCAGGGTACATTGCAGGAGGATTTTGTGGACCCTTGTCTCTTTTCGGCGTATGCTGAACTAGTCTGACCTGGGTGTCGGAACCAGAGCACTTGGCCTCGATGTTGAGGGCGAAGTATTTAATATTCAACTGTTCATTGCCCACATTCGATGGCCTGAGGGTATAGAATCTGGAATCAGCAAATGTGTCAAGGTCAATACCCAAATCGTACGATGCAACAAGAGTGAAGTAATTACGCTTGTAGCCGATCCACAAGCCCGAGGAGCTTAATTCAAATCCTCTGTCAATTCTAGCCTTTATTCGAGGAATAACGCTCTGATGGTCTTCGGAGCGATACAAGGGGAGGTGCTGCACAGTTTCAGAAAATGGTGGACCGACTCTGAAAAGGTCAACAGATCTTGGTGCTACCTTAGGTTTCCCAATATCATAAACTTCGTCATCACTGCGCTGAACACCCTTGCTACTGCTTGTCTCCAGATAATTAGGCATCCCATGATACTGCGGTTCCATCTGCTGCATATGTGGCAGGAACTGCTGAGGAAGAGGATTCACCAACTGGGGCTGTTGGCTTGTTTGAGCTTGAACTGGGTAGCTCGTGGACACAACCTGAGGATACTGGTGCTGTGAGCTCTGCAACGGCAACAGCAGTGAAAGAGGCTGGTAGTACTGAGCTGAAGACTGGGAAGCAGGAATCTGTTGGGTAAATTGCAGAGGCACAGAAGCAACATTTAGATATTGCAAGTGAGGATGAGCCAGCGATGCCACCGGATTCTGGACTTGCATTGGGCCCTGAGGCAGAACTTGGTACAGCAAATGAGGCTGCTGTAGATGAGACACCAGCGCCAGCTTTCCCAGGTATGGACCACGCATTCCCAGAAGCTGGGGCTGCTGAAAGTGCAGAACATTTGCGTTCGAGTCGTGAGGTAAGGAGTGTTGATGGCCGTGGGATGTGGGAGGAGGCAACTGCTCCAGCGTTAGAGGAGAGTGGAGGGTGTTATCGTGTCTATCTAGCACTTGGTCCTGGTTGGAGCTCTGAGGTAGCCCTTGTACGGTCATGGCAGGAGGCTGGTGGAAATGGGGAAATTGAGGCTGGGAAAGCGCCTTGGGAAGTCTTCTCAGAAGATGGGGCGGGTACTTGCTGGAGGATGTGTTGTTGAAAGTGGAAGCGGCTGAGCTTAAGGATGTGGACGAAGGGTTCTGTGATAGAAGAGACGCCAGACCCTCGAGCGCCGCCATGTCGTTGTGGTGGTAAGGGTTGATGTTCTGGTGAAGCGACTCATCCTCGTCGAAAGGGACCTCCTCGTGCAAGTGGTCCTCTGACGGGAGCCCCATAAGGGAGGAGTTGGGATTCATATCGGGGTATGTAGCAGCCGCCGAGTGCTGGGGTAATAGAGCCGGGAACGACACTGTGAACGAAGGTGCTGAAGGGAGTTTGAGGAGCCGATGGTTGGCCGACTTGATGAGATGTTTATGTTGGAAATGAAGCCGGTAACAGCCAGTGGGCACGAAGATAGGTAGTTTTTCCGAAGTATGGAGGCGACCCTTCTATATATATATGTAAGTCAGGAAGCAAGAGAAGATAGTACAACGAAGATAACACCGACAAGAAAGCAGGGAAATGAGGCCCGCAAAACAAGCACAAAAACAAGGCACCAACACAAGGCGCTATGCTGCGGAAAAACCAATGTTAGCCACCAGTGAATGCAGATGCGCTTGACAGCAATGCAAGTGGCCATGCGTCTGTTGCCGGATGTTTTCAACGAGAGAGAGAGAGAGAGAGAGAGAGAGAGAGAGAGAGAGAGCATGAGAGAGAGGGCAGCGCAAGAACCAAGGATCCTGAAAAAGCAGCACTTGAACAGAATTAATGTGTGGAAGCTGAAAATCGCCACAGCTTCAGCAATCATGAAATTTGCCAATTCTACGTGGTTAATTCCATTTCCCACTGCAACGGCCTCGTCTACCTCTGCCTCGGTCTGGAAGAAAGATACTTTACGATGTGCGCGTGGCTGCATTGTATCCGCGGCTTTTCCCCTTGGCTCAGACATATGAAGAAGCGCAAACTTTGCAAGCGTTAGAAAATTGGCGATCGCTGCTGCCAAAACAGGGTGGGCACAGAATTCGACGAGTTTCGAATAAGCAGCTGGACCCTGGACGAAAAAGTAGACATAAATAGCTCACGCCGTGTACGTGTCTGCTACTTCAGTGGTGGCCACGACCACCGCCAAATGTCAAAGCAGGGCGTGCAGGGCAGAAGCTTCGACTGCCGATATTATCAGTGCCTTGTATAAGCGACTTAGGATACGCATTTTATAATTTCAATCCCCGGGGAGAATTGCCTAAACAACGATGGCACAATGGACCCCACATTGTGCGCTTGTGAGGCAGGGTCTTGTTCTCTTTTTTTCCGATCTTCCCTGGACAAAACCTCAGCTATATGTGTTTTGGTGGGTTGGAAATGTGCCCTTTACACGTGCTCAGCACATGGCAGTTACCGCGGACAATCGGGGTCCCTAGGGTCCCTTGCGACAACAGTAGGCACCACAGTAATCGTGCTACTACAGAGCCATAACAAAAGTAGAACGATAAAAAATACAGCAAGATTCTACCGCTGAGCTGGCGTTGTCTTTGTCCTCCTCTAGCATACGGCGTAGGTGTCTCGGGTATCCTCGATCTGGGGACTCTTGAAAGACGCTTACAACGTCTTAAGCGATTTCGCAGCTCGATAATTTTTTTTTGTGTGTGTTTCTCATGTTTCTTTTTCGTTTCTTGATTCTTCGTGGATGTTCTGGCTCGATTGTACTTGTCTTTGTTGCGCCGTTGCCTCCTTGTTCCTTTTTTGGGGCCTTGTTTCTTCTCTAACATATCGTCTCGTCCTCCCACAGCCCTAGAATATGCAAAAACGGTGGCGTCGGTCTAATTACTGCCGACGTGCAACTAACTAAGCTGGTAGTTGGGCTTCCGCTCCTCCCGTCGTACTGCTTCGATCTCCACCGCTGACTTCCTCATCCTTAGTCTGCGTCGTCGCTTGTTTGGTGGTACCCGTCAACCTCCCTTGGTGGCGCAGCGGCTATTCTTGACGCCATGCCGTTGACTCTTCCCTAACAACTGTCCATACAATATATGCGAAGCCTTGACTTCCCCAGCTTGACTCCCTTGGGTCCCACTTAGCCCTTTCCACAGATAGCGCCACTCCCTCCCTTTTCCTGGGAGCCCATTCGCTCTCCTGTCGAGTCCTTGTTGTGGGTACATGTCTATGTAAGCTTGTAATCTGTCCTGTTAATCACACCGGTCCAGGGCTTAGGCTATGGGCCAACTCTCCTTGCACATTGCAGAGAATGTGCTTTCTCTTGCTGTCTCGTTCACCTCTCTAGTATTCGATAAGCCGCCTCCTCGCTTGGGGCAATCAACGCTCCAAACAACAACCCCGATGCTCGCTTCTAGCAATCACGGACCACAGGGTCTCTTTTTTGTGACCTCTCGCTAAGTCGGACAAATATTCGTTGACTTGGCTTAGTGAAGCACTAATCGTGATGTCATCCTCTTCAGGCGCAATCAACATAGCCGCTTCATCATCTACCATGTACGATAGGCGCCCTGTTAGTAGTTCGAGCATCATTGTCAATCACTTGCTTCTCTTTGCCTAGGCTCCTTTCCTATTTGGGTACACGGTCGTTCAACTCGCTTGTTACATCTACACCTGGACGGTCATCGACGTTGATACTTACACCACGCTCACGGAGCCCGGGTCCAGTATTTCCACTTACGGATTGTGGACCTCGCCAATTGTGCACAGCTGAGAAAGAAATCATAAAGAGCACTCAATCTCGATCAATCTAGTAAGTCGCTGGAGTAATAACTCCGTTGTCCTTGCGCGAGCTGTAAACGCTTGATGATTGCAACTTTTTTTGCAAGCGAGTGCTTTCAAAGCCATCTGCAAGGCCGTTCGGTGGCAAACTCGGTCCTTTCCGGCTTTCTTTAATCGAATGACGCACTAGCGGGTTGATGGAGCCATCGGAAGCATTTTTCCGAGATATTTTTAAATAGATAGTGCAATTAGAAGACTTCTTTTCGATTAATTTGACTAGAAAGACGTTCAAACGCTGGTGTTGGTCTAATGCTTTAACAGCTGATCTACAACCATTATCACTGGCTCAAACTCTTTATGTATATAAATATATATATATATATATATATATATATTTTTTAATTCCCTTTAATTATTTTCAATTGAAGTTACTTGTTTGCGTGAGTTTATTTGTGTAATGTTTGCAAAGAGCCGCGTCCGGGGGTTAATTCTGGAGAAGGTTACAAAGGCTTTTTGAAGACGAAGTGTGGACGACTTCGTCGCCAAGAATCGCTAACAAACGTTGAAAATAAAATGATTTTTTGAACTCGTGCCCATTGTACATTATCACGAGAAATCATACAATAAAGGTTTTGAATTCAGAAATCTATCGGAGAAAGTGACTATCTTGTGCGCCACTGAAGAGCAAGCTAGAATCACTCCTTTACCTCGACAAAGTAAGAAAAACAACCTCCAGTAGTTGTTGACTTTTATAATTTGTGGAGTCAGGAACTCTAAGTCGAATGGCATGAAGGAGGACTAACTGTCTTCATTGAATTCGAGCTTTTAAGTGATATATCAAGTGTTCCAAAAGCAATACCCAGCAACCAGAGAACAGCTCTCCCGAGATGGACCTAAAAGTCACCTATGATAGATTTGACGAGGAATCTTGAAAGCGATTGGAATACATGTAACCACGTCATGATGAAAACTAATTCGATGAGGAGTTGTTTCCTCAAATGCTATCGCAAGGTTTTTTTCTAAACATGAACAGACAGTCGTTGCTAAATTAACCAGAAGAGGATATCATAGTCTGGATAAGCAGAACTTACTGTTTTGAGCATCGGATTTCTTTCGGATATTCTTTACATGATGCTTAGATGGGAATACAATGCAGTGTGCTTAACTTACACCAACGGTCAGAAGTCTTGCCTTGATTTCTTTCCTTAAAGACAAAATTTTGATTGAGGTAATGGAGTCCTAAATCACATTGAAATGGTGATTTACCAGGGAACGAAATGCTCTTTTTTATTTTTTTTTTTTTTTTTTCTATTAGCCTATAATCTTTAATAAAGCTAGATTTGAGAAGACACAAGTGGCACCTTCTTTGAGTTTACTTTAGAGCGGAAAACTGGGTTCACGTCGTAATAGCTCCGTAACACAAGTACCTCACATGTTCAGAGAGTTTCAACTCCAGGACTACTTGATAAGTTTATTACAAGACAAAAACGTATCCTTAGGTTAAATTATTCGGCCTTTTATTGCAAAAACATTGCCACAAATCACCTCAGTTGAACTCAAGACCAATATAGCTTAAAGAAAATTTTAAGATGTTGAGTTTCTAGGTTATTGCAGCTATGATTTATTTTTTGCAATTAAAGCTTGAAACACAAGAAGCCTGGTTAGCTCAATCGGTAGAGCATTTGACTCTTAATCACTATAAGGTCAATCAAAAGGTTGCGGGTTCGAGCCCCGCATCGGGCTTTCTTTTTTATTTACTGCGCAAACAGCTCTGCAAATATGGCCACTTTTCTCTACTTTTAGCCAGATCAAACCAAAATCTTGATTTTTGAGTGTTGCTAAACTTCGGGAGATGCCCTCTTCATGTTTGTCCAGCTATATAAATGCACGCGATCTAATGCTCAGTTGCAAAATTCGCATCCGGGAGTTCAAAATGAAAAATCGAAGCTTTTAACTACTCACATGTTAATGGAGAGGGACAAGAAGAACTTTAACCCAAGTAAAACACTATTTGGCGTTTCTATTAGAACCACGGGAAATTTCCAGTAGGAAGAGTCACAGTGACCCGATCGCCCCATACCTCGGTCGAAAAGCCGTACGACTACGGCTGTAGTCATCATGTCCATAGAAACTTCTAGAGTACGCTCCCACCTAGTGTCGGCCTTTGGAATTAAGTTTGTCAAAAGCTGCTGTGTGTGAACCTAACTCGACAGCGGGATGCCTAGGTGAGCAGTGTTCACCATGCAAGACAAAAGGTAGTGCACGCTAAATAACATGTTGACAACGTCCCAGATTTTAAACCTTCTCTTGCATCAACAAACTGGGCCTTTCTTCTTCTTCTTTACTTCGAATTCCATGTATCAAAGAGACCATTTCAAATTGGCATATTTTTTGGCTCAGAGTTATCTACGTGTTCCAAGACACCCTAATCAATGATACTGTTCACAATACGACCTGTATGGCTGCAAAATCATCAGAAAGACAGCACAATATACCATTCATGGCAGAAAAAGTGCGACTTCAACACACATCCAACGCCTTTATGGCCAAGTTGGTAAGGCACCTCACTAGTAATGAGGAGATCGTCAGTTCGAATCTGGCTGAAGGCATTCTTTTTGCCTCTCCTACTCGCCTTTTGCTTCGATTATGCCTTACGGAGTCTGAATTACCCTGGCGGGCAGAAGCTTTTTCCTAGAACCCTCTTCACTCTCTTCTTTGTTATGAATTTCGATGGGACGTTTTGCAATTTGTATGGTCACTTTGTACAATGATCATCTATCTGAAATTTCCTCCGTCTGACCTGTCCTATGCTATCTTGCAAGAACCTGCCAATTTATAGAAGGCTTCTGTTCACAGGAGATTTGCGCTCCAGCTACATCCTTGTATGGCTCAGTATTTGAGTCTTTTTTTTTATATAATCCATTGAAGCATAAGTAACTACGACCTCCCAAAGATGTACAGGGGATGCTTGGCTTGTTAAATTCGTTGCAGTAACTGCAATCACTCTGGAGCCGGTCGTCACAAATATTCATGCTCTTTTGCCTTGGTATATACTTGTGGTACATCGTTTGAAACTCTGTCTTATTCACGTTCTCTTTATTCTCCACGGGACGAACTCCTTGAAGCCAACAGAAATGAGCTTTGATAAATTGTGCAAGCTACTTTCACTAATTTGTCAATTCATCTGATAGAAACTACTAGGGTCCAATCAGCTCCCCCCTCACGTTGATGATGGTCGGACAAATTTCACTCAACAAATTTATTCTGGTCAAATCATGGAGCAATCTCAAGCTTTCAGTTCTTTCAAATCTCCAGAAACGCCACAAGTCTTTTGCTCTTTAAGAGTACCTCTCTTTAATACTGTGTTAGCTGCTATAGTGACTGCTCCTTCTAGCGATTTCCGTTAGCACTACTGTAAGGGTTCAAGGAATGGGTCTTAATACAACTGTCCATGAGACCCTCCGTCCAATTATCAAAGTTAGAGCGATACAGGGGCATTCTTGAACTTTTTTTTTGTATTCACCTTTCAAATGAATAGCTTCGCACAATGGCCTGAATTGTGGAAGCCGCATTGGGGTGCAACAACTTCCATGCATTGGTGGTGTACAGAGGCGTGACATCTGTTTATGTTTCTCTCTGAGGCGATCAAACTTCACAGCATTGAACTGTAGTACTTGACGCCACTAAGATGAACCGAGATCGAATATCTCGACAAAAACTGGCCAAACTAGCTAGCCATAAGGAGTTAAGTGAAGACGAACTTGAAATTGAAACAGATGGATTCCCCACGCTTAGACCCACTCAAAACGACGACTTATTTGGACTTGAAGATGAATTCGGCACTCTACGGCTTTCTCCACATAAGAAAATCGATCCAAGACCTCCAAGCAAATCAATTAGTCAAAAGCCATCACTTTCGCCTGGCTTTATGATGAAATTTGTGGAACCTCAAGAAGAGCATTTGTCCTTCGACAAGGATTTTGATGCAAATGATGTGTTCAATCCTCGAAATTTACTCAAGCAGAACCAAGCTTTCGTTACGCCTAAGGCAAATCCTTCTCCAGGAACGGCATCTAATACATCGCCAATACGGAGAAGATCCCTCAGCGACTATAGCGAAGGAACGGACACAGGGTTGACGTCCGAGTTGGACGACGGTGATTTCGAGGAAGAGATTGACGATATTTTTGGAAAAGAGGAAAGCGGAATATACAGTAGTGGTGGTCGCTCGAACTCTGCTAACTTAAGTAAGGCAGGTCAAGTATTGTCGACAAAAAGGGAGGAGTTGCAGCGACAAGCAGAGAAGGAGGAAGCTGAGATGTATGAGCGTTACAAGAAGCTCAAGCAAGCTGATGTTAATACCCTAAAATTGAAAGATCACAACGGATTCCTGCCAACGAATCCGAATCATCTTGATGCATTGGAGAATGACGGTACCGTCAATTATGAGTACACGCGTGATGATGATGAAGCCTTTGAGGACGGCTTTGAGCTCGACCAGCCTCTTGACTTGGAGATTTCTAAGCTTCACCGATCCGTAAGATCAAGCTCAAAAAGTCGAACCCTAGAGAGGGAGATGCTGATGCCGAATTTTCCGAAATCGTTGGAGCCTTCGAGACCGACAAAATTTAAATCTACCATGGATCTCAATGGAGCTTCAAGAAGCAATCATCCTCTTTTCAATGACGATAATGATATCATCAAGAGGCTAAACCGTATGCCTTCTTTCCATCAACAGTCCAAGCCTCAAAAAAATGACGATGAAATCAATCGTGATATGGAGCTTCGTAAAAAGGAACTACTCGAAAAGTATATGGAAATTACCGAGAGGCAGAAAAAGCTTAATACAAGTCCAAAAAAGAACAAGAACTTCACTCGTGATTCCGCAAGCAAACGAAGGGGTGTCGGCCTAGTGAAGTTTTTGAATCAAGGCAATAATGTGCCAGCTGTGAATGCTAACGGAAAAATGAAGTACAATCATGCAAACCAACGGTGGGAAGGCAATGAACACGATTTAGTACGTTTTGAGGAATACGAAAACCAGCAGCAAGCTAAAAAGCCTGGATTAATTAGAAAGCAGGATTTCCAAACGAGAATGGAGGAGGTCCAGGGTAACATGAGATATGATGCTGAAAATCTACGATGGATCAACACTGACGAAGATGATATGGAAAATGAGAGAATATTTGAAGACTTGCCCGATTTAGAGCCGAATGACATTCCCCAGTACAGTCAGCCACAGTTTAACTTTGATATCCAAGGAAGGGGTGTGAGTACGTTTACACAGCGCACCATTCTGACCACTTCGAGTGATCGAAGTTCTGCAATCGGTCGACAGAACGTTGAGGCGGAATTCCAGCTTCTGGTAAGAAATCTCAGCAGGTTTGAGAAAGAAGAAGCCAAAATCAGGAGAAAGACACATACATGGTTTGCCCCAAAGGAGCAGTATCGGTTGAACAGGCACAATAAATTTACGGGGGACTATTTTTGGGAAATCAGAAAGATGGTCTGCGAAGACAGCTAATTGTACCTAACGAAATCTTACATAGCATTAATGATAGAATATCATCTCTTTATCTATTGAAATATCATCTTAAACATGGGAATACTAAACCATGATCAAGCTCAAGGTCACGAATATGAAGGAGCCGATCATCAACAAGGCAGTGTTGGTGGAGGCGGAAGCACGGGAAGCACCGCTCTTGGAGCCCGAACTAGAGCTAGAAGAGCTGGTGGAGCCAGAAGAAGACCCGGATTTGGAACCGGATTTGGAGCTAGAGCCAGAGCCAGATCCAGATCCAGAGCCAGAAGTTCCGCTAGCATTGAGAATGTTGCCAGTCACAGTACCAAGACCAGACTCACCAGCGCTAGAGATGTAGGCAGAACAAGAGGAAGCAGTGGTGGCAGACTGGGTTGTAGCAGAGCCGCTGAAGTCACAGGCAGAGTCCTTCGAGCCGTTTTCCTTGTAGTACAAGTTAAGGAGGAAGTTCAATTTCTGCTTGGACTCGCAAGCAGAGTAAGCACCATACTTACCGGTAGTAGCGTTACCGCTGATACCGTCGCAAGAAATACCAGAGTCAGAGCCACAGAGGTAGCTGAAAAGCTCAGTATAGTCGTCAGAGTCAACACTGTCCTTGATGACACAGGTCAAGGACTTGTCCATACACTCACAGATGTCTGAGTCAGGAGTAGGAGGCAAAGCCGTGGCAGCTCTCCAGACGTTGTTGACAGCAGGGCAAGAGGTCACCGTAGCGCTGGCAGAAGCAGAGGCAGTGTTGATCGAAGCATACGATGGAGAAATCGAATGGATCTCAGACTTGTAGTACTTGTAGTCATCCATGGTGGAAACCAGAGAGCCAGAAACAGTAACAAGACCGTAGTTATTAGTCTCCTGGAAGTACATGTAGACAATACCACCGGACCATGTGTCGGTCATCTTGCTAGAGTAGATCGTGCCGACCTCCTGGAACTTTCTTGGCTGCACCTCGTTACAACCGTATTCAGAGAAGAAAATTGGAATGCCCAAGTTCTCGTAGTACTGGGTGAGGTTCTTGTAGCCAGATTCTTCCCAGGTAGAAGAACCGCACCACGAGTACATGTTGATACCGAAAAAGTCTGCTCTTTCGTCCTCAGAGCCACAGGCAAAGTAGTCAGCAAGCTCCACTCTGATGGCAATGTCGTCGTTGGCAGAGTAACCCACGGGGATCGATCTGTAGTTCTTCTCCTTGAGGTAGGCCTTAGTGTCTCGAACGGCGGCCTTCACGTAAGCAGAAGCAACGGTGTTGTTGGCCTCGTTGGTAACCTCGTTACCGGCAAAGAAACCCAAGATGTTGGTGTAGTTGTGGAAAGCGTCCACGACGGTGGTGTATCTCTCCAACAACTTGGTGTTCCACGCAGGGCTGTCTCTGTTGATGGAGTTCTTTGGCTCGGACAAGTCGGCAATGACATAGATACCGGCATCGTCCAACGCCTTCATACACTCGGTGTGGTCCTTGGTGGGGTCCAAGGCGTACACTCTGATGATGTTGGTGTTCAAGTCTTGCAAGTAAGGAATGTCTCTCTTACAAGTGTCTGGGTCGGCCAATGGGTCGACGTAACCATCGGAGGAAGTGAGGTTGACAGTGTCTTGTTGGTAGGCAATGCCTCTCATCAAGAACTGGGAGCCATTATTGGAGAAGTAGAACTTGTTGCCTACAACTTCGATCTCAGGCAAGGCGGCAGAGGCAGAGCCAAGGGCCACTGCGGTGGCGAGCAACGAGCTAAAGAGCATAGCGAGTGAAAAAGCAGATGCTGGGAAACGTTGGAAGAGAAAGAGAAAGAAGAGGAGAAAGCCAAGCAGGAGGGAGGCAGCGGCCCCCGCGGTAATATACGCCAGGAATGGGAAACACAGCCTGAACGGTTGGGTGCAAAAATTTTCCCGCGAGCACCTCCAGCGGCCGTTCTCAGGCAATGCAAAACACCACGCCTGTTCCATGTCTCAGGCAGCCCACCACACAGCCACGGGCCAGAATGCCAGATTTTACTTAAAAAGTGTTTGGTGAGCTTTAATTGTCAAAAGTGTCTTTCCTATCCTTGCCCAAAAATTTACTTTTGCCTTGAGTTGTGCTCGTATATCGGTGGCAGCGGGTGGGCTTGGCTGGGGCTTTAGGAGATCGGGAGGCCTTTGGCAGAGACGCCGCGAACACGCCTGATTTGGAACTAGGGCAACAAACGAAAAAAGGGCGTGGGCGCGGGAGGGTGCTGGAAGGCGCAGTAGGCGAAAAGAAAAAAAAAAAAAAAATAATGGCAACAATACGATGCTGGTGGACTTGTGGTCTTTATTTAGCATTGATTTGTTTTGCTTTATTCTCGTCTTTTTTTTTTTATTATTATTATTATTATTTTTGCGTTTGTATTTGCTTGCTTTCGTACGTGGTCCTGTTACTGCTTTGAGCTTTGGTCTCGTTATTTTACGTTCTTCTCTCGGTTATACTTTTTCTGCTCTTTCCCGCTAATTAAGCGAGAAACGGCCCTCTCTATGTAAAAAGCGTAAAGTCAATCAACTAAAGAAGCGATTTCCAAATCGCTCAAGGAGTTCTAGAGAAGACATTTTTAAATCGCTTGCGTTAGGGGTTCCACTTAGCATACCAAAACTACATTACGTTCTACCTTCAACCCTCGTCTCTATCGATTTGCGCTTTTGACTTCCGCTGGCTGCGATAACGTTTTGTCCCACTACCTGCTTGACGTAGGCACTCGCCCGAAATTCCCGAGGCGGTGGTGATGGCTGCTGCGGAGCGTGTGGCGTGTTTTCGTGATTTTCCCGAATATGGATTATATGATTTTTGACGTCTTACGTTCATTCCTCTTCTCTATCGTGCTTACCTTTGGAACCGCACAGCGTCTGGTGACGGGTGGCTTAACGAGATCGTCGCATTGAGCCTATTGTGGGCTAAAATTTACGACCTGGTTACGAAACCAAGCCTCTGACACCACGATGATCTGAATGCAAGCAGTCAGCATTGGCGGCTCCAAAAATAGAAGTGAATAGACGGGAAGAAGCCGGCGCAAAGCACTACAGCAGGCACCTTATGACGCGTCTGCCAAGTAGTCTTGTGAGAGACAAAAGCTTGGTCTTCAGAATGTCGTACGTTAAGTCTACTTGTAGCTCATGGTAGTCTTGCTGGATTCCGTCTTCATAAAGTTTGCTGGGATCCATGTCTTTGAGAAGTAAATTTGGCCAAGAGGTCTGGGGTGCATGATATTGCTATACAGGTAGTATTCAGCCAGTGAACGTAGACTGGAGTAGATCTCAAACTCTGGCCCGTTTGTTCTTCAGTGGTACAAACACTAACGACAAAGACTTTTGTCACGTCCAATCTTGTGCCACAAAAGTCATAGATTGTTTCTAGGCAGCAATACTAGAGAGCTTCCGTCAAATTGTGCCGCCATTGTTCAGTGCACAGCTGAGACGTTGTCTAGCATGCTTAGCATTTAAGAGTTCAGATGGGCCTCTATCAGATAATCAGCACACAATCTTAGTGAGAAGTAGTAAAGAAGAATCTACATCTCCACGTGCTTCAGAATTGACATCTTTGGCAGTTTCAGCAGCTGCTGTAGCCTTTTTTTTTAACCGGTGATTCCGGTTCTTCACTATCAACAGCACAAACTACTAGTGTATACGAGCAAACACATTTTTCTCTAGGAATCCATGCTTTAGTGAAGAATGGAGGTCATGAAGGCATGAGAAACTTCCTCATTTCCGTGAAAACTCTGTCTAGAGTACTATTTATCCACTCACCTGTGTGTTTCAGTACTAAATTTCGCTATGACACTGGTCCTCATCTTACCCGATTACGTCAGTTTTCAGAGAGCTCCAATCCGTTATAAGTACGAGAGCCTATACCTTACTTCACATTGTGTTCCTCGTAGCCTGATGTTAAACAAGTTCCCTCGGTCTTTCACCGATGCATGGTCCGCATCATGAGACCTCTCTCAAAGATCCCATCTGAAGCTACCTTTGAATCTCGAAGCAATTACCATTAAACTCAGAATTGTGTCTAAATAACAACATTCACAGGGAGAAAAAAAAAATACAAATGTTTACAACACTATTCTAAACGCTTGTCTTCAAAAACGACCTCATCCCACCCGTACAAAGGCGGGGCAAAAGTTTGCAGCCAGTCCTGGATAATACTCGGACTTCAGTCACCATACCACGATTCACGTCCATGGAATCTCCAGAAAGCATCAATATACGAAGGAGAAAATATGAGACCACACTTAACACTATCTTCATAAAATGCCTTTGTCCAAGTCCCAATTTTCAGTGGTCATTTCGTGCCCATAGTGTCCACTTTTCTTCTGTGTCCACGCATTCCCCCACAAAGAGTCTGCACGGTGGAGTGGTGGCCATTCCGCACTGAGTACACCTTTCAACTTTTCACCCATTCTACTCTTTTCCCCAACACTACTTCTTTTTTTCCTCCAAATCCACCATGTCCAAAGAACAATCGGCCTTGGAGGTATACGTGAGATTCAACGACGATCTTGAGAAAGATTACTGTTTCCAGGTGGCCACGCTGTCGAGATTCAGAGACTTGCTTCGCATCTTTGAAACTTTGCCCATCTCGCTTAGACCCAACTTGTTTTACTCGTCAAAGCCCAAAGCGTTCCAGGTTTCCACCTCTCCAGGTTATTTGACCGAGGATGGTGCCTTGCTATTTAGTTACGAGACAGACCAGAAGAAATTTCAGAAGAATGTCGCTATGGATGATCTTGTGGCCAGACACTGCTGGCCGGGCCAGTTGATCATGCCTGTGTGGGAGTTCAATTACTTCAGATTCTATAGCTTTGTCACTTTTTTGTTTGTGTGGCTCTATACGGATTTGCCTGATTTCGTGTCGCCTACTCCGGGCATCTGTTTAACCAACCAGGCGTCTAATTTCATCGCGTTCATCGCCACGAAATTTGGCTACGGCCACATTGCCGACGCCGTGATTAAGGACGTGCAAGAGCCTGTTTCTATTGGCGGCCAGTGTGTGTTCTTTGCCTTTCATGTTTTGAAGATTATTGTTGTGTTTTTCGTTGTTCACGTTGGTCTTTTCAACCCTAGAAAGTTCAGGTACTCCAAGGACGTAGAAATCACCAAGGAGAAGTTGCTTGAGCTTGGGTGGACCGGCTCGAGACGTGCTACCCCAGATGAGTACGCTGAGGCCTACAGGGAGTACAAAATCAAGGAACATGGCGGTATGGTGCCTGCGCACCAGGCCGGTTTGTTCAACAAATTGAAGAAGTTGGGTGTGTGGCTTGGAGAAGGTGAAGGTTTCGACACTCCCCTTTCCAAGGATAACAAGATAAGTGACATCACCAGCGACAAGTGGGTGTTGAGCTACGAATTGTTTGTCAAGCTCGGAGAGGTGTTCGAAAAGCACATTGAGGGTAAGGGCACCGAGGAGTTGAACGCCTGCATCAAGCAGTTCCGTCGCTTTGGATTGATGCATAGCGACGAAGACATTCAGAAGCTAGTGGACTTAAGAAAGGAGGGCGGTGACAAGAAGATTGAAAAGGGAACGAAGAAGGCTGACGAAGCCAAGAAGCTACAGTAAGTATTTTGAGGGCCTAATTTGCAACCGAATTTTCGCAGCCACCACGCCCTTGTTTTATCAACACCACAGTTTTCTTATATAATGTTTAAGCGGTCTTTCACGACACGTCGACGTTCACGTGATCATATTCACACTTTTAGCGAATAATTCAGAAAAAAAATTCTTTTCGATGTACCATTTTGTACGACATAAACGAGGTAATAATCATCGTGGCATTGCACAGTCAGAGTCAGACCAGTTTGTCGACGCGCGGGCACGTGCCATTGCACGAAGGCGGCTTCCGCGATACCGGCTAGATCCAAGTCACGTGGAAACTAGGCACGTGAACGAACGTCACCAACCCATCATGTCACCTTTCCCTTGCCTGTCGCCTATTAAAATAGACAAACCATGCAATTGGGTAGGAGTTCAGAGGAACAATCATCTCATTCTTTACTCAATCGTGAAGTCGCTGCAAATACTTCAACTTAAAGATTATGTCATCCTGTATATACCGCGGTAGCGTCGTTCACAGGTACTGTCGTTCAAATTGTTCATCCTCTCTGCAGTCTGAAAAAAGGTCCCCTGCAAGGCTATCTAATCACAGTCAGTCATATTTGCCTATTGAAAAATTCACCCCACGCAGCGATATATAAGGGCGGATTCCCCCTACTCGTAGCTCTTTTTTTTTTTTCTCTCTTCATCGTTTTTTTTTCTATCAAACTAAAACATATCATGGTTCAATCTTCCGTCTTGGGTTTCCCCCGTATTGGAGCCAACAGAGAGTTGAAGAAAGTCACCGAGGCCTACTGGTCCAAGAAGGCCACTGTGGACGAATTGTTGGCCAAGGGTAAGGAATTGAGAGCACACAACTGGAAGTTGCAAAAGGACGCTGGCGTTGACATTATTCCTTCCAACGACTTCTCCTACTACGACCAGGTGTTGGACTTGTCTCTTTTGTTCAATGTCATTCCTGAGAGGTACACCAAGTTCGACTTGGCCCCCATTGACGTTTTGTTCGCCATGGGCAGAGGTTTGCAGAGAAAGGCCACCGAAACCGAGGCTGCTGTGGACGTGACTGCTTTGGAGATGGTCAAGTGGTTTGACTCCAACTACCACTATGTGAGACCAACTTTCTCCCACTCCACCCAGTTCAAGTTGAACGAGGCTGCTGGCTTGAAGCCCGTCAAGGAGTACTTGGAGGCTAAGGAGCAGGGAATTGAGACCAGACCAGTTGTTTTGGGCCCAATCTCTTACTTGTACTTGGGTAAGGCCGACAAGGACTCTTTGGACTTGGACCCTATCTCTCTTTTGGACAAGTTCTTGTCTGTCTACAAGTCTCTCTTGGAGGAGTTGTACAAGGCTGGCGCCAAGACCGTCCAGATTGACGAGCCTATTCTCGTTTTGGATTTGCCTGAGTCTGTTCAGAAGCTCTACCAGTCCACTTTTGAGCAGTTGGCCGGCGAGGGCTTGCCTGAGATCACCTTGACCACCTACTTTGGTGACGTGAGACCAAACTTGGCAGCTATCAAGTCGTTGCCTGTGTCTGGTTTCCACTTTGACTTTGTCAGAGCCCCAGCTCAGTTGGACGAGGTTCTTTCCATCTTGAACGACAAGCAGACCTTGTCTGTTGGTGTTGTTGACGGTAGAAACATCTGGAAGACCGACTACACCAAGGCCTCTGAGCTTGTCAACAAGGCCATCGCCAAGATTGGCAAGGACAGAGTGATTGTTGCCACTTCTTCTTCCTTGTTGCACACTCCTGTCGACTTGGCCAACGAGACCAAGTTGGACCCTGTCATTGCTGACTGGTTCCAGTTTGCCGTGCAAAAGTTGGACGCTGTGGTGGCCATTGCCAAGGACGTCTCTGGCGAGGATGTTGCTGACTTGTACGCAGCCAACGCCAAGTCCATCAAGGCCAGAAGAGAGTCTCCTATCACCACCAACCCTAAGGTCCAGGAGAGAATGGCCTCGATCAACGAGTCTCTCTCCACTAGAAAAGTTCCATTCGCCGAGAGGTTGGCTGCTCAGAAGAAGAAGTACAACTTGCCATTGTTCCCAACCACCACCATTGGTTCTTTCCCACAGACCAAGGACATCAGAATCAACAGAAACAAGTTCAACAAGGGCACCATCACCAAGGAGGAATACGAACAGTTCATCAACAAGGAGATTGAGACTGTCATCAGATTCCAGGAGGAGATTGGCTTGGACGTGTTGGTCCACGGTGAACCCGAGAGAAACGATATGGTTCAGTACTTCGGTGAGCAGTTAGACGGTTACGCCTTCACCACCAACGGTTGGGTCCAGTCCTACGGTTCCAGATACGTTAGACCACCTATCATTGTTGGTGACGTTTCCAGACCAAAGGCCATGTCTGTCAAGGAGTCTGTGTACGCTCAGTCCTTGACCAAGGCCCCAGTCAAGGGTATGTTGACTGGTCCAGTCACCTGTCTCAGATGGTCTTTCCCAAGAGACGACGTTTCTCAGAAGGTGCAGTCGTTGCAGTTGGGTTTGGCCTTGAGAGATGAGGTTCAGGACTTGGAGGCTGCTGGTATCACCGTCATCCAGGTGGACGAACCAGCCATTAGAGAAGGTTTGCCATTGAGAGCCGGTCAGGAAAGATCTGACTACTTAAACTGGGCTGCGCAGTCTTTCAGAGTCGCCACCTCTGGTGTGGAGAACTCCACTCAGATCCACTCTCACTTCTGTTACTCTGACTTGGACCCTAACCACATCAAGGCTTTGGACGCCGACGTTGTGTCGATTGAGTTCTCCAAGAAGGATGACGCCAACTACATCAGAGAGTTCTCGGAGTACCCTAACCACATTGGTTTGGGATTGTTTGACATTCACTCTCCTAGAATCCCATCCAAGGAGGAATTTGTCTCAAGAATCGAGGAGATCTTGAAGGTGTACCCAGCCGACAAATTCTGGGTGAACCCCGACTGTGGTTTGAAGACCAGAGGTTGGGAGGAGACCAAGGCTTCCTTGACCAACATGGTGGAGGCAGCCAAGGACTTCAGAGCCAAGTACTAAAGGGGCTAGTTACCTTTAGGAACGAGACTCTTTCACAAAGCCCCGTTTAAAGATATATTGCGGGATAGCATTGATTCAATTCATAATATTTGTTTGGATGCCGTATCCTTTCATTGCCACGCCTGTTCAACATTGGTGCGTGGCTCACAGTCTAGTTAGCCAAAGACTATGAGTTGTACGAAATTATTTTTTTTATTTTTGTTTTGTTTTAGTTTATGGGGTTTTAAAAGAGGGATTTCAACATCGGTTAATATAAGAATTAAGAAGAGTTACTGTAGAAAATGTCAGCTTGTGGTTGTAAAACTTTTGGCTGCAAAATGTGGTGGTGATGGACAGGACAGTTGGGAGTGCATATAGAGGCTTCCTACAAATCAAGCTCACTTTGGAGCCTCAGAAGGTGTTGCTAGTATAACGAAGCACTTTTTTCTACAAACCATGTCTGATAACGACCAGCTTGTCCAGAGCTTTATAGCAGTTACCAGTGCTCCCAAGGCAGTTGCAGAGCAATTCTTAGAGAAAAACAACTTTGACCTCACCACGGCAATTGAAGACTTCTACGCCCTGAACGAGGAATCTCATTACGACGCCCACAGCCAGCCTGATAAAAAAGCCCCTTCCTCCAGGAAATCTGCTCGTGGAGGCTTCAGAACCTTGAGAGATCTCAACGAAGATTCAGATGATCCTGAAGACACAAACACGAACTTCTTCACCGGTGGCGAGAAGTCAGCGTTGCAAGTGGAGAACCCAGATAAGGACAAAAACGAAGGGCACCAGCCTTCTCTCATCGAAAAGATCTTCCAGAAGGCACAGGAGCAGATGGATGAGCCAGACGATAGACCCTCAGCGCAGATGGAGCCGCAGAGGCGGTCGAATTTCACGGGTGCTGGCTTCAAACTCGGAGACTCGAACCAGCCGCTGGAAGTGGTGGAGGACCCATTTGCACATGCGAGAAACAGACCAATGAAAGTGAACAGAGAAATCACGTTCTGGCGTCAGGGATTCACAATTGGCGACGGGGAGTTGCGGAGATACGACGACCCTGAGAACCAGGCGGTGTTGCACGAATTGAAGCAAGGGCGCGTGCCCGTATCGCTTTTGAACGTGGAGTTTGGCCAGGACGTGGATGTGTCTGTGCTTAAGAAGACGGACGAGGACTACGTTCCGCCAAAGCGTAAGTTGGGAGGTTTCCATGGCCTGGGCCACCGGTTGGGCTCTCCAGTGCCAGGAGAGAGCCCCAGCAGCGTCACTTCGCAGCCGGAAGCGGCGCAGGAACCAAAAGCAGCACCAAAGCCAGAGGATCAGGGCACAGGAGACTCACTTGTTCAGATCAGATTCGCTAATGGCAAAAGAGTAGCGCATAAATTCAACTCGAGCGATTCCATCAGCGCTGTGTACGACTTCGTGCGGAGTCACGAGCACAACAACAACTCCACAAGACCGTTTGTCTTGTCCCATGCATTTCCCGTAAAGCCCATCGAAGAGTCTCTGGGGGTGACCGTTGAAGAGGCCAAGCTAAAGAATGCCGTTATCGTTCAAAGGTGGGCATAAAGGTGCCACTGACCGACACTGGGGAATTTGCATCTGGTAGAATGATACGACTTCAAACTTAATAGGGTGTACTATCATCACTTAAATGACTGGTAATATTTACTTGTAGTGTGCTATCTAAGTGGTTGCAAAATTCATAGAAGTAAGTTCGCACTGACTATTATATATCCATCTTCACCTTCTTTCCTCATCTCAAGCACCAAACGCTTCCACGTCCATGAACACTATATAGCATGATATCTCGAGCTTTTCTACGACATCCAAGTAGGGCTCGTATATTACTTAAACAAGATTTTCTACGATATTCGTCGTCCCTCAAGCAAAACGGGCAATTTTTCAAGCCCAACCAAGAACCAAAGATGATCCTAGATGCCGTCTACCGAGACGAAGCCCAATTAAAATTGCACAAATACATGAACTCACGAAAACAGTTTCACGATCCGAACGAGACGTTCTTCGTTTCTCCTCATAGAAATGTTGAAAGTGTCATACTCGAAAACACTTTTGAACCTACGCAGACCTGGGAACAGATTGTGTCTAATAACCGAAACCTACCGCCTAGTGCCGGGTCAATAGTGGAGTTCTTCGATGCTGAAAACGATAGAAATTGTCTTGGTATAGTGGTCAAAGAGCTGCAATCAAAATTCAACGAAAGCCATAATAAGCTCATCGTCCTCACGCTGAAGAACGAACTCACAAGAGTGTATCCACAGAATATCAACTTCAATGCTTTTCAGGTGTTAGATGCTGAGTGGATTCACTCATTGGACATTTTGTACCATCGTTTTGATGAGGAGTATTCCATGCGGCTTGAGTTGGGCGAAATTCTTCATCTGTTCATGGATAAGACGAGAGATTATCAAGGTCTGGTTCAAAAAGAACTCCGAAAAGTGTATGCCAATTTGGCCTCTCAAGACAACGCCAACGCGACGAGCTTGTTGGCTGTAGTGAGGCAGATGAATTCATTCCATTTGAAAAGCTACTTTGACCAAAGTGCACTTCTCATGGCCATCCATTTGGAAATGTCTCGCGACGCTTCTCGCTGGATCGTCCTGCTGTGTCTTCCGAAGCACACCACCAACTTATCATTCTTGCACTGTTCAAACGAGTTACCACCTGAAACAATCTACTTTGGCAATTCTCTCACCAACAACGACTCGGTAACACACTTTTTGGATTATGACGACGCCAAACTTGATGAACTAAACACATTCCTTTTATCTCTCATTGAACATCCAAGAGACTATGACGACCTCACCCTTTTGCTCAATATCTGGCAGGGGAAGGACTTTTTGCATGCTTTCAAAGCGATGACTTTTGCATTATTCTACCCTCACACATCACTCATGGAGAAATTTGCCAAGGTTAAGATATTTCAGAGTAAAGACAGAGTCAGAATAAAAGACCTCCAAGATCTCTTCCGCAAGATTGGTCTTTATGATTGCTCCAAGAATCCATTGACTGACATTGTAATATCTGCGAACATATTTGGAAAGCCTTCTTTGGACCAACTAGCGGTCTCTTCTCCAAAAGATTTGCGCCCGTCTCCCCTAGAGCTACGTTCTGCCCGAATGCTCTCCGCTGGTGAGCTTGATGACAAATTCAGACACTTGCGAAACTCAAAGAAATACTACCAGGATCACGTAATCTATGTGCTTCCGTCCAACCAAAGCTACTCGTACATCGGTGTATCTTTGGAGAAAATAAATGCTAGAAAGTACCTCATCAACGTCCATGTCCCTGATGTGGCAGCAAGAATCCCGCCAGGGAGTACCTTTTTTGAAGAGCTTGCTAGTTACAACTTCTCGTTAGAATCACTAAAGGGCCTTATAGATAGGGGACTGATTGAGATTCTTGCAAAGAATGTGAGAGATGAGCTTTCATTGAGAACTCAAGGACTTGCGAAGAGCGGTGAACTTTTCAGAGTAGGAGATTTCGAAAACACGAGAATAAGAGATCACAAGAGCAAAACGTGCATGACCTTATCTTTCGAGTATAACACCTTTGCCCTGTCACCATTGAAAGAGCTTGGAAATCTCGTGACTGTGACATTCGACAGAATCAATAACGTGAAAGTCAAGGAGCTAACCTGGGAAGCTCTTGATGATATCCTTGCTGGCCGTCTCGAATCTGGTATTTTGAATCCATTCAAGCTCTTCAACAGGTTTAAAGAAGCAGAAGAACAAAAACCAGATGTCTCCATAGATGAGCATGATATTCTGAATCTTGGATTTATTTATAATGTGATGAAGACTCATTTCAGCATGAGGAACTCAAGATGTGCCTCGGCGCCCCCACCTTCTAATCTCAAAAGGGTGGTGTCTAGGGCTCTCAGCTATGAGAAAAAGGAAGAGCTCGAAGTGATGAAGACAACTTTGACGCTTCCTACCGTCAGAGAGGCTGCGAGGTTATCACGGGCTCTTTTCTTCACAGATGAGGTTCAAACATTTCTTGAATCCCTGGTTGCCTCTTACTGCAACAGAGAGGCCATACCAGTATTAGCAAGGCATGATGGATTGCTTGAACCAAGTGATAAATTCTCCACTTTGGACGAAGCTGCATCTAAAGCTGATGAAGTACTTGTGTCACACAACAACAAGCTTCTACCGAATTACTACTGCAGCTCATATTATCAGGCTATCATGGCGAAAGACAGACATGGTTACGTTTCTTTGCCAGCTTTCTTCATCGGGAATAACTATTTAGGAAAACAGACTCTTGTTACTAGCAACGAGAGTCCTTACCTGCTCACAAAGGGCTTGCCCATGGGACGAGTCATCGTTGCCAGTGCTATAGGCAGCGTTGAAGCTTACCTAAATCAACTCCAGATCTTAGCACACTTGCATCTACAAGAAACTGCCGGCTCTACATACTTGAAACTGGTTATTAAGACTTCTCACTTAAAAGCTTCTGGGTATCCCGTTCACGGGCCGCTTTCAGCAAAGTTTTTGGCTAGTCAAATAACAAGACTCCGAGACACAAAGCTTGGAAATCGGTCTCTTGTGGAGGCACATACCCGGTTCTGGAAGCTCAGGTACCTTGAACAAGAGCTTATGGCTAACGCCGAGGACGAGGCATTCAACTTGTCTTGTGTGGTCACAAGCATCGGTCACGAAATCGACTCAGAAACGAAGTTGGCCAGAGCCTGGTGTTTGGAACTAGCCATGGAGGTGGATATGCTAATCCATCCATACAGCGACTTAACTATGGGGTCTACTGCCACAGTAGACAAAGTGCTCTACATCGACGCTGCCGAGGGCCAGTGCATTGTGAGGTGTCAGGACGACTATTAATGTAAATAGTAATGAATTACGAAGTCCATTTGTAAGTATGGGTACCCTTGTGTATTACTGAGTAGAGGCAGTCTAGCTGGTGGGTGCGAAAAACCTCTATAGGATGAGCACATCACCGTGACTCAAATACTTGACAGTCGCAGAACCCACTTTACCAAATCCTCCAACAAAGATGTTTGTATGTAGCTGATGAACTAATTGGTCTCTAAGATCTCCAAAAGAAAAGATATGCTAACCTTCAGAGCACTCTTCAACCCTCATTGAAGGATTTGACCACCCTAGTCGAAAAGAATAAGGTGGACAAGGAGGCCCCAAACTTGTACCCAATCTACAAGTTCGTTGCCAATGAAGACTTGACAGTACATCTGGCCTACTTGAGGTTGGCTGACTTGAACAACAAGGACAGACCAGAGTCATTTTTGTTCGAGTCGTCTGTCAATGGTGATTCTGTCGATAGGTACTCTTTCATCGGCATTAAGCCCAGAAAAATCATCAGGACGGGAGACGATGAGTCAAAGTACCCTCCTGAGTTAAACAATATCGATCCTCTTGTTATTTTGGAGAAGGAGTTAAAGCAGTATAGACAGGCGCAGTTACCAGGGTTGCCTCCGTTGAAGGGAGGTGCTGTTGGGTACATTTCGTACGATTGCGTGAAATACTTTGAGCCAAAGACCAGAAGACCGTTGAAGGACGTTTTGCAGGTTCCCGAGGCGGTGTTGATGCTCTGCGACCTAATAGTTGTTTTCGACCATGTTTACCAAAGATTCCAAATCATCAATAATGTGAGGGTCGAAGAGGGAGCTAATTTGGCTGAAGTGTATGCCAAAGCAGAAAAGGAAATTATGGACATCCAGGCAAAGTTGCAGGAACACAAGTCTTTGGAGGAACTCAATCCATATCAGCCTCCAATCAAGCCAGACCAGACGTTCACGTCCAATATTGGTCAAACAGGATACGAGCAGCATGTTTCAACTCTCAAAAAGCACATCAAATTGGGCGATATCATTCAGGCCGTGCCCTCTCAGCGAGTGGCCAGACCAACTTCTTTGCACCCATTCAACATTTATCGTCACTTGAGAACGGTGAACCCATCTCCGTACTTATTCTACATTGACTTGAAAGACTTCCAGATCATTGGTGCTTCTCCAGAGTTACTTGTGAAGTCAGACCAAAAAGATAGAATTGTGACGCATCCAATTGCAGGTACCATTCAAAGAGGCAAGACCAACGAGGAGGATGAAAAAAACGCTCAAATCTTGAGATCCTCTTTAAAAGACAGAGCCGAGCACATCATGTTGGTGGACTTGGCAAGAAACGACGTCAACCGTGTTTGCACCCCGGAGTCCAACTCTGTGGACCGTCTTTTGACCATCCAGCGTTTCTCTCACGTCATGCATCTTGTGTCTGAGGTCAGCGGAACCTTACGTGAAGGGAAAACCCGTTTTGATGCTTTTAGATCAATCTTCCCTGCGGGAACTGTCAGTGGAGCGCCCAAAGTAAGAGCAATGGAGCTTATTGGAGAGTTGGAGAAAGAGAAAAGAGGTGTTTACGCTGGAGCGGTGGGACACTGGGGCTATGATGGCAAGACAATGGACACGTGCATTGCGTTGAGGACGATGGTGTACAAGGACGGCGTTGCTTACTTGCAAGCTGGTGGAGGCATTGTGTTCGACAGTGACGAGACAGACGAGTACGAAGAGACGATGAACAAAATGAGAGCCAACAATAACACCATTGTGGAGGCAGAGAAGATCTGGCTTCAAAAGGTTGGCAGCGAGTAGCAAAATATATAGAAAGTTTTTGAATAGAAAAATAGTTCAAAAAAAAAAAAGTGATTTTGATAGATCGTGAGAAAGGCGACGGGAGTAGGTTTAGGACATGATTGCGAAATATCACACTTCGTACAAATATCAATGATGAATGCGTATTGTCGAAATTCTACTCCTATTTAGTAAATCAGATATAGAAAAGAGCGTCTTCATGTATCCCTTTGACTTTCCGACATAATCTTATAATTTCGACCAATTCCTCGAGCAAACCCCAGCAGTCGTCATGGACCCTGGGGCAATAGGCGACGTCGTATACCCTGTTGGTACGAGTCATTCACAATGACTCGCAAAAAACATCTGAGCCAAAAAAGAAGTCGAACATCAACAAGCCCGAGTCAATTGAAACAAATAGGCTCACTCCGAACAGAAATCTACTCAACTTCTACAAAAGCTTCCCAAAGAGGTTATTTGCATTTGTTAGCGTGCTGCTTGTGGCTCCTCGGGCCCTGCAGGACAACCTGTCAACCTCCACTGACAGATTCCTCCCCATTTACCCAAATCAAAGAAAAGACCGCATAAAAAAAGAGCTCAAGAGACTTTGACAAACAAGTAACTTTAAAGACCATTTAGAAGTCAGTTTCAATGGGTTTGCTACCGTATTCGACCTTGGACCCCACGCCTGCATCACGTGCGCACTACGTCGTCGATGATCATCACCGAGACAAGTCGACAAGTTCACCTCCAAGGACCTACTACGGATCCACCAAAACCCCACAAAAGCAACCAAACTCAGTACCGCCCTCTAAATCGTTTCAGTATGCCCCCTGCAGATAGCCCTCCAGCGCCCGGCTGCGGGTCTCCGAGTCTGGCGAAGAATTTCTCGAGAACGCCAACGTCGTGGGACGCCCAGGACGATTTGCTCTTGATGCACTTGAAAGACACCCAAAAGCTCGGATGGAAAGAGATCGCATCCCACTTCACCAACAGAACGCCCAACGCGTGCCAGTTCCGATGGAGGCGGTTGAAGCTGGGCAATTTGAAGAACCCACCTAAGCTGTCTCAGGCTCTTGGTGGTCTAGCGGCAGCGGCCATCGCAGCAGGAGGGTCCGGGTCAGATAGCGGTACTTCGAGCCCAGCAGGGTCAGTGTCTGCAGCCAAGGGGAAGCCCAAGGGCGCTCGCCGCCTGTCAGAGTCTCAGACCCCCAAGATCCCTCTGGTGTACTCACCCCATGCCAATACAACCTTTACTGGGTACGATACCGTGTCGACGGCGCTAGCGGGGCTCAATGCTTTGTCCAACCTGAACAGTGGATCGCCGTCTGGTCCGATCAACACAACGTCTCATCTGCAGACATTTGACAATCTGCCCAAGCTGGACGTTCCGTTGGACCCGCAGTCGGCTGCTGCCAGCGGCTCGAGTGGAGGCTACTTCACAGAAATCTCCATCGACCCCACGCTGAATCTACCACATAACCAGCCCCACCCAGTGCCCAGCCCTCTGGGCATCACACCACGAAACTCCACTGTCGACCAGCATCCGCCACAAATGCACAATAACTCCATCATCCAGATTGTGCGTGATGATAGAACGTCGGTTCTGTCGCTGCGGCTCTCTGTACTGAGTCTTCCATCGAAATCTATGAACATCCCCCATCATCAGCTGAACAACAGTGCGTTGGCTCATTTGCCCATTTTGTTTGGTGGAAACAGTATAAGCGGGCCTTCCACCGGTGCCTCGGTCCTGGGTCCAGCGGGACTTCCACATTTGGCATCAACCTTGTCAAGCATACGTAATGGCTCCATTGTGGGTACCTCGCAGCCTCTTCGAAGGCTGTCGATGCTGGTGGTACACACAGAGAGAAGAAACTCTGTTCCGAAATTTTTGAAGAAGAGTGAAGGCGCAGAGAAGGAAAACAAGGATCTGAAGGACCTTAAGGACCTGAAGAGTCTGAAAGATAGCAAGGATGATGAAAAGAAGAAAGACGCAAAGTCTGGTCGAAGCTCTACGCAGCCGATTTTCAAGATCCCATGGTCTATGGAGGAAGACGAACTTTTGATTAACCGCCGTCGTAAAGAGCTCTCGTTTGCTGAACTACTGATTTTGCTTCCCCAACGAACAGAGGGAGAAATATGGGCCAGGATAGACGCTCTCGAGCGTCTTCGCAATGGCCACAGGGCGCTGGTTTCCAAAGATCATATTCGACGCCGGCAGTCTTCTCTTGGCCTCGACGACGTCGATGACTTCTACGATGAAGTTGACTCTGTTATCGGTGGGATCGACTCCGACGATGATGACGACGATGACGTGCTACTAGATGTAGACGACTCAATTCAGGGCCACGCACGCAGACAACGCAAGAGGCGTGCTTCCTCAGCTGTCAATCCACTCTCCGTGAGAGACGGGATACGCAGAAAGCTTCACTAGGCTCCGGGAGCTCTAGTCAAAAGAATACTTATAAACGCTTCACGACGAAGAAGCAGCTATACACCGTGCACTGCTGGGACAGTGAGGCATCGGAGAGCTGCTACGCAAAATTCAAATTCAATGCATTTTCTATATACATGCTAATATAACTTTAAGTCCAGAGTGATTTGATCCATCACAAGTTTTGGTGCCGGGCCGAGCCCAAGAACAGTGGCGCTGCCGGCTGCTATTTGAGTACGACCAGCATCATGAACAATGTAGGCATTTACCCCAAGAGAAAGGGCCTGAGCAAACAAAACGTCCATTTCTTCCTGAGAGGGAACCTGAAGTGTGATTTTCGCCTGGCCGTTCCCTCTTTCCCATCTTTGAAGAAGCCCTGGATTATATGAGTTCTTGGACGGATCAGACATCTTCTTGTACAAGGCCAAAGTAGCATGAGAGCACTGAGCAGCCGCTTTGCCCTTCCCCATTTTTAGGTCCAGACGTACGACAAGAGTCATTCTCACTTCACCCGGGATCTCATTCAATGGCCTCGAATCTATCTCAACGTCGTCCTCAGACTCCAGATCCGTATACGACTCTGTCGATGTCTCCGAGTCAGGAGAAGGTGCCCTTTGCTTTCTGATCTTGGGAGCTTTGGGCAGCTGAGAAAGCCAGCAGTGGGCAGCGTAACCTGTGAAGAAACTTGCCACACAGAGGGTCACCAAGCTTGCAGGTTGAGCCATACCGTAGTTGATGTAGGTGATGGCGATGGATCGACGCTGTAGTTGGCGAGGTCTGGTCACGTGTGAAGTCAAGAGGAAAGCGGTTAAGTGGGTAAATCGCAATGGAAATACACAGATTTGACTCTCTTCTAGAGTAAGAATCTGGTAATGTACCTAAGTGTCTGTATGTCAAGTTGGTGTAGTATGTGTGGTAGGTGTATAGTGGTAGTACGGCTGACTATGCGCATTAAGTAACATATCTCTATGTGGACAAATGCTTTTCAAAGACAACCAAATTTTCATCTGTGAACCCGAAAAGTCAAATAAAAAGTTTCATCAAATTTACTGAAAATATCCACAACATCTGGTCACCTCGATGCCTTCAGCTTATGGTATGTCATCAAGGTATCGCATCTTGCAGCCATTACCTAGACAATCACCCAACATCTCATCCAACACAAGTCAGCTTCAAAACAAACGATGCAATGCAAACCTTCAAATCTCAACGTCTCTGAACTTTTAATCCATGGACAACTTTCTCTAAATTTATTGAACTAACAAAATATCTCTGGACCCACACTTCCACGGCCAGGCCCAACTCCTGTACATGGCCAGATCTGACTATAACTCACATTCGTGCTGGTTCCTTTCGCAGCTCTAACACATAATCCACCTCAGCCCTCGCCTAATGCTACGCTGGCTCCATTTCAGTAAGAGCCGGGCACTCTACTTTGTTATAGCCTACGTGACCTACTTGTTGGTGGTGGGGTGCAAAAACGACACCTCCACTGCCTGTGCTCCCACTCAACACACTTGCAATGTGGCCCGCCTCTTTGTTTACCCGGCGTGGGAACGCCACTTCCAACCACATCTCGAGTATATCGACCAGCAGATGGGCGTAATTGAAAAAGTGCTGCCGGTGTGGCGGAAAACGCATGCCAAGTGGGCCCAGGTCGATGAGAAGTATGCTTTGTCGTACACCTTAGACAAGTATAAGGTGAGGCTGCTCGATTATGTTGATACTTATTTGAGTCCAGTGTACGACTTTGTGGTCACGAAAATTGATTATGTTTGGGCTCGCATATTGCTGTCCTACAAGGGAAGCTACAGTCCTATCATCGAGCATTACTTCAACACCTACAATCACCATTTAGTAGATTCGGTGGATAACTCTGTGAATTACGTCAGAAGACACTCTGGATTAATTATTAGCCACACCAGAAAACACACTGGTCGCTTTTTCGAATTGCAAGTGTGGCCAGTGTTAGGCAATGCGTGGCAAGTCTTCTCTACTAATTCCATTGTTCTAAAGGCTGCGGAACTCACCAGATTGTCGTGGATAAAGGCCCAGCTTCAGATCATACTCGAGGCATTGGGAGCGCAGAGTTCGAAGATCAACACGTCCATTAGAGCAAAGGCTGAATTTGTCAAGAGTGAGTTCAAAAACTGGACCGAGTCTGGAATTTTGAAGCAGAGAAAGAACAGTCGTGGTATGAGCGACGATATGTTAGATGTTGTTAAGACGATTTTGGAGGACGTGACCAGCTCTGGAAGCTCTGTTGCTGGAACAGCTACTGAGAAACTTGCTTCCGTGGAGGCCAGAGTCGAGCAAACCTTGGATGTTCCAGAAACGTCAGATTCAACAGTAGCTAGAAGCATCGACGAAGAATCTACAGAGTCTTCAACCGAGATTGACGAGGAGACTTTGGTTTCTGAGACGACAGATGCAGATAAGGTCGATGTTGACGCCTCTGCAGAGCCTGAATCTACTCCTCTGCCTAGTGACGGAGCTGAAAATGAAGATTTTGATCTGGACTCCGAACCCTCGACAGAAACAGTCTGGTTGACAGCGACTGTGTTTGAATCTGATGAGTCCGCATCTCCCCACGATTCCGATGACACCGGAAACTCTCAGGAGATTGACGAAGAGGTTGCGACAGTTAACTCCGATGAGATGCAAAACTATCACTATACGCCCAAAGCAATGTTAGAGCAGGAGACTCTATACTGGAAGTCTAAGGTGGACAAAATGTTGAAGATGGCTTACAATAGTCTCGAGGAGGACATGTTACCCCTCTTGAATGCTACATTGGATCCATTGAAAGACGAGATATCCAAGAACTTCACCCAGTTACAGAAGGAAAACTATGAAAGGTATAAGAGAATGAATGTACTCATATCGAAGATCAACAAAGACTTTGAGCACATGCAAAACACCAACGAAATCATTGAACATCCAGTTGTTGACAGACAGATCATGAGAGACGAGATCCATGATTGCAAAGAGGCTGTTGAGCAGACAATGAAAGATGCTGAGGATGCGTTAAACGCCAAGCATGCTGAAATCATCAAAGATTACTTTGGTGTCGCCCAACAAACCGTGGATGTCATTGAGTCCTACGCGGAAACAATCATGGCTGAGTTCACTAAAAGACTCCAGGACATGATAAATGTTCTTGAGGCCGATCCAGTATATGAAGACAAATTTGGATGGACTGCGTGGAAAGAGAACCATAAGGTGAAGGATGACATCTTCAAGTTCAGAGACAGGATCTTTGACGAGGCGAACCAGTATAAGGAAAACCACCGCAGTGGAGTGAAGCCTAGAGGATTAGAGCCATGGATTGAGTACTTGGGAAGCATTAACTTCCATATCAACTTCCTCATACGAGACAACGAAGAGTACCTTCAATTAGTGAGAGCTAAGGCCAACGTTGCTTACCAGATGAGAGAGGCATTGACAGAGCAGCTTAAACAAGCCAAGGAGCAAGCAGCACAAGAAGCGGCTGCCATGAAAGCAGCAGAAGAGGCATCCTTCGAAGTTGAAGATGTAGCGGGTGAAGACGGTGCCCCTGAAGACGATGCCCCTCAATCTGCAAATGTCAAGGAATACGAATCTGCGACGAACGAAACTCGCGTTGTTCCTGACCACAAGGAAGAATCACTGCAGGACTACGAAACGTCTACTGAGGAAGAGTTGATGCAAACTTTGCAAAGGGAGGTTGACGAAGCCGTCAACGGTAAGGTTGCCGAAGGGGAAGAGATGGAGCCCGAGGAATTGGAGGCCGACTCCAGGCTCTAGTTGCTGCTTCTAGGAGATAAGCGCGCCAGCCGCACCGCACTCGCCAGGGTCCTTAACACCCTACAACGCCGAAATGTCAAAAATGTCAAGGCAGGTTTGTGACACCCGTTTATAGAACTAATAAACATCATAGGATTGCGAAACTGATATATACACCTAATCAAACTTGGAGTGGATCTTGTCCTTGAGGTTTTCAGCCTGCTCAGAAACAGCGTCCTTGAACTCCTCAGCCGTTGGCTTGACGGCCTTGTGGAAATGTTGTTCCAAGTGACCGTAGGCCTTGTAGCCAGCATCGAAAGCGTGAGCCTCCACAACCTCAACGCCCTGCCACACCTTTTCAACGTATGGGTGCACGTGAGCGAAGAAGTGGGCCTTGGCGGACTGAATCTTGTCTTCAATCTTGTTGTCCTTGAAGAAAGCAGTGGAGTGCACGTGCTCGTCTAACAAGGAGTGGACCTTGTTGATGTAAGGCGTGGCAAGCTTGTGTCCGTGGTTCAAGTGGCCACACAAGTGCTTGTGGGTGGAGGCAAGAGGGCTGAACAAGGACTTGGCCGACAGCTCAATTGGGTGGTCCACGACCTGGGGACACTTGTAAGTGAAAAGGTACAAGCCGTAGAAGACGACGAGGAAGACAATGAAGTTCCTAAATCTCGAGAGGCACGCCATGATGGTGGAGTCGGGAAGAAGAAGAAGGTGGTGGAAGCAATTAAGAAGGGTTTATTTGTGCGCCTTTGGCTAGGTGAAGGAACGGTGGGGACCAGCACGTGAAAGCGGGAACAAGTGGCTAGGTCAAAGGTTAAATTGAGGAATAAGTGAAGCGAGAGAAATCAGAGGCGGGAAAAAGTGGAATCCAAGATTTCGTTCTTCTTTGCATATGTTTTCGTTTGTTGGGAAGTTGGGTGTGTGTGTCCTTGTTGTGGTTTATCCCGATTAGAATGTGGTCAAGCAGCGAAGGATGTGGGTGATTCAAAAACGGCTAGACGCTTGACGAGGCCAATTGCCACTAAATTATTTGTAACGCGAGCCGCATGAGCCGTGGTACATTTGTTGGCAGGCTGTGACTTTGGTCTCACTTCGGAGAAATGTAGTGTAATGTAAGTGCAAATGGGGAAATGTGCGAGGTGACATTTTGCAGACGTTTTGCAGCCATTTACTGAGCGGCAGAGGAAGTCCATGTAGGGAAGAAGAAAGAAGGGAACGATCAAGAAAAATTACCAGGAATAGAGAAGTAGTTGATTTTAAAGCAAATGAGCGATAATGTCGTCCATGGATCGGAGAGCTCTCTAGATATTCAATGGCTGATTAATTAAGTCAAGCCAGCTGTATTCAGTTTCGTGTTACTAGCCATTGTGTCCGATGCATAATCGGATCATGCCGTCTAACCTTCATGAATGTCTAAATGGAGTTGGCCGACTGATCAAGCTTTATTGTTTGTATGCTTATAGGCTAATTGGAGTCAGAAGTATTTTTCCATCGATATATATCATCCACGGAAATCACTCTAACGTGTCCTTCTTTCATTTAAATCATTAGATTAATAAGAATGTCCGTCACTACGATCATGATGCAGATTCGGTGATCAACAAAAATGCTTTGTTTCAAATAAGTGGTGGTTCTTGTAGCCAATGGAAAGGGAAGGCATATCTCATTGAAACGCTTTCAGCATACACTTGTCAGACAAACTTGGTATAAGCCCACAAGAAAGTAATTAAATCAGCATGTTTCCCCATTCTCAAAATCTACTTGGCCCAATATAGTACGCTGTGTAGTGAAGGGGCTCGACACAAGACCTATATGAGCGCACTTCTTGCAACCATTTTCTTTCAAGTGCACCATTTATCCATATTGTAGAAACCCAGTCAAATCATGATACGATGTTAGTTAGTTGCAATTGAAGGAAAGCCAGTATAAGCTTGCGCAGAACTTGTCTAAGATTCTCTCACGCCACTTGCAATTGTGCTTTGTGGGTCTTGGGCTTCGTAGCACTGGGCCTCAATGACCACATAATGAAGTCCATCTCTGATACAACAAGTTTACTGCCAAAGATTCTCTGGCATCTAGGAGAGGAACTAAATCAAAGCTAGAGTGGGCCATCTCAGCATACTAGAGGCTGTTCATAGAAGCTGTTCATAGATATTTCAAGTAGGAAAAAAAAAATAAAAAAAAAAAAAAAAGATAAACATATTCACAACCTCTAAATACAATCACTACGTTTTATAACATTAAAGTTCTCCCTCTACCTCTCCTACCCTTGCCCTGTCGCATGCCGGGTAACTGCTTCCGTATATAAACGCCCTCTTCTCATTTTCTCAAGCGCCATATTTGATTACCAACGCATACTGAGGCCCAGGAAAGCGGCGGATTCGTTGACAGTTCTGATTTTCGGGGCCGTTCAGCCGCCTCTGAGCATGCCGTTCTGGTGTGCCCATGTTTGGCGGTAGAGTTCGTTTGGCACCCGATTTTCATTGGGTCGGTGAAATCTTCACCGCCTATTCGTACTGAAAACCACGCAAATGTCCCTTAAAAGCTTTTCCTGCGCCAGTGTGCCAGATTAGAACTTCCCGGTTTATCGTGTTTCGTCTTTTCGCTTGCTCGAAATCATAGATCCAGCACTTCATGCCCGGGGCACATCCAGTAGTTTGCGAAAGCACTTTTTGCTACCGTTAGAACGGTCTCGCGCTCGCCTAATTAAGCGAAACCTACTCTTTGCAGACGTTGATGAAGGCGAAAACGTCTTGAGGGAGTTTTAGCTTTTCTTCTTTCAGCACCAGGTGATAACTCTCTTTTGTTGCCAAAAAGATGCTTATTTTAATTTCCTACTTTTTCTCCAGATGTCCTCTTTATCGTCCTCCTCGTTATTCCCTCTCTATCTATGTTTACCTAAAAGAGCGTGCAAACGCGCTCCACGATCGGCTCATACATTCTTCCGAAACAACCAAAACTCTATTCACCCAACTTACTGCCACTCCTTTACCATGAAATTCACAGAACGTGTTAAAGAGTTTGTCTACTCACTCTCAGCAACAGACAAATACTCAGACTACGACTCAAGGAAATCGTTCAACAGAGTCAACAAGCCTTCAGTCAAGACAAGCCTTCTATCGCATCACGACAACGGCTCTCTCGTGTCTCTTCCAAACGGCGCTATTGGAGACGTCACCGAAGGCGTCCATGAGGTCACCTTGGCCTGGAGACACATCAAAAAATGGCTCCACAAGCACCTGCCCGAGTTGAACACGTCCCTTTTGACCCCATGTACCGAAGCAGACCTCAACGAATTCCAAAAAGATTTGGGCTACAATTTGCCTCAGTGTGTGGTTGAATTTTTCAGATTGACGGACGGCCAGTCTAGTCTCAACGATGGCGGCTTTGGCGGTCTCATATTTGGCTTGAAGCTCATGTCCATAGACGAGATTGCGGTGATGGCTTCCTCGTGGAAGAGCGTGCATCGCAAGATTCTCGAGCTGGCTCCTCGCGAGCCTGTCCAAGAGCCCAAGTCTGTCCAGCTTGAGGACGCAAATATGGGCTCAGATTTGTCCGACGGGCACAGCGAGTCGTCATTCACGTCGAAGTCGAGCGAAACCAAAGTGAAGAACTCGTTGCACACAAACCAGCGCTCTGTACCTCCTGACGCCATTGTGCCAATCTATGCTCACTCCATGTGGACACCATTGATCACGGATGAGGTGGGGAATTGTATTGGTGTTGATCTCTCGCACTCGCCTGATGACAAGAACTCAGCAACAGGCGGCAAGTGGGGCCAGGTGATCTTGTTTGGCCGTGACTTCAATACCAAATTTAAAATCGCAGACAACTTTGGGGACTTTCTCTTGATCTTTGCCAACGACTTGGAGATGGGCAACTGGGAATTGAAGGAGAATGTTGAAGTCGATGACATCATGTGTGGTGTCGACACCGAACTCGTGTACATTGATCCGGAAACTAAGAGAGAAACGCCCTACATGGATGCGTTGCGTAGGCGGGCCATCAATGAGTGGATATCGTCGTTATCGGAGGAAGATAAGGGAAAGAAAGAGAACCAGGATCTTTTAAAACATCTACATGAAGAGTTCTCTTATAAGATTCCCTACTTCGAACAAAGATCCTCCGATGATTTCCTCAATGATAACTTGAGAGGCATCGATAAACTCAACACGCCTTTACCTGACCAGACTATTACTGATGGTGATATCACGCACGAAAACACCATTGTGGACCTGGATGACGACAGCTGATTGTTCACCATATGATACGTTGAATACCTGGCTCGGAGAACCAAGTGAATCTATAATTAAAAAAGATGACAAAGAACACTGAATTGATTGTCAGATACCACAAGAATTCAAGCATATGGATCTGTGAACGAGCTAGCAACTCATTTCCGGGACGAATAAAGATCCGCAGGATCACCAAGGGCACAATGTAATATCTGGGTTCAAATAAGGGCGAGGGTACCAATGTGGCTGCAGCAGCCCCTACTAATGCAATAATACTGATGGGATGTAAGGACAACATGGAGGATTTGTGCAGCTTGGCAAGCAAGTGTATAATGACCCACAACGAGAAGTGATAAAATGGAACCGTAACATAGACAGCTGATGGATGACTTAATATTTTGCGGTAGATGTAGAAGGTATAATGACGATTGTCCGCAAGTAAGAATGGATGCACCACGGTATAGTGTTTGACAATATAGTATATCAATAGATAGGATGCAAGGGTGAAAAGAATGTTGAGTCTCTTTCTGCCCGCAAGTGTGAAATTGACATAGGCCCTGATGGTTGATGGAGATATCCAGATCGGTACGAAGAAGAAGGTCAAGAAGGAAGCACAGTAGAAAACTTGAACCAAGTGCAACGTCATCTGATGGTTCTCTTTGTCGCCGAAAGTGATTCCTCCGTTGTAGTATACAAAGGCAGCAAATAAAAAGGCATTCACAGCGAAAGGCACCAATAAAAGCCAGTCACGAAAGCACTGAGTGATGAATTTGGGAACTTGTTTCCAAAACGGCGTTGCCAGGTGTTTTCTGCGATCAATTAAAACAACAGCAGCAAACGCTAGCCATACAATGTTCGTTTGTCTGAGCCAAAGACTAGCAAAACCAACTATATTGGCATACACCGCACCTTTCACAGATCTGTGTCTAGTAACTATGACCAACGGCAAAATCACCAAGATCGTAGACCAAACATCAGTATAGAAAAGAAAGCAGTATGTGTACAACAAGGGCAACGACACGATATTGACGCTCCAGAAGTTATCTGTCGGTATCATCGAAAGCACCAAGGGTAACACCACGATTCCACCAAACAAGTTCAACAGGCGTAGCGCTGTAGCGTCACACGAATTCGGCACCCCAATGGCTTTCAACAAATGATGCCACCACGTTCCAAGAATGTACAACCCTGGAGGCGTGGTGATCTTATGATCCCACACGTGAAAGCTGTGAGCACAGTAGGCAGCGCATTGGCGAAGGTGGAAGAGCTCATCGATAAAAGGCCACTTGAGCTCCTTGTGTGCGTTCTGAGCCACAATAGCGGTGATTCCCAAGAGCACAGGTAGCACGAAATCCGAGAGGGCCATCGAGGAAAGGGCAGTTCAAAGGTTAGGGAAAGTAGTTGGGGAAGTAGTGGTGAATGTAGAAGTGTTCTGCGCGGCTATATAGAAGTCGGTGAATATGGTGAATATGTGTGAAGATAGAAGGAAGCCTAAACACAAATGCTTGACCTGAAATTTTTGAGTGGATATCCTTGATTTAGTGATTTTTGTACTTGAGCAGAGAGCAAAACACAGATGTACTCGACGTTGCATAATTGGACAGTAATACTACTGCCATGAGAGTCCCATACTTAGTAAAGCAGCAGTAGCTAACAAATATACAACAAAAGTAACAATCTGAATAAGCTGAATTCTAGAGGTAGAAGCTAGTATTCTTCTTCTTTTCAATCCACAGATACTAACTCTTGTATAGACTTACTTGCAAACTTGTACTCACTCTCCCTTTACCAAAACCTTTATATACTCCTCTCAATACTTTTTGCAGCCATTTCTTCAACCATGTCCCAGCGTCCAGCCCTGGCCAGAGAGTTGCCAGTAAAGACTCAGGCTCCTTTGGTTCCCTTACTGAGCTGCTCCACAAATAATATGCCCATTGACGCCTCCTGGATACCGCCTCAACACAGCCCTACAACTTCACATTTGGTGCCCTTGATAACTGCTCTCGACTTAGACACCAAAAGCCTCGCATACTCTGTCAGCAGGTCCAGTAGCTCCTGTTTCTCTTTGGCAATTCAGTCGCCCATTCCACAGCCACCCAAAACGTCATCTCCACGTATTCCTCGAGAGCTCACTGAGGTTCACTACCTCATTACTGTTGGGCAAACAGACAACTTTTACAGCAACCTTATCTCGTGGTGTCCGCTTACTTTAAAGCTTGCAATTGGAATTAACGGTGAGGTTTACTTTTGGGATGGAAAGTTGGAGATTGTGTGCATCTGGGAGAGTCCCAATGGCAGCCCAATCACTTGCGTCAATTGTGGAGGCGGGCACCTCCTTATCGCCACTGAAGATTCAATGGTCACTGTTTTAGACTTCGAAGGCAACATTGTGAGCTGCTGGGAGTTTGTTGCCCCTGTCCTCTGCGCTCAATGGTCTCATGGCAAGTTCTTTGTGGGAGACAGAATAGGTGTCGTCCATGCCATATATACCCCATGGAGAATTATCAAGATAATCGTCCATGAATTTAGACAGCAGGCAACGGGTATGTTATTTTTAAGGCTTTTGCTAATGATCCGATACTAACACTAGGTATTGCTGTCAGTGAAGATGGTAAGTATTTGGCAGTTGGAGGAAATGAAAATAGAGCCGTGATTTGGGACATTGCCGCTATAGATTGCCCAAAATATCTTTGTACGCTCAAGCATAATGCTGCAGTGAAAGCTATTGACTTCTGTCCGTGGTCTTCTTCACCATCTCTCATAGCCACCGGTGGAGGCTCCAACGATCGGCACCTAAAGATTTGGCATATTCCTTCCGGAGCACTCATTAAAGATTTGGAGACTGACAGCCAGATAACGTCTATCACATGGCTGAAAATGCATCGGGAGCTTCTTCTTACGTTTGGCCATTCTCTGACTGCAAAAGCTGGTGTTGCAGCGATGTACAATTATCCTGACTTGAAGGTGGTAGCATACGTGCCAGGAGAGCATTTCAGAACTTTCAGTGCTGCAGTTTCTCCAAACGAAGCGAAGCTTGCACTTGCTACCCAAGAAGGAATGATACGAACCTACTGGCTATGGCCACAGGATGACGGGCATGGTAGAAGAAGTAATGCTACGATTGTGCCAGCAAAAATTACCCCTAGGCCGTCAGCAAAGGATTACGAGAGCAGTATCATTCAATTATATGAGGGCGTCACCACAGAATTGCTGTTAAGGTAAGTGATTTTAGAGCAAGGTGAGACTACTTTGAAGTATCTATTACAATGTACATTCTTACAACGTAATCTAAAATTACATTAAGCACGAGGTAAAAATAATCAATCAACCTATATCTCCTGCGGGGTCATTGCAGCATCTAAATAGTTTTGACTATCTGTTACTTGGAAATCTTGTAAATGTTCTGCTTTGAGCGCTACGAATCCGAGGAAATTTACACATATCTCTAGACAAGAGAAGCAGACTCTAACTTGGTTCATCAACAAGTCATCATCACATTCCTTAAAACCTTCCATCTGGGATTTCTTATTTCCATTGAATCATCACCCGGGCGGAACTCCTATCAGCAGACTTCCCCATATACACATGATTAACCCTACGAGGAGAAGCTACACCTAAAATATATAGAAGGAAAATGACTCCCACCAACTAATCCCTCTCAATACAATGCCTTCCTCACCTTCATCTATTTTCACACTCGATTCTAGGCCAGTACAGGTCCGCCATCATATTCCTGTGTAACTCGCGCTAGTACTACTCTTATCTAGACCACCTTCTTCATCAACACCACCATCTTCATCAAACACCATCACCGCCACTTTCACCATGGAATCTCCTGAACCTACTAATGCTACGATTCTCCTCATGGGTCTCAGAAGAGGCGGCAAGTCGTCCATTTGTAAAGTCGTCTTCCATAACATGCAGCCTCTAGATACGCTCTACCTCGAGTCGACTTCAAAACCCACGCTGGAGCAGTTTCTGTCTCTCATCGACTTGTCAGTGATGGAGTTGCCGGGTCAACTTAATTATTTTGAGCCCACGTACGACTCTGAACGGCTTTTTTCGCTGGTGGGTGCGTTGGTGTATGTCATCGACTCCCAGGACGAGTACCTCAACGCCTTGACCAACTTATCCATGATTATAGAGTACGCTTACAAAGTCAATCCCAAAATACACATTGAGGTGTTGATACACAAAATTGATGGGTTGCTGGAAGACTATAGAATAGATGCGCAAAGAGACATAATGCAGCGAACAGGCGATGAGTTGCTAGACTTGGGGCTCGAAGGCGTTCAGGTGTCTTTCTATCTCACTTCCATATTCGACCATTCTATTTATGAGGCTTTTTCGAGAATCGTGCAAAAGCTTATTCCGGAGTTGCCCTCTCTAGAAAATATGCTAGACAGTTTGGTGGTTCACTCTTCCATCGATAAGGTGTTTCTTTTCGACGTGAACTCCAAGATATACGTTGCCACGGACTCCTCTCCTGTGGACATTCAGACCTACGAGGTTTGCGCAGAGTTTATAGACATCACCATCGACCTAGACGATTTGTACGTCGACAACGACCGCAAAATCATCAAAGACAATGGTGTGAAGGCGATCAGCTGCTTGCTGAATGGCCTGGTGTTGTACCTCAAGCAAATGATCCGAGGGTTGGCGTTGGTAGCGCTCATACGAAACGACGATGCCTCGGAGGAGCAGCAGGATATGGATGAGGTGCTAACCATCATCGACTACAACGTCAACTGTTTCAAGGAAGCGTTGGCAAAAATGTGGGAAGCTGCAAAGCTTGCACCGCCGTCAATTGAGTAATGTCAAAGTTGCTGATGTGATCGATGTGACGGCGATGCCAAATGGAATATTACAGAGAATATCCATGCATAGACAATGGCTAGGCAAGTATGAATCCACAAAAAAGGGAAGTGGCTTCTCACCGCCGACTCATATTTTTCTGCTGACAGGAATTGTACAAACGCAATTGATTGCGATTGCAAATGATGGTGTCTCAGAACGAAAGAGGTAGATGATATTGCACGTCAACTATTAGAGACGTTATGCAATGGCATCTTCACTCATCCGTGGCTTCGGCAAAATGAAATCTAGAGATAATGGACACTCGGGGAGGTCGGTGGAAAGAGTCCCACGAAACCATGTGCCACCTCCATCGGAATCTTGCGATCTTCCCTTTTTGTCAACTTGTGTGTGCTCCGGCCCTCGTCATCCGAGCCAGCAGCCATGGTGCGAGTGGCACCCAGTCTCAATGCAAGTCTGTGTGACCCGCCCAGCGCAGCGGTGGAATCCGTGGCCAAGAGCCAGAGTCCACTTATCAAAGCTTATTCTAAGAATCGTGACCTGTCAGAGTCAACAGAGCCGTGCAAGGTCCAAGAGTCAACAAAAGCTTTTGTGCTTTCGTCTAAAAGGTGAATGTTGGCCATTTTTCGCAGCCACCTTTGCTCGGACATGGCGGGGCCGATCAGGCCTGAGAAGAAAAAAAAAACCAGCCTCATAAAAAAGCGACGCACCTGATGCACTTCATGACCAGGTGGGGGAAATTAAAAGAACTGAAATGTTGTGGCGGGTGATGCAGAAATTAATTGGCGAGGCCGCCCAGCAGTTTTATTAATCGAGACTGTCCCCTGCCATTTGGCACTGCCACTGGAGAATTTTCTGGGGAAACCGCAGGGGTTGGCCCGCCCAAAACCTGATCAGGTAGGTTAGTCTGGAGGCTCTTGCGCGGGAGCCTCATGGGGCAGAGAAAAAACGTCCTTGGGCGGGCCGGAACGTTATTTTTGTGCGACGTGGGGGCAGCGCTGGGCTTACAGACGGGGAAAAACATAAGCAGGTTACATTTGAATCGATCGGATTTTTTTTTATTATTTTAGTCTATAAAACCCCATGGGCGGTGATAAAAAAAAAGTAGCAGAAAATCAAGTCATAACAGAGGCCTCAATGAAAACAACAATGTGCATTAAAAGTAGACCGTAAGACATCAAATGAATAAAAAAGTAATGATTTGGATGATAACAAAGCGTGCGGTGCAACCTGCAATGATGGCCACGCACCCCACAATTACCCAGACTCTCAGAGAAAAACATGCCGAGCGAGCGAAACAAGCGTCTGGGTGCGGCGCCATGGAATTAGGCCGCCTCTAAGCTTCGTCGTAATGTGGAGAGATACTGGCTTACCAGCACTCGTAGCCGCCGTCAACAACCAAGTTGTGACCCGTGGTGTAGGAAGAGGCGGTCTCGGAGGCCAAGTACAAGATGGAGCCAACAAACTCCTTGGGGTCGGCCATTCTGTGCATTGGGATCTTGGACTCCCAGGCCTCCTTCATCTCGGTATGGCCAGCAATGACGTTTCTCGTCAAAGGTGTGAGAATGTAGCCTGGAGACACGGTGTTGACACGAATGTTGTACTTGGCCCACTCGCAAGCCAAGGATCTCACCATGTGGATGACACCTGCCTTGGCCATGTTGTACATTGCCTGAGGCTGAGGGTCGTTAACAATGGTTCCCGACATGGAGCCGATCATGATGATGGAGCCACGCTTCTGGTTGTCAATCAAAGGTCTGGCAAATGCCTGGGCTACGTAGAAGGCGCCCAAGCCGTTGACACGCATGATGCCCTCGGCGTTGGCAGCAGGGTAGTCCTCCGCAGGGAAATTCTCGCAGTAGCCGGCGGTGTTGACCAAAACATCGGCCACGGTGCCGTGGTGCTCGTTGATCTCAGCAAAGGTAACCCTGACGTTCTCAGCGTCGCCAATGTTGCACGACCACGCAGACACCTTGCCCACGGGGGACTCGTGTTCGCCCTTGAGGGTCTCCTGGGCCCAAGCCAACACCTCCTTGGCGGCCTGTTTTGTTCTCTCCAAGTTGATGTCCACAAGGGCCACGTCTGCTCCTTGGGCAACGAACGCTCTGGAGATAACCGAGGCCATGCCTCCGGAGCCGCCGGTGATGATGGCCAACTTGCCATCCATTCTGAAGTTGGGCACCACGTTTTCGTATGAGAAGTTGCTCATGTTGTCAGGGAAGTAGTGGGGGAGTTTGGATTTAGGGAAAAGGGTACCTCAAGAAAGAAAAAATGAGATAAACTGCAAAGTGTGGGGGAGCGGTCGATATATATAGTCACTTTTTTTTTTATTTTTTCTGGCTCACTCCCTCGCCTGCGTGCATCGATGGCCCACGTCAAGCAGAAAAGAAACGTTCACGGCGCCCGGCAGTGTGCACAGGCGAGGTTGCATGGCTCAGTGCACAGAAGAGTGCGGGAGCCAAAAGGAGACGAGAACCGTGATACAAGGCGAGAGCGATATTGGGGGATTTTTTTTTGGAGAAGGAGGGGAGATGACTTTGATAAAGTTTGCTTGATCTGGAATTGTCCAAGTTGAGTTTAGGATTTGGTCGAGGTCTGTAAAAGGGGGCATTGAGCTGAGCGTGGGGCAGAGCAGAGACACAGCATTTAGGTAAACGGTAACAGAGGGCAATTTCCATGCATGGTTATTTTTTTTTTTTTTGCTACGGCTTTCTTCAGGCTGGGTTGGTTTTCTTCGACTTTCCTGGGATTCCCTTTTTTTCTTTACGACTTTCTCCAATTGTTCATACTCTACTTCCAATCGCTATTCACCAACTTTCCTAGCCCAAAGCAATTCTTGTGTCCCGCTTGGGTCTCAATGAGATAGCAGTGGTGCGTGAAAAGAAAAGACCTCCTCGGTAGCCACGTTCAGACACAATCCGGTGTGCGGGTGCAAAACACAATTAGTAATTACTTGGTGTCGGATTTCTCCCGCTTGAACCTGCAAGAATGCAAGCTTGCTTATCTTTGTGGTCCCTTTCTGTGGGTTTACATTTGCACTTTTCTTCTGCTTTGGAGAGAACCCACTTTGAGGACTCTCTGGCTGCGAAAAAAGTGTGCAAGAGATGATTTCTGGCCACTGAACTACGGCGTTGATATCATTTTTTTTTGCCTTGATAGTCACGTAATTTCGCTCTCCTCCCTTGTCTCTCCTTCCTTTACTTTCCCATTATTACCTTCGCTTGATCTCCTTCTCTTTATTTCCTGCTTTTTTTAATTTCCTCCCTCCATCTCCTACTCTCTCTCCTGCACTTGCCTCCTACACATTTGCGTTCGCACCTCTGCTCTGCTCTATATGTCTACCCTCGGGCTACTGTATTTCACATTCGCTTCTTGTGTGCATTCATACAGCTTGGTCCAGTGTCTCCAAAGGCCTGGACGTTGTTTTTGTTCCTGCTTGACGGGCTCTTTTCTTTTTCTTATTTTTTCCGGCACATCCGATCTTTTCTGCTTGGTCCAACGCTCGATGCACCCGTGATGTCATTTGCAGGCACAATGATCTCACAAACAAAGTGCCATCGAAACACCTTGCCCGATCCGGATGGGGTTTTTCCGGAGGCCATCTTTGCCAACAAATACCGTCTTTTAAACACTCAGTGATGTCAGGGTGTTGCTGACACTCGATGCGGGCCGCTGGAGCCAATGTGTTTGAATGTCGCACATGGTGGATGCTGGAATGTCTCAAGGGCGGCGGGTTTCGATGAAGGCTCGTTTCTTTTCAATCTCAAATGCCTCATTTCCACTTTCCCTAGCTGCTCTTCTTGCCCTCATCAACAGTTTGATGTTAAGTGCTTTTTTTGTTATCCGAATGTTTGTCAAAGAACTTTGAGAGTGTGCTGCTTATCGATCTTCCAACCCATCTGGTGTTATTGATATGATTTCTCAGGCCTCTCCAGTAAATTCCAACTAGCCGCCAATGAATAAGAAGCGAAATCTGAGACTTTCTCTTACACAAATCACCATTATTCTCTTGAAGACTACTCTTTCGCTTGTCTCACCTCTTGCTGTGAAGCTTAGCCCTGCCACTTCTGAAAGCCTTTTTCGAGTATCTACCATTCGGGCTTCGGTGTGACTCCAGGATGCCCTTTAAAAAAACAGAAGAGCCGAAGAAGAGAAAACTTCCAAAGAATCAGTCTTTACCCCGCAGTTTGTTTCTCTACTTACCTCACAGGCATGTATGTCGTAGACAAGCAAGCAGAATAATGTTTTTGCAGTCATTCACAACACACTCCTCAATCCATTAGGTCACTTTTTTATTGAACGCATGGACAATTACAAGAAAGGACACCCACGGCGCTATTGAATCGAAGTTCAGCGGTGAATGAGTAGAGATCAAGGGCTAAAGAGCATTGCCAATACCGACAGTCCTCGGTGCATTCACTAGGGATTCAGGCTTGTAAAACAGAATTGATTGGGGAAAAAGTTCTAAATCAGTAGCGGTCCCCAAACTAGCTTGTACCAGTCTTGCATCTTCTTAAACTATGGATTGTGTGGGCATCATTTAAGGTATTGGCACAGCTCACTCTCATACACTTGCCTTCATCGAAACCAAAAAAAAATATCGGTATCGTCCAACGCATTTGGCTTCCAGAGATGTCGATCCCACAATTGAGTAGCCTCCACAAATTCAACACTTTGATGGGGCCACCATCGTTCACCATTGTCTCCCAATGTAGCTTTAGAACAACCTAACCCCTCTCATACCAGTGCCTAATAAATGAACACTACCTAGCCTCGTATCCAATTTTTTTGCATTCTTTTTGCAATTACCTCGACCTTAACATCCTCCCGTATTCCTACTCTGCCCTCAACCAGTTGCATATATTTAACAGCATGAGAGTACGCTGTACCTCATCAGATACATAAATTAAAGATACATAAATTAAAGAATATAAAAGTCCAACCACGGCTCGTTCACCCGTAAAGACGGTCAGGGCCGTCCTGCAAGAATTGAAAGTTATTCGCATACGCTACCCAAAAATCAAAACCCATCTAGTCATATTTGGGAGTGCCGGGTTCCTCCGGAAAATCCTCATCGTCCGAAGAATCGTCGGGTTCAAGCCCTGGCACCGGCTCGTCTGTCTGATAAAAGTGCAGCCTCAATTTCCCCAAAACTCCCGGGTTGAACCGGGCCATGGGCTCCTCAGCCTCCCGAGGAGGCCTGACGAAGTCGACGGCCACGACCAGGCCAACGATGTACGCGAGGGTGATGTATATTAATGCCTTCATTGATGAAAGAAGAGGGTTTGGTGTCTTTTTAGGGTTCGCATATTCGGGAGGTGAAATATACCAGGCTGGCTGCATATGCATGAGATTGACGTCTTTGACAGATTTTAAGTGGGCTACGGACAAAAATATATAGATACAACAGATTGATCAGATTTGGTAATGGAACCCTTAGTTGAAGCAATTTGTGCCAGTAATTGGTCAATTCTTGATTTTGGGGTGCTGTAATTTAGTCTCTCTCTGAGGACCCCTATTGAGATGGGCTGTGCAGCCTTCACATACTATACCGTCTACCAACTGTGGTCCCTACTACAAAATCCGTAAAGCCTGTTTTCTATGTCTAAAATTAAAGAGATTGTGAATAAATCTCGTAATAAATATGCTGCTCATGCGAACTACAATGTCTGGGTGACTATGCTGATGATGAGTCTGACGAACCATGCTTCATGTTGCTCTTAGCTTCCTCTTTTTCCTTCATGGCTTGCAACCTTCTTAAGTTCTTCTCGTCTCTCTTGGCTTGCCTGCGGTCGAACTTTGCATTGGCCCACATTCTCAACAGCTCGCCGTATTTGAGACAGAACAACGGAAATGGAATACCCAAAAGAAGTCCAATGAATGCAAACATGGTATTTCCCCATCCGTAGTTTAATTTGTCGTACATCTTGGTAGCGAAAAGTGGGAATGAAAAGCCAAAAAGAGAACGGAAAACGGCCGCTGCAGCCACCGAGGATGCTGCAAAACGGTTGTTCATGTCAATAAGGTATGTTTGGACGTTTTGAAACACTGGAACAATACAAATGCCAAAGAGACATGAGCCAATTGCTGGCATGATCCAGTGCACTTCCTTCTGTGCTGACCAGCCGTACCAAATAAGCGAAACTGGGATACCAAACCCACTGGCAATGAGCATGACAAGACGGAACTCTGGCTTGGGCACACCATTGTTCTTCTTAGTGAGCCTGTCGTAGATTCTGCCGTTCACTGGAGTGAACACGAGGGTTCCAACCATGAAGCCAATACCCAATGGGATATACATGAGACCCGAGATCTCGACACTCATCCCGTAGCTTCCCTTGTAGACCGAGGGAAATGTCACAATGAGAAGATACATAAAGCCATAGCAAAAAGCCATGAATATGCCCAAACCGAAAACCATAGGGTGGCCCACCAAGAGGGTGATTGGTCTCATGACAGAAACAACAATCTTGCTTGTAGTTGTTTCGCCATCAGCGACTTCGAAAATCGTATGCAAGTGAGGGTTCCCGGTACTCTTGCTCAACTTGACTGCCTTGTTTCTCAAGAGTTTTGGAGAATACGTTTCTTCAAAAGTGAGGGTGCCAAGCACGGCGGTAGCAAAATTGAAGATTGCCAAGTAATAGAAGCACCAATGCCAATTGGCACGCTGGACGACAAAACCTGAAATGACTGGAGCAATCACAGGACCCAAAAGCGGGCCCATGGAGTAGAAGGCCATCGCCACTAAACGCTGGTCGTCGCTCCAGACATCGGCCAAAGTACCAGCACCGACGTTCAAAGGGGCACATCCGCCCAAGCCGCCCAAAAACCTCAACACACAGAGCTGGGCAGGCGTCTTGATGAAGCCACAAGCCAAATTGAAAACGAAGGTGATCCAGATGGATATGTTGAGCACTGGAATGCGGCCTATACGGTCCGACTCAGACATAGGGGCAATGATCAAGGGACCCAATGCCCATGCAAGAACCATGATGGAGACACAGAGCGATTGGACAACCGAGTTGTTCAAGTTGATCGACTCTGAAATGGCCGGCATAGCCGGTGAAAGCACCGAGGACGACATCGGCGAGATCAACGAGTACAACGACACCATGCCGGTGACATAGAACTTTCTCATCATCGACCAATTTCTTGGGTACTCTGGGTCGTCAGGCCCGTCCCACGCCACAAGCTCTGGGTCCATGGCGGTGAACTCCCCACCAAAGTCTTTTGTAGGAACCGCTGTATCTGGCAAGTCCTCATAGTTGGAGCCATCATCCTTTTCTAGCTGCTCCTTTTGACTTTCCAAGTCTGCTGCGTGGAAATGCACTTGCTCTCTGGAAGCCATCCGCAGCACTCTCCTAGAAAGCGTTCGAAGCACTTCGTTCTGGTTCTCTAGTCTCTGGTTTTCAATTTCATCACTGTCCATATCACCGTAAATTTCATGGACACTATAACTTGTGGGAACTCTAGAAACAGCCAGTTGGGAAGTCTGGAACCGGTTGAGCGACGATCTGAGCGAGCTGAATGAGCCTGTTCTTTGCTGTCTATTCGTAGGCGACGGCTGTAGTGGCTGTGGTTCCTCCACCAGCCTTAGCGACTCTGACGATGTACTGTTCATGCTGTATCAATATTAGGGATATGGAAGGAAGTTCTTAAAAGAATGCGAGGGTGATGAGTAAGCTAAGATTGACGGATCAAAAAAAATAACGGAACAATGCTTTATATATGAGGGAAGACGCATTAATGCAAAGTCTTTGCACGGCGCGACTAGCATGCAGGAGCACTTGAGACGAAGAAAAGAAAGTGTTCACGAATTGCTAGAGTGAGAGAGATTTGATGAAAAAGGAAAGAAGCCGTATTGAGGATGTGGACATTTATATCAGATATGGGAGAAATTGCCCACAAATTTTCCTCTGAATCCCTTGTTGTTGCACTTTCCTAAAGCACTCGGAAAAGTCGCGATCATCCCCGATGCGCCCTCAGCCTCTCTCGGCAGCTTTCCTGGCCGACCGGTGTACCGAGCCAGGTGAGAGAGGAAGTGGAAATCGGAAAGGAAGGAAATAATCTGTTAGCGACTGAGCATTGTGTTTGGCCAACTTAGGTTTCTACAACGCCAGAAAGTATCATCGTATTTTTGGGGACGGATGGGTTCTGCTTTATTTTTTGTTTTCTTTTTTTTTTATGTTAGATGGCTCTGGTGCATTAGCCGCCATTAGCCGAGAAGTGCCACAAGACACGAAAAGACTTTCCACCCGTGGCGCCCAGGCATGTGAAGAGCACAAAAGCAGATTCTTTGGGGTCAGTTTCCCTGAAGTTTCCATCGATGTTGGTATCTCAAACTTCCTATCTTGTACCCTCTGGTTGTGGTTACCCCTCATCAACTGTAAAGTGCAATCCGCAACTGTCTCACGCGGAGAGAGCAAAGATGAGAAGCTGTCAAAATGCACGGCCAACGCTCCTGCGTGTCGATGTTCTAGCGAGGTTCCTACAGAGACATATTTTTTTTTTTTTTTCCTTTTTTGGTTTTTGGCACTTCTCAATATCCGGCTCTGCTCATTGACTGTTTCACGTTTTGGTGCATTCGGTAAAACCCTTCAAAAACTCTTTCTCTCACATCACTTATTTGGCAACTCATCATGCACCCGGCGTGCTTGCTCGGTCCCTCGTGCCGGTACCCCCTATATAGTGGCAGAGAATCTTCGCATATTTGATTTGATATGACGACACCCATGACAGGTGTTTGTTACGGTGAAATTGGCTTGTGAAAGGCCCGCAACTAGCCCAGTGTGCCGATGCGTTGTTGAAGCGCAAATTGTGACAGGCCACTAAATCGAGCCTTGAGACTATCTGAAGTCGGCGGCACAGGCGGATAATTGAGGCGGGTAAAATTAGTGAAAGTGACACAAAAGTTGGCGAGCTACTGTAGGCTACTTTAGGGGTTTGTATAATTTTACTGGGATTTTGGGAGCTGGACTGAGCCTCAGAGAGTGATAATGTACTTTTGAATGAAATTGCTTGGACAGTCAAAAATGGATTGAGGTCAATTTGTAGGCCGGCTATCTGTGATGGAAATATTGTATGCGCAATTCTTACTGCCAACGTGATTCTATCCGGGAACTGATCATATCTGACCTTCCCCGTTCAGTGTAAAATTACTTTGTATTTTGGGCAGAGTTGCCTTGTTAACTAAAGTCGATTGAAATAGGTCTAACAATGGCGTTCGTCGAACCTTATATTTGTTGCTATGAAATGGTTCTTGAGCGTGATAAGAGGTATGTAGGTTTCCTTCTAACAATATCAATATTCAGCTATTCGGGGAAATTTTTATCATGAATATTCGAGGGTCATTTAACTGCCAGATCGATTTATTGGGAATCTGAAATTGTCTTATAAAAGCTTGCTCACCTTGAGTCTGCAAGGAATGCCGTAAATTTGAGGATCATAAAGAACAATCACTTTGCAAGGTTTCTCACCTCTATCATCATTACACGCGAGACAATTCCACACTCGCTTCTGAATGGCACAGAACCTACCTACATATTATCGTCTCGTTGACCTTAAAAAGGGTTATGACCAATGAAGGTACACATATCCAAAAACTCAAGGATATCCAAAACTTAATCTACCAAACAACTCAATTGTTTACTTTGTTACGAACAGACTGTGCTGTGTGTGATACTTGAAATCGTTAAAAGCATCGTGAGAAAACGAATCTTTTGATCTGTGGATTCCATGAGTTTCCTTTCGTAGCCGCAGACCTCGAAGTTTAATGCAGCGTCGGAAACTACCTGCTTTACAATGAGAGCTGATGATGATGGTATGAACCTTGAGTTACCTTGTTACATCGAATACTTAAAGAAAACTCCGTACATATCACTTGATTCGCCAAAGGCCGAAATAAACTCTTCTCAGACTAACTGAGTACTTCAATGGAAAGAATATGAAGCTTCCATGGCTCGCTGACGAATGAATACTTATTTCAGCATGGCAACACCCTCACATGCCATTGATTAGAAAAAAGCTCCTGGTACCAAGATCTCCATAAATTATCATCAACGATCGTTTTATGGCATGGCAGTTCATCCGTTTCTCCTCTACAGGCTCCTCGTCGTCATTTCAGCCAATGAAAACTTTTCCGTATAGGAGATCTCGTATAGATTAAGAGGACCTACGATTGATGACTTCAAGCTGGAAACGTGAATTGGAGGATCATATGCTTAGCGTTGTCTTCGTCTCCACTTCTCTCAAATCGTACACTGATCTCAAATCCGAAGATCGGAATTGAGCAAATCCACGTATACAACGAACGGATTTTGAGAGAGGCCAATCAACTTGAGTCAACTTCTCCTCATGTTCTTGCTTTCAATTCACTTGCCTCCAAGCCTGTGTGCTGACTTGAAAACACCTCTTTGGAATCCATTTTTCGCAGCCAAAGGAAGTCGTACAGAGATGTCAGCGAGAGAGAGAAGCAAGGGCTTGGATGCAGTCACAGACCGTTGAAACTTGTAAATCGTATGATTTCAACACCAGTGTGCATAAAAACCACAGGGATAAGATCTGAAACCGGGTTGCTTAGGGTTAGTTTAAACGGCTCTTGAAGGAAACGAGATTTTGTAATTCTTGATAGGGGTTATCTTCAAATCTTCTCCATGTTTTGGCTACAGCGTAGTTTCCCATAAATAATTCAGCGTTATCTCAATGCAGATGTGGTCCACAGGGAACGACAATGTCGCGACTGCTTCAGCAAGGGTCGACACAAGTGGTTCCAATAACAAGGTAACAACTATTTGACAGCATGGCTGAATTAAAACGAGCTAAAAGTGTACGAACTAAAAATTTCAGATCAATTAAAAGAGAATCGGTTCTTTTTTTGGTGGGCCATGAAAGCTGACCAAGCGACGACATTAATTCCTAATCAGGATTTCGCAGCCATTTCTGCTTACTTGAAATGATGAGTCCAAGAACAGACATCGATAAAACGTTCGAAGATATTACTAATTGCATGTCCTGTTGGAGGCTTAAAGATTCTGTAGTTATCGTTTACAACCCTTTAATTGTTGTGTTCGTTATGTTTGCAAATACTGTCTGAGTGGACCCTCCACAGACGTTAGTTAGGGACCGCACTTCATCATGATTAATTGTATATGCTACCGAATTATCATTTTATATCCTAAATTTAGCCTCCTTCGTAAATTCCATGTAATCACAATTCATTTGAAAAATTCACTTCATCCCAGTCTCTGGCTTGTCTTGGTGGCTTTCCTGACGCGCTCGTATCGCCTCGTTTAGCATTCTGACGCTTATACGAGGCACGTCCTTCGCAGCAGCTGCGAAACGTTTCTTTTCTTTTTCGTTCCCTATATAGCAGCGCCAGTGTCCTTCCTTTTCCACCACAAACCATGGTTAGGTATGTGAAATACACTGAATTTTTCAAAATTGCCATAAATCAGCTAAATTACTAACCCTCAGCGCTGTCTATCACAACTACGAAGGCTTTGGTAACGTCACCACTTTTTCAGATGCCTTGCACAACTTCTCCAAGGTGTCTGACTTGAACTATGTCGAGAAGCTCTGGGCCTCCTACTACTACTGGATGAACAACGACTTGTTCGCCACGGGTCTCTTTTTCTTCTTGATGCACGAAATCATGTATTTTGGTCGCTGTTTGCCCTGGGCCATCATCGACCGCATTCCTTACTTCAACAAGTACAAGATCCAGGAAACTAAGGTCCCCAGCAACAAGGAGCAGTGGGAGTGCCTCAAGTCGGTGTTGATTTCTCACTTCTTGGTCGAGGCCTTTCCCATCTGGTTTTTCCACCCTTTGTGTGAGAAGATTGGTATCTCTTTCTCGGCTCCTTTCCCTCCTTGGTGGAAGATCGCTTTTCACTTGGCCTTGTTCTTCGTCGCTGAGGACGCCTGGCACTACTGGTTCCACAGAGGCTTGCATCACGGTGTTTTCTACAAGTATATTCACAAGCAACACCACCGTTATGCTGCTCCCTTTGGTTTGGCTGCTGAGTACGCCCACCCTGTAGAAGTGGCCCTTCTAGGCATGGGCACCGTCGGCATCCCCATTGTGTGGTGCTACTTCACCAGGGACTTGCATTTGTTCACCATCTCTGTGTGGATCTGCTTGAGGTTGTTCCAGGCTGTGGACGCTCATTCCGGTTACGAGTTCCCATGGTCCTTGCACCACTTCTTGCCTTTCTGGGCCGGAGCTGACCACCACGACGAGCACCACCACTTTTTCATTGGTTCATACGCCTCTAGTTTCAGATGGTGGGACTTCTTCTTGGACACTGAGGCCGGTCCAAAGGGCAAGGCTTCAAGAGAGCAGAGAATGAAGAAGAAAGCTGAGAAGAAGGTCCAGTAATCTTTCACGATTGAGTGGTATGCCACAGTACAGAAAGGAATGAATTGGAGTTTTATGGTTTTGCTTGATTTTTCAACCCTTGTCCTAGTCCACATTGACTTTCACCCCCTCATTCACACTTTATCACCTTTTTTACTTCGTACATATTCATAGATAATTTATTGATCCTCATGTTTTGTAACTCATGCTTCTGTATATTCTAAGCTTCCTGCTTGGCCACCCACTCAGCATACTCTTTCCTTTTTTGCTTGACATCAATGAAATCCCGTCTCGTGTCCAACTCTTCATGCTCACACACACCCAACAGATTGATCACTGCGTTGGCCTCGCTCAAGTTGATCGGCAAAAGAAACGTCAGTGGCGGCCACACAACGTCATCGTGGGTTATGCCGAATCGGTACCTGTTTTGAATTGCTCTCAATGCTCCAAGGTTGATGATGACGACGCCAATGAGCACCTCGATGATGATTTCAGAAGGGATGAACGAGTTCTTCGTTTTCAAAACGGTGTGGTACTCATGTGATGAGTATCCGCAATGCAAAAGTATTAGACCACCCACAATTAGGAATAAGTTCATGGCGGGTGCTTCCAGAGCTGAAGCTGTGAGTGAGATTTGATAATTGGAAAACGCACCCGTACCCCTCGTTTTGCAACCACCCGATAAAGAGAAACAGACCATTTTAGTAAAGCGAATTTTGAGAAAATCTATTCATTACTCTTGATTATGGAGGTGCCTGATCTGATCAGCAGCTTTCGTTCTCCATCTCACGCAATTGTGGAACGCCGAATACGACCACGTCAACTTCTCAGCCCCTTGCATGTATCCGGTGTTTCTATCAAACTGCTCAGACATAGACCCGTCATGCCTGTCCACATGTCTCAGCACGACTTGAAGAAACGTGTCAGCATACTTGTATAAACTCTTGAGTATTCGCTGATACCTGTCGGAGCTGTAAGAGATTACAATCACTCCGTTCTCTAATGAACCGTCATTTTGCAACTCCTTGTCGTGTGGCTGGAAGAATTCAATGTTCAGTTTATCGATTACAATATCAGCGTGGCGTCTAGTGTACTTGTAGATCCACTTGTAAAGAACTTCTCCAGCAGATAACGTCGAGATAAACCAGGGGTTTCCTAAAGAAGTTCCATACCCGTCATACACATCCTCAGGATATCTGCCCAATGCCAGTCCAGTTTGGTGTCTTATGTTGATCGGGTATCGTGTCTTCATATCAGCAGCCATAGCGGTGATGCTATTCAAGATGTGAGAATCGTCAACATCGTAGGGAATGTTATCTGTACCGCCAAACTCTAGATTATGCGCATGGAGCGCTGCAAGGAAAATAGCGGCGTCAAGGCCTGACCGCACGCCCTTCTCGTAAAATTCTGGTGTTTCGATTATGTGCGACACCAATGGTCTCGTGAACCCTCCAGAGTTGGTGACATACTCGAGAAGCTCATGGTATGTCAGTTGAAGCTGCCTCGCAAACGTCATGTCCATGACGTGAAGCTGGGTAAATCGCTGTCCATCCTGTAATGCCTTAAGCTGGGTCAAGGCGTTGAAGAAGTGATGCGACTCAATTTCCTCCCACAAGTCAAACAGCTTTTCACGCCAATTGGCAATGATGTACTCTAAATCTGGCTTTATGATCTTGTTGTAGATGAAAGTGACGTTTCCTAAGAAGTCGCTCTCGATTTCTAGGTTGTTGCCCTTGAGAAAGAACAAATACCCAAGAATGGTAGACACTCGAAGCCCCGGGCCGTCAGACTGAGGCCTCCCCCAGCGTTCGTCAAACGCCTGCCCATTCGTTAGAAACTTGGGCTCGCCAAGGCCCTTGCGCTTCGGATCATTAAAGGTACCCGACTTGTTCGAAACCCGCTGAAGTCTATAGTTCACCTCGATGTATTGCTCGATCACGCGCCTGAGTTCCATCATCGACGTTGAGTTGCTGAGGTGGTCGTTCATGTGGTATATGAGAGTTCTCATCGTCAAGGCCGAGTCTCTGATCCAGTTGTAAAAGTAGTTTGGCCTTACTTTCAGAGGTGATGCAATCACCGTCCCTGGATGCACTTTCTCAGGGTCTAGAGTTTGCGACACACCACCGATGTTCTCTAAAATATACGAGAAGGACCGAACTGACTGGTCAGAGACCCATTTCTCGAACTCGGGAGTACTGGAGAGTTCATCGAGCTGCTGCTTGGGGTCAACTAGAAGCACGCTCTGAAGCTCGGGCCGAGAAGCCAACGGCGGAATCTGAAGGGCACTGGAGGTGGCGAGAAATGCCGGCCACAAGATATGGAATCTCATCCCTTGGTGTGGTTTGTGAAGGGGTGTAAGCAGGCGGTAAGAAAATCTGGGGTCAGAAAACTGCTGATAATGCAAGGTATGTATATGAGCGCGATACGATAGCAATGAGAGTGTGGCTGCAAAACGCGCTGAGAATGCCAGTACCTAAAAAGCCCAATAGCCAACTTCACGCTTGCTCACGGAAACGTTTTGAAATACTTGTGAGAGATTCTTTCAAGAGTCGTCATATGCACAGGTCATGTGTTAGATGAGTTGCATTGCTGAGCAGCTCAGCGGCCTATCTGAGTTGGTAGAGGCGAGCAATCAAGAGATCAGATCGAAGCAAAAGAGGCTTTCATTTGAGGTGCATGATGATCTACTCAGCTAGGCTCCATTCTATTGCTCAAGGAGTCAACGTGACGCGGTGCTTCTAGATTTTTACTCATCCTTCTCTTCCTCCTCGACGCTGTTGGTGGACTGGAATGCAGTGACGTTGGGAAACTTTGTTACAAGAGGGTCCTTTGCGTAACACTCTTTGCTTCTGTCCATAAGCTCGTCCATTTCATCTGGTGTGAGTGGCTTCGAAGTAGGTGGAGGTGCTAGTAGAAGGGTGCTTGACTTCAGCATGGTAAACTCCTGTTCGTGTGCACCGTAGAGGTCCAATCGACTACCAATGTCGAGAACATCTTTTATGGATGTGAACCGCTCCAAATCAATTTCCTCTTCAGCCAACTTCTTTGCAACTCTGCCAAGCTGGAATTCTCCCAGCTCAATCACCATTCTTTCCAATAGTCTCTTGCTGAAACTCTTCACGACCAATAACTCTTCGATGGAGTTTCTGACCACAAGTCGGAAGATTTTGACTGGTTTGGTCTGTCCAATTCTGTGAACACGGTCAATGGCTTGAAGGTCCATCTGAGGATTCCAGTCACTATCAAAGAGAATTACTGTATCTGCGCTTATCAAATTCAATCCTAACCCTCCAGCTCTCGTGGATAGCAAAAACACCTTACTGGAGTCCTCTGCATCTTCCCTGAACTCCATCATTGCCTCCTCCCTCTCGTCTTGTTTTGTCTGTCCATCAAGTCTGTTAAAAGCGATGCCTTTTTCGTGCAATACATTCCCAAGAACATCAAGCATGATCTGAAATTGTGAAAATATCAATACTTTGTGACCCTCTGGTATGAGACGATCCAAGAGTTGTTTGAGCAACTGGATTTTGCCAGAATGCTTCACTATCAACTGCAGATATTCACTCACGATATCATCGTCGGGATTCTCCAAGTCGATGTCGAAGTAGTATGGGTTGTAAAATGTGTAGTGCGACCCACACACCTTTCTTAGTTGCATGACAAGATTTTGAAGATGAAGATTGATCGCATGCTTTCTAGCGATTGCTACCGCCTCTTCAGCAAACATCCTTCTTTTTTCATCTTCTGTCAAATCAGAATCGTCTTTGATCTCAATAATCTCGATGTCTGACTCACTGTCTGAGGGCGTGGCGTTTTTGATAACCTTCGTCTTTCTGGGCAGTCTCCTCTTTTTTGGTTTAACAGGATCTGCGGAACTCTTTGGATCTTCTTTTGTCCTGTTCTTGCTTTCATATTTCGATATGCCATTTCCATTGACTGAAGACGATGTCCGAACGTTCGTGATGACTTCCTCGAGAGTGTTGTAAATTTTTTCGTGCAAATGACCGTTCGTGTTACCATTTGGTTGCAGACGACCGTTGATGTGACTACTGTTGTTGAAATGGCTGCCGTTAGGAGTGGTCTGATTGGTTTCTCCATTTTGGATCTGATTTTGGGGCCAGTCCAGTGAATCAGTTCTAACCTCCCTGACCTCTTGATCCTTAGGAACGAACCTGAGAAGGGGACCATTTGAGCCCACGGTCTGCACCCCATCTTCCATCATGCCCAGCATCAAGGTCTGTTCAAGCTCCAAAGTCTGTCGTTCGATTTCTTTCTGAAGATCCTCCCCCGTGAGTGTCTGGTTGCTTACCAACCTGTGTGGAATAACCTTTTCATTAGCCTTATTGTGGTCGGACTCAATTTCTTCGTCATCAAAATCTTCGTCGCTAACGGGTTCGATCAAATCGGCATTAGTCTCGAACAACCTCATATCACGTTTTGAAAATCGCTGTTTTCTATTTTTTCGTAGTTTTCTTCCCTGTTGCTCTTTTTCTTCCTCTTCGACATCAACGATAGAGGGACCGTACAACACATTCGTAACATGGTCGAGATGTTCTGGCCTAGTAAACTGCTCGGGGTGGTTCTTAATGAGTAGTTCTTTGGCATGTAGCTCAATAACAGCATTCTTGGCACCGCCTTGAACAACACTGGCATAGAATGCTCTCTGAAGTGGAGTCAAGTCGGCATACACGATATACTCCTTCTTGGGAGGTAGATCTTTGATGACATTTTTCTTGAGCCGTCTCAATAGGAATGGTTTGAGGATGGAGTGCAAGCTCTTGACCAACTTTTGTTTAACGTCCTCTTGAATGAGCTTATCCTGCTCTGTCTTGCCCTCGCTTGCGAACTCTTCAAAGTTGAACCACAGTTGAAAAAGTTCTAAATCACTGAAAATGTCCGGTAAAATGAAATTGAGAAGTGACCACAATTCATTTAAATTGTTCTGAAGCGGCGTTCCCGTCAATAATAATCTGTTGGCTGCGTCAAGACGCTTGAGCTTCTGGATGAGAAGACACTCGAAATTTTTGAGTCTGTGTCCTTCGTCGACTGTCAAGTAGCCCCATGAGATTCTGGAAATTTTTCGAAAGTCTTTTATGGCGAGCTCATAAGAAGTAACAACCACCGCTTGTCTCAACTTTCTTGAGAATTTGATCTCTTGTCTATCTTCTTTGACACCAGTATATTTAATCACCTCAACTTCTGGGGCAAATGCGGCAAACTCTCGGCACCAGTTGTTCACGGTTGAAAATGGAGCGACAATCAAGAAGGGACCCTTGACCTTGTGCTCAATAAGATAACAGATCAAAGATATGCACTGTAGCGTTTTCCCGAGACCCATTTCGTCGGCTAGGATACCATTGAGACCATTCTCATATAGTGTAACGAGCCACTCAAGACCATCCAATTGGTAATCTTTCATGGTGCACTCGGAGACCAAAGAGGGTTGTGCCTGATTGTGAGCGGTCTGGGCACTTTCCAAAGCTTTTCTGGTCTCTCTAGTCTTTTCGGAACTTTCTTGCTTGGGCTTCACAAGTTCTCTCTCCCTTGTCTTCTTTTTAGGCTTCTCTTTCTGTAGCCTCTTGCTCAGGCGCTTAGGAGCCTTGCCTTTACGCTTTCTAGAAACTTTCAGAACCTCCACAACCTCCAAATCAGAGTCAGACTCGGGCTTGAAGTCCTCCTTTTCTGAGTCGGTGGCATTCTTTTCAACTTCGGCATGTTCTCTAGACGCTTCATCATCCGCGATCTCCTCGTCATCACTAAGATCCGACTCCGACTCCGAAGGTGGTGCAGGCTCAGGCTCGCCCATTTCAGCAGCAAGCTTCTTCTTCTCTTCATATTTCTCTCGTTTCTTGCGCCGTAATTCACGCTTTTTGAGCTTGTTCTGCCGTTTCTGCTCCTTCTGCTTCTCAAGCGACTTTTCAAGCATGTTGTCCAAAATGATCTGCGAGTATATCTCTGTCTGCTGGATCAAACGGTTCAAACGTTCAAGTTTGGCCTTGTTTGAGAGCTCATTGAATTCTCTTTGCTCGGACGTAACAGAATCCTCCTTGAGGAAGTCTGATAACTTTTCATCCAGCCCGTCTGTGTCAGTCATGGTAAGAGAGGCGGACTGTGGAAAAACGCGTTTCTATCAACAGCAAGAGTGGGAAGTTCGCCTGGGAGTTACCCAAATTAAAGTCTATAATGCCACCGGTGGGATTTGCTGGAACTTTGTGTAGTTGGCAACCATAGATGTATAGACGTGAAGCGCATGTATGCAGTAGATGATGCCCACGGTTATGGTCCAGAAATGGAGCAAATGAACGGGGAGAATAAATTATACGATTCTATGCTGATAATAAGAGAGCTTGATAATGATGATTTGTGATAGTTCTACGTTTCTCACTTATTTTAAAAATGTGGAAGGGTCACTATCTGAAATGGCTGCAAATGGACTGACGCACCTTTGTGTAACTGGCAATCATAGATAGCGTCATCAACTAGCGAGAAAACGGCAAGCCCATGAGAAATGCGAGAAAATCGCAGGAATAGTTCTTTGGTACGATTTGAAAATAATCGACGCATAGACAGAAAATCAATCGCTTAGCAGTATCGTTGGACGCCGTTGGAAAAACACTACAGGTAGTTAGAGACTCGACAATATGATGCAGGAACGCTGCCAATTAGTACAAGGCCATCGACTCAGATCCACAAGTGAGTCTCACTAGGAATGGTCCAGATGAAGAGTGATTTTTTCCCCATAGCACCAAACCACAGAAAATAATGTATATGAGTTCACTCCCGAGTTTGCTTAATACAACTTTCTCTCAACACTGTACCACTTCGTTCATCTACATAGAGATGGGAGCCTTGTTAATCGTCTCAAATTTAATTGCCTGTTTGTCCTCACCTTCGAGACGCATGATCCAATTTGGAACCTCAAGATAATCTAGTAGTTAATTAGATTTTGCAATCTTTGAGAAATTGTACGTTGTGAACATTCATGGAGCGCTTGGACCTCAAGATGAAATTTACGACCCCTCTCAAGTCACATCAGATAGCTGAATGCGCAACTAAAGACATACTGTCGTCTTGCTTTTTCATAGCGGGTTATCAATAGAATACTGGCCCAAGGTTCAAGAGGGATGCAGATATTTAGAGCTGCCGTCCAAAATCCCAGAATAGATGGCAGATTCCTACCTAACAAGAGCCATAGTAATGGAAGCCAAAATATCTGGAATCTATTCTTATTTGGATGCCTAGGTCACGGAAAATATTATCCCTTGAGGAGAGAAAGCTATACCGCCAGTTTAAAGTGCATATTGTGGGTAACAACCAGAAAGCCTATCGTTGTCTCCAAATCACAAACTCTCAAATATAGTCATTAAGACACATCAAGCAAACATTTACAGCAACAAAAATCCATTTGCGGTCTAGACAAGAAGGTGTTTTTCTCTCCGAGATACATTACGATGGAGAGTCATGCTTGTCAATTGATTGCGGATGAACTAAATGGAGCAAATCACTCACCTGGACAATGAAAACATTTTGTCACATACAAAAAGTGATCCGTCACCTCTACTCCTTATTAGAAGCCGTCTTCTGATAGTGCCTCGGTGGGAGCTTTCTTGTGGCGGTAGCTTCACTTGACCACGCTCAATGGCTGCGAAAAAACTACACACCCATATCCTGCCCCACGGTCTCGACCCTACTACCAAAAGCGAATAGACTTAAGAACCCAGTTTACTATGACCCAGACTCGCAAATCTCAAGAATGACAATTTACATGTGGAGGCTGAAACCTTTTATGGAACTCCTCCGAATTCCTTGAAGCCTTTTCCATCTTTATTTTGTTTGTACACTGGCTGCAAATTGTCTGACACCACGTCAATTGCACCTCAAATGCAAATCTTCCAAAAAAGCCAAACCAATTGTTTTATCGATCGTGGCTGCCTACCCATAAATCTCACGTTATTAATTCAACAACCATTTCCAAAACTCTCTGTGCCTACAGAGTCCACCATGGCTGCGAAAAATTGTGGCACCTTTCCGCTGAGCTGATGCCACAATGCTGAAATGACTCAATTCGTGGAATCTGGGGATTTGTCACGTTCTACTTGTCATCTAAAATTGTCTCCTGAAATTTATGGAGTTCCTTGCTTGATGGTCAGCAGCAGGTCTCATTTCACGGAAAAACCTATCACTCCTTGCACCTTCTCCGGCAAAACCCAACAACTCCCACTCAAAGGTACCGCATACCCATCAAAAATGAGTATATACACAAAAGTCAATTATTTGTCGTCTGTTACACTCCGTCCTGTCTATTTATTTTTTTTTTTTTCTTTTGATTTATTTTTGTTGTCTCAAATTCTTCCCACGCACCACGGGTGATATAAGACCGAGAGAGGCCAACTTTTTTTGACGAGATGTGGGTGGGCAGATAAGCGCCCAATTTTGAGATGAATCCTGTTGAGGCGCGTCACGTGACATCACCTTCACTACGCTGTAGATAAGGCTCCCAATCGGTCAAACACGGCAGAACCCTTCCCCCAAACTTCTCTGGTCATGGCCATCCAGCTTCTGAATTAAGATTCCCATCGAAAAGCCAAATTTCATCAGCTTCTCCTCCCTATCCCAGCCCCTTCACGTCACCACCATTATGTTGTCGGTGACATCGGTCCTGCGCAGGAGACGCACCCACAACGACGTAATCACCATCGGCTGCGAATCTCTTCACTCATCCACCGCCCATCTTCAGTGCAGGCGACTATGGGTATTTGTTATATATTTGTCGCTTTTCCCGCCTGTGGAGCATGTTCCGCCAGAGCTCTTGCCTAGCGTCGACTCCCCGAATCTCCAATTTTTGCCGTTCCTTTGTGACCACCTCAAGAACCATGGGAAGAGAGAACATTGTCCACTATCAGTTGGAAAGAGACAACGAAACTGACTTGACCACAAGCCCTCCCAATGGCTTGGCCTCGGGCCCCGTCAGTCTGGCAAAACCGCAGCTCAGTGACAGACCCAACTACCCGTTCACGCTTTCCAAAGAGAGCACGTTGGCGGATTTCCTCGATAACAACCGCTACTACGTGGAGTCGATCAAACATAACCACCTGAACCAGGTGTTTGAGCTCAACGGAAAGGGCCAGAGCCCGCACACGTTGTGGATAGGGTGCTCGGACTCTCGTGCTGGAGAGCAGTGTTTGGCCACGTTGCCTGGAGAAATTTTCACCCACAGAAATATTGCCAACATCGTCAACGCCAACGACATCTCGTCCCAGGGGGTGATTCAGTTTGCTGTGGACGTGTTGAAAGTACGCAAGATCATTGTGTGCGGCCACACAGACTGCGGAGGCGTGTGGGCCAGTTTGTCGAAGAAGAGGATTGGCGGTGTGCTTGATTTGTGGCTCAATCCTATAAGACATATCCGTGCACAGAACGTCAAGTTACTAGACTCGCTAAAAGACGACCCCAGAGCAAGAGCCAAGAAATTGGCCGAGCTCAATGTGGTGGCGTCTGTTTTGGCGCTTAGAAGACACCCGCTGGCGCTGAAGGCGCTCAAAAACGGCTCCATCGAGGTCTGGGGGTTGATGTACGACGTCTCCACCGGCTTTCTTCTGGAGGTGGAAATCCCGCTAGACGAATTTGAAGACTTGTTCCATGTGGACGACGAAGACCTCGAGGACGAGGTCAACCCCCACTGAGATACAAAATAAGAACAGTCCTCTAAATTGTATATTCTAAACTTTGCATTCGGTGATATCTAGGACGGGTCCTGATATCTACATGCCAGCCAGCCTATAAACCGATCTATTTATACATCTAATATCACGAACTTACAATAATCACGGCATCACGTTGTGTCCCACTTCAAGTTGAACCTGCCGTCGGGCACCTGATAGTGCTCGATGGCGTCCAACACTTCTTCAGCTGTCAGGGCCACCTTGATGATCTCGCCGTTCTTCTTCGACACAAACTCCGAGTCAATGGCATCCTCCACAAACTTCAAGAAGCTGTCGTAGAACCCGTTCAAGTTGTACACGATGATAGGCTTGCAGTGGATGTTCAACTGGTGCCAGGTGACCACCTCCATCAACTCCTCCAACGTGCCGTAGCCGCCAGGCAACGCCACAAACGCACTGGCCTCCTCGCCCATCAATCGCTTTCTCGTGTGCATGTCCTTGACCAACGTAGTTTTCCCGTAGAGACTCGAGTCTGGAAGAGGAGTCGAACCATCGTGGTTATTGATGCCTCCCTTCAACTTGTCGTTGAACTCGTTGTCAGAGGTTCTTTCTCTCGAGATCAATGCCTCAGGAATGATGCCATGGACGTAACCTCCGTTAGTGGCACAGCCTCTGGCCACCGCTCCCATCAAGCCTGTGGAGCCTCCCCCATAGACAAGACCCCAGTTTCTCTTAGCCAAAAGCTCGCCTAGCTTGGAGGCGCTTTCGGCGAAGGAAGCCTCTTTCCCAAACAGGGAGCCGCAGAAGACGCAGACGGTTTTTTCTGGTGTTGATGTGGTCATGATGCAGAAAAAAAAGTGGACTATTCGTTTTGTGAGTGGCCATGTGGGAAGTTGAAGGTGTATATATACTCTAGCGCAGTCATTGTCCCCGCGGCGCTCCGCGGGATCTCTCTACACATTGTTTCCAGGGCATGCAAGCGAATAGGTGCTTTTTGACGGAATTTCAAGGGACGCTACTAGTGAAAGCGCAACTTAGACATGTGGAATTGTGGATAAGGCGGTGGGAATTGCTGGTGTAGGTGCTAACACTGGTGGCTGCAAAATTACGGTCGTCAAAGGCCCGTATGCGCTTGCAGGGACACTTTTGAAGAAAGGCGGTAGAAGTGGGCAAATTTGGGGTACAATGCAATGTGAAGGTAATACCAATACAAATATTTTGAAAAAAAGGTGATTGAGCATGGAGACTGGTCTCAGTAGGGTTTTAGCTGGATGACTCAATTCCGCGCTGATAGAAGAATAGTACTGAGTTATTACAGCTATCGTTGCTATGTGGATGCTGATACTGAAAGATCTCAGACACGAATGTGGAGATCTCAGGTGATGTGAATATTGCCAATGAGAGTGAAATTTGCAAGAGGATGGACAGTGCTGAGAGTAATTTCAGTGGTACCAGCAAGCAATGCCTGGACAAAAAGATATTACTGGAATTGAGGTATAGAGAAGTCTTCAGCACGCAGAGATTGTTTTGAAAAAGCAGAAGGAATTGTTTGTAATACGAATTCTCCTCGAATTGTACGGATTAGCGCTGTTACGTGTGATTGGGCAACCAGCTGCACTTCCGCCTTCACTCAGCGTATATAGGGAAATGGAGCAAACAGAGACTGAAGTTAATGTTTGCTAGTGGGCCAAAGCAGGCTTAAGGCCGAGTTGGAGATAATACCAAGGAAGGAATTGCAAATCCAGAAGTCAAACACGGGGCCCTGTGGGGGCTGGGCCACCTGCAATGGGTTGGTTTGTCTCGAAACTTTAAACCAGAAGGATTTGTGAACAGCCTTTCCAGTCGATCCTTTCACTTGCATCCAGATCATAGTACCTTGTCTCTGTTAGCTTGCATGCACTGTTCTCTAGCCAGGATTGCTTGTGTTGATAGCAGCGCAGTCGATCTGTTTTCGCAGCCATTACAATAAGCGGCAGACACGAAGCGAGCAAACAGAAACATACGTAGACAGGAAATCGGAAAGTAAAGCATTCAGTATATTCTGAAACATCATTTGGAAATAGGATACGTAATCAATCCCAGATGAATCCCCCTGTCTAGTATACTTGATCAGTATACTTGTTCAGTATACCTGCTCTAGCTGCTCGCTATTACAACCAACTTGCAATTGGCGGGACTCATACAGACATGCTACAGACATTGCAATTTTTATGATGTCTCGACGCTCTCAACGCTTTCAACTCCCCCAATGCCAACGCCAACACCAACGCCTCTCAACGCCCCCCGCCTCACATTTCTCTTCCCGTCAAGCCTAAGAGCGCCTCATACTACGCGATTTTGCACCCATTCCTGTTCAAGCGACGCATTTCTACCGACGCATTCCCCAGGCTTACCAACGAAAAACGAGCCGATAATCCAAAGCGCTCTTCACGTACGAGACCCTCCACCTCCACCCTCCACCTCCACCCTCCAACCTCCAACCTCCCACCAACCGCAGATTCTAAACGCATTTTCTTTCTTTCGGTGGGGGCGGTGCCGGCCATTGTAAACTTTGATAACACCGCCAGCGCCTCCCACACCAAAATATTCTGGCGTATTTTGCGTTTTTAGACACAATGGTTGTGTTTTGTATTGTGCTTGGAAAAGTCGCTTTTTTTTCTTTGTCTGTAGTGGCTGCAGCCCCTTTCTCTAAAGTATGCGGCCTCTGCAAAACGCGACCCGTCTGCTGGATCTGGCTGCGAATTGGGCTCCTGTTCCTCTGCCTTAGACGAGAGTTCCTGTTTCTACGAGATTAGCTCCATTTCATTTCTCTTAACCACCTCCTCGTCTTTATCACAGCATCTTCTTGAAGCACAGTCAGTCGATCGAGTCAATCGTTTAAGTGAATCGTTTGGGTCAGTCGCTTGTAACAATCGCTGGGATTTGTCATTAGCAGGTTTATCAGGTCACCGTCTCGTCTACGCGTGCCACTAGCGTTTCCTTCCCTTATTCCTGGCTTCCTTCCTTCAACATTCGTCCTCCCATGTCGCTCTTGGACAAATTAGAGGACCTCCAGACCCTTTCGTGGGAGGCGTCTGTCAACGGCTCGTTCGAGCTGACCGAGCTGGACTCGGACTCTCACCTGCAACTATCTATGTGCTCAGAGGCCACGTCGGTGCAGCTGAGCGTTCGAAGGCCCGACCTGACAAAGCTGGCGAAAATGGCCGCCCTGGGCAAAGCTGCCTCGCTACGGCCGCTTCCGACGTCCAGGGGTGCGTTGGCGTCTGCTTTCGACAGTCTAGGAACCATGTTGGAGTGTCTCGAGGGGCTGGCCGAGGCTGAGTTGATGGAGATCGAAACTTGTCTCAACGAGACGATTGCAGCGTTGAAAAACGCTCCCGCTTGGGACACCACCATCATCAAGAGAGACGGCTTGTTTCCGTGCTCCCTGAGCCGCTCGAAGGCGGCCTCCACGAGGCAGTAAGCGATCCATGCCATTCGGTATCTAAAAAGGCATCAAGGGCCTTCAACCGCCATCAAACTGGATAGACCAGATCGCATATATGACGTCTGACGTACCGTGCTTCCTTGTCTCACCTGGATACATGTCCAGACAAACTGCCTACCACAAGTGAAAAAAAGAATCTCACGATACCATATAAACACATTTATAATATAACCAATATTTTCCGAACCTCTTAGGCATCTCCATGCATTTCCACCACCAAATTCTCTTGTGGCTTTCCTCTCCTGGCCCACCAAAGTCACGTGCGCTCCACCCACCGTCCCACGCCTTATCAATCTCCTGTCTCGCTCGTCCCACTGTAGCCTTCCATGACAATCACCCAAAAAGATATCCGTTCTTCGTTTACAAAAATTCGATCCTACTTAGACCAGTTGCTGGCTAACATAGAGGAAAGGCAGCGGCTCATCGACGTCCTCAAGCTCACGCCGTCGCTGGACGATAACTTGGACTTGATCAATCTCCTCGCTAAGATAAAGAAGAGCTTCCAATATCTACATCTGGACATTTCTGCCGGCCATATCGACGCTTTTGCAGACCAGTTCTCTACACTAATAGATTCCTACAAGAGTTCGCTTGATGTCTTATCCAAAGATGGTTACATTGATGCGCATGAGTATGAATACACTGACAAAATCGTCAAGCCCGAGGCTCCCGAATTGAACACGAAGAAACTGGTTCGTTTTAAAGATTACGATGCTGACGAGGAGGACAATATGAGGTCGCAGTTAATGGGCACATCAACTACTATCAAGCCTTATAGAGATGACCCCGACCAGCAGCTGGACTCGGATGCCCTCTCATTGCAATCTGTAGACACTTCCAACAGAGAAATGTTTGCGCAACACCAGCAGCAGCTCTTGGAGCAGGACCAGCACTTGGATGCGTTGCATGACTCGATCCGAACCCAGCACCTGATGGGCCGTAACATTAATCTGGAATTGGACGAGCATCTCATATTGCTTAATGACTTGGAAAGAGGAGTCGACGACTCGGGCAGTCGTCTAGGGCGGGCCAGTGGGCGGCTCAAGGACTTCCGCACCAAAGTGAGCGAGAATGGTAGTCTCGTCACGATAATTGTGCTCTCTGTGATCTTAATACTCTTGTTGGTTGTGCTTAGCTGAAATGCTAACCGAATGCCGTATGTATAGAATCTTTAAAAGTTGAAGTCATCGTTCTCGTCCTCGTGCTCGGAAAAGAACCATATGAACACTATGATGTCGCTGTAGACAATGAGACCACCGATTACACTCATAAACAAGGAGCCTACCCCTATAAGCTGGGTGTGGTACATGGTCAAGGGCAATGCAATACCGCTCACAAGTAAGAACCCGGTAATCACCTTCGCCAGTTCTTGTAAAGGTGTGGGAGTGTTCCCTCTGTCGTTGCTGAACGTCAAGAAATCGTTTCTGTTGCTTTCAATTGAAGACAGTATGATATTAGGCAACGGAGCCACAAGGAAAATGCCAATTACCCAGAGCGGCTTCCAGTTGTTGTAGAGAGCACACGAAAGGAGGATAAGAAGGAACCCAAAGGCCAAGAAGGCCAGGAGGAAGATGATTTTGTTCAATGGATTCATTGCTTAAGTGAAGGGAAAGCACCTTTGTGAAATGTATACGTGTATGGGTTTGTTGATGCTTCGATGTTAGATGCCTGCTTTTGAATTCTTGTATACTGATGTTGAGTTGTTTAGCTTCCGTAGAGACCTGTACCTCACCCACGGTATGTAGATATGGAACTCTGGGGTAAATGAATCAATTCCCAGCGTGAATTAAAAAACGGATACTTTTCAATAGCCTTGGCTCCTACAGTCTGTCAAACAACCTTTTTACATGTAAAAACTCCAATGATATAAACAATGTAGTTGCAGAGGTGCACCAGTAGCCCCTCGTAATCCAATAAAACCAATCTCATTTCGTCGTAGAGGTCAAGCCTCTTTATGGGCCAGCAAACTCATTTTGAGTTCCAAAACCAGCCCAGCTTGTTGTCCTCGGTGGTTTGTTCGGGGGCCAGCCACTCGCTGCTGCCAATCGGTCTGCTCCGTGTCAGCTTCTTAGTGACAGACCTGCCATCTTCAAACACTTCGGTTCTAGTCTCGTGCATGATCTCCTTGTTGGTGTCTGGGTCAGTCTCCGTAACGGTCTTCATAGACCAGGACACGACATTGTCGCCATCACCATCGGTAGTTGGGCTGCTGAACAGCTCTGCTTGATGTTGGGCTTTTAAAGACTCACGAAGGTTTCTCCTGGACTCCTCCCTCTGTCTTCTCACGTCCTCATACATATCGTTCTTCCACTTCAAATACCGATTGAACTCCCTGAAGAAGATGCCCTTGGGCCCCAAGTCAATCACGCCATTCTGGTCTGCGCTAGGGTTTTCCTGAAGAGCTTCTGAAAAGTCCTCCTTGGTCAAAATATGTCCTGCCAAGTGGTTCTTCTTGTAGTTCAAGATCTTATTGGGGATCTGGCTATTAGGAAATAAACAACGCCAGTAGCCCTCCTGGTCCCACACGGACTCACCGTCTTTACGCATACACTCGTTATATTTGCGAATTGATGGGCTCTTATACGAATAGAGCCCGAATGGACTGTCTCCACTGGCACCTCCAAACACATTGAACATGTCAAAAGGAATGCCAAAAGGAATGAAACCTCGGTCAATTTCCAAATCCTTATCTCTCGTCTGGTAAGGTTTATTCATAAACCGATCAAAAACGGAGTCGCCCGCCTGATCTTTCCACTTTGAAGGCAACTCATTGGCAAACTCATATGTGTGCCCCACAATTCGCTTGGTCAAGGAGGCAGCTCTGTCAAAGAACCTGGAGATCTCATCATCGTAAGGGGACAAGGAGTCATCGTGTTTTGACAACGCTGTGTCGTCAAAGGAATTGTTACTTCTCTTACACATTGTGAATGTGCAATGGCACTTGATTGTGATAAATTTAAGGTAGCTACTATGCCTAGGTCAGGGTCAGGGATGGGCAAGCGCGCACCTTATATATGGGCAAGCATCACCTTTTGCCACAATAGTGTGAGCTTCTAGAAAGTGCGCATAGAGGATTCAACAGCATGTATATGTGGAGCGAGTTTAGGAACCATTTGAAGAAAAATTTTGCAAAACGTAAACTTTCTTCAATTGCTAATCTTGATTTTGGACAGATTTGCTAGAAGTGGTTTTTTGGCTGGGATTCTTGGTTGCCAAGATCCTACACACACTAGTATCTGAGTATCAGATTACGGCTAGGCTATTTGTGTAAGATTTTAAGTGTCAATAGCTACTGCTCTAACCAGATTATTGAATATTGTATCCTGGCTACATAGGTCATATAAATTACTTGGGGTCATCCTGAACTGTAAGTTCAGATGATTTAGTTTGAAGAGGGCTCTCCTCCAGAGTGTGCTTTAGGCGTCGATACATTTTTTGGACGACGTCTTAACTGTAATGATCATGAAAGCTTTATTTTTTTTTTTTTTGAAGATCTTCGTTGCATTTTCGTGTTTGCGATATTAGTCAAGGTCAGCTCGGTGCATGCTGAAACGAAGAAGAGTAAAGTAAATCTCCCATCCCGACTGACACACGATCAAACTACTAATATATGGGATTACAAACAATTAATCATGCTCTAAGAGAGTAATTGATAGCCACCTCAAAATTTGTGATGGATTAAGTTCATATTTTTCATTTTTCAGGTCACTTTAATATTCTGTGGATTTATTGTTGTGGCACCAGGTACTTTGTACAGCTCGATACATTTTTAACACTGATTTCAAGACGCTCAAACAAAACTGCTGGCCTTGAAGTACCTGGAAGTTGTGGCCAGAACTATTTGGGAAGGTCTTTTCCTCCAGTTAATCTATTTTGGCAATGCTATGTGACAAGTACCTCGGGGGGTTATTAATTGATTGGAAAAGGGAATGAATAGAATCAAGAAAATTTTGGGGAATCAATAGACTCTTGCAGATATTGTGTCCATTTTCTGCCAGGATGCTGCTCACAATTGGGGGCATTCCTATTCCTCACTACATCTGGTGTTATCAGCCGCCCTTCTCTAGTGTACCAAGCTTTCAGAATACTATTTACTTAATGTTCCGAGAGGACTGCTATTACATTATGTCCCGATAATATCTCCTATACCATTTTTGTTCTTCATATATTTATTAGGGAGTTCTGTTGATCCAGCCTTTTAGCAACCATTACTCGCGAATCTGAACAAATTACAAACTCTACCTATCATCTACCGCAGATCGAGCAGTGCAAATCTCTAGAATCTATCTTTTGACTATAAACATGATATCTATTTGATGCACCCAATTTTGAATATAATGATAAATATGCCCCCAAGCAAGGGGACGGTCTATTTTACACAGAAACGGGCTCAGTGGCTGCGATTCTGAACGTAGTTGGCTCTTTTCCCGCCAAACAAATGCTGATGCAAAAAATGGCCGCTGTGTGGCCTAGCACGCTGCGGTGCTTGGTTATACAAGGTAATGGCGTCTTGTCTGTTGAGTACGGGGCTTATTCCTTGAGCCAATCCACCGAATTGAGCTTTTTGCATTGCCATAGTCTCGTGCATCTGAATGGCCGTAACCACCGGGTCCTGAGGGATGAGAGGGAGAAACTCGATGTCCAGCTCGAGATCAAACAGCTTGTGGAGGTAGAACTGCTGCATCTGCCTCTTTTGGTTGATTGGGTTCAGAGCAGGTTGCTGTGGGAGAACAGCGGGAGAGCCGTTCTGGCGGAGCAAATGGGACATAGTTTGGGGATTCCAGCCGGTGAAATAATCGAGGATATGTCAAATTTGGGTGTAGCGAGCGACTTGATGGTTTTTGAAAATTTTGCGGCAATTCAAGGTACATCCTCTATATCATCATCAACCTGTGCAGGGAGGGTGTCAGCAACATGGAGGGGATCCAGAGAAAGCGTCAGCGTTCAAGAGAAATATACAAAGCCTAAGTCACCTTAGAAGTCCTAGAGTATAATTGTACCAAGAGCAATGTGCTAAAGTGTAGAAAGATGGAGGATGTGGGGTAGATCGGTGGAGTGGGAGCATTTTGCAACCACTATGGAGGCCCTCCCCCTCCCCCAACATCAAAGAAGAAGACTCTCGGAATGCTTACAGCAAATTGATTACATGAGATTTATAAATATTGGGTGGAATTCTTTAAGCATCAAGTGAAGGTACGTTTTGCTGCCTCTTTGCAGCCATTGTAGAGGTAGGGCTAACACAAGATTATGTTTTACAAAATGCCAAGTTTTAAAGTGAAAATACACTCTCTTATTTAAGCAGCATTAAAACTCAACCAAACAACCCTTTTCATCTAAATTTCTTAAAGTGGGCGCCTCCCTCATTGGAGCTATCTTCTGGGAGCCTTGCAGCCACTACATCGCGCATCAAGATCAAACTACTCACTCCACCTCCACCATCACCTAATGTGGGCCTCGGCACGGCTTCTACATAAACTCAGCCTAAAGGGGAAACTTCGAGCGTCTCCTACCAAGGTTTCTATTCAACCTCAGTCACCAGCACGGACAAGATTTGCTCCTTCTCCCACAGGGTTTCTTCACTTGGGATCGTTGCGAACGGCTCTATATAACCACCTCTTAGCAAAAAGCACGGGGGGACAATTTCTTCTTAGGCTTGAAGACACAGATCGTAATCGCTTGGTAGACGGTGCAGAAAAGAATATCTATGAATCTCTAGACTGGACAGGAATCGTGCCAGATGAGGGCCCTACAAATGGCGGACCATTTGGGCCATATAGACAGTCAGAGCGGATGCACATATACAAGAGGTACGCCGAGCAACTTATAGAATCAGGACACGCTTACAAGTGTTACTGTTCCAAAGATAGACTTGTGCACTTGCGTGAGTCGGCAATGGCGTTGAAACCACCAACTACTGTCACTTACGATCGAAAGTGCTTGCATTCGCCTGAGGCCAATGGGCAAGAGTATACGGTAAGATTCAGATCGCCAGATAAATACGAACCTTTCACTGACTTGCTTCATGGGAGACTCGATTTGCAGCCACAGATCAACCAAACTGACCGTAGGTATGACGATTTTGTCATCCTAAAGCTGGATGGCCTTCCCACATATCACTTTGCCAATGTCGTTGATGATCACCTCATGAAGATTACACACGTAATTAGAGGCGAGGAGTGGCTTGCTTCCACGCCAAAGCATGTCGCCATGTACAGAGCGTTTGGCTGGCAGCCTCCTAAGTTTGTGCATATTCCCTTACTTACGTCATTGACAGAGAAGAAGCTTTCGAAGAGACAAGGCGACATCGGTGTACTCAGTATGAGAGACCAGGGAACCTTGCCTGAAGCGCTCACTAACTTTGTGGCATTGTTCGGCTGGGCCCCGTCAAGACCAGAAAAGGGCAAGGCGACGAGCGAGGTAATGACCATGGACGATCTCATTAGCAAGTTCTCGTTGGATCAGTTGACAAAAGGAAATGCCAAAGTGAACGACAACAAACTTCATTTTTTCAATAAGAGCCACTTGTGTGCCCGTATCAAAGATCCCAAAAAGTTTGACAAATTGGTGGATGAAAGCTACGCTTGTTTGAAACAGCAGACAAAAACTGAAGTGTCCAAAGACTACTACCGTCGTATTTTGAGAGAAGCTGGCCCCAATATGGTTTCAGTTCATGAATTGCATAATGTGCATAAGTACTTCTTCAAAGAGATTGAGTTTGAAGGTGTTGATGTGCCAAAAGACACACAGACTGTCCTTGATATTTTAAGAACGCTTAGGAATAAGCAAACAGTTGAAGACCCTTTTCCTGTTGATGCAGTTTTGCTGAAACTACCTTCACTTAAGAAGAAGAACGTCTTCGAGGCCGCTCGTTTTGCATTGACAGGAGGAGTCCCAGGAATTACAATTCCCGTATTGATTGACATTCTTGGCTATGATCAATGCTCAAAGCGCATAGAAAAGGCCATCAGATACCTCGAGAAAAGTTAGATGGCCATGAAGCTGATCAAATTAAAAATATTATTATACAATCTATAGTCTCTGGAAGTTCAAAAGATCACGAGTCTTTGCGCTTCCATCATTACCCTTCAAGAAGGGGCCTGTAAATATGCAATGAATTGCCATGTCTTCGTGATAGTATAATCCCGTAAGCAACTTCGGCGTCACCAAGAAGTGTTGTGAAAAGCTCTTTCTGCAAGCTGTATGAACTAAATACTTGTGTGCCATTTTTTCGTTTTTTGGGTCCATGCCTTGGTTGATTTCATCGACGATTCTAATTGGTGCCTTTGTTAGACCTTGGAGTGACATAATGAAGAAAATTGTGGAAACTGCTCTTTCACCTCCAGATTGCGACTGATGATCAAGAACTTTCAATTCTGAGTTCTCTCTAAACTTAACAAGGATTTCAAGCTTCCAGTCTTTGTACCTTTCCAGCTTCACCAAACGTACCTGACCATCGCTCGCAACTGTTATGAAGTTCTTCTGGAAGACCCTAGAGATTTCATCAATCATATCAGAAAGTTCCTCCTGCCATGGGATTGATATCTTATCCATTCTACTTTTGAGATCCTCTAGTTTTCTTTGAAGATCGGGAAGCTGCCTCTGCGAAATCTCGAGATCAGCTCGTTTAGCCTTTAATGATTCAATTGATCCCTTATCAGCATTAGATAACACACTTAACTCGTCCTCAAGTTGATCAATTTTCATTCGAACGAAGTGCTCAGAGAGCTGTGAATTTTCGAGATACTGCTCGGCAAGATTACGAACAACTTCACGGTCCTCTTCAGAGAGAGTCTGTTCTCGTATCTCCTTGGCAGCGTCGCCTTTCTTGTATTGATCGTATCGACTTTTGGCATCATTGTATTTTTGCTGTAATTCAAGTTTATGGTCATCCAATTCGTTCAATAGTGAGTTTATTGTGAGAATCTTATTTTTGGACTGTTGACTCAATAATTCAGCTCTTTTCAACTCCAAATTGCATCGAACGAGTTCTTCACTTGACTGAGCTATTCTCTGAAATTCCAGAGACTGATCAATGTAAAGCTGCATTAATCTATCCTCTGCCTCCTTTATCTTCACAGTATCATCTTGTGACATATTTTCCTTGATTTTATTTATACGGGTCTCGAGATGTTTGATGCTTTCTTCAGTCCTCAATCTTGTCTCTTTCTTCTTTCTCAAAGAACGCACACTGGCATCAAGAGCTGATAGCTCGTCATTAATCTTGAGCAAGGCTTCTTGTAGCTTCAGTTTTTCTTTGCTTATGCGATCCCTCCTAGCGAGAGCGTCCTCCATCTTTTGTTTGACCTCCACCATCTTACGCTTGATTTCTCTTTTCATGTCCTCCGTGAGGCCCCTCGAACCCATAAGTTGTGCTTCACCAATATGCTCCGTTTTGTAAAATACCTGTTTGCTTCCATACTTCGAACGACCAACCATGTAAAGACTATTTTCAACAATGAATCTTTTAAACGGTATTCTGCCGGATTCGTCAGGTACAAGTAGCTTTTTGACAATGTCGGTGTCGACAGGCCTCGTGGCAACAGGTATGGAATCCATCAGAGCGCGTTGGTTTAATGACTTCAAGACTGCCGATGGGCCCTCTATGAAATCTGCTAAATAACCTTCAAAACCAAATTGCTTCAATGTTGAAGGAGGTATCGGAGGTGGCTGCGTAATATCATCGTCAGAAATCACTCTCATCGGTACATTAAGCTCTCTAGGCAAAAATTCAGATACCTTTTGATATTCAGGCTCAGATTCAAAGTACAAAGCAAATAAGGAGTTATTATCCACAACCTTCTCGAAGTACTTGGCCATTCTGGAATCCTTGACTTGACAAGAAACTACTGGAGCTTCATAAAATCGAAATCCGTGATTTCTACGTTCCCTTCGAAGCAAAACATGCGCCTTGTAAGTGTTCTCAAGAAGATCTGGACGATAGCGGGTGCCAGTTGACGTGAGAATCTCTAGTCTGTCGTCATTGTCGAGTTTGCGTTTTTCCTCACGGAATTTCATTTCACACTGTTCGTGTTCCCGCTTCAATGAGCTCAGCTTGTAGCTCAAATTCTCGACTTCCTCATCTTGTCGAAGCTTTTCGTCATACTTTTCCTGTCTTTCTGTCGACAACCGCGAGATCGAGTCCTCGTCAACTTCCTCGAGCGTCAAGAGCTTGTTTTGGAGCGTTTCTTTCTCTTCCTTTGTCCTGTGTAATTCCTTCTTTCTCTTCTCTGTAGCATTTTGCAATGCGTCTATTTCGTCCTTCACTTCTTCCATGGACTTTTGTATACTCTCAATTTTCTGCTCTGCATGTTTCATTTCGCTGTTGTGAGTGGCAATGTCTGCCCGGTACTTCTCCGCCAAACCCTTGTGAACCTCCTGTTCTTTCTCCGCCGAGTCTTTTTCATTGTGAAGTGGCTGAGTAGTGGAGGAGAATTCAAGCAACGCCTTCTTTGCCTCGTCACGAATCTTCTTGAGACCTTTCATCTGTTCCTTCACATCCTGTAACTTGGCGTACGGTAGAAGCTTCTTGTGATAGTCGATCTGCTTAGCTTTCTCTTCAAATTCAGCATACCGTTGAGCTTCCTCTTCGAATTTAGCCACGTCCGCAATTAAACTCGCAATGTTCGACTCAAGCCTCTCAACATCCGCACTTAGCTCTACCCACTGCTCATCCAACTCTATAAGCAACTCATGCTTCTCTAGAAGTGTATTATCTTCAATCGTTCTTTCCACTTCCAAAAGAAGTTTATCTGGAGTAAGTGTGGCAAATTCAGCCACACGCTCTTGCGGCAAGAAATGGCACAAGTTATCTAGCTGGATCCCTAAATCAAGCACTAGTTGGCGAACTTTTACCACATCGCTTGGTGACCCGTTAATCGTCCACTTGGACTTTGTATTTTTCAAGTGAAAGACACGCTTTATCGTGATATCAGACAAACCGTCCTTGTTTTTGAGGGTGATCTCAATCAGCGCTTCACTCGCCCCAGACTTGATCATCGAGTCCATATTTTTCCTCTTGATCAAATCCACCTTCCCACCTAGCCCCAAACACACTGCAGCGACAAAAGTTGATTTGCCTGTACCGTTGGGGCCAATGATCATGTTGAGTGTAGGTGAAAGATTGAACTCACCATAAGTGTAGGTGGTGAAGTTTCGGATTCGTAGTTTTAGAATATTGCCGGGTTTGAACTGCAACCCTGGGGCCAGCCCATTATCTAGTTTTCGTCTTTTGTGGCCAGCATCTCCATTAACAGCTTTTTCGACTTCTATCATGGGAGATGTGGGAGTATGTATTGTGATCTGCTATGTATTCGCGTTCTGATGCACTCGGTGGGTGCAAAATCTGTAGAGGACCAGTGCAACGGGATTGAGATACTGGAACAAAAGCAACTGGAAATCTTTCTTGAAAAATGGGCACAGCAGGAAAGAAAAGAAGAATCCACGAAGAAAAAGAAAGAAAGAAAAAAAAAAAAAAAACCAAGGAAAAGATGTCTGTGCCAACTTAGATAGTGTCTTGTACGCGACAACTTACAAACTGAGTATCTCGCAAGTACGCCTTTAGGCTTTCAAATACGCTATAATAAGGAAGCAAAACAAGCGAGAAAGACGTTCATAATCCTTCGTATGTGACAGAAGACAATACTAATTGGCATTCACCGAAATATGGGCCTACTGAATCTCGATCACATGATCATAGATCACGCGACTATTTTTGTTTACATCCTTGAGCGAAAAGATCTCAGACGTATCCACAGCCTTCTAGTAATAAACATGGTATGTGTTAGCTCAATGACCGAACCTAGGAGCTATTTTATAAGATTAATATAAATTTCAAAGCGGGGCAAAGGTCCAGAGAATCCTACTTTCATCGCTTCTTGCTGCTCCTCCCCCTACCTAGATATACTAACTCCAGTCCAACAACAAAACATACAAAGATGCGTTTGCCCTTTTCGACAAAAAAGGCACGGGCAAGATCCCCGTGGAGCACTTGGGGGACTTATTGAGAGCTGTGGGCCAGAACCCCACTTTGGCTGAGATCTCTGAGTTGCAGAGCACCATCAAGGCTCCCGAATTTGATTTCGAGACGTACGAGAAGATCATCAACAGACCCGATGGATTCAAGCCTCTCGGGCTCCCTGAGGACTACATCAAGGGCTTCCAGGTGTTTGACAAGGAGCAGACCGGTTACATTGGTGTGGGTGAATTGAGATACATTTTGACGTCGATTGGGGAGAAATTAACTGACGCCGAGGTGGACGAGTTGTTGAAGGGCGTGAACGTGACTGCTGAGGGCAACGTGGACTACGTTGAGTTTGTCAAGTCGATCTTGGACCAGTAAGTGCAGCAGGTGGCCTGTGTAAGTTATAGCAAATGAGATAAGTTATATGGTATCAGCGTAGGTGGTAGCGGGAACTGTGTGAGCTGGTGATTGAAATACTTCAAAATGACCGGTCTCATAATTGAAATGTGGGACTCGTCTGCTATACCACGAAACTTTCATCGTAAACGCTTCATGGCTGCGAAATGCTCATCAGTGCGCATTATATCACCAAAACTACTTACTACCGACCCATATACCTCTCCATCCCAAACATACATTATCCACCAAACATGTCTAGCCAAATTGACGAGTACAAAGACGAGCGCTTCCATCTACCGACCAAAGAAAGGTTAACGGCCGTGGCTGCTGCCTCTGGTATTGTGGGAGCGGGAGCTGGCTTCTACGAAGGGATCAAGCTCTCTTCACTTAGGTTCCTCACAGAAAACGGACACAGATTGCCTCGAACAGTTGGAGGATGGTATTTTTATCATAAGAAGAAAAATTACGTCATGATCATCGGCGGGACTAAGCAGGCTTTGAAGACTGGAATAAAGTATTCGGCAGGAGTGAGTTCTTTCTTTGCGCTAGAGGCAGCTTTGGACTACTGCAAGGGAACGAGGGATTTTCTAAGTAGCACAGCTGCAGCATTGGCAGTTTCGTGGACTTATGGAGCCTATAAACAAATGACGCCTGTGCAACGAATGAAGTACGTGAAGAGAGGCGGGCTTATGGGACTAGGGATAGGAATCATCCAGGATGCCATGATTCAGTCTCGAGGCGGGCATGTATGGTACTTGCACTTGTTTGATGGATATTCAAAGCAGCAGGAAGAACCACTATGAGTCCTCGACTTCCACGTCTTCCTCTTCATCGTCCTCGTCAAGATCTAATGGGTACTTGAGCAACACAGCAGCACCGGTCAACTGGTTTAATTGCTCTCCAGATTCGTGGAGAGTGGAAAATATATACACTTCTCCGCCTTGTGCTTTCACTTCGTCACTGAGAGCAATGTAGTGTTTCCTCACAGCGATGTCGTCGCTGCGGAATAAAGCGTCTGTGAGTAAGAGACTCTTGACGGCGCCCATTTCCACCGCCTTGGTAGCTTCTTGGGGACCGTACCAGGCTCTGCCGTCATCTAAATTCAACACCCTTTGGAACTCGTCGAAAACAGCTGCCTCCTTGGCAAATTTCGTGTCTGTAAGGTTCTTCTGCACTACAGGATCCTTCAACACCTCCTCAAGACCCTGAAGGTAGCCAGTGGACGAATGCACCACCAAAAACTTCGACTTATTCTTGAGAATGGTCTTGTTGTCTGTTTTTACGGCTGTGTCGAAAATGGCCTGCTGAAGCGCAGAGGCTGTGAAACCAGGAGAAGCAAGAATGATCACCTTCAACTTCTCCAAGTCAAAGTTCCTCAAAAGCGTGGCCTGAACCGTATCAAGAAACTTGCCAATGGCCTTGTCGTGCGAAGAGCCGCCTCCGTCGCCACGACTTTTTCTAGGAATAGATTTCTCCACCTTATTTCTAAGCACAGTCATGTTATCAGTAACGAGACACAAATGGGCCACACCTTCCTCAAGCACCACAGCACCCACTTCCGCCTTCTTCTCGATGGAAGACGCCTCAATGACAATATTGTAGCTGATCTCGTCCCACTCAGGCTTACTCAACTTCAACGCCTTATTTAGCTGCACCTCAGCAGTGTGGTAACTCTGGTTGGGCACAAACTCATTCTGCTCGGTTGTTTTCCCTCGAATCCTCATAACCTCGTCACTTGGCTCATATTCCACACTCTCTACGGCCAAACTCAAGTGCATATGCTTTCTTTCAGCCTTAGAGCCCTCAGTCTTCTTGACATTCCTCACCGTCAGAAGCTCCACCTTGTCGCCTTTCTGAATGAGGTTGTAGAGCTGCCACAAGTCTTCTTTATCTTGAGGCACCAACGAAAGAGACCCGCTTTTGTCCTTCTCAAGGGCAATGGTCTTATTCAAAAGCTTCATTGCTGGAGATGAGGTGGTGAGTGCGAATGCTACTGGCAAGGTGAGCGAGCTACACAATGGAGGTGAGAAGTACTACGTAGATGAGCACCACCTACATATTTTCACCTAGTAAAGTGCAATTAAAGTTGTGGCTGGTCACCACTGTGAAAAACCCAGTCTAAGTAGGCAATAGGCTCACCTGATTGGCTTATGCACAAATGTAGTCTTTAGTCCCGCCAAAGACCCTCAGGAGCTCGGACGCTTTGGAAGTACATTTGGCTGCTAAGTTGTAAGCTTGAAGGAAGATACATGCACAATCAAGAAACAGAAAGCAGCCACCTTCCATAAATATGCTCAAATATACAATGTGTAAAATCAGCGCTGCTCAGTCTAATGCATTGGATGTGCCGAACTGAAGACTGCCAAACTTATTTGAGAGGAACAACTCCGAGTACCTGCCCTTGAAATCCTGGTCAAGGCTCTCGACTTTAGACCCTTTCTTCACCTCCACCTGCCATGTATCGCCAAAAACGACTAACAACGCCACGGGCCACCCATTTTCATAGGTTTGGTATGCTCTCGCCTTTCCCTTGGGCCCGTAGAGTTCTCTGGTGAGTTCACGGATCTGAGACAAGTCCAGGTTCTTTGGAATAAACAAAAAGATGTTGTCGGACACCTTTTTCATGCTGGTAACGATTTCTCGAAGATTGAACGGTTTCATCGTGTTCAAGTCAAAATGCTCTTGCTTGTTCACCGCTGGGCCTCCCCACGGAGGACTGGAAAATACCACATCGAACTTGCCATTGTACAACTCCACAGCGTCGGGCACCCAATCCAACAGATTCTGCAACTCTTTCCAGTTGCCTCGTATAAAATGCGTGTTCTTGTGTCTTCCATAGATCCTAGCATTGTGCTCACAGCAAGTGATGTTGGTACTAGAGATATCGATGCCCACCAGCTGCTCAAAGTACCTGGCAAACTGGATGGTGTTTCCTCCACCGCCACAGCACACGTCCAAAGCAGACTTTGCTCGAGGAACTAGCACTTTGGCCAATTTTGCCGTGAACTTGGCTACTTTCTCTGGGGTGACCGAGTACCATAGTTCTGGAGTGAAGAGGATGCCTTGGTCGAACTTCAGCCACAATTGGTAGCGCTTTTTCCAGTAGCGTTTGCAGTGGTCCGGTAGAGCCTCGTAGGAGTTCTCGAGGATGTCTTCCTCTTTGGTGATTTCAAGAAGCTCGGAGGACATGGGAGGTTCAGAATGGATACATGCACATCATCTCGGAGGAGCTTCCGCGATTTCGCAGCCATTGAAGAGGTAAGAATGAAGAAATATGAAGGTGATTAGAGACAGAAAAGTTGATAGTGAATTTAGCTGATCACCCAGAGAGGCAAATAATAAAATTTTGGTTTCTTGTACGACTGCTGAAGTTGCTGAGGGAGGAACATTATTCACCTCGATGATTCGGTAAACTCCACACTTCAATAGTGTAAAATGTATTCTCTACATCTCCATAGTATTCACCTGATGCAATCTTCTTTCTAAAAACTCACGGCTTATTTCACATCAGCCTTCACGATGGTGCTGTTCTTGCAGAGCTCGCCCTTCTCGTTCACCAATCTGGCAGGCTCCTTACCCTCCTCAGTGTAGGTCACCTCGAATTTCTCGTTGGTGCTGAACCCTGGCTGGACAGTCTCCCAGATCTTCTTCTTGGGGTTCAATTGCTTCTCTGGAGTGGCATTGTAGCCCTCAAAGAAGATCTTGTCACCTGGCTTCGATCCAGCAGGTGGGTTCACAAACTCCACCGTGGTGTCGTTGGATGCACACAACACCATGGCACACGACTTGACGCCTCTCATGCTGACAGGCTTCAAGTTGGCCACACAAACAACGTATCTCTCTTGCATCTCCTCCAAGGGGATGTACTTGACCAAACCCGAGCACACGGTTCTGGGACCCTCTTCATCGCCCATGTCGATGGTGGACATGTACAACGAGTCGGCGTCTGGGTGCTTGACGGCTTTCTGAATGAAACCGACTCTGAAGTCGATCATGCCTGGGTTTGGTGGAACAGCAGCAGCGGCCTGTTTGGCCTGCTGTTCAGCCTTGGCCTTGGCCTTAGCGGCTTTCTTGGCCTTAGCGGCCTCGGCCGAAGCCTTCTTGTCCTCTTCAGAGAGTGGCTTCTTCTCCTTCTTGCCCTTGTCACCCTTAGCAGCAGGAGAAGCTTCCTTGGAGTTCTCCTTGGAGTCCTTGGATTCCTTAGCGGCGCTTCCGTCCTTGGCTGGCTTCTTCTTCTCCTTGATTTCACGAGGCACCTCGGTGTCCAAGTTGATCTTCAACTGCTCCTCCTCTGGCACTTCCACAAGAGTATTTTGAACCAAGTCGGCCCATCTGAGAATGTGTCTGAACTGAGCGTACTCCTCTGGCAGTTTCCACTGGTGAGCCACAGTCAACACTTTGGCAAAAACGTCCAAGTCGACCTTGGCAGGAACGTGGCCGACAATGAAAGTCTTTGTTCTCAAGTTGTTGTTCAACACAGTTAAGGACTCTGGCTCGTTGAGTCTAAGAGACAAGGTTGTGAACTGAGCAGCCAATGCTTTGGCCTCGGCATTGAGCTCGGGAAAAAGCGACTCTGCAGCTTTAGAAATCTCCTTGAGAGGAATCTTGGTGAATTTAGATAAGAAAGTGGCCATGTTGTGTTGGGTGCAAATGGAGGTTGTAGGTGGTGATATTGAAAAAAAATAGATGAGAAATAGCTGAATGCGAAAATGAGTACTTTGGTGGGTGAGGAGGAAATCAAAGGAAGACGATGATTATCAAATATACAAGAAATGGCCCTCAAAATCACAAAATAGTATCTGGAACAAACAGTGAAGCATCTCTCGGTGACTGATCAAAATAAATCATCCAAGTGGTGCTCACATACTTTAATAAGCTAATGGCTGCGAAAAATCGCAGTCTAGCTGTACTATCCAAACCCTACAACAGCTCAAACGTCTGAACTTAATCACCGTTCACGGCTTCCCTTTATGTTCTTCCCCAAAGGAGGGATCAATCTCCCACTTCAGTGCTTCTCTCCAGGGTAGAAGAATCCGTTCTCCCATCTGACTTTATCCATGGTGTCCATCATTAAGACGGTTTCGTCCCAAGGAATTGCGTCTGCCTGAGTCTTACCAGCCTTGACAGCCTCGGCTGCAGCGTTGGCCTCATGAATGAACCCGTCAAAGGAGTCTTTGTCAAGATGCTCTTTCACGAGGTTACCGTCTTGGTCAAACACTTTCGCTTGCTTTGGCGCTGCTGGGTTCCCGTAGAGCTCCAATGTGCCCTTGGTGCCTTCCAATCTCAAAAACCTCTCCGGAGCTGCCGTATAATTGGAACTTGTGGCGATACCATGCTTGCCATCTTTGTACTTGACAATAATGGTACTGACATGGTCAACCTTATCGGAGTCGTCAATGGTCAAGAACGATTTTGTCTCGAAAGGGGTAGCGTTTTTGCCCAATTTTTCATCCAAAAAGATCCGAGTATATGTCAATGGGTAGATGCCGACGTCCAACGTAGCACCAGCAGCCAAATTGATATCTCTAGCACGAGAGGAGGCCGGCAAAGTGTCCATGTCCAAGTAAATGGAAAAGTCGCCGTTGCAGCGTTTGATGTCGCCAATCAACTTCTCTTGCAAAACCCATTGCTTAGCCTTCAATACTGCTGGAATAAACCTCGTCCATACACCCTCCATGACAAAAACACCGGCCTTTTCAGCAGCCTCGAAGACTCTTCGAGCCTGTTCTCCAGTGACCGTGAAAGGCTTCTCACAGAGAACGTGCTTCTTGTTCTTCAATGCCTCAAGCACCTGTTCCTCATGAAATACATGAGGAGTAGCAACATAGACGATCTCAACGTCAGGGTTCTTGAAAAAATCACTTTTTTCCTGGAGTTGAGGCAACACCCCTTGATTCTTCTCGGCCACAATGCCATTGGCCTCCAGAAACTTCTTTGCCTTTTCCACCAGCGAACTGCCAATAGCTACTATTGTGTGCTTGTGCTCCAGCTCATCAAGCAACAAGTCCTTGACGAATCTGCCAGCAATGTTACCTGCGCCCAAAATACCCCACTTCATGCTTAGTTTTGATGTTTTTATAGGAAAAGTGTATAACTTCAAGTGTACGAAAAGCGGAAGAAGTGTGGAGGTTATGTAAGGGGAATGTTTAGTGCGCTGCAACGTTGCACTCACAATGCGCATTCGAGAAATGTAACATTGGGGTTGGCCGGGGCAATACGTACGGCACCGAGATAACCATCTTCGACAATCTGGGGAAAGTAAAAAAGTATAAATAGAGCCGAATTCCCAGACGTCCTCAACACATTAAAACCAATCATGACTCTTCCACACAAGCACCACGACGAGATCGCAGACGTTGGCTTCACCATCGTCAGAGGCTTCCTCACGCCAGAAGAAGTCGAAACCTACAAGAAAGCTGCTCTAGAAGTCGTTGATTACGCCAGAGCTGGCAAGTGGCCCGATGTGCGTACTCGAGGCAAACAATTCCCACCGTGGCCTAAGAACTTCAGTCCCGACATTTGGGGCGTTCTGGGCCTTTTGCACCCAAACTTGGGACATATGCTGAAGCCCTTCCAGAAATTATACTCGGATGAGCGTCTTTTGAACATTGCCCTGGACATCTTGCAGACTCCGACCGACAACTTGAGCATGGAGTTGTTCAACATGTTGATCAACCCACTCACGGATTTCGGGCTCGACTGGCACCGTGACTACATCAAGCCCGAGACGCTGCCTGAACAGGAGGCAAAGGAGTTGCTCGAGGCGCCTTATGCGGGCACACAGTTTAATTTGGCGCTCACAGACGATCTGTGCCTCATTGTTGTTCCTGGGTCCCACAAAAGAGTGAGAACTGAAGAGGAGAGAGAGAAGACGACTAACGACGACAGGAAGGAGTTCATTACAGGCCAAATCTCAGTGGACCTTAAACCTGGAGACATTGTCTTCTACAATAGCAACATATTGCACAGAGCAAGTTATCTGGCGAAGAATCTTCGCTTGACATTACATGGTTCCTATGGCCACTGTGATGAGGGCCACTTCCGGGCGAAGGGCGTGCTTCAGCACGGTGTTGCAACCTGGTTGCCCCGCTTTGAGCCCGAAAACAGCAACATGGCCATGTTGAAGGACAAGTTGGCCAATTTGGCCGAAAAGTTCAAGGGAGCCAATCTTGGCTACGCCCTCGACGGGTGAGCTGATGCCACATCAAGAGCCGTATCCCTCATTCATACTTGTACTCACGTATTTATAGGTAACAAATAGTTAAGTATTGTTCTGTCTTTCTTGTACAATTGCCGAGAATTCAAACCTCAAGATTGTTCTAGTATTACACCTTATACAAAATGGTCGACTGTTGCGTCTGAAAAAGTCTTTTAGTCCAATCACAGCGGTCGTAATAAGCCCAAAAGCTGAGCTTCAATAGGTTTACCTTATCTATCCAAGGAGTTGTAGTCGTAATTAATTGACAAGGTTGCAAGCACCAGAAGAAGTACTAGTAGAGTGTCAGGCGAAATTAACTCTCATTGTGACCAATAAGCTTTTTAAAAAATTTGTGAAATCACAAAGATGAATATCTTCCCGGTAAAGCCTATTCTTCGAAGGTAACATTGCCTTGTTACCTACATTTCAGCTCCATTTGAACGTACAAGTTTGAGAATCCTTTTTGTATTGACAAGCGAATTAAAAGCTTAAAATAAAAATATATTTGTCTTGGTTTCAAAAAGAAGAAATCGAAAAAAAAAAAAATCAGTTTGATTTTATATTCTTCAAGTCCCTTGCATACCTGATTCCATAGTCCTCGAATAGTACTCAGCCTAGTCACTCTTTACTACCGGTGTCATTGTTCCCAAAGGGGATCTACCTCATTTAATATTATTGACCTAGTCAAGTAAGCCTTCAATCCCTTCAATCTCGAGACACTTTCTCTTTACCCACATTACTTCGAGTCCCCAGGTCACAGGCTCGACCTACACTAAAGTATATAAACGGCAACCTTCCCAAAAATCAAACTACACAATCCGACCAATCAGGACCAGTGAAATGATGTCAAACCACAAAACTCTATAAAATGACCCGAATTCCCCTTCAGTCTCTGCTTACGATTATTAGCGGAATGGCTGGCTGCAAATGGCGGCCTGCACTTGTCCTCCTTCGCGTGTAATCATAGGTCAAGTGCATAGGCTCTCTTGTGAGAACCTCTCAGTAATACTCAATGAGCTATGGATGCCGAAAGCGGTCAGAAACCGGTATGTTTCAAATTTTTGTGATTTTAGATGAGAAAGAGCATATTTCTGAGCGTCGCAATCGGCAACGGGAAATGTAACACAGCATATTTCCATCTTGTCGCCTTACCTCGGAGCTTCACCTCCACAGATCAAGAAGAGCCAGTCAGAACAACAAATGTCCACAACGCCAGAATCCTTCTGTTGAGCTTCTAAACCTCTTCCATGCTTTAAGCGATGTATACTAACGGCAGAAACGAAAGAAGATCTCTAGAGCATGCAACCACTGCCACAAGGCGCATATGACCTGCGATACCTCGAGGCCGTGTAAGCGATGTGTCCAGCGAGGCCTACAAGACACGTGTGAGGATGCTCCTCGAAAGAAAAAGAAATACTTGGCTGACGTGCCGTCTTCGATGATCAAAGCGCAAAGCGTGGACGAAAGGAATATTTCGGGTCACCCACAGCAACAACAACAACAGCTGCCGCCGCCATTGGGCGGCGGGCAGGGACAGTATGCCAATCACCATCTTCATCAGGCGACGATGTTCCAGCATTCGGCTTCAGTGCCTGCGTACGTGAACGATCGGCCCAATGCTCTATATAGAAGCATGAGCCAACTGGGACTGGTCAAACAAGAAAGCCCTGGGTCGCTATTTTCTGACCAGCAGTACAACGTTGACAATTACCAGCAGAGTCGGTCTGGAAGCGGCGATTCTCAATGGCAACAGGCACAAAACCAACAACCACTGCCACAGCAGCTGCAACAAGGGCCCCAGCGACAGCGCAAGCCGACAAACTTTCTCTCGTCGGCTGCAGACCTCGAGTACTCGCAGCTTTCCAACATCTTACAGGACAATTTCATGGGTCTTAATCCCAATCACCTGGCCACATCTACAGAGGGAACCCCTGGTTCTGTCAATATCTCTCCGGTGCTCTCTCCGCACGGAATGCTACATAAACCCGTCAATTCACCTTCATCCTTGGGCACGAACACATACAGCGTTACTACAACAGACGCCAACACGCGACAACCGCCCTCCCCGCAAAAAGCACAACTTTATCAAGAAAGCGAGTATCCTAGATGTGATGGTCGGATCAATCAGTACTTCTTATCCTCAAGTGGCGAGCGCTCGTCGTTTCCTGATGTTATTCAGGCCATTGAGGCAATGAGAGACTCAGACCCCTCTGTATTTTATGAGCGTAATCAAAAACTGGCCCTATCCTTCACAATTGGCACCTACGATGAGGACCAGACAGGTCACATAAATGACGACAATGGACTTCAATATCTGGAGCCCGAGAGTATTTATGCTACTGTGACAAAACCGTTCTCATACACCCCAGGCTTCCATAAACTCATAGCATACTTGAGAAGCCGGTTTCCCAAAGAGATGTTGGTGAAAATGGCCGAGTCTATGGCCTCCTACCGCCCATCCTTCATTGCATGTACCAATTCTCTACGAGAAGCCGACCTAATCTTCATGGAGCAATGCTTCCAGCGCACACTTCTCACTTATGACAACTTCATCAAGGTGAGTGGAACTCCCACAATTGTGTGGAGAAGAACTGGGGAGATTGCCTATGTTGGTCGCGAGTTCAGCATCCTCACAGGATGGACCAAAGAGCAACTCATGGGTCAAAAAATTAACTTCATTGTTGAGCTTTTGGATGATAAGTCCGTTGTGGAGTATTTCCAGCTCTTCCTGAGAATAGCCTTCGGTGATTTCCTAGGGGCCACCATGACAGAGTGTACTCTTCTCACTCCTAAGCATGATGTAAAAATACGAACAGGCTGTATATGGACACTCAAGCGTGATGTTTTTGGTATTCCTATGATGGTCATTGGCAATTTTTTGCCAATTATTTAATTATGTTAATGAATGGGTTTTAGGAATTTGCAACCGCACTCAAACTCTCCTGTGTGCAAGTAAGGTACCACCACCCCCATATTCACGATCTCACCTAATCTACGTACACAGGCTTTAAGCTATCGCTATGGCAGACAAGACATCAGATACACTAACTGCAAAGCTCATTGCCACAGTGGCGATAATATGCTTAGGCTCGCTTCAGTTTGGCTACCATATGTCAGAACTCAATTCTCCAGAAGCAATCTTGACTTGTAAGGAGTCAATTCCTCTTCTCACTCCATACGAGGAATCCTTCTTCGGTCAACGAGGGTTTCAAAGATGTATCCCATTGAGACCAGAACAGTTTGGTCTTGTGACTTCAATTTTCAGTATCGGTGGTTTGCTTGGCTCCTTTTACGTTGGTTCTATTGCAGATGCAATTGGAAGGAGGAAGACTGCCTTGCTTCATTGCGCAGTGTACTTCGTTGGGTCATCACTCAATGGTATCAGTAACACTTACCAGGCTTTATTGGCGGGTCGGTTTATTGCTGGCGTGGGCGCTGGCTCTGCGCTTGTGGTTACATCGCTCGTCATCAATGAGATCGCTCCTCCTCTGTACAAGGGTTTCTTCGGGTCCATGAACCAGGTGTCGATCAATGTTGGTATTCTCTTCACTCAATTGCTTGCGTTGAAGTGGAACAATGATAACGATTGGAGATTCATCTTGTTTATGGCAGCAGCTATTGCACTTGTCAACTTTTTCCTTGTGTTGAGCTACATGGACGAGTCCCCAATGTGGCTTGTGAATAATGATATGTCAGATCAAGCGTTCACTGTATTGCACAAGTTGCGCGGTGGAGAGTATTCCCTTGTGAGAAACGAGGTCAATAGTTGGAAGCAATCATCTGGTGTCGAGGTTGAGGATTCATCTTTGCTTTCAGGTGAAGAGGAACCCAGACCAACATCAAGTGGTGCTGTATCCTTGAGAGAATACATCACATCAGGAGAGTTCAACAACTCAAAGATTGTGGCTCTGGGGATCTTAGTTTTCCAGCAGTTTTGTGGTATCAACTCCATTGTGTTCTATGGTGTTTCTGTATTGATTGCCATCTTTCCCACTAAGGCTGTCTTGATCAACTGCTTAATCTCGACAGTGAACTTGGTAGTCACCTTCAGATCAGCTCTTCTTGTTGACAAGTGGGGCAGAAAGCCGCTTCTCAAGATCTCAGTGACTGTAATGGGTATAGCAGCTGCGCTTCTTGGCTTCGGTATTCAAACGTCTAACTCGTATTTCTCTGTGATCGGCACGTTTGTCTACATTGCATTCTTTGCTATCGGTTTAGGGCCCATTCCTTTCTTGTTGGTTGGAGAAGTGACGCAGCCCAAGGCAAAAGCGCTGGCGCAAAGCTTTGGTGTTTCCATGAACTGGATTGCCACGTTCATGGTCGGCTACATCTTCCCAGTCCTCAGAAACTCATGGCTTGGAGGAGCCACCTTCTACATCTTCACGGCCATGTGTGCTTTGACTTACTTATTTGTGGAGAGGTATGTGCCAGAGACTAAAGGCAAGAATACCTATGAGGAGGTTTGGAATGTTAATCGCATTGAATAATTTTCTCATTGGCCGAACCGATCAAGTCTGTCGCATTGGAGTAAATGTTGAAATGTTAACACTTTCTGCCGTGATATCAGTAGGAATCGCTGTGCCATGTCTCACGTGTTTGCCATCAGGGCTGAGACCTAAGGAAAGCGCGGAGTGCACACATCCTAATGTGTCCCGTTTTGTATGGCGGGAGGTCTAGGTTTCCTTGGAGCGCAGTGCGGTGGGAGAAAAAATTTCAAGCGTTACATCAATTCGTATTTCTCCCTTTACCTGAGTTTTAATCTAACAACAATGCCTACCAGATTAACCAAGACCAGAAAGCACAGAGGTCACGTCTCCGCCGGTAAAGGTAGAATCGGCAAGCACAGAAAGAATCCAGGTGGTCGTGGTATGGCTGGTGGTCAGCACCACCACAGAACCAACTTGGACAAGTACCACCCAGGTTACTTCGGTAAGGTTGGTATGAGATACTTCCACAAGCAGAGAAACCACTTCTGGAAGCCCCAGATCAACTTGGAGAGATTGTGGTCTTTGGTTGACGAGGAGAAGAGAGACGAGTACCTCAAGTCTGCTTCTGCCTCTTCTGCCCCAGTGATTGACACTTTGGCCCACGGTTACGGCAAGGTTTTGGGTAAGGGTCAGTTGCCCCAGGTTCCTATCATTGTCAAGGCCAGATTTGTTTCCAAGTTGGCTGAGGAGAAGATCAGAGCTGCTGGTGGTGTCGTTGAGTTGATTGCTTAAGTCGTGGTGGCTTTTGTATCTGTAATAGTCCAATAAAATCATGAAGATAAGACCTAAGGAGAGGCGAGTGGTGTTTGAGCCAGAGTGCCATTGAGCCATTGCCGCCAGAGTAGACGATGTAGAGAAGAAGGATCATTCGATGAGCATCACAGTTTCGCAAATGAAAAGCACGCTTCTGGGCCTTACTATATCATACCAAAGCAAATGAGACTTTGCTACGGATCTTTGGGAAAGAGGCTTCCTGTCCTCTTCTGCTAGCAATTCAGTTTTGGCGGCGTGCAAGAGATTTCATTGCCATATTGAAGAGGGCAATGTAGCCTAATTATATTACTTCATAAATTTGAACGTAGAGTTGCAATGAGAATAGCCAAATTGCGTCAATTTGCAAACTGGAACAGCACGCTTGGTTGAACGGCTCCTCAGGCCCATCTCCCAATGAAAGTGTCTTTCCTGAATCCCCATACCATGATAGATAATATTTTTAATTTTCGAGAAAATGTATCTATCAAAGCTGTGTGGCTATGTAAAGTCGATAAATACCCAACCAAAAGCAACTCTCAAATAGACTCAATTCTAGACTTCTTCTTGCTGCTTCTTAGTGAACCTCCCGAGCTGGGAACCATGGTGCACATTTCGCAGCCAATACATGGCACAAAGCCCTTAAGATAGTCTTCAATACATACATCTCACAACACTCTCCAGCAACCAACAACATCTCGCATATTCAATTTCTAACCCACTCAGTTCCAAACTTCCTCCTTCACACACCTCGGTTGGCCCCCATTTCTCGGGGCCCCCATTTCTCGGGGTCCCCATTTCTCGGGGTCCCCATTTCTCGGGGTCCCATTGGCTCTACGCCCAAGGGCATCGCTCTCAGCTTATCTGCGCTGAATACACTCCCACTGTTTACACAAGTGCTCCACTTGTGCTCCACTTCTTCCTCGATATTCACCACACCCTTTCCAGCTACCATGTCGTGGAAACCCCAGGACGCGGTTCCCGAACGAGTCCAGCAGCTCTTGGCCAGCCCGTCCAAACTCAACAGCATGCTAGCATTTACTCAGATCGTGAGACTCTTGAAAACGCAGCCTCGAACCGGATGGGTCGACAGAGGAGTTCCCCGAGCTGAGACGGAGTCGATCTCTGACCACATGTACCGAATGTCGATTATCGCCATGGCCATTCCAAACAAGTCGATCAACATCGATAGGTGTGTGAAGATTGCGTTGGTGCACGACATTGCCGAGTCTCTTGTGGGAGACATCACTCCGTTTGGCGGCACGACAAAACAGGAAAAGCACCGTCGTGAGCTGGAAACCATAGACTACTTGGTCGAGTTGGTTTCGCCTTACAATGTTGATTTTGCCAATGAGATGAAGGAGTTGTGGCTCGAGTACGAGGAGATCAAGTCACCTGAGGCAGTTTATGTCAAGGACATCGACAAGTTCGAGATGATCCAGCAGGCTTGGGACTACGAGCAGGACTACGGGTTGAAGTACAACTTAAATGAGTTCTATGTGGCCCGGCTGGCGATCAAGACCCCCGAGATCGGCGCCCTCTGTGACGAGGTGATCAGGCAGCGGACGCAGTTTGTTGAGGAACAGAAAAGGAACCAAAATGGTCACTGACTTAGAGCCTTCTATATATTCTTTTAATCGATATAGCATAAGTTCACAGATTTCGATGGCATTTGTAGGGATATGTACGTTGTCTTTCTGTGTGTGTATTGGTTGCAAAATCGGTAGTGCGTTTGCCTCTGCGAAGTGCTCACCTATACTTACTCAGATACTTCTCCCCGATAATCTACCGCTAACTATAGAATGACCCAGGAGGCGTCAGCTCCCCAGGATAAACCTGTGTTTGGCGCTAGTGGCAGAAAAATTATCTACGATAAAGATGGCAAGCCGTATGTACAATTTCCACCGTTGAAGCTCACCTGAGACTTCTACTAACTCAACCAGATGTAGGAGTTGCAACACCCTTCTAGATTTCCAGATGGCCACGGGTGGAATGAAAAAGGCTCCTCAGAAGGCAAAGACTGAGGTTGCTGCTCCAGCTGCCTCGAAAGAAACCGACGCTTATGCAAAAGTGGACCCGCCAGACGTAGAGAAGTTGGGCCGTTCTTCATGGACACTTCTCCACTCAATAGCAGCCACGTACCCTGAGAACCCGTCGAACAAGCAGCAAGCAGACATGAAGCAGTTTCTCAAGTTGTTTGGCAACTTTTACCCTTGCTGGTTTTGCGCTGAGGATTTTGAAAAGTACATGGCGAAGAATGAGCCCACAACTGATACTCAGGACCATTTGGGCAAGTGGCTCTGTGAGGCTCACAACGATGTCAACAAGAAGCTTGGAAAGCCCGAGTTTGACTGTAATTTGTGGAAAAAGAGCTGGAAAGACGGGTGGGAGTAGGCGGCTGGGGTGTCAGCCTTTACTATTACCTCATGCTCCCACCACTACTTTGAAGGTGGTTCCACAACTCCTACTGTAAATGGATGACCGTTTCACGAATGAAAGTTGACGTATAAAAACAAAATCTGCTTTTTAGTATATCGATTTGATCCACTCCGAGAGGTCGGCCTCGCTGGCCACGTCTTTAGGAACAAACCGGTCCGCCACCATCTGCTTCTTCAACAACACAATGGTGGGAATTTTTGACACTCCGTAGTTCTGCTGCAATTCTCTTCCCCCAGGCCCATCACACGCAATATTGGCCAACAGCACCAGCTTGTCCACACTCAACGGGTACTTGGCCTTATCACTAAGTACGTCAAACAAAGACTGGGTGAGCTTGTTGCAATTGGCGTCTCCTGGCATGGTGAAGTTGAGAAGCAAGGGCTCTTTGGTCAACAAGAGGTTCCCAAGCTCTGTCTGGTTCTCAATGTACGTGGGGAAGAGTCTGTTCTTGGTGGTTACTTGGTCTGGGTTGGGCGGGTAGATGAGCTTTTTGTTGAATTGGGATAAGAAGCCAAAAAGAAAGGTTCTGACGGGAACTATGAACGCAGGCTTGGTGGCCACGATGCCCAGGCGAAACGCAGGCAGGAGCATGGGGTGGTAGGAATGGTGGAGGTGATGTTGATAGTGTAGGCAAATAGCCGTTGAGTGCAAAATGCGCACTTGCTATAGCGTGGGGAAGAGAATAACAAGAAGTGAAAGATATGAAACAGATATGGAGAAAACTAGTATTGCTCGAAAAGAGGCTTGGAGATACAAAGGGATGTACAAGTGGAGATTAGCGGATTTGAGTGGAGTTTCATTTTAGGGGGACAGTGTTTTTTATGTTCCCATTTTGGCTGCAAACTGACGAGTTTGGGAGCAAATGTAAATGCATACCTATAAAGACGTAGAAGGTGTGACTCACTGGAATGAAGTAAAAAGGTGAAGTCAAGCGGTACAATTTTCTGAAAAAGTCGAATGGAGTCTTTGGTATCCAAAAGCGAAGTGGAGTGGAAAGAGTGATATAGTGTTATGGCAAAGCCGACCACCATACCTCGGTTAGAGACGGTTGAGGAAAAGTACACCCCTTTACGATAAAGGCTGAGAAACAATGAACACAACTTGAATTAGCAAGGCAATTGGGTCTGACACTGATATTATAAGTAACATAGTCGAAGATGAGAGCTCATTGTGTTGTTTTGTGATACAGTGTACAGCTATTTGGGGCCAGTTTAAAAGATACATGGGTTCCAGGATACATAAGCTCTTCGGCTAGTTCATTCAGGAGATCTTCAACCATCCAAATTCCCCTAGTCATGGCTTAATTTCGGCGCTTTTCATTTCAAACCAGCCCCTTTGTCGTCTCCTAGCTGCATGTACTGGAACCTACCTCACATACATCTCAATTGCTCGATTCCAATCCCCTTCAACCAACACGTTCGGAATTATCTACACTATCGACACCGCTTCATTAAGTAAGAATTACAGAATTGCAAGTACTTCTGCTCTAAGTCTATAAGATTACAAATACACACCTGACGGGAAGTTACTTCTTGACCAGGCCTTGTCTGCGGGCACCTGTCACAATGGCTGCAAAATGCGCACCCCAGGTCCATTGGCTCGAAGACTGAGAGTTCAACAACCAACTGATGGAGCTTGACAAAGGCGGATGCGCTGCACGTGTGAATTCTTAAACTGATGCTTCCTGGCGGCTGCAAAACTCAAAAGTGCTTCGACTACCTCGATTTGCGTCGCTGCGTTTCATCAATCTCACTCACCCCATCACTCGTAGCGCAGTCTCTACTGCCGCGAACGTCCCGGCGCTACAGGGCACTGCCCTCACCAAACAAGGCCCTAAACCCTTCCAAAACGCTCTCGCACCGCCCGTGGCCCATATCTCCCGCGCCGCCTTCACCGCCAGCCCGCCAAACCGACTTTTAGACCCAAACTTGTCACTTTGCACATTACTCTTGATCACATCCAAAGGGTAGCTCAGCAACCAGAGAGCGTTGCCCGCTGCGGCACCGCAGAATAAAAGCTCAGGCGTGCTCACATCCTTGCGGGCTCGGTTGCCTCTTTTTTGCATTTGCTCAAGCAACCATTCGTACGTGAGAAACCACACCCCGTACGCCTGGCACTCTCGCACAACGGTGACGCCGAACCCGCGGTAGAGCCCCGAGAGTCCCTGGCGTGTCCAGATTTCGCGCACCGTTTCCATGAGCGACGTGTGTTTGGTCAGCGCCTGGCTGAGGATCCTGAGCTGCTCCACTGGCGCGGTCACTGGACTGTTCACGAGCCCAGCAGCAGCGCCCGCGAAATACGTCTGGGGCCAGAGACTGAGCTCTTGCTGGCCCGAGTACTTGAGCAATTGTCGCTTGGTCTCAAGGAAGCCGTAGAATTGGAGCGACACGCAGGCTCCCACTCCGAAAAGCGGCGCTAGCGTGCCTTTGTAGAACGCTAGCACGCCTTCTTTTTGCAACACTTGCGAGACGATACTCGAGGTGGTGGCTCCTGAGGTGCTTGTCTGGAGCCTGATTTTCACAAGGTCGAAGGGCTGCCCAATGAGCACTTGCGTGGCGCCGCCGACGAAACCTGCAGCCACGTCTTTGGCTTTTCTGGTGAAGGACTCGTCCACTGTCATGGAGGAAATAGAAGAAATCGGTGTAGTTGTTGCCAATTGGTGGGCATGAACCTTTTCTATCGTTTGCAACAAATGAACTAAGTGCACGTGACGCGCTGCACATTTCCATGCACATTTGGCTGCGAAATCTCCATCACTTCTACTATAGTACTGGATGCTACGCTAATACCTCTGTGGCAACTCTTCTATCAAACACGTTTTCCTTGTCTTAGATGCTGATTTTATTTATCGTTTAGGAGGCCGCCGATCGACATGGTCCGACGACTGCGCTCCTGCGGTTCCTGGAACGCCCGAGTGAAGTCCACCGCTAACGCCGGTTTCTTAGTCTCTGTCTTCTCCTTGCTCTCCAGAACTTGCCGGGGCTCCACCGGTGGCGTCCGTGGTACACTTTGCTGGTTGTTTTTGATCAGGGGCAACTTGATGCTGCCTTCAGGCTGCCCTAATGCATGCGGTGGTGGAAGCGATCCGCCGTTGTAAAGCAGCTGAGCCATTGGCGGAGGCATCGTTCCTTGCGCCACATACATTGGCTGTCCTTGACCAGAGAGCTGGTTTCGCGATACCGCCTGGGGAGCAGGATGACCGTATGGCGCAAATGACTGGCCCATGGGCACACGAGGAGGCGATTGTTGATGCTGTTGTGATTGTTGAAGCAATTGAGATTGTTGATGCAGTTGAGATTGTTGATGCAGTTGAGATTGAGATTGCAGTTGTTGTTGTTGGTGTTGTTGTTCGTGTTGTTGTTGATGTTGTTGATGTTGTTGATGTTGTTGTTGCTGCTGCTGCTGCTGCTGCTGCTGTGGTTGTAGTGGTTGTGGCAGGTTCAAAACTGGTTGTGGTGCTCCATTCACCCCTACGTACGTGGGATAGAATACCGGCACAGCTTGCGTTGGATGGTACACTATTTGCGGAGGCGGTGGCCCAGGAAGCGGGCCAGGCCCATTGGGTATTCTTCCCTGCCCACTGTAGGGAAGGTAGTAGCTGGGCACAAAGTGATGTACGGGAGTAGCCGTGCCGTCATTTGAGGACGCCGAGGCCACAGGGGTCTTCTGAGCCTCGGTATTTGAAGAAGGCAGTGGATTGTTCGGTAGAGGCGACGAATGGTCGCTGGGCTCTGACTTGAGCGCCTTTTTGTCCAGTTTCTCTTGTTTTTGCCCATCGAAATTACGCTTTCTGCGCTTGATGGTGCTTCTCTTCATCTTGATCGGTCTGTGAGATCCGTGCAACCTATAGTAAAGCCCACAGGCGTTGCAGATGGTGTTTCCCGCATCGTCTCTTCTCCATAGAGGAGTGATTGTGGAAGCGCAGTTGTAGCAGGCCACAGCCAAGGAGTCTTCTTCAGACAGCCTCGCGCCCGAAGCGTCCTGGGCCTCCTTGGCCTTCTTTTCTTCGTTTTGTCGAAGCACCACTCTGTTGTTGTAAGCAGGGCAGCCCTTACACACCGCAGAGCCACCCGTACCGTTGCAAGAGCCGTCTCCTTTACAAGAGCCCTCAGTTTCCTTGATGGCGACGGTATTAGGCGGCCTCTTCAAGTTGACAGGGCGGTGGTGCTTGTTGGACCGTAGGTAGAGCCCACAGGCGTTACATATGAGGGTTCCGTTGGGAGCTCTTCTCCAGAGAGGCGTTTTGGTGGTGCCACAGTTGGAGCACTGCTGGCCTGCGGACTTCTCTTCTTCGCTGACGGTGGTTCTCGGGCACACTTGGTCGTTTTCGGATTTGACGGCCGGCGTTTGCGGCGACGGTATAGCTGACATGTTAACTCAGCAATATGGAGGGTCAATGGTAGCGGGATCTAGCATGAACAGGCGGGGCCCGGCAGTAAATTGTGGAGTATATTTGAGTCTTAAATGTGAACTTGCTTCGCCTTACAAGCTTGGACGAGTGGTGTGTTCGTGTCTCGTGTGGGACTGACGGCAGGGTCCAGGGCGGTGAAATGACGGTGAAATGACTAGATGGGAAGGAAGAATGTGGGATAAATAAGGCAGCGATGGATACTGCGCAAAGAATCAATGAAGGAACGGTGGAGGAGGAAGTGGTCAGCCGGGGCAAAAAAGATTTGGAGGGAAGGGACTCAAAAAAAAAAAAAGTAAAAGTAAACGGTGAGGGTTCTGACGCTGGATGGAGGCAGACAGGCAGGCAGGGCTTATATTATAATGGGACGAATATACGGCCGATCACTGCGACAAACGCACCCACAAGCGCACGCCTGGAGAAGCGCGAAGGCCAAGGCCCAGAAAACGGGAGAGAGAGAGCCCTTTGGTATGACGAAAGCAGCTATTAGGAGAGAAGCCTCAGGTAGAGGACAAAGTAATTCTGGAAGAAACTCGAGGGAAAGAACACTGGAACACCGGTGCGATCTTCGTATACAAAGGTGGTTCCATTTTGCTGACTAAAGAGTGGCAGGAGAGTGGCCAATGGGGAGAATGACAAACGGTTCGATCAAGGCAGAGGAAGCAGCAGCAGCAGCAGCAGCAGCAGACACAGGAAGTGGCCAAGGCAGGCAGACAGCGGATAACGGATAGCGGATAGTGAGGGCATCGACCGAGCAGCGAAGGCGCCGCCATTAGACGGTGCAGGGGAGGCAAAAGCAGCATTGTTGCCGCGGCGTCAGCAGGTTGACAGGATCGGGGCCAATAGGCGTGCGGGCGATTGTCAGCAGGCAGCAGGCAGCAGGCGGTCTTTTTCCGTAACAGTGGGCGCGGCCAAAAGCCAACGAGTGCGAGAGGTGAGAGCAAAGCAGGCCGACTGTGCCCTGTGAGTGGACAAAGGGGGAGGGCACAACGTTCAGTGGCGTGCCGGGCTCAGCAGAGACAATGTGAAAAGAAAAAAGAAAGGAAAGAAGAAAGAAAGAAAGAAGGGTAGAAGGAAAGAAGGAAAGAGACAGAGAGAGAGGTGGGTCAGAAGCGGTGCGTTCTTCGGTGCACTTGAAGGTTGTTTCACTGGCTGGGGCAAATCTGGTGGGTCGCCAGACGGAGAGGGTGAGACAGCAAGGGCAGGCGAGAGTTAGTGCGGGAGCAGCTCGGCTCGAAGCGCACACCAGGCAGAAAGATCATGCGAACGGGAAAACGGAGAGAGAAAAGGAGATGGCAAGCACAAATGGAGCCATCGAGGCATTGGACAATGCAACAAAGGCGGGAGCTTGCAGCACCGTGCAAAAGCTCTGGTAACAAGGCAAATCTGGAGATGAATCTGATTGTGAGAAAGGAAGGCAAAAGGTGAAGGCAAAAGGCAGGAAAGTGGAAAGGCACGAAACGCTATTGTGTCTCGGATAAGGCACTGCAAAGTGCTGGCCAATATGTGGGTGGGGGAATTTCAATCTGCCCGGTGCGACTTGCACAAAGGTCTCTGCCTAGACGAGCCGGTATGCCTGAACAAGGACAAGTGGCAGGCATCGATTGCACCGACTTCGCACCCAGGGTTATCTTTTCCATCTGACTGGCTGGAGATGCTCGGCCCGATAGCCAATTGCAGCGAGGCAAGATTATACTTGAAACTGCCCGCTGACAAGAAAATTTCCAGCGAGCTGGTGTCGTGGCTGCGTCCGATTTGCTGGGAGACGTCGTTGTAGTCGTTGTTGCAGTCGGTTTAGGATCACCTGCTGTTGGTTTGATCTTTACGCTCTCCAATCGTTTGCAGCCATTAGTAGCCCGCGGATCTCGAGGCTGCGGCGCCCAATTTACGGATTTTGGTTGAGGACGTGGATGAGAAGGGAAGGGAGACTACGGCTGAAAGTGGATTTTGTGGTGGGGTGAGGTGCTGCTTGTGAATCACTGGCCCAAGACAAAGCGCACTGGAGACGTCGTCGCTTTAGCGCGACGCTGGCTTCCAAATTATGGGGACCACTGGATGGAAGAAGTCGATTGGCCCTAAGTCAAGGAGTCGAAGTGCTATGAGTGATCTGGTGGCTAGTAGGTTCTACTATATCAATACTACATTTCGTGATGATTTTGCAACGGATATCATTACGTTTTCAACCAGTGTTGTTCGAACAGGTTTACAGCATTGTAGTCCACCAAAGTGTAGACGTGAAGTTTGCTAAATCTTGATGGAATCCTTCAAGCTAATGACGATACAGCTATGGACACCATTTGCGAGCGTGCATGGAGAGATCTCTATTGAACCTATTGCAAATATCGCATGAATAACTGACTTAGAGTGAAGTTTTCCTTCAGAAGTGAGAGTCTCAAAAGGCTCGTGGTCGGACTCGTCTGGACAATAGAGCCGACTACCAAAACCCACTGAGCTTAGTCTGCCTCAGCTCAACGTGCGATCACTCACCGTGACCTTAGATGATACCATCACGACAGTTTATCCTCATCCATTTGGAAGTCGCTGATCAGATTCAACCTGCGCTTCAGCCAGACAAAGCTAAAGCGTGGCAACAACAATTTCTAGTGCTTTCCAGCGCCAGGTCACGAGTAGCTGAGCTTCATTGTCTCATTTGCACCCAAACTGGCGCTCGTCCTGGGCCACAGGTGCGAAGACTCCAGGCAGGCGAGTCCCTCACTGGGACGAATACACCAACAATTCACCCGACAAAACAAGCAACCCGAAAACCAGGCAGCCCCATAACCAAACAAGAAACACACACTCCCAGCTCAAAATGTATCCGCCACTTTGTAGTATATCTCCCACACCGTCAAACCACGTGATTTGAGCCTGGCCTCCCTTGTCTGTTTCCTGGCCCTCTGACCGCGCCCGCGTTGTTTACTCCAGCCCGCGTTCCATAAACATTGGCCCGGCACCTTGCCCGCACCGGCACTGTCTTTTTCGCACCGCACAAGTCGCTCGCCCGGCCAATGCTCTAATTAACCTGCCTTTTTGCCCAAAACTTGTTCTTGCCGCCGCCTCCCCTCCCCTTGTTTTCGCACTACGGACTCGTCTAACTTGTGCCCTGGAACGTAATTTGTTTTTTTAGTCCTGTCCACCGCCTCGCTCCCTCGCCTTTCGCCCTGTCTTAACGCCTGCCTGCCTGCAGACTTTTGTTGTCATCACATCGCCAACTACAACTTCGACTATACCTACACCTACACCTACAACTCATCACCATCCAGCTTTCCACTTCTAGAATCGCTTGCCAATTCAATTGTCTCCGGACCAATCACTAAACACCCAAGTCTCAGCTCCAGCTCCCTCCTCGTCATGAAAGACGTGGCCACCACCCCAAGCAAAAGGGGCAAGAGGTCTCTTCGGAACCAGCGCCTGGGCCACCAGCCCGGCCACCCACAGAAACCGCCAGACCTAGATTACTTTTCCAATGACAATTTCTCAAGGTCGTTCAACTCGTTGATTTTGGATGACATCACCGACGACCTCAAGCCTAAAAGACCCATCAACAAGTCGCCGCCTTTTAACGTCAAGAATGACATGCACCCATCAGAAAACCCTAGCATCGACGACGACATTGGCAGCTTTACCGAAGAAGACGATGACGAGGATGACCACACCAGCTTCCATGATGAAACCTCATCGACCTTGAGGGCCACCAACTCGTCCCACTCCCATCATCTATCAGGCACACCAGGCAAACCCTTGTTGAAACGCTCGTCAAAGTACTTCAACTTGTCGATCGACTCGAAATTCGATGCGTCCAACCAATCTCCGGTCTTAGACAAATCGACACCTTTCAACAAGTTCAAACGCCCTCATAAGCTTGTGAGCCAGTCGCCGTCTCCGAGTTCGGCAAACAAGCAGAAGGATGTGCTGGCCGGGGCAGAATTGAAGAGCCACAAGTTGTTTAAGAACGGAAACAAAATAAGGATCATGTCTCCGCTCAAATTTGCCTCTGCCACGCCGTCGAAGACGTCTCCCTTGGCCAACGCTGCCAACAGAGATGCGTACATGAAAACACTACAAGTAAGCCCGCAGCAAGGGTTCAGATGCTCGTCTCCGATCTTTGGCGGTTACAATCCATACAATAACGTGGACGACTCGCCGCTGAGAAACAAGAAATTCACTCAGTCCAACTCCACCATTCCCTTTTACCATGACGACGTGAAGGATATGGCCAAGAGCCGAAAGATGGCCCAGAGTACACCAAACTTTCCCAGCAAAGATAAAGAGAACCAACCTGGCTCCCACAAAACGTCTTACAAGTTTGTGAAACCGTTGCAGACGGCATTCAGGTCTACCGGTCTAATGAAGAAGAGCTCAATGCCGAGCTCAAATAAAAAACTACCGCCTGAAACACCAATGAAAAGAAACCCCTTGACTTTGCTAAATAAAGATACCAACACCGTTAGTGAATCGGTTGACTCCATCATAAGCCATGATCACTCCATTGAAGTGGGTAGGAATGCTGCTGCACCCGCCACTGCTGACACATCATCCTCATTTTTCCACATTGCATCTTCAACAAAGCCACAGAAGACCCTCGAACTAGAGTTTGACATCAATGATGATTTGGATCTAGACGACACAATCCCAGAGACACCCACGAAGTCCACCAGCAGGAACAGAATGCTAGCCGCTCTTCGAACCAGTTCTCCGCAGGTGCAAATCAATCATAAACCTATCAATACTGATCATGATGAACCCTGCACGCCATTGCTGAATATCCCGTCACATTCTGTTGGTTCTTCGCAGGCCACGATCAACCTACCCAGTGGTGCCCTCGAAGGATCATTTTATGATCTGACTCTCACGATATCCACTAGCACACGAGGTGAAAAGTTAGGAGAGACTAACACTGTTGATCAATTGGATGATCATCTTATAAGCAAATTTGGTGTGAAGAATCTCAATTATATTGGCAGCGGGCAATTTTCTCTCGCCTTCAAGTGCAAATTTCAGAACGAGAGATTTGCAATAAAGAGAACGAAAAAACAAGTCATGGGAAAATTGGAAAGAGAGTCAATTCGTCGTGAAGTCGAAGCTTTGCGGTCACTCACGGCCATTGACGATGAAACTGAAGTCGAGGAAGGAAAGCAACACCTCGTGCTTTTCGTGGAGGCATGGAGTTATAACAACTACTACTACATCATGACGGAGTTTTGTGAAGGTGGTACTCTACAAGCATTTCTCGAGGAGCACAAAAACTACAAAGTTGATGAATTCAGAGTTTGGAAAATATTGATTGAGATCATGTCGGGCCTTAAGTTCATCCACCTGAAGAACTTTCTTCACCTCGACTTGAAACCAGCAAATATATTTGTTACTTTCGAAGGATGCCTTAAGATCGGTGACTTTGGGCTTGCTACCAAATTGCCAATCCTAGAAAAAGATTTCGATTTGGAAGGCGATCGGAATTACATTGCCCCCGAGTTGATAAATGACAAAATCTATACCCCTTTTGCTGACATTTTCAGTGTTGGCCTCATAATCTTAGAAGTCGCTACGAATATTATTCTTCCAGGAAACGGCACTCCATGGAGAAAACTCAGAAGTGGAGACTTGAGCGACGCTGGCAAGCTCTCGAGTGACAATATCAGCGATTTTTTAAACCATAACAATTTCTCGTCATTGACCTCATACACATCCTCGCAAAATTCGCTCCAATTCCCTCCGTCAGGACATCACCATTCCAGCTCAAATGCAATGAACGGTGATAACCCTTTGCAACCGGCAGCACACGCATTTGGCAGTAAAGGCGGGCCCTCTACTACCTCACTGCTTGGCAACGCTGGAAATGTTGACAATTTGAAGGATTTCATTCCTAGGAATGCACCTGAATTCCTTGTTGTGAACAAGCATAATCTCGATAGACTTGTGAGTCGCATGTTGAAGCCCAGTCCCTTCGAGCGGCCTACAGCTACACAGATTTTGGAGATGCCCGAATGTGAAGAGATTGAAAACAAAAGAAAAGCAGGAGCTACAATTTTCGAAGGTGAGTTTGGACCTAACGATGATGACTAGACCATATAGCAGCATATAGTGCATAATGAAATTGAGAATAAAGCTCAAAGCACTCTTCTCAGCGGCATCAACAGTAACAATGACACCATTTTATCCAATGTTTGTTTTATTATGCTAGACACATTCTAGGTATGCAACGAGAGCGATTTTGAGCTGAGAAATGAATAAATCGACTTACTGGATCTGGGAGTAACCAGTGAATGGGTTGGCGTTCTTGGACTTCAAGTACTCGTCCGACTTCTCCTGCCAAGATCTGTTGAATGTCTCTGGTCTGTCTGGGGCGAATGATCTGATGACAGCGAACAATCCAACACCAGCAACGAGGCCGGCCACGGTTCCCCAGAAGATCTTGTTCTTTTCACCAGGAAGGTACAAGGGCTTTCTTGGACCCCACTCTCCGAAAGAAATGTAGTAGGCAGCCTTCTTCTCGGCAACAGTCAACTCTTGCCATGGCAACTCTTGTCTAGCCTTCAATTCCTCTATCAAAGCGGTTTGGTCTTCCTTAGGCAACTTCTCCCATCTGGTTTCCAAGTGAGAAACATATGCGTTAGACAATGGTCTTGGTGCCGTTTTGGCAACGGTGGACTGGAAACGAACAGCTCTGAGGGCAGTTTGGCGAAGCATTTCTGATTATAGCAAAGGACGAGTAAGTTTTGTTTCCTTGTTTGGTGAGAAGATTTCAGGCTATGTCTCTGATTTTTTCCTCACGTTTTAGTAGTGTAAGTGGAGCCATTTTATGGTGCGCTCTCATTGGAAGAAAAGTTGGGCGGCACACGCACACACTAGCGCGAGAGACTCTCTTCGATGCGTGGAGAAAATCTCCAGCGCTTGGAGTCGGCTGATTTTGAAATGCAGAGCTTTGATTGGGGATTTTTGCAACCATGACAAGACACGTCAAAAGTTTGTAGTCAATTAAGCTTAGACAGATGCGAAAAGACGACGAATCTCTGCTATAGTGATGTGGAATTCAAAGTCACGATCAACTTGCTTGATACCCCTATCGAACTTCTGGAAGATAGTACTAAAAGCGTACTCCATGTCTGACCACAACCTCTTGAGTAAATCTTCGCCATTGACATCATCTTCGATGAGGAAATGCTTCTCCAACTTGCGACGAAGGTCGCTAATCTTTTGTTGTAACTCTTTAGAGTTGTAGCTGGATATGATCGACTTGATAAAAATCTTATCCTCTTTCTTGTGCTTTGTCTTTCCATCAGCGCTTTCGGCGGCATTATTAAAATCAATAACTTTACCGATACTTCTGTGGAGAAGATAATCGAAGTACTGATCCTGGGTTTCGTTGAAAACCTTGTCAAATTCAGCCTTCATGTGTTGTGTGTGGCGTGCCTTGATGCCCTTTAATTGTTGCAACACAGCGAATATGTTCTGGAGGATGGCGACGTTGCGGTGTGCTCGCTCTTTCTCATCGTGTGCATTAGACTTGAGAAGTGGATCGTCTCTCTTGAACAACTCGACGGCTGCAGTCGTGAGCTCCTCGTAAGTACTGCTGACCATTTCATCGATTTCCCTAGATGCTTCATCATCCCTGTAACCACCAACCTCTTGCATCGAGGCCTCCGTGAGGACAATTATTTCATTGAGATTCTTGATCGCCGGTAAGATTCCCACTCTTGCACGGATGTCAGACTTATTCAATAAATCAACATGAGTGGAAGTAAACCTTCTCCACATGTTCTTGTATCTATCCGCCAATTTTGTTAAAAAGCTGTAGCAAACAAAGTCTTGGTCTTTTTCGCTGGTATGCTTGATTAATTTAGTTAATTCCACGAGCAATTGCGGCAATATCATCTCCTGTGGAGTAAGATTTTTGATAAGTTTAGATATATAGTTTCCAAATATTGCTGTCATGCTGCGGAGCAAGTCATTCGAGCTCACCTTGTAGTTGATCAGTTCAAGATTAGGGTTGTCGAATAACTCCATTCTATCTTTGAACGAGACGCTTTTGATATACTGACTGTAGTCTTCCACATCGTTATGATGAAAGAAAGTACCGACAAAGAACTGTACAACGAGTATAAGCTCTTGGGCCTCATGCACCAAGCGCATTATTACTCTTGGATCTGCGAGACCCTTTGAAGTGGTCACTGGCTGAGTGGCTTCCTTCTTCTTGTCATGCTCCTCAGAATGACCACCCAAGCGATGAATCAATCTTTGAGAGCCAAATCTAGCCAGTTTTGTCTTCCGAAGAGCTGACATAGTCTCCACATTGCCTGAGAGTCTTTTTGGGCTGGCATCTGCAGCCAGCTGAACATGTTTCAAGCGTTCAGTTAGATATCTGTCCAAGAACCCAGCCAATAAGCTATTGGCGTTCTCACTCAAGAGGAGCAATTTCTTCTCCGAAATACATTTGACAAAGCTAGACAAACCAAGATACGCCAAGAAAATCTTGAAGGAAACAAGCAAGTTTCTGGGGTAGAGGTTGGCAATTTCTTCTGCGAGCCCCTTGATAGTAACAACAAATTCCTCTTCCATAAACTTCTTGAAGTGGTCGACAAAGGCCACTGCTGTCTTCTCATACTTCTGCTGATATTGTTTCAAAGCTTGCATGGAGCTGAAATCATCAGACGTGTTACTACTTCCAATAGCTCCCAAGGCTTCGTAGAGAACTGACAACTTTTTTTCCAACAGAGGAATAGAGTGAAGGTTTTGGAACTCCACATAGTTGGCTATAAGTTGCAAATCAGAGGGATTTACTCTGGCCTTATTCAAAATCTCGTTCAAATCGTTGAAAAGAATCTTCTTGTTGATGGACTTGACTTGAAGCCCTTTTGAATTGTTTTCAATGTGATTGATGCGAGGAGCGAGTAAGTCAAAGCTGATTTCCATTCTTTTGAAGATGCCGATGAGGTTCTCCACCTCACCCGAAGCATTTTCAACTTCATTAGAAAGGGAGTCCTTACCGAAATCAAGTGTTGTTAACTCCTCTATGTTCTTCCGTTTAATCTGATTGAGCTCTCTGGTAAGTTTCTTAACAAAAGCATCAGTGGTATCAAGGACATCGTATCCAACTTCTTCAAGCAAATCGTCAATCTCAGGATCAACCGCTAGTTTAGCCATTTCACTTTGCGATTGAATCTCAGTTATTGGGGTTTCCGCACCGTCTAGCATTGGACTTCTAAGGGAATCTTGACCCAGATGGACGTCGTTAGATACCTCACTTGTGGCCTCATCTTGAGATTGCTTGCTTTGTGGGGCAAGCGATGCCTTCCGACTCTTGCTCGATGTGAGCTGACTCTCCATGAAGTCTTCAATCTCCCTGATGGAGCTGTCGATGCCATTATCTTCGCTGTCAAGCTTCGTAGATTCAGAAATCGCTCGCGAGGTTTCCGCATCTTCATCCTTCTCTTGAGGAGCACTTTCTTGTGGAAATCCACCAGGTATAGAGGGCATTTTGTACGTTCTGCGCTGTTCTGGGGTGACCTCTCCAAAAACCTCCTCGATGCCGTCATCGGGAGGTGGAGGAGGAGTGAGCACCCTCTGGACAGACAGCTCATTGTCAGTCGGAACCTTGAATTGGAAGTTTAGCGATTCGGTGGTGTCATTTCCCTCGAGCTGTTCCTGGAGAACACTGCCATAAGCCGCTGACTGCTCAATTGGCTCTGTCGGGTCCCTCTTTCCTTGATTGTATGATCTGTCAGGCTTGTAATTTCTCAATGGAGAGGTGGCACCTCCATTAGTCCTAGCGTACTCTGAGATGGAAGGCATGTGATTCTCCTCCAGAGGTTTTGCTTGGGCATCGCCTGGAGCGAATACAAAGCTGTGAGAGTCAGTTGTGTCGTCACCAGCATCATGAGAAACTTCGACCAGACGCAGTGGGGAGAATTGAGAATATGGGTGTGATGATCTCTCACTTTTCTCTGTTTTTGGAGCTGTCTCTTCCGTGAAGGCAGAACTTGCATCGACTAGACTTGTTTTCAGTCCAGGCCTGTCGACATCCATGACAACCATTGGTTTTGTAGGCAACTTACCATTGGCTGTAAAGTCAAGGTCTTTATAGTGGAGAGAGGGATCAAAGCTTTGCGTGGACGTATTCGCAGAAAGCTGCTGTTGCGGCTGTTGTTGCCGCTGCACAGAATGCTGTGAGCCGGCTTCCTTACTACCCATTGGCGGAAGATTGAGTTCTTGGAGCGTGATCCCATTGAGCTCAGGATACCGTCCCGTGAACTTTGCATAGATCAGCGATAAATGATGCACGAACTTCATCATCCTATCAGGCCCTTCTCCAGACTTCCAAAAGTAGTTTTTGTTCAACTGCAAAATCAACGAGTCTGGCCCTGTCCTCGATATCGCCACAAGTTCATCCAAGTCCCATGTACGGCCAATCTGGTATATATGTTTTTGGTCATTGTATTTCCCCTTTTGAAGAAGCACTCTTCCTGAAGACTTCGTACCAACTACAAGAATTCTGTTTTTGATAGCACCAATCTGACTGGGGGGAATATCTGACGGAGGTGGCAGCTGGGGAAACAGAGAGTACTCTCGGATCCCCAAATGAGTGTTATACTTAATTTCAGGTTCAGTGCGCCCATCAACAACAATGAACTTTGAATAGCAATCTCTGATGATTTGATCAACTATCATCTTTCTCGGATCTACAGGCATCCGTGGCGGCGGCTGCCTTTGAGCAGGATTCATGGGCTTCATAGTCACCGGGTGTTTTTGTAAAGGTCTTCCAGCCTGCTGGGGAGGTTGCTGCTGTTGTTGCTGCTGTTGCTTTCTCCTTCGAGGAGATAGGTTGTGGAAGTTCATGTTCGACTTCCTTGGGGCAGTGTCGTTGTCAATTGGTAGATTTGTATGAAGGTTATGTGTTGGTAGTATTAAGTGGGAATCATGAAGTGGAGTGTATGATTGTGTGCAGGAAAGTCAATGGATGTATGCCTACAAGGATTATAGAACTAGTAGTAGTGTAAATTAAGGAGCCAATTTACTGCTCTTGATCTACAGAGATGTACTCTCTTGATCTGCATGTTATGCATTTAGAGTTCCATGTGGCCGGAAATCAGTACTCGTATAAAACTGTGATCACCGGACGGGAGCCAAGCACAGGCGATATTAAAGGCCCGTGCGTTTCGATCTGCCTCTAATTTGCATTATCTACGCCTGTGCCTTCTTTTTCTTCTTCTTCTCGGGTGCTGGCGACGCATCCTTGCTGCGTGGCTCCGACTTTTCCACGTAGTAGTTCCACAACTCACACAACAGTTCAGAGCGCTCGTCCATGACGTGCAATCGTCTTCTCAAAGCCTCATTGTAGCAGATCTCCTGAACCACGGGAAAAAACAGCGGAGGCCACTCTTTGTGAAACAGCTGGGCCTCTTCCACGATCTCTTTAAGCTCCAACTGCTGCACCTTGTTCTGCAACTCAAACTGCTTATACACATCATCACCAATCAAGCCTTCCTGATACAATTTGTTGAACACTGGCTCGTTCTCTTTGAGTTTCAACGTTCTTCTAATAGTCTCCACTGCTCTTCTCAAAAGCGCCGCCTTGACAACCTTCTCTGGTGGTCTCTGGTCCTTTGGCAACAGCTTATCGAGGTATTTCTCCCGTAAAATCTCATATAGCTCCAACAGATAGTTTCTGCCGAAAATGGGCTCTACAGAAACGAGCTTCTTGAGCCTATGACGCCTGTACAAGATCAGGAAGGTGGCAAACGCCGTAAGCATCACGAAAACGTAGATAAGCGGCGTCGCAAGCGACATTTTCACCACCGTCTGGGCGGTTTCCTCCTCGGGTTCAGCCATGGTGAATACGTGAAGAAAGAAATATAAGGTGTAGTTGTTCAGTTGTCGAGAGTTGTATGGGAAGGTAAGTGCAGGAAAGGCAGCCCAACGTTAGCAGAATGGGGGTAGAGGAAAGACATTCTTTTAGAAGGAGGCTATGTTTGGGTATTTCAAATGGATACGTTGAGAGAAGCTTTCTTGTCATTTTTGTTGGCAATAACAGGATTTTGTGGTGAGCAATTAGAGCTCACTGAAGAGCATTTGCACCCAATCAGCTGGAAAGCACAAACTCGTAAATGGTAAAGTGAAACTCAAAAGAGATACTAATGAGGAATCTTACCTTATAGCTTGTGTTGGGATTATGTAATAGGGATTTGTAGATCGTTTGGTCGTCTAGTGTCAAGTCTCATTTGTGTGTTCAGTCTGTACTGAAAAAAAGGAGGCATAATCTCTGTGCTTGTTAATCCGTTCACATTGAGGCTGATGGAGCTCAAGATGGAAGCAAGTCGTGAGCTCATGGAGCTTTTTTAGTTATTGTGTCTTGTGTATCAATGGTGAGAAGCATCACGAAAAGGGTTATTATTGCTCACAGACAGCAGAACAACAGTCCATAATATCTTGATACCGAATTATAAGAAAATGGTGGTATTCGACATAGCTGAAATGATTTTCAGCCCCTTCTAGAGTCAAATCAAAAGAGATTCTTTTTTTTACTAATATAAATTTTTCTTTCTTTTACTTACTTTTACTGACTGCTGTCTCAATGGCTGCAAAAGAGTGAACTCTCGCAAGCTGCCAAAGCAAAGTATGCGAGGTAATCTTGAAGAAAGCCTGAAAACATAAGCAAGGTTCCATGATTCACACATTCCCATTTGTCCTTTCGGTCCAGAAACATCCGTCATTCCGTCGGAGAATACTATGGTCAGAGGCGTTGGCGCTGCCTCCTTCCCACCCCTCCGCATTCACGACATGGGGAAAATCGTAATTGATCTTCAGAAACAAATAAATCAACAATAAGAAAGAAAAAAAAAGAACAAAAGAAAAAAAAATTAAAGTAACAATCTCAGTCACTATTCTCAATTCCCTTCAGTGGCCCGGATCAATGGCGAGTGGAACCCATGATACAAATTTTGTACTCACCAGGGCCCGATTTCGGCGCCAGGCAACGGCGTCTCGTCTGGCGGAATCCAGGGCGTCCCTTCGCACAAGAAAATGGGTGCAAAAAAAACAAGCGAGGCAGCAGCCTGGGACAATGAAAAGGAGAAGGGATGAGACACACAATTGCTCGGCTGCGCAAGGTACTTAAGAATCCAAGCATCTCCCTCGTTTGAGCGGAAGAAACAAACTTAGTTGATTTATTAATTTAGGAAGCATGGAGGCTACGATACACTTGACGAGGGCGGTGTCACCCGAGACGGTGCCAGTGGAGGCGCCGTGTAAGGAAATGGCAGTATCGCACCCAACGACACCGGTAGACTTCACCCAGCTTCTGAGCTACTTTTACCTACTGCGAGGGCACAAACTCGAGGGTTCGGTGACGGAGCAAGCCCAATCAAGTGCATAAAGGGTTACCTGGTTTTATCAACATGATAACAGAATAAATTTGCTTTGACAGAGATATTATCAAGAAGGAGTCTTTGCTTGTGTGGCTGCAAATGCAATGCACACTTCTTTCACGTACCGTGACTAGAATACTTATATTAATAAAACAATTCAATTAGGTCTAGAAAAATAAAGCTCAAAATTCAAACGAGCCGGGCATCGAGTACAAGGACTGCGATGTCTCAGATGTAGAAGCAGCACCAGTAGCACCAGTGGCAGCGCCAGGAGCAGTACCAGTGGCAGCGCCAGGAGAAGTAGCGGCAATACTAGTTTCCTCAGAGTGGCTAGTAGGACCAGCAGTGCCGCCAGCGTAGAACTTCAGACGGTTATGCGAGCCGAAATGAGGCTGCTCGTCGCGCGTTGGAGCAGCCCCCTTCGCTGTTTCTGGGCCAGGATACCCTTGCTTGAGGGGACTCAGTTTCGCAACTCCACCGCCCGCCAAAGCAGCTGCAGCACCAACAGCAGCAGCAGCAGCACCAGCCTCGGGTACATCCCGTTTTTGACTCTGGCTCCCTGTAACTGGAGGAGTCACCTCGCCGCCGTGAGGTTGCACATCTCTATCTTCAGAAACCAGACCGTGGCCACGTCCAAGCTGAATAAGAAATTGGCCATCCTGATCTGTCACGGCGCCCGTCGAATCGACTCTGAGCTCCTTGGTGCGCTTCAAAATGTCGCTTCGCCCTTGCACTGCAGCCACCGCCTGTCGCGCCAACTTTTCTGCAACGGCAGTGTCCTTTACCCCAATCACCTTGACGTTCTGGTACGAAGATGAACTTCTCGAAGACGCAGCAGCTGCTCCAGCAGCTCCAGCGGCTCCAGCAACACCAGCGGCTCCAGCGGCTCCAGCAGCCCCAGCAGCCTGCGAACCAGAGGCAGACGACGTGCTGGGGTACGGTTCATGGTAACCCGCAGATTCCTCGTTGAGATCGTAACCAGCGCCGACATTGCCTAAACGGCCTTCTTGCGCAAACTCTTCAAGTTCTTCCTTGGCCACTTCGTGCTGCTTGTGGAACTTTCTGGGGTCAACTTCACGAGGGTTGGGCTCGTCAAATGCAGCATCTGGGTGCGAGGACGTACCTCCTCCAAGGCCAGTATTGTAATGCTTCGCAGCCTCAGAAGCGCTGCCCAACCGCCCTTCGTCAGCGTACTCCTGCAATTCTTCCCTCACTTTCTCGTGCTGCAGATGGTACTTTCGAGGGTCCACCTCGCGCGGGTTCGCCAGGTAGAACGATGCATCTGGGTGGTGTGCCTGCGTCTTCAGCCCACTGCCGAACTTCTCGTGTGCAGCTATCGCGCCCGCGCCAGCAGCAGCACCAATGATACCAGCGGCTGCAGCAGTGCCAGCTTCAGAGTGACCGGAATGATGCGACATCCCCACATCTCCAAGGCGCCCTTCTTTGGCATCTTGCTCAAGCTCTCTCTTCACCTCCTGGTGTTGGCTGTGGAATTGTCTGGGATCCACTTCTCTGGGGTTCTTTTGTCCATACGCAGCGTCTGGAGCGTCTGGAGCGGCGGTAGCGGCAGTGCCAGCAGCAGCAGTTCCAGCAGCGGCACCCACAGCAGCACCCGCGATACCCCCTCCACTAGTCCTCTCGGCCAGCTTTTGGTGCTTCTCGGCCTCGCGAGTTCTCTCAGCGTCCTCAGCATTCTCTTCAATGTATATCTCTCGCTTGTTCGCATCAACCACAATCTTGCCCAGCAGAACGTCTCTTCCCTGGCGGGCCAATTCATTGGTAGCTTTGAGGGCGATTTTTTGCGCCTTGTCGCGATCAGACACTCCGATCACCTCCACAACAGGCTCTCCTTTCGTCTTACTGGAGCCTTCATGGCCGATACCTTTTTGGTTGGCAACGGACTTGACGCCTGCAGCATACGCGCTGTCAATGATGTTTTTCTCGTACAACTCTTGCTCCAGGTAGCCGGCACTCTTGGATGCTGAATGTGGAGGTGGCGCAGAAGTAGTGGTATCTTTCGCACCCAGCTCCTTGTGGTGAACACCGCCAAAGCTGCCTGCTCCTATGCCCAACGCTCCTGCCGCAGCGCCCTCGGCCTCAACCTCTCTGCGACGCTTCTCTCTCATTTCGTCAGTCACGTACGCTTGGCCAGAGACTCTGGGCGCAGGGTGGGTACCTCCCCGCTCGGGAGCGTAGAATGGGGAGTCTTTGCCGTGGTAGTACGGGTTGGCCAGCGACCTCCCTGTACTCAGAGCATGTTCCGTCGATGTTTGTGATTTTTTGGCAGCATCCTTCCCAGCTGGGTCCTTCAGCGAGTGAGCCTCGCTCGCCTCGCTCACCTCCTTCGTCGCTGAGCTTGTTGAGCTCGTCAGTTTATGGGGGCGTGCGATGCCTCGGGTTACCCGCGTTGGTCTCTGATCGAGTGGCCTCCTCAGCATTGACACCGCCCAAAGAACCTACCTTGCCTCCTGAGTTGATGAAATCGCTCTTGGGGTGCAATGCCGTCTCTGGTACCTGCTGCACGTCCCCCTTGACTGCCGCAGAGCTGCTTTGTTCCTCGCCCAAATCGTCGGCGCCGCTAAGGGCTTTCGCGTGGTGCAACTTGGAGATTGATGGGTCGTCCTGCTCGGCAATCTCGATTAACGACCTGCCGTCGTTCTTGATACCGTGCTTTTGGTTGTGCTCGGCAGCGTCCTTTTCCAATTGAGTCAGCGCAGATGTTTTCTGCTCCGTAGAAGGTGCTTTCGAATCACCGCCACTAGAAGATGAAGCGGCCATGGTGTCTTTATCCTTGCCAGACTCAACGGTGGCGCTCTTGTTCGTTTTATGTGGAGGCTCGTGCGCGACCTCCTCGGAGTGGGCTGCGGCAGTCTCCACAAGATTGCTCTCAGGTGCGTGCGAGCCCGAGCCACTACTGCCAGAGGTGGTCTTGTCTTCGTTACCGCTGTTACCGCTACCGCCGCTGCCGCCGCCAAATCCTAGCTTGCTCAAGAAACCGCCGCCAGAAGTCTGCGACTGAGACTCCTCGGTGCTACGCTGAGCATCCTTTTTAGCCTCTCTGGCAGCCTCGTCAGCACCGCTTCTGCGGTCGTGGCCAACAGACCCAGCGGCTGCGCCGGTGGTAGGATCGTTGAAACCATCGTGCTTCACCTCAGGGTCGCCGCCGGTCCTCACGTCGCGTGCAGCGCCTGCCTGAGACCCTTGTGCGGCGGCAGGATTGCCTTTGGTGCTAGCAGCAGAGGTTGGCTCTGCGCCAGATGGCGTCTCGTCAGACTTTTGGTTGTAGCCCAAGGCGCCAGCAATAACACCCTTGGCAGAGTCGAGGTAGCTACTTGAGCTACCGGACTTGGTGGTGGCAGTATCGTCGGCACCGGCACCAGCACCAGCGCCGGGGCTAGTACCAGGAATGTGAGTTGAGGCATTGGTTTCGCCCTGCGTCTCTTTGTCCTTGTTTTGTCCCCAACCGAGAGCCTGCGAAGCGAGCACGCCTGCGGCGCCGAGTGCACCAGCCGCGCCCACCACAAGACCCTCGCCAGTGTGGCTCTGGCCACGAGAGTCTGTTGTAGCATCCTTGTCAGTGCCAGTGCCCAGGCGAGCTGCAGACTGACCAGACTCGTAGGCTGCCTTTCTCACGCCAGCGTCGTAGTACTCCTTATATTCGTCGTTGTCAGACAGAGCAGTTTTTTTAGATTGAGATGGGTGCGAGGACTCGTGGGAAGAGTGGTGGCCGGCAGCGGTTCCAGCAGCAGCACCAGCGGCAGCACCAGTGCCAGCGCCCGCGAGCGCTCTGCCCAGCCCTGACGAGGTGCCCTGCGCTCTTGGGTCCAAAGTGCCCTTTGAAGGGGCCCCTGCGCCTGCGCCAGCGCTGGCGCCCTTCTGCGAATGGATGGCATCGATCTCACGCTGGGTGGTGGCAATGTTCTGGTCCAAGCGCTTGATCTCAGAGTCGTAGTCGAAGTTGCTGGACGAAGGTGGCTCGCCAGCGTGGACAATGTTCGATGATTCGCTCTTCGTGCCAGACTTGCTTCCGACAGCAGAGCCAGCGGCGCCCCCAGCAGCACCTCCAGCAGCACCTCCAGCAGCAGCACCTCCAGCGGCGCCTCCGCTCAATTCGTCGTACGCTTGCTTCACGCCACCTTCATTGTAGGCGGACCTGTTTTTAGAGTGCTCTTGGGAAGGATCAAGTTTGCTGCCAGAGTCAGTGCCCGAGGTCTTGCCTTCTTTGGCCTCTTTCTTGCCCTGCTGCTGGCCCTGGTGGTACGTTTCGGTAGCTTGCTTGTGGCCCTGAGCGTAAGCCTGCTCTGAGATCTTGCGCTCCTCTTCCTCCTGCTGCTCCTGGCGAGCGTACGCCTCAGGTTTTGTCTTCAAGTTGCGATTCGCTGGCAACTCTTCTCTTGTGGCCTCGGAGCCTTCACCGTAGCCTCCACCGGTGCCTGAACTGCCTCCAACACCAGCGGCGGTAGCGCCAACGCCAGCTGCACCAGCTGCGCCAGCTGCACCAGCAGCACCAGCTCCATAGACTCCACCTTGAGTATCTTTAGGATCGAAAAACTTGCCGTGGCCTTGAACATTGCTGGCGTCGTTCTCGTAACGTGGGTTCTTGTTGTCAATCACCTTTTCGGCAGAGTCGGGACCAGTGCCTGTCACATCGGTGGGCTGTTTCTCGTTGGTGTAGTCACCTCCCCAGTCCTTGTCCAACGGCTTGCGCGAAACCCGAGGAGGCAGCGTCACCACACGGCCCTTGTTGGTGGAACGAACCACATTGCCCTCGGACGAACCAGAACCAGAGCCAGAACTGGCAGCAGCGCCTGCTCCAGCGCCCGTTCCAGCTCCCAAGGCGGCTCCAGCAGCACTAGCGGCCGCAGGGTCGGAGCCTTGGCCAAACGTCTGTCCTGGTGCAGCCAGCCCAGTGGCCTGTTTCAGATGGGCGGCGTGTTTCGCGCCAGCAGCATGGCTCTCGTCGCTCGACAGGGCGCTCGAGCTCAGCGTGGTGGGCTCGCCCTTGGTGCCGGCCTCGGTGTGGGCCCTGCGCTTGCCGGCGCGGTAAGCTGCCCGGACAATCTTGTCGTGCTTCTTCTCCTTCGAGCTGAAGGTGTGCTTAAGCTTGTTCATGAAACCGTCAGCCATGGTGAAGATGAAGGTGTAGTATGAAAGGGAGTTGAAGTTTGCAATTGGGCACTGCTTGCTATATGTACTAGGGTGGAGCAATTTGCAAGCTTGCTAATCCTCTGGTCTACATGCACCTCGCCCTGGGTCTGCTGCCCCTGATGACTTCCGCGCAACACTATTGCTACAACGACCAAATGGGCCAACGAGGGAGTGGGCGACCGCCTGGTTGTCTTTGATTATGTCAATTGAGTCTCTCTCATTTCAATTGGCTCAATTGACCTCATGTTGTTTCAGTTGCCTCTACCAGCACCGCACCGTTCGTCACTTCGGGCCATCACTTGCTGTCCTTCACCAGGTTGCTGCACCGAAGGTTATGACGCTCAGACGAGACCAGGCAGGGGGATGAGGCGGGGGCGAGGTTACTTTCTGGCACGAAAGGCAGTGAAGAGTGAGCTTTTTGTGCGTCCCCTCAAGCCGAGCCTCTCGCCCAGGCAGGCTCTGGGCAGAGCCCCACTGACGATCGCACACAGGTTCTTTTTTTTTTCGTTGGCCCTGGCTGCGTTGCATACCGCCACGGACGTTGGCGGCGATGGCGTAATTCTGCGTCTGGCGAAACCTGTCACCATTGGGTCATGTGGAGAAGGCTATCTGGAGCAAGATGGGACGCTAGGTTGCTAACGACGCTAGGGAGCAGACCGTGGCATCGGTGGGTGAGAAAGAGATGGAATAGTATGAGGTTAGGCTGCGGTGGGAATGGCTGCGAAATTGAGACAGTGCTCAATGAGTGGCAAAGGGTACTAGGTGTCAGAGTTGAAGTTAGCGTAACAGATACGAGTATGTAATTGGACTTCTGCTATCATTTCCTTGAATCCAAAGAAGCTTTGTCCTGGTTGAGTTGGGGGCCCACTTCTATCGGGCACATCATGTTCGCTGTATATTACCCTGATGTAATTATCTAGAAGTCCTCGAATCCCCATTGACCGAGGGTTCGCAGACACTGAGCACACAATGGCTCCTTGATTGCATGCTTCTATCGGTTGGCTTTTTAGTTTCTAGTATGCAAGAGTTGCAGTGGATTCAGCATTGTAGATGCTGCGATGTCGCCCCATGACGCCTATTGAACGACTTTGCTAGCTGAAGCTGCGATAAACAACACCTATGCACTTGCCTTTCGCCTAAAGTTTATCAGTCGCTACCATCGCCTTACCTGTACTCGGGTTTCTTGTTTCCCTTGTTGTACACGAGTCTCGTCACCAACCACTCCAAGCTCTCTCGTATACCCTGGTTCTCTAGCACAGATACAGGAAGTAATTTCGAGTCTGTGGCCTCCAACTGACTCACCACTTCTATGAACACCCCTGTCTTCAAAGAAATCAAGTCTACCGCCTGCGGCAAGTCCTGTTTGTTCGCTAGCATGAGAATGGGCACATTGACACTGTCGCCTCCATCCACTTTCCACAGCGAATCGTTTGCTATCTCCATGAGCGTTTCGTAGCACTCAGAGAACCGATCTGTATCTGTAGAGTCAATGATAAATATAATGCCGTGGCACGAGCGATAGTACCTCGACCACATGCTTCGAAGAGACCGTTGGCCACCCAAATCCCAGAATTTCAAGTTAATGTTCTTTAGACTGGCAGCTGTCCCCGTAGCGCCTTCACTAGGCTTGTAACGTACGGTGGTTGTATTCTGACCCACTGTAGGCAACACCCGCTTTCCCTTTAGGATTTTCACCGTATCAGCAGCTTCCTTCTTGCTAGAGCTCAGAGAGTTGTCTGGCTGCTGCAAATTTCGCGTCAAGCTCGAGCCAGCACTAGCATTGCGCTTGTTCTGTTGCGCCAGACTCTCATTGGGAGATGGGTATAGGAGCTTAATGTGTTCGAGAAACGTTGTTTTGCCGGCATTGTCAAGCCCCAAGATAAGCACGTTGTACTGCTCTCTTCTGCTGTATTGAGTGTATAGCGACAGCGCAAGGTGAAACATGGGACGTGGAGCAGAAGATGTGGAGCTTTGAAGGTGATAGTTAACTGTTTTTTGGCCCGAGGCGCGCCGAAGATGGAGGTGGAACCGATGGACGACGAAGGATTGAGACTTGAATTTGGTTAAGATTTATAGGGTTAGGGAAATTCTTCGGATGAGTTTATCAGGTAGTCGAGTAAAACTTGATTTTTTTTTCTGGTGTTTTGTAAGTAGCGTGGGTCGATGCTTTTGTGGCATGTGGAAGTGGACTTCCAGGAGATTTTCGCAGCCACCAGTCTCGCGAGGAACAAAAGCGTTCAACTAAGTTCCAGAGCATTAATGGAGCAATTGTTGAGGCGGTTTCAGAAAAATTTTGAGATAAAAGATTTTACGGCTGAGGTAACATTTTCTCGTCTACTGAATGTTTCATTTGATCTTTTTCATTCTGGTGGCATCATACCGGGTAGCTTTCCCAGACACCCGTGCCGCGATGTTCTACTATAAAAGCGCACCTCTTCGCTAAAATTCTTTAATCTTCCTCATCTCCTTCAACTTGTTTGATTTGCATCTTTCTCAACAAAAACGTATGTTGGCTGCTTTTTCACATGATGAATATACAGATAGGGACAACTGAGATTCTATGAAGAGAGTTGTCAATTCGATAGTAGAACTTTATTCTGATTGACAGGTTTCAAATGGCAGGTTGACTAACAAGCAGCTGAGATGAGCGTACTATTAACCAAGTGAGCAAATATCCTGAAAGGTTAAAGGCTCCTATGGCTAGAAAGGACTTTTTCTGAATCAAATAAAGGGCTTTGTGTTCTATTCAAACTCGAGGAGCAGATCAGTTCAGTCATTCATAACTTCGACACCTACTGGCCAGTACATTGACCAGGATCACTACTGTAGATTTCTCAAGACTGTTTTAGCACCTGGGCAAGATATGATTTGCTTTCATGGTCCATAAAGTTGATCCTTGAGACCAGCCTAAGTCTTCATTTGTCACTTGTGTCTATGCTACTCTGAAGCTTGTGTGGCTGCGAAAAGTACTCACAACCATAGACACACAAACACTAAGCATACACAGCAAACACTGGGCACTTGGACAGCCAACATCTTGCTTCCGTTGCAGACTCTCAGCTCCTCTTTCCCGACCACAATTTTTTCCTTCCATCATTCTACTCTTCCATCTTCAGAAACATCCACCTAGTGCTTGTCGCACATGGCTATGCAGTGCTGGACTGACTCCCTAGTTAGTGTTCGATAAACTACCACCAAACATCAACAACAACTTCATCTTTTTCCTATGTCTTTCTTCAAGTCGATCCAGGAATCGCTTCCCAAAGTCGATCTCGACAACATCACCAAATCTTTCCAAAACGGCGGCAAGGCCGTGCTGGAGTACTCTGAGCTGTTGAAGGAGTCGATCCAGCCGTTCACTCAAAAGACCCAAAGTCTTATCTCGACGCAATTGCACCAGGTGCAGCAATTGGCTCAAACTCACATTGGCTCCAACATTGAGGTCAGCGAGTTGCCCAGCGACTACTTGGATTTGGAGAAAAACTGTGATGTCTTGTTGAAGCTTTACACTGACTTGATCCAGTTCACCAACGATACTTATGGCGTGGTCAGTTACGACTATCCTCCAGGAAACACGGCTATTTCGAAGATACGTGATGCCAATGTCGGTGGGTTACTTTCGAACAAGTTCAATCAATTGAAGAACGTGTCGACTCCTCAGGAAATGGAGAAAGTGCTCTTGGGCCAGAGCGAGGATAAGCAGCAGCAGTCTCAGGAAGGAGACGACACAGTGGAGATCCAGACGGTTTCTGCGCAGTTGCCAAAGACGCTTTACGGCCAATTGGCTGCCATTGCCAACAAGTATAGTGAAGAGTTCAAGGAGTCTTCCAACACCTTGTCGTTTGCCCTCTTGAAGATTTCATCTCTGTACACTGAGATCGGCACCTCTCGTTTGGAGCAGGATAGAAAGGTGATGGCACAATTGAACCATGCGTTGGTGGCCATTTTGAACGAGCAGTTCATCAAGGTCAATGAGTTGAGAAAGCGTGTTTACTCGGCAAGACTGGAGTTTGACTTGGCCAGGTCAAAGAAAACGAACGAACAGGACGAGGAGGATGAAGAGTTGATTGCCAAGGAGGACGAGCTCGTGAGTGCTACTGAAGTTGCTGTTTTGGAGATGAGAAAGCTCTTAAAGCCATCCAAGAACGTCGACCTCTTGAAGATTTTCGTCAAAGTCCAAAAAGACCACTTGGAGACCAGCGCCAAGAAGTTGGCCTCTCTTTTGTCTGAGTTGGACAAGATTGAGTTCAAGGATGAGGACGACGAGTAGGCAATTTACCTATAGCCTGTTGAAGAGAAACTACTTAAAGTGCGTATAGTTTTAATGTTATAGTGATTATCAGCTTTACAGCCATACGTAGTACAGATATTAAACACCATGATACGCCGAAGAGCGAGACTAAGTAGTCGACTGCGATACAATTTGCAAAAGTGAGAACCTCAATTATAATACTCTATCAATTGAACAATATTTTTCATGGCTGCCCCACAGTGTCTCATCAAGTACTCACAGTGCGCATCTACTACCACATGGACAAAAGAAGGGCGGAAAACAAGGCCTATTTGATTGGCCCAATCGTACGCCATCGCATCCAAGACTCCTTGTTCTACAAAGAGAAACTTTACCTTACCAACGAGTCGTCAATTGTGCCCGTAATAGTCGAGCACGTGCACTCTGTGGGTGGCACGGACGAAGCAGGCAGACCCAGTCCTTTTCTCTGCTGCCTACTACGGCTTCTCGAGTTGGAGCCTTCTCCTGCTATAATTCAGCTTCTTCTAACTCAGAATGGCTACAAAGAGTTCAAGTATCTCACTGCGTTGGCGCTAGTGTACTGCCGCTTAGTGTTTGATGCCAAAGAGATGTACGCTTTATACGATGAGTACATCAAGGACTATCGGAAGCTACGAATGCAATTGAAAACCCCAAGATTCGAGAACGATTTGCCCATCCACTACAAGTTGGTCCACATGGACGAGTGGGTGGATATGTTGGTGGAGGAAGAGAGCGTGGTGGACTTAACGCTCCCGTATATTGCACCAAGGAAGGTGTATGTGGAGAAGGGAGAGGCTGAAGTGAGGGTCTATGGTGGTGACAATGACAGCGAAGATGATAGTTACGAAAGTGATTCTGATTAGACCACACAACGGTGGGTGGTTCAGTCACAGAGCCTGCTGGATCGGTTCCAGTGCTTTCGTATTCTTTCATGTGAGAATAAAGTCATCTTTCGTAAACAGAGCCCTCATTTAGAGACGAGCCTGAGGTTTTGGGTGGATTTCGAGGAAATTAATAGACGAAAGCCTGTGTTGGTGTTGGTGCTGATGCAGAGTTGGTGAAAGTGGCCAATGACGCAGACTTAAAACAAGAGAGACTTTTTTGCAACCACTGTGTTACAGAATAACCTGCAACATGTTTAACGAATGTATAAATAATGGCTTTAAAGCGATGTTTGAATGATTGGAATCTCGATGACTATGGAGAAACAGGCATTTTTCATATCAAGAGGGCCAATTTAGCCGAGCAACTTTATGACTGAAAAAGACCCGAGACCGGTTCTCACTTATATAAATGGGAACAAACTGTTAAATGAGACCATTGAAGTGTTCAACTGCTCGTCAAGTCTAAATGGCTGCGAAACAGTTACTAGGACCGAGGTGCTCCGTGAGTACAAGACAAGGAACGACCCAGAATGTAAACGTAATCAGAAAAAGAGAAAATACCATTATAATGCAATGAAATGACCAACTTCTTAAGAGTCAACTTTTGATCTACCATGCAATCTTCAATTTCACCGTGCTCTGGCCCACTCCATAGTAGCTACTGTCTACAGCTCGCGCATTAAAAAATCATCTCTTGTTTACTACAACTTTTAACCTATAGCCTATCCAGGTGCAATGGAAGAAAGCACCATTTTCGCTGACCCTTTGCTGGAGCCAGCAGAGACTCAATTTGCTCGTGTTCTAGAGAACTACAGATTGGGCAATGCTGGCGACGATCCGTTTGCCATAGTAAAGAGCTTCACAGGTATCTCAGCAAAGATCGCATTGGCCATGAACCAGAAACTAGGAACTGACGAAGACGCGAAGAGCGAGTTTGAGAACTGGAATCTCGAAACGAAAATATGGCATTTGTTTGAGTTGCTCTACTCGTTTAGATTGTCTGAGAACAAGCAATTTGATGCTCTTTCGTACGCTTCATTGAGAGTTCAAAGAGAAGCCTTCTTGTCAAAAAACCCAAAGCTAAAGGAAATGCTCTTGATTATACAATGGCTACAGTACAACTCTCCCGGATGTGCGCTTGAACCGCTTCAAGACTCGCAGAAACTGAAATGGTTGCAAACTACACTTAAGGCGAAAACGAGGGCCTTATCTGCAATTGCAAATGCTGGAGGAAACTCTTCCCAGCTCGTTACAAATATAGATCTGGATGCGCCATTGCGTGAAAATAAGCAGATCGCTCCGGAAGATACAGAGACCGATTCGGTTGTGTTTTCTCAGATATACCAGATCCTTCTCACAGGTGACTACCAGGGGGCTCTGGACTTAGCTAATGAGACAGGCAACTACACTCTAGGGCTAATCTTGTTGGGCGCTATTCAAGACTACTATGATCCAGTTGTGGATAAAGTACCAGGTGATGATGAAGATATGGAAATCGACACTGATCAGGCAGAGCCCTCAGGGATTCGTCACAAGTATTTGTGGCAACAAACGGTGTACAAACTTTCTCAGGAGAAAAACATCAATTACTACGAGCGTCTTATTTATTCTTTCCTAAGTGGTGGAGACCTTACCGAGAACGTCAAGTTTTCTGAACACAGCTGGGAAGAATGCCTCCTTGTTTACCTATATCAACTACTTACCTACCATATTTTGGTGTTTGTTGAGAAGCTCATTCCAGAGGATGAGAAGCTCCGGACGGTGCTGATGCCAACTCCCCAATTTCAGTCCGTCGACGACATCCTCAATACTATTCTGCAAAAGAAAAATCAAAGTGAGAACCCCTTCAGGGTCATAATGGGCAGCATAATGATTGACCAGCTCAATATTTTCTTACATAATGCATTCAAGGCAGATCAAGCAGACATTGCTCAAGATTACCAGCTTCTACGAATTCTCACACATCTAGCAGTCATGACGGTTATACTCAATGTTCATGATGGGTCGAAAACCCCAACGCGCATCATAACACGCTATATCTCAAGGCTATCTGATCTCGGATTGGAGGATCTTGTTCCTGTTTACATGACCTTCATTCCGGATGAAAAGGACGTGCGTGAGTGCTACTCTATCTTCTTATCGACAATCACAGATCCAGAAAAGAGAGCTAGACAGCTAAGCATTCTCAACAGATTCGACGTTTCGTCTGCGGGCGACGAGACCCCAGCTAGCTCTGCCACCGAAGACATACCTGACAATGATAATAAAATCTACAATGTTTTGAAGAGAACTGTCGAAAGAGTGATGTTGGAGACGGAGGATCATTACAACCAAAATGGTGACGTCGTGATTGCCGACACAGTTGTTGACCCTACAGACGTAAAGCTCTATAGAGCAGTGGATTGGCTTTTCGATAAGGATATGTACGAGGATGCCATTAACGCTACGAAGGTTCTCATGCGTCGTTTCCTTCTAACCGGCCGAGTGAAAGCCGTTCAATCCTTTAGTGCCAACAAAAATTTTAAAACTCTCTTAAAAGACTATGACTTTTACGTTCAGACGAAGTCGCTTGACGGGAACAGTCCCCCAGCAATTGTATCTGAAGAAGTTAGACAAGAATTGCTACAGTATCAAGATCTCGTGGAAACTCTTGAGCTTTTGAATCAATGGAAGAGCTTTGTTGGAACGGACATTAATTCTAGTCAATTTTCCGAATTCTGGAAATCGAAGGATTTGGAAAAGTCAATTCAAAAAACGATCCATAAATTACGAAATCTTATCAGTACCTGGTTCAAGGACGCAGCCACTTCTTCAATGGACGAAGAGCTGACCGAGATATATGAGGAATACCGAAACATCTACGTGCCTTATTTTATTATAGAGCTCTTACAAGTTCTTCAACAATCAAGGCGAACAGATTGGAAATACATGCGCCAGGCGTTCAACTTGATTAATGAGATTGCCGATGATAGCGCAAATGACTACTTGCAGAGGTTCATCTCGTGCGGCAGATTGAACGAATTTGTTTGCTTGACTGGTGACATAGCTATTGTTGCCAGTGAAAAAGGATTGAAAGGTATATTTGCGTGAGTTATTCATCTATTAGTGTACTAAAATTAGCTAATTCAAAGCAGAAGCCTTTTCAGATAACAAGTCTACAACTCCCGACAAATTTTTGACCAAGCTGAGGGCAGCCTCGTAAGAGGCGTCTTTCCTCGGTTCATCGTAGATGATCAACCAGCCATTTCCCTGATCCAAAACCCCGTAAAACACCTTGTCTAGAATCATTTGCGATAATTTGCCTTCGACCTGTTGAAGATTCAAGCCGATGCTTTTGGAGATATGTGACAACTCGACCACACTGTATGACTCGATGATCTTGAGCAAGTTCTGCTCCAACAAGTTATCATACAAGGCATTGAAATGGTTTTTAATGATGGGATCGGACTTCAACTCCGCAGAATATGCGAGCAAAGCATTCTCAAATTCCTTCAAGGATCTGTTTGAGTATGCTGTAGCGATGGCTTTCATTGCATCGATGTCCTTTGACTGATACTTGATGACGTTCTTATTATTGAGAATTGTCTTGACATCATCGATCAAGTTCAACATGATTTTCGTTAATAACATGTACTTCAACACCACGATGGCTCTCTCGTCGCTCTGAGAATTGAATCCCTCGAAAGATTCATAGAAGTAAGAGAAGGCGGTCTTATAATCTTTGTCTTCTGCATTCAAAATACCGCTTTGGCAATCGAGTTCGGCCTGCAATATCGTAGGACAGTAAATAGAGTTGGCAGATGTTCTAGCACTGGTCAACGCAGCTCTTGATTTGGGAATATTTCTCAATGCGTGGTAAATTTGTGACTCGACCAACTGCACCTCTACCAAAGACGACTTATCATCCAATTTTTTGTATTCCCTCAACAATTCTGTGATAATCTTCAAGCCCTCCTGGTAGGAACCCTTAGTATAGAATTTGGCAGACAACTTCAACTGCAACTGCTGCCTCAAAAATGACAACTTGCTCTGTATGGCCCACTCGATAGATTGCTTGATTGAGGTGATTTGCACGTCCAAAGCGCCTGGAATAGCATCAAAGTCCTCTACTAAAGACTTCACGATCTTGGCAGTTTTCGATTTGGCAAACCCACCCAACACAGATCTCGAGTCACTGATCAACGTGTGCAATTTCTCATAGTTTTTAAGCTCCTGATATACCTTGCCCAACTCGAGAATTGCTACCTCTTGGTCTTGCAACAACTTCGTTCTCTCCTTCTGGTCGCCTGTTTCAACTTTGGCGTTGATCACCAGCCAGTATTTAGATTCAGCCTCCTCGTACTTTTTTTGTGAAGCTGCCGTTCTCGCCTGCTCTATCGATTCTATGTGGTCAGACATGTGTGTGATTTTGGTTGTGGTTTTTCAGTATGTGGAGATTTGAATAGGTCGATTTGCCTCTACTACTGGCGACTTTTGTGCCGGACACACTCCCCAGCAAAAGGTGGATAGTAACAATTTAAACAGGGCTGTGAGGTCCTCTTTATACGAAATCTGAAGTAAAGTAGTCCGAGTAACCCTAATCTAAATTTATACTTCATTTAAAGCTCTTGAGCTGGATGTGACCAAGGTAGGTACAGATTTGCACCCACCTTCTATTCTACCTAATTTCATTAGTTAAGATTATAAGAGAGAATTGGGAAAACACCACTTTCCCTTGACGTTGATTTGAATCAGGATCGTTATAAAAGTTGGTTGATTGTGTTTCTGCCCTCCACTATGAGTGGTCTCCAAGTTATACACCTGAGATATATGGGTGCGAAATTTTACCTCCATATCTCTCCAACATGCTCAGATTGGGTCTTCGAACGGGCCAGGCTGCTCGCCTTCGAGTTGCTTGCAAGCGTCCCATGACTCCCTTATCATTGTCCATATTCAAATGCTATTCTGACTCCCCTTTCAAGGTTGACTACAAGAAGGTCATGGAGGAAAGACAGATGCTGAAATTGCCCAAGTACAAGCAATGGGCCCTATACTTCCAGACAAAGGAGTTCAAGAAGTCCATGACTAAGTACTACCTTGCAATGTTCGGCGTGATGCTTGTGTGTATGTACTACTATATGAGAGATCGGTGGTACGAAGAACAGCAAATCAAGCACATTAGAGAGAAGTACGAGAAGGATCCCTCATCTCTAAGTGAGTACAAGTACTTGAAGCTCAAAAAGCTCACAGGAGACAAGCTTAAGCCGCGTGAAGAGAAGAAGTTCAGGCTTTATCAGATGATGAGGAAGGAGTTTAGAAGAAAGCATATTTTTGATACCGATGTGATGTTTGAGCCCACACCTGCAGACTTGAACGAATGGTACTCTAGACAAGCTCGGAAAACCACCAAGATCGCTGTTCCTGAAGACGACGATAACGACGATGGAGAGAAGCCAGCGATGAAGAACGCCTCGAACCCAAGTATCTTGCCCCCTCAGGACACCACTGGGTTCTACGAAGAAAACGCAGCCACATTCGATCGTGACATGTGGTGGGAAGAATTCAAGGCGAGGATTGGAGCACGCAGAAAGTGGTTGATGAAAAATATCGAGGGTGACGTCTTGGAAGTCTCTTGCGGTACTGGACGAAACATTCCTTACCTCAACTTGGAACACATCAACTCGATCACATTTTTGGATTCCTCAAGGGGTATGGTCGAAGAGGCCAAGAAGAAGTTCCAAAAGAGGTTTCCAGGATATAAAAAAGTTGGATTTGTCACTGGCAGAGCCGAGGAACTAGCAGATATGGCCAAAGACGAGACAGTAAAGTATGACACCATCGTCGAGGCCTTTGGGCTTTGCGCTCACGAGGACCCTGTTGCAGCGCTTAAGAGCATGAAGAAGCTCTTGCGCCCAGGCGGCCGTATTGTTCTTCTTGAGCACGGCAGAAGTACTTGGGATTTTATGAACAACCACTTAGATTTCCGTGCCGAGAAAAGATTCAAACAGTGGGCTTGTAGATGGAACTTGGACATTGGTGAGCTCATTGACGATGCCGACTTGGACATCACCTATGAGAAGCGAGTCAATTTCGGTACTATCTGGATGTTGGTTTGCAAGAGGCCCGAAGACAAGCTTCGTGTTGACGAAAAGCCATTCATAAATAAGTTTTTCGGCACAGAGGCCCCAAAAGTCAAGAAAGAGTAAAATCATTGTATATAGTGACGCTGGGCATCAAAGAGTGTTAAAAAGTCACAAGTAGATGCCTTCTTGTTCTTCCTCTTTCGACGGTTTCACTCCACGTCTGGACAACTCCTCCGATATAGCATCTAAACGAGCACTTTGGTTTTTCATAACTTCAACATTCTCCAGTATGGTCTCTTTGTAGAGGTCTATGCTCTCTTGGTCTGACGTCTGCTCGATCTCCTTTTCGAGGTACTCATTAGTCTCTTTGAGTTTGCTTATGGACCTTTCCAATTGCAGCAACACGGAATTAATATTCTCGTTCGTCAAATCACTGAGTGCTAGCTTGAACTCTTCAGTGCTTATAGGCTTCGTTTCTGAGGACATAGTGTAGAGGTAGAAGAAGGTGCGAATTCAGATAAATAGAATTGAAAAGTTGCAAATCACACACTCTATGCTTCGAAGAGGGTCCCTACAATGGCTTAACTTCGCTAGATTTAAAGCTACGGCCAATGTAGCAAAAATTGAAGACTTCGTCCAGCCAATCCACCCGCTCTTGCTAGCTCGAGCGAAGGCTATGACAAAAGAGTATGGAGTGCTAGAGAAGAAGATACAAGGAGGTGCTTTTGACCTGGAAACAAGCATACGGTTTCTGACGGTGTCGGCGGTGTTGGATAACTATCACAAGTACAAAAGCGATATGGAAAGCTTGAGTTCCTTGTTGGACATCATCAACGATGAGCAGCCCGATCCAGAGCTCGTGGAGGAAGCTCGCAGGGAACTTCTAGAGATTCTCCCCAATGTGATGAGGACTTCTCTGAGTCTTCAAAAAAGACTACTTCCTCCCTTGAGCCACGAGGATAAGCCAGCGATTATGGAGCTTCGTCCCGGTGTGGGAGGCTCAGAAGCCGGGCTCTTTGCTCAGGATCTCCTAAATATGTACATAAATTACGCCAGCAACAAGAGGTGGCCGTTGAAGATCATGAGCAAAACAGTCGCCCCAAACGATGCACTCACAGAGGCTATCATCGCCATAGACGCACCGGGCGCTTACAATACTCTTAGACATGAGAGTGGTGTTCATAGGGTTCAAAGGGTTCCTGCCACTGAAACAAAGGGACGTACCCACACATCTACTGCAGCAGTGGTGGTGTTGCCAAAAATGTCAGAGGGTACAGAGCAGTCTTTGAAAGAAGACGAGCGACAATTTGCTCCCGGAGAAGTTCGGATAGATACAATGAGAGCTGGCGGCAAAGGAGGACAACACGTCAACACCACAGACTCTGCTGTTCGTTTGGTTCACATTCCTACTGGAATTATCGTCATGCAACAGGATGAGCGGTCGCAACCTCGAAACAAGGCGAAGGCTTTTCAGATCTTGCGGTCCCGGTTGGCATTGCTAGAGCGTGAGAAAGAGATTGCCGAGCAACGAAGGATGAGAACTGATCAAGTGTCCACTACAGACCGTTCAGACAAGATTAGAACGTACAATTACCCTCAGAACAGAGTCACCGACCATCGGTGTGGCTATTCGGTACACGACTTGCCTGGTGTGATGGCAGGCGAGAAGTTGGACGAGTTGATCGAAAAAGTTGACGAGCACGAGTTTGAAGAGCGCCTCCAGCTCCTTATTGAACTGGCAAAATGATAAACCTTAGAATTTGTAAATAGATAACAGGTACAATCACCCCTTGGTTGCAAAAAAGTTGACTTTCCTGCACCGGTGCGATACTATTAGATTCTATCAACTACCTTCTTCATGAGCGATAGGAAGCGTCCGAACAATGGAGGTGGGTCAAATGCAAAACGCCTGCGGCTGGAGGTTCAGCAGACGATATATATTAAAAACTTGAACGATAAGATCCCAAAACACGTCGTGAGACATACACTTTATCTCCTCTTCTCAACTTATGGAGATGTCATCGAGATATTGATGCCACGAAAGATGCGTGGCCAAGCCCACGTGGTGCTAGATAACAAGGCTTCAGCAAATAGTGCCTTGAGAGGGCTTCAGAGAACCTCAGTATTCGGCAAAGAGCTTCATTTAGACTATGCAAAGACCAAAACGAACATCGTGAAGACAATAGAGAAAGAGATTGAGGATGAGACGTAGGTTTCATCAATTGAGTTGATTATTGTGATAGATATACAGCATCCTCAAAGCTGTTCATGACGCAATCAGGGACACCCAATTTACCCAAGGCTGTGCCTCCCATGGTAAAGTGCCCGCGACTCTCTTGTGTAATGAGATGCTTCATCTTGTCAACATTTTCGAGGAAGCCAACATTATACTGTGGTATGCAATTCTTATGCAAGTTGTACGAGATGAGCAAGTCGTTGTCGGTTACATTGACCATTTTGTCCAGCTCCTTTGCTTCATCTCGGATAATAATGTTATCGAATTGAGACAATTCGACATGCAAAATGTCTGACAAGACTTTCTTGACGGTTTTGAGGTTTATTCCGGTAGAGGGGATCCCTCTGCTATTGAAGAAGTGGCCTCCCATCATAAGGGTGATTTTGTGGTATGGTGCCTTAGGCACAGCTTGCTCTTGGAAAAAAGATAAAGCGTCCAGCTCGCAGTCAGAGTCGTAAATCACACCTAAAAGGCACTCTGGATTGCTGTTTCGAATCGGCACGAGAAATCCAAACCCACTGCCTCCCTTCGGAATCAAGCACTTCTTCTTTGTATATACATTGGCCAAAAAAATCGTTGTGTGCTCAAATGAATTCAAGATACGTCTAAGCTCTGCGTCGTTGATCATCTTAGCTAACCCAAACGTGCTCAGCGTGTATCTGACATGGTTGAAGGAAAGCTGCTCTCCATTTACAATGAGGTTACCCCTAAGATCAGCCTTCTCCACATCTGAGTTATAGATTATCTCCACGTTACTTTGTCTTTGTAGATATTCAGCCAATATCTTAGGAAACACTTGCAACCCGTCGTGAAGCCGCATGATTGGGAACTTCTTGAGCTTCTGAGAAAGACTAATCATATCTGCCAGTGGGGAAATCAACGACTGATACTGAGCTAGCTGTTTAGATAGTGTTGGCGTTGTTGTCTTCTTCTTCTTCTTCATGCTCTTGAACATGCTCTTCACAAGGGATCCGTGTTCCTTCTCTAATTCCACCAACCTTGGAAGCGTAGCATTGATACTAAGCTTACTAATGTCTCCACTATACACCCCGTGCATCACAGCACTAAGAATATTGTCAGCCAAAGCAGCCAGTCCAAATCTCCTCTGGAAGAAATTTCGTATACTTTCGTCCTTGCCTGGAGTATCTGAAGGTTTCTGAAACGGCTCTTTCAATATACTTTTTATTGCGCCGTTAGTAATGTCGCTTGCCATAAACTTGACGAAAGACATCAATGAGTTCGGTGTCTGTACTAAATTATTCGAGGGATCAAGAAGCCATTTTCTATTGGCATCAGATGTGGATCTCATTACTTCAACCTGATCTCCGTGACCCAATTGCCTAAGGATGTCCACTATTAGCAATGTTCCATCACTGACTCCCCTCAAGGTTCTAGGACCTTTTTCCAACACAATTTCTTTTCCATCGGTGGTATTCTTTAGTCTTTCGGTAGAGATCCAGCCACCAGGTGAGTTGCTCTTCTCGAAGATGGAGATACGTAGATCAGGTCTGAGCCTCAGCAAGTAGTAAGAGAAAGTTAATCCAGACACTCCCCCGCCAATCACAGCCACTCTTCCATTTTTTGGTATAATTGACATTGGTGGATGATGTTTGCAGAGGAAAGGTCCTACATCAAATGATAGCGTTATCGTATGCGCACCGACTACCTGCGTGCCTCTATACATTGGGCTATTTAGTAGGCGTGGGGAAACCCGAGTTGCTTGGGGTCTCCTAAATCAGTGGACAGAATCCTGGCAAGCTCGTTTCTCTGAGCGGTATCATCACCAACGTGCTCAACACTCACGTTCTTGAGGAGCGGCATGGTGGAAATTCCATGGGAAAAGCTTTCATTACGTCTTTCGCAGCCATTTTTGTGATGGGGCCTTGTCCTTGGAGAAACAGACCCGATATCATGGGAGTTCAATCTGTCGCCGCTGGAGCCATGACTCGTCGATGTCGACATTGTGTCATTTGACGAGACAGCTTCGCTAGCACTATCAGAGCTTAATATTGAAGCGGGCTCTCCTTCGTCGCGATATCTATCGTCCCTGGTATGAGGTACATATGATAAGTCGTTGTCTGAGCGTTCGTTGGAAGCAGACGACGTAGCAGCAAATGAGTTACCAAGTGCTGCTTTGATTGTTGAAGGCTTTCTAGGCACTGGTGCGACATTCGAATCAATCACCAAATCGTCGATCTGAAGAGTGGGTATAAAATCATCCACTCGGGAGCCAGGTAATGAATCTTCGTAGGCAGGCGCTGGGCCAGCGAAAGAGACGGAGTTGGACCTGCTGAGGGGATCTTCTGCAACTGAGAATGATCTCATCACAGGAGAAGCAGATGCCGAAATGGCTTCTTCAAAAGATGGAAGGCGATCGTCACCTTCTGGATCGAGTGGTTTGATGCTGACACCATTGTGACTGTAAGAAGGTGTTCTGAACGATATGCCTCTTCTTTCCGGGGGAGCAGAAGACTCCGCTATTATGTCAGTTCCAATTTCATCATACTTTGGTAATTGAATGGAAGTTTCATTACACTTGGCACTAAGCAACACCAATGGTGTGTCGACGACAACTTCATAGTGATGCATCCTGTTATTATCTTTTGGATCTGGCTTGGAAATTCGGAATGAGACTTGAAGGCGGTGAGTAATCTGAATATGACGGAAGTTCGAGTCAGGAGCCAAAGCTTTCTGGGCAGTGGTGTAACCTTGCTGGACGTTTTCTCTGGAGAACTTGTGATCTTCCATGAGAGCAGAGGAGTCAAGCTTGAGCACATTGTCATCCACATCGTCTGAAATTGCGTCATTAGGGTGGTGACTGATTTGCGTTTCCAAAGTTCCTATAACCGGTGATGAGGGACACATTTGGCCATTCTGGATAGCCTCACGGCCCAAGCTCATTGATCTCCGAGGAATACTTGCTGAACCCAGAGGATCTTCATTACTAGCAGACATCAAAATTTTATCCGTCCTTGTCGTCAAAAACGGAAGAGCGATATTAATGTCGAGTGGAGAGGCAATCAAGGTTGACTTCTCGGGCTTCGCTAAAGGATCGTCTAAGGCAGGATCGTCTTTTGGCTCATAACAAGAGAATAATAAATTGTTATCTGGACATTTGATAACCTCTTCCTTGAACGGTTCTGCACCAGTATAGTTGCTTCTGAATTTCGTCTTAAGCTCACATAAATGCACCACTCGTTCTCTGATTTTTCCATCGGCAGGGTTCCTCATTAGGTATGGATCGTCACTGTCATATTCATACTCCCTTCTAAGATCTTTGGACACATAGGTGATACGTTCTAGCACATTGAATTTGATTCTCTTTAAAATGACGTCTTTCATCAAAGGTATGAGTTTGACATTAATTGTGTGTTCGGAACCTAAAGCAACATACTTTTTGGGGAAAGTGATGATATAATGCATGGCGTCGTTCCACACTCGGTTGACATAAATTGGTTTGTCAGCCACCGAATTAGCCAAAGACGGCGGAGTCCTCACCATCGGGAGATTATAGAATGAATAGACTTTGGACTTCCTGTTGAGTTTTTCGCTGATTTTTGTCATAGACATGGTCAAACGATGTACAAGTGAGCCGTTGATAGAGGTGACTGAAGCAGGCATGTGTGGAGGGAATACCAAGGGCAAGAGAAACACGTAAAGACCAGCTTTAGCGTTCTCTTGCGGCGCGCTTGTAGACGCAATTGAAACGGCATCGGAGAAAGTTGATGTATCTTGATTGACCAGAAAGGACTTTCTAGGGTGGTTTACCGGGTCCACGTCGTCAGCCAACTCTCGCACACTGACTAAACGGTAGCGCTTGGTCCGCTGAGCAAGCTCGTTGGGCCCGATCTTGCTAATTTTGGCATCGTTGGAGTTCTCTGTGTTGATGTAGTAGTCAGCGTCGCTCAACGACGAATTCCATTCGAACGAGCCGATTTTAAATTTCTCCTTCTGATGGTAGTGGTTGTGAGGGTCTCCCGTGGGCCACAAGGTCAGCACACACGACTGGAAGTCGAATTTCACGTCTCGGACGGCTGTTTCCTTGGTGAGCTCGATGATGAAGGCAAACACGTGCGGGATGGGCAGATCAGCGTCGATTTCCGTGCACAAGTGGTTGGGTGAGTAGAACAGCTTCAACGCCAGCAGTCTCAGCTCACCTGGCAGTGCCAGCTGACTTGGCTCCCACTCTCGGAAAGCAGGCAGCCCCAGCTCAAACTCAGCAAACTCCCCGCGTGCATCACTCTCGAGAGCATCTCCACTCTCGCCTTCTCCCGTTGGAATAACTGTGCCACCGTTCTCAACATCATCATAGGTAAAGCTGGCCAGCAGCGCCGGCGGCAAGTAGATACAGTCGTTTGTGTTGGCGACAAACGTGCGGATCAGCTTGGACTGGGGCCCCTGGAGCGAGTTGTTGGAGGTGGTCAAGGGAAACGGCTGCTGGAGGCCCAAGTCAGCCAATATGGAATGGAGTTTTTTGCCCACCACCTGGGAGGTTTCGTGCTTGATGAGCTCCTTGGCCTGTTTCTTCAGCACCAGCCGCAGTCGACCTGGCACCTCGAGCGCAGCTGCGTTGCTGGAGAGCGACGAGCCTCTGAGTCTCAGCACCAGCGGCAGATGGCGAGGGTGGGGGTCGTCGCTGATGACGATGGTTCTGTTGGTGGACGTCAGCGCCCTTCTGTTGCCAAAGGGCAGCGGCGGGAGATCCAAGAGCGCCGGCTCCGACTGTCGGCGGGTGACTTTCTGCTTGAGCCTCTCGAACATGGGCGATGAGGAAAGTGGTGAGGGTAGAAGTGTGAGGTTGAGCATTTGAGGTGAGGTTTGGGCCGATGACCGACGCTGCAGGACTGGGGCCTCACTCCAGCGTGTGCTACGTGCTACGAATCTGGAGAAACTTGTATGGCGAAGTCAGCTGATGTTGGGGTCGATCGATTCCCAATCCCTGGTTTCGGCGGCAATTTTCGATCTCGCTTGCTGTGTCTGTGTGTGAGTAGAAATCACTTGGGGGTGGGCAGGGTGGTTGTTTCTGCGGTGAGTAATCTGCCAGAGCGGTTCTGGCGCGATAAGCAGTAGGGACCGCAGCAAGCGCGCCCCCCTTTGCAGGTTTTCCGGATCTGCTGGTTGGGCCATTGCAGAAGAAAAAATGTCAGTGGCTGCGAAGGGACAAGATTTGTGGAAAATCTGGAGCAGGCCCAAGAAATTTTGTGAACTGGGGTTACGGACGTACTTCGCTTTCACTACGGTACATTAGCTGTTATTTGCATTGTCCCTATATCGAATCTACCTGTCTTGAAGTGTCCCTCGCTAGGAGCACTGGGATTGCCGGATGACGCTTTTGTGTAACTATCTTCACATTTGCTGGATCTGGAGGCCTGTCTCCCATCGATAGGCAGCCTAGGCGCGTCGCACCCCGCAGGTCCCGTCCTAGGGCCCCTAATGTGAATACAATAGCGCTTGGTTCCCTGATCCCAGCAAATTTGCTATCTGAGTGATCAGTCCATCAGATCACGCATTTCGGCTTCTCCTCTTGTCGTTCGTCTTGGTGGAGGTCTTGTTCGCTGCTTGGCGGTCGCCTGCATTTGCAGTACTGGGATGCTTGGGTACAGTCTCTTTTCGCTTTCCAGTTTGCAGCCATCTTCACTACCACCACCACCTCTAGCTTTAGCTCTAACTCCCAGTAAAACAAGTCTCCACGTACAGGCCGTTCTGAAGCAACACAGTCACCGCCCGTGGTATCACTTCCACCTGGATCGGCAGCAACGGGAAGTTCTCTCCATCCACAGATATGTAGTGGGTCTTGTCGTCTTTTACCTTTGGCACCAAGCGGTATCCAAACACCTTTGCATGAATCACCTCGTCTGAGTGGACATGGGCCCCCTGGTCAATTTTTGTGAACAAACCCACCATGTGAAGTAGCGGCGCTTTGGCATTTGTCACCAACATGTCCATCATCCCGTCTTGAGGCAACGCAGCAGGAAAAAACTGGGCCTGGTCGGACATGTAGGGCATCTTGCCCACGTAGAAGATGTTCATGTTGTCGCAGATATCACTGGACAACTTCTCCCACTCGGAGGGAGGCTCGTCATCGAGACTTGGGTACCCTGCCTTTTTGGGGCTCTCGCTCACATTGGTGTTTTGCAACTTGGTGTGCTTGTCAAAGTGTCTCTTCACCTCTTCGCCCTCACACCCATAGTGCACCCACAAGTCACACGGGTACTTGGCCCTGGTAACCAACTTGTGGGCCACGCCAATCTCAAAGCGGATGGGTCCCATCCACCGTAAGTGTTCGGTTCCAATGTCAGCATCGGCTATCAGCCCGTACGCCTGAGACATAAAACTGAGGCGAGTTTGGTCGGCTCCATCGACTTTCTGCGTCACCGCCATCACGTCCATCTTTGTGCGCTGGGCCTTGAGCATGCGGAACGCTGCCACCGAGGCGTCGTTGGTGCCGTGGGTGCTCAACGAGAGAGCATTGCCCGAGCCACACGGGAGCTGCGTGATGGCCACCTTATCGAACGCTGCCTCGCCACGGTCGTCTTTTTCGTAGATTCCGTTGATGATCTCGTGCGGCACTCCGTCCCCCAGACAACACGCTATCACGTCGTATTTGCTTTCGTCGAGCTCGCGCCCAAGCTCAACTGCGTGTCTGTGGTGGGTGGTTTCTTGGTAGGTGATGTTGACGTGGGCGGCCTCGAGCACAGGCAAGATTTTTTCCCGGTAGATTTCTCGAGCATTGCCCTTTCCGCCAAAGCTGTTTAGCACAACCAAGATCAGCGGCGCCACCACGCTGCCCCGGTAGGCCCTTTTCAACACAGAATCGACGATGGTGTCGTTTTCCACCGCATACGCTAGATCCACTAGCATGCTTCTTACCTTGATTTTTTTCCCGGCATCTTCCACATAGAACACCTTCACCACGCTGTCGTCGTTGGCCTGCTCGCACCAGATGATGTTCTCGTACGGAATATCGTAAATTGCGCTTGCTTCGGACTCGGTGCTCCAGCAGCACACAGACGACAACGTGCTCGAGGTATTGGTGTGGTTTGGTGAAGAGGGCCCTTGGAGCAGAATGCCCGTGTCGGTGATTGTGCCGTGACGAACGAACGTTGAAAGAAGCATTTCCGTTGACATCCAGGGTCCAAGCGCTGTGTGGGTCGGGGGATTTATGGTAAGGGTACGTTTACAGAGGACTGCGGGGGGAAAGGGAAGAACAATGGGCTGAGCGATTTAGTTGAGACAAGTTTCTGATGCGCGATTTGGGCCTATGGGTTCTTGGAAAGCGTGTGGTTGATATTTGGATGAATGGCTTCTCGTTTCGGAAACTAGGTAGATATAGGTGCAGGTGCTTCAGCGATGGAATATTACCAGACAAAAACCTCAGGAGCTAAATACTAACAGAAAGCTAGTGCGCGTTCTCTTCAACCAACGATTTTAGTGATACAACTAACATCATTGTTTGTTTGTTCAAGTGGCTTTGATGTAACTCGTTTCCCTCGGCTCGGCAAGTGCTGATCCCGATTAGCTATGGTGTGCGAAAAAATACAACGAGCTTCACTGGCTCGTGGGCCCGATTAACTAAAATGTATGATTAATCATGGGTTCCATTGGTCGTATCATTAATTATGTACTTTTCAATCCACCTCGTCTTCTAGATCCTCGCCGCTCAAGGTAAATGGCTCCGGAAGAGGCGCTTCCGTCATGTTCAACTGTCTCACAGTCTTGATCACCTCAACCTTCTCCTCTGGCTTCGTGTCATGCAACATGATGATGCCGCCGAAACCACGGTGGCGACGGATAGGGACAAACCGGTCGTCCTTTATGAAGGAAACGTAGTTGACTTGCGCTGGCAACACTCGGGACAAATTGCTGATCTTGTATGGCGTCTTCAGGTATTTGATGGGCACCTGTTCGTTGGCAATAGGCTCATCCTCTTTCTCTTCGCTCTTTGTGTCCTTCTTTCCGTCCTTCTTGTCATCGCCCTTTTCTGTCTTCTTGTCGTCCTTACCTTCACTTTCTTTCTTTTCAGCATCTTGCTTCTTCACCTGAGCCTTACTATCATCGTCAACATCCATGTCGGTAGCTTTGTTGCCATCCTCTCCCTCCTTCTTTGCTTGCTGCTTCTTAGCTCTGGCTCTGGCCCTTGCTGTCGTCGAAAGAACAGCTTTGGCGACCTTGTCTGGCTGCTTCTCCTTCGCTTCTTCTTGTTGAGGTGGGTACTGGAAGTACTCTGGAGAGCTGTGAACGTTTAACTCAAACTTTGGTGCTTTCAAGTCCTCCTTGACACCAATGATGGCAGTTGGAGCGAATGAAAGCGACAAGAAGTGAGCCAATGGGAACCAGTACCATGACTGAACGAATACAGCTAAGCCAACGATGGCTTTAGCATTTAATGTGTTGGTGTTGCCATTTTCTAATTGGATTGTGACATTTCTGCCACCAGCATCAATGATACCCTGAGCTGTGGCAGCACCAAACTTGGCCAAAGCATCTTCATGTTTATTCTTGATTGTGTTGGCATATAATGATGTGAATTCCTTAACCTTTGGATAAAGTGTTTCGTTTTGCTGAATCAAGATCATGGCGGTCGCTTGCAAAGCACCCTGTCTGACAAAGTCCACAGCATCCCTTGTCAATGGCTCTAAGACTTCAATTGCAGCAGGCAAAGCTCTACCGGCGCAGGAGATACCCAATGCCATCGCTGTACCGTAACGAACGTGAGGGTTGTGTGATTGAGATAACAAGTCCACGATTTGAGGAGCAGCATGGTAGTCACGGACTAACAAGAAACCCAAACTCAAGACCGATGCTCTTCTCACGTCATCGGAGGGATCGGATACCGCAAAGTGCAAAAGCTTCTTTATGGCACCATTGTTGCCAGTTCCGGCGTAGGCCAAGGCAACAGTGAAAGCACCACCATATCTCAATATGGGGCTCTCTTCGTCAAGAAGTTTCTCAATGATGGGTAAGGCTTTGTCCTCTTGACCGTAGTTCAACAATGCAATACCAATAGCAAGTCCACGGATGATGTTTTCGTGTTGGGTCTCTTGAGCGTAGGTGAACATGTCATTTATGGCTTCTTCATTACCTGAGCCTAACATTACCAAACCCATGGCAAGTCCAGCAGCTTGCCCTGAAACGGCGGAATCTGAGTACAATACCACCTTCAATGCCTCGTAGAGACTCTCACTGTTACTAGCCATACCGGCAACACCACTACCCAAACATGCACCATGCAACATCACATCAGTATCATGGCTACCAGCGGCATTACCATGTTCGTCAATGAACAGCTTTAGGTAATCAATTGTTTCTCTGCCATGGCCAGCGAAGATCAATCCCAAGGCAAACAAAGAGCCACCTTTAGTGTGCGAAGCACCGTTAGAACCAGGCAAGTATGGTTTCAAGATATTACGGCCCTGAGACAAGTTACCCTTGTGAATGACACCGAGAGCTGCGGTGGCGGAGAATTTGGACCAATTCGTAGCCTTGCCTAGCCATTCAAGGTTCTTTCTGAAGAAAGAATCGTCAGTGGTACCCATATGGAAGAAGGCATTGGCAAATGTAACAGCTGAATGAAATATGGAGTTTCTGCCTTCTAAAAGATTTCTGGACTTGTTTAAAATCGTGAGATCGATGTTCTTGTTCTGATACAAGAAGGTAATGTCCAAATCGCATGTAGGCACGCCCGATAGCACGTGGAGTAATCTAGCTTGCACTGGATGATCAGCGTCGAAAGACTCATCTGCTGACAATTTCTTTGCGACCGAATCAACCAACTCCTGCGAGGCAGAACTGACCAAGTCAAAGGCGCCTTGGTATGCAATCAACTTTTCGTCCTTAGCAACGAGCTTCTTGAAAACCTGGACGGCCAAATCCGAGTCGTTTAACTGGATAATGATCTTAAACACAGTGAAGAAGTCCTGATGATCTTTCAAGGCCAACAACAGATTGATCAAGGTGTTCAACAATTCAGTTCTGAACACACCGCTCGAGACCACCGAGTTAGCGCAAACTAATACATAGTTTATCAACGCCAACCCTTGTTCACCATCACGGGCGGCCTCTTTCTGGATGATATCCGTGATTATGTCTAAACGGAAGCTCTCCAAGGCAATGCCCAAGGCAAGCTTCAAATCATTTGCTGCCATACATTTGGCCACCATCTTGTCGAAAATCAACACGAGCTGAGGACTTATAGTGACATCTTCCCCCAAAAACTTCTTTTGCGACAATTTCGAGTAGATGTTGATGCACTGAGAAACAATGGTCTCGATGTACTGAGACTTCTCTTCGAAGTTGAAGTCATTTTCAGCTCGGAGACCGTACTTCACCGAGGCATCGTAGTCACCAAGATTATAGTATACTTTCGAGATAACAAGAGCCGCCAATGAACGCTTCTCAAACAGCTGGTCCTCATAAAGATCCTCGAGTTCCTGGAGGTTATTGGCGATCTCTGCCCAGAGCTGGTCAACAACGTCATTCAACGAGGACAACGCGTACAGCTTCAAAGAAGGGTCCAGCTCAGAGAGCAAGGCCAAGTAAGGCGCCGCAGAAACTAACGCCATTGTGTGAAGTGTGAGTTGTAAGTTGTATTTGTAAGTTGTATTTGTAGAAGTACTTTAAATGTATGTAGATCGACACTGGGTATCTATCGCCACATTCTGCTGCGCACGACCCCGGAAGGCCATAGAAGGGCGCCTAGAGAAGAGTTGATCTGGAAGTGAAATTTTCATTGGTGATGGACTTTTGGTGTGTAAGATGAATAAGATTGGGCTGCTGCATCTTTGCGTTCATCTTGAGGTTGTTCTGAAGGCCAGAGATGTTGTCTCTGTTGGTTGCGAAAAGTGTATCATAAATGGGTATTGGGTGGAACTGCGCTGGGTAGAATAAACAAATTCCCAAAAGAAGAAGATAATAACGAACGGCTCTTGTCATCTTTTATAGATTCTTTGGTGCATTTCAGCCTTTCATACTAAAAATTGCACCGAGGTGTTGCAGCTCTTCCTATATAACATGTGCAAGATTGAGTATTTACAGTAGGATCCAACAATTCATATCCGTCATTGCAACTTGTTCTTTCATTTTCAGCTACCTAGCTCTCTTAAATCATTTCCATTGTCAATAGAAAGATGACAGATATCGCTGTGCTCGCTACTGAAAGTCCACTTGATGCAGACCGTTGAATTGTTTTGCAGCCATAGCTCGATTTTAAACCATACAACGTAGGCTGGCTTTGTCGCCGTAGTCAGGAATACTCAGCCAATTACTTCCATTAGCCATTTTCGACATCCTCAGTGGAAGTTGGTCACTTAACCTCTAAGCGAAAGCAGGAAGACCTTACTGAGTATGACTGAGGCTCTCAACTTCAAAGCCATGGCTAGAAGTATTATCCTGACATTATAATTGTTATTTTTTAGTCTGCTCGTCGTCTTATCCTCACTGACCCAGTTTTGGAGATTTGAAACAGATGTCGACATCGAGCGGATCCTTTTTCTCTAAGACATTCGTATCAAAGGTGATCACGAAGTTGCAAATTATCCTCCTTTACATCATGACAAGTATATGCTAAATTTTTTTTTCTTTTTTCTGGACATATTTTTATAAATTGTCATCAACATCGCTCTTGTCGCTCATGTCCATCTTCAACAAGTCATTTCATACTCCAACTTCCTTACTTTTGACAGGCAAGGACTGCGATTGGTCTAGCAATCCGTTTGGCACACATCAGCATAGAAATTAAGTCCCGTTGCTCTGTCCATATTTGATTCAAGTCATTGTGTAACGTATGATAAGTGCTGAAACTGACCCTAAGATATTGCTATCACATCCAACAAAATTAATCAAACCAACCGCAAATATTGCCATTGCCCATTTGAAAGCTTGACATTGCAAACAAAAAAATCAAATTTCCCTTTTGCCCATGCCACACTGTGAATCAAGGACGACGGAGCCACAGTTGGCTGCGAAAAACTCTCAGCGCAATTCCCAACAACACAATCTAACAACACCCACTTCATCGCCACCTCGACCATGACCGTGACGTATTTTACCAACATAGCACAATACAACAACATCATTAAGCAGCTGCGCCAAACACTCACCTTCGTTGAGTTCTCAGCCACCTGGTGCCCGCCTTGCCGCTTCGTGGGACCCTACTACGATAAGTACTCTGACGAATACGAAAAGGCACTTTTCTACAAGATCCAGAGCGGAGACGAGCCCGATCTGGAAAAAGATGAGGTTTCTGAAGAAGCTGGGATCACGTCGATCCCCACGTTCATTGCGTTCAAGGGAGACGAGTTGGAAAGACGCTCTAGTGGAGACCCCCATGAGCTCCAGGCGTTTATCGAGAGGCACTACCGCGGGCAATGAAGAGGCGGTGGAAGAGGGGAGGGAACAAGAAATGATGTCATAGAAGAAAAAAACCCAAGACGAAATCATGTGACGACTCTGCTGGGCAATTGCCAAACCGGGTCGGTGCTTCGTGGATGAGGTGAGGTTTTGGGGCTGCGCATTTGCTGGATTTGGGGGTGGCTGTTGTCTATAGTACCTTTTTTTTAGCCTTTAGTGCGACTGAGGAAAATGGCCACATTTAGGCTCCATTTTCTCTCTTCGCAGCCACTACCCTGGAGGTGGGATCTCGGAACCGCCCTCATCCGTTTTTACCTTTCAACAAAAAGCTTGATTTTTGCTTCCTCTTTCTTGAGCTTGTGACCCCACCACAAGCTTTGCCTTTGTGTTCACTTGCTCTTTGGCCAAGAGGTCTGCCAAGACATGCCTCAGTTCCACCACGAGCCAAAACTATGTCAGAGATTCGCGCCTAGGGCCTGGGGGCCTGGAGCCTGAGGCCTCGTCAGAGGCCACAACAAAAACACCTCCAACATCCTATTTATTCATCAGCTTTCAAGCTTCTTCTCCTTGATGTATCCTTTTTTTTACCTGTTCATTTAATCGCTTTTTCTTGCTGTTTGAATTATCGCTTCTTTATCAGTTGGGATTTCTCACTTTCCTCTCTATGGCTCGCCATTTTCTTGTCCCCTGGCTTTTTCGCAGCCATTCTCGCGCTCGATGCACACCGCTCCTATGAAGGCTCACCGCTTGTTCAACCTCCATGGCTCCCAACAAGGGTTTCCAAGACATGTCCCCGGAATTTCTTTGTGAGGGGGGTGGCGGCACCGCAGCTCTACTCCAGGGGAGAGGAACTTCGGCATCCTGCCCCGCCGTGTGGCTCTTGCGGGTGGCGGCATTATTCCCGGCCCTTTTGCCTCATGCCCTAGGTGGTGGATTTTGCAGCCATTATAAGTACGAGAGGTTTTCGTCTCTACTTGCCCTCCACAAGTCAACATGTCTCCTGCTCTGCCGACATTAGAGATTTTGGACGCTGAAAAGCCAACAGTCGAGATGCTGTCTTCGTCGCTCTCGCTGAAGCATTCCAACGGCACCCCCACAGACAGACCAGGGCAGCGTGGTAATGTCCTTTCCCACTACACTGAGGTGGAAACAATGAAGATGGGCCGAGACTACGCTGCTGAACACGGCTTGGACGAGGACCTTTTCAGCCGTGCTGCTGCGTTGGCCAGAAACCCGGCCGATTTCCAGGCCATGGACTTCCTCTCACAAGACGAGAAGGAGCAGTTGATGCTTGAGGTGACAAAAAAATGGCACATACCTCGGAAATTGGTCGCTGTGATTGCGTTGGGGTCCATGGCTGCTGCAGTGCAGGGAATGGACCAGTCGGTTATCAACGGTGCCACATTGTTCTATCCGACTGCGTTTGGCATCACTGAGATGAAAAATGCCGACTTGATGGAGGGTTTGATCAACGGCGCCCCCTACTTGTGCTGTTCCATTGCCTGCTGGACGTCTCATTGGTGGAACAGAGCCTTGGGACGCAAATGGGTCATTTTCTGGACCTGTCTCATTTCGGCAGTAACTTGTTTATGGCAAGGCTTCGTCAGCATGCACTGGTACCACTTGTTCATTGCTCGTTTCTGTATGGGTCTTGGTGTTGGCGTCAAGTCGGCCACTGTGCCTGCTTACGCTGCTGAAACCACTCCTCACACGATCCGTGGCTCCTTGGTGATGCTCTGGCAGTTTTTCACCGCAGTCGGAATTATGTTCGGGTACGTTGCGTCTTTAGCATTCTATTACGTCCCTGACAAAGGAATTGAGGGCGGTTTGAATTGGAGATTGACCTTGGGTTCTGCCGCCATTCCTGCTTTCATTGTCTTGTTCCAGGTGCCTGGTGTGCCTGAATCTCCTCGTTGGCTCATGGGTAAAGGAAGACACCAGGAAGCGTTCGACGCTCTTTCAATTTTGAGACGTGATCAGATTGCCGCTGCCCGAGACTGTTTCTACCAGTACATTTTGTTGAAGGAAGAAGCCTCTTACGATGGTATTCCTTACTACAGAAGACTCTGGGAGATGTTCACCGTCAGAAGAAACAGGAACGGCGCTTTGGGTGCCTGGATTGTCATGTTCATGCAACAATTCTGTGGCATCAACGTCATTGCCTACTACTCATCGTCGATCTTCATTGAGTCCAACTTGTCTGAAGTGAAGGCTATGTTGGCTTCGTGGGGCTTTGGTATGATCAACTTTTTGTTTGCCATCCCAGCCTTCTATACCATCGACACCTTTGGCCGACGTAACTTGTTGCTTACCACGTTCCCATTGATGTCCATCTTCCTACTTGTTGCTGGTTTCAGTTTCTTGACTCCTGATGATAATACGCAAGGAAAACTAGCTGGTGTGGCGACTGGGATCTATTTGTTTGCGGCGGTATACTCTTCTGGCGAAGGTCCTGTTCCATTCACGTACTCGGCAGAAGCGTTCCCATTGTATATCCGTGATTTGGGTATGGGCTTTGCTACTGCTACATGCTGGTTTTTCAACTTTATGTTGGCCTTCACCTGGCCTCGTTTGAGAAACGCTTTTACAGTGACTGGTGCTTTTGGTTTTTACGCTGCTTGGAATATCGTTGGTTGGTTACTTGTACTACTTTTCTTACCAGAGACCAAAGGACTCACATTGGAAGAGTTGGATGCTGTCTTTGGAGTCTCCTTAAGAAAGCACGCTATCTACCGTGCCAGGCAGGCAATCTGGTACTTCAGGACTTGGATTTTGAGAGAAAAGCTCGAGCCTATGCCCGTGTTGTACGAGCATCAGAAGCGTTACTACCAGGAGAAGAATGTAAACTTGGATCCTGTTATCAGCAAGCAAATCAGCAGAGAGCCATTTTAATGTGGATTTATGTGTTAAGTCGTTGACGACTAATGAGATTACGTATTCAATTCTGATTTTTCCTATTTTATTAAAATGTAGCATGTGTAATTAGAAGAACCGACGTGAACTAGGAGCACGCATTTTAGACTCTATGATTCAAAAAATGCTCTCAATATAACAAACGAGTAGCGATCTTGTAAGGGGTTTGCTCTAGCTGCTCGTACAAAGACTTGATATCAGTCTGGTCGACGTCCGAGATATCAGCCATCAAGTAAGCAACATCACCTCTGGAATCTGTGAACTGCTTTTCGATATTGTGATTCGACAAGATATTGTTGACGGTCTTCAAAACACCAGGAACGTTCTGGTGAATGTACAACACTCTGACGGTGTTCTCCTGGTCCAAATCGAGGTCTCTCAAAGAAACCTCTGGGAAGTTCACAGCACCAGTAGAGTTACCCTCATTGATGTACTTGGTCAACGAGGTACCGACCTCGATACCAATGGCAGACTGAGCCTCCTCGGTAGAGCCACCGATGTGTGGAGTCAAAATGACGTTTCTCAAAGAACACAACTCCTCGGCAAAAGAGTTCAACTGGTTGGAAAACAAGCCTTCACCGTTCTTGGCAGGTTCGTGTGGGTAGACGTCCAAAGCGGCACCAGCGATCTTACCAGCCTTCATGGCTTCGATCAAAGCAGGAATGTCAACAACGGTACCTCTAGAGGCGTTGATGACGTAAGCGCCATCTTTCATAGCAGCAAACTGAGGAGTGGACAACAAGTTCTTGGTTTCTGGGGTGGCAGGAACATGCAAGGTAACGAAATCAGCCTTCTGCAATAACTCATCCAAGGAGTCAACCTGCTTGGAGTTACCCAAAGCCATAATCATGTTGACATCGTAGTAAATGACATTCATACCCATGGACTCAGCCAAGACGGACAACTGGGAACCAATGTGACCGTAGCCTACAATACCCAAGGTCTTGCCTCTGATTTCCCAACATTTAGCGGACACCTTGTTCCAAGTACCGGTGTGCATCTCGATAGAACGGTCGCCCAATTGCCTGGCCAAAGTGATGATTTCAGCAATGACCAACTCAGCCACAGATCTGGAGTTGGAGAAGGGAGAGTTGAACACAGCGATACCAGCTTTACCGGCGTACTCTAAGTCCACCTGGTTGGTACCAATGCAGAAGCAGCCAATGGTGACCAAATTCTTGGCGTGTTGAAGAATCTTGCTGGTCAACTTGGTCTTGGATCTGATACCAATTGCGTGAACATCCTTGATCTTCTCGATCAACTCATCCTCAGGCAAAGAGGTCTTGTAGAACTCAACCTGGTAACCCTGGTTCTTAAAAATGTTGATGGCCGTGGCGTTGACGTTCTCCAAAAGCAAAATCTTGATGTCACCAGTGGAGAAAGGCTTTAAAGCTTTTGTTGGCTTGGAGTAGATGCCTCCAACCTGACTCAAGTACGATTGCGTAGGAGAAGTGGAAACAGCATGTGGAGAGCCTGACTCTGAGAGTGACATGGCTCTTTGGAAAGAGCCAGCAATATCCTGTGGATTGGTCATATTATTTGTAGGGAAGGGTGTGGAAAGGGTTTGTGGGTGCACTAAGTACTCAGATGTTCACCTATATATTGTATGCTCACAGTGTGAGTAACTTTTTGCGTTTCTAATTGTCGATTCACACAATGCACGTGACTTGACCTAACCTGCTAGCCTTCACAGCCTTAGAATCACTTAGATCGTGCCAGAGGATTATTCTTCGTGTTTAATTACATGAGAGCACAAAAATTGAAGGGCATTCACCTCTCACCTTCGACATCCTATGCAGCAGGTGCACAACTGTTATTGATAAGATGAGGCACGTTGGCCAGAGTCAATATTGACTCCGGTCTACATAATAAGGAGCATGCAGGCCTCCAGCGCTATCAGACATACGCGAAATCGGAGTTTCTCCGAGATTCCTATAGGAAGGTGTGGAAGGAAGAAAGTACTGAAATTGATATCTTCATCTCTGTGGGTTTCTAAGGTTGAGTTGTATATTTACTTGAGTTTGTTGGGGCTGTTTGCGTGTATCAACGTGGTAGGCGCTTCAGCCGCGCAATTCGTTCTCGAAGGGATTCGGAAAAACTACAAAGTTCATTGTTTGGTTTGAGGTTGCCGGTGTAGATGCTTTCACCTGGCTAAATATCCCGCTCTTGTATTTTTGTTCTCTCATGTGGAAATTTAGCATGATTGTAACCTTTTGCGCATTTACTTATGCACGTCAGTGCTTATTTTGCAGCCAAATTGTGTATCATAATAGAGAGCAAATAGAGAGCTTCACGTTCACTACAATGTGAAAAATTGCCAACTTTCTTACTTCACGATGGTAGTAGTACTTCTGGACAGGTTCCAAAACCAATCTTCGAAGATTGTCATAGTAAAAAAAAGAGAAAGGTTGGTGGACTCCATATCAGCTGTGTTGTAGCATTGTACCTGCTTGAGCTTCACTTTGGGCACATTGTATAACCCAAAAATTGGTTGATCGTATTCATTGAACGTTCTTGAGTGTTAGGCCTTATATATCTATATCGTTACAGGCGATCAGCTTGCCATTATCTTCACTTGCCGTGAAATCAGTTGTCTTTGAACTGAAGATATAAAACTTACCATTCTTTTAACATACCGAGTACAAATTCCTGGAGGGAATGTCTCGCGTTTTCGCTTGAATTATCAAATCCCCAGAACATCGAACATGCATCTCCAGTCCCTCGGATGTGCCTCGGAACAAAGTGCGTGAAGCAAAGCATTGTCGAATTCAAGAGCTTTCAACTACTACTTTTCAAAAAGATACTTCGTTTAGTACTGCAAGTACCAGTGACTAACTCTCCTGAAATGATGGGCGTGAATGATGTATGCCGAGGAATCCCAAAAGTCGAGCTCCATTGTCACCTCTTTGGAACAATCCAGAAGGATACATTCATTGACCTCAATGACGAAGCCGGAAAGCCATTCACTGATACTGACATCGCCGAGTTCTACACGAGAGGTGAGAAGCCCGTCGGAGTGTTAAGAATATTTAGAGGGATGGACGAACACTTAATTCGAAGGCTGTCTCATTTGTACCGCTTAACCATTGAATACCTCAGATCTGTAGCGAGCCACAATGTTGTTTACTGTGAATTTTTCTGGAACCCGACGGGAACTGTGCATGTATCTGGGATTCCCTACCTAAAGGCTCAAAGTGCCATCACCGCAGCAATTGAAGATGCTCAAAAGGACTACGGCATTCAAAGTAGATTGATAGTTTCTATCGACAGAGAGGCTCCACCGCTTCAGGCCGAGGAAATGGTTAATTGGATGATCAAATACAGAAGCCCACTTGTAGTTGGCATTGGCATAGATTATAGAGAGAATGAGGGACCCCCACAACTATTCAAAAAAGCCTATTTGGAAGCTATCAATGCTGGCTTCAAGGCGACCGCCCACGCTGGTGAGTTTGGATGCCCTTCATCACATATTGCAACAGCACTCAATGATTTGAGAGTCCACAGAGTCGACCACGGCTATACAGTGCTAGAGGATCCCGACTTAATCGCTACATGTATCGAAAAAGACATCATATTCACTGTGGTTCCCACAAACTCTTACTACTTGAGGACCCTTGATCCCAAAGAATGGGCTCAAAGGCACCCTATTAGGTTCATGAAGAAGGCGGGCCTCAAAATCTTTCCGAACACAGACGACCCAGCGTTTCATCAAGTGACACCAACCCGAGCGTGGGCAATGATGGTAGAGTGCTTTGACTACGACTACGACGATTTACTCGAGTTTGCATTGAATGGAGTCGATGCCTGTTTTTTGGACGATATGGGAACGTTAGCCATGTGGAAAGCACAAATTGTGGATTACTTCGATCGTCTTGGGATTGAGGCAAGGGAATATTTAAAGTAGCATTATTGAGCGAAGTATGAATATAGTGAACGGAAATTCTTCATCCGAAGCAAATTTGTCTTCTTCGTTTTTTCTTCGTTTAAGAGAAATGACGAGATCTCGATATTCTGAACGACCATCTCTAGTATTATTCCCAGAAGTGTTCTCCCAGATCCTTACCAAAAATCCGCTCTCGCTTATGCAACAGGTGCATGCCTTATCGATCCGCGCGTGCTGGGCTGATAAGAAAGCTTAAAAGAAGACTTTAAATATCGTTAATGATATTTGAGTTATAAGTTTTCAATGATCGAAGAAAAGGCAAATGAAGTAGCAGATGTGAAGGAGTTGACCGGCGTCGAAGCCCTCGATGTTGAGGTGGATCTCAAAAAGATGACAAGAAAGATCGATATGAGACTTCTTCCACTTTTGTTCATTACCTATTCTATTCAGTTCATGGACAAAGTGGCCCTAAGTGCATCCTCTGTGTTTGGGATCAAAGAAGACAACCACCTTGTTGAACAGGATTACTCCTGGGTGAGCTCAATTTTCTACTTCGGTTATATGGGATGTCAGCCTCTTGCAGCCAGGAGCATACAAGTTGCACCACCGGGGAGATTGTTGGCTATAACAGTGTTTCTATGGGGAATTATCTTGGCCTGCTCTGCAGCCACCCATTCGTATGCTGGACAATTACTATGTCGGTTTTTCCTAGGGTGTACTGAAGCGTTTGTATCGCCAATTTGCATGCATCTCTCGTCATCTTTTTACACGGAGACACAGCAACCATTGAGAGTTGGAATCTGGTTTTCTGGGAATGATTTTGGAGGGATTCTCAGCTCTTTCATTGCCTTCGGCTTAGGCCACATTAAAGGTCACCTCCTGCCCTGGAAGTATATTTTCATCGTTTATGGATGCTTATCGCTAGTGTGGGGATTAGTTCTTTTTGTATTACTCCCAGATTCTCCTAATAGTTGTCGATTTTTGAGTTTGAGTGAGAAAGCGTATTTTGAGAGATGCCGTCCTCAATCCCGAGTAGATAGCAGATGGACCTGGAGCCAATTTACCGAATGTATGTTGGACATGAAATCATGGCTCATTGTGGCATTGGTAGTGTTGAAAATCTTGCCGAATGGGGGTATCATATCGTATGGTTACATCATAATTGAAAGCTTTGGCTTTTCCAACATTGAGACAACGATCTTGAATGTTCCTACTTCAGTCATCACTTGGATAGCCATCGTGTCGTCGGGGTATATCTCCACCAGGATTCCCAACTCTAGGTGCTTGGTCATAGCTGGTACAGCCATTCTACCTGTGATTGGGGCTGTGCTAGTGTACAGTGGAAAGGAGAAAGGAGTGAAGCTTGTTGGTTATTTCTTTTTGTGTGTGCAACCATCAACGTTTCCGAATGTACTTGCACTTTCAACATCAAACTTTCGATCTAGTCAAAAACGGATCACAATGGCTGGCATTATTTTTGTTTTTTACTGTGGTACAAACATCGCTGCTCCCCAGCTCTTCAGGAGTGATGAATACCCTAATTATCCGACTGCTTTCAAGACATGGATCATCTGCTTAAGCCTAACTATATTGGTTGCGGTGGGCACACGGCTATATTTAAAATGTGAGAACCAAAGGAAACAAAAAAGACTTGATGCTGGAGAAACACCTCCCGAAGGAGTTATTACAGACAAGCAAAACCTCTCACTAAGGTATTGCTACTGAGATAACTTGACTCTCAGTGGTATTCTGCATTCACATTTTCCTCTGCTTTAAAATCATATACTTATATAGGTGAGAACTCCCTTAACTTTTAGTGAGTTTCGAAGGACGATATAGCGGGCTGCGCAGACACGCACGGCCGCCGTAAACGTAAAGAGGACAGTCAGAAAACCCTTTAGAGTTTATTAATAAATTCCAAAAAGGCAAAATCTCAAAAGAGGAAGAATTTGAGAATTTCGCCTCTTATAAGATGGTTAATGCCTTCGTCGTCAAGAAGCCTGGTTAGCTCAATCGGTAGAGCATTTGACTCTTAAACATCATAAGGTCAATCAAAAGGTTGCGGGTTCGAGCCCCGCATCGGGCTTACTTTTTGCATCGTATTGTCAGGCGTAACTCAACTTGACGCACTTTTTTAAAGTCTAGCAGCTTTCGGGCCACTGGTGGTCCCAAGATTTACAGGGGTGAGACGAGTTCATCTCTAGTCGGAGACATCAAGTTTACCTGGGCTAAGTCTATGGTTTAAAAAGGCCGACATGAGTACGTCCAAAAATTAAAAAACAAAGAAGAGATGTAGAAACACAAGAAGAGTCCACTGCCATTAAGGATTTTTGAGAGTCTTCAAGCTATACGTTTGAGCATTTTCATTGTTGGCATTGTTCTTTGAGGGCCACGCCAACATTCTGAGCCTTATCTATGCGCACTTTGGTAAACCACTGTTTCACAACAAAGCACCCTGAATATCCCTGTTACGTCGTGAGAAATAGAGGCTCCAAGAGTTTTCACTTCTAGTGTACTTACATCCACTTTCGTAAAAGCTCATCTCCGTTTCTTCATCCATCTACATCAATCTGGCATGGACATTAAGCCGCTCCGCTTGAAATTTTTGTGCACTACCAGATCAACCACCCTGATCTATCTACCTTCCTTCCTCAGTTCCTGGGAATTTGCTTGGGCCAACTAGCTCCTTCCTCTTCTTAGATGTCACTTTCACAGCCTCCCCGCACGCCCACGGGGTCGGCTTTCGCTGACATGACTCCCATCACTCAAACCTCTCTGCGAGAGTACGATACTCATGTCGAAGTGGTCTGTCGACTCAGACCTTTCAATGAAGAAGAGGCTCAAAAATACAACGGTGCAAGTCCTGTCGACATCATCGACAACCACAACTTGTGCATTCACCACAAAGATGCCCTGAATGTGTTCACGTTCGACAGAGTTTGTGGAGAAACAACGAGTCAGGAGCAGATGTACGAATTGGTGGCAGCGAAGACGATTGAGAATACGTTCAAGGGTTTCAACGGCACGATACTCGCATATGGCCAGACTGGTGCTGGCAAAACGCACACGATGTTTGGCGGGTCCGACGCCCCTGGCATTATTCCTAGAATTGGACATGATATCTTCTCCCGTATAGATGGAGCGCTGCCTGATATTGAGTACACTGTGGAGGTTTCTTGCATGGAATTATATATGGAGAAGATTAATGATTTGCTTAATCCCTCGGCTTCTGAGTTTGCCATCCACGAGGATAGGGCCAATGGTGTGTACGTGAAAGGGTTATCTCATGCGTTTGTATCAAGCGAGCTGGAGCTAGCTTACGTTGTGGATTTGGGCAATCTGCATCGAACATCTATGTCCACTCAGATGAACGCCGATCTGTCCCGCTCCCACGTAATCATTCGAATTGTTCTTACGCAGAAGTCTCTTGGCGGGGAATTTACTAAATCGAACCTATTTCTTGTGGATTTGGCGGGTTCAGAAAAAATAGATCGCACCGGGGCTACAGGGCAGGGCCTACAGGAGGCAAAGAAGATCAACTTGTCTCTTTCTTGTCTAGGTCTTGTGATCAATTCACTTACCGAGCCCTCATCAACACACATCCCTTATCGTGATTCCAAGTTGACACGCATTCTTCAAGAGTCGCTAGGAGGAAACTCAAGAACTACACTCATTGTCAACATTTCTCCCGTACCCTCAAGTGTCAACGAGACTATCTCAACCCTACGGTTTGGGTCGAGAGCTAAGAAGATAAAGAATTCTGCTCACGTCAATACCGAGCCATCTGTCGAATGGCTCAAGGCGAGAGTCAAGTCACTTGAGCAGGCTAACAAGACTCTAGAAGAGCAACTAGAAGCATACAATAGATCATCGGCTGTGAGTCCCAACGTGAGCCTCTTTAGTCCGCGAGGTTCCACAACGATTTCTCTCGCATCCGATCGGCCTGGCGCCCTGAATGAAGAACTTCAAAGAAAGAATAGGAAAATCGAGAGTCTTGAGAAGCAACTCTTGGACATGAGAATGAACCAGGTCAAGCAGCAACATGAGGAAGACCTGAAGCTCTTCAAATTAGAGACCGCTCTTCATAGGCTCAATGATAAGCTCAGCGACGTGGAGCTCATTAACGAAAACTTACGCAAGCATCTTCTTATAAGTGAGAAAATCATAGAGTCTCGAGACCACAAGATCGAGAAGCTACGACGGCTTCTTAATGAACAGCAGGCGTACGTTCAGCTGGAGAGCATCCACTTTGATAGCAAGCTACGAAAGTTACAGGAGAAGCTTGAAAATCAGAAGCTTCTGGAGGGAAAACTTCTCGATGACAGCGGAGCCAATGTACTAGAGGAGCTATATAACTCTAGAAAGCTGGCTGATGAAGCTATCCACAAGATCGATACGTCCTCGCCTAAAGCAGTAGCCGGCGACAAGCAAGACGCACCTAAATCTCCAAAGTTTGGCCTTAATCTACGGATTGTCAAGCCTGTTCGTGGAGGGGGCCACTTATCTACATAATGCTCAACTCTGTACTGTTTCGCAGCCATTGGCGAAGTAACAGAAAGCTAATGAATCGGCAAGTGCAGCAAGGAATGGAAGAGCCGACGAAAAAGCAATTTGGCACACTCCAGTTTACATCGACAACTCCGGCTTTCATTTTCCCTTTTTATTTTCCATCTCTTTCTCTTTCCGACTTTTACTGATAACGTTTCCCTTTCCTTTTTTTTCGCCCACCTTCGGAGTCTCCTCATTTGGAGCGCCAGATCGCACCCCCCACAAAATGCACTCTTGAGGTTATAAAAAGGTCACTAGACTCAAATACAACTTCTTTACCCCAAAGTGTTCGTGAACCACCTATGCATCTACTCTTGTCATTGCAACCCAGTGGTAGCCTACAAGGTATGTGAGCACTCCACCTTTTAGATTTATTGACATTTGCTAACTGCAGTGTTACGAGTAAAGGAGGGCAAGAACCGGATAAGAGCGAACGTCAAGGGGGAATTCGGTATCGGTGGTCGGACCAACTTTGTGCAAAAGATACATGTTTTTGCTATATTAAACAAACAGTATATTGCTGTTGCTAGAAGCGCTGGCTTGGTACAACTATATGAAAAGGTGCTGAAACCCCCCGGATTGGACTGCTCAGGATCAACCACGTATAAGCTTGTCAAAGAATGGAAGAACTCTACCACGGGGCCACGAGATCCGATTATCGGCATTGGGGCATTCAGAAACCAATACATGTACACATGCTCGGGAGAGGGCAAATTGGTTATACGAGACTTGATCAATGACGATGCTGACGACTCAGTTAAACTGTACATTATTGACGGACCTTTGTCTGCTGTTACTATTGAAGCGATTCCTCAGTCAACACATATCCTTGTTGCAGCAGGCGGGAAAGGAAATAACTTGAAGTTGTATGACTTCGATTTTGTCACTCATGATTTCGCCTCAAATTTTGAGACTATTGTGAACCTGGTGGGCCACATGACACTGATTGGATTAGTAATGTCTGTTCCCGAAGGTCGTTCTTTGCTTAGACGCTCCCTTCCTATCCGCAATTCTTTTGTTGACGTTCGACGGTTGGTGCCAGTTCTCGATACTACTCCAAGTAAAACATGTGCTAAAAAGGATTCCGGTGCATACTGGGTGCTGAGCACCTGTTTCTGGAAGCAGGGCTCGGATCGAATGGTTTTTGCTGGCACTCAATTTGGTGAGTTGTACGTATATGGCATCGAAATGCCTTACGAGTTTGAATTACTACCTCGCAAGGTGCTCCTGCTATCTCAATTCTCCATTAACCAGTTGCTAGTGTTCAATTCTGGTAGATACTTGTTTTTCTCGGATTCCATGTCCAAGGCTGGCGTCATCGATATCAAGACGCTTGAAGTCGTCAATTTCTATGACTACCTTCGCATTGGCCCAAGCATATCTTCTAGGGTCTACACCTCCGAGGGTACCTCGAAGGTCTCGCTGCACAGCAACCTCTCGAGGTTCCTGCCGATCTACATGATCGCCACGACAATCGATGGAGCCATTAGAATTTACAAGCTTAGTGATAGTAACGAAAAGAAACTCTGCTTCCAATCCACCAACGCAGGTGTGATACCCAATTTCGATTTCCTTGAAAGTGACCCTTATACAAGGTTGAACGTTCTATTCGGCGAGACCTTCTCACAAGAAAGCAACGCACAAAAGCCAACGGAGTCTTCGTCTGCTAAGAGGCGTAAAGCAACCGTTAGCTCGTCTGATGCAAATTTTATAATGCATTCCTCGAGCCACCAGGGCCGGAACCATAATGTGCTTACGACAAGTCATGATCACAACAATGATGGCCTTGTCAATGACATTAAAACAATGAGACTAGCGAACTAGCGCATTTCATTTGCAGTCTCCTCGCTAGGAGCAAATGAGTAAAGGGATGCCTCCTCAATCTCATCATCATCATTACCCTCACTGATTTCTTTCCAAGAAGCAATTGTGAGAACAACAAAGCCGACAATAACCAACGCATCACCAATTAACTGCATGATACCAAGAGCATTTCCAAAGATTACCCATTCAACGACTCCAATCAAGAAGATGGTTACCAATGAACTGACTGAGGACAAGACGGGAGAAGTCAATGCCATTAGGGAAAGGAACCCAGCACTAAACAACAAGTTGGACACAATTGAGCCAAAGATGTAGAGCCAAATAATAGCAGTCTTTTCTCCGTAATTGAACAAGTTAAAACGATGAATGTGGAAAACCTCAATACAAAATACCAACAAAAGCAAGAAAATCACCGTGAAAAAGCCCAAAAGAGACATGACAAAGTTTGAAAATGTCAGTTGACGTCTTGGTGTCACAACCACGGATAAGTGAGCAGGCACGCAGACGTATTTCTTATATAAAACCTCGTAGTATCCGTACAACACTGCACCAATGGAAATGATGAGATTGCCCCAAAACCTATATGGATATTGCTCTTTTGAGTCCAGGGAAGAGTCAGAACCAGAGTATGCAACAACGAACACACCAGCAATGGCAATAATAACTGAACTCGCTTTGAGCCACGAGAACTTCTCGTTCAACAAAGGAATGGCAAACGCATAGGCGGTAAACGCAGAACAATTGTAAATAGCGGTGACATCAGAAGCATACGTCATTGCCATGGCACCGTACCACGTGAAACCAGCGGTATTGAGTACGAGAGAGATCAAGCCGACTTTGAAAGCAACGTATTTGAAAGAAGGGGTAGTCATGAAGCTACGTATGCATGAGGTTATGGAGCTTGAAGCCGAAAGGTGAGGGTTCTTTTCCACCAAGGCGCCCAAATTACTGGTGCTTTTGTCGCCGTTCACATTGGGCTCGTACACAAGAATGGACGAGTGGTACACATTGTGGATTTGTTTCACGACACATCTTTTGAAGTAGTTCCACGGGTGGAACCTTGCGGCCACGGGGCTGGAGGTTTGGGGGTGGCCGGCCTCGTTTTGCAAGAGAAAAGCGTTGGAATTGAGCCGCTCGTAGCGGACCCCTCGAGCGCCACGGGCTTTGCCAATTGTCTTGAACAAAGACACAAAGAATGCCTGGAGCGGCCACAACGTCCACCAAGAGCCGTGGGTGACGAGCAAAAGGATGATGGGCTCGCCGAACCCAAGCTTATATGCTTGAGAGGTAAACTCAGTTTGGCATACAAACGCCGTCAAGGATAGTAAGAAAAGCAACGAAACATAGATGATTTTCGTCTTGGAAGCCTGCTCCTGAGAGGCAACGCTGGCGTTGCCCGGATGATTTAGTTCTGTGATGGCCATATTGAAGGTTCCGAATTAGACTAAAGAGTAGGCCTACCGACGTAAAAATCGCGATCATGGAATCAAAAATAGTAGGAGGGTAGGTCACGTGGCAGACCCGGCCGCTAGCGAGGGGACTCACAAAGTGCCTTGATGCAAGAGAACAGATGCTGCAAGGAAAGTGGTACCTGAAGTGAAGGATAATGGAAGTATAAAGTGAATAGACGAAAAAGACTAAATTGGATGCGTTTGCAAGGTTTAATAAAAAAATGATAAAAAAAAATTACAAGTTCAGCCTCCTGGTCTAATTTCATGGATTGCTTAGGGAGGTAGATCGTCATGATGTATTTGCATTGTCTCGGGCTGCTTACAGAAAGGCTGCGAAAACCTGGAGAAGGTCAAGTGACTGGTGAAGTTGAAGTGAGCAGGGTACCAAGAAAGAGAAAAGATGTGATTTGAAGCACGGTCTTGACATGATGATGTTTTAGATGAAAGTTCTGCCTATTTTACAATTCATGTTGTATCGAGTCTGTCCATCAAAGTCTATATAGATGAAGAAATCCTTCGGTTTTCTCTTCACACTCTTTTCTGTTCCCTCCAGTTTGAGAAAGCAGCGATGCTGCTAACAGCATGGACATCATGATTTCATCGTTGCTGATGTTTGGCTGTGACTCTACTTATGTAGAATACATACACCGTGCGTCCTGATGATGAAGGTTCTATGTAGAGCAGAATGCATATCAAGGCTCCTTCGTAGGATTGCAACCCTTAATCTAATTGGCGGTCGTAGGCTTCAAGGAGAGATCATACCTCTGCTACCCTTCTTCAGGAAGTTGACGGTCATAAATTATGCTGGTTGTATACCACTTGAGGCACACTTGTGGCAGGTCTCGCAACCAATCCCGCTGAGGCAGCGAATGTAGTGGGCCACATAGTATAAAGAAGATTTGGTTGCAAAGCATGGAATTTGGATCAGAAGAAAATTCAGAAGTAGCATCTCAGCAGAAGTCGTTGATATTGAGAGTAAGACTATTATACTTCGAAGCTTGCCGCTTTGGGCGTAGCCCAGGAAAGAGCGTGGTGTAGTCACACGACACACGAAGCACCTTGAAAACCGGCACCATAGTTCGTACTTCCATACATTGTCATAGTCTACACAGCAAGATTAAAAAAAATTATACTCAGACGTTAGAGAAGCCCAGAACCTTGCACATCGTAGGGTCTTGCCAGGTTGAGCATCCTATATACTCTCTTTTGCAACCAGTGCAATGGATGGTGAAAAACCTGAGGACGACATGCTCATACATGCGATGAGCCTAACAAGTATAGTTGCTTAGCTGGAGTGAAGCTTCTTCTTTTCGCTCTTCTCTTTCTTTTGTGAATCTTGCTAGCTCTTGCAGTGATCACTAGAGGGGTTAGCACTATAACTACCAGAGTACGTCGGCTTCGATACACCGCAAAACCACCAAACCCCGAGCCAAAAGCTCAAAATTTACATTGGTCAAGAAGAGTTTTACCTATTATTTTTATGTTTCATTTTTAACTTCCACCGTCCTCTCCAGCTCCTCCACCTCCCTTATCAGGAGTGTGTACGGAAACCCTCCGTAGTGCACACTTGGTAAGACTACTTGACTGACCCACTCTATTTCCTAGTGGCAAAACACAAGCCTAGCAATTGCCACAGACTAAACATACTTTACGTCTTTGACCATGTCAGAACAACACAGAGACACTTCTGTGTTTGGTGACGAGGACAACAGTCCCTTCCCCCACCAACTGGGGCTCGCCAGCCTTATCCAGTCCCAGGGGCCCGATAAGAAGATGTCCAACTCCTCGAAGGATAATGTTGACAACGAGTTGGATGCTGATCAAAACGATAAGGATATTGACGATGAGTCGATGTTGCTTTACAGAAGCGACAGAGAGCAGTTCAACACCGTGCACATCAACTACGAGAGCAGGGTGACGAAGCTCCTTGGTCCTGAGAGTAACGCCAAAATCGTGATAAGCGAGACAGGCAAATCCAATGAGGGAATGGCTGATCTGCTGAAGAAATACGTGGTGTACACCATCAAGCTTGTCAACCAGGATAACTCCAAGGAAGAGATTCAAACTAGGAGGCGGTACTCGGACTTTGAAAGCTTGCGTGACGTTTTGACTCGCGTATACCCACTTCTTCTCATTCCTCCCATTCCTCCTAAGAACTATTTTTCGTTCAATGTTTTCAATGGCCTCGTGAGCAACGTCAACGGCGGCAACTCTCATACTAGCCACCAGCCAGGGAGCCCTTCCGACTCTCCCACAGAGTCGAACCAGGGTACTTCTTACACGTACATCAATTCCAAACACTTGAACAAGAACAAGCTCGTTGAGCACCGCAAACGTCTTCTTTCCAACTTTTTGAACAACTGCTTACAAATTCCTCAGGTCAGGAACCTCGAGTTTTTTGCTAAATTTTTGGATCCTTCGGCAAATTGGTCTGATGAGATAGAGTTGATCTCTAGTCAGCTACCGAAGTCGATATACCAACTGAACCCCGAGAACGGCCTTAAGACAGATGAAATCTACGCCAGCTTACCCTTACCGCCTACGCAACATGGCTTGACGTACCAACTACTAAAACCTTTGAAGAGCAAAAAGAAATTCATCACCCAAACAACTAGCCGATTTTTGAATAGTGGAAACAGTAACCCTGAAACCACTGAAGAAACGACTCTGAATAGGAGCTCGAACGAGACGGAAGCAACCTATGAAAATCATGACCTAAAGCTGATCAAATTTAAGACATCAAGCTTGGACAACATCAACAAGAAGATCATGGAGAGCTTCATCGGCCTATCGAACGACTATGTGGAGCTTGGCAGTGCTCTTAATTCCTTTTCCTTGATGCTTGCAGACTCGCTGAAGGATCGGGCAGGCAAAAATATCGACGAAGACGACGTAAAGCTCGATTTGATTGCAGATAAAATTGGCGTTGCGTTTGATAGGTCCTACATTGCTATCAATGCGCTTGTGAGTGAACTGGAAACCAAGTTCTCGGAACCATTGGGCGAGGCAGTTCAATACGATGCAATACTCGGCTCGGTGAACAAATTTCAAGCACGCAAATCCAAACAGAGAGATGTTATTGACCAGGAGCTATACGAGAAGAGGAAAGAGCTCACAGAGCTACAAAAGAATAGCCATATTAATGGTGAAAACGGCAGTATACCAAGACCAGTTAGTTCGAACGATGCGGACCAAGCGAACAACATCAGGAGTGATGCGTCCAAAGCTGAGAAACTGGCTATGTTTCTAGGAATGGGATCGCTCAAAAGAATTACCAAGTATGTGAGTGACATCATCGATCAGAATCCGGAAGAAACTAAAAGAAACCGCATTGCCTATTTACAAAAGAAAATCACAACTCTTGAGAAATGTCAGACCATCATGCTTCAAGACATCTCTTTCATTGCCAATGAGTTGGAGCTGAATACTAAGATGTTCAAGAATAGAGAACTTAAAACAATCTTCCAGATCTTGCTCAACTACAACAGCATACTCATGTCGTGGGCTAAGAAAACATTGTATATCTGGGAGGAAATAAAAGAAGAGATTGAGGCTCTATAGCTACAACTGATCAAGATAGCTAAGAGCAGCAACTCCCCATTTTTCGGCGCCCTTATAATTCGCTAAGTCGCGAGGTAAACCTCTGATTGCACCAGCAAGCCGTTTTCCATCCTCTGGATACTTCTCTGCAAACCTTGAAAATGGGTGAAGGTATGTTCTTATGGTGAAAACAATAGCGCCCAGCTCTGGCAACTTGGTGAGAGTTTGACGTTCGCTGCGATAATGAATTTGATTCGCTGCGTCGAAATTGAATTCTTTCTCGGGCTGCAAATAGTCCTTGTGATAACCTTTGTTGTCATCATCAACGTAAAATTTTTCATGAGTCTGGATCGAGAAATTGGACCTCAAGACAATTTCACACGGAGCAAGACGATCAAAATAGCGATTCATCGACTTCTTGAGTTTCTCCTCATAACCAGGGATTGGAGCGTGAATGCTAGTGAGTGGCTTGTCAAACTTGTTTATTGGGTCAAAACCCGCAGCAAAAGCAAACACACCGCCCTTAAAAAAGTACTCATCTCCATACTTCTCATCCTTTCTGCTGGGATCTTTAAGTAAAATAATGAAATCCTCCTGGATTGTTCTGGTCAACGCTTCCAAAAGCTCAGTTCTAGAGTGGTTGGCTCTTCCCGAAAGCGGAAGCCGTTCACCAGTGATTGTATTTAAGATGTTCTTCTCGTCCTTCTTGAAGTACATAGGAAACTTACTACACATGTACTTCAAAACAGTATCGTAGAACTCTCTTATGGCAAGATCCGCCTCTGGAGACTCAAATAGAGTGCTTGATCTCAAATCTTTTTCCTTTGGGTACTTTGGGTTACAGTTGTGGAGAATCTTTCTCTTTTCCTCGAGGTCATCCAAGTAAGTGTTGTCGATCAAGAGCCATTCCTTGATATCCAACTTCAGAATGCCCATCGTCATGCGATACTCCTTATCCTTGTAAGGGTACGATTTCAAAGGCACCTCATTTCTCCAATCAAAGTCAGAATGTACTGAACTCACCAGAAACGATTTAGAAGCACTCTTGATCTTGCTCGATTTAGCAGCCGGTGCTCCGGCCTTGCCAGTCTTGCCTGCTTTGTTACGTATGTGCCATGCCACCAATAGAGCCGCCGCAAGAACCAAGTAATAATGGACAGGGACGTGAAAGTCTTCCATTCACAGTAAAAAAACAAAAAACAAAAAGAACTCGAGGTTGGTTACGCTAGGGAAGAACTGTCAGCTTTATAGTGCGGAATTGGCGATAGCGCACTGTGCTGATAAGGATATGCTACAGGACGACTTGAAGAGGGTTTTCTATAGTGGAAGACGCAAAATGACTCAGATAATGCATGCAAGGAGGACGAATGACAAGAAGCCGTTGATTTTGCTTTTTGGTGACACTAGAATGGGCGTACAGTGCCGTTGCCAACGTATGGAATCGGTTTCCTAATTTGACTCAAATGCGTACATAGTACCCGCCCAGACGCACTCGAATTCGCAGCCATTTTGTGTTCAGGCTGGGGAAAACGGGAGGTGATTCCCGAACACCCGCAAAGACTCGTAATGGGGCACTAAGAAGGAAACATGTTTCCGATGTTTGGTGGTTTGATTGCTATTGGGGAGAAAACATGGGAAAATGAAACATGAAGATGGTCTCGATCCTCGATGCATGTGCAGAGGTTCCTCTACATGTCCACAATCATCTATTTCTGAGAACTAACGATTTGAGGGAGAATTCAATGAATTTGTAACTTTGAGGTGATACCTCACTCCACTCATACCTATCTTACTACGGCAGAATCTCTTAAAGCATAGTTCTCTTCGATTTCACCTCCACCTCCATCTTCCCTGCGTAAAAGTTCTTCATGCTCCGCGCTGGCGATGCTTGAAATCAACGTACCTGAAATTCACATCTAGACCGCCCTAAATCACCCAAAAAGCCATGTCTCTACCGCTAAAGCTGGTGGCTGGGATCCTCACTGACGCTCAGAAGGCAGCAATCGCCCTGACGTTGGCTCAGGATCTTAGCTCTAGTGAGAATTCTATGGCATTGGCAGATCTCATCAGAGACGTAGATGAAGATACAATGAAAAAGATCTTGCCAAATGTGAAAGAAGAATGTTTGAAGGCAGTTAGCAGTGGGGACTCAGAGGCAACAACTAGCACGATAAACTATGCGAACTCCTCAGCTGAGATTTGTACTGCCATTTTGCAGCACGTTCTACAGTTATTAGAAGCATCTCTTGAAGGTGTGCAGATATTAAGAAAAGGAGAACATTATGGCTCAGAGGAACCGTTGCGGAACGAGGAAATTTTCAATGTTGTTCAATTCTTGGCCCAATTTTTTCTGAATGTGTCTCTCGAAGCTAACCCTTTGGCTGAGAAAGTGGATGAGGTAGTTCTACTCTTTTTGGGTCACATCGACGATGAGGTTTCAAGAATGGCTTTAAGTGCCATTCGCTGGAGAGTTGAATCAATTGCAACTCGGGCTTCTCGAGATGAACAATTTGCTACGTATTTGTGGAACATTGTATTTGATCTGTTGCAGCCACTCGCCACGAAACAACACACTCACAATGCATACGGGTTGTGGCTTCGATTGGTAAGCACTAAAAACGTAAATCTTCTGGATGACCTGTATTTCCAGAACTCGGTGGTAAGCAAAGACAATTACTGGAAAACCCTTCAAAAGGGACTAGCTGGCAATTCTCACGAAATTAGAAAGTTCTGCTTGTCTATTCTCCGGTTCTCACTCCAGTCTATAAGCAAGTCATTTGATACGGAAGCTCTTCTGTGGGATATGGCCTACGTAAAGGAAGGCTTGGAGGAATGGAGCACGTATACAACCCTTTATGAGATTGTGGGTATCGACACATCGTTGCACCAAGCACAAGGTGCCCAGAATGAGATCTTGGACTTGTTTACACCTGAGTCACGTATACATCCCTCTTGGGGCTTCTGCCTTCTCAGCACTGGGTTCAAGTCTTCTATGAACTCAGTGAGGAAGTATTCTGCTCAGCTATTGCTCTCGATCAAATCTGAAAATCTTCATCTACTCAAGTATGGCTTGCCATACTTAAAGGAGACTTTCTTGCCATACATGCTTCAGTCTTCACACTTTACTGTCAGACCCTCGAACTCCCTCACTAACGAGTTGAGCTGCGTTTACGGAGCACAGCTAGTGAACTTCATCGCTAATGTTTTCCACTCTTTGAAAACACAGGAAGACTATGACATGGTAAGCTCCTCGATTCTAGAGGTCCTTGTCAGCATTAGAGAGACGTTTGACGCGGTAAAGATCTACACAGCATTGGGGATTTTGAAGGGCTTGCAAGGAAAGCACGTCTTGCGTTATGGGATTTGCGACAAATTAATCGTAAAGCTTTTCGATGATTTTTCTGAGGGTGAGCTCTTCCGGAGAGCTTTACAGACAACCATCTTGAAATTGATCTTGTGTTTCAAGCTCGAGAACATCGAAAATTTCAACTCCATTATGAACACTTTCATCAATTTTAATGGAACCGAAATTGTTGTTGAAAACCAAAGAGAGATACTTGAATATTTAAAACAATCACAAGTTACCTCGACCGATATACTCAATCACCTCAAAGCTTCAGGTGTAATAATCCATTCCTCATTCCTTTGGTATATTTTTATGAAGATGACTGACTCGATGGAAGATGTAACGGAATTGTTACAAAAGGCAGATGACCAAACGACTCTTTCATTAACGGCATACGACTTCAGAGTCGGACAAATGAAACACCTCGACGCAAGACTAGGTGTTATCATCGAAAGGGCTATTGAAGGTAAGGAAATTGAGTCCACATACTCTATTCTATCGAGGATCCCTAATCAAAACTTGCCATTGACTGGCGATGTTAACATCGAGAACCTTTGGGATCTGTTAACATTGAACTTCCAGTCTGATAAGTTCGACGAACTTCTTTTGGGTATGAGTAAACTCAAATTTTTGAATAATGTTGTTCCTTTGGCAAAACGTACCAAGGGCCTCTCTGAAGCGATGGAGCTTCAAGAGGTGATGTTTTCGAACTCCACTGGTTTAAAGTCTCGAAATGATTACTACAAACTAAGGGAAGAAGGTATTGGACAGCTTCACATTCACTATCAGCGAATTCTTGAAAGACACTACGAGCCAGAAATGGATTCAGTGCTTATTAGTACGCTCGCTTTCGGCACAACACATGCAACCACTCTTAGAGCAATATGCTTTATCATTCTTCTAATGCTTGAGCAAAAGGCTCACGACGAAGCGGCTATCACAGCTGCTATCTTTGGTATGTGCGAGTCATGGGAGGAGCTCAGCAATGAGCGCCTTAGGCTTTCCGAGAAAGAATTGCACTGGGCTTGTATTGATGTGATGTTTCATCCTGTCATTCTCGACAAAGCCTGCAATGAGGAGTTTGTGAGTGATGCTGTGGGAGCTTTCTCACAGTCTATAATAGAGAACTCTTACGGAAGACGTGGCTTGATTCCAAGAATGATCAAGCGCCTCTCAGATTATCAAGTCCAAAATCCTTCAAAATTTGAGCTGCTCTCTTTTATCCCGGAAGCTCTTGTACGCATAGCATGCCATCGCCAGGTTGCGTCGCATGCATTCAAGATTGAACCGCTCATTGGTGAAATCTACGATAGAGAGCTTGCGCCTGCTCAGTCAAGCATATATGAGAACGTGTACGGTCCTGAAGAAATCCTGGGGAAGGTGTGGCTTTTTGCCATTCTCAATTCAATAAAGTCAGAAAGACTTGCTACTGCTTTGATTGATTGTATTCTTGGCGAAAACGATGAATTTCGCATGGTTAACATTACGAAACAAACGGACGGATTTGAAGAATTCGTGAGATGTCTGTTGGCAAAAGTTATCTTGTCAGTAATCAACAAAGTATCATCTGAGAAGGTTAGGCTGGGTTACTTCGAGAAGTTCAATTATTTCATTGAGAACGATCCCAGTCCTTTAGTGAGGATCTATTTTGAATGGGTCATTGCTCTTCATTTACTCAAGAACCATGCATTATCCGAAATTTATTTTAAAAAGGTGGCCGATTCGTTGGAGTCACACGAAATGAAACCTACAACGGTGACCATTTACGAAAGAATTTTGTACTTGATGATCACATCTCTCGACGAAAATCTTGAGACAAAATACTTGACTAGACTTTTGACCATAATTGTTCCTGCCGCATCAACAAACAAAGCCATAACTCGTCATTTCTCGATGTCGCTAGCTACCTCTGTTCATGAGGAGATTTCAAGAAAGCACTTGCCATTAGATGAAACGCTAATCACCTTGGTGGAAAATATGTACAAAAGTGCTGTGGCTTCGAGCGCCTTTGGACAGTACAGAAGTGGAGATGCTCTTTTATGGGATATCGTGAACGATTTCGACTTGGTGAGTATCTCAGGTGGCATTTTGCTTAGACTCTGTGACAGAGAAATTGACTTCGTTACTACTGAGCAATTCAACCGCTACCTCACAAAGGAACAAAAAGAGATTTTGAACTGTCCGGTCGGAAGAGACCGCATACACCTCTGGGTCGCCAAGATCAAAGCAGATCAGCAACACAACAGGGACCTTGAGGAGGCAAGTGCTGCATCTCTGATGCCATTGCAAACAAAGAGTGGCGCTTGGAGTATGGTGATGGATGTGAAAGATTCAGCCACTGGTGACGATGTGAAACGCAGTGACCTCATTGTTGTGGCGTCCTTAGTTTCGAAGGCGCCTAATCTTGGAGGAATATGTCGACTCTGCGATGTTCTTGGGGCCGGATTGATGACAATCTTCGACATGAAGATGACAAAGAATGCACAGTTCAGAAACGTTGCTGTCACAGCTGACTGTTGGATGCCGATGAAGGAAGTGCCTTCATCCGATGTCAGAGACTACCTCAGGGAAAAGAAGATGGAGGGTTATACCTTGATTGGCCTCGAACAAACCGACAAATCAGTTGTGCTCAATAGCGAGCTCAAGTTCCCCAAGAAGTCTCTCATCTTGCTTGGCAGAGAGAAGGAAGGAATCCCTGGTGAACTTCTTGTTGAATTGGACTTTTGTGTTGAAATCAAACAGGTGGGGGTTGTCAGATCCATGAACATCCAGACCGCTACAGCAGTTATTTGCCACGCTTATTCTCTGCAGCATTGCTAATGTACATAGTATTAATAGGGCTAAAACATAGCACCATCTTGGTCGTGTAGATCTTGCTCAACCACAGCATCAAGGGCACTAACAATCTGTCCGCTGTATTGCTTCGCCATAGCAATTGCTTTCAAAAGCACAGGTGGCTGAACACCTTTTACGTTCAGGTTATTTGAGTAGGTAGCCAAATTAATGTTAGTTACTGGGGAAATGACTTTGTTATCGTACCAACCCACCAAAAGGCCACACTCTAGTACTTGTTCCTCTTCAACAGATGGCTCCATTATTACATTACCGCCGGCGACACCAAAAGTAATGAACAATGGGGGAGAAAACTTCTTGACCTCAAAGACGTCGGAGAGATATTGGGCATTTTCCCAGTCGTCGGAAAAAGTGGGCTGCTCCTCGATTTCCGTATCGTCTGTCTCTGACACAAGGAGTGGTAGCCTGGCCGAACTTAAAGCCAAATACGAGGTCATGCTGATTAATGTTAAGGGATAGCATTGATGAGACACAACAATGCAGTCTATGAAAAGCTTGAAGCTGTACTTCGACGTGAGATGCAAATTTTTTACCGGGAAGTTCTTCTCAAAGAGCTCAGTCATGTTGAATTTCAAGTTCAGCACAAAATTCGAGTCGTCACGGAACCCAGACACGTCGATGTCCACTTCAATCAAATTAGGCTCTTTGGCTATTAGAACAACTTTCGCTTTGACACTGACAATACACTCACTGCCATCGGCCATTCTGATTCTGGCAGATCCATTGGAGCTCGGTAGAAAAGCTGTTTTGGCCTCTAGAGGTCTGAATTGGTAGGGCTTTCTTCCATCAGGACGTATTGGAGGAGTCAGCACCAACGAGTCATAAATGTAAGACCGTTCAGCTGGCGAAAGAATCATGTATTAGCAAGTGTGAGTGATCCTGATTGTTAGTGATGGTCTCAAGATGAGCATTTTTCTAGAGTGTGTACTGCAGGGAGAGCTTCTTATGGCTGCAAAGAACCTATAACCAGAGCCAGAGAGGTACAATGTTAGGACTTGATAGTGAGATAGGTGAGCTTTCTGAAGAGCTTGTCTGAATTGGCTAAGCTGATACAATATTCTTACTTCACCTTCGTTGACTTATTTAATGGCCAGATACGAACCATACGCCTAGTAACGAGATGCGTTATTCAAACCATATGGCAAAACGAATATGAGGACATTCCGAAGAAATCACAGAGAAGGCGTTTATTGTCTTCAGGCTTTGCAATATCTCAAGTGTGTGATTATTTGGATGTAGATATATGGCCTGCTAGTTCTGATGCGCGCACGCCCATCATTGAAAACAAAGCGCTACAATCATAATGGGACTTCACTTTAGACTTACCTACCTTCTTTGATGTCGATTTTTTCAAACATTGGCGACTCTAGGACGATGGCGTCCTCTTCCGACGGTCGAGACTCCCAATGGTATCAGAAACCATCCAAGAAAGTCATACCTAATCACCTTGTGCCTCAAAAGAAAATCGGATTCCAGCTTTCAGCAGTTGCTAACAACAAAAGAGACCAGCAAGGCGGGAGAAGATCCACGGGCAATGATAGTGAAGGTTTTAAGTCAACAGAGTTTAACATCATATCCTTTGGCAACAAAGCACACAGAAATAGTACGGCTAGCTTCCAGGACTCATCGCTCCTTGCTTTAAAGGACCTGGCTTCCATTGAAAATGACGACCTTCCGTTGTACAACTATAATGAGGATCTTCCTCCTCCCAGATCGTTGTATGACTTGAACGATGAAAGCTCCTTGACCCTGAATAAGCCCACACAAAACATTGAGTCCTTTATCACCAAGGACCCTCGCAGCTTTCTGAATGCATTTGTCAGTAACGGTGCAGCTAGCAACGAATCGAAGACTGATAAAAAGAACATATCAAAGAACCCCTTGCAGCATAGTGAGTCGGCTGTTCTTGTGTTCGGGTATCCAGAATCAATGGCAACCCAAGTAATTGCTCATTTTCTGGAATTTGGAACCATACTCGAGGACTTTGAGGCAGCAAAGAACACCGCCACTACTTCTCCTGAGGAGATTTTTGAGGGACCAGCTACTGGTGCATTTATTAAGGCTGATGAAACTACAATTCATGAACACACCCCGAGTCCGCCTATACTTTGTGGTAAATCTTGGGTCAAGCTCACTTACGACAACCCATCTTCCGCAGCAGATGCTCTTCAAGAGTCTGGATCAGTGTTTAATGGTGCCCTAATAGGAGTGGTTCCCTATACAAAAGCTGCAGTGGAGAAGTTGCAAAACCGCAAGTTGTCTAGTACCGAAGACATTGGAGGTGGCCTACAAGGGTTACACATCGGAGATCTTTCCAGCAAAGTCGACAAAGGCGTCATTGGAGACTCTAATGACATACAGGCATCGTATATTAAGAGACTAGATATTAAGGATGGGTCTGAGATGTTTCTCAAGGCTTCGCTGAATGGCAATTCTACCAACTCAAACGATTCCAAAAAGCCAAAACAACAATTAGGATTGGTAGGAACGATATCCAATTACCTCTTTGGATTTCACGATTTATAATAAAGGAGTCATTCGCATTGTGTATTAATTTGGGTTCATAGAAATTATTGCCATGGTCTCTTCGACGGAGACGAACTCCGTTGTGGGGAACTCGACCTGGAGCGGTGTGTTGGAGAAGGCGAGCCCCGATGCGAGGGTGTGTAAAAGTTTCTCGTAGGAGACATGCGAGATGGTGAGAGCTGAGTTCTCTGGTTCATGGAAAGCCGTGTGGGAGTTTTGAGAGGTGAGTGTCTTGGAGATTGTGGCCTAATAAAGGAATCGTGACCCGTCCGAGTCATAAACGGCGTTGAAGACGTGATCCACGTATCTTCGTCGGGATGGCGATCTCTGGTGGAGGTATACAAGTCAGCAAATGAGGTATCGCGGTTGCTCCTTCTGAAGGTCCCGTTTTGAGTGGTACGATGAATATCCCTTGATGGAGATACGGAACGAGACGAAAATTGCTTATCAGCAAGAACACCCTTTATTCTGTTCCCCTGTATGTCGTGCGTGTAGAATGCATTCTCGTTTTGCAAGTGACCACGCCTGTCGTCATGGACTACCATCGACGAAGCAGCCATCGGGCCATAGGTAGCATCGACAATGGCGTTCTTTCTCAAGACCGAGGTTTTCGGAATCACGTACTTCTTGTTATACTCATTGAAGGTCTCCTGATAGATGATCTGCTTGTCTCCCACAAGCATCAAGAATTTGGAGACAAAAAAGTAGAGTGCTGAGCTGTAAGCCAAGATGACCAAAACAATCTTCCAGAACGCTGAGCCGATCAGTAGTTTTATGGTTAGCAATGTGACTGGACAGAAGGTCGCCAGTAAGTACAATTGGAATGAGGAAGGGTCCCATACTTTTAACACCCACACATCCTTTTCCACAAAATCAAAGTTGTAAGTGGTATCTTCCTCGTCAGATTCATCGTCAGACATCATTCGCAGACTCTCCTCGAAGTAAGAGAGTATCTTGCCAAAGATTCCTCTATCTGTAGAGCTGGAAACGCTCAGCTTCGAGACATTCGAAGCTTTTGGTTTAGCAGCATTCGTAGAGGAATTGAGCAATGTGTACTCACGGTTCGAGAGCCAGAACACGACAATTGCATTGATCACAGAAGTTGCTGCAAGAATCGCAAGCAACCCATTGACCAACCACATCCATTTGCTACTTGCCGTCACATCAGTCGCCACCTTTGGGTATTGAATGGGATCAGACGATCCCGTGATGGCTCTCTGTCTCACTTGTTGATAGACACTTTTGTCAGCACGAAACAAGTCATTTGATCTTCGGAATTTCACGTTCTTATGGTGATCCGCAAGCTTGCAGAGCAACGTAAACACCGTAGTTAGAGCAACTCCCAAGGGTAACGTGGTATGGACGTAGTCGTCCCAATCTATAGAAACGGCAGCTTCGTTTAAGGCCAATATAAGATCAAGCGGGTAAGCCTTGATCCTCTCCAGGAGGGAGACTCTTCGCAGGAAACGTTTGGCCATAGTGCGAATGAAGAGCGTGTTTGTTTGTTTTGCAGTGCGCACTATAGAAATTATCAGTAGTTGTTGCACTCTGTTGATAACAGAGATAATCGCCTCCAATGGACACTGAAGACACCCTAGCGAGGGCCACGAGGAGGAATCGGGCACTCCAGCAGTTGCTCAAAACACTCATCGAGAGCAATCGGCTCAGCAAGCCTGAAACAGAGAAACAGAAAGAGGTAAGTGAGCCATATAGAGATGCCTTGCACAAAGAGCTCAGCGACAGTGAAACAGAAGAGGCAGGCAAGGACACAACAAGGCAAACGTTTTTCGATGAGTTCAAGAGCAATATTGAACAGATCAAGAAGAGTAATTATTTGCCGCCACGGAAACCTCGACAAGAAGCATCGGAGCTGACTGGTAGGAACGAGAAGGGTGCCTCAGTCCAGTTCACCGCCGACACCGTCCCCCGGCACAATGACATGCTTGTATCGAAATTAGAGAGGCAGAGCATCACAATAGAGACACTTGAAGCAGATATACGCAAACTACGAACACAAAACCAGCAATTGCGGGAATCGAACTACGGGCTCAGAGAGCGAGTGAAAGCAGCAGAAGCCCAGCGCAAGAGCGTGGCAATTGCCGGAGAGACAGTCTCAGCGAACCCCATGGCAACAAAACCAAATCTACAGAAACAGCAACATGTGCAACCTCAACAACCACTACCTAGCTCACAAGCGTTGCTCGTGGAGAGAGACGAGCTCAGGACAAGGGCACAGGAGGCAGAAGCTACCGTGGAGAGGCAGCAGCACACTATCGATGGGCTTCGCGCGGGCTTGAGCGAGATGCACAGTCGATACGTCGGGGCCAAGCAGAAGTTGGAAGCCAGCGTCGACATTTGCGCGTTCCAAGAGAAGGTAATAATTGATTTAAAGAAAGCGAAGGGCACAGAAAGGCAGAAGAACTTGGAACTAGACTCCACAGAAGAGCTTCTCGATGGAGGTTGGGCGAACAAGCACATAGACAGTGGCTGCGAAAAGTCCCCGGCGGGGGATTGCGGAAGCAGATCAAACATACCAGGAGCCACAAACGACCCAGATCACGTTTCAGTTCCCTTTGACGTGAAGAACGACATTGGCAACGACAGCGACGGCACAACCACGCAGCTCATGCGAGGCCCCTTGCGACTCCCCTCCCCCTACGACCACTTGGGACCAAATTGCCCACTGCTGCCTCGCTCGAGATTTAGGGCGGGAGCGCTCGCAGTGCTCTTCTGTGTACGTGTGAGCCAAGCCGCCAGGGCCAGAACGAATCGCACAAAGGGCCAAGTTTGGCGGTAGTTTGCTAGGCAGCCCCAGACCACTGTTGCGCAAAGTAACGGCTAAAAAAAGAAGCAGGCGGATCAGGGGGAAAAAAAATTGACAGTATCATGCGCAACATCCTCAGCATGGTACGTTGCCTCCATTTGCACTTGCCTCCTGGCGCAGAAGTCGCCCTCGGGCCCACTGCCTCCCGCTGCGCCGATGGCGAGACAGTTCGCAGCCAGTGTTCAAAAATAGTGACTCGCAAAGGCAAGGTTACCGCCGACCTGCATATATACCCCATGCTGAACACTAAAGCCAAAGGCTCACCTCACCTAGACCTTCCATCGCCCTCCTTGGCCACCTAACCTTGCAAGCGCCATGCAATCACTATCGCGCATCCCTCGCTTGCATTTTCCTTTATAACCGTGGAGCCATCCTGACAGTCAAACACCTTCTTTCACATCCGCCCGTTTCAGCTTTTTAATCCTACCAATCCTTTTCTTCTCTTTACAGCATTTTTTGTTTTTGTCACCCGCCCTGATGATGAAAAATGCGTCTGCTGTCGCTACCGACCCCTCGCTCCGAAACAACGTAAAGCTGCCTGCCATGAACAACCCTGGCCTCTCTGTCAACACCAAAGCAGGCCCCCTACCCTATATTTTTGTTAAGTCCCCAGTGACTGGCCTTTCCATCCCCAGTCCTCCAACAAAGAGTCATTTCAAGTGTTTACCTGATAACGTTGTGGCAGTGGAGGCGAGCGACCCTGTCGCCATCAAAAAGTTCATCAAAAACCCGGCACTTATTGTCGACATACGGCCTTACAACAACTACTCCATTTCTAGGTTGGAAAATGCCCATAATATTTGTATTCCCACAACTCTCTTGAAACGACCTACCTACGACTTGCTGCATGTCATCAGCACCACTGCATTGCCCAAGGATATCAAGGAACGCATTACCAGTTGCCAAGAGCCAACCAACGTCTTGGTTTACGATGCCAGTAGCACCGAAAAGAACGTTTCGTTTGGCTTGTACCAGACAATACAAAAATTTTTGAAGCACGAGTGCTTCACTGTGGGGTTTCTCAATGGCGGGTTTCAGCAACTCCACGAGCTGCTTCGGGATAGCTCCCTGGTGCTGTCTGACACGACGCCCGTCTCACCAGACCCTCCGCTGACATCTCTGGAGGTTAGCAAGCTCGAGTCTGGCAGTAAGGATTCGTTTGTTTCTTCTCCTGGAAACGACTCTAGCAGAGAAAGCTCTCCGTTTCTTTCCGGATTCACACTCCCGTCCGCCACAACTGCAAACCAAAAAATGCTCATGTCAATCAAGAAAACGCTTCCCAAGCTCGATACTACGACAACCTATACCTACAAGCTTCGGCTTCCGGAGGGATTTGAGGAACACATGCATAAATTACCCAAGTGGCTTTCTTTTTTTGCCGAAGAGTATGGTTCTGATAGGTATAACGAAAAAGTTCTGGGCATCTTGAGTGAAAAGTTCAATAGACTTGAAAAATCAGAGCAAGTGCGTCTCAGCATGGCAATATCCAATACCAGCCACGAAAACAAAGAAGACAAAGAGAGCAAGGAGAGCTCTATAGCAAACGCGCTTTCTCCAGGCGTCCATTTGCGTCTACACTCTGGCACTGGCAGTGGATACTGCTCGCCGTCTGCTCCATGCCCGTACTGTGACAAGATTCACTATACTATACCCAAGGGTGTGGAATACGGATACAAAAATCGGTACAACAACATATGGCCATACGAACATTCGCGAGTGAAGCTCATTTCGTCTCCCTCTTGTACCACACCAAAGAAAGAGCTCTCGGATGACTACTTTAATGCAAATTACATCAAGTTTAAGAAGCTAGCACAAAGGGAATACATTGCCACGCAAAGCCCCTTGGAGTCAACGCAGGAAGACTTTTGGAACACTGTCTGGTACAACGGAGTGAAGGGGGTTGTTTGCCTTAATAAACCATCGGTGTTTGCACCAAAGACTTATTATGAAGAAGACCAATATTTCGAGAAAAGCCGTCTTTCCGTCAAGATCAAAGGCGTAGAGGAGGAGAAAGGCTTTGCAGTACGCAAGATGGAGATGGAAAAGCATGGAAAGCGTCGTTACGTGTATCACTTTGCATATACCGAGTGGCCCGATTTCGGGGTTCCTGACAACTTTGATACTGTGTCAAGATTGTTAAAGGCGAAAAACGAAAAAATTGAGCTCTTGAAGGATCAAAAGCCCCCAACGTCAGAAGTCAGCAACGCCCTAGACTTACTTGTTCACTGCTCAGCTGGATGCGGACGAACGGGCTGCTTCATCACGCTAGACATGGTGAATGAGTGCTTTGCTCATGCAAACAGCGAGACGTATGATCCATGGGGAAGCAAAGACCTCATTTTTAAAGCTGTGCAGTTGCAGCGGCAGCAGCGGATTGCCATGGTGCAAACGCTCGACCAGTTTATTTATTGCTACGAGAGCATCCTACACGAAATCATCAATTCCATGAGGAGTTCAAGTTCTTCAGGAGACTAATTTAATGAAGCTGATATGACATTATGAATAAACGACCCATAAGTTCCACTAAGACGCAATAGCGATAATATCGTTGTTCCTCTCTCTATCAAGTAGAGGTTATCACTACGTAATCATACTTCTCGTGTTTGATGTGTGCTGCATGAATTAAACTTAGAACGAAGAGTCAGCGCAAGCATAACACTGTTTACTCCTTTAAGCAGGGACACTTACACCATTAGAATGTATGACGTCCTTGCGGTCGCACAAAAGCTGTGTTTACCTCTACTGTTCGTGGAAAAGTGGGTAGGCAGTGTACAGTAGTTCGCAGATCTGGGATGGTTTGAATGCGAATAATTGTGGATAGAATGTATGCTGTTGTCAACTGGATAGTTGTTAGACTCGTCATAGAACTACTTGAGAGTAGCACCATTGAAGCCGTCGATGAACATGCTGATTCGATAGTGTAAATCAAGAGATTTTTACCTTTCATATTCATGTGAACTTGATCTCATTTATCAATATATGTGTCCAAACACTTTGTGAGTCGTGTGACTGCAACTAGCGTAGAGTCAGTGGCTGCAATACGTTCACCAAGGCTTTCACTACTCACACCTGGACCAATCCCTCTGAATTATGTTGGCCGCGACGGAGATACTCTCAAGCGACATCGAGTCAGACTAAAGCTGTAGGTAAAATGATGAATGCTTTAAATGGGAATTTCCGTCTCGCTAACCTCACCTTGAGACATTCATGCAAGATACAAGAAAAGGGTAGCCTTAGCACACACAATTCGTGAAAATTGAGATTTTTCCGTTGGATTTTGTAATACTCGAATAGCCTGTAAAAAGGGGTCTTGCTATAGGCAATACCGTAAAAAAGAAAAATTAAACATTCTGGAATTGGAGAAAGCACCATACGGGGCGGGCCCTGGCTTTTCGCAGCCATTCCTCCACACTGCCATTGCTAGCACCGTTCAGGTAACTACTTGAGACGCTGGCGATGCCCAGTGGTGATACAAATATTCGCAAGATCTCGTACATTTTACAGATGCTAGGGAAAAACAGAAAGGGGTCTCATTCAAGTTACGAATCCCTAATACATCGAAACGTCTGCGACACCATCGAAACAATGCTTGCGACGCCTCCAATAGCTGAAGACGACTACTTATGTGAAACTACTGCCTCTCAAAAGCAAGTCGAACTGACAATCAAGCCTATATATGAAGGGTTGTTCCAGGGAATTCATCCTGGAGAAGTGTATGATCAGGAGATCGCCACAGATTCCCACTTAAAGTTCTTGGAGTACTTCATGGACAATGCCTTACCTGAGCCCTTCTACAGGCTAGACGCTTCCCAGCAGTGGTTGATATACTGGATAAGCAATGCACACGTGGTGTTGAGCGGGAACGATCTCCTGGAGGATATGAAGAAAAAGATTTCACAGAAGGTCAATGCATTGATTGTGGAGGAAGGTAAGGGTGGAATTGCCGGTGGACCTAATGGGCAGATTGGACATGTTGCCTCTACATACGCAGCCGTTCTTCTGTTGATTCTTGCTGAAGATTATGGTACGTTGGATCGGATCAAGGACAACATGCTACAATGTCTTTTCACGTTGAAAAACAAGGATGGGTCCTTTGCAATGCATCCCGGCGGAGAGTGTGACACTCGATCGACGTATTGTGTTCTTGTGATCAGTTCTCTACTTGATCTCCCTACTCAAGAGCTCTGGCGGGGCTGCAGAGAGTGGGTTTCTTCGTGCCAGACATTCGAAGGTGGTTTTGCTGGGGTCCCAGGAACGGAGGCTCACGGCGGGTATACGTTCTGTGCTTTGGCAAGTTTCTTTTTGCTAGGCAGAAGAGATGGTGATTTTGACAGATCTTCTCTCCTACGGTGGCTAGCTGACAGACAATTGAGCTTGGAAGGTGGGTTCTCAGGCAGAACAAATAAGCTCGTTGATGTATGCTACAGCTTTTGGGTCGGTGCCTCTTTTGCTTTAATGGAAGCTGACACTCTGGAGTCTGCTCTATTCAACAAACAGGCGTTGATATCTTACATTGCCAATTGTTCCCAGGAAACTGACGGTGGAGGCCTTAGAGACAAGCCTGGGAAGTCGCCAGATTTGTACCATACCAACTATGCACTCTGTGGAATTAGTATGGCGGAACACTCTTACAGAAATATTAATGGGGACGCTTACACCTTTGAAGCTCATGAGCTTCATGAAGGGTCTTCCTACACCTTGCCAGTGAGCCCTGTGTTTGGCATCCCTCTCAGGTATGTCGAGAAGTACAGAGCGCACATAGAAAAGAAATAGACACTAGCCACGATTGACGATACATACAATAAGAAATAAGCAATTTGTCAACCTGATCAAGTAATTTTGCAAAAAAAAAAAACTTGCGATTTCTGTGGATCGAACACAGGACCTCCAGATCTTCAGTCTGACGCTCTCCCAACTGAGCTAAAACCGCCAAGAACCCACGCCGGGACTCGAACCCGGAATCTTTTGATTAGAAGTCAAATGCGCTAACCATTACGCCACGCAGGCGAGTTCTACAAGTCTTGAAGATCTCAAAAATATATATTCGTTAGTTTCAAAGCCCTTTAATGACTATTTATATTTTTTAATTAAGATACTGTTGTATTCAGCCTTTTCTCGTTAATATGAGGGTCGAGATTGCTCCGTATTATAATGGGTAATGGATTGACACTAGTTGAGGATATTAGGGGTTTTGTTTTCTATAATGATATAGTTTTCGAGTTAGAATGGAAGTGGCAACACTGAAATCCTAACGCTCCTCTAATACATGAAGTCTATAAAAAAAAATAATGATATAGTTTTCGAGTTAGAATGGAAGTGGCAACACTGAAATCCTAACGCTCCTCTAATACATGAAGTCTATAAAAAAAAAGCAGCTGGGGCGGGATTTATTGGCTATCACGTGTCCCGCGCCTGCATCGCGAATATCAACTCATAAGATTATATGACACACTACCTACCTCAATCTTCTAATTAACCCATGTCAAGCCTCTGGTCTCGTTTGCTTGGAAGGCAACAGTACAACCTGCTTCCGACAACTAATGACCCCCCGCAAAATCTACCCGGATCATTTCCAGCGGAAACGGCATCCCCAGAAACTGGCAATCAATCGATACGTACTCTGATACTTGAGTGGTTAATATTCTTGATCATCAAACCCATTACATTTGCCGCCGTATTTGTACTTGCATTATTCTCGAGGTTTATATCATTCTTGTACTTTGATAGCATTGACATTCGGAGGCTGAGGTCAGCTTCAGAAACCGCCACCACAAGCTGTAATGCACTCATGAATGACCCTATAAGCAAGGTGGAGAGTTTTGTCAGAGCGCTTGAAGAGAACTTGCTGCCGGAACAGCAATATTATTCTCAAAATTATGAAAACAATGTACTTTCGTTGCCCCCTTTTTTCCATGGGAGCTACACTCAGGCTCTTTACATGGCTATTAACAGAGGGAAGTTTCTATATGTCTACCTCACAAATCCCAGCAACGAAAGCTCGAGCTCAATTTTCGACCGCATAATAACCAATCCTAAATTCATATCAATCTTCACCACGGAAAACAGAAATAACCAAAACATAATCTGGGGAGGAGACCTAACGAACCTGGAAGCATACCAGTTGGCCAATAGCTTGAATGTAACAAAGTTCCCATTCTTGGGTCTACTATGCCTCACAAGAACATCGACTATGACACCACAGGGCCCATCTAAAACGCCTCCCAAAATCTCGTTGATTCTGAAGATTCAGGGTGGAATTAGTGACGATCAGGACCCTAACAAAGTCATCCAAAGTAAGTTTATCAAGAGGACTCTCAAGTACGAGCCTGAATTATCTTTGATAAGAGCTGAGCTCAAAGAAAAGTATATGGCGGAGTTGGTACGCAAACAGCAGAACGCAGACTACCAGCAGTCTTTACTCAAAGATAAACAAAAGAAGGCACAGAAGGAACGCAAGAAGCTTGCCGCTGACTATCTACGCTGGAAGCAGTTGCACATCCAGAAGCTCAGGCTGCAACAAGCTGATAGACAGCATATGGCCAAGATCGCCATCAAGATGGCCGGGGGCAACCGTGAGACGTTCTATTTTCCTGAAGATTCACCAATTGAGGATATTTATTTGTACGTGGAATTACACCAAAAGAGTCTAATTGATGAAGAAGCCAATTTCACCGCTACGGGACGCGAGGCCGAAAAGTTCAAGGATTTCGAGTACCCATATCAGTTTCGTCTCGTGTCACCCGTGCCGCCTTTGCCCCTGCTTAATGACTATGACAAGAGTACCAAAGTGAAGGATGTGAGCTTCATCTATCCAAGTGGGCTTCTTATGGTGGAAAGGCTCTGAATGATATAAGTAACGTGAATTGAGATGCATTTCATGACTAGTCAAGATTTCGAGATGATATCTATGGTTTCGTCACCTTGCTTTTCTTCGTCTTCTTCTTCTCTTTCTTCTTCAACCCAACGAAGCCCGTTTTTAGCACCTGTGCGTATTCCAACCAGAAAGCATCCAAATTTGCTGGCTCCACCACAGTTGATATCTTGGATTCCTTGGTTCCCAATGTAGCTCTAATTAGTACAGGGTAAGCCTGTGTGTTCTTTGTGTATGCTGGAGAATGATCCACAATGTTGGATGAGAGGTCCTTGATCTCGTCAATAGGTTCTTTCTCAAGAGATGCAGTGTACCTTTTTTGAGTGAAGTAAACAGAACTCTTACCTTCGTTAGCCGCTAGAAGGGTCTCAACTTTACTGATGAATTCTGCGTTGTTTAATCTGCCCATGGTTGAAAAGAAGGTGGATGGTAGTAAGGTAAGTAGTTTTTTTTCAACAAGTTGATATACAGGTGACGCTAAGAAAGAGGGAGGGGAAACTGGATGAATTGCGTCCGGACTATTATCGAATGTAGATGACTGAATTTTTGTCTTGAATCAAACTTAATTCGAATAATTTGCCAGCTGGAAAGAATGATGACACTTTACTTAGATTCATTTATAGGCTCAAGTAGAGGCTGCAAGAGGGCCTAATTTTCGATTAGATTGGCTGGAATGGTTTCAATAAAAATAGTGAGGCCAACATTAGTTTGGACCATTTCTATAACATATCTAATGAGCAGAAATTTAACTGTAATATTGGTCCAAATAAAAGTTTCACCACTGAAGGTGTTCAAAGTCCAATACGGCTGCGAAATACACGACCTACACCAAGATGATAAGCAGAACTATCTGATGGAAATGAAATTTTATCTGGAAAGCATGAATTACTTTCAAAACCATTGTCAATATTGCAATTGACTTGACCACAGGTCCCTCCAAGCTCGCTGCGGTGTTTCAATATCGTAGCTCTCTCTAAATCGTGAAATTACGCTCAAAACTCCCAATATTTACGTAATTTGAGCCACTTCAAAAGGGTTCCTTTATTTCCATCAGGATAAGAAGTTGATTTTTCTTCAATTCAAAGTCCCTACATTTACCCACGACTTTCTACGTGATCTGCCCGGGGACAATGCACCCTGGTGTGAGTATCCCCTGGTGTGAGTATGCGCATCAGTTATCAAGTGCGAGCCACACAATTCACATCGATCGCTGATAGTTTTCAACACCACTGATTCTTGGATAGCCTTCCATTCGCCCCTATAGCTTTCACCCAAATTGGGTACTGCAGTCCCATCGCTCTTCCTCGGCATTCACCGAACCTGAACTACTGTAATGGCTAAGCACTTCTATGCTAGACTGGTGGCCTTGATCGTTTCTGTCCTTGTGGCCTTGGTCGCAGGAACACCTTATTTATATGGTATCTATGCTCCTCAATTGGTCAGACGAGTTGGGTTCTCCACATCAATAGCAGCTACCATCTCACTAGCGGTCACTGTCGGTACAGGCTTTGGTGGGTTGCCTGCCGGTTTACTTATCGATAACTTCGGGCCTCACAAGCTGATTCTACTAGGCTCCTCGTGTATATTTACGGGATACTTCATTTTGAATCGTGTGTACACGTTGATTATTTCTAACTTGTTCTTAATCTCGTTTGCGATGTGTCTAATGGGCTTTGGGTCCGGGACCACATTCTTTTCGTGTTTGAAGGCGGCCCAGGCAAACTTTCCGCATCATAGAGGCTCCGCTAGCGCTCTTCCAATCGGTGCGTTTGGCCTAGCTGCCACCGTTTTTCTGTTAGTAGCTGCTGTGTTTTATGCTGACGATCCTGGTGGTCTACTTTTATTCTTATCTTTATTTTGTGGTCTAGTGGCATTTAGTGGGTCGTGGTTCATACACGTGTATGATGTGGAGGAGTCTAATGCAGATGAAGAAGCTATCTCGGGTCAAAGACACCAACTTTATCGTCAGTCTTCTTTCTTAAGTCGCCTTGCGTTCTGGGGCCTCAACAAATCTGATACAAGTCTTGTATCTGAACAAAGTCTGCTTCTTAGCGGCCAACAAACTCCACGAAAGACTCCTAATAGTTCCAGGTCTCGTTCCACTGCGCTGTTTCCTTCAGAAACTGAAGCAACGGAACCACATCCACACGATAGTTTTTCTGAGCTAATTGCATCTCTTAAACGAATCAACTCTCCCAGTGACATTGTGCTCGCTTTATTAAAGAATAAGCTCTACTTAACACATTATTTGATCTTGGCCTTGTGCAGTGGGATGGGCCAGGCGTATATCTACACCGTGGGCTTCATCGTTCGAGCTCAGTTTTTCCAGAATCCAGGGAAGTACGACTCACCTACGACTCTACAGGCACTTCAAGTCTCTGTGATTTCAATATCACAATTTTGTGGTCGTATAGCAGCTGGCATGCTATCAGACGTTGTCAAGAAGAAACTCAAAGCTCAAAGACAATTGTTGGTGCTCGTTTCCATCGGATTCATGATGATTGCACAACTTATGTTGATCTTCACGAACAAAGTTCAGCTATTGACATTTATCTCCACCTTGATAGGGTTTTCGTACGGTATGTTGAACGGTAACTATCCATCAATCTTTGCAGACACGTTCGGTACGAAGCATTTTACCACAGCGTGGGGACTCTCCTGTTCAGGCCCTATCCTTGTTCTCTACCCACTTCAGCTACTTTTTGGTTGGATCTATGATTCAAAAGCAAGTGAAAATGGGACTTGCTATCAAGGAAACGCTTGCTATAAGGGCGTTTTCGAAGTGGCTATAGCACTCAGCTTATTGACTACAGGGATCAATTTAGTTCTCATACATCATCATAGACAGCGTTAAGTTATCGTTACACATTAATAGATTCATTTATTTACAAGATGATATAAGATTTTCGAGCTCAATCAACAGAGTGGATTTTCTCCAAGTCGATATCCTCAACGAATTTTGTTTCGTTTGCTATCTTCTCAATCAAGTTCTTGAAATATCCTGCGCTGATGTTGGCGGTTCTGATTTCTTTTTCAAGCCTCTCTTTTTCTCCACCTCTTTTATCGATGCTTGTCTGGAAATTATTCATCACTTGTCTTGAAGGAAAGTTTAGTACCAGTCTGCACTCTTTAGATATTCTGTCGGCATTAACATGAGCATAATCCATTTCAATAACCTGCTTCTTCAACTTTCTGGCCTGCTTTCTGGGGAATGCATTCGAAATATCATTGATGAGGTAGAACACGGTGAAGCCTCCAACAAATATAGCTAGAGGTACGACAACCTTTTTAGCAACGGATGGCTTGAGTAAGCCTGAAAGATTGTATGCCTTTCTAATTAAAGCACCTGTAGTGAGCAACTTTGTGGATGAGTACAACGTTTGTAAAGTGAGTTGAGTTGGCAATTGTTTCTTCAAAGAATAGACGGACGTTGGAAGGGCAGTCAAAAGATGCAGTGGATAGAGGACTTCCATTTGCAGCTTCGTGGTTGATATAACTTCGGTTGGGATGCCCATCCACATGAGCACAGCGCTAAAAGATGGATCAAAGAAATCTGAGATCTCGATCTGATCATTCAACTGTCTCTTGATTGTATCACGTCTTCTAGTGAACATCAAATCAGCTTTGAATACTTTATCGGACAAAAATTCGTCACCCAAACTCTTTTGGCCAATGGATACGATCTCTTGTACTGACTTTTCCGTCAAAAGTCTGGCCTTCTCTTCGCTTACTTGCACAGATGAGACAATTGTGTCGATCATTCTTCTTTGTGTTTCCTTGGCATAATCGTACACGAATTGCAAACCAGGATAAGGAACAATTTGTGAGGATCCAAAATTTTCAACTGTGGTCATGATCTCTTTTCTGGTCAAATCATATGCAGCTGAGCACGTCTTTTCGACGAGCTTGGTAATCTTATCATTCATTTGAACCGACTCGAGCATCATTTGATTAAACTTTGGAGCCACATTGGTTTGAAGCTCCTTTTGCATCCGTCCGATCTCATGATAATAAATCTCACGATTGATATCAGAAAGAGTCTTCAAGTCGGCAAGAATGTTCAACAAGTAGGACTTCGCCGGAAGCAACTTTGAGATGGATCTTTTGTCAAGTAGGAATTTTCTCAATGAGTTTTCCAACTTGTCAAAATTAGGATCATTGAAATCTGGCCTGCCATTCCCATCCGGGTCATCATCCCCCCCATCGCCACCATCCCCGCCGTCATCTGGAAGACCGTTCAAAACCTCAGAGGAACTGACGAAATGCACAAAATCTTTGGCATCCTTGTGAGTGTAAGGGGATAAATTTTTTACCTGGTCTAGAATTCTAGACATGCACTTATTTTTGTCCTTAATGTTGTCGAAACGATTGACCACAATAAACACATATTGCTTTTCAGCAGCAGCTGCTGCGATGAATTCCTTGGCGGAGAGTGTGAAATGGTTTTCGGAGTTAACCACAAACACGACCAAGTCGATTTCCTCTTGCCTCGAGAAAACCTGCGTTGTCTGATAGGAGTCCATGTTTAAGCCAGGGGCATCTATAAGCTTGATGTCTATGACACCATTACCCAAGAGGCTCTCCTCTGCAGTTCTATAGTCTAACACATACACCTTTAAGAGACCATACTTGTCACACTCGTACACCAAATCCTCGAGTTCATTGAGCTGATGGCGTTCGTAGGTGCTTTCGTTGGATCTATTGTATTCTTCGCCTATTGGTACAGCGTGAACTTCTTCAATGCCCTGATTTTCTTTAGCTGCATCAACAACCTCACAGAACACAGAGGTGCAGGGTTGTTGATCTTCGGGAAGTACTCTTCTTCTGAGAAGTGCATTGCAAAAGGTGGACTTGCCAGCGTTCAAATCACCAGTGACAAACACCTTTGAAGACGTGTCATCAACACGATCCTTGAGATTAAGTAGGTACTTGATTTGTTGAGAAAACTTCTGATCTAGCAACATAGACACAGATTTTTTGTCCAAGTTATTCATGAGCTTGGCTCCTGAATGTCCCATCTTCAAGTTGAGTTTGAGCACCTTGAAGTCTGCTGTCCTCATGCCCTTGAGCTTGTTTTCATCATCCTCCTTTTCGATATCGATCCCATCTAAATCACCCGCTTTTGCCTTCCCCAAAGTCTTTGCCTCCAAATCAGTTTTCCGCCTGACCAAGGCAAGATGTGCACGAGGAGAATTCAAAAGCAAGTTTTCTGACGCCCCATCTTCTGCTGGGAAGAATATTGGTCTCAGGCGATTTTCAGCCGCGAGCTCATGTAAAAGCTCGATTGTCAGGTTGATCGCTCTATCCAAAGCAACTCTATTTTCGTTGTAATGAACTTGTTTCAAGGAAGCCACCACAGCAGCATCAGACATACTCAGTTGGCGAGGCTTGTGTCTATTTACGGATTGCGATGAACTGCTTTCTCCCTCGAAGAGGGTAGACGACTCTTCCGCAAAGGTGCCATCGGAGGGCATGTACATCATCACTGCAGGCTCCTCATCCTCGACGAAAGTGCCGTCGTCAGAGCCCTTCAGATTTCGCCTTGCGACTAAATCTTTGAAGCTTTTTGACATGATGTATTTGGTTGGGTTATGATGTGAAGGAAGCCTCCTGCCAATTCGCACCCCAGAATCATCTGTTTTGATGCGAGCTAGCTTCGTGAGGATGCACGGAGGTCAAGCGCCACCCGACCGGATGTAGTAAGACCAAAGGAGGATATTAGCCAAGGAAAGCAAAAGCTTCCTTGAGTGGCTTTTCCACGTATAATATCGATGTAGCTAATGTTAAGTTGGGTACAAAGGAGACGTAAGGATTGGTCAGAGCGTTTGCGACATTTGCTCTTGCTGAGATATTATGCATTGATATACGTCCACAATCATAAGATTCCCACAGTAAATAGTACCATCAATCATGAACGGATTAGAAGTTGGGAACTGGACTCTTCTTCCAAATGTTTTATGGACGATAACTGTGGTTATATTCGTACCCAATTGGGAGTCCTGCTCGCGAGAACAAGCAGAACACATGACTTGCCTCGTTTTGGTCCCGAGTCAAACTTTCCAGACCATTTGTGGATTGGCTTTTGAGCCCCTCTTATGGACCCCTCATGGACGTAAACCAGTTGTACATGGCAGGCGAATTTTGCAGCCATTTGTATATACTTCGGAGGGCGCGCGATTGAGTGGCCGGATATTCCCGATTAGATATGAGCAGACTGAATTCCGTTCTCCACTATATGAGCTGAACTATTGCAAGGTTGATTGATTCACCATCCAAATTTTTTCACATCCAACATCGTCATGTACTTGCATACGTTTAACACATCATCTGTGGGTCCCATCAAGGCCCAATTGCTTACTCCAGAAAACTTCAAACCCTATGGAGGAGTTCTCAGCGCAGACGAACAGATCAAAGAAGCCCAGGCTTCAAGCGCCAACTATGGCACAGCAGTGAAGTTACATAAAGTGGCACCCGTCACCAACAACTTCCAGTTCTGCAAGAGCGGGAAACCTGCCCAGGCAAATTGGAATATCTTCAGATGCTCTGCCCCAAAGCATTTGATATCAGGCATGAAAACAAAGACCTATAAATCCACCGTTCTTGAGAGGCACCCATATAGCTCTCAGACATTTGTACCTATGGGCCAGGACTTGAAGAAAGTCTCGTATCTCGTCATCGTAGCTGACACAGATCATTCTCTGCCTGATAAGCTTCCAAACCCCAATCTGATTAAAGCGTTTTTGTGTAGAGGGAACCAGTCGGTCACTTATGGTGCAGGCACCTGGCATGCTCCGATGGTAGTCATCGACGAGAAGATTCCACACATTGACTTTGGCGTTTTCATTCACGAAAACGGGGTACCACAAGAGGACTGTCAGGAGTGCTCATTTGAACCAGGCTATTCCATAGAGTACACCGACCCTTACACAGCTAGACTCTAACGAGGCTTAGAGTCAGATGTGCACAAACGGGCCAGTTATATAAATTGAAGAAGGTCTTCTATCACCAGTTTCACGTAAGACTCCTTATTCTCTGGTTTCATCTTTTCGACTTTTGACTTTTCGAGGCGTAGCTTCTCCATGATCTTATCCAACGGCATCTCCTCGCCGTCATCGGGTTGTAGAAGACCTTTCGTCATGTTATCTAACCTGTCCAATCTGTGCTTGTCGTATTCCTCAGATGTAGACGACGTAGTTTGAGACCATGTGTGCGTTTGAAGTATCTCCTTGATTCTCTCCATCCCAAGCTTCTCCTTGTACTCGTTTGTTCCCTCGTGACCCTCATAGACGAACTCAATGCCTCGTTGAATACATCCATCCTCGTACTGCTCGAGAAGTGCATCGTTTGGAGCGTCCAAGGCGGCCACCATGACAACAGAGAATATACTCTCATCAAGAGACTCCTTAATTCGAGTATACTGGTCCATGATCATTTCCCAGTCCAGCACCAGTACTGAATTAGAATTCATTGTGAAAATGACTCCATCTAACGCTTCTCTGAGCTCTACGTATTCTTCAGACACAAAGCCTTTGTACCACTGATCAAGACCCTCGATAAACTTATCAGTGTCGCTTGGTCTTTCTTCAGGACACTCTTCAATAAGCAAATTAACCAGCGTCTTGTAATACTTGGTGTTGAGCTCGCAGCGATATATGAGACCAGAGTGAGATTCTTTGGGTATGCTTGTTGTATCAACGTCCTTAGAAAAGCATTGTGCTAGACGTATTTTACCCGAGTTTGGCGGGCCGATAACCAATACATTATTCGGAATCATCAGAAGTAGTTTTTCTGTATTCAGCTTTCGTATACTCTGACCTTCTCAAGTAGGCTCCCGGTAGTGCGCACTAAATACTCCAGATATCACCAAAACCGCTACTAACACTACTGGCGCAGTAGCTATGGCACCTTCAAAAGTCACCAATTCGACCACTACCAACGGAACCACTGCTAAGGCCAAGTTTGATATAGACACAGTGCAACTCGAGAAATTGTTTATTCGAGATGCAGACGTTTTCCAGACTACTTTGGACTCGGAGGACTATTTGGACAGCTTGGCTCCACTCATCAAGGATGCATTGAAAGCCAATGCTCTTCAAGAATTCATTCGCAAGCTCAATGAAATTGTCAAACAGAAGGACACAGAGCTCAATGAGATCTCGTTGGGGTCAACCCGTGATATCAACAAGTGCATCAACGCCATTGACGGCGTATCGCACGAATCGGCAAATCTTAGCAAGACTATGCAACACGTGAACTTGCATTTGAATAAATCGGCGTTGGAATTGGTTGCTCGGAAAAAGGCTCTTATAAAGAGCAAAGAGACTGCCAGCAAAGTTAATGAAACGATCACTACTTTGAACATGTGTAATCAAGTTCTCGAGATCGACAACAAAATCTTAGAGCTCATCAAGCAGCAGAAATCCTTCAGTGCCTTGAAATTAATTGATGAGCTTCAGACAGTTCATTTGCCCAAAGTTAAGGATTTTTCTTTTTCTGTGAAAATCTACAACTCCATTCCCCACATGACAAATATGATCAAGGAGGAGTCCTTCGACAGTTTGAAGCTGTGGCTCACCACCCACCTTGAGCGTAAGATCGACAGGATTGGAGATCATCTTTACGAAAACTTGTACAAGCTCGAAGAGCACTGGGAGTCTCTACGAAATGATCCCCGTAACAGATATCTTCTACCACACAGACTCAACTCGCCAATTGAGATCTCTATGAGAGATCCCCAATTGTCCTTCCAAGTATTTGAAAATCAGGAGCTCGGAATACCTTTAAAACCGGTCTACGATTGTATTCTCGTGTACAACTCCTTGAAAGATGCTGGAACCCTATCGACGGCGTACCACAAGGAATGGATGGAAAAGTACAGGAAGATTATCCACCCTATCACCCTTTCCGCCAGCAAAACATACGATAGATCAACTCCTAGCTTGGAAAGCGCCGTACTGTTTCCTGACTTGAATAGTTTGGAAACGTACCTCAGGAAGATCGCAGCTTTTTTCATTGCCGACAAAGAGTTGAATACTAAGACGAGATTCGAGCTTCGCTCAAATGGAACGGCGGATGATTTGTGGGACTCCTATGTGCTCAAGCTCAAACCGGTTCTATTAAACTTCTTGCAAACGCGAAAGTGGCTGCGAGATGACTTAGAGCTTCTTGCTGATTTCAAGGAGTGTCTAGGACACTTTCTTCAGGTGATGGAGAACAGTAACTACAGGACTACTGAACTTTATGAGATTATGATCATCATTTTCAGAGACTATTTTGGAGCCATGTTGATTGAGCATTTCAGGCACGAGTTTTTGGAATCCATACAGTCCGACCACTACATGCCTTTGGGTGTTTCTGACAGAGAGGATTATGACAACGTGATGAAAATTTGCTGGTACCATGCGGAAGCTAGCTTTGCTCCAAAAAATGTCAAATCCATGCCTGTTTCCTTCCCCTTTAGTGAAGATTATGTTCACTATTGTTTGGGTATTAGAGCGCTTATGCAAGATATTTTGGATTTTATTTCACGTCAATATAATTACGACCTAAATGAAATCAATCGAATCATCGTTGAAGACATATTCGAAAAGGTTTTGGGAAACGAACCTGGAGTGGGTATCTGTCACGATATAACACAATTCATCAAAAAGAACGAAGACAATAAGGAAATCGTTGCACAAAGTTATTCCAATTTGGAATACTACCTATACAGCTTGTATGAAATTGGCCAGCTTCTCGACTCAAAGCTAAGAAAGTACAATGGCATTGGCCTTCTGAACATCGACGCAGACGCCCAGTTCCAATTGCGAGCCCTTCATCTATTTACCGAAGCCAGAAAGATTTCAGAAAATACCGTCTTTAAGATGGTAGATCAAAAATTAGAGCTGCTTATTGAGCTGGTTGAGTATGAGGACTGGTACCCTTCAACGCCTAATTCTGATCCAAACTTCTTCATTCTTGATTTCTCCCTTTTCTTAGAGAATATGTTCAACTCTATCTTTTCGAACTTGCCAAGTTCTTTCAGGACGCTTGGTTTATTCCGAAGCTATGATTTCGTTGCTAAGAAATTCCTTGAAATCCTCAAGAATGCCAGAGGTTACAATAGGATCGCAATTCAGAACTTCGATCTCGATGTGAAGCATCTTGAACAGTCAATGGCAGCCTTACCTGTACCGGGCAATACTGCCGAGCAGGGAGGTGCAGTTGCTTTGCAATCTACATTCACTGAATTGAGACAAGCAATTGACATTTTGCTCCTCGATGACTATGATGAATATATCAAAAATCTGTCGTTCAGAATGCGGAGATTCGACAGAGTTAAATATGAGGATGCGATGCTGTTGATAAGGAAAATGCAGAAAGAAGAAGACAGTCAGGATGAGGACGCCTTTGCGAGAAGCGATGGTATTCACTCTCCTAGTGGAGAAGGACTCGAGCGTGAAAACTCTGTCTTCGAAAATTCAGCAGCCAGGTTTCAAAGATGGGCGCTGCTGAGGAGACCCAACAGAGGTCAATGATTTTGTTTGATTCATGAATTGCGCCAAAAAGTTAGCCAGCTTCTCTTTGGCTTCGAATCTACCACTTCGGTCCTGACCTCGTCTAAGGCTTTCTGCATCTCGTTCTCTAGTCTTTCTGCTTTTTCCTTGAGGTCCTTTTCGACTTCCTTATATTCTAAGTGGTACCATACAACATGGAAGCCCATGTACGCTGTTGACGCAAGCAAAAAGGTATGGTACAACGGGTACTTGAATTGCGAAATCTTTGGTTTAGGATCCGGAGCCTGCTGATTAAAGTTTTCATTGAATCTGACGGTTGAGTAGCTTCTTAACAATCTGGGTGCTCGCATTTGACTATAGCGTATGAGGAATTTGTTCATAATTGGAGATTACTTATTTGCCTTGAGATTCAGTGCGAAAAGTTGCAAAACCACTCACTCTTTAGGGTTCACCGTCACTCAATGCAATTACGCCACTCAAGTAACTTGTAGGTATTATATAGCTAACAAATCATTAGATTGTGAAATTCGAAGAATTAGTACCCATATTAGACTACTTCACTTATCAAATCTTGTTATCTATTTTGAAAGTAATTGCAACCTTTTCAAAAAAAAGCGTGGACATATGTGGAGCTACCTTAGAAATTCACAACCCTCAATATATTAAGCAAACAGAAAGACAACAAGGAAATAGAGGTTTCTATCTCTTATTATTAAGCTGGAAAAATGATTACTACACTCAAAGATATATCCAAAAGCATCCAGTGTAAAATCTTCAATTAGTCGATGTACGGGTTTCACTAGCATACTCTGTCTTAACCAAGAGCGATTAATTAATAGCATACTTCTCGGATAATGTCAAAACCACAGAGTGCTGTCGATCAGTATACGCAGCTCAGGAACCAACTAGCACAGAAGATTACAAAAAAGCTGGAACTTGAGGCTCAGCTACAAGCTTTGGAAAGTACTATATACGAGAAAGAGAACGAGTACTTCAACGAGAGCACCTATGGCAATATAGTAAAAGGATTCGACAGTTTTTCAAAATCTTCAGCCGGTGGCTCAAGTAAACGAAAGATGGTGTACACGGATGACGATCACATCTTCAGTCTCTCATCTGCTACGTTTGTAAGAACTCTCATGAAGAGACAAGGCACTGGTGCACCAGATTACGATGATTACGAAGATTCAGCAGATCCTCCAGCAAATGGAGCTGCAAATGGAGGAAAAGACCACCCTAGCACCCCAGGTAGGAAAAAGAAGGGCCGTCTCGAAGAAGTCAAGTAAGGAATTAATCTATAAAGAGGGCAAGATTAGCATGAAAGAGCGCACTATTTTCGAATACAATCGCAGCTTCAACTAGAGAAGTATGCCTCTACAAACACAGTGAAGGAGCTGGTATAAACAATATACTGCAAGAGCCTTCCTAAGGTTTCATCATTGAGCGATATGATAAAAAATTAATACCTCATGGTGACCTGATGACGACCGGTGTTTACCTGGGAATCCTCTTCGACTTTGACTGACCACTTAATAATCAGGCAAACTATATCACTAGGATACACACTGCTGTATTGAATCCCAAGTTATTCTTGCTCTTGCCTTCATTACTGCTCACTTCGATAAATGTTTATTTGATGCGTCTATATTTACAAGTTATGTGATGCCAATCGAAAAACCTACTTCTCCAAACTTCCAGGTTTTGTGTAGTATGTTTGCCATGGCTTATTTGGTGGGTAATCAGTGGGGATTCTCAAATCAACTGGGAACCTCACTGGTTCTTTCTTGTTGGCTGCCTCAAACAATTCTGGGCTAACTTCCTTGAGCTCAGTCATGGCGGTTTTTATGCTCTCATACTGCTTTTCGAGCTGTGCTTGTCTTCTCTCGAAATTTTTGCGCTTGAATAATCTCCAGGCATTTGTGATGGTTTGATGTTTAATAAGGTCCTCCCGACATAGTTTAAGAACTTTGGGTTGCTTTTTAGATGCAGACAACACCGAGAGCTGATTGACAACCCTTTGGGTTTCTGGGTTGACTTGGGTGGCCTTCCCACGACAGGAAAGCCTCATAACTGCTCCGACATTTCTTGAAAGCATGACTTGTGAATATTCTGTCAACAATTGAACCGAAAATTTTATGAGTATGGTACGCACCCGTACATCGCGATCTTTCACAATGGGCACCACCTTGTATTATCACTTTTAAGTTGAGTGCAAAAATTACAGTTAAAGGGAAATTGAGGAGAACGACAGCAGTTTGGCAACCATCCAGCTCATTTCAAGAACAAGTCCTTGCAAAATTTGCTATCGATGAACCTTATAGTTGTCGGAAATGCCATGATTGTTACTGCGTGATAATGAAAAACTTTTGACTACGTCGAAATAGTGATGTCTGACAAAGTTTATGCTACCTACCTTATAAAGGCATTTCATGATTGGAACATGTCCTGGTTGGCCCGAGAATCCGGCTCCATCCTAGAATTCATACCCTTCGCACGTGACCCATAAGCCGTATCGAATAGCAACTTCATTTCTGACGTCATACAAATTAATACTTACAGCTTTTTCTTCACAATGGGCCTATTTTCTTCTAATAAGGACGAAAAGAAAGACCAAGAAGCAAGACCTTCCGCCCCTATTCCTTCTGACCAAGGATCTCAAGGTCTCCCAAGTGATGCGCCTCCATCCTACGACCAGCTGCAACAGATTCACACAGGGCAGGGACAAACTCCACAATACTCTAGCAATCAATACGGTCCTAATGAATATCCTCCAGAGAAGGGCTCTAGCACGCAGTTTTATCCTGACGAGAAGAATCAGGCAACACAGCAACAGCCGCATGGCCAGGGCCATTACTTTCAAGCACCTCCACCGCCACAAAATCAAGGGGGTAGATGGGAAGCTCCCGGATGGGGAGGTGAACCACAGGCTCCTCAGGCCTTTCAGCAAGGATCATCCTCAATGCCGCCAAATGCCTACGTGATCAAGCCTAGGACTGCAAACATTGCTACAGATGATGGAAAGTACACTAGACCAGAGTATCAACAGTACAAGAACAGAGACCAGCAGCGAATTGCACAAGGCGATTATCCCATGCCTAGAGAAGCTTTCAAGCATGGTGCTCCTTTGGAGCCCGGTCATAAAGCGCAAGGGAAGTCCTCGGGAGGATTTCCAGGGAGCTCCGGAGCTTCTTACTATAACGCAGCCAACCGCTAGAATTTGTTTTCCAATAACTATATAATGCTAATTTGGTTTTAAAATACAGTATCACCGTTGTAAGTCCAGCCGCCAAACTGCTTTTGTACAGATTCGCTGAGGAAGTCGTCAACAACAGAATCCTGTGGGCGTTCGTTGGTGAAAGTATGGTCGAAATTCGAGGTGTCAAGCAAACTCTCGACCTGTGGTTTGAATGGAGGTAGGTAGGCCTTATCTAACAACTTGTTCCAGTCGATGTCCTGGAAAAAGGGATGATTCTTGATTTCTTGAGCATCGTCCAACCGATTAGCCGGATCCTTTTGTAAGAGTTTCGTGAGTAAATCTTTGGCTTCAGTGCCCTCTAGGAAGCTAGGAAATTTGAGCTCATTTTGCAAGATCTTCTTATACATTGTTGGCACATCATCATCATAAAAGGGAGGCAAGCCAGTCAACATTTCGTATAATAAGGTTCCAAGCGTCCACCAGTCAACACTACGAGTGTAGCCCTGGTTCAAAAGAAGCTCAGGTGCCAAGTATTCTGGTGTGCCACAGAATGTGTTGGTTTTGTCCTCATTTGACATATTGAGTTTGCAAAGACCGAAATCACACAAGGCAATGTGACCCTGATAGTCAAGCAAGATATTCTCTGGTTTTAAATCTCTGTAGATGACATTAAGGTTGTGCAAGCTTTCCAAAGCGGTAAGAAGCTCGGCAATGTAGAATCTGGATCTGTTCATCGAGAACTTGCCCGATTTTTGCAAATGGTAAAATAATTCACCTCCGTTGATGAAAGACAATACAAGGTAGAGCTTTTCAGGAGACTGAAAAGAGAACTTAAGAGGGACAATGAATGGGTTGTTGATGCGAGCCAAGACAGTTCTTTCTGCCAATGTATGAGTGACCTCCATTCTGGAGATGATATGTTGCTTTCTCAAGGTTTTCAACGCATAGATCTGTCTGGTATCCTTCTTCATCACTTGCATGACTTTGCCGAAAGAACCTTTACCGATGACTTTAAGCAAGTCGAAGTCCTCAATGGACAAGTGATTCTTCAATATTGGCTTGAAGTCAATACTCACATTGATTTCTCCAATAGCCCTGTCGTCAGCAATCAGTTCAAAACCTCTCTTAAATTGTAAATTTTCGTGATCAATCAAACGAATGCTCTTATTGTGGCAGCGCAAGTTCAAAGGTAGCTTCATTTGACCCACAAGCAAATCACCGATATTGGAGCCGTTTTTGGCGAAGAAATGCTTACTACTATCCTTCTCTTGCTCCGGAACCAAGTTACGAGGCAAGCGAATGAAAAGACTGACATTGAGGAAATTTGACCCGGTGGAACTTGCGCCTACGGTCTTGGTTACATCGAAGGACACAACTCTATCCCATTGGGAGCTGTCCACAGTGCCGCCTCTTGGCTCAATCATAAGTACATTATTGTCAAACTCCATGGTCATGTAGAGCAAAGCCTTGGTAACACGTTCGCCTGTTGCGTTGGGAATGGTGATATTAGAAGGTAAATATGTTGCTGCCGAAGAGCCCTCGATAAGGTCGGAGGACTTATTACCCGCCTGTTCCGTCTGGATTAGTTCATTTAGGCGTTTCGAAAGGGTAGAGCCCGTGTTCTGGTCGTTTGTATTCGAAGCCAAAGCGTGTAAAATCTGTTTGTTGTTGGCAATGTCAATGGGAAGTTGGACATTCTGGGAACGGTAACATTTAACCGTAAGCAACCCTGGGTTCGAGGCTACCCTTTGCGCCAGCACCAGCGACACGCTTGCCAGTGATGGTTCGGTTGACGCTGAATCTTTCACTTTGGCCAGAGCATTCAGCGACGGAGAAGGCGATTTTTTGGAGTTCTCGGATATTGTTAACTTCAGTATGTCTGGGATTGGGGAGGCATTCTGGGTCAAAGTGGAGCGGGACTCTGAAGAGTTGCGGGGTGAATCTGAAGACAGCAGGGGAGTCTCCTTCTCGGACAGGCCAAATCTGAACTTGTTCTTGAATCTAAGCATGGCAATATGGGTTGAAGATGTAGTGGTGGATTACTCTGGAGAACATTGAGGCTGGCCTACCCCAAGTAGTATACAGGAAACAATCACACGGAGAAATTGGCGAAACCAACGTATAAAAGTTGAGAAGAAAAGAGCAGTTTACGAAGAGAAAACACGTAAGAGACTTTCTCCTAAAAACATCAGGTTTTTCATCTCATTTTGTCGTTTTGTGGTGATGAACTGCTCGTGTACACATAATGAGGCTTTTCAGTACAGCAGAGGCAGCAAAAGATAGGGACAAGCAAAAGAGACTCGCAAGTAGGTGGCCATTTTTTCAGGCAAAACAAGAAATATCATCTTCATAGCGCCACCATCAGCGTGTCAGTTGTCTGAGTTTTGAATGCCGTCGAGTACCTGATAATCGGCCTAATGGCTGCGAAAAATAGGAATAGGAGAAGAAGCGAACGCCACAGAGGCACACCAAGAAACGTCGATACTGGCGACAAACAAATGTCATTCGAACTAGACGGTAGCTGATGTTCAGACTGACATATCAATGACTGTCGTAACAGTTCAGACAACCCCCTCGAATATGGAAAGCATTTGTAGATGATGGTGCATGCTGAATTGTGCTGCTAGCATTAGTGAGGGATAACATACAATGGCTCCACGAACGCATCCATAGACAATTCCACAACCTCCTACCAATAAGCTCAAATTTCAAATGCCTTCCGCAAGTCTACTTCACCTACCACCTCAAACACGCTACCCGCGGGCATTCTCCGGCGACCACTGGACCCAATAGAGTCCGGCGCGAAACACGACTTAGACATTCCCTCCACCACCTCTCCCAGTGCACCCACGAGGAGGCTAAAGTGAAGGCAAAAAGAGAAAAGAACCCCCTAGTAATTACAACAAATCCTTCAATTCAGAACAAAGTCACAAAAGTTGTCTTTATTCGTCACTTTCCGCCACGGGTATTCGTAAAATGGTGTCCTAGTTCAGGGGAGTGATTCTCTTTCGCAGCCAAAGGGTCGGCCAGGAGCCAGGCGGAAGAATCCATGCCCAAAAGCGCACCCCAGGCGAGGTAAGTGCACCCTATCTCGAGGAATCAAATGCAATAACAAATTGAATGGACAAGTTTCTCTTTTTATATATATATATATATGTTTTTCCTTTATTTCTTATCCCCAGAAGCTTATCCCCTTGGTATTGTTATTCAACATCCATCGTCTATCCCTTTTCCAATTTTTTCACTCTACCCTTCTTTTTGGCTGCTCTCCACGTAGGCCCGCCCGCGCCCGCACTGGCACCGTGTCTGTTTGTTTACCGCCCGATCGTGTATTTTTCCTGGCGCTAGGGTGCTTAGTATTTTTTTTCGGGCTCTCACTCTAGTCTTTAGTCAGTGCCCTTGCGAACCATAACCAAACCACTCATTCATCTCCAACACACGCTCTCTTCATTACCGTTGTTCACCGTTCTGGTACATCCACTTTTGCATTGCCCACCCTAGTCATTCTTTAGGTCAGATGGCCTCCATAGTCCACAAGTCCACGGAGTTCTCGTCGCATCCTTCCACTGCCAACGTCGACAAGGTGGTGGAGCTGGTGACGAACGCCACCAAGAGATTATCTCAGATTTCCACCACGACAAACAACTCAAACAAAAAGAGAAAAACGCAGAACCGCATCGGGCCCTGGAAACTCGGCAGAACCTTGGGGAGAGGGTCCACGGGAAGAGTACGTCTCGCTAAGAACGTGGATACCGGCAAATTGGCGGCGGTGAAGATAGTGCCCAAGCTGAACTTCAAGAAATTGGAAAACCCGAAGTACAAGTCTTCAGATGCCACAAAGCTTCCTTACGGCATTGAGCGCGAGATTATCATCATGAAGTTGATCTCCCACCCCAACATCATGGGCCTCCACAACGTGTGGGAAAACAAGAACGATCTCTATTTGATTCTTGAGTACATCGAGGGAGGTGAGCTTTTTGACTACTTGATCAAGCGCGGCCGATTGCTGGAGTACGAGGCTATCAACTATTTCAAACAAATCATCCACGGCATTGGATACTTGCATCAATTCAACATCTGCCATCGCGACTTGAAGCCAGAGAACTTGTTGCTTGATTTTAACAAGAACATCAAGATTGCTGATTTTGGTATGGCCGCTTTGCAGGTGAACGAAAAACTCTTGGAGACCTCGTGTGGCTCTCCTCACTATGCATCTCCCGAGATCGTCGCAGGCAAGAACTATCACGGCGCCCCCTCGGACATATGGTCGTGTGGAATCATTCTTTTCGCCTTGTTGACAGGCCATCTACCATTCGACGATGCCGATATCCGTAAACTTCTCATGAAAGTCCAGAATGGTAAGTTCATCATGCCCACGTCTCTCTCATGGGAGGCGAAAGATCTCATTTCCAGAATGTTGCATGTCAACCCCGCCGAAAGAATCCAGATTAGAGACATCTTGAAGCACCCTCTTTTGACGAAGTATCCTGACCCACACTCTTTGAGCTCAAAATCTGCTAACGATTTGATTCTTCACTCCAACATAAGACCTATCCTGCTGAAGGACAAGATTGATAAAGAGATATTAAGAAACTTATGCATATTGTTTCATAACTGCGAGGAGGAACATATCATCAACTGCTTGTTAGCACCGAAAAGATCTCCCGAGAAAATGTTTTATTACCTCTTGATGAAATATAGAAACGAGCATTTGCTGAGCTCTCCTTCTAATTACGCTGCAGACGACGACGAAGAGGCGAATCAAGGAGAGGATATACCACGCTCCGGCTCGGTGGTGAAAATCACAACCACAGATTCGGATGGAAGGTCACAGACTTCCGTTAAGAAGGTGGCCCGCTCAACATCATTAGCTTCTTCCATATCCACAAAAAGCCGCAAGCGTCCGTTGACCAATGTCACCAACAAAACATTTACAGCCTCGAATGCCCGCAACAAACGTGCCACCAGTAGGCCCGCTTCAAGAAACGCGTCGAGTCGTTCTCTTCAAAGCAAGCATCGAGTACTTCTGCTGCATAATCAAAACATTTCAAAGCCCTTAAAGATGGAGGACGCTAAACTAATCTCACGAACAGTGACTCCACACGCTAATCAATTGAACACCCTAGCTGCCAGCGAGGACAAGGAAAACATAATCGAGCATCCAGTTCAAAACTTCAAAAAGGCTCGCAAACAAGAGTCTGTCATAAGGGATGGAACTATTTTGCAATTTCAGAGAATTTGTCAGGAAGTGTTCGGCTCGGACGTCGATCACAAATCCGTATATGACATGACTTTGACAAAGGACAAGAGAAACCTTACCAAAGACACCATTCATAAGCTCGAGGTTCTCAACAACCGCATGAGCAAGGCGTCTTTGGTACTTCCGAAGCTTCCAAAGACTCCCTCTGCCACAAGCCATTTGGATGTCGTCAAAGAGCCAAAATTGAAGAATACAAGTAATAATCTATCTCTGATTGAAAGGAAAGAGAAGGAATTGGCCGCTTCAGTGCAGAAGAATAACGATGAGCGTGAGCTGATGTTTAAGAAAAGAGATCTTCAACTTGAGAAAACCAACAAGGAGAGAATGAGACAATCTCTTCTTTTGAAGGAAAAACTGAAGGAAGCGTCTCGAATCATCAACCACAATGCATCCCAAAGAGTGCTTTCCGAACCTAACCATGCATTTTCTTTGGACCCAAAGAGTTCCTTGCTAAGAGCAAAAACTTTAGCTTCTAGGACACCAACCCTATTGGCAAATCTGAGACAAGACAAGAATGCCATTGTTTTGCAGCGATTAGGTATCGAGGTTGTACAGCCTCGGAAACTTAGTTCTTCTTCGTCATCATTTGTGAAAACTTCCACTTCAAAGGACCTCGCTGCTGCGCTCCGATCTAATTCTCCTAATCTCGGTGGTGATAATGCGATTGACCTAAACAAAACCCTTCCCGAGATAAACCAGGAGAGAACTTTATCAAGTATAAGATCCAGCGCCTCCAGCAACACAAAAGACAACGCTTCCAAACACTCAGGACCAAAACAAGGAGATCAACTCAGCGTGAAGTCATTTTCAACAAAGAATAAAAGTAAGGAAGAAGCCATAACTAAGAGAAGTTCTGACACAACATCGGCTGACCCTGATCTCACTCGTATGAGCGTAAGAACACATCACGATTTGATCCCTAATCCTAGGTTTTCGAAATTTTCATTCAATGAGATTATCAAGGCAAATACTGATCCTGTTGAAAACACGATTCTCGAGGCCACGCGTAGCTTGGGTACCGTGAAGCGCTCAGCAAGGCAACCCCTCAATACGAAGCAAGGAAATGGATTGATAAGGAAATCTCCGACTAGAGACCTTGAGGGTTTGGGTATCATTCTTGATGCAAATCTGGCAGAGGTTTCAAAAGATGAGTCTAGGTTTTCCGGCGAGAAAAACTTCGTTTCGATGAATGTTTCTGACGATGAACCCACAAGTCATTGTACAACACTACAGAAAGATGCCATTAGTGTTACAGAAGCATCAGATTTTAGTGGAGGTGAGGAATTTGATCTTTCTGATCAGGCGGTCAAATTGGGTCACGATACTGATGCTCAACGTTTCTCTGCAGACGATTCTTGGAGTCATTCTGATGAAAGTGCTAATTTGGAAGAAAACAAAGCTGGCCCAGCCTCTTCTCGCAAAACTTCAAGGGACACCCTTGTGGGAGATGGGGTTGAAAGAAGCTGGTCTCATAAATCGCACAACACATTGCTTCCAGAGGAGTTGTCCTCTCACGGCAATCAAAGTAAACGTCATTCTAATCTGGTCGATGATTCAAAGAAGTCTGAGTTTGGCCCACAGAATGCTCGTAACAATGTGCTTGATACATCCTCTCTTGCAGAGAACACGCATGCGTCGTTGCTAGGACGCGAGGAATTCATGCTGGAGCTGAATGGACAAGACTTTAGGACTGAACCCTTCTCGATTGAGAACAAGAGTCAGATTGACCAAGGCGGCTCACAAAAGAGTGACACACATAGCCTCGCAGATGATGGAATCGAAGAGATCGATGACAAGGTCAGTTTGGAAACTACATCTAAATCTTTGAACCGTCAGCGGCGTGATACAGTGGGATCGCTCCGGCGGTCTGCTGCCTCAACGCAAATCTTCAGTACCTTACATATGAAGGAAGCTGCTACACAAGAGACCCCGCCGGTAGTAGAGCCGGATCATGTTAAACATGAGGCTCCGTCGGGCCTGAACACTCCAGTCTTTGGTCAATTACCGTTGGGTGTCTCAGCTAAGTCACAAGAGCCTAATCCAAAGAAATGGAGTTTGATGCCCAAGAGGAAAGCTCCGTCTGTTCCTGGAGACGACGGTGTTAAGGAGAAGTCTAGAGGTCATAACAGATTCTCGGGAATCTCCTTATACTCGAATGCAAAGCGATTTGTGGCACCGAAGTCTGACGACTCGCCCAAATCGCCATCAGGCGCTGGCTGGTTCAAGCGCTTCTTCATGTCTTTATCGAAGGGATCTGATAAGGATGCGAATGACGGTGAAGTTCTGAAGGCAAACAAAAATATGCACATTATCGATACGTCTCTCGACTCAAATGATCTTATGCGTGTCATCAAGAACCAATTGAAGGTGAAGGAAGTAGAAGGGTCTGTGACCAATGTTGATGTTGACGAGGAGTTTGCGCTCATTAGTGGAGTGGTACCTTCTCGCTACGCACGCGGTCGCAAGCTTCATTTCAAGATAGAAGTCATTGACTTGGTGAACTCGTCGTCCTTGCATTTACAGAAAGTGAAGGGCTCCAAGACCGGGTTCAGGAACCTTGTTCAGGTGGTGGATTTTGTCATCAAGAGCGAGGAGGATGCTGTTAAGCATGGCAAGGTCAAATCTACACACTAAACAATATTGTTACAGTTTTAGTAATGCATAATACACGTATAGAAGAGAATCTGTTGATGGTGTAGGTACCATTGTAAGGTGCGAAGCTTTGCGCAGTGAGAAATTCAGGATTTAGCCATATCATCATGAGCGGAAAAATCGTCCGTGCCCTCAACTGGGATATAGGATATGAACAACGCTTTCTCGCAGTGAACCCCTTGGGTGATGAAGTCATTCTATATAAAACAGACGAAGAAAATACCGTCCAGAATGCAGAGAATATGGTGAAGTTACACTCCCACTCGGGTATCGAACACATCCAGTGCCTTGGGTACCTGAGAAGCCATCCAGGATGGACTGGTGTTGGGACAATGGATGGAAATGTTCACATTTTTGATGTTACCAAAACAGAGTCCACTATGTTGAAGCTACGGTCCAAACAACATAGACCATGCAACTCATTGTCATTTAACAACGGCGCATTGGTTGCAGCATGTTTCGATAAAAGCCGACAGGATAACTCCCTTCAAGTGTGGGACGTGGCAAAACACGCTCAGGTTTTTGCAAATTCCATGGACGATGATGGACAGATAATCAGACCGCATTACTCATACCTCGCTAACGAGGCTACGCTCTCCACGGTGTTTGTTGGCAATGAAGGTATGAACTTAATGGCTGGTGGGTACAAGCTTCTTCGGGAGTTTGATTTGCGAGAATCAAGCACCACGCCCATTTACCAAGTGGCCACGAAGCTGACGATGGAAATCACATTGGATCCTTTCCAGCCGCACTTGTTTTCGTCGTTAAGTGACGACGGCTCTGTATCAATTTGGGATAGGAGAAAGCTTGTTGGGAAATCGAAAGGCTCTGTCACTTCAGAGTCCCCTGTTCTACACTTTTCTAAGCTATTAAGTGACCTGCTGCGGAGAAGCAATGCAATGTGCTTCAGGTACTCTACAATACGGAGAGGTGAGTTTGCGTCCGTGTTCAATGGAACTTTAATACGACGCTGGAATACCGGTGTGGTCCCACCTATGAAGAATACCCTGAGCTTGCCCACTTTCTCCTCAAACGACACCCTTTCCTCCTTAAAGTCACAATCACTACAATTGTACAATCCACATGAAGAGTCCTTGTTTGTTGCGTTGGTTCTTGACCTGAAAACAGACTCCCCAAGGGTAGTATCCTTTGATTACTCTCCTGACTATGATTCATCGACGTCCACATACTTCGTTTGCATGAGAGAGAAGGGCCTGGTTTTCAGAATGCCTGTCGTTGAAAGTATAGAGTCACTTGACTTTAATTGCTACAATGAGTTCTCTATGGCAGGACCAGAGGGAACCGTAACGAAGCTTTTGGATGATAGCAGCATAGAAGATCAGAATCTCATACCTAACCAGACAGAGCAACGTAAAAATCTGAAATTCACCGCAAAACACGACTATCTGGAAGAAGAAGCCTCGACAATGGGTGATGGCGATAGTACTGGACCCATCACAACAACTGCAACTCCAGCTCTCAGCGACCTGCCTTTGGACATAATAAAGTTCGAAGAGGAAGATGATGTTCCATTACAGAAGATGTTGGATCTCTCAAGCGTTCTTTCCAATGACATTTGCGGATTGATTCGCCAAAGAGCTCTTCTAGGCTATGGGGTTGATGCGGAGAGAAATCCTTCAGTATTGGAGCTGGTAAAAGGATTGCAAACTCCTCTACTGATAATGAACACCTGGAAATGGCTCAACTTAGCTAAGAAATCTCTTGATAAGGGAACAATGATCAGTGAAGGCGTAGACTTGGGCTACATTGGTGTCTTGGGTGTTTGGAAGGGTGTAGACGACATCAAAGGACAAAAAAGGGCAACCCTTAAGCAGCAAGTCACTGAGCAGCAGTTCAACAATGCTGTCAAGGCAATTGTCTCTAAGAAAGGCGAGAAATCCTCAGGTATCAGCATTTACAGTACTAGTGATCGCAAAATTCAGAGAAAGCTCTGTTTGATAGTCAGTGGCTGGTATCTCACAGAGCACGAGTTTGACGAAAAGCTCAATTACCTTATCAAAATTGGCGAGGTAGAGAAGGCAGCTGCATGGGCTGTATTTCATAACAACGTACCTCGTGCCATCGAGATACTTGCACAATCGAAGAAAGAAAGGCTTCAGTTGATGTCGACCGCTGTTGCTGGCTACTTGGCGTACAAGGACTCTAACTCGAACCTGCCATGGAATGACCAATGTCGAAAGCTCGCGCTGGAGTTAGATCATCCATACCTTCGAGCCATATTTGCGTTCATTGCTGACAATGATTGGTGGGATGTTTTAGATGAGCATGCTTTACCTCTCAAAGAAAGAATAGGAATCGCGTTGCGGTTCTTATCAGACAAGGATTTGAACATTTACTTGAACAGAGTTGCAGATACTGTCGTCCTTCGAGGAGAGCTTGAGGGATTGATTCTCACAGGACTCACGCCTAGAGGCATTGAACTTCTTCAATCCTTTGTGAACAGAACATCCGATGTGCAAACAGCCGCCTTGATTGCTCAATTCGCTGTTCCTCGATATTTCAAAGACCAGCGTGTTGATCACTGGATAGACAGTTACCGCAATTTGCTCAATTCTTGGGGCTTGTTCAAGACGCGAGCTCTCTTTGACGTTGCCCGTACTAAACTGTCAAAGACTTTTAATGGAGTAGCGACCATTCGACCACCTCCACGTCAAGTTTACTTGCAATGTCCCAGATGCAATAAAAATATGGGGACGCCAGCAAAATCGTCGAAGGGAAACAACCAGTCGATATTGAAGCAATTTAATAGGCTTTCTATGAAGAATCCAATTGCTGACTCTAAACTGTGTCCCCATTGTGGGTCGCCGCTTCCCAGGTGTGCAATTTGTCTATTAAATTTAGCCACGCCAATTCCTAGAGGCGTTGCTCAGGATCCCGAGGACGATATTAGGCAACAGACGCTCGACAACTTCAAGAACAAACTCAGCTTCTGCTTGACGTGCCATCATGGGTATCATGCCCAGCATGCAGAGGAGTGGTTTCTGAAGCACTACGTGTGTCCCGTGCCTGACTGCAACTGCCTTTGCAACAGCAAGTAGGCAAATGAACAGAGAACAATGAAAATTTCTTGAATTATGGAAGTGCTGAATTGGTGTTCAGTCTGACGCTGTGGGTCGCAGACATGTCTAAAGCGGTACTATAAGTCGTGATGGTCTTAGTCCCCCTTGCGACAACGGGTTCTCATGAGAAATAAAATACAAAAAAACATGATTAGCCCCCGCGTAATCCCAAATTTGAACCTTTACTAATCAGGCCGTCTCAGCTGCCCAATTGCGTGTGCCCCTTGGCTTGTGTGGGTGCCTCAGCTTGATCACCCGTTGCCCTCTGAGCGGGCGTTCTAGTTTTTTTGCACCCACTTTTAGGCGCGGCACCCACCTGACTTTCACACCACCGTTGACGGGATGTCCCTATGCAAGTGCACTATATAAATAGTAAGCAGCACTTATATATTACCTCAATCCGTAAAAAGCACCAATAAAGTGCTCAGCGAGAGTTTGAACTTTTCCAGCAAACTAGTCCACCGTATAATCCTCGAAGGCGGAGTGTCATTTGCTGTGCGACACTTTAGCCTTCTTCTTGTTCGATTGGAGCTAAGTTGCAGGACCAGGCCCCAAGTGCGTTTTTGTCCTTTTTGGTAACTAGTCAACACGTTGAGAAGGATCTCAACCCTCCATCTTTTGATCTCCCCAGATTTGAGCAACAAAAGCCATAAGGAAATCGTCAACCAATCACGAGACCCGACATTCTGGATTTGTGAACGTGAGTCTTCTGATTTCCACTTTATATTTTTTCCTTTCCTTGACTCTCCTCCACCATGTCGCTGAAAGAGAAGATCATATCCGACATCAAGGGTAAAATAGAACGAGAGCAAAAACTCATCCAAGGTTTCCAGGCGGTTAAGAGAAATACTGGCAATGCCGAGGTGATTCAAAGATGCAACAACCAAATCAGAGAAACTCAGCTGAACATTGAGTACCTCCAGGAAACAATGGAGAAATTGCTGGTTCAACAGCAGCTGGAATCCGCAAACGAGCCGTCAGAGCTGGCAGAGGAGCTGACAAGAAGACAAAGAGTAACGAGTTCTGTTCGCCCGCTTTATTCGAGATTCGACTTGATCAAGTACGACTGCCCGTCTCTTGGACACAAGATCCAGTATATGCTTCAGCAGCTACAGTTCAAGTTGCAAGTAGAGAACCAATACAGAGAGGCGAATGAGAAGATTTCGCATTTATATCTAATGGATGGCGACAAGCTGTCCTCGAATGCTGCTGAGGGGGGCAAGTTGGAATCGGACCAGAGAATCCAGTTGTTAAACAAGGCCTTGAGAAAATACCAGGGGATGCACGTCAACGTCGAGCAGGTCAACAGAGATATGGAAATCATGAACTTGCCCAAGTACGCGAGAAAACCGTTCTCTGGTAGATTGACCATGGGCGTCACCTGTATTCGAGACGTGGACCACATAGCGTCGCCAAAGTTCAAAAAGAAGCCTGAGTCGTTTGTGTGCATTAAGATTGACGACGTGGAAAGGGCTAGATCTGCTCTGTCTCGATCGGGCAAATTCAACGAAGATTTGGTGGTGGATGTGGATAAGGCCAACGAAATGGAGATCGCCGTGTACGACAAAAACGGGTCGCAGAACGTACCTGTGGCACTTGCATGGATCCTTCTTTCTGATATCTCCGAGGAAGTTCGAAAGAAAAAAGTGGCCATTGAATCAGGGTACGATGGCTGGATCCCGGCCTCAAGTCTACCAGGGAACAACCAATCCGCTAGAGGTAATGGGAATGATCTGTTAGGCACTACATTGTCCGGAAACAATGGCCTGAGTTCAACTTTTGACGGAGACACCATTGTCGACAAGGCAAGACCCTCTACAGAGAATGTCAAAAACGTACTGATTTCTGCATGGGTCAATCTCGAGCCTGTAGGTCAAATTTTGGTTAGTTTGTCTTTCGAGAAGTCGAAGGTGTCTGCCAAACCAACGTTCATGGGCGCTTTGGGGCGTCATGGCGCTATCCGTCAAAAGAAGGAAGAGGTTTTCGAGCAACACGGCCATCAGTTCGTTCAAAAACAATTCTACAACATTATGTGCTGTGCGCTTTGTGGGGAATTTTTGCGTTACACTGGGTATCAATGTCAAGACTGCCGCTTCTTGTGTCACAAGAAATGTTACCAGAAGGTGGTGACTAAGTGTATCTCCAAGAGTGGCGATACGATCGACGATGAAGACAAACTCAACCATCGCATCCCTCACCGTTTCGAGCCAGTTTCGAATCGTGGTACGAAATGGTGCTGCCACTGTGGTCATATCTTGCCTTGGGGCAGGAAGAATGTTAGGAAATGCTCCGAGTGTGGTGTCATGTGTCATGCTCATTGTACTTCCTTGGTTCCCGACTTCTGTGGTATGTCTATGGAAATGGCAAATCAAATTTTAATAACAATCAAGTCCACAAAACCCTCAAAGAGCCCTGCCAAGGCACTTCAAAATGCGCCACAAAAGGCTCGTGCACCTCCTCCCCAACTTCCTCCAAAGTCATTTACTGCCTCTCCGCAAAGGTACCCTGTGGATGAGCTGCCAATGCCTTCGCCCCAACACTTTCACCACAAGAATCAGGTCGCCCCACTTCCTCCGCCTCCTCTGCAACCGCAGTTCCAACCGGTCTATAACAAATCGCAAGAACCAGGGTACCAAAGAATTCAAAAGTTATCACCAGAAGAGATGGACCAGCCTTACTCTTCTAAATTACCGACAGATATCAAACTGCAATTTCAGCCAACGGTTGAACCTCCAAACAGACATGCACCAAGGCGTCCACCTCCAATGGACACTACAAGCTCCTCGTCACTGGATGTCCCCGTCCAGTCTCGCACAGGTTATACTCACGGAGACTATCAAAATAATGCCTACGAGGCGAACATACCAGAAGAGGTCAATCCGTTTGAGCAGGAAGTTGTTATTCCATCTCAAGATCCTAATGCTGCTTTTTTTCAGAATTTTGATTATCGAAACACTCACTCGAACTTACAAGACGATGCTGGGTATTATGCTTCTCAAGAGCCACAGCCTATGGTAGTCGAGCCTGACCAAGCGCAGATGCCATCAACACACAAGGCTCACAAATCTAAAAGAAAAAGAAGAAAGGTCGGCCTCGATGATTTTCAGTTCTTGGCCGTATTAGGTAAAGGAAACTTCGGTAAAGTCATGCTTGCAGAATCAAGACATACTCAGAAATTATGTGCTATCAAAGTTTTGAAGAAAGATTTCATCGTTGAGAATGAGGAGGCAGAGAGTGTCAAGTCAGAAAAACAAGTTTTCTTGACAGCTAACAGAGAGCGTCATCCATTTTTGCTCAACTTGCATTGCTGTTTCCAGACAGAGAATAGAATATATTTCGTCATGGAGTATGTTTCTGGAGGTGATTTGATGTGGCACATTCAAAAGTCTCGGTTTTCGGCAAAAAGAGCAAAGTTTTATGCTTGTGAAGTCTTGTTGGCTTTGAAATACTTCCACGACAACGGTATAATTTACCGTGATTTGAAGTTAGATAACATCCTTTTGACCACACAGGGACACATCAAAATTGGTGACTACGGGTTGTGTAAGGAGAACATGTGGTATAAGAACACTACTGGCACATTCTGCGGTACACCCGAGTTTATGGCACCGGAAATCATTGCAGGTAAACCTTACGATCGTTCAGTCGATTGGTGGGCATTTGGTGTGCTTATGTTTCAAATGTTGTTGTGTCAAAGTCCTTTTAAGGGTGATGACGAAGATGATATCTTCAATGCTATCGAGCACGATGATGTAAGATATCCAATCAGTATGCCACGACAAACTGTTCTTGTATTGCAAGCGTTGTTAACCAAGGAAGCTTCGCAACGACTTGGTAGTAGCGAGAGAGATGCGTTGGAAATCATGGAGCATCCATACTTTCTGGATGTAAATTTTGACGATGTGCTCAACTTGAGAATTCAACCGCCATACTTGCCTGAGATCTCCAGTGAACATGACTACTCGAATTTCGATCAAGAATTCACATCTGAAACGCCAAGGTTGACACCCGTAGAAACCGTGTTGACGTCAGAGATGCAAGAACAGTTTCGTGGATTCTCCCACATTTCGGACGATGCTCCTGTTTGATCTACGAATCCATGTTATGCTTGTGCTAATGCTATTGGTGAAAAAGAAACTATATATAGTGTATAATGCTAATGGGATGTGATGAGGTAATCATAAAAATTTTCGTAAGCATGCAAAATATGGGTTTATGTGATAATGCAACACCCGGACTTCTCCTTCTTTTCTTTTGGTTTACTGATGGTTCGAGACTGGGAGCGGATAGAGCCGGTCGACACCGAAGAGGTCGTTTGTGAATGTTCCTTATTGGATGAGGGCTCCCTGGCAGTAGGGCTGTTCACTGTTTCAGCTCCGGTGATAGATTCAGGGATCTCTGGGAAGTCGCTGGCAAAAGACTCCAAAACTGGGTAGTTTGGTGATGTGGAAGGCTCTCTTCCGTGGCTATTTGAGAGGGAAGAGGGTATCTTTGAAGGCCGGCGGAAGTTGAACGTCTTTTCGGGCGTCGAATCCACAAAGGAACTAGAGGCCGATGTCAGTAGCACCTCTGCAACGGATTGCACTTCTATATGGTTGTGAAGGGCTCTATGTTCTCTAGCCTCTAGTGCCGCGTCCACCAAAGGAACAAAGCATTTGTTCACATTCGTGTCGGAAAGAGCAGACACCAGGAAGAATCCGATAGCACCCACGCGTTTAGCCATGGCCTCGCCATCGTCATACCACACCTGGCAATACTCGTATCTATCTTCCTTTGCTGCTGCAATGACAAAAGGCGGAAGTTCGCCATCGCAAAGCGTCTTCACTGTGCCGATTAGATATTCCAATGCCTCGAAGGATTCCCTATCGTCCATGGCGTAGACAAAGAGTATGGTGGATGTGTTCTTCACCTGCTGCATCCTCGAGGCGCCGTAGACGTCTGCCAACGGCGAGGAGTCGAGAATGGATATTTCGGTGATGTCTGAGTTATGTGAGGATGCTGTTGATACAATTTCAGCCGTGTCGTGGTCGATGGCCTTGACATAGAGCTGTTCTGATTGCTCGTGGGGGCCTTCGGAAAAGGTGCCATTCACGTATCGCTGTACTAAGGAAGTTTTTCCGACGCCGGATTCGCCCATGACGAGAATGTCATACTGGCTATTGAGCGAGCTGAGCCCGTCGAGAACACGGTTCATCGGTTTGGATGAGGTTAAGGGAAAAAGAAGTTTCAGTCAGGTTCTAGAAAAAAAGCTGTACTATCATGCAAGTGTGACAGGAAGGAGCGAAGCGAAGACGTAACGAAAGCCGTGCGGGAGTCGTGACGAACTTGAAACTGACAACTGAAAGTGTTGGTATGAAAAAGAGAACAAGTAAAAAAATTAAAAAGAGAAAACCGTTGGGATCAAGGGTCTTATAAAGCAAGGGATGCGCAGTAGCAAGATTGTCGTTTTTGTAACGCCAGAAGGGCTAAAAAGCACGGTAGCGAAAAGAAAGCCAAAACGGTTGCGCTACTGCAGAGGAAAAACGTTAGCTTGCTGCGAGTCTAGTGTAGCCGATGCACGATCGAATGATTTTCGGAACCAACCGTGGGCGAGAAATGGACAAAGAAAATTGAAAAATTGAGTGGAGTGACATGATCAACGGGTTTTAGGAAGACGCTTTAGTCCAATGAACTACTATTTGTCTGTTTTAATTCTTCTTCAGTGGAAGAACTTGCGTATTGGCCTATATCGACTAAACCGAAAGGGTCTCGCGCGGGTTCCTCGGGGCCCCGAAAAAGACCACTATAGCCATTGATACGTTGACAGTGAAAGCTTAAAGATTGTTTACAGGAAGCATCACGAAAAATATTTTTACAGTGGGCTGGTTTTTTTAGAGCTGGTTTACTCACCAAAAAAAAAAAAAAATAGTAAATCACAGAAAGAAAAAAAAAAAGTGTGTTCCTCAAGTTCCTCATAACCCCTTTGGTTGCTTGTCTCACACTAGCCACAGGCAAGGCTTGTACAAGCGAGGTCGCGAATTCTACAGGATCTTTGGGCTTTGGCTGCAAAATAGCTTTTTGTGTTTGTCTAGCATTGGTGTTGATATCTCCCTGGCCAAGTTGCTCCGCTATTGATATGGGCTTAGGCTTGTAACTCGTAACTCCGTGATATCGGTGTTAGGGTTTTAACCAAACATCATCTCATAGGCGGGCATACGCCTGTAACAGCTCACACTATGGAACGACAAGTGTACCTGGTGATTCCGCTTAAAAAAACTTCTTTGTTTTATTCTGGACGCCTTTATGGCTCCTTTGAGGGTGGAACAATACTACCTTGCTATTCCTCTTTCTTTAATGCCTATATTACATATCTATCCTAGTCACCGGGCCACATAATCACTCGCCGTCTGAGTCCAAGTACTTTGCGTAGTCGCTGGCGTCTGCAAACGTTGGCAAGCTCAGAAGCTTCGCCTTCTTCTTCGTCTTCTTGTCTGGTTTCTCTTCTGCGTGTGCCCTCTTCTTCCTAGACTCTACAAGCTCGTCGCTGTCGTACTCATCGTCTTCATCAACACCGAACATGCCTGGCCCTTCTTCGTCGTCAAATGCATCTGCATCTTCTTCTCCTTCGGTGACATTGCTGCCAGATTCTTCTTCATCTCCATCACTTGCTTTGTTCGTTTCGAAGGCCGCCTCGTCAATTTCTGGCATATCTCCCTCGGATAAGTCATCGTCTCCAAATGTCTCTGCAAGAGTTTCTGGGTCCACCTCTTCCTCATCTTCATTGTCCGAATCACTGAAATCCTCGTTATCAAGATCCGAAAGTATATCCTCGTCGGAGAGGTCGTCACCCTCGACCTCTGGCTTGGAGTTAACCAAGGCTTCCCAGACTTCATCATCATCCATGTCTTCTTTCTCATCGTCGCTTTCAGCAGCGCTGGCCTTTTTATTTCTGATTTTCTTTGCATTTGTGCTGAAGTACTGATGGAAAAATCTCTCGTCGGGGCGAACATCCTCTGCTTTTTGTGCTAACCAGTTCATCGTGTTGACTGGTACTTCACTGGACCCTGTATTCGTTGCCTTGACCAAAAGTGAACCAGTATGGGCACCTCCCAAGGGCTGCATAATGGATGAACCTTTGGTGGTAGCCTTCGCTTTGGCATTTTTGTAGACGAATCTATCCAAGAAGTGTGCTAAAGTATAGAGACCCAAATCAGGCTTTGGTTGCGGTTTTCCAGTGAGAAATGAGTCAGCATATATGGCAACAGTAGGATGGAAATGCAGTGTGAAGTTATTCATCTCCCAGAGACATGAGTTTTCGGCGTGTGCGTAGGATGGGTTTCTCTTCTTGGGGTCGTATTCTTCGGTATCCTTGGACATTTTAGGTTCATCTTTAATCTCATTGGTGGCAAACCCGGGCCTGTCATCGTATGCTTCCATAAGCTCCACAATCTGTGGGTAAGTCTTGCTCAACTCCATCAACAAGAACATCATTCCGGTGATAACAGCCACGTTAAGCCAATGTGAGGCAACTTGCAAGATTCTCTTCACAAATGCAAGAATTCTTGGCATGTTGTTTATGTCGTGTTTAAGAGACTTGAACAACAAGTTCAAATACACACCCTGCTTGGATGAGTTCACCAATCTTGGATCCATCAATGACTCGTACAACGTCCTGTAGTAACGGTCAGAGTCTAGGCCCTGCTCACTGACAATATTGTAAACCAACACCAACGCCTGAACAGAGGTGTTGAAATTAGTAGAATGGGTGATCTTGAAGAGGGTCTCCATGTGCCTTGTGTATATCTCAGACGGGAGTTCGGAAAATGGCAACGCACGATTCAAACCTGTGAGGATGGCCGAAAACATTTTCGATGACCTCTCCTCGACGACCTCCTGTTCGGTTTTCTGTTCAACTTTGACAGACTTGCCACCCTTCTTCCCTTTTTTGAACTGCTTCCTGTTATTCTTTCTCCCCTTCTCACTCTCACCAAGAACCTTGTCTTGCTTGGAATCTTTGAGTGCTGGATCTGATTCAACCAAAAGCTTCTCAAACAACGAGAAGTATGTCTTGACTAGAGAGTCCGCAAGCTCAACCTCCTTCTTGGAAAGGATGGTTTGATTGAGAGTTAGGATAGTGTAATATTTTGAGTGATAGTCGCCTTGTTTTTGCATAACCATGTCAGTGACAGCATCAATAATTACCTTTTTCATTGCGGGATGAGCTTGTTCTAATTGAAGAATTTGATAGGAAGTTTTGGCTGCGACCTTGTTGTCAATATCACCCAATTTGTTCACACCAAGCCTTAACAAGTTAACTTCTTGTTCTGGCTTAGCTTTTAATAAGTCGAAAATGTGGGAAACAACTGTCATACGGACATGCAAAATAGGATCGTGACTCAAGTACTCAAGAGCTTGAATGAACTTGAAGTAGCTTTTTTTAAGAAAGTCTTCGTAGTATGCTAATGCTAACTTTTGTTCGCTAGACCTTTGAGTGATGGCTGATTTGTTAAATGCAAGAAGTTTTCTGTCGGGAAGAAGACTGTTGATGAATAAATCCTTCATGGCATTCACTGCTTGCAATGCAGCATTTCTAGACTTCTTTTCGCAATAATTGAGAAGAGTTTCGAAAGCCTTGATGTTATGAACCGGAGACTCTTGAACCAACAACGTTAATGCTGAAATCTTATCGTTTAAGGTACCGTCTGCAAGAATTTGAGACAAAAACTTTTTTTGAGAGCTGTCCGACGAAAACTCTTGCAAGTATAACTTATTCTCGGCCTCGATAATGTTCTGGGCCTTCTCTGTGAGCCTCTCGAGAGCGAACCTATCTAGTTTCTCTGGGTCCTCGTCTTCAACCTCGACGTTGTACCAATCGACTCTGTTCTCGAGCTTAAGTTTATCACTCTTGACCGACCTCACATCGTCAACTCTGTAACTTTTTGGTTTGATAAGTTCGGCAACCTCTGCTTCTGGTTGAGCTGGCTTGGCGTCTTCACTGGGTTTTGATGCCGCAGGCTCCTCCTCTGAGGCATCCTCTTCTGACGACTCGGAACCCGCAGCGTCATTCTCTTCTACCAAGTCAGGAATTTCCTCCTCGACTTCATCATCCTCGACAACTTGCAATTCGCCGGACAATCCTAGACCTTTCATGAACTGTGCTACTTCTGCGTTGAGTTTCTTATCAGATCCCTCATCTTCAAACTCCTCATCGCTCTGGTCATCATTCAAACCTTTCACCAATGCTAAATCTTCTTTGGTGGCACCAAGCGCAAGCGCCTCGCGAGTCAAAACGTCGTCTTCGTTTTCGTCGGCTTCGTCCATTTTCTGAGTTGATTTCTTATTCTCTTTGTTCGCGTCTTTACCGTTTTTAAGTTCGTCCTTCGGTTTCGACTTTTTATTTTTTCGGTCGGATTTCCCCTTCTTGGACGTGTCCAGTGTTAGCTTGGACGAGATCTTATCTCTCAAAGATGACAAATTGAGCTTGGCGCTTTCCATCTCTGCTGGGGAATTAGATCTAGAGATGGCTACTGAAAAACTATAGAGCGATGAGGACCCAGGGGGTCACGTGCACAATGAGGAGCAGTGTCTGAAGACTCCCAGGGAACAGAGACCTGGGGTCCACGAAAAGAAAGAAAAGAAGCCCGAAAACTGATGTAGAGGCAGTGAAATGAAGATCTTCTGTCGTTGTTAGTCGAATTTGATCGGAATAAAAATTTGCTCCTCAAAATTATCAGAGATTTCTTTTTGTCTCTGTTTCTGATCGTCTCCCCCACAGGTCCTTTTTGCGAAGAGGCTTAAATGGAGACCAGAAGAGAAAAGGTGAGCGTCAAATGCATCAAATAACCACCAAAAAACTTCTCGCCCTACCTGACCTGATCGTTAGATATAGGGATATCTCATCCTCATTTTTTTTTTTTCTTTCTTTCTTTTGTTCCCTGTGTAAACCTCAATTTTGTATGACCTCAAGAGTTTTACCAGAAAAACAGCTTACATGGGATGAGAAGAAGGCATGAGTGAAAAAACAGAAACTTTCTTCAAAACTCAAACCCCACATCCATACGCATAATAGGAGCCTCACCCCCATTTTCTTAGGAGTGCCATTCACAAGTTGCAATGTGCCCGTCTACCTTAGAAGCTCGGAGAATCTCGCCGCAGCTGTGCATAAAACAGGTCTCATGTCGGAAAAATTGGCCGAACCCTGAGCACAGCATAGCCGTTAGTTGGGCCAAAAACTCGAATAATGACAAAGTCGTCGCCGTCTCTGAGTTTCAATAAACGGCTGACTCGCCCCTTTTTCCCCCGCCGTGTCACCAGATTCTAAAAAGCAACTTTTGTTTCAGCGTGGGTCCATTTTTTTTTTTAAGACCTTGCTCGGATCATCTGTCCCCCACTGCTGCAGGCATGCATGCTTGTCACCCAACAGTGTGGGCTGCAACTGCAAGATTGCACTTGCTATAAGGGTACGGGATTTTCCAGGATAGAAATTATTTTTTTTTCTGCTCGACGACACTATCTTATTCTTGAATTCGCATGAGCCCTGAGCCAGACGTGTGGCCTCCCTTTCAGGCACCGAAGATCATCCGCTCGAGCTCCCAAGACGCCAACAAAGAATGCCCCTATGTGCTCTCGAAGAAGGTCTTGGGCACAGGGTCGTACTCCAAGGTCTATGAGTGCAGAAACACAAAAACGGGCGCCCATTACGCCGCTAAACAGTACGAGAAGAGGCTTATCTACGGGATGGAATCGCTGCTCCAGTCTGAATTTCAGATATTGAAGCAGGTGTCCTTTGGCCACAAGAACATCCTATCACTCATAGACTACTTTGAAACACAGAACCATCTCTACTTGGTGACGGATCTAGCCCTTGGCGGCGACCTTTTTGACAAGATATGCGAATCCAGGGAAGGCAAACTCTCTGTGCGGGACACGAGGGACGTCTTGTCAGCAGCGCTTCTGGGGTTAAGCTATCTACATTCCCACAAGATTGTCCACAGAGATATCAAGGCAGAAAACATTGTCTTCGCGTCGAGCTCTTCAAAGCCTCTGCTGTTGCTTCTTGCAGACTTCGGACTTGCCGTTTTGGTGAAGGACAATTATTACCAAGTGCACGAGCAGGGAGGAACATTGAGCTACATGGCGCCCGAGTGCTTCCTTCTGTGTGCTTGCAGCTTCCCTGTTGACATGTGGGCCGTTGGAGTTCTTACGTACTACATGCTTTGTGGATATATGCCCTTTGATTGTGATAGTGATGAGGAAACAAAAGATCTCATCAGTAAAGCCGATTTTATCTTTGAGCCAACTGAATATTGGGAAGGCGTTCCAGAATCTGCCAAGGACTTCATTGCAAACTGCTTCATTCTTGACCCCGAGAAACGAATTACGGCGTCCGAGGCGTTGAACCACCCGTTCGTCGTAAATGCTCCTCTTGCCAGGTCTTCCTCAAATAATATTTCAAAAATGCTTCAAGCAGCTGTATGGAAGCTACACAGCCTTCAAAATATGCAATCCCAAACGAGCTCAACGCAACTTACCCAGGGTCCCAGCAAGGTCTCATCGGTGCTGTCAAGGCTCTCATTGAACAATCTTCCTTCGTCCTCAATTGCATCACCCTCAATCGATCGTCTTCTTGGAGAAAGGTGTTATTCGCCACATATTGTATCTAGTTTCTGTACCCCTGTCGGCTCGAATCAAGTCTCACCAGTTAATTCTCTGACACATTTACGAACTCCTGAGTTGGAGAAGTCTCGCATGGCCTTTATTCCTTCGGGAAAGAATAAGGCTACTTTCATAATATAAGCATTATTATTATTATTATAATTTCTAACAAGCAAAGCATCGTATACCCTCATGCAGAAAGTGTTTCAAAGACAGAGTTGCAATCGCCGTGTTGAAACCCACAAGATCTACCATTTGAGGCAGTGTTCTCGGTATTTGATGTCAACATCTGTAAGTCGAGGTCCGAGTCCCCAAGAGCTCGATCCGAAAACATCAAAATTTGCATCCACGGCGTGGATACTAGCACCATCCGGCGGTATCAGTGAAAATTGGTTAGCTTTCAAACCCCTAAGCCAGTAAAGGGGCCTCTTTGGGAACACTTCTCCATTCGTATATAAAGCTATGTGAAATCTCTATCAAGTAACAAGACCCGCCGCAATCTATCATGACCATCACAGAGAAGACGACCTTCGAGCGTATTCATTTTCTCTATAGCAGAGACGATAATAGATTCTTGACCTTGCGTAAGCAAAAGTTCGCTAATACCTCTGAAAATGAGATTTGGGAAGCTTTGACGAGTAGCAAGGCTGTGGAAGAAGCTGACTTGACGGTCAGAGATTTAAGTGAATGCAAGGCATTTGAAAAGGTCACAGCTGACAGTGTCGTTGGTGTCATTACCGAAAAATTCAGCCCATCCAAGTTTGACTTGTGGTTCATCAAGACGGTCTTGAATAACAGCTATATTCGGCACAATTTGATCAAGTATAATGGAATGGGTGCGTATTATGCCGAGGTAATCACCGACTTGTTTGAAAAGTCACTCAGAAATATCTCGAAAGAAGATAGATGGGGCGAAGGCAAAGCATCTTTTCTTAAATGTGTTGAGTTTTTTACCTCCAGAAATTTGCCCATCGAGTCTGTGCTCCCAGCATTTCCATGCAAGTCACCTAACCCAGAAAAGGTAGCTTCCTGTTATCCAGACATGGCGGAGGAGCTCGCAATCAAAAGAATCATCAAGTTCGTTCAAGCCGTGCAAAAGGTCTATCCTCCTGGAATGAAGTTCTATCTTGTCAGTGATGGCCATGTTTTCAGTGACTGCATTCATGTTGATGACGACATGGTAGACCTTTATTTCAAGAAGCTCGAGGCCCTCTATCATCGTGTGAAGCCCAATGAATTTGACGGCATTATTTTTAGGGGTCTCAATGACTGCTTCCGATCTACTGAGAAGGAATTTATTGCAGACCTCTTGAGAGAAGTCGACGTTGACCATCACATCCCTACACAGTTAGACAAAGAAACTGAGTTCAACCGCAAAGTTTTGATGCTTGGATGCGACGACAATGCTGACCTTTTGAGGAAGCAGATCAAGACCCCAAACCACCCACGTCTCTATTTATACCGAGGATTCAGCAAGTTCATGTGCGAGGACCTTGCTAGAACCGAAATTGCCAAGGCTGTTCTGAAGAAGAAGTATAAAAAACTAATTCTGGCTATTGCGTTTGAAATGATCAGAAGAAATGATGCTTATTCCAACTTGGTAGAGCTCATTTTTCCTTTCCATTTGAGATTTTCCATTCATGCACATCATAATGCCGGGCCAAAATTTGGCATTCGTTTGTTAGATCCTGCGATTTGCACTGTTGCTGGACATGATCAGAACGAAGAAGATCGGTTGCTTCACATACCAACACCTTGGCATAACAGTATTTTTAAGATGGACAACTCTGAGAAGTTCATTGTGTCTCCCTCAAGATTAGCAGACGAGCTTGATGCAAACGAGAAGGTCGAAGGCGGCTGGAATGAGGAGCAAAGATTGTTTCTTTATCGCTATATTTGAATATGATAAATGTTTTCTCTAGTGTAAATGACAAATATGACAAATGTGGTAGTCTCCATTTGCAGTCGTTATGTGCATCCATGCACCATTATAGACAAGTGCAGTGCTGCTGCTCATATCAGATATGCACTTCGCATGGACATTATTTGCTGTTGCTCAAGCGATCTTCATATTTAACGCCTTCATTTGGGAAAATCAATCTTCAATTGCAATGTCGTGGGATCAAACTTCGTTTTCTCTTTCGCCACGCTCCAAGGGTTGTTACCTCATCACGGACGAGGTTGTTAGAAGTGTGCCACAAATAAAGAATTATAAAGTTGGTCTCTTGAACCTATTTCTCCAACACACATCTGCTGGTTTAACGCTTAACGAGAACTGCGATCCTGATGTCAGGGAGGATATGACCTCTTCTCTCGACAGAATTGCGCCAGAGGGCGACTACTACATTCATGCGGATGAGGGCCCCGACGATATGCCAGGACACGTTAAAAGTAGCACTGTTGGTGTCAGTCTCACCATTCCCATTCTGAACGGCAGACTAGCCACTGGCACTTGGCAAGGTATCTGGCTCTGTGAGTTCAGAAGATACAAACACAGCAGAAAAATTGTGGCTACTATCCAAGGCGAAAAAAAGTAACCTCGACGGGTCTCTCTGTAACGTACGAGAGGGGATTTGGGACCAAAACGTCTATAAGTAATCGGCAACATCAACTATGAGTCATCTTCGTAAACTTGCACGCTGTAATCTCTCACAGTCTCTTGCTTTTCATTTTCTAAAAGAACAAGCGAGTCCTGAAGTTCAATCAGCCTTTTCCAGAGCTCATCTGCGATGAGGTTCCACCAACCATTATGCTTGAGACACTTCCTTCTGTCTTGAAGGCAGACCGTACTTTCTTTGCTTTCTTTGCCATCCTGTTGCTCGCGGTATAGAGCGACAATGTGTTCAACGCAATTCGCAACGGTATTTGCGGAGTTTTCGAGAGCATTGGCATAGAATTCCTCTGGTTTGTCGTCGTAAAGAGAGCTATCAAAGCAGCAAAGGTCGAACTGAGCAGACTTGGATTTCTTTTTCTTCTTCTTTGAGGGCCCTTCCTCCTCATCCGCATCATTTTCTGATTTCGACTTCTCTTTCAACGCCTCATTCACTTTCTTTACAACCTCCTTACGAAGCCCAAGGTATTCCTCTTGCATATTGCAAACCTGTAAATCTTTCTCAATCTTTTTCATTTTGCTCTCGCTAGAGCTCAACTTCCTCTGAATGTTTTCGGGTAGCTTCTCAAAGTTCTGATTAGCGATCTCAGGGAGCTCGGGAAAAGTGGCCCCAAAGCTCACAAGATCATCTCGAGCTCTACACTTCGTCAATGCAAACTTCATCTCTTCCCTGCTTAACTTTTCCAGCTCCTCAAGAAACCTTTTCATATACTCAAGCCCACACTCTTCTGAGCAGTATTTTGATTTGAGCTCCGATCGTATGGGTTTCATACAACCAGGAAGACGACAGATCTTGTTATAGCGTGTGCGACCTTTACCCTGCCATTGACAAAACTTGCAGTAGAATTTATCTATTAGCAGTTGGTAGGCTTCATTCATCTTCATACAAGTGAAATGGAACCATTCCTCACACCCATCGCAGCCTATCATGAGCTCTCCGCCGTGATCAGGTCTTCGGCAGATGCAGAAGAGTTCCTCAGAGTTAAGGTTGTATTTGGGAGCGTTCTGGTATTTCTTGTACTGTTTGGCGATCTCCTCGGGGGTTTCTGAGTCATCGTGATCTTTGCCACTTCTCGGATCGAGTAATGCTGGCGACTTTGATTTCCGTTTTCTATCTAGATCAAAGTCTTGAAACGCCTGGCTCACAGGCGTTCCCGGTTTCACTGCTATATCGGTCATCTCAAGGTGCCGTAGTTGATAACATCTGTGGAGTGCAGAAAGTCTTTTTAGTACACGCGATACGGGACAGTCTCGACACTACTAACATTGTAATCTAGACATTATAATACATAATTTACGAAGATTTTTCTGCATCTGCTTCTTCCTTCTCACCTTCTTTGTTCCCGTCATTTTTTTCATCCACATCCATCTTGTCTTCTTCCTTCGAGGCGTTCTCCTTCTCCTCCTGTTTCTCTCCACCCTCATTCTCTTCCTCGTCCTCTGCCGCTTCCAGCTCGGCTTCCTCTTCCTCCACTATCGTCTTAGGCTTGAACACTTCGAGCAAGGTGTCGTCGCCAACAGAAGCGAAAAGATCTGGGATTTTTGGGTGCACAGCGACCTCGTTGATCCTGTTTGTGTGGCCACCGTGAACAAACTTGAGACATGGATCCTCAGTAAATTTTGTCTTGCGCCTTGAATCGGTCTCTGACGTGGGATATGTGTATTCCGTGCCCAAATTGTTCAAGTCCCAAGTCAATACTCTTTTGTCAAGAGCCCACGAGTACAAGTGGGAAGGGCTGAAACCAGGGTCCCATTTGAGTCCCACCACGGAATCATTGTGACCAAAAAGTAATCTTACTGGTTCTTTTGTGTTTCTCAAGTCCCACAAATTGACCACATTGTCTTTACCGCCCGTTGCTATGAGCAGCGCTATTTCAGGGTGAGCTGCTACAGCATTCTGGGCGTGGCTGTTTTCAATAGCAATAGCCGGGAGGTTTGATGGAGAACGAATGTCATGAACGTGTGTGGTGAAATCATCAGCCACAGAAGCGAACAAATGTTGAGAAGGTTTGCTGTAGCTAATATCGTTGATAACAGCAGAGTGAGAGTTGAACTGTTTTATGGGCTCACCAGGGTTGGAAACGTCCCAAAGGACAATTTTAGCATCGTTGGCGCCTGATAAGAACTCTTTTTGGGAAACCCATTCCAAAGAGTATCCCTCACTGGAGTGGAATTTGTAGTCAATCAGGTTGGATTCCTCAATATCGAACAAGTGAATGACACCAGTGTTGTCAAAAGTTGCAATTTTTCTGCCATCAGGAGACACTTTCACCTTGTTCACTTCGCCTGGGTGGTTCCAGCTCTTTGTGATTTTGAATGTACTCACGTTATTGTCTGGTAGCAGAATAGCGTCTTTGGAGAAATCGGGCGCCAATGTAGCGGGCAAGTCCAACGATGCTAAACGCACAAAATCTGCCTCTTTTGTATATGAGTTGGTGCCCAATACAAGCTGGACGGAAATGGTATTTTTGTCGTCGCTATACGTGTAATTTGGAAGGAAATCCACTGATAACAGCGAGTGTTCTAATGCCTGAGTGTGGATAGTGTCGTAGAGAAGGGGCACAGTTTTTTTCCAAATTTTGAACTCTTCGTTTATCACCTGCTCTCGAAGCTGGTGCTCGCCGAGGATTTGCCTCTGTGCTGCAATCGTTTCCATATTTTTAGTAGCTTCTGCAAGTGACAGAAGAGTGTTCTGCCTGAACTGGTCTTTGATAGTGAGGAAGACACCCGTGCACCAAGCAGGACCAACTACCCAGGCAGATAAGATTTGAGCTAATCTACCATCTTACTAAGTATCGCTCTATAGATGTATTATTCATGCTAGTAATGGTCCTTTCAAAGTCACAGTTAGATGTGCATTGAAAACATGCAATTGCACTCTCTTCTAAAGGTCATACAGCACAAGGACCCACAAGGAACGCACATAGCTCTTCTTGACACTCAAATTAGGGTCAATTCCTAGGAATAGCTTACTGGAGCATGTGGTGTCTGCTGCTTTAGTCAAAGAGCGTCATCTTTGCGATTGACTAGCTCATATCACGCCGCCACCGAGATCGTCGTTGTCCTCCTCCTGGTCAAAAGCCTTACTAAAAGTGTAAACCGTACCAAAAATTAGTCCACCGCCAATGATAGTCAACACCAGTGCTGCTTTCGTCAAGATCAAGGAGTGGTGTAAGAGAATAGGTAACGAGAACCCTGTAAGCACCAAGAACCCAGTGAGAAACTTCCCAGCCTCCTGAATCGCCAGCGTTTGTGAAGTTGTCTGCGGGTCAAAATTGAAGTCGTAGTCGCTGTTATCAAAAGCAGCTCTTGTGATGATCGCTGGCAAATATGCCACGGCAAAGATTAGGCTGTCGATGATGGGAAACCAGTTCCCGTAGATGGCCGCCAAAATCACAAGAAGAAACCCCATTGAGAGGACGACGGAGAGGCCAACGATCTTGTTTAATGGGTTACTTCGAAATTCTGTTGTCAGATTCATAGCGACGAGTGGAAGAGTGCTGGTTTCAGCCCAGGGTAGGGCGAACGTTGTATGAGGGTGAGTCCGGTCACGTGTGAGGCACACTGGTGAACACCAGAAATGTTCAAGTATTTAATGTTGAGTAAACCTTAGAAAAAAAAAAAAAAATCTCAACAGTGGTACATCTTGAAAATCATCCTATGAATTTCTTGTAGATTATTCGAAGGTCGGTACTTACTGGATGCGAAAACTACCAAGTAGGCAAGCCTTAAAACCACAAAAATCTCAGTCAGTTTTTGGAAACCTTTGATGGCTTCCTTTTTTCATACAATGTATTGTCTCATATGGATGAAACAACGCCGTCTCTTCTCTTCTGAATTTTCTGTGCGGTTTTGTTATTGGTACTTTTCAACTTCCCTACCTCTGCCTGTCTGTTGATAGCGCACTGAGAAAACGTAACCTAGCTCTCCTTTGCAATACCAGAGCATGTCATACGCTGAACTACTTCAACCTCAAGTCAAGCCTCGTGAATCAGCAACTATAGCGTCGCCACCTGGGTTTGGCTTGCAGATATCCTCCAAAGTTAAAAATGCTCCTCCTGTGAAGAAACCTACCCAAGAGGAACTTGATCAATTGAAACTCAAGAAAGCATGGGAAGTTGCAACTGAGCCGGCAAAATCGGTGCCAATGAACTGTATAATGAGCTACATGACAGGTAACTCTTTACAGATGATTCCTATAATGATGACAGTTATGCTTCTTATAAATCCATTGAAGGCGATTTTGTTTGAGATGAACAAGGCTTTTGCATCGTTGGAAACCAAAAACTCTACCTCCTTGCTTCTTCCGAAGCTTGTCTACGTCTTCTTTCAACTAGCAAATGCTGGAATAGGTTTGTTTAAAATATGGAAGATGGGGCTCATTCCGAATGGCGAGGCCGACTGGCTAGCTTGGAAACAGGCAACGCAGGTGATTGAACGCTTGAGAATGTGATTAGGCTGTACAGCTTAGAAATGAAACTTATTTCGATCTGTGAGGTGTTTACTTTCGGACTGTGTCCTTGGCGTCCTCATCACTAAGAGTAGCCTTCTTTTCATCTGACTCTCCGTTACTGTTCTCTGACTTCGTTGGGTTAACTCTGGATGCCTCGTTCTCCTTCATATTCTTCTCGAAAATTTGCTGCAAATTGAACTTCTCCAAGGGGAGGTATTCACTAACAACACTCATGCCCACGTTATTTTTGAAGCATTCGACCAAAATGAGCTTGTCGTAATTCTTAAGGTCGACTTTGTGGCCATATTCGTGGCCCACGCACGTCGCAATTGTCTTGATGATATCGTCCTTCTCAAGAGTATTAAAATTTCGCCTGGTAACTTGGATTGCAAATTTAAGTGCCTTCTGACCCTCTTTTTGATGAAAGTGAGGTTCAAGCACCATGTGTGCGAGCTTCTTGAGCTCATCAATGGAAGCAGATACAGAGTAGGTTATAGGCGTGAGCTTTTGGGTGAATCTTGTCTGTTTCTCTCTCAGTTGCAGTGCTTCTTTGCATATTCTTCGTATGAACTCAGCTGGCTCCACGGGCTTTCTAATCTTGATAAATACCAAGCATTCGCACCCTAAATCTATTGGCAGAAAGAGTGTAGTCTTTGCAGACTTTTCCTTCTTCAAAGATGCCAACTCCTGCTTGATCTGATCCTCCACTGAAAACTCTTTTTCATCCTGTTCCGTTTCATCTCCAACGCTCTTCTCCCAATCAGGATACCACTCCTCACATTTGGTGGAGAGTAGGTTCATCAACTCTTTGCGGCATCCGGCCTCTCTTCCACGATTACACGTGGCATAAACACCCGATGTATTAGGATCTATGAATCCACTCTGCTTGTACTTTTTGTTTTTATTGCCTCCCTGAGATTCTGCACCTCTTTTCCCCATTTTGCTGTGTGGTCCTTGCAATCTCTTCGGACCTCAGTAGGAGGTACTAGGCAGTCTCTTTGTTGATGTTTCACGTGACTGCAATCAACTTGGGGAAAGTTGCAGCGATTCCGTCAAGAAGCTAATACCACGGGCATGACGGGATCAGACCAAAGTTTGTCGTTTACCGAGCTCCCAACAGAGATATACATATGCATATTGAAATACCTACATTTTGAGGATTGGGTGGCCTTGACGATGGTCAACCGAAAACTCAGGCTGATTCTCGATACGCCACTCTTCTTAAACATGATATATGAGATGACGTTTGGAAAGGCAATGGACGATTTCTGTCTCAGATCGACTCCCGTATCCAAAAGTGTACCACATAAAGTGTTTCGCTTTTTGGCAATGCTAAACGAGAATAATGCTTCCGTGCGTCCTTCACTACGACTACTTAAACAGCCTGAGGCAATTCTACCCATTGCCTCCATGATGGAGAGCAATGAGGAACGATTACTCCAGCTTATAAAATCATTACTGGAAGAAAAATGTCTTGATTTGACAACATATGCCTTTTTGAGGAAGATCTTTCAGTTGCAGAACTATGAAATTGCCAATAGATATTTTGAAAAGCAAGATTATGGAGAGCACAGCGAAGAAAATTTCTTCCAGATCACCCGATACTCTTCGGATTTTTTACATCACGCCAAGTATAGAGACCGTATTCACACAAAAATCCATAAAGCCTTGGATAACATACAAGGACTCCAGAGAAAGAAAGGAACCTTGAAATTTCAGAATAAGGCGGTGTACAGTCAGTTCTTGAAAACATTCATGACAACCGTACTTCATCAGCTTCCTAGTGGGCCAATGGAGCAAAGATGGGTGACAATTCTTGCGCTTTACGCTGGGAAACTAACGAGTGACCAAAAGGGCTTGAGGCAACTTTTTGTGATCCATCTTCTCAAAAGATTTGTCGAGGAACGATTGTTCAACAGGTACGACATTGTCATTGGCGATCAGCCTATTGATGTGCTGCCTGAAATTAAGAACAAAATACTTCTATTAGGAGAGGATGCCATTTTGTACAACGATAGCAAAATCAAGCAGATGAGCACGCGTACCTTGAGAAAATGGGGACTTCTTCGCCACGATGCCTACCCTGAGAATCTCTTTGATTTCGAATTTCTCTACAACGACATCAGGCTCCAGGATCTCACGCCAGAGAAGAATTGGGCTCTCACTGTGCCTAGCTCGTACACCTTCGAACACGTCAAAGAAATCTGCGTATACTCAAGGATCAATACTGAACAGTATGCCAAATCTATAAACTTAAAGCCAGACTTAAATGCGTGCCTCAATGACGGTAAATTTCTTTTCAGACGAGGAGACTTAGTCATGAGTCATTTCCACGGCATAGTGGGTGTTGTCGCAGAGGATACGCCACTAGAGAGCGAAATGATGAATATCAATGGCATCAACTCTGGAATCACGGATCTGTTCCGGCGCGGTGATTTTAAGAAAATCGAACCCACAGACGTTTCTGTTTCCAGAGAAGGACTCCAAGATTTCGTGTACTGGCTTACACGAAATGACTCCTTTATTCACCTTATTGGTACTAAGTACACGCACTTGGTGCTAGAGAATGACGGATTTAGGCTAATTGCATCTCAACATACGACACCTTTTCGCATTGAGTGGTGAAGACTCCAACGCAGGTGATGCAAGTGCGAACATTTTTGCACCCATTTACACCATACATCATTCTAGAACACGTCACCTTAGAAAGACATTTAACGAACTGACAATGAGAAAGTACATTTTGATCGACTCAAATAGAACTATAAGCCAATCAACGGCGATTTTACGCAGTCGCTTGTCTCAAAACTCGCAACACAAGACAAATGGGACACCTTGACGGTCACCTACAGCTCACAAATCATTACGACGAGGTAAACAGACCATCAAAGAACAGCCCTTGAGACTTCAAGACTAATATATTCAATTCTTTATCATGAACTACAAATGACCCTCGTAATCTGTCCACGTGACCCCAGTTGCTCTAAGGTGCGCAACTGCTACTTATATATATAGGCATACATGAGTCTCACTAAGAAGCCTCTGGAATCCCTTCCACACAGATTATGTTATTCCATTCCACAAAACTAAACCGGCTACTACCCAGAAGACTCAAAGAATCAGCTAGCTCATTCCTTCACCAAAAGCGACTCGCGCACAACGTGATCGGCATAGATCTTGGAACTACCAATTCAGCAGTGGCTTTGGTACAAGGAAATGAGCCTAGAATACTTGAGAATGAAGAAGGTGGACGAACGACACCATCTATTGTGGCATTCAAAGATAAGGAGACCTTGGTTGGACTTCCAGCTAAAAGACAAGCTTTGGTGAATCCACGTAACACCTTTTTCGCAACGAAAAGACTCATCGGGCGAAAGTTCGAGGATGACGAGGTTCAGAGAGATATAAAGAATACGCTGTATAAAATAGCAAGGTATGAAAATGGAGACGCTTGGCTAGAGACGAGCGATGGGCGTCAATTCTCGCCATCACAGATCGGATCAATCATCTTACAAAAGATGAAGCACATTGCAGAGTCTCACTTGTCTGACGAAGTAAAGCACGCTGTCGTCACAGTTCCTGCGTACTTTAATGATGCTCAAAGGCTGGCTACTAAAAGTGCCGGTCAATTGGCTGGTCTCGAAGTTCTAAGAGTTATTAATGAGCCTACGGCTGCGGCATTGGCATACGGCATCGATCAAAAGAAGTCCGATGGCGTAGTAGCCGTCTTCGACTTTGGAGGTGGTACTTTCGACGTATCAATACTCGACATCGACGATAAAGTTTTCGAAGTGAGAGCCACCAACGGGAACACTCACTTGGGTGGAGAAGATGTGGATCTCTTGCTTTTGAATAGGATTATACAACAGTTCAAAGATGAGCATGGCATTGATCTTCTGGGTGACAGAATGGCTGTCCAAAGAATTCGTGAAGCTGCTGAAAAATGCAAGATCGAATTGTCTCATGTGAAAGAGGCAGAGATTAATATTCCCTTTATAACAAAGGACAAACACATTAAACTCAAACTCACTGAGGACGAACTTGATGAGTTGAGTCTTCCTATCATCAACAAAACCATAGATCCCGTGAAGAGATGTCTCCGTGACGCTGACTTGACAGCTAAAGACATTGACGAAATCATCATGGTCGGTGGAATGACTAGAATGCCTAAAATCAGAAAAGTCGTCGAGGAGTTGTTCGGTAAGAAGCCAAATGTTTCCGTCAATCCTGATGAGGCGGTTGCGCTTGGGGCTGCAATTCAAGGCGCTGTTCTCTCAGGACAAATCAAGAACGTGGTTCTTCTCGATGTGACCCCATTGACATTAGGAATTGAAACATACGGAGGGTTATTTAGTCCTCTTATTCCAAGAAACTCGGCTGTGCCATTGAAAAAGGAACAGTTTTTCTCAACTGCCGTTGACGGCCAGACTGGTGTCGAAATCAAAGTTTACCAGGGCGAAAGACCCTTGGTAAAGGATAACAAGCTTATTGGTAACTTCAAGCTCTCTAATATCCCACCTGGACCGAAAGGCACTCCACAGATTGCAGTCTCTTTTGACATCGATGCCGATGGTATCATAAATGTCTCCGCTGCTGATAAGACGCCTTACCCCGAGGACTCACCCTACCATGGAAAGCCAAATGAGGTTAGCATTCAGGTGGTTGGACAAACTGGAATGTCAGAGGAAGACATCAAGCAAATCTTGGAACAAAGTGCTCAGAATGCCAAGAAAGACGCCGAATATAAGCAACATGTGGAAAATGCAACACGGGTTGACATCCTTTGCACTGATGCTGAGAACGTAATAGTGCAATTCGGAAATCTCATGGACGAGGAAGACAAGCAACATATCAATTCCATCCTCTCGTCCTTGAGGACCAAGGTTCAAGACGTTAGAGAAAGAGGCGTTTTACATGATGTGGCCCAGATGACTGAGGAAGTCAATCAATTGCAAACGGTGACCATGGCGGCTGTTAAAAAGGTTGCTGCAAGACAGCAGCAGCTCCAAAAGGACAATTCTGGCTCTAAAGGGGACAATTGAGTGACTGTTCTTTATGATTTGTATATTACTTGTAAATATGATGCACTTAATCGGTATCCATTCTATCTTCGTCAGCAGCACCAGATGCATTTGTATTGGTGCTGTCTCCAGCCGCACCTTCTTGAGCAGCATCTGTCGGGTTTGCTTCGTTGGACTCATCAGCGTCACCACCTGCGTTGTCACCATTTTCATCGTCGTCGTCGTTATTTCTTGTGTTTGATGTGGAATCAAGCTTACTTAACCATTGCTGTACGTCTTCGTCATCATATACTGTGAAAGATTGATCCTTGCCAACTACACTGACAGAGGTATTCCGGATGGTCAATTCCATATCTTGGGACAATGTATCTCTCAAGGCATTCAAACCATGTACAATGAGGTCCTCGATATGTTCGCATGAGCGTATTGTCTCCAAATTGCGTTCCAAATATGTTCTGGCGGCCTGGGAACGGGCACCTATTGCGGTGCCGTAGTATTCCAAAACGGATCCCGAGGGCTGGAATTCGTATAGATGAGCGCCGGTCTCGTCCCAGCCAGCCACAAGCAACCCAACACCGTACGGTCTCGAGCCATACAGTTGAGTGTTTTCCTGGGCTTTATCGGCGATCAGCAAGACGGCCTTGGATGTGGGCAATGGTCTGTTGAACACAAGTTTGGAGTTCATTGCAAGTTTTCTCAAGTAGTTCGACAACACACGAGCATCTGGCGCCAATCCGGCCAAAGCAATGCCCATGTGATCGTCCACTTTGATGATTTTCTTCTGGTAACTGCCCAATTCCTCAACGTTTCTCTTCAAGGCCACTAGCACAACGTGGTTGGACGAGGCAATCCCCACGGCAGCACTGCCCTGCTTGATAGCCTCCAAAGCATACTCCACCTGGAAGAGACGTCCAGTGGGGGAGTAGGTGACGGAGTCGTTGTCGTAGTTGTTTCTGAACATCTGGTGGTGGATAGAGGTTAATGCTTCGTATTGCCACTGGTAACTCTTTTCGCGAGGAGAGTATCGAGAGATGCAGGTTGGAGGTGATGTACATGGACACTCGTGGAAAGGTCCAAGAGAAAGATCTTAAAGGTTGCTTTGCGTAGATGAATAACACTCTAGGCGGCTAATTTTCTTTCTCTTCTTGAATAGTTTTGTGATGGGACTTGTGTTTGTATAGTGTGCTATGGCAAAGTGAAGGATGTGAAGGCGCGAGAGGTTTGGTGAGATAGTAGTGCTTGGCTCGAGGCAGCTCTCTTGAGCTCATTTTCAGTTATGTAACTATTCATGGCTGAGGTTTGCATTGTATGGTACGACTTGTACTATCGCAGATTTTAGGATTCCATTTAATTTTGACTTTTGCGGTCTTCGGTACATTTTACAGAATGTTGGAAACTGCTGCGAATCATGTAAACATCGTGAGCAAAAAAGCGAGAGTACGATTGGCGTGATATTGTAAAGCATAGGAAGTTATGGTAAAGTCTTAAAACTATAAGAGTGAAAAGGGCCTGGGACTGCTAACGCAAGAACCAACACTGGTTAGTCTTGCTTGATGGCTGCAAAAATGTCGTCGCATGGTCCCCACCTCCAAGGAGAACCATCACAGGCAACTCCTGCCACAGGGCATCTACACCCAATAGTATTAATCTACTTGTGGGATCTCAATAGACTCAAATGTGCCCGTTAAATATTAGTACAGTCTGAACTCACTGTTGTTACTCGACCCTTGCTGAGGAAATCACGACATTGTCGCGCCCTGCTGTGAGCGAATCTCAAACTAACAGTTCCATATTTCAAGAGACTACATGGGATTCTTGTGGAGTTAAGCAAAGCAATAACCTCTCGTTTCAATAAATTTGCAATAATGAAAGATTAGTCTATCTGGCCGACCGAAACCTCTTTGTAGTTCAACTTATGCTCACTGCTCTTCCCTCCAATACCATCTGTTCTACCATCTGCTCTGCCCTAATTAAACTCACTCACCTGTCGAACAGCACCTGTCAAAACAGGTGACTCCACTAATAATACAAATCCACGTCAAATGACGTGCACGAGGGAGTATGTCATATTCTATGGCCGTTAGTCTCCCGGTCAAATTGACCAATCACAAGACTTACCTGAAGACCTGACTCAACGCAATCGCCAGTCCCGGGTTTCCTGGCTCACGGGCCCCTCCACTACGCTGATATTTTGTCAATTAACCAGGAGTCTACCCTAGTGCGCATTGTCGAAGGGAGTGGAAAGCCAGGGAAAAAAAACGTATAGTGCGGTCCCCGTCGACCCGAGACGACAAGGCACCCAGGTGAGTCAGGCTCAAATGCATGAAAAATTATGAAAAGTGGAAAATCGATGGCCCTCAGGTGAAGGTTATCAAAACCTCATCAGCTCGTCGCTCAATTGCTAAAAATCAACTGAAACAGCGTCCCAGTGGTGTCACCCCACGGTTGTTTCAGGGCTGCGGTGGATCACATGGCGACTCCCTTTGGCCCGTAGGGTGCGATCCGTCAGTGCCCGGGGCCCTCTGCCAGGATTCTACGCGCATTGCAACTCCGAGGCCGATACCCTTTGACCAGTGGTCAATTCGTCACAATTGGCAACATTTTCATGATTTGGCAGCTTCACGTTGAACAATTGAACCAGCAGAATCCAGCAAACGAGTTTCCGTTGTGAATGACCCTTTGTGTGTGCAAATAATCATGGTGGCTCCCTAATGGCATACCCTCAGTCACCTGGAGGAATTGCTCGCTCGAGTCTCCTGAGGTGTCCTCCTGCCTGTGGAAAAAGCGGCCAGGTGTGGTCCACCGTTGGAACAGCTTGCTGTATAAATACCACAGGTGCGCACGCCCCAGGGGCCTTTTTTTTTTTCTCCTCCCTATCCAAACTTAATTTTCATCATGGCCGTCACTAAAATTCATGCTCGTTCCGTCTACGACTCCAGAGGTAACCCTACCGTCGAGGTTGACTTGATCACCGACAAGGGTCTTTTCAGAGCCATTGTGCCCTCGGGCGCCTCCACCGGTGTCCACGAGGCCTTGGAGTTGAGAGACGGCGACAAGTCCAAGTGGTTGGGCAAGGGTGTCACCAAGGCCGTAGCCAACGTCAACGACGTGATTGCTCCAGCCTTTATCAAGGAGAACTTGGACATCACCAACCAGGCCAAGGTTGACGAGTTCTTGAACTCTTTGGACGGCACTCCTAACAAGTCCAAGTTGGGTGCCAACGCCATCTTGGGTGTCTCTTTGGCTGCTGCCAAGGCTGCTGCCGCTGAGAAAGGTGTCTCTTTGTACAAGCACTTGGCTGACGTTGCTGGCACCAAGCAGGACAAGTACGTGTTGCCAGTTCCTTTCCAGAACGTGTTGAACGGTGGTTCTCACGCTGGTGGTGCTTTGGCCTTCCAGGAGTTCATGATCGTCCCATCTGGCGCTCCTTCCTTCTCAGAGGCCATGAGATACGGCTCTGAGGTGTACCACAACTTGAAGTCTTTGACTAAGAAGAAGTACGGTTTGTCTGCCGGTAACGTCGGTGACGAGGGTGGTGTTGCCCCTGACATCCACTCTGCCGAGGAGGCCTTGGACCTCATTGTTGCCGCCATCGAAAAGGCTGGTTACACTGGTAAGGTCAACATCGCCTTGGACGTTGCCTCCTCTGAGTTCTTCAAGGACGGCAAGTACGACTTGGACTTCAAGAACCCAGACTCCGACAAGTCCAAGTGGTTGTCTGGTGAGCAATTGGCTGACTTGTACGTCTCTTTGATCGACAAGTACCCAATTGTTTCCATTGAGGACCCATTCGCCGAGGACGACTGGGAGTCCTGGTCCAAGTTCTACCCAAGAGTGGTTGACAAGATCCAGATTGTCGGTGATGACTTGACCGTCACCAACCCAATCAGAATCAAGACTGCCATTGAGAAGAAGGCTGCCAACGCCTTGTTGTTGAAGGTCAACCAGATTGGTTCTTTGACCGAATCTATTCAGGCCGCCAAGGACTCTTACGCTGCCGACTGGGGTGTTATGGTTTCCCACAGATCTGGTGAGTCTGAGGACACCACCATTGCTGACTTGGTTGTCGGTTTGAGATCTGGCCAGATTAAGACTGGTGCTCCTGCCAGATCCGAGAGATTGGCCAAGCTTAACCAGATCTTGAGAATCGAGGAGGAGTTGGGTGACAAGGCTATCTACGCCGGTGAACACTTCAAGGCTGCTCAAAACTTGTAAGTTTGCGCTTCAAACCACTTTGGTATATAATCTAGACGAAATATCATACTAAGAACGTTACAATGCAGTAGATATGTACAAGACTAGCTTCTCGAAAGCTCATCTAAAGCCTCAACTATTCTCTTTACCACGACTCTCACATCCTCAAGAGTATTGTACAATGGTGTGGGTGCAATACGAATAACATCGGGTCTCCTCTCGTCGCAAATGATTGCATGCTTGTGTAAGTACTCGTTTACCTGTTCCATAACATTCTTGCTTCTGTCGTCATCATGCGGTTGGAATAACACTGAAAGTTGACATCCTCTCTCACTTTCTTCACATGGAGTCAAGATCTTGAATCCCAACAGTGCATTGTCCAGCGGATCTTCGATGTAGTATTTGCTGCCCTTCAAAAGCGTTAGCAAGCAGCCAGTCAAAGAAACACTAGTTTTTCTAAGATTGTCCAACCCTCCCGCTAGTTCAAAAACATCAAGAGAGCTCTTCAATGCAACACAGTCAATCACCAGCGGATTAGATTGACGATAGGAGAGGGCAGAGTTGATTGGGTCAAAGACTTCAAGCATCTTAAATCTTTCAGCAGCATTATTCCCCCACCATCCAGCGAGTCTTGGAGGATAATTCACTTTTGAGTTGTTCTTTGTGTGGCGCTCGTGTACGAATATCCCTGCAATGCCTCCGGGGCCCGAATTGAGATATTTATAGGAGCACCATACGGCAAAATCCACATTCCATTCATGAAGTTTTAGGGGCACATTACCCACGGCATGAGCCAAGTCCCAGCCGACTACAATTCCCTTCTTTTGAGCAGCAGCTGTGATTTCAGGTATCTTGAAGAACTGGCCAGTGTAGTATTGAACACCAGGAAAACAAATAACGGCTATTTCGTCGCCTTCCTTCTCTATCACTTCTATTATTTCCTCCGTCTCTAAATAATGCTTCCCAGGAGCGACCGCAAGTTGAATCAAATGACTTTCGTCATAGCCATGCAACTTGACCATATTGAGAAAAGCGTAGTAGTCTGAGGGAAATGCGTGTCTCTCGAACATGATCTTTGTTCTCTTACCACTTGGCTTGTAAAAAGATGTGAGCAACGCGTTCAAGTTGGAGGTCAAGGTACCCATGGCTGCTACTTCCTTTTCTGTTGCCCCCACAAGTTTTGCCAATGGCTGCACTAGCGGAAGGTCAATGTCGACCCACGAAGTTTTCCCAGCTCTTTCCCCAGGATGATTGAAATGCGATTCTACACCTCTTGCTCCCCAGGCATCTAGCTCATCGGCCAAAGCTTGTCTGGTAGCCTTTGGCATGAGGCCCAAAGAGTTACCAGCAAGGTAAACGGAGGAGGACTCATCATGGAAGCCAGCAGGTGGATCGAGTCCTAAACTTTTGAAAGTGGGGACCTGAAATAAAGGTTTGAAAGTCGGTAACTGCTCTGAGGAGGCCATGGGATGGGACAAGATGGGAATAAGCTCTGGTGGAAATTTAGAGTGTTCCAGGAGTCTATGCAGGCCAATGACCTAAGACGCTTAAATCAGAAGTCAATAAGTTGGCAAGAGATCGAGAGGCCCTTTTATGAAGTTTCCCGTGAGTTGAGCTTATGCACTTAAACCTTGTCGATTGGTTTTTTGCGGAATCTTCTTCCCTGGTGATGAAAGAATATCACTTGCGGTGTGTTGTCGATTTCAAGAACGATAGGGAAAACTAGAACAACTCACCAGAGCTCACTACAAGGAAGTATTCATAGCAAGGATCAAATTTATTCGTAATAGTTCGCCATTGAGTGCAAATGCTTGTAAAATCTATTCTTACGTGTATTGTACACCCGTACCTCACTATTAAAACATGGAGAAACAGAACGAGTCACTTCATTTAGTCGAACGATAATGATTCATTCAGTTCTCATATGTATGTAAACAATCTTTTATCTCAATTTTTTGCTTCATACTAACATAAGTCAACGCAGATGGCGTTCCCCGTCTCATAAAATTCTACACAGCGGTGGATGTACAGACTCAAAGAACTTTACTCAGACAAGTACATCTGCTCATACACAAAAGAACTCCACAAGAATGCTCATTCATCACACCTCCTAAATTGCTTGAGGACTTGGACGATATCAAAGTTATCTACAGACACTATGCCACATTATACTTCGTGTTTATAGTGGACGACCAAGAGTCAGAGCTAGGCATACTCGATTTGATCCAGGTGTTTGTGGAGTGTTTAGATAAGTGCTTCCCCAATGTTTGCGAGCTAGACTTGGTTTTTGGCTGGCAGGTTCTTCAGACTGTTCTTGAAGAGATTGTTCAGGGCGGAATGGTCATAGACACCAATATTCTGCGAATTGTTGCCGCTGTGGATGACGCCAATAGCCAAAGGGTGACTGGAGTAAACGGTGGAAGCTCCACTCTGCGCTGGCTCTCACTCGAGAATGGCTTTGGCTGGAGGCGGCCCTGAGGATACCGGTGATGTAGTTGTCGTTCTTCATTTCGAAAAAACTTCACCAATTGTCTTCCGGAAAAGGTCATCGATAATGGCGGTCTCTACGTGTTTCGTGAGTAAGCTACGTGAATCATGATTTTGTTGCTATATACACCGTGATGCGATACCCTTTACAGTTGCACCTAAAAAGTTGATACGGAGAAAGCATCCTCACCAGAACTTCCACCAGCTCTTCTTGGAAGACTTTAGAAGTGTTTCTGTCTCTTCGAGCTCAGCATTTGCCTTTTCAATCTCAGCTTTTCTTTTATTGTCTTCCTCGTTCTTGAAGAACAGGGTCTTGTCCACCAAATGGGGGTCAACTCCACGGCCATCTTTTTCAAAAGGAGATTTTATTGGTCCAGCTTTCCAAATAGGGTCACTCGATTTGTATGTCTCTTTTACAATTTTCATCAACTCCTGCTGTTCTTGCTGTCGCAACTTCTTGTTGCGTTCATAATCGGCCCTGATTTCCGGCGAGAATCTGGAAATGAGCTCCTCATCCGTTGGCACTGTGTACTTGAATAGAAGGACACCGGTGCCTATGATGCATGCTCCGGTGACATACACACGGGCCCAAGCTCTCCATGCTGGTCTCCGAGCTGCTGACATGATAGGGCTAGTTGGTAAGCTATATAAAGAGCACTGTGATTGACTGATGAGGCTCTGCTTGTGTACAGGATCTTAAAGATGAATTCTACTTGCCATATATTTCGCAGTTCAAGTGCAGTCACATAGTTGAGCAGGTGGAACGGAAATTCTGATGCGAGTTTTACCTGAGCTAATCTAATTTTCGTGCCGCAGAGTCACCCCACTGACCAAAACGGTGAAATTCAACGTCAAAGTTAAATTATCATAATAGTATTGGGTGTCCTCAGAGAGTGAAAATATTCTTTCACACGCAGTGATCGAATTGAGTTCGGCGCAACCTTCACATTTTGTGTGCTTTGGAACCCTTGCTATCCGTGATAGCTAAGTCGGTTGAGGAGCTTTTGCAACCGATTTACATGCAGGTGTAGGTTACAAAAGAGGCATTGCCAACGGTGTTTAAGGGTGACTGAGTTGAATAAGTAAGAAGGAGAATCTTGATTGCCATACAATTTTGCACTGGAATTGGCCTCTTTCCTTTCAGAAGGGGCTCTTTTGGCTATTAAAGGCAGCGCACGAACACGCCTTGCTGTTTTGCTTTTAGATAATCGCGTTGTGGACCAAACATTTTTTTTTTCTTTTACGCTTGTGTGCACGTGCAAGGAAAATTGGCTTATTTTCAACTACTCTAAGTATACGAGCTATACGAGCCAAAAACACTTGGTCCTGTTCCCCTAATTTGCACAGCCCAGCAAACCACAGTGGCAAATATCACCACCACCTGACCAAAAATATTCTCAGGAACTACTCGAAACTCATCCGGGAGTCTTCAGCCACTCACGGATTTACTATTCCACCAACTTCGTATAGCATTGCGCTAACTAGGTGTTAATTATTCAACTTGTTACTCGAGGATTCAACTCTCCCGAGCCCCAAAAATCGCCATGTCTATGAAAGAAGAGCAACAGCAACACCAGCAGCAACCACAAGATAAGAAGAAATCTTCTGAGAAAAAGAGAAGGTTTCATTCTAAGTCTAGGTCCGGCTGCCTGACGTGCAAGAAGAGAAGAGTCAAGTGTGATGAGACAAGACCATCTTGCAAGAACTGCATCCGAATGAAATTAGTCTGTGGATACACCGAGTTTGCCGGCAAAGAAAATGAAGAGCCTTCATCGAAGAAGATGAGAGTCAAGTCGGAGGAAAGAGACCTGATATCTTCAACTACTTCAGCCTCATCTCAGGAGCGTTCGTTTTCAAATCCGGAAACTCAACAGGCAACTCCAGACAAGACACCGCCACCTAACCTATCAAACAACATCAATGGAGTTCCTGCCTTGGCGGCCACCGCCTTGGGTGCGGGCTTACTCAATGCTGGTAATCTTAATAACATAAATTTGAGCCATCTCGTCAATAACTTGAGTAATTTGGGTGATTTGAGCAGTTTGGGCAACGTTGCTAATCTCAGCTCGTTGGCAGTCTTAGCACAACTCCCCATCGATTTGAGTGGTCTTTCCAACCAGTTTGCCGGAGGATTCGATGGGTCGATGGGTAACGCAAACGGAAACCTTCAAGGTAATGCACGCATAAACCAATCTGCCCCTATGCCGCAGCAAGCAATCCCATCACAAGAAAAACCGCCTATAAGTCATGTGCTGCCTGGTATATCTCCAAATGTTTCTAATTCACCCTTACCCAACCCGATGAGCATGCCATCAACAGGTACAAGCCAGCTCAATATGCTTGATCTAAGACTTATGTATCACTACACTAGCCAGGTTTCCAACACGATTACTGGCGCTGGTATCTCTGATACAGACATTTGGAACCACGATGTGCCAATGCTTGCTTTCCAATACCCGTTTTTAATGCATGCCATTTTGGCTTTCAGCGCAACGCATCTATCTAAGACAGAGAAAGGTTTAGACCAATGTGTCACTAGTCATAGAGGTGATGCTTTAAGGCTCTTGCGTGAAGCTATCTTGGATATCAACACGAACAATACAGATGCGTTGGTCGCCAGTGCCCTTATTCTTATCATGGACTCATTAGCAAACGCGTCGGTGCCATCGCTGACATCGCCAAAAAGTCTACCGGCATCAGCTTGGATCTTTCATGTAAAGGGAGCAGCCACGATTCTAACAGCTGTGTGGCCCCTCACAGAGGCGTCTAGGTTCTACAAGTTCATTAGTGTTGATCTTGGTGACTTGGGAGATATCATAAACGAGAAGAGTCAGCTCACGTCGCTTCAGCTGAAGTCATTTGCTGATCTCGAGTGTCATGATAGCGACATTGCTGACTTATATCCGGTGCTGATAGACTCCCCATACCTAGTCACTCTCGCATACCTAAATAAGTTGCACAAGGAAAGGTACAAGGCAGACTTCATATTGCGTATTTTTGCTTTCCCAGCATTATTGGACAAGGACTTTTTAGGCTTATTGATGGCCGGAGACATCAAGGCCATGAGGATCATGAGATCGTATTATAAGTTATTGAGGTCCTTCACCACGGAGATGAAGGACAAGGTTTGGTTTTTGGAGGGTGTTTCACAGGTGTTGCCTGTGGACGTTGAGGAGTACGCTGGCGGTGCCGGCGGGATGCACATGATGCTTGATTTCTTGGGAGGCGGGCCATCTATAATCGAGGATCATGAGGTTGACAAGGATCTCTCCATGATCGATCCGGAGGGGCATATTGCAAAGAAGCTCATTGATACGAATAATCTACCCAGCGATATCACGAGCAACTTGGACATCATGCAAGGAGACAATGGGTTCATTGGGTCTAACGATATTTGATGTAATGATAACTGATAGAGGAAATGCAATAATTACGAGTAATGTACATAGTGTGAAGAGTTAGTAGTGAAGGCGTATGTGGTTTTCTCTTTGTTTGAGTGGAGGATGCATTATCTATGTCTTATCAGTGGTGCCACTCAAGGCAGATAACCTATCCTAGATCAGCTGAGAAACATTGAGCCCCAAACGTGATGAGATGTTTGACTTTGGCTCAATTCGGACGGTTCCAGTGGCAGCTTGAGCTCGTTTCAAACAAGTAACATGTGACACAGGCCTGCTTCAATTAGCAGCCAAACCTAGTGCGATCCTCACGCATAGTAATATAAACAGTGGTACAGACGACGAAGTTAGGCGATTAGAGCTTGAGTGAGAAAGAAAAGTAGATACGAAATCTAAAATATACAAGATTAACAAACCGAAATCCAAATTTTCGAATTTCATCCTAAAACAGCACATATTGTCAACACCAAACGTTATCAGCTGCCACTGTGTTTTTTACCATGAGAATCTCCACCACGAAAGGCGCTCTCTCCTTTGCAACCCCTCTGCAGTACAGCCCGGCGAGGTAAATTTTTTTTTTTTTTTCTTCCTTTCCTCCTCTCCCTCTTTTCTTCTCCTTCCACCTACCTCGAGAAATTATCTACTTTAAGTGATCTTCTCCAATATTTTTTGAATTTCCTTGCCTGGTTCTCTTGATTTTAGAGTGATTTCCTGGTTTACATTCCTTTTACCCATCCCTTACCTCCGTGTTAACTTTCGTTGACTTTCATAACAAGTAATACATCGAATCCCAAACTTCCCTAGATCAGATGCAAACTATAAAGTGTGTTGTTGTTGGCGACGGTGCCGTTGGCAAAACGTGTCTTTTGATCTCTTACACAACTTCCAAGTTCCCTGCTGACTATATTCCCACGGTATTTGACAACTATGCCGTGACGGTTATGATTGGCGACGAGCCCTTCACGTTGGGGCTTTTCGATACCGCTGGTCAGGAGGATTATGACAGATTGAGGCCTTTGTCTTACCCCTCGACTGATGTGTTTTTGGTGTGTTTTTCCGTCATCACGCCCCCTTCGTTCGAGAACGTCAAGGAGAAGTGGTTTCCCGAAGTGCATCACCACTGCCCTGGTGTTCCATGTCTCATAGTGGGAACGCAGACAGATTTGAGAGATGACAATGTGATCAAGGAGCGTTTGCACAGACAGAAATTGAGCCCTATAACTCCAGAACAAGGTGAGAAGTTGGCCAAGGAATTGCGTGCGGTGAAATACGTGGAGTGCTCGGCCTTGACACAACAAGGGTTGAAGACGGTGTTTGACGAGGCTATTGTGGCGGCATTGGAGCCTCCCGTGATCAAGAAGTCGAAAAAGTGCACCATTTTGTAGGTGCGAGGCAAGACAGAGAGGGAAGTGGCATATTACATGAGGCACACGATTAGCACCTGCGCAGATAGTGCTTGAGCAGGACAGGCTTGGGTCACTCGAGTGAAATTCCGGCTATCCACGTAATGAAGAAGAAGCTTCACGTTGTGCATCGTCGTGGACTGGTTCCGCAGAGACGGTGACCAAGTAAGACAGAAGAGTCATACAAAGAGTGAGTGGTGAAGATGTATGGATCAGATGCGGACAATATAATCTGTTACACGTTTCAATAAAAGTATCAGAGAGAATGTGTAGGTGACGGAGTCGCTTCGACGAGCTGAGACACTGACAGAGCACGTTTTCATGCACGAAAAAAGAGCCTGGTTTTGTGTCACTGATCAACTTTTTCGGGTATTCATAGCGAGGTAAACTTCAACGAATGCAAGGAAGCCACAGAGGCTCGTGGCTGGTGCATGAGTGTCTCAGATTTAGAAGTTCTGCCCGTTGACAAACTTCCACCAATGTACCATTACCTTGCTGCCAACTGTCAAAAGTGAAGACCCTCAAACATACTCGTCTTTTTTGGAGGATCGAGTGTCGGTAATTCTCAATGCAAGCAGAACCGCTCAACTACTCAAAAGCGTGTATGTCATCAGCAGTTGGCACTCATTCATGAAATTTGGAGAAATTAGTACATACACAGACTCTATAAGTATAGGAGTTTGGATTAAACCCGAATTTGCTGCTTCAGGGTGGCAGAAGGTAAATTCGAAGAAGTCGAGGAGGGGCTTTGTTAGTCTGAAGCCACTCACACTTCTCTGATGGTTGGTGAAACTCGGTATTTTGATTCCTTTCTAACATTAATCATACCTTCAACTTTCCAATTAATGTGGCAATAATAAGAGCTCTAGTTTTTGCCTAATACTGCTAGTAAAGATGCGTACAAGTTAATCTCGATGGAAATTTCAATGTACAAGTTAACTGAATTTAGCCAGCTTACAATAGTTCCAAATTAATGTAACTTATTGCTACTACAGCGGGCAATGAGGGTGCTATAACTGTAAATGGGTAACCTGATTTCAAAGCAAATCTCTACTAGCATTCTACGTTCGGTGTCCATTGAGATTTCAAGCAGCATGTAGGTAGGAGATGGATGTTCCACGGTACATTTCATTGATTATACAAAGCAAACATTAGTTTTGTGGAGCGCCGTGTTCACGGAAGACCTTCAACCTATGCTCCTTCCAGGCCTTCAAATCCTGAGTGTACTTGTCGAACGTAGCAGCATCTGGCTTGTACGCGTTCTTCTCGCTCTCAGACAACTGCTTCCATTGGACGCTCAATTCCTTCATCACCGAGGTATTGCTGTCACCATCGAACCAGTTCTCCTTGATGAAACTGGCGTAGCCGTTCACAGGACGCTTGGGCTTAGGCGTGTATATCTTGAGCTGTCTCTCATTAATCTCATCAGCCTTTCTCTTGTAAGCTTGTTTCTCAGAATCTGAGAGAGTGTTCCAAAGAGGTGCAACCTCCGAAAAAGATCTCTCTGGAGTGACTTGCTCCTTCACGTACACGTTAAATCCGGAAATGCTTCTGTATGGCTTGAAGGCCTGCTCCAACAATTTCTTCTCCTTGGCCTTCGACTTGTCCTTGGCCTCTCGATCTTTCTGCAAAAGCTTGTGTTTCTTCACTGTTTCCTTATGACGAGTGGTCAAATCTTTCAAGACCGCCTTCTCCTTCTTGATTTTATCCTTCAATTGCTTAATCTGCTGCACGTTAGTGGTGGCAGCAGCTCTGAGCGCCATTGACGAGGTAAGGCTTCTCGCCGAGTATAGTCCGAGTGGAGCAGCGAGTCTGCTGAAATTTGCAAATTTCACAGAGATCATCACGATTTTCTCAGACAATGCTTCGTTGAGATGGTATGATGAAGTTGGTGTTTGTTTTGGTCCCTAACTACACTTTGCGCCAGCACACGACCGGAGGCGCGATTGTGGATGTGACGCTTTTGACGCTTCGGGATTTGCAACCAGCGCTACGGCGCCCATTTGAAACTTGTATCTATAAAGAACCTAGTTTTCTAAGTAAGATTTATGTTAGTGGTATCATAAGACAAGTAGATTGTCGCGATAATTGTCAGTGTTTTTTTCTTTCCACTGATTGGGTTTCAGCATTAACTGTGGTACCCCTCTAGTCACTCTAAAGCTAGACGAACTCCAGCCGCATGACTCGGTCCTCGATCCAGGTCTCCCTCGTCAAAGCATCGATCTTTTATCTGATGTAGCATTTCCGTCCAGACGGGTGAATAAGCACATCTCAGAGCTCAAAGTGCCTTCTCTAAAAAATCTGTGAATCTCTTGAGACCGTAGTTTCTCTCGTCGGTAAGCTGCTTGGTACTTGTGATAGTGTTACTTTCAATCTTCCGGAGCAAATTCTTCTCGAACAAAAAAATACTGATATGAAACCCCTGCGGCTCCATGTAAACCGTAGTGTTCTCAGTTTCGTAGTGATAATACTCGGGACCAAGGTCCTCGTCGATGTACGTGTGGCCATACCAGTCCACTCCTAGAGCATACTTTGCCCACCAAAGACATTCATCTCTTAAGGTCTCACTCTCGCCGCAAAGCATAAACACTTTTCTTCTAGGATCGCTGAAAGTGGGGATGTCGGACCAATCGCTCTCCAAATGTGGCTCTTTGGCCATGGGTGAGTATAATAAGCTCTTTCTGTCCACACCACCGAAGAGCCTTGCCTTCTCTTCTTCTGGGGTATTGGGAAGAGGTATAATGTCCACATTCGAACATGTACGTAAGGAAGACTTCTCGGGAACTTTATCCAAGTCAGGATACACATTAAGCCAGGGAGAAATCACTAAAAGCTTCAAGGGGTAGTCCTCAGGTGGTGCCTGCTTCACCTTCAAGAGCTGCGTCAAACAAATGGCTAAATTCCCGCCTGCGGAATCGCCCATAAGCCCGATATTTTGGTGGATGTCCCGCACCCTGTAATAAGTCTCGTAAAGCTGGTTGATTTGCGTAGGCATGGTGTGGCCATCGCATGTGAGCCCGTAGTCTAGAATCAATATAGAGCATTTGGCTCGTGTCTCCTCCGGCAAAAGAAGGTAGCTCTGTATGAGCCCTGTGACCTGATTTGGACCAAGCTGAGAAAAGTACCCGCCTCCATGGCAATAAATGAAAATCGTGTCGTCGTCGCCGATCTCCGGCTGCTTAACAAGCCAATATGAGTGAGCATCAAATTTCGTGTTGTAACCTGGAAGCTTGCAAGTGGATTTAGGGTAGCTCGACTCGACGTAACGCAAAACATGTGCCACTGTTCTGAAGTTGAGCAACCGAAAGTACCTCTTGTCCATGCTCATTGCAGCCTTGATAGCGACTATCTCCATGACGTTCTTGAAGTTGGTGGAGTACTTCCCGAACTGCGAGAGGTCGCCGTTGAAAAGATACGACGACGCGTAGTAGGCTGCCAGAAAAGGTAGCTTTGCAAGGCCCATGTGTGAAAAGAGTGACGAAGAAGAGAGTAGGTGAATGGAATTTATTTGAGCTCGGTTCATCACGCTACACGCGGCATTGCACATAGCGAATGGCTATCTTTGGCAAGAGGGGCGGCACAAGTTCTTGCCGAGAACGGTCACGGAAGACCAAGCTGCTGGATCTGGATATATAATGAGAGCTGTAAATAAACTTGATGAATGACTCGGCTTGCACTTTTTCGTTTGTTGAGATCGGTAAGATCGGGGACTACAGAGCTTATCAGTGTAATGTATGCACCTGCCATGTGCTCTGTGCAGTTATTTGCAACCATTTTGCTACGGTCGATACCTGAGAGTTAAGTCAACATCTATTCCTAGTTTATTGTTCTTTTTTTTTTACCCCTTCAAAAGAGATGGAAGTTGATAGCGGTACAGCCATCCTTTTTGGTCTTGTAAACGTAAAGCTCGTCCTCGGCCTTCTGGCAAGCATAGAACCATGGGTCGCCCTTGTAGAGAAGTAAGACGCCATCTTGCAGGAAACCAGTCAGAGGCTCTTCTCCCTCTTTGACTTCACCAAACTCACCGTTCTCACGTACAATGAGCCTCTTCCCATCCATATCATACATCACACCGTTTTCTTCGAAACTAAATCTCACCTCCTTTCCCTCGTTTCTAGAAACTGAGAACACCTCCGGGTGGGAATCAACCTTCTTCAAGGTCAGCCAATGCCATAACCACCCACGACTCTTGGCTGTCATCAAAAGGTAGTCAGTTCCCTTTTGCCTTGGGGTAGTCGAGAAGGTAGCAGAAATCACCCCGCCGCCATTGCCGAAATCTCTTTTGGCAATGGTGGTACGGAGTGTAGAGGAATTGTCAAAGTTGGTGACGGAAGATGGCCCTTGCTCGGAAGTGGAGGTGGGTTTGCCGGGGAACTGGATCCCGTCAGGATGGTAGTCCAAAGTGAACTTCTTGCTGATGGCCTGGAGGGCCACGCCAGTGTAGTTGGAGCAGGTGCCGTTGAACTGGACCCCGTCTTGGTCGTCAGGACAAATGCCAAACGAAGGAGCATCGTTGTAGGCCAACCTGTCTGCGTTTAAAGAAAAGGACTTCTGTGCTGTGTCACTGAGCACCAACCAGCCGTCTTCCACGGCCACGTACTTTTCCGAGTTCTTATCAGCCAAAGACCCGTCGTCGTTGAGTACCCACTGGATCTCGCTGCCTCCGCCATAAACCACCTTTTCAGAAGAGGCACCGAGCATGCCTCCCTGGTAAGGTGTTCCTGATCTCACCACGGTGATCTGGAAAGTCTGCGCTGCTGCCGCAACAGATGCAAAAAGAAGTGAAAGCTTCATTTTTGGATTGGTGGGGTTTGAGAACATGGGGAAATCTCGCTTCCATTTATATCGTTTCCTTCTACACGCAGAAGCGTACCTTTGCTGCCTAAGCCCAGTTAAGCGACAATGTTACACAAGGAGCACACGCTAGCGCAGAAGCGCTGCTACTACTAAGTGACCTCTGGCAGGGTGCTTTGACGAATTGGGCAACAAGAATCGGTACCTTGACGGTCACGAGCAAAAGTCCAGAATCTCTGTCGTTGCCTGTGCCTCCAACAGCCTTTCAAAGAACCTGAAATTGTGTACCGCGGCCCATACTGAACATCATACTGGAACAACCTGTCTTAAGTGCACAATACAAATAAACAAGCGCTCGACGCATACAACCGATACACAGTAAAGGGGCACAGTGGAGAAGAATGTACAGAAAAAAGCGACCGGTGGTTTAATGAAGATCAGCCTATGCAAACCACCATTTTTCCATTATTCCATGGAATGTGAGGAGATCGAAGAATGGACGCTCAAGTGCGTGTGCTGCGAGGTGCTGTACGTTGACGAGAGATTGCTTACTGCTGTGCCGTGCGCCTTGATGATTTGGTAAGCGCCTTTGACAAGCGGCAGGGGTTTTTTCCCTGTCATCATGCTGCCAAGACCAAGGCGGCGGTGTTTGAGTGGTTGGTCTAATTTGATGGATTTCGGATTCTGGAAGGGCCCCGAGGGTTTTGATTCGCTGACGAGGTGAAACTTTGCTAAGAAGGTAGCATAAGCGACGTCGAAACCTGGATTAGTCCAAGCGATCGAGCATAGATTGTCGTAGGAGAAGGGTGGTTTCTAGGTATGTTTAGCTCATGATTTTGGTTGCTGGGTCGTTTGCTTGCGGTTCCATGCCGCTCGCAGTCACTGTTGATGGTTGTTGATGTCGTCTCTTAAAGGGGCCCTCTACAAAGCCTTTTACGGCGCTCAGTCAACTTTCTCGCATTTCAGAATATAGAGCTTCGATTTAAGGCTCCTAAGAGTTATAATGGCTTCATTGCCTTCTGATCTTGAGTATTTTTACGAGGTGTTTATTTTTCGAGTCATTTTCGGCTGCGTTCAGCGTCCACATAGCATGCTACAATTTTTTTACACATTTTTTTTTATAGACTTTACACAAGTTTTTATAGACTTCATGTATTAGAGAGCGTTAGGATTTCAGTGTTTTTTTTTCATTTTACGCCTTTACATTTCAATTTGAATTTACTGAGGTCAGAAAAACTTTATTTTCATGTGATGCTGCTCATTTGCTAGCATAACAAAGCTCCTACATGTACTCAGCTTTTTTAGTTACAATTGGCTGCGGTCAAACTAAGCGGAAAATACTGTTTCCCGTCCGATCAACGAGCGTCAAGCCGCTTAAGGCCATAGTGAGTAATACAGTGGGAGACCATGTGTGAAATTATGGTGCTGCAGTCTTTTTGCTCCTCTATTTTTGACTTACATAAAAATCCCAAACCAAAAAGTTGATAGAGATGCTACTATGTCCTTCCGAATTTCTGATTTCGCTTCGTTCCTTGCTAGCTTAAATGCTGACATTGTCGCAGAGCCCACATTCATGACGAAAAAGGTATATTTTATTAGGCGGTCTTCTTGAAACTTTACACTTTCCACAATGATAAGTCCAAATATGTACAGAATTCAGTGGATTTATCAAGCAAGACACACATAATCACGCCACTACTAGGGCCATTGGTTGATGCTAATCTCATTTTCGAGCTTTCACCACTGCATCAATCGAGTATGCTTGTAATCACCATAGCGTCAAAATAAGAAATGAAAAGCAATGCTAGGCTTTCAAAGAAAAATTTTTAATTTCATCTTCTCGGAATCATCAAGCTTTTCTTCATGTGTTACCTTCAAAGTCTATGTCCCATCTGGTGAACGTCGTGTCCGCGCCAAATCACCAAACTAGGTCTGCAATTTTCGAACTCACTCCAAACCTTCCATCCATCAATTATGTACTCCACTGCTCGCTCAGACACCCTATTTTTGGGCGGAGAGAAAGTCAGCGGCGATGATATCAGAAATCAAAACGTCATGGCCGCACTTTCCGTTGCCAACGTTGTGAAATCGTCTCTTGGTCCCGTCGGCTTGGACAAGATGCTAGTAGATGATATTGGAGATGTTACTGTCACCAACGACGGTGCCACTATTTTGTCTCTTTTAGACGTCCAGCATCCAGCAGGAAAGATTTTGGTGGACTTGGCCCAGCAGCAGGATCGTGAGGTGGGAGACGGTACCACCTCGGTGGTGATCTTTGCATCGGAGTTGTTGAAGAGAGCCAACGAATTGGTAAGGAATCAAGTGCATCCGACTACCATCATTACTGGTTATAGACTAGCTTTACGTGAAGCTGTGCGTTACGTGAATGAGGTGCTCTCGCAATCAGTTAATGATTTGGGTAAGGAAACGTTGGTGAGCATCGCTAGGACATCCATGTCATCCAAGATCATTGGTGCTGACTCCGAATTCTTCGCTAACATGGTTGTGGACGCCATGTTGGCAGTAAAAACGACGTCTCCAAAGGGAGAAACAAAATACCCTGTGAAGGCCGTCAACATCCTCAAAGCTCACGGTAAGTCCTCCACCGAGTCTATGCTAGTGGATGGTTACGCTCTTAATTGTACAGTTGCCTCGCAGGCTATGAACAAGTCGATAAAAAATGCCCGTATTGCATGTTTGGATATCAACTTGCAGAAGGCACGGATGGCGATGGGGGTCCAGATCAACATTGAGGACCCAAACCAGTTGGAGGAGATAAGGAAACGTGAGTATGGCATCATCATCGAGCGTATCAAGAAAATCATCAACGCTGGCGCCAACGTTGTGCTCACTACCAAGGGTATCGACGACCTTTGCTTAAAAGAGTTCGTCGAGGTCGGTGCTATTGCTGTGAGAAGGTGTAAGAAAGAAGACTTGCGCAGAATTGCTCGTGCCACCGGCGCCACTCTCGTTGGCAATTTGTCCAACTTGGAAGGCGAAGAAGTCTTTGAGTCGTCGTACTTGGGTTATGCTGATGAGGTTGTACAAACAAGAATCAGTGACGATGAATGCATATTGGTGAAGGGAACAAAGCAGCATTCCTCTTCGTCCATAATCTTACGTGGTCCTAACGAATACTCCTTAGATGAGATGGAAAGATCCATTCACGACTCGTTGTGTGTGGTGAAGAGAACGTTGGAAGGTGGTAACGTGGTTCCCGGAGGCGGTGCAGTTGAAGCTGCATTGAACATATACTTGGAGAATTTTGCCACGACGGTGGGGTCCAGAGAACAGCTCGCAATTGCAGAATTCGCCAATGCCCTATTAGTCATTCCAAAGACTTTGGCTGTAAACGCCGCAAAGGACTCATCTGACTTGATCGCCAAGTTGAGAACATACCACGCAGCTTCACAAACAGCGATGCCCTCGGACATGAAGAGAAAGAAGTACAAGAACTACGGATTGGACTTGATCAACGGAAAGATTGTGAATGAGACTCTACACGGCGTTTTGGAGCCCACTGTTTCCAAGATCAGGTCATTGAAGTCAGCCTTGGAGGCGTGCATTTCTATTTTGAGAATCGACACAATGATCACGGTGACTCCTGACCCACCCAAGGAAGATCCTCACCAGCACTAATGAAATGTTTATAGAACAAAAAGAGACAGGAATGTAAGCTACGTACTGATGATTTGCTTGTAAGTGTATATTGTCCCCTGATAATGGAATTAAACGGGTATATGAAATCAAACTTTATGTAAATCGTTCCCAAATAATGAAGTGTGAAGAAGTGAACAAAACTAATGCGGATTAAGGTGGTGGGGGGTTTATAGCTGCAGCCTAAACAACAGCGGGTGGTAGGAGACCGCCCGAGCAGCCCGAGTCATCTGAAGCCTTGTAATAGTCAATCTTGCGCATCTGATTAAGTGTAGTTGACAGCCTAGCAGCGAGAGGCATTCTAGCAGTGTTTGCTGGAGAAGAGTATAGAGCATCCTTCTCAGCGACGAGGTTATGAGAGCTTGAAGCAGAACTTCTCAACGAGTAGTTTGAGCCCGAAGCAGAGAAGATCGAGCTCTTGGACGACGAGCGAGAAGACGCAAGCGAGTTGTTGGAGTAAAAGCTCGACATGCGGTAATACTCTGCCTTGGCGTTGCACTCGAGCTCCTGCTTTCTTTGGAGGTGCTTCTTGATTCTCGTGAGGAATGGCTGCAACGCCGCCACGAGCTCCTTCTCGTCCACTCTCAAGTTCCACTTGAGAATGCCAATGAGTTCTCTTTCAGCAGAGTTCACGTCCTTATTGGATAAGAGTCCATCAGTGTACTTTGTCCAGTGCTTGTTCAAAGGACTGGAGTCGTTGAGCGACTTGGCGCTCAAGATGAGTGACGCCAAAAAAATTCTGTGGCGAGTCGTTTCAATTCCCACGGCGTTGCCTGGCAAAGCGTTTCTGAGTCTGTTCAAATAGACCAAGGATGCCATCAAGGTGGGAGTTTGCACGTTGGAGTATTCAATCAACCTGGAAATGAACTGCGTCAAGGGCACCGCTTCCTTCTTCACAGGCGTCACCACCACGTCGCCCTGGCGGTTGGTGGTGCTTGTGATTGGCTTGACTTGGATCACCGAGCACGTTGTGGCCGCCAAAAACTCCACCATCTCCAGCGACACGGGCTGTCTGGAGAAGATTTTGAGCGCTTCGTAGTCGGACATGAAGAAAGATTGACTGAGGGAAAGTGAAGGGGGAGAACGACGGTCAACGAAGTCACCCTTTGTAAGATTGGAGGTTGAAAAAAGGGAATGAAGAGGAAGAAGAGAAAGAAGGTGTTGCCTGTTGAGAATGCAGCAGAATGTATTTTTATTCCTTTTTTTTTCTTTCACCCTTCCAAATTTCCCAAGACAGGTACATTTTCCACGCCGCAAAGGCCCATTATATCCACGCCGGAAGCGTCTGAATGAGGACTTTTTTTTTCGCAGCCATTGAGACCACAAGCGTGTTTTGTGGCAGGCGCGTCGCAAGGCACGCACAAGAACCACTGGGGCTCCTTTGCAAAAGACGCCTCATCAGGACACGGGGAAAGTTGGGCCAGAAAACACCCTGTATAAATGCTGGTGCACGGGTTTCTCCCAAAAAAAAAGCCTATCTTCTGTCTCTGTTTAACTTCACATTGCAAATTCCAGATTGGCAAACGCCTCCTGGTGGCTGCAAATGGATCAAGAAGGCGGTGGGTCGCGCGGGAGATAGCCCATTTTCCGAGCGCGCTATGTTGGGCGTGAAAAAAAGCAGGAAGAAGTAGTAGAGCGCAAGGAGAAGCTTCAAACAATGAATTCAGAAATGAATTGATAATCATATAAGAGTTCTTTTCGATTGTGGAGGTTTGCTGTTTGTTGTTTTTTTTTTGTTTATCTTTTTTCTTTTTTCTTTTTTTTGTTCTTTTGCAATCTGTTCCATTTCCCGTCATGCGAGCCACCTCCTTTGTTGGAGGCTCTGATTCACGTTTTTTTTTTGCGCCCAGCTGCGAAAAAGCACCCCCGTGGGTGGTCCTCGCACCGTCCACTATCTCTACTGTCTCGTGCCCTTTGTGTCTCCTCCACAATCAGTCACATTGGTGTGTGCAGTAGATATCACAAATGATGTCTGGACAAGAGCACACATGGCCACGTCAAACTCATACATTAATAAAAGGCGAGATACATAGAAAGAAAAAGACTGGAAAAGGAATAACGTAACCTCATTCCTATACTGTAAATCTAGGCTATACAAGGCACTGCTGTCGTCGAGACTATGGGGTAACGTTGTCTGGGTAGTAAAAGAAGGCTAGCGCTACCACCAAGTAGGTGCTCAAAAGCATGGCCCCTTCCAACCAGTTGGACTCGCCGTCAAGAATCACCAAGTTGGTGATGAACACAGAAACAAACATCACCGCCGTCTCAAACGTAGAGAAGTACAACGACATGGGCACATCCACAATCCACCCGATGATTACCATGAATGGAGTGACAAAGAGGGCTATCTGCAATGACAGCCCCACGGCGACGCCAATGGCCAAGTCCATCTTATCCTTCATGGCCACAATCACCGCTGTAGCATGCTCAGCGGCGTTGCCCACAATGGGGATCACAATTAAACCGATAAATGTCTTGGACAAGCCCAGCAGCTCCACGATGTCGTCAATGGAGCCCACCAAGTAGTCTGCGGAAAAAGACACAAGCAATGTAGCAAGCACGAGCACAGAGAGCGAGCCAATAATGGTCAAGTGCTCTGCGTCGCCCTTGGCGGACGTTCCTTCTTCAGCGAGGCTGGAAGTGATGATGCCGTCATCTTCCTGGGACTGCTCTTCAAAAAGCGCCTTGTGGGTCTTCAACTGGAACACTAAGTAGAGAATGTACACAACAAGGAGAATGATGGCCACTCCACGAGAAAGAGACAAGATCTTGAAGTCTGCATCTGAGTTTGGGTCAGGGAATTTGGCTTTCCCGTCAGAGGGCACCGAAGAGTGGAATGCAGCGGGAATCAATAGACCAGCAGTGGCCAACGCCATCAATGACGACATCGTCTGTGCCACAGTCTGATTGAAGGTCTGCTGCACACGGGTGATGCCGCCAGCAATAAAACAGCATCCCAACACAAGCAACGAGTTGGACAAGATGGAACCAAGCATCAGTGCCTGGACAATTCTCACCTGCCCATTCAACAACGCAATGATCGACACGATCAACTCCACGGCGTTGCCAAACGTAGCGTTCAACAAACCGCCGATGGTCTCACCCGTGTGTTCGGCCAACTCTTCCGTAGCATACGCTAATACTGACGCCAACGGCACAATGGCAAGAAAATTGAGCCAGAACGTGGCATTGGATCCCCAGTCCAACCCGCCAGAGAGAAGCCCCAAGGGCACGAAAACTAGGAGGTAGTTGACTGGTGACGAGAGCAAAGCCAGCTTCAACGTGAAGTATACGGAATCCTTGAAACTGGTTCGGGTTGTTGGACGTCTGCCTAGGAGCGGAGCGTCAGACATAGTGAAATTGACTAATTGGCAACTTTTGGCTTAATTGAGTGGAAAAGGTGCCGAATGGAGTGAAGAAGGCTGGGTTTTTTTGTTGATAGATGTTTGGCCGTGATGGTGTTGTATATAGCTGGTTCCTGCCTTTTAGGGTTTCGACTTGAGTGAGAGGGTCCTTTGAGATTGAAAGAGCAAAGAGGGGTTGTTGGGATGAGGATTTTCAAATCTCTTTGATATTAACGTGGTGATCTAGAACAATCTAAAATTATAGTAAAATGAAGACGGAGGTACGCTGAGAAGTTCTTGGTGACAGAAAGATGTCCCAGTTTAATCGCGACCATGCAGGTACAATAGTTCGACCCCTGAGCATCCAATGGTCAAATATCAAGTAGATTGCGACAAATGGCTGTTATCACATCTCAAAGAGAAGATGCCAGTTTTTTGGTATTCACATCTCTGGACGAAGCCTTTCATTCCTCGTTTCCTCCTTCTGCACCTTCCAACCATAGCAGCAAGTGAGTGGCTGCGAAGAACCTTAATGGTACAGGATGCAGCCTTCCCCAGTGGACCGCCTAACTCTTGAATGCTGCTAGCTCCAGTTTCAGTCTAGTTGACAAGTTCTCCCCACAAGTATGGCGTGAACACCATGGCAGCGGTGAGCAACACCTCAAAGGACTCGTAGAAGGCAACAGGGAACCCAGCGAAACCCTTCTCGCAGTAGTTGCAGTATATTGCATAAAACGCCACAGAGAAGAAGTGATTAAACAAAAGCATGGGGAAAGGAAGCATTCCTGAAAGCAAACCCACGGGACCCTTGACACAGTCTCCCCCTAGCAAAAAGTACTTGAAACATCCCTCCTGCAAGATCTTGAGAGGCCTGCTGTCGGCAGCGAATAACGAGTACAATGCAATGGAGAGCGTATTGATCACAGCATCGAGTCTCTTTCTCTTGCTGTGAAACTGCTTTAACTTCGTTGCAACCAAATCGTAGTCCTCGAAGTCAGGCACTTGCTTTGGATGCAAAAGTTTCGTAAGCAACACGGCATCGTTGAGCCCCACCGTCATGCCGCCTCCAGTGAGAGGATGTCTCATGTTCAACGAGTCTCCAAGCATGATGAACCCTCTGTTGCGAGACCCCTGTTTTGGAGCTGGCAAGTACTGGTTAGGCATTGGCCTGAACTTCCTCGAGGCCATGGCCTCCTCGAAGCTGGGCTTCAACTGTTCTGGTAACGAGGGCAACACCTCATCTCTCAAGTACTTGTAGAAGGTATCGTTGGCCAGCGATGGTGGTTTTGTCAGACGGTATGCACACAAGACTCGGGTCTCTGTCAGATTTGTCTGGTAAATGAGCACGGGGGCGTGATCTCCCAAAATGACATGTCCATGGTGAGGAGCAGGGAGTTTGGCGTTGTTCAACTGTAGTCCAACGAAATACGACCCGATGCTGGGAACGTTGTTTTTCGAGTGTTCTTTACGGAACTTGGAGTAGATACCATCACATGCAAATGTTATCTTCGCCAAGTATGTGGTGAACTCTCCACCGAGGCTCTTGACTTTGACACCCAAGACCCGATCTGGATCCTCGTTATCCCTAACAAGTTGTGTAGCCGTTCCTTCAATCCAGTCGACGTTTTTCTCCGCTCTAACGATCGCCCGAAGGTTCAGTAAAAATTTACCGTTGCTAAAACCAACCCCTCTAACGTTCTCGGCGCCTTCCCAAGCAGCCAAATCCATCCCTGGGTCCTCAGAGTCATATTTATCGTTCCCGTCGAAAACGCAGTCCGGAACTGGCTTCACTGGGTTGGTCTTGTCACATTCGCCTTTGTCTGGGTACTGGATCTTGATCACCTCATTGTGATACTTGATATAGTAGCCGTCCACGTAAACTGCGTCGATGTTGTTGACGGCCTGAATCATCCCCAACTCCTTGAGCGCCTTGAGTCCAGCAGGCTGCATCAACTCTCCGACGATTCGGTCTGGCTCGCTCCAGTCTCTCTCGATGATAAGCACTTTTCTTCCTTGTCTCGCTAGAGCGGTCGCTACGCAGGGCCCGACCACGCCAGCACCGATCACGATGGCGTCGTATTGCATGGTTCTTTTAGTGATTGTTTTCTTTAAGTGGGAATTTGTACGTGTAGGTGAAGAATTAGGGCGTCTTCCCGGGCCTCTTTATATTCTATGGTTGTGTAGGTGAAAATATGTGGAAATGGCACCACGTCGTATACACTATTTCTCTGCGCGCACCTTAGCCGATGGCATCAGTTCACATTGGGGCGTTTGCAGCCACTAGCATAACGCCAAATTGTACAAGACAGGTTTCAAACACTGCAAGCCTAGGGGTTAATACCATGGTCTTTCTTGACTCTCAAGGGCCAAGCGACAAGCGATGATTCTCGCTGCTACTTTCCTCGAGCCCTTGCTTCCGTTCAAGCGCATAGTCACCTTATCTGCGTTGTCTTGCACAAACCACTACATGTGCTCGTATACGGCTAGGCATCGTCAGGCACGAAGCTGGGTGTAGTGTCCTTCCCCCATTCAGCATTAAACATGATGGTCTCTTCGTTTAGATCCATGGCATGACTTTGACACAGCCCTGTAATAAAGTTGACTTGACCCCTATGTTCACTCGCTCTCTTCCTCGCTCTCTTCCTCGGTATTTTGCAACCATTCCACAAACAGAGCTGTTACTCCACGCACTTTTTTCAACGCCTCTGTCGCCACGGAAGCCTCAGAGTTCCACCACGCGTAGATGTTGTCCTCTTCGATTATGTCCATCTGGTAAAGCTTCTGAAGGGCAATGCACAAAATCATCTCATTGTATTCGTGGTCAACGGTGGCGCAGGCCTCCTGGATGATTTGCGCTAGATCTTGCTGGTCTTCCTCAGAAAATATTTGCCTTCTGAAAAGTCCTCCCCACTCATTGAAAATTTTGGCGGAAGCATCTCTCACGTTGAGAGTGTCTGTAGTAATGAAGTGAACAATTCGCCTCACGATGGCTTCCACGGTGGCTTGACGAACTTCATGATAAGTAACATTCATGGACATCCTCAAAGTATTAAGTTCGAGAAGTGCAGTGTCCAAGTCATGCTTGTTCTCTATTGCTCTTTCAACTGTAGCAACAGCTTCCTTATTAAAATCTTCTTCCTCTTCCTCCTCAAAATCTGTCGAAAGAACAGACGTAGCGGACATTCTCCTGCTACTTCTGGAATTGTGACGACCATGTCTCTTCATCTTCTTCTTTGTGACCGAAGCAATCGAGTCGTCCGACACGTTGAGGTTGCTCATCTGGTAGATGAGACTGCTGTTATTGAGAGATGCACTTTCCAGTTCTGATTCGTCATCAAATTCTCTGTCAGACAAGTACATGACACCAGCACCATCCTCACCAACAATGTCCACATCGATAGCGTTTGCTTGAAAGTTTTCTTCGTTCTGGTCCTCCTCGTCATCATCATCGAACACACCGCTCCCTGTGTCCTTCTTGACAGGCTTATCCACAACTTTCACGTTGGAAGATATGACCTTGCCAGCTCCAATGGTCACATTGTAGCCAATAACGGCACCCTTTCGAAGTTTCGCACCCTCTTTGATGACAGTGTTTCCAGCGACAATGGCATTTTCAACGGTGACATTGTCCTCGATGACGACGTTATCCCAGATATAAGAATTCTTTACAATTACATTGGCACCCACCTCACAATTGCGCCCGATTGATGACTTCTCAATGGCAGTGTTGGCACCAACGCTAGTGTTGGTACCAATTGATGTGCTGCTTCCGACTCTGCAAGACTGTGCCAAAACAACCTTATCTTCTTTGTAGATGTGATGAAACTCATATTTGTAAGACAGGCCAATCAAGTTCATGTCGGGCACCAATGGGTAGGACCAACGAGCCAACACATCCTGGGAAATGGCGTCATAAGTGTCCCAACTTTCCACACGGGCGGCATATTCAGCACCCTCTGCGATGTATGCATAAATCGTCTTCTTCAACAAATCAGAAGTCAAAACTCCCTTGACAAAGTCACTTCTGAGAGTCTGGTAATCGAAATTCTCCTGGAAGATTTGCGGAACATGAGGAGAACATATATCCACGTGGCAATCGATCAAGTCGTTGCGAATGACAAAGTCGTTTTCGATATCCTCCAAGAGCTCGGGGTCAATGTTGATGCTAGTTTTTCTACCACCAGCAGGTGGTATATCCTGATAGTAATGGCAGCGGTCCGTCTGTTTGTCTAATATGAAGACTGCTGGGTCGACATGAGACCTCGTTCTATGCAATGGGCTGGCAGAGGTGAGAACCATCGAGAGGATGTGTTCTTTGTCGACCAGCTTCCTCTGCTTATGGAAGGCCATGACCTTCTCGAAGTCAATGTTTGTCACCACATCTCCCGAAACAAGAAGGAAATCACCGGTGATGAGTCCTCGGTTGTCCAAGTCTCTCATGGCGTCACCCACTGATCTGGACTCCGAACTCATGATGGTGGTGATTTTGAATGGCGAGTTCTGCGCCCATTTTGACAGCTCGATGTATTGCTGTATTTGATCTGCATGAGCGCAGCACATCAAGTACACTTCATTGACTCCAGCCCTTGCCAAGAACTCCAAGGTGTACTCGATCAATGGAACGCTCACTAAAGGTAGAAGACATCGTGGTTTTACCGAGGTCAACGGCATGAACCTTGTCTCGAAGGAGTCTGTGAGTACAATAGCCTGAAAACGCTCATCCAGAACAACTTCTCTTTGTTTTTTATTTTTAGGCGGCATTGATGTTGCAAGTGAGACTGTCTTCTTTCTTGAGAATGTACGTAAAACTTTTGTATGGCATCGTAGTGGGAGGTGAGTCACGTGTTACATCACCAACATTTACAGACCCACAAGTCTAAATGACAAAAAGAAAAAAAAAAAATAACGTTTAATATTTGAAAATGAGTCTTTTCAATATCTATTTACACGTTCTCGTTTCGGGTTTATCGATATTTGTGATGTGGGCAACTCTCGTTTTCATCAAGCACTACTCTTTTTCACATTCTTCGACTCACCCCCCTTTGAAAAATTGCTGTCAGCGTAGATAGCTGCAGTAGTTGCTCCTAGAAGCACCACGGACGCTATCGATGTGAACGTTCTCATCTTGGCCATTCGTTGCACCTCGCTTAGCCTGGTGTCCTGTTTGAGATAGGCGTAGTAACCACCTACAGACGCCATCCAAGCGCCTAGTCCAACCTTTGTTTTGTTGTTTCGGGCTCCGGTAAGAATCTGTTCACCGGTAGACTTCTTCTTCCACTCTCTGTAGCGGTCCATCAACAATTTTTCATTCTGAGGGCTCGAGCGCATAGCTTTATCAAATTGTACCGAACCTTGGTCAGCGTAAAAAGCACAGCAACTGACTGTGGGCATGATCAAGATACATGCTTTGATGGAAGTGTTAAACTGTTTGAACCTGACTGGGTGCTTCAACTTGAGATATCCGAAAGCGCTAAGTGAGATCAAGCTGCCCACGAAAAGCCCCTTCAACCCTTCTGACGCGATATGAGACGCATGAGCTTCTCTCTCTTCCCTGTTGAGAATCTTCATTAGCCAGGTTGAAGGTGTGCAACAGTCTAGGTTATTATCAAGTAGAAGTGCGCTTTCGGATTATCCGTATACAGAGATAGCTGCGAAATACCTTCCTCACCAGAGACGGATTTGAACAGTGTAAGAATTGTCAGAGGGTATAGGCGTGTTTGACTTTACATAATTCTCCTTTCAATTGTTCTGCTTATAATCTTAAAAAAAGAAAAAATTTAGTTACTCAACACTTGAACAGCCTCATCAATGCCTTTCTTTGTCCCACAAATTACAGTATCAGGACATGGACGACGAAGAAATTTTGTCATGCCACAAGCACAAGATCCATTTGCCACACATAAAAGGAAATATTGCTATCAGTTTCAAGAGATATACTCCATCTGCTTTATTTGAAAAGTCTATCCTTCATCCGTCTTCATCCAGTCATCTGTATGTTTGCGTAGCAGCAAAGTCTTACACAGCGATCAGAATACGTACCCGTCGTTAAGTTCCAAATTGGCACTACTTAGATCCTCGTTCAATTCGAACCCCTGATTCACCCTTCAGCTCCACTTCCCCAACACTATTTAACGGTTCCCCACAATTGGAGTATATCCTTTCTCACTCCCTGCGTAATGCGTATGGTGCGCTCCTGATCTCAGACATCTACATCCACTTTCGACCTTTTATATCTCCTACACTAATGAACCACGATATGCCTGGTCATGATATGCCTGGCCATGATATGCCTGGCCATGATATGCCAGATATGTGCAATATGAACGTACGTTAAACTACAATTCTTTCACATTTTTCTTTTTCTCGAGCCTACTAACCTCAGATGATATTTACCTGGGACTGGCAGAACACATGTGTTGTGTACAAGTGGTGGCACGTCAAGACCATGCCTGTATTTTTGGCTACCATGGTGGCACTTGCTATTTTTTCGATGCTCTTTGAGTACTGTAGAGCCTGGTCTGCCGCTTGGAGGAGAAGACAGGTTGCTTCGGTCCCTATTGCAGAAAACTACACGCCTCGAAACGCTTCCGTCAGATTAAAGTCTGCTGTTATGTATGCTGGCTTGGTTGGCTATTCGTTTATGCTTATGTTGGTGTTTATGACGTATGTTGGGTGGTACATGATTGCAGTGGTTGTTGGAGCGGGTATAGGCAACTATTTGTGGACTGCTGATAGCCCGGAGACCAAGGCGTTGATATGCCACTAGAGATGCTACCAGGCAAAGGGATATTCGATTTACTGTGCAGAGTTTTTTTATACCTTCACACAGCTACTGGTGAAGATGAAGTCCTGCCTGAGTTGGAGGGCTTGCAAGTCATGCTTTTAAACACAATTTTCACTTAACATTTGCATGAAGAATAACGATTTTGAACACACGCAATTATGTGGAGTGAATACACAAGGTACAGTCACAATTGGGATCGTGAGTGCTCTCGTATGAGACCAATTAGGCTGTCAATTGTGCCACACCAGCTACATAAGTTCTATTTTATGAAGATCTAGAACCTCATAAAGTCATATAAGTACAATTTCGTGCATCAAATTGCAAAGTTCTAAAGATTTGGTGGTTTAACCCATCTAGTACGCCTTCTGCCCTCCTATTGCATTTTTCTCCCCTGGAGTTCTTTCAAACTTATTTTAAGAGTTTAACCTGTTGAAAGTGATGGATTTGAGATAGTTTTCTGGCTTTCGTGATATTGGACTATATTAGCAAAACGTCAAGGGTTGGATGCAGATGCTCCAGTGGCGCAGTGGTTAGCGCTTCGTGCTTATAGCCGTGTTACGACTCTGGTTATGCCTAAGTCACGGTCGTGTGAGGAACGCGACGGTCGTGGGTTCAAACCCCTCCTGGAGCATTTGTCCTTTTTTTTCCAATTTTGCAACAAGGAATTTATTTTTAATAGTATTAGAAGGAAGGCATGTTGAATTGATATATCATGAGTCCAAGAAGTCCAGTTTCGTGATTCTTTGGTTTCATGATCTATGACCTAGAATTCACCTTAGTAAAACGAGCCCAATTTTGGCTGCGAAAGTCAAAAGTATGAAACATCCTGACAAGAAACATGATTCTTAAAAATTTAAAACATATGAAAGGGCGCCTTCATCAATTATTCAGCTAAAAATCCAAGAGAAAAGACTACTCCACTTAAGTTCAAGGTTTGTCCCATCATTGAGGAGTATTTTTTTTTTTCACCTCTTAGTTATGAAGTCTTACATCTTCACACTGCTGACCTCTACGACAAAGCAGTCATCTACAGATTACTTAAATAGTGAACATGCCCCGATAAAGATGGATCTTAGACAACACTTTTTGGTTCCTAGGTCTTTATCGACAGTTCCCAAAATTCTAATCACGTGATTCATTTTTCGGTTCTGCTCATCTAGGGCCTCATCGCAGAGGCGATCTAAGACCATCGAAACTTATCATAGACCTCTCAACTAAATCTCATAATGTCATCGAAGATCCGATTTTATATGGAACAGTCTGTTCCTGAGCTAGAAGATCTCAAGAGAAAGGGCCTTTTTTCAGACAAGGAAATCACCATGATAATGAGAAGAAGAACCGACTTTGAGCACAGAATACAAGGCCGTGGAGCCAAACCAAGAGACTTTTTGAAGTACGCTGACTTCGAGATCAACCTTGAAAAACTCAGAATTAAAAGATACCTGAGACTCAAAGAAACCAATCATGTGGATACCTCTCCAAGTATTCTGGATTGGGCAGGGTTCAGAAAGATTGTTTTTGTCTTTGACAGAGCAGTGAAGAGATTTTCCGGAGACTTGGACATTTGGGCGAAATATTTACACTTTGTCAAGGAGAAGGACGCCATCAAGGTTGTCTACAGGGTATACGCTAAGCTCTTGCTGTTGCAACCGAGAAACGTGGATGCCTGGCTCTCGGCTGCGAAATATGAGTTCGAGACAAACTGCAACGCAAAGGGTGCAAGAGAGCTATACCAAAAAGCATTGAGACTCAATCCAGATTCGAGAATCCTTTGGCTTAGCTATGCCCAGTTCGAATTGACATATGTTTCAAAGTTGTTAGCGAGACGAAAAGTGTTGGGCTTGTTGACTGAGAAGAAACAAGAGGAGGACTTGAAGTCCCAGGCAGAGGAGCAGAATAAGCGTATACGTGAAGCACCTGACGATGGTGTGGAAGCAAATGTGGACACCATTACTCTAGCTGATGTCGAAGAGGACGATTTGAAGCTGGAGCTAGCGTCTTTGCCAGAGGCTGATATGAACGTCTTGGGGTCGCCGGAAACCAACCCTGTTTTGAAGGGTGACATTGCATTGACCGTTTTTGACTTGGCAATGTCTGAGCTTATGAAGGAAGTCAGCCAAAAATTCAAAGTCGACAAGATTTTCGAGATTGCCGAAGACTTCCTCAAAGTGTTTGACAGGTTTGAGAACTTGAATAGAGACTACCTCTACTACCACATCTTAACCTATCTACAGACGAACCACAAAGACGATATCAGAACGTCATTCATTGATATTACCCTACCACTTCGATACGTTACATTGCTGGATTCTTCTTTAGCAGAATCATTGAAGTTGTCGGTAAACAAGTTCATAGCGTACAAGCTGAAGATCAAGGACGACAACCTGAAGCAGGAACTTTCCGACAAATTCGTTACTTACTTGACAGAGAAGTATGTCAATTCAGACGACGAGAGGTCCGAGAAGACAGACGCTCTCTTGAAGGCTATCATACAAAAATGCCGTTAGCATCATTATATTTCTTATTCTCAAAGATGAAGTGGTACTATAACACATTTTGCATTAGTCTTGCTTGGCAATACTAGACTCATGGTCAACTGGACCATAACCACGCTTCTTGTACTTCATTGAATAGCCACCACACGATACACTCGAAGCCACGAGAGCAACAACAATCAAAAGGAAGATCAACGTTTTCGTAGAGATTGGAACGGAGCTCATATGAAGCTTGTAGAACCCATCATCGAAAGGAAGGCTATTGAGACCTTTTGTAAGACTACCTGATGGCTTGATGTTGTCTAGCCAACGAACGGCAAGCTCTAATGTCATTTCCTCGCCTATTATCACACGAGTCGCATTCGTACCCGACGACCAGGCTACGGCTGAGATGACAGTTTGTTTCTCAGCTTTGTTATTTGGTGGTTTCATGATGATCAAATTCATATGCTGATCAATATCAAGATGAGCATCGTGGATTTCGCCTCTGAAGTTGAAAGTCAATGGAATGAAAGCACCTCCCAGCTCCAAGTAGTTTGCCTCTGTGCTGAGAGGGATACGGCAGCTGAATGGCGAATCCTCATGAATGTACAACTGGAAAAGATGGTAGAGCTCATCCGTGAATGTAATTGTACAATTAATATCCTCTGAAACGCCGTAGTGGAAGGAGAGAGGCTGACCAGTCTCCTTGCATACTGGGAACGCTCCGTAAACGATACGGTCATTAGAGTCGAACTTATGTTCACCGTTATCGATGTTTCTCGTTATGCAATCGATAAAAACGTCTTGTCCATACGTATACGGCTGAATCTGAGGGATCTCGCCCTTTCTGTTGAGGGGATAGAATTGGCTTGGTGGGGGAGCAATGTCCGCAAGCGCGGTAACAGCTAGTATAAAGAGTGTCAGGATTTTCATATCAAAGTATGAAGAGACCAGCTTTTCTGCGATAAATTGACGAAGCAGTATTTGTTGCCAACACACGGGTGTGAGATGCAAGTATCGTGAACTTTTTTTTAGGTGCGCCCTGATTTCGCGACCTCCTCTAGCGTTCTAGCAAAACACCCAAATGACGTCAATATTGTTGTCCAGTGCATTTTTATGTTAACCCTGTGAGCACCAGCCCATCTGTACGAAAAACTCGTAAATCTTGGATGCTTTGTTGACATCAATTTTGAGGAATTGTCTCGCATCTTTCTTTTTCAACGTGCCATTGTTCTTGATAGCCTCCTTCATCAATTGATTTTTGATTGCAAGGTACGGCTTCGGTAGTATGCGAAGTGTAGAGCATAACTGTTTTTCCTCGCGTGAGAGAAGATCAAAATCTGTAGCGTGGGAGATGTCTAAAGGAGCTCTAGGGTTTGACGTATTGATCTTGGGTTTGTACTCTGGTTGAGGGGTATTGAGCTTACGAGAGCCATTGCTGACAACCAGTGCAGCGGCGGCATTTCTCGCAGCCAAGCCAGATCCGTTGCCCATTCTCTGATAATGGGCCTGTCTGATAAGTTTATCTTTTTCGAATCTGTTCCCGTCTTCGATGGTGGTGATGCCGTTTCTCCGCCAGCTTTGAAGCTGTTGGATCCTGATACGGCATCGTAGTTCAGTGAGTATGTCTTCGGAAAACTGCTGGAAGTCTTCAGGCGTCATGACGCGGATGAAGGCATTGATCTTGCGCAAGTATTCCTTTTCTTCCTTAGACTTCTTCTTGTCGTTGGATATGTTTTTTCGATACTCGAGTAAATTGTTGGCGATAAGGATACGTTTCCTTTCAGCACGAGTAGTCAACTTGGAATTGTAGATATCCAACGCAGTAAGTTTTAACTCAATGTCACCAGCAGAGTCATCTGGGTCAAAAACCATATCTTTGATGGGAACTTCGGCCTCGTTTTCCGCCTCGTGATCAAACTCAAGCCTACCAGGCATGTAGCCTTGAATTTCGTGACACAAGGGCACGGAGGCTGCTGGCTTGGCCCTTGGGGGAGGCAATGGCATATTCTTTCTTTCCTCCATACGCTTCTTCCTCTGCTGCAAGAACTCATGGGGCAGGATGTGAGAGAAATCCTTATTCATTTCGGGAAGTGGATACTCATCCGAGTCTAAGTAAATCTCCATGTAGTGCTGGGCGACCTCCTCTTTGGACCGATTACCAATGTGATCAGCGATGTCTTGCCAATTTCCAAGCCCAAACGTCTCACATCCCTGGATCAACAACAACTCTTCATCTGCTCCCCAAGTCTCTTCAAAAATCGGATAGGTGTTCTGCTCAATCACCTGGTAGTCGTGCCAGGGTTTATGGTCTAGTGTAGCAGAGCCCGAGGCGAAACAGGGCACACAGAGGTCGTAGTCGGTGCAAATAGCACACTTTATTCGTATTCTGTGAGTGCAATCCAGCGAGCAGACATCACAGTGGAACAATTTTGATCTGTCCATGATGTGGGGTGATGGAGGACGCTGATGGATCGGTTAATGTTGATACCGTGCTGTGAAGCAGAGCAGCTCTACCATGTGTGGCATCACGTGACATTATTTCGAAATAGGCGTTATTACTAGCAACACAACTGGAGTTGAATCTAAGGGTATGGTGATGTTTAGAAAGCGTTTATGGATCACTTGAAGCGAATTTGGGCAAGGTAAAGGTCCATATAGGTGAGGTAAGTGTTCTTGCTACATGTGCCCAGATTGGGAAATGAGTTGAAGAGGTATTGAATTTCAATCTTGAAATCGCGAGGCAAGACAATAAAAGTCTTAGAGTGGTTGACTATGACTACTTTTGTGAAATGAATGTGCTTGTGAGTGTTCAATCAGCTTGATGCATCAGTGTGTGAGTAATGCACTGTCTGCATAGGCACCAGAGTTGAGTAGGCCAGAGTTCAAGAGCCATAAAGCGTCTTGCCATTGAACGAATTTGATTTGTCATCGAAATAAACGTCATATGTATGATCCAATAGAGTTATGAAGTACAGAAACACTATAGGCTTGGCTACTACCTCACGTTGATTGTACTGGAGATATCAATATCTCAATATTACACGTCAATCTCATTTTGAAATGAGAAAAGGAAGCAATTGAAAAACACTAGGTAAATGTGAAGATGGGAGGACCGTGAGCTACAAAGCAACTTTCTACAGATCCAAGAACGATAGCTGCTACACTTAGTGTGCTCATATTGTATAGTGCTATTTCGCAGCCAATAAGGGAGTCAGTACAGGGTCGTCTTCTTCTACTAGCTTTGGGAAGAAAGACAAGAGATTGACTTCAGAGTTCTATTTAAGGCCAAATTCATATTTAGTAAGTTGTAAAGCAGAACCGATTTAATGCCGTTCTTGGTGTTGATTGACTGACACCTTCGTGAGGGATTGACAGTCACAGGTGCACACGTGATAGAGTTCCACCTGCACACAGAGATAAACCATACCAGATGCTCTCCACCGCACTGGAGGCCGGAAAATTTTCCTTTAGCGAAGCCCTTTATACGTTCAGCTTCTTTCTCCATACCACCAACTAAACAAAATGGTATGTTTAAATCGCCAAGTTCATCAAAAGCAGACAGCTCCTGAAATCCAAAGATTGTTATGAAATTTCAAAGAAATCTATTTCCATTTTCCTATCTTGAAATCCTTGAAAGTTACTGAATGTCATTGTCTACGAATGTTTCACCCAAATCCACAGAGTCCACCCAGAGCAATCTCATTTGACCACACTAGCTCCCCCTCTCTTTTAAATTGGATATAGTGAGCTATTCTTTATCTACAAATACTAACAATCCAGGGTCGCGTTAGAACTAAGACAGTCAAGAGAGCCTCCAAGGTGTTGATCGAGAGATACTACCCAAAGTTGACCTTGGACTTCGAGACCAACAAGAGATTGACCTCCGAGATCGCTGAGATCCAGTCCAAAAGACTCAGAAACAAGATTGCTGGTTACACCACCCACTTGATGAAGAGAATTCAGAAGGGTCCAGTCAGAGGTATCTCTTTCAAGTTGCAGGAGGAAGAGAGAGAGAGAAAGGACCAGTACGTCCCAGAGATTTCTGCTTTGGACTTGTCCCACACTGGTGGTCAGTTGGAGGTTGATGCCGAGACCGCTGACTTGGTCAAGTCCTTGGGTTTCAAGATCCCTCTTCAGACCGTTGCCATCTCTTCTCAGAGAGGCCCAAGAAGATTTGCCAAGAGAAACTAAGCGGTTTCTGCTTTGGTAAAGCTTTATTCATCATAATAAATGTATTGTATATTGTTTGCCCTGTAGAACGTTTACATTATCATCTTCAAACTCTATCAACCTCTCCATTCTTTTCATCAACTTCATCTTTCTCCTCTACTTCATCCTGGTCATCAACCAATACCGATGCATCAAAATAGAGAGAAGGATCTAGGGTGGAGATGTTGGCAGACTTAGCCTTCCCTTCCAACAAGAGCTCACTCATGACTTTCCCGCTTCCGGGTGCATTGTTAATACCCCAGCACGAATGGCCAGAGCACAAAAACAAATTATCAACATTTGTCTCCCCGATCAAGGGTCCACTAGAAGATGGCACATCCAAAACAGGTAGGTAGCATGCTTGCCTCTTCAATATCCGGCCCTTTCGTAACATGGAAGACATCTTTCCTACCTGCAGAAATAGATCGTCACATTTAGACTTCACAACCTCAACATCATCGGTGGTTTCCGGAACATCCACTGCGGAGTCTCCTTCTCCGCACACAAACACCTCATCTTTCCTGGCGTAAATCTCTGGCGAGACATACTTGTTGCCAATCTTGTATTCCGTAAAAATGGCATAGGGCGACACTCGCTGATCCTTGTAGGGAGCTATGGTAATGGAATGGGCTCTCAATCCAGAAATAGGACAATCTGGTAAAATTTTGGACGTCCATGGACCCACTGATAGGACAATTTGGTCACCTTTCAAACTCACTGGCTCATGTTTCTCTGATTTTGCACTTGTGGGCTCATACGAAATCCCCGTAGCTACGCCCGTATCCATCAGATATAGTATGTGATTAACTTTGCCTAGAATAAGCTCTAAGGCACCCTTGGAGTCTTTCACGGCTTCCTTCAAGATAAAATTCGTAAACCTGTAAGGGTGTACTTGCGCCGTGGTATCCTTACCGCCCAACGAGGAGCACAGGTTGACAAACTGCTCTGTGATCCAGTTCAAGTCGCTGGGCAATTTCTTTGAATCTCGCTGCTTTGTCACTTTTGATGTTTTCTTAGGTGGTAACTCTGTTCCTGGCAGTGCCTTTTCCGTAACCTGGTGCTCGGATTCCGCGTCTGATTCCTCTTCTGCGTGAAATTCTGTAAGATCACCTTCAATTGATACTGTTGTCAACCGTCTATAGTCCCAGTTGTTTTCACCATCGTATAAATCCGAAAGTTCTTGATGCAATTGGAAAGAGAGCGGCACCAACTGCTGGGGGAAGGCCCATAACGCCAATAGTCCACCGGCTTTGCCACTGGCACCACCAGCAACACGCTTGCTCTCAACCAAAGAGATATGATACTTTTCGGGATCAAACTGAGGATGTTTCACTAGGTAGTAAGCGGTGCACACCCCGATGATACCAGCACCTATGATGATGATATGTTTCTTACCCTGGTGACGGCCGGAGGGCTCCGAGGAGAAGGTCAAGTATTCAGACATGATGGTGATTTATGTGTTGACTCGGTAAGGACCCTTTGCTTCAGAAGAAAGAAGTTGTAAGTGCTATTGTTTAATAGTCAGTAGTTGACTAAGACACTTTAAAAAGAGTGCACTCTTTTGCGTGAGAGAAATGTAACTTCTGCAGGTTCAACAGCAACAGTTTGACAAATGGATATCCCTGAAAATAAGCGGCGCTTATGCAGTGAATGCAAAAAAAATATTTATAGGCACCAGCAACAAGACTAAATAAACGTCTGATTTCGTTTTCTTCTCACTTTTCTTCCTTTTCGAGAAAATTTCTACAATCCAGCGTCGTTGAGCCTTCCTCTTTGGTTGCAAATTCGCGATTTGGAAAGGGAGGGAACAAATGGGCCATAGGCGAAAAAAACAGCTGATTTCTCCTGTCTCATGTAGTCTCATGTAGGCGCCATGCGGGAAATTGGTCTGTGTTAAAGTGAGGGTATAACACGATATGGACATCGTGCCATATCAAGTTTGATGTTGAAGATCTGTTTCACGTAAAAAAATTTTGCGCAGAGCGTTGTGCTGAAGCTGTTTCTGGTAAAATCTGCAATACGGGTCCTGAAAGATTCTGTATTGCAGTAAGCACTTTGCAACCGTGCGCTTTCAGGGGTCATTTTTTACAACACATTTCTGTTATCCAACCATTGTAGATTTACACCAGCCTTTCTATTGGACATTGAAGCAGGTCAAATAAAAACACTCATAGCCACGTAGAGTTGCTTGAAGGAAACTTGATCTGCAAAGAGTAACACGAATGAGTGGGATCTTGTACCACAAAATCAATTGAGCCTTAATGACGACCACGTTCAAATCGTCTACCTTAGCTCAGCTTTACTTTCTTCCTGCCAAAGAGTCTTTTGGCGACCCCTAGGGTCTTCACAGCAAACAACGACAAAATCATCACCGCTATCGTACTCACCAATCTCTCATTCTGACTCCAGAGCTCGTAGTCGAACAAATGGATCTGGTCTTTCTTTCTTCTCTCCAAATAAAGCGCCATGGGGTCTTTATCCTCATTCCATTGTGGCGCACTCAATCCTTTCAATCTTACGTGCCTCTCAACTTCTTCGTCGCGACGTGGATCGTTTACTATACTGTAAAACAATTTAAATCCCTGTGGACTGTTTTCTAAAGCCACCTCTGGTATTGGGTGAGTCGGGCTTGTGACACTTGAAGTGATCAAAAACGAGTAGTATGGCGATGGTATTCTCTTTAATACCTTGTCAATGAGCTCGTCAGCAGCACGAATGGCGGCATCTCTCTCAGTGCCTGGAGGCGGGAGCGGATTCATTTCGACCCTGATAATGCGTTTTCTTGTATCCACATACTCAGCGAAAACGTCATCCTCCTCAGCTAAAGAGATCGTTTCGGCAGAACAAGTCCTCGTAATGTAAGCCTCTAAAAACAGAAGATCAAGTGTGCCCTCCACCCACGGCATTCCTACTAGGGTGCTCAGCATGTGCATGTACTTGACCAAATTGGGCCAAAGCGATTGTTTCCTGTCGAGCATGTCGATATTCTCGAGCCCTGGAATATTGATAATGAGGTAAGCGTCAGATGAGCATTCAGTGATTGCTTTCTTCAACATATTGGTGACGTTTTGTGGACCTTGATACTGAATGTAAGGGTACTTGACTTCTTCTCTGAGTCCAGGCACCAAGGTGTGAGACCCGAAAATGACAGGGACAGCACGTAAACCAAACACCGGAAGGACAAATAAAGCTAGAGCTATAAGTCTAAAATCCATTTCCGTGAGGGCCAGAGTAGGTAAAAGTAGGATCGAAGAGCTAAGAAAACTGGAGCTATATATGTCGCGCCTGCACCAACCCTGGCTGTGCTAGACTAACGAAGGCTGGCTACAACCTCAGTAAGAAGATTTTCATTATAAATTCAAAAGCGATCTGCTCTATATAACTGTCCTTTCATTCGGTGCTTGCCACCTTTTACCCTAATTGTATAGCACAACTTCTTAATCGCACTCAATCTTTGCATCTTCAGCGACAAATCTCGAGAGAAACTCCTGAAACAATATTGTCAAACGCTCGATATCGTGTGATCCACCAGTCTCTCTAATGGAATGCATGGATAATTGTGGATTACCCAAGTCAAGTGTTCTCAATCCCAACTTAGCAGAGAGCATGGGCCCAATGGTGGATCCGCATGGGGAGTCGTTTCTCACCACGAACAATTGCAACGGAACACGAGCCTTCTCTGCAATGGACTTGATGAGAACAATGCCTCTTGAGTTGGTGGCATACCTTTGATTGGCGTTGATCTTGATAACAGGTCCTTTATTCACCTCAGGTTTGTTGGCCTTTTCGTAGAATCTCTCGTAGTTGGGATGGATGCCGTGCGCCTGATCCGAGGAGAGCAAAAATGAACGGCCACACATACGAGGGAACTCGCCACTTTCGTTGGCCGAAAGACGAGAGAGTACGTCTGGTAAGAACGACGAGTCAGCACCTTGGGCTGACACAGAGCCTATCTCCTCATGATCGAACAAGGAGATCATGGCTACACCATTATTGCTTGGGTGAGCATCTGCGAGAGCTTCTGCGGCAGCAAAACAAGACGTCAAGTTGTCCTGACGAGGACCAAAGATGAACTCATCGTGCAAACCACCCAATGTGGCTGGCTGGTAGTCACCGAGCACTAATTCAAAATCCTCAATTTGCTTGGGCTCAACGTTTAGCTCACTGGCAATAAGCTTAACGAGAGATTCATTGTGACGCTCCACAACGTGCTTCACAGCATTGAAAGCATCCTCAGGGAATTGTAAAGCAGGATCATCGGCGCATGAGTGTCCAAATTGCTCTTGGCCAGCAATTGGAAGCAACTCTGTCTCACGATTGAACTCAAACTTGGTGTTAGCTTCTCTGTTCAAGTGAATTGCCAACGTAGGGATTCTCATCAATGGCTTGTTCAAGTGCAATAACTTGGGAACAAAGTCGCCATTCTCGTCACGAATGTACACTCTGCCGGCAACAGACAAGTCACGGTCAAACCAAGAATGGGCAATAAGTCCACCATATGTTTCCACGCCTATCTCGATGAATCCCTGGTTTGTCTTCTTCGATATGGGCTTAATTCTGAGACATGGCGAGTCAGTGTGAGCACCAATAATTGCCACAGGGCTACCTGGCTTGTAGTCAATGCCTGTGGTGAAGGCTATTAACGAGGAGCCATTTCTAGTCACCACGTAACTCGAGTCGGGTTTGATGTTCCAAGCGTCCTTCTCCTTCAACACCTCGAAACCCTTCTTCACAAGCATGGACTTGACATTGTGAACAGCATGGTATGGCGATGGAGATGTGTTCACAAAATCAACAAAGCGCTGGGCAGGTTCAAGGTTGGTCATTGGGAAAGAATTAGGTGACGTTTGAGACTAACTTCCGTCTTGGTGGGTGAGAAAGGCTATTTCTCCACACAGGAGGGAGCCATTCGCGCGAAAGGCTTCCCTCTCGATATGATGCGTTATGTGAGCCACTCTTATCTGTAGCACCAATTGTAAGTAAAAAGCATTAAAATTGATTTGTATCGGTGATGACTTCAGAGAAGAAGTCATCAGGGTTGAATTGAGAATCTTGAGTGGGTGAGCTTATCTGTTCAGGGAAGACAGCTGAATTGTTTAAAGTTGAGTCAGGGTCCTCTGTTTTCAAATTTCCGAGACCTTTTTCAAGCTCGGCTATTTCTCGTTCGAGCTCCTCACGCCTCTGTCTCTGGCGATCTGCGACTTTTTGCAAATGAATGATGTAGTCAACCGAGGTCAGAAGGATTGTGGCTTTATTGGGCTTCAGTTCTCTCACTTTAACCGTGGATAGTAGTTCTTTGATTTCTGCTGAGTTTTGGTGAGGCTGTTTCAGTAAGCTTTGCACAGCGCAGACGTGAGGATTGAGGAGAGATGGAGGAACAAGAAAGCCAAGTTCTTTGATCTTCTCTTTAATCAAATCACGTCGTCTGCGCTCGACTGCATTGTGAAACTCTCTTCTACGTTTGGCTTTTTCTTCCTGGGTCAACTGCTTAGAGGAGGTGGGATAAGGTTCTGGTTTCTTGGAATTGCTGGGGGCCGATGTACCCAAATACAGTTGTTGTGGAGGGGATAGGGTGTTCTCAATCGATTGTTGCTGCTGTCGTTGGGCTTGTGAGTCGTTGAAGGAAACCTGGTTGAAATTGACGGCGGTAGGGATGCTCTTACTTAAGTTCAAATTAAGTGGGGGTGGAGGGGAATTGGGATGAGATGAGCCGGAGTAGGGAGACCTAAGGGTATCGAAATTGCCTTCAAAAGCTTTGGATTGGGGAGATAAGAATGCGTTCGTTTGAGGGGACATATAAGGGTCACCCAGCGGAGGCATACTCACAGAGCCATGCCTCGAAAGTTCAGGGCTGAAAGTGTTTTGAAACGAGCCCGGCAAGCTATCCTCAGCGATTGCTGAGAGCTGGTTATAATGATTTGTCCTTGTGTTGGGAGAAAAATATTGAGCCGAGGAGAAGATGTTGACTCCCGAATTGTTCATATTATTGTCTGGCGAGACTAATTGGTCCAAGTTGGTGAAATTATCACTCATGTTGAATTGCAAAGGGTCCAGGCCGAATCCTGCGGTCAAGTCGGTACCATTGTGGTTGGCGCCACCGAGGTTCCCACCCTGTGAGTTATATCTTGGTGATACTGGCTGCTGATTAGGAGAGGATAAGAATTCAAAGGTGCTGAAGTACGGGTCATTGGGCGCCAACTCCAGCAGATGTGATTGCGCTACTCCTTGGTTCGAGCCTTGGAAGTTCGATGGAGACGCCACCGCTGGCGAGGAATACTCGTCTCCAAATTGCTGGTTGAGGTCTAGAGTGAAGTGCGCTTGCGGGTCTGTGTCACCAGTTTGTGGATTGAACTCATCCTGGCTGTTTTCATTTTGAAACAGTGACCGGCCTCCAAAAGTGTCATAATTTTTGTACTTGGGCACGTCGCTTTGCCCCGAGTCCTCGAGAGGGCTGTCTCTCAAGAAGTCTTCCATACTTCAATTCAAATCGAAATGATACAGTTGTCTAATTGGCCAATGGCTCCGATAGGTGAGTCCTCTTATATAAGTGTCCGTGTGTGCTCGAGGCGTAGCAAGAATGGGGTCTGGCTTATTATTAGAAATGGCACCGCTTTATGTATACTCAAACAATTGTGGGTCCTGGGGTTAAGATGTAGGTACCGAGACAGGACCCCGGATTGAGGGGGTTACCCGGTCGCGCATACATTGTGCAAGGAGGAAGCCAAATTTGGGGCATCAAACGCTCGGAAAACAACTTGAGGTTTTAAGGAGTTCCGATGCGGCAATTCTCTTAGGAGTCTTCTACAAAGATAGTCATTCCGACTCCTCTTGCCTATCTTGATTGGGAGCTTTCTGCCTCGAAGGTCACCTGACCTCCATGTGGCTGGCTTTCGTCTACAGGAATGGTTGCAAAAAAACGGCAGGAGAGATTCTAAAAAGGAACCCCATTCAGATAACCGAAGAGACAGAAAAACGATTTACACCATTTGATTACACCAATTGAGTTCTTTTTTTTTTTTTTCAATAACATGCAAAACAAACAATATTATTATTGCTACTCCTCGTCAGCGTAGAGTTTGATCCAGAGACGAGACAACATCAGTTTCCTACGAGGTTGCTTGTCTGGAGTTTCCTCTTTCTTCTTTTCAGTCGTGCCACTTATGGTCTCTTCGAGCCCCTGATCCTTAGAATTTCCTTGTTTGGGTGTCACGTCCCCAGATGGTGCGTCCTTCTTCTCGACTTCCACGGAAACCATAGACTTTCCGATATCCTCATATGATTCATTTGGAAGGATGGATTGCTTGGTTGATGCGCTGGCCACTGACTTGACGTACGACTCGTCAAACTCGGAGAATTTAGAGTCTCCGAATAGACGCATCAAAACCTCTCCACGCTCCTCGAACAATTTCGAGTTCATAATCAAGCAAGTGTTTTTTCCCCGAGCTTCAACCTTGACGTTACCGTAGTCCACTGTAGTGGTGCTCTCTGATTTGTGCAATTTCTCCTGAGTCGTATCGTCGCCCACGCCATCGCTGTTGTTTTCACTGCCGAGAGATTCCATATCACCGTCTGAACCTGCGGGGGATTTAGGAGAGCTCTTTTTGGTAATCCTCCTTCCAAACAAACTTCTAGCCTTCTTAGTGCACTTGCCTTTGTAAATCCGGTTCCTCGTGAGCATATAACTTTTTTTGGGATCCTCGTCAGAAACGGCACAGGAGGGGAAGTACGGTTCATTCCTTTTGAATGGACAAAGGATGTAAGGTCGATCCTCCTCGAGAATCGAGTTTTGGAAGCTGTCGAGCGACACGAGGTCCAATCTTGGTGTGTCCGCTGCATCCAAAAAGTAATCTTGATCAAAGGAGAAACTGAGCAGTCTCTCAAGCATGCCGGGGTCTTCAGCCTCGGAACTCGAAGATTGACTGCTTCTCTCTTGTCGCTTACTGAATACTCCAAGTGGAGGTGGCGAATTAGAGACGTTGTAGCCTGGGTTGTCGGTCTTGACAAGGTCAATGTGACTATCTGGCCCCGAAGGCTTCTCGTTCGCTGTAGTTTCATTCTTATCTTCGGTGTTTGCTTGAGTCTTTTGTGTCTCGTTGTTACGTCTGTTGAAGAGCTTGCCCAATTTGCTCTCAATTTGCACGTTATTGTCCAAGCTTGAAGCATCGCCACTTTTCCTGGACGGGGTTCGACCAAGTCTCTTGAGGGAGTTCAACCCACCTGAGTCATTTGGGTTCATAAACGGTCCTTCTGGATTCTTGACACTGGACGATTTAGACGACTCTTCCAGATCTTCTTCAGAAAAACTTTTGGCGGTTTCTGATTTTTTGGCCTTAAAAAGCGATCGATTTTTGAATATCTTTGCCATGATGATTTGGATTGAGTAAAGAAAAGTGAATTAGAATTGAAGCAGAAGAACTCGTCCTTATAAATTGCCACAAAAATATTGCAAAACAAGATACGAATTTCCATTTCGATGAGTTTGCGTTCGAGTTACTCACTATAAATATAATACATGCAAATGGGCTATTCTCAAACTTTCCTAGTTATTCTTTCGTTTGTTTACCAACTTCTTCTTTACGTGTTTTTTCATTTTACTCTTGCGTTTCTCTGCCTTGGCTTCCTTTGCCGCTTGTTTTCTAGCTTTTTTTTCCTCTTTGTCTTCAAACTTTTTCCCCTTCATCTCCCTTGTTTTTCTCATCTTCTTCTTGTCTTCGCCTTCGTCTTCTTCGTCGGAGGATGATTCGTCGGAATCTTCTTCCTCTGATGAGTATTCCGACTCTTCTTCTGATTCTTCCTCATTTTTAGGTACTAGATCAATGAGCGTGTCCACTTTACCTTCCTGAAATTTCTCGAAATCCCGCTCATCGAGATTATTCAAGGACCTCACCAAGTGTAATGACCTGAAGATCTCATCGTCTACATTGGCATCTTCGAGTTCGTTCTTTAGAGGGAAGCCATTCAAGTAGTCGCGTAATTGCAAATCGTCCTCGCTCTCCATATTTAAATCGGGCTCGGTGATGAATTTGAATAGAAGTCTTTCAGGATAAACGTTTATCTTTTTCCTAGAGAAAAAGTCATTTACATTTCTGATGTCCATCCTTAAGAAGTCAAGGGCCATAGGGTGTTCTGGCTCGACGGACTGGGACACATCAATAATATAAAGTTTATCATTGTGGACGATGGAGTTGTACTCACTCAAATCTGCATGCACAAGTCGACACCTTTGATACATTCTCCTCATGTAGATGAGCATCTGTTGGTAATAAAACACGATCTCATCGACATCTTTGAAAGGATGATCTTTAAGTTTAGGAGACGGCTGGGCATTGCCTTTAGTCAAATATTCCATCACTAAAACGTGAGAGCGAAGCTCGATGGGTTCTGGACATGGAATTCCATTTGAGTGTAGTCTTTTCAAATTTCTGAATTCCTTTTCAGCCCAAACCTTCACCATCTTTCTTGGATTGCTCTGGTTCTTGGTATTGCGAAATCTGAACTCTCCGTCCACGTAGCGCTCTCTATCTTTAAATACCAAGATCGAGGTCTTGTAAATTTTCACAGCGTACTCCCTATCGGTCACTGAAGGGTCTTCATGGTCACCATGGTAGACATTGGCTTCTTTACCAGTGGAGATGCAGCCGTTGATTCGTGATATAATTCCCTTATTTATGATCTTGCCAAGGAATCTAAGCGTTCTAGGATCCAAAACTTGTTCAACCGTAGCTCTATTAGCCTTATCCTTTGTCGTCTTAGGTCCCTTCTTCAAGGGCTCGGTATTGATCACCAGGGTATATTTTTCCACTATCTCACCTCTATCGGTAATGGTCCTTGTGTTCGACAAGTTTTCTCCCTCGATATCACTATCACTATCTGAATCCGACAGACTTAGAGCCAAATGGCTCATATTTTGTTCAAGGTCTCTATCTGCCATATTCCTGGTTGCAATCCGCTTGTGTTAGGGTCTTACTTTTTTATGCGAAGACCATGTATCTAGCGATGCGCATTCAATACAACATCTGATAACACTCTACATTGTACAAAGCATAGATCATGGACCCAAAACTACTCGACCGGGTACTACCAGGGGTATGTTGAAACTCAAAGAAGCTCAAAGCTTGATTTCTGCCAATATCTTTATTTTATTTACTAACCATAGAAATTTGTTTTCGTGATCCCTCTTTATATTGGGGTTGAGCTTATCCTCGCAGTAGCCATATTAAACAAGGCTGGTGGAGCTTACGGTGTGTTATCGATATTGACAGGACATCATTTGAACTTTTGGCAATGGCTCTTCAATTTATTACAGTTCCTAACACTCCCATTTTACATCTCGGCTCTTTCGAATATTCTCAATCGAGCCACCAACGTGAGAAAGACCAGCTTGGCATGTCTAATTTATTTGATCGATACGGTCATTGGGTTGCTCTACACAATTTACTTTGTATACTTCTGGTTCAGCAGAGTCGACAATAACCCTACGGGCTACGGAGACGGAATGGCTTCCTCCGAATCCCAATCCTACTCTTCTTATATGCGCAGGTCATCAAGTTCAACGCCAAAAGAGACGGAAGATTTGTCCCAGTCTGCGTCACCTCAGAGAGAACTCTTTTTGACGGTAAGTGGGATTATCGTCACAAACGCTATCAGGTTGTACTTTGCATTAGTGTTCCTTTCCTTTACTAGGCAGCTCTTGAAGCAGTCTGCCCTCAATCAGAAATATCACGGTGCCGACTCTTTGGACGAGGAAGTATTGCATCCTACCAGTGTTATGGGCAGAATTAAAAAATTTGTTTATGACCTTGAAATGAGAGCCAAGCATTTCATGATCGAGTTTTTCAGCTAGATTGACATTTCATCATTATCCACATAGCCCGAAGCAATTTGATAATGCTGCCATAGCATCACCGTCTTTAATGTAACAATTTTTAGTATATGAACATGTAGTTTACAATTTATCGTTGCTCATTGAACCTAACGTATTTTGCACGGTTGATGCGAAATCTGTTAAGAAACGCAAGAAGCTCTTGGAATCGAATTATTCTCACAATGCACCAATAATATGAAAAAATGATTTCAAACTTGCTAATTACCAATATCACAGAGCAAGGAATTTCTTTTCCTCTCCTCAAGTAAGGATTTGCTATTCTCAGTATGCCGGTGTTAAAGCTCAGCGCCTAGTCTCCTTTGGTGTCACCTTTCGCAATCTCACTCTACCACTCCACTTCTTCATCAAGATTCACTGTGAGCATGGGCCAGACGTTTAGCCAAGACAACACCGATGAAGCGGCAAAAGTTCTCGTACTAGAGCTGTTCACAAAGGAAAAAATCACGAGATTCTTTCAATTGCGATGTGTGCATCTCCTCTCCCCTGAGGAGCTCTCCACATTAACCTCGAGTCTCGATCTCACATCTGCCAATGATCGAGAAACCGCAATTTCGTATGCCCAAGTGGCGCATCTCCTTCATTTGGCCAATGATGTGACAGAGTTGAGTACGAGCTGCAATGAAGCGATCAAGCTTTTGGCAGACACATTCACTGTTCTAGGGAGTTTACCGTTCCTTCGAGACTCGGTTGAAAATGTCGAGTGGCCATTGACCTTGAAGGGGTTGCTCATCGCATCTGCTGTTTTCCTGGGGAGAATAAGACGTCTTCTTGGCCACAAGTATGATTACTTGAAACTTCTATATATTGCCTTTGCTGCAAGTTCAAGTAGGGCCAATCCGCCACCAGTGGAGAAGTCCGAATCTGATCCTGAGAAAAGTTCGAGTCCATCTGGTGATGACGAGTTTGTGGTGGAAGCAGTGAGGCCGCCACCTGATCGTGAGGACGAGCTTGATGACACACTTACAGCACGAAGGATCAAGTGGGACACGTGTGCTACGATTAAGTCTTACGATGAGATAGATATCAATAGTTTGCAATTGAAGGCCTCCGATTTTGCTAAAATATTGGCTATTTTATTGATAGTGGGGTCTGTTCCCAAGAAATCTCACAGGGACATGCAAGCACAAGTGCAGCAAAGTTTGAAAGAGAAGTGGACCTCTTTTGAAGAGGCAGCATATTCAGTGTTAAAATACTTTGACCTCGAAGTCGACAAGATCAACGCCAAGCAGATCTCAGTATCGTATGAAGCATTCAGAGCGGGCTGTAAAAATGGTATCGGAAGTTTTATTATTGATACCCTAGCTAAGCTCGTAAACGGGAGTATTTTTTCCTCTATAACCTCCGATGGTAATGCGGAGGCGGGAGACAAACCTCCCAGCACCGAGGAGTCTCCTAAGTCCCCATCAAAAACACGCACACTGAGAAAATTTGAAGAATCAAGACTTATAAACGAACCGTCAATTGCCTTGATATCTCTAGCGCTTCGCAATGCTGGCACCCGACACACGGTGGATACAGCCAATCTAGTCCAGCTCTACAACGGCTCCCAGAGTGGTTTTTCGATTAGATCGCTCGAGCAGAAGATTTTCAAGTGGCATGCACCTACTGTCTTCCTCGTTTCGGGCAAACGACTTAAGCAAAAAACAATCAACACCAATCGAAGATACCAGCAATTTGATCAGGAGTACCCGAGATACTTTCTCGCCAACGAGAACTCTCAAAAAGATTGGCAGGCCAATCACGATGTTCTCACATACGCGGTGTTTGTTCATCTGCCCTGGAAAAGCTCGAACAAAAAGAACTTCGGCGACGAAGAGGCGGTCGTCATTAGCCTTCTGCCGCACTTCGACTACTACAAGACCAAGCCAGACCCTGTTTTGCAAGGCAAGCTGACATACTTTAGCAATTTGGGAATGGGCATTGGGTTTGGAAACGATCAACCCGTGAACAAAAACACCATACGCAAATATCTACCAGGAAATGTATCTCTTACAATTGAGGCTAACCTCGAATTTGCGATATTCAGGCATATCAGCAACGGGGGTCCTCACACAACAACTTATTTTGAGAAGTCAACACAAGAAAGGCTTCACGATGAGGACTTTGAGGATAGATTCATGATAACGGATATCGAGGTTTGGGGGGTAGGCTCCAACAAGGAGTTGGATGAACAGCGAAAACAATGGGAGTGGGAAGAGAAACAAGCAAAAGCACGACAAAGCGTCAATCTTAGGAACACTGGCGAAGAACGTGCGTTCCTCGAGATGGCGGGTTTAGTAGGAAACCACGGATCAGGTGGCTCCATCTGATTTATTATGGATTCGGATAGTTATATAGGAAAGGAAAAATGGCTGCAAATTGTCTACGGTTACACCCACACACCATGCAAGATGAGCATCGCAAAATACTAGGACCGGAAAGCGACACTTTAAAATTATAAAGGATAGCAAGCATGGCGAAAAAGGAAAAGTCAAAAAAGCAGTCTTCTGCTTTAAACGATCCAAGATTTGCCTTGGCTCAAACAGATGCCAGATTCCAGCTCCCTAGCTTGAAAAGAAACAAAGTTAAGGTTGATGACCGATTCAGCAAGGAAGAACTCAAGAAGTTGAATGTTACGGCCACCGGCAGAAAAGTCAAAGTTGACAGATACGGCAGACCGGTAAGAGATGACAGTAACAAGGACTTTGATAAGTATTTCGAGGAGGAAAACGCCAGTGAAAGTGGCAGTGAAGCCAGCAGCGAATCTGAAGAAAGTTCGGACTTCGATGATTCGGAACTGGAGGAGGAAGTGATGGCGAAGAAAAAAACGCCAAAGAGCATCGTAAAGCAGCCAAAGAATACCAAAGGAGACGCAGAGGAGGAAAGCTCTGGTCTGGACACTGCAGTGGAGGATGAGCCTGGCTTTGTGGACAAGGCCAGAGGTGAGGGATTGAGCTCTTCATCGGATGAGGACTCGGATTCCGACGAGGAACTTGAGGATGAGGAGTCTGAGATTGAGCTCGAGGAAGAAAAACCCGAAGAAGGTGATCCCACGCTGACCTTTGCTGTGGTGAACATGGATTGGGACAACATTCGTGCAGTTGACTTGATGGCTACGTTTGTTTCATTCGTTCCCAAGGGTGGCTCGATTAAGCTGGTGACAATCTACCCCTCAGAGTATGGTAAAGAACAGATGCAAAAGGAGGAAGTGGAGGGCCCTCCAAAGGAGCTTTTTGCAAAGAAGAAAAAGAAGGTAGAATCGGACTCAGACTCAGACTCTGAGGAAGAACTCGACTTGAAAAACGCGGACGATCTTGAAAAGGCGGCCAGGAAGATTTACGAGGAAGACGACGGTGAAGAGGATTACGACTCGAAGGCATTGAGGAGATATCAACTTCAGAGATTGAGATACTACTACGCTGTCGTCAGGTGTGACAGTGTTGCAACCGCCAAAAACATATACGACAACTGTGATGGTTCGGAATACGAATCCACGGCCAACACTTTCGATCTTAGGTACGTTCCTGAAGACATGGATTTTGACGACCAAGATGTCAAGGATCAATGTGATAAAATTCCTGCTTCTTACAGACCAGATTCGACGTTCGTCACTGATGCGCTTCAGCATTCTAAGGTCAAGCTCACATGGGACCAGACCCCAAAGGAGAGAACGACCCTCTCCTCCAGACTGTTTTCGCAAAAAGAAATTGATGATATGGACTTCAAAGCATACTTGGCTTCAGACACTGACGATTCTGAAGCTGAACAAGCAGAGCTGCTCAAGGATAAATATAAAAATCTTTTAGGCGGGAAGTTCTCCTTCGATAAAGGTAAGGAGGACGATGAGGATGATGTCGATATGGAAATCACGTTTAATCCAGGGCTTGATGAGACGAAGGCTGATAAAGTGCCCGAGGAGCCAAAGGAAGAGACAACTATAGACGCTTACAAGAGAAAAGAGAAGGAGCGTCGTGCTCGCAGGCTAGAAAAGTTCAAGGAGAAGCAATCCGAAAACGAGGCGGAAAAGGAAGACAAATTGGGTAAGAAGGACAAGAAGGGTAAAAATGATAGAAAGAAGAAACTGGCTCAGGACGTTGACGAGAAGAGCAAGGCTGAGCTTGAATTGCTTTTGATGGACGAAGATAACGAGACGGCGAAGCAGGATCACTTTGACATGAGAGACATTGTCAAGGCCGAGAAAGATAGAAAAAAGAAAAAGAAAAAGAATAAGGGCAAGAAGTATGACGAGGATATGATTCAAGATAGTTTTACTCCTGACTTGAACGACGATAGATTCAAGGAAGTCTTCGAAAGCCATGATTATGCAATTGATCCCACAAGCTCTGAGTTTAAGAAAACCGAATTGATGAAGAAAATTCTTGATGAAAGGTCAAAACGACTGAGGAGAGAAGGAGAAGATGATCGCCATGCTAAGAAGACAAAGAGGTCCAAGGCATCTGTATCATCGAATGACAATTCTCTGGAGTTGAACAACTTAGTGAAGAAGTTGAAAAACAAAAAGCATTAATATAGGCATACTTACGAAGTAATGAAAAATAGACTCTAATAAATATTATACCTTGCAGACAGGAAAGTTTACAGATGGGTTCCTCGCGGTTGTTACCAAGCTGCCATAGATTTCCCTGATCTCCGATTCGACAAAGCCAAGATGATTCCTCATGTAGCTGAGAATACCTCCGTACCTGACCTCTAAAGTTTCCAAGGCCTTGAACATAGCAATTGAAAGAGGCTCTGCCTGACCCTTTCTTCCCTTAATCGTTCCATTAGTAGCTACTCTCTCAACGACATTGGTTTTAGTGATTTGACTTTGACCAGCTTGGTATCCTTGCACAGATAAGCCATGCTCTTGGGCAATAGTATGAGCGTCAACACCTGCTAGTTTCATTATCAACATCACTGTCACACCGGTGATGTCTCTTCCATTGGAGCAGGTGATCAAAAACGGTTCCTGAGGTTTGTCTTTGATATGCATGAATATCACCCGAAGTGGTTGGACATTTTCTTGGAGAATCTCCTCATAGACGTGACTCGAGGCACTACTCAGCAGCGAGCTATTTCTGGCGATAGCTTGAGGGGAAACCCTCTCGACGTCTATAACAGGACTTGAGATACGCTTTATTCTAGCGTGGACCAAGTAACCCGGATCGACATCTCCGTCAGTCTCTTGTGAAGATCTGAGGTCATAGATAGTTTTTATACCTAAGTTCTTGACAGCTTCAGCACCTTGAGCAGAGATTGATTTAATGCAAGCAGAGCGATAAATGAAACCACTTCTCAAATGAACTGACAGCCCGAAAACCAGCTTGTCTGAAAAAGTTGGTCTGAGCAAGCGCCAACCACCAATGTCCCTAAAGTCAAACACGCCATCAATGCTTTTCCATCTAGGAAGGTCACCGATTCTTAAGTTAGCATGCAAGAATCGAAGCAACTCGTTCTCCGGTTTGAGCCAGTGTGAAATGGCAGAAGCAACATGGTACCTGTAATTCACTAGCTTACTCTTCTTGTCGATGGGTAAGCCCTCCGGGTTATGGTCTTCCATGTCGTCATCGTTCTCAATGTGATGAAGACCCAAAAAGTTGTGATCTGCATGCTTTATGATCTCCAAGTGATGGGAGTGGCGACACCTATTAAGGAGGTTGGAGAATTGGGCACCATCATTAGGCGCCACAACATCATCCTCCTGGCCATAAACGCTCATCACAGACCAGCATTCTGGAATGTCCTTGACACAGGTCAAATCCACGTCTATGAGGCTCACCAATTCTTGACGTGGCACGGAAACAAGCTGCGTTTTACCGTAGCGAAGACAGTTCATGTCCACACCTTCAAAGTCGTCATCGATAATATCATGTTTCTCGAATATGGTCAAAGAGTTGTACCTTGCCGAACAGCTGACTAAATTAGGCACACGGAAAGCCTTGCGATTGGGGTCTCCCCTTCTCAAGATGTCCTCTTGTTGGAGAGCCCACAAGTACATGACTACAGCGCCTCTGGAGTGCGCTATGATGGCCAGCGGCACAAAGTCGATTCCCAACGGGTTCAACGCCTTATTTGTTATGAACTCCATGGATCTTGTGATATCCTCCAAATCAGACTCAACTACACGGCCAATTTTGGGGTCAGCATAGTCGTCCAGCGACCCACATCCACGAAAGTCGATTCTCAAGGAGTACATGCCCCTATAAGCAGCCAACCTGTGGGCTAATAATTTCTGGTAGCAGTAATCTCTGTGGCCCATCTGGCCATGTAATATGAGCACCATTCTGTTTGTAGGAGTGGCCCATCTGACATCGTCAGAATCCACTCCATGAGGTATAGCGATTGTGCCCGAGATGCCTCCTGGGACCGACACCTCGAGTTCTCTAGGCACGGGCACGTCATTAGTGTCCACAGGTTCGTATCCCAATTTTGGAGCCATGGTTGAGATTTGAAATAGTTGTTAGAGAAATTATAAGTCTACACCATTGTCTTTAAATACAACGAGTGCACATGATAATGCTAAAACAAACGGTGGAGTACTTGTACAGGCAAGTAAGAGAGGGGAGATTACGAGCGAGGGAAACCGAGGCCCAAGTCCGACAATGTTCCAAACGACACGCAATTATTTCGATACGTATTTTCACGAACGTTTGTAGAAAATGTATTGATTGTGTAGATTAGGCCGAGGACCAAGAGGGACAGGGAAGTAAATGTTAAGCATTTTGCAGCCATTTTGGTCGAGCAAGCCCACTATGTAGAGTGTACTTGAATTGATCAGGAAGACATGTAGTGGGACTATACAAAGTCAACAGATATGAGATTGAGATTAAGTTTCTTGTTTACCCCAATTTGCTGATTTTTGGAATTTCATCCGTGGGAATGTTTCCGTGGTCTCTCACCTCGCATCGTTCGGAGTTGAACAATGGACCGCGCTGGTGGAGAGTAGTGAGGAGGTAACCGAGGTACACTGATTAAATGTTTCGAAGGAGATGATGATGAATTCGAAAATTTTAGCAAACCCTGATTAAGTGGGATTTCGTTAATTCTTGTGTGCTTTTTATCGCCAAGGGTACCTTCTCGGAGTTAAGCTCGGTAAAGTATAGGTAGAGATTATCTGTTTGCAGCCATTGAAAGTACCGCGAATAATGAGCACAGCTCTGGGATAGCGTGCAAAGGTTGGTGTGCAAATGTTGGTGTGCAAATGTTGGTGTCCAAAATTAACCAAGATTTGCTGTTGACTTTTTGAAGATCCATGTAGAATTGTCATTTGGCTCATTGTATCCTTCTCGTTGTCGTCCCTAATATAGGGCAACTGCGTATTATAGGCTCGCAGAGGAGTGTTTTGCGAGTACTGCGATTGAACCTTTGAACGAGAGGCAATTGAAATGACTGCCAGATAAGAGATATGACTTTATGGCAACATGCCATCTAAAAATTTAGGACCATTTTATTGATTTGTGCCTCTTTGTCGAAAATCCCGAGGATTCAGAAGAACCCACAATTTTGTTTACATGTTGTAGTCGGTTCACATGTCAATACTGGATTATGTGGATCCTCAAACCAAGAAGAAAGGCCACGAGAAGATCATGATTGCGTCTTGGTCGATCGCTACTTAGAAGTGACGCATCTGAATATAGGACATTAGCAAGGGAAGGAAATGAGTCCTTTTAAGCATACTAGCATAGTGTCAATAGTAAACACAACAAAAATAAGTCAACAATTGTTACAGATCCAGCTGTGTCTAACACATGTCTGAAGAATATCTAGGAGGGTGTCATAGTACGCTCACGAGAGCTCCTTTAAATGTCCATATTCCCCATACTATACTATAAGAATACACTTTGATGCCTCAATCTCAAAGGATTAAATGAAGACTGTCACGAATACAAAAGACCACACCTTTTTTTGTTTTACGAATTCATTTAGGTCACCCCATTTGTACGTCCTCAACGAGACACCGCTGGACTGGCTGCAAATGGTGTCCTGCGCAAAACCGCTCCTACAACGCGGTTGAGGCCAGGTTTTATTTTTTCCACCAAAGAACAAGTCGTCACCTAACCATACTCCACGAACAGAACGCAATGAACGTGGTTCTCACCTGTTTGCTTCTTGTGGCTTCCCAAGTCGCCGCTTTGCATTTCTATCTCCCCACGGGCCAGACCAGGTGCTTCTACGAGGACTTGAGCGCCCGCGCGTTGGTGGTGGGCAAGTTGGAAGCGTTTGAGTACGCTGAAAACGTCAATGATTACTTCAAGACAAACAACTTAAGGTTGCAGATCACCGTGGAAGAGACCTTCGATAACAACCACAGAGTTGTGGACCAGAAATCCTCCCCGCTGGGAGACTTCACCTTCACCTCGTTTGATGCGGGTGAGCACAGGTTCTGCTTGACCCCAACGTACACTGATGGCACTCTGGGCAAATGGCACAGAATTTTCTTCGATGTTGCCATTGGTGCTGCTGAGGATTACGCCGACTCCAAATCTTCCCACAAGGTTGACGCGTTGACGTTGCAGATCAAGCAGTTGAACGAAAAGTTGAGGGAGATCAACTTTGAGCAAGAGCTGATCAGAGAAAGAGAGGCAGAGTTCAGAAACCAGTCTGAGAGCACAAACTCCAGAGTTGTGTGGTGGAGTATCATCCAGTTGTTCGTGTTGGTGGGCACTTGCGCATACCAGTTGCGTCACTTGAAGAGCTTCTTTGTCAAACAAAAAATCGTGTAAATTGCAACAGGGAGTTTTAATTTCTTTGTTGTCCTGTTAATTGAAAAAGCACCAGTACAATAGACGTCAAGCGGGATTCTGCTTTTTGAATTCAAAGTATATGGTAAATAGCACCTCTAGTACGGCAGGATAGTCGCATCTCTCTACTTCATCACCATGCCTTCGGACCAACAACTATATGAGCGTATACGACAGCTCGAAGAGGAAAATGAGAGGCTCAAGAAGCAACTACGAAGTCAAAACGACTTCTTGACTCCTCTGAAAGATGACTCTGTCGATCCTGACTTCTCCCTAGAGGAGTTCAGACGGTACGGGCGCCAGATGATCGTGCCTGAGTTTGGATCACTCGAGGCACAAAGAAAATTGAAACATGCTAAAGTATTGGTCGTGGGGGCGGGCGGCCTTGGTTGTCCTGCCCTTCTTTATTTGACGGCAGCAGGTGTTGGGCGCATAGGAATTGTGGATAATGATACTGTTGATGTGAGCAATTTGCACAGACAAGTACTCCATACTTCAGATAGTGTGGGCATGCTCAAGTGTGAATCAGCCAAGCAGTATTTGAGTCGCTTGAATCCGAATGTGGAGATAGTTACTCATTCAGTCAGACTAGATAATGGCAACATCTTTGGAATTTTCGCTAGCTACGACTACATCGTAGACTGCACTGACGCCCCAGCTATACGCTACTTAATTAATGATGCGGCAGTATTGACAGGTAAGACAGTCATAAGCGGCTCAGGCGTAAAGACCGATGGCCAGTTCACTATTTTAAATTTTCAAAATACTGGCCCTTGCTACAGATGCTTTTATCCACAGCCTCCAAAGCCGGAATCGGTGTCTACTTGTGGGGACGCAGGAGTCTTTGGCCCAGCTATCGGATTGACAGGAATATCATTGGCTTCTGAAACGCTCAAAGTTATCACGGGCCACTACAACACCACGTTTAAACCATTTCTTGCCATGTACAGTGCATACCCAGTCCTGGTACTTCGTCAATTCAAGATGAGAGGAAGACAAGCTAATTGTGCTGTTTGTGGCACACTGGCAACAATCACAAGAGAGATGATCGAGTCAGGAAAAGTCAACTATAGTGAGTTTTGCGGCTCCAACATCATTCATGGGCTCGCCGCAAACTTGAGGTTGGAGGCAACAGAAGCATCACAACGACTTCAAGTCGAGAAGGCATCGCTCTTAATAGATGTGAGACCTCCTGAACAGTATCAAATTACACATATTGACGGAGCAGTAAACATCGATTGGTCGCTGCGTTTATCAAAGATAGATAGCATCGACGAACTCTTACCCAAGTCTTTTGACAAGTCCAAGGATAGGACTTATGTCATGTGTCGTTACGGGAATGACTCTCAGCTAGCAACAAAAAAACTCATAGAAGAGCTTGGGTTTAACGAAGTGTATGATATTAAGGGCGGCATCAATAAATGGAGCGAAGAGGTTGATAGAAGTATTCCTAAGTACTAATTGAAAGCAGGGTCTAGTCTCTCCAAAACCAACAATCCCGAGTAAGTGCCCATGGCATAGGTTGAGCTTCCATCAAAATCTTCGTTCCAAGCACAAGCTGATATGCCAATTTCGTGTGGAGTAAAGGAGTATGCAACATTCGACTTGTCAGCTGTGGTTGGGACATAGTCACCAGAGAGTCTTAATGTAGTGCGGTCCGTTTCTAAGGAGAATGACCAGATCCTGAGCGGTACGACTAATCTATTGTGTGCTTTAGGAACTCCAATAATTTTCCTGGCTATGTTCATCACATAAAAGTCGCCTGCGACGTTTCCAACAATAGAAAGAGGATGATTGAGAAACTCACTAGTGTGAAAGCTGGATATTAGTTCTGTTTGTAGAAGCAAACTTTGCTTTTGTTGTGGATGTCTTGCAAAAGAATATCCGATGGTCTCCGCACTGTCTGGGTAGATAAATATTCGGTAACCTTCGTGGTATCGAGGAGGCAAATCCAGCACGGTGTAGGCGACTTCAACTCTGCTCTGTCGAAGGTTTTCGTATAAGATCGCAAATGACCTAGTTGTGGCGGTGTTGACTAGAAGTACGTGACCATTGAAGACTCGGCCAACCGTGATGGTGTTTATGGCTGAATCAGCAACGTAATTAACAAAGGAGGGAATCTCGGGGTGATCATCAAAACCAGGTAGAACAAATTCAGCAATGGCACCATCAATTGTGCCCACAATAACTTTGCTTTCATCAAAGATATCGTAGGCGGTGATGGGTAATGAGCTGTCACTTCTCTCATCCTTTAAAGAAATAGTCCATGAAGAAGACTTTACATCGATATACTTTGATTCAGGCAGCGAGGAACCAATGCGGAAGAAATGTACTCTCCCATCAGTGAACAAGGCAGAAAGCACACAGGTTCCATCTTCTTTGACCTTAAATGGAAGCCAGTTGATGCTTGATGCAGCCCCGAACGATGAAGTTATTAGGACCCTTTCTAGGGTCAAGGACGTAGCCGTCAGATCGTATTTATACAACTGAATGCAAGACTTGATTTCGGTCGCATTGCTCCCGCCTGAAAAAACCAGTAAAGACGGGCTTTTCACAGCATTTGAAAGACCACCCTCATGGTAAGCTACAGCAATCGCTAGAAAAGGTCCATATGGAAGCCATTTCAAGGCAGTGATGATACCTCCGACATTCAAGATACTTGAATTCCTCTTCGTTTTCGTACTCATGTTTAAACTGTTACCAGCTTCAAGAATCTCTCTACTCTCATTGCCGCCAGCTGCTATAATGACTTCCTTTGGCTCAGATCCAAACTGAGATTTGAACGCATTCTCCAGGATCTCTGAACCCTCCACCTCTGCAAACATCAAGCTAGATTTTTCAACCACAACAAGGTCTCTAGTCAAATGCCTTCTCTCATTAGCAACAGCCCTGAACTGATTCTCATCAACGAAGAAGAGCTTGTTTCCCCAGATTTCCTTCTGCGCTAAAAGATACTCAAAAAGACCTTCTTCAAAGCCGTAATTTTGATGAAATCGACCAACGAAGTTCATGTCTCGCGTTCTTGGAAGGTTTGGCTTGAGCAAGAGCTTCTCTCCTTCTGTTGTCATGGTAGCGTATGGAGATAATGCCTATGTTTTCGTAAATGCTATCACTCATTTCGCGTAAAGTTATGTCATCACCCAATCCCTTCTTGTTAAACTAGAATGATGGACTACAGAAGAATAATGAAAATCATGAATTCCTCTTCTAATAGATATTCGATCATAGAATAAGTCTTTCATTTATCGTTTTCAAATCTCACCGTGACCAACCCTGTGGCCTTCTATGGTACTTTATGTGTGCGAAACCGTGCTAATTGTGTAGGCTGATTCAAGAACCTTCTTTTTGAAGATGGCCAGCCCGGAGAAGAAGAAGAAGCCGAAACGCTTCTTCGACGATGATGATGATGACTTCTTCGTCATGAAGCCTAAGAAGACAAAAAATCCAACGGTGAAACCAGAAGAGGTGAAGGTTGAGAAACCAAAAGAGACCAGTGACACAAACATCACTATCAAGAGAAGAGCAGAATATCCACCCAAGCTGCCTTTGCCGCCAGAGAGTAACAAAATGAATCTGCCTTCACGGCCTACAGCGGAGCAGAGCAAAGCAGAGATCCCAACTTCTGATGACTTTGGCGAATCATTTCACACTGCTCAAGCCGCCTCAGATACAGAAGAGATCTTTGAGGTTCCCCGGCCTCTGACAGCGGCAACTGAACCGATCGAGATTATCGAGGATGGAGAGGACTCAGATGGAGAGGACTCAGATGGAGAGGACTCAGATGGAGAGTTTGAAGAGCTTATCAAGAAACATGCAGCAAAAAACAGCGATGGGCGTGAAGCCAGTAGACAGTACGAGATTACGGTCACATCCAAACTTGGCGTCGAGGAGAAGCACAAGATTACGTGCTTTGGAGAGGAGACATTTCTGACTGTTATGGAGAGACTCAAGCTGCAAGCGGCAGTTCAGTTTGTTCCTTTCAGACTCAGAGGAGGGTACCTAATATGGATCGAGGGTAGGCTGGAGCTCAAACCATTCTTCAGGCCTAGCACTCTACGAATCCCCGAGCCTAGCAAACCCAACGAAAAGACACCGATCAATTGTTTGTATGTACCTGAAAGCGCTCGCAAGAACTTCGAGGAAATATATGAAGAGTTCAGCCGTACTCGCGAGGCAGAGCTAGAGGTGAGTGATGACGAAGACATAGAGATTGTCGCATGCAAAAACGGTGAAGATGAGAAGGAGGAAGATTTAGAAAAGAAGTCTGAGTATTTTGTTGTTGGACTAAAAGGCAAAGACAATAAGCGTGTTGAGGCGGAAGTAGGACCTCAGACAAAAATACGTGCTTTACTCGAGCATTACCTCAAAACCAAAGGCATCGATGAGAAGCTGGTTACAAGAGCCCGACTCGTCTTCGACGACGAGGACCTCAACCTAGATGGCGTGGTTGGCGATACAGAGTTGGAAGAGGACTTTGAAGTGCAAGTGTATATTAATTGAGTACTAATAGGTAATAATAATGATAGGGCTGAGACAAGGTACGAATGCTTTTGATGTAGTTCAGAAGATGGCTGATACTAACCCACCAAAGTAACCTACCATATAGCTGGTGAACCAGGTTAGTGTTGTAGCACCAAAAGGGAAGTAACTGATGACATAGTAGAGGATTGCCACCACTTCCACAATACTAGCAAGGAGGGTCAATATGGTACTCCTGAGAATAAGAGCACAGTACATGGTGAGGAAGATGGATCCGAAGAATATACCCGAAAAAATGATCCTGTCCCGGCTTGTGAGATGCCTGATGTAAGCGTACGGACCCTGGAGTATACCAAACGACATGACAAATAAGAAAGACCCCATTGTCCAGAGAAGGGCAAACTTGCGAGGGTTGAGAGCAAGAACGGGGAACATAAAGAAGCTGAAGATAAAGCAGAACATCGAGGCGGCAAGGCAGCATCCGAACCCAACAATCTTCTCGAACCTGCTTAGTTTGAACCACGAAGGCTCCTGCTGCGGAGCAGACACCCCAGGGTTGTTGTATGTGGGGAGTGATTCATATAGGTTGTTGGCACCTGATCTAACGTAGTCGGTCCAAGATGACAATGGAGGCAAGGACGTTCTTGCAGCATTATTCCGAGATGTCCAATTGCCGAACAGGGCCCGGAAATCGGCCTCTGGCAGAGACATTGCACTGTCGATTGCGTATGGTGGTGATATTGAGTTGGTCTTGATAATGCGTGTGGAGTGTATGTCAGTGAAGACAAGGTAAGAGTTGGGAAAGGAAGGTAATACGTTGAAAGAGGGAGAAAAGAACAAGTTAGATGACGGAGCTTTCCAAAAAAAATAAACAAACAAACGCCTACTTTGAAACAAACAATCTTTTATCAAAGTTGAAGCTTCTCGCTTGATTGCAACATACAAGCATATATGGGAATGGCTGCGGATCAGAACTGCTTCTTGAGCAACGCAGATGCCACACTGATGACCCACACAGTGTTTGTATATGAAATAGCGAGCCAGTCTTGAATTTTTACTACTAATGAGTGATGTCCCACTTTCTCATACTTTTACGCACACAACTCTACCTACAACCACCGATTCCAAGTGTCTTATACTCTTACCTATCCTAAAATATCTCCTTAGATCTCTCCTTAGATCTCTCCTCAAATCTCTCCTAAAAACTCCCCTATAACCTCATCCATCTCATAGCGTCTTAACTGTCCTGGAGCATTGTCCAGCTAACTACAACTTCTCCTCCGAGGCCAAAGCTTCCTTCAAGGACTCGTGAAGCTTGCCCAACTTGTCAAAGTCAGTGGGTTGCGCTGGCCATCCTACACCCAACCCAGTCTCCTCGTCTCTCTTGGGGATCAAGTGGAAATGGACGTGGTCCACCACCTGGTGAGCGATTCTCCCGTTGTTTTGCAACACATTGTAGCCACTCCCTTCTGGCGTGTTGTTCTCGTCAAGCTTCAACACCCTGGTCAATTTCTTCACAACGGGCAAAATGTCAGCGAGGTACTCGTCTGGGAGATTGTGCAACTTGGCCCCATGGTACTTGGGGATAATGAGACAGTGGGCCTCTGCTGTTGGTTGAATGTCCAAGAAAGAGTAGGTGAGCTTAGTCTCGAGGAGCTTGAACGAAGGGATTTCTCCTTTGATGATTTTGCAGAAGATGCAAGAGGCATTGGATTTGGCGGACATGATTGATTGATGTTTAGCTCTAAGGAAGCGGTGCTTGCCGGGGTAGTGGAGATGGGAGAGAGTTTACGCGGAGTGTTACCTTGCTTTATATATGTACACCTCAGAGTGGGGTGACAAGAATAATTGGTGCAATGAAATTGGGACTTTATGGAGTGTATTGGGAGATGGGAATACGGAATTCTTTGTGTATCTCGAATCAATTTGTAAAAAATGGATCAATTTAGTGATTTTCGGAACTAGGACTTCACAGAAATACTCCCAGGCGTTGGGTCTCCTCAATAATAGGAACGGAACACTTGTTATTGAGGGATGAGAGTAATACCAGCAATATATCCTTCAGTAGTTCTTAATTGAGTCAAGTTTATTGCAGTAATTGACATAACAACACATTTATCTTTGGTTGAAGCAGGACTCATACATTTGGCCTCAATCTGCAGCCATTACTCTATCGACTTATTAGGAATTTTCGACATAAAGTGACCTAAGTTCAATTAGGTCACTTCTTTCAGAGCCAAAGTATACATGCAGCATTGGTAGACAACCAGCCCTTCTTCGTAACCGTCAGATAGTGCTACTGTAGTATATGCACCTAACACGTTATAAAAGTCACAGACAAATCTATTCGATTTGGCAAATCACACCCGGTAATCACGTTAAACAAAGAATAAGTAAAGTACATTTTCATTTTCTACGATCCAATTTCTTTACTTTTTCCATCATCATTCTCAATCCATGGTATTGGCCACCCCACACTAAGCGCACTCTATCAGCTCCCATACAATTGTACACGCCTCTTCTCAGTAAGGAGACAAATATCAATACTACAATTGCCTATTCGAGGAATGAACATTCTTCAACCAGTGCTTCGGTTTTTCTCTCTAGAGGCACTCGACACGAGGCTCTTCCCGCCGTCAGATCCGGCAAAGAGACAGCAGATTGTCGCTCGAGCTGAGCCTCAGTCCAAATGGAAAACTCTTGAGTTCAGGGTGTACGCTGTGATCTTCATGTTGGCAATTCCCCTTATGTGGAAAACAGCAATGGATGCCTCGAACGAGTATAACCCAAATTACCCAAAGTACGAGCCGCTATTAAGCCAGGGGTGGATGTTCGGCAGGAAAGTTGATAATTCAGATACACAGTATCGTTTCTTCAGGAACAACTTTTGGCTCCTTGTGGGCCTTGTGGCGGGACACGTGTCACTCAGGAAATGGATAGTGCATGTCAAGGGCGATATTGAACGAACCTGGTTTGACGTCGGCTTCGGCGTCGTGTACCTTTTTGCACTTCATGGAGTAAATGTGGTGAAGATCTTCTTGCATGTTTTCGTCATGTACACATTTGCAAAGCGTGTAACGGAAGTGAAGCTTGCCAAAGTTTTGCTCTGGGTGTATGGAATTGCAACCTTATTCATCAATGATCGCTACTGGAACGCGTCGTTTCACCTTGATGTCATTGACAACGGCTTCAAGGGTATCATTCCACGCTGGGACGTATTTTACAACTTCACCCTTCTTCGGATGCTCTCTTTTGGGTTAGATTATCTAGAAAAGATAAACTCAGCTCCTTCGGAGCCGAAAGGAGTAACGGAGAACTTGGATGAGAGGGATCGTCTTGTTGCACCACTTCCTCTCCTGGATTACAGCTTCTTCAACTATATTGCATACATAACTTATGCTCCTTTGTTTATTGGCGGCCCCATCATTACATTTAATGACTACTTGTACCAGACACAGTATTACAGACTTGGATCCACTCTTAATATCAAGCGCACGGCACTTTATGGGATGCGCTTACTATTTTGCATTTTAGTCATGGAGTTCATTCTTCATTTCATGTATGTTGTCGCAGTCTCCAAAACTAAGGCATGGGATGGTGACACTCCATTCCAGCTCTCCATGTTAGGCATGTTTAACTTGAACGTCATATGGCTTAAGCTACTTATACCGTGGAGACTTTTTCGGTTCTGGGCATTGCTCGACGGCATTGATCCACCTGAAAACATGATACGATGCATGGACAACAACTACCTGGCTCTAGCATTCTGGAGAGCATGGCATCGTTCTTACAACAAGTGGGTGATTCGCTATATCTACGTGCCCCTTGGTGGTGGAGGACGTAAAGGTCAGAACAGTAGCTCGAGCAATATGATATCAAGAGTCGTGAACACTCTCGTAGTGTTCAGTTTCGTTGCTGTGTGGCACGATATCGAGCTCAAGCTACTCATATGGGGATGGCTAGTGGTGATCTTCCTCTTGCCAGAGATTTTGGCCACAATCTACTTCAAGAAATACTCCGGGAAGCCGTGGTTCCGTTACTTGTGCGGTGTTGGTGCCTCGATAAATATTTGGCTCATGATGATTGCAAACTTGTTTGGCTTTTGCCTTGGCAAAGACGGTACCGTTGCACTCATCAAGGAGATGTTTAGCACTCTTCAAGGATTGCGTTTTTTCATCTTGGCGCTGGCCACGTTATTTGTTGGCGTACAGGTGATGTTTGAGATGAGAGAAGCGGAGAAAAGACGAGGCATTGACGTTAAATGCTAATCATTTTAGCTACTCGTCGACCTCTTCGCACAGTGAGACCAACACTGCTTGATTGTGCGTCTCTCCGTCCTATGGCAACGACGTCCAATACAAAAATTTCAGTCATCACGTCGTTGATGACAGAATTATGAAGGTCAAATTTTACTTGATGGTGTTGTCGAATTCTTTTGTTTTCATTAACTTTGACCCCTAGCTGTAGAACCTTCTAGAAGGTCCTCGCACTCTCTGCCAAACGGTGTTGCGCACCTCACCTCATTTATCAAGAATAGCGAATCCATGCAAGAACAGTGAGTTTTCATCCACAAAGCAGAAGAAACTCAACACAATATAATGGTGAAGGAAACTAAACTCTACGATTTGTTGGGGGTATCGCCGCTGGCCAACGACAATGAAATCAAAAAAGCATACAGAAAACAGGCCCTCAAGTACCATCCAGACAAACCTACCGGTGATACGGAAAAATTTAAAGAGATTTCTGAAGCATTTGATATCTTGTCCAATGGTGACAAGAGACAGGTTTATGATGACTATGGCTTAGAAGCTGCCAGAGGCAATGCACCAGCTGGAGGTGAAAACCCATTTGCTGGTGGAGCACCTGGCGGTGGAGGAACTACATTCTCTTTCGGTGGAGGCCACCCATTTTCGCAATCGGATGCATTCAACATATTCTCGCAAATGGGCGGTTTCGGAATGGATGATGGCGGATTCAGTTTTGGTGGTAGCGGTTTTGGAGGCAACTCTGGATTTGGTGGAGGCGGTGGTTTTGGAGGTATGCCAGGCAGTTTCGGCGGTGGAGGTGGTGGCCGCTCTCGCCGTCCTGAACCAGATACCGTATCAATGGCCTTGCCATGCACGTTAGAAGAGTTGTACAATGGTGCTACCAAGAAGATGAAGCTCAACAGAAAATCTGCCGATGGATCAAGAGAAAGTAAGATTTTGGAGATCAAGATCAAGCCAGGCTGGAAAGTGGGTACGAAAATCAATTTCAACAACGAAGGTGACTACCAGCGTGAATGCCAGGCAAGACAGACAGTGCAGTTCGTCATTGAAGAAAAGCCTCATCCAGTGTTCAAGAGAGAAGGTAGCGACTTGATTGCTGAAATCAAGCTTACCTTCAAAGAAGCTTTGCTTGGATTCCAGAAAGAAATTACGACATTGAGCGGCAAGAAGATCAACGTTTCCAGATCGCTTCCTGTCCAGCCCTCGTCCACTAACAGATATCCCGGCCAGGGCATGCCAAACTCCAAAGACCCTAACGCTCACGGCGACCTTATCATCAAGTATAAGATAGACTTTCCAACTTCATTACTGCCAGCTCAGAAACAGGCCATTCAAAGTGCATTTTAGGCTGGGCCTGAGAATAGCATAAAAGCAGTTTTTATAGAGGCTCGGTCAGTTCATAAAGCTATTTAATCTATCAGCATAATAACATGAATGAAGAAGTAGCTTTTTAACGCCATAGGAACTACAATAAATAGTAAATAGAATAAGAAAAACTCTTCATTTATCTTCGTTGCATTGCAGGGCTTCTTGGGCGTGGCCTGCATAGACTGAAACTACACTATCAAGAGCTCCTCTAAATCTATCTCAAATAACAAGCCCTTAGTGCACCTCAATACCTCATTGCTCCAGCCTCATGTCTGTAATATTAGCCTCTGCTGGCTATGATCACACCATTCGGTTTTGGGACGCCTTGACTGGTGTTTGTTCACGAACAATCCAACATACAGACTCTCAGGTGAACAGACTAGAGATCACCTCAGATAAGCGCTTCTTAGCAGCAGCAGGAAATTTATACGTTCGTCTTTACGATATAAAGCAAGCTGGATCTGCTGGTGGTAATTCTAGCGCGGCGCCGGGAGCGTCAGGAGCAGGCGGCACAGGAAACGCAAGTAGCTCAAGCTCGAATCCTGTTATGACATTCGAAGGCCATAACGGAAACGTGACACTGATAGCGTTTCAGATTGAAAACAAGTGGATGGTTCTGTCTTCAGAAGACGGTACGGTTAAGGTGTGGGATGTGCGGTCACCATCGGTGCAGCGAAACTACAAGCACTATTGCCCGGTAAATGAGGTAGTGATTCACCCAAATCAGGGTGAGCTTATAAGTTGTGACCATGATGGTAATATCAGAATTTGGGACTTGGGGGAGAATCAGTGTACGCATCATTTAATTCCCGAGGATGACGTGCCGATAAATTCCTTGTCTGTGGCCAGTGATGGAAGCATGCTCGTGGCTGGGAATAACAAAGGCAATTGCTACGTGTGGAAGATGCAGAATCAAAGAGATATCACTTCATTGACTCCAGCCACAAAATTCAGATCACATCTGAAATACATCACAAGGGTCGTCCTTCTGACAGATATGAAACATTTAGCAACATGCTCTGCCGACCATACTGCCAGAATATGGCTGACAGAACAAAATTTCGCTTTGGAGACCACTTTGCAAGGCCATCAGCGTTGGGTGTGGGATTGTGCGTTCAGTGCCGACAGCGCTTACTTGGTAACAGCATGTTCAGACCATTACGTTCGTCTTTGGGATCTTTCCAATAGTGAAACGGTGAGACATTACAACGGGCATCATAAAGGTGCGGTATGTGTTGCATTGAATGATGTTTGAGGGTGCTATGGAGCCGGAGATCCTCTAGGCATTCCGAAAACGGCTTCATTATCATGACGTCTTGACCGTCTGCAAAGGTGAGGAAGTATCCGTGATTGGATATCTTCAAATGGACTCTGCTGTTCTTTAGAATGCGCTCAGCTGAACGAGGGACATTATCGTCTAAGTGGTTAGACTCTTCCTCAAACATGTTAATTACTTGCATAATTCCAGAAGCGGCGCTAACACCATTGCTCCTCAAAGCAGTAATTTGTACTTTAAAGAAGCTTTTTGCCTTGAAAGCCTTTACACGAAGAGTCTCTTCGTCTCTATCTTTTGCTGCATAATATAAAAAGGAAATGTGGTGCTCAACTTTCTCCAACGCTTTCACTATCGTTGATGTCCGATGAGAAACACTCAGCGCAAGATCGACATGAATGATTATGTAAATCAAGTGGTACACTGCATGCTCTATAGTGGCGAGATCAGTTGTCTCGGTGATGTTGGCCAAGTACTTATTCCCAATGCATCTTAAGAGTTTATTCAAGGGGAAGCAATAAGGTGGTATGACTTTTGCCTCCTCGACGTTTCTAATCAAAGCGACTGTTGACTCTGAGATGTTCAATATACGGGAGTGCACCCCAAAGTCTGTTATAATATTTGCAGCATTCTGTGGATATGACTTTTTTTGACCCTTGATACGCATGGATTTTGCATATGTTGAGAATAGTTCACGATAAAGCCTTTTAGCTTCTATAATCGTGTTCTGTGGTATACGATGGCCACACTTTATACAACGCCCGGCCTTGGCAAAACGAAAGAAAGAAGATTGCTTTCCCTCCGACATGCCTTGAATTACGCTTGCTAAATCAATTTCAAGCAATGGCACTTTGCACCACATACAAACAAAGGACATGTAGGGATCGATCCTGCTCAAGTCGCACGATGAACAACGACATTGCACCTGATAGTGTTGAGCTAATTGCAAACGTCTAATTTCCCGTGGTTCATTAGCGAAAACATAGTTTATTGTTAGATCTGTTCCCGATTCCAAGTCTTTGGTGCTGATGACCAGGAAAGATTCGTTTGTTGAAGGAATTACTGCAGTTGTGGGGCTGCATGAGTGACCCATCTTTGCAAATACTGGTTCGAAGAAGAAGCCTATAGGGTTCATATCACGATCAAGAAGGAGATGAGATCGTGTAAAGAATAACGCGCAAGCCATCTTCACTTTTCTTGAAGTAAACCTTGTGGTGAGAAAAGATAGCTCATTTGCACTTAGAGGAAATTGCAGGTGCCTTCTTTTTAAAAATGACAAAGAGGACGAGCAATCTTCGTCATACTCGGCAATGTTCAACATACGAGCAATAACAAGTGCCTCAGCGGTACAACTTTGAGGTTCCAATTCAAGAAGTTGGCGAAAGGTGTCACATTCGTACTTGTGAACCTGCTGCTCGTGTCTAACCATACACATCGTTGAGCAGTAGATAATTGCTAGACAATTGGGACACTTCATTGTGGCATATACTGGGATCGTCACTCCGCAAGACTGGCACCTATCGAATCCAGAAGTAGTCTTGTTGTAGTGACGAACCCTCGGCAGGAATGTCATTATGGGCTTCTCGCAATGAACTGATTTGGTGAGACGAAGACCATGATGTTGCATAGAAGAACGTTTATTGTAAATTTCGACATCTGGGAAGGGGTGTAAATTTGCTATCATTGAAGAAAATGGCTGCAAAAAAACCGAACGCGATCTACGGCAAAAAAATCATGTTTTCGTAAAACCATCATTTCGTCTATGTAATATGATGCATGCGATTTCGTAATATAGAAATAAAATGCTAATTTTTTCTTTTCATTTTGATATTTTTTTCCTTTTCCTTTTTTTGTCATTTCATCAAAACCAATCGCTCTCGCTGTAGGGCTTGGTCTCCCCAGTCGGTAAATCCAACAAGTCAACGATGCTGGCAGTACGCAAATTCTCTGGAAGGCTAGGCTCAAATGCCCAGCTGGCATTAGTTCCAGGGTCTTGGGTGAGAGGCTCCTCTTCAGTAGTCTTTTGATCAACGACGGGATCTTCATCGCCGTATAGGTAATGACCGAGTTCGAAAAACCACATGACAAACTCATCTGCCCAACATCGAAAGACCCACCAGGACCCAAAACTCTGTCCGCCAGCCAAACTCATTTCACGGAGACAAGTTGTGAGTAAATTTGAGCAGACCAAGCTAAATAGCCACGGAGAAGTTTGCGGAAAACGCGACGGAAGCTCTAAGAAGAAGGCAGCATAAGGAGCAAGCCCACTAGCTTTGAGCTTGTCAGCTTGAGGGGACTCCTCTTCGAAGAGTTTAATTATACGGTCGTTAAAAATCTCGTCGAACAACTGCATGTTATCTGGTGCACAAGGAACCTCTCTGAGAATAATCTCGTGGGTATCAACTCGCAACCAGTCACTAAGCATGAGCGCTCTTTCAGTGCTGCTAGACAATACTTTTGCGGCCGAACTACCTAATTCGATGCATCGAGCAAACCGCCTCAAGATGGCTACGAATTGACGAGCAGCCACCATTTTCATATGCACAAAGTCTGCCGGGAACCTGGTTTGGAGCTCGGCGGAAAGCCTGTTACAGTACTCAGCAGCAAACTCCTGGAGGGGGGTCATGATCTCGTCGGGGACCGGCTGTAGTTGTAAACGTGTAAGCATCTTCATCATGGCTCTATACAAGGCCAAATCGCAAGCCCGAACCCATTCAATCAATTTGGATGATGTAAAGAGTCGAAAAACAGGGGATGTTAGAATTCCGCAAAAAGATGCAAACGAAGACAAGAGTTTTTCGACTTGCATGAATCTGAATGCCTCAAAAATAGACATGCAATGGACCCTATAAAGGGAATGCAAAGTATCGGCAATATCGTGGTCCACATCGGCGTCATTAGTGAGGTAAGCTTGAATAGACGGTAAGGTGAATGGCTGTGCCATCCACTCTTGTGATATGGTGTTTTCAATGGAAAAGAATAGGTTAGGCACGTATCGATAGCCATTTGTCATGAAGGCCTCACGAACTGCTGCTGAATCTATCGGTGTGCCTTGTGCGCTAGGGAGTGAGGGAGACCTCGAGTATGAGGGCGTTTGTGGGTTCAAGGAATGCGGAGACTCTGAGCACACTGCTGAGGAATGTGGCAGAGGAGTGTTTTCCAGAGAATTGTCATCTATCAACTTGATGCCACAGTAGTGATATTTTGACTTGCCACGCATACCGAGACGGCGTGTTTTCAAGTTGGGATGCAATATGCCAATGAGCTTGCCAAAGGCAGCAGGAGTCAACGGAGAGAGGTTGTTGTTGGCACACAGCTGGACGTAGCGGGCGTATACTCTATTTCGAGGAACAACAGCAGTAGGGGACGCTTCACAGACGGTTTTAATCCACACCATGCCAAAGACCTGGTGGTGTTTCTCCTGCTTGAGATCTTTGGCGTTGTTGAGGGACTTAAAGATCGGGTCGCTGTCGATGTTTGGATTTCTGGTGCCCAACATCTTCAATCTCAGCGCCAATTCTGCCAAAGGGATCTCTGAAGCTTTGGCCGTGAGTCGTTTGAGTTGCTCGATGGAATCTTCTTGTGTAGGATCTGCCGCCTTGATCTTCTTCCCCTTGGGTCTTCCTAGAGATGGCCCCTCAAGCATAGGCGTCGTCTGTGGGTTTGTTTCAAACGGATTTGGCTGAAAGCCTATTGGCTTTAGGGCATCTTGTTGGGGTGGTCCGGCAAGCGCGATGGAAGGAGCCGGGTGATTCTGGCGTTGGATCAAGGCCAGCGCTGGAGGCACTGAAGCCACCTGAGGCGTCTGGTTCATGACATTGGCCACTAGAGGCGAAGGTATGCGGGGGTCATTTTGGGCTGATTGCAGACTAGCCGTGCTTGAAGGAGTATTAAGGGGAGAAAAATAAGGGAACTGAGGGAAGTACGATCTTGGCTGGTGCTGATAGAAGGACTGGGTTGGAGGATTCACCTGCCCTTGGAACGGAGGCTGAGCGATCTGAGTTGGCTGGTAGGGCTGATTCACAGGCCCAGGCAACGGGTACTGCTGATGGGGAGGGTATGGCCGATAGGGCGCCGTCTCAGGCTGATCTTCAGGCTTCTGCGGTAGCGGGAGATGGCCATAAGGGTTTGGCCCGCCCAGGGAGTTCATTATCCAGATGGGGTTTGGAGAGGAATTGGGAATAGGTGAAGAAGGCAGGCAGTTCTGGGTGTTTGCGGAGGTATCAGTGTGTGGCAGGAAACAATTCCATATGATGAGGATTCAGTAGAGGCACAACAATGACGGGATGCGAGGGCCTGAAACAAGATCTCAGATAAGATAAGAGGGACCACTTGGGAAGCAAACTAGGAGCCGAAAATATACCTGAAAAATGAGAATATGTCGCTGAAGCTGCCCGTGAAATATCGTGTGAACGGTTTTTTTTTTTCTCAGCCAGCTGCTGTATCAAGACTGTGCTCTTCTAAGCTAGGCAGCATACAAGGCCTGCGAAGCCTGCGCAAGTTTCCACGCTAGGGCTGCAGATCGTGCTTGCGCTTCGCTTGGACGTACAAAAGGTGACTTCATCGAATGAACACTACAGAGGAGGAGGAGGAGGAGGAGGAGGAGGAGGAGGAGGAGGAGGAGCCCTACTTGGAGTTCCTAAATAATGCCATAAATCAAGTTTCCCAGAATACTGCCATTTGATGGTAGCAGCCTGTGGAAGATTACATGTACCGCATTAGTCTGTTGCAGGTGCCTGGCGCCAGTGCGAATTACTTTAAATAGGCTTCCTTTGCACCCACATCGGCACTAAGCGAGCAGGCTCCACAGATTGGCACAATTCCCAGAGGGCGCTAGACTCGGGTAGTAGTGTAGTGGGGTGGCGGCAACAAAACCGTGACCAATAGAACCGAATTTACTGGAATTGGTTGCTCGAACTGGTAGTAGCACGAATCAATTTACCCAGAACAAATGGGAAGCAGAGTACAGCGACTTGAGGCATCCGGCAACCATACAAGCACGTGCAACGCTCAATGTGCCGATTATTATTTGCTTGTGGTGTGGGCTGATAGAGGCTTGCTTCGTATTCTGTATTTCTATTGGCATTTTGCTTGTTGGGGATCAGTGTCGGGCGATGGCTGGAATACGGCTGTGCAAGGTTCTTGGGTGAGGCTAGAGCTGGGGTAGGCTAGGCGTTTAGTGCGCTTAAGCATAGGAGCTTAAGTATAGGAGCTTTAGCATAGGAGCTCAGGTATAGGAGTTCAAGTATAGGAGAATGTTTAGGCGCTCGGTAGAGTAGAATTTTGAGTTTTCTCTTCTTACCTCAGTTGAGATGAAGGTTCGCTGGTCCCAACGAGCGAAGTCGACTTCCAAAATCAGGTACCTCGACTTGAGTGCCTCGGTGTGTTTGAATGACCACAACGTCTGAGAAATGGATTGGATGACACAAATGTAGAGATGTCAGAGGAACAGCGAACTGGGTTTCTGTTCCCATTGGAATGACAGGTATTTCTTCCACCTTCAATGGCTGCGAAATCACTGATGGTGGAATCTAGCGCGATGCGATACTAAGGTCTTCCATTTTCAGAAACGACTGTTGAGCCCACGAGAAGAGACCACGAGAAGAGAAAACGGATCGGTATCATTATCCAAGATGGAAGGAAAGGAGGCTACCTCAACATAATCAATTGTGATACAGCCCTCCCTTCAATGTTACTACGGCTGCCTCACTGAGTGAAGGCAGTAATAAACAGACTACTTTCAAAACTGACGCTCAGTCAAACAGGCAATTTTATGCTTAGTTTGTTCATTCCACTTTCTCAGCCTATTTTCTTTGGCCTGAGTATTCTTTATCCAGGTATTTTCAGAATTCTCATCCTCAGATCCCGTCCCCCATTTCGCAGCCACGCATCGCACCTACACAGGCTCATCGCACAGATAATTTTCCAAACCGCTTCATCTCTTCAAAGCACACATAATGGCTATTCTCAATAGTAACCCGGAGGTTCTCCTCAAAAAGAGAAAGGATGCGGACAGGAAGAGAATCCAGAGGCAGGAGAAGCTCAGGCTCGAGAAGGAGAAGCAGAAGAAAAAAGCCCTTGTGCAAAAGGACAAGTTCCTTCGAGCGGAGAAGTTAGCCATGAAGCACAAGGCTGCTTTCATCGAAAGGAAAAGAATGGACAATATCTTGAAGCACGAAAACAGACAAATCAGCCAGAAGAAGGAGACCGACACAAAGCTTCTATTTGTCATCAGAATCCCAAACACAAACAAGCATTTGTCCATTCCTGAAAAGGCCAGAGCGGTGTTCCAGGTGTTGAGATTGACGGAAGAGAACATGGGTGTATTTGTCAAGGCTACTCCTACAATCATGCCTGTGTTGAAGCTCGTGTCGCCTTATATTGTCGTGGGCAAACCCTCTCTTGCTTCTGTGCGTCAGCTCTTCCAAAAGAGAGCCGAGGTTCCCGATTCTGAGAGCGAAACCGGCTTCACAAAGTTGGACAACAACCAGATCGTTGAAGACAAGTTTGGCGATGACCTCGGCTTCATCTGTGTGGAGGACTTGGTGCACGAAATTTACAGCTTGGGCGACAACTTTAAGGAAGTAAATCAGTGGATCGCCCCATTCAAGTTGGTGGCCCCAGTGCAAGGATGGAGCCCTCGTGCTCGTTTGGAGAAGATTCAGTATGAGCGTGACATGAGCAAGCCAGTGACTTTGGCAGGCCACGTGTCTTTGGAGGAAATTGACATCGACAAGCACATCGAGGAGCTCAACTAAGAATTCTGAAGAGCACTGAGGAGACTAGGCTGTATTCGTCTGTTGTAGCCGAAAGGCTAGCAGTGGATGAGGGTGCTACAGGGCGAAGTTTCAAAATGAAGCTATTTCAAGAACCGGAAAGATCGCACAAACTATGCTTTGCAGGCATCTTGACATTTGACTATAGCCATCCATATCGAGGGAAATAGTCTGTGCGATGAAAGGCAGTATTATAGTAAACGGCTGCAAAATGTAAGATAGTTCACATAACTCCAGCATAAATGCTGTACACGATTTATAGTCTTCAACCCCTGTTCAATTTGAAGAAATAGAGCAACGTTTGTATATCGTATGTTTATGTTCTTCCTTCAACAGTATGAGCTTCACCTTTTCTTGTAACCTCTAGTACTCTGTTCTTTACCAAACGCGCATCAACATTCATACCACTGACATGTCTTTCAACGTGTATTGTCAAACGCTGAAGCGAAAGGATTACACGTATAAGCTTGTAGAGCTCCTGGACGATCTTGTGGACTACATAAAGAAAGGCAAAGGAAGCTTGTCCTTCAAGTCGCCAAAATCCATAGACAATCACTTGGTTTTATGTACCGACGATGAGACGTATACGGTCCGCCAGCAAAACCACTCCAACACGACGATCTTGATGAACGACGCTCATGTGAACAAGCTTAAGCAAAAGTTTGAGACTACTGACAGCTCTTTAGTGGGAATTGAGCAGCTCTCCTACACTTACGAACTCACCAAACTGTCTGGATACATCGATACCGCTGGCATAGCAAAGTACCCTGGTGGAGATGTCAAGTCAAGCAAAAATATTGATCAGGTGAAAGCAGACTCTCCTGTGGATGCCGCCCATTTCGAAAAGCAGTGGTACGGGCTCTGTGGCAGCACCATCGACGGATATGCCGTGCTTTTGGAAACAGACTTCATCACTGACGCTCTCTATACGCTAATCTCGATTCTCCTATCACTTTCGAAAGCCAATGAAGAGTATGATTTGCAGCAGGTCGCTTCCAAATGTGAATCCCAGAATACTAAGCTTACGAAAGAAATTGTCGCTACTTTGCTGCATCGCTTTGGGGAGGAGACTTCTCCGAGCAGGTTCAAGCTCAACCAAAATAAATGCGCTTGGTGGTTTGGAGTGGAGACCATGAAGAAAGCGTCACCCTCTCTTCTCACAGAGAAAGAGTTCATGCTCAAGTGGAAGCTGAGTCTACCCCCCTTTTTCAGCGCCTCACTAGACCTATCATTCCTTAGAGGCAACTTCTGTCGTCCACAAAGCGACAAGATCCGCTACCTTAATCCAGAAATGCTTTCAAAAGACCTCCACGCGAGAATCAAGGAGTTGTTCCAAATGGTGAAGGAATGGGACTACGAAGAGTTTCTCTCATTTATTGACAGTTTCATCCCTGCAACAAAGAAAAAGGATTCTGTCATTGTAAAGTTTGCAAGGAAAAAAAGGGTTGGCAAAAATAAGTTCGTCGTGTGTCCCAGGTAATCAAGTCAATAGTTGACTAGTCCTGACTCGCTACATTATCTCCGGGTGCATTTTTGGTGCATGAGTCGCAACGTGAAAAAACTCGCTTTACTCAGACGCCAAACCTACTTCCTCAAGAACTCTCCGAGGTTTTTGACCCACGCCCACAGCTCGAGACCAAATTCATGGACAATACGTCGTTTTTGATCTCATTGATCGTATGTCACAATTGAAAACCACAAATATACAATGGCTAACTAACAATAGAGCGGTGGATGTGCTGGTACTAGTACCGATCTCGCATTCTTTCCCATAGACACCTTAAAGACCAGACTACAGGCCAAGGGTGGGTTTTTCGCTAATGGCGGTTGGCATGGTATTTACAAAGGATTGGGATCTGCTGTGGTGGCTTCGGCTCCGTCTGCTTCCTTGTTCTTCGTTACCTACGACACATTGAAGACAACAACTAAAGATAAGCTCCCGCAAACAGCCAGCCACATGCTAGCTGCTTCTGCTGGAGAGATTGCTGCGTGCCTTGTGCGTGTTCCTGCTGAGATTGTGAAGCAGAGAACTCAAGCAGGACACATTGGGGTGGGGAACAAGGCGACCCTGTGGGCAAACCTCAAATACTTGCTCTTGAACAAGCTGGGAGAAGGAACTCTTCGAGGGCTTTATAGAGGTTGGAATTCTACCATACTAAGAGAAATTCCGTTCACGATGATCCAATTCCCCTTGTACGAGAAGCTAAAGCAGCTCTGGACCAGTTACGACAAGAAGTCGATATCGCTATTAAAGGGAGCCCTCTGTGGCTCTGTTGCCGGTGGCATAGCAGCAGCCGCTACGACTCCCCTCGATGTGATCAAAACTAGAATCATGTTACATAAGGAGCGTGTTGGTGTGGTGGCTCTAGTGAGGCAAATGGCCCATGAAGAAGGTCTTGGGGTTTTCCTCAGTGGAGTGGGCCCTAGGACAGCGTGGATTAGTGCTGGAGGAGCCATATTTTTAGGCTGCTACGAGTTGGCTCATTCCGTGCTAGAAGGGTACGTGAAGAGATCCGGAACGTTGCAATGATAGAGCCTTTTACTAAGATACGGAATATTGGCTGCGAAATTTGTATGCATGGGAGCATCCGTGAGTGGCAATGGACAATAAGATATTTGAAAAGTGTTTTATGGCGAGAATTTATTCTTCATTTCACTCGTTGGTGGAGGATATTTGTTTTCCCAAGCTAGCCAAATTGCTACATACTTCTTCCTTAGCCTTTGCCAGCTTCTGTTCCATAATCTATCAGGTGTGCATCGCACGACGTACGGACTGAATCTCGGCATACAAAAAAAAAGGACTCTCACTTCTTACTAATTAGTATAACGGAACAAAAAAAGAGCATTAAAAAAAGCACCGTGGGTCACTCTTCATCAGCTCAGTTCTACTCATCTTTATATTACTTCTTTTTTTTACTCATCAACAGCACATCACAATATGTTGTCGAATATAAGACGTTCAAGGCTTGCCTTGAAGGCCGTCAGGTCTCTCTCCACAAGCGTCCCAGCTCGCTCCACAGCTCGTTCGTTAGCCACAGCGGTTCCGACTCCTCCAGAAGTGGCGGTTGCTCCTGAAGGTTCTCTGATATCGTTGAAGCTGGCAACGAGAGATGATTCCAAATTCGGTACAAGACCCATTTATTTGGACGTGCAAGCTACGACTCCAACGGATCCTCGTGTGTTGGACAAGATGTTACAGTTTTACACGGGTTTATACGGAAATCCTCATTCTTCTACCCACGCTTACGGATGGGAGACTGAGAAGGAGGTGGAAAAAGCCCGTAGCCATGTTGCTGAGTTGATAAACGCTGATCCAAAGGAAATCATATTCACGTCTGGTGCGACCGAGTCGAACAACATGTGCATCAAAGGTGTGCCTAGATTCTACAAGAAGACAAAGAAACACATCATCACAACACAGACAGAGCACAAGTGTGTTTTGGACTCAGCAAGACATATGCAAGACGAGGGTTTCGAAGTGACCTATTTGCCAGTTAACAACGAAGGGTTAATCAACTTGGAGGATTTGAAGAAGGCTATCAGAAAGGACACTGCCCTTGTGTCCGTGATGGCTGTTAATAACGAAATCGGTGTGATCCAGCCGCTTAAGGAAATTGGTAAAATTTGCAGAGAGAACAAGGTGTTTTTCCATACCGATGCAGTCCAGGCGTACGGAAAGATTCCAATTGATGTCAACGAGATGAACATCGACATGTTGTCCATTTCTTCTCATAAGATTTACGGGCCCAAGGGCATTGGCGCGTGCTACGTGAGAAGACGTCCAAGAGTGAGATTGGATCCGATCATCACTGGTGGTGGTCAGGAGAGAGGATTGAGATCAGGTACATTGGCGCCACCTTTGGTGTGTGGTTTCGGTGAGGCTGCCAGACTTATGAAAAAGGATATGGCTTACGACCAGGCCTACATCAAGAGACTCTCGGAGAAGTTGAAGAAGGGCTTGTTGTCCATCCCAGAGACCCAATTCAACGGAGTCTTGTCTGACCCAAGCAAGCAGTATGCTGGCTGTGTGAATGTTTCTTTTGCATACATTGAAGGTGAGTCATTGCTCATGGCTTTGAAAGACATTGCTCTTTCGTCAGGTTCTGCTTGTACATCTGCATCTTTGGAACCCTCATACGTGTTGCATGCTTTGGGTGCTGACGATGCCTTGGCCCACTCTTCCATCAGATTTGGTATTGGCCGTTTCACCACTGAGGCAGAAATTGACTACGTTGTGCGTGCCATCAACGAAAGAGTTGACTTCTTGAGAAAGATGTCTCCATTGTGGGAGATGGTGCAAGAAGGTATTGACTTGAACACCATTGAGTGGAGTGGCCATTAAAGCCACTGACGCTATAAATCCAGCGATATACACGTTCTACATGGGTATGATGAGACGAAAGACACAAGGGCCCCAGGCCTGTTGACAGCGGAGTTTTATGTTTTGATTTGTCTATAGTGATGATTGCACAGCTTTCACGTTCAGAAGTATGTTATAGTAGTTAGTCGCGACCCCCGGTGCCGGCGCCGTTTCCGGCCGTTGATTCTCGCACCTATATATGAAGTGATATCCACGGCGGACACATATCACCAACTTTACTACCCTATTTTCAAATGGTTCAGAAAAATATTGTTCTTCTTCCTGGTGACCACGTGGGCACCGAGGTTGTAAACGAGGCCGTCAAGGTTTTGAAAGCCATTGAGGAAGCAACGTCTCAAGATATCAAATTCAATTTTTCAACCCATCTAATTGGTGGTGCAGCCATTGACAAGACCGGAGTGCCTTTGCCCGATGAAGCCCTCGAGGCTGCCAAAAAGTCAGACGCTGTCTTGTTGGGAGCCGTTGGTGGCCCCAAATGGGGTACTGGTGCCGTTAGACCAGAGCAGGGTCTTCTCAAGATCAGAAAGGAATTGGGCCTTTATGCGAACTTGAGACCTTGCAACTTTGCATCTGACTCGCTTTTGGACCTTTCTCCATTGAAGGCCAGTGTTGTCAAAGGAACCAATTTCACCGTGGTGCGTGAATTGGTCGGTGGTATCTACTTTGGTGAGAGACAAGAACAGGAAGAGTCTGCCGACGGTCAGAGCGCTTGGGACACCGAGAAGTACAGTGTCTCTGAAGTTGAAAGAATCACCAGAATGGCTGCCTTCATGGCTTTGCAGCACAACCCTCCTTTGCCCATCTGGTCCTTAGACAAGGCCAACGTGCTTGCCTCATCTAGATTGTGGAGAAAGACGGTCGACAAGGTGATGAGCGAGGAGTTCCCTCAATTGACCATCAACCACCAGCTCATTGACTCTGCTGCCATGATTTTGGTGCAGAGCCCAACTAAATTGAACGGTGTTGTGATCACGTCAAACATGTTTGGTGATATTATTTCCGACGAGGCTTCCGTGATCCCTGGCTCCTTGGGTCTTTTACCTTCTGCATCTTTGGCTTCATTACCAGATACAAATAAGGCGTTTGGTTTGTACGAACCATGCCACGGTTCGGCTCCGGACTTACCAGAAAACAAGGTCAACCCTGTCGCCACGATTTTGTCGGCCGCTATGATGTTGCGCTTGTCATTAGACTGCCTCAGAGAGGCAGAGGCCTTGGAGAAGGCTGTTCGTAACGTTTTGGACTCTGGTATTCGAACCGCAGATTTGAAGGGCTCAAGTTCCACTCAGGAAGTGGGCGATGCCATTGCTGCTGAGGTAAAGAAGCTTTTGCAGAAATAAGCAGCTTTGTGGATCTTTTCCTTGGAGGCTACATAAAATATTTATAAAACATCCAGTGTCTATTAGGTCATTAACGTATATTAGTAGTCGATTAGATCTTGACGGTGCCATTAAGAATATCCGAAAGATAGGCGACCGAATCGAACTTTATTTGAAATCCGTTGTCGTCATCTGCCTTCTCAAACTCCCTTGCAACATTCATAAGTGTCTTCTCACTTGAAGACAGGGTTAAGGTGTGGCCAACATCTACTTCCTCGGGAAAAAGCTCACTTTTTAATGCACTCATGTACTCTTCTGGCGAGAAGTACTCTTCTGATGAGACGGTAAGCGAATGCATGTCAGAGGTGGACTTGTTCTCTGGCTCCTCCTTTTCTTCCACGACCAAGGTGTCTACAGTAAACGGCAAAGACCTCTGGTCCCACAGATCCTCAAGATGGAAACCCTCATCCAACTTTCTTCCAAACTCACTCATGTATTGGAATGAGCTAAGGGACTCTTGAGACTCTTCTGTAGGAAGAACGTTATGAGCTGGTGGTTGAGGTGGCTGAAGTTTGACTGTGTCTTGACTTAAATTCTCGTCGATGCCATCATTATCAGTGCTTGAAATGGTACCATCACTGGTGTTGTAGCGTATTTTCTGTGGAGTCATTCTCAACGGAGATCCGGCATTGCCAACGTCAATCACATCCAATGTGTCCATATTGGCTTCCTCCTTCATGGCTCGTACTTCTCTTGCCAAATTGGAAGAATCCTCCCTTGTGATAGTTATCCAGTTTGCCTCCCCGTCACTGTAAAAATCGACGGTAGGTAGTTCCTCATATTTTTTGTACTTTGCGTACGTTTCTGGAGATATTCCAGCTGCATTGATCTGTTCCAATGCATTCGCAATGTCTTGACTCAGGAAAACTCTCTTCTTTGGTTTCGATGGAATTCCGCTCTCAGAAAACAACTTCTTCCCTTGAGTGACTCTATACTGTGGGGACTGAGGAGCAGCTTCCTTGCTTTCCAAAACACGGTCAACCACTGTATCGAGCATAACATCATTCTTTTCGATGTCAGACAGATTAATGTCTGTGATAGTTGTATTAGGCAATTGGTCGTCCGGAATTTGACCTTCTTCATGTACAGTAGAAACAACACGCTTTACCGGCAAGGTCGCTGGCTTGCTATGGGACCCATCTGTGATTGCATTCTCCACAGCAGGGCCGGGAGGGAATTGGAAGTTGGATTGCACCTGTAAGGAAGTATTGGTATAATGAGACGAGCTTCCAGTGTTGGTCGAGAGGCTCCTATGCTGAGGCTCACGTTCAGAGACAGGCGCTGACGATATAGAACTTTCTCGTAAAGTAGGAACAGGCTTGTAGATACTTTCGTACACCTGCTTCTTTCCACATGGGTTTTCCGTTCCGGGAACTTTCTTCTCACTCTCTTTGACACGAATATCAGCAGGAACACTTTTCCGTGGTGTTTTCCTCTTCTTCTTTCCCAATTTATGAAATAAGCTGAGCAAGAAAAGTTTTGGCATACAAGTACTGGCTGCCTCAACGCTCAAATTCTCAGAATCCGCATTTGGTTCGCCGTAGTTTTTCAAGGGCTTCGACCTTTCTGCGCTGATATTCCTAGACCTTCCGGACACATTTCGTTCTTGTTCACCTGCGGTGAGACTCTCACTAGTAATTTTATTCATTTCTTGCCCTGAAGGCATATCCTTCGCCACTTTCAGGATAGCTTTACCCAGGGTCTCCTTAGCGTAGCTATCGGCGAAATAAGCAAGTGATTTCTCGTAACCTTGGATGACCACATTTGAAAAATGGGACGAATGGTAAAATGCATCAATAGCTTGCGAAAGCATCTCTCTTACTGATTCCCGAAGATCTGCTATTCCGACGATTTCTTCAACTTTATACTTCCCTGAACGATCATGGCCGGAAATATGCACTGTGTGATGGTTCAAGAAAGAGGCATTAAGAACTAGGTAGACGTGTGGATGATCATTGAATAACCGCTCAATTTCATCATGATTAAGGTTGAGAAGAATCACAATTGGAGCTGTTGAGGCTTCAGATTTGTAAGCATGTCTTTCGTGGGCACAATATAATCGCAGAATTCCGCCTTCCTGATCACTGAAAAGATGAAAGGAGGTTGTCTTTTGGAGGACTTTGGCTTTCTGGAGACTAGAAGTAATTGAATGCTCTGCGCAATCCACCACCTTGAAAGTCTGAACCAGATTCTGTGGACTTCCATTGCGATCTCTAAACTCAGACTCCCCAAACGCCATGAACGAAAGGAAAGTCTCGTCTTGAAACTGATAACCCTGAGCAATGACGTCCGTGACAGGACACCAGAATTTGACCTTTAGTTGAGGAAATTGAGAGAGCTTCGGCAATGGCTTCTCGTTGATAAGGGAATTCATCAAAACTGATGGAACCAGCAAGGAAGAATCTGTTTCATTCAGAAACAGATCAAGAAATAGAAGACTGTCGGAGAAGATGATAAGTATTTGTGAACTGGCAGGTGTCGAAATCACCTCTTTCATTTCATGGACGCCTATGACTTTTCGATTTATCCAGCCATATTGAAGCTCATTTGGCCATTCTGTGGCAATCTCAGTGAGTAGTTTGCCGGATGGTGTGAAGACACGATTTTTAGTTGAAGGCTCTTGCTCCTGTTCATTATACCCGAAACTATCAATTATTTCGACACATGTGTTAAAGGCCTTATCGAGAATTGGAGCCTCACTATTATTAGCTTGCTCAATGTCTTTGTACCTAGCCTTCTCCATTTCGATCAGGGAGTGAAGACGTTTGAGGATGAGCTTTAATCTTGGTAATTCCAAAATGGATCCTGAGACGATTGCCTCGATAGATCTTGCAGAAAATTTTCTCCGATTTATTTCAGGTGACGACATGAGCTTGGACTCCTTCTCCAAAAATTTTGATAAGCGGGAATGGAAATTGCGTAGATTAGCTTCGTGCCTAATGAATGCTTTGTAGAAGTAAGGAAGAATGTTCTCAAACACATGAAATACTTCAACATATCCATACTTTCTTGCACGGGTCAAAGAGTCATGGAGGATGCAGTTAATTCGACAAATCTCATCGATGGTTGGTGGAAATATGAGGTTGACTTTCTGAATGCCCAAGGAAGATTTCGATGAAAGCACTTTAGCTCTGAGAGGATTGATGAGGTCCTGTAAAATGGCTATTAAGTCCATAGCATAATTAGCTTGAACATCAAAGAGCTCGTCTAGAACCTTATTCACTTGAACATTGTTTTGGAGAACTGTAGGAACGGGATGCTGGGGAATAACATAGTGGTAGTCCATGGCCTGAGGGGAGTATTCGAGTAAGGGATCAAAAAGTTGGTCCATTTGTTTTCCCAAGGCAAATACAAGCTTGTTGTTCTCTTCAATTGTATTCTCGCCGTTCAAAGGCGTTTTCGAGTCATAGACCACATCTACAAGCATTGAGGACACCCAGTGATCCTGAAGAAGGCCCAACTGTAACAATTTCTCGCCCAATTCCACAGGGACCTTCCCTGTCAATACATCCATAGAGCTTGCCAAGGCACCTGCGTTTGTCTCGTCCCAACGGGAATGGAAGCTCTCGCTATTATTATGAAGTTGATTATGATTTTTCAAATTGGCTATGGCAAGAGCTCTTCTGACATTGGAATCTTTGTGTTTCTCATCCAAGTTCTCGCAAGCTGGCCAGAAGCGCAGCCTGACATCAAGCAAGAGGTTTTCATAGACGTTGCAGCCATATTTAGTAATTGAAACAGCACTCAATTTCGAAGTAACCTCGTTCTTGTACACGACAGTTACAACATGACCGAAAAGCTCATGGTCGTAACCAGCGAAAAACGCCGCTTGTGGGAAGATTGCTTGCCAGTACAGCACTGGTCTTGAAACTGATTTTGCATCAACATTGTCGAACTGTCCCAGTAAAGGTCGTAGCTTAATTAGTTCGTTATTATTATGCTTTGCAAAAAACTCCCTGTCGTGTTCGCCCGAGGCATACCTCTTGTAAATGTCCATATTCTAAAAAAGAGTCCAACTTGGTTTGTCAGATGGAGTTGTAGTTAGAGTACATGTACATACATTTGATGATATTGATACGATTTCCACATTAGGCGATAATGTAAACAATGATTGTCAATCACGTAGAGGCGTTTCTTTGTGACGAACGAAAGAGAAAGATTTTGTGTCATGCATTGAAAAGGTAGAAAACCCTATGAAGTCGTAGGAAATATATTTGTTTTTTTTTCTATGTATATGATGTTTCCATTTCGGAAGTGCATTATATATGATTATTCCTCGCTAATGCGACAGGTCTAAAGTACGCTACTCGGAGGAAGGCGATGTAGCACAATTAGGAAAATCGAAGAGTCTTTTGAAATGAAATATAAGTCGGTGCTAGATGGATGAGGAAAGTGTTCCAGATCGTTTTTTTACCCGCATTTTCTCATTGATTGGGAGTTTTCATTTTTTGTAAAAGCCTTCTAAGGGCATTTGTTGAATTTTGCAACCAATGAAAGAATCCTGGCAGTTAAAAGGGACCACCAGTGAAAAAAGAGAAAATAGAAAAGAATTGCTGGCATTCCAGAGGCGGCGCCCTATTAGGCGCCTGAATAATAGTATCTAGCATATATTTGTGGACTACTTGCGGGCCCAGAATTTTGTTCTGACACCATATACGTTAGCTGGGCCGTGAATTCTCACAATAAACACAGCAGGCTTTGAACGAGACATATTTTCGGTACTTGCGAACTTGCGTTGATTGAGAAGATTCCAATCATAGAACCCTCCGCTCAAATTACTGCTAGCAGAACACCGCACTCAACCCCATCTCACTAGCCCCAGCGGAAACCTGTTATACCATATAGAATTAAACCACTCTCCCGTCGATAACCAGATTTGAAGCATAAATCAAGATCATTCTATCCCTTGACGAGCGTTTTTCGCACTTTTCCACAATCCGAGGCTTCCGACTCATTCGTAGACATGCCATCATAGTCTATCAAAGGTCACGGTGCGCTTATCTGTGGGTAAACCGTCGCTCGCAACGCCATTACGTGAAAGCTCGGCTCTGAAATACCGAAGCCGGGCCTCGTCAAAGGGAAGACTCTCTCTTTGCATGATACGCCGTATTTCGGCTTTGGCATTCTCATCAAGCCCATCCCTCGAGTCGTTGCCGATGTTGCCCGAGATGTCAAAATTGCCACTTGATAGTCCGTTTTCTAGGTCCTGTTCAAACAGAGAGCTCTGTTGCATTCTATTATACCACCGGCGCCTATTTCTGAGTCTCTCTGCAATCTCAGCCAATTCTCGGCGCTTTAGGTAAGCAACACATGCAAGGACGATAACGATGATGAGCCATAAGAAAGGCTTTACAAACGCCCACAAGGCGTAGAAAAAGCTGATAATTGTCTCTAATAGCATGAAGATCAAGTGGTACCAAAAGGGGTTCGGAGTCCAGAGGGCTTAAAGTAACATACAGGGAGTGCGATACAGTATATCTAGTTTTGCTATTTCGTGAAAGTTAATTACTCGGGGCACTATTGGTCGCCCATCTCAGCGTCGGCGAACTTCTCGTCGTTCTCTTCGTCGTTCTCCACATTGGCTGGATACTTAGCGTAGGCAATCAGCAAAGGACGGCCACCGTAATTGTAATTATCCAAGTTCTTGATGGCCAATTCAGCGAGCTCAGGCATCTCAAACTCGACAACAGCGTTTCCAGAGGCCCTGCCACGAGCTTCCAACTGAATCTCAGCGCGAGTGACACGACCAACAGTCTCAAAGAGGTCGAACAAGTCGGCCTTAGTGGTGATGTAGGGCAAGTTTCCGACAAAAATGGTCTTGGAGGGCTCACCGCCGCCAATGACACCTTCAGTGAAGGAAGAGTTTTTCTTGGTCTTGGCCTCCTTCTTTTCCCTGCCAAAGCGAACCTCAATTCTGCGGCCCTCCAACTCAAAGCCGTTGTACTTGTCAATAGCAGCCTGTGCATCAGCGGTACTTCTAAACACAACAGTACCGTAGCCCCGAGATCTACCAGAACGGTCAGTGAGGATGTCAGCACGAACGATGGAACCAATGCTTCTGAACTCATCCTTTAACGTCTGCCAAGAGACACTGTAAGGCAAGTTGCCGACAAACACCTCAGGGTTGGGCTCACGATCATCGTCTTTGGCAGGCGTTGATCTGGACTCGGGTTCACGTCTCTTTTCCTCTGGAGGTGGGTGATCCTGTCTAACAAAAATCTCTCTGTTTTGGTACTCGGTACGATCGAATTGGGCAATAGCCTTCTCAACATCTTCAATGGACGAGAACTCGACGGTAGCCATACCACGAGAGAGGCCACGTCTGGTGACGATGTCAGCACGCACTACATCAAAGTCTTTACTGAAGATCTGTTCAATATCTTTAGCAGTCGATTCAAATGGGATGTTGCCGACGAAAATGGACTTCTCATAGTTGCGCTCCACTTTGCTACGCTGCTCCTCGTCACCTGGAACAGTCAGCGCATCAGCCATGGAGATACGGCCTCTTCTTTCACCTCTGTCGCCTCTGTCACCTCTGTCACCCCTGTCGCGACGGTCACCACGGCCGGTTCTTTCACGACGAGCATTTCTTGCTTTCCAAGCACGCTCAGAGCCTTCTCTGGCTCTTCTAGGGTAGCCACCTCTTCTTTCACTGCCACGAGGAGCCTCATAGTCCTTCCTAGAGTTCCTGCCTGGCGACAGGTCTCTGTCTCTCACAGGGGATCTTGACCTATCCTACTGTATTAGCATCAAAACCTGAAAAAAAAAAAAATAATTGTTGTCCGCATGTTGGGTCCACTTACAGCCAAAGCTCCAACGAAAAGCATCCCAAAGCAAAAGTCACTTAACACCTTTTGTTGCAGTTTGTCACCATTCAGTCGGTTACCACAAGCAGCGTCGACAAACAAACACAACGCGAATGTTATTATTCCATTCGTATCACACTACCAACATACTCTTGAATAGTCGTCAATATCAAACTCCTCCGACATGATTTAGTTGATGAAGAGATGAATGAGGTTTTCCACTTTCATCACTGTTTTTCGTCCATCGCATCGCCGGTCAGTCACGTGCGGGCCCCGTTTCGCCGTGGAGGTTCTTCCTTCGAAACTCGAAAAATAAGGCTTTTGTAGTGCTGTTGAAGATTTTCAAAATTTGTGTGAGACTTGGATATGCCCTTTAGAACTCTTCAACTATCTTAGTGGTGTTGAAAGATTCAAATTTTTAGCATATTGGACGGAATGGTTACTGCGTGGCTGCGAATTGGTCTAAACTCACTATTGAGAACCATGAGGAACGATTTTTCATAACGGGTAACAATTGCACTCAAAAAATTCTAGAGAGAAAATCATAGATGAGAGAATTGCACAGAAATACTCACTTTCTTTCTTAATACATTGTAATTGTTTTAACTCGTTTCTCGAGCGACTTTAAAATGACCTTATCCAATAATGCACATATGCCTCAAGCATCACCTTTGAGGAAATGGAAGAACTAGACGTCTCTCCACTTCAGTAACTTTATTAACTTCCTCTTCCCCGTCGAACTTAAGCTTCACTGTTCCATCCTTCTTCTGGCCCTCGACAACTGCAGGATAGAAGGTGGTAGTCTCTGGATATCTCGCCAACACTTTCGTACCGTGAGGGTACGATATGAGGTTAGGCACCTCCAGCACTGACGGTATAAGTAGGATATCTTTGTAGTTTGCTTTGAAAGTTTGCCCTGGATTGTTGTTCTCATCCGGTTCAGGGTCTCTAATTTCGTATCGTGTTCCGTCACCAAGAATTTTTGTAACTTCACACTGAATCCATTCTTCGAAATGACGGTTTTTAAGTTTGAAAGCAACTTCTGATCCTATTATTATGGGTTCTGAAGGATCGTATTTTGATACCCAAAATTGACGCCCGTATTTCTTGTTGCCTTTCCTGCTGCTCGCTCGTTTGCCATCTCTAGTGACTGACAGCTTGGACGAACGCGTAGTCACTTCCTGTTTCAGCTGAGCCTTTTCTAAATTCGTTATAAGCGTCTGCAAGTTTTGTTGGGCCGTTGAAATGAGCCTTGTGGCGGTTCCTATATTCAACATATGGTCGTTTATCTCCTCTTTTAGGGTCTCTAAATCATTCTCGCCGAGCTTCTTGAGTGAAGTATCTGTATGGTCAGCAAATATGTTGTCGAATGAAAGGGACTCATTGGCATTACAAATATCTTGAAGAGACGATATCACAATGTCCCAGTATCCTTCAGTATCATCCACCGCCATGCTGTATGTAGATCAAATATTTTGATTGAAGGATGCTTTCACCGAAAGAGCTTATTAAGTCAGTCCACTTTTAGCAGTTTAATTGTCTGCAGTGTATTATTGATAGCCTTCGACTAAAAGTGTTGATAATGTACTAGACCTTAGTGTTACACTTCCGCGCATTGACGTTCACTCCCTACAGAAACTACTACTCAGTTGTCGATACCCCTTCACATATCAACGCGAGATAGCAGCTCGCAAGTTTGACTTTTGCATCATCTCCTTGAAACTAGCAATTGTATGGAAAACATTCAAATTAATCATTGGGTGATCAGCCACAATGATATCAGAAACCTTATATATTGCGGGCCACTTCATCCAAATACTCTCCTATGGTTTGATAGCTGAAAGGGTTTCTAGAAAAGGTTCAGTGCTTGGTCTTTCTTGTGACTTTGTGGCCTACTCCTTTCTTTGGCTCACTGCCTCTTGTATCTACGGGGCGTCTTATTTAATATCATCCAAATTGGCTGCTCAGTACAGCAAGAGATACCCTTTGTACACATCATACTACACTTCTCCTATTGTTGTTCTTTTGGACCTGGTTGGCTCAATTGTGACCTTTTACTTGGCATGGCAGACCTTTAAAAAGTTCAAAGGTTCTCGTCGACATCACGAGGCATTGAGTCTCCCCTTCTACTTCTTTCTGAGCTTACTTGGCTGCGGACTTTTGGTACTCGTTTGGTACTACCTCCATGGCTGGGCTACACTTAATGAGCTTGATATTGCAAATTACTTCTACGTCATATCCTACTTTGGTGCCATATTTCGTCTAATACCTCAATGTTCCACCAATTGGTACTTCCTGCGATTCCATGTTCTTCATAGACATTACTTGCTCGTGCAAACCTTGTCAACATTCTTCCTTACCGCATCCTTGCTCCACTACAAAGTCAATAATCAGGAGTGGTATGAATTGCCTACCAATATTCTCTCTTCAGAAACGCTTCTTGTCACCTGGGTCTGTCTAGCAATACTTCTATACCAGCTGCAAATCTACAAGGGAGGGAAGAAAATATTACCACAATAGGAACAGTCTATACTTCTTTGACCCCTTCATTGAATTCTTGTCCAAATGATGATCGATTGGCACTTCCATCGTGTCAATTTAACTGTCACCTGCATAACATAGAAACTGAAGCAGCACTAAATTTTTGCAGGACTACTCGGCATCGATGAAGCAAATAAGAAATTTTGCAACCAGTGCAATTCGTCATGCAAAAAAGCTGGCTCTGGCAGCTAAGCAAAGCCAGCTTGGGAGAGTGAGTAATAACCTCTCGCTGGGCGTGGTAGGGCTTGCAAACGTTGGAAAATCTACGTTCTTTCAAGCCATTACCAGATCAAGCTTAGGGAAGCCTGCCAACTATCCATACGCAACCATCGACCCATGCATGTCACAAGTGGTTGTTCAAAGCCCAATGCTAGATCATCTTCAGCAGTTATATGGATCAGCGAAGAAGGTGCCCACATCCATGACTATTTACGATATCGCAGGTCTCACAAGAAACGCCGCGCTGGGTGAAGGACTAGGTAACAAATTTTTGTCCGACATTAGGCAAGTGGATGGTGTATTTCATGTGGTGAGGGGCTTCAGAGACGATGACATCACACACGTCGAGACCAATGTGGATGCAGTGAGGGACTTAACCATAGTCACGGATGAGCTTATCCTTAAGGACTTGGACTACATCGAAACTGCTTTGGAGCAAGCTCAGAAGACGTTGAGGAAGCCACAGGTGGATCGCAAACGTATTCAATTCGAAATTGACACTCTTAGTAAGCTCCTGGATCATTTGTACCTGGGTATGAAGGTTACTACTGGGGAGTGGACCAGTGAGGAGATTGAGGTAATCAATCCGTTGAACCTTCTCACTGCGAAGCCCACAGTGGTGTTGCTTAATGTCAATGAGAAGGATTACCTGAGCAACACTAATGAGTTCAAGGAAGCCGTACAAGCATGGATCGATGAAAATTGTCCACAGGACGAGATGATGTTATTTTCAGCAGCATATGAGACAAAGCTCAATGAGTTGAGGGACGATCCTGAACTGCTAGCAAGCTACATGAGCGAATTTAACAATGCTGGCAGTGCTATGGGTGAAATTGTCGACAAGATGAGGGCAGCGCTCCGACTTGTGTCTTTCTACACTTGTGGGCCCAAGGAGGCTCATCAATGGACTGTCAGAGAGGGCACCACTGCCCCAGAAGCAGCGGGAGCCATTCATACGGATTTGCAGAAGACATTTATCTCTGCACAAGTGTACAAATGGGAGGACTTGGAGAAGCAAGATGCACCCCTAGACGAGGCAAATCTAAAATCGAAAGGAAAGCAATACCGCCAAGGCAAAGCATACATTATAGAGGACGGAGACGTGCTAGTGGTCAAGGCCGCTGGAGGAAAGTCGAGATGAAGCGGGGGGTGAGGGAAATTAATAGGTGCATTTCGAGGAAATAGTGTAAATATAGTTATGGAGGGGTCTAGCGAATTACTCAAAGTAGAAAAAGGGTAGAAAAATAAAAAAAAATCGTAAGTGGGCTACTTTCATTCCTAAAGATTTTCGTCAGCAAGAGCAAGGGCAAGAGAACACGATGTAAAAAGAGAAGGGTAGTCTCCTATCTACAATTATGAAGGGCTTTTTGATTTGCACTTTTTGTTGCTCACTGCTTATCTCTAGCGTGTTTTCGCAACCAGCGGGAAAATTATGCGATATATGGAAAAGATAGGCCACCACCAGCGTTGCCGGACCGCTCCTAAAATTTGACAAAAATACTACCAAAAATTCACGTAGACCTAGTATGTTTGAAACCCAGTCCTGAACAGAAACACTTTGCCTATATTAAGGTAATTCACCTGTTTAGAAGCCGTTCACACCTACAAGCCACGAGTCTCCTGAACAGTCTCATCCAGGTATAGAAGAAGAAGAGGAGCCAAATATTCTTGAATTCTTAACGGCAATAAATCTTCTTACCCGTAAAATTAACTCTTCTACTTCTACTTGATTTTGCTTTGGTTGCACAATCACAGCCCCCTGAATGGTTGCAAATCCCACAGTGTAATGCTCCCTCCAGGCCAGACAGCTGAGCAACAACACCCTTGGCAACTGGCATCACATTCACTAAACAAACAGACAATTGCCGTTCGGTACCGTAATCCGCACGTCATCCCATTTCAACAATGCCTCCAGAACAATGTGCCAGTCACAAGACCGAACTCCAGAAGCAGTAACGAGGTGAGGCAGGAAGAGATGCGAAAGACGAGAGAGAGAGGGAGAGAAAGAGAGAGAGAGAGCAAAATGAGAACGCCTATTGTGAGTGATGCGAGGAGCGGGAACTTCAAAGATCCGAGCATGAAATCCAATGAGATCAATGCACCTTAAGGGGCTATTTCTTTTGGTATAGTCTTTGCTCCCGCCAGTCTCCTCCTGGGTCTCCGCCTTCCCCTCTGACAGAGGCACTGCCAGACATTTTTTTTTTTTCTCTTTCGCACTTCCTTCATACTCTCAACGTCTGCCAGTGTGCTTTTTACTGGTCTCAGCACTGTATTTTTTTTTCTCTTCCTCAGTGTGTGCCCTCCCCACCAACCTATCTCGCATATCTTATCTCAAACTTCCTTTCCGGACCCAAAGCATACACTTTTTTTTTTCTTCCAAGGTTTCAGCGACGCATACATATAGGCGGTTTCCAGTCTCCTATCCAATAAAAAGAATACCAGCGACCCTCTCCGTTATTCCCTCCTTTGTACCTTCGTCCACCTTATGGTGATTAGACTCGCTGCTGCTCACAATCGTATGCTCGGGTCCGTCTACAACTACTTCTTTGGTGCCAGGCAAGCGGCTTCGCCAAAGGCTCGTCTGTACGCCACCAACAATGTGGCGTTTCCTCCAGAGGTTTCGTCGCTGTTCCATCCTCGCTTGACCACCATCTTCCAACAGTTGGATGCCATCGCGCCCAGGTTCACCACCAAAGGCTCCAACATTGAGGTCTTGACGAATCCAACTGACTTCTATGCCAAGTTGAAACAAAAAATCTTGAACGCTCAGTCGAAAGTGTTTCTCAGCTCTTTGTACGTGGGGAAGGGCCAGGTGGAGCTTGTCGAGACGCTTTCAGAGGCGTTGGCGAAAAACGAAGAGTTGAAAGTGTACATCTTGACCGACGCTCTACGCGGCACTCGTGAAGCTCCCAACAACCCGTCCTCTGCATCTTTGCTTGTTACGCTCGTGGAAAAGTACGGCAAACACAGAGTCGACATTAGAATGTACCACACCCCTCACTTGAGTGGTTTCAAGAAGAATTTGGCTCCGAAACGTGTCAACGAGAGCTTCGGCCTCCAGCATATGAAGCTCTATGGTTTTGACAATGAGGTGATGCTTTCTGGGGCCAACTTGTCCCAAGATTACTTCACTGACCGTCAGGACAGATACTATTTGTTCAAGGATGCTGCCATAACTGACTATTATTTCAAAATCCATAAAGCCGTGGCCAGTCTTTCTTATCAGCTCTTGACAACTGCGAAGCCTCATAAACATCAGACTTTCCGTTTGTCGTGGCCAACTTCAAACAAGTCGTGCGAGCCAGATATAAACTTCCACCGCTTTATTTCCGACTCATCTCATTTGCTCGAGCCCTTGTTGAAGCAGCACCAACTCAATGACTTTGAGCAGTATACTGATACGGACGATTTCGACACCATTGTTTACCCTGTTTCTCAATTCACTCCTTTATTTCATGCTCAGAACGACGCTTCAACCGAGAAACCAGCTATTTTGCGTCTTTTGACATTTTTAGATTCATCAAAAATCAAGTGGTGGTTCACAGCGGGGTACTTCAACATGCTTCCGCAAATTCAAGACAAGTTGTGCAACGGTAAAGCAGCAGGCACCGTGATTACAGCATCTGCCAAGGCAAATTCATTCTACAAATCCCCCGGTGTTTCTTATTACATCCCGGAGGCGTATTTATTGATCGCAAAAAAGTTCTTGGAGGAGCTCAAGCGCAGAGAAAAAGACGAACTCATCAAATTATATGAATGGCAAAATGGTGTCGTAAACACTCCTGGTGGCTGGTCATATCATGCCAAGGGATTGTGGATTACAGTTCCAGAAGAAGATGAACCTTGCATCACCGTCATCGGATCTTCCAACTTCACCAAACGTGCATATTCGTTAGATTTAGAGACAAATGCAATTGTCATCACCAAGGATGAAGACTTGAAGCATCGTATGCGGTCAGAAATTGATAATTTAATGTTGCACGCTCATCGCTTGCAGCTCGAAGACTTTAAACCCAAGTTGAAACAACCTACGGAAAAACAAGAAGAGAAGCTCGATGCTCAAGGAAACCCCATTACACCTCTTGAGGTGTATGAGGTTGGCGAGGACCGTAAGATTAGTTACGGTGTTCACTTGGCATTGAAATTCTTTGGAGGGAAACTCTGACGCAATTTCTGAAAGCAAGCTATTCATTATACCGGATATACGAGTCGTAACTGCACTGGATGGGCTAAGAAGCAACTGTCGTCAATGGTCAAAAACTCAACATATTTGTCGGTCGGATATGCATTGCATGAGAAGAAGGTCGTATTACCGTTGTGGGCTAAGTAACCATCCTGCTTGTGAAAACCGTCGAACGAAACCGTGTCATTAAAGAGAAGAGTCTGCTTGTTCTCCCCCCATGAGTTCCATGTCTGAACCGACACGAAATCATCGTTCTTGGAGCTTCTTAATTTTTCGTCGTCATCGAAATAGAAAACTTGGGGACCCAGTACTGGCCCGTCGAGATCTTCGTAGTCCAGATGCGACACCAATATAGGATAACGAGAATAGTTTCTCACGACGAAGATATCGTCATTTCCCGGATCAATGACATGGAGCGCAAAATATTTTGGATCAATTGTTGCCGAGGTAAGGAAAGCAAAGAGGAAGAGTGCGACGAAGTATCTGATCATGTTGTTTTACCACGCGAGTTGTTGAGGAGCAAAAGCATTCATTTTATATACTTCGTCAAACTACTATATATAGAATCATTGACCAGTCATCAACGGGTCACGTAGGAGCCGAAGTATCTCCGTAGGCAAAATCCGCAACCGGCCAAGGGTGACCGTGTGTCTCTACCTGAAGTATTTTGAGATGACTAGTATATTTAGATCAGTATGCATAACACGGTGGCTTTTGCAGCCGTTCCCCTGAAGGTCGCGCCTCCTCGATCTATTGATGAATGTAGTTCAATGAGAGCATTTCAAATGACTCGTTCTATTCTTGGTATAACTCCTGGGACCCGAGGCTTTTGTTTTTGTTTATTTCAAAGTTGAGTGCTACACAGCAATGACTTTGCTCCGACAGCTCTCATACCCCAAACCTTATTTGACACGATTGTTGGTCGGACCTGGAACCAAGAGAGCTCGATTATGATTTCGAAGCAGAATTTCTCAATATGAACAGTCAAATCCATAGTTGTGCCTAAACGAGACGATTGGATTGCCCATTTGGAATATCGTAGAGCAAAATCAGTAGTAAATCCCCGAAACAAAGGAGGGCTTGGATAAGTCTTAGCCTAGAAAGTGAGAAGTCTTGTAGTGCAGCCACGAAGCGATATGAACTTTTGGCGTCCTTTTTACTAGACGCTTCAAACCACTTTAATCATCGAAGTTTTGCCTTGAAAAGCTCTTCAAATCCAATTAGCCGAGGAAGGATAAGCTGATTCATTGAATGAAGGGCCCTTCATAGCGTCGTGAACTTTTGCGGCGCCCCGAGAGAGACCCAGGATAAATTTCAACCTTTCACGAGGAGACCGTAGTTTTGCTTATTCAGCTGATACATCGCAATTAATCATTCGCTTGCTCATTCAACTTTCTATACGCTCAATGCGTGCTAGGGTGGGTTCCCTAGTAATGAGTGCTTCAAAGGGTGAAGGAATCAAAAACGGTATCCAATTATATGAGTATCACAATATACGAGAGGCATAAATGATGTGGAGTGAAAATGAAAGCCTTTTTTTTAAGTGAATTCAACCAGTGACGCCTAGAGATCAATTTGTTACTTGATTACTTTTTATTTATTCAATTCCATAGTGGCTGCCTCCAAAATTGGTGGTCCTGAGCCAAGTGGAATACCATACAACAGACTCATTGAAATTGGACATTCATGCTTCTGTCAATGCCCCCTAGGGGAAACCGAGTAAGTTGCCCGCTTTGATTTCCGGGAGCAGAAAAAAAAAGTTTGGTGATCGTTTCCGAGCTGTCGCTTCTTTCTCTTCTAGTATGTGATGTGTGACAAACTCAATTTGACGTCTTGAAATCTTGTATGTTGTGTCCAGAAGAACGGGGCATTTAAAACAATTGCATCGGGCCTGGAAGTTTTGGCTGCTTCCACCCAGGGTATTCTTGGTCGAGTTGTTCCCGAATACCAATCGTCCTCACCCTCATGAAACATGAAAGGCACCAAACAGTAGATTTCTCTTCTGTCGACTATATATCATGCCTGGTATCACAAGATGCATGGTTACAAAGATGTATCAGGGTTAAATTTTAGCGTATTTCACATTCACAATGATATTGCTCTCGAAATAGGTCTATTCTTCTTTTCTTCACCCTGGGTGTATACCTTAAGTAATTGCCTCGGCTTAATGTGTAGCGATAATTTTTCGACATGTTTGTGAACCGCCTTGATATCCTTACAAAATAATCAATCTTGTTCTGCCATCTTTCATCAAAGGTGGAAGCCATTTCCTGCACTGCGTTCGTTCTATTAAATAGTTCATTATTATGCGTCTATACACGGGTAGCTTTAAGAAAAAGCAGGGGTACTTCATTGTTCAGCTCTTTCCCTTGGAGACTCGGAGACGCTGTGGTCAATGTTCTTCTTCTCGTACTCCTCTCTCACTTCTTGCTTGATCTTCTCCTTTGAAGCCTTAGCTTTTGCACCCATTTTCTGGCCGAATTTTTTGGAGGTCAAAAGCAATGCAATTGTGCCAAATGCGTCCCATGCGACCAAGATACCGAAGTTTCTGCCCATGGCACCTTTGTAAGTGTCGAAAAAAATTACTTTTGTGATTTCGTACGAGGCATGAATTGGCAAGGCGTAGCCATACCTGTAAAACTTAGGCAAAAGGGCGATTGGAGTAAAAGTTGAAGAGATGTTAACAATGACCCAGAACAACATCCAGAAGCCGAGAAGTGGTGGGTAGTACATGATACACCACATCGCCATGGTCTCATTCATAGCACCAACCGCCCACATAGTTAAAAAGTTTGTCATCCAGTACACTAAAAAGCCTGAATGACCAAATGCAACCGTGAAGTCAACTTGAAATGCTAGCGTGACAAGAGAGTACACCAAACTGACGATAAAGAAAGTGAAAATCGAGGACAAAACTCTGTATAAAATTAAGTGGATAGTTTTGAGGCCAAAGCTTGCCACGGATTGGTGGATTTCGAGAAAGAAATTGAAGCCAAAAAAGGTCACAATGATCATATAAATAAGGCCAACCTGTGATGGAGCAAAAAGTGTTGGGTCATTCCATGGACGGGCATCATACATGTAAAATTGAAGAGGAGTTGTTGCAACTTCGCGAGAGTCTATGTTTGAAAAAATGCTAGAGGCGTCCATGCCAGCTAGTAGACCATTGACGACTCCGCTTGTGTTTGCAGCGAATCTCGCAGAGATCTTTTGAATATTTGGTGTGACGTACGAGTTCATCGCCATCATGTCACGACCCGTTTCGTAGTACACCTTAACAGACTCCTGGCTCACGTTGTAAGAGGTATCACCAGCAACGATAGCGTTCTTGAGGTCATTGGAGGCATTTGCAGGGACGTAAATTCCGGCCCAGTATTCCTGATGGTGCACCTGGCGAGCCACCTCGTCGTAAATCGAATTGCCATGGCTGCGGGCAGTGTCCTCAAACTCCGTAAGATTCTGAATCAACCAGTTTCCGAGCTCGTGCAGCAGAGGCTCCTCCAAGATATGCTTTAGGGTGTTGCCAATGACAGGCTCAGTACCGTTGACAACCTGAGCATCCTCGATGACCACCAACATTCTGAGACGGTCATATCTGGTGTTACGCTTGTAACCAGTCCCCCAATAAATAGAAAAGATTCCTAAAATAAAAAAGCTCATGATCAAATACACGGTGAGGAATCTCAAAGCTAACAGCTTTCTGTGCTTCAGAAGACGCTCGTTGAAAAAAGAAAGTCGAGTCTGCACTCTTTGTAGCATACTCGGTGTCCTTTCCAAGTTGTTTTGTGTTTCGTCCTCGCCGGGACCACGAAAGTCGGTGACTTCCACATCTTGGGAGACCACGGATGACGGTAATGACAGAGATTCCGGATTGTCTTTTCGCTCCACAAAAGCTTCTTCTTGTCTGGACATGGTGGAGCTCCGTATAGTTGATGTTGAAACGCACAATGCCTCAGAAGTTTATTGATTACGCTGTTGTGCGTGGGGACAGGCAGAGCGCATATATATATTGCAACATTCTGACTAATGCCCAATGTAGCTCAAGCAGGTTCTGGCATATAATGACTAGCGGCATCGCCGATGGAAGAGCAAGATCAGATGCCCTTCGCGCGGGCTTAGTACCGTTTTGGCAAGCATAGACAGCGGAAAAAAGAAGGTGGTGGCCGAAAAACTGTCACCGATGCAAAGGAGAAACGGGGATTCGGGAGTGGCTTTGTACATGCGATAATATCGGATGTTGTTAACGGCCCGATCCGAAGTGTCAAGAGTTTTGACAAGATGAGAGCGATGATATTGGAGAACCATTTTTTATTTCTTAATTCTCTTTCTTTCTTTCTTTTTGATGGATACATTGATTGAGGGTCGCTAAGGTCAAGATAGGAAGTGTCTGACAACCGCAAATTCTGTAAATTTCTGAAGCCATAGGCGTTGTGCCAAATGGCGTTCATCAGGTTATGAGTTTTGAGATGGAACAACCCGGATCCTCTGACTGCTGTAACCTGGTACAACGATCACAGGTATCGCTTTTTTTTTTAAAGACTTCATGTATTAGAGGAGCGATTGACTTCAGTGTTGCCAATTTCGCTGAGTGGCTTCAAAACATCAAAGATATAATTGATGAGGTTTAAAATTAATCCAGTGAAAAGTTGACCGGAAAAAACCAAGTAATAAGACATGTTTTTGCATTGTATAGAACATGATGCCCCTGTATATTTCCAAGCACATCCGAGATAGTTTAGTGGCTAGAATTACCGCTTGTCGCGTGGTAGACCGGGGTTCAATTCCCCGTCTCGGAGCACCTTTCCACAGCGCAAGTGGTTTAGTGGTAAAATCCAACGTTGCCATCGTTGGGCCCCCGGTTCGATTCCGGGCTTGCGCAATTTCTTTTTCCAAACCTAAATGTTTATTTTTTGGCATCTGGCATAGCTTACGGTGAGAAGTCTCACCTTCATTATGGTCAGGTCAAGTGCGCACTGAGTGCCCTCTACACCTACGAGGGACATCACAAGTCGATACACACTGAGCACAATTTTAACATGATAGAAACTTTACTTCATAAAAGGCGATAAAATATGTCCTCTTTAAGTAGCATCGGTCATCGATCAGGTTTGAGCTTGCAAGGTCCATCCTTTGTTCTGAGGATGTCCGGCATACATCGCACTATTCTGTCTAAATTTTCAGTAGCCGTGAAACTTCAAGACCACCACCATTTTACATATGTCGCTCTTGAGAACGTCTTCTGGGTCTTTTTCCAGCATCTCCCAGTCATGTGCATTTGGTGGCTTATCACAGATCCGTACTGCCACGAAAAGAGTCAGCGGTTCCAAGACCAACAAAAATGACTCTGCGGGTCGTAGATTAGGGCCCAAGGCATACGAGAACACGTTTGTCAATACAGGTGAGATTATAATGAGACAAAGGGGTACCAAGATCCACCCAGGTGAAAACGTAGCTATTGGCCGTGATCACACGATTTTTGCCATGGAGCCAGGTTACGTGAAGTTCTACTTGGACCCTTTCCACCCATTGAGGAAGTTTGTGGGTGTTGCATTAAAAAAAGACCAGACGTTACCAAAAAACCACTTCGATCCACGATTGAGAAGGTTTGGGTATGAGCAAATATTAGATGAGGCCGAGGCCAAGAAAGAGGAGGATCACATGAGCAGGAAAGAATACCTAGCCCAAGATGAGTTGAAGAGAGCAGAAGAGAAGAGACAAGCTTCTGCACAAAAATACAGGTCGTGGATGGAGCAACAAATTCAAAAGACGTTTCCAGAACTCAAAGATTCTGACAAGGCTACAGAGAGGTTGTTCAAAATCGGTTCGCTCATGAAGATAGGCCAATCGTTGGAGGAGGCAAGAGACCAGGTAACATTCACTGAAATCTTCGAGCTTCAGTTGGCACAAAGACGTGGTGAGCTTCTGGAACAAGAAGTTAAGAAGAAATCTGACGAATACAAAAAGTTCGCCTCTGAGTTAGATGCTGCTGTTGTTTTGGACCATATGACCCAAGTTCATAAACCACTTACCGCAGAAGCGATCCAGCAGAAGAAGACGGATATTCTCGCCAAGCTAGATGCCGAGTTCACGAACATTATCCTCAAAGCAGAACACAAGCAGGCAATCAACGAGCTTTTAAACACGCCAGGCGTTTTCACTCACGAGGAGATCATAGAGTTCAGACATAAGTACATCCCCAAGGTATTGCCAGAGACTGTCCCAGGTACAGTGCTTGACATTCCGAAGGGCAAGAAATTGCCTAAGAACGCTGTGGAGGTTAAGACATTTGATCCAGTGAAGAAGATTTTCAGAAGGGTGGTGAGAACTACTGACGCCTTCCCCTAAGCTGAGGCGTATACATGTACATAGGAATGAGGAGAGATGGTAAAACCTCTTGTAGGCAGGGTGCATTTATGAACTACAATCAACAGTGTAACTCGTACTTAGCATTGTTCATCTAATGCTTTGTTAATTGGTGTTATTATTTTTCGCTAATTTTGTCTACACTTGATCACAATAGAAGAGGACGTATTTTGCAGCCACTGCCCTCATCAAGAGGAAGCTTTATAGAGGAATACCAGAGAATAGTAATATCCATTTGCCCAAATATCATTGGTCCTCATTCAATTACTTACTCAACTCGTATTATAAGCTATTTTTGATTAAAACTGAGCGCTGGAATAATGGAATTGGGGATTCCGAGACCTGCTCGGTATCACCGAGCATCGTTCGGAGCCAGCTGATTAGCCGGCACCTATTTGGTAAGCTCGCGGAATTGAAGCTCTATATAAGTGAAACTCTCATTCCGTGAGAGAACTTTTTTGCAACCACTTATTATTCATGATTGGGCTTCCTGACGAAAATTCGAAGAAATCGAAAAAATACGGTGCCGTATCAATTGCCGCAATTGTAGTGGTAATTGTGTTCTTCAGCACTAACTTGTTCGCTTGGAGCAAGATCCTCCTCTTGGGCCAGGACACCGATATCTGTCCCATTGTGAAAATAGAAAGACCAGAGCTGTTCTACAAGGACAACTCCACGGTAACCAACATTTTGCAAGGTGACGAATTTAGGAAAGTTTCAGCCGAAAAGCTCCTGAAAGCTGTTCAGGTCGATACTCAGATCTACGATGATCCTCCAGAAGTGGACTCCAACCCAGAGTACTGGGCCAAGTTTAAGAAGTTTCATAAGTACTTGGAGAAGACTTTCCCTACTGTCTACGAGCACTTGGAAGTGAACACTGTCAATACGTATGGCCTAGTTTTCTATTGGAAAGGTTCAAACTCCAAGCTCAAGCCATTGATGTTGACCGCTCACCAAGACGTTGTTCCCGTTCAAGAAGAAACCTTGGGAGACTGGTCACACCCACCATTTGAGGGTTACTTCGATGGAAAGACCATGTTTGGACGTGGTGTGTCGGACTGCAAGAACGTGCTTGTGTCGATCATGGAGACGTTGGAGATTTTGATCAAGCAAGACTTCAAGCCTGAAAGAGGTATCATTGCTGCTTTTGGTATGGATGAAGAGGTATCAGGCTGGCACGGCGCTCTGCACATCGCAGGCTATTTGGAGGAGAGATTTGGCAAGGATGGTATCTATGCCATCATTGACGAGGGCGCCGGTCTCACTAAGGACCCTTTCACTGGTAACATTATTGCCATGCCTGGTACTGGTGAGAAAGGCTACGTAGACGTCGAGATATCTCTTACAACCCCTGGTGGCCACTCATCTGTTCCACCAGATCACACCTCAATCGGTATATTGTCTGAATTGGCCTATGTTATCGAACAGGAGCAGTATGAGCCAGTTCTCACCGAATTGAATCCTACCTTGCATATGTTGCAATGCCAGGCTGCCCACGACCATAGGAAGAAAATTCCAGGAATTTTGAGGAAGCTGATTTTGCGTGCTGGTTATGACAAGGTTGCTAACTCGTTCGTGCTCAAACAATTATCCAAGATCCCCTCTCTCCGTTACTTGATGCAAACCTCACAGGCTTTGGATATCATAAGCGGTGGTGAGAAGAACAACGCTTTACCTGAAAACGCCAAGTTATTGGTCAACCACAGAGTTGCAATCGAGAAAAATGTAGACTCTGTCAAGGAAGCAATCACCAAAAAAGTGTTGGCTGTTGCAAAGAAACACGATGTGGGTCTCAATGCATTTGGTAAAAAGTTGCTTGAGCCAACTGCGAAGGGCAACTTTGATGTCCACGTATCGGGTAAGTCTACGGAAACTGCACCTGTGACTCCAGTTGGCGATGAGCTTTGGGGTTATGTGGCTGGTGTAACAAGACATATTTTTGAGGACTATGTCTTCACCAACTTGACTGACCCTGTTGTGGTTGCACCTGCAATCATGACTGGTAATACCGACACCAGACACTACTGGAACTTGACTGATCATATTTACAGATACAGCCCTATGTTTATGTTGGACTTCTTGAAGGACACCAACGTTCACAGCGTTGACGAGCACATTGAGTTCGACAACCATTTGCGCTTGCTTGCCTTTTTCTATGAATTCATCCAGGTAGTGCAGCAGTAAGCGAGACCTTGTTCAGGCACTCTAGTTGCTTCGGGAGAATGATTTAGAGCTGAAATCTAGAATTATCGTACGTTGAATATTCTTCATTCTGCAACATTGTTTACTGTACAACGTAGAATTAAACAAGAGCTTGTACTTCGAACGTAGGGACAGCTCTACATTGAAAAACAGACTTGACTTCTGTTAATGTCCTCTCTCGACAACGCAATCTCATATTGCAATATCAAATTCCTTAAACCCTACACTCATTGTCGTTCAAACTATATTACTAATTCCGTTTCCTATAGTACACGGCAGCGATACTTCAATGAGCATCACCACAAGATCGAATGCAAAGATGTCCAAATAATTAGTTCAAATCCTTCTTCTCCAAAGGATTGTATCTCAAAAATTTCTCGATCAAATCCACGTGGGTTAACACCATTCTTCTGCAACAGTATCTTTTCAACTTGAGCTGGTCAAGAGCATCGCCCTCAGTCAAGGTCTCATCTTGCAACAAAGTCAAGTATGTCTCCCACTTGTCACCAACAACTTTACCACAAGAGAAGCAGCGAATAGGAATAATCATCGCTGTTGTCTATGGACCAAAGTCTTGAAGATGTAGATACTAGATAATTTTTTTTCTGTGTTCCCGTATCTGAGGTGCAATGTACAGGTGCAAAGAAACGAATTTGCCAAGAGGGGTCAAGCAAACGTACAGATGATCTAGTTCGTGAAGCATAGAGCTTTGTGGCAATACAGACGTCTTTAATAAATACTTCATGATTTTTTAATTCAAATTCGAGTGGTTTAATATCCCGACTTTAGGCTTTTCCGAAGCGCTGCACGTGACTAGCCCACTTCCGGCATCTCTTCTCAGGCATCTCATAAAAATTCCCCAGCATCAAGTCATCAATCCCATAGATGAAGCTTCCCAGATCCTGGCGTGTTACTGTGTCGTCAGGAGGATCTCCTATCCCTTTTAAGCAAGGGCTGACTTTTCCAGCGGTTTCTTCGAAAGACGGGACCCACACTATCGTGCTTCTTGCGTACCAAATCAGAGTCTACTACAACTCCACAAGACAGTGTGTTCGTGTGGTAGACTTGGATATTCATGATGCCATTGCTGCCTTTATAGATGACGAAAATGACTGTCAAGTTATCATTTTCACTTCAAAACAAAAAGTACTCTACGTCAATTGGAAGGAAAATGTGGCACATCCAGTAGTTGCCAGGCAGCACATCACTCCAGGAAACTTGCATCTACAGGACATTTTTTTGATTGATGATACCAGCTACTATGGCATTGGGCTCTTTTCAGAGCAAAGTTTTGCATCTGAACATGGTCCAAAAACGCTTAATGTGTATCAAATCGAGAAAGAGACCGGCATTTCTCATCGCATGCTCACCGTCCCCAATGTATATAAGTATGGAGTTTCCAGAAGTCGAAACCACTTGGCAGTGTCGAAAAAGGGTCATGTACTAATTTACGACCTAAAAGTGGGCGTGCAAATGATGAAGAGACACATAACTCTGGAGCTGAAAAGTCATCTCCAAAATGGCTCAACGTCATCTGCCTCCGTGAATGACGTTTTAGATCAAACAAGGCTCGTGATGAATTATTCAGGTCCTCCAGCTCTGGCATTAGCTGTGAGTGATCAGGGCATCGCGGCAGTTGCTTCCACTCATGGACCAATCTACCTTTTGTATCCTCAGGAGCGAGACAGAAAGGACAGTAAAGATGATAGCGGAAATCAGCGTGCGTTGAAATGGCATTTTGAGGGCGCTCACGACGTTGCTTTTTCAGCTGATCAGAGATATCTTATTTCGGGAGGTTCAGAGAAAGTATTGGTCATTTGGAACCTTGAGCTGGGTAAAACGCAGTTTTTGCCTCGTCTTAGTGGTTCTATCACTGCTATTTCTATTGACCCAAACCGCCCTGACGTGTACAACATTATGCTTTCACCCATAGCCGTTGGAAGCGGTGCAGTAAATCTTGCCCAAAGTGAAATTGTCGTGATTTCTGCAGTGGACCTTGTATCTCGTCTTGCGGTTTCCTCATGTCGCCCACAGATGACATCAACTACAGATACATTCAGACGTAAAGTTCGTCAGTATTTGAAGAAAAAAGAAGTAGTTGGAGCCCACGACAGCGATGAAGAGAGCGGGAATGAGGACGAAGAGGACCAAAAACAAGTCAACTCAAAGCCTAGAATTCTCGAGAAATATGACTTCATTAGGCCGGATATTAGTGCTCTCACTATGGTCAACTTTAAAACGAATCATCTTTACCTCCCAAACGGGCTGTCTATTCAAGCATTCGATCTTGCCCGTGGTGAACAAGCTTTCATTCAACATGTTGCACCTCAGCTCGATATCGGTAGAGTCAAGAGCGAACACAAGATTGTGGATCCTCAGGTTGAAAAGCTTGCATTCACAAAGAACGGTAAATGGATGTGTACATTCGATCTGATGCCCAAGTCTGACTTGGATAATCTTCTTTCCAAGAACGATACGGCGTTTGCTCTTAAGTTTTGGTCCTGGTCAGCCGAGGATTCTCAATGGCACCTTGCGCTGAAGATAGTTGATCCTCATGGTCCAGGTCTTGTTGTTGGTGCCATTGTTGTTCTGCCGACTTCAGAAATTGTCGCCACTGTGGACTCTCATGGTGGCGTGCGTATCTGGCGTCCTCGTCCCGCTGCTACTCGCAACAATGCTAAAGGAAAAACGGCGGCCACAAGGTCTCAAACTGTGTGGACTCTTCGTCGTGCTCTTCCTCCCTCAGCACTGGCCCCTGCTCCAGTGGCAGCTGCTTGGGCTACGGACTCTTCTCTCTTGGTTGTCAGTCATAATACAGAAACGAAAGCGTACGATCCACAACTGCTTGAGCCTGTTGATTTCACGTTCCCACGTCTTTCTGCTCCAGTGGAGTTCGTGGCTCTCTTGGAGTCTCATCTTGTTCTTGCACTGGCAACGCTGGTGTTGCTGTTTGACCTTGTGAAAGGTGAGGAGACTTCATTGGCAGTTAAGTTTCTCGACTATGGTGCACGCAACTTGATAGCCGCAGATACCCTGAGGAACATAATAGCTGTTGCAGTGAACCAGCCCAAGCCATACGAAGGTCAGGGTTTTGGTTGCAAAATCCTGATCTTCTCACCAAGTAGGCTCAGTCCAGTTCACGAAATTGTGCATAAGCAATTGGTGGTTTCGTTAACTGCTCTGCCTTCTGGTTTTGTCTTCGTTGATTCTGCCTCTCGTGCCTCGTTGATAAGTCCTGTCGCCAGAGATTTGGACAGTACAGAGAATTTGGCTGAGCAGATGAACAATTTGTTGGTAAACGCCCAAGCAGCAGCTAATGTGTTGCACGCACGTTCCGTGGATGGTCTGGCGGGTCTTGAAGTAGATGACACTAATGATACCGAAAAATGGACCTCTCAGCGTCTTCTTGATCTCGCACACATTGAGCCTATTTTCACGAACATCGACGGAATTGCATTGGACACGTTGTTTGAGCGTATTGTAAGGGCCGTGCAATGAAATAAGTCTGCATCATCATTTTATAGATTCTTCTTTTGCATCAAAATGTACATTATTTTATATAAGAGCGCTATCGTCATCGTCGTAAAATCACCACCACGTTGAGTTTGGTCGATCCTCTATCTTCTGCCTTTGAAACGCTAATATTCCTTCGATTTTGCGCATAGCATCTTCTAAAAGATCCTTCCTTTCTTGAAGTTCGATATGTTTTTTGATCTTTGGGTCTTCTTTAGCGAAACTCTCCATCTGTTCTTTACTCAAATTGCCAAAGAACTCCTCATCAAGCTTTCTCGGAAAATTGTAGTAAAAGTCACTCAAAAGCTCCACATTCAAAAACAAGATCGCAGTCGAGGTCAACTTTGAAGAAACGGCATCCATAAAAATTTCAGGACACTGGTATTTGTTATCTTTCAGTTTGCATTTCTTCAGGTTTTTGACGAACAGGTATCTCATCTTCAAAAGCTTTTGCCGTTCCTTGAGAAAAATGGCATACTTGCCTCGCTCAATCAAAGTTTTAGAAAAACCAAGAGTCTCATTCGAGTCACTATCTATTTCAGTTTTTCTTTCACCATTGAGCTTTTCCAAATAGGTTACAATTTGCTGCAACTTGCGACCCCCGACCAGCTTTTTGAGGGCACTGTAAACATTTTCACACTGTCTAAGCTCCTCTTTGATGAGATTCACCGCAGAATCTCTGCTTGCATTCCACTCACGATCTTCAATTTCAACCTCATACTTGTATGGTTTAATGCAATTCTCCACTTGATCGGCAGTTGAGTAATACTTCGATTTTAGAACGGACTTTGCAGCATCCTCCACTGCTTTCTTTGCCATTGGATGGTTAGCCAATTGAGTTTTGTCAACAATGTTGTTGATCTCTGTGACAATGGCCTCTGCTAACATCGAAGTAGAAAGCCTTCCAACCCCGAGCTTTGTGAGAGAGCTAGTGGCTAGGTCTAATTTTTTGTGCCAGTAACTTTCCTCCTCAACACTCGAAAGCTGTGAAAGTTCACGCAAGTCTGGCTCAGTTGATGCATATACATCACCTTTAAGATCAAACGGCTTGTTCCAGTACCTTTCCGCAAGCAAGTCCAAAACTTTTTGATCTAATTCATTCTTAAGGAGAGCCTTCAACTCGTTTCTCGAGAATTTCTGACTCAACTCCTTGATGGCAACCTTCAACAAGTCTATATTGTTAGCCAAGTACATCTGGGGAGTGAGAGACCGATCATTAAACTCAACTTTGAATTGATAGGCGGTTTCCTCAAGTTCTTGCTGGATCGCGAGATGCGTTGGTCTCAAAGACGCTGACATCGACTTCTCCAATACTTTCATGAGTTTCTTCTTGAGGTTTCTTGAACCAGTAATGGTTCCGATGAAGGCTTCCTTATTGTCCTTCAAAAATTGGTATTCGAAATTCTGCTGAGCGACGTATGCTTGATAGCCTGTTATCCTTTTTCTTCCGAACAACCCACCTCCTGAAGACTTCCCGCTATCTGGTGCCCTGGTTATCACACCGACGTAACCCATCTTTAATGGATATTTCCTGTTGAGTAAAATGGCGCGAGCTTTTTCTGGTTCAACCAAATCTAGCTTGGTGATTACACCAAGTGTACGCTCTCCTAACGGGTCCGCTAACTTTGCGGCTCTCAATGCAGAAGAGTTCGCCAAATCAACATCAGCGGCTGAGATTGCCAAAATAATATTAGGTGCCTCTAGATAGCGATTGCAAAGCGAACGAATCTTTTGCTTAAGCTCAGTAGGCTGATCAGCGGCCTCAACCTGAATGTATCCGGGTAAGTCCACTAAGGACAAATCAGGAACCCTAGGAGATCTGACAGTGATCTGAATTGGATCGTTAGAGATGCATTCGGAAGCTGGGACTGCCATGTTCAAGTCGAAAAGTGTTTTCTGTACTTGCGTAAAATCAGTCAAATTAAACATTTTCAACGCGGGAAACTCGGCAACTTCGCTGGCTGAGTCCGGGGAGTTAACGAGTGTGAGCTCAATAGGGCGTCTGGTGACCATGTTGCTCCCCTTTGGCAAGAACTCCTGGCCGACGATGGCTTCTAACACAGACGACTTGCCGCTCGATTGAGACCCGATGACAACAATCAGCGGAAGTTTCAAAGTCTCAGACTGTGGATCAACAGCGCTGAGAATATTTCTTATCTCAATCATTTGCCTTGTTAAGTTGAGCATATCATCGGTTGTCTCGTCATTCTCGAGATCAGGAGGCTCGTCGTCATCCTGATCGATTAACGTTTCTTCGTCTTCCTCTGTGTCTTCGTCATCCCCAACAATCGAATCACTCTCTTCATCTGACGATAGTCCTACCGCAGCTGCGGTGGCACCTAAAGCAGCAGCATCTTCCGAGCCGCCACTACCACCTCCTCCGCCACTTCCATCTCCTGAATTACTCTTATCACCACCAAGACCTTTGAATACGTCCCCAGTTTTGTCGAACAACTCACTGGTAAAATCCTTGATTGCACTGAACCGATCAGAGGTATATTGTTGCGCCTGTTCGACCTTATAAGCGATATAGGTGCCCCCAGCAGCCATAGTGCCTCCAATATACGCGGGTACCCTGGTTGCCTTAGCGATGACTTTGATGAAGCCAATGTTCCTCTTGAAGACCACCCCGGAAGGTCTCGAAAGTAGGAGGTTGCGAGTGTGTGCTGATCGGGTGATAGGCGATCTGTTGATGATGTGGAAAAAAAGCCTAGGCTGGACGGATCTAAATGACCGTAGCAGGTGCCGCAGCACTAGTCCAGCTTTAAACATTTGTGAAACGTAAAGCTCCTAGGTACGAAGTAAGGAGGATGAGATCGGTGTTTTGGGATACATCTCGCGAAAGTATGGAGTTAGTGATACGTCACGCACGTGACTCGCCGCCAAAAACACGACTAAGATGGTCTACACTCGACAGACGAAATAGTGGGGGCAAATGCTTGGAAAATGAACAAACCAATAGGGTGCTGAATGATGGGTATAAGATTTGGTAAAAAGAATGCCCCCTGCCAGAATTGAACTAGCGACCTTTGCATTACAAGTGCAACGCTCTACCACTAAGCTAAGGAGGCAATCTGCAGGGGGTAAAATTTGAGGTGCATCATATCCAGTCAAGCCATATCAAATCCGTACACCATAATTAGGCATATATGCTTGTACTGCATATTGTTCGAACCTCTATAAGCGAGGAATAGTATGGCTCTTTGAGGATAAAAAGAGGATAAGTTTTAGTGGATGGCTTGAAGACTCAATTTAATGTTACCCTTAGTATCAAGCAGTCAAGAGGCTTACGTCGAGATGATTCCGTTTGAGAGGTTGAATTTTGATGAAAGTGAAGTTCATCTACCTACTAATCCTACGACGTACGGACTTGGCAACAATAAAGAGATCCAATCAATACGGAAAGCATTACTAAAGATTAAATTAGTCTTGGCGCTCTTGATGCTGACAAGTATAGGATTGCTTATTGCATTAGTATTTGTTTGTGTTAAAGATGGGTCTAGAGAGAGACAGTTAAATGAAGAGATCACCTATCTAAAGTCACTTCTCAACCAGAAATTGTAATATATGTTAATCTACTATGTTTAGAAGTTCTTTTTAAAAGAATTTGAGGTTGTTTCGCAAATGAAAGAAATTGGTGGTTTTGCCTTGGAATAAATCCTTGATGAGGAGAAGGTTGTTTCAGGTCTCTTATCGCATAGAGATTACACAAGCTAGTTGCGCACGGTCTCATCGGAATGTGGAAGCTGGGATCCTCAGCATGATCATGAATGGCGATTCCATATCATAGATATTCAAACTAGCGTTTCCGTAACCAAAGAATGCTACCTATTTTAGCCATCCTCGGCCATATATTGACGCTTTCGGTCGGATTTCAAGGTTCCTGAAATGATTGAAGAGCTTACAAATTGTATGAGTAAGTCTGTGGAAGTTGCGCTCAAGACACGATTGACTTTGGAGATTTGAGGCTCGGCTGACATTCATCGCAGCTAAATGGGCAAGAGGAGCCGCTCGACCAAACCATTAGCGTCAAGCCGCACCCTACATTTCCTGCTGTCACCAATAAAAAAATTTGTGGCGAGTTTCAGCGTCAAATAGGGGATTTTAACAAACCCTACCAAAAAAATTGGTCCATCGGGATTTCTAATGTATCGCCCATCACGGGGGAAGCAAGCAACACAGCAATAATTCAGGCGGTCCCCATTATCACCGTATTGTTCCCAAATAGTGACCATATTTCCTTCATCAAGGTTTCTTACGCCCATCCAAAAGAAACAGCGACCTGCTTGAAGCATACAGTGGAACGGCCAAAGTCGGGCGAACTTCAGACAAAGGGTTTTGGGGGTTTGTCAGCATCATATGCTCGAGACTTTCTTTGACCGAGGGGTGCTCGTACTTTACATCAAGAACATACTTTGATGAAAAGGGAGGTTTTCAAAGGCTGAAGCGTGCGTTGGCTACCCGTACCGAGCACCTTGTCATAAAGAAGCGACCCTGAAGGAGACCTCACGAGTGCAAAAAACCACGGAGCGAAACCTACTCGCAGCGCATGCAGTAGAGGAACAAAGAAGGATCGGCGTGCGAGTTTGACAGCATCTGTTTCGGAAGCAGTGACAACAACACTACGCACGATTATCTCGAGAAAAAAAAATGCCTCACCTCGCTGTAAAACACCGCGGTGACACAATACGTCAAGATATCTGCTTGCTGCTGAGGCAGCGGGAATTGCGCTTTTTGGGGAGGGGCGTGAGCATCGAGAGATAATGGTTGCGAATAATATGAGTGCGAGGCAGCAGGGGCCCACGCGGGAAGCAGATGCGAATCGTTCGGAGATACCGCTCCTGGCCACACGAGTGCTTCCTCGCGAAGTGACGCTCACATCTGTTTGAGAAGCACCACTTTCGGCGGTAGATTTTCTCCCCAGAGCTATTGCTATTCACGTTACCCTATTTCACATAACCTTCGTGAGCGACCGCCTCGGACTGAGGGAACCCTGTACCCCACAGTCGCACTCAACACACACTTTTCGCTGAGTCTTCCTTTTCTGATCACCCTAAGCACATCGGCCGGCAACTTGGCCGATCCAAATGCTACTTCCCCAAGAAACCCTCAAACAAAGCAATTAGTTTAGCAATCCCTGCCTCTTGGAGACATCACGCCACTAAAATCTGGGCACATCAGGGGCGTCACGGATTGCCTTTAGCATGAATTCTTTTTTGTCTCCAGGTCTTTGGTGGTCAAGTCACCAAGTAGGCTTGGCAGGGAGTCTGCTCGCAAATCACTGCGTAAAAATCATGGGCCTTGCCCTGAGTGCGAGTGGGGAGCAGCCTGTGAATGAGCAGGGTCCATGACTGAAAGATCGCGATCTGACGGTCGTGCGGGTTTTGCCAGGCGATGAAAGCCCCGACATGCTGACTCTTCATAGGAGCCCTTTCACGAATACTCAAATGTTGGTATCAATCTTTATCGAACTTTAAGGACTTCCACTTAGGGGTACGAAATATCTCGTGGTGCGCATCCACCGCAGGCGCTGCAGGAAACGCAAAGCTCTCACGCTGGCTTCTCTTACATTTAGCCCGCTGCGAAAGATTAGCCTCACTGTGTGTGTATATATACTTGCGAGGTGCCCACCTCGCTAACCCACCCACTCATCCACCTTCTTCCATGAAAGTCGTCATCAAGTACGCCAGAAGGTTGGGCGCCGCCCACAGGAAGAAAAGGGCCCGGCAGAGATCTAAATACATCCATGCCGTTCCTAAAGTGGCAGAGAAGCCATCGTGGGATCACGCTGAAGTGGTTTCCTCACCTCCCCCATCGCATACCCTTGATAAGGCAGAAGAGGCACGCTTGGAGCACCGTGACAACCTCAGCAAGCCAGCATCAGGAGACCCTCCTCTGTACATGGAGTGTGTGGGCGAAGACGTGAGCAAAGAGAAAAGCGCCTCTCCAACACCGTCAGTCCAGGTGACCACGGTCGAGGTGGCCGAGACAACCGAGGGCAGGCCCCGGGAGTTGTTGTATCGGTCGCAGTTCAACGAGCTCAAGGAACGAGGACGTCGGCCAGGAGACACAGGGATGCCCTGGCGCAAAGTCACCAGGGTGGCTCCCGACTGTACCGACTACAGAGCAGTGTACCATAAGCAGGCAGTTGCCGAAGTGTGGGTGGAGCTTTTCTACATTGTGAAGGTTGCAACCTATGCTATTCTTGCATGGCTCTTTGTGTGTGGGATGATTCCTCCGCTCAAGTAAAATTACAAGCACTCTGTTATTTATTCATATTTATTACGCATAGCATGTATTAATGCACTATAGATCAAGCCAGTATATTGTGTGTAGCCAGTGGAGAGCCCCTTGAGGAGTCCAATTATGCTCAGTAGTGGACTAGCACACTCTAAGCTCATTGTCTCGAAGTCTCAGCTGTTGCATCTGCTTCTAGTTCTGCAATACAGAGAAATAAGATTTCCAGCTATGTGTCGATTCTTTTCTCGACAAAATCATCAAGACCTAATTCCATACCCAAAATTCGTCAAAGTATGCTATAAGTAGATTATGTTCACTGGGCAAATAGAGCAACCACTGAGCCTCACCCACTTGGTCCCATGGCTTGTGCAAACTCCCTCGGTAAGAAGTATGGCAGACTTAAGCGCAGAGTTCCCTGAAAGCAGAAAAAGGCCATGAAATCAAAGCGTCCACTTGAAACAACCAACTTTTTGCCTAGTTGCAGAATAATTTGAAACGAGTCGATGGCACCTGGAACTGATCCCCAGTTGTCTCACTACACCTACAGCATATGAACAGGCTGCACTGTTACTGACAGCAGCAGCAGCAGCGGCAGCATACAATCTAGCAATCCGAATGTATACCAAAAAAGCTCAAACTACGAAATCGGTCACCCACTGTGCTTACAAATGACTCACTGTCTAAGCCCTTGAAATTCTGTCTGTCCTCGCCATTTGCAGCCATTCGGTCAGTTCGGCGCTATTCGGCAGTGGGCAAAAACCAACCCGACCGGGAAATTCATCGGCTGGGTTATCTCCATTTCTCCGTCTTCAAACACACCACTCATCAACAAAAAAGCACCATCTCTTTCCCCCTTTTCTTTGCATGTTTTGCGTGCTTGCTTCTCGGCTTGGGGTTTGACTACCGAGCCGAAGTGCTGTCGCACTTTGACGTGGTGCATAGGAGCAGCGGCCGTATTGCTCGAAGCAGAAGTTGCACCTTTCAGCAAACAATCGGCACGTGAACAAGGCCGTCATGGGGAAGAAGCATGAAGAAGACGAATTTTCCCGACCGTACGGCTGGTGTCGGCTCGGTGAAGGAGACTGTAGAACACACACAATGAGGCAGTCAGGCTGCCTGCTGACTTTGCAGCGCATTCCAGCGGCCCAAATCGGCGCGCCAGCTGAAATCTGGGGTTCGAGCTAACAAGCATGCGAAATTTTGATGGTGGAACTACGTATTACGCTTAAGCATAATGTAACCGTGAATTGAAGCGAATGTTCTAATAAATAAATATGTATGGAGAAATGAAATGCTGTCGTGTCGTCGTCGTTGTTGCAGTGGTTGTCATAAGGTATCAATAGATATGCACCGGTGTAAGTGTCTAGAAGACGTGCTCTATCAGATACACGGCGTCGTGTCTCACATGGCTTGGAGAGTGAGGGTGGTGAGTCACCATCGTGGACGCAGGTAGATCCACCACGGGTCCTGTCTTCAACGATGGAAGGGGCTCCTCGTGCACCAAGTGCTCGTCACTGGTAGCAACGGTGACGTTAGCGTTAGCATTCGAGTTGGCAGAGGTGGTGTCTTCAATCTCAGAGTCCAGGTCAGACACCAGCGTCGATCTCGCCAACTCAGGCATATCCTCCTCAGCTTCCTCTTCAATGACCGATAGCGTTCTGTGAAGAGGCATTTCAAAGCTGCGCAAATCGGAAAGCTGCCTGTACGACAGGGAAGGCGTGAGGCGGTACTCTTCTTCCGCGTCTTCCTCTTCTTCGTCAGACAGGTAGTAGTAGTAGTCATCCGAGTCGGACTCGCTCTCATCCTCGTCAGAGCCCGAGTAGTACACGGCATTAGAGTTGTTGCCGGCGGCAGCCAGCTCAAAGTCGTCATAGTAGTCATCCTCGTCTGAGTCAGACGCAGAGTCGTAGTCGATCTCGTACTCGGTGATCGAGGGGCCAGCCACAGGCGCCACCTTGGGCTTCTCAGGCAAAGAAAATGAGACGCGTGGGGCACGGCTAGTAGCTGCTGCTGCTGTGGCCTTCTTCTTCTTCTCTGTCTCGACCGCAATGTGATCCATCAAGTTGTCCAACATGTTGGCCTGAAGCACCAACAGGCGGAGACTAGTTTTAGGGTTGGAGGCCTCTCGCGTAAGCTTCGACCTCACTTTGGAGGCAAGCACGTACAGTTCGGCAAAAGACATGGCTAGATAAGGTTCAATTGGTGAGGACGAAAAAAATCTAGGGAAGCTGAGGAGGAATCGCTGTCTTTATATATTTCTGGGGCACAGCTGATGACAAACGCTCCGACGGCGGGATGCAAGCTGCTGCAGTGCGTCAATGCGCACACGGACAAAACGTTGGCCCTGGAAGCAGGGTTTGTGTTCCACCCGTCGGGTGTATGCCTGCACGAATGAGACAGGATTTGTCATAGCAGAGGTTTTGAGAAGAAGGGTACCAGTCAGGAGAATTGTAGTCGAAAGAGGAGATTGAAGAATTGAGTAGCTGCGTCAATGAGTCACACAGTTGCAAAGTCTTTTCAGAATAATTTCTCTTTTTTTTCGACCTTTTCCTTCTGGCTGCTCGTAAAGCTAAATCCTCGTTCCAGGTGGTTCGGCCCGGCTAGGCTCGCTGCCGCGGCAGTAACTTTTTTTTTTGTTTTTTTCCTGCCATGACTCTTGCCGGAGAAAACGGAGCCTCCGCTTCCAGTACTGATTAACTCATGCCCCACGAACCCCCCAACTGTGGTTCCCACTTGATTTCGTTAATCAGACCATTAAACAATATTCGACTCAGTTCATTTTTTTTTATGGTCTTACTTTATACTCTCCATTCCTGAATAGTACTGTGGCGGTGGGCCGAGTATTGTGTGTTCCGCCAAGCTCTCTTGTGTTCTTAACTGTGTTCTGCTCAGGCTCGGGCTCTGGGCAGTAGGGTCGCTTCTCATGGGCCTGGTAAGTTGCACAGAGCGCTAAAAAAACCTCGGCGAGATAAAACCGCTCCTTAGGCCTGCCGCGCTAATTTTTTTCTCCCTGGAAGAAGAGCAATTCGCGGCAGCGAGAATTAAAACCTGGGGGCAGGAATGCGACGTAATGGTTGCAAAAAGTGCTCGAGTAATGTCTTCTACCCCGGCTGCCTCAGGGCACCGGTGCTTCGCCTCAAATTCTAGGATCTCTGTGGGAAACGCTACAAGACCTTGGCTTCTTAGCCTGGGTATTTTTGAGGTTGCGGTTTTCGTTGCCAGTGTGGATCTGACGTCTTGCCTGATGCGTATGCGATCCATATCTTTTTCGCAACCGTTGCTCGGATCTAGAAACTAGCAACACTTGCCACATATAGTACACGACCGGCTATCTGGACGCCTGGCTCCAACTTTTACCGCTCTACACCGGCCCGATTTCTGTTGACTGGTGGCTAGTGAAGTAAGAAGTCAAAGGTGCGAGTGAACGAGTGAACGAGTGAACCTTTCTTCAACAAGTCTAGAAAAGAGTTCTGGTAAGTGGGTGGGTGCTTTTCATATCCTCGTTCTACTGTGATCTGTGCTCATTGTTGCTCCACAATATCACCTCTTTTCTCCATCGGCTAGTTCGCTCGTGGAGATGGATCTCCGCTGCTAATTTCGTCTCTTCTGCACACGTCGCCCTGGTATAGAAAACAGAAGGACGCTTGCGTTCCTATACTGTGTGATAAGAGCCGTTGCCGGGATCTCGAGCCATGTTTCCCACATTGTGCCATTTCTCGAAGCACGAGAGTTTACGTCGACGGCAATGCATTCATCCATCGTAGCTTGGGGTATGGCTGAAGGCTAGATTGAGGATTTGTCGGATGAGGAATCCTTGGTGTAGGCATTCCGTACACTTGCTGAGTTATTTTGCAGCCATTAAGCTTGTTATTCATTCGTTAAGTAGTAAACGAAGAAACAATTAGAGGCCTAGTTTGCTTTTAGTTAAGAGTCTTTTGATGAAAACGAGGATCCAAGCTTACACTTGGGGTCAAACAGAGACTAGAGATGACCAAGCTACACCATTAGCAATCGGCAACCAACTGTTTACTAGATAGTGGTATTAACGATATCTACAATCTGATCATTGTGTCAAAACCGCAAATTCATCCAATGTGTGTGGCCCGAGTTGGCTGCAAATCCAAGCGAATACCTTCGCTTACAGACTCTTCTTCACTGACGATGGACACAACCTCTTTCTACAAATCAAAGTTCTATGCTTGATGTATTAATGGTATGGAATGTGGAATAACTCGCTTAGTCGAACAAACCGAAGCCCATGTCCTCATCAGACTCCTCAGCAGCCTCTTCCTCCTTCTCCTCGGCAGCAGCCTCTGGAGCAGCACCGCCAGCAGCAGCACCGCCAGCAGCAGCACCGCCAGCAGCAGCACCACCAGATGGGGCGGCAGCGGCCATGGAGAAGAGCAAGTCCTTCAAGTCCTTACCTTCCAAGGCCTTAGCGAAGATGTCGGCCCAGACGTTGTCGACGGAGGCACCGGCAGCCTTGGTGACGGACAACAAGTTGTCGGCGGAGATCTCAACACCAGCGTCGGCCAAGATAAGGGCGGCGTACGAAACAGAAGCTTCAGCAGACATTATATATGGATGATGATAAGTTGGTGGACATTTTTTTCAAAAATTTGATTGTGTTGGTGCGGATCCTGCGATCACGTGCGCGCAGATTTCGTGGAGGGTCCAAGCCCTAGCGTTGCCCGTTGTCTCTGAGAAATGTGCGGCTAAAACTTACGAGTGTCCTGCGTCGGAGAAGATCCCAATCGGTCATACTATGAATCATCATTATTAAGCCTGCTCAGTAAGCTGCATCATGTCATCAGCCGTCTGAGTCAGAACCTGGGGAAATTATTCCACTTTCTATTTGCCACCCAATATCCCGAAGCCTCCAAAGGCCATTTCATCAATTGGAACTAGACAAGTTTAGAAACGACAATCAACTATTCAAATACCTTGACTGTCTGCTAAATGCCTTTAGAGCTATGTTTAGAGGGACTTTTTAATGTGATTTCGAATGAAGAGTGCATTCTACGAAGAAGGCTCAAACACGTGGTCTCACTTATTGCATAAAAACGTGAATTTTACTTTGTAAATTTTTTATGCTCATGCAAATTCTCCACATCTCCTTTGCAGAGCGTTTGCAGCAGTTTACTCAGAGGCAAGTCTGCGTGAGAAAATTATTAGGAAGATGGCGCGAAAGACTGACAGTATTAGATTTGGACTGAAACGATCTAGTAGCCACCTCACGACGACCCTAGTAGTCATTGCTTGCAACGCACAATTTGAAGGATTAGTGGGTTTTGGCCTCTTTAAAGTTACCTCCAGATTGTCTATAGGTAGAATTGAATATTCTCGCTGAGAATATTAATATTTGGCCGAATCTTACTTAGCTCCCGCTACAATGAATTCAATATACTCGCAAGTGCTTTAAGGTAGCTCACGTGTTTTCTGTTCTAAATCCTTTGCCAATACGATTCGGAATCACTAAGGCTCTTTTAAAAGATGTAATTTCTAGTTCTCTATTGAACCTTCTTCTTGTCAAAGTAATGGCTGCAAATCGCTATGGCTGTAACTAGCTGACCTATGTGCGAAATAGCCTCAGACATCTGCTATCCTCTCTTTCTTCAGGAAGAATAACGTGGTTGTGGTGAGAATATGTAAGTATTTACAAGACGGTATGCTGGCCACATATTGATAGTTTGCGGAACTCATCGTCATAGTCGTGTCCTTCGAATTCAGTATTCGTTAAACCGCCTGGTTGTGCCTTGTGCAGGTTTGAACGTTTGGGAGCACTATCAGTAGTCGCCTCTATACATTGCATCCTACCAAGTACAATCAACCTATGATCAGTATACCTCGAACACTTTTCAGCATCGGCAGCCGAAATGCTTTTTCTCTGAATGTTGGCTTAAAGGCTCGCCCAATGAAGCTATTTTCTCCTACGTCATTGCTACAACTCAGAGGTTATAGGCCTCCACCAAGGTTCCATCAGTTTCAACCTAGAAACTTGCGCCACCGCTTCAACAACATCAGATGGGGAGAGTTGGTGTACCCTGCCTTGTTTACTGGTGCTTTTTGTGCAATAACTCCTTATATTTTACCTTATATTGTGGATTCCATCCCAGCTCTCAAGCGCAATCCCTCACTTGTTACGATCCCCATTATTGGTATCAACGTGGGAATTTTCTTTGCTCATAGACTGCCTCGATTATTGCCCTTATTGAGAAAATACTTCCTTCTCGTCAATGCTCGTCCTTTTAGCGTTTGGTCTATGTTGGGTTCTGGTTTCTCCCATCAAAGCTTCACCCACTTGTTCTTCAACATGTTCTGTTTCCAGTCATTTGCTCCAGCTCTTTGCGGTGTGCTCGGGCCATCTACTTTCCTTCTGGTTTACTTGGGCTCAATCGTTTGTTCATCGTTTGCCTCCCTCGCTTTCCGGACAATCTCCCTGAGCCTGGTTATTCTTTCCTTGGGTGCCTCAGGCGGTATCTTCGGCATCCTTGGTGTGTTCTCATATCTATTCCCCAACGCTGGTGTTGCCCTCTTCTTCATTCCTGTTCCTGGCGGTGCCTGGATGCTTTTCTTGGCATCATTTGCCTTCAACGTGGCTGGCTTGTTCTATCGTGGACCATTCGATTTTGCAGCACATATTGGGGGTAGTGTGGCAGGAATTTACTATGGCTGGAGAGCTAATGAAGAAAGGAAGAAACGCAGGCGTAGAAGAATTGTCTTTTGATAAACGCTCGATTTATACATAATTTTATTGTAAATATTATACACAAGATTTCATGCAAAGGATACGGACTTCTTCTTCTTCCTAGGTTCCTGCTCCTCATTTTCATCTTCTTCGTTATACTCTGCTCTCTTGGCAGCCCTGGCATTTTTTCGCCTAGCTGCTCTCGCTAGATTCGACTTGTTTTTGATCTCAGCTTTCTTGTCATTCAATTTATTCGCCTTTTCTTGTTCCTTTCTCTCTATTTCAGCTCTCTTCAATTCTCTGATTTCCTCCAATCGCCTGGCCTTCTCCAATTTGGATTCATTCACCTGATCGTGTTTATCATTAATGGACTTGACCAAACGATTCAACATTAGACTATCATGGTCATCAACGAACTTCTTTCCTTTCTTGCCTTTCTTAGGCTTGACACCTGGGACAATAGCTCTGTTAAGTGTAGGAATGTTCAATTCCTCTTCCCTGTACTCCTTGCCATTTCGAGCACCGTAAAGTCTTATCTTTGCCTCTCTTTTCTTTATCGCCTGTTTGCTAGGCTTCTTGACCTTTGACTTCGGCGTTAACTTGGGTTGGTCAGCTAATAGATTTCTGGCTTGAGAGTCAGAGAACACCTCGCTCTCCACCGTCTTTGCGAGATTTGCTTTACCCCTCCTCTTTTCAGCTTGTTTCTGGCGGGCCCCCATCAGTTTCTAGTAGTAATAATGCTCTATGTAGTGAAAAGTGTTATCGCATCTCATCGAGTAGGTAGATCAACTTACATGTGCAGTACGCAGCACCTAGTCTTACAGCGACTCCCTTTCATATATCCTATGTCTAAAATAATAAAGAGATGATTGGGTTGAAAGAGGCGAATATATACATATCACATATTTGTCAACAACATCTCCAGTCTCCCCTATACTACTATGTAGCCGATCGTAGCTGTGCACATTTATGTAACTTGATCAAGACTAAAATTTGGTTACGAGAACGTTATATATGAAAAAAGTTAAAGTCGTTTGATTTTATTATTCAAGTGCCTAAAGTTATTATCATTTAATGTCGAGTGAAGTTTGCCAGTGATGACTGCGTCTGTTCTCAGATTGGCTGCAAAAAAGCCAACCTTCTGAGGAAACAATAAATATCATTTTAGATTTGGAAGAGACAAGAATGTTGAATCGAAGCTTCTCTAAAAACCTAATTGAATAAGCATAACTCGATTAAAGAGAAAAATTCAAGCAATTTGTCTCTTATCTCACAGGCAGAAGCTTCACCCGCAGCGTTTCCTCTCGGTGATTTCCGCATTCGCATCGCACTTATCATATATTGTCCCCACACATGGCTCCTACCAAAAGACAGTAGTAGCGCACATATGGAGGTCAAATTCAACTGGGATGCGCTCCCGTCCACAAAGCTTGAGGCGTCCCGATTGCTGACTCCCTTGGGTTGTCTAATTCGAAAGAACTCGGCGAAGGTTCCCACTTTGACCTCATTTCCAACCAAGTGCTCAAACTGTGGAGCCTTCACTAGCATCTATACGAAATATTACACAACGTCTGATACAATTTTTTGCCCCTTTTGCCAGTCGAACTCGAAATTGGAGACAGGCACTTATCCACAAGAAATTGACTTCCAAAGTATTGGTGAGTCAGATGACACTTTCGACTACGTCTTGCCTACTGACATAGCTCAGCCAATTGTTTCTCGTGGCCCTGTTGTTCTTTTCGTCGTTGACACTTATCAGCATGTCGAGTGTCCAAAGGAGATGGCAGCATTGAAGAAAAGGTTGATAGAATGCATCCTGGAAATCCCGCCAGAAACACCTGTTGGACTAATCACTTTTAATCGAGATGTCACTCTTCACCTGAAGATTTCGGACATTGATATTTCGGTTGACGACTTCCCCCTGACAAGCGATCTTAATGACATTCTCGGTAACAAACCTATGCTAGCGCACATTCTTCTAAAAATTGCCAACAACTCGAAAAATAATATTTGGAAGGGGCAAAACCTCTTGCAGTCTGGTTATTTCTTTAGCCCCTCAGAATTGATCCAAAGGGTTAATGAATTATCTTCGATGCCAACGCGAAGCTTTAAGTCTGAGCGTGCCTCTGGATTAGCTTTACTAGTTGCATCGTTGTTGCTTCTGTCAGCTTCTTCTTCATCACTTCTAGGAAAAGTTATGTTCTTTTCTTCAGGACCATGTACGATCGGGCCTGGCTTGGTCGTAAAATCAGCCGAGAACATTAGAACTCACGATGATATTGCTAACATGAAAGCCAGACACTTCGCAGATTCTTCCAAATTCTACAGGGCACTCTCATACGTTGCATGCGGCTACACTTTGAGCCAAGCTAATGACGCCGCCTTTTCCTTAAATGTATCACTTACAGACTTTGCTGTGAAGCCGTCTGCTCCAAAGTTTTCAATAAACTTATTCTTTGGCGCCCTAGATCAAGTGGGTCTATACGAAATGAGCCCTATGTCATCAGGAACTGGTGGTTCAATCATTTTTAGCGACTCTTTTGAAAGCCATTCATTTGGGAGCAAACTAATGGCAATCACACCTACATTATCAGATCAGGATAATTGCATAACGGTGATGACATCTACTGGATTAAAAGTTTCCTACTCACTCAACTATGGTACTCCCTATCAATCGTCATATCAATACGGAAATGCATCGAATTTTCACCATCAAAGAATTTCTGATACCATCACAGGTTTTGAATCTCTGTTGCGCAAGCGCTACTTCACAAATAGATGGTATCTAGGTGACCTTAGAGATTCAGTCAGCTGTGTGCTATTTGAGGTGGATCCTCTTGCATTGAACGGAAAGGACGTATACATTCAATTTCAACTAGAATGGTGGAGTCATGAGTTACAGAAAAGAGTCATTCGTTCTTCTACTCTTAGAAAACAAACTACTTTGAGTACCTTTCTTGGGAAAGTTGGTGAATTCAGTAAAATAACCAAAAAGGTCAGTGAGTCCGCAAGGCATAAAGCGTTGCTTTCCAGCTTCAATCCTGACACGTGGATCACGATATTAACGAGACTCCTCATCAATAAGATTGATACAACGCTTGGCTTTGAGTCCTTTGAGGAGGTGATTGATATAATGGACAGCACTCTCATCAGGATCACGAACCTTTTTGGCAACATACAAAAGGAAGCATCTGTTTCGGAAAACCCATTTGAGAAATTGAAAACTCTCTATCTGATTGATGAACATTTCAAAAGCTTGCCTATTTATGGGTACTATCTAAGAAGAAATCCTCAGCTTGTCTCAATTTTCAACAGCTCGCCTGATGAAACAGCGTATTTTCACCATATTTTTATGGGTTTCGGGGTTGAAGAATCCTGTATTTTTATTCAACCGAAGTTGTATGAAGTTTGCGGAAGGGCCTTATCTCCAAGACCTCTTTTGACTACTTCAATTCAAAGTAAGGATGATGGTATATTCTACGTTTTGGATACCTATCACACCATCATCATATATTTGCATTGCAACAAGAACAAGCTACGGCTTCACAGCTCAGACAACGACGACATCATTTATGGACGGAAATTAGAAAAAATCAATCGCATACTTGACATTGTGGAGTCTGAGCTCACCACGTCGCGTACTTTTGTACCCAAGCTTGTCTTGACCCAGACCGGTCATTCTCAGGCAAGGTTCTTGTTATCACGACTTCTGCCCCCAAACAACATTTTAGTGGATGGAAAGAAGACAAAGAGGAGATGGTGGCAACGAGAGAAACTCCAGAAGCAAATAACGAAAGAGGATATCAGCTCGGAGAAGTATCTTGAGGAGGTTTTGACGCGTGCTCATTCATTCAAGATACAAGACGACTTTTAGAACGTCTCAGTTATATACTTTACTACAGTCTTTGCAATATCGTCAGCGGCACCTTCTTCCGATAATGGGCCACCTCCCTTATGATCAGCACCTTTGACAACTTTACTGTAAGCACTCCACAACTTAGCAGGGGTATTTCTCTTCCAGTGCTCTAGCAACGCCTGGCGATCAACGGTTGGAGGAATAAACTCATCCTTCTCACCTACCAAGACAAGAATAGGCAGCTGAATCTTGGCAAATGTTTGCTTGTAGTCGTCGTCCTCGAGATACGAGGAGAAGTAGTCATCATCTGTTCTTCTAGCATTCAACGAGTAGAATCTGTATGCCGAAACTGGCACACCAAAAGATGCCTTTCTTGCCTCCTCTGAAGCCAATTCCTCGCCTCTTCCTTCATCTATAAGTTTCTTGGCCTCCTCTAAGAGCTTCGGCATCTCCTTGACATTGTGGAAGTACTCCGAGGCTTCCGTATCCGATACTGGCGCCTGCAAGATACCACCGTCTAATCTCAGGATTTCTTCGAAGTCCTCTTGAAATGTGTACTTGGAAAGGTACTCCAAAGTGTCCTGACACCCAGTTGAGTGGCCCATAAGCACGACCTTCGAGTCTTTAGATCCTCTTTCTGTTCTAAGGTACTTCACGAGTTGACCCAACTCACGGACATCTCGCTTCAAACTGCCCGTGCCGCAACCAATATATGACGAGGAAATCAATGTTTCCACCACAGCCCATTTACCTTCTAATTGAGTGTTGAAGTAGTCGGCTATCAACGGAATGTACTTGGTGCAAAGGAGCCCGTCTCCCAAACCGCCTATGAAAATGAGGAAGTTTTGCGGCGTTCCGTCTGAGGCGTACTCAATTGCAGGCAAGTTGGTTTTATATTGGAAGATATTGACAGAAAAAGACATTATGGGAGTAATTTCGGAGTTTTGGTGGGATGAAGACGGATATATAGGATGTGAGCGGCTGGAAGGAATTTGCGGATAAGCCACACCATGGACCTAACCGAGAGCGGTATCCTAAGGTGCCTTTAGAGGCAGGAGATGGGTAGTATATATCCGGAGACCACGAAATGGGTATTTAGTAGATTGGCTCAATTGAAATCTACGAGTCATTGTCAAAGTTAGGGATATTATTACACGTCTGAGGAACAGGTTTATGCATCAATTATGCTCGATTGCCTGGCTCAAATCCAGCGCCGACATCGGCAGACCCTCCGGTGCTTTGATTAAGTCCAACCTCAGGTATCATTTTAGTGCTTATGTTCATGGAATGGATAGTGGTGAACATGACTAAAAAGTGAAGGAATACACAGTAAGCCAAGAAGAGCATCCTAGTTGTCCTTGTGGCCAAGATACTTCGAGTAATCAGAATAAAAATTCTTTCGAGCGGTGAGAGCCTTGCACTAATTCGTTCTTGCTCTCTCATTCTGAATCGTTCGATTGGGTGCAATTTAGACTCGTACTCAGTCTGGTATGCGTTTTGCTCGAGATCCACCGATGCATTGGGTTTTGGTGTGAAGAAGCGGCGCAGTGAGCTGCCAGCACTTTCCACACCCTGGTCAATCTCGCCTTTCTTGAGCTGAGCTACATACCTCGACTTTTCGTAGAGATCCTCATTGTCGCTTTTCAATGCACGATTTTGTCTCTTCAACTCGTTGACCAAATTGATTTGGCGCCTGAGTTCGTCCTCGAGCTCTTTGTTCTTATCTCTGAAACGATCTCTTTGCTTGGTGACAATAGGTAGAATGGAGTTTTCCTCATTAGAGTTTGGGTTTCCTACTGGGCCAAGTCGTGTGTTCTTCGTCATTCTCGTCATTCCCGACATCATGCTAGCGGTGTCGTTGATGTGGGAACTTGAAGAGTCTTGCATGAGTGCTAAGTCATTCTCAAGCTTGGAGTTGAGCTGGTTGAGTCTGGCATTCTCCTCTGTAATATTTTCAATTTGTCCTTGCAACTGATCCACTTGAGCTACTAACCCATCATGCTCAGCTCTGAAATTTGCAAGCTCTGTGGTCATAGCCTTGTTCTTCTCGATAAGTAAAGCATCTATTTGTTTAGCCTCATCGGGTGCGTCATCTGTTCCCTCCTGAACGCTATCACCAAATTCTATCTGACGTAATAGTTTTAGCTCGTGTTTTATCTCATCGTAGTCACTGGTTCTCTCTAATTTTTCTTTCAAGTGCTTGATCTCATCTGATGCATGCTGTAGGTCTCTTGCTAGCTGCGTTACCTTCAATGCGTTCTCTTCAGTGGTCTGAGATACTCTCGACTTCACCTGGTTCAAGTTAGCCATTAAGAGAGCGTTTTCACTTTCCAAATCAGCCACTCTCTTCTGAAATTCTGCTTTCATAGCCGTGTTGGTTGCATCGTTCAGAGCAACGCTCAACTCTTGGCGTAAGCTTTCATTTCTTTTCTCGAGATCCAAAACCCGCTTTTTCCACATCTCCGCATCACGATTTGCCATGTCCAACTCCACCAAAGTCGATGCTGCGTCTTGACCGGTGACTGAGTCATTGCCACCATTATTGAGCTGTTTATTATGCGAGCTTAATTGAAGTTTCGTAACTTCCATGGTGGTTTTAAGCTCCTCAATAGTAAGCTTGTACGATGCAATCTGCTCCTGGTGCTGCTTCTCCTTATTGGCCCAGTTAGTTTCTTTTTCTTGCATCAAGGATTGAAGCTCGTCCTCTTTAACTTTTAGTTTGGTACTTAGAAGCGCTGCCAGTTCTTGCTCACTTTGTAGTAAGCGCTGCTTCAACACCTCATAATCAGCCTTCTTCGCCAACTCCTCTTTAAGCTCAGTCACTTCTTGCTTCAATTGTCCCACCTCGTTCAGTTCACTCACAGCATCAAGGCAAAGCTCCAAAAGGGGTTTAGGATCGGGAGCCTCAGCGATAACTCTATAAAATCCAAAGAAGAAAGACTCAACTTTCTTCTGTTTCGAGTGCATGCTGTCGATTTCATTCTGGTACAATTTGAGAAGGGGTTTCATCTCTGTGAGCTTGGCCTCATCTTCTAGCTTCTTAAACTCCTTTGTCTTGGACGCTAGGTTCTTTCGACTCGTTAAGGAGGCCTTTTGTTCTGACTTGAGCTCAATTCCTTGCTCGTCAAGTTTTCTCTGTAACGAGGGTAAGTCTATTTCTTTCCATGACTGAAGAGCATTATGAAACGCATTCTGCTTCGTCTGAGTAGTCTCTGCCATTGTACTGCCACAGATCACACCTCACATTAATTCTGCCGCGAGTACTTAGCCTTGAGCTGACTGCACATTTATGTATCCTGAGAACCACCATACTTAACGAAATATACGCTAGTGCCAGACACTTAGTTGAACTCAGCGTTGAAGACTTAAGTAACGAGGTTCATTTTGCTGGCCAACGACAAGTTGAAATTCTTGCGGTGCTGATAGCCTCAGTCTCAACACACCAATTACTTCTAATAATCTACTGAGCACTGTTCAGTGCAATGTCTACCCAACCGACCTTTTTTTTTGGAAAAGTTTAACCAACTATTAGTACACTAATTAAGGAAAGCAAGACGCTTACTCCTCTTCCTCCTCGGCACCTTCAGCGTTCTTGTTCTGGTTTCTTCTCTTCACTCTACCAGGTCTGCCACCACCGTATGGGGAGTTAGGAGCAAAGTCAATGTGCTTCTGGGAGTCCAATCTCACCATGAAGGAAGGAACGTTGACAATCTGCTTACCAACGGCAATGTGTCTCTGGGTGATCAACACTCTGGCGTGGTGGATAGATCTGGCAAGACCCAACTTGAACACCTGGGTCTGCAATCTTCTCTCCAAGAAGTCCTCTGGTCTCAAGGCCAAGACGTAATCCAACTTCATCTTGTCCTCTGGCAAGACACCGACTCTCACCAATCTTCTGATCAAAGCGTTACCTTCGAACAATCTCTTCTCATCCTTGTCGTCTCTGGTCAACAAGTCACGAGCAGCTCTTCTGATCTTAGACAATTGGAAACCAATTCTGTAGATCTCTCTCTTGTTCTTGAGACCGTACTCACCAGCTAACTTCAACTCAGCATCCAAACGAGCAGACTCGTATGGCTGCTTTGGCACAGAGTAAACCTTGGAGTAAGTTCTTGGGGCACCTGGGTGTTAGTTTAGAGAAACGGCGATTAAAACTTCCGCCGGGCTACTACAATCAAAATCCACCACCTTTCGATTTTCGAAAAAGAGTTCTAAAAAGAAATCTCCTGGAAAAAAAAAAACGAAAGCTTGCAAAAGTCTTGCAAAAGTCCTGGAAGCTATTTGCTATCCCAGACTTTATGGCTAGGTGTAACTGAAGTGTCGGGGGTTCAGTTACGGGAGACATAAGTCGACTCCAATTTTGATTGTAGAGGGCCCGAAACCTCATAGACGCACCGAGTGCTGTCTATTAATGAAGTGTTGAAGCTTGAGTTGTAATTATCGAAACATACGAGGCATGTTGACTTAGTTCTGGGGATGAGAGGAAAAAAATTTAGAAAGAGGGAATGCCAGCATACTTATAGTGCGAAAAAAGATGGTGAAAAATTTACTTTGGTCGTGTGTGTCCCAAACGAGTCGATGGAGCCCACTTTTTTTTAGAGCTCTCCAGTCCTCACTTAACTGCGCGCGAGCGTTAAGCTCAGTCTGGCTAGAGGTATTTGGGTACTACGACTGTCGGAGTATAAGAAGCATAATCTTGTTGTTTTCCCTTTTTTTGAGTAGATTCTAGTGCGCTGAATAACCAGGACTTCAGAATACGTTAACAAAGATTGTATAAATTGGTATGTGGGCGTTAGAACTTGATTTCGATGGTTTACTTTATTAGATCAACAGAAACCTCAATATTGTTGGGCTAATAAATTCGAAGATCCTGCTTTCACGGAATAGTGAAATAAAGGAGCAAGCTCGACGTAATCTATAGCTCTCTTAATAGCTTGTGTATAGTCTCAACCATAATTTGCAGCCAATTGAAGTCACTGACATGTACGCGTCTTTGCACTCAATTCATCTCAAATTTTCCAATGAAAAGACTCAATTCTTAAATTTTCACCTAAATCCTCCCCTGCCATGCCTTTTTACTAACTTCAAGTTTAACTTCCTCTCATAGGCTGCCGTGTCTTCAGTTATCTATGCATATTAAGGTTCGCGATATCTGGATAAGGATTGCACTGAGAAGCACTGGCCTTAAAACGTCCAGATGAAATTTGTTGCCTTGATATCTGGAGGCAAAGACTCCTTCTTCAATATCATACAGTGCAAAAGGCAAGGCCATGTGCTTGTGGCTTTGGCCAATTTGCACCCACAGAACGAGGCCCAGAGCGAAACCGACTCCTTCATGTTCCAAACAGTGGGGCACGATATCGTCGGCTACTACGCCCGATGCATGCCTCTGATTCCTCTATATCGACAGGCGCTTTCTGGGGGCTCGACTAATGTGCAGCTCGAGTACTTGCCAACACCAGATGACGAGATCGAGGATCTATATGAGCTTTTGGCCAAGGTAAAGGATGAGCATCCAGACATCGAAGGAGTGAGTTGTGGTGCCATCTTGTCCCATTATCAAAGAACAAGAGTGGAGAATGTCTGTGAGAGATTGGGACTCACGTGTTTAGCATACTTGTGGCAGAGAGATCAAGCTGAATTGATGCTGGAGATGTGTTCTCTGGGTCTTGACGCACGATTGATCAAATGTGCTGCTATTGGACTCAACGAGACTCATTTAGGCAAGCTGATTACCCATATGCTTCCAATTCTCACCAAGCTCAATCAAATGTACGATGTTCATATATGTGGAGAAGGCGGTGAGTTCGAAACCTTGGTATTCGATGCGCCTTTCTTTGAGAACAGGCTAGAAATTTTGGATCAGGAGGCCGTTGCTCATTCTTCTGACTGTTCTTACCTCAAACTCCTGGTAAAAGTTGTGGAGAAGGATCATTCAGACTCTGTCACTGAGGGATCATCAAAGGAAGACGAGAACACAATTCGAAAGATGCTACATGGGGAATTTAGTGCTATACTGAAAGGCATCAAGGCTGAAAAGGCAATCTCAATTCCTGATGTCAAAGAGTCGTCATTTTCGTTGAGTCCAACCGTTTTCAAAACACCCTTAAGACTCTACATCTCAAACGCAGTCGATGCAGCTTTAGATGTTCAAAGCCAAACGCAAAACATCATGACACATATCACGAGTATTCTTAGAAGCAACGATGCCTCCATAGCTGATCTTCAGCACGTTACCATTTTGGTTCGTGACATGGGAGACTTTGCTAAAATTAATAGTGTTTATGCGTCTTTTTTTGCAAACACCTACTTGCCACCATCTCGTGTTTGCGTCCAAACCACTCTTCCGGAGCCTTACTGTCTACAAGTTTCGTGCATCGCCCTCAAGCCTCCAGTGGAGACAAGACATGGGATACATATAAGATCTAGGTCTTTTTGGGCCCCTCAGAACATTGGGCCCTACTCGCAGGCAATCGTTGAGGTTCGTGATTCGTTCAAAACAGCCACTCTCTCTGGTCAAATTCCGTTGCAGCCTGCCAATATGTTGCTCTTTGACAAAGATTTGGTGACTGCGGCCATACTTAGCCTTCAACATCTTTACAAAGTGAAGTCACTCATCAGCGTGAAACAGTTGGCTGCGGCGGTGTGTTTTGTGACAACTACCTCCCCACATATTGTTTCTCAAGTGTGGCATGACTACGTACAAGAGGTTGAATGTGGACAAGACTTTGTGAACCGCCTCATCATCGCCCAAGTAACAGGTTTGCCCAGAAACGCTCCCATTGAGTGGGCGGGGTTGGCCTTCGAAAAGGTTGTCAATATGTATGAAGATGAAGACGAGATCGAGGCCCCTAGGTTGTTATCATTGGCCACTGAGCAAAAGGAAAAATTTAAAACGAATATTGTCAGTGTCAATGAGAATTTTAACCTTGTCAAGATGATGGGCAACGATATCAATGCTGTGATCGACTTCCTCCGCAGTCCTGCCCTCGGCAACTCCCATGTCTCCGTCATGACGACTCTCTCAAATATACACAAACTTGTCGCTCTAGGTCTCCCGGCAGAATGGATTCCTGTCGTCAGAGTCTGGGACAGCGACTGTGAAGAGTATGAATATGCAATTACCTGGGTAGCGTAGTGTTGCGGAAGCTCTTTTTCGCAGCCATTTTGGTCGCGCACAGGTGCCGTGAGAAAAGTTGTTCCATGAAGGCTCTGCAGGCAAGGCGATGATTTGAATATTAGAACTACGACTTCCTTCTATAGAAATCATGTCTAGTCTACGACCTCTTTGTGGGAATTTTGGTCGACTCTCCGTACAGGACTTGATACCTCGGAGGGGCATCTTCGTCATGAGCAGTGAAAGAAAGATGCGACCAAGGAGGCCTGCTGCAAAGCCCAAGCTACCGGCAAAACGAGTGCCTGAGGTACGTGAGAGGACACCCTCAAAAGAAGAAAAAGCACAGCATTTGGAGCATATCAGACGAATAAAAGAGTTCAAGAACCTTACAAAAAGTGTAAATCAGTACCTACAGCATAAGACTTTGGCTACTCGTGGGGGCCACATTGAGGAAACAGAGCTTATCGAGGAATCCCTGCCCATTGAGGAGAAAGCCGACGAAATTTATCAAGCAATAAGAAGTAAAGAAAACATCACATTCACAGACCAAGAAAAGAATGACGACAACTCAGTGGTTTTCAAATTTGAGAAAACCACTCCAGCAGTGGAGCTACCAGACACCATCAGGGATAAACTTGGCCTCTCGGTAAAATATCTTCTCACTCAAGAGAATCAAAACTGGGACTTATTGTTATATCAACTTGAGAAGGAGGGAGGATTCAAAGATCTCCCGGAGAGAGATGTCCGCAAGCTTGTGTATGCTGTGCCTAGAGATCAACTTCGATACATATTTCCAAAGATCGAGGAACTCTTGGAAGCAGCAGGGATGCAAAAATCTCCCAAAATAATCAATGCATATATGAGAAGTGTTATTCACCGCAACTCAGTTGACCGGGTTGAAATGCAAGAAGTTGAGAAGTGCATAGACACTATCAGACAGCTCAATAAGAAGGGAAAGCTTGGTCGTGAGTCATATGAGATCTTGGTGGAAGCATACGGAAAAAACTCCAACATCGATAAGGTGAATGCCGTTATCACCGAAATGAAAGAACAAGGTTTGGAACCCCTGAAAGTTGTCTACTCCAACGTCCTTGCCACATGTGTCTACAAAACTAAGTCTCATGCCACAGCAGTCCTGCTCTTCGACTCAATGAAGTTCTTTCTGCAAAAGACGCAGCCGTCAACCCGTGAGTACCAAGACATCATTGTTAGTTACGTCAATAATGACGACATCGAAAAGGCGTTAGACTTGTACCAGGAGATGCTAACTAATCGGGTGGAAGTCAATCAAAAAATTTTGGTTGCATTGGCAAGGGGGTGCGTCAGTCGTGATGAGCTTAAGGCAAGAGCGTGGGATTTTATGTTTGAGATACACAAGAGAGGTTGGACTCCTACTGTCCACACCGCCGAATACATGCTCTATTTGGCCCTGAAAGATGGTGACTTACCACTAGCCCGTGTCCTTTATCAACAGCTTAATTTGGCAAATAATGCCAATCCACGTTCATTTTCGTTTCTTCTTCTCGCATATGCTAATGCTTCCCTTGATACGGACGTCCCAATGATAGAGTTTAATGACACAGGTCGTCGTTTCCGTCACAACATCATCTCTAGCACTGACCTCACAGCCAAAATGGATGATCCTCAAAAGGCAATTCCATTCTTGCCAATACAAACTTTTACTTCACCTAAAGAGGTTTTGGCCGAATCTAGCGCTGTCATGGCACATTCGTTGATGATGAACAATCTGTTGATCAACATCGAAAGTGTAAACACATTCCTTAACATAGCTGCAAATATTGGTACGCTTGAGGAATTCCGCGATAGGTTTAATCAGTTCACCTACTTGGACCGTGAAGGTATTCCGGGAACAAGAAGTATCATTGAGCCTGAGCAATGTTTGGAGGTTGAAGAGCCGCAGCATGTTGATCAAAGAGCTTCAAGTGAGAGCACGGCCCTCGCTAAATCACCGGCACTTCAAAGACTCGCAGAGCACTCCAATAATCAATTGAAGGTCCCCAGGAATACAATCACTTACCTTATAGCCCTCAAAGCAGCAGCTAAGGGTAATGACTATGCGATGGCTCAAACTATGTGGACTGAAAGAGGTCTTTATCGTAAGTCTGTTCACTGGAGCAAGCTCTCCAGGGATGAAAAAGATAAACTTGATTTTGATTTTGCCATAACGATGGTGAATTGTTTGACGCAATTTGGTCTTTTCGATGATGCTCTTGCTATAATTATGAGTACGGAGTATCAATTCAGGTGGAAAAGACATCATTTTACCCAATTATACAAAGCAGCCGTCGAGATTGGTAATAACAAGATAGCACTGACCCTTCGAGGAATTGCTAAGCGGTCTCAGATCAATTTTGAGGGAAAGATAAGAAGACGTGATTATAAAAAATATGTCATGGAAAACGGTTTTTGATATATAGACCTTACTAATTTACTGTACATATAACGATGCATACGATGCTATTTACAAGTGATGATGCTGATGAGTCCCTCCTTTATAATTACCTTCTTGATAGTTCTTTCATCCACAAATTTCTTAACATTGGGTTCTGCAAGTGCAATATCAAGAACTTTTTCATCGGGTTCGGAAGCTAGTGAACGGAGCGCTTGCATGGTGTGTCTTGCCTTTCCATCAACGAAGACGTTAAAGTTTGTGTATGGAGAAGCTATGGGCTTAGAGGAAGGAAACCTTTGTTCTAGAACGGAGCTAACCTGCTTCCCCATACTCTTGGCCAAGCCCTCCCAACACTCCTCTGAAATCGCAGGTGTGACCGGAGACATCACTATCAAGAGTTTCTTGTACGCGTCAAGCACTAATGCAGGGTTTATGGAGTCTTGCTTGATCGCATTATACAAGGCATTCGTCATTTTCATATAATCTGAAACGATGGTGTTGAAGGATAGGTCAACGTCAACCGATTTCGCAATTCTATTCGTGTAGTGACGTATGTCGTTGTACAACTGCAATTCGGTTTCAGTAAGTACGATTTTATCGTAGGTGACACCATCAATTTCGATGTCCTTGTATTCTATTCCTCCAGCAGGAGAAACATGATCTTTTGATGCGATGTTGATCACCGCTTCTTTTAGGTTCAAAACCTTTTTAAGCCATCTTTCGATTCCCTGTATTTGGTCCTCATTCCAATTGAGTTGATCGGAGATTGGGGCTGAGAAGAGAATATGGGCTCTTATGGCGTCAGCACCATATGTTTCGATACACTTTGCCGGATCTACCCCATTATATTTCGACTTCGACATCTTTTCATAACTCACACTGGGAAGTAGGCCACTAGCTTTTATTTTGGGTTTGCTAGGGTCTGAGAAGTCTAACTCATCTGGTTTTAAAAACCTTCCATTCTCAGGATCAGTGAAGGTTTTGCCATGAACCATACCCTGAGTAACGAGTCTTTTAATTGGTTCATTGTTCATTTCGCTTCCACTCCACAATCCAATGTCGCCCAAGAACTTAGCAATGAACCTGGAGTAGAGAAGATGTAAAATAGCATGCTCCACACCTCCCACGTAAAGATCGACAGGCATATTGCGGGTCGCCTTCTCGGTGTCAAATATTGCTTTGTCATTGTGGGTGTCAAGGTATCTGAAAAAGTACCATGACGAGTCAATAAAAGTATCCATGGTGTCTGTGTCACGCTTAGCTGGACCACCACACGAAGGGCACTGCGTGTGAATGAAGGACTCGAGTTTGTCAAGAGGATTGCCATTACCGAAGCTCTTACCGTCAATTGGTGGAAGCAAAACAGGGAGCTTTTCATCAGGGACGGCTACAGGCCCGCACAGGTCACAGTGAACTATTGGAATTGGAGCTCCCCAATACCTTTGCCTGGAAATAAGCCAATCCCTAATCTTGAATTGTACAGCGTGGCCACCGTTTTTGGTTGATTCAAGCCATTCCAGGATCTTCTTGCCTGCATCAGTACATTTCATCCCAGAAAGTTCACCTAAGTCGTCAACCCCACCCTTTAAAACAGTCGAATCATAAACCTTTCCTTCCTTTTGAGTAAACAAGCCATCTAATGCTGCTGCTTTCTCCTTTTTGGAAGGTCCGACTGTTGGTCTCACGGGAACACCTGGCTGATGGATGTCCCAAAAGTCATTGTCGCGTTCATCATGAGCTGGACAACCCATAACAGCACCTGAACCATATGATCCTAAGACGTACGGGGCGGCGTAAACTGGAATGTCATAGCGAAGGCTTGGCGAGCCGTGTACATCAATGGGAATTGAGGCTTTTACGCTTTCAAGCTTAAACCCATTCTTGGAGTTTGGATCATCATCCTTTTTCATCAACGTTATGAACTCTGCCAATTTGTTGTCAGTCTCCGCACGTTTTTTGACAATTGGATGATCCAAAGCTAGAGCAATGAACTGAACACTAAACAACGTATCTGGTCTTGAGGTAAATACAGTGATGGAATCTTGATGGGCACCATTGCAAGGAAACCGAATATTGGCACCGTGGCTTTCACCGATCCAGTTTCTTTGCATCGCTTTCACTTTTTCTGGCCAATGATCAAGCAAAGCTAGATCCTTTTGAAGAGCGCTTGCATACTTAGTGATCCCAATGAACCATTGCTCCAAGGTACGCTTCTCAACTTTAGCACCCGATCTCCAGGACCTGCCCTCCGAGTCGACCTGCTCGTTAGCCAACACTGTCTGATCCACAGGGTCCCAATTGATTTCTGCGCCTTTTCTATAGGCCAAGCCATGCTTGAAAAGAAGTGTGAAGATCTTCTGCGTCCACTTATAGTAATCTGGAGAGGAGGTATTGATCTCTTTATCCCAATCAAAATCAGCTAGCATTAGTTCCATTTGATCCTTCATTTTACTGATATTCGTTTCAGTCCAGACAGCAGGATTGATTCCACGCTCGACGGCAGCGTTCTCTGCTGGCAAGCCAAAGGCATCCCAGCCCATCGGATGTATAACGTCGTATCCTTTTAATTTCTTGAAACGAGAAATGACATCACTAATCGTGTATACTCGCTGATGCCCCAAATGTAGGACACCAGAAGGGTAGGGAAACATCGATAGACAGTAAAACAGCTCTCGTTGTTTTGCTGAATTTTGGTTGTCGTTGGATCTTGGAGGTGACTCTTTCCATTTCTGTACCCACTTCTTGTCGATTTCGTTTAATTTGAGCTGTGTTTGAGGATGTGAAGAGGATACAAAAGAGCGAGCAATGCCTAGTGAGAAGGACGCCCTCGTCAATCCTTGTGACATTCGCTCTAATTTTCTAAGACTGTTGTCTAGCGCTATATTTTCAGCCGTTGTCGCGGTAGAATTCTTGATACTATAAGCGCGCAGTGCAGGAATATCGTCTCTTGTACTGCTTCTTTTTCGCAGCCACCTATACCGGTTCCCTGCTCTGGGATCTACTTCGACCTTTGCTTTGCACTTTGCCTCTTTCACGTAAATAAGCCAACGGCCTTAATGAAGAGAATAGGAGATCACAGAGCCCGGAGTATCCAAGAGTATCGAGCTTATTTAGTATGCTCACTTTGATTTCCGAGTAACTCTTCTTGAGCCATTGTGCGTCTGGAGTCTGTTGTAATTGAGCCACTGAATTGGCAGAAAGAGGACCTGGATGCCTGATTGTAATATCCTCAGCTTCATCTTCGAGGATCCATAATATTTCAGCAACAAGGTATGAGAAGCCAGGACTGTGAGACAAGCTTCCAATGCTCTTGAGCTCCATAAGATCGGAGTATGTGAAGAAGTTTAGTCCAGCTAACTTTCTTGCATATTCGGAATCTAAGAACATTCCCTTGTTATGGGAGCCCTCTTCAATTTTGAATGCCAGGTCAAGCCATGTAAGGTTGATGGAGTCCATTATATAAGCATGGCGCAAATGCAAGACCTTGCCATCCTCCTTGAGTTTGAGCGATCGGAGGAACGCAATGAGGCCAAATGCTTCAGAAATCACGAATGGGTGCATCGAAATGACCATCTGGTACATCAACGTAGGACCCGGTATGAGCCATGAAGGCTCATCACCTTCGGCAATCTCGCTTAAATTGACCTTACGAAGGCTTCTGTAAAAGCACAAAAATTCAATTTTTGTTTTTAAAGTAAGCAAGCGCCATCTCACTTCCATGATGCGATTGAGACTTTCACTTATATGAAAAATTATCGGACGTACCTCTTCAAAGAATCCGTACTCACTATGAAGGGTATGCCATTTAATGACCACATTTGACGCCACCTGTAAAAAAATTTGGAGATATTCAGTGTTATTGTCAGCTTCCAATGCTTGAAGCACCTCTTCGAATAACTGCTTGTTTGGTGGAAGTACCTCCAAGAGCATTATGGACCTAATCAAATCAAGCTTGTGGGTTCGTATTGCTTTCAGCATGAGTTCTGTAATCTGATCGAAATTGCCCATCAATGCGAGAGACCTTATTTGATCGAAGGCATGAGTTGACGTCAGTGAATCAAGGGCGTGGAATTGAGAGGCTTGAATTAGCTTCTTAATGACATGCAGATCGTTGTGGCCAAGTGCCAAGTGAAAAATTAAATAGTACTTCCTGAGTCTTTCGTTTGTCATGTTTGTAAAGTTGAACAATGATCCGGGGTTTGCCATGGAAATCTTGTCAAACTCATCGACCAAAGTCCGAAGAGACTCGACCGACCCAATAGATATGGAGTCTATTTCAGATGAAGAAGACAATAAGTCTAGGTCATTGATGCTCTCCACCGCAACTTTCCTCTTTTTGAGAGCTGGTGTGGAAAAAAGATCAAAGAGCCTTTGTACTTTCTCCTTCACTTCCCTGGTCTCCCATGCCACTTCACTGGATGATGATAGACATTTGCTCAAACGTGACACTATATCATGGTTTGGATACAGAATAACAATTGACTTTGCCATTTCCAAGCTTCTGATGTCAGGGCCCCCGCGGAGGTCCAACGTAGGGTGTAGCCGTCTCATATACGCAAGAAGAGCCTTGATATGAGAATCAAATGGGAACCTCACGGCAAAATCTAGTGTAGTTTTGACATGCCAAGGCTTGAGCGATGATAATCCCTGTCCTGTTAAAATGTCTTTTGCTTTTCGTTGTTGAGAAAGCCCAATGATAATTAGAGTTGTGATATTTGATCTCAGGTATTCAAAGGATAGTAAACCAAATAGCAAAGGAAGCAATCTGTGTAGCTCTACAAACAATGCCCTGCCAAACAAGTGCAGCCCGCAAATCAACCATTCCAAAAGCAAATTTTGTGTGTTAGGCGGTAGTCTCTTCAGCTTAAACTGCTTTCCATCTTTGAAGTATACTTCGGACACGCCAATTGCACCTAGTATTCTGCAAATGACATCAGTTGATACCAAATACTCTCCATTTGGTACGAGACATTCCGAGATCAAACTCAGTCTGAAAGAGTTTCGTAACGAGTAGTCAAAAACGATATCTAGTACCATGTTTAGCTCTGGCTCAGTGAGCCCTTCTTGCAGGGCAATGCGCCTCAATTTCTCAAGAGCTTCCTGGCTTTCAGATGATCTCTCGAAAAGCTTCCTTAGATTTTCAGAAACTTCATCCAGTTGATGCATCTCTGTGGAAATAGGTGTGATGGAAGGTTGATGTAAACAAAGCATCACCTGCATGAATACGTTGGAAGGAAGCGAAGATGGTGGAGGATGATACCTTTGGGCCTTTTATAGAAAGACTTCCAATTGATGTTATTTGTTTATGTTTTAATTGTGTCAACGTAATTATATTAGATCTACTTTAGACTGGATTTGTTACACTTTTCCGTTCCCATCGCCAGTATTGTGGTAATCTATATAACGCGATAGACTAGCGTCGCGTTCAAAGACACCAGTAACTCTGTATTTGACTCTAGATGAACCTTGGGTTTATCTTCAAATCTCGTTTCGCCTGGCTCAGATCCCTCCTGCCTCTCTGTACCAGCGCACACCACGGTCAAAGCTCACCACGCAGAGACCCTCATTGGAATCACCACCAGCTCCAGCTCTAATTCCTCTATTGATGAAGGCAACGCCACTGCAAACACTGCTATCTATGCTTTCGTCGTGTTCAGTGTTTTCCAAGTCAGTGACGTTGACCTGAATGGTAGCTTCACGTTCACGGCTTTCAATATTCCATACCCTTATGCATTTGTCGAATCCACAACTGGCTAGAAGCAGGCCGTCTTCATTGAAATCAAGACCCATTATCCACCCCTCATGTGCAAACCCTCCGACAGTAGTTTTGGCTGAATGTGACGACGTGGTTAACGAACCCACACTCTCGCCGTACTCCACATCGTAAAGCGTGATCAGACCGGCAGACTGGTTGTCTCTGGCAACAGCCAAAAGTGAACCACCAGGAGAGAATTCAAGAACACGAGGAACTGAGCTAGACCCTATGTTCTCGGCGATCTGAAGGTCGGTCGAGTAAAAAGTAAACAATGCTTTGAGACCATGCAAACTGAATACAGCAACATCGCCGGAAGTGTAACCCACAGCTACAAGGCCCTCAGGTCCTTTTGACACGCCCAAGGAGTTTGGAAATGAAGCATTGTTGACTGTGATGTGAAGCTCGCCTAGTAACAGAGAGATAACGATCTGTATCTTGCCATCTTCATCCTTGACATTTAAAGCATACACTGCAGCCAGGCCACTAGCTTTTGTGGCAATGAACATATCCTGCTTTGACTTTGGGTCTTTGTAAAAGCCAGGCGTCCAGAAGTTAGCTTTAAATGTGGATCCGGTGGGTAATTCGGTGAAGGTTTCAAGGTCATCGTTGACGTAGTAGCGAAACCTGATGGAGCCATCGAAACAGGCAAAAGCCAACAAGACAACCTTGTTTGTCAGATCTGGGGGAATATTCTGGTATGCAGCAACATGGTGAATGCCGATCGGGTCTATCAATTTCCTCACAACATGCTCCGATGGATTGTGGACTTCGTCTTTCTTGTTATCCCAGAAAGCCGCGTAGCCGTCACTGGAAACCGTGACAGTGTATTTGTCTGTCATAGCCACCCCCAGAATATCCAGCTGGTGGGCGTGTGACGCCGTGACTGTCAGAATATACTGCTTTCCCATGTCTAGATATATTTACTTTTGTCGTGTAGTCGAGGTACTGTGAGACAAGTAGTATGCGACACTAGTTAACGTAGACTGCGCACACACCATTCTATAAGGGACAATATAGAAAATCCACCCATATATATGTAGCCCTCTAAAATAGAGGAAGAGTTTAGACTAGAAGCCTTCTTCTGCTTCCAAAAGTAGTCATGGCTTTCAACACATGTATAACATTCCCTTTTACTTGTCCCTCTATGCTGGTTGTTTTCCACTATAAATGGCTGCGAAAAAGCTGCGAATCACAGATCCCTCCCATTCTCTTCTTCTTTCACTTCATGTTCAAAAAAATTTTTAGACCGCCGTCTTCTACCTCTAAGAAAGTGGACCAAGGCGAACAAGGGTCACCCCTTTCGGCCGACATTGAGCAAGTCCCTCCTGAGCAGAAACCATTGTCGACAGACATGGCAGCCTCCTCGGAAAAGGAACCTCCACAGCCACATAATCTCTCTCAGTTCTCTAGCGTTGAAGCCTTCGACATCAGCATCGAAGATTTTGACCCTTACTCTGAGCCTCAGAAGATGCGTCGCTCCAAGAGCTTCTCTTATCAGCCTGCCTCTAAGGAGGAGCTTGGATTCAAATTGCCTAGGAGCAAGTCGGTGCACTTTGCTGAGCTTGCTAGACCTTCGACTGTCAGAGGACCTTCTGCAGATGAAGCGTCACTGAAGTACTCTTCAAGTGTCGACGAAGACAAGGGGAAGCCCGCTATTCCCCAGACTCTTTTGGGCATTCTTCTGACCGGAGCTTCCAAGCTGATCTTCAATAAGAAAAGTACTGTTGTGGACTTAGAGACAGAAGGGGAAAAAGATGCCGAGGGGTCATTTGAAAAGGTTGTTTCAAAGAAATGCCCGACTAGCCCAGTGATCGTTGACGAGGTTGCCCTTCAGAAAATTGGCACTCAGTCAGACAAAATACCAGAAAACAAGGATCATGATCATAGCGAAGATGTATATAACAAACTTTCTACAGTTTATCTGAAGTACTTTTCAAGTTTGAAGTTGGATGCTGTCGACCTTGATGGGCTTGTTGCTAGCATTGACTCGGGAATCGAGAATGCTGTCCAGGAGACACGCTTCTGCAAGGACCTCCTTCGGGCCGCCGAGCATAAAGCCAAAGATGCTGAAGAGGAGGCTACTGGTTGGAGGAATTTGTTTGAAGAACGAGACAAACAACTTGAAGATCTCGACAAGCGGTCCAAAGAAGACTTCGCCAACCTCAAGAGGCTTCACGAAGAAAAGGTGAGAGAGGTAACAACTCAAAACTCCCTTGTCGATGACCTGACTCACCAGCTTAAAGCTATCGACAAAGATAGTGCTGATAACATCAAGGATCTCAACAATAGGATTCATGTTCTTGCGAATGATAGAGATAGCTATGAAGCCAAGATGAGAAAGATGACGCAAGAGAGAGATGCCCTTAAAAGAGAGTTAGAAGAGATTGAAGGTAAGCTAAGGGAAAACATGAAGATGAAGAACCTGGAAATAAGCAGGTTGAGAAGTAGCAACGAAGCTTTGAAATCGGGAAAAGAGCTTGCGGATATCTCTTCCAAGGTAACTCATGAGCTTGAGTTGCAATTGCAAGAGTGTACCAATACAATAGAGAGATTAGAAGTCTCCAACGAAGAGTTAAATAGGGCGGTGGACATTAAGAATTTTAGAATTGAGGAATTGTTGGCATCGAGGGGCAAGTTGGAGGACTTAGTCTCAGTTCAGGAGGAGAAATTGAAAAACTCGATGTGTGAAATGGCTCGCTTCGGAGACTTACTTGAGAATTGTCAGGACGATGCTTTACAAATGAGATCAAAGAACGAGCGGTTGCAGTCGGAGAAGGAGGATATGCTCCGGACCATGGAATCGTTGGACAGCCGTATTAGCGAAAACTCTAAGGAGCTCCTATTGGCAAGAGTCCAAGGTGAAGATGCCTCAAAGCAACTCCAAAGCGTCACTCTCAAAGCTAATGACAAATACGCCGAGTACCGTAACGAGGTGGAGAGATTGACAGGAGAAAACAAGAAGCTCGAGGATGAGCTCACAAAGAAAATTTCGTTGAATCATGACCTCAATGCCGATATCAAGAGGCGTAAAAAGCACTTTACAGTGTGCCTTGATTGCCTCAAGAAAGTCAGTTGGTCTAACGACTTCGCAGTGGAGGCCTTGAGGAAGTTACTCAAGAACACTTACGAAACCTTGGCACCTGCCTTTCCCCACGGCTCAATCTCAGAATTTGCCCAAAACTACTATGAAGTCTTCAGAATCAATAGTTTTACTCCCCGCAATCTGCTGGTCATTGCAAACCTTTCTACCTCCATCGTCGAAGTAATGAGGCAGGTTGTTTCTACCCACATCGATGTGAGACAAGCGTTAGAGGAGGAGAGGCTGATTCGGAAAGGGTACCAGAAAGATGCATTGTCTGTCATTTCCAAAATCACAAAATACTACACCACACAGGGGGACGTCTCTCTTGTCTCAAGAGCAAAAAGCACTGCTAAGTTAGTTCCGAAAAGTATCGACCAGACTTTCTGTCTTGAGGACATCATTCGGTCCAAGAAAGCCAAGGAAGGTACAGGTGACCTTTCTAGGTGATAAGAGGTCAGCTCTGGTTCAAATCTATGTATTTATCAATTTTTGTTTTTATTGTCAAGGTTCGTGTTTTTCCCATTGTCCTCATGTAAGGTTTATAAAGCTCTGACCTGGCTGTAAATTGGCTGCGAAAAGCTTATAGGCTTTGTAACCCCGTTTCATTTCACATCCGTAAAATTATCTACAAACCCATAAAGTGGATATTCGACCAAAGCTACATTAGAATCTTATGCAATACAACATCCTCAACAGATTGCCAGAAGCAGGTGTCAAAAACTGGTATCTGGTACTAGGTGCTAAGTCGAACCAGATGTGGGCCATGGCCCACCTGCTGCACACCAAGGAGCTGCCGACGCCACCAACACCACAGGGGATCCTGGTACGGGAGGAAAATGGCACTAAAAGAGTATCCACAGCAAGAAGGAAAAGAGATACAGTGAAGATGATATTCTCAAGTTGGATGTCATCTTGTAGTGTCACGGGCTCTGAGCAGTGTGGAGCAGTAAATGATGCCGGTTCAAAGATAGTGCCCCAGAACTCCAAAAACAGGAGACTTGTCACTAAGGAGGAGAAATTCGCAAGAGCCGTCAAAGAGTCGTCTATTCGTGAAAAGCAGCAGAGTTTCTTGAGCCCCGGTAAAATAGGGAGGGGCCTCACCACCACGGAGGTTAGTATGATAAACTGCGGGAACAGCTCAATAGGGCCCGGAATTAATAATGGGCAACCAAGTTGAGCCATATATCAATTGATAATTAGCATTTTGAACAAAAATTCGATAGATGTTTTGCAGTTGTGTGGACCCCTAGAAGCTTATAGTCGGTGCATCCTGCATTCTGTGAGGGTACATTTTGATGATTCTTCACCACCTTTATACGTAAGATCGTTCATCAACAACACCAAATGCCGTCATTTGGACAGTCATTGGCAAGTAGCAACTCTTTTCGACACTTTCCTCACAAAAACATATCCTGCTTTGCCAACAGGGATGATCTGGAATTGTTTTTTGCTTCGGGTGGGACACTCGTCGCTGTCGACTTGACTACAAAAACGCACCCATACAAGGTGTTGGACATTGGAGCGACGTACGAGATTAGAGAGATCAAGCTCAATCCTATCAAGACCTTATTGGCGTTGATCTGCTTGCAACATGTGATAATTGTTGATTTGAAAGACATCCCTTATTCTGATCCCAATGCTTCGTGGCAACCGCTCAAGTTCGTCGTTGGAGGGTCAGACGAGGACTTCTTGTCTGCAACGTGGCATCCTGCTAATAGTACGTCCACAGAGATCGTGGTGCTAACGAAACTGCGAATTCAATCCTTCGACATTTTCTCTTTCAATCATTATAAACAATTCGACAAATCACTTGTTGAGCTTGGCATAAAAGATGGTGCCACTTCGATAGCATTCGGCTCTTCCTCAAGCTTACCAGGCTCTTTGACTCTTTATGTTTGTACATCAAGTGGTCATATTCACTGCATCTACCCATTTTTGCACAAGCAGAGAGCTATCAGAGCAACCATAGCCTCAATAGATCTGTTTGTCGCTGAAACACAGGAACTTGTCGACTCCATATTGCCAAAATACCCTCCTCGAGTCACTGCAGGGCACCCTTCGATCAATGACTTGTTGACACAACTCAATTTTGCGACCCATCTCAAAGAGCAAGCGAGTTCTTTGCTGTGGCCGTCCTCAAATTCTCAAAAATTTCTTTGTTTAAAACCCATGGAGATTGGCAGCTTCACAATTGGTCCTTTAGCGCAGGTGCCCAAAGGTTCGAAAATTATACTGACTGAAAGCTCAGAGTCGATTATCGTTGCCTACAATGATACCTCTTCTCAATTTGAGATTGCATATTTGGCTCAGTTTAGCCCACTTATCATGACTATGACATACGACATATCTAGACCTGAACAAGCTAACGGTAAGTCTAATGCAATGAAAAAATCGGACGGTTCGAAGTATGTGAGGCCCAATAAAGGCTTTGGTTTTGTGGTGGATTCAGACGACGAGGCAGACACAAATGATGAAACACAGCTTCAAGAATACAACAAAAACTGGGAGTTTTATGAACTTAAAATAAAATGCATGAAGTTCATTTTAAACTTTGGGAAACTCACAGTTTTGGCCAGTGAGGCGTATCACAAGAAACTGCAAAACCCTCTGCATATCAAAGCCATAAGCAATGGCAGGCTAGTAATTGGTGCTGGCACTACAATCCTATTGGCTGACTATAATGAATGGTTATCGAAGCTTAGGAGTGATTTCCCTCAGGGTGCAGAGAAGTTTACGTGCTCTAAGTCGATATTCACCACCGATGAAGCAATCAATGCTTTTGATCTCATTGATGACACGATAGCGGGATCTGGTATTCATATACTTGCTGAGCTAGTTGGCGGAGGAGTTATTGTTGCTCCAATCCATACCCACGAGCACAAGAAAGTTCATCCCAGACCAAAAGAAAGTATGAGCAGCAGGTTCACACCCACAACTATTCGTGAAGGCGGCATTTCGTGTCTGGACTTGAAGAAGCTAATACCTGAAATGTCAAACTCTCCACCGAAGTTTACCAGTAACCTGAGAGACGCGTCTGATCTACTTGCTTTGACAAAAATCTCAGATTTGATGAGGTCAAGAGTGTTCCAGCTCTCCAAATTCATTGTTGCTCTCAATTGCAAGCTAGAGATTCAGCAGCAAAGAAACAGTTTCCATGGTGAGAAGCTTTCATCTTTCAAAGTGATCTCTAATTACATTACTAGAGAAGCCCAATACAGTTCTCAAATAAAAAACTTGAAAGATCGTCAGATGCAGCTTGAAAGCCGTGCAAAGAAAGCATACTTAAGCATAATTAACCGCCTTGAAGCTATCAAGCAATTAAGACAAATGCCGCTTTCCAACGCAGAACAATCGTGGTTCCGTGAATTGAATGAACTCGCGACAAAATTGAAAAGCACATCCGAGCCTGAAGGCTTCGGCACTAGACTTCAGGCTTTCGTCAAACAGTCCAAGCAGTTGATAGAAACACTCAAGCAGTCGCCTCCCACTGATCAACTAGAGCGTAGCATGTACCTGTTGCTGTTGAATAATAACGTTCTCAACGTGGGACAGCATCTACTGACACAGGCACAACTTATTGAACTGGTCAAGGAGAGACTTCGAAAAAGCATTGAAAGCTTGCAAATAGTGACTGGCGTTTAATCAGAGTGCATTTCTAAAAAAATATTTACTCAAGCTTTCTTTTCAAAAACGTCAAGATAGAGTTGGCGCAATATTGATTCAGCCATGACTCAATATCGCCGTAAGCAACACTCTCAGTAATAAAGAAACCGATATGAACTCCATCAATGTCAATGGCGATGTTTTCCGGATGGTTCTTTGTAAGCTCTGCCTGCTCGCACCATCTCAAGATCTCATCGGTAAGGACTTCGTGGTCACCAAATTGCACGAGTAAATTACCTTCCTTAATTGGAGCAATGTTTTTCCAGTCCACCTTATCTGAATTCAACTCTATATTGACCACTGGTGAAGCATGCAAAAACTCATCGCCACCAATATATACATTACCCAAGTAGCTTGTCATGGCGTAGTTAAAAAAGTCCACCTTATCGAACCTTTTGAAGCTTCCAGAGAATTCTTGCTTTGAGAGATTGAGATATGGAGAAATAGCAATCGAGGCCACAGGCCATACGACATCTTGGTGTTTGCTTCGCTTATGGAGATAATTGAGGATATTGAGAACAAGGTTTCCTCCCGCCGAGTCTCCCATAATGACAATCTTGGTGTAGCCATCCGCAACTAACTTCTCATAAAGACTCACGGCCTCATTATATTGAGTAGGGTATGTGTAACCCAAAGGAGTCAATGAATAATCTGCCACCAAGATCGAAAGGTCCACACCATACCTCAATTTGTAGGCTTCATACAAGTTGGCCATTCCCTGAGCTTGGTTGTCCAGCATTTGGATTGCAAAACAACCACCATGGAAGTAAAGCACAATGGGAGATTCCTTTGAGTCAATGTTTTTGGTGAGCCAACGGCTTTCACAAATGAAGTCTTCCTTATCGGTGTACTTCTCGTTGAATCCGGGCAATCGACCAAGGGCCTTCGACATGCTCAGTAAAAGCTTGGACACTGGCACATAGGCGAGTTGCAAATCCTGAACTCTGAGAGCACAGCCCATGTGCTGACAGAGGCCGTTGTGCAACGTCTTGACTAAAGATTTCTTTGCCGTGGCATTGGTGAAGACTGTGCCCACAGTGTAGAATTGCAAGGTAAGGTATAGCAATTTCAAAGGCAACGTCACCAATCCGAATATGAGTGACAACGAAGGAGCCATTTTACAATAGTTGTACTTGAAGACTTGAAGTACCGGCTGTTGCTAGTTCTCAATAGGGGTACGCATCCTAGCAAGTAGACAAGTTCTTGCGCATGGCACCGCATTGGCCGCACCTAATCAGCAGACTGGACATAAGGTACCACAAATCATTTAGAAGCAGATATCTGGACAACAAAAATGGTATTGACACAGCCTCCTGGTTCAGTGCTGATCTTCATTTTCTGTAGTTTTTTTACCACTTTCAAGAGTGAATGGATGTAGGTGGGGACCATGTAATTGTCTGCAAACTTGGAGAGCACTAGGACGGAGGTGGAGGAGGAGGTGTTTTGGTTGATTGAAGAGCAGGTGGAGGTGGGGGAAGTGCTGACAGGGTTGCTTCGCTTGAAGGAGGAGGTGGGGGAAGATTTCCAGATGGTGGTGGGGGTGGTGGTATACTAGCACCTGAAGGAGGTGGAGGAGGTGGAGGCGGTTGGGACACTGTGGCAGGGGGAGGAGGCGGAGGAGGTGTAGATCGTTGCTGAGTACCAATTTGAGATATTGTCGCCGGTTTCTGACGCTTCCAAGGAGGAAGCTCTTCTTCACGGCCTCTCTTTTCGGCCCTTGGACTGTAGGAGTCTGTTTCACCTCTAGAGGAAGCCCTTCCCTCCTGAATACCCAGGCTCGGGCTATTGAAACTGCGAGAAGAATTTGCACCCTCTCCATTTCTCAACTTACAATCTCTGGAGTAATGACCTACCTTTCCACAAAAACGACATACAACCAGTGTGATATCTTTCATAGGAGGTTTTCTCTGGCCAAGCACTTCTGGAGGAACAAACGGCTTGGTCTCTCGAAGAGTACCATTGAGAACCGCTAGCTCACGTAGCTGGTCTCTCTTCAAATCATTTTGTCCTACTGGTGACAGAATTGCCTTGTCCATCACCTCATTTGCCAACTCTATAGCTTTCTGGATCTTTGCCGTCTTGTCTGCCAGGATCAATACGTGCAAGTCGTCTTCCACTGGAGCGCCTCCTCTGCCATCAGTGATACTCTTTCCGTCTTTCACAGAGCCCTTTCCTCTGATGGCTAGTTTCGCTCCACTCTTCTCCTCAAGTTGACGTAGCGTGTTCCCTCTAGGTCCTAGAAGTAGACCCACAAAGTTAATATCAGGATACTCTTTGTTTGGAATATAGAGCTTTTCACTTGTCTTCTCTGGGCGGCGGTAATCCACAGGAGGGTCGTAGTTTTTAATGGTTGTTGCTGCAAGCTCCACCAAAACATCTCTTTCTTTCTCAAGTTGACCTCTGATGCGTGCTTCTCTAGTGTTTGTTCTATTACCGCTCAGATCGTACTGAGGTGGTGGAGATGGATCACGCTTGAAGCTTTGCACTCTGCTCAGAGGTAAAACATCCACCAAACTGGTTCTGTTTCCTCCTCCCAAGCGTAGATAGTGCAGAATCTCTTCTACACGAAAGTATCTTTGGTAGGCATCGATCTGTTCTTGGGTCAAGTGACCGGTGATAATGGTGTCCAACTTCTCTGTTCCGAATTGTACAGTTCGGCATTTCGTACCTCCCCACTTAGTTGGTCGAGACATGCCTGAGGGAAGTAGTGTATCTATGTGATGAAGTGGTGATAAAGTGCTGACTACTATGTCTGGGGTTTTTCGCGATGCTCAGCTCTGAGCCGTACTATAATAACCCTACTGAGAGTGATGAAATTAAAAAACTAGATGAGGATTGAAAGACTTTTTTTTGATACACTTTGCTCAAAGTCTACAGAATTAACTTGAATTCATTTTAAGTAGTGTCTATACTTCTGTGAACTCAGGGGTTCTTCATCGATGGCTGCAAAACTCAGACTCCTCAGTGAAAACAACCCATCTCACATTCAAATAAGCCGACAAAACTCAATATAACGTTTTCGAAGTTCACATTGAGACTCTCAAGTAACTCCTCATATGATTCAGTCCACACCGTAATTGGATGCAAACTCTGCGTTGTGTCCAGACTAAAAACTAACCCTGCAACCCAAGTATATGAATTGACCTTTCATTCAATTTCGAACTTCTTCAATGAAAGATAGTTATCCTTCAACACTACCTCTGGTAAACAGAAGAACACTGAGTACCTCCCATCCAGCCTTCCTATGTATCACTGTCTCCACGAGCCATCCTCGACTTCTCATGATGGAAGCAACTTCCTCCGGTTTGTTTCTCGCACAAAATAGTATGAAAGCAATTCCACCTGGCGCTAAGTGGTCGTCTAAATGGTCCAAAACCTGCCATGTGACCACCATTCCGTCGGGACCTCCTAGGAGCGCCAAGTCGAGCCATGTGTAGTCGCTGTCTGTCTTCGGAATCTCAGGAACCTCTTCGGCTGGAACGTAAGGCGGATTGAATAAGAGAATGTCTATAGCTTTTTCTCTTATGCCAGACATTAGGCTCATCTGGAGAACAGAAACAGACCCAGAAGCAGTTTCTGCCTTATTCTTTCTGAGTGTGGCTCGTATCGTGGAGCATGCTGTAGGATTGACATCAGTAGCTAGGTATAAAGCTTCAGGAAATATATGCAATTTGAGGAACGCCGTGACGACACCTGAGCCGGCACCTATTTCACAGACCACTGGACATGTATATTTCAGCTGCAAAGGCTCCATCACTTTCTCGAAACAGTCTAGTAGGAGAAATGAGTCCTCTGCTGGTTCATACACATTGTCGTCCACAGCAACTTCCGGAGTTGGAAGCATTGTAGGATTATTGAAGATGGAAGATCGCCTGCTCCAGCTTCTTCGGAGAGTGCACTTAATATACTCATTGCGATGCTCAACTCAAGGCCAAGAAGCGATGGAGGAAATACATGCCCAGCGGAAGCAATAAAAATGAATATGCAAGGCTGGGTCTTATGAAATCCTGAATCAATTTTGCAGTACTGCAACCAGGGATAGTATGCTACAATTTGGTTTGGCTCAATGTTAGTACATTCTGCTCTCTCAACATTTTGTCAGGCCTTTCGCAGCCAAGCTAGCACTAATCAGTAGAAAATAAAGAGAATATAAAGACAACTTTGAGCTATTCAACAAAACATCTACACTCTGGATTCTTATCCCGTATTTTATGTTCGATATATAGATAATGCAATACAACTTTATTACGTTACTACGGCACCGTATATGAGCAGCGCAGGACCATGAAGAATCGTCTCCAATTGTACCCCATGTTCAGGAGAGGGCCACAGTAACGACCCAAGACTTGCATCACATAAAAACCTGAATGCTTTTTTCATTTCTCCAAGATGCTTGGACGCCATAATTGGCGTCTTCAGAATATCTTCCCTTGTCGGCCTCGTGACTTTCCACACGTGCCCAAGATATGCACCTGTTGCCTGCACCAGGCATCGCTTCATCTCATCAGCAAAAAAAAAAAGTTCCAGTGTACCAACCTTCATAAGCCTAGATCACCACATCATGGGGGCCCAATTTAGGACTCTCGAACGTGAGCAGAGGTTCAAGAACCCTCCCAAAGATAAATCGGCCTTCCCACTTCTAGCGGACGCCGTGGCGCCTCACATCGGCTCCTTCAATGCCCTCACCGAAGGGCCTGGAGGAGGCCTTCTCAACTTAGGTGTCAAGGATATTGGCACCAAGACGATATTTGATTCGACGGATGAATTGAGACTAGGCAACAAGCTTGAAATCAGAGTGGACTCTGTCCAGTTGGCTAAACCTGCGGTGCCTCCCACAGATAAGCTTTCAGTAAATCGAAAGACTTTCCCCTCAGAGTGCAGAGAGAGAATGACCACCTACAGAGGTAAGTTGATGTTGAAGGTAACGTGGCTGGTGAATGGAGGAGAGGAGGTCTCCGAAATCCGTGATGCTGGTCAGGTGCCTATTATGCTCAATACCAACAGATGTCATTTGGAAAGATTGTCTCCAAACGAGCTAGTCGCTGCCAAAGAGGAAAGTGACGAGTTGGGAGGTTACTTCATTGTGAATGGTATCGAAAAATTGATTCGTATGTTGATTGTCCAAAGAAGAAACCATCCCATGGCTCTTATTCGTCCTTCGTTCGGTAACAGAGGTGCATCTTACACGAAGTTCGGATGTCAGATTAGATGTGTTCGGCCGGACCAGACTTCCCAGACCAATGTTTTACACTATTTGAAAGATGGAAATGTCACCTTCAGATTCTCGTGGCGTAAGAACGAGTACTTGGTGCCAGTAGTGATGATCTTGAAGGCATTGATGGAGACCAACGACAGAGAAATTTTCGACGGAATTGTTGCTTCCGATACTTCCAACTCCTTCTTGACTGATCGTCTCGAACTTTTGCTTAGAACCTACAAAACCTACGACCTTTACTCGCAAAAGGAGACCTTGGCATACTTGGGTGATAAGTTCAGAATCGTTCTCGATGCTCCCGCAGACATGTCAGACATAGACGTCGGAAAGGAGCTCATCAAGAAGATTGTTCTCGTTCACTTGCCTAAAAATGCAGACAAGTTCCGCATGTTATTGTTCATGATCCGTAAGTTATACACCTTGGTTGCCGGCGATTGCTGTCCTGACAATCCAGATGCTACTCAGCATCAAGAGGTCTTGTTGGGTGGGTTCCTTTACGGGATGATTATTAAAGAGAAGATCGAAGAGTACTTACAGAACATCAAAGTTCAGATCACTTCGGACATCAACAGAGGAAACAGAGTGAATTTCAATGACAGAAAGTACATGTCCCGTGTCTTCATGAGAGTAAATGAGAATGTGGGTCAAAAATTGCAATATTTCCTCTCTACCGGTAATCTTGTTTCTCAGTCGGGCTTGGACTTGCAGCAAGTGTCTGGTTATACTGTTGTTGCTGAAAAGATTAACTTCCACAGATTCATCTCCCATTTTAGAATGGTTCATAGAGGTTCCTTTTTTGCGGAGTTGAAGACAACAACTGTCAGGAAGTTGTTACCAGAATCTTGGGGTTTCTTATGTCCTGTGCACACACCCGATGGTTCTCCATGTGGTTTATTGAATCACTTAGCTCACAAATGTAAGATTTCAACAGAAGATTCCGACGTTTCTCAAATACCTATTGCGTTGGCTAAGTTGGGTGTCTCGCCCGCTCATACTTTCGCCGCGGGGCCCAAGATGTGCTGTGTTCAATTGGACGGTCGTATTGTCGGCTGGACTACTCACGAGCAGGGTAAGATCGTGGCTGAATCCTTGAGGTACTGGAAAGTCAATGGTCAAAAGGGTTTACCTCTCGATTTGGAAATTGGTTACGTTCCTCCGTCTTCCAAGGGTCAGTATCCTGGTTTGTTTATTTTCAGCGGCCGCTCCAGAATGATGAGACCAACGAAGTATTTGCCATTGGAAAAGGAAGATATCTTGGGCCCATTCGAGCAAGTTTACATGAATATTGCTGTCACCCCGCAAGAGATTGAGCCTAAAATCCATACACACGTTGAGTGGGCTCCAACCAACATTTTGTCTATTTTGGCTAATTTGACTCCATTTTCTGACTTTAACCAGTCGCCTAGAAACATGTATCAGTGTCAGATGGGTAAGCAAACCATGGGTACGCCGGGTACCGCATTGGTTCACAGATCAGACAACAAGCTCTATAGACTACAAACTGGTCAGACACCTATTGTGAAAGCAAATCTATACGATGATTACGGTATGGACAACTTTCCCAACGGTATGAACGCAGTTGTTGCTGTCATTTCTTACACTGGTTATGATATGGATGATGCTATGATTATCAATAAGTCTGCTGATGAAAGAGGCTTTGGCTACGGTACAGTCTACAAGGTTGAGAAGGTCGATCTTTCTACATCCCGTAAGAGAGGTGACCCGATCATTCAGCACTTAGGTTTCGGCGATGATGACTATCCAGAGGCATGGAAAGAAAAGTTGGATGACGATGGATTGCCAATCATTGGTGTTCACGTTGAAGAGGGCGACCCAATCTGTGCATACTATGATGACACTATAGGCAAAACTAGGGTTAAGACGTACCATTCGAGTGAGCCTGCTTATATCGAAGAGGTCAAACTCTTGGCTGACGAAACAGGGGACTCAGAATGTCAACAGCTCACCATCAAATTTAGAGTTACTAGAGCACCATTGATAGGAGATAAGTTCTCTTCGAGACACGGTCAAAAAGGTGTTTGTTCTAGAAAATGGCCACAGATTGATATGCCTTTCTCCGAGAGTGGAATCCAGCCTGATGTTATCATTAATCCTCACGCTTTCCCATCTCGTATGACCATCGGTATGTTTGTCGAGTCTCTTGCCGGTAAAGCTGGTGCCATGCACGGTATTGCTCAAGACTCTACTCCATGGACATTCAGTGAAAGTGATACCCCCGCTGACTACTTTGGAGAACAGTTGAGGAAGGCTGGCTACAATTACCACGGTAACGAACCGATGTATTCTGGTGTTACCGGTGAAGAACTTCGTTGCGACATTTACATCGGAGTCGTCTACTATCAGAGATTGAGACATATGGTCAACGACAAGTTCCAGGTGAGATCAACCGGACCTGTCAACTCTTTGACTATGCAGCCCGTCAAGGGTCGTAAGAGAAACGGTGGTATCCGTGTGGGTGAGATGGAAAGGGATGCCTTGATTGGTCATGGTACATCCTACTTACTTCAGGACAGATTGTTGAATTGTTCTGATTATACTCAAACACCAATTTGTCGTACATGTGGCTCTTTGCTAAATACCCAGATGTCTGTCCCACGCATTGGAACTTTTGCGTCTATTAGATGCCGTGGATGTGCTGAGAAATTCGAGACTTACGCCAAAAGCGGACAGCAAGTAAATGAAGCTGATATTTGGGAGGACGGACTGGGTACTAAGTTTGTGGGCGGCGACAATACAACGACTGTTGCCATTCCGTTCGTTTTGAAATATTTGGACTCGGAGTTAGCCGCTATGGGTATCAAGATGAGGTACAATGTTGAACCTCAATAATTTGCATTGACATTCACAAGTATGTGAATTTAGAAATAGGATAAACAATACACGCATTTATACACGAAAGTTATCAAGTAGCATTTGACAACTTGATGTACTGACATATTGGCACGTTCCAATTACACATCATCAAACCAAGTAAAAGATTTCCTCCGAGAACCCACCAAGAAGCTTCTTAATAAGCTTGAGGATTTGATCAAGCTCTTTTGTGATTGTCGATGTCACCAAAAGATAAGAGTACAAAAGCACGTAGTCTTCATTAGAGAGCTGAAGATCATCACTCATTGATTTGGACCTTACCTCACTAAGCTTAAGAAGCATTCTGTTCCTAGCATGTTCGGTGGATGCGGGCTTCGATGGAAGCGGGAAGCCAAGTGCTAGAGCACTTGCAATCATATAAAATATCAAAAATATTCGATGCTCAAGCTCTTCACGCTCATTTTCGATGTACTTGAGTACAAACTCCTCATTTTGTGACAACCACGGATCAACTTCGATCATCAACTTGATATTTTGAAAGGCATCTAAGATGTTTGATGTGCTCCTTAAGAGATCCTCATAAGTTTTTTTAGGGAAGCTTCCCTTTAGTCGCAATTCCAAAGGAGCCTGTTTAAGCAATGTTTGACATTCCGAAAGGAGGTTGCTTGTACCTCTGTAGTCCTTGAGGCCGACAAGTCTGGGAGGATGATGATCAAATGTTTTATATTCCAAAGGGTCACTATTCCATATCACACCCATGCGTAGCCATAACACAGTAAGTCCAGACTTAAGGCGTTTTCTAGCACTGTTAGGAAGAAAACAAGTTGCAACAAACAACGCCCAGACGATACCAATTGACACCGACACAAATCTGTGGTAGGCGATTTCCCAAACTATGGGCTTCTCGCCCCCTTCGTAATCATCCTCCGAGTCTTTTTGAGTCATGCTGTATGAATAAAGGGCAGTCAAGTTATATGTCAAAAGTATGAACCGGCCAAATGGATTGTTTTTCTTCCAGTAGATGATGATGCGGAAACATGGTATCGAAAGAAGAAATCCGGTAGTCGCTAGGGCGAAAACATTACCGTCAGTCAAATCCCAAACTACCCAAGCTATGAAAGCTCCAAGGAATGTTCCGATAAAACGCCACTTTGCTGTCATGGTTGTGCCGCCTAATGATTTGCTCATCATGATGCAGTATATCACTAACGCCCACTCCAATCGCCAAATAACAAAATGATCCTTTGTTTGTGGTAAAAATGCAAATATCGATATGCAAAATGCTCCAACACCTACGCGAAGACCAAATTGGATGTCCACTCTTCGAAAAAAGTATAATGACTCCCATAGTCGTTTTCTGAAATGATTAATTTTATCCTTCCGGGAGAGTAGGCCAGTGGTTTCTGTTGGTCGAACGCTATTCATTGAGCTGAACTGAGCTTTGAATTCACGGAGTGCTTCGATGAAGTCTGCTTCATATTGCCTTTGCTTTTCATTTGAGTCTCCTTGCTGTCTCCAGAATTTGAGAAAAGACCAGCTTCTAGGCCTGGATTTAGCAACAAGTTCAAAGTGTTCAGTAAGCTGCAAGAACCGAATCAACTCATCGCCATAAAGAGCTAACAACGATGCAAAATTGCCACAACATGCCGTTACCTCCTCCTGATCTGTTTTAAACATCTCATTATCTGGCTTGAAAATGTCTTGCGAGTAAAGCTTCTTGAATGAGTTGGCTTGCTTCTCTTGAAACAACTCCACAGCCTTTCTAAGCGAGTTTTGATAATTCGACGATTTGACGAAGACACTTTGATGCTGATCTCCAATATACTTACGCTCAAATGGAACAGCACTTAAAACCTCCTTCACGGTAAACACAAACAGCTTGATCGATGGGGCCAAGTAGAAGACAAACAAGTCAAAGAGTTGATTAGGATACATTGCAGTTTGGTCAGTATCTTCTGTCTGATGATCGCCACTAGCATTGGGCAACTTGATTAAATTATCCACCGACATAGACACGCGTATTTCGCCTGATCGATAGCTGTCAAGACTTTTGCTTGAACAAGCATCAGAGACTCTATCCTCTCCGTTTACATCTTCCGTGTCTCTGTTATCTCGGTCTTGCTCGTGAAGAAGTTGCCATTGCATCTCAAGAGACGATCTCAAAGCCTGCAAATGGCTTGTAAGAGAAATGGTGGCATCCACAATTTTACTGTAGCTGGAGAACTCCGCTTCTTTCCCCACCCAGCGTAGCTCATACCCTGCCTCCTCTAAGCTACCCTGTAGATCATTGGCCTTCTTTTGTAGCTGGGAGAAGATCTCCATGTCTTTCTGAGTAAGTTTCTCGCCATGCAAGAATCGATATGTGGTCACAGATAAGAGCAGGGACATAATGTTAAAACTATCGTTCAAGGACTTTCGTAGCGTCTTGACTGCACTCTTGGGCCAAAGAATATAGCACGTCGCTACAGAAACACAAGAACCCACAAACACAACTTGAGAAGTAGACAATAACCTCTTTAAAGGAATGACTGAGGAGTTAAGAGCACCCTCCTTTACAATACAAGTTACCAAAGAAATTGACGTCAAAGAACATGCGGTGTTGAAAGGTTGTTTGTTAACTTTTTGCTTCATGAATGCAATGAATGCAAGGCCAACGGAACTGATGATGAGGTCGATACCAAAACTTATCTCATCTTCGCCATTATTGAAGAAGAAAGTCGACGTTGAGCGGCACGCAAGTGACACAAACAAACTAAACAACAAGGATATGAGCACGAACATGATCAGCTGGTGCATTGAGCCTTTGGTTCTTGCTGGATGAAAGTAAACAGCTGTGGTTGCAACAACATGCTTGGAATCAGTGGTTCCTAAAAACTTATCGAACGGACTCCAGTACACTCCCATCGATGCCACAAGGTAAGCGACAGAGCATTTGAACACATTTCGAAACTGCTCATCATGATATAACTTGCACGCTCGACGACAAAGCCTCCTGATAAACATATACGAGTAACCGTGGTTATCACGTCCGATGGTACCAGACGTCTCGGAGTACTCAGAGTCTTGCAACGAGTCATCGTGAAACGACTCAAACTCATTACTGAAGAACAGATTCAGTCTGTACACTTTCTGCCCACTATCTGGAAGAATTACTGAGGATGACTTAGCTAACGAACGGCTGAGACTCGCCGTCGTGCCCTGGAAATACAGTCTCAAGTCAATTTCAGGTTCATTCGGAGTACGAGGAGCCAGCCGTTGAGCTCTGGGAATGTCGGCTAAAAGGGGAGACCTTTGGTCTCTTGAGTTGCTTGTGACCGACCATTGCTTTAGGTCTGAGGTTGGCAAAGCCTTTTTGAGTGTGCTTTCTGCGTCCGAAATTTTGATACCCGTGAATACTTTGAAAGGCGCTAGCGATATATCGTACAATGTTTAAGGTGCGACCCCAGATTATGTGTATATAAAGAAGCCTCACGCTAGAATGGTTGATATAGATACTGCCCAAGGCACTCTTGACCTGGTCTTAAGATAAAATGATTACGTTTATGCTTACAGAAAGAATGAGTTATATTTGGGAAAAAAAAAAAAAATTAAAAGCCAAAAAAAAAAATGAAAGCTCCGATACGGGGAGTCGAACCCCGGTCTGCTCGGTGAAAGCGAACCGTGATAGCCGTTACACTATATCGGATAACTTACAAATTTGGCAATTAGTTTAGTATATATCGCATATTGCAAAGTTCTAATATTATGGCAAAAATCTCTCTCATATATCCTTTACTTAGCCTTAGGCATTATTGGCACATAAAAAAGGTTTTGTAGTTCCAAAAAAGTGTTCCTAGAGCTGTTAGTTCCTTCAAAAAAAAGTACGTAAGTGTCGGTCTATCTAAATTACCGTAGAATCATGTAAAAGTGTACCATGAAGCTCAAGCGACTTTCAAGAATGCCTCCAAGTGGAAGCAGGAGCATGAAATTATAATCTTCCAGACATTGAACCTTTCTATAGTGATATAGTTGTATTCACTTTAATCGGATGATGATGTCTTAAAAAAAAAAAAAAAAGAAAAAAAAAATAATAGTCAAGCAAAATAACATGTAAATCAATTAACTTTATAAACCAAATCATCCGTCGTAAAAGCCTGATTTAAAGATCGGGCCAACAGTTTTAAATATCATCTATATACAGCATTAGCGTCGTAGTCATAAAAATTAGTAGCCAACAATGTCCTTGAACAACTGTTCACAAGGGACGGTAGCCTTCAACTTAGCACACAACAAGAACACTCCGCTCATCTTTCTGTGCAAGGAATAAGTCTCCTCGGGGGGAGGTGTCAATCTTTCATTCAACATCAAACCGATGTTGTCTCTAACTCTATCAGTTATAGTCTGATTGGAGAAATCAAATGGCTTGTGGTTTGGTTGAGGACAGAAAGCTTCACCCAATACCATTACTGAGTCCACGTGTGCCTTCACCATGGCTGGAGACTCCAAACCTGTCAAGAACCCAGCCTTGAGGGAATACTCACGCACAGCCTCGCGATCTTTGCGGACCGAAGCACGCAAGATCTCAACATAGTTATCCACAAAGTTATCTTCGAACTCACGAGCAGCGCCAAAGTCCAACAATTCAATCTTGTGTGTCTTCTCATTGTACAAGAAGTTGGCCCAGTTGGGGTCTGTCTGCATAAAACGGAAAGTCTTCAACTCTGTGAGACAAAGTCTCATGATGTTAGTGGCAATCCAGTCCCTTGTCTTCTGGTCCCAGTTGCCTTTAACAATCTCGGTACCACCCATCTTCTCCATTGTTAACACGTGTTCCCCAGACATCTTGTGAAGAACTCTTGGAACCTCAAACACAGGATCGTTCTCAAGTAGTTCTCTGAAGCGAACCAAGTTCTGGGCTTCACGAATGTAGTCACACTCCCACTTAAGCTCAACACGAGCATTGGCGATTGTCTTATCCAAAAACAACCCACGAGGCAAAATGGAAGATGCAGTTAGGAGCATGAGCAAGTTGTTCAAGTCAGAGTCAATGGACTCGACCACACCAGGGTATTGAACCTTGACGACCACTGGGGTCAAGTCCTCAGTGACAGCGTTGTGGACCTGTCCAATAGAAGCAGCAGCAAAGGGAACATCGTCAAATGAGGAAAACAAGTTCTTACGCCAGTCACGGCCCAACTCAGCAGTCATAATACGCTCCAACTGGGCCAAAGGCATGTAATGGGCCAGATTCTGAACACGTAAGAGGATCTGCTGGATTTCAGCAGGCAAGATAGAAGCGTCCTGAAAAGACATCATTTGTCCGATTTTGAGAGCTGCGCCTCTCATTTTGCTGAACTTCTTGGCCATTCTCTCGATGTTTGCCGGACTCAAAAACAACTTCTTCATGCTGAGGGACGAGCCGTTGCCCTGTGCAACTTGTCTCAAGCCATGGGAAGCAGCCGAGATGCCCATTCCCGCAGCCAAGGAACCGTAGTGAAACATTCTGGCCAACCGGGTACTGGGTACCTCCAGCTGAGACATATCAAACGAGGGTTTCACTTTGGCCCCGCCAATCACCTTCTTGACATTGTGGTGGCTGGGGTCTGCCGATTTCTCCTCATGTTCCTCCACAAATAGCTTGACGGACTTCGTGGAGTAGTTTCTGTCGTGGTGGTGGTGGTGGTGGTGGTGGTGGTGACTATGCTGCGGGTGTTGGTGGACCGTGGTGAGTTGAGGATGTTTATGGGAACGGTGGGTGGGTTCTCTGGCCACGCTACACGTAGCGAAGTGTCTCTTTTGAGACCTGGCAGCCCGGGCCTTGCCTCGAAGGTCGGTCCACATAGGCCCGCTCGAGTCGAGCTTCTTTGCCTGGGCCACCAAGAACAGCTTGGACCAGCAGCGTGAAGCATCGGCGGAAGCGATGGAGGCGCTGTGTCTGGCGACTCTGGACGCAGCGCCCAGGATGGCGTAGACGTCAAAAACAGCTTTTCTGGACATGAGCGACGAATGGAGCAAAAGCAATAGGAAGTGTGGTGAGAAAGAGTGTAGTTAGCGTGAATGTAGACAAGTAGTTTTGGTCGCACAGACGGCTGCAACAAGTGAAGTGCTTGCTAAATTTTTTTTTCCCGGTGCGCGTTTGGAGCCTGTGATCTGGGGCCCACCTGGGGACGGAACACAAGGTGCCGCCAACGAAAGAAAGCAAGAAGGTGAAGACAAAAACGGTAAGAGCGGGACAAACGCGCTATAAGGGGAAAGTCAAGATTTCAAGAGTGGCAAAATGAAAAAGAATAAGAAAAAAAAATTTACTTCCTTGCCCTTTTTAGTCACTAGTTTCCGGGCTCACTTGGGTCAGCCCTAACTGCTGCCTCCCAAGGCCTCTGCTGGCAGCCAAGGCTCTTCTCGGCCGTGCGGCCGCTGGAGGCTGGCGCGAGACCCGCCCAGCGCACGGTGGGCTAAAGTGCGACCGAGACCTTTTGCAACCAGGGACAAAGAGGAGGTAAAAAATACTAATTTTGACAGAAAACGGCCGCAGTGGGGAGGACACTTTCGAAGTGGGGGTCGGTTTTTCCGTTTTTTCTTTGATAATTTTTAATTTGTGGTTTTCTCTTCTGATATCTTGTATGGAGTTGGATGGAGAGTGCCAGGTGCTGTTTGTGAGGTGTTCCCCAGACGCAGCCCTATAGACAGAACAAGAGCCGAGAAGGCGCACTGGAGAATGGGGGAACGGAAGTTGGAAGATAAGGCCGTGGGGAGATTTTTAACGGTTTTCTGGATGAGGTGAAGATCCATAGCGTTTCATGGAACACGACCAAGCTGACCAGGGTCTTAATTTTTTTTTCTTGTTGTCATTTTTGCATTAATTCTTTGAGTTTGCAATTTACTCTGCTCTTTCTCCTTCCTCCCATGGGTTGCTCACTTGTCTCCCATATAGAGTCTTGCTTGGCCCGAGGGCCTCAGGTTTGCTCTGGCACTAATGTTGCTTACCTCCGCGCTGCTACCACAATAGCACCCAGTGCAGTCTCTCAGAAATAGGCGAATGGGTTCGGCGGCCGGTTAAGACCGAGTGGATAGACGACTCTTGACGAAATCAGAAAAAGCCTATCGAGATGGAAAATTGGTATTGTACTCCACTGTAGATTAGAACATGGAAGTGGGGTTGGAGCTTGGGAATGAAATGTATATGGTTCTTGCTACTGGGTATCCTGGTACGTATGGAGCAAGGCCTGAGACTGGGCTGTAATTTGTCTGTAATCGGTTTATACAGTTGCTACAATGGACATGCTGGACTTAGAGTATCTCCCGCTGCAAAAAAATTTTTCTATACACTGGGATCCTTCCATAGAGGCACTACAAATTGCAATCAATGAGTCCTATAGCCGTAAGGGCAGTGCTCATCGAGTATTTATGTGTGCCCTTTAGAACAAGTTGTCCAACGTGCGAATGTGATGTTTTCTCTGGAGCTGACTTCTCAGTATACCTCCGGACCCTACACTACTAAAGCATCATTTGACTATGCTGTAGCCGCTGAACCATACTCTTTTAAATGTATGATCCATCTTTGAGAGAGCGCCACTGCCGAGGTAGTTAGATGCGTAATCGAAGATGGCAACACTTGAGGCACGTTCAGCCCAGATGCTCAAGTTCAACTTCGCTTGATAGATGCTTGGTCCAGAAGGAGAGCTCAGTCATCGACCGATAACGAATATATATTTTTTTTTTTTTTGTTGTTGTTGTTTTTATATTCAACGGTCAGTATTTCTCTCTACACTGTGGTACTGACATGCTTGCACTGTACACCCAAAGCCCTTGAAAATGATGATGTATCCTTGGTGGTAACAAATGTATCAAAACCTACTCAAAGTATGAAAATGCTCATTTCAATCTGTCTCCTCTTCGTTTTCACCCCATTGCATTCATAATGGCTGCAAAATCCTGCTGGTGTACTGAGGTACCACTCCAGAAGAGATGCCTCATGTCAAAACCTCATCTCTTCGATATACTATAATGGGCGACAAAAAAAAGCACAAAAAACAGAAGTTGATGGATTCAGAAGCTGAGAAAGTGGCAGAGTTGGCAGAGGAAAGCTTGAGAGAACACCCTCACCCACAACCTCCGCAAAAGATGGAATTCCACGATGGAGGTGAGTTCAAGGGTGTTGAAAGACACAACACCACGGCTCATCTGGCAGAGAAACTTGAAGACGGGCCCCAAAACCCATTTACTGGAGAAAAGTTTTCTCAGAAGTACTTCGACATTTTGAAAACAAGAAGAGATTTGCCCGTGCATGCCCAGAGAGATGAGTTTCTCAAGACTTTCCAAAGCACCCAAATCATGGTTTTCGTGGGTGAGACCGGTTCTGGTAAAACAACCCAGATTCCTCAATTTGTCTTGTATGATGACATGCCTCACCTCCACGGGAAAATGGTTGCTTGTACCCAACCTAGAAGAGTGGCGGCCATGTCGGTTGCCAAAAGAGTCGCTGATGAATTGGACGTGCAACTTGGCGACGAAGTCGGATACCTGATCAGATTCGAAAATAAAACTTCCCCAAAGACTATTCTCAAGTATATGACAGATGGTATGCTTTTGCGAGAGGCAATGGAGGACCATGACTTGCTGAGATACTCGTGTATCATGCTAGACGAGGCCCACGAGCGTACCTTGGCAACAGACATATTGATGGGGCTTTTGAAACAAGTCACCATGCGCAGACCAGATCTCAAACTTATAATCATGTCAGCCACGTTAGACGCTGAGAAATTTCAGCAATACTTTCACAACGCTCCACTTTTAGCTGTTCCAGGTCGTACTCACCCTGTGGAAATCTACTACACTCCAGAATATCAAAAAGATTATTTGGATGCTGCCATAAGAACAGTCTTGCAAATTCATGCCACAGAAGACGAGGGTGATGTTCTTTTATTTTTGACGGGTGAAGAGGAAATTGAAGATGCTTGCAGAAAGATCCAACTTGAGGGCGATGAGCTAATCCGTGAGCAGGATTGTGGGCCACTCAAGGTGTACCCATTGTATGGTTCATTACCTCCTCATCAACAGCAAAAAATTTTTGAGCCAGCACCAGAGAACCATAAACCCGGCGGAAGACCGGGAAGAAAGGTTATTGTGTCAACAAACATTGCTGAGACTTCGCTTACCATCGATGGTATCGTGTACGTGGTTGATCCTGGTTTCTCCAAGCAGAAAGTGTACAATCCCCGTATCAGAGTCGAATCCTTGTTAGTCTCTCCAATCTCCAAAGCATCTGCCCAACAAAGAGCTGGTCGTGCTGGTCGTACGCGGCCCGGTAAGTGTTTCAGATTGTACACTGAAGAAGCATTCAAGAAGGAGTTGATTGAGCAGTCCTACCCCGAGATTTTGCGTTCTAACTTGGCTTCTACTGTTCTTGAACTCAAGAAATTGGGTGTCGATGATTTGGTTCACTTTGATTTCATGGACCCTCCAGCACCAGAGACAATGATGCGTGCTCTTGAAGAGCTCAACTACCTACAGTGTCTCTCTGACGAAGGTGACTTGACTGCATTGGGACGTTTAGCATCAAATTTCCCTCTTGATCCAATGTTGGCGGTCATGTTGATAGGATCTCCAGCATTCAAGTGTTCCGAAGAGATTCTTTCGATCGTTGCACTTTTGTCTGTCCCCAACGTGTTCGTTCGCCCAGCGTCTGCTAGAAAGAGAGCGGACGAGATCAAGATGTCGTTTGCTCACCCCGATGGTGACCACTTGACATTGCTTAATGTCTACGAGGCTTTCAACTCCTACGAAGCATATGAAATTGGCTTGCACCAGTGGTGCAGAGACAACTTCTTGTCATACCGTTCCCTCACGTCAGCCAAGAATGTTCGGTCTCAATTGCGTCGTCTTATGGAACGTTACGATTTGGAGTTGGTGCTGACGCCGTTTGAGGACCGCAACTACTGGGACAACATCAGAAAGGCACTTGTAGCTGGATTTTTCATGCAAGTTGCTAAGAAGAAGAGCGGCAACAAAGGATTTCTCACTGTAAAGGACAATCAGGACGTGTTGATTCACCCAAGCACAACGCTTGCCAAGGAGAATGAGTGGGTCATATACAACGAGTTTGTTCTCACGTCCAAGAACTATATCCGTACGGTGACAAATGTACGTCCTGAGTGGTTGGTTGAGTTGGCGCCCAAATACTACAACTTAGATCACTTCTCCCGTGGAGACGTGAAGCTCTCATTGGAGAGGGTCATTGGCAAAAGGTAACCGTATTTATAGAGCATGTAAAGATAATCCACAGATGATGACAATCACGGGATGCAAAATTGTTAGTAAATTGTAATGTTATGATACAGCCAGGCCAATGTGGTCTCGCTTAAACCAGGGCTGAAGTCAATGCGCCGCACAGCGCTAGATGTACCGTCAAAATTTATGCGCGACGCTACTTAGGTAAGTCCAGTTGAGATAGTCTTTACGATGACATCGTTTTTGGATGAATGTATTGGCTCGAATCTGATTTGCTCGACTCCTCTCTTCACAAATCTTCAGCTATTCTCTTTTTCTACTCGAAGTATGAAAATGACCTCTTTTGTATCGACATTCTGAGTCAACTGCAAAGGACACTCAATATGGTACGATAGCCGACACGATAGCCGAGGAAAGGGCGTGAAACTCAACAAAGAAAATGGCCAAAATCTTAGAAAATTCTTCAGGGTCTTAGCGATCATATTCAGGTCACCTTTAGCTACTATCTTTTGAGTTAAGCCCAAATCTTTCCTATTCCCTTTCTGGTTAGCGATCCCCTTTCCATTTTCTGCAACCGCTCGTAGTGCACATTCCGAACGCCATATTCTCACCTACACCAGCCGTGTTTTCACATACCCACACGATTCTTCAGGAAAAATGGGTGTTCTAGTGGTATGTATGAACATTCTCTATCCTTATTTGAGATATGCTAACGTCAGTCACGTCTTTTCAAGAACAGAGAGATGAGAATCCTCATGTTGGGTCTTGACAACGCTGGCAAGACCACCATTCTCTACAAGCTTAAGTTGGGCAAAACATCTAAAACAGCACCCACAGTTGGATTCAACGTCGAGACAGTGAAGCACAAGAACGTGTCATTTGCGGTATGGGACTGTGGTGGACAAGAGCGTATCAGACCGTTGTGGAGACACTACTTCACGGGCACAAACGCGTTGATATACGTGGTAGATTCGTCAGATAAAGACCGTCTAGAGGAGTCAAAGAAAGAGTTGATGCGTGTCATCAACGACAAAGAGTTGGCAGACTGCTTGTTGATCGTGTTGGCCAACAAGCAGGACGTGCCTGACGCCGTCAAACCCAAGGACCTTATCGAGCAGTTTGACATGAACAGCTTGAGCGGGCAGCACGTGTGGTCTGTCATCCCCACCATTGCCATTGATGGCACTGGCTTGGCTGAGACCTTGAGCTGGATCTCCAACCACTCCAAGTGAACGGTGTCTTGGGCGCTGACAGCGCCGCTTGATATATTTGTCACTCCTTACTTTTTTTCATAGTCGTGTAATATACCCCTAATTTCTACTTGTGAGCTTCCAACACTGAGACTTCTCCGTCTTCCTCACCAAAATAGGCCTTAGCGGCCATATTCGTAAATAAGCCTGTCTCCACAACACCAACCAAACTCTTGATCTTCGCATGCAACATTGCAGGGTCCTCGATAGAGCCAAAGTCCGCATCGATGATAAAGTTGTTATTATCTGTGATCACCGGGCCGGCCTTAGCTGCGCCGCCTTGTCTAAGCACGACACTTTCTGCTCCCAAAGCTTTCAAATCGAGCGTCACCTTAGCGTAGGAGTTGGGCACAATCTCAATTGGGACGCCCCTTCTCCACAGAACACCCAAGTGATCAGGTGACTTCTTTCTGAAGTCTGCAACTACCACAAACGTTTTGGCTGCCTCAGCCACGAGCTTTTCTTGAAACAAGCAGGCACCTCCACCTTTGATCAAGTTGAGCTGAGGATCCACCTCGTCAGCACCGTCAAAGGCAATATCAACTTTAGGGTACTGTTCAATTGTGCCTATCAGAAGCCCATTGTCGATGATCAACTGTTTCGACTGGAATCCTGTTGGGATACACACGAACAGAGTCTTGTTGCTCAACTGGCCCAACCTCTCTGCCGCATAAACCACTGTGGAGCCTGAACCCACCCCTACGACTTTCACATGGTCAGGAAGGTTTTCATCCACAGCTCTGTAGGCAGCTGCCTTTTTCGCAGACTCTATTAAGTTGGACATGTTTCTGATCTGAAGTGTTGAGCACCGAATAAGCCGGAGCATTACTCATAAGAAACGAGTCTGGGGTCCGACTCCGATTGTGCAGGAGACAATGAAGGTAGCAACTGCAAGACTTGTTGTGAGACACCAGCCGAAAGTGAAGGTAAGTGCTTTTAAATTGAGATGAGAGAAACTAATTGTTGAAATTGAGCATAATTTTTCCATTCAAGCGGAATAAAAGGAGCGACGTAGGCCTGTAGTGGGGCAGTAGTTATCTGGAGAGATGGCTGCGAAAAGATCGCAATGCGTGATACCTTAGTCGGAGCCCAACTCATTATATAAGCAAAATACAATTGCACGATAATTCATAGATTTTACAGCAGGAGGTTTGTATCTTGTTGAAAATGAATTTACAGAAAATCCGAAACTAGCGATCGTCACCACTTTGGCATATCTTTCGAATCTAAACAGTCTGTCCAAAACTATCCTGATGGTGTAAAGTATATGGTCTCCGAGTATAACAATCTGGCTCCCAAACTTGCCAAAAGTGCACTGGATGACTAAGAAAGTTCCCTCACGTTAGGCTCTTATAGAGGCCATGAATTCTACGTGGATAATTTACACTGTGTATCATGCATGTAGATACACTCCCCGTAATCATGATTCAAATCGAAGCATAGAATCTTCCGAAAACAAGACTGTTTCTGCTTTCATATTTATTCTTTGCATACTTCACCTTCTGTTTGAGAAAGTCCACTGTGAGGCCACGAGCTTGTTTACTACAGACAAGACATATGGCCCTTCTCTCTAAAAGCGACTTGTGCACATCTTACACAATTTCAAATTCACTTCAAGCAATTAATAACTCAATCATAGTGACTTCTAGATCTAACTCTGATGTGGGAAGTAAATCGCCACTATACAACCAGGACCAAGGCAGTTTCGCAGCCAAAGGGCAATAAGCAGACAAACAAAGGTCAAACAAGACAAGAATCACAGAGACAGCAGAATCACTGTATTATCAAGTCGTTTCGTTTATTCGATCGGCTTACATCTGAACTCGTTGGGTTTACTGTCCCTTGCCTTTCACCCCTAGTAGTCCTTCGCAGTCACACTTGTCACGTGTGTCTCATTCTTTACTACATATCCTCGCACCTTGTTCTCAGTAACTGCTAATATATGAGCCTGCACATAATCGGCTCCGTCTATCAGTGAGAAGCCCACCATGAGAGCTTTGGTAGAAAGTGAGAAGGTGCTTTGGAGGAAAAGTTGCCTGTATACACTCCCACCAACGCATTTTTTTCAAAGTACATTCGCAGTTGTAAAAATTTTCCCCCATCTTTCTTCAATTACACAGCGAATCCTCCCCATTCAAGATGTCTGCTGCCAACAAGATCTTGTCCGAGAACCCAAACGAATTGGAGTTGCAAGTCGCCCAGGCCTTCATTGACTTGGAAGCCCAGACAGACCTTAAGGCTGACTTGAGACCATTGCAGTTCAAGTCCGTCAGAGAGTTTGAGGTCTCTGGCGGTAAGAAGGCTCTTGCCATCTTCGTGCCAGTTCCTTCCTTGGTCGGCTACAGAAAGATTCAGACCAGATTGACTAGAGAGCTCGAGAAGAAGTTCCCAGACAGACACGTTGTGTTCTTGGCTGAGAGAAGAATCTTGCCAAAGCCAGCTAGAAAGTCCAGAAAGCTTCAGAAGAGACCAAGATCCAGAACCTTGACCGCTGTCCACGACAAGATCTTGGAGGACTTGGTGTTCCCTACCGAGATCACCGGTAAGAGAGTCAGATACTTGGTTGGTGGCTCTAAGATCCAGAAGGTCTTGTTGGACTCCAAGGACTCCTCTGCCGTTGACTACAAGCTCGACTCCTTCTCCCAGTTGTACAACAAGTTGACCGGTAAGCAGGTTGTCTTCGAGATTCCAGGTGACGTTTACTAAGCGTGTTTCACTGCTCACTTGTAAATCTTGTTTTCGCTTCCAACTTCCTTCTCATTCCATTGGCACTTTGGTAAATGTTGAGATTGTGCCCGTCATGCTGGCAAATTTACCTTGCTGGCAATTTCAATGACAAATACTGTAATCTAATGTGGTATTTATCGCAATAAATATAACTATCCGATGCGTGTTTCGTAGCATATGTATTGAAATTATATGCGTTTGGCGTAAGCAGTGGGGAATAGTCCCTTTCTACCATCAACCTCTCCTTCAGTCCATCCACTGCCATCTGTGTCTGCTTGTACGAGCACAATTTTGTCTCCTGCCCTAATTGTCAATTCATTGTCTTCCTCTGCAGTATAATCATAGAGCGCCTCCAAATATTCCACCCTTTTAGCTCCTCGTTTCGGTGCAACTGCCGGTCCTTTCTTTTTTGGTGTCTGTCCCAGATCATTTTCATTGGGAGGTACACTCATGAAAGCAAGATATGAAGTTGGAGCCAATCCCTGTGCACCCGCATTATCTCTGAGAGTAGTCCACCCAGAGCCATCATCTTCCTCCACAACATCGTAACTTTCACCCTGTCGGAGAGAAATTTCATCATCACCGGAAGCCTCGTATGGGTAGTTGGCTGTAGCTCTTGATGTGTGATAAGCTGATTCTGCATTTGACGCAGCTGTTTTCTTTCTGCGCAAACTGAAAAGGCCACCTGAATGTGTCGTCACATTACTAGTAACAGTATGAAGCGATTGGGTCTCGCTACCTTGATCTGTTGCTGGCAGCTTCTTTTTGTGTTTAAAAATGCCAAAGCGTGACTTCTGCGGTTTGGCTTCTTCGTAATAAGACATGTCTTGATCACCAGCGAAGTTTTGAATGATCTCGATTTCAACCTCTAGTTTGACTCTTTCTGAATCCTCCTTCATGAATTTGTGAAGTAAAGTCAAAACATCGTCGAGTCTCAGATCGAACTTGAGAGTTTCTTTCTCCTCCGAGGCGCTTCTGCTTTGTGCGACCTCCTCTAGCTTTTGTTTAGCTATAAGTGTACTCTCTTTTCCAGAACTGTATTTATTCAATGTTAGATTGAGTCTTCTCTTCAAATCTGTCAATTCAGGCTCTTTGGTCACCAACGATTCATCATCGTGCCAGAAGCTACAGGGTTCAAAGACGAAGTCGTTCGGTTCTTTCCAAGCTCTTGAATTGTGTTTAATAAACATGGCAACGTCCAACTTAGGATTGTTTTGATCAATGGTGGCATCTATGTCATGAAGCAAGTCCTTCACTTTGTCATTTGAATTACGCTCAATTATGGACGCATTCTTTAACACCTTGTTTAAAATGGCCACACGTGTTTCGTTCAAATCCTGATAGTAGTCGAGAATCTCTGGCAAGTCCTGGAAGTAGTATTTGTCTTTAAGGCGGTTGGCTTGACTGATGCAAATTAAGTATGCGTTCTTACCAATATTCATGTCGACTTCTTTTTCCTTGAGTCTTTGTTGGTACTTATCGCTCAGTGACTTTTCGGTTTTCAGTCTAGCATTTTCTGTACTCTGGCACAAGGAATCGTAGTGCTTCTTTGCCTTGGCAACCTCCTCCTCCAGCTTTGTCTTCTCGGAAGTTAAAAATTCGTGAATCGTGTCTATGTGTTTTGCAATGTTCAGGCATTTGCTCTGCAATTGAATCACGTTGAAAGCAATATTCGATGTGAATTCACTGGCCAAATGGTCTCGTTCTTTGGCGATATTCTCAGTCTGGGTGAGTACCTCATTCCACAACACCACCGAGGCGCTCTCCAATGATCCCGGTGTGATTTGTGGTTCATCTCCCACAGACAATGCAGATGAGTGTTTTGCTTTTTTAGCAAAGTGTCTTTTAGTCAAGTCTTTGAGCTTTGCGGCGTATTCTTGTTCAATGGTAGCTCGTTCTTTGTAAAAGCTGTCAATGTCCAGCAACCATGAGATTCCATTGTTGATCCACTTGGAGGTGCTTTTGTACTGATCTTTTAGGTCGTTACCGATAGAGAGCTCTTGTAACGACATTTTAGTGTATAGGATGAACCTAGCGAGACGTATCTCTCCTATTATCTGGCATTTGTTCCCGAGAGCGGTAGTGTATGGAGACTAGCCGAGATTTTGATTCTGCTTCCATTTCCGGGGAAGCTCCGGGTGGACACGAAATATTGAATGGGGAAATTGAGGCCACAAAAACAAAGGACAGCCTGCGTGCAAAATTTTTGAAAATCACATTGCAATTGTTCGGTGTAAGGTCCTTGTATATGTGTATTGTGGAGGTTCAATCAGCCTCAGAGTAAGCGTCCAAGATGTTTCAGGTAACGGGACACACTGAGAATGGTAAGATTGGTTTTTTTTTGTGAAACGATCTTCATTTGACACATCAGAGGCGTTAAATCGGATTGAGCGAAAGATTCTTCCGATAGTGGGCTCCCTTGCCATGTATTTGTGCTGCTGCCTTTTTTTCGCAGCCAAAAGCACCGAGCTCGGAAGGTTGATAGCACTGCTCATACCTAATCAGTGGAGTCATTCACTTCATACTAGTATCAGATAATTCTAGCAATTTGATTATCATGTACATAGCGAGCAGTTTTTTTGATCCTGGGAATTGAAGAAGAGGCTACAAGTAAAAAAGTTACAACGGGTGACTCTCCATAGTATGTGCTCATAGTTATGGCTTCAGAATTATTACTGGTGCAACGCTCAAAAGAAAAGAGTTTGGAAGCTCTATTATCTCTATACTTCTACCATTACATCATCTTGCCGTTCCCTTTAACATCTGAATTTGATGTTTATTGCTCTCTCTAGCATCCCTGAGCCTCACTAAGGCAGGACAACATACATAACTCACGAGATTGCCTCAGATTTTGCCACAAAAACAAACTGATCCCCTTTTTATTTCCTTAGTTTCCATTCTTGATTCCCAGTTCCCTTTAAGGACGATATTGCCATTTTGACTGTCCTTTGTATTTTTGTTACTTTCTTACCTGAGTGCGCTGCAGTTGCAAACTTAGAATTCCTCGCCATTCCTCGTACATATACACGCACTAATCAAAGCCTACAACCTTCTCTTAAGCAATCACACGTTTCTCTTTGGCACTGACATTGGCCCTGTGGACGTTATCCTGTAAAAGTGAGACAGCCATTTTACATCAAGAGCTTACAAGCGGGCCTACGTTCTCGGCTCAGGTCTCCGGCCTCTCTCCTTACCAAGTACCTAAAACCTCGCCCCAGCCGTTCCTCGCTTCGCTTTATCAAGAACGTTTACTCCGATTATCGTGCCCTAAGAACCCGTGGTCCTTTGAGCATAACATTTGCTAAAATGTCTGAAGAGTTCGCTCGTCCTAAAAGGTCGGGACTGCCGTCCCAGACATCAAACCATCCCACGAGCAGAAAACAGCGGCTTATGGGATTCGCAAGGGCTACCAGGGATACATATCTACCGAGAATCACCAATTCTGTGTCGCTGATGACTTCCAATATCGGAAGCAAATCAATTGAGTATGATGAGTTTGGTATGTTGGCTGCGTTGCCTCAAAATACGCAGTTTACCTTGTATCCATCGTACACCAGAAAAGTCGGAAATAAATACGTAGTCAATGTGCGTGGCTGGATGTGGTGCCCAGGCACAATGTCTAGAAAAAACCGTTTGGTTATCTCGTTGGCTAAGCAAGTGACTCGCTCAAATGACGATACTGCTCAAGTGGCAGTTGACCGCCTTGAGCACGATCCCAAATTATCGCAAGACGTTGCTGTACCGGATCAAGATGATTCAGACAGCATTTCCATATCAACATCAACATCTGGTAGCTCATCTACAAGCGCTGCCTTTCCTAACCTGAAGGACATGGATGTTCGCCTACGTGGACGACTTTCTTCCTTTTTGGCTAGATCTATACCAAACGCTGGACTTGCAATTGTAGTTGGTGCCGTTAGTCCTCTCAAGGATGGTGATCTCCGGCTGGTTTCTGTTGTTACAGACCCTAATGGACATTTCAAAGCTGATATAGAGATTCCCTATGAGCCCAGTGTGATACAAGTCAAAAGTAAATTGGATGAAACTGTTTGTGCATTTCAGGAAGTTAGCATCGTCGAAACGGAAGGTTATGGTGTCATCAGTGATATTGATGACACCGTAAAGCTCACTGGTGTTGTTGGCGAGAAAAGAGAGCTCATGAGACGTCTTCTTTTGGGTGACATTGATTCTTGGGAGCTTAAGCCAGTAGTGAGTTGGTTTAATCAGCTATCTAATCGTTTGAAGGCAACTTTCCATTATGTTTCCAATTCTCCATGGCAACTCTATTCTACTATACAAGAATACTTTCACCATGTGGGACTACCTTCAGGTTCGTTTCATCTCAAGCAATACACTGGGAACATTATGTCCTCCTTGATGGAGCCATCAAGCTCAAAGAAGCGGTCTTCTCTCTCTCGTATACTTGAGGATTTTCCCAAAAAACAATTTATATGCGTTGGAGATTCGGGCGAGCACGATTTTGAAGCGTACGTCGATCTTGCCAAGTCATATCATGGCCAAGTTCGTGCTATTTACATACGTGCCGTCGATGATTCATTGTCTGATGTGGATGACAACAATATTCTTACTGAGATACACCGTTCATTGAAGGTGTGGAAATCAAAGCAGCCATCAAATCATGTCGCATCGCAAATCGGAAAGACTAACGATTTCAATTTAATAGATCTCTCCGATAGTTCCATGAAGACAGCGGAGAAAGACAAGGAGGAAACCTCGAGTCATCGACTACGTCCCATGATTCCTAAAAAGCCGGCTTCTCTAAAAGGAAGGGCTATTCATAAAGCTCCACCACTTCCCGAAAGAAGATACCTCAGACCCAGTCAAACTGATACGGAGATCATACATAAGAATATTGCTACACGTCATGGCCAAGGGCTCTACTCAGACCGAGCTCCTAGTCCTGCTTCACTGAATGAATCGGATTCTGAGAGCGACCATCTCAGCGACCGAATTGATGTTATGAGTATCCACGGTAATAGAAGCTTTTACGAGCTAGAAGATTACGATAAGAAAGGAGCTCTTTGGCTACAACGACTCACAATAGCATTAAAAGAACTCGATGGCAAGGGAGTCGACATCGCATTCTTTAATGACAATGACGAGGAATTTTTCTTGGAGTCATTGCAGTCAATCGAGAAGCACAGTCGATGAATAAAAGCTTACTTTGCCATTTTAATAATCGTCCAGACCGTCCTGGTTGAGAACAGCCATATATTATATATATGTTTGTTGAGAATCAATACTGATATTAGCAAAGATATTCTCATATTCGTATAATGATGAACCTTGGTTAAACGTCACTCGCACTGAGTCAGCGTTATAAAATCCCCTGTCATGTCTCCTGTCTCTCTCAAACTTAGTTGAACTCTGCATTGGTTCCGTCACCGTAGTCTTTGAGCTTTTCTTCATCAGGCAAAACCTGCTTGAATGAAGACAAATCCATCTCGTTATCTTCACTAGCTTCTTCAGTGTAGAACTTATCGGCGAACTTCTCCTGTAAGATCTTTTTACCAGTGCGCTGTTTCTTTTTATTCTGATCTTTCTTCTCTGCCTTCTTCTCATTTTGCTTTTTCTTCCACTGGGCAAACGTTTCTAGCGTGATAGGAGTGAACTTGGACTTGTCCAATTTACCTCTTTCCAACTCAATGAATTCTTCCAACGTGATTTCTGGCTCCGACTCTTTCGCTAACTTTTCTAGTTTTTTCTGCTCCTTGGTCTTCAAAACGAAACCGGGAGGCAAAGCATGTCTGTACATACACTCGGTACCACCATTGGGACAAACCCAGAACCAACCGTATTTATCATTCTCCACTGCATCGATGAAATACTTACACACCTTATCAGTGCTTGTCTTTGGATTACCATGCTTGGACAAAATGACCTTCCTCAACTTCTCTTCGTCCCAGTTGTCCATAGTATCAGCTTCTTTCTCAGCTCTGGTATCTGTGTACAAATCCTTCTTCAAATCTTTACGTCCAACATTCACGTCGTGGGAGAATTTACATTTGTTGCCCTTGTTACAAAGACCATTCTTGAAAAATTCACAGAGGATGGATTTTGGATCGACACCAAATGGCACCTTCTGTTGTTGAACACCAAACAATGCTGCTGCTTCCTTCTTGGCTTGCTCAGCAGCTCTCTTTTCTTCTGCCTTACGCTTTTGTTCAGCCTCCTTCTTTTTGGCTAGTCCACCATCGACACCACTTTTCATTTGATTAATTTGCTGTTGTACCTTCTTGGACTTGTTCTTATTCTTCATACCGAAGCCCTTGTCCTCGGCAAGCTTGGCCTTAGCCTTTTGCTTGGACTTATCAGCACCTTGCTTCTTAGGGGGCATTATTTTTGTAAGAGGATGCCTCTTGGTATGTGAGCTTTTCTCAACTTCTTTTTTTCTTTGAGAGTTTCCGCCATTGCTTGCCGCATACAAACCTTTAAGACACAGGAACACGAGTTTTCAGTCACGAGCCACTTCCAAGGTAGATATGAGGCCCTGCATCGTCGCGGAGTATAGACAATTCATGCAGAAAAATGGTTGCAAATTTTCCTCACTTCCGATTCTTTTTCCGGCCGCCTCCCAAAAGATTGTCCAATCTTGTAGACGACTCAAGCTTCGGGATATCTATTGGTCCTTTCTGAGAGCCTCCGCTGACTGTATGTTGAAGAGACAACGACGGGCTCCCTTTAATCGTTTTGGCGCTATTCGGAGGAGGCTGTTCGAATGCGGTAGCTGTATTCATAGTTGGTGTAGTGAGGGAGTCCAGCTTTTTAGCAACCCGACTGCTTCGAAAAGGTATATATGATCTTCGAGTTGCTGAATTCTCTTGAGGCCCATATACCTTAGGGCTGCCAAAGTTATCTGCTAAACTGCTCTTAAAGGACGTATTAGATTGCGTCCTAGCCAAACTTCTGTTCAAAATGACGAGTGCTTTCTTGTCATACACATGTGGAGCGGAATCAATTGGTGACGTCAAGTCACTACTGGTACTCTCTTTGGTATCAATGGATGCCGATTGGGCATGCTGCTTGACATTTCTGCCGGAGAAATTTTTTCCATTGGTAGTCATATTAGAAACCAAGTTGGACCTCTGATCAGTATCCTTTGTAAAGAATGAGTCGAAATCATCTAGTGCCGCCCACATATTGCTGAGTGTTGCACCAGGCACTTCATTGACCGTAGATGCACCGTCGGCATGATCCACCTCAGACTCGTAGTAATCCTCCATTAAGAATTCAATCTCCTCGTCAGCAAAGTCCTTTTGCTTTTCCTCAACAGTAGAGCTCTCGTTACATGTTTCAAAAACTGCATGTATGTTGTTTCTCGTGCTAGCGGCAGTAACAGCTGGCATAGGGATAGCCCACCCACTGGATTCCGGTATGCCAAAAAGAGTGGCTGTCTGCTCGTACTCTTTCTTCATCGAAGAATTTCCTAAACTCATTCTTAAGATGTCTTTATCGAGCTGAGATCCGGATATCACCACTGCTTCATCGAGAACTTCAAGCGCTGGCTCAGCGTACTCTGTGAGAAGAAGTCTCAACAATGGAGAGATAAGATCAGCACCGACACCAACGAAGTCATCCTTCAGCAAATCCACGAGTGGAAGGGTATGCTTCAATATGTTTAAGGTCTCAAGCTTGACCCAGGGAATTTCATTTGAAAGCAAACTTAACAATAAAACCAAAGTCTGGGCTTCATAGTCAGGGAAGAAACTGGTTCGTATAGTTGATATAGTTTGAACCAAAAAGTCCTTCTTCGAGCGAAATTTGGACTTTGCCACTGAGTTCAAAATTCTAGCCAATGCCGGTTTGTTGCACGTGGCAGCCATTTCCCCGATAAGATTGCAGGCCTCTTCAATTTCAGGAGTAATATTTTGCTCCTCAAGTGCATGGAGAAACCTAGGAAGATTAGCAACGATGGCAACAAAAAGCCTGTGATCCCCAGAACCAATAATTTCGCTATCCTTCAAGTGATTGAGTTTGTCCAAAAATTTGATTGTCGGCTCCCAAGCAACTGAAGATCTTAAACCAACCATGACGATTTGCTGCAAACCCTCAAATCTACCTTCCCATTTGGGTGGAAAAGTCGAAATAAGACAGGATATGGTGTCCGGAGCGTCAAGATCAATTTTGGAAACAAACTTTGACATCGTTGATATAGTCTCAATAAACTCATGTTCATGTATTGTTGAAAGACAAGCGACACTTGACCAGAAGAGTTGAGGAAAATCAATCAAACTCTCAGAATCCAACTCCGCAGTGATTGCATTGAGAGTCATCAAGATCTGCATGGCGAAGCCTTGGATATCGCTCGACTCGTCAGCGATAGTGTTAGAAAGACGGTGCAACATGTCTTTTAGCATTGCTTGATCAAGGAACGATAATAGAGATCTAAAGATTTGGAAAGAGCGACAAGCAATGTGACGCACAGCACAAGTTGTTGCCCATTTTAAAGAAACACGACTCCAATCAGCTTGCAAATTTGGTACTGTTGGAGCAAATATTTCTAAGATCTTTCTCACCAAAGAGTCCATATTTCTGGGTGTTATGCCACCTTTTTTATCATTATTGAGATCATCATAAACCCATAGATACTTAAAGTGATCTTTATGTCTTAAGATCTCGATTGTCTGAATCGATTTGGGAGTGTTGGGTGCAATAGAATGCACTAGGTAAATAAGAAGCGAGGCAGCTTGTTCTTGTACAACGTAGAAATAATGGTCAAGTAACGAGAAACAGACATGTAAGAGCAACGGCAAATGTGGAATGATCATCTCGTTATTGGATCGGAACAAGTCAACTAAGAAGACCATTGACAATTGGCCCAAAGAGAAGGCAGACTCTTTTGAATTCTGCGAGAGCAACTCAGTCAAGTTAGCAGTATATGGGAACCCCTCCACAAGGTCTGCCCTTCTAGAAGCCGCCAGAGAGAAAGGATGAGGTATCATTGCCTTGGGTTGTAAATTCCCGATCATCCTACTAATAATGATGGATGAATCTGGCTGAGAATAGACAAGATAAGCTATGATCTGTCTTGAATAAGAGACGAAGCTCGAATTTCTTCTTTCAAGACAGTTTCGCATGATGTATTCGACAATGATGTCGAAATTGCTTTGTTTTGTCCCTAGAGCAACCCAGAGAGCCTCAACTTCATTCGATATCTTTTTACTGAACTTCACAGTTATTTCAAATAAATTATTAAGCACCATCAAGGATGGAGCATCAATTTCGTTGTTGAAGGGCTGAGACTGCGTTTGAGGTTCAGATAATGTTTCCTCCTCCTTGCTCTTATATTTCAATTCGACAGTTTGAACCCATGGCAACAAGCAAGCCAAGATATCCCTTCTTGTAGAGTTCCCCACTAGATTGAAGTACTTGGTTAAAAAGCTGATGAACGTAAATGCGTCTTTGGAATGAAGTGAAGCAAGTTTTACAGAAATTTCAAAAAGAACCTTCTTGTAAACGACCATGGTTGTACAACAGACACTTTCAGTAAAATAATCTGCAGTTGTTGTTTTTAGGAATCTGCTTTCCATGGACTTCAATAGTTCAATTGCCGACACTCTCGTCAGATATGAGTCAGTGCCTACCAAAAAGGTCGAAAGGCAGAAAATATCGTGAGGCATACTTTCAATCTTCCTATGTTTGAGGAAAGCATACACAAGGTTGGTATAGTAAACTTCCTTTACTTTTGCGGAGTTGCCAGGATTGTAACACTGACGCAAGACCTCTTGGTAAATATCATCATTGTTGATGTTGATATCCATTATGTTCTTTAGTGCAGATTTACCCATCTCAAGCACCCTCTCGTTGTCCGAGAGTATGATTTCATGAACCCAATTCATGACGCTTTTTATGTCGAAAGAGAGAACAGCAGTTTTTCCTGGAACTACTAATGATTGTTTTAAAGCTCCAGAGCAAAGTTTGGCCATACAGCTCAAGGATGCAATTTGAAGTGCTTTGATATCGATTTCCAACAATCCAATCGCTGTAGCGGGCTCTTTGAATTGTTTCGCAAACGAAATCATCACTTGTGTTCTCTCTTCAAGTATATCCTTGGAATCACCATATCCGCACCATTCTTTCAAGTAGTTAAAACAGCCAATACGTGCTTCAAAAGGCAACCAGTTATCGAGGTCCAGTTTCTCTTTTAACCCAAGAAACACGTTCTCGAGAAGTGCAGCAAAATAGCAACGCAAACGTTGAAAATCAGGCAGAGTTTGAACGAAAGGAGCCGATAGAAATACTTTGCCGTTCTTAATGATTGAAACAAGGTTGGAAACAGTTGTTTCATCATCGTAGAGAATATTGTTAGACTTGAAGCGACTGGTAATTATACTCAAAATGTGAACAATCTCAATACGCACACGGTCCTCCGAAATATCTCTTTTGTGATTATCCGGCTCCCATTCGTTCATCGAGTCAGGAAGATTCTCAGCAAGAGTTTTGAAAATGTTTATATTGATCGAACTTAACCCAGCAATTACCGCATCCCTAATCATAGGCTGAAGAGAGCTGAGTAAAGGAAGGACCATCCGAAATACGGACTTTGCACTTGTAATTTTCTGATGCTGAATATACATGGTCAACAGCTTCTTATGTCCATGGGTTGGCTGCGACGGAAACGAAATTTTTTGATCGTTCGTGCTGGTCAATGAGCAGCATGCAAAAATCAAGTATAGTTTCCATTGGTTGATTAGAACTTCAGGTGGCGTGGAAGTCGAGCTTCTTGAAAATAGAGATGATGTGTAGTTCTTATAGTTTTCCGAAAATTCGAGCACCAACTCATGCATTTGTACGAGTCTCACACAAACAATTGAGCGACACATCGCAACAGGCATGGGACATCGTTCGAAGAAAATATCCAACAACTTAGGATATATCCTGAACCAGATGGTACTGTCAACACCATGGTCTGAGCTAGCAAATTTGGTCAAGAGACCCTTCTTGGCTTTGATCTTTGAGAGCCTTGTACGCTCAGGAACACTCAAATCACGCTTCAAGGGCTTTAAAAGACTCATGAGGTCCACCTCTTCTAGTACATGAATTAACCTTGTCCCCTCGTCTGCCACATACTTTGAGGAATTTCTTGAATGACCTTTCATGGTGCCACCAGAGCTAGGCGAAGGCTCCTTTTTTCTATCCGTAAAGTGGTAAAGTGACTGATCGAACTGTTCAACAATTCTCAAAATTGATAGAGCAAGTGATCTCACTCGACTATCTTGTGAACACAAGAAAAAAAGTCCGTTACCCTCGACCTCTTCAACGACAGTCACTATATTCTTCCATTCGAGTTCCTCATAAGGTTTCCATTTGGTGGTGGGGATCTCCAAATTGGTCAAGTCAGGAGCCTTGTAATTAATTTGATAAAGGTCGTTAAGGACATCGCTGTTCATAAGTTCATTATCCTGTTGAGCTAAGAAGTCTTCCGCTTCCTGACTAAATTGCATCGACCAACATCTGAGGAGCTCAACATAAATTCGTAACAATCTCAAAAACTCTTCAGAATTAAAGTAGTCTGATTCATAGTGGGGGCCCGGTTTCTCTGTGAGCCGAAAAGCTACCTTGCCAAAGATAGTTATAAGTTCACCGGCTCCCTTTCTAGAAGCTAGCTTGAGAAGTGCGTTGACAGACGCATTCGCGATCTGAGCATTATAATGAATGCTGTTTCTTATGAGTATCTCAGCACAACCTTTGAAGCTTATTCCGATACCTGAGGCGCCCTTGTCGATAGCAAGAGGAGCAATTGACCAAGCGCAAGCATTTATTATTGCCGCAAAAAGATCCTTGTTTACATCCCTAGATGTTTGATATGAAAAGTCCAAGCCGAAAGAGAAGCTCGAGAAAGAGGATTTAACATTGTTACCCACGCTCGCCGGTCCCTCCGAGCTTGTCCATCCAGACATGCCGCATCTATTGTCAAGTAGTTTGAATAGCAATGCAATCGTTCGACATATGTCTTCGTGGGATTCAAAGTTTTTTATGCTCTTGAAATCAAACATAATTTTATTCCACTTCCGAAGCTCACGATTTTGATCTTTAGTTAAACCTACCTTATTGCTCTTCTGGATGTTGTCAGGTGGGCAGAAACGAAATGCAAACTCCTCCAGAAATACCTTGTCAGTAGGGAACTTTGGCTTCTCGCCCAGCTTTAGATCTTTCAAACAAAGCATATAAGATTCAATGACCAAAATGAGCTTCTCTGGAGAACAGTTCTCGAGTGTCAGTCCATTGAAGCTGCTTTTCAAAAGTTTCAAGATCACATTCTCAAGAACGAAATTAAAATGATGAAAACCGACTATTCTTATGACTTCAGATGTAGCATTAATCAAATTAGTGTCCAATACAATCCATTGCTTCTTACCTGAGACTTGCGGACCAAAGAAAATGAGCTCAAAGAAATTCTCAAGGCGCTTCATAGTGTTGTTGAGTGTATCAGGAAGCCTGTTCATGTAAACCCAGAGTAGTCTAGACGCACACACCATAAGTGTAGTCTTATCAGCAATGTCGCCTTTGGGCTTTAGCTTGGAAGCATTCAATTCAATCATCTTGAACCAATGATCTGCAAACAATTCCTTTGGAGCAACAACCAAACTAGACGTCATCAATTCCACAGCTATAGCCCAATCGTTTGCACTAGCTGCAACTTCATTGGATGACATACTTGGGATTGACAGTGTAGCATTGTTTACAAGTCTTGCTGAAGAATGATTGCAAAGTACTGTGGCCTTCTCGAAGATTTTAGTGATCGTCTCTACCCAAAGAGGGTGGTTAGCCTCTGCCGTTAACAGAGTTGCCAAAGGTAAGATTAGATCACTTATCACCTTTGCATACGCAATTGAGATTACGTGATTGTGGGATTGCGAGAAAAATTTAGTGAGAGACTGGAGAAATTCTGCACTTTCCTCAAAAGCCTCCAATGGATAATTCGAGAGCTTAAGGTGCTTCATACCTTGAATAAGTAAGCAAATGTTGGGCTCTTCAGTTTGCTTCACAGAAGACGGTACTTTCTCAAGATCTGCGATAAACCTATCGCTTACACTAACGAAACGTTTCTCGGACATATATCCCAAAAGTTCTGCGAAGAGATTCCAATTCGCCAGTCGCACGAATGATTCTCGTGTAGTAACGGGATCCGTAGTTCTTAGCTGGGTGTAAACAATCTCTTCGAGCTTTTCACCGAGATCATCTCCAACTGCCTCATAGGAGGCTTGCTTAACTACTTCAATCAAAACACGACAAAGAATATAGATAGAAGCTAAAGATTTGCGCTCAGCCTGAATTGCAGTATCCCTAGCCTGTGCAATCTGCTCGTCATAAAACTTCTTCTGCCTAGTGTATTCCAGAGATTGCGTTCCAGTCTCTTGATCGAGAGAACTTCGATTTCCGTTGCTATTGGTGGGAACGACTGATGCAGAGTTATTTCTTTTATGTGACAACTTTGATAAGCTCTTAGTATGCATAAGCGATAGGCTTCTTTTACCTTTTCCTGGAGGCTTTGCAGTCTTAGACTGTAGACTATTTTGAGAAGATTTGCTCATGGATGTAGAGGTTGCGATTCTTGCTAAATCGCCTTGAGCAACATTATAGATCTTCTCCACCTCAGAAGCTGCCATTGCAGCTACCTCGCTTTTGGATTTTCTCCAAAACATCACCGAGTCAATCACCGGTTTAGACTTCCTTTTCGCGATGTACCCAAGCGCAGAGACAATGTTGTCAAAGTTCGGATCAACACCATGAGCTAATAGCTCCAAAATTGGAGGTTCGTTCAGCAAAGGATACTCAAGACACATATTCAATTTGCGTTCAGCATGGCGCACAAATTGCGTGAATACAATGTGAAGAGTATACTCGGCAGGAGTTTTCTGTTCTGTGGCCATAACACGACGCATTTGAGCGAACTCATCTCCGTGAGAAAATGAAAGCTTCAGTGCCTTAGCTGATAGAGGAGGCGGTAGCTGTGGAGAAGGCTCGATGTAGTTATGGCTTTGAAGAGGCTGAGGAGTCTGAAAATTCAGCGAAGCAGCGATTGGCAATGTCGTAGAATTGGATAAAGGTAATCGATTGGACTGACCAGAAGTATCAAACTCATCGAGGGCTCCAAAATCACTGACACTCCCCATGTTGGCTTCCGAGCTAATGTCAGGATCAGGAGATGATGCAACCATCTTTCGTAGAGGATGCGATGGCTGAGACGGTCTTTGGCGAGGGAGACGTACCGGGGTCATTTGGGGTGCCACTTTTTTACTAATTGTAGGTACTTCCTCAATAGGAGAAGCTCCACCATGCTTCGCAAAGGCCAGAGATATTGAACTTGGGTGAATCATAAAAGCATCAGTATTCTCGTAAATTGTCTCCTCCGAAGTCATATGGTCGACCTGTCTCTGATACTTGCTCAGGAAGTACTGGTCAGCAGGTAGAGGTGACAGCTGCGTATTGACAAGCTGGGGAGCTGAAACAAGCGGCAGTTGGGAATGGTCATAATCAAATGCAGGGCCTAAAAAGGCCTGTGTTCCACTGTCTATATCTGGAGCATGAGGGGTTTCAGGAGATTCATATTGGTGTTCTCGCTCTTGTTGTAGGGTAGGTCTTTCAAGAGGAGTATCATCTAGTCCTTGGGGACTGTGGAGTTCGTCACGTTCATAAAGTTGTGTTTCTTCGTTGCTAATTGGGGTAGCAGATACTCCTTTGACAGGACTTTCTTCGAAGGAATGGGCGTCATACTGTTGTTCTATTTGTCTGAGCTCCTGTCTGGAGTGTCCCAGCTCCTCAAGATTGGGAATCTCAATCATGAAGAAGAGAAGCTGAAAACTTAAATCGTCTCGAGAAAGCTTAAGACACAAACAACCCTGTGATTTGAGTGTTGAAGGTGGTGTCTTTAGTTCCGGATCGTGATTCTTTACCAATGTGTATATGTCGCACTGGTGAGGTCTCGCAGGTGCCTTGTTTGGTACAGGGAAACACAACTGGGACAGCTTGACACACAACAAATGCATAAAAAGAGGAAGAAGGAGGTGAATTACTGAAGGGGAGATTTAAAATGGTGACTCCTTTTTTTTTTTTTTTGTCTTTTTCGAGAATTAATGCTTCGAGAGATTCATAGTCTACAGATCCATCAATGATCGGAATTTGCATCCAGTGGAGCGCCAACAGACAGCTTTTAAATTGGAGAGATGCCAGTATTAGAATGGACTATTTGAATACATACCAGACGAGCAAAATGTACCAACAAGCACGATTGCCATACCATGTTACGTCTATTCTCATTAGACCCTTTAGAGGCCATTGTTTCTTTCGCGACTGTCCCTAGCTGCCCACACACGGTCGTGAATGTATTGTGTGGATGTATCTACAAAAACCGAGGTGCAGCTAGTGCTGGGAGCCAAAATTATAGAAGCAACAAACCATCACAAAACTAAAGCAGAGTCTAGATTTATTGATTTCCGGCATCGATTGATAAAATTCACGTCCGTGATCTTATCATTAGCTTCGGTATTCAGCGTTCGCTCACCATAGCTACAAAAGAGAGCTCCTCTAATCAACACTTCAAGAAGTGGCCTTTTTAGTAAAATAATCACCTTCTTCACAAACTACCTATAAATAGTAAACGATTTCTCCACAACATAATCTCCATGACATCATTTCCATGGCTAAAATGTCTTCTACTACTCTAAGCTTATCTTGCGCGCGCACAGATCTTTAGTGTGGAAGCTTCATCACCTACTACCATTACCAACAATGTCCGCAGACGACACCTCCACGCTAGTGAATCAGTTTATAGCGTCTGTGGCCTCATCGGGCGAAGCTTCTGAAGTTGCTGCTGGTAAGATTGCAGATAATCTTGCATCGGGGTCGCTTTCTTTGCTTCAGTTCATTCAAGTATTGGGACCTACTCTCACCTCAGAAGATTTATCCACAAGGACTTACTCATTACACTGCCTCAGCACTACGCTTCGATTGCTGAAGAAAAAAGTCAACCTTACAAATCAAGATGTGAATGTTTTGTTGCAGTTCTTGGTCAAAAAGCTAGAGGACGAGAAACTCACGGCTCACACTCTTGCCGCTTTAACGTCGTTGATCCAGTTCAAAAAATTCTTGCCTCGTGCAAACGATAGTCTTATCAATTTGACCACAGCATTGACCAACATGTATGACCCCAGAAAACACTTGGCTAAAGTTCGCTATGAGGGATTCCAGCTTTTACGAGTGTTGTTCGACTTGCACCACGAAACTATTTTCTCGACCAAAGAGTTCCTGGAAGCCTTTGCTGAAGCATTTATTCACGTTGCCTCCGGCGAGAAAGACCCAAGAAATTTACTCATGTCTTTCCGATTGAATGTTTCTGTAAATGAGAAGTTTTCATTCGACGATAGAACGACCAATGCATCTCACGATCAGATCCTCACTGATTTATTCGATGTATGCTTTTGCTACTTCCCAATCTCTTTCTCGCCTCCACCAAATGATCCTTACAAGATATCAGCAGAAGACTTGAAGAGAGAGCTCAGAAAAACGATCGCTTCCCAAACTCAATTTGCCAAAGATACATTTCCGGCGCTCTTTGAAAAGCTCACCTCTACGAACCCAACTGTAAGGAATGACGTTTTGCAGACCCTTCATTTGTGCGCCCAAAACTACACGGTCGCAACTCTTAGAGAGTACTGGATCACCATATGGGATGCTCTCAAATTTGAAGTATTGCACAACGATGTTCTGGTTTTCCGTCCAGAGACATCCTATATCATTCCTCCAAATGTAGAACAAATCGAGGATTCGGATAATAACAAAAGCTTGTTTCTCACGCTTCAAACGTTGTCCGCTATAGTGCAAAGGCTCTCAGAGTCAGACGAGCTGATTGACGCATTGATTCAAACAGTCCACAATGACCTCAGAAGGAATTTTGAGTCACAGGATAGCAAAACAGTGAAGCAGTCAGTCATTATCATGAGCGCTCTTGCAAGTGTGTCTTCAAAAGTTTTCAACAGCTTCGTCGAGTTTTTGTTCTCATTTGAGGTTTGGGGGAAATATGTGAGAAGTGACATCCAAGAGAAACCAGAAAATGATGAGAATGATATGGAAGTTGACATCTCACTCACTGTAGCACGTCAAAGGGATCTTATAGACAACCTTGGATTTGTTTTTACGGCCAGCATGTTGCTTGATACATCCAATGATCTCATCACATATAAGGATCACTTGCTCATTTTCATGGGACAGCTACTTCAAACCTCATCAAAGCTTGACAAGACTCTCAAATGCAAAATTACCCAACAGTTGGTCAAATTGATTTTGCTAAAAGATTTCTTGGTGGGCACAGAAGTTCTGCTCATTCTTGGTTGGCTTAATGAAAACTTAGTGAGTGCCATTCAATCAAACGATAGGGGGTGGGAAAAAGACATATTTGTCAAAGAAATTATCAGTGGTATTGTCCATATCTTGAGTGAGGGAAGCGAAAATAAAATCAATGAAAATGTGAACTGTGTTATTGAGATAATTTTGCCAACGCTTTTGGACAACTACACGGATGCCCATATTTTGGAAATAATCAATAAGCTTTGCGTCAATTACAAGATTTTAGAAGTGTTATCTATCAGACTTCTTAACAAGATCGCCTATGAAGAGCTAGACCGTGAAAGATTCTGCGGTATTCTTGACTGTCTTATCAACTCATTTAACCAAACACAGTCCGTGAAACCGTTTATGACGAACACTTGGTACAAGAACTTCGTTCCTCGCTTCTTGGATCTTCTAGTGCAGAAGTCTGGCGATGATGCAGCAGTGCTTGAGATGAGCGGGAGATTGCTTGGACTCATTGTACGTTACACGGAGAAGTCTCATCAACAAAATATTCTCAATGACACCCTTCGTGATTTTTGGGAGAAGCCCGGAAGTGCGTTGAATGTTCTTGACGCTCCAGCACCAAAGATTGCGATTTTGAAGCACATTTTAGCAAAAGTTGATAAGGAGTGTAAGTTTCCATACCCAGTTCATGAAAAGGTTCAAGAGAACATCAATTTGGCTATGAAAGCTGAAGCCCTGTTTGTGAGAGTTGGGTACTTGCAAACGATTGCCCTCCTAGTCAACAAGTTCACGAAGCAAAATGATGAATCGAACTCCGAAATCCTTAATAATGTTTTTTCCGGGTCTCACGGTGATATTAACTCCTTGGAGTTTGCAACTTGGATCTTGAAAGGCTTGATCACGAGAATCGATCAGGTAGGTTTGTTTTACCTAAGAAAATTGCTTGATGAAGTGTTTGCGTCCGAGGACATAAGCTATAGCAGACAGACATCTAAATGCTTCAACATCTTGATGGCAGACTTGGATATCTTTTCAAATCCTGAGAATACAAAAATCAAGATCATTTCTGGAGTTGTCAATTTGAATGTGAAGCTTCTTTATAAACAACAGAGTTTTGAGATCATATTAGATAGAATACTCAAGGAGTTCGAGACGATTGGAAGTGATGAGAGAAAGGAGGTGCTCTTGGGTACATTGGCTATTGTTATTGGAAACATCTCGTCAAAGATCTTGAGGCCCCACCTCGGCGAGGTCTTCCCCATGGTGCTCAATGGGCTAAGCATTCAAAACTCTATCATTTTGAGAGCATCTCTCGATACGTTCAAGGTGATCATCAGCGAAACACCAGAGCTTATTTCTGAGAATATCGATAGTCTCTTGGCGAAGCTTGTGGACTTATGTACATCCAAAATCATTGTGAACAAATGTCTTGTCAATGATGAGAAGATACGAGTTCTCGCGCTTGAATGCCTTGAAGGCATTTTTAAAGAAATGGAGCACCCGCAGATCATCAAGTACCAGGCGACCACCAGAAACAAGCTAAAGGCATGCCTTGACGACAAGAAGAGAAGTGTGAGGAAAAAGGCGTGTGATGTACGCCAGCACCTCTACGATCTGGGTCGGTGATTGTTCGCCCACTACGAGTCCAACTTCCCTGTAGATACATTACTCTATTATAGACCTTATACACCAAATGTAATTACATGCAAAAGAAAACAACACACACACAAGAAGTATTAGTCATCATCTTCCTCCTCGTCGGATTCATCGTCCAAGCCCACAGGAGCCAAGCCGGGCGTGAGACCAGGGTACGTGAGCAGACCAGACTTGATCTTTTCGTTGAAAGCCAGCAACTTAGCGTCAAGCTTGCGGTCCTTTGCTCTATCGAACTTCTCGTTTTTCATATTTATGATCTCCTTCTGCAACTCCGCGATCTCTTCCTGGATTTCCGGATCGTTGACATCGGCAAACCTCCTCAAGGCATTGGAATTCTTCTTGATGAGCTTTTTAAGGTACTTCTGTTCCCCTTCGGGTGCAGCGGCCTGCCCATTTTTGTGGCTCTTGATCACATTGTATCTCACCAACTTTTGAAACTTTTTATCCTTTTCGAGTCTCTTGTTGATCTCCCTATTCTGCCTCGCCCTCACTAGCTTATTCTTTTTCCTCACTTCTTCCTTTGACTGCCGGTGCTTGCGAGCCTCCAGCGCAAATGCACTGGCGTCTGTGACCTTCACTTTTTTCAGTGGTAGAAGCGTTGTACCAGGCAATACATCTTCGAACAATTTAGTCACAGTGGCCCGAGCCTTGGCCTTGGAGGTGGCCGAGTTGAATGACATTAGATAGTAGGTAGCGATGAGTAGTGCATAGGAAGCCACCGAAAATCAAATGCTAGAGTGGGAGCGTTTGGCTAGCGGCACTGTATGCACACCACAGAGCCCTCGGCAAAAAGTGACTTGAGTTCAAAGGGGGAAAGTGGAGAAGGCCAGCTTCACCGAGGTCGCGAAAATAAGACGTTGAGGGTGAGGTGAGGATGCTGGGAGTTAAGAAACGTTTGACCGCCATAGAAATGAGGCGATAAGGAGGCAGACGCTAGAAACCTTTTAATGATAAATGCTATATAGCTTTTTTAATTATGATTGGAAACAAGAGTCAAGAGTTTATCGTAGTGTTTTTTTTTCTTTTTCTCTTTGTGGTCTTTGAGTGGGTACTTGTGTCTCACGCTATTGGATGCTTTAGGCATAATGTGATTAAGGTTCGATAGCCAGCATCAAGCCGGCTGCGTTGAAGAGAATGCGGATTCACTTGTGCAAAATCACTTGTGCAAAATCACTTGTGCAAAATCATTTGTGCAAAATCACTGGTGCGGAAGGTGTCACAGGGAAATCAGGTCATGTGATGAGGGCCCCGTATCAAGGGTATCATTGGAAACTCCTGATAGACAAGAGATCTTTACATGAAATTGAAGAGGCCCATAAATATTGTTGCCAGTATGATGGTGATGTCTTTTCTTTTCTTCTGCCGCTGTTCGCTCTGCCGTTAGCAGGCTTTTCACCTTTGTATGGGCCTCACTTTTTGTGGAGAAGCCCATTTGAAAAGTGCACATAGCAACCGAGGCAATGGTCCATGTGAAAGACGGGACAGGTCAAGCATATATAGTGGGCCACCCCCGCGGATTAGCCCCAGATTTTCTCTCTACCTTATCAATACTTACAAATTAAATTATATTTATTGCATTATGTCTGACGTTACCGCTGATGGATTCAACTCTTCTCCTTTCCTCAAGGAATTGTACGACGGCTTGCAGGACCCTGAGCTCAAAAAGAAGGCCATTTCTGGTGTCAAGGCTGTCATTGTCATCACCTTGAAGAACAAGGAGGGCAAGGACCAGTCATGGGTTTTGGACCTCAAGAAGGAGGGTACCATCACCAAGGCCGACTCTGTGCCAAAGTCTGACGTTCAGTTGTTGCTCAAGGACGCGGACTTCGTCAAGTTGGCCAACGGTAAGGCTAACGGCCAGAAGTTGTTCATGAACGGCAAGTTGAAGGTCAAGGGTAACATGATGAAGGCTACCGCCATTGAGTCTGTCTTCAAGTCCATTGACCCAAGACCAAAGTCCAAGTTGTAAATGTGCCTGGTGTTTCATTCAACCTACTTTATATGAAATAAAGACTTGATATCTTATTATTTCAGTATTGTACTATTTCGTCCTCTGTAGCCACCACCACCGTGTTTTCCACAGCTGCGATCAGGTGCACTCTAAAAGCCTCCAGAAGACCAATGAGCTGCCCCACGTCTCGTGTGGTCAAGTTCATTGTGAAGAGCCCTTCTGGACCATTGTCAAATACGAGTGTCTCGCTTCCCGCCAACGTCATGTTGCTAATCGGGAAGGAGGGGTGGAACTGTACTTCATGCTTCGGTTGCTCTGCATGTTTGTCCCACATCACTACTGTTCCATCTTCGTAGCCTGCCACAAGTAGATCGTGTTCATTTGCAATCAATGATGTCACAGCCGCGTCCTTGTCTCTCTTGAGTTTAACACTCGTCTGGCTATGGCTAGCGATTTGAAACTCTTGAATCACTCCTGACCGGTAGCCAACGTACATAACTTTATCCTCACACTCAAACTGTAGCTCGCCATTAACAATATCGGAGCACGCTAGCTTCTTATCGGTAGACAGTATGGTGACACAAAGTGCTGGATCTTCATGATCATCAATTCGGAGAAATTCCGACACGACATTCCCTGACGCACACTCCCATAGAACGGTAGAGCCGTCCTCAGACGTCAGAACAAAGTTACGTCCAGCACCAATTAAAGCAACGTCGGTAATACGCTTCTTCTGATGCTTAAAGACTCGAGTAGGTTGCTCATTGCCAAGTTCCAAGTCCCATAGCTTGATCTGAAAATCTAACCCAATTGACGCAATCACCTTGTCTGATGGGAAAACCCGAAGCATGATAATATCAGAAAAATGAGCGCTTTTGATTCGTTTGATCTCTGCCTTGTTCTTTGTGTCGAATCGTATCAATGAGCCCCTTTCGGTTCCCACAAGGAGATTCTCTGAAGATTTGCTTAGGGCGACTGCCAGCACCAGGCGAATGTCGAGACTTTGTTTAGGGAGGGTGCATTTTCTTGCCGGAGGCGACACAGTAAAAGTATGCTTGCCACTTTTGACTATCTCGAAATTATCACATTTCAATTGGATGCCTTCGCTAGTTTTGGTAACTACGACGTCTCCGTATTCCAGGTGGTCTTCGTCAGCCGAATCTCGTAGAGCGATCCAAAACTTGTCCTCATTGGATATTCCCAGATCAACTTCATTTATGATCTCCAAAAGCTCCTTCTGAGCTGTGAGTAGCTTCATGCGGTGCAATTATGAGTGTGTTCAAGTGGCAAAGGCAAAGTAGGACAGATATATGGGGTAAGTCGCGATCATCTCAGAAATGACCTCATGAAGCCACCTTCGACGAAATTTCTAGTTGGTATATTAATGACTTTCGGTAGACATCAGCTCAGCTATGATGACTAGTCTTTTTCGGGAAATTCTTTTCTTTTTGCATTTTATGTTTGCATTCCTCTTCAGAAATTCTTGACATCTGCCCATCGGCTGCGAAACAAAGCGTAGGCATTACAAGACGTTAGAGTAAACCCTTCTATAACTCAGATGAGAGAAAAATCAACCAGCTCTGAAAAGACAACTAAGATAGTTCAGCACAAATGTTTAAGCTATATTTAATCACATCTTGATTTTCTTCTCAAGGATTGTCCGAACATTGAAGTCAGACTCCACGTACTAGTTCCTCCTCTAATATGTACACTGCGCACATAGTTGGCTTCTCAGTTTGATTTGAACTTCACTCACTATGGCATCCGAGGCGGCACCCAAGGGGGCTAACGGGGTCCAAAAACCTCAAGATGACTCGCTCGCAATGTTTTTCGATAAGGATTTCGAGCCTGTCTCCTACGTGGATGCGTTGTTTCAATCAATTTCAGGATCAGATAGCAAGTTCTCCAAACTGCTGCTAGCACGTCTCTCGTCAACACTGCTGGACGTGATCACCCATTTAGACTACCATACCAACGAGATTTCCCGTGACTTAGCATCAAAACTCGAGTCCTTAAAGAACCTCTCACTGAGCATCGGGCCCTCAATGGAATCAGATACCGAGCCCAATAATGACAACACACGACTACAATACTACGTTTCGGCGCTACATAATACGGTGGATTCTTTGGAGGATGAATTACTGCAAGCTCAGAAACTGCTCCAAAAGAATGAAAGTGGCCAGTCTGTAGCGGTGGAGTCTCTAATATTGCTAAAACGGGTCAAGCACAACATACAAAAGGTTTTAAGAGTATTGCAATCCGCCCGTGACACGTTGGGCCATGATCCTCTGCAAATCACCATCGACCAATTTCAGCACCTGTTGAATCTTCTCTATGATTCGCTCCGAAACCAATTACGGTCACAATCAAGGGAGGAGCTTGAAACCACAAAGAGAAGTATAAAGGCGCTTCGTGAATTATCTACAGTTTTTCATCAGTTCACTGCTTTTGGGCCAGCGTATAGCAGATTTATTGTCAGAGTGGATGCTGAAACTCAAAAGGTATGACCTGAGAGCTTTCTTGTATGTGTATAAATAATTATAGTACAGATTCGTCACTCACGACAAGAACAATTGTTGTGAGAATGCACAAGGATTCGTAAAAAATCAAAAGTAATAAGGATCGGCAGCAAGTAAGTCACGTTACTAGGCTTGAATTGGTTTTGGGGTTTCTAATTGGGGGTCAAAATGAGCCAGTGCTGAAGCCCTAGGGTCAGCAGGTTTATCTTTGAAAACTTTGTCTGGTTGCTTCCCAGAGGATCTGGGCTCCATATCTTCGTTGGAGTCAATTTCATTCTTCTCCAAATCTCTCTCGGCACGCTTCTTCCTATTCTTCTTGCTCAAAAACTCAAAACCAGCATAGTAGAAGAAAGCCTTTGCAAATCTAGTTGGGAAGATCTTGATGATCCAATAGTTAGGTATGATACGGATGATTGCGCCAACGGGAAGCGATATTATACCACACAATATCGCTGTGGCCCACATGGCTGGTGTCTGCCTGGCAATGCTAAATGCAGCGCCACCAACAAACATAATAAGCACCTGAATACCACCAATCAAAAGAGCAATGCCCACGAAGTACCAGTTTCTAAACAAGTGTTGGAAGAAGTTCAAATTCTCAGCTGTGAGACGCCCTCTGATATCACGAACCGTGTCACACTCATCTAATTTCCTAGTAACAAACAACTTCCAAAACTGTAACCAGACAAACGTGTTGAAAGTCATAGCATCCAATTGCTTATCCTCATGATTGCTGAGAGGTCTGTTTCCAAAGAAAAGTTGATGACCGGCAAAGTGCAAAATGAAAGTAATAACTAACTGGTTGATCGATTGTCCGAGAATCATCTTCCACATGGAAACACTGATCAAAGGCATCGTCCTACCTGCTGGCTTTCTCTTTAGTAAGGCATCGTCTGGTTTATCGGTGGCTAAGGCCAATGCGGCCAAGGTGTCCATAATAAGGTTGACCCACAATAACTGCACAGCCGTCAAGACTGAGTCGCCGTTTGAAGAGGCAACAGCGGAGACAAAAGTCAATACACAAGCAGTGATATTGACAGTCAATTGAAATTGAATGAACTTCTTGATGGATTCAGCAACAGTACGACCCCATTTTATAGCTTGCACAATATCGGTAAAGTCATCTGTCATCAAAATAATGTCTGAAGCTTCTCTTGCGACCTCTGTACCATTAATACCCATGGAAAAACCAATATCGGCCAACTTCAAAGCAGGGGCATCGTTAGTACCATCACCAGTAACGGCGACGACTTCACCAGCATTTCTCAAAGTTTCAACGAGAACTCTTTTGTCTTCAGGCTGAGATCTTGCCAAAACCCGCAAGTGAGGAGCAACCTTGGTTCTCTCCTCAGGAGATAAAGCTCTAAATGCTGGCCCTTCCATGTAAGCGTACGGATTGGACGAATCGGCTGGAGTGAGAATGTTGCAGGCTCTCGAGATAGCCTTAGCGGTGTTCAAGTTATCACCTGTGACCATCTTGACGTTAACACCAGCCATCTTACATTGTTTCACGGCTACATCAACGCCCTCCTTCAAAGGATCTTGGATACCAACCAAGATGTCCATGGTTAGAGAATCAGAAAGGTCATGTGGGGAAGCCTCGATGTCGAGTAGTCTTTCGGGAATGGCCTGGCCAGCTCTCGTTGTGTCTTCAATATCTTTTGGAGGCCAGCTTTCTAAATTCTCGAAATCCTTATGAGCAAGGATGATAGCACGCAATGCTTCGTTGGCGTAGCTGTCGATGGTATTGAGAACATTGTCTCTGTCACCTCTCGACAAAGGTTTAGGCTCTCCGGCAGAATCGAGGTGATGGGAGCAATTTTTAAAAACGATCTCGGCAGCACCTTTGGCGTAAAGTCTAAAGCCTGTTTGAGTCTTCATGACAACACCAGACCATTTTCTTGAGCTCTCAAATGGAATCACGTCGACAATGTTTTGAGTGTAAGCCTCACGCTGTTGATCGAGACTAGCGTCAACAAATTGATGCATCTTGTCTTTTGCCAAAATCAACAACGCTGATTCGGTTTTGTTTCCCAAGTAGGGTTCGGAAATCATTCCCAATTTCTGTTGTTCTTTCTGGTTCTTCTCACCCTGGTTGGTGAGTAAGTGAGCAATAAGAGACTTCTTCTTCGGTCTGCGACGAGCTAATTCCACCTTCGACTCGTCATAGTCTGGATTATCAAAAGCAGTGGAGTTAGCGATAATGTTTGGAAGGATGTGATCTCTAATTTTCTGCGGAACACGAGCAAGCACTGCCTCTGATTTCTCTGTACTGACGTCGGCAGTGTGAGTGTCATCGAAGCTGTTTTCTTCATCGATGTAGCCTGTAACGATACGCATTCTGTTTTCTGTCAAAGTACCCGTTTTGTCAGAACAAACGGTTGTAGCACCGCCCATGGTTTCACACGAGCGTAGAACACGAACCAAGTTACCATTTTGCGCCATTCTAGTTGTTGCAAAGGCCAATGCAAGCGTGACAGCCAAGGGAAGACCTTCAGGAACTGCCACCACAATAATCGTGATGGCGACAATGAGGATATCCACGAACTTCTTACCCTTTTCGGTACCAGGAAGATCGCTGAAACGGCCGTTTCCAGTGATGTTGACACAGAAACGGATAAACAACACTATGAAAAGAATGATGGCAGCCAAAAAACCGTACTTCGAAATGCCCTCAGCCAAATTGTCTAATCTTTCTTGCAAAGGAGTCGAGCCATTGTCTTGAGAAAGCGAGCCCATGGTCCGGCCATGGATGGAGTGTTTGCCCACAGCGGTGACCACAGCGTAACCGACACCGGAAAGGATTTTACTGCCGGATATCAAGAAAGGATCCTTGAGTTTCACTGCCGTGGAGCCGATATCCTCGTTGGGATACTCGGGTAACACTTCCTCGTAGTACTCCAACGCCTCCTCAGCCAGCTTTTTCACCACAGTGTCCGACTCACCAGTGAGGGCAGACTCGTCGCACTCGACTTCGCCATTCACCAAAACGCTGTCTGCGGGCACCACATCACCAGTAGCCAAGGAAATCAAGTCACCCACAAGAAGATCGTAAATGGAAATCATTCTCTGGGTACCATCCCGAATCACCACAACGTCACGGTCCTCTTTTTTGGCATTAAGACGCGCAAACTGTCTTTCTTTTGAGTAGTCGTTGGCGGCGCCCACCACAACGACAATGATCACAGCAACAATGATGGCCACACCTTCGACCCAGTCGACTTTCGGCAAGGGCATTCCTTCATCGTCGTACATTGTGTCCTGGCCAAACGTCTCGTAAAGGCCCAAGGCAAGCGACACCACGGCGGCAACCGTCAAAAGGATGAGCACCTTGTCCTTCATAGCCTCAAAACAGAGCTGAAAGAAGCCCTTTGCTGCACGAGTCGGTAGCACGTTGGTGCCGTAAGTGTCTATTCTGGAAGCTTGATCGCCAGAATCAAGACCTCTGTTTAAGTCGGTGTGGAGGTAGGCGCCTAGCCCATGAATCCCTTTGACTGCTCTCAACTTGGCTAGCGATTTCGGGTCGTGAAGCTGGGTCAAGTCTCCGACAGAAAGCTGGAACAGACGGCTCTGAAGAGGCATGTCGGAGTGAACAGACGCCTCCGAAGTGATGGAGACGTCGTCCCTATCGTCTCTCGGAACCTGGAGAGACATGGCGAGGATTTGGTGAGTTAAGGGTGGGTTGAAAAATCGTAGGTTGCAAAAGAGGTGGTGAAAAGTGCGGATGAGGATAAGATATAGAGGCAGCAGGCAGCGCAGCAGCAGAAGACTGATAAGAGCGAGCGAGCGTCAGGACTCAGGCAGGCAAAGGCAAAGGGTACCGCACGAGGCACAAAAAAGGCAGGAAAAAAAGCAGGCACCACAGGTAGCACAAAACAGCGCAGAGCGAGCGAGCGAGCAGGCGAGGCGGAGGCGGAGGCAAAGGGGCAAAGGCAGTGTGATCACAAGAAACAGGTTTCCAAAGCAAAGGCTCTCCAGAGCCATAAGCTGGCGCAACAGCGTCGCCAGTGAGCTTTCCCGAGCACTAGTCAAAGTTTCCTCGCACAGAGTTTTGGCTCGCACAGCCTCATTTTTCGCAGCCAGCGCGGGCGAAGCGTGGGCCGTGGGGCCGACTCCCTGAGCGTGGGCACCAAGGGATTCTTGGCGGCGGCGGCCGCCGATTTGCACTAGTACGAGAATTGATGGATATTTGCGAGTGTAGCACATGGCGTGAAAGGTCAGAGAGTGTGACAGCTACAGTGGCGCCGGCAGCAATCGTGAAGAGTATGGGGGACAGGTTTTTTGGGGTAGAGTCATTGGAGAATTTGCTGGAGCAATTGCCGCAGAAAGACGGCAGTTCCAGCTGCAAATTGAGTGGTTGGTCCCCTTCACAGACGTTCAGTTAAAGTGGACCTTTGCCTGCTTCACTGGCGTCCGTACAATAAACGGCTTCGTTAATTGTGAGCTATGGCGCGAGGCCGTGGAAAAAGTTGCTAGCTGGGAGGCGCAGCCGGTGAGCTAGCTTCCTGCTCGCTTTATCGTGCGCGCGCCATACATTGGCTGCAAACGGCTCCTGGCCCGTCCAAGAAACTTGGAGTCGAAAGCACAGGCCAAAGTATCTGAGGGAATATGAGGAAGCAGTTTTATCAGCAAAGCCTCCACATTCTCTCCCCATTCTTCCCCATACTCAATATTTCCGTTCTTTTCCCTTTTCTGGAACGGCCATTGCCTTGCTCTCGTTACTTGCCTGATTTAGCCGCAACGCTGGGTTCCCCCACGTACTGGGGCTCCTCCGCTGGCAAGGTGACATTGGCATGGCACTCAACCGTTACTCTTCCCTTCTCTGACTCTGGGGATCCCAGTCAGGCGCTCACCTCGATCATCAATTCAATTCTTGGTAGAGGCGGAGCGATAAATCATCTCCCCAACAAAACCAAGCCCTAGCGGCTTCGGACTGACCGCCGTGAACGCTTACCGAAGAGCCGTTCCCAAGCATGACGTACCATTAAATCATCTTCTGCGCCTTTCCTAAACGCAGCGATATCTGAACATGAGAAAGTAACGAGTGAAGAATGTCGTAGACATCAGTATAATTGACGATGATTAACTCCCGCTTCTATTTTTCTTTTGTGTGGAGAATTTTTCTTTGTTAGCATAGAGCGAACAATGGGCTCTGAAGCGCTTGGTGATAGGTTCATTTTTCCGGCAATCTTCTATCTGTTGAGTACCAGATGAAAGTACTGGCTTTAATGTCTCGAGTCTTGCTGGACTGATAGCTCATCAAGGCAACATGCCGATTATGAAGTTTGAGCATAGGATAAGGTTTCCCTCGTTTTTCTGTGACATGGACTGACAAATAGTTACGTTTTGTGGCTCTGGACCACAAACATAAAATGATACTCACCCGCTTCTAATCATCCAGGCAAGGGTTTGAATTGTTCATTCATTTCACGATCAAGGAAAGTTTGATTGCTTTGACAATGAGTACATCTTTAGCTTTTGATTGTCTACTTGTACTTAAGCAAATGATTGAGTACTGACTATATGGCAATGCCATCCACTACTTTCAAGGTTGATGCACTGATCAATGCTGCAATCAGAAGCGGGCCAAACATCAATCAATCTGAATGAAATGCAGATAACTATCTTTATCTTTTCCGATATTTGTGCTAACCATTATTTGCAAGCCTCATATATTAACACCTGAATATCCCGTTTGGCAAGATGGATCTACACCTTCCGTGGAGCTCAAGATTATGATATGCATTCATTGCCAAATGTTATACCTGACAAAATCAAATCTGACAGGAACATTTTCTTCATTTGCGAATTCCAGTTTCCCATCCATCTTCTACTCAATTTTTACTTGTCATCTGAAAGTGCAATATCTTATTGAGCGTTGAAAAGCCGGCTCGGACAGGAAAGGAAACTCCGAGCGCGCGGCGCTATCACCATCATCAGAAAAACTTCTCAGTTGAGATTAGTTCCACAGTGAAAGGTCCATTTGTCATCAGTAGAACCCGCCGGAATTCAAAAGCACTCCGAGTGACCTCCTGGCTGCATTTCGAGCTTATGGAATGATAGGAAAAAATAAAAAGTGCTTACGTGAGCAAGTCACGTGACAGTATACAAACAGCGATAGGTTTGGGGAATTATCAGAAGGTACTTCGCTGGAAGCTTCATCTACAAGCACTTCAGATACCCTCCACCTTTATTAGTAATATCCTGCTCTTGCAGGCTTCCGTCAACCTGTCTCACAACTGTGGCTCTCGGTGGGCATCGAGCAAGTCTGCAGTACCACAAGGCAAAAAGAAACTTCCTGCGAAAAAAACCGTGGCGCTATAAAGGCCTTACAATTCCGGTCGGTTCTTCGAACACGTTCTTTAGAAACACTTACACCTTTCGTTCATTATGACTGTTGACTCTAACACTAACTACGGTTTCGGTACCAAGGCTATTCACGCAGGCGCTCCTATTGACCCTAACACCGGTGCCGTGATTGAGCCCATCTCCCTCAGTACCACTTTCGCTCAGCTGGAGCCTCTGAAGCCTATTGGAATCTACGATTACTCGAGATCGGGTAACCCAAACAGAGACAACTTCGAGGCTGCTATTGCCTCCTTGGAGAAGGCTAAGCACGCTGTAGCTCTTGCTTCGGGTTCGGCTACCACTGCCTTGATCCTCCAGTCGTTGCCAATTGGCTCCCACGTTATCTCTGGTGGTGATGTCTATGGCGGTACTCACCGTTACTTTACCAAAGTGGCTGACACTCACGGGGTTCAAATTGAATTTGTCCACGATTTGCAGAAGGACTTGCAAGCTGCTTTAAAGGAAAACACCAGTCTTGTGTGGCTTGAGACTCCTTCCAACCCTACCTTGTCCATCACCGACATCTCTGCTGTGGCTGAAATCTTGAAGGAGCACAACTCAAAGAACAACAAGCAAGTGCTTTTGGTTGTCGACAACACATTCTTGTCTCCTTACGTTTCCAACCCATTGGTGCATGGTGCTGACGTTGTGGTGCACTCCATCACCAAGTACATCAATGGTCACTCTGACGTTGTGGGCGGTGTGTTGGCCACCAACAATGACCAATTGCACGAAAAGTACCGTTTCTTACAAAACGCCATTGGCTCTGTGCCAGCACCTTTCGACTCGTGGTTGGCTCACAGAGGTCTCAAGACATTGCACTTGAGAGTTAGACAAGCCTCGTACTCTGCTCAGAAGATTGCAGAGTATTTGTCCCAGCATGAATCTGTGATTTCTGTCAACTACCCTGGTCTCAAATCTCACCCAAGACACTCTGTTGTGCTCCAGCAGCACCGTGACGGCCTCGGTGGTGGTATGATCTCTTTTAGAATCGCCGGCGGTGCCAAGGGTGCCTCCGTGTTCACGTCGTCTACTAAGCTCTTCACCTTGGCTGAGTCTCTTGGTGGCATTGAGTCCTTGATTGAAGTTCCTGCTGTGATGACCCATGGTGGCATTCCAAAGGCCCAGAGAGAAGAGGCCGGCGTGTACGACGACTTGATCAGAGTCTCCGTTGGTATTGAGGAGACCGAAGACTTGTTGGCTGACATTGAGCAGGCTTTGGCCAGGGTGAAGGCTTAGACGATATTCTTATAGACTTTATCTTACTTGGGCAATGCAGCAGACTCTAGCTGCAGAATAATAAACGGACACTAATCAGAGCGAATATGGAATAAGATGTAGTATTTTTGTTTTCTAAGAAGCCTTTCATGTGTTTGTATTGCTTTCCACTGATATCCACGAAGGGCAGAGAGACCATTCTATGAGACCCTAGTCATCAGAAAATTCAATCCCACTGTTTGGTGCCTCGCTTTCACTTGTAGTGCCTCGCTTACACTACAAATGGCTGCGAAAAACGACCGCTGGCAGAACACGAATCGACACACAGTCATCATACGACTGCCATTCGATATGAGTTACACATCTGGTTCAAATGCCTCCAATGCAGCTCTCAACATCATGATAGTTGCCTAGATTAAGTCACTCGGCAATCTACCCTTAGTACCTTGATCATCATATAGATACCAGGATGGAGATCTTCTCTTATGCATCCACTGAAGGCACCGTCTTTGCGGATACCACTGAGGAGGAAGAGAACTTGTTACATTTATCTCCATCGTGGTACAGTTGACCACATCTTTTTTACAAAAGTAGGTTTCCTTAGCAACCGTAGATATAGAAATCCTGTGGTTGGCTGAAGGCCCATCGTTCACGTGACCCTCTACCGGAAGAGCCAGTGACGAGATTTCCTTCTAGAGCCAATGAAGTGCCTTGATTTCTTTCAAGGTTATGAACGCAGCCTTTTGAAGTCTCTTTTGCTCTCTTAAAGGGCACTCTCTGTCCACACTGTCGTCTCTCACAGACCACGATTCCGTCGTGCACAGATCAAATTGCTCTGGCCAATCGCGCGAGGTTCTTTTACGCTATTCCCTCAGTGCTCAATAGTTGAAAAAAAAAAAATATAACTTAGCGTCTCCATTAAACGTACGGTCTTCCAGATTCCATTACATCTCCTATATCGTTTGGTTTCGTGTGGACTCGTTTTATCGCATTCCCTCCGAGAAGTTCATTTCTAGAATCAACTTGCCGTGTGGTCCCATTATCACCATCTAACATCCCTTCAACGTTTTTGGTGCTGACATCCACGGCTTTTTAATTTCATCCTTTGCACATTTATTCAACCCAGCATGTTCAAATCGGCATCGAGAATTGCATCCAACAAGGTGGTGATGCTGACTGTCGCCGGCGCTGGTCTTGGTGCCTCGTACATTCTTTACCAGGACTCTATGACCGCCAACGCCATGACCGCAGCTGAGCACGGTCTTCATGCTCCAGCGTTCGACTGGCCCCTGAACGGTATGTTCTCTACATTTGACCACGCTTCCATCAGAAGAGGTTTCCAAGTTTACAAAGAGGTTTGTGCTGCCTGCCATTCTTTGGAGAGAATTGCCTGGAGAAACTTGGTTGGTGTGTCTCACACCACCTCTGAGGCCAAGGCCATGGCTGAAGAGCTCGAGTACGACGATGAGCCTGATGACGAAGGCAAGCCCAGAAAGAGACCAGGTAAGTTGGCTGATTACATTCCTGGTCCTTACGAGAACGAGCAGGCCGCCAGAGCCGCCAACCAGGGTGCCTTGCCCCCAGACTTGTCCTTGATTGTCAAGGCCAGACACGGTGGTGCCGACTACATCTTCTCTCTTTTGACTGGTTACCCCGATGAGCCTCCCGCTGGTGTTCACTTGCCTCCAGGATCCAACTACAACCCATACTTCCCTGGTGGTGCTATTGCCATGGGTAGAGTGTTGTTTGACGACTTGGTGGAATACGAAGACGGCACACCAGCCACCACTTCTCAGATGGCCAAGGACGTTGTTCATTTCTTGAACTGGGCCGCTGAGCCTGAGCATGACGACAGAAAGAAATGGGGTCTCAAAGCTCTTATCATCACCTCTTCTCTTTACTTGTTGTCTGTGTGGGTGAAAAAGTTCAAGTGGCAACCAATCAAGAACAGAAAGATTACCTTCAACCCTCCAAAGAGACGTTAGATTCGGCTAACGCATCAGTGCTATGCACGAGGGATGGAAATCCTGAGTGTATCCAAGCAAGTCCTCAAGCATGTAAAAAGTAGACTTAACATACATTGATAATCATTGCAGGTGGTGTAGCAGTCGCACTGAGTATAATTTTTTTTGACTATGTATAGTACTCTTCATCCGAAGCTGTATGCGTCCACTACATTAGCACGGATTTGCCGTCACAGGGCAAAAACATGATAATTTACATTGCGTCTATTTATGATGAAGAAACGAGTCCCAAGTATGTTAGTGTGGGGCCAAATGATGTAGTTGATTTTTGCTGATGCAATTGGGGTGTTTATGCTGCTAATCTCCCACGAAAAAAGCTAGCACTCAAAAAGGGGTAACTGAAACCATTAATTCCATGAAAGCAACAAGGTGAGCATAGAAAAAGCCAATAAAAATTGAGCCATATTTTGCAACGTCAATACTTCAGCGTTTCTCATTGTCAACAACCTCAGTTCACCACTGTTCACACTTATGCCCCATTTTGCACCCATTCGCTCTTTTGCCCAGCATGTCTCAGAATACAATAGCGTCATGCCTACAGGTGGATCCCCACCACCACCTCCACTAGCCACCCCCACGGCGCCAAAATTCCCCGTTTGGGCAACTGCATTTCCGAAAAACTCACCGTCAACAACCTTTCAATACATAAGACACGAGAACAAGGCGGTCATAGAAATTCCATCGCTCTCCACCGCCTGCATTCAGTACGGCCATTTTCGCCGAGCAGCCATACAGTTTTCGGCGGGCTCAAGCACAATTCCTTTTTTTTCGCCCATTTTCTCGCGCCCACCACTCTGCTGATTGGCGTCTCCATCGCCGAACGCCTGCAGAGGCCTCCACTACCCAGTGTTTATATAAGCTGCCCTTGCTGCCAATTTCTTTTCACCTCACTTTTCCGGTGCTTTCTGCTTCTGCCTACTCACGTTTCTCAGTCCTCCCTCTCTTTTAGTCTGTCCCCCTTTTTTCTTCAATTATGACTGCCAGATCCTCCACAGACAACTCGTCGGACAACTTGCTACGAGAAGCGTCCCATGCAAAAAATGGAGCCAATGTGATCAAATTCCACTCACAAGATGACTCCACATCGTCGTCGATCGTTTCGGGAACAACCGCTGGGTTGCAAGCAAACGGCGATTCCACAAAGGGTGAAACACCCACCACCCTTGTGTACTTGTTGACGTTGGCGTCGTCGATCTCGGGTTTTATGTTCGGGTACGACACTGGCTACATTTCCGCAGCGTTAGTGAATGTGGGCACAGACTTGTCGAACAAGATCTTGACCTCAGGCGAAAAGGAGCTCATAACATCGGCCACGTCGTTGGGAGCATTGATTGGCGCTCTTTTCGGTGGTGTGGGTGCTAACTTGTTTGGAAGAAAAAGAGTGCTTTTGGGCTCAAACGTATTCTTCGTTGTGGGCACTATCATTCAGCTTGTTGCCAAGCATGTGTGGACGATGATTGCCGGCAGATTCGTCTTGGGGCTTGGTGTGGGTGTGGCCTCGCTAATAGCACCCCTTATGTTGAGTGAGTTAGCTCCCTCGAAGTACAGAGGACGCCTTATTGTGACGAACTGTATTTTCATCACGGGTGGTCAGTTAGTGGCCTACTTCATCAACTGGCCCTTGACCCATGTTGATGGCGGCTGGAGAGTGTCCGTGGGCTTGTGCATGGTGCCTGCGGTTATTCAGCTGGGTTTCTTCCTCTACTTGCCTGACACCCCAAGATACTACGTGATTAAGGGCGATTTGGAGAGGGCCAAGCAGGTATTGCGCAAGACCCACAGTGACTCCTCGGAAGTTCATGTCGAGGCGCTTTTGGCTGATATGATCCAGTCAAACTCCACCGTTCCTGGCGGCCCGGTATCTCAGATTTGGAATTCCATAAAACTCATCCACTCGAGACCTGCTAATTTACGTGCTCTTATATTGGCATGTGGGTTGCAAGGGATCCAACAGTTCACTGGTTTCAACTCATTGATGTACTTCAGTGCCACAATCTTCAAGACCATTGGCTTTGAAAATGCCACCGCCGTATCGATCATTATCGCTGCTACAAACTTTGTCTTTACCCTCGTTGCATTGTGCATCATTGACTTTGTTGGACGTCGTCGCATTTTACTTTTTGCTATTCCAGGGATGTGCATAGCACTTGTCATCTGTGCCATTGCCTTCCATTTTCTAGGGGTCAAGTTCGGTAGTGGTGATGAAGTTGTTGTCGAAACAACAGGCATCAGTGGTTGGGGCATAGTCGTCATCTTGGGTATGGTTTTTTACGTTGCCTCGTATGCCATTGGTATTGGAAACAGTGCCTGGACCGGCGTTGAGCTCTTTTCGGATGTCAATGTCAGATCTGTGGGAGGTATGTACGCTGCAGCCACTAATTGGGCGGGCTCTTTGGTGATTGCATCGACATTCTTAACCATGTTAGAAAACATCACGCCCCCAGGCACTTTTGCATTATTTGCCGCTTTGTGTTTTGTATCCTTCTTATTCGTGCTCTTCTTGCTTCCTGAAGTAGCTGGGTTGAAATTAGAGGAGACTACGAAACTTCTTGAGGGCGGCTTCAACGTCAGAACTGCTCGTAAGTTGTCCAAGGAGAGAAAGAGGCTCGCCAAGCAGGCCGTCGACGACCTGCTGAGCACAATGGTCTAATAACAGGATAGAACAAATATCTAAACAGAAAAAGAAGATAATAGCATTAGCATCTATTCAATTCTACAGTCATTTATAGGGAACATAGATTGAATACATTACAATCTCATACATACTTTCTAACCCAGCCCAAGATTGTATGCGCGCAATATACTAGCATCGCATCTCTACCTTCAACATTTTCGACAGTACAAATTATGCCAGTGGAGCGAAAGAAACGGCCTCAGCAGCCGTATAATCGTTTTGAGACGATGTCCAAACTAGGGGAGTTTGAAGTTATAAAAAAAATTGGTCAAGGTACTTTTGGTGTGGTCCAAAAGGCCAGAAATCGAAAAACCAAGCAGTTGGTGGCTCTCAAACAGCTCATCAACCACTCAGCCAAGGAAGGATTCCCAATCACAGCAATGAGAGAGATCACAATTCTTAAAAATTTGGAGCACAAAAACGTTCTTAAGATCACTGGCATGATATATGAAGAGGCGAAGGCAGATTTACCTGAAGATGCCGTTCGTCAGAGAGGATGCTTTTACACCATTTCACCTTACATGTCGCTAGATTTGGTCGGGCTCCTAGAAAACCCACAAATTGAGCTATCTGTACCAATGGTAAAGTGTATTATGAAGCAGCTTCTTCAGGGAGTCGACTACATCCATCAGATGCATTACTTACACAGAGACATCAAAGCCGCCAACATTCTCATTGATCCTCATGGAGTTGTCAAAGTTGCCGATTTTGGTCTTGCTAGAATATACCATGGGAGAACTCCAAAGAAAGGCATGGGTCCTGGGGGAGGTGAAAGAGCATATACGGCTTTGGTAGTAACCAGATGGTATCGATCTCCTGAATTACTTTTAGGAGAGCGCAAGTACGGCACAGCAGTAGACATGTGGGGTGTAGGCTGTGTGTTTGGTGAGCTCTTTACGAAGAAACCGATCTTGGTTGGCTCTTCAGACTCAAATCAGGCACAGCTTATCTTTGATATGGTGGGACCGCCATCAAGAGAAAATTGGGCTTCAGCTTCGCTTCTACCGAACAAGCAGGACCTCAACATTGGACTCACATGTAAGAGGACGCTAGAAAGCAGGTTCGTTCCTCTAATGGGCGAAGCGGGCGTGCTGCTTTTGGATAAACTCCTCACGCTAGATCCTGCCAAGCGCTGGAACGCTCAGGATGCGTTGGAGCACGAATACTTCAGGTCAGATCCTAAGCCTTTGGACCCAAAGGATATGCCGGTGTTTGAGGAAAGTCATGAAATCGACCGTGAGCGGTTCAAGAGACAGCGCACTGAAGGCACAGAGTCTGAGCTGGAGAAGAAGCCTAAGGTCGATGGATATATGAGCAGGCTGCATCGCACAGGGGTCTCTGGTATCAGAACAAAGCCAGCAAAACCTAGGTATTAACAGTTAAGTTTACTTATTTTGATCTAACTAAATAAGATCCGTAACAGGTCGAAACCACCTAACCAACAAGAAGAAGTGAAACCACTAGGCCACGTAACTATATGTCTTAAATCGAATTGGCTCGTGCACTGACTTTGGATGCTATTTATTTCATTTTCGTGGCATCTGTGCTGCTTTGTATCAAATCCGAGGCTGTCTTATTACAGTAGAGGTAGTGCCCACTTTTCTTTCTGTTCTACTCGTTTCTTTTCATGTTTGAATCTCGCTTTCCCACTAGAAAGGCGGCGTTCTCGCTGCCTGACGGCGGCTAGTTCTAATTCGAAGGAGGTCCGGCTCGCACACAATGTATTGAATTCCTCCTTCATAGCAGGCTACATTATTCGTGGATCCTACGCGGAGAAACGGGATTGATGTTAGCCCGTGGAAAAGTGTGTATGCATCAGCTGAGTGATGAGGTGTAACTGTACCGAGATCTTGACGGTTTCTCCGAACTTTTAGTATGTTCACATTGCCCTAGATGGTAGAGATAACTCAGCAGAGAGAAAGGAGGGTGCTGCAAACTTGACGCGGATCAAACAAATGCTGGGCTTGTGTGCCGTCCACCTGACCGAAACTCGAGGGTAATTCCTTTGTACTATGGAACTTTCCCACATATATGCCGTCCAACGCTCCCCGGTTCATGCGACCCGCATGATCTGCAAACGACCTATATATTTCAGTGTCGGCCCAAAAATTTCACATCTCACTTCCCCTACTTCATCATGGTCCGCTCCTTAGAAGATTACTTTTCTGTCCAGGTGTTCTTTATCGTTCTTCGTGAGACGATCGAGCTGGCGATCATCATCTCGGTGCTTTTAGCATTCGTCCACAAAAGTCTCCTGCAAGATCCCAAGGCGCTGTCGCAAGACAATCCTACCGATTCGGAAGTCGAAAATAGCTCTCAGGGAAGCGAGCTTGCGAACGCTCCGAATGAGAAACTTTTATCGTCTTTCAAATGGCAAATCTGGGTCGGAGGCCTCTGTGGGTTCCTCGGATGTTTGCTTGTTGGTGCTGTCATTCTTGTTGCATTCTACACCATTGGCGCTGACTTGTGGTCGAGCACTGAGCATTATTGGGAAGCAACATTCTCGATCATTGCCTCTGTGATTATCTCTGCCATGGGTGTGAAGATCCTCCGAGTGAATAGAATGCAACAGAAATGGCACCACAAATTGGGGTCGATCATCAACAATGATAGCCGTTTCATGGAGGCTGCAAAAGCTACAGCCTCGTGGTCAGAGAAAAACTCCATGTTCATCTTGCCATTTGTCACCACTTTGCGTGAGGGTTTGGAGGCAATTGTTTTCGTCGGTGGAATCGGTATCAACGAAAACACCACTGTTGCATCGATTGTCAACTCAGCGATTCTCGCCATCATCATTGGCACCATTGTCGGTGTGGTGTTGTACCGGTCTGGTAACACGCTCTCTCTTCAGTGGTTTTTGATAGTTTCGACATGTTTCCTCTACCTTGTTGCCGCTGGTTTGTTCTCCAAAGGTATCTGGCAGTTTGAGCTTCAACGGTTCATTGATAAGTGTGGAGGCATGGATGTGAGTGAGACAGGCCACGGGCCCGGCTCATACGATATTGCCAATAGTGTATGGCACGTCAACTGTTGCAACGGCGAGATGCCGGAAGATGGAGTGCAGTGGATGTTGTTCACGGCAATCTTTGGCTGGACAAACTCAGCGACATACGGCTCGGTGATCGGCTACCTTGTCTATTGGGCTGCTGTGATACTGATGTTCTGGAGCTTGCTCTACGAGGAGAAACACGGCTATTTGCCGCTCGTGCCAATCAAATGGCAACGCAACAGAATCAGAAAGAGGCTCCATTTCACCGTGCCGCAACAGAGTCGCCAGAGCCAGGAGTCTGTGAGTTCCACTACCCCCTTACAAGTAGCATAATTGTAACGTCACATCATGAAAACAAATCTATAAACGGTTGATTCTTATCTTCGTAAAGTTCTATAACACCCTTAATCTTTAAACATCTCATCGACAGAGCCGCCCAAGTACACCTTGAGCGTTTTCCTGGTAGCCGGCAAGATTCTCGCCTTAACCATTGGCACCTTCTCACCGTCCTTCGACAACTTATCGTACGCCTGGAACCTATGGCAACCACCAAACGCAAAGTAGTAGTTCTTTCCTTGCTCACGGACCAAGAACACATCAATTGGTGGCAACTCTCCTGGTGTGATATCTTCAACTCCACAGGTAGCAGACGCCATAGGATTGCCTTGGAGGGTCAGTACCATGGCATCGATTTTCTGGTAGTCTAGCACCGGGGGAATGGGTCTTCTAATCTCATTGAGTGGGATGTACTCTTCCTTGAGGTTTGACGACTGGAGAGACATGGTGAAGAGAATGTAGTGGTCAATTCGAAATGGTTGCGAAAAGTGTCTGTTATATATTACCAGGCACAGTGTGACACCGTTGACAAGGCCTATATGTATGACTAAGCGCAAGCGAGAGGCATTAGTAAGGAAGCCCTTCGAGAACAGTTGAGTGACATATTCATGAATTCACAGAGAGAAAATGTATACTTTGATTGATTCATTTAGAATGATAAATAAATTTGAATATTTTCTTTCAAATGAATTGGTTATTTTCGTTGCTGGGAGGTGGGCGACTGCGAATCCGTATCGGACTGACAATTTAACGCACCAGCAACCTTAGCAAGAAAGGTGAGGTACTTCGTAAGTTGCTTGGACATCAAGTCAGTAGAGGTCCAAAAAAACTTAAATTGAGCGTAGAACTTTGCATTTCCCTATTCGATGTGCCCATGGACGAAAAGATGCAGCTGGTTAATGGCTGCGAATTCTCCTACAAAGAGAAGCAATGAAAGGAGCACAGGAGCACAGGTATTGGATATTCAAAGTGGTTCAGAAGAAATTACAGCTTTACCGTTGAAAGGGAGTGCTGAATATTGTTGATTCGACTTTGTTCTTTCATGTTTGTTCATTTGCAGTATGAGGCAGTTGAAGTGCTCTTTTTCATGGTGCAGAAGCGAGTTCGTCTATGGACATCAGTGATCAGGCTTTGCAACAGCTATGAACTTGCAGACTTATCGCTTGAGCCCATGAAATAGTTATAATGTAAAGCACAAGTCATACTTTTTTTGTTATTTGGACAGCTCGTTTTAATTTCTTTTAGGGCAGAGAACGATCATCTCAGATCAAACACACAAATTGCAAATAGTAAGGCTGCAAACGGACCAGTCAATTAGCTAGTACTGATTCTTCGATTCGCTGATACTAATTTTCCACACTGATGATATTGGGATTCAGGAGAATACGCGGTTATTCTAGCATCCATTCAGTCCTTTGCAAGTCACTGAGTAGCCAGTGCTATTGTAGCTGTTCTTTGTCTACCTACGCAACTGGAGCGGTGAGAGATATCCCTTTATCCCTTCTTTTTCTCCATCATATAGCCGTTTCTCCGTGCGCCTGTCAGCCTACATTCTCTAGTTCCGAGGGCACAAGACGACTTACGAGCTGCGGATCAAAAGCGCCATACCTACAGTGATAAGGCGAGAATATGCGGGCACCTGAAGATTTACACAAGATAAGCTGGAGTCGCCCCCTCTTTGAGAGTAGTATTGATTCTTTTTGTAGATTCCTCTCCCCTCCAGTTTTAAACTATCCCCCTGATCTTTTAGATAAGACGTCCGAGGCTCGGCGACCGTGGGGAGGTTCCCCTCGGAAATAGAAACGATTTTCACCCTCGGATCTCTCCCCGTGTGCTGCCCTAACGCACCCCCGGATCTATCAGATGAAAAAGATAATTTTTTTGCGTATATAACTCCCACTGGCCTCAAATACTCCTTCCCCAAACGCTTCCTTTATCATGTTATGGGCCAACGTCGCCCTTTTTGCGGCTGCGGCATTCTTCATCTGGCCAAAAGGCAAGTCGCCAAACTACACAAAGTGGTCGTTGGCGCTCCTACTAACCGTGCTCCTGGCGCTTTTCGTCACCATGACTCCCTTGAAGGCCCGCCAGAGCGCTCCCTTCCATCGGTACTCGGATGCCGATATCGCTTTTTCCGGCTGTAGTATTCACGTTCGGCCGTTGAATTTCTGCGACTTGGAAGACATGTATGGGCCTGGTTCTGAAGAGTGTATGTGCGAGAACTTCAATGCTTTGGCGATGCTTTCCCACTGTTATCGCACTGTGTACCCTGATTTCGTTGATAATTACGTGCAAAGATGCAATGAGAAAGTGCATGTGCTGCTCACGAGGGAAAAGTTCGATCATGCCAACGAGTATTACGAGGAAGCTGCTCAGAACGAAACGCAAGCAAAAGACACAAATGCAGCATCAGAGGCTCAGGCACTAGATTACCCACTCAGGCTTGATGATGAGATGCTCTTCAGATATAGAGACTCTTACGATCAGTTTTTGGGCAATTACAATCGCTCTGTCAGCTACGGGTTCTACTTGGTTGGGTTTTGGGTGGTGTTCTTCACAGCGGTGGGGTTGATCAACTGGCTGAAGATATGGCTTCCGTCTCTAAATAAAAGAGCCAACAATCAGGCAATCAACTGGGTCAGAAAAAACATAACTCTTCCTGCCACATTCGGCAAGTACAAGACCAACGAGAAGCAGTTTCTCAAGGTGCTAGATTTTTTATCTCCTTCAAGACTCGAAACAGTCACACTCATTGCATTCACTATCCTCACCTACTATCTCCTTAACCTCGATATTCATGTCATGGAAGACGATCCGCTTTTGAGCACTAAAGAACGGGCATATGCCAAATATTACGCCGCTCGGTCAGGTATTTTGGCTAGTTACTTGTTCCCATTTTGCATCTTGTTTGCTGGAAGGAACAACATCTTGCAGTGGCTTGTGCGGTGGGAGTATGCTGCCTTTGTGACACTTCACAGGTGGATCTCTCGTATCATGATGGTGCTTTTAATCATTCATGCCAACGGCTACGCTTATTTAATCAAAGATAAGCCCCAATTTCTGTTCACCGCTTATTTGATTTGGGGCATTGCTGCTTATATGTGTGGGATCATCATCTTAATTCAGGGTCTCTTGGTTTTGAGACGTCGCTGGTATGAGACATTCCTCATTCTCCACATTGTTCTTGCATTGGTTTTTGCAGTTGGTGCCTGGTTTCATGTCGATGACCTTTATTTCCTCTGGTACTATTATTTCTCCGCTTGGCTTTGGGCAGTGGACAGAATCTTGCGAATCCAGCGTCTTGCTTACTTTGGGTTTCCAGTGGCCAAAGTGCAATTGTTTGAGGATGAGACTCTCAAGATTGTCGTTCCACTTCCAGCAAACTTCAAGCCTGAGGGTGGTGGCCATTGCTTTGTTCACTTCCTCCGCCTCTCGTGCTTCTGGCAATCGCATCCCTTCACGTATACAATTGTCGAGGGTAACATTATTTTCTATGCCAAAGTCAAAACCGGGGTAACTCAAGATTTAGCAACGTATCTTGAGAATAATCCAGACAAGACGGCCAATATTAGAGTTGCGGTTGAGGGTTCTTATGGTGAAGCAACCCCAGCATACAAGCATGACAAGAGCGTCTTCCTAGCAGGAGGAAATGGTATTCCAGGAATCCTTGCCGAGGCTTTTGATGTCATCGACAAACATGATCGCTTTGGTAAACGTAAGGTGCACATCATTTGGGTTGTGAGAGAATATCACTCAATTCTTTGGTTTTTCGACGAGCTCATGATGGCCAAACAATACCCCTTTGAGTTCGATATTTATGTCACTAGACCGCTGCCGATGTTGATAAATCCAAATGATAAGCTGCCTTTGCTACTAAGCACATATTCCCATTACAGCGTCTTGCACCAGTTCAAAGATCCTATTGGAAAGCTCAAGGAGGATTTGAGCCATATCAGATTCCACGATGGTAGGCCGAATGTGCAAAAGATTGTGGAAGAGAGCGTGGAAAGCAGCTCCGGAAGCTGCTGTTTTGTTACTTGCGGGCATCCAGTCATGGTCGATGATCTTCGTCATGAGGTGGTTCAAGTGATTGACAGTGGCAAGGTGAGAGTGGACTATTATGAACAGCTTCAAGTGTGGTCTTGATTGCGGATATAGGTATTTATTATGAAGGTATAAGATAGAGAACAAATTAAGCGTAGGTTTCGGTCAGATGTCCAGGGAAGTATTGAACATCCAGGCCCTTCAACTTGTCTTACAATGCTGACAACATATTGCTCAATTACATGTATGTTCACGATTGCCCGGTATCACCATTGAGCTCCAAATTCTGCTTTTCACTCGGCCTATCACCGATGAATACATCATCCAGAAACGTGGTCGACGGAGTAATGAGTTATATGATATAAATGCTTCTCATGACTTCTTAAACTACCGATTGAGAGTTATTTTTTTAGGGCGACATATTCCGACTGAAGGAGAATATCGAGAATGAAAGATCATCAGGAGATGCTGTGTACAGCTTAGAGATTAGGCGGGCGTAAAGCGTATTGTAGTCGGGCTGCTCACAAGAGCGAAAAGAGAAATCAAAAGATAGGTTTAAAAAGGGTTTCATGGCTGTAAAACCCTTTTTTTTTCCCCCGTTTTTATAGACTTCATGTATTAGAGGAGCGTTAGGATTTCAGTGTTGCCACTTTCATTCTAACTCGAAAACTATATCATTATAGAAAACAAAACCCCTAATATCCTCAACTAGTGTCAATCCATTACCGTGCGGTGCGAATGATCCCCTCTGAACTTCAGCCGTGACTATTCTATGAATTTCCACTCGTCATTAAGTGTGCGTTTATTGACCCATTGGAGTAACTCGTCGCATCGCCGACCTCAAAGCTCGATTCAGGAGCTCTGGGAGGGTCACTCCCTCGTTGCCCAGCTGTCGTCGCCCTTTGTAGGTGATTCTGACGATTTTACGAACCAATTAAGTTTCCTCAGTTGTCGAACGAGGTATCCTCAGAGCTAACATTTCCCTAAGATTCATCGCTCGCGGAAACCCTAGGTGGTTCCACCAATATTGCGATATCGCACATTCATTGTAGATGTGCTGAAGAAAAACATCCAGAGTAACTTCCTTCAAACACAATAGCATTTTGCGGCTCTTGATGGCCGCTCGTCATGTTGTGGCACGTATGACCCAATATTAAAGAGATGAATTGCCCCTAGCTCGTTGCGTTTGATCCATTCTTCCTATATAGGGCTTTCCAGAACTTGTCCCATTTTTAATGGGCTTTGCTTCCAGGGCATATTTCTCGAAATCTTCCCGGCATAATAGGCGGTTTCTTCTCCTGCCTTTGCTTACTTTGGGATTTGAAAATCCCGTTCTTAACATTTTTCTTTCTGAGTCCGATGGTATGCCCCGTAGACTTAATATGGCTGACACATCCTCTATGCGAGCCCTGGAAGCAATTGTATAAGGGTGGGTTATTCGACTTCTTTACCAACTGTTTCCAAGCGTTAATGTAGTGTATTTCGTTTGGCGTGAATGTCCATTCTAGGTTCTCAAGTATCTGCCATTGGCCTCGAAAAGAAAGTCAGCCCAATCCAAGCCCTGACTATTTCTTATATTTGCCCTGAGGGTTCTGATGAAAGATCTTCACCACATGGTGGAGCATCTTTGCTCTCATGTATTTGACATACCACAGTTGATCATCCCCTAGGGTCCTGGCTAATACTTTGGCTCTGTGTCCCTGTAGTTGTACCTTGAGCTCAATGACTCGAATCCCCTTTTTTCGGCCTGGCGTATAACTTGTCTGCGCCAATGCCTTGGAACATTCGTTGAATGCTGACGTCTATCTTTTGAGCTCCTTGGCTGTCATACATTGGACAAGGTCCTTGTAAACAGTTTTGGAGCTAACGAACATGTTAGTACCGAGGGCTTTGTTGATGGTGTCGAGGCCCCTGTACCCTTGCTTGTGTGTCATAAAGGGAGGTTTTTGATGAATCTCAGCCAGTCCACCCTTTAAGACGGATGCCTAAGTATTGTGTCTTCTCCCAATGTATGATTGGGGATAGGGGAGAATGTCTTGTTCTTTGCGCGAGTAACCATTGTAGAATCCAATTAGTTTTGATTTTGACTGACTGACTAGCTATTGCTGACTCGTTCAAAATCTTTAATACAACGAGCCGTTTTCTGGTAGTCCAGAAGATTCAGTAAATATATGTTTACATCGTCCGCGAACGCATGATATTGCATCTGTCCTAGACTGATGTCACCGTAACTAGTTTGACTCCTTCCAATATCTTAGGTGTAACAAAAGGGTTCTAGAGCGATGTTGAACAAAAGTGGTGATAGCGGGTTTCCCTGACGGGTCCCACAATCTAAGGGAAAGTAATCCCTCCACAATTGTTCATGACTATCTGGCCGAACTGCCCTTTGAGTATCAGCATGAGTAAGCCTGTCATTTTTGTCCCCAATTCCATTTTTTCTAGGGTAGCATTAATATATTGATGCGAGATCCTATCGAACGCTTTCGTAAGTCCGCCATCAAGATCGCCTGATAGTAGGAAGGGCGATCCCGATCTTTACGTTCTTTCAAAAGTCGAACCATAGTGAAGAATTCCATCGTGTTGTGAGTGATAAAACGTCCCTTGATGAATCCTCGCTGGTTGGGACCAATGAGTTTGTCAAGCACCTTTTGAAGTCTTCTACGCTGCGCTTGACACTATCTTGAGTGTGGTGTTTGTCAATGATATGGGCCTCAAATTTGCAATGTCCGTGTCACCCTCTTTGCCTCGTTTTGGTATGAGGGTGATGAGTACTCTTGAAATTCTGCGGAAGGTTTCGGTCCGCATGATGTTATTAGCTTCCCTTGTGAGTATTGGACCTAGTGATTCCCATAAATATTCGATGACTGGGAGTTGTACTCCGTCAGCTCCGGGGCTGCGGATTTTTCCCATACCTTTGACCGCTATTAGAGCTCCTCCTTTGTGAAAGGACGGTTGAGTGTCGCCCGTTCGAAATCATTGAGTTGGCTAGTAACAGGGCTTAGATATTGTTGGAGGTCTGAATCTGGCACTTGCGGGGGTGCCTTGTAGAGGTCACGTAGTATTCTGTGGCCACTTCAAGCATACCAAGGGTGTCGTCCGCTTCAGTGCCAGAAGCTGCATTGGTAACTTTTTGATATATTGTCGGGTCTTGCCGTTTATGTTGAAAGAAGGCCTTGGTGGCCTGATCCTGATATTCCCCTTTCAGGATGTGACGACCGTCCGAGATCATCTTGGCAGCAAGTCTTGGATGCATACGACGTAGCGTGCCCATGAACTTGATGTAATCAAGTCCCTCACTCGTGATAAGGAATATTGCTTCATTAATCAGAAGGCTTGTGGGGATCTTCCGAAATGCTTTGTTGGCGTAAGGAAGGAGGATACGCCGAAGGGGAATACAAATCGCCTTTTCCCCACGTGTACTCTAGACTGGTTGTCTAGAACTAAGGATAGAATAATAACGAAATGTGATGTGGTTATGACCGGATGTCTATACGTTTTATAGCAGCGAGCTCTCTGTCGCCAATTCCTGGGAGCGTGAAACCGATCAATTCTGCGGCAGTTTTGGTAGGATACGTTGGTAGGATGTTTGGAAATTCTGCGGTCCCACTTAGCAACGTCCTCCGTTCCACTGACATTATCAAGTTCATTTATTGCCAATCGCACTGTCCTTTCGGAAGAGGTGTTGTCGTCAATCGAATGATTGAGGTCACTCCATAGAAAAGTTGAAGGGTAGGATGTTGGTCCTTCAAGTGGCGAAAGTTGGCTTGAGTTTCTCGGATGATTTCGGCTTGTAACTGTTTATCAGATGTGGGAAGGTATAGGTTCTGAACGAGAGGTGATCACCCGTAACCGTCTCAATTCTGATGTCTGTTGCTCGGTCTGAATATAGTGAATATGAACCAAGTTCGTATGAGCCTAGGACACGGATACTCGACTTTTTTATCAAGATGCCCGTCATGTTCACCTTCTGTTCTTGAGGGAGTAGAATAGAAGGTTAGGTACAAGGATCTGGCATAATCATGCATGACTTCAATGTTAGTTCGTGGCCTTGAATTCTTGAGGAGAAGAATATCAAAGTGAGCCCCTGTTTGGGCTACTGTAGCTAAATCTCTGGTCTTCTGTATGTTAAAGAGCCAAGTTTTAAGATTGTTTCTTGTGTTGCACCCCGTCTTTGTAACGAGGGTTGTCCGATGTATTATTTGGTCTTCAATCATTGATTCCTTGCTTGAAGATTGGCTTGCCGGTATTCCTTTCAAGGTTATCTATGATCTCCCTCATCGTTGAATCACCGGATTCCAGGAAAGGTTGTATAGGCAGCTGTGGTAAGCGAGACAGTCAGCTGGGCTTCTCCGGGGCCTATGCATATTTCGCTTGAGTTTTGCTAGCCTTTCCGATCGCCTAGTTGGCAGTACTGACCTACTATCAGTACGTCCCAGTCTTACGGTAGGCTTCAAAGCGGGGTGGAAGCTTTGGCGAGTCTTTGCGCAGCTTTCGTTTGCAGGCCATACTGTGGGGTTCCGTACCCCAATGGCGTCCATAGTGCCCGTTTATGAGGTCTCAGTTCGGGAGTGGTTGGATTGCTCCTACCTCGTCTTGGCAGTCGGGGGGAAGCTTGTGGTTCGTCCACATCCGTGGTCGTATTATCTTCTTGGTGTTGGATGTGAGACGCACCTTCCTTGGGAGCGTCTAAGAATGGGTTTGGTGAATCGGTTTGTTTTGGGGGATTCTGAAGATCTTCTGCGGCATTCTCGTTTGCAGCAGTTGACTTTGGAGGTGGAACCACCACTTCCAGAGTGGGGCCCAACGAGGGCGAGGAGACCGGCCGGGCATTCTCGCGAAAGGGTTCCCCAAGTTTCAGAATCGATCCAATTGTTGACATTGTATCGGCGGATTGAGTTGACATGGAAGGATTGCTCTCTTCAGGAGCATTGACGGAGTTTTGTTCTGGGATAGAATCGGTGTTGTCCTGTTGTGGAACATTGGCGGGATTTTGTTCTGGAGTAGAATCGACGATTGTGGCTTGAGTGCCCTGCCCAGTAGACTGGGTCTGAGGTAACTCGGGTTCCGACTGATCCATTGAAATAGATGAGTCTTCGTCCGACGAGGTGGATTCATAGGAGGGAGTATTCTTTGTCTGAAGATCTGCTTCAGATTGTACTGAGGTGCTTTCTGTGGGTTGGGAATTCGAATTCTTTGATCTATTGTGGGAGGCATCTTGGCTTGCCAGTGTCTCATGGTTGACTACTGGAGCATGGGCAGAGGGAATGGGAGTATTGGAAGGGGATGAATCCTCTAATACACCGAATCCATTTGTAGTTGGAGGTACTTTTTGCGCACCCCCCTCTTGGGCATGTGGAGTTTGCTTGCGAGTTCTTCCTACCTGTTGAAACCTTCTGCGTCCACGATCGGAGCCTGTTTCCTTCTTTGGGAGATTGCCTTCCTTTGTTGGAGTTGGATTTCACCGGAGATTTGTTGGCATTTTGATTCTGATAGAACCTACGAGGACAGGTGGATGTTAAGTGATCCCCTGAAGCACCACACTACATTTCTGGGGACAATCGGCAGCTTTGTGTTTACCTTGATGACAGAGGTCACAGGGGCCTAAGGTGACAGGTCTTTGTAAAGTGGTCCAAATGTCTGCACTTGCGACAGTATGGTTTGTCACAGTGGTCAATGAGGACTTCCATCTGACATTCTGTGGGGTACTCTTCATTTGGCCCGAGTTTGGCAATGGCTTCTCTCACTTGCTCCTCTTTGCAAGTATTTTCTCAAGCGCTTTGCCCACTGTTTGGGCTCTATCGATTTCTGCATCAGGGTCCAGTGGCAAAGCCATCAATTGGTGATAGTACGACGCTAAGGGGTCCTTTGTAGGATCCTCTGAGAGCTGTCTGGCTACTTTGTTTGGCAAACGGGGAGGCAACCTGTTCAGCCCGACATCGATTATAGCGATAGCGTATTTCTTCTCTTTTTTCTTGCTGTCATATTCCTTCCAAGATCTAAGGGTGTCACAGTGCAACAAGAACCATTGTTCAAAGCGTTTTTCAGGTAATCTTGTGTTGGTGTTATAAATCACTTTGACTTGGACGAATGTTCCTTGGGAAATTGGCATTCTGGTAAGGCTGAAGAACCCGCCAGTGCTCCTGAACCGGATTTCCTCCAACATGGTTTCCATTCTTTGAATGATTTCCTCTGGCTGAATATTCCTGACAGCCCTGTGAATTGCGCCGTGAGAATGAACTAACTCCTCAATCCATCCCTGACTCTTGATGTTGGGGAAGTGCGCCACGTTGCCAATGACTCTCACTTTGGTCAAGGCAAAAAGTGCTGCTGCGGTCTTCAAATTCGTCCACACATTGGGGAAACAATTCCGTCAAGTCATCAGCTTGATCGATGTGGTTTCTGCTAATCTGATGATTGTCGGCTCTGTCGGTGACCTCTTCCAAGTGGAAGTCGATACGATCCATCGTTGCAGTGAGGGCCTCTTGTTTCTCATTTGACGCTTCTAAGGCCTTTTCCTTTATGGTCTTCTCCATGAGTGTTTCCTCAATGAAGAAATCATTAGATACCATCATCTTATGGGATTTCTCGCTAACTGGGTACAAGTTAAGGGTATGCCAGAAGGCATCTTCTGGGGTAAGAGCATAAGTGTCTTGAACCCTTTTCTTCCTACCGTTGCTTTCCTTGCCCCGTTTATCACCGTTTCTAACTTCATTAAGGAGGAAGGCTCTGTTACTTTCTTCTCTGGCCTCCTTTTCTTCGGGGGTTGCTTCCTCGCCCTGTGGGAAGGGGGATTCTAATGAAGCATGGTAAGGGTCTAAGTTGGAGGAGAAATCAATCTGCTCCTTGTCAGTGTCTTTTGGAATGATTGCATCGTAATATTCTTTTCTGGAGATTTTTTTTGGGTTTTTTGGAACAGCTGCAACACCATCAACACTGAGAAACAACTCCCCGAGACGCGCCAGCTGCGGCTGCCGCGTAGGAAAGTTGAGCCCCACTGGACTTTTGAGAAGTCTGGGTGCCGGAGGAGGGACCTTCGGCGCGATTTGGGGAGGAAGCAACCTTAGTTGCTTTCTCCAGGATCATTGGATCGCTGAGCAGGGAGTTTCTGTTCTCCTGACGCGTACCGCCTTCTACGGACGCGACGCTAGAAGATACAGAAACACCTTTTCCAGGACGATCAAACTCGATAGGTGGTTCAGGAGGTCGGGAATCTCGCTCCACGGTACCGGGAGGTCGATTCGCGCCTTCTGCTTGATGCCGAACGATATTATTCAGCATTTTTCAAAAATGGTTCATCACAATCCATCAATTGCTTAGAGCATCACTTTTGTGCACCTTTCAGAAGGCGGAGGTACGTGCTGAAATGGGTTAGAAGTTCAGCTTCTAAGTCTATCGCCTTTTGATGGCATGATTAAGAGTTTCTCCATTCCAAATGATTCTGACTACACAAAGAATGTGTGAAATGACTCTATTGAGAAAAAGCTGATCGCAGGAGTCTGGTCGCACCTGTACCATTTTTAGTTTCATGCAATCAAAAAAGCGATTCTCAGCCTAAACGAAATCGGGCATAGCGTCTTTACGACAAAAAAAAAAGTCAGACCTTTAAAAAGTGGTTTAGTACAAGAGATTGAAGTCAAAACTTTCTCCCTATTCTGCCAATTCAAATGCTAGTTAAAGCTGAACCTATATGCTGTCAAAATCAAAATAGAAGTTGGAGAAACCTTCTCGTGCAGCTCCTAACATGTTAGTGCATACAAATGATCGTGCGTGTGGCTCGCGCAATCTTAGAGGTAAGAGGTGATAATTCCTCACCCTTTCATCAATTCAGATTGCCCCGATTGAGGATTGCTTTATATCAAACCATCTGCTCTGTTGATATAGGTGAATGCTGGTTGCTTCAAATAACGACAATACTGCCCATCCGAGTGAAGTTGAGAGGCTTTTGGGCACGACCGAGCATCAGGAAGAGCAGCTCACAGACTCGGAAGGCGAGGATGACTTTGTGAAAAAATACGGCGATATCAAATTTCAGTACATCAAAAGGCCCAAGGACGCCCTTTGGTTCATCAGGCCCCATGCGCTCAACTACTTCAAGGAAGGTGTCTTGTATCGCACCAAAGGCGAAAGACTGTCAGGAAAGACTGAATTGTTTCTCGATTTAATTTATGTTGGAATTATCGGTAAAGTTGCCGGGGAGGCTTGCGAGGATGCTTCTTGGGCGGCTCTTATCAAGTACATTTTAATATTCTTGCCTTACTGGACCGTTTGGGCCGATATCAAGGACGTAACGAACTACTACTACAACGAGGACTTGTCTCAGAAGTTATACCTCTTGTGGATCTTGGTGTTGTTGACCACGTCAGTGAATGCCCAACAGCTGGTATTGGAACTGACGAAAGGCGCCGCTTTCACAATTGTGCCCTATATTCTTTGCAGACTATCCTTAGCGTTCGGTTTATTGTTTTACTCGTTCTTCATTCCTGAGCACAGAGCACAACAACGTCTTTACTTTGTCTTTTTGCTTATTACAAATGCTATATGGGTTCCCGTAATTTTTGTGGGCGCTAAAGCGAAGGTTGTGATCGCACTCATTGCCATTGCTCTTGAGCAGATTACCTTCTCAATTGTGTTTCACCCTTACACTAAACGATTATTGAAACTAACCATGTCCACGGCTCTCAATATTGAACATGAAGTGGAGAGAATGGGTGCGTTCTACACCGTTGCCATAGGTGAATTTCTCAAGACAATTACCGCTGAGCTGCGCATCGGCGTCGGGTTCACGAAGCTGTATCCAAGGGGAATTCTTTTTCTTGTGATTGCTTACACCCTTTTTTGGCTCTATGACGGCTGTGGCAATTGTAAGAAAGCTGTACATCCTCTTCGTCATAGTGCTTTCAGGGCAATTTCATGGATTTACCTCCATGTGCCTCTCATTGGGTCTGTCGTGCTTGCTGCTAACTCTGGTGGTGAGCTTATTGGTATTCAAGAGCATAGAATACAGTGGAGTCGTACCACGGGTGAAATCGAACCGCATCTTGACGCCTACGCTCTCAGATTGTTCTTCACCGGTGGCCTTTGCGTGGCGTTACTCTCTATTTACGCCATTGGCTCTTTGGATGAAAGCAGAGATGCTCCAGGCACATTTTTGGTGCTGAAGTTTTGGAGAGTTTTTTGGAGGTTACCGGCTGCAATCGCTATCCTTGCTCTCAGATTCTTGAACATTGGAATCACCGCGGTGATGGCCTCTACAGCGGCAATTCTCATTGCTCTTTACTTTTACGAAAGTGTTGTTTCGACTCCCAAACGCTACCTTGCTTTTGGCGAGTATTTCAATGGTACAGCTGCTAATTAGTACTTTTATATGCTGTTGAACTATGAAAAAGTTTGTAATACAGCTGTAGTTGACTTCTCCAAATCTGTAAATTCTATCACTATTGTGATATTCCCTTCAGACATTATCGACCAAATGCGATCACTATACTCCACTCGAGGTTGAGCGAATGACAAGAATTACATAGTACAAAGCAGTCTATTGAATGATCGACATACTTTTAGTAATACAATGTATTCTTCATATGGAATTACGCGTGTTTGACGTTTGGGAGGTGACGAAGATTACCACACTTGGACCAAGAAATTCGTAGCGCTTAGCCAAGAATCCAAAATCATGGGGATACAATCTCATAGCACCAAGATTAGGCGAGCAATTTTCTAAAGCAAATGATAGAGATGAGGGATTTTGTCACTGTCACAGGCTCAAATAAATGGTAATTCAAGTAAATGATGGTAACTTGTGACATTTTTTTTCTTGTATGCATATGTGTACATGAATTTGTATTCTTACGGACTATATATAACGAGTACGGCATTGCACCAGTGCCTTCTCTCTCTCTCTCTCTATATATATATGTTTTGTTTTCTTTGTCGAATACGTTGATTGAGGGTCGCTAGGGTCAAGATGTTTGACACATCTCTTCCTCAGCTTTCAAACTATACAAATCTATATAGTAAAACCAATTGCAACATAAAAAAAAAAGGACTTTTCATCATCATAAAGGATACCTAGTGTTCCTAACGAGAAATGCAAACCTCCCCTTCTGAAATTAAAAATGTGGAGTTCTTCTGTGATTATCTTGTCTTAGTGAAATTGGCCCTTGCCACCGCCTATTGGCTATTTTTTTGGGTTTATTCGGTCTTCAAAAGGATATGAGGGATAGAAGAAGTGTGAGATTCCAGAAAAGCAAAGAAGGTCCTGCATATTAGTTACGCTCAAAGTGCTGCATGTCATGAAGCGTGCAAGACTTTTTATAAGAAGTTCCTCTCGGTGGCCAAGCTGGCTAAGGCGCGAGACTGTAATGTGTGATTGTAATCTTGAGATCGGGTGTTCGACTCACCCCCGGGAGACTTCTTTCTATTGCCTTTATGGCCAAGTTGGTAAGGCACCTCACTAGTAATGAGGAGATCGTCAGTTCGAATCTGGCTAAAGGCAATATTTAGTTTTTTTGCCGCTTTTCACGTACAGATCACCAAAAGATTAGATCCTGTCAAGATATTTGGCAGAATGCAACGTTAGATTTGTAGGTGAAGTGACTCGGCTCCGATACCGAGGAAAAAAATCCAGATCTTGTGCAGTCTGTGGGCGTGGACCGACAGTGTGCAGGCTACTTTTTTCTTAACTATGAGGAAAAGCGCAACAAGATGGGCAGACAGTCGCACACTTTACTTTTTCGTACAATTTCTTTTCTCAATTTCTTGGGAACAAGGAGTTAATGGGTCGCTGAAGATATATGCAGTACGCCTTTACTTGGCGACAAACTTCTTGGCAAGCTTTTATCAAATGACCATCCTGCCTCAGCCTTTGGACAGATAAATAAATCTGGCGCCAAATCCGCAGAGAAAGAGTAACCCTCATTTACTTTTTTCCACGCACGTTCATCACGCTCTCCACCGAATTTTAACCAGTATCATCATATTACAATAGCACACACGAAGATTCAAGAGAGCAAAAAAATAAAGGGAGAGTTCAATATAAAGCAAAACATGTCCAGCAACTACAACCTCCATCCGGTGACATACCTCAATGCCACTGCCGAAAAGGTGATGGACTCTGAAGTCGACTTTGACCTTGACGCTGTTAGCGACGCTGTTTCGACCAACTCCCCCACAACCCAACTGCTGAACGGTTCGCCTCAAACATCGTTCACATCGCAATCATCTGCTAATTCTCCCGTGCTGCAAACCGCCAACTTCGGCAAAGATTTCACTAACGCCCATTTTGGTGCCCGTGCTACTGGGTTCGCCGGCACAGCTTTCGACATGAAGCAAGAAAACCAACAACATGATAAGCTGCAAACCGCTCCGCACAATTACCAGGATGACAACCACTCGTGTGGAGCGAGCGCGGGGGAAAAGAAGAAGCCTAAGAAAACTTACAGAAAAGTTCGCGATGTCGACATGAAGGGTCCCTTCAACTGCCAGTGGAGTGGGTGCCTGTTGATCTTTGACACTCCAGAGGAGTTATACGATCACTTGTGCAACGAGCACGTTGGGCGCAAGCTGTCGAACAACTTGTCTTTGACATGCGATTGGGATAACTGCGGTGTTACCACCGTAAAGAGAGACCACATCACCTCGCACTTGCGTGTACATGTTCCTTTGAAGACATACCGCTGCAACTTGTGCACAAAGAGCTTCAAGAGGCCTCAGGATTTAAAGAAGCACTCGAGAACGCACGAGGATGAACACCAGCGCAAGTTGAAGAAGTCTCAGAAGATGAACGATAGGGACGAGAGTGGGTTGAACAAAGCGGTCTACCCAATGCCCATGTTGCCTGCTCACCATGGTACCTACGACATCGGTAGCGCTTACTACCCTACGTTGGGCAATGAAATGACCCAACGCCAGGAGGTCTTTGACCTCAATTCCAGTCTCCAAGCTCCTCATGGTACGGCTGGTGCCTCAGACACCAAGAAGAGAACTTTGGACCACAACATGCACATGATGAACGGTATACTTTCCGACTTCAACTTCTATGGCCAGCAAGACCAGAACAAGAGACTGAAGTTGGAACCCTCGTACAACATGGAGGTGTACAACCGCTTGAACCACTTGGACTCCTTTATGTCCTCCCAGCAGGCCAACCCTGCTCACGTTTCGTCCACCTCCAGTCAAGGCTCTGCGCTCCACTCCCAAAGCATGATTCCAAATCCAAACTCACACTACTCTTACGGTGCTAATCCTCAAGCCAACTTGTACGAGGCTGAGAAGTTCTTTAACAACTTGTCCTCGTCCATCGAGTTGCAATACCAGAACATGGTTTCATCTGTTCCCAACCAGCAATTCCCTGTCCAACAATCTCACCAGCAGCTGTTATATCCAATGTTACCTCAATACCAAGGTAAACCTTATGACAGTCATAGCAACCACTTTGTCAACAACCACAACTCCGGCTTTACTCCTAAGTTCCCTCAGGTCAACAGACAACTCAATGGTCAAGTTGGTGCCAACCCATTCGGCTCCGTTGAATTTGACTCGATCAGCAACAACCAGAAGTCTGCTAAGAAGCTCAATGAGGAGCCTACCAAGGAAACTGGTAAGGAGGAGGAAGACGTCTTGGCGAACTTTAACCAATTGTCTATTAAGGATGGTAAGAATGATGTCAACTTTGACATTAAGACCGTTCAGAAGCACCGCGAGTTAATCAAGTTCGTTTGCGAACAATTGGCAATCATGAAAAAGTCCATGAAGGAGCAGGAACAAGGGCAGGAGCAACAGAAGAACACCACAGAGGCAGCTTCTAAGACAAATGAGACCAAGCAAAGCTTGTACCCAACGATTACGGCATTCTAAGGACAGCAATTCTTTCGTTGTGCGATTTTTTATTTTCAGTTCTCTTTAGATTGGTATGATCGGAAATGTATCTGGGTAAGGTTTTTGTTCTATATACATGAGTATATCGTCAATATTTGGTTTAATCTAGTTTGTAGACTAGTGGAATGTTTTCATTAGCACCCCAGCACCTAACACTTTGTTGCCCTTATAAAGAACAGCATTTTGACCTGGAGCCATTGCTCGCTGAGGGTCCTTTAACTCGATGGTGACACTTTTCTCTCCAACAGAAATCAGGGAAACTTCCACGGGGTCTTGAAGTGATCTGAATTGTAGCGTTAATTCCTCTAAGTCTTCCTGAGGATCACAGTTAATCCATGCCCAATTGGATACCTCAAGTAATTTCAGAAACAACTTCTCATTTTGCCCTCCCTTCACGATGACAATTTCATTAGTGGCGATTCTCTTTTCACTGACAAACCACACACCACTGTATTTTGGATTACCCTGAGGCATCGAAACACCCAGTCGTTGTCCAATAGTTGCATGCCAAATACCCTGATGCTTTCCCCAGACTTTACCATCCTCAGTGATAATATTTCCAGGCTTAGGAGGGAGGAATTCGTCTAAAAAGTGCCTAAACTTCGTGTGGTCTGGTGATACAAAACAGAGGCCCTGAGAATCTGCCTTCAGCGCAGTATGGAGCCCAAACTCGGCGGCCATTTTTCGAACCTGCGGCTTTGTATAGTGGCCCAACGGTAAAAGTATTCTCGGTAGCACCTTGCCTGGTATATTTGCAAGATAGTAAGACTGATCCTTATTGCCATCATAAGCCCTCAACAAGTTATACTTGTTAGCTGAAGCTTTCTCCACTCTTGCGTAATGCCCTGTGGCAAGCCACCAATTCTTCGAGTTGACATCATACCTTGCAGCCAAATGTTCGATCATCTTCCCAAACTTGATATAGGTATTACAACCGAGGTCCGGATTTGGAGTAAACCCATTTTCATACATCTCAAGCATCGGCGTGAATACATCAGCCCAATACTCCTTTTCAAAGTTCACTCTCTCGCACGGTATTTGCAAGTGGTCACAAACTCTTTGCACATCGGACCATTCTCCCTCAGTACACTTTGCCAGCTGAGACCAGTTGGCCATGTATACCCCACAAACATTTTTATGCATTTTTGAGAGCAAAGCTGCCGTGACTGAGGAGTCTACGCCTGAACTCATCGCAACATATATGTCATCATTGATCTCTGGCTGCGACTGTGGGTATGCAAAAGGTTCTGGAATATGTGGATGGGGATTTAGTTTTTGCAAGACGGAAGTAGCGTACAGACGTCTAGGAGGTCGTAGTAGCGACTTTAAAGGGCAACGAAGAAGCATAATCGGTACATTTTTTAGAGTCCCCAGCAGAGGCATCGTACTTGAGCCTTTATGATCCGCATATGCACTACACACCTCAAGGTGCCTAGATCGAACTACATTTACATAATTGCTTCCTATAATTATACAAAATATGACAGTTTGTATCGCTGTCAAGTCAATGTGACGGTCGTGGTAACGAGACAAAACACTGTGTCTATCTGTTCAAGAGTCGCACCGAGAATCAAGCCGACCAAAATTGGTATGCCTTGGGCTGCGTTACGCTTATTGGAAAAGCATATTCTTCATTCTGTTTCTCCTTATCGACATCCATCTTTTGTTCTTCAGTTTGATCTAAGTTGATTTTGTTGAAATTCTTGTTTATCTCGTTGATATTGATAGGTGTTAATAAGTCATTCAATAATGGCTCCAACTCTGGGTTTTGGTTCTGTTTTTTGAATTTGCTGACCTTTTCAAAGTTCAACCACCTTTCGATGAGTGCCTGTTTTCTTTGTAAGTTGAGAAGGTTCTCAGTCTTTATAAGGTCAGCTTCTAAATGGCTTATCAACTTCATCTTCGCATCAAACTTCTCCAATGTGAGCTCAATCACTTGGTTAATCAAGTTTGTTTGATCAAGAACAGTTTGTTCCACGTTCTTCTTGGCATTTTCCAGTAGAAGTTGCTTGCCTTCATTTGTCTCAATCAACTTCTTCACAACATCTTGAATAATCGTCTCTTTATCAAAGCCAGCTTGCTTTGGCTCTTGCGGCTGACCTGACTCGATGATTTTGTTTAAATATCTCTCTTCAATTGGTAGTTGCAAGAACTTAATTAGACATTCTTCACGAGATTTCGATCCAACATGCTCAGCGATCTTATCCCACTGGCCATTGTTGTTGAGAAATAGGGTTTGGTTGTTGATGTCGGTCGTCGCGTACATCTCGATACCTTCCAAAAGGAGAAGGACTTCCTGCTCTGTCCATTCTTTTTGCTTGAAGCTCTGCTCCAACTTGACAAAGTCAGAAGAAGTGAAGTTTGATGGGAATAGTCCCTGCTCAAACACGTCCTTGCTGATGACCAGCGGGCCCAATGTTCCACTCGACAGAGCCTTGCTCTTAAGATTATGATATCTTATCTTGCTGATGTCATTAGAAGTTTCATTGCAGAAGTACAGAACAGAATTTGGTGCTTTAGAGTTGGTGGATTCATCAAAGATGTTCCGCGTAACTTCTAAATTGAGCGGAATGGAGCCTTCAATCTCCTCGTCTTCTTCCTTCACAGGCTTTGTTTGACCATTGGATTCATGAGCAAATGACAGCAGGTCTTTAGTCGTGTTGTCAATGGAGGAGCGCTTTGAGTGCTTGACCTTGGTAGACTCGGGGACAAAAGGAACTAGACCTTGTGGCGTGTCCAACGTAATTTGGAAATGACCAGTGTACTGAGGGCCCACGAGCGTCGGTTTAGTTCTTGGATCTATTTGGTAGTTGATAAGTCCCCACTTCTCCAAGAAGCGATGGATGCGGATTATGCTAGCCACATCACCTGCCAAGTTACGACGAACCGCGGTCACCGTGAGATATTCTATTGGATTAATTCTGTAAGAGTTGATCATGAAGTCTCTCATGTTCTTGTAAGACTCTGGAGTTTTGTAAGAAGACACGGTCTCTTCATTTTTCGCTGGGAAGAAGTCTGGAAACAGTTTTTTTTCTATCAGGTGTACGGTATTCATATCAAACCATTTTGAGAAAGATGGGATGATAACATGTCTCGACTGCTCAATGAGGTAGTTTTTGGCAGTCTCTTGAAAAGTGGCCTGCAATTTTTCAAGATCAACTGGCTCAGCTTCAGCTGATTTATCGTTCTCAGCAGGTTTCTCCGACTCAGCACCCTCAGCCGTTGCTTGATTAGGAGTTTCCTCAGCTCCAGTCATAGGGGTATCCTCCAAAGGAGTTTCAACTTTAGAGTCAGTTGTTTCCGCAGACATATTGTACAAGGGTTGTAGTTATTGGAGAAAAGCCAAAACGACTTGTTTAGCTCGGTAGGATTTTTGTGCCCGCACGACTTTGCTGAGACACGACACAAGCCAGTGAAAAGGATACGCAGAATATAGGCCGTTAAAGAGCCAAGATGGATTAAAAGTGTGATTTGTCCATTCTTTGCTTTTCCGACTCTCCTTTATGTAATTCTTGTGTTTCGTACTTGTTCACATGTGACATACATCGCACTCTGATTGATGCTCACAGACTATGTGCTACTACAACAATACCGGTGCACCGAATACTAAGTTCGGCAAAACATATGTGAAATGCTCCACTCTTTCAGCCGTATCAAGTTATGTTCTTTCTCTGTAATCTGATTTTTCAATCTTTTGATTGTCTTTCTCGAGTACAAATGGCTTACTCGAGATTCAAGTTCCAATGGCCCCTATCATGAACAGATTTCCATTTCGCAAAAGCCCTTCAAAGCACATCTTTTCCTTTTCTTTCTGATGCATAAGTAGACGGCCTTTCGTTTGGTGTCGCTCCTAATCTGGCTGCAAAAATGTCGCAACTACAGCGGAGTGGGTGCGACGAAACGCGTACTTTTGTTTACTATTTTGTTGATACCACAGATACTCATACCTACAGTCACCTGGACATGGTAGTCGCCACCAGATCTAAACGCGCCAGAAAAGCATCTTCCATTATTAAAGAGGCGGCTTCTTCAGACTCGGAATTCGATGGAGCTGAAGATTCGTACTCAGATCTGGAAGAGGAGGAGAGGCCCCACAAAATAGCAAATGTGCTGAGAAAGAGTCGTTTATCTGCACCAGTCAATGATGAAGAAAATGACCTATTCAAGGCTCTATCGAGCCCTGTGGTTGCGGTGTCAGAGTTGGCCCTTGAATGGGTTGAGTCATATATACTAGACGCAGAGCTTTCAAGAGTGGATGCATTCACCAACTTATTCAATCTACTCCTCAGAGCAGTCGGTTGCAAGATTCTTGCTCAGCCCCATGATATGATCAGCCTGGATTCTGCAGCAGCCACTGTGAATGAACTAAGTATTCATTTCGAGAAGCAAAAGTCTCATGAATATCCTATCGCTTCAACAAACAAGGAAATAAAGCATTTCCACAAAAACTTTCGAGACTTTTTTGGGGAGGTCATTTTCTATGCACATGAAACTGGATGCTTATACAAAGAATCCATGGATGATGATCAATCAGTGTTAGCTTCCGAATTTATGACTTCCATACTTGCATGGTTCATCTCCCTTAGCACGAGCAAGTTGCGCCCATTCAGATATGTGGGCACTGTGGCTCTTTTGGCGATACAAACACAACTTTGTCAGCAAGCTGCCTCCCTTGAGGTTTCACTTGATAGACAGCAGCGCCAACTTAGCAATGCTATAAGTATCAAGAAGTCAAAGAAGAGGGCAATTGCTCACGACCAAAAGGTGCAAACTCTTAGGAGGAATGTGGAGGTAACAGAATTCAGGCAATCCACCATCGAAGAGTATTTGGACGATATCACAAAAGGTGTCTTCGTTCATCGCTTTAGGGATATTGACAGTGCTATCAGAGTAGAATGCTTGAGAGCGCTCGGTGAATGGGTGATGGCGTATCCATCCTACTTTCTTAAATCCACCTATCTTCGATACTTTGGCTGGCTCTTGTCAGATCCCACCGATAACGTGAGGGAAGAAGTGGTGAAATTTCTTTGTAGACTTTACAAGTCGCTGCAAGGCTCTCTAGAGAATATGACATCCAACTTCAGGAAATTCACAAAACGTTTCCAACCACAGCTCATAAATATGATTTGGAAAGAAAGTGTGGTTAGCATAAAGATAAATCTATTCGCAATCTACTCAGAGCTTTTTAAAGTTGGATTCCTTCAAGAAAAAGACACGGCCCAGATTTGCTCCTACGTATTCTACCTCACAGAGCTGCACCTCAATCAAAAGCCCGTTAGCAACAAATTGAAGTCCGAGATAAGCAAATTTATCACTTTGGTTTGCATTCATGGTGCCGACTCGACCTATACAATGTTTTTCGATTCGAAGTGCTCGAAAGATGGTCGATCCAAAGCCGATGAAGAGAGGGTGAGGGGATTTTTGAAGCTCAAGGTTCTTATAAATTTTCTAATGAAGTCACTTGAAGATCACTTAGCAAAAAGGGATACCAACTCTGCAACTGACGCCACGATCGGGTCATGGCAGCTTGTTGAGGCGATTTTCAGAGACATCTTTACGTTGCAGAATTACGTGAGTAAGTGGGAGGTGATTGTGCAATATTTGATTCTTGACACGTCTGGTGTCAATTTTGAGGAACTTGGGGTATTGAAAGAGGAGCAGAACTCATTTTCCCGTTTTCTCGAATTATCTGTCGATGGGCAATGCTTTCTCGTATCTTTTTTGTTAGGCTGCGTTCGTTGCTTTTTGAATTCAAAACAGAAAGGCTTTGAGGCCTCGAAAGTTTCTCCTACTTTTTTCTTGTCTAAACTCACCTGTCATTTACGAAGCATAGAGAGCATCCTGAGTAAGTCTCACAAAATTTACCCACCATTCTTGCAGTTGTGGAATGAGCTTCTTTTGTACCGCTCGGTGCCAATACAAATGACGTTTGAGAGCTCTTCTAGCCTCGACGCATATAATCAGTTGCACACAAATGTCCTCCAATACTTCCTCGAATGTCAGGAAGTAACTGATGAAATTCAAAAGCTCTACAGTCAGTATTTCCTGCTTCTTCTAGGGTCACCCGCTGATGAACATCGCGAAGGCTCTAGTCAAAATATCAACCCTAACATATATCTCAAAGTAGAAGACTCGTGCCTCGCTCTTCTGACTGAGATTGAAGAGATTTTGAGTATAAAGACATCTACCTATGATGCTTTTAATAGTGATAGCGAGCACGATGATCCTTTTACAAGTGATCAAAAGGATCTTTGCAACTCGCTTATAGAATTGTCTAATCCAATCGCCAAACTCAATTTAATTGGTGACGTTGTTAATATTATCAAATTCGTGGGGGAACCAGTCTTGGATGGTCCTGCAAGCGTTTTGGAACAGCTCTCTGTCAAGCTATTATCGAAGATTAACTTTGACGCCCTTGTCAGCATGTGGCCCAGGAATTTATCTAAGGTGATAAACAGTGTCAGACAGGCATGGAAATCTCTTATGGATTTCGCCCTTATTAATCTCTGTTGGAAACTTGAAGACCTCATGTATGCGTTGAACGACGGCACATCTGATACCATAAATGTTGAGGTATACTTGGATGATATTTGCAGTATCATTCGGCATCTAGTTGCAACATTTGTTTCTTTGAATGGTGTGATTTTTGGAGACAAGAGTTTGGAAAAGGCGACCAAATCTTTAAAGATGGAATTATCAGATTTTTTCTTCACCTTTGGATCAATATTGATTGATTTGATCACATCTTTGAGGGTATTTCATGACCGTACAAAATTGTCAAACCGATTTAGAGGCTACGACGCAATGTTTTCTGATGATAACAAACTAGGGAATTTTTCATCGGACCATGTTCCTGACGTTTTGGAAGAAGCTTTGATGAATGTTTTTTTGACGAAGGAAACTAAACTCGCTAACCTTTTGGGCGTAACATTGGAAAGAGCGGAAAATGAAAACGTCAACTTCGAGGAATTTGCATTTGAATTGGGGGACGAAGAAATCGTTTATCCCACCCAAATTGAAACTCATTTCGATTCTAGTGATGATGATGAATCCATTGATGATCTTAAAGCTGCTAAGGAAGCCGCGGAAGTGGAGGCTCTCGCAGAGGCAAGGGCAGCTCTGAAGAAACGCAAGCTCGAGCAAGAGATTTGGAATCAAGAAAAAGATCTTTCGCTGTACACAATGAAGCTTATTGGGCTTTTAAAGTCAAATGCATTTACTCTGAGGTGTTCAGACCGCTTGAAACTCAATAGCGACAGGCTTGGACAAGTATTTGAAAGCATAATCACATTGCTCACGGCCCCATCCTCCGCTACAGAAGGACGGCGAACTATCACCCAAGATATGGCTCAAAAGCAGACAACTACACAAGAAAGTATTGCACTTGTCTCATGATATCGTTAATACATATAAATAAGATTATCAGGCTCTACCTCTCTCGGCCCCGTTCTTTTCTCGGGCGTGAATCTGAGTGGCTTCCGGCATACCTAAAGAAGCATCTGTGGGGGCTGTAGTCATCAATTGGGGAACAGATTGCTGACGACCGGAGGCATTAGCAATGAAAGAAGCATCTTTTTCCTCTACCGCCCCGTTTGTCAATGACATAGACCTTGGAGTCAAGACGTCCTCCTTGCTCAAAATCAGGCGATCACTTAAGCTGAGATCATCTTCATTATCGTGAATTTGCAGCGGCAAAGTAACGTAATTGGAATGAAAATCGTTAGACCTTGGCATGCGCTTCATGCTAATTTGCGAACTTGCAGTAACGACTTCAGGCGGCGATTGGCCCTGAAGAACAGTTCTGGATGAAGAAGTTCTGGTGGCCCCAAGAGTACCACCTCCTGGGGATGTTGAGAAAGTACTCCTATGACGCAATTGGTTCAGGAATTTCGACTTGATTGAGGGTGGATACTCTAAGCCAGGACTGCGACTTCTTGTCTTGATGGACCTCATGTTTAGACCACTAAGATCAATTTTGAGATTATCCTTATTTAGAATAGATTCAGAACACTTCGACTTGGACTCCTTTCTGAAATCCACTAAAGCACGCCTGATATGGTATGCCGAGTCCTGACGGAATACTTTGATGACACCTGTTTGATCACAGGTGACAATAATATGACCAGCGTCAAGGCCCGTTGTCTCTGAGTACTTCAATTCCTTTTTTCGAGAACCGAGGATACCATACTCATCAAGTTGTGGCGCTCTTTTAACGAGATCATATATAATATCATCGGAAAAAGCTAGGAGGCGGCGTGTATCTTGAGGCGCAAAGAGAGCACAGTTCACCTTAGTATGATGAGCATGGAAACACGAATAAGAATTATTTTCGTTGGCAATGTAGTTTTGGCCATTGCTGTCCTCAAGAAATCGTTGCAAGCTGAGTTTCTTCCAAAGCTTATTGTCATGAAGAAGTTTTGTGAGCATTCTGTGGGTATGATTGACTTGCTGCTTTCCCTCTTTGTAAAGCTCCTTGAGAGCTATTCTTAGCTTGTTATTGATAATGGAATTATTATTCTCCCACACATAGCACCAATGGTCCTCCGAACCACAAATGATGTAGCGGTTATCATCACTTAAAGACGCCACAATCGACGAACTCGTGTTGGTTGCACCTTTAAATCTTGTGAGTAATCTGGCCTGTTGCATGTCAATTAATCTAGTCTTTGAGTCGTTGGTGGTTATTAGCAAGTTGTATCTTGAAAGCAGAGTACTGGCAGCATCTGGAGCGGCATCGTTCTCGAAGACTTTAATTCCCGTGATTTTGTAGCCATGTTTATGATGGAATGGGTTTGTGATAGATCTGTCTTTAATTTCGACTCTGTGCTGCACGTGGAGACCATGGGTTTCGAGTCCAAAAAGAGAGCCATTGAATCCCCCAACAATACAATGATTTCCTAGAGGGGTGAACGCCAATGCTGTAATCAACACTTCATTGCCAAGGTTGCGGCTATAAGCCACGGCCAGTTCAAGGATAGACCACAAGCGAACCTGGTTATCAAGGCAACCGCTTAGGAAGAATCGATCATCGGTCGGATGAAATTTCACAGCGGTCACGAAGTCATCGTGCTGGAATGTTTGAAGACAGTCGGGGCGCTCGACATTCCAGAGCTTTACCGTCTGATCCATCGACCCGGATATAAGGAAGTTGTTTTTGCTCCAATCCAAAGTTAAAATAGATTTGGTATGGCCCTCGAAAATGCGAACAGGCCTTTGCTGAAATACCGGAGCATAAGGGAAAGCTTTCAGCTTACTAGAGTCTGCGTCACGGCTAGCGGCAGCAGCCGCTTCACGACTCTTGTATTGTAGTCTGCTCAAAGGCGATGAAATTATGTGCCAAATATAGATTTTGCTATCTCTGCCAGCGGCAGCCAAGTACTTGCCATCCCGACTGAACTCCATCACCAATATTTCATGACTCCTCATTGATGAGCTAATATCATGATCGGAGAGAGCAGAAGTATCTTCCGAAAAGTCCACACTGCTGACATCGCTTTCTTGCTCTCCAACAAGGCTATCCTTGTCGCCACAGCGAAGTTCCTGAGCCAAGAATAAATTATTGAGCATCCGGGGACTCTTATTGCTGCGCTTGTTGATCTTCAAGCGTTTCGGAAAAATCAACGACTCGTACGTGAGCCCTGCCCACGGAGCATTGGTGTTTTCTTCCTCGTCAACGGGGAATGCTTGCTCTCCACTTTTATCGAAGTCGTCATCGTGGTAGTCGTCCAAGGTGTAATCGGAAAGGACGTCATTCAGGAAATGCAGGCTGAGATCCTCGACCAGCTGGTCAGCGTGGTTGAAGATTGAGGCCGTATCATCGTCGAGGTAGACGCCCGTGTCGCCGTTCCCGCTCTTGATACTCGAGTGCCTGGCAATGGCTCGTGAACTGCGAGGCAGCGAGAACTTGGTGTCACTGGAGAAGGCCGTTGAGGTTGAGGATGGAGAAGGCGGCCCCGACGAGTGGGACTTCTTGCGAAAGATCTTCGACAAGATACGTTTCTTGCCCCCCAGTTCGTTTTTTGACATGCCAGAATACAATATCCCAGTAATTGCCTGTTGAATAATAAAGCGTCCTCTCCTTTTGGTGCCTTCTATCTCAAGTAGTCTATTTCAGGAAAAGCGTCTTGAATGTGCGCAAGCCACTGATATACCGGAGTACTCTCTAGGCTCTAGAGTGAGCCCGGGGTGCTACAAAAGAGAACCAGAAGTGAGAAAAAAAAAAAAAAAAAGAAGAAAAAGGAGGCAACTCTCGGGTTACACTCTCCCACCAAAACCCACCGACTAACGGTTCGCCCATTAGCATCGGAGCATAAGTCCCCATTCACTTACTCTTATCCCAAGGCCGCTAAATTTCCACCGTCCGGGAGCGATGCTCCAACAGCGCATGCGGTTGCTACACAATCAGAATCACAAGAGTCTTCCGAGATGTAAGTATCCTCAATTGCCAATGTATTTGAGCAGCAATACCCTGAGATTTGTCATGGAATGTGCATCAGTTAAGTTCCGTTGGTTCCGGTTCCGTTGGCTCGCTGGAGAGTGGCTGCAAATAGGCTGACGAAGTCACTTGTGCGAAGCGCAAGCCTGGACGGTGCACTAATTATGACAAGCAGTGTTTCGCAATTGACCCTGGCAAGAAAAAGATACAGCTGATTTCATTAGCCAGTCAACTTTTCTTCCATTTATATTCTTTACTGAAGTTTGTGTTTTTGTGTCAGACAAAAGTTGTGACTGGTGGTGACAGGGTGCATAGTTCGCCACATGCTGTCAATGTGGGTGCCCTCAAGAAGGCGTTACTACCGTTTCGGGTTTATCATCCGCAAGGTGTGAATAGGCTTGCGCTTCGCTTGAAGGTACTTTTGCTTGGCGCCTTTCGCCTATCTGCTCACCACGTACAGTGAAGATTGCCTCTTTCGTTATTCAATCAATCAAGTTCCCCCACCTTTGCTTCCACGTTCTAATATATTTCGGTCTTCCGCTAACATGCTTTTGAGCACCGTTCACAAATTTTCCGCGAAATGGCTGCAAAATTACACATCATACATCACTTCAGTCTGGCAAATTTCTCAACTACGCTGGCTCCAATTTTGCTAATATTATTTGACCTGTTGCGCCTTTCCCGACACCCCGTCGCTAAATGCCCTATGCTATACATGTGACCTAGGTCTTCTTCTTCTTCGACCACTCCAAACGCAAAATCAACGAGTAGTAGCCCTTGCCGTTCAACTCGTCCAACGCTCTCTGTGCAAGCAGCTCCGTGGCAAACGTCACGTAAGCAAAACCCTTGGACTCTCCTGTTTCCCTGTTTCTAATGAGCGAACATCTCTGCAATGGGCCGTACTTGCCAAGCAACTCCTCTCTCAACATTTGCTCGTCCACAATCGTGTTCAATTGCGAAATTCTCAATGTACATGAATCGTCTCTGGCTTCTCTGCTTGGAGCACCTTCTCTCTTGTGCACAGGTACGTATTTCGAAGACTCCACTGGCTCGGGAGTAGCTCCTCCGCCGCCGGGTGCTGCCGTCTCTGCACCAAGGATGTCTTTAAATGGACACTTGGAAGTGAAATGGTCTCCACCACATGTTCTACATGTGAGTCTTTGCGTGCTGACCAAGTTGACCTTCTGTTCCATTTTCTCTTCCTCTTCTTTCTTCTCGAGCTCTTTCCAGGAGGCTCCGAGCTTCAACTCAATCTTTTCACCCAACTGGGTAGTTCTCGTGTCTGGGCCAGGAGGCGTATGTTTTTCCTTCCCGAATTTGGCCCATCCTCGGCGAACTGCTATCGATGGGTGTACTCTTTCCTTCACCTTCACCTCTTTGATCTTCTGTGTAATTTTCACTTTCTGACCCTTGGCGTTGAGTCTATAACTCACCACCGTCTTAGTGCCATCTGGGTTGGTGGTTATCTCTGGAACGGGAATATCATCCTCTGCATCTGCCCATGATTGAAACATAATGCTTTTGGTTTACGAAAATCTATCGATGCCTAAGGAGTGCTTGTTTGAGTAGAGCGAAAAATTTTAGTGCAGTCTGCACGACCGCGCTACAGAGCATGGTTCGCCTCAACGCTTTTTGCAACCAGCCTTACACTAAGATCAAAGGTGACAAAAGTCATCGAAGTTGAGCTCTCAAAGAATCTGTGTTTGCAATCATTGATTGAGGCTGTATTCCCTGATAATCTCGGCAATCTCGTTTCTTCTGTACACCTGTTCATGTTTACCCCACTTGCCTCTCAAGTCAAAAAAATGGAGCCCTTTACTCTTCAAGAATCGTGCAAAGAGATCCAGTTGTCTTTCTGATAGTAACTCATCCTCAAGTGAATGTAGAAGATAAAGATTTTTTACTTCAAAATCGAAGGGCACTTCACTGAGGGGTCCTCGTAAAGCGGTAGCTGTGGTGTAGTCTTGTATACTGGAGAAGGCGGCATCTACGAACAGCTTATAATCAGCACCGTACTCCTCTATGAGGTCAGCAATGTCATAAATACCATCGATAAAGTAAACAGTCTCAATTCGAATATCGAGAAGCCTCACTGTGGGAATGCAATGTCTGTAAGTTAGCAATTGAAGTATAAGTGTTGCCCCAACTGAATGGCCTACCAACGAGACATCAACAACATTGAATTTCTCTTTTAAGAATAAAAGTGCATCTATAACGTCGCTTAAATGAGCAGGGTGCTTCACTTCTGGCGACAATCTGTAGTTGATACCAATCATGTTGACATTGGCGTCAGGTAACTGCTCTATGAGATCCTGAAAATCATCGTATGTGTTATTGGGATCTCTCCAGGCGCCACCATGTATGAAGATTAGGGCTTTTTTATTCTTGGGATCGCAGCGAAAAAACTTTACTGTTTGCAATGGGTCGGCCCCATATTTATTTATCATGATTAGTACTACTCCAGAAACCTTCCAACTCTATGCGAAATCTATTAGTATCAAGTATATGTACAGGCATACCAAGTTCATTACCCATTACCTTAACACGTAAAATAATCATACATCACAGCTTGTGAAGATAGTAGCACAACGTTTCTATCAAGAATGCTGTAGTAAAAATCAATGCCATCATTAATACAGTGGAAGAAAGGAAATTTGTATGCGAGCCAACAGATAACTCTGAGTCAAAAAGTCTAGAAATGGCCGTTTTCAGGTTAAAAGATCAAGTAAAGGTTGCAAGGAGCTATTGACACTTCAAGTGTGCTTTGAATTTTTGTAGAATAGAATCCTCATAAATAAAAGTGGTTGGAAATCATTCTGCGGAACATCTTATGTGAAATAGAAAAAGAAAAACAATAAACAGTTCAAACAAAAGGAAGGCTCTCAAATTTTTTAGTAACGTGTTGGAGAGCGGTCACGAGTGTACGAGTCTCTCTCAAATCCGCCATCACCACGATCACCACGGTTGTAACCTCCTCTTCCACCTCTGAAGCCACCGTCACGGAAGCCATCATCACGGTTGAAGCCGCCTCTGCCACCTCTGAAACCTCCACGGCCTCTTCCGCCCCTGAAATCATCTCTGAAACCACCACGGCCCCCTCTGCCGCCTCTGAAATCCCCACGGAATCCGCCACCACGTCCGCCGCGGAAGTCACCTCTAAACCCACCTCTACCTCTTCTGCGAGGAACATATGGGCTTGTGTCATGTTCAGCACGTAAGGTAAAGCCCTGGTAGTCAACATCATTCAAGTTCTCAATGGCAGCAGCAAGGGCTTCACCGTCCTCGAATTCAAGAGCGGCAATTGTCTCACCAGACTCGTAATCGCGAAAAACCTTGACGAAAGATGGTTCCATACCTTTCTCACGAACAAAGTCCTTGAAATCTTGCCAAGCAGTATGCTCAGGAACATTGGTGATCTTCACACGGTTTCTGTTGCGGGTCTCCTCCTTACGACCGTGAGCAACCTCAACCTGAAGAGCCTGGCCGTCCAACTCAGTGCCAGCTAAGGACTCGGTAGCCTTAGCAGCATCTTCAGGATTCTGAAAAGAAACGAAGGCGTAGCCTCTCATAATTTGCACCTCCGCCACTGGTCCCACCTGAGAGAAGTGGCTCTCGATGGCTTCCTGAGGAGTTTCAAAACCAATGGGTCTAACGAAAACCTTTCCCGATGGAGCATCTTCAACTGGAGCGTCCTGGATTGGGGCTTGGTCTTGTTCAACGTCTGACATTAGTGATAAAAGAAAAAATCTGCTACGTGATGAGGTTTGTTAATTTGCGTATCTTTTTTCCCTCTTTAACGCGTACATTGTACTTAGCACGACACTGATTACTGAAAAGGGCTCGTGGGACCAAATACCCCAACGCTGTTGGAATACGAAATCAGGAAAAAGGAAAGCAGAATTACGATTTATGAGTTTCTGTTAATTATTCCGTGGCAGTATTTTGGGCAAATTTGCTTATGCGTGTGACGATGAGCTAATATTTCCGTTATTTCGCCCCCAACTGTCAAAAATTGAGTTTTTTAGCCTGCCTTAAAAAAAAAAACAAGTAATACAAATAAAGCTATTAATGTTTATCTAAAGTTACAACTTACCAGTATGCGGTATATAGTGTAGAATGAATCTGTATGTTAGCAATATCCGATATGGTGTAATGGCTAGCACAGTTCGCTCTCACCCAGCAGATCGGGGTTCGATTCCCCGTATCGGAGTCTATTCTTTTTTTGAATGGGTGCGAATGGCCCTGGCCCGAGTAATAGTATTGCTAACAAATATATCATTGTCTAGTACTTCTTGTGAAGATGCTATATAATATTTAATCCGAGTGCGTCAAGTTCATCAAGATAATTCTCCATTTTCGTGTCTTCCGCTTCTGTATCCACCAAGAAGATAGTGTCCAAAATATGATCCTTTTCGATTGCAAGCTTCTCTTCTGCGTAGTCAGCACAGAATCGTACTGATGCGAGCATTGCACACACAAGGGCGTCATTAGAATACCCTGGCATACGGTTGGCTTTGAATTCTGATTCTGATGGGATGAGCAATTTCTCATTTTCTATCTTGGGCTCCTTGTCCTCAGAAGGAGATGGGAGGAAGAGGGACTGATCGGTGACAAATGCTCTCAAAAGTCCTTTAATATTCAACTTCCACACAGTGATATCTTGTACAGAAATGGCTAGGACCAATTCATCCATGAAATCCTTAGAATTCACCTCTTTGCTGTTTTTGGAGGAAACAGTCCAGTGAGAGATACCATTTGGAATGAGCGCATTCGTACCCGAGCAGAGTTTATAGGGTTTCAGAGGTTCCCATGGAAGGATTTCAACATTAAGCGAAACAAATGACGAGACATGACTTATTTTGAATAGAATTTTTGGGTTTCCATCGACCATTATTCTGTCTTTTGTTACCACAACCAAGTTGGGTCTATAGAGGTCGTTTCCACAACCACATCGGACCAAGTGAGCACGGGCAAACCCCAACCATATCTCTCTATTGGGAGGTAACAATTGTAACAATTGATCGGTCTTTTGTCTTTGGCCTTGCAACATGTGGCGAATATTTATCATTTGTGTTCCACCTCTAAAGGGTCCGACCGAAGAGGAGACTTTTAGTTTGTCATTCTGCTGATATACGAAACCACATTTGCCCGTTTCTAAATCACATCTGAGAACTTGCATCGTTGTCCAGCGATACATGAAGAGCATTGTTTTATCGTAGCCATACTCTTCGCGGTCTGCGTCACTAATCATTGGAGTCCAGTTTTTTTGCTTTTCCTGACGAGGTAAGTTTTTGATTCGTAGCTCGATCGCCTTGTTGTACGTTGAATTATCGAATTGAGTGTGGAGTAGGTCGTCCACGTTAGTTTTGCCTCTTTGAAACTGCCAGGGGAAGCTCACCCACATCGATCGGAAGGTGGCTGGCTTCTTTAGAAGATGATTGTCCTCGTCGTCGTCTGCAAAAACAAATTTCTGGTGGTGCAAGTTGAAAACCATCATTGGCTCTTCATGGCCATTTTCATTTTTGCGAAGTATCAACCTTGGATCCTCGGGGCCAAGGTACCTCGATGCTTTCTCCCTGTACTTGTGGAAAAAGGGCACAGGTAGTATTTGAGGATAATGAGATACTTTGTATCCTTGCTTGTCTATAAAGAACTCGGCACCAGCCTCGTTTGTAGGAATTACAAGACTCACATCGTTAACCTCCTGCCACATCTCGTTGTACACCTGCGCATATGCCAAAGAGAATTTAGGATCACGCCTGTTACCATCAGGAGAGTACGCTAGACGGGAGATTAAAAGATGAAAGCCGTGGTCCTCCAAGTACACCGAGGAGCCAGCGAGCCTGAACCAATGCCGATGGCACACGTCATGTTTTAGTTGTAAGCGAAGCTGTGCATCGAAATACGGTGCCAACTCCCTAAGGTAGGGATCATTCCCCATGTCTATTCCAGCTATAAGCCTTGCCACAATATCACACAAGGGCGTATGTAGATCCGTGGCCTCGCTCACCTGGGTTGAAAAATTGCTCTGGAGCGCTCCACACTGGTGTAAGTCCATGCTGATATCTTGCGAAGAGTCATATATCTGAAAAGGGTGTTCATGATAGTTCTCCTTCTTAACTGGAACGCTCTCTGGCCTGTGTTTCTCCACATGCTCGAAGTGGTAGTAGTCATTATCTTGAAGGGGCGGAGTGTTGTGTATAAAATCCGGGATTTGAGCCACGTCAATCGGGAAATATGTTGGGAACACTAGTTTCGATTTGATTGGTATTAGTATCTGCGCCTCTTTCGTGAAAACCAGCCGCTGTCTGAACCGTAAGTGCAAGGCTAGTAGAAATATTAGAATAATTAGTGCTCCGTTTCGGACTATGTGCCTAGGCATTACAATTGGGAAAGGAGATATTGGGAAAAGTTATGATACCTGCTAGGCACCTCAAGAAAACTTATATATATGAATACTTCGACGGCTGAATGGGTGTGTAGACAAGAAAGTCTCGTATGCCTCCTTCATACTCGTTGTTCTTCTCTGCCACTCACCAGGAGATGTGCCTAGTTAATGCAGGTACGATCGCTACGGGCTCTGGGGATACACGCAGGACCTCTCTAGACGCGCTCTGTGAGGTTCAATATTTGCTGCGAACTTTGTGTGAGAACACTATGGCGGGTATCTGTGCATTTGGGTTATAACTACTCCTGATCAAAATTCTAACTCTTTTGTTCTTCCTTCTTCAAATCCATTTGCTCGAGCATTTCACGGGCGGTGATGATCTTCACTTCCTCATCTGCAGGTCTGCTGGAGGGTGCTGGTGGGGTCGGCTGCTTGCGCTTGTCGTCGACTACCGCGGACGGCTGAGGCGTAGTTAAGCCATCGTCAAGGTCAAGGTCTTCCTCTGTATCAATATCCTCCTCGTCAACCTCGTTGCCGTCTACATCGTCATCATCGTCCTCACCGTCCTCGTCAGCTTCGTCTTCATCCTCATCCTCAGCATCCTCATCATCCTCGTCATCCTCATCATCGTAGTCGTCAGTGTAGTCGTCGTCATAATCATCATCCGTGAAGTCGTCGTCTTCTTCTTCGTCTTCTCCGCGTTTTCTTGATTCACCGTTCCCACTGCTGAACATCATGAAATTTTTGAGTGGCGAGGTGAAGGACGCTGATATCGGCCTCTCTTTCTTTGGTGACTGCGTCTGCGACCTGTTTCTATCAAGGTCTGCGGACCTCACAGAGTAGATCTCTGGCAGCCCTGGAGTCGGTGTGGTGCCCATCTTTGGCAGGTTAGGACTGGATTTCAACGAGGCCGGCTCAGCCTCATCATCTTCGAGATCACTAAAATCACTGAGGTTCGCCATTGGCTCTCTCCAGTAGTTGAGGTCGGTGAACTTTTCATCTGGCTTCACCACATCAAAGCTGCTAATGCTACGCGGAGAGCCAGGTGACTGTGCTAACTCAGCACCGTCTTTGGCATGGATGTACTGATCAAACTGGTCCTGATTCCAGTAAGGATTCACATCACTTATGAGTTTCAAAGGTGGGAAAAATTGATCAACAAGCTCCCCAATGCGTAAGTATGAAGACCTGTAACCAGCAAGTTCAAGTAACTCCATGTGCACTTCTCCGTTCGGATTTATAGTAAAGATACGATGCGAGGGAATTTTGACGCTTCGATAACTGATAGCGTCTGTTATACGATTTCCGAACCCGGCATAGAACGGTGTTCTTTCATCGTCATCATTAATGTGCCCCGTCTTAGCAAAGTACAAGCTGCTAATATCTCTTAAACAAGCCATCTTGAAAACTTCTGGTTTTTTCAAGATAATCTCACGCTTTAATGCGGCCATGGTTCTATCAGGACTGAGTATGACTGGACCTTTGGGTAACTTCACACCATCTTGGCTGATGCTGTCCAAGTATTGACGGGTGGTATCTGCTTGACCCACAGATCTTGCGGTCAAGTACACAAGGTTATAACCATTCCTAGCAATGTCCTGGAACAACTTTGCCACGCCTGGGTGTGTCCAATCTTTACCAATCATATTAAGAACATGCCCAAGAGCATCAGATTTGGTAATTGTACCATCAATATCGGAGATCACGATAGGTGTGGTAGATTTCCAAAGGTATAAGTCGGATACAACTTGAGAGTTGCCTTGATTTAGCTTGAATTTAAGCTTGTTACGTCCATAGTTCAATTTCATCATGCGTAATTGCTCGGACGTCAAACGTAAAGTTTTGAAGTAGGTTTGATCCCTATCTTTGTGGTCAATTAATGTGCTTGGTGCTTGGTTAAGTTGATTCGAGTTGGCCTCGTCACTTGAAAGGGAAAGATTGTCCGTGCTTGCAAGGTCATTTTCAAAGGCAGAGTCCTCACCAGCTTGGTTCACAATCCTGATTTTGCCGTCCTCGTCTTTGGAAATCACACCTTGTAAAAGACTAAACTCGTTATTGTCCGCATCATCCCCACCAACGGGGTATACTTTTCCATTTAGTAAATTGTTCATCTCACGCAAAAACACTTTCTGTACTAGCTCGTCAGACTCGTCGATGTTCTTCTGCGAATTGGGTTTATATCCGTCCATGTCGAGCACCATATCACCGTTGATATCAATCTTCGATGGGATATTGAGTTTTTGGGTGATTTTTTTGGCCTCCTCGAATGCAAGCTTCAGAATCAGCGTGGGCGTGTCGCTCCTTGAGGTTGCACTTTTAGGAGGCGGGGTTGTCTTATCGAGAGCAATTTTCAGCTCAATGTCGTTGTTGGCGGGAGAGTTTAAATCCAAAACTTCTGGTTCATTCTTGTTCAAATCTAGCAGTGATGCTCGAGGAGAGCCAGGAGCTGATGAGTGTGGCGACCCCACAGGTGACAGTTCGGCTGAAACCACGGGAGACGTCACCACCAGCAGCGACAAGTCTTCTGAGTCTGTGGCAAACACGAAAAACGCTTCACCACCTTCACCCAATTTCATGGGCAAGTCAGTTTTGATGTCATTGACATATAAGTCGATTTTTTTTTGCAGAGGTTTGATAATCTGAAACTTGCCAAAACGAACGTGCCAGGGCGAACAGTGAAACAGACCGTCTGGTTGCTCGATGACAATGATGTCGATGGCACCCGAAAGAGTGGCCGGGTTCAACGAGTTCCACTGGTTGTATACGTAGTCACCGACTTTACCCACGTATTGCATTGGAAATGTCGTGCTAAGTGATTCGGCTTTAGATCTCGTCTAGTTGAAGTGGAGAGGGCAACCGCACTATCTGTGGGAATCCTGTACCCTACTGATCAACACCTTACCAGGGTTGGCAATAGGTGAAAGGGAAGTGAATAATAAAAGGAAATTGAAAGCTTAGCAAGCGTACTAAAAAATCGTCGTCTTAAGTAGTGTTGGCGATTCATGACTGATAGTGTCAAAATAAACTGAGCATGCTGTGTAGTGGGGTGTTGTAAGAGACACAGCCGTAGCATTTTCAGAGAGCAAAAAAGAAGATATCTTTTCGCATTTTGAATGCAAAGTTTACCGAAATTGTCAAATATCAATTTGTGTCTGTTCCGATTCTTTGTATCAGCAAAGACTTGCGTTGACGATCGTATCTTGGGTAGCTCCACAGTGGTATATTTTCGCAACTGGACGCAGAGCGGGTTAATGTCAGGGCACAAAAGGCTTTAGCAGCCCTTGAAATTGTGTGAGTCAATAAAGGCTTAGAGAAAAGTACACTGCGATAAAGTTTACTGCGATAAAGTACACTGTGATAAAGTACACTGTGACATTTGGTCTTGGGGTCGACGGGTGAATTCAAGGATGGTCTTTTTAGTTTTACGCTGAGAACGAGAGTACTAATTTTGGTACTTGCCCTTGCCACATGAAGTATAATAGTCTAGCTGATAAGTCACAGATGCCAGAAATATAAAATACGTGCAAAATGATGGCGTGCCTCGATGACTCGATTCTTGAATTACAATGAGTGTCCAAACTGTGCTGAGGCGAGAATTTTGTGAAGTGGAAGTATCACTGCCGGAACTCGGCTGGTTCCAAAGTGCCAAAAAGTCCATTGCCTCAAGTTAGAGTATCTTTATAACTTCCTTGATCAAGAAGGATTTGCAACTCTTCGTTTTTCGCAGCCAATCAATTTTCCATCAACACAGCATGTCACATTGCAACCGACAGCAAAAGCCACAGAGAACGCAACTAAACATCTCAATGAAGAATATGTTCTTTTCAGTTTTGTGAGCATTGAAGAAGGCCACTAACCACCAATGATAGTCATAGTGATGAAAAGCAACACTTCGCACGGCGATGTTGGTGGCTATACAGTGCAGCATTGTCTTAGGATGCAATATATTCCTATGCGGGACAGCATACGTTACCTTTTTAAACGTGCTAAAAAAGTTACGAAAATGTTGCCCAATGTCTTACAGGGGCACTTAAGAACAACCTCCTGAATCTTTCTCTTTTTATTGGTTCATCTGTTCGATTATCGATGCAGAACTGGTGGCTTTGCCCGTGGAAACGCCCGAAGGCAGAATTTTGCACCCATGGTTTACCAGATACAAGATTTGGGCTCTAGCATTTTAAGCACTCATTTTCTTCGAATGAAACGTGTTGTTTATCTCGATTAGCAAATTTGACCACTACTTCCAAGGCCTCCTTCCGAGTGGTGTCTCAGCTTGCTGCCATATTGTGAGCTGCATGGACTGTGTCGATAAGATTGTGCGGGAAGAACGCTTTTTCTTTCCCCGTATATATGTGCACATTCTGCCTCTGATTTTGTTCTTCCTCACTCCATTCCGCTCTCTCAGATACAAAATGTCTTTAGAGAAAGTGCAATCGCCAGACTTGGCGACTCATGTCACAGGAGACAAAGAAAGAGATTCTGACGCCTCTTCCTCGTTGACCCCCAAGGGAGAGTTGAAAAGAACCTTTTCAGTATGGTCGGTACTTGGGATCGGTTTTGGCTTAACCAACTCCTGGTTCGGTATATCAGCCTCTCTTATCACAGGAATCCAGTCTGGTGGGCCGTTATTGATTGTGTACGGTATTATCATCATTGCTTCCATTTCTTACTGTATCGGCATCACACTCTCCGAGTTGTCTTCGGCGATTCCCTCTGCTGGCGGCCAGTACGTGTGGACCAGAGTGTTGTCTCCAAAAAAGTACTCCAGTTTTCTTGCATACCTCTGTGGCTCGTTGGCCTGGGCCGGCTCTTTATTCACTAGTGCTTCTATGGCTCTTTCTGTGGCTCAAGCGGTCATGGCTTTCTGGAAACACATGCACCCCGGGTTTGAACTGAAGTCATGGCAAACGTTCGTGGTTTACCAGCTTGTCAACCTTGTATTGGTGATCTTCAACTGCTACGGTAAGTACTTGCCATACATTGCCAATGCTGCGTTGTACACGTCGTTGTTTTCCTACTGCGTCATCACTATAACCGTTCTCGTTTGCGCTAGAGGAAACTACGCAAAGCCAAGTTTTGTCTTCACTGATTTCGAGAACAACACCGGCTGGACTACCTCAGGAATTGCGTTCATTGTTGGTTTGGTGAACCCTAACTGGAGTTTCTCCTGCCTTGATTCTGCATCACACTTAGCCGAAGAAGTTCACGGCGCCGATAGAGTCATTCCGATCGCTATCTTGGGAACCGTAACCATCGGTTTCCTCACGTCGTTCACTTATTCTATCGCTATGTTTTTTTCCATCACTGACTTAAATTCTATCATCAACAACGGCAGTGGCTTGCCTATTTTGGATATTTACTACCAGGCTTTAAACAACAGATCTGGATCTCTTTGCCTTGGTATTCTTATTTTCTTCACTGCTTGCGGTTGCACCATATCGTGTCACACTTGGCAAGCTAGACTTTGTTGGTCCTTCAGCAGGGACAATGGATTACCATTTTCAAAATACTTGTCGATCATTGATCCTAACTTGGGAGTTCCGTTAAACGCTCACTTGTTTTCTTCCTTCTGGGTTGCCATATTGGGATGCTTGTACCTTGCATCTTCCACTGCTTTCAACTCCATGGTTGTTGGTTGCATTACATTCCTCTTGTTGAGTTACTTAGTTCCTACGGGTTGTTTGCTCTACAGAGGAAGAAACAACATCAAACATGGTCCATTCTGGCTCGGGAAGGCCGGTCTTGTGGCAAACCTCATGACGATTGCCTGGGCAATCTTTGCCTTGGTGTTTTACTCTTTCCCAACTTTCATGCCTGTAACTGCCGGCACAATGAACTATGTATCAGTGGTTTACGCTGTGTACTTGATCTTCATGTTGGGATACTGGTTTTTTCCCATCAAAAAATACTCATGCAGAGAGGTGTTTGCTGGTGGACTTGGCAATAACGAGGAGGAGGAATTCCCCGATGTGTGTCTCACTGATTTATAGAGATGCTAGGCTTTGCATTCGCATTAAATTCATTTCTTCAACACGATTTGGGATCTGGCAAATTTAGACCAAAAATACTACAAGGATACATAGTAATACAACGAGTAGAGTAATGTTTGAGCCCTCTGACACCTCTCTTTCAGATCTCTCGATCCAGACAGGTTCTTAATGGATTCAGTCAATCTTTCCATCATCTATCGCATTCATTTACAACAGCGTTCAGGAGAGGCTCCAGAAGGACTCAAAGCAAAAACTGCCCTGAAGTTCCAAGGTGCCTGTCCAGATGTACCGATGCACTGTCTATTGTGATGGATACTTTTGGACAAAGTTAATGAGGGAAGAAAAAGAAAAAGAAAGAGGCAGGAATTTCCTCGCCATTTATACCAGGTGATTCACGATGCGATCCTACATGCCGGGTAACATTCTTGAGCTTGCGAAAATCAGTCTGTAAACATCACCTACTGACAAACCAATTAATACATAGAGCCCAAAAAATTCAATTTGCCTCCGCTAGCAGCGCCGAATTACCCATGTCTCTCTTTGGTTCAAACAATTCTGCTGCTTCTATACCTTCTGGTGGGCTGGGGTTTACTTTTGGAGCTCTGCAAAGCACCCAGCAGAAACAAGAAAGTCAGGGCACGCAAGGCCCATCTCTTTTTGGTCAGTCATCTCAGCAGCAGAATCAACAGCAACAGCCTAATTCAAATCTGCTGACCATGGCAACCTCTGCTTTTGAGAAAAGTACTAACCTCACATCCAATACTTCCTCAATTAGCCCTGAGGGATCATCTGGAAAGGTGTTGAAGGACCTTTTGGAATCTGCAAGCAACTTGCCCAAATTGGACTATAACAGCCTCGGTACGATCAACTTGCCCTTGAATGAATTGCGGAATCGCACGAAGCTCTTATCAAAAAATGAGAGCGAGGCTGGATTTACTAAAGCACATTACCTTCTTTCTGGTAGTGGCATAAATGCTGGCGACATTGAAGTCGAATTGAATAACATTCGTGGACTCGCTCCTTCTTCAAGGCAGACTAAGCAGCTCCATGAACTACAAGCACAGCAAGAGCAACAGCAAAAGCCATCAGATAAACCTTCGCAAGAAGACAGACTCGTGGCGCGTGAGGCCGTTCAATCCCCTGCCCTTACTACTGGCATCAATAATATTGAGAATTATCTTCGTGCTAAGAAAGACGAAAATATTTTGAATGCCATAGAGCTGTCACTTGTCACTGCTTCTCGTGACTTTGATAATTTCATTGCGAAGAATATCACTATAGACTGGAGAGTACGCAAGGATCACTTGAAAAGAAGTCTAGGCATTCCAGTGAAAACCAAAATAAGCCCCGAAGAACTCTCCAAATCATTTACCTGGAATCAGTCACAACCTGGTAATTATCGCATATTGACTCCTTTGAAGCAAAAAGCAGGCACTTCATCTAGTGTTCGTCATTTTACCCGTGAAAAATTCGAGAGTCATGCTAAATTAATCTATCTGCTCAATGAAGCCAGGTTAAAGCAGCTACCCTTTCCAATTGCATCAAGCTTTGAAGAGGTAAACAAAGCAAATCAGGATCTCAAATCAAAGCAAATGGCCGACACGTGGAAGGTGATTGCAAACTTGACAGACGAAAAGTTTGTGAAACATAATCAAGAGCAGGCGTTCTACGAGGATTATCAAAACAAAAAGGACTGTATTTCTTTGAAGAAACGTATTGTTGCTAACTCAAGATCCTGTTTGGAAAAACAGTTCTTTGACTACATGGACGAATTCTATACAAAAGATGACCAGAAAATCCCCGAATACAGCGTCCCTAGCAACATCAATAAAGTTTCTCACTTCATCTCAAAGGTTATCGGCAAAAAGAATGGCAATGAAGTATCGCAGCAAACACTTCAAGTAAATGGGGTTCCCATCTGGGCGCTTATCTACTACCTCATGCGCAGTGGTCTCTACAATGAGGCTGTTCAGCTCACGAACCAAAGACGGGAGCTTTTTGAGAAGTTTGACAAAAACTTTCCAGTCTACATATCGGCGCATGTGAGAAATCAATGTTTCGGCTTGCCTGCAACTCTACAAGAAAGATTATCCTCTGACTTCAACCAGACCTTTCAATTTTTGGATGAGAAGTCACCCAACTTCGATCCCTACAAGTATGCGGTATACAAAGTGATTGGCAAGTGCGATTTGGCCAAGAAAAGTCTTCCGGCAGCAGTCAATCTTAGCATAGAAGAATGGTTGTGGTTCCACTTAAATCTCATAAATGAGTTCAACTTTGACGCATCCTCGAGTTTGATTTACGAAAATTATAGACTCGAAAACCTCCAGAAGAAAGTCTTGGCCATCGGCCCAGAAAAATTGAACGCTTCTTCAAATAATCCCGTATACCTTAAGACATTGACGATGATTGGGTTGTATGAGCTTGCGGTGAAGTACGCCTACGAAAATATCAATGAGTGTGATGCAGTCCACTTTGCGACTGGATTGTGCTATTATGGTTTGCTTAGAGTGACAAGTCAACCAACTGACGACTTGTTGACATTGAATGGATCTGATGAGTATGAGATCAATTTAAGCAGAATTCTTGGTTCGTATACCCGGAGTTTTAAGATAAGTGATCCTAAGGTCGCTGTTCAATACTTAGTTCTCATCTGCATGGCAAAGGGTGGAAAGTCTACTGAGGAGACTGCTAAATGTCATGAGGCTTTGCGAGAGCTTATCCTCATTACTCGTGAGTTTACTTTGCTTTTAGGCGAGCTCAATGAGGTGACTGGGGAGAAACTGCCTGGTATTCTTGAGAAGCAACGGTCGCTTATTGGGTTGGCCGACTTATCCAGCTTCCAGCGTACGATCGTTGACGTCAGTGCTTCAAGGTGTGAAGAAGAGGGAAGAGTATTCGATGCACTTCTTCTTCACCAATTGAGCCAGGACTACAACGTTGTTGTACGTCTCATCAATCAATATGTTAGTGAGACGTTATCAATGTCTGAATTAGACAAACCATTACTTTCTGAGAAGATCCCATCTGGCGGTGAGGGACAACTGCAGAGCAGTGAGAATAATTTCATCCTGCGCAGCAAGCACATTATGGGCATTTACAACAACAACAGCGCAATCTTGGAAAAGGTATCTCCAGAAGTAAAGAAGGTCAATGATGCTTTGTTGCAGATTGTCGATATACGTGAAAGCTTTGCAGCCAGAAATTGGCGCGACAGTTTAAGCGCTCTTCAAAAATTACCATTCTTTGCGGCTCTCAACAGCAATGATTTTGTGGAGGTGAGAAACTCAGCGGAGTCTTTGACAAGCTACCATGTCGCTCTTGTTCGGGTGATTCCTTCGTTACTAGTGATGATTATGACGAGTGTCGCCCAGCTCACCCACAACATAAAGTCCAAACGCTTTGGCTCGTTCGGCGGTGAAAAGGATGAGTTGGCATATCTCCGAAAGATTGCCAAAAACTGCGTCGTCTACGCTGGACTAGTCCAGTACCGAATGCCTCGAGAGACATACAGCTTGCTTGTGAACCTCGAGCTGCAACTCTAGCCAGTCTGCGCGCATGAAATATACAGAAAGTACTTAAATACGAAGCATAAGTAGCTTTGGACATGCCACCGAAGAAACAAGCATCCCAAGCCAAAAAGTCCACTTACTCATTTCCTCAAAATTTTTTTCAACTAGACAAAAGCTTAAAAAAGCAGTTCTACGTGCCACAGCCGAAGTCGATTATATCGGAACAAATCGTTACAATCGAGCACTTCTTCAGCGAGTCCTTTTGCGATACACTAATATCATCTTTTGAATCGAAACTCCAGCTAGAGACGACGCCGAATATAAAGAGTAAGGATTTTGCTGCAAGATACAATGATAGAATATCGTTAACAGATCACGAGGCAGCAGACGCCCTATGGCAGTACTTGAAAGCTATACTTCAACAGAAAGTTGATTACGAGGACGAAGAACTCGAAGAGATCAAACAAATATTTTCAAAAGCCAGGAGTCTCAACCCCCAATTACGTATATATAGATACACAAGAGGCCATCATTTTGGTAAACACTATGACGATTCGGTCAAATGTCCTTTGGCGCATGATCCTTCCAAGATGGGGAAAACAAAATGGACATTGCTTATATACTTGACAGGAGGGGACGAATTCATTGGAGGTGGCACTATCTTCTATCCGAATCTCAAAGCTAACGACGCTATCAATGTGCATCCAAGTAAAGGTTTGGCCCTTTTACACAAGCATGGTGACGACTGTCTACAGCACGAAGCAGAGATTGTTAAGGACGGGACTAAGTGGGTTCTTCGAAGTGATGTAACTTTCTGATACTACTTGATTTCATTCTTCCGTTCCAATTTAGTCAAATATAATTCTATCCTCTGTAATGCAAATCACAAGTGTGCCTCCAGACGAAGCATGCTCTTGTAGCGAGTCAAAACCTCCTCGTTGGCGCACGAGCCACCACAAACGACAACAACAACAATGTCATCCTTTGTCAAATCGGGCACACATTCCTTCAAGTATTTGAGCTGGTTGTACACCACTGACACGGCAGCACCGCAAGCGGGTTCTACCATCCTGCCGAAATCCTTCTGGTAAGCGATGCAGCCCTTCACAGCTTCGAGATCGTCAATAGCGGTGATGTGGTTCTTGTTGGTGCTTTGGTTGTTGAACAAGTCCAAAGTTGGGCCAGAAACATAAGAGCAGGCCAATGATGTAGCGAGTGATCTAACGCAGTTTAATGTAACAACGGAGCCTGCCTTGACAGCAGATGAGAGAGTAGGCGCCTGCGCCGTCTCCACCAAAATGCAATCGGCCTTGCTTCTGTTTCTCATGAGGCCCTGTCTTATACCATTAAAAAGGCCACCACCACCGACAGAGCAAACTACGCCTCTCACTTTCTTAGCATCCTCGGAGCTCAATTGATGCTGTAGGATCTCATCCACAAGAAGGGAATGTCCCTCCCAGATTAAGGGGTTGTCAAAGGGGTGACAGTAGATGCAATTGAATTCGCCGCCTGCTTCAGCCATGAGACTTCTGGCAAACTTATCGGCGTCGCTGATGCTGTTTCCGTGCAAAAGAACCGTGGCACCGTACTGCAGGAGCTGCTCGACTACCAGCTTCATGGCGATGGTGGGGACAACCACAGTGCATTTTACATTATAAAATTTGGCGGAATAGGCAGCCGCAAGCCCAGCGTTTCCACCGCTCGAGGCAAAAACATGAATAGGTTTGGTATTATTGGTAGCTCTAGCCTCACGGATAGACTGGTGGATCAAGTGGCCAATGCCTCTTAACTTGAAACTGCCCGAAGGCTGCTCAATTTCGTTTTTAAAAAAAACTCTGCAAGGGAGCTTAGCTGAGGTTGAGAGCAAGTCGGTCACTTCCACAAGAGAGGTCTGAACGGCTGGAGCCTCCGATATGGTGTCTGATACTTGTAACATTGTGTTTGAAAGAAGAAACTACTAATTCAGAAGGAAAGCATCAAGCGTATAAATACTGAGTACAGTGATCATCCAAGACAAAACGAGTCAAACATTGCAGAGCCGTATGCTACATTTGGGTTTCGGTGAAGCCGGACATGTCCTTGTAAAAGCGGCGGAACTGCATTTCCGGGTGAGCAGTTTGGCTGCAAAATGGAACTTTTCTCTCCTACTTGCCATTCTGATGCAAGTGGCGCGCCCTGACTCTCGGAAATGCATTTCCGTCCGCGCTGTATAGCAACACTTTTCCTTCATTATGAGCGCCTGGCATAAAGAAGTTGCAAAAGGGCAACCCTGGTCATTTCATGGGATCAGCCTGCTCGCACTGGTGAAGTCTCAACTACTGAATCAACATCTTTCGCCAGGAATCTGGGTTCCCCGGATCTTATCGAGAATCGCCGCATGCAGGCTGCTCAAAATGGGTTTAGTTTGATGAAAGCCATCTCTTGTCTGGAATGCGAAAGAATACTGTACCAGTAGTACGAGTAATGGCATCTCCAATATTGATATCCAACCCACCACCAGGGTTCTCGATCTTGGCTATAGTCAGAGGGTTTCAGTTGGCGATCTTGGGTGCCTACAGAACCCTCCAGAACCCATCGTTGCTCACGCAGCGATTTTATCGTCAATCACTAATCGCCATTCAGGCTTCCATCGTTATCCAGGGGCTCATCTGGTCGCCCATCATCTTTCTTCGAGTGCTTTTGAAACTTGTGGCAGTAGCTACCAAGTCCAGAGGGCTCGACCATATCGTGCACAGCCTAAAGTCGTTCCAGTTCAACGTGCTCAATATCTCGGTGTTCTTGATTTCTGGTTCTCGCTTCTTTTCCAAGCAACTTGATGATTTGTTTTTGCAGAGCTTGAAGTTCATTGACGAGACCCACTTGTCCAAACACCCGCAGTCAGATCGCTTATACCACGAAAACTTAGTGGCACTCAGCACGGAGGAGAAAATAGTAGATGATCGCCCTACTATTCAAGGTATCAAGAAGAAGTGGGCTACATCCCAGGAATTTTCAACATTCATGCGCAGGCATATCAATAGAACTCTCATGAGTATCGGAGTTTACTTCTTGAGTAAGGTACCTTTTTTTGGACCAGTAATTCTCGGTCTTGTGTCCTACCTGAACTTAGACAGCAAAATAGGAACCATGAACGCCGCTGTTATATTCGGCGTGTTGCAATTGGTCCCCAAGAGATGGGCCGTTCTCTTTCTCACAACATATTGGGGTTCACGAAGCATGACACATGACTTATTAGCCCCCTACTTTTCACGCGTACGGTTTACGAAATCAGAGAAAGATCAGTGGATTAGGTCAAGAGAAGGGCTTCTTTTTGGTTTTGGCCTTTGTCATTATCTTATCATTCGCCGCCTTCCATGGGTCGGCCTTCTCCTATATGGATTCGCTGAGTCTTCTGTAGCATATCTCGTCACAAAAGTCTCCGATCCCCCTCCAAGACAAATTAGTCAACTTGTCAAGTGGAATTCATCTCAGTTGGTTTGGAACAGGGAAAAGGAACTTGACCTTCTATCAGGCAGTTTCGTAGACAAGGATGAAGGGTTTCAGCCTGTGCCTGGATCGTACATCTTTCAGCATTAATACATACTCGCATTAATATATTAAGTCATAGGCCAACTTTGAGTTTAAATGTCCTATTGCCTGTATAAATACAGTAATCGAGCTCCTCTTGCAACGTAGTCGCTAATTCGCTATCATTAGACCCAGGAGTTGAGTAAACGAAGACTTCAAGCTCGTCAGTTTTATTATCGAGACTCAAAATTGGCAACATCGTCAAGTCACAACGACGCCATGCGTGAGAGGACTCGGAATAGGCATACTTTTGGAAATTTTCTGGAGGAATTATATCTTTCTGGATCATAAACGTTTCCGTCACTAAATCAGTTGATTCGACCAACTTGGCATCATCGGGAACAGTGTATTTCTGTGATATCTCGCTTGGAAGGAGTTTCCAAAATGAGAGATAAATGAATTTATCAGCATATGAAAGCGAGCTGTCAATTTCAGTATGGCCTAAAACAACTTCGCCTAGATGCCTGATGATCTTATCTTTGATGCTCTCTTGCTCCTTTGTAAGAATCGATTTCCGAATCTCTATAGCTTCGTGTGAGCCCAATTCTGTTTCAAAAGCTTCTAGGGCCCTAAGAAAAAGTATGTTAAAGGTGAAAACCTTTTGCAACTGGCTCACTTCGTCATTATGATGAAATTGGGTAGATAAACTTGCCTGTAGTGATCTACAGCGATTAAAATCTAGCACGATGTTTCGTGGGTCAACAAAATGTTTCGTTTTCCAATTCGCGAGTGAATCAAGATACTTTGCCATTGCCTCTGGATTATTTCTAATACTAGCGGTTGCTGCAACGGGCAATTCATGAATATGTTCAAGAAAGATTGACTGAACTTGAGCAATGGGTGTGTTTGTAGAAGGAAGAATTATTGCATCTGGAAAAAAATCGATGATAGCTATCTGGCCAATGTTGAATTCTGCTTTAGAGATTGTCTCGTAGTGAATTACATTTCTCGGCGCTATGCTATAAGCAAAGATGAATTGTCCATTAGAGCTAATCTGTCCACCATGAATAGAGAAGTTTCCTTCCACTTTGTGATTAAGCATAGGCTCAAAAATCTTTGAAGGAGCCTTTCTTTGCTCCTTGATATTAAGAAGCTGAAATTGTATTACCGCTCGCTGAACAAAAGCACTCCATGTCTGCGGAGTGCTCTCAACTGTACAACTCCCCTCAGAGGTTATTCTGAGAGTTAGCACCTGACCCGTTTCGAATCCCAAAAGAAGGCCAAATCCACACGGTAGCTTGCAAGATGAGAGACACAGAATTGTTGAACGATGAGGAAGCTCTGTCTCGTTTAAATTATTGTTGCTGAAAACATATATGTTTCGTGTGTCAGTAACCACCAATTTATCACTGGAAAGGATTTTAAGTCGAGAAACCAAGTAACGTGAAGCTGTCTTGATGATTTTCGGAGATTCCTTAAATGTTGCATTCTCATCAAGTGATAACATCACTACGGAGTTATCTGACCTAACTAATGCAATTGACGACCCATCATCAGACCACTCCTGTTTGACAATTGTGCCTGTTACATCCACTCTGGAGGTTTCTGGCAATCTCGGGCTCAATTTGTGAATTGAGAGTTGCCCATTTGCATGAGCCAACAGAATAAAATTCCCGCCTTTGGAGGTTTTACCGAATTCAAAGCTTGTCACTCTAAGCTCGAGATTATGAGTATTATTCACTATTAGATCGCCTTCCTTAGTGAGACGACTTTGCAGAATGCTCAACTGATCTAGTAAACATAGAAATGTTCTAAAGATCACGTTGTATTTTGCAGCATCCTGCGACTCCCTTTTCAACACTAGAACCTCTCCCGTATTTAGTAAGAGTCCAAGATAGCAATCTCGTGTTCTATCAGTTATTCTGGACCAGCTATGCGCAACAATCGTGGGCTCGGCTATTCTGCCAAAGGTAAATCTATCTTCTCCGTCCTCGACGAGTAGCTTTGAGAACATCTGGAGACCGAATGAGTCAAGCTCCTTGATGTTGAAGACCTTATTCACATCATAAAAAAGTTCCAAGTCGAGTGAAAGCTTAGAGGATGTGTTTTCCTGAAGTCTGTTCACGCATTGGTTGAGCGAAGGAAGCTTGGGATCAAGGACGATGAGATGGTCGGAGTTGTTGACAGCTACTTGCAGGTTCTCAGAGCATTGGATTGAGTCAAGAAGACTATTTTCGATAACAGCCCTAGTAATGATCAAAGGTTTAAAAAGAGTCATCGAACATGCAAATGGAGAAAAAAAAACTTGGACAATTATCGATCTAGTTGATGTAAAAAACTTGGGGTAGAAAAAGTAAACAATAATGAAGGGTGCGAGGTTCGAACTCGCGCGGACAAACGTCCAAAAGATCTTAAGTCTTCCGCCTTAGACCACTCGGCCAACCCTCCAGTTCTGCAGGGATGAGATTCGCACAATTGCTATATAGCGTAAACGGTATATGCGATTTTGGCGTCAAATTGCTCATTATTGGGGCTTTGAAAACTTTTTTATCATATTCTCGCGGCTAAATTTGAATTTACCGCTTGAAGGGTGAATAAGGAGCTGAGAAGGATTGTTTTTGATGGCGTCAGACGGGTGACATCCATACTGGTCGAAATTCATATGGGAAGGATATTGACCTACCTCATTGTTGACCATATTAAGTTATTGCAACAAATCTAAATCGTCTAGCAGTCTCCTGGTGATCATCCAGTCCATCTGGGCTGTTACAACCAAAAATCGCGGACATCTTCAAAGGGTAGGTGCTATATTCCATGAAGCAGATTAAAGATTTGTCATTGACTTGAAATCTTCCCCTCGACATGTTGTCCGTATAAATGTAAAAAAAAAGAAAAAAAGAAAAAAAAAATTACAACGAACATCCATCCACATACAAAATTCTCGTAATAACACATAAAAACAATACATATACAATATTAATGAACAACTGCATCTTCGTTTCCTTCTCGCTTTGGCCTCCCTCTCCTCTTTTTGTTCACTTTGTCATCCACGGCTACAACTGGCAGCTGTACCTTTTGAGTTGTACTGGCACGACCGGTACCACTCACACGAACACCTCGGATTGTGAGTCCCGTCTTCTCGATGGGGAATTTTCTCGGACGACCTCTTTTGTCCTTCTTCTCCAAGAGTTGCTGCACAGCCAAGTCGTTGAGAGACTTGAGAGAAGTCCCCTTCACGATACCAACGTGTTTTTCGGTATCACCAACATTTTCCAGCGATGTTCTAGTGCTCTCTTTGAGTAACTTGTTGAGCTGCTTGTAGTTCTTGTGATTAGAATCGATGAATTCATTAGTAGAGGGATCCAAGATATACTTCTTTGGACGGCCCCTCTTTTTCTTGGATCCATCCTCCTCCGTAGCCGGTACAAATTTGGTAACAATTGTGATTTTGTGATCACTCAGTCCATTAATGCTTTCAACACTTTGATCTTGGTTGCTCTTTCCAGAAGCTGCCTGCTCGTTGGGAGCCATCAAATTTTGGATCTGTTTGGATTGAGGCAAATGAGCCTGTTGCTTCTGCAGTTGCAGTGACCTATGGGGCTGCTGCTGCTGCTGCTGCTGTTGTTGTTGTTGTTGTTGTTGCTGTTGTTGCTGCTGCTGCTGTTGCAGCTGTTGGGAATAGTGATTAAACTCTTGTTGTTGGTCAAGTGGTTGGCTAAGTGATTGCATCAGTTGGTAATGGCCATATTCGAACGCAGGGTTGGACTGGAACATCCGCTCCTGGTATTGCTGAGGCCCTTGTTTGCTGAACAACTGAGGATTGGCATAATGTGGAATTGCACCGTTATTATTCCGGACGGGTTGGTGTTGCTGATTTTGCTGGACCTGCTGATGAGAGTGACGAGCGTGTTGAGCGTAATCTGACTGAGACACCATCGGAGTATGTTGCTCCTTCAGTCTTCTTCGTTGTCCGTGGATACTCTCCTGCTGAGGTAGTTTCTGATGCCCACGCTCATTGTTGATCATCTGCTCCTGTTTGGTATGGTGGGCATGGTGAGGCTGCTGTTGATGGTGCATTGACCGACGAGTATGCTGAGACTGGTCTTGCAGTGTTCCTAGCGCATGGTTCTGACCAACTCTCAAGCTTTGCAGGTGAGGAAGCGTTAACGGTGAAGGTATGATGTTGTTTCCCATCATACGGTTAGAGAGCGACGTGAGTGGAGGGGATGGGGTGCCGATGGGATAGTTCTGGGGGCTTGGGGAAAAGGGTATCCTTCTGTTCTTTTCTTGGCTCTCGAACGAGCTTTCCAAGCCATTCATGGATTTGCTACCGTTATAGTTGTAAGGCATACTCATGATGGAGAAGTTTATAGTGGTGTAGAGTGACTAAACTCTGACGATTGTTGACTTTTTGACGAAAAAAGATTTGACAGTAGGGTTATTATCAGACTGTAGATCACGAAAACCTGAAGCTTGAATTGCTAGAATATAATAGGGTTAGTGAAACAAATGGTTGCAACTTAAGTTATTAAAAATTATGTAGCGCACCAGCATAAATAAAGGATAGTATGCGAAGTCCTGTTGTGCGCAGATGAGAGATGTCTACACACCCCTTAGATGTAAGACACCACCTTACCTTAAACCCAACTGCGCAATCAATTCAACAGCGTGACTCTCCATTGGTATACTACATGATCGATAGATGAAGTGCGGTATAGAATTCACGTTTGAAGTTACCATATATCACATACTGTCTATCTTCTTCTCTTTATTGCGCTAATTAGTAGTTAACATGATTATTCACCTATAACACGTCCCCATTGTCCCTCCAATCGTGAGCACCTTGCTCATTAAGTCCTTCTATACCTTAGACTTGAGTGATGATAAGCTGCTTTGTTGGAATCTGACTGAGTAGGTTCTCTTGGAAGTCCTCCACAAACTCTTTGGAGTCGATCAATTTCTCATCAAATTTGACCTTGAATTTGACATCGGCAGTGACTGGGCTATCGACTTCATGCACAATTGGCGTGGGAGATTCGATACCCAAGAGTTCATCAAAGGCATCCAACGGTGCACTGGCATGTCTAGAAGACGCAGGCTTGATAAACTTAAACTGGACATCAGAAACTTCAAATCTTTGCTTGGTGGGAGGGGCAACGAGAAGATCGTCAAAAATCTCTTCCAAATCAACTCCTGAAGCACTTGGACTCCTTGAATACTCTGGGAATCTGTGACCATAGGTCTGTGTGATGGCCGTATGCAATGCTTTTTCAAATGCGTGCTGAAATTTGAACTCAGATATATTGTCGCCCAATTCGGACGTAAACCCTATGCTAAGGATGTTTGCTGGTTTAGGAGGCTCCACTTTCTTTGTTTCTTGAGCGCTGGCTGGTTCTTCCTTCGGCTTAGCAATCTTGATATTGGACAAATCCAAGTGCTCCTTGCTCTTGAAGTATGTAGCAACTCTTTCAACTGCGCTCTTAGAGATGTCACCCAAGTATGCCAATACATCGCCTTTCAAAAGCCTGCCCTTAGGACCAGATGCTGGAATCTTTTGAAGTGCTTCCTCCACTGATATACCCTTCGTGTGAAGCAATAATTCGACGGCAGGAGTGAGCTTTTGCAGAGGGTTTGCACTCACAAATACTGAATCTGAACTAGAATTTGATGGTGTTTCAGGTTTTGCGCTGGGCTCACTTTTTTGGGCCACCACCACCTGGGGTGTGCTATCTGAATTTGTTTCTTCCTTAGGTTTCTCCTGTTTAGGTTGTTCTCTCTTTGGAGCTGCAGCCTCCTGCTCCAAGTTTGGCCTTTCCAAAGACGACAAGTCGTCGCCGTGCTCAGCTAGCAAAGCAATGGGCTCACCAACAGCGATCCCATTGGCACCATCCTTCTTTAAAATCTCCCACATAATTCCGTCATCCTGAGCCTCTACATCGATAGTGGCTTTATCAGTTTCGACTTCGAGCAAGACATCACCAGCAGAAAACTCCTGTCCTGGCTCGACTTTCCAACCGACAATTCCTCCCTCTTCCATTGTGGGGGACATTGCTGGCATCTTGAACACCTGGGCATCAAGCAAGGTACTCTGAGCGTGAAATTGCCTGGAAGTGGCGAGCTTGGTAGCTCTTGACAATCTTGCCAAACATGCTGTACGAGTAGAAGCAAATCTCAACATGTGGAGTCAATGCAACAACTGCCTGGTTTGTGTTGGGTGTCGGGGATTTAGTTCAGTTCGAAAAAGACCGAAATGAAGTTGTGCATATTTCGGACTCTAACCGCCGAACGGGCGCGACATCTCCGAGAATTGGGTGCAAAAAGGGCTCGGACTCCAGGGTATTCCAGCTAAATGAGAATGAAAAAATCACTGCCACTGTTAAATTATTACGAGACATATAAAATCCCTTTAATTACTCTAATGCTCGTCACCTTCCTTTGTGCGGTTGTTCATAGCGTCAGATTCTTCTACATGTTCTGGGTATGACCTGCGATCGTCTTCAATAGACATTGCAACTAGCTGAAATAGACCATGAGACAGCTTCTGGATAAGCTACTTTGAGTAAATTGAGTGTAATTTTATAGTAGACAAGAATCCCTCGAGACTTTCTCACTGCGAGAAATAGAGGCTGGTATGCTGCAACGGACATGAAGTGCTTTGACAATATCTCACACAAATGTCAATAGATCAGTTCAGAGCTGAGTTTTTGAAGCTTCTTATCCAGGTAGATTAAGTACTTTATCACAATATACTTGTCTGTACCTAATCTTCGACAAAAGTGATCTCTTACATTTTGAGGGATGCGTAGTTTAATCTCGTGCTGATAATAAAAGTATTGGGTGGACCAACGAGCATTATCGACTATACTATTCACCATCTGTGCCCTCAATTTGATCTATGTCATGTGTGGCCCTACTTAATTATGCAGCATGTATTTGCAACCGTTGTGGTTTTGATCTGCCTGGAGTATAACGGTTTCCTTGCGTCAACCCAGAAAAGGCGTGAACCAAGTAAAGTCAGAGCACGAAATTGAAAACCTCAAAAGTGGAGTAATAGGCAATTTGTCTTTATCAGTATCTGAGCGCAATTCAGCATTTTCTGACTCGTTCAAGTCGTAATTTTGTATCTTGTGTGGTTTCTAGGACGGTAAACTGCATTACCATTTCGCACCCGATTTTTCCCCGGGCGCAGTGAGAAAATCATAGGACTAGCAAGCTGCAACAAGAAGAATCTGTGTTCACCAAAACGATAATACCACCCTTGAACTTCCATTTTTAGTACTCATACCTGGTGATTACATTAGTTTCAATCAAGCAAGGCATATTATAGACATTGCGTTCGCTTCATTTTCGGCATAACCTCAGAAATTTACTTTCTCGCCTGACCCATTTACGCTGTTGACGAAACACGATCACATCACACTTAGGGTTCCAGTTCCCTCGAGCATTCTCCTTACCATCAATCATGTCTTCACATCCAAAAGTACGCGGGATATGGGGCATACTACGCAAGTACATGCGCTTCATAGGCCCCGGATTGATGGTGTCAGTTGCATACATGGACCCTGGTAACTACTCCACGGCAGTAGCTGCCGGCTCTGCTTTCCAGTACAAACTTCTATTTTCCATTTTTCTTTCCAACTGTCTAGCAGCATTTCTTCAAACGCTATCAGCAAAATTAGGGGCGGTTACTGGGTTGGACTTGGCTGCCAACTGTAAGGAAAACCTACCGCACAGGCTAAACATCTTCATGTATATTTTGGCTGAAATAGCCATCATTGCTACAGACTTGGCTGAGGTTGTTGGAACTGCTATTGCCCTAAATATTTTGTTCAACATACCTTTGGCTTTGGGTGTCGTCATAACCGTGATAGACGTGCTAATCGTTCTCATGGCTTACAGACCCAACGGTCCTCTCCTATTCATCCGCATCTTTGAGTCATTTGTATCAGTTCTTGTTGGCGCAACAGTCGTATGTTTTGCTATCGAGTTATTTCAAGTTGCAAAGGAGCCTTCATTCTCCTTAATTGAGGTTTTGAAGGGGTTTTTGCCGAATGAAAAGGTTATTGACACGAGTGAACGTGAAGGAGGTAATGGCCTCTTTTTGAGTTTGGCAATTATGGGTGCTACAGTCATGCCTCACTCATTGTATCTTGGGTCAGGCCTTGTACAAGCTAGGCTCAAGGACTTCGACATCAAACACGGCTATTATATCCCTCCAAATGCCGTCGATGAATCTACTACAAGTGATAGTCTAGATGATTCAGCGGTTCACCTCAACGGTGACGACTTCGCAAGTGCTGTTGGAGCAAAAGAAGAGGAAGAATATTATAGACCCTCGGTGCACGCTATCAAAGACACTATGTCATACACTATCGCAGAACTTGTTATCTCGTTATTTACGGTAGCTCTATTCGTCAATGCCACCATCCTAATTGTCGCTGGAGCCACGGTAGGAACGCACAAGAAAAATCACATTCGTGATCATGATGATGGTGATGACTCCGACTCGGATGACGAGGGGGCTTCGAATGCAGACTTGTACACCATCTACAATTTACTTTCCACTCATCTTTCCAAGACAGCCGGCTTCGTTTTTGTCCTTGCACTCCTCTGCTCGGGCCAGTCGGCTGGCGTTGTTTGCACACTTGCTGGTCAGATGGTGTCTGAAGGGTTCCTCCTGTGGAGTTTTCCACCTGTGATTCGTCGACTCATCACTAGAGCCTTGGCAATTGCTCCCTGTCTCGTCGTTGTGATGATGACAGGAAGAGAAGGCCTAGCAAAGACTTTGAATGCCTCACAGGTGGTCTTGTCCATCTTACTCCCCGTTGTGACTGCCCCATTGATTTATTTCACATATTCGAAGAAAATCATGAGCGTTCCAATTTTGGTGAGAGATGGCGATGAAGACGTTGATACCATTTTCGAGGAGGAGGCAGCGATAGGCGGTCTTTCTGAGACTGGCACACAAAACACAATAGTTCCCCTGAGAAATCGATTCAATGTTGGCGAGCCGGCAATTAGATTACAGGATCTAAGGAATGCTCATCCATGTGTTGGTTGGGATGACGAAACAGATGATGAAAGTTACGAGCGCCAGAATTTGGTGCTGCAGCAGAGCAGCTCTCAAATTGCGACAGTCATGGGACCTCGAAGAGGCCCTCACGAATCCTTACCTGTATCTCCGAACTTTGGCCCAATGGATGAGCCTTCTGATGCCATTCGTATTAAGGGTTACAGTGATATGAGTAATGGTCCATGGATGAACTTCTTTGCAATAACGTCGTGGGCATTTGTGACAATCCTTAATATCATACTAATTGGAAGCTGGGTATTAGGATATGATGTCCCACTCTAAGCATGTTTCTGGTGTGATTTTCTGTATACTACTATACTAGAGAAAGAATGTTCCACGTCAGGCTTTCAACGATCTGAGTAAAGTAATGTAAGGTTACATGCCCTTTGGCCGAAGCTAAGTGGAAGGTAATATGAATGGCGGTATTTTGTAGAAACGTTTTAAGAGGTCAATTGTTTTGCCTCCTGACCTTATGTTTACCCAACATCGCAACCACGAAGTTGTGCACTACGCACCATATCATGGCGCTGCAGAGAAGTTGTACGTCTACAAAAGTGCGATAAACTTTCTTCAACGCAAGATCACCAAAAGTCGTTAATGGAGAAATTTATAGAAAGTCTGGAGCAGCTTCTTGAAGCGTTTCCATCTGCTACGTTGTCAATCACATATTCGAACGCAGCAAAAAAGACAAAGCACAACAACTCATCAAAGAAAGCTCAGAATGTGGTGAAATTCAAGTGCACAGAACCGAAGCTGGGGAAATGCATTCAATATTCAACATACAAGGCCAAAGAGTTGTCGAGGCTTTTAACCTTTTTTGGTCCCCGTGGAGTCAGCAAAAAAAGAAAAGCAGAAGATGAAGGTGCCACAGACCAAGCGCTCAAACAGGCCAAAAGTGACGTTGTGGGTGTGGCCAGTATCATGAGTAATACGAAATTCGAGGAGCCACTAATTCAGCAAGAGGAGACGAAGTCAGAGGTGACACCTGTGCCAGAGGAGAATCCTGTACAGCCACCTTCATCTCTGTCAAAGAACAAGAAGAAGAAGAAGGGGAAGAAGAAGTAACTCAAGAGAAGAAGATTAATAGCATTGATGTATTAAAAAAAAGATTAGAGGGTGCTACAATCCCTATTCATTGAAACAAGCCAACTATACGGGTCACCAATCCTCCTTTTCTCTTTCTCTCCGTACGAAGATGCTCAGGTGTATCAGAAACCATTTTGGTGTCACTTACCACCAGGGAAGCTTGATCTTGACCCCCTTGTGGAGGCCGAGCAGTATAAGAGCTACTCCTAGAGTGAGAACCAAGAGTCGATACTTCCGACTCTTGCTGGGTTGAGGAGGTGGGCTGCTTGGCTCCGTAGATTCCGTGGTTTTTGAGGGAATTTGTGGGGGTGGTGTCTCCAGAGTTGGTGTCACCACCTTTGAAGGTGGAGGTGTAGTGGGACTGGATAGGCCTCGGTTCGCTTTGGGCATGGGCTTTGCCAAAGGCTGAGATATCATGGGGGGCGGTACGATGCCTCGGCTCAGAAGATGACTCAGTGCCAACACCAGATGGGTTTCTGTCAACTTTGCTAGCACCTGATTCCACAGTCTTCCTTGCGTTCTCGTCGTCGTCCGCTGGAAAAGTTCTGGCGTAACCATCCTCGTCAACAGCGATGCCCACATCTTCGTAACCATCGCTAGGAATAGACAAGGCAGCATACGAAGACTGGGAGGTTGAAACCTTGTCTAAGCCCTCGATTTCCTCCTGCTGCACCTTAGACTCTTTGTTTGGCAGCTCCGGCTCGTTGTGGGAAGGCTTCTCAACTTCAGTTGGTTCAGATACATCTTCTGCTATAACTTCGGAAGAATTCTCCTCAGCTTGTTCCTTAGCTTGTTCGTCAACTGGATTTGTAGCCCTCGCAAGCTCAATCTTGGCAAATTCAGAAATAACGGGAGCGCCCTTCTCGTCTTTAGCTGCTCTTTTGGCTTCCACCTCCTCCGCAGCGTTACCGGAGCTTTCCAACTTAGGCATTCTATCCTCTTGAGCGTAGGCAACGTCAATTGAAGCCTCCTTATCATTAGAAGTCTTCTTCACGTCTTTATCCACGGCTTCTGAATTTCCCATCGGCTTTTCAACAACCTCGGCCCTCACATCACCGGCCTTGGGCTCGTCAGCCTTCTCAATATCAACAACTCTTGTATCAGCAGGACCAGACGTATCTGCTAGCTGGCTCTCATTGTCAGCAACTTCCACCAAATCCTCAGGGTCCAAATAATTGTTGGCATTGCCATGCACGTCATGCTCAATCTTATACTTGGGGCTGGTGATCCACTGGGTGCCGTTGACAACAAACTTGAACACCAACCGCCGGGGCTTGTCCAAGTACAAGGTGCCAGCGAAGTCGCCAGTGTCGTTTTCTTTCTCAAGCACAGCCCTAGTTAACAGCCAGTCGTCAAAGTCACCCGTAACCACCACTGAACGCGTGTCAGGCGCTGCCGGCCTGGGAGTTAGTATAATGAAGAATATCTAGCTCCTTGAAATATCTCACCAAATCTTTTTCGGAGCTCATATTTGATGCGGCTCTACGTACCAGACGAATCTATGGGTGTAGGGCATTGGGTAGTGAAGAATAGGTGGGTGCTATTAGATAGGGATATGGTTTACGAATTATGGAGGAAAAGTGAGAAAGGGTTAAACAACAAAGCCTTATAAATGATTTTTTTGGGGTGAAGCACGTCGATCCGCCCACTCTCCTATCGCCCAGTGCGCCTACATGCTTCTATCGTCGCATAAGATTGCATGTTCTTCAAGGAACCATTTTGAAAAAAGCCAATTATACATGTATAAAGTATAAAGGTTGAAAAAAAGGCTAGTATCGTTGGTTTTTTTTTAAAAAAAAAAAAAAATCGATGAGTTTGGTTGCGTTCCACAACTTCCAGTTGGGGGCATTCGACGGAATGGCTCGGACTTTTTTCTCGGCCGCTTGAGGGCGGCCAGGTCCCCCATTGATCCCCCAATTCTTTTTTAGGGAGCGCCTAACCCTGTCTCACCTTAGTGCGCGGCCCCCGGCTCTACCACAGGGCGCCCAACAGCCGCCCCCCTCAACGTACTGGTCCACGATAGTTTCATTTGCCTTCACTGCGCATTTTTTATCTCTGGCTCCTTGAAGATTATCTTGTAATTCTTCTCTTCTATTTTTCTATTCTCAGCTGTTCCACTTCTTTGCTTCCATGCCTTCTGGAGGACTTGTCTCGAAATGCTTCGTTTGGGCTTCGGCCCAGTTCGTAGTAAGAACCGTTCCATTGCTTTCCACATAGGACTTCATCATCGCTCTCCTCGTATCATCTTCCACATCTCTGTACAATTTGGCAAAAAAGTCCTGCTCCTCTTCTTCCTCCTCGGGCACGTTGAAATTTGACCAGTTCACGGCTTTACGTGATGAAGTAGGGTACGCTAGAGGCGCCCTTGACTCTTCTTCCTTCACGGGCTTGATCTCTCCATGCCCTTCCAATTGCGCCCACTTCCCCTTTATCATCTTTTGAAGTGTAATCTCCAACTTGGTACTATAAATTTTGTACGTGGATTTTTCGCAGTCAATCTCTCCGTACAATGGATCAAGGTTGTAGTTGTACTCCGAGCTATCAGCACTAGGGAATGAGATTGACACCGACCTCTTCTCAAATTTCACGCTCAACGTCTCTTCCTTGACGTTTTTAGCGTAAATTGTCACCGTCACCGTCTCATTACTCTGATACCAGTCGTCTCTGATCTTCGCTTTGAGGGGAGCATGCTTATTGATTGCATCCACACTGGTCAGTTTGTGCTCCTCAGGAACCTTAGTGACTTTTGGCTTCACCTCTGCATCTACTCTTCTCAAGTCCCGCTCCGCTTTTGCGATCCAAATATCCAATGCTGGCTCGCTGCACAGAGATGCCTTAGCTTGTCTGAAGCTTTCGAGTGCTTGCACGTACTGCTTCTCTGCATAATTGATCAAGCCGTCTTTATAGAAGCATAACCCTTGGTCGTCACGCTTGCCTCTTTTCCTTGCTATTTCTTTGGCCCTCTCAATGTCTTTCCTCGCATTGCTGTAGTCGCTGAGCTTGAGGTAAGCGCCAGAGCGCTTGATGTATCCAAGAAATGCTTCTGGATTCTCTTTTAAAGCAGCGTTGTAATGTGCAATGGCACATGCAAAGTCTTTTTTGTTTACTGCTTCATCACCATGCTTAATGTGAAGCTCGGCTGCCATCTTGACTTGTGGAACAAGCTAGAATGTTACTAGAGTTTTCGCACACTACTTAATACCGCCCTAGACGTATACTTTCTACATAACTCGAGCCCTTTACCACACACGACGCATAAACCTTCTTAACTTGCCATCACCAGGCTGGTCAGGTTTACGCTCCACATTAGGTAACAATAACCAAAATATTAACATCACACTATAAGTAGCGATGAAAATAGGTAAAACAACGTACGCACCTTGACTTTGTGCGATAAGACCGGTTATGAATGGAAGGATAGCACCTCCACTGGAGCCAAAGGCAGTCATAATCGTTAAACTTACAACCTGAATTTTTCTCGGGACGATAAACGATACAGCTGTGATCATTAAGGGATAGGTGGGGCCGATAACCAAACCACCAAGACCGACAAATACACCCACAGCGATCTCATTTGGCACTACCCATGACAACACTATCATTGCAATTGCAAAAACAGCCAAAATAATGATACTCTTTCTGAGGCCAAGTTTCGTGTGAAGAGGACGTGTCAAAACAAGTCTTCCGATAGTCAATCCTGCCCAAAATCCTGACAGGACGTAACCATAACTAGCATTAACACCACGGTAGTCTAAAAGGTAAGTGACAATCCAGCCTCCAAGAGAGACCTCGGATCCTTGATAACAGAACACAAAAAGGGCAATAAACCACGTAGGAACATTCTTCAAGGCTAAGATCATGTCACTTTGTTTATTCGTATTGACACGACGCTGTGCTTCTCTGTGTTCCAAACTGTGTACTTCCTCAAGCTCGATGCCCTCTTCCTCCCTTGACCCGCTTATTAAGTGCTCAGCCTCGTCATCATGGTCCCATGGCTTCAAGTCCTCTTCGGCGCCCTTAAATGCAAGATTGGCATTGAATGAATTGACTACCATTAACGCAAGCAAAATAAGATACACATAGTTCCAATTCATCCCGTTATTTACCATACTGGTAGCTGCGAGAGGAGATATTGTGGCTCCAGCACCATAACACGCATGAAACAATGCTAAATATTTCGACTGCTTGTCAAGCTTTGATAGAAAGACATTTGACTGTGCCAAAACGGTGGCTAAACCAACTCCTCCAAAGAAGAATCCAATACAGATAAGTGGGAACGGTCCTCCACTCGCAATACAGGAGTAGCCGATCACCGACAGGCAGATTCCGTAAGTAATAGACCACCGCTTCCCAAACCAAGGGATGATCTTATGAGAAAAGCAGGCAACTATGATAAACCCCACTGCATTAGACATCCAAATAAGGGACACCACAGAGTAGCTGATATTGTAGTGAGCCTCCATTGAGGGCAAAAGTGCTCCTGGAGCGGCATCTGAGAAACCTCCACAAGCCGACCAGAGACTTACAGCTACGACTCTCCAAAGATTTCGTTGAGGATTACGCAAGGTCATTGGCTCTTGACCAGGGTGTACTGGGGGAGTGTGAGTGTTCTCTCGTAATGAAGCACCGACATTGACGTTGCCAAGGCTGGTGACATTTACGTTAGATTCTCTTGTAACTATGCGAGGTCTATCAACTGGTCTCTCCTTCACTTCCTCAAAGGGCGCCCTTAAAACCTCACTGAGAGGCTCCTGCTGCCTAACATGGGCTTCTTCATGCTTGGTAATGGACATGATTGAAAAAAAATGAGAGAACAAAAGAAGAGAAGGGTCTGCCAGGTGTTATAATAAAAGGTCGCCTTGCTCTATGCCGTTCCGTAAACCTTTTTTTTCTTTTTTTAATCTTTCGCGGGGATGAGAGTGGATCGCCGACTCCACCGATTGTTCGAGGATGCAAAGTTCTCGGAGTTGGCCAATCATGTGTTACCAGCGGCTTTCACAAGGTCCAAAAATTTCGATTTCGATAGCTCATTCATCATCTCGTCTTGTTTGCCTGAGGGTACCTTAGCCTTGCTGATTTCTTCCTTGGTCTTTACCTGGGTAGCCAAAACGGCATTGAATAACTTGACAACACCCTTTTGAGCAACTTTTTTTAACTTTTTCTCTTTTTCAATCACCTCCCTGACTTTTTCAGGCTCGCTGGCGGAAGGAAGCAAGTTTCGTATTCTGACTTTGTCTTGAAGCTGTTTCTTCTCAGCAAGCAACTCGCGTTTGGCTTTTCTCTCCAACTTATCTGACTCCATTTTCTTGAGCGTTGATTTGTTACGAGCCAAGATTGGATCGTTTCTGTCGTAAGCCTTCAACTTTGAACCAATAATGGCATTGAATGCACTGGCAAACAGATCTGCGCCATCGCCATTCACCTTCTTCTTCTTCTTCAAGGGGAATTCATCATCTGTCCTTTCGTCATCATCCTCTTCGTCACTGCTCTCGCTTTTATCTGAAGAGGCAACATCGAGATCATCTTCAATACCAGAGTCGCCTTCTGACATAGAAGACTCTGATTCGTTGTCACTTGCGTCTTCTTCAGTGACTTTCATAGTGTTTTTCTCTTCATCAGTGGCTCTTGATGCATCGTTGACAAATTCCTGAGCTGCATTTCTCTGTTTTATACCTGATTCACCCATTATACTAGCGATGAGAAGAACGGTACCATCGATTTGTGAGATGAGCAGAACAGTATTATGCGTGAGTGGAATCTGCAGGAATTTTGGAGATTCCACTAAAGAAAGGTACAACTTTTTCTTCTTTTTCTTTTCTACTTTTTTTTTGTCCTTCTCTTAATTTTGGAGTCACCAAGATATAATTGAATATCCGCTCAAAAAATAATCATCATTTTGATGTTATCATATCAGACTGTTATGACCACAAAATACTACGGAGGTCATTGAAGCTTCATCTTCCTTCTCAACTGATACGATCAAAAATTCCCTGGCAACGTTTATACACTTCTTGGAAGCTTGAGAGGATGGATTTGAATTTTATCAAACTCTTTCATTTTCATGATCGCTTTCGTCCTCGATTCTATAGCGCTTTGGGAAGTCCTGCTCAGGCATCCGTGCATCCTGCACTAGTACTAGCGCTTTGTTTATGTTTCGAATACGACACACGCATAAGACCAACGTGAGATCATGGGGCCTGATGGTGAGGTCCAGTTGTCTAGCCCCTCTAAATTGAGCTATAAGAGGCCCTTGAGCGCTATGGATCCTTCTCCATCGAAGAAGACCCTCATTATCGAGCGCTATTCTGTCCCTGAAACTTCTTCTAAACTGGACAAGAGTATGAGATACGCCTTAGGCAGAAACCTGCTTCAACAAGAGGTTGAACAAAAGCACCAAGAGCTTCTTCTTTACAAAAAACAGATTATGTCAAAGAAGACCTCAATTCACAATCAAGAGCTTGTGAACCGCAAATTGGAAGATGAGGTGCGCGAGATAACTAGAGAACTACGAGAGGTTGAAGAGAATGTCAAGCAATTAGATGAAGCTGAGAAGGATAGTATACAACAAATCGAGTCTCGCGTTCAAATCAAGAAGAGGGAATTGAAGGTGAACCACGAAAAGAAGCTTATGGATCTCAAGGAGACATTAAGTCAGGAGATAGACAAGGTAGTCGAGGAGACAGCAAGAAAAAATCAAGAGACGAAAGCAACATTGGAGATGGAAATATCAAAGCTTCGAACAAGTCTCAGGCTAGTCCAAAAAGAAAGGACGAGAAGACTCATTCAGCTTAAAGAGAATCATAGTCGATACCTTCACAGCATTAGTGAAAGCCATAAGGTTGAATTGGAGCGTGTAAGGATTGCAGAAAATGAGTTGCAAGAACAGATTCAGAACAATGAAAGGCACATAAGAGATCTTCAGAAAGAAATAACGGAGCAGTTGCATGCGAAGAAGATCTCTATGGAGCTTGAACTAACAGAGTTACAGGAGAGCTATTCGAGTCAGGAACAAGGCCGAAAGCTGATCTACGACAAGATACTTGCTGCAAATGATGCTATTGCAAAACACAAGGGTTCTATGGAGCACCGCATCAAGGAAAAAGAGGCATATGGAGTAGAGACCGAAGCTCTTCATGAGTTGTTCCCATCTTTAGAACTGAAAAGAAGACAACTTCATGCTAAGCTCCATGATTTGAAAGGCAACATCAGGGTCTTCTGCAGAATTCGGTTTGACAATTCAGGCCCTCACTCCCTCATAGAGACGTCGTCGCCTGAGGAGTTCAGTGAAACTGGCAAGCAGGATCTTGCCTTGTCCAAATCCGAAGCGACATCACAGTATTCGTTTGCTAACGGGATTCGTAATGAGCCAAATCTTTTTCAGTTTGATAAAATATTCAATACTGATGTCTCAAATAGAGAAATCTTTGAGGAATGGTGTCAATTGGTTCAATGTGCGCTTGACGGGTCTAGGGTCTGCGTGTTCGCTTACGGCCAAACTGGTTCGGGAAAGACCTATACAATGTCCAACGAAGCTGATGGTATGATACCGCTCTCAATCGAAAAAATTTTTGACGACATCAATGAGCTCAGATCGTATGGCTGGGAGCATGAAATCGATGCCAATTTCATTGAAATCTATAATGAGAATATTTTTGATCTATTCGCCCCAACGAGTCTGCCTGTGAAGCATGAGATAAAACATGATGATATGTCACAAACAACAACGGTCTCCAACTTAAGAACGAAGAGAATGCACAATGCCAAAGAAGCTCTTGAAATGCTTAGGTCGGCAAATAAGAGAAGAGCTACCGCAGCAACGGATGCCAATGAGCGCTCATCAAGATCCCATTCAGTGTTTACGATCAAAATCAAAGGCAATAATCAAAAATCAGGTGAGCTGAAAGCAGGACTTTTGAATCTTGTGGATTTGGCTGGATCAGAAAGAATTGGGAGTTCGCATGCCACAGGTGCTCGGCTCAAGGAAACACAAGCAATCAATAAATCACTCTCCTGTCTTGGGGATGTCATCTACAGCATAGCCAGAAAGCTGAACAATGGCCAAAACAATCATGTACCATACCGAAATTCGAAGCTCACATATCTTTTGAAGAATAGCTTGCAAGGAAACTCAAAGACACTCATGTTCGTCAACATACTGCCTTTGCTAAAAAACTTTGGAGAAACACTAAACTCCTTGAGATTTGCTACGAAGGTCAACAGAACCAAGGTGTCCCAGTAATCAATGGACCGAAGTCTATTCTATTTACCCCCTGTGATAAGATTGCTGTCGGGCATGTACTTCGATGCCCTTCTTAAAAGACCGCTTTGACAAACCTTGTCCCATTCTTCCTTGTGGTTTTCCGCTGCCCATTCAATTACCTTCTGTTGTTTTTCGGGATCCAAGCAGTAGTTGTGCATTGCTAAGAGAAGTTCAGATGAAAGCTCGATATTATAGTCATCAATATCACGAACGAGATCAAAAGCCTCTTCCACATGGCCATGGTAAACATGTGCTATGACATACTGTTTGAATAAACCGTAATCGGGATAGATTCCAAAGTGGGAAAGATTGTTCCAAAATTTCTTTACATACATCATATCGCTGTATGTATATGTTTTTATCATGATACGTGCTGTTTCCTCGTTAACACCGCCCTCGCTTTTGACGTTGGATGATATTGCCAAAAACAAGTCTCTGGCTTTGCCAACATTTTGCAAATTAGAGTACGCATCAAGAACACAGTTCTGAAGATCGATATCTGTAGCAGGAAGGTTTATATCCATCTTGAGATATTCGTGTAACTCAATCACACCTTGCTCGTAAAGATGGTCTCCAAATGTCTTGAATAGATACATGTACATTTCCCGTGATGGCGGTAGGTGATGATGCGCTCCATGAAGCTCATTTAGCAGCTTTATTCTCTGAAATATCACAAGCGCCGCATGAAGCCTCTGCTTTTCACAGAAGAACTTCATTGTTGGTAAATAGGTATCGAAGGGAACAGCGAAATACTTATGAAGTTCTCCGTATAGTACCCAATTTGTCTCGTAGGTTTCCTCTTGGACATAAGTTATGCAGAAATTTTGAATGATCTCAAATAGTTGACGATGTGAGTAGGCCCAACTTTGTACGAGCGGAATTCTTTTGTGAGACTCAGAATTCATCGTTGGTAACTCGCGCTTCAAAAGCTCGATCACATCTCCGACACACTCCTCTTCAAGCATTTTCTTTGCAATCAATTGGATAGCTTCTGCGTTACATGGCGTAGTCATGTGTTGCTTGATCTTTTGAAATGTCGGAAAAAGATCCATGATGCTAGTTTCGTCCTCGCACACAAGACTGATCAACTTATTGAGAGCGAGTTGCGTTCGGGGGGATGAGTCATGATCCCAATGGACAGTTTCACACTTTAATGATTCTTCGAAAATGTTGATAGCCATTTTCACGTTTTTGATACGCACAGCAGCCTCAATTCTGCTAATGAATGAATCTATTCCCGGTAACTCGTCAAAATTCGATTTGAAATAGTGCTGAAGATGATATAGAAATTCTTCATTAGGCAGAATCTTGCCTGACAATATTAATGCTTCCACAATTTTATCCTGTGCATTCTCAATGTCTTCATGCTGAAATGGGAGGAGAATTTTCTGTATCTCTTCAAGTCGGATATTCTTTCCGTCATCAAACTCTGATAATCGTAGCAATAACTCCGCTTGTAGTCTCAATCCTGCGGAAAACCTCACATCATTTTTGGCGATGTATTTTGCGACATTCTGTTGCAAATTTAGACAAATGCCACTTTTACTGAATTCTAGTAAAAGAGTTTGACTCCACGATTCATCGAGGAGGTCTTGCGCTTCTAATGCTTCGATTAGCTCGTCAAATGGTCGAGATTCTAGCTGATGAATAAGACTTGCAATTCCTTGTGACCTATTTCTATATTCCACCACTAAGTTGATGTCTTTGAAAAAGTTGAATAGTCGTAGAAGGGAGATTGTTGATAATGAGCTCAGAAAACTCATTGTTTTGAAGGTTAGCTCTTGGATTCGATATATGTGTTTGTCGAGATTTTCATACTCGTGAATGTTTGGAACCTCATCTTTGAAAACTTCCTCAACATGAGAACATAACTGCGTGCAAAATGAATCATTGACGATATTGATGCTGTTGTTACTGGCAAGTGTAAGTAATGCTTCGAATACGCCGATATTGAGACGGCCCTTCAGCTTGAGATCCTCTAGCACAACTTCCGTGAAGTCAGACGGAAGTTTCCTTGCATTGTATGCGACAATGTTAAGAGCATGCTCGAAATCCCCAAACTTGAGTGACGCAGCAAGGTCAATGATTAAGGCATATATTTCAGATGGAATTTGTAATTCTGATTTCAAAAAAAGTTGAGCTAGAGTAGCCATGTATTCTGGAATTGCAATGTTGTTCTCTTGAAGAGCCATGAAAGTCTTTCTGAATAATTCTAGGAGATCATCTATCAAGATTATTGTTGAGATGTCACCTCCATGATGATCATGTAGGTAAGTAAAGACTTTGTCTATCGTTTGCAATATATCTTTTGTGAATGCGGTGCTGGGAGCATCGTTTATGAGGTCCGTTAATTTTGTTGATAATATGCGAGCTCTTAGGCTGTTGGGAATATCTGTGGTCTTCATGTAATGCTTGAGATCTCTGATTTGTAACTGATGACGATCCTGGCTAGATTCCCCCTCTTCCATGATGATTTGAGGCTCTAGCTTATCCTGAATGCGAGGAGACGGTCGCTGGACTCGTTTGAGCCATGAAGTTATATAACGATGATTGTGGGGGGTGTAAATCGTACTCCTTGATATAATTGATGGTATTCGTCCATACCGATCAAGATGGAAACAAAAGCGGCGTAGCATTGCTAAAAGCAGAGTTTTTCAAATCATAAGATGTGCATAAAAAAGTAATGGTAGGTATTAGGTATGTAGCGCGAAAATGCCGATGATCTCGAAGCGATGGTCTATTTACAAAAGTCTCTAATTACATATATGTCTAGGCAGCGTCCTCTTCGTAGTCGGGCAAATGCAGCTGCAATCTTTTTATAGCCCAGTTCTTACCTATGAACTTCACATCTGGGTCACTCATGCCCTCAGTTCTGGTATATTCGGTCCAGTAGGTAGGGTCTTTGAAGCGAGGGTCCTCTGGTTTAAATACCCCAAGACCTTCTCTTATTTCCAAGACTTTTTGCCTAAGTTCTGCGGCAAGTTCTGATCGTAGTTTCTGAGCTTTTTCGCCGTTCTTGAGTTCCTCGCTAAGATCAGTAGGGTTCTCAAGGTCAATATATTTCTTGCATAAATCTCTCCATTTCTGTCTGTAAAATTCAATGCGCTCGTCTGGTATCATATCACCAATGGTGACATGAATCTCAGACCCCAAGTTGCTGGGGAGATAGCGCCTGATGCCTTCACCAGCAGTATCCTCAGGCGCAACTTTTTCAAATCCGTATGCGAAGATGGGCATCACAACTGGTGCTCGAGTGCTTTCTAAGATTAAACGAGAGACACCCCATTTGAAATACCTCATGGAGTTATTGTGAGGCTCTTGTAATTGTAAGACGAATCCTTCTGGGAACACATGGAACCACGAAGTTTTGTTCCTGATAAATGGCGACTTCGACATAAGTATATTAGTGGATTCCGGTGAGGGTTTGACGGATTTCACCAATTCTTTGGTGTTCTGGGACACTTCACCTAGCTTGGCGAATTCTTGAATAAGGGTAGGCTTCTCTTGCTCTCTGGCCCATGGCGAGAATTCCAAGTCCAAAGTATCGTCAGGGGAAAGAATTCTGATGGCAGCGTCCAAGGACCCTTGAAATGGACCCTCACCAAACCTCTTTGTGCCCAAGATCTTCCCTAAATTGAAAAACCATGAGAACACCGTATTGGAAAAGCAGATATTATGAGCACCAAACCCCCATCTTATTGTATCGACATCCTTAAGATACCTCATTGGTAACACAGCATAGAATGAAGGATCGTCAACGACAGACATATGGTTCATCACAGTGAGAAGCGATCTCCCTTCTTCTCGGGCCTTGGCCAAGGCAGCATCGAGCTTCTCAACGCAGTGAAGATGAGGTTTGTAAAGTAAGTTGAGAAGAATCTTGGCCTTCATGGTGACGAAGAAACACGTAGCATGGGAAGCGTAGTTCCATAGAGGCGAAGTTCGTGGATACTCAGATAAGAACTCATCGCCTCTTTTTAAGACATCTGGGAACGACATGCTTGTCACCACTGAATTATGTCAAAATCTTTTCAATAGTTCGCGGTCCCCACGCACGAATACGGTTCTTGCGCATAGAAAACGTGGAGAAGCTATTAATGCAATTTGGAAGTCTCGTGTACGCCACGCCAGTACTATTCTTCTTGTAAACTACTTGGACCAAATGTAGCAGCACTTGAAGTCAGTCCTTAACTTCGATTGGATACAGAATCACATGTCATAAGATGAGCAAGTGTCCTGAAAGTTATAGCGTTCACTTTCACCAATGACAAAGACAACCGTTCATGTCAGAGGAACAGCCCATACAGAAGTAATCTGAAAAGCCTTTCCCAAGCGTACGTTATAAAATCTCGGGACAGACACTGTTGTGTACGCTGAGCCCAGGCCATATATCCATCACACTGCTCAGGTCCGTACCAAAAAAAACAAAAAAAAATAATTATAAAGAAAAAAACTAAAGTAAGATAAATAAATAAATGGAACTGAATAAACGACATTATTGTCCCATAATTCGAGGGAATTACTGTTCTGCGAAATGAGCTTAGATTCGAGTTTCTCCGGGCAGACAAGTTTAAATACCAATAGCCCTTGGTGAGAGCTCAACTTTGATACCATGAAGTCCGATAGAATTGGGGTTAATGTAGCATTGTTCACATTCTGTCCTCGGGAATTATAGTGTGTACGTAACTGAGGATCATCACAAGAAGAAGGCTGTTGCTTTGAACTTTACGGTCTTGGACTTGTTAGCTTATGACTCTAGTGTTCATGGGAGGGCCCAGGATTGAGAAATGGTTGCAAACGAGATGTGTACTCACATCGCGGGCACAATTACACCTTCGGCAAAATGGGCTATCTGATAGCAAACGCTTTGAAGCTTTGGGAACTCATTAATGTCTAGCGTTTTTTTGGACATTCAAGTTTGAAGTTTGGAGAGAATGCACTACAGGATAGTTTGTCCACACTAGCAGAGGGGACCATCGCATATTTTTTCTGCCGCAGTGTGGGCATCGCATCGCATAGAAATTTTAGGCATCTCTACTATCTTCTCATCCACCACTTACAATGGCTAGAATAAAAAAGAAAGGGAAGTCTGGAAATGCAAAGAACTTCATCACCAGAAACAGAGCTTTGAGAAAACTTCAAGTTTCCTTGGCTGACTTCCGTCGTCTTTGTATTTTCAAGGGTATATACCCCAGGGAACCTAAGAACAAGAAAAAAGCCAACAAGGGATCAACTGCACCAACCACATTCTATTATGGCAAGGATATCCAATATTTGATGCATGAACCGGTGTTGGCAAAGTTTAGAGAGCACAAGACCTTCTCCAAGAAATTACTGAGAGCCTTGGTCAGAAACGAGATTAGCGATGCTGAGAGATTGGAGAAGCACAGACCCAAATACACTCTTAACCACTTGGTTAAAGAGAGATACCCGACCTTCGTTGATGCTTTAAGAGATCTTGACGACCCTTTGAACATGTTGTTCTTGTTTGCCAACATGCCAGCGACGAAAGGTGTGAACTCCAGAGTTATCAAGGATGCGCAAACTTTAAGCAACCAGTGGCTAGCATACTGTGCCAAAGAGAGACTCATAAAGAAAGTTTTTGTGTCGATCAAAGGTGTGTACTACCAGGCCAATGTGAAAGGACAAGAAATCAGATGGTTGGTCCCATTTAAGTTTCCCTCAAACATTCCATCCGACATTGACTTCAGAATCATGGTGACTTTTTTGGAGTTCTACTCGACATTATTGCACTTCGTTTTGTTTAAGTTGTACAGTGACGCTGGTTTGGTTTACCCACCTCCTATAAACACAGAGCAGTTGAAGGGTATTGGTGGCTTATCTTCATATGTCTTGAAATCAAAAGACCATGGTGTTAATTCTTTGCTTCCTGCAACAAAAGATGAGTCGTCAGCCGGAAATGAGGATTCCGAAGACGAGGCCGTGGAGGGCAAGGCATTGTCCAAGGAGGAAATTGAGAAAGCCAAGAGAGCTGATGAGGATGAGGCTCAATCTGAACAAGAGATCGACATCGAGGATACTGAGGATGTTGAGCTCGATCAATTCACTTCCAAGAATAAGGACACAGGTGATACGCTAGCTCAACCCTCCAAATTTTCCCATCCTACCTCCGTTCTTTTTACAAATCTTATCTTTTTTGTTGGCCGTGAAGTCCCTTTGGATATCTTGGAACTTTGCATCTTGTCCGCCGGAGGCAAGCTTATCTCTGAGATTGCCATGGATGAGATGAAAGTGAACCTGCCCGAGGCGTACGCAAAGCTTGACTTGAGCAACATTACACACCAAATCGTCGACAGACCAAAGATAAACAAAAAGGTTCCAGGACGTACGTATGTTCAGCCTCAATGGGTCTTCGATTCTATCAATAAAGCAGAACTTTTACCAGTGGGCCACTACGCTCCGGGTGAGACACTTCCACCACATTTGTCGCCATGGGGTGATTCGGGTTCATACGACCCAGAGGCAAACAAGGATGCTGCTGGTGATGCCGAATCTGAAGAGGATGATGAAGTTGCAGTTGAGGGCGATGAATCACCTGACGAAGAGGAGAGTGAAGATGAAGAGGCTGCTCGTGAGCAAAAGGAACTCGAGTTGGAGGCTGCTGGTATCAAGTACTCCGATAATACTGAGCTGGAGAAGAAGAAAAAGACGAAGCCTGTGAAGTCAGCTGAAGAGGAGGAGAAGGAGTTGAAGAAAATTATGATGTCGAACAAGCAGAAGAGATTGTACAACAAGGTGCAATATGGTGTGGAAAAGAAGGATAGTAGAGCTGAAAAGTTAGCTAAAAAGAGAAAGCAGCTTGATAAGGCCAAGAAGCAGTTGGAGAAGTTGGACAAGAAATAGAGCATTTTAAATGTATAATAAGAAGCGATTGACACGCCCATTGAAGTGCGCGCAAGTATCAAGTAGGAATAGGGAACTATACTCACCTAATTAGTTGCTATAGTTATGATGCAAAGCTTTGCAAGAAGTTTAAGCTCCTCAAAATTTTATTCTAGAGGCAAGATTTACGCACCATTATCCAACAATAAAGAGTTGAAAAAACTCATAGACTATAGATCTTGGAACGTGAGCGAGGCTATTCCTGATCCAAACACCATTGAGGAAGAAATCACACCTGAACTTGTACAAAAGCTACTAAAACAGTCAGGCATAAGTCATAACCTTTCACAACAGGCATTCAAGAAACTCGAGGACTCCTTAAGAACACAGGTCGGCTTCATTGATGAACTTTATGAGCCTGGAATGAGCCATGGAGAAAGATGTGCTAATAACAGCAGCCTGTTCAGACTTTTGGCATCTGATCATCAGCCGACTGAGCCCCTTACGCTCAAAGATTTGTTAGCAGAGGTAGAGCAAGTGAAGAAGCAGGTAGATCCAGAGAAGGGGGAGCAGGGATTTAACCACGAGGTGTTTCGCAATACGATCAAGTTTGGTATTTAATAGATGCATTCAGATCAGGGTGGCTGTTGATTATGTATTTCTTATGACTCGAGAGTCCATGTACTGCCTTTCTGGAACCTCTAACTCGAAGAGGTTATTAAGCAACTCCTTCAACTTCACTAATTCTTTCGTGCCTTGGTTCACTATGTCCACGCTATAATCTTTGGGATAGTTGATGTAAGCTTTGATTTGGAAGGCATTGGACTCATCTAGAAGCTTTATTTGTAATCGTGTATCATTAGAGGTCTGGGACGGATCATCGTCTCTAACGAAGATCTTGAAGATGTCAATGACAATATCACCGTAAAAGAATCGGATGCCTCTTTGCCAATATTGGCTCACCACATCGTATCCCAATTCTTCGAGAAACTCTAGGAAGGAATCTTTGGTTTCAACTTCCGATTCGCCCTTAGTCGTTTCATTTGCTATTTCTGTCTTCAAATCTACGTCTATGGTCTTGTCGAGTCTCGGCGTTACCTCTGGTGGATCGATTTCCATAAGATCATTCTCGTGTTCAGAATTCTGCAATTGTTCGGCTGTTTTTGTGTCATCGTCAAATTTGACTTTGTCGTTATTATTCGACATTTTCTTCTCTTCAATTCCATTCCCCTTTGTTTCGTCATTAGGTTTGTGCCCGCTTTGTTTTGCATTATCAGTCCTCACACCACCGCTTGCTGTATGATGATGAACTAGTGTACTTTCGAAAAAGTTGTGGGCCAGCACAGGATTTTTCCCAGCATTGGGGATGTCGGATATTTGCAAGGTCCAGTGTTTGACTTGCTTCCCAGAAAATAGTCTTTCCACACGTATGTCTGACTTGCCTTTCATGATTGGTTTTGAAAGATTTAGCTCTGAAGCAGCAGTATCATTCCAAGTGGTCGTACAGCGCATGTAGAATTGCTCTATTTGGTTGACTTTTCCTGGTTCGAACTTTGGTTTAAATACATTATGGGGCTTCGTGAGTAAGGTGTACGTTGCGATGTCTTGTGGATGTAGCACTCCCGTCAATGCTTGAAGTGTTGATACTGTTTGTATATAGTTACTTTGAGGGATGCTAGAACATAGGAGTAGTTGATGCACCATGTTTAGTTAAGTAGTTGACATGAATGTTGATACCGCGCTATCTTAGCGATGCGTGGTACTCATAGATGGGTATTTTATAATTGACCTATAAAATCAAGGGAAGGACAGTCAAGAAGCATGCATGATTTCCTTCACGGTCAGACATAATATTTGAATGCACTTTCTGTTGATACTTATTGTTCCATTTTTTATTTTCTGTCATTTATCACTTTGGGTACGTGTATGAAACGAGCCAAATCACAGACAAAGCACAAACCTAGCATAACTCGCAGCTCAAGGGTTAGCAAAAAATGTTTTACAATTTGAGATCACTGATCCCACTACAAATCCAGCTAATTATCATGTACATTAATTTAGGCTAGATGTAACGCTAGATATCCTTTTTGGTTTCCTCCTTATGTTCTTCAGAAGTTTCCTCTGAAAAAGCGACTATGATATACGCGACAAGCACACCGTTAGCAGCAATAGCAGCTGATCCTCCACTGATTATTGAGTTACCGTTGAATAAATATTGCACAGTAAAGAAGGTGATTAAAGGCAAAAAGACCATTGCAGCTGTAAAGAGGAGAAGTTTCCTCACAACTGAGCTATTTGTTAGCGGAATGAAGAAGAAACTATAAGACCAAGAGCAGCCGAGCTGAGTATCTTGAAGTGCAGACTATAGACAATACATACGCTGGGACATCGACAGCCATTTAACTCAGTTTAGGATTGGTGTTCCTTGTAGCTTAGTAAGTAGATTTAACCTACCTATTTGGTTTCTCAACCAAAGTATGTGCACACCTTACAAAAAACTCGATTTCAATTTGCAAAAGGTAGTCAAAAAAGTCATTTGAGGCCTGAATCGGAGCAATCTGTTAACTCAATTCGTTTTATTGAGATTAGAGGTCTCCCCTGGCTTCGTTTCTAATCAACAAATCCTTCTTCAAATTATCACGTGATCAAACTCGCAGTTGTCGATTGGCTTAATCACTAGAGCTTGAATCTAATCTACAATTCACTAAGTACTGAAAATCGAATATGAGAAGTCTTGCTGTCTTCGGGTTGTACGCCAGCACTGTTCTTGCGTTTGCTAACACTGCGCCCATGTATGGCATCAATGCTCTTTTAGAAGGCAAATATCTTAATGACATCCAAGAAGTGTCCTCTCGAATGGAGAGCTTCACCAAGAAATGGTGCTCCAACATGGAAAAAGACCCATTGATTCTATACCGTGTAAAGAACCTTGCAAAGAAGGCAAATGATAAAGCTGAAACATCCTCAAACATCAGATACGACTCTCCGAAGCAATTAGACCTCGCATTTGACTCACTGTGTCAAGTGCATTACTCAACAAGTCTACCAGAACATGTAAAAGCTGGTGAGGTATACGTCGTTGACTTGGACGATGAAAAAGAGTATTCTGTCAACGAGCTCTTTCTGACTAATGCATTCGTCACTGTCCAGGGCAAGCCATCCGGAGGAAAAACCCGTTCATTGATGTCAGGAATCAGGGGCTATGTGGACGGTATTCAACAAGGCAGGACCAAAAGAGATAGTGACGAGTCAGACCTCGATGCTGAAGCTGTTGCTGAGAAGGTTGAGTCTGCATTTAGAGCAGCTGAGTCAATGATTGCTCATGAGGAAGGTGATTCGTACGTTACTGCGTTGGGAGATGACGTCGACGAACCGACAGGATCTAAGGAGCAGAAGACTAAGGCAGACCAAAAGTCAAATCTCTTCACCAACTACCAGTTTTTCACTCCAGGTATATGGCTGAGTTTGATCATATCCCTCTTTTTGATCTACGTGTTGTACACTGCAGTCAATTGGATTACGTCTATCCAAGTGACCTATAAGTCATTCGAGAAACAAGAGGACTTCCAGAAAAAAACCGAATAAGTCTCACTATTTAGGTCCTATCCACTTACCATATGTATGGAATAATTTTGTAAGGAACTTGCTTTTCGTATTCCTCCCATGCCTTGCCATACTTTGCTCTGCATTTTGCCTCGTCTCTCGTCTGTCTGTGTACCAATAATGTAGCGAAGTAAATCACATAGAAATACGTCAAGACTGACTGGGTGCCTGTTGGCAAACACCAAGACCAACCGATAAGCCAATCACCGAAGTAGTTGATATGCTGAGATAACTTCCACCATCCATCGACGAGCAACTTTGAGCCGGTAGGAGTTGAGATGCTGTTCATTGATTCGAGCTTCCCTTGCTTGAAATCCGACTTCTGCTGGTTTGCGGAGTGGAATATGTAATAGCCAAAGAAGCTGAGCGCCAAAATTGACAAGGCTTGCCACCAAGTCAAATCGACATCGTTGCCTTCTAACGAAAGATAACGACATTGCAAAGAATAAGACCATGGAAGCCACGCCAAGTCGCCAAATGCAAGCATAAATCCGAAGCCATCCGTGGCAATGTCCATCATCGTCAAGCAACCCTCTTCGTTGAGAACACCATCGAAGATATAGAATGCTTGCAAGAAATTGATCAATACGATTGAATTTGAAATTTTGCCAAACTTGTGATATTGGTTGTGGATGCAAGACAAGTTGATCAAGAGAAGTAAGAGCATGCCAGGCCTCAATTCACAGAACAATTTGATATCCCAGGCACCGATTCTTGGGTTCAATTCTCGTCCAATGAACCAATCGTAAATGGGGTTACCAGAGTTACCATTAATGGAAAGAATTCTCTCCTTCGTTCCCAAGCCATTCTCCCTTCTCAATGGGATGAAGGACATAAAGTACACAACGAATGATACAATGAAAGAATAGATGATGGTGATGAAGATCAACTTAAGCTGGTTGTCGTACAAGAATTGCAACTCAGGAAGGAACCAATCAGGGGAAGCAAATAGCCTCCCAAGAAGCAACACGATCAAAGTACCGCTCATGAAGACACCATTGATTCTATACTGTAATTTCGTTCCATCGCGTAAAGTGACACCATCCATATCCTTACCAGGGGAATAGACGTCTAGAACGGCAAGGGTGAAAAACCATGCCAAATAAGCCTTCCAAATGGTGAGATCAAAGACAAGGTCAAGCCATTGGTTCCATGAGTATGGAATTTGTTCGGCCACCTTGTTGAGATCAAGCGAGACGCCCTTTAAAGAGTAGTGCTCATTGCACACTGAATAGAAGAATACCAAGACAATGGGCAAAAACGTTGCAATTCCCAAAGCACCTGGAACGCCAAAAAATTCCCTGTGTTCAGTGACAGGATTCAATTTCGACATGCTGGATGGATAATCGAATATGGAAGTGAAGGGAGCTTTATAGGGTGTGTTTACGAGTTGCGATGCGACTAAACGATGAGAAGCGAGAACGAGATATAGTGTGCGGGAACGAGCCCAAGCAACCAAATACCAAAAAGAAACATTTTGTGTCAGAAAGCAAGGGTTAGGGGATGACCTCAATCAAAACATCCCCAAGGCATAACTTGCTAGCAACCACTCAGTAAAAAGTTTACGAGTGTGTTTATCATTATCGGGAAGGACGCTTTAAAGAACCAGCAATTTTGGCAAGGTGCACACAGACGGGTTCTTAAGTTTCGTGCAACGACCCGCGGTGAGCCAATTTCGACTGTTTGGGAAGGACGTGGAATGTGAACAACCAAACCAAATGCGACGCCCCAAACGTGGAAAAGAAGCGCAGAGGTGGCGTATCCCATGTTTGATGTTTGATACACAAAAGGAGGCGAGCAGCAAGTCTATGAAATAAATTCTCTTAGTTTTACGTCTTATTATGCTTATCTTTATTTCAATCCCCTTCCACTTACCCTTATTTGCTTTGCGACTTTTTGCGTCTACCAGAACACATTTTTTTTTCAGGAAAAAATCATTACCCTTCCCAATCTAGCCAAATTACGTGCATGGCGCGGCCTTGACAGCAACGTTTCGTCGCGGGCGTATGGCCAAAAGATAAGATTCGGATGAGTTCAGAAACCAGTGCAAGAAGAATTCTCGAGCATTCAAAAACGTTTTTGTAGCTTAGTTAAGCTGGCTATGTAATGCGTAAAGCAATGATGTGAGAAGTGACATAATCTCTGATATTTCATTCAATTGACTAGCTAACAGAGCGTCAAAAATTCGTTCTGGAACCACACTTCTGAAGCGCCGTTTGTGGCCAGTTGCCTGTGTCGGCTTCTGAGCTGGTTGTTCTTCACACCAGAAAGGGTTTTCATTCTCTGCACAATCGTATTTTCGTCTTTACGGTCTGGCTCCCTCGTTCACCCTTGTGCACTCCAGCGTCTACATTGGTTTCCCTAGGGTGCTTTTTTTTCTTTTCCTTCCCGTCCCAGACAATAGCCCTCCTAGGCGTGTTTCCTTTATATCCCCTCTATTTCGCTTTACCCTTGAGGGTTGAGCCTATTTCAACGGTTATACAAAATATCGTATCAAGAACTCACCACCCTTTAAACCAAGAGGCTACCTCGACCCGAATTAAAGCTATTTATACTTGAGCACTTTCGCCCCTTTTTTCCATTTATTTCATGTTAGTATCGATGCCAGGATCTTCGCCAATGAGGCCACAAGAACCGATCAAAAGAAGACGTGGAAGGCCTCCCAAGAACAACAAGCTGCCCGAGGCCTTTCCAACGCTTACTTTGCAGTTTCAAACTTCCCCTGACTCCGGTTCCCCGACTGCAGAGTCCAACTCGAATATGATGGTGAAGATGGGAGAACCCGATGCTTTCACACCCTTGATGAAAGTGTCTCCTTCTATTCCGTCAAGTAGGAAACGCAGAAGAAAGAGCAATTACCATTCCGATATAGAGGAATCTCCCAGTAAGCGATCCAGCTTAAGTCAAAACGCCGACATGGGTCCTGAAGAGCCCCTTTTGACTCCAATGTCGTTATCATCAGTGAATAGCGGCACCAACCTGTATCTCAACGCAAAGACTTTGGACAATATAGCCCAGGTTACCCGCAGTGATTCACAGGTGCTGCCAACTCCCAAGTACACTCTCGCTACTCCTCCTAAAATCAATCCGGTTCTCAGAAACGGTAGCTCGCTGGCGAAGTCTACCGCAAATGTACCCCAAAAGATAGAAGAAGAAGATGAAGCTGCGAAAAAGGAGTCAAAACTTTCGAAGAGAACGCTGACAGACCTCATGAGTTATATCGATGATGATTCGTTCGTTTTTCAGCTCGTCGTGGATGACAAAGGAAAAGCAGTGCTATCCAATAAAGGGTCCAGTACCAAAACGAAGCCGACTCAGCAAATTGCAAATGACCAAGTTCACGAGGCCTCATTGCCTTCTGCAATGACTCAAACAAATCCTGTTATGGGAAGCGAAATGTTGCGTCCTATACAGAAAGACGGAAAACGTTTGGAGTCTTTCAAGCCTACTCTTCCGTCGTATGCTAGTTTGGTTTCGGCATCTGATTCTGACATCCTGACAGACAAACTCATAGTCCCCCAAACTCCCCAGAGCAACAATATCGTTTACAGTGAAACACCGATTTTCATGCAGACAGATACCAGTGGTTCCAATGGGGAATTGGCATTTAACTTGACTCCGCAATTCAATGCTATGATGTATCTGATGATGAACATCAACTCCCCACAGCAGAAGAAAAATTTTTCCCAGCAACAGCCGTTTTTAAATCCCCAAGTGGATTTAAACCAGTATTCAAAACTGAACAGTGCACAAGTTCATGCAATAGATACCCGTGAGATTCTTGGTGGTGGTCAGGACACATCCCCAGAAAGCTCAAACTCTGACGAAGGAGATGCTCGTGCCGCTCTACGCAAAGCATTTCATAGAAGAAAGTAGTTTAATTCACATATCACAATTCTATACACTTCAAACTGTAGTCCATTTCCAGGCAGAGCCGCTCGGGTTGACAACGTCATTGTCGTTATCGCCGAACCAAAGGCCCTTCTCCTTGCCCTGAGAGATAAGCACCTGTAAATAATAGAGGAATTTGTTTCCATTGAAACCTTCCGCCCAAACCTTCTTGGCTTCGGCCAAAGCTTCCTCAGCAGAAACCTCCTTGACGCCCAACTTGACAGACTTGGCAGCCTCGAACTTGGCAACAAGCTCCTCTTGAGAAATCGTGCCTGAGTTGACCCTCAACAAGTCTGGGAGCTCACTTGGGTTAGGCGATACAGCAGCAGCAGCCACGGTCTTACCGATATCAGAGAGAATGGTGTAAGAGAAGTGGTTCTTCGGAGAGCCCAAGTAAGTGACCTTTTTGGCGCTTTCATCCACACCAACAATGGCAGAGGTGTGTGTAACGAAGGAGTCCTTGTCGCCAAAGAGACCTGTGACAATATCCACCACCTTGAGACCGGCGTCTCTAAGTTTTGTAGAATGGTCAGTCTTAAGCCCCAAAAAGCCAGGCAAAGTTGACTGAGACTGGGCAATATCCACACCGAATTGGGATGGGATGTAAAGCTTGGGCTTCACAGCAGCAGCGACCTTCTCAGTGGCTGCGAAAACAGAAGGGTCAGGGCCCACCAACTCGACAATGACGTCGACACCTTGCAATTCTTTGATAACTGCATCTCGATCATTAACGACATCTCCCTCAATGTACTTGACCTTGTCAGTGCTCGTGTAGTTTGAAGTATCTCTTGTGACAGCCAAAATAGGGAACTTGACCTTGTCTGCGAAAGGAGCCTGTTGCAAGGACTCCAACACAGGGTTACCGAGGAAGCCACCAAGACCGAAAACAGCGATAGAAGACATGATTGATAAAATTGAAATTGATACGAGGTGATGAAGGGAAATTAGGATTTCGTCAAAATCCACCCTGTTTTATACTTGACGATTACAAATTGCTGCCACATGTTGTCGTAGAGCCGACCTGTACAATGGCATGATTTTAGTCAAGGGAAAGCAGCAGCTGTACTGTGGTGCGAATTACTGTAAGCATATTTACTAACTCGCAGGCGGATGACAAATGTTTCTTTGAGTGCTGACATAATGCCGAGCACACGCCGCAGAGACTCTGTAGAGGTGAATTTACTGTCTCTCGAGCGAACAAGCTATCGCGTATCATGGGAAATCGAGTAGCATTATCAAGCCAGTCACAGGACACCTCGACTAAATCTCTCTGTAATGAGCAGGGGATTTGGCGGTTCACCCGATTCGTCGAAAAAGCAGATGCATAGTGGTTAACTTTTTTTTTTGACCCCTTCTGTGGAATCTCGCGGAAGCCACATTTTGCTTTCTTCTTTGCAACCAATCCACACCACCTCGTGGCGAGAAATTGGTACACAAGCTGCCGTGCTTTGTGCAGGTCGCAAGAAGAGTCGTTTTCTGGTTCCTCATTTTCGATAGGCGCACGACTAAACCTCAAAAGTCTTTCGTTGGGGTTACCCGCCATGAAAACTCTGCGACAACCTACACCTTAAAATTTTTTTTCATCGCAACCTTTTACTTCTTCACCTTCATTCAACACAATCAAAAATGTCTCACAGAAAGTACGAAGAGCCAAGACACGGTTCCTTGGGTTTCCTCCCAAGAAAGAGAGCTGCCAACTCCAGAGGTAAGGTTAAGTCCTTTCCTAAGGATGTCAAGTCCAAACCAGTTGCCTTGACCGCCTTCTTGGGTTACAAGGCTGGTATGACTACCATCGTCAGAGACTTGGACAGACCAGGCTCCAAGATGCACAAGCGTGAGATCGTTGAGGCTGCTACTGTTGTGGACACCCCACCAATGGTCGTTGTTGGTGTTGTCGGTTACGTGGAGACCCCAAGAAGTTTGAGATCTTTGACCACCGTTTGGGCTGAGCACCTTTCCGAGGAGGTCAAGAGAAGATTTTACAAGAACTGGTACAAGTCCAAGAAGAAGGCTTTCACCAAGTACTCTGCTAAGTACGCTAAGAACGGTGACGAGATCCAGAAGGAGTTGGCCAGAATTGCCAAGTACGCTACTGTTGTTAGAGTGCTCTGTCACACACAGATCAAGAAGACCCCATTGGCCCAGAAGAAGGCTCACTTGGCTGAAATCCAGATCAACGGTGGTTCGACCGAGGACAAGGTCAACTGGGCTAAGGAACACTTCGAGAAGGAGGTTACCGTTGACACTGTTTTTGAGCAGAACGAGATGATCGACGTCATTGCTGTCACCAAGGGTCACGGTTTCGAGGGTGTTACCCACAGATGGGGTACTAAGAAGTTGCCAAGAAAGACCCACAGAGGTTTGAGAAAGGTTGCCTGTATTGGTGCCTGGCACCCAGCCAACGTTAACTGGACTGTTCCAAGAGCTGGTCAGAACGGTTACCACCACAGAACCTCTATCAACCACAAGGTCTACAGAGTTGGTAACGGTTCTGACGAGAAGTCCGGCTCTACCGAGTTTGACAGAACAGCCAAGACCATCAACCCATTGGGTGGTTTCGTTAGATACGGTAACGTTAACAACGATTTCGTCATGGTTAAGGGTTCCATCCCAGGTGTGAAGAAGAGAGTTGTCACTTTGAGAAAGTCTTTGTACGTTGACACCTCTAGAAGAGCCCTCGAGAAGGTCAACTTGAAGTGGATCGATACTGCCTCTAAGTTCGGTAAGGGTAGATTCCAGACCCCAGCTGAGAAGAGAGCCTTCTTGGGTACCTTGAAAAAGGACTTGGAGAACTAAGCGTGTTTAGGCCGTTAGTGTTAATCAGTAGTCAGTATTATGTGTTCGTCACATACAATATAGGTTTACTCAAGTCTTCTACCAAATTTGTAGGTGATGCCCATCAGCGCGCCTAGAGTTATACAAGCGCGATAACCTATAAACAGCATACATCACTTCTTATAATCACTGAGTAATGTCTCTGGTGGTCCTGAGCTCAGAATCACTATATAGTACATTCATAGCAACGGTTGATCATGTCCCGTGTGATACTGTCAGATCGCTTTGGCTAGTGCAAGCATGCAACTTAGCTGTGAAGAAAGAGGAGGAGAAGATTCATCAACTATTTCTTAAACATGGTAATCAGACACAACAGTTTGGTGCTGATGAGTTCAACAAACTGAGAAGGATACTAGATAACCTATCTAGAGAATCTACCGAGGAAATGGCAGCGCTTTATAGTCAGCTTCGATCGCATGTGCTCATACTTAAGGACGAGATACTTCAACTTCAAAAGGTCGCCGAAACTCCAGCAACAAAAGATGATTCAAGCGCAGAGCTACTACGAAAACAGTTGGAGGACCACTATAGACAAAATCCCTTGCCTTCACGAACGCGTGGGGCGCCCTCAAAAAGCAGTAAGAAGAGGTCAGATGAGCCTTCAGGTATCAAGCTCATTTTGAAGCTTTCGAAACAGGATGAGCCAAGGGTGATACGGAAAAGAGGAAGACCTCGCAAAGAGGAGACGCCGACTACAAGAGATTCTCCTATTGACACAAGCGATCTTAAGATTATGAAGAAACCGTCCCCACGAGTAGTCATCAAGCCCCCTATTGCTCAGAAGAGTAAAGTGATGCGACAGAAAAGCAGTGATGTTCCTGATTTCATGCCCATAGCTGCTATTCAACAGGAGCCAGAGGAGCGGTACTGCTTCTGTAACCAACCTTCCTTTGGTGATATGATTGCATGCGATAATGACAAATGTTCTAACGGCGAGTGGTTTCACTACAAGTGCGTTGGGCTTCTCAACAGAGTTGAGGCTCTTAAATACACCACACAGAGGTGGTACTGTTCTGCTGAGTGTCGCGAGGCTGGCCAAGCGGCGATGGAGAGAAAGAAGAAACAGAAGAAGAAGAAGAGAAAAAACTGGTGAATGAAAATTGTATATTCGTTTATTCATGCAATTTAAATAGCTAATAGTTCCAACATTCCACTCATTTCCTTTGCGTCTTTGCACTTTCTGACCTCCAATCGTATTTGCTGAGACAAGGTGTTAAAAGCCTCTTCAAGAGCAACACTCTTACTAAGCAAATGACCATAACATTCGAAAATCACAGCAAGATAATCACATATGACGTTGAAGTACCTCACGTCTTCAAGGTTTTTGATGCACCATTGCACAATGGGCATTAGTGAACTTTCGTCTCTACCATACAAGGCAGCTCTAATTTTACCTCTCTTCTTCAATTCATGCATTACGGTCACCACCTGCTCTTTAGAGTACCCACCACCAACAACAGTGTCGAGCGCTTCGGCCCATCTGAAACCACGAAGATTCCTTTCGTAAGGAGTTATCTTCTTGGGGCCAGTTCCTGCAGTCGTAATGATTTGTGCTCCTTCATCTCCAGTATAATCATTGCCCTTGATGGCTCTGGCATATGAGAGAGAATGCTTCTGTTTCTGCTGAACGGACTTAGGCTCAGTTTTTCTTGTTCTGATAGAGAGAAGACCAGATGTCAAGCCTGTAGCGAAATGCTTATAATTAGGAGAAACAGCTGTGCTCAATACACCTCCACTGGCAAACTTCCAGCCAAATTTGACATCCCAATTTGGAGAGCTGTAGTCGAATATCTTCACATGGCCATCAAGGGAACCGACGAGCAAGCCTTTGCTGCCGGCATCGTGCAAAGAGGTGGCGGTCTTAGTGAAGTTAGTGAACTCACGTATTTGAGATCCTTTAGCCAAGTCCCACACTTTAACTTGGGGACCACCAGCGCTGACTAACGTCGTAGGAGTGAGAGCTAACACATCTTCCACAGGACTCCCTTGGTCAAACTTGGCAATGGGGTCTTGTTGTCTGGTATCAAAGAGTCTGATCACACCATCGTAACACCCCGTAGTAATTAAGTTAGAGTTACCTGGAACAAAAGCACAACTTCTTATGTAATCGTTATGAAGGGAGTCATCAAACTCGACAATAGGTCCACTTGTACTCTGGGAAATATCGTAAACTCTCATGACTCTATCGTCAGAGCCGGTGACAAGCTGGTTTCCTATCGTTGGGTGAAATTTGGCAACATGCGATGGATGGGAGGATGGCGATATACTGACAAGAAGATTTCGAGGCTGGTATGCGTCAAAGATGGAGACAAGACCCAGGGCATCGGCAGCGACTAAAAGCTTCCCGTCATATCTGTATTCACCCGAGTACACCACATCTTTGAACCTTGAGAACGTTTTTGTGACCTGTCTTGTTTTGGAAGAGAAAACTTGGATTCTTGTAGAGGAAGTAACGGCAAAATCATGGGGAGAAACTGGGTTGAAGTGGATGTGTGTGATGGGATGATTTTCCTTGATGAGCTGAGGATTCATGAATCCTTTCCAGTACCTCTGTTCTGGTGTGGTTTTAGAAGGTAAAACAGGCGCTCGTGCTTGTTGGACTCTGTGTCTTGTCGAGGACATGGCTAGATTGTGTGGAGTATAGCTTCTTTATTTAATTAGGGTCTTCTCTTCTCGATGCCTATAGTGCAATTTTCAAGGTCTGCTCATGTGACCAGAATCATGTGCAATATTTTCATGTGCTCAAACAACGTATTTGACGGCCAGAGAGCACCCTCCCCATAACGGATGAAGTGAATTACACGCTAGTAAGCCAAAAAGACAGATATCGAAGCATGTGAGTCCGTCTCTAAGACTAATCTCTGTGGTGGGCCTTCATAACGAAGAGGCAACGCAAAATTTTTACGACGATAACACTTGCGCCAATTGCGTTCCGCCGATAGTAACAATTCACTTTGCCAAATCTGAGATGTCTGTAAGCGTTGCATGTATTTTCAGAGGTATTACGGTAGCATTGTAAGAATTAGTTTGCTTGCATTATTCGGCAGGTTTCGCGAATGAGAAGGCAGAGACACAAGGTGGAAGTGGTCGGCACGAGTCCGAATCCGCGCGTTTGTTGCATACCACTATTCTACTCTCGATCGAGTGACCAAGAACCTCTGAATAGTGGCAAACGAAGTATTTCACTATTTCAGACAATTCCCAGAAGAGTTGGGCTGTGAAATGAGTCTGAACTTCTCATGTTTAAGGTTTGCCTAAAAGCTCATCTAAACAAGCTATTCGGTGTGATTGCCGTTTTGGTTTAACCACCATAAGAAATTATCCGACTCGGTTGACATCAAGCCAGTGCAGGACATGACAGTGCACGCACAGAAGCCCTGGACAAGCAAATGGCTCATCAATTAAGCACATCTCTGGTGGAATTTTCACTTCATATATATATACCTCATTCCCATCTGTCAAACTCAGATTTTTCGATTCTGTAAATCATGGGCACTTTACAGTTTATTGCAGACGAAATCGGCGTTAAGACGTTGGTCAATGGTGGCATAGATGTATACCTTATCATTTTCATGAGAATGGTGAGGTTGTTGAGCTTCGGTGCCACTTCGTTAATTTTGGTCATTTTCTTAAAGGAGCTCGGGATTGACGAGGCCACCATCGGCTACTTCATGACTTTGGCTTTCTTTGGTGACTTGATCAAATCTTTCTTGTTCTCTTTGATTGCTGATGGCTTGGGTAGAAAGTTCACCTTGATTTTGAGTTCTACCCTTATGGCACTTACCTGCTTCGGTATTGCATTCTTCGACAACTTCTATGTTTTGGCGCTTGTGGCAGCTTTGGGTATCATCACTCCAGGTGGTGGTGAAGTTGGTCCCTTCAGATCCATTGAACAGAGTGCCATTGCATCCTTGGTTCCCCATGACCAAAGATCAGATATTTACGCCTGGTACACCTTCTTGGGTACTTTCTCATCTGCATTTGGCTCCTTCGCCTGTGGGTCCTTTGTTGACTTGTTACAAGACCTGTGGCACTACACGCCTTTGGAAGCGTACAAGGGTGCCTTTGTTAGTTTCGGCATTTTGTCCGTCGTTTGCCTTGCCTCCTGTTTCTTCTTGACTCCAAACATGGAGGTCACTCACAAGCCTGCTAATCCAGTGGAGCAGGCTACCGGTGAGGCTGTTGCAAGCTCTGCTGAAAATCAGGAGAGCCCTGTTGACTCTAGCGAGACCCTGGAGTTGCTCCCAAAGAGAAAGCCTAAGTGGAGACTTTTCCCTGAGTTGAGCAAGGATATAGTCTCCATCGTTCTCAAGTTATCGTTCCTTTTCGGTCTTGACGCGTTTGCCTCTTCTTTGGTGCAAGGTTCGTGGCTCACCTATTACATCAAACACAAGTTCGACGTGAGCTCCACAACACTAGGCACCATTTTCTTTGTCACTTTTTTCATCGCTGGCTTTGCATCTCTCTTGAGTACCTCATTCACCAAGAGATTGGGCCCGGTTGTCACGATGGTGGTCACCCACTTGCCAGCCTCTGCCATGTTAATTCTTCTCCCACTCCCAAAATCCTTGACCATCACATTGGCCATCATGTTGATCCGTGCGTCCACCCAGTCAATGGATGTTGCGCCCAAGCACGTCTTTTTAGCTACTTTGGTGCCCGCTGACTACAGAACCGCCGTGTTCGGTTGGACAAATATTGTCAAGACCATGGCTCAGATGTTTGGTCCTTCGATTGCTGGCTATATGACAGGCGAAGGCGTCCAATGGATTACTTTCATCATGGCTGGTTCGTTGAAAGTTCTTTACGATGTGGGCATTTTGGCCACCTTCTTGTCCTTCAACAGACACAAGGCTCACTGAGTAGCTTTTCGCAACCAGCCGGTTGCCAGGTGGTGCGCACTTACCCCAGCCTGTTTCAGCGTACTGTCACATGGCCTCGGCCAATCTATATAATTATATACTTCTAGACTTTTGTACAATACAACACATTTGATAACATTTTACTGTGATTTAATAGATTACTGGTCAGCATGATACGGCGCTACGTGGGATACGTCGTGCTCCCCATATTTGCGTTCGTCGTGAATCATACCCCAGGTTTCGTATGGATACTCATCGACTTTGTCCTTGACGTTTGGTTGTTCTGGGTCCGCAAGATATACCATTGGCACACCCGTACAGATAGTCTTAATGAAGCTCTTAAACAGCTCAAGTCTGTGGAAAATTACAATGAGTGGAAGGCTATAGTTACAGAGATAGATAGACTCACCAACATGGACATATGGAGACAGAACTTCATTTCCAAGCACTACGACTATATGCTAGTAAACGAGCGCATGACACTATTACGGGAGGCCAGACTCAATGAAGATGCATCTCTTCTCATGTCGTTGCTTCGTTCAGGGCTTTTACGCAATTTTGGAGGAATAGCCCAGAAGAGACTCTACACAAAGGCGTACCTCGGCACTAAATTCAAGATTCAAGAGTACATCATCGAGGTATTAGATTGCCTCAATTACTTGAACGATTCCATCCATGCAGAGCGTGCAAGTAATGACTACATCATGAACAGCAAGCAGCTAAAGCTTGACTTCTTCCACGATGCAAGACAGTCCTTTGGTTGCACAGCTCTCATCTTGCAAGGTGGGTCTCTCTTCGGCTTGTGTCACATTGGCGTAGTGAGAGCACTATACTTCAAAGGATTGCTTCCACGTGTGATAGGTGGCAGCGCTGTTGGTGCTGCCGTTGCGGCAATGGTGTGTTCTCTCACAGATGCGGAGCTCATACCTATCTTGGTTTCCATAACGGATGTGATGGGCAATGTAGATACCCTCAACCACGATGTTGATGAGAGGTATGGAAATGTCATCGAGAACGTCGTACGCAAGGGATACTCCCAGGATATCCTTGTTTACCTCAAATTCGTGAGAGACACAATAGGCGATTTGACCTTCGAGGAGGCCTATCTCAAGACTGAAAAGATCCTCAATATTGTGGTTCATCCAACGCATCAATCCATACCCTGCTTACTCAACTACATCACGGCACCTAATGTCATCATATGGACTGCAATTTATGCCTCTATAGGCACAGGAGTTCTTTCGGACAACGTTCAATTGTACGTCAAAGATCTCAAAAATGACATTGTGCCTATGGCACCAGACTTAGATATCTCATTCTTGAAGCCCCAGGATGTCAGTTATCAACAGCATTACTTCAGTTCTCATAGGAAAAAGGACCAGGAGCAGAGTTTGTTTTCGGCTCCAGCAGAAAACTCTCCATATACCCGGCTCACAGAGCTCTTCAACGTCAATCATTTTATTACAAGTTTGGTGAGACCATACTTGGCCCCCCTTATCAGCAATGATCTCAAACATCACAATGCATATGGTAAGTTGAGATTCAGCGATGATGCATTAAGTATATTTTGGAACGATGAATCTAAAAAACTCGAAAAACCAAAGTCTTCAGCTTCCCACATCGATGTCCTTACGAAAGACTCCAGTTATAACTTCAGGAAACATCTCAAAAATGTAATTGGTCTTGAAATACAGCATCGACTTGACGTCATGAACAAACTCGGCCTCTTGCCAGAGATTGTGAAACGTCTATGCATTGACGAGAAGCCTTCAACTGCACGCTTTTCGACAAATTCACGGGAAATAACAATAGTTCCCGAATTGAGATATCTTCTTCGGGACATTGGTCGAGTGTTTGATGTTCACAAGACCATGGAAAATATACCTTACTGGATCTTAGTGGGTGAGCGTTCTGTCTGGCCTTTGTATCCCTTGCTCTGGACCAGATGTGCCATTGAATTTGCACTCGATGACTTATATAGTCTTCACAGAAAACAGAGACGTGCCTGATCTATCTAAAGTATAATTTGACATTACCCTCCTTCGTAATATTGTAGATGAACTCTTTCTGAGCCACTGGGATGGGGGATGGAAGACTTCCCCTCGAGATTGTCAAGCAGCCCGTAATGTCTTCTGCTCGACCTGTAGAAAGCGGCAGTAAATTCAAGTTGATGGAGGACTTGTGGAATAATTTGACATAGAAGTCGGTGTATTTCGACACCACAAAGTCAGACAATGTGGCTCCAAAGTCAATAAATGATGGCTCTGCACCAATTACAACAAACATCGAATTGGACACCGCCTGGAGAGACACAAGGAAGTTGATCAACTCATTGGAAGTGAGGTCTGTTGCAGCAAGAAGAATCTCTGGGTTTTCAAGGATCACCATCTTGGGCTCCTTGGTGACGTTCTCAACTTCCAGATTCAATTTGTTGAAGAGCTTATCGATGCTTTCTTTGCTTTTTGAGGGGTCGCTGATGTGCTTCGTAAAGAGATCAGTGAAGCAGTCCAAAAAGGTAAAGTTCTTGTCCGACTCGAGACTCAAGCCATTTTTCCTGCAAGCGTTCACAACAAAAGACTTCGTCGTCGAGAATGAAATGTAAATCACATGAGCCCTATTGGGTATTTTCACGTTGATGTCTCTGTTAGTTGTGCTAGCAGTTCCTACAATGGCATTCTCAATGAAGGAGCTCAAGAGCCACGCAGGACTCGTTCCCTGAACAGAGCCAATCGTGCCCAACTGTGGATGATCAGCTTTAAGAAAACCATCTGGGAGGATAGAATGATCGCTGAAAAGCGCAAGGTCTTGCTTAGGAACAGACGACATGGTCCTCAAGCATCGCAAAAGGAAGCGCGAAAAGATGAGCTTCTTGAAGGTGCGCAGAAGTTGCAAAATGTGACTGTTTAAGATAAATGTTTGAGAGAATACTGCAAAAGTAGAGAATTGAAAAAAATATTAAAAGAAGGAAGGGAAACTGGATCAATGGTAACAAGATAAAGTTAGTAACTGAACTTCACTCTATAGATGGTAATACTCCTCCGTGCATTATTTATATAGCAATGAGATGCCTCCAGCCCTTGAGTAGACTATAGGAGCAATGAGCGAAAAGATGTACAAGCATATTTCGGTGTTCCCCGCCAGTGCAATTACATTGACACAAAGATTTTCGTTTTTGGCGGCACTTGTCGAATGCTCTTTTTGCGGGGCATACCTTGATACAAGATGAGGGGCGGCAATACAACCCATATACCGTTATCACCTGGTGCCGTGCGAAGCAGTTCCGCTCTGGAGTGGTGATGAAGCGAATTGACGTTGGCCATATAATCAACGAAGCAGGCGAATACTTTTTTAAAAAAAATGCAAACGTAGGCAGAAATTTGACCATTAATTGATGATTGGTTTATTTTTCTTTTATATATATATATTTTCTTTTCGAACGGGGAAATTTACGTCGGGATCTAGGATCTCATCTTGTTATCATCTGCTGCAAGTTCTGCACGGCTCTGATGCATTAGAGATACTTGAAAAAATTTAAAAGCATTTGAGGTTGCATAAATACTCTTCAAGCTGGATATTCTTTAGCTATAGACTCTCATAACTGCCTCAGTGAGGTATTGAACACTTATTCTTTACGAAGTTAAGCCTCATGTCATCGCCTGCCGCTAAACCTCTTGCAGATGTGTCAAAAGATGACAGTTTAGAGAGCGAGCGCTCTGTGGAAGTGGTTGAGCACGATGAAAGAGAAAAGGAATTGGAGGTAGGTGGGAATTTCCTCGATAGAATCGGTCTCAAGTTCAACGCGGAGATCAGAGGAGTGGAAAGGGTGCCTGAAGACAAGAGAGTGGACAGGAACTGGACTTCTCCCTTGACTATGTTTCTCTCCCCAAACATGTCGATCGCAGCCTTGAGTACGGGGATGCTTGGGCCAACATACTATGGCCTTGATTTCAGAACTTGTGTTTTGATCATCGTATTCTGGTCCATCATTGGGGCAATGCCTGTGGGATTCTACGCGACCTTTGGAGCCAAGTTCGGGCTCCGTCAACAAATCTTATCTAGGTATTTTGCCGGAAATGTCATGGGGCGGGTGTTTGCCCTCTTTAATGTGATATCATGCTGTGGCTGGAACGCTGTCAACATTCTTCCCTCGGTGCAGATGCTAGCATCGTTGGGACCCCTCCCACCATGGGCAGGCTGTTTGATTCTCGTGGTGATCACTTGTATTGTAGCGCTTTTGGGTTACAAAGCAATCCATCTTTACGAGAGGTACTCCTGGATTCCAAACTTCATCATCTATCTTGTGATCATCGCCAGGTTGACCATGTCTGGGAACTTTACCTGGGGCCACATGAAAGGTGGAAAACAAGAGGCAGGTAACGTTCTCACATTTATCAGTTCAGTATTCGGCTTCACTGCTGGGTGGTCCCCTTCCTCGGCGGACTACTTCGTCTACATGCCCTCCGATACTCCATCGTGGAAAATCTTCAGCTGTATGGTGGTTGGTTTGAGCCTTCCATGCATCTTCACCTTGATTCTCGGTGCCGCCTGTGCCATGGGAACTTTGACAGACCCAACTTGGAAACAGGCATTTGATGATGGGTCTGTAGGAGGATTGGTGAACATGATATTGAACATCAACAACTTGCACGGGTTTGGTAAGTTTTGTATGGTGATCTTGGGGCTCTCGTCGATTGCGAACAACTTGCCTGGGTCGTACTCTCTTGCATTGGCGGTTCAAGCTATCTGGTCACCTTTGGCCAAGTTTCCCAGATTGGGGTGGTGCTTGATTGGAAATTTTGTGTCGCTTGCCTTGGCGATTCCAGCTTACTATGTTTTTTCCGAGACCATGAGTAACTTCTTGAGCATTATCGGATACAACGTCGCAATTTACATTGGTATCTCCTTCACGGAGCACTACATCTACAGAAGAGGATTCAAGGGTTACGATGTGTCGGACTTCAACAATAGGAAGAGCATTCCTGTCGGATACGCTGGAATCAGCGGGTTCTTGTTTGGCGTGGCGTCCACGGTGTTGTCGATGAACCAAACTTGGTACCAATCCGTGATAGCTAGGAAGTTCGGTCCCTCTGGCGGGGACATTTCCTTTGAGCTTAATATTGCGTTTGCCTTTGTAGGCTATAATTTGGTACGCCCTTTTGAAAAAAAATACTTTGGTCGCTAGACACAATAGCAAAAAGAGCGAGGTGTACAGGGACACAATACGGTGCGGTGCCCAGGTGACAGAAACATACGAGGTGTAGGACGATTGAAGAATGGAAAAAGATTTGGTTCAACAGAGCAAATAAACCACCCAATTTTCTTGGCCAACGAGCCTGGCCCACTTGTCTTTGTCGTGTGACTCCACTGCGAAGCAGGTACCGATCAAGAAAAAAAAGGGATAGGAGAAAAAAAATAGGGTCATCGCATACAAAAGCAACTGAGACGACCGCACCCCTGTGCCCAATGCCCTATGAGCGATGAGCGATCAAAAAAAAACAAGAGACAACAAAAATAATCCCGGCGATCCTCGCCGCCAGAGAAGTCCCTATTTCTCCTGTTTTTTTTGTCTGAACAAGCTGGGCGCTGCCTGCATTCCTGGCAGTCTCCCGCGCACTATTGCACCACCCACTCGCTCTCCTTCGTACGGCCTCCTCCTAAGCCTACTCCCTCATTGAATCCTTTGTGTAGAAGCTCACCTTATCTCACAGCCACCATGACTTGGAGCGGTGTCCACGTGGGGGAGAGAATAGTTGCCAAAGACTAAACTCTCAGGGTTTCAAGCGTGAAGTTTGATTCAAGAAATTCTGATTTACGAGGTGCGTCAGATACGAATCCAATGCATAGCCCGCCCCTTGGCAGGGTTTAGCATTTTTTTGGCTCTAGCACTGCCTTTGCCGCTCGGGCTGCCTGTGCCCTTTTTACCTCGTGCCTCGATAACGTTGAGTCGCACCGCACTCTGTGGTGCCTAATTGGGGCAGATGCAGCGCCTCTACAATAGTATTGCCTGCTTTTATGGGCCGGGCTTTCATTTTGTTGCAGTGGGCGTACCCTACAGTGAAAATATAAGCATTGTGTGCCCACCATGATTTAATAAATCTTCTCCTTTCTTTCCTTTTCCCTCCTTTTTTCCACCTTTTGCCCTTCAATGTTACCGTCTCGCCTAAGGCAACTCACCCGTCAGGAGAATATCCTCATGGTGGTGGCGGCGTTGTCGCTTGCTTTTTTACTTTTACAATTGGCGGGTTACGACGACCAGAGCATTACCGACGCTTTCCGCAAAGCATCTTACTCCTTGGGCCCCGATAAGCTCATTGAAGGCGTAGGCAGCGGTGCTTTTATAGAGCAGGAGGTGCTGCCACTTTACAAGTCAATTCTTCTACCGGCAGGGTGGAAATTTGACCACTCCAAAGTAAGACAGCATTTGCAAAACACAGCCAGCCGAAAGTGGCGCATAGTACAGCCAAAGAGTCTGACTGCAAAGAGCCCGGGCAAATCGAGAACAAAATTCATCCCTCATGAGCCGGTTAACTTGTATCATTCTGCTAAAGACTTGGCTGGTGACCAATGTGACCGCCAGCTAAACAGCACGATGGACGCTTTGGAGGTAAACTCGAGGGAAACAGTCCCAGGCAATTTCACTCACATATTGCAACTTCTTATAGAAGAACATGACCAGTATCATGATCCATACTACCAGGAAATTGCACCACTTTTCATGAAGAGTACAAGAATAGCTCTACAGAAGGAACTAGTGAGCGCTTTTTGGTACCGTCTTTCTGGTTCCTCTGTGTGGCTCAAGGACCACAACGTGCATTTATTGATATCGAGATTTTTGTACTCTCCATGGAGAGGCAGAAACAACCCAAAGGCCAGTTTCGTCTTGGCTCAGGTATTTGATAAAGATTGGAAAGAACTCAAAGATGTCCGTCTCGTGTTCCCTACAAACTCGCTCGATGATCCCGATGCACCCGGGTTTGAAGCTGATGGCCAGCGTTTTCATTCCTATAGATTCCCCCGCCTTTTGCCCGTGCCATTTTTTAACGACTACGGCAAGAGCGACGTTAAGTACATGGGTCCCGAGGATCCTAGACTTGTCCTTATCCAGAATGAAAATGGTTACGAAGAACCGCTAATCGTTTTCAATGCCGACCACCACAAGATTGTGAAAGACAAAGATGGAAAGGAACAAGACAAGGGCTTCCGAAGCATGTTTATGGCAAGACTTTTCCAGTTGCAGAAAGGAAAAGGTGGCGTTGAAACTAACGTCAAACCTTTGACAAATGAAATGTTCTTTGTCCGTACAGAAGAGCTTGGAATCAAAGGTAAAGATCGTCCCAAGAAAGCTAAAAATTGGACGCCAATGATAAGTGAGGTTGCTAGGGAGAAAAACGGGGGACACCATAAAAGAATCCTTTTTGTTACTCAAATTGAAAACCTTGCGGTGATCGAGTGTGACTTGATAGACAATCCCGGAGAATGTGTGGAGGTTTACAGCAGGGAGGGCAAGGTTGGGGAGATGCGTGGAGGTACGCCGCTTTTAAGTGTCAATTCAATTCTCAAACAGAGTGATGTGCCTGTTGACAATATCCTACCTCCCGGACGAGAAGTGTTCGTGGGATTTGCAAGAGCTCACTTGACTCATTGTGGATGCGGAATCTCCTTCTATCGTCCCAACCTCATGGTCATTACCAAGGATGAAGTGACCAAAAACTATGGAAACAAAGTTGAGACCCATTTCTTTTACAAAGTCTCCCACATATCTGGATTCTTATCATTGCATGTCCCCATAGACCCCTGGCACATAGACAAGCCTTACGCGATTTGCCAGGGCGTTAACGCTTTGATTCCCAACGGAGTTTCCGATTGGCACATTGATGCCCTTGAATTTGATAATGGTCAATGGAGCGTTGAGGACAAGTTGTCGATTGCGTTTTCTGTTTCCGACTTCAGCGTTGATCGTGTCGAAGTCAAGGGCATTCTCAATGCTTTACTCAATGGTCCGGACAAGTCCTTATTTTTGCAGCCGCCAAGCGCTCCTCCAGTGGATATGGCGGCGTTCATGCCCCACCTCAATGAAAAAGGTGAGCTTGCCAAAGACGTTCCAGGCTACACTAACACTAACGTACACTGCGCTATCGAGAACGGTAAACGATACTGTAAGAAATTCGGACAATCAGAGCTGGTTATCGAAGATGAGCATAGACACGAAGACACCTCCATGTACAAGGCTGTGTATGACAGCAAGGTTAAGGAATACGACGAGGCATACCGCAATACCGAGGATGAGCAGGGTCCTTTCTACTAATCACACAACTCCTAGATTTGCAAGGCTAACATTAGATTTCGTCATTATTAGCATTAGACATTTACTCCACATACAGCGTAGTTTCATAGGCTCGCGGAAAATTCGTCGGCTATTTCGAATCCTCGGAACCTATGGCGATAAACCGCGATAGTTTCATTAATATACCCCACATTCTTTTTCTTCTACCACCATGATCCCAGAATCGTCTGAAGCTTACTCTTTTGGTACGGAAACTTGCCAGGCATCGTTTCCCAGAACCTATCGTTCTGTTAAGGAAGGCAACCGCAAGGATGTGCTCAAAATTTGCTACCGAAAGTACATTGCGAACAAGCCGAACCGAGGCCTGCTTCCGTCTTACAATCTTGTTTTCTTACACGGAACAGGTATGAACAAGGGAATGTGGCACTCGCTAATTGACCAGATTTACGTCAAATCTGCGGATTCCGGTCTTCATATCAATACTTGTGTGGCTGTTGACGCCGTCAACCACGGTGAGTCTGCAGCAGTCAATGAAAACTACTTAGGTGATGCCTATGACTGGAGAGACGGGGCTTACGACATAATGAAGGTAGTTGAGGCTGAACGTGATACTTTTATGGACTTATCACGGAAGAATATCATCATTGGCCACTCCATGGGAGGCATGATAGCCATGTACACCTCGTATTTGCAGCCACAGCTTTTCGATGCTTGCGTTACAATTAACCCTGTGGCATACAGAAGCGAAGGTGTTACCATGATTAGGGATGTCTTGGCGCCAAAAGGGTACATGGAAACACAATTTGATGTCCCGGAGGGTGAAAGCTGGGAGAAGGTGGTATTCTCGTATATGAGATCGCAGTCATTTTTCAAGAGATTTGACGACAAGGTCTTAAAAAATTTGATTGATGACGAAGTGCCTAGTGACCTCTATGGAAAAGAGGTCAGCAAGGTATCCTTAAGAACCAGCAAAGAAAATACGTTGGCGACATACCTCGGTTCTGATCAGGCATTGCCCCCAATGTCTGCTGTATTGCCGTACATAGGGATTCCCGTCATAAGATTTTTGTCAGAAAAGGACACTGCCTCTGATGACGACAAAGAAAGATTGGAGCATGACGTTGGAGACAAGCTAGAAACCGTACATTTTCCTGGAAAGAGGCACATTTTGAACGGCGAGGACCCCGAGCTAACCGTGAAGCACTTGCTTGAGGTTCTTCTTAGGCGGTCAACGGCTCCACCCACCGAATTTCCTTTCATTAGCATTTTTCCGAAGTTGTAAGAGCAACAGTTTCGGTTAAAAGTTGGAAATTCAAGAATCATATTGCGCGTAGATTTCTCATTGACAGCTACTAAATTTGCGGTTGCTTTTGTGTCCTTTAAATTCACCTAAGAACATTTGTGTAGTCAAATCATCAACCAACTCTAAATTTACATGATCAGCCACAGATTTAGTCGTGACAGACTGTTTTACTTTAACTCTTATTGCCCTTGGGGCGTAATCTCATTCAATCATTGCCAAACTCAACAAGAGTGCACGTGACGGTAGTGTGTAGAAGTTTCGATATGTGAGGCTCGTAAAATAAAAAAAATGCTGCATCAAATCTCATCTCAGGCATCGCAACCTCGAATATAACCCTGGAAGACCTCGAGTATCTAAGAATGACCAGAAGAGAAACAGTGATTGCCTATGTTTTAGAGTTTCTCAACTCAGATAAGGATTTGGCAGATGTGGCCAAAGCGCTTAAGTCGTACGTGAAGAAAAAGCAGCTCGATTTGCCCTCTGTGGCTGGCGACTTGGCATCCCTTTTATCCCTGAGTGATTTGGACGATGTCGAAATGAAGGATGGCGACTCTTCCAGTGATTCGGACTCTGGTTCAGATTCTGCCTCTAGCTCTAGCGACTCTGAATCTGACTCCGAATCTACGAGCTCTAGCTCGAGTTCAGACTCCGAGGGCGATGCTGATTCTGAATCCAGCACCAGTTCCGGATCTGATGACGAGGATGATGATGATGAAAAGTCCGTGACTGAGTCGATTTCAGACACTGAGATTAAGAAGAGAGAGTCAAATACAGACAAGAAGGTAAACGGAAATTCTGATTCCGATTCTAGCTCGGACTCTAGCTCTGGTTCGGGCCCTGATTCGAGCTCAAGCGAAAGTGACTCCGAATCAAGCTCCTCCAGCTCAAGCTCTGATTCGAGCTCAAGCGACAGTGACTCCGAATCAAGCTCCTCCAGCTCAAGCTCTGATTCTGATTCGGACTCTTCCAGTGATTCCGGTTCTGAGTCATCTAGTAGCAGCTCTGGTAGTGATTCTGAGTCAGACACTGCTATGGATGACAAAAGCGAAGTGACTTCCGAGCAGAAACCAAAGAGTTCCTCCAGCTCTTCGGACTCTAGCTCGGACTCTGAGTCCAACAGTAGCTCCTCGAATTCATCTAGCTCCGCAAGCTCATTAGATTCGGATTCCGACTCTAGCTCCAGCTCTGAATCTGAAGATGAAGAAAACGTAGAAAACGAGGCTAGCTCTAACTCGGGAGTTCTGAAGAAACGTCCAAGCGAAGTCGATTCTGAAAGCAATAAGAAAGCTAAAAGGGAAATCCCTGCTACCCCTGAGCCAGAGTTGAAAGAGGGTCAGAGAAAGCACTTCTCCAGAATCGACAGATCTAAAATTAAATTCGAAGACAGTGTTTTGCAGGACAACACATACAAAGGAGCGGCAGGTACTTGGGGCCAGATGGCAAACGAGAGGTTGATGCAAGTTCGAGGGAAGGATTTCACCAAGAACAAGAACAAGATGAAGAAGGGTTCCTACAGAGGTGGCTCCATCACCATGGCCTCTGGCTCTTATAAGTTCACCGACTAGATTTCGGGAATATCCACAAATTTTGCATCACCACAACAGCATAGAGTTTAGATAAAGCGCACACGTATGTGTCCTTTTGCTAAGTATTTATATTTTAATCAATTTAATTCTTGGGATGCGGTCTTGATCGCAGAGTGCATTAGAGCCATATTCAAGGTGAATTCTGTGCATTACTAATCGCGCCTCACACTTCACTTCACATAGCAGGTTTCCAAATCATCTTCCTCTTTGTCACTTAGTACTCCTTTTCATCGCCATGTCTAGGGTGAACTACGCAGATCTTGAAAGAGGCAACTTTTCTGATGATTCGTATGATTCTTACGATGAGGAGATTTCCTCCAAGAAAAACGTGGACGATGATTACGAGTACGGTGGTCCGAGCAAAAAGAGGAAGGCAGGGTCTGGGAAGGCAAGAGCACCAAGGAAAAGTGCACCTGATACTCCCTCCATTGCAGCCAAAAAGATTAAAGCACAAGAAGCTGTTGAAACGATCAGTGAGCAGCTTAGTGATGATGATTATCCCTCTGAGCAACTAGTGTCCCTTACACCAGAGCTTCCCGCTGATTATGTTCCCGACGTTGTCTCAAAAGTATTTGGAAGAAATGACTTTTCTTACCTCAAACTCAAACCGGACCATTTTTCAAGACCCATATGGATCACCCCAACGGATGGAAGAATCATTCTCGAATCATTTTCTCCATTAGCAGAGCAAGCGCAAGATTTCCTCATTACAGTTGCGGAACCGCGTTCCAGACCTTCTCACATTCATGAGTATTCTATTACTTCTTATTCTTTGTACGCCGCTGTCTCTGTGGGTCTCGAACCTGATGATATCATTGCTGTTTTGACAAGATTATCCAAGACGCCAATCCCAGAATCATTTTTAAATTTCATTCGTCTCTCAACAACGAAGTTTGGTAAAGTCAAACTTGTTTTAAAGCATAACAGATATTTCGTGGAAAGCACTCAAGCTGATATTTTGCAGATGCTTTTAAAAGATCCCGTGATTGGACCTTTACGAGTCAAGGGCCAAAGTGATTCATCTGGAGAAAATCAATCAGACTATCATCAACAGGAAGACTTCTCAAATCGAGGTCTGACTGAAAATGGCGAGAAAAAGAATGTAGAGGAGATTTTTGACTCTGTTGTAGGTAAGAAGACTGAGGAAGAGGATGATGACTTAGATGCGGTTCACTCATTTGAAATCTCAAGTGGGACTGTCGAACTTGTCAAGAAAAGACTATATGAGATTGAATATCCCGTATTAGAGGAGTATGATTTCAGAAACGATAAAAGAAATGCAAATCTAGAGATAGATTTGAAGCCTTCAACGCAGATAAGACCATACCAAGAAAAGTCCCTCTCCAAGATGTTTGGTAACGGTCGTGCAAGATCTGGTATTATTGTCTTGCCTTGCGGGGCAGGAAAGACTCTCGTTGGTATTACTGCGGCATGCACTATCAAGAAGTCTGTCATCGTATTGTGCACATCTTCCGTGTCTGTCATGCAATGGCGACAACAGTTTCTACAATGGTGTACGATTCAACCTGAAAACATTGCAGTTTTCACTTCAGAAAACAAAGAGATGTTTACAAGTGATGCAGGGTTAGTTGTCTCGACGTATTCTATGGTCGCAAATACTAGAAACCGTTCTCATGATTCTCAAAAAGTCATGGATTTCTTGACTGGGAGAGAGTGGGGGTTCGTCATTCTAGATGAGGTGCACGTTGTCCCAGCAGCAATGTTTAGACGAGTGGTCAGTACCATCGCTGCTCATGCCAAGCTAGGTTTAACCGCGACTTTAGTTCGTGAGGATGAGAAGATTTACGACTTGAACTTTCTAATTGGTCCTAAGTTGTATGAAGCTAACTGGATGGAGTTAGCTCAAAAGGGCCACATCGCAAACGTGCAATGCGCTGAAGTTTGGTGTCCTATGACAGCTGAGTTCTATCAGGAATATCTTCGAGAATCGTCGCGTAAGAGGATGTTATTGTACATCATGAATCCGACTAAATTTCAGGCATGCCAATTTTTAATACACTATCACGAAAAACGAGGCGACAAAATTATCGTTTTTTCGGATAATGTTTATGCATTGCAAGAATATGCTCTCAAGTTAGGCAAACCTTTCATTTATGGTTCTACGCCACAGCAAGAAAGAATGACAATCCTTCAAAATTTTCAACATAACGATCAAGTGAACACAATCTTTCTTTCCAAGGTTGGAGATACATCCATCGATTTGCCAGAAGCAACATGCTTGATCCAGATCTCATCTCATTATGGTTCCAGAAGACAGGAAGCACAGAGACTCGGGAGAATCTTGAGAGCTAAAAGACGTAATGATGAGGGGTTTAATGCTTTCTTTTACTCGTTGGTTTCTAAAGATACCCAGGAGATGTACTACTCAACGAAACGTCAAGCATTTCTTGTGGACCAAGGTTACGCTTTCAAGGTTATTACGCACTTATCAGGTATGGAACAACTACCGGACCTAGCGTACTCATCTGCCCGTGAGCGACGTGAACTTTTGCAGCAAGTTCTACTCAAAAATGAAGATGCTGCCGGTGTTGAAATTGGCGACGACGAGGACACTAACTTTATGCCAAAGAATGGCCGTGTCAAGGCCGAGGCCAGCAATGCTTCCAGAAGTGCTGGTTCTCTTGCAGGTTTAGCCGGTGGTGAGGACATGGCATACATTGAGTACAGCAAGAACAAAAATAAGGAATTGAGAGAGCACCACCCATTGATCCAAAAGATGTACTACAAAAAGAAGCGATAAGGAGTTCGTGTTCTGCGTTATCTAGTATTTAATCATATGAAGAGCCCACAAAATTTCCGAACTCATCATCGTCCTCAAGAACCGGTGTATGTTCTCGCAGCTCTCTGTCACTAACATTTAACTCGTTTATAATTCTGTGATGTAGACTCGTAAGATGCTGGTCATAAAGAAACTTTTCGTGAAATGCTTTGAATCGCCTTCGATAGATCCCGAGGCTTTCAGAGAAAGACATCGCATTGAACGAGTCTTCAAACTTCAATCCCAATGCAATTTGAAGAACCGATTGTTTCTTCGAAGCCATCTTGAATGAAAAAGGATGGTATCCCGAGCCCGGTAGCTGAAGAACAACTTTGTAATATTTCGGAGATTCTGGGGTCATCTTGATTGTGTCATCCTTGTCATTTGCAATGGCCCAATCGATCCCTTGTTCTCGGAATGGATTAAACCAAGCCTCCGCCCAGACTTGAGACTTGTCAAACTCTTCAATGTTGTCCAGTAGGGGATCTGCCTTATCTGCATTGTAAAACTCTAGTTTTAATCGCAAGAGCTCGTATGGTTCCTTCTCGATATCGTCCTCAATGGTTTCCTCTTCTTCTATAAGCCTAAGATTGCCTTTCCAAACGACATTTTGCTCCTTTGTATCCCATCTCGGAAGGGTCACTTCACCTGGCGGAATCTTGAACACCAGCACCTTATGCGTGTCGAATAGCTGATTTGACACAATTGACATCAAGCCCTGAAGAACTCTTCCGGTTATGCGTTAAGTTGAGTCAGTAAACAAAGAATCGAAGTAAAGTGAATCTCTATCCTCGTCGAAATATTCCCTCTAAGTAAGAACGAATAAAAAAAAAAAAAGTCTATAGTGTTAGCAATTAGTTGCCAAGTAGGTATGCTACACTATAGACGAGCCTTCCTGCAGTGAGGGTCCCTATCACATAAAGGAGTTGGGTTTAAAATATTTGCATACCACTGCAATGAAATTGTTCTTTTAAACCTTCCCACTAAATTGTCAGTTTTAGGACCACTTCTCGATATTTTATTTAATGTCTAATAAGATGTCGCCTTTGACCCGACACCTGCCCAATATTAAAATCATACCAATTCTTTGCACAACCTCCGAAGATTTCTGAACTAGAGCGATCAAGCGAAACAGCAGTTGAAATATACCAGCATAAATAGATGTTTGACTTTCGTTCTTGCGGGTTGACTTTCCATTTCATTCGCTGCCAATGTGATTGCAAAATTGTAGTGCACCAAATATGACTTGTACACGACCATCGCTTTCTTCTGGGTGAATTTCCTTCTCCGTGGTTTCTGCAACAAGATCGACAGAATCATGCGCCAAACTCAACTCATCAGGAGACTACGTTCTCAAAGACTCACTGAAGTGAGTTTAAGTCGAAGAAATGTTCATTCTCTGAGCCGTCGTATGGACATATTCGACGAGCTCAAGGAGCCAAAAAACGAAGCTCCAGCTAAGAAGAATGCCAGCACTGTTTTTGATATAGACGAGTTGATAGCAAACTCGCCAGATTTACAGCAAGGTCAGATGTTTGGTCTGAACTACGACAAGTATGCATTTGGCAACACGGTGAAACATCCAAGAGATGTTGCAAAGGAATTAAACGTTACGGGTGTAGCGGCAGGACGTACCGTCGATGTCAAGTATGGTAACGTTTCCGCTGCTTTGAGTCAGTTGACGAAATTGGTACGTGTCGAAAAGATACCTCAAATGAAACAGCAGCAAAAGAGACACCTTAGACCCGCTCTTCTCCACGACTTGAAGCACAGGCAATGGTGGAGATCAAACTTCCTGTTGAGATTCTCCAATTTGTTAACAGAGATTTTGGATGCTAAGAGGAGGGGATATTAATTCACTATTACTTGTAAATATTTTTTAATGATGAAATACAAAGGTTTCAATTTGCACGCCGTTATATATTAAGTGCATTAAACTCTCTCAGAAGATTGAGTATCTCTATAGATGCTAGGTCTTTTGTTTTTTCTTCTTCGTTCCTCTCCCTGATTTCCATTGCTTATTTCTTCTTCATAGCCTTTTTGTCTTTGAAATTTTTGTTGTTGTTATTGTTGTTATTATTATTGTGCTTGTGAGTTCTTGGCTCCAAATGAACCACGACATTGTTGACAACAATCTCCTTGGCTTCCAAAGCCTTCTGTTGATACTCCTTCTCCTTGAAGTCACACAAAACTACTCTCTGGTTTTTCTTGAAGAACTTCATCTCACCAAAAGTTTTGGTCAATGCAGCTCTTAAGTCTGCTTCGTCACAGTCCGCATCCCTGATGTAAATTGGATACCACTCATCCTTCTTGAACTTGGAGTTGTGTTGGCTCTGATTTGGCTGCTGATTTGCAGGAACATTTTGAGCTGGGGAAGTCGCTTTCTTCACAACTGGAGAAGGGGCTGGAACGTTCTTGGCTGCCCCAGGAGAGGGCACTGTGGCGGTCTTCGAGACTGGCACCTTTGGTTGCATGGCAGCTAAAGACGCCCAAGTAGGCTTTGGCGCCGGAGCAGCAGGAGCAGTAGCAGGGGTATCTTTAGATGATGTCTTGGAAGCGGCACCATTAACATCTGAAGGCTCCTTGTCCTCCATGACCTCAGCAGCTGATTTTGACTCGACTTCTTCCTTTGCCTTGGGGGTCTTATTCTCCACAACAGTTTCGTCCTTCTCCTTCGCCTCTGGCTCTTCCTTGACCGCCTCAACCGTTTCTTCTTCCAGCTCAACGGTCACCTTCTTATCCTCGTCAAGTTTTTCGTCGGCTTTTCCATTTGGAGCAGGAGTGTCAGCCTTCTGCTCCACTAACTGAGGTTCCTCAAAATTCTCCGAAAGATCAATGAACTTCAACATGTCATTAGACACATCAAAAGTCTTCGCACCAGCAGGCTTCAATACGAAAGTCTGGACGAACTGCCAAAGGTTGGAAGCACCACGCTTCCAGGAACCACACACTACGATCAAGATGCTGTTCTCCACAGTGCTTTGAAAGTCGGCTCTCTCAATAACGATCTTGTTTTTCTCAATGATGGTGCTCTGTTCAGTGAAGTGCTTTTTGATTGAGTCAGTGCCGGCAGCACGGTGAACTTTCTTTGCCACTGGCTCTTCAGACTCAGCGTTAGCTGGAAACTCGTCGTGCAACAAAGAGGCGTTCTTGTCGTAAAATGCGTAAAGATTCCGAATCTCTGAAGTATAAGTGCCGTAGTAGTTCTTCACGAACAACCAGCCGACTTCTTCGATGGAAATGGCGTCCTTTTTGATTTCTGGAGCAGTCATGATCTCGTACTTGTCTATAAGTTGTATGCCGATGCTAAAATGAATCAGGGGATATGAAACAGATAAAACTAGGATAGAAAGATATTAGACTTAAAACTTTGAGCGAAGAGCCTTCCTATCTTTTATTGATACCAATCAGAGGTAGATGTAATTGAATATACTCGATGGTTGAAAACGGAAGAAAAAGAGAACTGTGCGACATGTAGCAGACGTGGAAATCAGAATAGACCTCTTTGGAATTTTTCACTACCTCACCGAATGCCCTCACAATAGTATACACCAGAGTGCAGAGAAGAAGCTTGAGGTATAGTGGGTCTCTGGACGACGTACAAGGTGAAGGGTAGCGAGTTTACATTTATATTCAAAACTATATTTCTCGAATATGATGATGAGTCAGTTAAGCTCACTTGTTTCCTATCAAGTAATCAATAACGTACATCTGTCGGTGCAACTCACGAATTTCCAATCAAGTGCTTTCGGATGCTTGCTCTCCTCAAACAAGATCACTTGTAGTTGCATAGAATGGCATTTAAATTTAATGACTACGGATACTAGCGATTCCTCCAGAGACGGCATGAGCTATGTAGATCTAATTTTTTATGTTCACGCAAGGGCACTGTCAGATTCACTGGTTTGTTTCCTTCAATAATTCCTCCAAAATCTTGTTCTCCATCTCAGACCTGTTGTTCACACCATCGAAGCTCTTTACGCCCATTCTTCTCAACACGGCAATAGAAGTAGATCTTTCAAATCCCATATTTTCAAACTGACTCACAATATCTTCGTCAATGCCATACAAAGCTGCATCGCTGATTTCGGTCTTGCCAACACTCTTCTCGTCCGAGGCGTAAAGCTTAGTCCAGTAAGCTGCTGTCTCCTCAAATCCCTTCTTGTTGGTGATGTAGTGTTTGGCAACCTCGGCATCCTGCGGATCGTTTGGCTCTGGTGATTGGAGCAATGATTGCAAAGAGATCAACGATGACTTCAAGGTCAAGATGGGAGTCCAGGCGTCCTTCAAAGTGTCTAAGCAAATGGCGCCTGTGACAGAAGATATGTTAGGGTGGTAAATCTTTGTGATAAATTTCATCACCGGGGGTTTGAATGGGTATTCGTTTGGAATCACGATGTCGACCTTGAAGACACCCTTTTCATAAGGAGTTCCGGGTGGCCCTTGGAAGTAACCTGTGAGGTGGGTCAAGTCACTTTCATTGACAAGCTCAAGATTGACTCCACTTTGAGTATCCTGGCGACACTCTTCGAGCTCTTTGGCGATTCTTTTGACTCTCGACATAGTAGAAAAGTTGTGAGCCGATAATGCTCCAATTCGCATACTACAAAAAGTATTTGTTTCGTTGTGCGCACTACGGCGTCCTAGCTTACCGTTATACATTGCATTAAAAGCTCTATAATACAAATATGACATAAACATGGTTCGTACGTCAACGAACTACGCCTTTAAATGCACGAAGCAACGTGTCTAAAGTGACACGAACCTCTTGTGGCGCTGTTTTGATGAATGGCAATTTGTTTATTTGCTGCTCATCATGGCATAAAATCTCTTTGGTGGCCACTGTCAAACCCCACGGCCTTGTTTTGACAACAATTCTCTCGAGTATGACACGTAGAATAATCTCTTGCACTTCATGCCGAACAACACCGGATGCCCAATTAGCACCGTAGAATAAATGGGTGAGAAGTGATATGCACCAAACAGTGTGACTGTTTGGAAATCTAAGTTGATTAACAACCGCACAAATAAGATGATACCGGAACTCTGTAGAGCCGACATTAAGAAGATCCACTATCAAAGATGATTGTGATGATTGTGAATTGAAAAATGTCCCGTTCTTAGGAGAGCTATCTTCCATAGCAGATGTTACAACGTGAATCACCAACGCATTGATGAGCTTAACATTGTAGTGCAAAACATCAAACCCATAATCGGTCGAGACTTTTGGATGATTCAATTTAGTGCCGGCATGAATTGTACGCATAAGACCTGGTGCTGGAATTCTAAGATAATTGTCCAAAGGTTTCTTTAATCCCACCTTCACAAGATCATCTGCCGTACTATAGAAAAGAGATGGTACCACATCATGTCCGGGCGTCGTATTGATGTCAAGCTCGATGCTATGCGGATCTTCTGGGGTGATACTTGAAGGTGTGGCACTCAAAATGATGTTTCTAAGCTGAATATAGTTTGAGGGAATAGCACTGACAATTTGATAGTGACTCTCAACCATGAACTCAGGGAAATCATGACATAACGCGACTATGATCCGAACGATCGCTCTATAAATGACATTGATGACATCATTATGAGCAACTTCATCCTTCGTATAGATATTTTGAAATTTGAGTAACGCAGTCAATAGACGGATTGCAGAAGCATAACCAGACTTATTGGGAAGCTCGAGTAGCTGTGGAAGGAACATGCGGTGCGATATCAAAGGAATCCATGCAAATGTGAAGCCGGGATATACAGTAGGTTGAAGGCTATTAAAGATCTCCCCCATTAATGGAAAGAATTTTTCATCAAGGTGTTCAGTGGCATGACTATCTTGAACAGAAGCATTTGCGTATGCGCACAACATGCTTGAGAAAATTCTAAAGTAGGCCCTTTCATTCCAGTTTGTCTTTGCGAATTCATGCTCATCAATCAAAACTAATGAAACGACACCAAGAACAGTTTTAAGCCACTCGATAGCGTCTTTAGCGTCAGCTTTAGAGAATCTGAGCACAACTTTTACAATCAATATTGCGAGACAATCAACTGCAAGGTAAACCTCACGCTGTGTGCGGCTTCTGATTTCATGCTCGGCTGAGAACACGCTAGTAGACACCTCAGTAGCAGCTTTAAAGAAGACCTCCACCTTGGAGGGTTCTGTCAAGAAGCCATTATAATAAAGCCCATCGATGAAGTTTTGTTGTAATGAGGCTGTATCCTCACCATGTCCGAGTAGTTTGGTCCACTCAGCAAATATATATCCGCTTTCAGCATACATGCTAGGCGGTTTGTCTCCAACAGAAAGTACCCTCGGACCATTTGACCGTCTGAGGAACTCAAAAAGCTCGTCTCTAGCCGCGGTAGCATCCATGACTTCTTGGGATGTGTCTTCACCCTTGAAGTTGGAAAGTGCCGCTAAAGTCACTGCGAAGTCTGATCTCAAGGCGATCGTACGAGGCTCATCGGCACTCAAGACCTTCAATAACAAGGTAGCAGCAAACTTCACAAGCACTGGGCTCTGAGAATCATGGATAAGCTTTCCAATCGAGCCATCAAGCTTGCTAGGCGAAACCAACTGCACCTTCATCAACGAGAATATGACAGGCATGTTAAACTTTCTTTGATCAACAGAGTGAACCATCCACCAAGTCACATCTTTCGCGGTCGATGGAGAATACTCGCACAAACGATCCAAGATCACAACATAAATTTCACTGCTTATAGGATTCTCGTGAGGTTGAGTGAATAAGCAGTTGACAGCATATTGCGCAACCTTAAGCAATAAATCGGGATGCTTCAATGCATTACTTTGGCAAGCGCTCAACGCTTGAGAGAGTGTCTGCAAAATTGGATGATCAGCGGGCAACTCACTCAACTTACTTTCTTTCACACTGCCAAGCATTTGGATGGCTTTTTCAAACATTTGAGTTATGATGGTACACAACTGATCGACGTTTGCAATTTCGTCATTTTGAGAACCAACGTGCGGTGGAACGCTGCCTCTTCCAGCTGTACCCTCCTGAGGAAGTTGTGACATTGGAGCAGTCGTATTAAAAGGCATGCTTTGGGATGCTAGGGTATGTGAAGAAGGCTGTTGAGCATCAATTTGGCTATTAGCCAATGGTGGCGTTTGTCGTTGAGAACCAAGCTGCTCGCCACGACCGGTATTCGATCCAAAGAAATAGTATATGTTCAATTGAGCATCTCGTAAACCATCTCTTTGTAATCCCAATGGGGCTGGTAGTTGAAGAGCATACTCTGTGGCGCTTGCACTGCAGAATGGTTCCCCTGGAGGTATGGCTTCACGAGATTGTACCTCAGGACGCATGCGCTCCTCGATAAGCTCACCAATATTGCTAATCGCAAGCTTTTCGACTATTTCAACACACAAATCCACGTTGCTTTGGATCGCAATGCTCAATTCATTCAATGGTAGCTCGTTTGGATTCACCTGGTTGCTTAGCAATTGGAACATAGTGGCCTCAATTGTCTCAATCAAAATCTTTCTTCCTGTGCAAACAACCATACTATGAGTGAGCTGCTGAGCAAGAGTGAGATATGCTTTCTTGAACTTGGTAACATCACCTTCAGTTGCAAAATCCTTCTTCACTAAAGCTTCAGTTGTCGTTAAGACTGCCTCAGACACCCTGCTCAATATGGGCACGGCACATTCACGTACTGCGCGAGCCAAAGATGCTTGTAAAGCACGTCTAAGATTAGGATTTTGTGTGAAGACGGTGTTGCTCGAGAGGTTGCTGAAAGACGCATCTAATTGAGTAGGGCCTGGAGCTTGAGTCACTTCCTCTTCAAAAGTTCTCTGCTGTGGAACATGAGGAGGGTAGGCAGGCTGTTGTTGCTGTTGAATCATTGCGTTGTGCTGCTGAAGCTGTTGAGCCTGCAAATCTTGCTCGGGTATTTCCACAGAAGCTCGTGCCGTATCACCAGGTAATCCGTTTGGTTCTGGACGTAAACCAAACAAAGCTGCAAGTGCTTCAGGTCTGGGGTTATGCAGCCTCACAAGTGTCGACTGCTCCACTGATTTGATATTCAAGCCTAAGGAGTTTAATAAAACTTCAATCTCAAACTTTAAGTTCAATTTAAGATCGGCGCATTCGTATAATTCGACCAAAACACTTGTCACACCTAGAACCCAGGGATTAGGTGGTCTGAAGATCTTCGAGTGACTGGCTTGATCCAAAACTTTACAGACGAAAGGAATAATGATGTGAAGTGTGTTGAAGTCGAAAGCTTCAAGGAGAAGATACTTAAGGGCGATCTGGTCTCTTCTTAACGGCTTATCATATGCAAGTGTTATTCTTCCTAGCCACGAACCAAGATTCTTGAGATGTGAGCGCTCTGTTGTAGTATCTTTTGATTTCCCTAATAGACGCTGCACCTCCAACAAGGTTGTGTTGAGCGTCACCTCATAAAATAAAACATTATCCAAGGCAAAAACCAATGATGCGTATAGAGCATGATTGTTTGGTTCCATTTTTGCCCTCTCACTAACCAAATATTTCGAGAACCAGGAAAAATACTTTTCAGATAACAAATTTTTGATGTCTGGAATTTTGGAATTGATGTTATCAGCAGTCATATTGTTCACAGAAAACAAAAGCTTGTCTGATACACTTTCTTCAGGCTCTTCCTGAACCGCAAAGGTGACATTTTTACTAACTTGAGCAACTGAGTTGTATACCAAGAGGGGCTCTTCTCTTACAGGAGTTGTTGTTTCGCCTCTTGATTGTTGAGAACCACTTGACTCCGGGCATGGTATGCCAACGGAAGCGTCTTTGACAATCTGATACATTTTCGCATGTGCGGATAATGATTGACACTGAAGTAAATGTTTGCAATACATGGGGTACTCATGAAGTCGGGATTTGAAGTTGTACAACGACTGCACTGCGAACTTGAACAAGTGAGAGTCTTGAGGCTGGTTGCAAGACTCCCATATGAAGTTAAGGGCAACGGTCAAAGTGGTACCTTGAATCAAGTCCTTTTGTAAAAGAGCTCCAAAAAGGAGTGACGTGGACGCTAAGGCAGTGAGTGGATATTCTGAGAAGAATCTATACTCATCAATGAGGGAATGTATCATACATGCAAAAACATCCTGGTCGTGAGGGTTGTCGCTATTCTTCATTCGTGATAACATCTCAACAATGTCTTTGATCTCCATTTCTTTGTTGTACATTTTTGAATAGTATGCCTTCATCTCTTGCTCCACTTGCGCCGGGAACACATTTGAGTAATTTGCCTCGTTGGCAAGAATCGCTTGGTCGTGGCCGGTTCCGAAGTTTATGAGTCTCGGATATGTTGTGAGTAACGACAACTGAAGGTTTTTGAGGTTATCAGCATCAACAAATCCTTGCAGTGATTTCAACACCTCAAGAAGGCGATAAACCACAGAAACGCCTAATGCCTTACCTTGTTCAGGACGTTGTTCAGAAGGGACCTGTTGATGCTGGTCTTGCTGGCCCCTTTCAAAATCTTGAGCGGTTCTGGCCTCCAAAAGTTGGAGTAAGACTGAGTAAAATACACCTCTCAATTTCGCGTCCTTTGAGTCAGCCTCAACCACTGGCTCAATATCAAACCCAAAGTTGGTTGCTTCAATAGCCAACTGTAAGTATAGACTGTAGTCTATGGACTTCGCATTTTTAAGCAAGTCGTCAAGAAGGCCCGATGAGCTTGATGCCAAAACAACCTTTGTGAGTGAATCCGGCTTCATGTGGCTTGTATAATACTCGATGAGTTTACTTATTGCGAGATTGACGTCAAGCTCCTTGAACTTGACGAGCACATCTAAGAGGTGCTTGAGATTGACATCAACGAGCGATTTGTCCATGATGATTGCAAACAATCTATCGATGCGATCAAGGATGTAAGGTGACTTGTCGGGTATTGCTAACGCACCAGCAATGATATGATGGGGTTGGGATGTGCAATGAACCTCAAACATTTGAGCAAGCCAGTAGTCAAATTTCTTATCTCCTTCCGACTGAGCCTGATTCTGCTGTGCTGATTGTGCATTGATTTTTGCCATGACTTGAACCTCTAGCTTTGCAATATTCACAAATTTCAATAGATCTTGATCCTCTGATTCATCTTCGTAACATAGCGTAAGGTTTGGTGAGCTAATGATGTCAAAAGCACCGCGCTGAGTAGGCATGGATTGCAAAATGAAAAGAAGGGTTTTATCAAACCACCAGTCAAGTGTCAAAAAAATGTCAGCGAGACCCTTTTTGAAGTCAAGAGCAGAGAGAAGCTGAGTAACACTGGCCAAAGATGGTTGACTGTTGCGAACAGACGATTCATAAAGATAGCTCCGCACACGGGAGAAAATATTGAACCAGTTAAGATTCTTTGAGGAGTCAATGTTCTTTAAACAGGCTTGAAGTTGAGCGCCTTTGGCATTTGCCTCGGGTAAGTTATTCACAAATGTGAGAGCGGTGACACCCCCATTAGTAGATGCTATTCCTTGAGATCCTGGTATCAACACCTCTGCAATTAGTAATGCAATGCCTTCGTCAATTTCACCTGGTCTTAAGTTGAGAAGGGATGGCAAAATCTTTTTTGGTATAAGGTTTTCTGGTCCTATTTCAATAAGGAGATCTTTGAAACTCATCATTGTAACTCTTTCTAAAAAAGATGTGACAGCAGGAATATTTTCACTGTACGCGTTCCAATATCCAAGTGAGAGAACTTTATCAAGAAAAGGAAAATGCTTCGAGGGTAATACGTAATTAAGAAGTAGATTCACCCAAGACTTGTCAGTTTCTGAGCTTCTTTCCTTTGCTAATTCCGAGACTGTGGCAAAGTTATTTGCGATGTAGTGTTTCACCTGATCCTTTTTCTTTTCGGTAGCAAACTCAATCAATAAAATAAACTCAATGATAGGGTCGTTTTGAAACCTAGCAATGAACTCAAAGACCTCGAAATAAGATGATTCTCTGAAGGATTCGAGTTCGTGGAAAAATAACCTGGAGTATCGATTATCAGATGCAAAACTTTTTAGGATGCTTTCTAAAAGATGTTCAAGCGGTTCTTTCTCGGGGCCGAGTGGTTTGCTGAACGTGAACTGGAGTACTTTCTTGTATAAGAAACTTAATGTGGTAAGGTACTTATTCTCGTACTTAATGATATACTGGATTTGCTTAAAATTGGCTTTCCAGTTGTTTGCGTCTGTTGTGGTCACTAATATACTGATCTGTAAAAGGATGACCTCCAATAACTCGTGTTCCCCGGAATTAGTGACTGTTGCAGGTTCCTCAACGAGAAGAATTGGATCGTAGGGCTGCTCGGGAATTGGTGGATAAGTACCCAGGTCCCGAAGGGCTTGATTATTTGAAGGAGTCACTGTTCCGCTTGGTTTTCGCCTTAGCTGGAGACAGTGTAACAATCGAGACTTAAGACACTGAAGCCGCTAAGACAAGGGTTACTCGAGATGAATTCGTGTCTTTGACTCTGTCAATAAAACTCGACTGATTCGCAGTCAGTATGTTTCTTTGAAATAGAATGACCTCTTTTTTGGTGCTACTTACAATTGCAGGCGATGTATTGAAGCCTGGTTATGGAAGTACTTGGTGCTCTCTATTTAAAAATTTGGCGAGTAAAGTTCGGTCTCGGTGGTTACCCGCCCGTGTGCACTTTTTTGGCAAGGAAGGAAAAGAAAACAGAGAAGATTGCACATGTTGAATAGGGAAGGGAGTTTAAGTATCTTAGAAATTACACTCTTGATACAGCATGTTTAAAATAATTAATCATTTGAATTTTTTAAAAGACAATTGTTCTTGGAAGGTGTGTCGTACTAATAGTTTGCGAGGAGACACCAATTCGCGGTTTTCTCCATAGTACGCAAACTGTGAGTGAAATGCTTAAGGAAAATACTATACTTTGAAACAAGATTTAGACGCTGAAACATGCACTAGATAATTTGAAGATGTACAAATATATATTTTCTTCTTTTACGTCTGAATTTGTTCTTCATAATTTTGGGTGGCTCGTGAACTACAATGTCAACAGCATTCATCAGCATTATGATTTTTATCTTGTAAAATTCTAATTCCTTACTCCCAATCCATTGCTTCCTTGATTTCATTTTTAAGACTGCCATCATTCAATTCCCCGAATGCTTTTTTCAAATAAAACCTCAACATCTGATTCTCCATAACGAGATCGTCTACAACTTTGCCATCAGGAACCACCGCAGCAGCATCGCTGTTTGCTCTCTTATGCGTGAAGCTCTTTATAAGGTCCAAGGAAGATTTTTGTTCCGAGGAGCACGAGCTGAGTTCCGAATAGACCGATTCAGCATCATTCTTCAGCGACCCCGAAAATACCGACAGCGCTGAGTTGGTCGTGATATTTAGCCTGTCGTAAGACAGATCCGCGCTGTGTTTCGTGCTGAGTGATTCTTGCAGTGATGTCGAAAGTGGAGATAGCTCTTGAGATGTGCTAATGGAGAAGCATTTGAGCCTCTCGAGAACTGAGAGATTCCTTCGGTGAGACTTCCTTTCTTTTGACTTCGACTTAGTAGGTGATATTGTTTTAGAATATTGCTCAAAGTTAGCAAAGAGTTTGCTATCCCAAGACAATAACAAATCACCAAAGAACGAAGGTAGGCCATTGACAACGGTGCCCCACTTGGAGCCATTTAAAAGGTGCTGGTAAACAACCTCCTCATCACCATCATTGAAGCTCATGAGGATGGGCTTGTTGCGGAGGAGCAACCCGATGGAGATTTTGAAGGATCCAATTTTCCAGCCTTCAATGAGACAGAAGTCAATCACCTTAGTGTTTATTGAAAAATCAGGGGCATGTATCAAAGAAAACGAGAGCCACCATTGGTAAAGGAATACTTTGCAATCACAGAAGCTAGTCAAATGAGCCGATAATTCAAAATCGATTTCGCCGAGAATAGCAATAAACTCGCTATACCACTTCTCCAAGGTCGATGACATTGACATAGGCATGAATATCAGTCTCAATTCAGGCTCAGCATCCATCACTTTACACAACGAATGAAATGTGAGCTCCTCGTCTCTCAATTGACTGTAGAGGGTGCCCACCAAAAAAAGCAAGCCCTGGCAGTAACCAAGCTCAAGATCATAGTTGGCATAGACATTGAGGATGGTTTGCAACGATTTGATTGTGTCATCTCTAGTTAAAAAATTGACTCTGGGAAATGTTCTTGTCAAATCCTTGTTAATCTGTCTCGCAATGTCGATATTGTACGAGTGTTGAAAGTTGCGATACAAGGAGGCTGACAGGTCGGGAATATGGGTATGATTTTCTTGATTCAACAGAAAAAGCTTTTGCCAAATCAAAGGACGAAGCTGAAAGGGTATACCTTTTTGCAAGAAGATCATGAGAGTATAATTGGGCAACATGATCATGGTCTTGTAGGGGTTACTCAAGAAAGCTAGCCAGTAGCTCTTCTCCGTATCTGAACCCCAACCTCGACGGTGAGTCTGTATAAATTTGGCACAACAACTTGAGGTCATTTCCAGTAACGGGTTGCCACACACATCGCAACACGTTAAATCATCGAGCCAGTACAGGTGATTTTCAAATATGGCATCGATCGAATCCTCAGTAAAGTCTTCGTGGAAGGGCACACCATCTGTAAATCTATTCACCTCGGCAACATGGTCCAAGTGGTCGAGCAAGAGCTGCTTTGAAGGAGACACAAGCGAGAGGGACTCCTCAAACTCCAAGAGCGACTCTGAGATAGCCATGGGAGGAGTAGGTCAATATATGAGTCAATGAACGAATGAAGTGACGAAGATTGAAGGCAGCTTTTAAAAAAGGGTTAGTGCAAGGAGTGACTAAGGTAAGTAAGATAAAGCAGCCTGTCTTCGATCAAGAACTCCTCATGGAAGCTTCCCTAGAGGTTTCTGCCTTATAAGGCAAAGAAGGCTGGCACACGGTTGCCTGTTTGGGCAAGCTCGACCTCCCTACACACAGGTCGCGTATTTGTGTAAAACAGCCCCTTCTCGCAACTGTTAGGTCCAAAAGTCTCAAAATCGTGATTATAACATAGTTAGGGATACTTTTGAGATGATCTCTGTTCCCTCAATTCTGTGAGCTACTTCACTATGCTTGAAGTCAACAGTGTGAAAAGTCCCCTTCACCCCCTGGTCGCGCTCGTCAATTCTTGATGCAACATTGGCACGTCAGAGTGCGTCTAGAGGCCGCGTGCCTGCTCAAAACACTCCGGGGAGAGAGAAGAAGTTTCAGGGGAGACTTTAACGAGAGAATCACGATTCGCGTTTACTTAAGCAATTGGGTTCGTCTAGGGAGGAGAGATTTTGATGATGAAAGCTATTGCTCAGGGCGTGAAAATCATGCATTCGGTATTCGCTAGATGTTAGGAAGTATTTGGGGAAGACAGCGTTAGTGTTCCAGGCTAAAGGAAATGGCCGCTTTTGCAGCCATTCCTCACATAGCTGAACAATTGACGAAGGAGCAAATTCTAGAGCGGGTTCAAGTTACAAATGTTCAATCTCTTGTTGTACTCATTCTACTTTTAATACTTTTCAAGGTCAAAGCTATGGAACAACGAATGTAATGCGGGCGACCACTTAATTGTGAGCATTAAGCGAGGAAATCGGTTGCCTGACAGCATGGTCGTATTCCTTATGAGCAAAGAGCTTCTACAAGAATTTGAGCAGTTTATAAAGAAATCAAATCAATTTTTAATCCCATTGGTTTCTTTCCTGTTGATTTTGTAGACGTGCATTGCTCACACAGCTACTCCTGCTTGATATAACAATCGCACGAAAGATGGTGAGTGTATCGTCTCATCGCAACAATGGTATACTTCTTCCAGGCCAAGGTGCAAACCGAGGCAGATGACTTTGCTCTAACTGATGAGGATTCAAAGTACGTCATCTACATGGGTAGAGACAAGGTGGAAAATGATATCCTCTTAAAGAAATCCCACCCAAAAAATATCTGGTTCCATGTCGATAAGCATAGCTCTGCTCATTTGTATGTACAGCTAAGTGTCGAACAACAAGCCCAGAATTTCGAGGACTTAAAGCTTGAAGACGATCTTCTCACTCAAATTGGTCAACTCACCAAAGCCAACTCTATCAAGGCCAATAAGCTCAATAACATCTCCATAATTTACACGCCTGTCGATAACTTACGATCTGATGGGTCCATGGACATTGGTACTGTCACATTCATCAATCCGAAGAAGGTGAAGCGTATACATGTTGCTAAGAAGGAGAATCCCATCTTGAACAAGCTTAATAAGACGAAAACAGAAGTAAGTACCGAGCAGTTTTCCAAAGAGCAAGACGAGCTCATGAAGAATTGGAAAAGACAAAAAAAGGATTTGGAGAGACAGATGGAGCAAGAAAAGTTAGAATTGGCCAAGAGATTCGAGGAGGAGAAGAAGACAAAAGAAGATCCTTATGCAAGCTTATTCTCAGAAGAGAACCTTCGAGCGAGTAGTAACGAGTTTCGTAACGAGAACTGGGTTGAAGAAGAGTTTTGGTAAGCATTGGATTCGCTGAATGAATTTACTGAGTCATTTTCCAAGTAGCAGAGGAGCTTCCCTGCGCCCTACAAACAATATTTTCGTCACCGTTTATGTAGTTATATGCGAAACTTATGCTCTAATCAAGTTTGATTGGGAACTTGCCAGCTTCTCTCTGGTCATCCCACTTGCCGACCCAGTCAACTGGGCACAAGGAGGTGAAGGTCTTGAAAAAGATTTGGCATGGCTCGAACTCCTCGCCCTTCACGTTGATACACTTGTGGTAGTCAACGTAGTTCTGGGCACAGTGCTTCGTCTGGTTGGTGAAGGGAAATCTTGGGTCAAACTGAGGAGTGTCAAATTTGAAGTTTTCTAAATCCAAAGCCATGGTTGTGAAGTTGTAATGATGAGACTAACGAGTTGATGAAACTTACGATTTTTTGACTATGGTGCGAAATGCCTCCAGACTATTGGCTGAGTGCGAGCCAGGTACAGGAATCACACAGTCTCACCACCAGAGGCACCTATACCTTGAGAGTTCAAAAACCAGCCTAGGGTCGCCTGGAAGTTTCGCTGCCCACGAAAATGATGATTAGATGTCGTTTCCCTTTTACTGAAAAGTCCAATCGCTAAACTTCGAGTAGGGAACTTCAACCGACAGCTTCAATAGTAGAACACTCATAGCTGGCACATCGTAGACCTTATGGCCCTTGATTTCCTTCGTGAGAGCGATCTCTGTGCTGGTGGTAGTGATTTCGTCGCCATAAAATGCTTGTATATTTGGTATACTGTGTTTGGCATTGTAGCTTGGGTTGATCAAGGACGGCTGGATCGAGATGCGATTTAGCTGCCTCAACTTCTTTGGCCCTTGTTGCTTTATCTGCTCAATGACGGCAACAAGTTTCTTCACTTCATTTCCTCGAGCGGTCAAAAGTATTCCATTTTCATTGTTTAATGTTTTGATACTTTTCTCCACGAGCCTTTGCGATGGTGTATTGCGTGAGACATGAACTAGACTTGCCTCCATCTTAGGAGGCAATTTCAAGGCGTCAGAGACATCCACGTAAAGCTCACGGGATTCTGTTACAAAAACGTCGTTTTCTTCCTTCAATATCTCCGCTAATCGTTCTGTTCCTGAGGGCATCTTTGACAGAGGGTGCTTGGCCAGTTATTACATCTCATTTTTTCGTACATAGAGTGAATCGCTGCGACACCTCGAGTGGACTTTAGAACACCAATTCAAACTATGTAACACCGGCAAATGCCTATTCTGTTTTTGAATGCTGCACCCGTCCATTTTTCACTTGTTGCTTGAAATCATCTGCAGTGTCTCTACCTGACTCTCCTCTCGGTTCTCTTTCGTTATATAGTTTATGCAAATGTCCAGTACTGTCGTTCCTAGTCATATCAGACAAGTTTGAATTGCTGGTCACTTCACTTGAGTTCCATCTAGAATTGCCCGAAGTATGCGAGGATCCAGCATCAGAAACGTCGCTGTCATTTGCTCTGTTGCTGATATTATTGACATGTACTTGAGGAGAGATTCCGTTTCTGATTAGCTCACGCCTGGAATTTTCTCCTTCAATACATTTTCTATATTGCGGGTCGGCCTGTGATCCTACTTTGTTCAAGGCATTACTCCTAAGACTGGTATCGGAGCCCAAGGCAAGTATGCCGAAGCTGTCAGCACCGTATCGATTGGTGGAGCACGAATAGAACCTGTCGTACCAAACCCTCTGGTTCATTCCCAAGTGATGATCAACTGGCGACTTCACCTTTGATTTTGTGCCTCTATTGATAGAAACATACTGGAACTTTGCTCGTCTCCTTCCCGCAGGTGGACTCGGGGAGCCCTTGATAATTTGATCTGATGGAGATATAGGCGACAAACTTTGTGTCATTCCAGGCATAACACGCTTCACGGGAACAGCATATCCATGTGCATCAATGATATACCAGTTTTTAGCAGCATCGACGAACATTGTACCTGGGGAACAAGGCTGATTGGCGAGATCTCGAGATGCAATCGACAATGGCTGGTGCACCTCAGCTTGTGGTATGACAGCCGAGTCCAGCTTCATTCCATGCGGTACAGGTATCTGTCCCATCGGGGTATCCGTGTCGTCTGTCGGGAACATAAGGTTCTCCGTGCCCATGGTTAGAGCCTGCAAATCGTCTAAATTGCACTGGTCTTCTGGTCTGGACATATTCTGGTCACCTTTACTTGTTGGTACCACTTACAGAGTCCAGATATCTACGGATCATAATATGAGGCAAAATAAGAGATGCCTTCTTGGGTGGGCAGTTCCTTCTCCTCTCAGAATGGTTACTGGACTTACTCAAATCAAAAACCAACCGGTAAGGCGAAAGCTGCAATCCCCGGCATCGGCTCTTACTTTTTCATTTTTTTTTTTTCACTTTTTTTTTTTTTTCTTTTTTTTACTTTTAAGAAAACTTGCCTTACCCGAGATAAACTCTCGAATCCACATTGGCAGAAATGCACTTGGGCGGGCGCAATGCATAAGCGCTTGTTCGTTTGTTCTTTCCTCAGGACCGGTCTCACAGTCGTTTCTGCCTGTACTTGCCTCGAATTGAAGGCAGTTGCAAGATGCAGCTCAACCTGTCAACGAAAAAAAAAAAAAAAAAAAAATCGTATTCTTTGTTGCTGATGTTTCAGATAACTCAAACAAACGAATATCGCTTCTAAATTTTGAAATCACAAATGTTTCAACTTTTACGGAATTACGCTTTATACTATTGACACTGCGGGGAATTGCATCTTAATTACAATCTCTGAAGCAGTGGAGTAAACCTTTCGTAAAAGGCGCCGCAGCTCGCTCTGTCCTGTCTGATGGTGAATTATCTTTCTCGTTCCTTTCCAGTGCAGTGAAAGGTGGCGCCAAGAATTAGTTTGACACATTTCTACAGGTTGACATATTCGCTTAGCGAGCTACTGAGGAACACTCCAAACTGAGTTGGTGCTAAACAAACAGGAAGATCCTATTTCCTCAATTTCATTTCCTTGTTGTATTAACATCCATTAGTTATCAGATTAATCAGCTGATGGCATCGCCCGCATGAGTTTAATTATTCGCCGCAGTTCACTATTGGCTGTTTTCTATCCCTCCCGCATGAGATATCTAAGGTTCTGGATACCTCGGTGCCCTCCCCAGAACCAATAGCCATGCATAGCTTCTTCATGCTCGTAAGGCTTCCGCCGACATTGCATAATGTCATTGGCGACCGTCTCGCTAATAGCGCCCCGACTCAACGTATATAATGCCATGTAAATTCGCCATTTTACTCTTTCACCTCACCCTCCCAAAAAATGACCAACGTCTTCAACGTTCAAGTCTTCTTTGTGGTATTCAGAGAATCGTTGGAAGCCGTGCTTGTTGTGTCTGTGCTTTTGGCCTTCCTTAAACAAGGGTTGGGAGGTGCTGATCAGGACCAGACCGTATACAAGAAACTCAGACTACAAGTTTGGGTGGGATCCATTTTAGGAGTATTTATCTGTTTATGTATTGGATGTGCTTTTATTGCTGTCTTCTACACCCTTGGACATGATATTTGGGGAAAGTCGGAAGAGATATGGGAAGGAACCTTTTGTATGATTGCGACCATCTTGATCACTATCATGGGTATCGCCATGTTGCGTATTAACAAAATGAAGGAGAAGTGGAGAACCAAGATCGCCCAAGCTTTGATTAAACAGCCTGTTCTCAGGAAAGACAGATTCAAACTTGGCCGTTTGACTACGAAGTATTGTATGTTCGTGTTGCCATTCATCACATGTTTGAGAGAAGGTTTAGAAGCCGTGGTGTTTGTCGGTGGTGTTGGTTTGTCTGAACACACAGGCGCTGCAGCATTCCCTCTTCCTGTCATATGTGGCTTGATTGCCGGGATCGCTGTCGGTGTCTTGCTATACTATTTCGGCTCTACTGCATCTTTGCAGGTCTGCTTGATTGTGTCTACTTGTATCTTGTACTTGATCTCCGCCGGATTGTTTTCCAGAGGTGTCTGGTACTTCGAAACCCAGATCTACAATCAGAAGACTGGTGGTGATGCCTCCGAGTCTGGTTCTGGCCCTGGATCCTACGATATTTCCAAGTCTGTCTGGCACGTCAACTGTTGCAACCCTGAACTCGACAACGGTTGGGATGTATTCAACGCCTTGTTAGGCTGGCAAAATTCGGCGACTTACGGTTCCGTTATCTCATACAACTTGTACTGGGTTTTCTTGATGACTGTGTTGGGCTTGATGTTGTATGAGGAGAAGCATGGGCACTTGCCATTCTGTAAGAACCTTACCTTAAGACAGCTCAACCCAATGTATCATATCAAGGGTAAGAAGAAGAACGAGTTGTCAAAGACAGAGCAAGAGGAATTGTTCGAGAAGGTCAAGAGGCACAACTTCGGTATCACTGAAGCCGACAAAGAATCCTCTTCCGACGTCTCAAAAGAAACCAAGGATGAGGATAAGAAGTTCGGCGAAGTCACCGTAGAGAAGCTTCCATCGAAGTAGTCTTGCTCATGGCTAATTTGGCTTTATCCCATGTGAGAAGAGAATGACACGAGCATTTCTTACATACACACACACAAACTCAAAACCATCTGTGCTATGTGCAATTTCTGCTTATCATGGGGTCAAGCTAGTCATCTGATATGTAAGTGTTTTTGTTTACCATTTTTTTGCTTGACATTCTTGAAGACAACATTTTGAAAGGGACGGGGGTCACTTTTAGTCGGGTCGTAAATACATGTTTATTTCCTCCTAATTAGTAGAGCCGCTAAATGAAGCAGGAAAATTCCTTTTGACTGTGCTCCACTGCCTTGTTGAGAGCAGACTCAATGTCATCATCTGTATAATCGAGGTCTTTAAATATCCTTTCGCATTCTTTAATCTCCTTCACGGCAACCCTGCCCAATGAAAGGGAATAATCGTCTAACCTTAGACTATCACTGGACTCAAAAACATCAATGAAGTAGTCGAGATCAAGACGAAGGTTACCAAGAATACGCACTATGATGTGTTGTTTTTCCTTTACCTCGCGTATAGCGCGAGTAAGTTGTTTTAGAAAGTGATTCTGTAATTCGTGTATCAAGTTGTTAAACGTCAGTTCGGCAGTTATCGGCTTAAAGACATGGACCAATTTAACAAAATGCATCAAGCACTCATAGACAAATGGGTCAACCTGAAAAGTATCATTGCTGAGCTTCTTGTCCAAGCTCTCAAAATGAACCATAATCCGCTTCTCGATCCACGACTTCTCATTATCGCTTATCTCGTCTAAGACTGTAATGATAACTTTATCAAGGTCAGCATACAATTTTAGGTTTTGCTTATGCAAATCCTTGTTGAAAAGCTGATCAAACCTCTTTATCAAAGATGGGAACATGACCTCTCCAAGAACCTGGAAGTTGTTCATCGTCATTATTTTGAAAATGTCATTGTCAATATCATGCCTTTCAAAGTCCTGAGTATTGTTGTATTTACTTTTCGTCGCGGTAAACTTCTTCATTATGGAATCCATCAAAACATTAATACTCCTCATAAATTGGATTTCAAGGCTGACAAGAGTGCGCTTGCTTGGATACGCTGAAACAACCCTATATTCACTTTGAGGAAGATCGCTCCTGTCGAATACTAAAGCTGCTAGTTTTCGAAGCACATATCGTTCGTAATATTGCATGATTTGCATCAGCTTTGTATAAACCGTGCTTTTGTGGTTGCCTTCTACTCTGTACATCTCCCAATTCTCAAGATCGTAAAACTGCGAGCAATCATTGACCCAAGTGGCGCATATAGCCTCCAAAATTCTTTGCTCAACGAGGGAGGCTGACTCTTTTAAATATTTTATGTGCTTGTTGGTGTCAAAACTTTTGGAAACATTACCCACTTGAGCAACATAGGTTGATACATGTATAAGCAACCGAGATATGCGAGTATTGATGTCAGTCAAGTGAAAGATCGTTGAAAGCGAGTTGGCATGCGGCGGAAGAAAATTCGGATAATTAGCGGGCGTTACACGGATCTGATCAACTTCTGCTTCACAGTCAAAAATACTGACAACGTGGGCTACCACGTCAGTACATAGTTGGAAGAAAGCATCTCTCAAAGTGCCATTTTCATCAATAGTGAAGCCGCTTTGTGGATCAGCGTAATGGACGTAGTTTTTTACAAACTTCAGCACCACATTTGAAAAAAATTCCTCGAGGTACTTGATGTAGTTCAGTAGAACGAGCCATGTTTCGTTGATGATGGAAAGGTCTAGATTGTCAGCGCTACTGAACATCTCCACGATTACTGTTTCCTTCGCTTCATCGATGTCCATTGTTTTGATGGAGGAAGATGTGCCGAAGTAATCTTCAACACTATCAAATTTCTCTTCAATGTGCCTGACATTGGATCCCCCTTCTCTTTGATTGGCTAAGCTTGTGATGTAGTCTAAGAGTTTCTTCTGCATCATGGTGAATTTTGCTTCGAACTTGTCATCTTGATAGCTTAAATCTTTTTTGACCTTCGATAATTGTTCATTGAGGAATTCGTAAATTGGATTGGTATTCGCCTTATTCTTGAGTCGGTGCAACTTGTCCACCAAATCAATAAATTTGATGTCCAGGGCGGACTTCTTGCTTCTTCCTTGTACCGTTACCTCGTGATCCATGGAGAGAAGATCACGAAAGGCTTTTTTTCTAAATTCTTCAGCGATCTTGTCAATTTCCAAAAACGCTCGCAGAAGCACTGTGAAATATAAGGTATACTCTTGTTCAACTTTTTTGACCTCAACCTCATCGTTTGTGCTTCGCGCTTTTTGAAGAGCTTTTTCACGTCTATGCTCAATAAATTCTTTCTCCTTTAAAAAGGTGTTGTAGTCATCGATGAAGCGGTCATGGTTGTGCAGCGAGAGGTAGTCCACAAGTTTTTTCGGAAGATCGAAAAAAAATTTATTTTTTTGAATGAACTCAATTAGCCTTGAGAGTTTGGCTTCTTTGTCATTATGCTTCACAATTGGACGGATCATTAGGGACGAAGACATATTCAAGTTATTGATGGACTCCTCCAATTGAGAGGATATGCTTTCTCCGACTCGAAGCTTTTTATTCCAGCGGGAGCTGGGATTGAAAACTCTTGATTTCTCACTCTCCTTTTGTGCACGGGTTTTAGAATTCTTGAAATTTACCAAAGCTTCGTCGATGAATTTTTTACAGTCGACAAAGCTCGAATAATTCTCATTAAGAACAGCCTTCAATTGAGATGTCTGGCTTCTTATACTCTTGTCAAGCATATCCAAAGACGTCACGAGTTGATCCATAGGAGTGTCCTTGTGAACGACAGACAAGTATGCTTGGGAATTGAAACTCTGCGAAGATACTACGTACTTCGTCAATTCCTGGTCATTCTCAGAGCCAATGACTCCTTTTCGTAGTAATAAACTCATCAAATCTTGACCAGTCAATGGATCCTTGAGATCCTCACCGCCAAAGCGGTAGGCTGAAGTATGAGCGTCGTCGGCGTCCTTCAAAAAGTTGACCAATACAGCACACTGCTCATCCGTAGATAGTTGATCGAGGTCCTCTGGAGGGCGTAAATCATCTACTTTGGTGAAGTCAGCAATAGTGCGAGGTTCTAGTACCGACGAACCGTAGAATGCCTGAAGGGCTTGTTCGTTGTCATTGTAATTCAACATGGGTTGTTCGTCAAGAATCTCCACTCGCTGCGGTACTGAACAGCATTATCGTGGGAAAGTCGTGTGCAGCTCAGACAGTCACCACAACACTCGATAAGCGACTACTATCACAGATTTCTTAGCATTTTCTTATGTGAGATCAGAGAGATACTTGTTGAGGTTGGAGAGGACACAAATAGAGGCAGTCGATTAGTGGTGGGTAAGGAGTGATCGTATAAACCCACGGCGATATTATGAAGTGAATATAGTTGAATATTACCAACTTTGTGTGAAGCTTCACTCGCAGAATATCACATATGCTACAACTATTCTGCGAATTAATATACAAAAATAAAAATAAATGTGATTGAAGCTTCATTTCATCAGTTCTTGCTTATGTTTCGAAACACTTCTAAGGTGTCAACGTAGGACCTGCATGAGACAGATCTTCTGAGGCGCTAGCATTAGTGAGAAAAGTTTTCGGGTAACCCCTTACCTTTCAGTATACACCCTAGATTAGATTTGCAGCCATTTGCATCCGAGACTCTTGCCAATTTTTCTAATTTTTGAGGAAATGAATCGACTGCAAGATATAGGCGGTGCTCAGGCTCTTCTCTCTCTAGGGACGAAAGAGTCAAAGGCGGACGATATGAATCAAAACGCCTCTGGGGACGATAAGGGAGACTTGCACCCGCAACATTTAGAAGAGACCGATCTTCGAGAGCAAAATCAACATAGTATTGATGCAAATGGAGACCAGTCACAGAATGATGATGAATCTCTCGAAGATAAGGCCAACCAGCAATTAAATGACGCCGTTGAAGCTGCAGTCATGAGGTATGTGGGAGGTACGCTTGAAGGTAACGACTCGCAAGATAATGAAAGGGCAGAAGAGGGCCATACCAATGGTGAAGGCTCCCAGACTAGTGGTGGCAACATTCTCAGTTCAGAGAACTCTAAAAGACGCGTACATCACGAGGAGATTATGTCTCACATTGGTGACTACCAATGGGACAGCTTCCTCGAAGAAAATGTTGCTGATTTCGACGGACCCTCGCCTAAGCGGCCTCGAAGAAGAAGGAGCTTTGTGAACAATAATGAGCTTGATACAGCAATACTGGGCTTGGAGGCGGAACCAACAGAGCATGACCAGCTAGTTCATGCTGCTATCATGGGAGCAGGAGAACTTGCTAAACAGCTTTCACTACCGCCAACATCATCAAATCTACATCATTCGCATAATCATCACCATAGCAGGCCTGATGGTGCTGCTATCAATCAATTGGCCCACGCCGCATCTGCTTTGTCCGCTAAAGGAAGAGCAAGGTCCTCACTCAAGCAAAGGCTACCTTCTCGAAACAAAATCATCCAGCAAAACGATAATTCTTTAAAAAACCAGGAGCTACAATCAAAGTATGACGCAGCATCGATGGACTCTTTGATAGAGCAGTGCGCTACCGATGCTTACAATTGGTTTCATTCGCAAAACAGTTTACCACTTTCAGGTCCGCGAGCATTTTCTCGAGAAGAGATAGCTATTGTCGACAATTACATTGCAGGTTATTGTCGTCTAAATAACATGACTCGTCTAGACGTTTGTCGGCGTGTCTGGTCTACGGAAAAGTTGAAAGACGGGTTTTGGGAGGCTGTTGCCAAAGTTCTACCCTACAGAAGCCGTGCATCAATATATAAGCATGTTCGCCGCCAATACCATATCTTTGAAATCAGAGCCAAGTGGACTAAAGAAGAAGATGAAATTCTTAGCAGGCTCACACAGTCCACCGAGATGAACTGGAAGAAAATTGGTGAGGCTATGAATCGTATGCCAGAGGACTGTCGAGACAGATGGAGAAATTATGTGAAATGTGGTGACAATAGGGCACTGAACAAATGGTCCGAGGAAGAGGAGAGAACGTTGAAAAACATTGTCTTGGAGATGATCACTAGCGAGTCTGACGGACCCATCAATTGGACTTTGGTGAGTGAACGAATGAATGGCGTACGTTCCCGCATTCAATGTAGATACAAGTGGAACAAGCTTCTAAGAAGAGAATCAATTTCGAGAGTGGAGCTCATGGACAATGAGACTAAGGTGTGGTTAATCAATCGCTTGATCGAGGGTAATTTTCCCAACGTCGAGAGCATTGACTGGGACTATATTCTACATCTCTACCATGAGTGGAACAAAGATTCGAAAAGTAAAGACTTTTTATGGACGACCACGGATTTTAAGGTCGGCTTTGAGAGATTAAGAGGCATCGTGAAGGACCACAAAAATCAGTCCTTGCATACGGTTCTCTCGAAAATTGCTTCCTCTCTATATTCAGAGACTGGATCCGATCGCGGCGAATTGGTGCCTCATGAGTCTTTGATCAAGGTCGAAAAAGAACACTCCGCAGAGAGACAGGCTGATAGTATTGCAACCGCCGCTGTTGCCGCGGTATCAACTGGAGTTAACGAGCATGATGCTCAACCACAAGAATACAGCTTGTGGAGGGAGTAGGAATTGACGCGAATCTTGCAAAGTCACGTGTAATCAAAACAAAGACATTACCGCCTCCCTTTGGGCATCAATAAGCTTCTGAAGATGAACTACTCACCAAAAGATGATGAAGAGTCAACTATTTTCCAGCGCATGGTCGATCTAGAGCAGGAGCTTGTTGAATTTCAGCAGTCAAGCAAAGAATTGGAAGAAGCTCTTGAGGCGGAATTGAACGAGCTAGAGGAAAAAAATAAAGCTCTCACGGAACAGATCAATGCTAGAGATAATAGGCTTCAACTGCTAGCATCTCAGCTAATTGAAGCCAATAATGAAATAAACAGGCTTTCGGAAGCACAGAAGAAACAGAAAATCCAATATGAGAATGAGATCAACCTATTGAAGCAAAAGCTCGTAGCAGTGGAGATTCTGAATGATGATATGGGAGTCAATGATCGCATACTTGAGAGTGAGTTGCAAAACGCTAAGCAAGCAAAAAATGAGCTTTTGGAAAAACTAGCTTTGGTGGAAAGTGAGTTAGAGAACGAAAAACAATTGAATGCGCAACACAGACTTTGCATTTCAAACTTTGAGGCAGCAGAAGTCAAGCCTACTCAAAAGGCACGCCACCTGCAGCAGTTTGGAGCCAAAAACAAAAGGCTCAGTACTTCCAAGAGCACCCAATCTATCGCTGATACAACCGTTGATGGAACATTCCTCGATATCAATGAATTCCTCGCGACAGAACCTCCAGAACCACCGAAGAAGCATGGTGAAACACCAAGATCAGGATCGATGGGCAAAACCCATGAGCACTACCTCCGCTCCGAAGAGATTGCACAGAAAGTAGGCGAGGTAAAACAGTATTTTGATCTCAAGGCCAATTGCACCATACATGTCCCTCCACAGAGGGCGCAGATAACGCCGCAAATCTCAAATTTTAATAAAAATGCTAAAAAGAGCTTTTCGCTTTTAAATTCAACTAACGCCAAAGACCATGAAACCACTCGAGACAAGCCCCGACATGGTGGTCAAACGTCGCAACCGATACTGCGCGAGCTGACTTTGAACTACCGAAAGTTGAGTGAGGCAAAACCTACAACCAAGAAAAGCCGACTAAGAACTGTCATGAAATTCTTTGCATAACGTTTGTAAATAGCTAATCAATGTATTCGGCTTCTTGTCACTAGCGTTCAACATGTGTATTCCTGCATGGCTGTTCGCAAACCGCAGTGTTGACACCACTAGTAGTGTTCAACTATGCTCAACCAAACAACTCAGAACTCATTGAAAGATGATGCTGACCAATTTCGACGAGCTCATTCTGAGTCTTGATAAAGATGATGCATTAAAGTTTGCAAGCGAAACGTACCTACATCTCACAAACTCGGATCCCTTAGGGGATGAAGCCAACTGTCAAGAGATTTGGTACAAGTTGACGCGATTGATACACGAGCTATGTAAGACACAATCAAGTGAGGGCGAAACGAAAGGGAAGTCAAAAGATGCAAACTCGAGTGAGTCAATAAAGCAGAAGATGTCATTGAATTTGATCAAGCTCCTTTCTAGAGACATTGTGATTGTTCTCGAAAAGCTCCCTAACAAAATCTACGACACTGCAAATGACCTTTTTCCGTACCTTGAAGTGAACGACTTGGGCGAACTCAGCATTCCTGGAAAGGCTGCAAGCGTCGTGCTCATCGACCTTTTTGAGAATTATCCGCACCACTTGACCTCGCTTCTCAACTTTGGGGCCACCGTTGCGTACAAGCTTCTCAAGAAGTGTAATTCAACCAATATCATCTATTTACTCAGCACCGTACTCAAAAATGCGCTGAAGTCAGATATTGATGAGAAGATGCAAGCTAAACTAACCAAACATCTTCTGAAGAGCATTCTCGTGAGCACCATATCTTCCAACGCCAGCACTCTGGACTCGAACACCTCGTCCATCTTACAAGTCGAGTACTATATTGAGGCTCTCAAAAATATATTGATACTACTGTCTGCATCACACTACGAGCAGCTTTTAGAGTTTTCAGCTTCAACTTCATCAGGATCGAAATTAAAGCCAGAAGCAATAATGACTCAGCAGCACCAGTTTCAATCAAATATGTTGAACACTCAAAAAAAAATATTCCAATTTGGTTTTGCATCCGAGTTCCCTCAGATTCGTTCTGCCACAGCTCAGTTTTTAGCTCACTTATTACACAATTTTGTCGACACGGGAAAATTCACGGCTATCGATTATATAGTAGAGTCGTACCCGTTACCTGTCGTCGGTTTGTTGAATAATGAAGCTTCCCACACCCTTGAAATTGACGGTGAAATCATCACGTCCCTGAGGGAAGAGCAAAATGTAATTTCAGTGCACAATAGTGAAGGTATAATTGATGCCGCTTTGAGCTTCAGAAATATTCAGTCTGGCTACATCGAGTCTCTCGTCATGTACTTACAACTTCAGCAATTTCAAGAGTGGAGCTTCCTCTCCAATAAGGTTTGCTCGATATTTGACACTATATTATTGAAGTTTGCTGCTTTAAACAACTCAGAGAACGCACCAAATTCTGAGTGGAGTATAGTGCTCTCTCACTGGAAAATTGTCATTGACTTTCTACTCAAAGAAAGCGGTGCGCCAGTCCATGAACTCGTCGCACAATACATTGTTCATCGCTTCTCAACCACAGCTGGGCAGTTTTCAAGAGCAGACTCACAGACTATACATGCCACACAAGGTAAGAAGCAAGATTCTAAAATTTTTGGCTTTAAATCAACTAAAAAATCCAAAACTAAGGGGGATGGTTCAATCTCAATTAACCCTTACACCAACCCCTACCAACTATCGCTCTTGCTAGTGGTTGTCGATTACCTTGTTCCATATGCCATCGATTTCAATTCCTTAGATGACCAAACCCTTGCTTTAAAGAATGAGGATGGTGACTCCGCACACATCAATGACGACGAGAAAAGCGACTCCGCAGACGATGATGAAGCCGTCCCATCCAAAGGAAATGACTATATTTGTGAGCTACTAGTCTCTTTGCTTGTCAATAAATTAGAACAAACGAGAAACCATGCGACGTCATCTCTTCTCCATTATGCAAGCATTAACAAGTCTCAGAGTAATAGCCTTATTCTTCGATTATTCCATTCAGTCACTCTGGAATTGAGTAATTCTGAGTTGCAAAGAGACGCGAGTTCTACAGAGAGAAATGTCTCTCCCTATGTCTTAACGAGATTGTTGAGTAATTCATTGGCGCTACTGTCTTTGTTGAAGCAAGCGGATTCCACTATTCTTCAAAATTCTACTATCGCCAAAATACTAAGTTTTTGCACACAAAATTTGAAACACGGTGGTAATACGAGTAAGAGGTTTCTTAGCAATGCCGCATGCTGGATTATCATGGCTAGTCTTGTCACGTTCAGCGAAACTTCGGAGTTTGTAAAACTCAATTCCTCCCAATTTTTGGTCTTCTGGAAAAACCTTCTAACGTCTCAATTAGTGAGTGCGGACTTAGGGAGTACTTCAGACGCTTCTCACGTAAATGAGATTATGAACAACCTCATGTTACGATCTTTGAGTCTCTTGTGCTTGCACAACTACATCGATTCTATTGCGTCTACTGCAGATATTCCGAGTCAGTTACAGTTCCTTCTTGTCAAGTCGTACAATTATCTCACTTATTTGGAATCCACCTTTGAAGACGTTGGTGCAATCACGGCGTTTAATTCACATTCGTTTAATGAAAGCAATTTCAATCCAAACTCAATCGGCAATCTCATATTTTCAACTTATCACACTTCGAAGCTTCTACCAGCGAAGCATAGACTAGCCAGTTTGATACTATACAACAAAAAGGTTGTTCTTCAGGGGTTCATCAAACTTGCTCCTACCCTTAAACGTGATGTCAATTCTAGCTTAGTGGTTTTCCTCACACGTGTTTTTGCTGATGTCAAGTGTTTCTCAAGGTTGCTCACCAACGATCCATCAAAGGAGAGAAGCAAACTGAGGAAGCATAAAGGTGCTCTACACAGGGCCGCTCATAGAAATCACACATTAATCAAACTCCAGGACGACTACAATTATGAGTTTGGTGTAACAAGCAAGTTTGCTTCGTTGGGCTGCCCCGACAAGATGTCCTTAACAAAGGACTCCATCAATACAAACCTGTACTCTAGCTCCAAATGGGAGCCTACGTTTTTGAGTTGGCCCTCCTGGTTTGAACAAAGAGTCATGCAAGGTTCGGTTTTCGCATACAATCAAGATCCAGCTTCTTTTTTGTTGACTGGGACTCGAGATCAGACGTATTGTGCAAAAAGTATTTTGAGATCAATTGTTGACTTCTCTATTGAGCTTTTTCAATACGTTTTCCCAAACTTGACCTTCAAGATTCAGTTTTCACTTCTTGAACAGCTTAGGTCATCATTGTCTCAAAAGACTGTCGATCCAATGAGGAAGTTAGCAATTCAAGTGAATGACACCATCGCACTTAATAGGCTATTGAGATACATTAACGAGTCAAAGAGTATTGTGGATAGTGAAATTCTCGATGCCATTCTCACCACTGTGGAAACGATCAACTTCAGTAACATTCTGCTTGATAATTTCAATGCAGAGACTGTCGGGATGGTCTGCAAGATGTTACCAAACGATGACGTTGAGAGAATCATAGCACGGTACATAAACGAAATTGTTTCCCAGACCGATCCTCTCGTCAGAGGAAGAATGCTCTTGTTTCTTTCCGCTATTTTCAAACACAGCCATCGTGGATTTTCGGATGTGCTTGACGTCATTTTGCAACTTATGAGGGATCCCAATCCAGTGATGGCATATTACTCATCCAGTGCAGCAGTTGTCCTCTTGGAAAACTCACTTGGAAATTCTTATTTAGTGAAACAATTGATTTCACTAATACACTGCAATATTCTCAACGACTCATTTGGTCTTCATTTTGAAAATGAGCTCATGGAGAATCAGCGCCTCTGTTATCACGTTCAAGCGAACTATTCAAAAATAATGTGTTTTGGTATAACCTCTCTTGGACCAGCGCTCAAATCATGTGACGACAATCTCAAGCAAGCCTTCACAGATTTGCTCGTGTATTTCGCTAACGGTATTGGAAACTGCGATTCAGATGAGTGTGTCAATGTTACTAGAGATGTTCTCAGTGCCTTTCAACAAATTCTCATTTTTGACAGTTCATTCACTCCAAGGTTTTCAGCGTGGTTTCATAGACAAGCGGTAGATGTGATAAAGGCTAACATGAAACTTGGAATTGGAGTAGTAAGTCCAACGTTCCCTTCTGCTGAATCAATTTTTCCAGTCTCGACCTCGATCGAGTTATACGATCTTGGTTTTTCCAGTATCTTGGAGATGACAAAAGTTGGTATTCCTACTTTGAACAAGGAGAACGTGAACCTTGCGTGGATTGCAATGGAGATTAATCCTACCAATTCGTTAATGGAGCTTATTGACTACTGGGTCGACTCCCACCCCGAGAAAGATTGGTTTTCGCAGGTGAATGCCTTGTTCAAGCTGTCTGCAAAAAGATTAACAGGTCCTTTTTTGGAGCAGACATATCAGTTAAAGCTTCTTCCTTTAACACAAAGACGGAAGAAGAAGAACAGCAATTCCATCGACATGAAGGATGATGAAGTGAAAAACATAGTCAACGAGGACGCTGATTCAGAAGACAAGAATGAACCGATCACTTGGGAGTTCCGCCTGTTCTTATATGATGTTATGATTCACATAATGAATGCTGCAAGAAGGAATTCAAAGCTCGCGTCATCATTGACCAGCAAAATTCAAGAGATTGTGCGGATGTCATTTTTGGGCACTACTTCGCCAATTACTGCAATTCAGTTGAAAGGGATAGAATTGCTTGACAGCACACTTAGTCTTTTTGGTCAGCTTCAAGATCCTCTTTATCCAGGAATATCTATTTTAGAGCAACAGCAAGCTCAGATTATCAGTGCAGTGGTGCCATGCTTCGGACCTCACAGCAATACTGAAGTCATCGTAAACGCAATCAGTGTTTCGTCTAAATTCATGAACCTTCCAAGAATCAAATTTTACTCCAAGCAAAGGATCTTGAAGACCTTAGTTTGCTTGCTTGAAGAGATCTCTTCCAACAAGTTTATAAAGTTTACTTACTTGGAAGCCATGTCAGAGTTCAACAGAAAGGCAATTCAACTTTCAATCTTGAATTGTTGGGCTGTTGTAAAGATTAATTTTGAGGAGTCGACACAAGAGGCGAATGAGCAATTTGCTTCAATCTTGACAAAGTATTCCGATTTGTTGGTCTCACTTTGGATCTTGGCCTTGAAGGATCTTTCTACTCTAAGATATTGTCAACCGTCGAGCAAAGAAATCCCGCTTTACGGCGACTGTTGGTTGAATTTTGTTGAGGTTTTGACGATCGAGCTTGAGCTGAATTCTACGAAGATTACTGAACTCCTTCAAGATGATTCAAGCGACTTTTTCTTCGTGTTGTTCTGTCAATGTGCAGAGGCATTGATAAAGAGTTTGGATACTCCACGTGTACTTCTGTCAATGAAACGTCTTGTGAGCATACCAACTCTCGTTTCAAGTTTGATAGCTGATGACATCTTTGGAGAAGTTATTGATCTACTTGACCGCCTCATCCTTGTTGAAGAACCCACCGAAGCGAAAATTGAAGTTATCGAGATCGCATTTACATTATCTAGGGGGTGCGTGAAAGAAGTGGATGGTCTGGATAGTTCGACCAAGTTGTTTGAGCTTTTGCGAATTGCCATGCTCCCTTTGTTCAGCAATTTCCCATTCTTGAGAGATGACTACGACCCTGAGGAGATCACTCACCAGATGACACTAAAAAAATGTAATTCCGCCTCCAGCTTGTTGATTCTCAGAAAGCTGTTATCTGCTGTGGTTCAAATGTTGAGTAATTTTGATGGTCAGTCAAAAGCCAGTCTCTGCTCCTGTCTTTTTTACCTTTTTGCGAAATTCTACGAGCACAACGACGACAATTTAATCGGAGTGATTTTGCCCTACTTGAAACTTGTGATGAACGAATTAGGCAAAGATAAAAGCACTGTTTTGAGTTCATTCTTCACGCTCTTGAAGAGTCAGGGGTTCTTTGATACTTCGAAGGGGAGAAACAATCAGGTTATTACTATTATTCTTTTAATCACCAACAGTGATATCACACTTGATGAGCAGGAAGCAGAGTATCTTGCCAATGCAATATTGGGTTTGATCCTGGATACCGAATTTGCCTCGGCAGGAGTCCTGGCCGTTAAATCGCTCTTGAAGGACACGAAGTCGCCACTCGAATCGTCAGTCGTTAGAAACTTGATGCTGAAGATGGTGAAGCAATTGGCCAATGGAGACGAGAAATCTACTGTTGACCCGCTCCTAGCTTTCGAAATTGTTTGTGTATTTTCTGTGTCAGATTCGATACAAAGTGACTTGGAGAGGGCCGTATCCTTGTATGCGATGCTTCTTCCGCTCTTTGTGAAACACGACAATGCTGGCATTGTTAGTGAGGACTACCTACACGGAAAAACGGTGTTACTACTTAACAGAAATCCTGAGGCGTTCAAGAGAGTTGTGAATGAGTACCTTGATGAGGAACAAAAGAAGCATACCGAAAGTTTAGTGAAGAAAACTAGAAGCCACAATCAAGTCTCGGATGCAAATGACTCTACTATTGAACTAAAGACATTTGGGTGAGTGTCCGGCTCCAGCCGTCCACCGATCGGAGAGTACGCACATTCCGAGCTGCATGAAGTGTGCCTGGTCTGATCTCCGGTGCACGGAGGTCGTATAATGTGCTGCCGCCAAGCCGTATATAAGGAGAACAAACTCTCCATAATCTGAATCTTATATATAGTGTTGAGCGTCGCCTCTAGTCAAATCAGAAGCCTGTATCATGAACCTTCTTACCCTATATTTCTTCTGGCTCATACCCTTGACAGTGCATGCTTTGTCGAAAACCCATGAGTTTCACTTCAATGCTTCCCTCATCAAGAAGAACCCCGATGGTGTCCGTGAGAGAGACGTTATAGCCATAAACGGCCAGTGGCCTCTTCCCATTATACGAGTCACCCGCCACGATCGTGTGATTATTCATCTCACTAACGAGATGCCCGACAGAAACACCTCGTTGCACTTCCATGGCTTGTTCATGAACGGCACCAATGCCATGGACGGACCAGAACACGTTACTCAGTGTCCAATCCCACCTGGCCACACTTTCACTTACAACTTCACTGTGGACGATCAAGCAGGCACGTATTGGTACCACTCGCACTCTGGCTCACAGTATAGTGATGGGCTTCGAGGAATGTTCATCATTGAAGAGGAAAGCCGTGACTTGTACCCATTTACGTTTGATGAGGAAGTGCCGCTCACGGTATGTGACTGGTATCATGCACAAAGTAGCGACATCATGAGCCAGTTCTTGTCGAGGTATAATCCTACAGGTGCTGAGCCCATTCCTCAGAACTCTCTCTTCAACGATACAAGAAATGTGACCTGGAATGTCGAGCCAGATAAGACTTATTTCTTGAGAATTGTCAACATGGGAATGTTTGTCAGCCAGTACTTATACATCGAAAACCATACATTCACCATTGTCGAAGTTGATGGTGTTTACGTTGAGCCTGTGGAGACTGAGTCACTCTATATCACTGTTGCTCAGAGATACGGAGTTCTCTTGAAAACGAAAAAAGATGTCGGTAATGAGGTATTCCGCTTTGTCAATGTGTTGGACGAGCCAATGCTTGACTTGATTCCAGATGACCTCCAGATTATCTCTACCAACTACTTGCAATACGGCCGTGGCAGGCCGGACAAGCCTGCCCCTTTGGCTAACGGAAAGGGTAAATTTGATAAGCTTGTTCAATTTCTTGACCCTTATGATGACATTAAGTTGGTGCCTGCGCTGAAGAGGCCACTCTATGAAGATTTTGATGTGCAGATCGTGCTTAACTTCACCATGGACAACCTTGGCGATGGTGTGAACTACGCGTTCTTCAACGATATCACCTACACTGCACCAAAGGTCCCAACGTTGTTTTCAGTGCTTTCAGCTGGGAAGTTCGCTAACAACGCAGCCATCTACGGTTCAAATACCAACACCCATGTCTTGCAGCCTGGAGAGGTTGTGGAGATAGTCTTGAATAACATGGACTCTGGTAAGCACCCATTCCATTTGCACGGCCATGTTTTCCAAACGGTATTTCGTTCTGAGGGAACAGATGATGATGACAATCCAGAAGTCTATGACCCCTCGAACAGTGACTACGAGATCTTCCCTAAGATGCCAATGCAGAGAGACACTGTGTTGGTGAATCCTAATGGTTTCATCAGGATCCGGTTCAAGGCTGACAATCCTGGTGTGTGGTTTTTCCACTGTCACGTCGATTGGCACTTGGAGCAAGGTTTGGCCATTGTTTTGGTTGAAGACCCTGCACTGATTCAAAAGAAACAAGCTGAGTTGCCAGTATCTCATCTTGAAGCATGTGAGAAGTTGAATATTCCAACAAAGGGTAACGCTGCTGCCAGATTTGGGGACACTGAAGAGTCCTGGCTCGATCTTACAGGCGAAAACCTCCAGGTGAAGCCCTTGCCTCCAGGATTCACTCCAAAGGGTTATGTAGCCATTGTTGCTTGTGCATTGGCTGCTGTCTATGGTATATACACTATCTACATCTATGGTATGGAGGATGTGAACACAGAAAACGCAGAGCATATGGTTCAGAAATTATACCAACTTCTTGGGGAAAGTGGTGACGGGGAATCTGAAGAACGGGTAAGGCTCAACAGTGCCACACCATTGAATGAAAATGAGTAAGTTTATAAAAAATCTGTATAGGAATTGAATATCTTCACAAATGCGGGCCGTATCGGAGAGCGTGCGGTGCTAGTGTGTTTCTGCACTTCGCACTACTGCGTATCTTATCTAGTCCACTACACTTTTGAACTCGTCATTTCAACCGTGTCAATCATCATGTCTGCTTTGTTTGAATGGGCATTTGGGAAAAAACTCACGCCTCAGGAAAGGCTTCGAAAGAATCAAAGGGCACTCGAGAAAACGCAAAGAGAACTAGCGAGGGAAGTGACAAAGCTCCAGAATCAGGAGAAAACTTTGATGCTGGAGATAAAGAAACTGGCAAAGCAGGGACAAATTGCGAGTGCTAAGATTCAAGCTAAAGATCTTGTTAGAACAAAAAACTATATTGTCAAATTCAACCTGATGAAGGCTCAGTTGCAAGCCATTTCCTTAAGAATCCAATCGGTGAGAAGTAATCAGCAGATGGGTAGCTCTATGCGAGATGCCACCAGGGTACTTCTGGGAATGAATAAGTCAATGAACTTGCCTCAGCTCTCACGTATAGCTCAGGAGTTTGCGAAGGAAAATGACCTCATGGATCAGAAGCAGGAGTTCATGGATGACGCCATTGATGATGCCATGGCTGACGATGAGGAGTTGGGCGAGGATGAGCAAGTTGACGAAATTTTGACGAAGGTATTGGACGAGATTGGGGTTGATCTTAACACAAGCTTAAAAGACACACCCAACACCATTAATGTGGAGAACGCTCAAAAAGCAGACGCCAGAGTGGCGGAAGCCATTGGTGGACACAATGGTGGTCTGGAGGAGGATGATCTACAAGCAAGGTTAGATAGCTTGAAAAAGTGACTGAAAGCCGGCCCATCTTGCAGCTAAGCGAAAGTTGAAGTCCAATAAATAAAGGTTGTCTACGTACAACTAGATGTATTTTTTTTCTATCAAGAAGTCGGCGATTGTCTGGGCAGACTCCTCTACTGTTTGACCATCGTAATTTCTCAAGTGGATCTCTGGCTTGTCTGGAGCCTCATATGGGGCAGAAATTCCGGTAAATTCCTTGATTACACCTTCTCTGGCCTTCTTGTATAAACCTTTAGGGTCTCTCTTTTCGGCAACCTCAACAGGAACGTCAACGTACACTTCAACGAAAGGCAAGTTCGATTCCTCGTGCAATTTTCTAGCAAAGTCTCTATCGTTTTTGTATGGACTGATGAATGAAGTCAAGGTGACGCAACACGAGTCAGTGAACAATTTCCCAACCTCACTGATTCTTCTGATGTTCTCATTTCTGTCGGCTTCAGAGAATCCCAAATCCTTGTTCAAGCCGAATCTAATGTTGTCACCGTCTAGTCTGTAAGAGTTCAACCCACGCTGTAAGAGAGTTTGCTCTAGAGCACAGGCAATGGTCGACTTACCACTAGCGGAAAGACCAGTCAACCAGACAGTAACACCCCTTTGTTTTCTGAATTCTGCCCGCTCATCGTGAGTTAGATTTTCGTGCCAAGTGATGTTCGTAGCCATGATAGAATTTAGAAAACTATAATTTTTTTCTAGAAAGAAAGAGAAATAAAAATAAAATGCCTGTGCTGAAGAGACTCACATAGTGATTTGCAATAACTCGTGGAAAAAAGATGCAACAATCGCACGTGACTTGTCTCGCATGGCAGTACTCAATTACATGTAGGACGTGATCTTGATGAGCTCACCTGCCTAGGTAAGAAATGCTATAAATGTGTGGAATATTTTATTTCTTTCTGATCTGATTGCATGCCGCATTTCAAAGTGGGGGGTTGAATTGCATTAGCTGAATGACTTGCATAATCGTTGCTTGCCAGAGTGTATAAGCCGCATTAGTGAAATTTAATTGGATCAGTTACAAAGTCACGATAGACGTTAGCCTGATAAGATTACATCTATTGACCAGAGCTTCTAAATAGATGGTCTTTATTTCCTGGCCTTCATAAAGTTTATGTTTTTTTTTTGTAGTTTCCTACTTTACCTGAACGGCTTGTAGCATTGTAGAATTTAAACCAGTTTACCAATTTGGCCAGTCGGCTGCAAAAATTTTCAACTCAGGTTGACTGAGTCATTGAGATTACGAACTTGATATGCACATAGAGCTTATTGAATTGTTTGATCGCAAATACTGCGGCAGATTCGAGACCGTCGAAGTCCCGACCTTCATTGATGGACAAGGTGTCGATGTAGCCTTTGGGATGGTATGATAAATCCTGATTCATGGCTCTTCTCGCTCCGAGAAATAGTATTACTTTCCGCATAGAGTCTTTCGGATTTAGATCATCTGTAACTCGACTCCTGGCTGTTATTTAATATATTTACCTACAGAAAAGAAAATCCCAGCAAGAGGGCTGTTAAATTGACATATGGTTATTGTAGGCGGACGATAAATTCAGATTTCCCCAACGCGGGTGAAGCATCGGCATGCTCCGATTGCTTTTGAAGTATACAAGGCGTGACATATTTACGGCTAGATGAACTCACTCTACCTGCCTCAGATTTTTTTTTTTTTTTTTTTATTGGTGAGCAACTTGCATTGAATGGTGGTATTACTCGATGGCCGATTGATGAATCCTGTGTATGGGCCTCATTAGTCGGAGTCAATGCAATTGTGATGGGATCACCATCTTTATTGCACCAATGTCACTTCACAGTACCAATTTGGACAGTATATTACCTCTTGTGAACAGAGGTAAGGTCAGAGACATCTACGAAGTCAATGCGTCTACTCTTTTGTTTGTAGCCACTGACAGGATCTCCGCCTATGATGTGATTATGGAAAATGGCATCCCTAACAAGGGTAAGATCTTGACAAAATTATCTGAGTTCTGGTTTTCTTTCTTATACAACTATGCACACAACCATTTGTTGTTAGAACCTCACTGTGACGAAGATGAGATCTTTAAGCACTTGCCTGCTGAATTGTCTGAGCATAAGTACAAGCAGCAGTTGGTCGGAAGATCATTGCTTGTAAAGAAGATGAAGCTCATTCCTTTGGAGGTGATTGTCAGGGGATACGTAACTGGCTCTGCTTGGAAGGAGTATAAAAAGCTGAAGACCATTCATGGAATCCGAATTGCTGAAGATTTGCAAGAATCCCAGGAACTTTCCACTCCTCTCTTCACGCCTTCTACCAAAGCTGAACAAGGTGAACACGACGAGAATATCACTCCTGAGCAGGCACAGAAACTTATTGGTAAAGAGCTTTGTGACAAAGTTGCGAAGATAGCCATTGACCTCTATACTAAGGCGAAGGAATACGCTAAAGGCAAGGGCATAATCATTGCTGACACCAAATTCGAATTTGGTTTGGATGAAAACGACAATGTCGTGCTTGTTGATGAGGTTTTGACCCCGGACTCCTCCAGGTTCTGGAATGCGTCCAAGTATGAAGTGGGCAAGTCTCAAGAGTCTTACGACAAGCAATTCTTGAGAGATTGGTTGACTTCCAACAACTTGAACGGCAAGGATGGTGTTTCCATGGATAAGGATATCGCAGAAAAGACCAAAGAAAAATACGTTGAGGCTTACGAAGCTTTGACTGGCAATACCTGGAAAGATTAGATTGATTGTGCTTTTATTAGATAATGAATGCGATTTGATGCTTAGTGCCGAAAGTTCTGTCGCAAATATTGTTCTTCAAATTCAGGTACATGACGCTTTTGAAGCGTTAATTGCTCAAACTCGTCGGTTATGCGTTTTTTGTAGTTCTGAGGAGTGTGTTGCGTTCTTACAGGCGATAATTTTGAATGCATATCTGCTTCCCATTCAATGTTTCTGGTCTTCAAAGGAGAGCGCTTTGGAGAAGTTGATGGGACATTTGATGGATTCTGAAGCAGTGTGTAATATTGATTTTGTTGGGGACACTCCTCCTGGAGCTCACGAGGACCCCTTGGCTTCGCTTTTTGTTGGCGCTCAAAAGACGACGCTGATGATCCACTTTGTCTTCTTTGAAGTTGATACTCAGGTTCCAGCGTCTTTCTTCGCAGAATAATTTCAGAAACTCGCTGTTGTACTTCATGTTCCACCACATGCTTAAACTCTCGCTGATAATTAAGCCTCATTTCTTTCGCTTCCATGTCCATAGCCTTTTTGCGTGATTCAAACTCCATCATGAGTTCTTCTTCAAATTGTCGCTTTTGCAAGTCACACTTCTTTTGTAGCTTAGCGTAATCCTCTTGCAATTCATTCTTTCGGCTTTGGGCTAGTCTTTCAAAACTTCTGAACTTGGCTTCCAAATCCTCCTTTTCACTTGCTATTTTGGTCTCAAGAGTCTTAAGTGAAGACTCCTTCTTTTTGAGCTCTTCGTGCTTAATAAGAAGCTGTTTTTGGAGTTCGTTTAGGGTAGCATTTGCAACCTTTAGATCCATTTCCTTCCTGAACATTTTTACGGCCAAAATTTCAAGCATATCATGACAAGTGGGACGCATATCAGGGTCAACAGTGATACAGTCTTTGATAATCTTACGAAGCTGTTGAGAATATATGGAAGAGAGTTCGGGTATAACGCCTTTTTTGATCTTTGCTTGTAATTGTAGATGAGTGCTGGCTCGAAATGGGGGATGTAGGTTGCATAACTCATAAAGTACACATCCAAGAGACCAAATGTCGCATACAGGGGAATACGGATTGTCCATTAGCACTTCAGGTGACATGTAGTATGGAGTCCCAACATAAGTTTTTGCAAAGTCGTTTTGGGATGTGAGCATTTTGGCAAGCCCAAAGTCTCCCAACTTTATTGTTTTACCTGAGTCAAGCATAAAGATATTATCTGGCTTGATATCGCGATGTATAATGACAGTTTCAGAGTCTACCTGAGGTTCTGCAGAATTGTCTGAGCCTCGAAAAAGGTCTACCTTCTTAGCGTCGATTCCGTAGTGACAGCGATGTAAAGCAAGGAGAGTCAGGATCATTACCTCCCATATGAAGCCCTCAGGCACATTTTCGCCGTTTCTTTTGAATGTTGATATGACTTTCGCTAAGTCTCCTCCATCACAGTACTCCTGGTAAATATGAATAACTTTCTCTTCCGGCAAATGATCATGATGATAGTATTTTACAACATTAGGGTGGTTGAGCTCACGAAGAATCCGAAGCTCAGAAATGATATGGTTCCTTTCTTGGATGCTCATGGAGGTGTATTCTATTTCTTTTCTAACGAGGATTTCGTCGGTTTCCTTCAGGCGTACTTTACGAACCGTCCCAAAGGAGCCCTTCCCAATGACCTCTAGAGCGATGTATTTATCAGCAGCCGTGGCCATCGTAGACCAATTGGTATGGTTTATCTTCAAAGAGGGCCCGTTGAAGGTGTAATTGTTGTTTGCAATGCTGCTAAATCAGGAAGGCACGTACAGACCAGTATACAGGGCAACGGCTAGCGTACGACGAGACCAGTATGCGCATAATGTAGAATGTGAGTAGAAGCGACATGCTTGTAGACGGAAAGAAAAGCATTGCTGCGAAGTTGAGACCTCTTTGGGTCTACAACCTCGCATGATAACAAGAGCAGCCGGAGGGTATCTTAACATGTGGACCTAGACCTTTAATGCTTTTTTGAGATTTGGCTCTCAAATGGCTCTCAAAAGCATGGGAGAATCTCTTGCTTCTGCAATCCCCCGCCCATGACTGATAGTAAGTACAAGTAGCTCCGCTGATAATCACGGAAAACTTCTAGTGGAGATCACATATGTTTAATGAAGGCGGACCCTGAGTTTAAGCAAACGTAAGAAGCTGTGAGTCTTATACGGATGATACAGCCACTCATTCTCAAGAAAGAATCGTCCTCGTCATGAGCCTCGTTTTGACCATCGCCAGAGGGCAGTCGAATTCGTCAATGGCATGTCCCATTACGGGCAGTGAGTTATTCTGCCAAGATCGAACAATACTGTGCCTGAGGCTGATGACGCATGTAATATATCGTTTGTGAACGCCCATCAAGTTTTGGCACCCTCGCGGTTCTCGCATAATTTACCATCACTCAAGATACCCCATCTTCGGCAAATACAACGGCATTCGCCTTTTTGCCAAGAAAGCATAACCTCTGTGGTGAAAGATGAGGTACCGCTAACTTCCATTTGATAGGACCAGAGTCACTTACGATCGGCATTAGGCTATGGGCTTAATCAAGTCAAGGTAAACGATGGGTAGGTTGAGGAAGAGGTATAAATAGTGGGGCTCTCATCAGACGATGTAATTAAAATACCAGTGAAATATTTCAAAGAATGAGATTAACTGCCCTTCTTTGTGTTGCTTCCTCTGCTTTCGCTGCCCCAACTTCCTTTTTGTGGGAGGGCTCTTCCAACACTTCTTCTGTAAAGGTGGAAACTACCTGGACTGAGAACTGGAAGACCACCTTCGAAATCCACGACTCATGCTCTCCGGTGGAAGCCAACCAATTGAGACAGGCATTTGAAGAAACTGAGCTTTTAGCTTACCACGCTAAACTCCATACTCTTCGCAATGGTAACTCATCCGAGTTCTACAGAAAGTACTTTGGTAATGCTCCCATTGGTGAAGTAGTTGGCAATTTCGAAGGAGTGGTTTCCGCAAACACCACTGGAATCTTGTTCCGCTGTGATGATCCAGATGACAAGTGTAGTCAAGACGGCTGGGCAGGTTACTGGAGAGGTGCCAACCACAGTGATGAGACCAACATTTGCCCTCTTTCATACAAGAGCAGATTGTGGTTGTCCCAGTTATGTTCTCAGAATTTCACTGTCGCTGAGTCTAAGAATTCCTTGATCTTTGCTGCTGACTTACTCCATAGATTGTGGCACACTGACAAGTTGGGTCAGAGGGTCATTGGCCACTATGCTGATACCTATGAGGAGTGTTTGGAGTTGGCCAAGAAGAACGAATCCCTTGCTGTTCGTAACTCGGCTACATTGAGATTGTACGCCTTGGACGTCTACGCCTACGACATCGCTGTACCAGGCAAGGGATGCACAAAGCCTGACAAGGAGACCAAGCCTGACAAGGAAAGCAAATCGGCGTCCAATACTAGCCTGACTCAAAAGGCGACTGCCACTGCTAACGACAAGTCATGCCACACCCATGCCGACGGTGAGGTACACTGCGAATAGACATACCCTCTTTAAAAGATTTTCGACTTTCTTACGTACTATTTCTTATTCTCGGAGCAAATAAACAATTTTTTTAATTAGTAAACGTAGCCAAAATGCATCTATTATTCTACCGGTCTATTTGCGACGAAACAAGGACCGGTTAAATGTATTCACGTAAGACGCTTGATGATTGCAGAGTGTTCTGGGTACACCTGCAAAAGTTCCTCTTCACTGAACAATTGGAATTCACGGAAGTCAAATCCAGGAGACACCATACAGCTTACAAGAGCCCAGCCTTTCTCTACTGTCGAGCCAAATATGACATTACGAGGCACCTCAAACTGAAGCACTTCCCCGGCATCCGGATTTCTTCCCAACTTGACTGCCTTGTACTCTCCGTTCGGGTAGATGCAGTGGACGGTTAGTGGCTCTCCGTCGTGAAAATACCAAACCTCTTCTGAACAAAGCCGATGGAACCTGGAAGGGTTCTTGTCCTCTAGCAAAAAATGAATGTTGGTGAACAATGGCACATCAAGGCCTATTTCCGAGATAATGGTCTTCTTTGATCTACCTGTCTCAGCGTAGAACCCTCCTTCAGGATGTGGTTGTAACGTCAAAGTCTGTATCCATTTATCTCTCATTGTGAGAATTATGAAATATTAAACAACGCAGATATCTTTCGATTATTTCGCGTTGGATCAAATTGGCTCGTGGAGGGAGGAGAATATTCAATGAAATCTTAATATATGGACTTCACGGTATCTCGTGAAAAGAACACGGGTTTTTAGACAATGAAATCGATCAAAAACGGAAATGTCTCACCTGAGACAATTCTATCTTTGACCTGCAGCACCATGACGAGCTAGTTTGCGGTCTATTTATGCTTCATCAAGAACTTTGAAGGGATTTGCAGTCCAAGACCTTATCGGCTTCAATACACAATTGGATTTAGTGCATTGTTCCGTCAAAATTTCAATTTTAGAGTTTTTAAAAAGTGTGGCTCGCCTATGTATCCAGTGGCCTGAAAATAACTCTGCACTCGATGCACATCCCATGTACTATTGTACCTTACTAGAGCCACATTAAACAATTTTCAGAAAATAAACGTGATGATTCTTGTATCAGAATTAATATTTAAAATGCATCACCTCTTCTCATCCTGAGTTATACTCACATATAATCATCATGACGATAAAGCAAAAATCAAACTTCATTATAATTGTTGCAGACGACTTGGGCTTCACCGACTTAAGCGCATTCGGAGGAGAAATTGACACTCCAAATTTGCATAAATTGGCGCTCAATGGTCTCAGATTCACCGACTTTCACACGGCTTCGGCATGTTCACCAACTCGGTCAATGCTTCTCTCAGGCACTGACAACCATATCGCAGGGTTGGGGCAGATGGCAGAATTTGCAAGAAACCATCCTGATATCTTCGGAGGGAAGCCGGGCTACGAGGGCTACTTGAATTATAGAGTTGCCGCCTTGTCTGAGATTTTAGAGGATTCTGGCTACTACACTTTTCAAAGCGGGAAGTGGCATTTGGGGCTTACTCCTGAATATTGGCCCTCCAAGAGAGGGTTCCAGAAGACGTTCACCTTGTTGGCTGGTGCCGGCAACCACTACAAGTACTTTCCAATTGACTCAGAGAATGGCGGTCCTGCCAAATTTATGGCCCCATTATTCCAGGAGAACGGTGAAAGTATTGACCCTTACACACTTCCCGAGAACTACTACAGCAGTGATTACTTCACAGATAGATTTTTAGACTTTTTAGGCGATGACGAGCAGAGGAAACAACGCCCGTTCTTTGGTTTTTTGACGTACACGGCACCTCACTGGCCATTCCAGGCGCCAGAGGATTTGATAGCAAAATATAAAGGAAAATATGACGGGGGTCCAGAGGTTTTGAGGAGAGAGCGCTTAGACAGAGCCTTAAAATTGGGAATTATCCCAGACGGAATTGTTCCTCATGAGGTCGTCACTCAAAGGGATAAAGCCTGGAAAGACTTGACCGAGCACGAAAGAAAGGTCGAGAGCCGAATCATGGAGACTTACGCCGCTATGGTCGATTCATTGGACCAGAACATTGGACGGGTCGTAGAAAGGCTAGAAAAGACCGGAGAGCTCGACAACACTTTTATTCTTTTCATGTCTGACAACGGTGCCGAGGGAATGATGATGGAGGCTCTTCCTCTCCAAAACCAGAACTTTCAACGAAATATAGAGAAGCACTACAACAACCAATATGATAATATCGGCAAGAAAACTTCCTTCGTCTGGTATTCCGATCAATGGGCCCAGGCGGCAACTGCACCAGCATACATGTACAAAATGTGGGCAAGTGAAGGAGGCATCCGTTGTCCCTTGATAATCCACCATCCAAACGCAATTCCACAACAAAACAGGGGAAATATCAAACATGGATTTGCAACAGTGATGGATATCCTTCCTACAGTATTGGACTTGGCAGAAATAGAACATCCAGGAACGCAGTTCCGAGGTAGACAAGTTGTGAAGCCAAGAGGTCTTTCCTGGAAAAGCTATATCAAAGGCGAAGCTGACTTTGCCCACGATGAGAATTCGGTGACAGGTTGGGAGCTTTTCGCACAACAAGCCATCAGGAAGGGCAAATGGAAGGCATTATACATCCCCAAGCCTATGGGACCTGAAAAGTGGCAGTTGTTCGATTTAAAGGCTGATCCTGGTGAGACAAAGGACTTGGCTGAAAGCGAGCCCGACATCCTTGCAGAATTACTTGACCATTGGAGTCAGTATGAGGCAGAAACAGGTTTAGTCAAATTCGGTGCTGAACTTTACCACGATAGCACCTATAATCCCCAGGTGTTGTATCAATAAAACGAACATTAGTAGTTCAATAGACCACACTTTGTTATGCCATTTTATTTTTTTCTTTTTTTTGCAACCAATTCGCGGTAGATAATGCATTGTGCTAGCTTAGACCCGTCCACCGCCAGTGTCGCACTATGGTTGGTCGAGAAAAAAACGTATGGTGAATTGCAACAAAAGCTTGAGAGCCTCAACACCAAGAAAGTACAGCATTAGTTCTTCGATGTTCAGTACTGTTGCTCGCAGAGCGGTAGCTCAATCTGCTCAATGTGCTTCTCGTCGCTCATTGGCCACATCGTTGCGCTCATTTCAGGAGCTTAACACCAGGCCAGGCACTCCAGTCACCTCGCAACCGGTCAAACGAAACCTTGGTGCTCCACCAGTGTCACCTGAGGTTAAAGAAGAAGCCAAGAGAATCAATGAGATTCCAGAAGAGCCAACCCCAAAGAAAAAGAAGTTCTCTCTTACTGGGTTCTTGCTCAAGACCATCTTGTTGACCTCTGTTGTGTATGGCGCTACCTTGTTTGCTGCAACCAAGAACGATAAGGTCATGGACTTTGTCATTGACAAGGATTTGCCATACTACGAGGAATTAATTGACTTCATTGAAACCGGTTCCACCGCAGAATTGCAGAGATCTTTGGGTAGAATAAAGCTTCCTTCCAAGGATCAGATTGACCAATTGACCTCCAAAATCGAGAAAGGCAGCGAAACTCTCATTAAGGAGACCAAGAGTAAGCTTTCTAAGAAACCCCACTACACTACTCCCGAGGAACAGTTGCAGAAACCTGTTGAAGTTGAATCAGTGGGTGAAGTTATTGAAAAATTGCCAATGATCAAATTGAAAGACGGTCTTCACGACATTGCCGATGAATCTGTCAAAAGTACTATTCAGTCCTTCAATGATTTGATTGCGTTGGTAGATGCCTCCAACGTTGGCCCCAAGAAGGATGCATTGATCAAAAACATCAACGAAAACGTTCATGCTTTAACCTCCAAATTGATGGCATTGAATACCTCGTTGGAGGACGAGCTTCAAAAGAGACTCAAGAGTACTAAGACCGAATTGCTTTCCGCATACACGCAAAAGGAACTAGAATTGACTCAAAACTTGTTGGACCAATTCAACATCGAAAAGTCTAACTTAGAGAAGAAATATAAAGCTAGAGTTACCCAGGAGGTGGAGGCGGCCAAACAAGCCATCACACAGGCTGCTGTAAACGCCACTACCATGGTGAGAGTCGAGCAAACAAGAAAATTCGAGCAAATGGTCAAGCAAAAGATTGATGATGAGAGGGACGGCAGATTGAAAAACTTAGAAGCCTTGAACAGTAGATTAGAGGACCTCGAAAACTACGCACAAGCCTTAGAGCAACAAGCTGTTGCCGCTAGTAACAGAGGTGTCATTCAACTGGCATTAAACAAGTTAAAGTCACTAATTTTTGCTACAGATGCAAACACTCCCGCAAAATTCTTGACACCATACGTTAAAAAGGTTGACGAAGCAACCGCCAAGAGCGACAACGAAGTATTTCAGCTCGCGTTAAAGGAGTTGGAACCATTACTTTCAAATCAATCCAACCAGTCAATCTTATCTATTCCTCAATTATTGACTGCTTGGGAGCAACTCACGCCCGAGTTGAGATCGGCTTCATTGTTGCCTCCTAATGCTGGTTTGTTGGGACATGTTGCGTCAGTGATATTTTCCAAGTTTTTGTTGCCTGTAAAGGGCAACAAGCCTGATGGGAAAGACATCGAGTCGGTGATCGCTAGAGTTAACCTGAGTTTGGTCCGCGGTCAATTAGACGTTGCTGTGGAGGAAGTCGCCAACTTGAAAGGATGGAGTAGAAAATTGGCAGATGACTGGGTGAGAGAAGCTAGAGTGAGGTTGGAGGCTGAGTACTTGATCAGCTTGATTGATGCTGAGTCGAAGATTATGTAATTAAATAAAATCTCTGAACGAAGTTAGAACACGATCAGTGTGTATGCTATGATTGCAAGAGCTAAAAGTTGAGGCAGTTTGTATGGTGTGCACCCAACGGTAAACAGATAAAAAAAAGTCTCTAGAACAAAATTCCAGTCTCACAACATGTCTTCGTCGGGGAATAGCGGGGCAGTGTACGGTGGCGACGAGATCAATGCCATCGTCCTCGATGCTGGAAGTTACACCACGAGAATTGGATACGCTGGAGACGATTACCCAAAAGTGATTGTGCCTTCATGCTATGCAAAGACTGCCAATAATCTGAAGATCTTTGGCCACGGCATGGAGTATCCTCGTTCCAACCAGGAGATTATTCCAATTATGAAGGAATCCCTTATTCAGGATTGGGATGGAGCTATTGAACAATACCGTCATTATTTTAACGAGTTGTTGAAAGTAGACTATCAAGAACAGCCCATTTTGATCACCGAACCCGTTTGGACCGATAAAGAATATAGACAAAAACTCGTGGAGACTTTTTATGAGCTGTTCAACTTCCCTGCTTTGTATTTAGCCAGGACGCCGACGTGTGTGTCTTTTCAGCAGGGAAGATCAAGCTGTTTGGTGGTCGATATAGGCCATGACAGCGTCAGTGTTACTCCAGTCGTTGACGGCATCTGTCTTCTCAGGAACTCTATGAAGACCCATTATAGTGGCCAATTTTTGAATGACCACATTCATAATATCTTGAAATCAAAGTATCCTGATGTGAACATGGAGTTGAAGTACAGAATCAAAGAGAAAACGCCAACTGTGTACCCTGACGCTGCTAAGTTCACCAAAAGAGAGATTCCTGATAAAATTACTACCTCGTTCGACGACTTCCAAAGAGAGAAGATATATGCTGAGTTCAAGGAACTAATGCTTGAGGTTCCGGAAAAAAAGATGAATTCAAGTAACGCCCAAAATGCTGAATCTATCAAAGAACAGTATGACGATGAGTCTGAAAAAAGACTCTTCGAGCTTCCTTCAGGACAGTCTATCGAAATGGGTATCGATCGTTTCCGTCTTGCTGACACGCTCTTCGATCCAGCTAGTTATCCATTCGAGGATGAGTCTCTTAACGAGAAATACCCTGCTAACAACGGTGAGCTCGATATCAGCAGTCCTTATGATGACTACCGTCCGTTAAAGAGGGCCAGAAAAGCGGGATCCAGCCCATCCACGCCAACCCCTGCACCAGAAAATGGCACGACAACCAAGACTGCCAGAGGATTGAGCCAACTAATAACACATGCAATTTCCTCTATCGACATCGACTTGAGGACTTCTATCGCGCACAACATTATTGTTACGGGAGGTTCCTCATTGATCCCCAGATTGACTGAGAGGCTATACAACGAGCTACTGAACTCTAATCCTGGTCTTAAAATCCGTCTCCATGCTCTTGGTAACGCCAACGAGAGACCCAACCAGGCGTGGATTGGAGGAAGCGTGCTTGCATCGCTTGGAACCTTTCATCAGATGTGGGTTAGCAAAGCCGAATACGAGGAGGCTGGTGTCGACAGGATCCTCACCCAACGTTTCCGTTAAGAAGAAAAAATTGTACTATACGACATACATATATATATATATTATAAAATGAGGACGACTTCGATGTGCTTTGCATTTTGCAACTTTACGCAATTGTGCAGGTAAATTTAGTGAGGCACCAACAGATTCGATAATCAAACAAGTGGCCATTTCTAAAGAAAGATGATTACTCCTATCAGCTTGTACCCACCTCAGCCGAATACCACACGTGCTGCAAGCACCTTCATTTCTTACGATTTCAACAATGATAGGATTGCATACGCGTCTGGAAGATCCATCATCGTTCGCTCATTAAGCGAAGAAATTGCTCCTATCCAATTCACTAAGCATACATATCCAACTACTGTGGCCACATTTAGCCCTTCAGGCAACTATATTGCTTCTGGAGATGAGTCAGGCAATGTGAAAATCTGGGATTCCTCTGTCTTTGGCAAAGAAGGCGGTCTGTTTGAGCAGCCCGTAGTCAAGGCTGAGTATCAGATTCTCAGTGGCCCAATTAAGTCCATTGCGTGGGACGGAGACAATCAAAGAGTTATTGCTGTCGGACAAGGTAAAGATCAGTTTGGGCATTGCTTCACGTGGGACTCTGGTAACTCTGTAGGCGAGATCCAAGGCCATGCGGAAACCATCAATGCGGTCGACATCAAAAAGCAAAGGCCCTACAGGGCTGCCACCGTAAGTGATGATAAAGCGTTGGTTTTCTTCAATGGTCCTCCTTTTAAGTTTGATAAGAGTTGTCGTTGTAATCACAGCAACACCATCAGAGATGTCAAGTTCAGCCCCGATGGTCAATGGCTAGTAAGTGTGGGCTCAGACAGAACAATTGTGCTCTACGATGGAAAGACTGGAGAAGTCAAAAAGACCTTGCCACAGGCTCATGAAGGTGGAATTTTTGGGATCTCTTGGTTTGCAAATTCATCTGGTTTTGTTACTGCTTCCGCTGATAACACTCTCAAGTGTTGGAGTCCCGAGCTCGAGCATAAGAACACTTACACAATTGAGTCTCCCTCAACTGTTTCCAACCAGCAAGTTGGTGTTGTAGTGACGAAGGATTATGTTGTTTCCCTCTCTTTGAACGGAAACTTGAACTTCTTTGCTCACACTGGAGGGTCTCCTCAGAAAGTTTGGTACGGTCACCAAAAGCTGTTGTCAGCCGTTTCCGCTGATGGCAAATTTGTGTACACAGGCGACGCTGATGGTTTGCTAGTCAAATGGAAGATTGATGGTGCCAAATTGGAAATCGTTCCCGAATTACTTGGATCTAGAGCGGACCAGCATACAAACTTCATCGCAACTATCACGAAAAGCAACAGCGACATTGTTTCCGCAGGGTGGGACGATAAACTCAAACTTTGGAAAAGTGACGGGACGGTCATTCAAGCTGCCCAGATAGATTCGCAGCCTAAGCAAGTTGCTTCGTACGGCGATAGGTTGTTCGTGATCCAGGAGGGACAATTACTGGTTTATGATGCTAGCAGTCTCGAAGTTCTTGCGAAAACATCCCTCAATTTCAAGGCCACCTACGTGGATGCAATCTCCGAAAGTTCTGTGCTTATCGCAAATCAGACTGCCAACAGGGTGGAGGAGTTCAGTGTGGGAACGTCTTGCAAACTTGAACGTTCATACCAGGCGTTGAGATCACCACCTTCGTTGATCAAGGTCTCTCCTGATGGGAAGTACGCCGCAGTTGCTGACAGCATGGGCAAGTACACATTGTACAACACTAGCGACAGTTCTGTGGTAACTACGAGGTGGGCATTCCACAACAGCCGTGTTGAGGATGCGGAATGGTCCGAGGACTCTCACTTTTTGCTTAGCGGCGGCCTAGATAGCAGTATCTTTGTCTACTCGGTGGCCCGTCCCATGAAAGTGTTGAAGTATCAATTGGCGCACCAAAACGGTGTTTCAGGTGTCAAGTGGTTAAAATACGACAAAAACATTGGTAGCTTTGTATCTACTGGAAATGACGGTGTGGTGAAGGCGTGGTCGGTCGACTTTGCCGCATACAAGTAAGAGGTTGGGGAGCCCAAACGTGGTCCTTCTGACTTCGCGGCTGCAAAATCGCACCAACTCTTCTCATATACCCCACACATAGATGAGAGGGTCCGCGGAGAACTTAACTCTAGAATTGTGTAAAGAAAGATAGATAATGATTAAGAGAACTTTTGAGGAAGCTAAGACTTTAAATCATAAAAAATTGGGAAATGAAAGGAAGCAGATGTAGCTCCAATGTACCCATAGCATCATACGTCGCCGTCGGCCAATTTTTGGTCCGCCCTAAAAAATTCGGACTGCTACTACGTGGAACAAGGGAAGCCGCACTCCCAGCAATCACGCGAGGTTCAAGAGAAGCACTGGTAGAATAGCAGATTAACTATGAGCTTCAGATAAGGAGGCAAAATTAATTCGACACAGACTACCGAACTTTTCAAGAACAGAAAGTAAGTAATTTCTCCTTCCAATTGCCCGCTGGGCTGCTCGGGTCGCCCCTAGCCGTATGGATGTGAGATGGTGCATACATCGAGCCAAAAGGCGCCAAATCCTCCATAGTTCCCCGAAGCAAGAGGTAAAGTGAGTAGCGGACCCTAACCTCCAAGACATTAATTTAAAGCGGCCAATTCCCTGGCAAGTCACACTTACCAACATTTTTTACTTTTTCTTTCAATTTTTTTTTTTTTCCGACTACTTTTTTCTTCTTAAGTTCTTATCATGTCCAAATCACTCATTAAGGGAGCCTTGGATATCGATCCTTGGTTGGAACCATACTCCAACCAGCTCATCAGCCGCCAGTTGCAATACCGTCAATGGCTCGAGACATTGGAAAAAACTGAGGGTTCCTTAGCCAAGTTTGCTTCTTCATACGAACGGTATGGCCTTCACGCCAACACGGATACTAAGGAGGTTACCATCACCGAGTACATCCCTGACGTACAGCTGGTATCGCTTGTGGGTGACTTCAACGGCTGGGACGTGGAAAGGCACCAATTGCAAAAGGTGAACGACTTTGGATTATGGAGTCTCACTATTCCTCCAGTGAAGGAGGACTTTGCCGTTCCTCACGATTCAAAGTACAAAATCTCGATGGTGACTCGCACTGGAGAGCGCATTTACCGATTGGATCCTTGGGTCAGAAGAGCAACATTCAACAAGGAAACAACGACTTACGAGGGAAGATTTTGGAATCCTTCTCTGACCTACACTTTCAAACAAAAAAGACCTGAGCTAAACGATGTGGAGGGGTTGAAGGTCTACGAGGCGCACGTTGGTATCTCGTCTCCAGAGCCTAAGATCGCAAGCTACAAGGAGTTCACCAAGAACACCTTGCCCATTATTCATAAGCTTGGCTATAACACCATCCAATTGATGGCTGTCATGGAGCATGCCTACTACGCCAGTTTCGGTTATCAGGTGACTAACTTCTTCGCCATCTCCTCCAGATACGGTACCCCTGAGGAGCTCAAGGAACTCATTGATGAGGCCCACCGGTTGGGTATCAGAGTTCTTCTTGATGTTGTTCACTCTCATAGCTCCAAAAATGTTGAAGACGGTTTGAATAATTTCAATGGGACCGATCACTACTTATTCCACGGTGGTGCCAAAGGAAACCACGACTTGTGGGATTCGAGATTGTTTAATTACTCCAATTATGAGACATTGCGTTTCTTGTTGTCGAACTTGAAGTTTTACATCGATGTTTACAAGTTTGATGGCTTCCGTTTTGATGGCGTCACCTCTATGTTGTACAAGCATCACGGTTTGAGTTACGGCTTCAGCGGTGATTACAACGAGTACTTCAATTCAGACTTGGTCGATGAAGATGCTATTACCTACCTCATGCTCGGACGTCGCTTGCTTGATGAGATAAAGGATAATGACGGTCCTGCCAACTTCACAACCATTGCCGAGGATGTGAGTGGTATGCCCACATTGTGTTTGCCGATCTCTGCGGGCGGTATTGGATTTGACTACAGATTGTCTATGGCTATCCCGGATATGTGGATCAAGATTTTGAAGCACTTACTGGACGACGAGTGGGACATTGGCAACATTGTTTTTACATTAACTAATAGAAGACACGGAGAGAAGTGTATCGCTTACTGCGAGTCTCACGACCAGGCCTTGGTTGGCGATAAAACGATAGCATTCTGGCTCATGGATAAGGAAATGTACACTAACATGTCTGTTCTCTCACCGATGACAGAAACTATAAGCAGAGGACTTGCTTTACACAAAATGATTCGTTTGGTTACATTCGCCTTGGGTGGTGAAGGCTACTTAAACTTTGAGGGTAACGAATTCGGCCATCCAGAATGGTTAGACTTCCCTAGAGAGGGTAATAATGATTCTTATCATTACGCGAGACGTCAATTCAACTTGATTAACGACGATCTTTTGCGTTACAAATTCTTATTTCATTTCGATTCTGCCATGCTCAAGCTTGACACCGAATACGGTGTCTTGTTGACCCCTCAGGCTTATGTGTCTTTGAAACATGAAATTGATAAAGTTTTGGTCTTCGAAAGAAATGGCCTCCTATTCATTTTCAACTTCCACCCAACTCAATCCTACCCCGACTACAAAGTTGGCGTAGAAGCTGCTGGGGACTATCAAATTGTGCTTGACTCGGATGCTGAGGAATTCGGGGGTTTTGGGAGAATCAAAGACACAAACGAAAAAGGAGAAAAACTCAACTTCGTAACTCTGCCAGAGCAGTGGAACAATAGATCTAACGCTTTATTCATCTATATCCCTTCTAGAACTGCCATAGTGTTACAATTGAAGAACAAAATTAGGGCGTGAGATATGTCTTAAGCAGCTGGTGGAACAAAATCCAGGTGAGTATGACTGAATTGCACCATTTGTCTTGTAAAGGCACGAAGGTGGTTCATCGCTGTTTCATCTTCTTTGTCTATATTTCTCGAAGCCGCTCTTAACGCGTGAATAGTAACAGGCCATATGCTGGAATTTGGGTAGCTTTGTAGTATGCCCACAAGATCTTTGGACAACTTCAGACGAAAATCCGAAGGAAACTTCACCACCTGATCTTCAACAAGAAAAGTATCTTTGACTCTTAATTTTTGGGACAACTTGACGAAGTGACAGATTTTTGCTAATTTATAATTGAGCCCAACAATAGCGGTTGCCTCGTCCTTAAAAAGAATAAGTGGAAAAACTCTTGCTCTAGATGCTGGACGAGAAACGCTGGGCTTTAATGAAACAGGAAGGTTACGATCAATATCTTCAAGTTTTTGATTGAGCTCCATCCATTTGTAAAATTCTCTATTAGATGTGAAATCATCTTCTGTGATCACATCATAAGAGTTGGTAAACTCATTAATGCTGCTGAGAGTCAAAAGCACTTTGTACTGCCACCAAAAAGTGCTTTGGCCCGTCAATAAAGAACTCGAGAGAAATGCTTCAACATCTTTTGCAGATCTTGCAGGCTCATCCAGATGGGAATTCAGATCGTTGAATGACTCAAAGTACATTGGATCCATCGCTTTCCATGTTTTCTCTAACGAGTACATATTTGGCAACTCAAGCTTCAATGACAAGATCAAATCGCAGACGAACATTGCCCAGAAACACGTATGATAGAATGGCGAGTTAGCAAGAAGACTCTCAGATCGATTTCTTCTGGACATGATCGATGTAAGAATACTCGCTGCACCTTTCACATAAGTGCTGTCAATTGCAACAAAAAAGAGCTCGTAGATACATAATAAGATTGTTGACATAAGACAACGAGCAAGTATACCATTGTTTTCATCTTCAGCATCGGGACGACTTAGATGATGTCTGATAGTTCCTACCGTCTTTTGGTAGTATTTAAGTGGATACGAAGGATCAATAGCGTCAGGATTGATCCTCAGAAGAATCAACGAGCTTAAGCAAAAAATGGCATTAAGGATCATCTTGGTATCTTCGTATAACGCTAGCTCGGAAACAAGCTTCTGGAAGCTTTCCTGGGGTAGGAAGGAGTCGATGCTTTTGGAAATGACATGAACGAATAAGTCGAAAAGCTTGCTCTCCAACTCATCTTCAAGAACATCTTGATACACTGCTCCTATAGGTGATCTTGGAGAGGCGATCTTCAAAGCATCAGCAAATTCAGCATACAAAGCATCCAAAGAATATTCAGCCAATGTAGTTTCCTGCTTTTTCCTTGCAAACTGCAACTCTAAAGCTTCGTGGCTGATCTTGTTGATCTTTGGCTTCAGATTCTTCTTCACCCGCAGCGGCTTGAAAGTTGTCCTCAGCTCCTTCGACGGGAGTGTCGGCAGAATTTCCGCAGACGAGTCGTTCGGTCTGCTGAACGCTGCCGGCAGCGGAATCAATGGTTGCAAGGGAGCATTGTTGTGAAGGCGGTTTAAAAGCGCTGGTGCTCTAGCAAATCTGCCATCTTCCAGACCAACCACCTGGTTCAGTGGAGGTTGATTAGCAAGATATAGGGGCTGTGCGGACTGCAATGGGGTGTAGAAGCTTCCGGGGTACGGCTGAGGCTGTCTTTGGTTTAGAGGGACCGTATAGATCATTTGGCCGGAGATCCGAGGATCTTGTGCTGACGGCAGGGGCTGGGCAAGAAGCTGTGCAGAAGCCTGATACTCACGAGATCTCTTCTCTGAACTAATTGGATTGACCACAATGGAGGGGATCTGTTGTGGAAGGGTATGTTGGTAAGGAAAAGGCTGATCCAACGACAGCTGGTGACTGTGGTGGGGAGGAGGACCACCTGGGTTGAATTGGGACATATTCTCAAGAGGATGAAAGAGTGTTTTTAAAACTCCACTGGAGAAGGAAGTGTAGAAAGAAACTGTGAGTAATTCTTGGACGATGGGAGCGCTAACTTATAAACAATGTTTACTGCCAGGCGAAAAATCGAGGGCGTTAAACTATAACCGCGCAGGTGGAATAACTGCAACTCGGTTAACGGTCTGGTGCCTTCGACATTTTTACTGGTCTCGCGAACAAGAAAGAAATCTAGAGTCATGGAAGTGGCACAATACTCGATTATTAAGGTTCCACTTAACTTACAGATTTTATTGTATTAGTGAATCACCAGATTCTGTTTCGGGCGATCCGCGAGATCCAACGTTGCGCTTGTATGGTGCTCACCGCTAACCTCCACAACAAGAAATAGTTTACGCTGCAATTGACACGGTGGGCTTGTGGTCATGAGGCATGGCTATTTTCATTGTGATTTATGCCGCTTTTCATAAGCAGCTATTCTCTTCACGTCTCCTCTTAGCGCATACCCGAGCCGCAACAGCCCACAACCTACGATTTAACTAACTACAGGTTTAGGCGAGCCTCAAGTTGTTGGAATCGCCTTTTCTTTGCACATGGCAGATAAAGAATTAACCGTGTTTGTGGTTGACTTGCACCCCGCAGCGGCATCTTCTCATGATTACTTGTACGAAGTTTTATCAGGGAAGCTTTTGAAGGGTCTCAAGACGGACTATGTATCGGTGGTAGGCTACCATTCCCCACTTACGAAACATGAGCTTGCAGAGAAGAAGGTATTTCCTGGGGTTAACGTGTTACTGAATTTCGAGACGCCGAGCTACGAGCAGCTTGTTAGGATCAGGAAAGAATTGCGGGTCAATGACAGCTGGGAGTCTTCACAAAGCGATAGCTTTCAATCTTTTATATTTTCCCTCAGCTTGCTCGAAGACACGAAAACAAAAGCCTTCACTCGTAACATTGTGGTGCTTACGTCACATGAGTCTCCATTGAGTTCACTCACAGAGCAAAAAGCAGATGGTATTCCCAACATTCTAAAGAACCTACGTGTGAACATGATCGTGGTGGTAGACGGTCTCGAGGAATCTTCTGAGACATACTCGCAATGGGCGCTTTTGAAACCAAGTTTTGCAGAGTTCATTATTATGTCATCAAAGCAGGCCCGCTACACCGCTCAAAATGTACCTCCAGCCAAAAAAGTAAGACCTTTGCCAATATACAGAGGAGAGCTACGATTTGGATCTGACTTCTTTGCTGTAATCGAGGACAGTTCATACGCTTGTGAGGCCGACGACTTGGCATTATCATGGCCCGTAGAGGTATATCCTGCTGCCAAGAAAGATGTGTCATCTATCTCATTTCATGACTACATTCTTGAGGATGGCAGACCCATACGTTTGGAGAGGAAATCGTCACATTACGTCTGGTCGAAAAATGAGGAGTATCAACGACCAGAGTACCCTGATGAGGAAGATGTGGACACAAAAAAGTTTCACAAAGTTGAGGTTGAATCTAAGGATTTTACTCCTGGGTTCAAGTTCTCAAATTTTGATCTCATTGCTCTTGATGATGACTTAACTGAATCAGCCAGACTTAAAATCTTTAGTGCCTTTGACATTTTGGGATTCATCAAATCCGAAAGTATACCTCCGGCCTACCTTACTAGTGAAACCTTCTTCGTTGTCCCAGAGAAGGCTGCCACACTAAGAGCGAACCTCAGTCATACCATTTTGGCTAAGGCTCTCTTGGAGACGGAATCGGCTGCATTAGCACGTTTTGTCAGAAAACAAGCGAAGGAAGTCGAATTAGGTGTTTTAATTCCAATCAAGATTAAGGATGGTACAAAGAACTCCTTTAATTATCTTCTTGTGAGGTTACCGTTTAGAGAAGATGAGAATATAGGCAACTTCCCAAGTTTAAAAGAACATAAACTGGATAAAATTGTGCCAAAGTTGATGGAGCAGTTCATCGAAAGCAAAACTTTCACTGAACAAGAAACGAAGGATTCACAATCTCTCCATAATCATCGAGTCACCATGAGGACTTCTCAGTCGTCCAAGTTACCATTGCCGAACACATCAAAAGAAATTTTTTCTACATCATCCACGAGTCAAGTCCGCCTTTTGAACTATGTGAGAAAAATCATAATCAGGTCATTGGATGAGGATGACCTAGATAAATTCCTACAACAGAAGAGCCTAATTTCAAACGTTCTCAAGAGTGATCTGTTTGCTTCAAATTTCTTCAATTTGCGGAACTGCTTAAGCTATAGTGCCAGTTCGGCCTCATTTGTGGATTTGTCTCGCCGTGCTAAGGACACATCAAGAGGTCTAGTTGACGAGCTCGATATAAAGTATGTAAGGAAGGAGGATCTCAAGAAGAAGAAGCCAAGAAAAGGAGGTGATACATTTGATACAAAAGGTTATTATGGAGCTGATGAGGGAGAATACGATGCTGTTCCTGACTTCGGGTTTTAACTCTTAGTATTTACAATTTGAAAAGTTGATTGCGCAAATCGAATTCTCTATCTTTCGCTGTTCTTTTACGGTTCGACGACGTTGCTGTGCCATCGTCACCCAACCTTGCAACCATTCTGGTGTACACGCCAGTCTCTTTGACGCGATTCTTCTCTTTCTTCATGATCTGCTTTAATTCAGAATCCTCAATTTCGAGAATGGCCTCCTTGTCAAATAAACCCTTGAATCTTCCATCGCGGGCCTGCCTCCAGGTGTCAACCCAGAAATTCGCCATTCCAATCTCATCAAAGCTTCCATCTTTCTTGACCTTTCTCCTCTTGAGAGCTATATTGTAGAGCAACTCGTGGATGTCATTTGTGGGATGATCCATGTAGGTCCTATACATTTTACCTGTTGAATTTTGAAGATTGAGAACATAAAGGAGATAATCAGCTAAAATTATTGGATCAACAAATGAAGTATGAACACATCCAACGAGGGCTAGCGAAAGCATTGTTTCATTATCCCTCACAGTAGGTAGAAAAACTCCGGGAGTATCGTAAACGAGAATGTCAGGATCCTCACTCAAACGTATGACTTCACTTGTATTTCTGGTAACACCGGGCTGACCGCCAGTCCTGGCAACCTTCTTTTTCTTCGACGAAACACTTTTAGGTAGTTGCGAGACGTATCCCACGGAACGGAGAGTATTGACCAAAGTAGACTTGCCCACGTTTGGCATACCGATGATCATTGTCCGAAGTCCGAGTGGAGGCGGCGGGTACATTGTTTCGTATTTCTCCTTAAGAAGCTTAAGTATCGATCTCGCATCTTTGTTACTCCTGGCATCCACAAAGAGAAATTTCTCATCACCATGCCACCTCTTTTGTAGATCTGGTTTCAAGACTGAAAGATCTTTCTTGGAGTAGAGAACTATCTTCTCTTTTCTCGCTAGCACCTTATCAAACAACACATTAGTTGTGGAGATAGGTGCTCTGGAGTCTCTCACCTCAAGCACTAGGTCAACTTGCGGGGCTAAATAGCTAAACCGCGTGAGAGCTTTCTGATGATGTCCTTTGAAGTTTGAAAGTATTAGTCTATAATCCGGAAAGACTCTTCTGGGTACAAATGACATAGATGTGGATGATGGAATGGGGTGCTAGTCTTTAGTGTATGTATCGCGATGATCAACCTACATATCTAGGAACCGATTTTCAATCACACACCTAGAATGCCTCTAATCACATTCACGGGCCTCCCCTGCTCAGGGAAATCAAAATGGGCCAAAGAACTCGTTAGCGAACTCGAAAAGAGAATTGAGGCTGCCAAGGAGTCAAACGCTCCAGGTCACAACTATAACATTGTATACCACTCAGATGAGAGCATCGGTGTAAATCCTGAATCTTATAAAGAGTCTGCCACCGAGAAAAGTGCGAGAGGAGCACAGATGTCTGCAGTCAAAAGAGACCTATCGAGATCGACCTTTGTTATTCTCAATTCTCTTTCTTACATCAAAGGTTTCCGCTACCAGCTCTTCTGCGAGGCCAAGGGCGTTGTCACACCTCACTGCGTTATTCACGTCGTGAGTTCTTTGGACAAATGCCTTGAAAGAAACAAGGAGAGTGGTAACAAATGGAGTCCGGAGTTAATTGAGCAACTTCAAATGAGGTACGAGGAACCTCGAGAAGACGCAAGGTGGGATTCTCCATTATTCACTTTGGTAACAGACTACGAGAATGAGACATTGCCAGTGGACGAAATTTGGGATGCTCTTGTCCTAAAGCGTCCACCTCCTCCCAATGCTGCTACATTGGTTAAGCCTACTTCCAGCAATGACTTCCTTCAGCAGTTAGATACACTCACCCAAAATGTCATTACCAAGATCTTGCAGCATCAGCAACTATCCTTGGGCGGCCAAGTGGTCATTTCAAAAGATTTACTCATCGATCTTCCTGTGAATAAAGTGAGCATTGCTCAGCTTCAGAGAATCAGAAGAACGTTTATCTCTTTGAATCGAATGCGTCAGATCGAACCTGATCGGATTACTCCATTATTTGTTGACTACGTCAATTCATCCTTCGATAACGAATAAATCTCTATGGTTTGCAAACTTTAATAGAACCTAGCTCCCAAAACTCTAATCAACGTTTTCTTTCGTTCATCCACTTAAAATGCACATCGCCATCAGCATCGTACAACTTCTTCTTCGCACCCTTCTTCATTAGTTCTTTTGTCGTCTCTAGTCTATCTTCAACTTCCTTGAGTTTCCTCTCTCTCTCCATTCTCTCCTTTAAAAGCTTGTAGTCTGCTAGCTTTTGCTTGTCGAGTTTTTCTTTGTCATCAAACTCTATCTCCTTCATGATACGCTCGCTCGTTTCGAGCTGATTTAACCTGAGTCTGTTCTCTCTTCTTTCTAGCATGCTCTCATCCGTATCAAAGAACTTTTCGGCTTTGAACAGTTCAAGGCTCTCTTCATTATCAACAAAGACTGTATGTTTCCCGCCAGCTTTGAAGCCTAGCTTGTTTTTCAACTTCTCGATCTTCTGACTTTCATTTAATCGCATTGTTCTTACATAGTTTAAGTCTTGAGATTTGAGAAGCTTCACTTGTTGGGTGGAAAGAGACTCACCTTCCCTTTCAGTGATGAGAATGCCCTCATCGTCTGTTCTTTTTCTTGTCATAGCATGGTAATACTCATCAGGATTGTATTGTGTAGCTTTTTGTCTAAGAGCCTTGAGCGCAGCTTGTTTCTTGTGGTAGTCTGCAGCTCTTAGCCGATAGTCCTTCTTTTTTTCTAGAAGGCCATACTTTGCCCTATCCAGAGTCTGCGAACGTTCTCTATGCTGCTTTTTCTGAACATTGTGCACTAACTTAGCCATCGCTGTGGAAGTTACTTAATTAGATTCACTGTGAAACAACCTCATCGCATTAATGTAGAATCGGAGATATGCAGGGCGCTGATAAGAGGGTACTTTTTTGAAGTCATCAACTTCAAATGTTTGACAAATTTTGAAATTTGACTCATATTAAATCGATTATTTTAACTGATTCCCATTTTGCAGTTGCTAATGTGATCGACTTTGAGTATAAAGTCTTTGTACAAGTTTTTGAGTAGAAGTGATACGGGATACCACAATATCAGATCGATGTGAAATTCTGCAGTGAAACCTAGCCAAAGCTGTATATTAGCTCATTCTTTACTATGTCATAGCCTTTCCAAGCATTATATGGGGCTCTATGGTTCCCTTGTGTTCCAACACTAGTACTCAGTTCGCCTGCAAAATTTGATAGGTCGATTGCCGCAGTGCAAAAGATCTGAAAATTTCTTGACAGCCGACTTATATCTGACAAAATATAATTATTTCTATTTATAATGTTCAATCTTCCCTGTTCAAACCTCTTCAAGTATGTATTGATGGTCGGCTGCAAACCTTGGTTTACTGCACACACGACTTTCATACTCAAGATATTCTTGGATTTTCACCGAGCCATATAACGTGGAGATCGAATGTTGAAGCTCAATACTCATGTAAAAGGAATTGTCCGCCATGTTGCCAAGACGCCTCTTCCGTCGACTCTTCTACTATCAAGACGACTATCAGACAAACTCGTCGAGAAACGGCCTACTGATGAAAAAGCTGAGAATTCAACAGAGGATATCAATGTGCCTTGGTACTTGAGGGAAGATGTGGCTTCGCCGTTGCTGGAGACACAGAAAGTTGAGCTCCCTGAAATTCCAACGAATGCTCCTCAAGAAGTTTCCACGTTCTGTGATCTTTTGGCCAATAAGTATGGTATGACGGACATTCATCTCTTTGACATGACCACACTTGATGACAGCCACGAATTCAGGGCGACAAACAAAAGCGTTGACTACATTTTGATCTGCTCAGGTAAATCTGAGAAGCATAACTTTAAGGCTGCGACTGAATTTCGCCACTACCTTAAGCACACATATGATTACTTCCCTCTAATGGAAGGAATGGTCAGTGGAGCCATGTCACCTATAATGCGGAGGAGGCTCCTCAGAAGGGCATCCAGAGGGCCCCCTGCAACAGCAAACGACTATGGCAAATCTGCAAACTCGTGGATAATGTGCCATCATGAAAATATTGACATCCATATGATGACGAAAGAGAGAAGAGAAGAATTGAACCTCGAGTCCCTTTGGTGCAAGCCTGAAGATGCTGAGAAGTATGCACCTAAGGAAAGCGCTCCTCAATTATCAGATCACATCTTCAGTGGAATAAGGCGATTGCATACTTCTGCAAAAACTTTGTACTCGAGTCTGGAGACTTTGGAAACGCATTTATACCAATTGCACTCCCTTAGTCCGGACAGTACGGATGCTGAACTAGAGCAACGTCTTGTTGCATTCAACAAAGCATGTGAGAATCCCAATTTTCGTGATTATAGTTTGAGGTTTCAAATGTACAAAACGCTTCATTTGATACGTCCGGCCATCGTCACATTCGAGAAATGCGAGGAAGTGTTACTTAGCAAGTACGCTTCTATTGACTTGGCTCTTGATGATTCCCTTGATTATGCATCGGAGAAAGCCAAGGATGTGTCCGAATACATGAAGCTCCTACTCGATTCTCCAGATGTCAACGAAGCGAGTTTCGAGAAGCATCACGCTGACCTCAGATTTCAAAAGCTCTCTACTTTTATTCGTACTCTTTACAGCTTTTCAAACGAACGCTTCTCCATGATCACCAACCCCGATTTCATTCCCCTTCTTTGGAGACTAGCATACGACGAGAACAAAGAACCCGTGACTCCCAAGATGGTGGACGGCATCATTCACCATGGAGACGAAATGATTATTAGAGAACCAGGTCCCTCGATTAGCATTGCGTCCAAAAGAGCTAGAGACGTTTTAAGCCTCGTGAATTATCTCACGGAGAAGATTGAGGCTGGGCATGAGCTTACCGCACCTGTCCAAGAACTCATTCTATTCACTTATGGCAATGCCGGTAAATGGGAAATCTTTTGGGAAGAGTGGAATAAGATTTGTTTTTCAAGAGTATCACCATCGGACGAAGTCGTCCTTCAGTCATGGCTAAGACTAATGGTTTTCCTAAGTCTCGTCAATAATCGTGCTCAGATCCTATTTTTCTTCAATCGCTACTGGGATAACGGCTCAGAAGTAGGAGGAACTGTTATGCAATCGCTTCGTGCAAACAAGGAGAAATTTCAGTCTGATAACGAGAAGGATGCTTTTAAAAGAGCTGCCAGTTCAATGTTAGAGAGTTTAGGCAAGAACAAATTCGAAGGTATTCAGACATATATAGCAGAGCTCTGAGGATCAATCATGTACATACGCTATTTTGCAACCATCGCGTGTAGGCAGCACCAGTTCTCACAGCGCGTATCAGGCCGTCGCGTTAAAACATAATTAGCATGTCTTTACAAAATGACCTGTCTTTACAGAATGACCTTCTAAGACAAAAACTACATATAAAAGAATGGGAAAAGGCGTTTGCAAAAGCCAATGGGAGAAATCCTTCAAAGGATGATGTCAAGGCCAACCCAGAGATATATAAAGCTTACAAGAGCTACAACCACTTGAAATCAAAACAGAAGAGAGCCCAAAGCGAGCCTTTAAAACAAAGAGATGACAGAGTGACGAACAAAATACTGGAGAATCATCTAGATGCAATAGACTTTGTTCCACTACCTGTTGAATTAAACGAGGAGTCAAAGGAAAATGCAGATGAGAGCCACCCTCGATCTAACGCGGAGTTGGGGCCGACGCCTCAGGCAAACGGCAAAGTTCTCTCATTATTCGATTTCTTGAGTCCACCAGAGTCATCTCCCTCGAAAAACATTGCTAGCAAAGTCCCTAAAACCCTCAATTCATCTCCATTGAAGGACGGGGCCATATTCAAGACACCTACAAAAGCAGTGAGACGCATTGAGTATTCTGACTTGACTCCAGCGTTTAACAGTCTGACAAAGAAATCACTTACAGCGGCACTACAGCAGGCGCAGTCTCCTCTAAAACATGGTCAAACGTTGCATGTAACTCAGACTCAACGAGTTAACGAAGAGACGCCATTTTACTTGGGCAAAGTCAACAACAAATTTCTGTTTCGTGATGAGCCTGAGCTGCCCTTACAGACAAATTCAGCTAGCAAATCAAAACACACAACTATGCTACCTCAAACTCCAATCAAGTTTGAGCTTGAAAACTCGAAGTTTCTGATATCACCATCCCCAATAAAGCTTGAAAGAATGTCATCGTTGGGGAACAACAGAAAATTGACTGATGTCTTTAACGAAGCTGTCAGCCTTCAGCTCGATGAACTGCTTAAATTAGAAGTTGAACTGGAGCTCATGCTAGAGATGCAAAAGGAAATTGCTGAAGAGGGGGAGAAGCAGGATGATAATATAGGTGCATCTACGTTTGGCAAAAAAAGGAAGAGAATAACACAGAAGAGAACGACAAGGAGGTGGAAGATTAAGCCGAGGGAAGAAGATGGCGAGGTTGAGTCTTTTGAAGGCAAGAATGTTCACGATGAAATCAAAAAGATTAAAGAAAAGGAAATGAGGATGTTGATGGGGCACCATGAGGGGGAGTCAGAGGATGATGACTCAACAGATTGTGATACCCTGGAGCCTGAAGTCGTCACTACCAAACCATCACTACACGCTGGTGAGCTGCTGAAAAAAAGTAGAACATTCAAGCCCATCAGCGGCAACTTTCAAAGACTTAAGATCAATGATCCTCGCTCAAAGAGGTTCAAGCTGAGAATGAGAAGGCGGTGAAATGATCCTTTTTATATACATATACATCACGAAGGCAAGGCGACTATAAGTTCATCACTGTCCACCTTATCAACAGGCTGAACCTTCGAATGCTTGGGGGCATCCGTGACATCTTGCCCTCCATTCGATTTCTCATTTCCCAAATACACTGGTCTGTTCCACCGTTTTCCATCACATTCGTAATCCCACACATTCTTTGCCATGGTGGATTCTTGCTCCAACCTCTCATTGTGTAAATCGTTTTGCAACTCCTGTATTTCCCTGTCATCCTCCCCAGTATCTTCGGTCTCAATGTGCTTCTCTACCATCTTGACTTTCCCGTCCTTAATAACCATTTCCACCACTTTCTTTGTTCTGCCAATTCGTTGTTTTCTCTGTTCCTCGGCTTTTCTGTGTAGCTTTTGCTGCTTTTTGAGTTGCAACGCTCTCTCCACTGGGGAGAGCCACATGCTTGCACTGGATTCGGAGGGCATCTCAAAATCAGCAGCATTATCTATTATTCTGGTTCTTTCGGCACCAGTAGCTTGAAAGTTAAGCAATGTGTTTAGCCTGTTCTGAGCCTCTAGGAGATCTGGGTTGATGTCTTTAGTCTTTTCATAGTGTTCGATCTCTTTAAGCAGCTCCTCGAGTTCCTTCTTCTTCTTAATCTCCTCTTCCTTCATGGCGCTCACCCTCTTTCGCTCAGCGTCTGCCTCGGCCAAGGCTGCCTCCTGCGCCTTCCAAAGGTTCTCACCTGCGGATACTGAGACCTTGATGCCCTTCTTGGCCTTTCCTGTTGCCAGAGATGGTCTCTCCATATGATGGAATTCCTTTTTGTTGTCACTTTGATCCCTTTCTGACCGCAAAATCGTAATTATCTCCTTCTTTTCGTTCGACAGAAGAAGCTCTTTTCCACAGAATGAGCACGGCTGCAAACCTTCTTTTGAGCAGATAATCTTCCCACAATTAAGGCAGTTAGGAGCAACTTCAAAGAGAGGATGCCTGGTAGCCATGCAATTACAAACACGACGAGAGCTTATAGCATTATCTAGGCCGCTGGCGGCACTTTCTACCTCGAGATCATTGAGAGCAGCCTCAATGTCCTTCAAATTGTCGAGATTCTTTTTCTTCCGCTTCTTTGCAGTAGCTTGGGTAGCCTTGCCGGAGGGCTTTGCGTCAGCAAGCTCAGATATGGTGACTGAGTTCTTATTAGCATTGAGCCTGGCGCCTGAATTGCCCCTTTTCTCTTGTCCAGCTCCCCATGCGTTCTTCCCCTTGCTGCCGGAAGGAGCAAGGGCGGCAGCAGCAGAGGGTTTTGCCCGTTCTTCTCTCATTTTTCGGAGTCGTTCTTCATCTTGACGCTTCTTGTCCTCCTCTTCTTTGATCTGCTTGAAGTTTCTGATAATGTCGAAAGTTGCGTCGCTGGGCCCTAGAATATCGAGAAAATGAGACTCTAGCTCATGGTCAGACGGTAGCGAGAGGGCATACTTTACCATCTCTTTGCACAGATTCTTGTCTATCGGTAGAATTTCAGCAATGGCGTCCGTGGCATATTTGTAGAGGTTTTCGTACATGGGAAGAGGATGTGGAGTAGCTGGTTGGTATGTATGAGTGATGAGTGCAGACCGCGAGCAAGAATGCTTTCGCAGCCAGCTACGAGACTCAACAAGGCCAGGAAAACTCTACCCCAAAATACAAAGAAGAATGTTTGGTGAACCTCTTGGTACTAATATTGCATCCACAAACATCCATAGTGGATTTCATGTTAACAAGTGACATTAATAATATCATTCTTCAGATGATACCCATACCAATACCCGTTACACCGGTCCCTGGACGACCCACTGACCCAGCACAAGATCTCCAAAAACGATGTACTATGATTTCATCCCAGATTCTGTTTTAAGTATGCATTGCCTAAGTGGCCCAGTTTCACATGACCCTTGCTTGGCCAATGCCTAGGACCCTCCCTGCCACATCTGCCTCGAGATCTGCTGCAGCTTCCTTTGCCAGACCAAGCATAAGAAATTTCAGCCACAAGCCAGAAAACGCCCAGCGGTCAACACCAATGTCAAGACATCCTCATGATGTCCACAGCAAAACAAACATCACCAATATCACATTCGAGTAATCCAAGTCACAGACAACCCCCTAAAATGCGTTCTGCTTTGTTTTCCTCTTCCTTTTCGTCTGTGCCACCTGTGCCACCACCTGGGCTCCTCCCTAGCCGCAGATGGGCAAGAAGTTTATCTGTGCGGGCCGCAATTCGCCTCGAGCGTAGGCTGCGCAGGCTCCTCGAGCCTACCGATCCCAGGCAGGCATCTGCTGTAGTCCCGCAGGCTTCGCGTGGCGCCGGGCCCACTAGCCTCAGCTCAGTCGCTACCTCAAAGAAGAAAACAAAAAAGGAAGACAAAAAGGGATGACAGTCGCAGAGGATCGAGGAACCAGAGACAAGAGCGATAATTTAAAACGTTCACAGTTCGGAGAATGCATTCTGATGAGAGCTGCTTTTCTTTCTTGCCTATTCAAAGCTGATCCACAAGGGACCAAATAACGAGGGGTACTATGTGGCTCAGCCAGGGCAAGGCAAGCGTCCCAAGTCCTGCCCTCAGAGACCCTTTTTGCGAAGTCCCCAGAGCCTGGAAAGGAACACAGGTGAAGAGGCCAGGGAACTTGGAGAGTGGATAATATGAACTTAAATACAAAATCTCTGATGGGTTGCCAAAAATATGCCGAAAGTTGCCATAATTCGCAATCTACTTGTTTTCTGAGCGGTCTCGCGCTGGAAGGGACCTGTTTAAGGTAGATCTTGTGCGCGAATGGCTGCAAAAAAAAATGGTCCAAATCGAGGTGTTGCACCAGGCGTTGCCTATAAAATAACAAAGCAACTCAGGGAGCGCCCTCAACCCCTTCTTCCTCATCTACTTCCTTGGGTGATCCTCACAAATTTTTAATACTCTTTCAAATTTCCACCATGAGCTCAGAAGAGTTCGATGTGCGTTATCTGATGCTCCTGAACAACTTTCTCGTCATTCACCGTCTCGGTATAGGGTCGTTCGGTCAGGCCCTTTTGGCCAAGTATAAAGAAAAATCTTCCACGATGCTTGACCCAGACGTGTCAAAAGTCGGTACCATGATGGAGCCCGTGTGTCACTCGGCGTCGCTGCCACACACTAGGCCCCGCACCAACGGGTTGGTCGCCATCAAAATGATGAAGAGCCACCTCAAGCGGCAGTCCGACTACCGCAAAATCACTGAGGTCAATTTCATTCAAAGCATGCCTTCTCACATCAACTTGTTGCAGATCCACCACATTTTCATCGACAGCTTGAGCGGGAAGCTTTGCATCGTCATGGAAGCCATGAACCAGAATCTCTACCTGCTCATCCAGAAACATGGCAACAAGCACATGCCCCCAGATGTGGTGAAGTCAATGCTCGCCCAGCTCTTGAACGGCATTCGTCATATCCACTCCCAAGGTTATTTCCACAGGGACGTGAAGCCGGAGAACATCTTGGTCACTCCGACAGTGCAGTACTATGGCGACGCCGACAACGTGCCGATCGAGAGGAAAAAAGACTTCTACATGGTCAAGTTGTGTGACTACGGTCTTGCACGTCACTTCAGCAACAAGAAAGACCTCACCCCGTACGTGTCCACCTGATGGTACCGGGCACCCGAGATCTTGTTGAGACTGCGTGACTACACTCAGCCAATTGACATCTGGGCCTTCGCATGTGTGGCCGTGGAGATTGTCAACTCTCGTCCCTTGTTTCCCGGAGCGAACGAAGCAGAACAGATCTGGCATGTTCTCAAGTGTCTCGGTCACCCCACCGACGTTGATCCCGATGGCGAAGCCTTTGGTGGGTACTGGGAAGAAGGTAGGCTGCTCGCAGAAAATCTTGGTCTCTACATGCCTCAGACGCGTGGCCTGAGCATGCAAGAGCTCATTCCTAAACCAGAATACAGCCTCTTGTGTTCTGCGCTTCGTCCCTGCTTTTTGTGGAACCCTGACTCACGGCCCACTGTGTTTGATCTCTGCCACCATCCGTACTTCAAAGGCACTATCTTAGAAGAGGACCCGCTTCACATTTTGCTGTCTACTACCGAGTCCTGCAAAACCACTGGTGACAGCCCTGACACCATCTACTCGACGGTTGGCACAAGCAGGTCGATGGACATGCTTCGTGACATCTTACAGCAGAAAAATACGGGCTACGATGTGGTGAGTTTGAGAAATTCGTACTTGCCAGAGGATGAGCAGCATTTGAGCATGGTATTTGGATCAAAAAACACCTCCTTTGATGCCACTAACAGCTGGGTTTTTGAGCCTGAACATGACAACGAAGATGTTCAGAATGAATCGGAGATGCTTCAGGTTTGCCCATTTGAGGAATTGAGTTTCGACACCGATACGTCCTTTTGCCACCGAATCTCGTGTTGATTCAGTGGTGTCGGAGTCAGCCGCGGGCGGCTGCAAAATGATAAAGTAGAGAGCGCCAGAGGGTCTCGGCGTACATAAATGTTTGACTTTATTTTTTTTACGAAAATTCTATACGGATGAATGAGATATATTTGCAAGACTATCCTATGTTGTTATCGGATAGTCGTATGTTTCCCTTGCTTTAGATACCATCGGGCCCAACATTGAAGGCACCAAAATATTTTGGTTCCATCATCTGACTACCCCACACCGTGACCGAAAAAGTAGTAGATGCCGAGAAGATCAGAACACTAGGTGTTGAGCCATGCAGGCACACACCCAACAGGACGATATAAAGCGTCCATTGGTACCGATTAGACCACTGTCAATAAGCTAGATTTTGTTAAAAATCTTTATATTTAACTGTGGCTTATGTATACTACTCACAACAACCTCACATCCAGATTTCCCACTCCTTCTTCTTTCCAACAGAGACGAGTACTTTGCCAGGCCCACTCAGTTGGCGACACTCCGAGACACCAACAAAGGCACGCAAATATTGTCACCGCTAGACCTCGCAAGACCAGAACATGGCACATGGATAGGTGTTTCTTCGGAAGGCAGGCTCTCTGTTTTGGTCAACTACAGAGAAGACACCGCTGCAGCAGGTAAAGTGTCAAGAGGCATTCTCCCGCTTGAGTACCTTGTGTCAGACCTTCTGGACTCTGAGTGGTACGATGGACTTGAAGAGAGAATGAATAAAAAAAGTGGTGTCACGGGCAAACCAACGAAATTGAGTGAGATTGGCGGGTTCACCTTGCTCTATGGTACGCTTGAATTAGACCGAAAGCACAAGCTCAGGCCCCTCAATCTCATGAGCAATAGAGGCGACCGAGGGAGGGTGCATTCACAAGAAGTGCTGCTAGACGACATGCACGACCATTTCCATCGACAGGAGACCTTTGGGCTTTCTAACTCGCTATACTATATGCCATGGCTGAAGGTGGAGCTTGGGCGGAAGAAGCTAAGTAGTCTTGCTCGGAGGTCTGTGTCTGAAGGGTACAGCCAGGAAGAGCTCATTGAATCTTGCTTTGAGATTTTGAGTTCTGACACTTACGACGCTGAAATTCGAAAAAAGGGCACTTTTGACCAGAAGATGAAGGAACTTCAAAACTCCATCTTCATTCCTCCTCTTGTCACGCCATACGAGCTGAAGCTGAAAGAGATGGGCTACGCTGTTGGTAAGTACTACGGTACGAGAACGCAAACGGTGATTGCCCTTTCGAAAGAAGGCACGTTGCACTACTACGAACGGGACTTGTACAACGGCGACACCGACAAGATGCACATTCGTGAACAACATCTACAGTTTAGCATAGGCAACAAATAGCAATTTGCCAGGCTATGACAGAATTCCGTAAGCAACCCTGTCATGGCATAGGCTAACTGTATTTTACGTCGCTATTTCCTTCCTTTTCTAATTTTTGTATTCTTCTCTGTCTGGCCCCTTCTCATGCTCATTTTCTTATGCGGAGAATTCGATATTTGCGAGATGCTTGGGTTTGTGCTCACATACCAAGCAGCGCTCCGCTAAAGATTCTAGTCTGGTGGCCACTTCTAGCTTGGTAACATACATCGAACCACTTTTCAACAGGCATGTCACTACAAACTTCGCAAACTGAGCCTTTCACCACTCTTTACCACAGGCAGCCTTTGAGAGAAGCGAAGAATCCGCCCTTGTTGGTTTTTATCCCCGGTAACCCCGGTCTCATCGACTACTACACTAAATATCTTGACCTTATCGCCCAACAGCACCGCCAATACGAGATTTTGGCAATCAGTCATGCTGGATATCAGACTTCCGACAATTACCAAAGAAAAGATCTGGTGGTGTATGACTTGGATTACCAAGTCGACCACAAATGTAGAGTGATCAGAGATCACATTCTTGCCACTCGGGGTAAGGCGAAAGAGGAAGTATCATTCTTATGCCACTCAATGGGAGCATATATTATGCAACGAGTATCCAAAAAACTTGTTTATGACAAGGAATACAGTCAGTACGTGGACATCAAGTTTGTGGGTCTCATCTGCCCTACATTGGTGGACATTGCAAAGTCATTGCTGGGCCAGTACTTCACCAAGTTGTTCAATTGGCTTCCTTTGGTGCATGTGGCAGTATACCTTATATTCGTGTTGCAATGGATCTTACCCAACCTGGTTGCAGAGGCTATTATTCGTAAGTACGTCATTGCAAAGCCCGCTTTAAGCGATAAAGATCTGATTGAGGCTTGGAACAACGCTGTGAATGCAACGTTCAAGATATACGACTCGACGCGAATTGTTCGCCAGACTATAGTGATGGCGAAAGAGGAGCTCAACAAGATCCACAGGGATGACGAAGTCAATGACTGGTTTTTTAAAGAACTCCCATTGACGGGGACAAAAATCTGGAGTTTCTTTGCCCCCTTTGATTACTGGGTCCACGACAACTCAAGAGACTATATCTTAACCAGGTACCACGATGCATTGAATGAGGATGTTCGTTTTGAAGTTGGCGAGAACGATACAGAAGAAAAGAAGGCGATCAATCACAGTTTCTGCATAGACCAAAGCGTTGAGTTTGCCGAAATAACTTGTGCCGCATTGTCTAGAAGCTGAGAGGTCGGCAACGCCCAACAAGTTGCATATATACGACGCAAGAATAATTTTTTTTAGTAAGTGAGGGCGACTCATGATCATTTTCTGCTCGCCTGATGAGTGCGGGAAGATGATTCAGAGTCATCTTCCGCCTGCATTTGCTCCTCTCCCATCGCTCAAACGACTCAAGTATTGGCTCATAAAGCGGCTAGCGTTTATGCGGCTTTAATTTTTGGCAGCTCCGAACCAAACTTTGGAAGCATAAACGGCCAACAAAATTTTTTCCTCTGCGATATAAAATACGTCGATTCTGTCTCCCAAAATGAAATCCCAACCAAAAATGCAAAGCTCATTTGAAAGTGCCCCTAAAGTCTCGAGTGATTCGGCGTCCATGGAAGCCAGAGAGAAAGAAGCCCAAATCGCAACCGTTGAACTGAAGTTAGGGTTGCCCTCATGGACACCGGAAGAGAAGCACAGGCTTGATATGATCTACAGAAAATTGGATCTCAGGATCATCCCTGCCCTTTGGTGTATGTACTTTCTTACGTCGTTTGGCTCCAACGTCTACGGAGTCACGCTCACAATGAACAGGGAGGACGGTCACTCTTTGGGCCAGAAATTGAAGTTGACTGCTCATGACACTTCAACAGCTTCTGCATTGTACTACTTGGGCTACATTATCTTTGATGTGCCCATGAACTTAGTTATGACCAAGGTATCTCCACAATCTTGGCTCGCAAGAATTGTCATCACCGTTGGTTTGGTGTACACATGCTACCAGGCTTTAGATAACGCCAAAGGACTTAAAGCTGTGAGATTCATTTCGGGTATGGTTGGTGCTGGGACTTGGCCCGGTTTGTCCTACTACGTCTCGTTGTGGTATCCGAACGACAGACAGACCCGCCGTATCGGATACTACTACACTGCTGCACAACTTTCAGCGGCTGCTGCTGGTCTCGTAAGTGCTGGTTTTCAGAAAATGGACGGCGACAGGGGTTACACTGGCTGGCAATGGATGTATTTGGTCTATGGTTGTGTGACCATGGCTGTTGGTATCTCCTTGCTCTGGTGGCTTCCTGACAGACCTAACTACAAATACAATGAGAAGTCTTCCAAGATCAGCCAGTTTTACCACAGATTCTTCACAACGAAGCATCCACTCAATGAAGAAGACAGACTCATGCACCTCAAAGATATTGAGCATCGTTACAAATTGATCAAATGGACATTGAAGGATGTTGTGCAGGTGATGACTGACCTTAGAGTATGGTTCATCATTTTGATGTATTTCGGCGCCGTGGGTACTGGTTTCGGTTTGGCTGTGTTTGGTTCTACCATTATTGCTGCCCTCAACCCTAGTCTTTCTTCCATCAATGTCTCCCTCTTGTACGCTCCAATTTGGCTCTTCGATCTTGGAGGAATCTTGTTGATCACACCTTTTGCTGATAGGTACAAGAAGCATCGTGCATTTTTCTTTTGTGGTGCTTGTGTCGTAATCATGGTTGGATTATTTGTAACTACGTTTGCCAAAGGATTTTGGAACAGATGGGCAGGGCTTTTGATCTCTGGGTTTGGCCTTGGTCCTACCATTCCCATCTGCATGTCGTGGTCAGCAGAATTGTTTGGCCCTCGCTACGGTGACGTTGGTAATGCCGTCAGCGCTGCTATTGTTTCTGGATTGGGAAACTTAGGTTCTGTTACTGCCACCTACGCCTTGTATTCGGGTTGGCCATCCGACAAGGCTCGCCTCTACAGAAACTCGAACATGACTTTGGTGGGTATGTTGGGCATAAGTGTGGTGTCAGCCCTCACTTGTCATGTATTGAAGGACAAAATCAGGCAAAAATAATCTTATGCGATCTAGTTACCCTGATTCACTAAAAAGCGCATTTATAGACTTAACAGAAGAATTATAGATCAATGAAACTAAATTCAGTGGTAAAACTATGTTGACTTCGTCAATTGATAGATTCACTCAATTTTGAGTATGCCATCACCGAAGCTGGCTGCATGGCTGGACCACTTCCCGCGGCTCGCTTGTACGGTAGAGACTTTTTCGCACCTCATCTCCTTTGGCACCAAAGTCATCGATACCAACCCATCGTCTTTCTTTTCTTCAAACCATCTGCATGTCTGCCACTGATAAGAACTCCTTGCCGTTCACTGAGCAACACTATTTCTCCTCGTATGATCATTTTGGCATCCACGAGGAGATGCTCAAAGACACCTCCAGAACCTTGTCCTACAGATCTGCCATGTATAAAAACAAGCACTTGTTCAAGGACAAGGTTGTGTTGGACGTGGGATGTGGAACTGGTATATTGTCCATGTTTGCTGCCAAGGCAGGTGCTAAACATGTTTACTCTGTGGACATGTCTAACATCATCGAGAAGGCTAAGGAAATTGTCTCGTTGAACGGTTTTGAAGACAAGATCACCTTGCTTCAGGGTAAGTTGGAGGACATTGACTTGCCGGTGGACTCTGTTGATATCATTGTGTCTGAGTGGATGGGGTACTTTTTGTTGTACGAGTCTATGTTGGATACCGTTTTGTACGCCAGAGACAAGTATTTAGTAGAAGGCGGTTTGATCTTGCCTGACAAGTGCTCAATGTACATTGCTGGTATTGAAGATGGTCAGTACAAAGACGAGAAGATCCACTACTGGGAGGATGTTTACGGTTTCGACTACTCTCCATTCATCAAGGTGGCCATGGCTGAACCCTTAGTTGATACCGTTGACAATAACTCTTTGATTACCACCCCACATAAGTTCTTTGAGTTCGATATTAATACTGTCTCCAAGGAGCAGTTATCGTTTCACAGAGACTTCACTGTCGAGGCTATTGACAGCGACTTGTGCCACGCGTACATTGTCTGGTTTGACTGCGATTTCCCCGGTGACGAAAAAGTCACCTTATACACTGGTCCAATGAAGGCCTACACGCACTGGAAACAGACCGTGTTTTACATGGACCAAGTTCTCGATTTGCGTAAGGGTGACCAGATCAAGGGTCTGATCGCTTCAAGGCCAAATGCCCACAATCCTCGTGAAGTTGATATTGAGATCAAATGGAACGTCAAAACAGTGTCAGGCGATAAGTCTCGCGAGCAGCAGGGCAAATACAACTACTTCATGCGTTAGATGAGCGCAGCTATGACATTCATTGCATCAGGACGTATATTCTGCATTTGCTTCTTCCATGTATTAATAGGACAATCAGAGGGTCTAAGACAAGATCGTAGACAAGCAGTGTAGTTGGAGGTCGCCAATACCGACCATTTAATACTTCACAATACCCTTCGCGCATACTCTTGCTGTCATACGCTACCTTGCCACTGTATGATCACTAGAGCTGTTCTTCTAAGAATTAGAACAACAAGGCAATTTTCTTATTCGTTGTCTAAAGGAATGTCGAAAACAGAGCAAGAATGGCGTGCAATTCTCACCCCAGAACAGTTTAGAGTTTTAAGGGAACTGGGAACTGAGAGACCCTTCACAGGGAAATACACAGACACTCCAGCTAGCGAAAAGGGAGTCTATGAGTGTGTGGGTTGTGGTCTGCCTCTCTACAAGGCCAATACCAAATTTCAGTCTAGTTGTGGATGGCCAGCTTTCTTCGAAGCCATCCCAGGTGCCTTGAGGACAATCGAAGATAGGTCGTTCGGAATGGTCCGAACGGAGATGCGTTGCGCCAAATGTGACGGGCACTTGGGTCATATCTTCAAGGGAGAGGGTTACAACACTCCGACAGATGAGAGACACTGTGTTAACAGTGTGTGCTTGAAGTTCAACCCCGAGTAGGAAGCATCAATATGACAGCCACGGTGATAACGGGATAAGAGGATTGGAGTATGGGTCTATACTAATTTTTTGACATAACAGTGGAAGTGTATATTCGACAGTCAATAAAACAAGTACACTAAGCTAAGAATGGGAACATGGCGGTCCTTCTCAACTTCTTGTAGTCGTCTCCAAACGTCTTTAGGTACCTCTTGTGCTTTTGAACAGCCCAAATGTACATTTGACCGGAACCAACGGCCATGAAGAGCCATGCAGACCAGTTTCCCACGAGAAGTGAGTAAAATATCCATGAAAGAGACTCGAAGAAGTAGTTTGGACAAGAGACCAAGTCGAAACCGTATCCATATGGGATGACATAGGCTTTACTATCGTTCTTTCTGAGATTAGCCAAGGTAAGGTGAGTTTTCAAATTTGATAACTCGGCAAAAGCCCACAAGCCAAAGATGGAGAAGTTCACCACTGGAGAAAAGTCGTTCACGTAGAAAGCAAACTTCTCAACTGTGTTTAAAGAGGACAATGACGAAACGGGCTTGGAGTAGACAAAGAAAGACAAGTTGAAGCCTGACAAAAACCAATAGTGGCTGGAGTTCTTAAACAAGTTGAATAAAGGCATTGTGGAATTGGAGAACTTGTGAACGTAAAGGGTCTCAAGCTCTCTCTTGATGAAGTGCAAGTTCACCATGATAAAAGCGAGTTGTTGAGTCTGAGTCTGGGGAACCTGACGGACAATAGCAAAGTAAGTGTAGACGAGGACTTGAAGAAGGATGGGACCGAGATACTCCAACAAAAACACAGTTTTCCAGGCGATCTGAGGCCCCAAGTCTTTTGCGTAAAGATCAACCACTTTGGTCAATTGGTCGCCAGTGAAATAATCCATCAATGACTTCGATGGATCCAAGGGAACATGTTTGCCAGCAGCATCCTTATATGTGAGTCTGATTCTGTTCGTATCCAACTTGTTATCCTTGCCAATCTTTTTTATAATAGGAGCCACCAACAAGCTATCAAGCGAGCTGGAGTACCCCTTGATCGTCTTGGATCTCGGATTCACTGCAATTGACGCCATTGTCGAATAATTGTTGTAGCATCCCTTTTCCTCGGCCGCGCCGTTTTAACCGGGGATAGATGGTCGTGCGGGTGTAGTACAGTGGAAATGTGCACCAAAAGTAGCAAACTTATACTGAGACAATGTAAAAAGATCGAGAGAAAGATCAATAAATATTTTATGGTGGATGGCTTTGATTTCACATGGATGCCACGTGTCCTTGGTATAATCATTTCAAATCTTGTCAGAAGTTGATTCTTGTAAGTTCACGCTACCTCAAAGCATTTGGCTGCGAAAAATGTGAATGCAAGCAGCAAACACGAATGATCCATAAACCATACCAGATGAAAAAGCACTCCGCAAGAATTTGTTAGGGAAGCGAACAGATGGATGCTACTTAGCGACAAAATGTTTGTTAGAACTACAATTTTTTAGGCCATCTGCAAAAATCGCTTAGTTTCATGGCAGTACTGAACAAATCAAAAATCTTGCGACCTGCTTCCTTCTCTTTGCCGAAAAGGGCAAGAAAATCTGGCATCATTTTCATTTTACTCTACATCTATTTGCACTTGAATGAACCTTGTTCGATTCTGACGCCATCGACACGCACGCCGCATTGGTTGACAGGGGTGTCCAGAAAATTCCATGAGGGCAAAAAAGCGTGGAACTACGGCGAGGATCACGTGATCTCACCTTCATTTCGCACAACGCAGTCACCAACGTCCATTTGCTTCTTTCACCTAAGGATACATCCCTTTCCTCTTAATAATCTAAGTTCATCAAGTATGTCTGACTGGGATAACGTTACTATAATTGGCCAAAAAGCTCGTGTTGGCGGCGGTGGCCCAAGAGAAAAGGTGGCCCGTACTCAGGCCGAGATCAATGCTGCCAGAAGAAGCGGCGCTGCCATCAATACGGAGAAGAAGTACGGCTCCACCAACACAAAGTCCAACCCTGAAGGTCAGAGATTGACCAAATTGGATAACACTGATGATGTCGTTTCGGTCAAAAAGGTGGATGTGAGCGTCGGTAAGACCATTTCTCAAGCTAGACAGGAGAAGAAGCTCACTCAGAAGGACTTGGCCACCAAAGTGAACGAAAAGCCACAAGTCATCAATGATTACGAGGCTGGTAGAGCTGTGCCAAACCAGCAAGTTTTGGCCAAGATTGAGAGAGCATTGGGTGTGAAGTTGAGAGGAAAAAACATTGGTGAGCCTCTTTTCGGCCCAAAGAAGAAGTAAATATCCTTTTTGATAGACTGAATAGCTTTTTTGCACAATACGATTCACGACAGATTATTTAAGCTTGCTTGTTGTTTAGTTGTTCATTAGTCTGCTCTTATACATGTAATCCTAGCAACAGCCCTGCTGCTGCTGGCGTTGCGGAGGTCTTCCAAGCTCTACCCTCTTCCCTAGTTGCGGCGTCATTCTATCGTTGGCCTCCTCGAGAGGCAATGCCCGAGCAATTTCGTCAAAGATTTCAAGAACACCCTCGCCGGACTTGGCGGAGCACTCCTTGTGGATCACATTCGTTGATGCTTCACCAGCAGCGGTAGCTTCTTGGTTGAATTGTTCCAAATATTGGGCGACTTCAGTTTCGTCCACCTCCCTCTCTTCAGCCAAATCTGCTTTGTTGCCCACTAACGCTAGAACGATGCCCTCGGGAGCTCTTCTCTTCAACTCCTTTATCCAGTCCTGTGCCTTGTAGAAAGAAGCCTTGCTTGTGATGTCGTAAACACATAATGCAGCATTTGCATTTCTGTAGTACATGGGTGCTAAGCTCTTATAGCGTTCCTGGCCAGCTGTATCCCATATCTCGAATTTTACTGTTGTTCTCAATTCAGGCAACGAGATCGACTGGGTGAGGAAGGCAGCACCGATGGTGGACTCCCTCATATCATCAAAGGTATTTTTCACAAAACGATGCACGATTGACGATTTGCCTACAGCACTCTCGCCAAGAAGGACCAATTTAAACTGAACAAACCGGTTGTCAGACATGGTCGAAGCTGAGGGTCAGGTTGGTCTTGCGGAAGCGAGTCCATATCCAGGTTGTTAGTTGCAATTATGATATCGCATGGTGCACGCACGACTCCCTATATATTTTGACGAGCGTAAATGAAGACTTCTCGAATTTACAAAGTGAGGCCAGGGTGCCACCTATGCTCGCATTGATCCGCTTATCTCACTCAATGCTTGGAACCCGAGTGAGAGCCGAACTCAGACGGAGCTTTGTTTTCTCATGCACCACCTCCGCAAAAATAGAATGTAGACGGTTCCGCGGATTTCTAACTACTGTAGGAAACATGACGGATTGACTCATCCTCAATCACCCGTCCAGAACACGGAACGCTTGCCTTCTTGTCAAATCCCTTGTCTGGTCGGCTCCACGTTAATTTTAGCCATGTCTCACAATGTGCACAAACGGCCTCCGTCCAGGACCAAAGCCATTTCAGGCACAAAATTTAGTGAGATCTCACTCACTGTCGTGTGGAATGATTATTTGCCTCGAACCTTCTTTCTTACACAAATTTCTCTCGTTGAAGAATCCTCAATTCGTAGGGTGGGCTCACTTTACCCCGTTTAAGGTACCCTGCTGAGAGTGGCCGCGCTTGTGCTCGTATGTGATCACTAAGCTTAAGACACGGCTGGCGCTTGTCCTGTGTGGGTGCAATAATCCTCTGCATCCTTTACGCGGCCCTTGGTCACTGCTCAGGATGGATTGTTTACAGGGGGCTTTTTACCCGGGATTCTGGGCCGTACTCAATAACGAAGGATAAATAGTCCCTGAATTCCCCCTGCTCACAAACGTACAGGTTGTCATTTTTTCCAAATCATCATTGCTATGGCGTTTACTTATTCTTTGAAAAACTCCATTGCTTTAGGGCTTCGTGCCGCGCTCCTCGCCTGGACCTTTTCCCTTTTCATCTGTTCATGTGTCGCCTTGGGCAAGTTGGATTTCTGGGAAAACAGAACGGGTGTTTCCTTGGTGACAAGTCTTCTTGGCTTCATTTACTACATCCCCACGGTTCTTCCTGTGGTGGCTCGTCATTTGTCTCCTGCCACTGCCCTTGCGGGTGAAGTATGGATGCTTATCTGGTGGATTATCGCTGTGGGTGTCCTTGGAGACAGGTTTGGCAGCGACTTAACGTGCTCTTATGCCTATGGACGTTTCAAGACTGGCTGCCAGGCCGGCAAAGCCGGTCTTGCCTTTGCTGTGTTGGGGTTTGTGTTTTCGCTTGCCACTGTTGCTATAATTGGCTTCTTCTCCGTGTACAAGGCATACAGAGACGGTGGTAAGCTGAGAGTGTTGGAGAGGGGCCTGCTTTCTGCCGGGGCTATTTTTTTAAGTGATTCCCTGTCAAGCCAGCCCTCCGGCGGTGCTGCCGGAACTGAAGATACCGAGGCTGCCGCCGGGGCCTCGAGTGGCCAGGAAGAAGCTGTGGACCACAAGGATGTCGAGTCGCAGCCAACCGAGCACTCTCCTGTGACAAGTCCTGCGCAGCCTACTGAAGACCCCACGACCAAATGAGAGGCACTGACTCAATTGAGCAATGTGCCACTGTATGCGTTTCTAACCGAGTATATTTTATCGCTTAATAATAATGTAATAATCACACTTCCAGTGGTAATACGAGCTACTTCGTAAATCTTTGCTTGCATAAAGAGACGTGCGCACGAGCCCTGCTGTGGAGGCTTCAAAATTCCACCCCAGACATACTGAGAAGCCCCAATGGAAAATCACACCTACAAAGGTAGCAAATGCAGTAACGCCATCACGTCTTACTTGCATTGTTTTCATTCAAAGGCCGGCCTTCTTCTCTGCAATGCCTACATTCTACAATGACGAAAAGGTTTGAATTTTCTAATCAATTCAATCTCACGAAAGAAGTATGCTAACACTTTCCGCTTCTTTCAAAATTATTCCTTTCTTATTTACAAGTTTAGTATCCCAGCAAGTTCACTTATTGCTCAATCTTGGCCAAGATTTCTCTGTCGCTGTACAACAAGTACTCCTCGTCACCAACCTTGACAGGTGAGCCACCGAAGCTAGGCAACAACACCTTGTCGCCCGCCTGAACGGAAACTGGAACAATCTTACCGTTGGCGTCAGTAGCACCAGGACCAGCGGCAATCACGGTACCCTGGTTCAACTTCTCCTGGTTTTTCTCTGGGATGTAGATGCCGCTGGAGGTCTGGGTGGCTGGCTTCAATCTCTGCACCAACACTCTGTCGAACAATGGCTTCAAGTTGTTGACGGATTTCAAAAAAGACATTTTTGTATTCGTGCTTGTAGTACACTTGCAAGTGTTGAGATATATATGTTATTTTTTCATGGAACAGCGGAGAATTTCCACCCATCCATATGCAGGAAATGCTTGTACTGGAGAGACACTCTTTTCGCAGCCAAATACTTCTACATCGTATAGATCTACTCACCCGCATTCATGCTCTTTTAATTTTATTATTATTTTCGATTCGCTCGAATGCCCAAATTATGAAAGGTAACGTTCTAACGGCTCGCCAAGAACATTCTCTATCACTCTGACCAAATCTTTTCTCACTTCCAACTCGACATCCTCGTCATCGTCCTCCAACAACTCCGCAATGTATGGAATGAAGGTAGGCAAGAACGTCAACCATTGTTCGCCCAATTTCAAAAAGACCTCCCTCAATACTCGGACAGTCCACAACTTTGTGTTCAGGGAGTTTTCGTGTTCGTTTGAAATGTAGTAAATCAACCCATGAACGAGCTTCTCGTTGTGTTCTTCAGACGATACGTTAGTGACAAACGAGGTGATGGCCCTCACAAGGTACTTGCCAATTGGTTTCTCGATATTCTTCAACTGAGACAAAAGAGGGTTAATTATGGTCTCAAATCTCAGCTGATGGGACCAATAATCATCTTGGTCGTACTTGAAGGAAGACACTAAGGCGTTCAATACGATTCTTCTCAAATTTGTCTCCTTCAAATCACCAGATGCAAATTTGTTGAGAATGGAGACGGTTGGATCAATCATATACGAGAAATATGACGTGATGATACTCTTCAACCTGTCTTGCAACTTGTTGAAGAACTTGAAGAACGCAACGAGTCTCGTTACTTCGGTGTTTTTGGAGCTTATTGACCCCTCTCCTGTAGCGGCCCATCTCACCATATTGGCAAACAAAGGACGGAAGCTCTTATCGTTCAACTTCATGACATAAACGATTGCGCATTGGTGGAACGAGCTCTCGATACTATTGATTGTGTTGTCCTCAAACTTGTCCTCACCGAACTCGTTCCTGAACTCAAAAGACTTAATCAACCACTTCATGAAAAGTGACGAGTTTGCAGTGGCACTCTTTTTCTCAATTGAATCGATAGAAGACCTCACGCTGTTTAAGTACAAGCCTAGCTCCTTAGCATCATTTTCTGCGTAAAAGTTGTCATTGAGGGCCAAATTCAACAAGCAAACCAATACTTGACTTTTGTCAACGTGCTCAACAATCAATTCCAACACCTTGGAACGTATGCTGCTGTCCACTAGATCACTTTCAACAGTGGCTCTGACGATTTGCTTCAAGTTGGTGACAACAAAGGCGGGAAGTCTCTTTACCAAAACAGATATCAACATAAGGATGGAACCCTGCAATAACATGTTCTTTTCTTGCAAATCTTCATCGTCAAAGTCTTCATCATCGTTGTTGTGTTTCTTTCTAGCCGTTGATTCCCAGATCTTCAATGCTGGAGGTAAGATCTTGGGAAAAAATCCGATACATTTTACACCGAATATCTTCACCACACTGGCCACTGCATTCAAGGATGAAACAACGATCTCTGTGTTGCTGCTTAACAAGCCATTCGTAGAAGTAATCACCTTCAATGTACCGATGAGATGTTTTGCGTTTTCAGATGATGCAATTTCAGGGAGTGACAGTCCGAGTTTGCTGACGATAATAGAGAATGTGTCCAAGTATGCCTGAACAAGCTCCACATTGTCGTACTTCTCAAAACCTTCAACCAAAATTGGCAACAATTCTTCGAGAACTGTACTTTCAATAGCATCGTCGAATGAATTGGCGTTCATTTCGTTTTCGAATTTCGTTCCAGCAAGGATGGCAAAATTTTTGGCAACCGTCACCGACAACGCGTCATTTGCATTCTTCAATGATTCTGCGATAGAAGTCACATAGTAACTCATTGGAAGTAAGTTCAACAAGCATTTGAGTGCTTCATATAACTCATCGACAACATCAGATTCCCATTTCTTGGAACCACTGTGAGAGTCCAATGAGGCCAAGATGAACGAAGTAACCCTGCTAAAGTCCTTCAAGATAATTTCTTTTGCAGATTTAGGTGATTGGTCGTCGAACAACACCAACGCTACCTTCATTTTCAATGACACAAGATTGGTGCTCAGTGAGAGCTCCTCATCAGTACCAAGGACAAGGTTGAGGAACTTCAATAAATTCACTCTAAGTGTTTTCAACTCCTCATCAGTAGCATTCGCAACAGCTGATCCAAAGATCGGTTTGCTGCTCAAAGCCGTGAGCTCCTCTGAATCGCCATTGAGGTGCTCCTTGGGAATTTGATTCCACAAGCTGAAAAAGTTGTTGATGCCTTCTAGACAGATTTGGGCATCAAAAGTTTTTAAAAGAGCCGCCGTAAAGTCTAACAAAGAATTGCATTCATGTACCTTGTTTTTTTCCAAGTTAGCCGAGTATTGTTGACCAACTAAAAACAAAATTTTTTGTAGAGCATTTTCATGACCCAATGTTTGCACCAACGAGACAAATAACTTGACTCTGCGATGTCTTGGAATATGCTGAAAGGCAGTCACGAAGCTTGTCAACAAAAAGTCGATTTCAGTCGAAATTGATGAAGATGCAGCCGTGATCGCGGGAACTACCTTGGATATCGTTTGCTGAAGTGCTGAACTTGAAAACTCATCATCCTGTCTGACAGTATGTGCTCCCATGAACGTAAAGATAGGCATTACAGAATGTAAAATAATCTCAGGAGCCAACGATGCCAATTCAGCGATGACGAGCAATAACCGATTTTGCACTTGTGGGGATTGCGAGAGTCTAATTGAATTGACAATCAAATCGGCTCTAATCGAGTTTGAATCGATTCGATGCTTAGCTTGACTTTCTTTGATCTTTACAACGCAAAGTTGCATACAAGATGCCAATGTTTCTTGAGCGTAAAGAATAGGAAGTTTGCCATCATTGCCCAAGTAGTCCAAGTCGGTCAAAATCTTGAAAAGGACCTGTAATAAATCAGAGTCAGCTATCAAACTTTGTGACTTGCGCAACTGAGTTTCGAGTACATCTAGAATAACGGACAACTTCCTCAAATGTGCGGCTGCCATTGTGTTGATATCATCTCTCGCCATGTTTTTCTGAGTAGATGAAGAGGATCTTCTTCTTCTCTTAGGAACAGACTGCTCAGGTACCTCCGTGACAATGTTCACAGAATTCAACAATGCTACCATGTCTTCATTTAAAATTTCAAGCCCCTGCAAAGTATCAAGAGGGTCGAAATGCAAAACTGAATCAGTTTCCTCGATAAGAAGCTCGATGAACTCCTTGCAGAGCCCGACTTTCAATTCAGTGACCTTGAGAAGTGGGAAAATTTCTTGTACTCTTTCATTGGCGACCACTTGCAATTGATCCTCGGTGCTCAATGCCCTGACAAACCAATCAATTTCCTTGGCTCTTTTCTTTTCGTTTGTTGTAAGTCCACCAACCATAGATGCTACAGGTTTCATAATGTCGTCGATGGCGTTCAAGCCCTCAGCGCTGGCATCATGAATCCATGGATTGCGCCTAAGAAGAAGATCCTTGGCGTCAGTTACAAAGTAGAATCTGTCATCAAATCCCTTGGTCTTTTTGTTCTGTGACCCGATAATGCGCCATACTCTATGCTTGAAAGCAAGTGGCCATGAGGGAGATGCCCATTGCCCGTAAACGAATGACTTCAAGAGAAGAGAACCAAACTTTCTCCCGCCCTTGGTCGATTTGAAGAGTACATCGAATAATAGATATGAGGCACGAGAATGGTCGAAGCGAACATCGTCAATAATGGCTCTATCATCGAGTAAAACACTTAACATTGTGTTCGCGTCATTTGGGGAAATAAGACTCTTCTTGGCTTCTTCAACATTCGGGTATATTTCCGACTCCATGAACAACGTGCAGTTAGCTTGCTTCCCTTTAGCTATAATTTTCTGACTGTGTTTTTGAATGAGTAAAAGGATATTAACACAAATATCTCTAAATGGCTTACTTTCATCACTTAATCCAAGGAGGATAATTGGCGCCAATAAGTAAAGATTCAAGCTTTGATTTTTTTCAGCGAGGTGCTGAAGCGTCGCTCTAGTACATCCCAAAGCAACCAAACGAGATGACAAAGGTACAGATACTGTGAAACCCAACCTTATAAGAAAAGATACATGGGCGACGTCATTTAAAAATGCCCTCTTCGATGCCTTTAAAAAATAAGAAACTTGTTTGTTTTGAGGAATCTCCTTGAGCTCACGAAGTAAAGCATCAACGATCTTGAAGAAATCGAAGTTTGCCGCCGTAGACAAAAAGTAAGTTTCTTTCGACTTTATTGCCTCAGATGAAGAGTTGACGGCGTTGTTCTCGATTACGACGTCTTCATTGTCTCCATCATAGGCAGATTCGTTTGCTGACTCTCCCATGGTATGCATGAGTATCATCTCCAAGTCAGATATTGACTTGGACTGTTTGCGGAGTTCATTGACAACCTTACTCTTATTAGACTTGAGGAGCTGTTCGAACGTGCTAACAGCACCAGCTCTTCCTTCATCAGTGACACATTTCTCAGTAATGTAAAGAAGAAGCTTCTTCACGACCACGGAGAAGAACAAGTCATTTTTTGGAACATCGATGAATTGCAACAAGCGAATTGCCTTGTCATCGTTGTGGTTCAATTTGTCTATCACGAAAAAGAAGACGAACTTCGAGATGTTGTAGCTTTCTTCTATCAAAGTGAGCAACAATTCTTCATTTTTCAAGAGCACTTCAGAGCTCAAATTAGCAAAAACTTCCGCCTCCTCACTCACGTCATCCTCATTATAGAAGTTCCACAATTGTCCGAGGACGACCAATGTTTGCCTCCTGAGGTTGTTCCATGCGAAGGGATCACTCAAAATGGAGATGGTCAAAGAATATACGAGTTCGTCAGTCAATGGAAGCACGGACGTCATAATTGAGATAATACCGTAAGCTGTCAATTTGATGTCTTCCTTGAGAGTGGATGAGTATTTGAACTCATGATTCTGAGGAAGTAAAAGATCATTCACAGCTTCCAAAACTGTAACAATGTAATCATCGTTGAGCTTCTCGGTATTTCTAGCGTATGATGCCAACACCTGAGCAGTATTAGACAAATAGAATACTAACTGCTCTTTGTAGATTGTTTTATGCTTTAGTTGTTCTCTAAGGTATTCAGAGTATAATCTGAACAATGCAGGGTCATTGTGAAAACTCTTTAAAACAGATGAAGCTGGTAAAGGTTTCGACTGTTCCTTGTATAGGGATATCCAGGAGAAAATGTGGGGCATGGATCCCTTAGGCACGGCGTTCATGATTCTAGTGAACACAGGTTGCGAGTGGTAAGACAACGTGGACAAAAATAAAAGTTCACTGTTGTGAATGTTGACATGATATCTTCTAACGAGCCACTCCATTGCCTTGAGAGTGGGGGCCAAATGGTAGTAGGGAGCAGCCAAGTTCATGAAAGCTTCCAAGTTCCTGTTCACGGGATCAAGAATGTCCTTAGTTTTGACATTTCTGTCAAAATCAATGCTCGCCTCCGAAAAAAGCGTGGATGAAAACTTTTCAAACCTCGAGTCAATCTCTATGAGCTCCTCAAGTCCTTCAGAGGCAATCTGGAAGATGTAGTCAAAATCTTGGGAGGCTGCAGTTTTAGCGTCAAAGAGCAATGACCTGGAATGGATTTGCTGACGAGACTTTCTGTCCACAGCCAAAGAGGCATTCTTTTCTCCAATCACCTTCAACTGCTGAGACAATAACGACATGTTGATGGTAATGACAGAGACGGCTTTGAGGTAGGTGATTTTCAGTATGCGATGAGAGATGAGCTGTAAGAAGTTGGTATGTATGCACACCACTGGTGATGCTACCAGTGGGAATAGTCTTTTTTAAAAAGCTGTTGACCTCGACAGTTTCATCCATTGCGAGCTTGATCATCTTTGTATTCTTACTTCTCTTGGATGTATTTAATAGCTTTGAAGCTGGATCATAGGTAATGCGTGGGTATGCTGAATGGTTGCAAAATCGCACCCAGATACAAGATCCAGCTCGCCCAAATTCTGAACTAGACTAAGGGCTAGGAAACTTAGCTTTTTTATGATAAAGTCCTTGGATCGTGCTGAAAACAATTTCACGTTGGTCTCCGACCCCCACTGTTGTGTCCACCACAGCTGCCTCATCATCATAAAAAAAAGAAAAAAAAAATCGAGCGCATTGCTTTTCCTAATCTCCAACACGTTCATCAGCTTACATGCTACACCTTGATTTTCATCACCACAATTGATCTACCTCTGCACTGTGTCCTCTCCGAGGTTATCAGCGCATCATTTTTGCTCCATCGCGGACTTTGCACCATCGGATTATGTCGTCGAGACTCGTCAGTGTCCTGCGTTATCTATGACGATGCTCAAAATCGTCCACCTGATAGCCGATCGCTATAGTCTCATTATCTGGCTTGGGCAAGTGACCAAGGTATTCGCAATCTAGGCATCTTCGGCCAATGGAACAGAGGCTGGCGGCATCGCACTGGCTGCGAAAAGGGTTATCTGGTTGTAGCGCCAACCTCTTCACAGCAAAGTTTAGCGAGATACCACCATTGCGTCTCCTCAACGTCACTAGGACCCCCCTCAAAATGAGTTTTGACACACTCCATAAAAAGACTCCCACCTTAGTTTCTACGGTCATGATACAGGAAATTGCCGTTGCACGGAACTAGTGTTAGAGTTCCCGTTGCATAGTGTACTCGCAGCGAAAACAGAAAGCCAATCCCAGCCAAGGTTAGCGACCGTCGCACTCGGAGCATGCCCACTGCCAGGCCAAGGCATCACGAGCAACTTCAGTCATCGAGGCGGCCAAACACATCAGCAGCAGCATAAAGGCAATGGCAGTACTTCCTTTTTTTTTTTTTTTGGTCCCTTCAAATTGCATTTCCCCCACCCTATCAAAGGACATGTAGCGTTTGCCGCACATATACCTCCGGAGGGCGTTGTCCCTAGGCGGTCTTGAGCTAGCGAGCAAGTGGGCCTGGGGAAGGTGATGGCGGGCACAGCGCCGTTTTGCACGCTGTTTTTGCTGGCGCCATCGCGCTCGTTTCCCCAGATTTCTCACTGGCAGGGGCAAACTTGCGCGAGGTCTGTGCTCCACCAGAAACTCTGCGCCGGACAAGCACACTCCGATATTCTAAAACGCCGTCCATGAACCCCGTGACTAGATACGAGAACAGCAGGTTTTTGGTGATGAGCCGATTTTGCCCTGATCGTCTTCAGAATCTTCATATCTTATCTACTCAGTGCTGATAGACCCTGGTCAATTTTTCTTTTATTTTCCTTTTTGTGAGCCCCTCTTTGACAGGGCCAATGCTTTGTGTGGGCTTGGTACCGAGCTCTTGGTACTGTCAAAGAAGCCTCTGGCGCCTCCACCAAGAAAGGCTGGGTGCGAAAAGAAATACCTTAAGGATTCTTCAGAGTGGAAACCTTCTTCCGAGACCCTATTGACAGTAGCCCCACCTAAAGGAGCAAGGGATCACTCCACGTTGCAGGGATGTCCTATCTCCACGATTGTTGAGGAGGAATTCATGGAAGCTATCTAATTGTATCGCGTGTAACTTTTGGTCTCCCTCCATATAGTGCTAAATTATGCTCACCGCCCCACTTAACTTACATCACTGTCCTTCATGGTAACAAAACGCCGTGCATATCAGGCTTGAGCTGATGCTTTTTTTTTTTTTTTTGGCACTATGCATCGCTTCCTCCTCTCGAGATAAGACAATCTAACACCTCTTCTGGAATTGCCGATGCGCTTGTATATATAACGCCGGCATACCCCACAAAAAATTTCCTTCTCATCTCTTCCAATTTTTTCAGAGATATTCTATTATGAACAAAGACTCTCATACTTTCGACTTGAAGGCCTTGACGTCGAGGCCGTCGATCTTGAGATCAAACTCGGCTTACCTCAGTGGAACCATCTCCAACTCCCGTATAGTCAATGTCGATGAGAAGGGCAACATTGTTTCAGAGAACAACTCCATCATCTCCATTGAGGAGAACGAATTGAAGAAGGGTTTGAGAAATAGACATGTTCAGTTGATCGCCTTGGGTGGTGCCATTGGTACCGGCCTTTTTGTGGGCTCTGGTCTTGTGTTGCATGATGTCGGGCCTTGTTCTCTTTGGCTCTCTTATATTGTCTTGTCCACTATTGTGTGGTTTGTCATGAACATGTTGGCGGAGATGGCTGCTTTTCTACCCGTGCCTGGTGCCGGGTCCCAGCAATTCATCAATGACTACACCGACCCTTCTATCGGATTTGCTCTTGGTTACAACTATTGGTATGGTTTCGCCATTTTGGTGGCTGCTGAAGTGGTTGCTGCTGCTCTTGTGATCCAGTACTGGACAACGTCTGTGCACATCGCTGTGTGGATATCTATTTTATTAGGTGCGATGTTGATATTGAATCTCATGCCCGTCCAGTTTTATGGTGAAGCAGAATTCATTTTTGCAGGGATTAAGTTACTTGCAATCACTGGGTTGATTATTTTGGGCGTAGTGTTATTCTTCGGTGGTGGTCCAAATCACGACAGGCTCGGTTTCCGCTACTGGAAGAATGGCAACGCATTGCACCCTCATTTGACTGGCGGCGATACCGGACGTTTCTTGGGCTTCTGGACAGCTGTTATCAAAGCTGGTTACTCTTTCATCATGAGTCCTGAGTTAATTGTCGCTTGCTCTGGTGAAGTCACTAACCCTCGTCGTATTTTGCCTAAATGTGCTAACCAGTTCATTTACCGTTTGGCCTTCTTTTACATTTTGGGCTCCTTGGTCATTGGTATCATTGCTGATTCCAACAGTCCTCGTTTGGTTGGCGACTCCTCAGATGCATCGGCATCTCCATTTGTCCTTGGTATTCAGAACGCAGGTATTCCTGTGTTAAATCATATCATCAACGCTGTTGTGTTGATCTCAGCAGCCTCCGCTGGTAACTCTTTTTTCTACGCTGGATCAAGAACATTGTACTCCCTTGCCTTGAAGGGTTTGGCTCCAAAGGTTTTCACCACCGTCAACAGATTTGGTATACCAATTTATTGCGTGTTGATCACATTTTGCGTCGGATGCTTGTCTTACTTGAACGTTTCGAGCTCTTCGGCTCAGGTTTTCACCTGGTTTTCCAACATCACGACGATTTCTGGTTTCATCTCCTGGATTTTCGTTGCCTTTGCTTACACCAGATGGAGAAAGGCTATCGTTGTACAGGGTCTTGAAGACAGAGTACCTTACAGAACAATGTTACAGCCCTATGGTGCTTACTACATCATGTTCATTGTTGGTTTGATAACCTTAACCAACGGATACGCTGTCTTCTTCGATTTCAATATCGGTGACTTCCTCGCCGCCTACATCACCTTGCCTATTGTGCTCGCTCTCTATGTGGTGCACAGAATCTATTCATACTTCTGGGTTGGCCGCAAGAGATGGCTTAATCCCTTGGAATCGTTTGATTTCAGCAAATTGGAATTGGTTGAGGAGGAGCAGAGGAATACGCCACAGCCTATTCCCAAGAATGCTTGGGAAAAATTCCTCAATGTCATCTTTTGATCTTTTCAATTCGTCAACATATATTCATTATAGGTCTTTAGAACGATGCGTACGTCTATTCCACTAAACTGTAGTGTGCATCTCAGGTACACTTTGAGCTCACATGATAGTCTATCCGTTCAGTGTGAAGTGCCAAAAAATTCTGGACGAGTCCGGATTCGAACCGGAGACCTTTCGCATGCTAAGCGAACGCGCTACCAACTACGCCACACGCCCATGTTGGAATGGTCCCTAGCAGGATCGAACTGCTGATCTTGGCGTTATTAGCACCACGCCTTAACCAACTGGGCCAAGGGACCAATCTGTACATAAAAAGAGATGCCAAAAATATAAGTAACGCAAATGTGCTTGAAACTTTATTTTACAGAATTCATCTTTGAAACTCTTCTGACATGTAGCCACACTCTTTTTTAACTCATATGAGTTTTCTTGGTCTCAGCCGCTCACATTTTACCGATATATGGGGGTTTTATTTCGGGAAGTGAAAAAGTTTCAAAATTTTGAAAGGAAACGGCAACATTGAATCACTAATTTCCGTTTAATCCGTTTAATACATTGACTTCACGGAGAAAAAAAGAGAAAGCCCTTCGCTATCAGCAACAGAGTCGGCGACAGACATCTTGACTTAAGCCACCCTCAACGTATTCGTCGAAAACAAGAGAAAAATAAAGTGATATGTAATTGTAGTGTTCACCTATCTTCAACCTCCAAGTGTGGAGAAAAATGGTTTTCTTTTGAAGCGCCAACTTAAAATGGCGATCAGCCATTTCAGTCCATTTGGCTTGTAGTAATTAGAGACTCTCACACTTTTGTATGGTATGTGTCTCAAACAAGTGAAGCTGATTGAAGGTTTGTTTTCTATAGCGATATAGTTATATTCACTTTAAGCGGAATATGTTGTCTTGAAATGAAAGACGAATTTCAAGCTGTGCTGGTTGTTGAACCTTTTCTATAATTTACTTGTCATCCAATCTTTGAATTTCTCCTTATTTTATCAGAAACATCGATGAAGGGGTTATAAAAGAGGACCTTGAAGTTTGACAAAAATGCGTTGAATTTCATTGAAGGCATGGATACTTCAGAACGAAGATTGTGGAGCCATTGACCAAGTAAGGGGGATGAGACCATGAGGTATTGTGAATATTTCAACTAAATAAAGTCCCCAATAGAGTGCCAGGGGGTCTATGTTTTGTTGCTTCCTTCAATTTTTTTTCACTAATCTAGAATGGAAACTTGGTTTCAATGAGATCTATTAATGATTGGTAACGAAGACTCACACAATCTTGTGGTGGGAGTGCTACAATTGCTTGGAGCTTGCAGAAAGTTGGTCTCTCTGGTGTAATAGCTTTGTTTTAATAATTTTATGTGTCGAAGAGAATTCACAAAGTAGTAGGTCCTACAGCATTTTATGGCGGCAAAAGACAAGGTCCCCTCAATACGCCTACCGAAAGTGTGATTAACTTCAACGATATAATTGAGTTTGTTCATCGGCTTTCAGCATTACTGAAGTCAAATCTTATTTGCTAAATTCCTATGAACTTTTTGTACGATTCAAGCGTTGTCCATCAATTGTTCGCAATTGCCTGCAAAACCTCAAGGGTTGATGTTAAAAAGACGCAAACTGATCCGTGAAAAATTCGTTCTTTTTACCAAAAAAGAATATATTTTTCTTTTTATTTTGCAGTGAATTAAAATATATAGCGTAAGGATAGGTTCTTCCTTTGGCCCCATGTTCGTCGATTCCTCCTACTAGTCTCGTGCTGTTGTCAACGTTTCAGTGGTGGGTCTGACGGAACTGGCAGGTGGTGTGCAGCCGCACGCACACTAACCGGAGCCTTCCACCCTCGCGGCACCCGAAGCACAAACATAAAAGGACACACTGACTTCCAGAAATTTTTAAAGGATTATACAAAATGTCTGACTTCACTAAATTCGATGTATCCACATTGGCTTCCTGGAACGATGCCTTGAACAAGGATTTAAACACCCAATTGGGTGCCTCGGTGTTGAGAACATACAACGCCGAAGAGGCACTTATCAACAGGGAGGTGTTCATTCGCAACTCGAACAAGGTGTTCAATACTAGCGTGAAGGTACAAGGTGCCCCTGTGACAAATCAAAAATCAAGTGGTCGCTGCTGGCTCTTCGCCAGTGGCAATGTCTTGAGACTTCCATTCATGGAGAAGCACAATGTCAAGGAGTTCCAGTTCTCCCAACTGTACTGGTTCTTCTACGATAAACTCGAGAAATGTAACTTCTTCTTGGAGAAGTTCCTCGAGTCCATTGACTCCACCGAGGACCTGGACATCAACTCTCGTCTCATTCAGCACTTGTTGGATGACCCCACATGTGACGGCGGCCAGTTCGACATGTTCATCAATGTGGCAGAGAAGTATGGTATGATCCCTCACGAGTTGTACCCTGACGCTTACTCAGCTACTGCCTCAAGAACCTTGAATTTCTTGCTCAAGACGAAATTGAGAGAGTTTGCTCAGGCATTGCGCGTTGCCAAGAAGGAGAATCCTGAAAAGATCTCCAAACTTAAGGAAGATCAGCAAAGGGAAGTCTACAGACTCATGGTTATGTTTTTGGGCCAGCCTCCTCTTCCTGACACAGAGTTGACGTGGGATTACAAAGACAAGGACGACAACGTGAAGAAGTTGACCTTCACCCCGTTACTGTTCTACAAGGACATGGGTATAGACTTGAAGAACTACGTGTCTCTTTTGAACGACCCTAGGAATCCTTACGACACTGTCATTAAGATTGACAAGTTAGGTAATGTTGTGGGTGGTAAGGAGGTCTCGTACTTGAATATTGACATCGATCAATTGGCCAAGTATGCCATCGAACGCATCAAGAACAACCAAGCTATATTTTTTGGCACCCACACTCCAATCTACATGGACAAGAAGAGAGGTATTATGGACGAAGAGCTTTACAACTACAAGCTCATTGATTTCCATGCGTCTCAAGACAAGGCCAGCAGAATTGAGTATAAGCAGTCACTCATGACTCACGCCATGGTATTGACAGCTGTGCACTTGGATGAGCAAGGCAACCCTGTCAGATGGAAGGTTGAGAACTCTTGGGGCAAGGACTCGGGACAGGATGGCTACTACTGTATGGACCATAAGTATTTCAAGGAGTATGTCTACCAGATTGTGGTCGACAAATCTGAATTGCTGGACAGCCACCGAAAGATCATTTCAGAGCAAGCCAATCCTGTGGTTTTGCCACCTTGGGACCCAATGGGTGCTCTTGCGTCTATGCCATGAAGTTAGGTCTCAGGCTGGAAAAATATATGTGCGATTGCAGTTACCCGCACTTGTGCATAAATTCATCTCATGAAAAAAAAAAGTGTAGCATTTTCAAGACCAGCATCTTCTCTTCTCTTCAACTAATTTACTAATCGTATGTTATATCGAGTGACACAAGGATGAAAAAAATTTACACAGACCTGATCTGAATAGGGTTTCGGCCCTGATGCAGATAACCCAATATTGCCTAATAAACTGATGTCAGAATTCATGTTCATTCAAACTAACCTTTTAGTACTTTCAGTTTTGCTATGCGTATCTTGCTTTAAACTCTTCTTTATGTAGATCTTGTGCTCCATCACTAGTCTAGTTGAGTGTTACTGGGAAGTTTTTAGGACTGGCGCTTCCTTGTTAGACGTATTCTTTCTCCTCTTCGCTTTGGCTTTCTTGTCTACGATTACACTAGTGTACACGAGATATATTATTTGAGAATACTATGGAAGAAAGGTGCAAGTTTATTTCTTGGCGGTCAATCTTCTCAAGTAGAAGGCCAACTCCTCACCCTCCAAGATGTAACCATCACATCTACCAGACTGGCCTGGTCTCGAGGAGATGCAAGCGTACAACTTACCAGCGGTGAACTGGTGGTCGACAGCGGCCTCAATCTTGGCAGAAGCAGCTCTGGAAGCCAATTTTCTCTCGACCTTGTGGGATCTCTTAACTTCCTCCTCAGCTTGTTTCTTACCCAAGGTCTTACCGTAGTGGGTTTCGTACCACTGTCTGAATGGGGTAGCATCAATCTGGACGATAGCAGACTTGGTCAAGGTGTTGGTTCTGACCAACTCGTTGTTGGATGGGTGGTAGACGACAGAGGTGATTCTGGTCTTTCTGGCAACACCCTCAGAGGCCCACGAGAAGTTACCGGTCTCAATTCTCAAAGCTCTGAACTTCTGGTTACCACCTCTGGTTCTGACGGTGTGGATTCTCTTAGCACCAATCTTGGTGTTGGCTGGCTGTCTACCTAACTCAAACTTTCTCTTCTTTCTGAACTGAGCTCTTTTGGCACCAGTAGCAGCACGCTTGTGACGAGAGTCTCTAGAAATACCCATGGTGAACTAAATTTGTTAGTATCCTGTTGAGTTTGTATGATCAGAACCGAAAAGACGTTTATGTGGATTTGATATAAGCCTGGATAACGTATTGGAAAAATTGATGTTCAGTTGAATTTGGGATCTAATCCTATTAAGAACAATATTTCGTGGACTTTTTCTGGTTCATTGACAACTGAATTTTCGTAAATTACATACTTCTTGGTTACTGTCTAGTAGGAAGAAAGAAGATATTCAAGTTGCACCTATAAAAAAAATTTTCGCTGGGAGCCAGTGGTGCAGTCCAGCACCATAGTGAGTGGAGGTAAAGGTGTATCACGGGATCAAAGTCAGGTGCTTCATCTCCGGCAGCGGTGCGCCCTTTTAACTATGGAGTCTACCGCTCTATCCTTATGCGCGCTCATCCCTACTTGCAGTGTAGAGCTTGCTCACGTGAAGGAACTACAAGTTAGGGCTGCAACCCTCAAGCAGTACCAGCCAACTGTAACTCACTACAACGTACCACATAAAAGAAGGACAAAGCCCTTTTGAGCTGAAGTCACTGTAAATTTGCCCGACACTTCATAGCTTATTGCTATGTTAGATGCCCTTGGAAATGAGCTTGACTATAAGTGCTGTTGTGATCACATATAGCTGTTCTTCATGTAGGAAACGAATGTGAATCAGCTGCTGATACTGATTTTCATCACAGCGATTGTAAGACTGGTGATGAATAGTTTGCATAGGCGCTCCCAGGGGATAACAAGATATGAGGCGCCTTAGCCCGTTTTATTTACCCTTTGTCATAAACGCAGTGGTTGTGATATCTTGTAGGTTAGAACATCTTGAAGTAAAATGAGCCATTGAGCAGCTCGTGTTGTTTTAGCGAGAAAGGATTATCAATGAGGCCCGTTTTTCTGGAAACTAAGTTGAGCTGATATCTTCCTTATCAGAATTACGAGGACTACAAGCAAGAACCCATGTCAATCTAGAGCTACGGTGGCAAAGTTGGGTGGTTTGAAACCTAGAGTTTGTGGCTAATTGTGTGCATTGAGGGGAAAGAGCAAATAGCGAGCGATGAGCAATACCGTACATTTCACAATTAATGCATCATCATGCAATTCAGTCAAGGTTGCGTCTGGTGAGTCCAACAATCGATTCCTTGTTTTTTAGTATGTCCGGTAATGAAGCATTATTTCCCATATGAGCTTCTTGCGTCACAATGAGGCTAGCACCAGCCCCTAATATGTGATCACTCAGTAAATCCACTAGTTCCACGTGAGAAATAAATGCTAAAAGATTTATTAAACTGAAATTGATTATTCTATCAGAATTTCCACACTTGAGCACAGTATATCTGCTCGCCTACCGCAGGAACAACTTTTCTATAGGCCGCAGAGGCTTAAAACCGACTTGCCGATCTCTTTCATAAAAACAATGGTCACCAATGTCGCCCTTACTTCTAGAAACCAACAAGCATTTAAAACGTTTTGGTGGGGTAGCTAAGGCACCCATGTGATGGTGACCCTCAAAATGGCTGCAAATGGGATTCCTGCATATTCCCGAGCGGATTTCGAGAAAAGCTCATCAGTGCTCATCGAAGGGTCTTGGAGTCACCCACAGAATCTCATGGAGACAGTTACAGTGTACGATGAAATAGAGATAGAGGACTTCGTGTACGATCCCAATACAGGCCTTTTTCAGTACCCCTGCCCTTGTGGCGACAAGTTCGCCATTCTGTTAGACGATCTCAAGGATGGCGAAGACATAGCAGTTTGTCCCAGCTGTTCGTTAATGGTACGGGTCATCTTCGAAGAGGAGGACTTGGTGGATTTTGAATAATCATGAAAGCGAAACGATTACGTGAACAATGTTGGACGAAACATTAAAAAGATGTTTGCATTTGTAACGATTCGTCTTGGGATACGTCCGGCCACGGTTTCGGCGGACAATGTACATAGCAAAACTTGGGAAAGGTGATTTTTTAGGGAAAAATCTCGACTATGCACTCACAGGCTCTCATCATGCTCAATTTCCCGGTTCTGGAGTATGGCTCATGTGGCTATAGATCTTTAGCTTGGCCCAGCTCACACCGCAGGATGTCGTACTCCCCAAACAGAATAAACAGCATGTGTCAGGATGAAATGAGCAATGAGGCAGGATACGTGGCCTTTGGGAAGAATATTATTTAACGACAGATAATAAAAGAGCAACAGATACAGGGTGATTTTTACCCATAAGCGTAATGTTTATGCCCCGGTGAATCGGAAGCGTAATGAAACCATTCATGGCTCCAGGACTTCTGCAGCAACACCGCAGCACGGCAGATTAGATTTTGTGACTCTTTGCACGATGTGGATTGGGCGCCAGGGAAGCCTAGGGACCCTTTTTTGTAATTGTAGTAAGTTGAACCGGTGCTGCTGTAGGAGGACCCCTGGAATAGATGTAGAGTTATCTTTGTTCTGCACCACGAAGGCCATGTAAGGGTGAGATCCCATTGCAATCAACGCCGCTGCAAGAACAAATCCGGTGCTTGGTCATCGCTTCTCTCCGTAAGCTAATTGAAGGCTTTTTCTGCTATCTCAATTTTTTTCTCCGTGGCAGTAGCTCTCCTCAAATCTTTACTGTGAAGCGGCCGCTCTGTTAGGCGCGGTGCAGGGCCTTGCGCTCTGGGGATTAACCAGTGCTCACTGTGGGAAGGATCTAAACGGTTTGGAGTGGGCCGAGCAGAAGTGGGGGTCCCACCTAGTCAAAGTCGAGGAGGGATCGGCGCCTCGAGCCGGTCGGAGGTAACGTTGGTGCCGGCCAAGCACAAGAAATGTCAATTTCACAAAACAAAAGAAATCAAGGCTACCTCCTCCATCGGGAGTCCTGGCTGCGAAACTCATCCTTGTAAGAAGACTCTCTACATGAAGGGGGCGTTGGTTCCCCTCTTGTGCGGTTTTCCCAGCGCCGGTCATGCTATTGTCTGACAAGAGCAATCGTGCTGCCGGATGATTTTTGGCAGAGAAAACGCTTCCAAAAATTAAGAGGTACATCATGACGTGAGTAGAGGGGGCCCACCTTGAGAGGCTTTTTCTCATGTTTGCCCGAGCCAAAGGCGTTCTATTCGGGGTGGTCGCAGTATCTGGCGCGAGATAGACAGTGCATCTCGCGAGGCTGGTGACCCGAAAAAAAATAGCACAACCGCCGCCATTGCCTCTTGAAACAATTGCCCTGTGCGTGTAAGTGGAGTAGTAGTGGAGTAGGTTTCAGCTTTCTCTGGCATGGCCTTGGAGCCAGCTTCGACTCGGAATTGTCAGTCTGCCTCGACACATGGCGCTTTGGCGCTCTGCCATCCACAATAGGGTGGTGTGTTCGCGAACCGGTCGGCTACTAATCGGCTGTTTGTGTCAAACAGCACCTCTCCCGGGTTCCATTCATTTTTCCAATTGCTGGGTGCTCTCTATTGTCTAAGCGACTATGGGAGAGGGGGGAATTGTTTACAGCCAAGGTGTGCTTTGTTCGGCGAGAGGCGAGAGATCCTTGGAGGGTTTTCGAGCCCAGCGAAAAAGTCGGCGGAAGGTTGGAAACGCTCTCGCCCGAGGAGCCGTTTGTGCGCACCGCCCAACCTAAGGTGACACCAAAACGACGCCTGATGTAACCACCCTCTGACCCCTCCACCTGGTGAAGAGGGCCGCCCACTGGGTCACAACCGGAACCAACCACAAGTGCCGCAAACCGGTTTTTTTGGTGCCGATCATTCGCTCCACAGATTTCTTGTTCAGCGCAGCAGGGGTCCCTGTTGTTTCTCCACCCTGTGTTTTCTTGTCTACTTGCATTGGCCTCCCTTGTTCTCGTAGATTGCCGCTGCCTTATGTCCTGGAATAGTTTCAGGGCGCCCCAGCCGACGGTTTTGTGCGATTCCGGGGGCCCTGTAGTGCGCCAAAAGTGGCTGCTTCCACCGACCCACGACAAAAAAAAATAAAACCCACTGGCCTCAGTGCGTCGTACCGCCTTGCCTGTGTGCCTTGCCCTATAAGAATTTTTGTCTGTTCTCATCACCTAGCCTGCGTGGCAGCCGGGCTGCATGGCCTCGGATTCTGGTACCGTTTTTTTCGGTGTTTCTTTGGTGCTGCCCATGCCACTTTCTGTACTCTCATGCCGCTGGGCCCCAATCACAATCCTCAGTGCCGGCAGCCTTTGTGAAGCAAGGTGTGGTATGCGATCGATTGATCTGACCTTTATTTCATACAATTGCATTTTTTTTTTTCGGGCTCCTCTCTCTCGTCATTATCTGTTACCTCCGTTATTCGCTCCATGTTTTGCGCTTTCGTGGGACCTTGTCATGCTAGATATGTCCCACAGATCTTCCCTTCCCTGAATGTTGCGTGTGGAAGGTCGTTGACCAAGTCACCGACGCAGAGGCATATTGTGCCGCAGATCACTGAATAGTGACATCTATCGGCGTTTGAACACCAAGTCTTCATTTTGGCCCACTTTTGGCGCCCGTTTCAACCCGCACGTCGAACGTTATATTTTGGCCATGTATCGTTTGGTGGTTTTATTTTCTCTCCGTTTAGTTCGTTTTTAGCCGCCCTGGCGTGTGCTCATGCGGCCGGGGCCTGCCTCAGCAACATTAGCCGGGCACTGATTTTTTTACATCGAAACACTGCTGACAGGAATCTCTGGCCAAATTCGAGGAAATCACCCCCAAATGCGACCGCTCCAATAGCATCCGAACACAAAGCGCCTCGTATGGTTTGTGCCTTCCCTTCGGTATCTCATAAGCCGAGCCTCTCGCCGTCACTCATGGGAAAAAATCTTGAAGTTGGGCCTTGTATTGTCCCAATGGCATGTTAGCAAAGGGCATGTACAACCAAAAAAAAAAATTGAGTACTAAGAAAAAAAGTTAAAAAAAAATAAATAAATAAATAAATAAATAAAAAAATTAAAAACCAAGGGTGCAGCGATCGATACTCTAGTTCTTGTTCTCTTTCAAAGCGAGACGGCCCTTTAAATCCGATTGAGGCCAATGTTTTTTGCAGGTTGAACTTTTTGGCCTCTTGTGGCTCGGTATCCACACATCACCCTGGGGTAATAAGAGCCTACATAGTACAGTACGTGCTAAATCCATATAACAGCCTCTTCATTTGGCACCAATCGTGGATCGTTATGGCTGGTGCTTCTCTCTTACCTTTCTTTTGCCCGCCTGCATGACTTTCTCCTTTAGTGCATTGGAATTATTCGCATATATATTGTTTAATTGCAGACCTTTTTTCTGCTCTCGGTGGTGCACAGTTTAAAGCCCGTGAACAGGTCCAAGTCAAATTTACCACCTTCCCTTGTCATATATTTTACAAAGGTGAAATCCTTCCTTCGACTTTCCCTACAACTTCATCCAAAGCAACGCTGCCCTTTTAGAGTCATCAGAATATTTTGCTTCTGATCCTTTTCATCTTCCGTCCTCGACCCTCGGTAATACTTCCCGTTTCGTGACGTCGAAAAGACGGTTTCCCGTTTGCCAACGCTGGTCTGCCAACTTTCCTTCTCTATTGAGTTAAGGACCTGTCTACCGTTGAGTCGAATACTCCTCGTGTTACCACTGACTAAACATCTTGACCTCAAAGGTTTGTGTGAACCCATAATTTTAACAAAACTACGAAGCTCATGAAATCACTAATGGTTCTGAACATGAAAGGCACTTCTCCCGACTTTGATAAGGATTCTTATAACAAACCGCCAGTAGCGCCGCCAAATGCTCGTCGTGGGCCCTGGCTGCCTGAAGAAGATCGTCGACTCATGTCCATCATTGCCATTCAAGGGCCTACCAACTGGGTCCGCATTCTGGCTCTGCTAGGCACTCGACTGCCAAAACAGTGTCGTGAGCGTTATCATCAGAACTTGAAGCCTTCGCTCAATAGAAACCCAATTACTGCAGAAGAAGGTGCTCTTATAGAGCAGCTCGTGGCTAAACACGGCAAGAAGTGGGCTGAGATTGCCAGGCATTTGACTGGAAGAAGCGATAATGCCATCAAGAACTGGTGGAATGGTGGTGCCAATCGTAGGCGGAGAGTTAGCCACGTCGCTGCCCAGAATTCCGACCAGCAAACGCAAGCTTCATCTAGTACTCTTTCCAGTACTCTGAATGTCAACTCGGGCTACAATTCATCTGGGGGCACCGCCCCCAATTCTGCGCCAGTCTCGGCACCGGTGTCGAATTCTGGCCTGTTTTCCCATCCTTCTATGACTCAGTTCCCTCACTTACGTCCACAACTTGCCCAGTCTGTGTCACCTCAAAGGTCTCGCCAGAACTCCTTCAGTTCCATACCGCCTCCTCCAGAAGGATATGGTACCTCTCAGTACCCAAAGGTGCCACAGCTCTCCCAAATTTCGTTCAACACTTCCATTTTTAGCGAGCTGGAAAAACGCAATCATACTAACCTTAATGGAGTTTATTCTACTCCAGGCCATTTTACACATCTTTCTGCCGGAAAGAACCCGATCCGCCTGGCTAGTATTGATCATCCAACACTCCCTCCGTTGTTGTCTAATTTTAACAAACGTAACGTTGAAGAGGATCGTCGTCATTCCTTGAATACAACGTTGCCTCCGCCTACTCTGCCTGCTCTGTACCATCAACATTCCAATTTGCACCCTCCCAACAATAGCTCATACAATCTGCCACCTCAGGGAGGTGGAAACAGCAGTCATGGTGAAAGTTCCTTCTACAGTCTGCCAGTGTCACACGTTTCTCGTCAAAATTCGTTGTGCCATGACTATAAACATTCTTTTGCATTGCCTCTGGCAACGTCAAGCTCCCATCCTCTGAGACGCTCATCGATAGCGCCAGACTTGTTCCCTAATCCCATGGCTGGCCATGGGCATGGGGAAATGTGGGTCAAGCGTAATCAGCTGCTGATTCTGCTTCATTCTCCATCAATAGCGCCAGTAGCCTCGAATCCAAACCGCCTTTCTGTGAGCAGTTTCCTGGGACTACTGGAGCAGGGCAAAGGACAGAGTACCTACAACGGTCCAAATGGAGCAGTTGCGACTGGTACTGGCGTATCCTCCTCCTCAAATAGCACAGCTGGAGGCTCGGGGATGCCATCGGGTATTCCGTCTTACAAAAATTTAGTTCGCAGCATTAATAGCACCCCGATCCCTGAGGATAAAGACCAGGACGCTGCCGAAACTGACCGGATCAAGGTGCTGAATCTCATTGAGTGAGTCTGTAGTATAATGTCATATTGACTTCGTCGTTACTTATTATTGGCTTGCCTAAAGTCAGGCTCGCGATTTTGTAAAGCTGTAGCGCTGCCTCCTTGAGCAAGTTGGCACAAGAATATCATTCGAGTGAAGACTTCATACATGCTTCAACTGGCTGTGATAACACAAACGCATTGTACTTTCTGGAATGGACGAGTGGAAGCAGCTAGGTTACTCATTGGCGCTTGTAATTGGGACATTACGCGTTCCTAACCGCAATGCCACCATCCAAATGTGGAATGTTTTAAAATAGATTTCCATACCAAGAAGCGCAATTTCCACCTCACGTCAACGTCGCTTAGCTTGATGACATTACACAAAGATGCCCATCATACACCTTGCGCCAACGCGCCAGGCTAGAGTTGCCGTACTTATCCGTGGGTCAAGTAGCTGGTAATAGCCGTGTGCCGACGACTGCAGTGTTTTGGACTCGTCTAGCCCGTTCTTATCTATTTTGGATCTAGATATTACTTCATCGGGTGAAACTGTGGTAAGCCGTTACACAATGAATCGTCGCTGAGTCACCACTTGAAGCTTTTTGATGAGAATCGGTCTCGATGATTGGATACGGCCGTCACATAATTTGCCCGTTACGACGCCGGAAAAAACGCTCATGTGGAGCAAGCATTGGCACTAAACCACGATACGCATGTGTGGTTTGTGACACTACGTGGAATTGCACAGACTTCCACTGCGAGCGTACTAGATTGAGAAAGAAAAACTTGAGTCCATATAACCTGAGTCTATCACAAGCTAGAATGAGTCGTTTCTATTAATAAATTTCTGACCTGGACGCTCACTTGACTTTTAAGGCCTGTGAATCGGTTGATCAGCTTTTTGAGCCTGTCCTGTCTATGGGGTCTAACGTCTCAGTGCATTATCTGAGAAAAGAATCCTCGATGACATGATCTTTCTTCCCTTGATCGGCAATAGAGTACTTATTTTTGAGATAGATGACATCAAAAAGCTAAGGGAAGTAGGCATTGTTGGGGTTCTTCTGGGCACACTTCCCAAAGCTCCTCAGCAGAATGTGTTTTTGGGTGTACCTTTGCAACTCAGCATATATGAGGTTCTTTGGCTTATTGATAACGGCCATGCAAAACTAATAGATAGCAAGGCGTATCATAAAATGCTTATGGAGGGATCTACCCCTCAGCAAATCAATGAGGGCAACAAGGTCCGTCTAGCTGGACCTTCAAATTCGCATTACGTGATTACCCCAAACACACTGCCTAATAAACTCGATTTAGACATGAATTCCTTTGAAGTTTCAAGAGATGAATACCTCATGCGTCAGCCAATCTTGCATGAAAACTTTGCAAAGAAGTATAATGCGTTCTCCAAGCTCCGAAGTATGGGACATTATCTAATGCCTGGTCTACGATTTGGAGGCACCTTTGTGAGTTACCCGGGAGATCCCTTGCGCTTCCATTCACATTTAATAGTAAAGTGTGTGAAGCCAGATGAGGAAGTGAACCTCATTGATCTTGTCACAGGCGGGCGTTTGGCTACTGCTGTCAAGAAAGCTTGGGTGCTTGTATCGGAGGAACCTACGAGAGATGACTCCATTGATGCATACTCCATAGAATGGGCAGGTTTCGGATAGCCCGAAGAAATGTATTTGACGACATAGTGAGTTGATCTCATAATTTTTACCAAGCCGTAGGAACTTCTGGAAGTTGCCCGTGGTCAGTACCATTGATATTTTCTATCTCAGTAATTAATTCATTGATTTCACTCCAAGACGTTGCATCGTCCTCAAAATCAGAATGATCGTAAGTGATCTTTCCATGAGCAGCATCCACTTTACGCTTGTAAGTAAATTGTTTCAGAGGACCCTTGACCTGGATCTTGTATCTGGTTGTCATACTTCCATCACCGTAATTGCCATCTGCTCGACCGTGGAAGATCGAGGTTCCATTTTGAGCAATGCCGTTTGCCATAACCCTTTGGTCATCAATGTCTAAAGTAGTAGCGAGAGAATACAAGATTGAGACATCCAAATCGGACCCATTTGTCAACGTCTTCTTATTTGTAGAAAGAACGAGCGGATAACTCAACGACACGTTCGTCAGGTGAATTCTGTCCTCCTCGTCATTTTTGTTCACAAGTAAAAAGGATTTTGCATTGTGGCCAGTGTGAACCACCTGTTGTCTGGCACCCAGGTTGAGGTACAGTTGCACGTTCGAAATTTCACCCTTGGTGAACAGACTAGCAAGAGTGCTCAATGTTGATCCGTCCTTTAATTTCAAGGTGAGCTCACTCGTCAACTGAGCTTCCAAAATGCCATTGACTACTTGCAGCAAGAAAACTTTTGTACCAAACGAGATTTGGTTTCCCCTCGTCCTGTTGCCAATGTGGACAATTTGACCGGATCCCAGTACCACATCCTTGTTCTCATATGTTAAAAGATTGACACCAGTAATCCATCCATCACCAATTCCAGAGTGCTGACCATACACCTAGTCTAAGCCATTGCTGACATCTATGGCTATGGTGTGATTACCCTCTTCCCAAAGCAATGGCAACAATCCGGATATATCAACGTTGAGACCAGGAAGGTCAAAGGCGTTGATTGCCACGACGGGAGACCAAAGTGAAGGTGAAATACCACCAGTGAAAATGAAAGGCTGCTGAGTTTGTGCAGCAATCTTCTTGCCATCGAAGTATACATTCACGATACGCAAAGGTCCATGGCCCAACATCTCGCCTGCAGTAGACTTGAATATATCAGTGTACTTATCTAAGACGTTGCTGTACCAGAATTCTTCATCGCCATTGCCACTGGCAAAAATATCTAACTGTAATCTGGTAGTATTCTTAGAGACCTGGGGCAACGTCAATTTAAGCTGTTGCTCGCCAGATAACGTGACGATAGGGGGTGTTTTGGGGTCGCTTTGTTTAATCAATGGGTAGATATTGTCAGCGGGCTTTCTGATGTCAAAGAACTTATATCTCGCGTCATTGGAAGAGGTGTCGACGATGACCTGTCCAAACTCTGCGTCATTGACCGTGTCATCGAAGTAGAAATCGGCATATAGTTCGACATGAGGCTTGCCATTAATCAGGTCGTTCACGACATTGTCTAATTGAAACAAAATTCCATTCCCTTGTTGAAACAAAGCAAGATACTTCGACACATCCTTGCTGAAGACAGAAAACACCAACAGTCCGCCAGGCTCAATAGTGCTGGTCCTCCAGATCTCCGCCCCTCCAACATAAAGATGTGCCAACCTATCGTACTGCACTCCCGTCACATTGGTGTATAATGTCAACACAACTTTGTTGAACTCCACGGGTGGAGGTGAGTAGCTCAAGTACAGAGGGTCTCCCCACAGGGCAAAGGTTTTGTTCACCAAAAGCGCTCTATGCAACGACGTGCCGTATCTATCACTAGGAACAAATGGATATGATACCTCGATGATCTCATTGGGAGCCTCCTGACCGGCAAGAAAGACTCCGGCACTAGAGCTGATTCTGCTTGCTCTATTGCCATTGACAAGACCTGGATTCAATCTAGGAGAAGAAAGTTTCAGGAAACTGTGAAGAGCAAGAACTGTGGTCACCGCAATCCAAACGTAGGCACTAATAAGTCTCCAATTCATTTGCTTTTCCTCCTTCTCTTTCTCAAAACCCGCTTTCTCCGACTCAAATTCGACTTCTGGCCCTTCCATTGGGACCCTGGAGGCGCCATATATAAGGCGATTCCACACGGAATTATCGCGAGCTAAATGTTTACTCATGTTTACAGCGGTTTGTTTACCTTTTGATACTTGAGTGTAAGGATAAACGCAATGCCATGTAACCGCGTGGGTGTATTCCTTATCTCCTTTATATTCACCGTATGTAGTGCAGAGAGGCGGTGATGAAGCGCAACGGTCCCGACGTTCGGCTACAGGTGCCTGTCAAAGCCAAACTAGTCAAAGTGCGCGTCTGTGACACCAACATAAGAGAAATCGAAATCACACAAAAACTCCCTCTAGACGACCTTCGCTTGCTTGTTGTCCGGCAATGTGCTCTAAGGTGCGGTAGAACAATTGCTCTATGTGACGAAGGAGCTTGGTCTCTCGATCCCCCTCTGTTCTAGAATGATCCTCGTCCTTGAGATTGGCGACATTATTGCGTATCAAATCGATTAGGCCGTTAACATACCGCGCGTCAATGAAGTAGTTCCCATAAACATTGAAAATCACGCACAGGTTGAGAATTTCTACAAAAAGCCTCAACAGAAGGTAAGGATCCATGCACGAGTCGGCCACTCTAAGCGCCTTCTGGAGGCATTCAAGTACCCTCTTACCGTCCTGGTAGAGCTGTACATCATTAGCCTCGGTAATCTGCGTTTCATCATTTTGTTCACTTTCTTTGTTTTGCTCTTTATCTTCATCTGTAGTAACATCTGTAGTAGATGATTTATCCTTCTCTTTAGGTTCACTTGCATCCTTGGTCGCGTCGCCATCCACTGAGGCAACTGTGGGTGACGGGCCCTCGATAAGTAAATCGCACCACCACCACAAGTGAGCGCATTTGTAAATGGCACGGCATTGGTCATGTTTCTTTAACAATTTGGAACCATAAAGTGTCACTTTGGTGATCAAAGCCTCGTAGTTTTTTTTGCTGAAATACCTCAGAGTAGCCAAAGCGTTGGCAATTGACAACACCAGTCGGTATGCCACAGAGCCTCCCATCGGATCCTGGGGGCTTGGTGCATGCTGAGGCGCTTTGTTTATAGAAAGACTCTCTTCATAAACGACAAAAGTCTGTTGGAATAATTCGAATGCTATATTTTCTTGCTTGAGTTGATCTGCAACGGTTGCAGCGTTCAAATACAATCTCAAAATGAGCTCCGCATTGTGAGCCAGGTGATGTTGGTATAATTCATCAATGATGATGGATAAGTTCTTGAAGTTATTCAGAAGAAATGATCCTTTGTCTTTCTCATTACTTGCCTTGGATCTGTATCCCAAAAGTCTTAGGCAATTGGTAATCTGACTGATTAAAGCAGGATAAGTGTGAATCGTATTCTCCGCACACTTGCTCAAGTACCTCTTTTTCACATAGAGCAACGCTGATAAGGTCTTCAGGGTGTCCTCGAGTCGAATCAAATGTAAACATCTGCAAAGCTTTTCTTGTCTTTCCATGAATTCCTCCGTGACAACCTTGTCTCCACCATCGAGTTTGATTGTCTTCTTAATTCCTAGATCTTTTTGGGTGTCCACTTTGAAATCTTTCTCTTCTATGATGATTGTTAGATACGCAAAAACATCATCAACTTCTTCAAACGTACTTAAAGTCTCTTGCTCAGGCAGGTCAAGAAGTTTATCTATGATGACAAGGGAAAGTTGCTTCTTGAAATGTAATTCTGGTATGCGCTCAAATAGTTGACGGAAGTACTCTATTTTCAATAACTCCTTGATTGATTTTAGTTCATTCACAGGTGCAGCCAAGAGATCATACCACAAGCTAGACTCGAATCGTTCTCTGCTCTCTTGATCGCCCAGCTTATGTTTCTGCAATGTTTGCATAGCGAGCTCATAGATTTTATTCAAGTTGGCGTAGTTATCCGGTTGAAAGTTGAGAGTGAGCTTGATAAGAGATTGGAGAATCAGGCAGATCTCGTCGGCCGAAAGGGAAGGCTGTAAATTATCAATTTTATCATAAAACGTCCAAAACGACTCGAAAATGGGGTCTGCCGAGTCGGACAAACTTGGTGGTTTGTTCTTCTCATTTCTGCCTGTGGAACCAATCTTATTGGTGGTTTGATTCAAGTCAGTCTCAAATTTCAAATTCATCACAAATCTGTCCACCAAGTTTGATACCAAGTCTGACTTTTTGAGCGCTGGATGTAATCTCAAGAAAACATTATTAAGCAAGTCGTCAATCGTTGCAAAATGGTAGCTATCTGGGAAAATCTGGATCAAGACATCTATCAAGTAATTCTGAGCAAGCGAGTCTTTACATTGAATAATTTGCTCTGTTATGACGGGATAAATGGATTCTTTATAGAATTTTTCACCGAAACCTTCCTTCCCGTTTGAGAAATCGTCTATTGCTTGAGAGAGTCGTACCAAATTGGAGCCCACTAACACCTTTAGCTCTTTCCTCTCCTTGTATCTGAGACCGCGTTCACTAGAATGGCCCTGGTGCTGGAGACGAACCCAGAGCTTATTCATCTCAATAAAATTGGTGATAAGAAAATCAACGGTATCCTCAAAGTCTTCTTCCGTCTCTAGCGGCAAGAGATCCTTGGATCTTTGTGAGAGGTAGTTTCGCAAGAACAAGCCTCTTATGGGATGTTGGACTCCCTTGCACATCTCAATCATATCTTTCATGAGTTCTTTGGCACTTTCGTTATTCGTAGACATCAACGTTGTGCCAATGACTATCATCAAGTACAAGCGTGGCACGATATTCCCCAGGAATTGAGCAATCTCATATAAATCTGCCAAAAACGGCGTGTCTTCTTTTCTCTTCTGCTTCCTCTGATGCGACTGCTTCAAATACGACGCAAGGTATTCTAACGAATCAAACACTGCAATGTATAACTCATAATATTCTTTAGGTGAGAGCTGTGAGGTTCTCAACTCATTTAGGAAATTCATGCAATGCTTCAACGCCTGAAGAAGATTGCCCTCTGCAAGACTATCCTTCATGCTCTTCGAATGAATCTTGATATTACTAAGACATTGCTGAACATTTGCGTTTCTTGACATTTGGATGTGGAGTGCTTATAGGCTTGATTAGAGAGACGTAGAGGTGTTATCTGAGGAAGTGCATCCGTGCACCATCACTATCTTACAAGACTCAGTTTCTGAACCACCGAATCCATAATTTGCTTCAGAACGATCCTTTGGTTTTTTTCCTTGGTCGAGAACGGTATGTAACTACCTTTTTTGCTAGAAGGACTTTATAATTGATTTTATAGATCGCATTTATTTTTGCATGACTTGTGTAATTCTGATCAGTGGCTGCGAAAAGCTGTTCTATTCTGACGTCACGAGGCAAAAACACAAAGTATCATATGTCTCCAGTCATTGAATACAAAAAAAAAGGGGTCCCGATACAAAGCCAACTTTAGAGGATAAAGGAGGTTTGCCTACCAGCGTAAACCAAATCAGTTTCCGCTGTTGTATGCAAATGGGGTACATTAAATGATTCCGTTTAGCAGTAGATGTCTAGTTTCATAACCCACGGCCGCCTGGAATATAAATACTCTCTGCAATGTACATGTCGGCAACAATATTCCATGTGTGTTATTCGTATATATCGTAAAAAGAGAAAGTCATTAGTATTATGCAACAAGTAACAAAACAGGTTTTGATTAGTTCTTGTCAAAACCACTTAAGTCGTGGATGACCATACCTGCAACAGCAGCAGAGATCATCGTCGACACGAGACCGCTGAACAATGCAGACCAAATCTCTTTGGAGATGTCACTGGACCTCTTACCCTTACTAAGAGTGTTCAAGACACCCAAGGTGATACCCATGGAGCCAAAGTTGGCAAAACCACAGAGTGCATATGTGGCAATCAAGTTACCTCTGTCAGACAACTGATTGTATGGGGCTTCGTTTACCAACATATTGTAAGCCACATATTCATTCTGCATGAATTTAACGGAAATCAATTTCGAAATATTCAAAATTTCGTCTCTTGGCACACCAAGGAAGAAAGTGGCGGGGTAGAAGATATAACCAAAAATCAAGTCTAAAGTCAACTCTTTGATGTTCCAGAAACCACCAAACCAAGTCAAAATTCCGTTAATCAAGGCAACAAGGGCAATAATACACATACATTGAACCAACATGGTGGCTGCAGTATAGAGACCCAATGTAGCACCTTCGGAAAAGGATTGAAGAACATTCCGAGGCTTCTTGTTTGGGTCTGTTTCTTCCGGGAACTCTACCCTACCTTGTGACAATGGAACTTCTGTCTCGGGAAATCTCAATTTGGAAACTGCAATGGAACCAGGAATAGACATAATACATGAAGAGACCAAGGCTTGTGCGTTCAACCCCAAACCAATATAGCCGACCAACACAGCACCCGAGATTGTGGAGAAACCCGAAGTCATGACTTGATGCAATTCTGCTTGAGTGAGGAAGGGTAACAAATCCTTAATTAAAATAGCGGACTCACCAATTCCAATGAAAGGAGAAGCGGAAGCGGTAATAGCTTCAGCACCAGAAATACGAAGAGTCCAGAAAAAGAATTTGGCAAACTTACCAATAAACCACTGGATCACACCGTAGTAGTAAAAGATGTGAACAAAAGCGACGAAAAAAGCCACAGCAGGTAAAACGGTAAAGAAGAACATACCAAGCTGCGATACCTCTGCATTGGTCAAGAAAGCAACACCATCCTTAGCAAAGCCCAACAACTTTCTCGCCAAGAAGGAAATGAAATTGAAAATATCATAGCCCGCCTTTGTACGTAAAACAAAAAGGGCAATGATATATTGCATCAACATACCACCAATGACGGCGTTCCACTGGATCTTGGATCTGTTTTTCGAGGTAGCATACAACCCAATGATGGCTACCACCACACCACAGAAAGAGATCGCTCTGTCTTTTCTCTTTGAAAATTCGATCTCCTCGGGCACAAATGTACCGAGCAAAACCACGCCAACAGTGATGGTGGCACCAACCAACAATCTTCTGGGTCTAGTGGTGAGCACCCTTGTATAAACGATGTCGGTGGCCCAGTTCCACACCTTAGCAGCGTGATGGTATATGATGTAAAGGATTCTGCAATGCCATGATATCAAACGCACCATAAGCATACCCCAAAGCACAGTGGGGATCAACCATTTGTGTCTGTGCTTATCTTGAATGATGATGGAAAGCCACCATGCGGTGAAAAAGCATCCAACAAGAATGTCAACAGCAAGTCTCCAGTAAGGGAATCTAGCCTTCAATCTCTGCCATTTCGTGAGGGAGCTGGAAGAGCCCTTTTCAGATATGGAGGGATCGCTGTGATCATCGAATCTGATCTCGCCATCCTTCTGCTCTTCGGTCACCTCTGGCCGAGGAGACTGCCGGGATTCGATGTTGGACATACCTGTTTAGGATGCAAAAGACTCCGTCAATAGGGTCGATTAAAAGTATTGGAGTAAAAGCCAAACGCACAGGTAATCAGAAACCTGGGGAAATAAAAAAAATTCAAGATTTCAAAACGCTTATAAAGCCGAGCCCAGACCAATGAAGATAGCGCACTAAATTTTTATACTCATGAGAAGACATTGAGACGCACGGAACCAGAAAAAAAAAAATGCCCTTATCTATGCGCACCTTCATCTTAAGTTTCTTTTTTCTAATTTTTTTTGCTTCAAGGGCCGCACCGAATGTCGCCAAAGCCTCCAACACATTCGGCTACGGAAACATTGCGGAATGCACCAGTTTCAAACTGACAACTGACCCATTCCTAGCTTAAACGATTGCAATTTCAACGCTTCCATCCTTGTTAGATGGCGCACACTCCCGCCTTCGCTCCTTGTGCAAGAACGGAGGCGTCTTACGACGATTTTCGCCCCTTACCTGGTTGGCTCGCTTCCCTGCTTCATGCTTGTGCAGTGCCAGCCTCAATTGCCTTGTTGCATTTCTTTGGAACGCCTTGTCAAGTCTCCACTCTGCGCAAACGTTGCCGCATCATGACAAGCCCCATCAGGAACCCTTCCGGCGGAGTTGTCAATGCTCCACTACAGACTTTCCATTCCGTCGTTAGGCAGTGGAATTCTTTGGTTGACTTGGCAACTGCCTCGGCAAACAATACTTACTTCAGCACGAATGAATCGTCTAAATTTTCCACCTCTCGTTCTCTTGCCGTGAGAAGAAACCGACAGACGCACAAATTCTGAACTGCACTAGATGCCTTTCAGCCCACGCATTAGGCAAAAATCGATGGTGTGCGAAGCCTCTGTGCCGACTCTGCCAAAGAGTACCGGTCTCTCCTTCCACGGTGCCTTATGATGGTGTGGATCTCTGGGTACTGATAAAAATAAATTGCATTTTGCTTTATCTTATCACTGCTACTTTTCATCCGAACCGTACTTTTCTCGGTTCTCCACAATGTAAGTAGGGTCTATCTCGTTACTTAACCCCATCAACGTCTTCATTATCGCCTCTGTGGTGCCTATCATAGGTCTTATCACAATCATCGGCGATGTCCGAGCAACAGATGATAACTGCTCTTGTAGATTTTCTGCTCGTCTGAGTTCTTCTGATAAGCCCGCTATTGTTTTTTTTGTACTTTTCAAGTTTTTCCCGAGCGATTTGTAGGCATACTTTAGACCCTCCTTAGTGTTTACGGGCTGGTTGGAATACAAGCTAACCATTTTTTGCGCAAGCTCCACCTCTTCCTGATCCAATTCCTTGTCTTCGTCACTGCAAGAGCTATCCTCTTCATTTGTATCGAGAATCAATACTGAAGGCTCCATATCATCCAGATCTACGTCATCTTCCTCTAGAACGTCGTCCATCAGCATGACCGAATAGAGTTTCTCATCGGATTGTGAATCCTCACCTAATGGTACATTTTTCTTCATCAATTGTGAAGCCTGTAATAGATCTTGCTTCTGGTTCTCTTGCTTCAAGGTGCTGAATTCGTTTGATAATCTCCTCGAAGGTTTCTTTTGCTCATTTGGTTTGGACTTTTGTCTTGCTCGATGGCCTTCACCTCCCACATATTGCTCCAGAGATTCTAGTATGGTTTGTGTTCCAGACACAACTTTCACTCCAAGTTTCAACAATTCATATGCAGTGGTTTTTGTAAATGATTTTGTGCCCTTTTGAAAGCTTTTCATAAGCTGTCCATTTCTTTTGTATTCTTTCATGGGTATGGTGACAAGATTCTTGAAGCCCTCTCCAATATTAATTAAGGACTTAACTGGCGCGAGACCTGACAAAAGACCTGCTATTTGGTATTTTTGGATGTAGGGCACATATATGTCTTTCAAAACCAATCCCAATTTTGGGAATCCCAAGATACCGTATGCAACAGTTTTCGCAAGTCTCAAGTCGGCGGAATCAAGAATGAAAAGGTTCGCAAGCTCAGCACCCTGGCCAGCTCTAAATCCAGAGTAATTCATGGCCTTAGGTTTATAGTCAAACTTTAGCCGAATTGGGCTTATTTCAAGTTTTTGTACAAATATAGGCTCGTCCACAGGTAAGTTAAATCGGTTGTCTCTGAATTGGAAGAAGCGGCCCAAAAACATTAATGTATCTTGATCGACAAATAGACGTAAAGGCAACAACTTAACATTCATAAGAACCTCAGTGTATGGCATAGTCGGTTCAGGCCTGACATTAAGTATGCTAAATTGAAGCATATATGTCCCCACCTCCCGCTCACCTAGAACGCTCATGTAAGTGAGAAATTTGTTCCAGGTTGATGAGGATACATTGTCATACATCGTGAAAGAGTCAAGTCGCACCTCGACTTGGTTAACAAGCTCCTTATCGATACCTTCTGCAGTTGCATCTACTCGAGGATCACGATTAGTGAAGTTCTTGACATAGACCTCAACATTCTGCACATCAAGAGATACTTTATGGCTTCCTGATCTTTTCAACCTGAGGTCTTTGTAGTGCTTCTCGACGTCAACATTGATATTTGGATTCAATGCTTCATCCATAGCCCTTTCTTTGTTGACAGCTTGCATCTCAGAGTTGATGTTGCTCACTAGACTGCTCATCTTGGAGTCTTCTGGCATTCCCAAATAGATGGACTGAAACAAGGTCTCACTGATTTCTTTTCCGTCTTCGTCTTCGTATTCTTCTTGTATGTTATCGATTTCGTCCAGAAATCTCTTCGTTGAGTCACATCTAGTTGCCTTAGTAGATTCCCGAGAGGACTTCTTCCGTTCAGCCTTTTTCGATCGTATTTCCATAGCCTTCTTTTCCATGTTCTTGACCGCTTGTCGCAACGATTTTCTGGTCAGTTTCCAATCATAGCCGTCGTAGAAATACAATCTGGCTTTGGTAAGATTAACTGCAATGCTCATAGGAAGGATGGCAGCATCGGTTTTCCGATCTTGGTCCCGAAAATGCTCATCTACGATAGTAATATCACTTAAGCGCAGGCTAATGCCGTCTTCACAGCCAGTCAGGTCTTCAGTTCGCGAGTGAGTGGAGGACGTATCATAGTAGTATGATTCAGCATCTTTAGTTGGTCTTTGAGGCATCGGCGGGGGAGTACACAAATCACCCGTGGATATACTCATATTTTTCTGAACCTCATTAATTTGGTCTCTGAGGTCTGTCGGCCATTGGAAACCCTTATCAACATGGAAGCGGTATTTCTCGTGATTCTTGAAAGTGAGTGGTACCTTAAGATCATTGAACAGCTGAATCAAGGTTTGAAAAGAATCTGCACACACTTCAACAATATGTTCATCTGAATTGAGCTTTATGTCCAACAATGGAAGTTCCCCACGGATGCCGAGCAGATCGTTTCTAGCTTTGACGCTTTTTATATCAGTATTGACTGTTATACCAACATGGGATGAATTAATGTATCCGCATTGCAAAAAACCTCGTTGACTCATGTAATGAGTCATACTCACTTCTTGGGAATGCTGTGTAGGATTTCTGAGATTTCTCCAATCATCAATAAGGAATAGAGATGAATTTCTAAAGGAACTTTTGACATAAAATTGCTCCTTGGCGAAGGTAAAATCAGAGCTACCTTTCTCAATCGCTATGCCAATTTGACTTGGAAGCCTTCCTGGATGAAGACCGAGAACAAAGTCGTCAAACGAGAATCGAAGGTCGAATCTTTTTTTTTGAATCGTTGCCAGTGATGGAGATGTCGCCTGCGCTAGCTCCTCAGCCGTATGCCCTTGAGAAGTACGTTCGAATAGTTGCATCCAGTGCGTATGATAGTCTATGAGAAATTTTCGAACGGTAATATCTATTGTAGTTCCCTTGTCATTGCTATCATGATGCATGATTAATGTAGGAGATGTAGATGGTAGACATTGAAAAAGCATTTCCTTGATCTTGGCATGCTCATTGATTCGGAAGATCTCGGTTTGTTTTGCAATACCACTGCTTATATCTCCCCATTTGGTGAATTGAACTTTGGTACTTTGAAAAACCAAGTCACCAAATCTAGGAAATAGACAAACTAATGTGAGAGTTATGGATGAGATGTGGATGCTGAAGGATACACTAGGCTTCGCATCGACTTCTTTAAACGACGATTTTTGTTTGACTCTTCCGAAGCGTTCGCCGACGTAAGCCAGCTGCCCAAGAGTACTAACGTTGACAGATTTGGGGTCTTTCGTCAGGCGATAACCATTTATGGAAGAACTTGTCATTGCATTCACTTTCGAGCTCCGCGACTGTATCCCCGATACAAATGTTCTCACTTTGTCTCCCAAATTCTTTAGTTTATCAGCAGCTATAGAACCCACAATTTCTTCGATATAAATATTCATCGATGATGTAACCTTATCCTTGCGGAAAAAGGGACTAGATGCGCTGGTATCAAATTTTGTTATAGTGACGGGTTGCGTCTCGAACCGAACGTCTGGGATCGTAAACAAACGATCCACACTTCCATTGATGTGAGACTCTACTGTGACACGCTGTATACGAAGATTATCGACAGTCGTGTTAAATGAAATAGGGAAAACCTTGCAAATCAAAGACGAAGAATCAGAAAGGCAAAATTCGACATCAATAGAGGATGTCTGGAAAATTATCTCACTTCTGCCATCCGACTGATTTGGCTTTGGAATCATACTCTCGACACTGAATTTCGTTACATTTAATCGTCTCAATTCTGAAAGTAACGCAGTGATGTTTTCACGTACCTCTTGAACCGCATCGAAGAAATTGAGGAGGTACAGTAAAGAATCACAGTGTAACCTTATGGAAGCACGTTTGGAGAGCAACACTGTGATCTCTGGATTATTAGGTCTCTCTGCAGCCTTAAAGTATTCGAATCTGACGTCAGCTCGTGTGGGCAAAGCCCTCGAGGAGGGCTCAAAATCAAGGCCACTTGGTGTCGAAGTAGATTGATCAACAGTATTCACAGAGTCAAAGTTGAAGAGTTCACTCTCTTCACCCTTGATTATTCTCAAGATTCTTAGTTTCTCGACTCCACCGAAGGTAAGCGTTTCATCCTTTTGCTTCACGTTGATATTTGTAGCCGCAAAAGTAATATCATCTGACGTAGAGGCAAAGTCACCCTTATCATTTATGGCAGAAGTGAGGCTTAAATAGAACAGTCCAATTTGTAATCTATCGAACACAGGACCAGCCTCTTCTATTGAATTTGAGAACTCGTTTGAAGAGGACTCTTTATCCTCGTGTAGCGACAGTCGCACCGCAGGCTGATTACCGGAAAGTGCCAGCCGACGAGAGGAAACATGCTGCTTGCGAAGCTGATGTAGTTTCAGGCGGCAGGTTTTGGCAGTGCAAGCTGCAATTAATGAAATAGTTGGCGCTATGGGGACAGCAGCCAGACGCACAGTATCCACTTTTACTTGTAACTTTGTCAAGGGAGACAAGCCATCAAAGCTGACATCCATAAAATCAACGAAAAGAAGGTGAACTGAAGGATCTCCTTCGTGAAAGGAGCTCTCATTTGGTTTGGAAAAGCTGTGGGCAGTGGCACTCATGTACACAGAGCTGGCTTCTTCATGAGTGAAGACAGTGCTACTCATCAAAGAATCATCAGCTGAATCATCTTCGCTGCTTCGCTCGAACTGATCCTCACTCTCAGACTCAGATCTTGGACGATCAGTTGATTTCTGTACACCATGCCCTGGTTCGGTATTTGGATCAAGTGTAGACACTCTAATTGCTTTTATTTTCAAGGAGTGTTGCTTATTTGTGGTCAGAAATGAAATGCTTTCTATAGATACAAGTAGATCCACGGATTCTGTGATTATTTTGATGTTGACATCAGAAATCGTCACCTGGATCCTCAGTAATGCGATTTCCAAAGCTCTTGACATGACGCCTCCCAATGCACTTGGTCGCCTTTGAGAAGTCGCTGACTGGTGACTGGGTATGCTTGAGCTGTTGCTGGAAGACTCTGGGTCGGAGTCAGAGTCGGACTCAGATTGTAGTGCGCTGGCACTGCTCTCCGGTAGATCGCCTTCGAAAATAACAGTATTGGCTAGGTTAGCAGTGCTCTGTGCCAACAGCATCAGCATGTTCTTGATATCCCCGTCAAAGTCATCAATATTAGTAGCAAGCACTAGATCCACCCCAGTTATATTAAGGTTCACACCTCCGACAACTCCGCCTTTCACCTCTACCTGCTTGAGCTCTCCAAAACGAAAAGTACAGCCAGGTAGTTTGCCCACCTTCTCCGGATCAAGCGAGACGTCCTTCAATTGGATGTTGCTGAGGGAGACTTCCTCAAGGTTCGGGAGATCTATCTCAGAGAACAACAGGAGCTGCTGTAGAATATATAGAAGCAAGCGCTTCTGCAAATTTTGAGGCATCCATTGGGGTGACATGGCATAAAGTATGCTGATTTTGAAATTGCTTTTTTAGGTTAACAGGGGCGGTAGTCTCTCTGGGAGGAAGGTGGTGCTTAAGATTAGTAGCTCACACTCCTGCCATTGCGCGATTAGATATATCTTATCTACCTTACCTACATACATGGATCTAGTTGCGAGTCTGTGGCTGCAGATGCTATCATTCGTATAGAGCTAAATTTTGTCAGTTATCTGGTCCTACCACGGTAACCAAACGGCTGGGGTCTCCAGTTGGTGAATTCGGGAAACACTAGCGAACCTTCATTCAGCAACGTCTGCACATTTGCTGACATTGGTACGGGCTGTGGAGTTGGCAGGTCGCTCAATCTTTGTTTCTTATTGGAGCTTAGGATTTCGTCTAGAGTTGGGGGCAATGCAAACTTATTCTGTGACAGTGTACTAGCAACACCACTTGTATCAATTCCTTGCAAAGCAGCTCTTATTTCTTTCATTAGAAATGAGGAGTTCTCTAGTAGACTTAGGTGAGTGTCTATGCTGGTCTTGATATTGTCCAGCATAATCTGATCCTTCTCCGTACTTTTCTCTAAAATCTCCCGCAATAAGTAACGCACCCAGGATATGGCTTGCAGCTGTTCCAGCTCAGAGAATCTGTAGCTCGAGTAGTCTGAGCTGTACTGAATAAGGAAGCAAAGCAACTTTGCCTGAAAGTCAACACCCAATTCTTGCAATAATGGCCCGTATATTTTCACAAGGGTCTTGAATTTTGCTCTTCTTGACTCTTCCCTGCCTCTTATATCAGTGTATATGAGAAAGTTGAAAATCAATTCTTTCGCAAGCTTGCTCTGAAACTCTGGAATACGTAGCCCCAACCTGAGTGATTTGAAGATTGTTTGATACTTACTCAGTATTTCTCTATCTTCGCACTGCAGAGGCGTCACATCGACATCCTGCTTCCTCAATCGCTTGTATGTTTTCAAGTCAGTGGAGATATTCTCAATCAGAGTGCTTGCCGGGCTGTGGTAATCGCCTCTCTCGCACACTGCTTGATTCTGTTCAATCATCGCCCAATAATTCTCGTAAAGCCACGACTTTGCTTCCAACGCAATTTGTCTCAACCTATCCAAAGATGGAAGCCCCTCGTGAGTGGCCATGTGTCGTATCTCCACAAACGAGTACAGTAGCCCAATCTCTTTCGCCAATCTCAGCAAGGGCAAAGCCACTGACGCCTGCTGAAACGGGTCCAAAAGTCCGTTTACTAGTCTTGTCATGGTCGAGCAGTATGCGTGGCGAAGGGGCTCATGATCCATTTCCCCCATCAACTCCAAGTTCACTAGTGCTGCTGTAGCATCTATCGCGTGAGGTAGCTTTCCTCGAGTTTGCAAGACCTTCACCAAGTTGAGTGCCAGTCGCTTTACTGAGACGCTTGTAGCACCATAGAAGCACTCTCGTAGTCGAATGAGCTCTAGATTGTCTCTATACGGGGTGATTACCCTCCCTTTAGTGCTCATGGACGGTGTGTCGGCAGCTCACGATGGGCAGAGGAGAGTGCAGGAGATAGACGTTCGCCGCCTCCACTGTTGAGGTGGTGCAGTCGCTAGTGCCTGAGGTGGAAACATATCATTTAGTGTCGTGGTAAAAGAAAATTGTTCTTCTTCATTCGAGTGCTTATTAATATGGAGTTGCAGTCCTTGAGCTGACGTCTACCATTTAACTCTAAGCGACTGGCGAAAAGTAGGGGAAACTCCTTAAACAGCGTGCGTTGCAACCATTCAAGAGATAAAGCCCCTTCAGTGTATGGCAACAGCTCTTTTGAGGGTTTTGGCTCCTCAAGACCATGCTCCATATTTGAGATAAGCCCCCACTAGGATGGCCACCCGAGCCATCTTCACTGGGTAAACGGGCCAAGGACTTAGTCGGGGGTCGCCCGTAAGAAATGGGTCGTCCCCACGCATTTCATCGATAAGGTCTTCATGGCTTATTTTGGAATTCGGACTTTTGAGGTGTATGTGAAATTGGTGCAAATCTCCCGGTTGTCGGCGTTAGCAAATCTCTCACACCAAAACTTTGATCTTGGTTTTTTTTTTTTTTTGGTATTTATTTTGTTAAAAAACACTAATTGATGAAAGATATCTTCAATAAAAAATTTTTTTGTGTTAGTTCTGTGAAAGATTCATTTTCGTAGTTCTAATAACTCCAGGTAATGCCTTTGGCAATAAGAGTGTGCTTCCCCACAATGACGCGCAAGGGGAAAAGAGCTTCGTTCTTAACGCCTTTTGCACCCAAACTTCGTGGTATGATAAGAATATATATAGAGACAGAGACATCTAAAATGAGTAATCTGTAGTAAATTCAGAAATGTCATCGTCATTGAATTCCGAAAAATATCCTGCTTCTCACGATAGTGCTCCCATCAGCAACGTCCAGCTTTCTGGAGATGGAGATGAGTTTGTAATTCTAGGTGGGAAAAGATATTACCGTCATGAGCTCATGAGGGCGTTCGGCGGAACACTTGTGTCTGAAAGGTATGCGCCATATCCCAAACATCAATTTGGTAATGCAGCAGCCTTAGGTCTTGCCTCTTTCGGCTTGACCACTTTTGTATTGGGACTCTACTTGGCCGGAGCAATGGGCATCAGTAAGCCCAACGTTGTCGTTGGTTTATGTTTCTTTTATGGCGGTTTTGTTGAAGCATTTGCCGGTATTTGGGAGCTTGTCATTGGAAACTGCTTCGCTGGAACAGTGTTGGTAAGTTTCGGGATGGGCTTCTGGATCAGCTTTGGAGCATTGAACGTAGAGGCCTTTGGCATTGCGGCAGCATACGGCGATGATGTCGATCAACTCAATGCGGGCATTGGGTTATACTTGCTCGGCTGGGGTATCTTCTGTTTTATGATGCTTGTGCTTACTTTCAAGACCACGGTGGTATTCATGTCATTGTTCTTGACTTTGGATTGTGCATTTTTCGTTTTGGCTGGCCATTACTTCACTGGAAGTGCAGGCTGCTTAAAAGCAGGAGGTATTCTCTGTGTTATTTCATCCATATGTGGGTGGTATTGCGCTTTTGCTGGTGTGGCGAATAAACAAAACTCTTACGTTATTCCAACTGCCATTCCTCTCCCCTTGTTTGGCAGAGGTTGAAAAAGCCAGAAATGCCTTAATTATTTATCCATCACAATTGAAGCTGTTTAAGTAGCTCGCTTTCTTCGAATGAAAGTTTAACATGATGACTCGTCTGTAGGTAAGGAAATTTAGCATAGAGAAGGGTTTCCGAGTCTTCCTTCGAAGAGCGCTCAGAAGGCCCCAGAGCACTATCCCAGCTGATCATGATAACACCGAAAAGAACTCCAAGTAAACCAATCACGACAAAGAAGAATTGAGTTTTCGTCATCAAGTCCTTCAGCAAAAGCTCATCGTATAGAACCCCATTGAATAAATTCACCAAATTGTAAACTAAGAAACACAAGGGATATAAAATAGATGTCAGAATGTGTGAAAGACCTAAATTGAATGCCACAAGCTGCATGCCAACAATCGTAAGTGTAGCAAGTAGAAGAAGGATGGACGTAACATAGGTAGACAGAGATTTGGGTGTTGATCTCTCCAATAGCGTAGCGACAACGACATCCACGATGGACTTAGCAAAAAGAAAGGTATGTGCTGTCAAAGTTCCACTGATAACAGCGTACAAGACTCCCTTGTAAAGAGTAAAAAGTCTTACGATCTTCTTGTTGTTTCTTGTCAGACGCTTGCCGGTTTTATGAAGTAAAAGCTGATGTATCCTTCTAGACAAAACAAAGTTGATCCTGATCAAAGCAAGAATGACAATAAAGGTGAAGATCCACCACGTCAAGAATGTGGGTCTTTTAAATTTTCGTAACATCAAGCGAAACCTCTCATCTGTGCCGATATCACTGGGGAGATCACTCTCGGCACCGCCATTATAAGCAATAACACATGCACCTATCGAGATGATGGCTGTTCCAATGATAAGTTTACTTGTAAAACTCTCACCAGGTAGAAGCATACTACTGAAGATGGAGTTGAATATGAGTCCAATACTTTGCAAGGGGGACAATATGATGAGCGGCAAAGTGGATAGCTGGACTATCGAGCCGAAGATGTTTGCCAATATAAACATCAGGAATCCTATTAGCCATAGGTGTCGTCTGTAAAGATGCGTGTACCTGTTGGTCTCGTTATCTAGGCCAATGTGTGTGGAGATGGAGCCTCTACCGTGTATGGACGCGGTAGTATTCGGCAGAAGAGGTTCGTGTTCTGTGGGGTTTAGCTCCAAGTCGTCTCTTATCTCAACAGTATGTGGAATAACATGGGATTTTCTTTGTAGGGTGATTCCCAAGGACTGTACCGCTGACAGTATGACAGCAGCTACGCAGCCCCAAATGACTGATGTTGCAGTCATGTTGTAAATTTTTGGCTTTGATAAGGTATGCAGCGAGAAAAATGCAAATGCTTTGCTGGGCCAAAAAAAAATAAGAGATATTCAGGAGTAAATCTCTTCGCCAATTGTGGGAAACCTACTAATTCTCACTAGCCAGATATTCAGGTACCGCGCGCCTATCAACAATGTATGTACTTCGCCTAGAACGAAAGACGTTTGAGTACTTCAACGGATACGAGATGTCTCTTAAGGACACGTTGGGAGGCATTATAGGGCAACTCAATACAGAAAATCTCAAGGAGATAGAGAATGGCGTCAATGAAGTCGATCAATTGTTGCGCTCTCTAGCTTCATCAATACAAAAGCTGCATACATCAGGGTCCATGGACTCTCGCCTAGCAAGTTTCGTGTCGCTACAAGATAATTTTCAATACAACTTAAGCAGCGCACTCCTCTCAGCATATAGGGATATTTTACAGGCATCCGATTCGCCCCGAATCGAGACAATTCTTAAGATTAACACTTGTCTTATGGGTCTACTTTTGGTACATCCAGAGTCTAGAAATATCTTTGGCAAAAAGGCAAATATGCTGGTTATACTCGGTTTTCTAGACCCGGACAACGAGTGGTACCTGCTAGAGATCTGTGCATCTTTTGTATCTCTACTAATACATATCTTGCTTTTCAACCTACGAAACATGCGTGTTTTCGAGGCATGTGGTGGGTGTCTGACAATAATTCATTTACTCCAATATTCACCGGCAGAATCAAAAGAATTAGATACGCAGGCCGCTTTGCAGCAGAATTTACATTTCAAAGTCGTTGAATTCTTGATATTCTATATGACAGACGAGAAGGAGTTTGGAGACAGCGGTGGTGTACCCATGCGTTCAGTTGCTGAGAAGGCCTCTTTCATCAAACCAGACTTTCCAGCAATCGAGGATTTAATAGACACTTTGAATGACTTATCGACGACGAAAACCACTATTTCAAGAGTTCATGGATAAACCTGCGGCATAAACTTATGATAGATATCAGTAAGGAGGCCATTGAGCCTCTGAAAAAAAGCTATTTCTACGAAGAGAGGAGAAGCTTAAGTACATTAAAGAAAAAAGAAAAATAAAATAAGAAACTTCATCTTGTTAATTAAATGCCTATCTACAGAAACCCACATAATACCCATCTGCGCGCAAGTCCCTTGGCATCAACATTCACTGAAAGACTGGCAGATGTACACGCACATGGAATATCTACAGCGATGCTTCCACAAAGCCACCGACTGGAATGAAGATAACAAGTTCAATAACATCACTGCGACATCGCAAGCACTCTTGGACTTCCCAATTCCCAATGGCGCTAGGCTAGAAGTTCTGTCGAGGGCCACAGAACACCTGGCCCTGTCGTTAACCCTTCTGAACTACCAGTCCATCAATGGTTCCTTAGCATATATGTATACTTCAGTCCCGTTGAAGAATTCCACGGGTACTAAGGATGTTTCACTTCAGGACGCTATTGCTGGGTTTCGCATCATCGAGCCCTATCACCAGATCACCAAGCAAAGCAGGAAGCCCAGGAACGATAAGGCGTCATTGGTTTACGGTAGGATGTACTTCCCTGGGTCAGCGCTTGAAGCTATGATCATAAAGAAGATTTCAAAGCAAACACAGCTTTTGATCAAATGTATAAACAATCCACATTTAAAGAGGAACGGCACCATGATCGTCTACTTGCAAAAAAACGCCCCCAGATTCTCTCAAGAATACATATACTCCACAAATGAGGCACTCTTTGGCTTCAGATGTCTTTATAACTTTGGCAATGATCGTCCAGCAACGCCGCCGCTAATACCAAAGTTTGACAATTCTGTTGTTTCTGTTGGTGCAGAGTTCTGGTACGCAGCGATGTCTATGAGTCCAGGACTCTCAACAGCATTACGCTACTCCACCAGATCTACCTCCACTGGCAAACCGCTCACAATGACCATATCCTGCAATCCTATCTTGGGACATATTTCATCCACCTATAATGTCAAAACGTCTGTTGCATCGACAGTATGTTCCAAGTATGACTTCAACTGGTATTCATATGCCAGCAATTTATCCATTGGTTTTGAGTTATACAACTTCTCCAAGCCTTCTACGATCAAATCAAATCACCTCCGACGCTCTGATCCAAGTATACATCACGAGAATCTAGCGCCTCTCATTCACGAACACCAGCTTGAGAATTCTACTAGAGATCCGCATCACAACAAGATTGATCACACAAGAATATTGAATCCAATACCTGGACAACATTCTCGCTCTGCGGACTTGTACAGTCCACTGAGACTACGAACTGAGCAGGATATCAAGAATCAGACAGTCATGACGGCTTTTCAAAGTCTCGTTAGCGAAAGTAATTTTTCCTCGGTCTTGAAGGCATCAGTCAGCTTGAGTGACCGGATGCTTAAGCTACTTTGGGTTGGTCGCTACAAGGAGTTCTTGGTGAGTTCAGGTGTGAAGATCGGCGTCGATCCTGTGAAGAACGTACCAGAGCTCGGCAAATTTGGAGTGTCATTTTCTTATGCATCATAGATATATCATCTAAAATCGAATTATATTCAGCAAAGTTTACTTCTTGCAACATATCTTGCACTAGTGTACCTGTACACTAGAGTGCCTCACCAAGGGTGAAAAAAAAAAATTGTAGTCGACCAGGTGAGAATTTCAACTTGTGCCTGAGTCAAAGGGTAATGAAAAATCAAAGCTTATATCAGCTCTTCAAGGACTCCAGGTTAGCTCAGGTGGCAACGCCTTTGGGAAAATCTCTTAGAGGATCGGGTAAAATAGCACCAACCCACCAGATCCTCTTTGCACCCAAGGGAAGTTCTTCCCGCTCAGAGTACGGTCTCAAAACACCTTTACCTAAGCAGGTGGGGGTATCTCACATTGTCATGAACTCCATGGATAACTCCAACGGCATTCCAGACGTGGAGAAATTTTCAAGTCCGCATTACAACAGATTGAAGTTCCAGGAGTCTGGGATCGTGTTGAAGAAATCTCATGGCAATGCGAATCCTTTATTCGCATGGGACACATCTAAAACTGTCAACAACTCGTCTAGTGTCGAAGATGATAGCCTTTTATCGCAGCTCAACCTTGGCATGAACGCCAACCTCAACAATATCAAGAAGGTTCTCAAAGCCAACCCCACGCTAGCCAAGGACTTCAAACTGTGGCTATTGAAGAAGTCACCGGAGTCAATTGTGTTTAAGATTCCTTCAAAGCTCGAACAGCTTTTAAAGGAGTTTCTCTCCAGCCCAGAGAATGTAAACAAGCATCGTTCCTCACTTAACGACTTGACGAGAAAGTTTGGTAAGGTCTCCACCAGATCCTCCCCTAGAGTAGTTCAAGGTACCGGGGGTCTCTCATACAATCAGAAAGGTCGTCTTAATAACACACCAAATGGTGTCAAGCATGGCGTCATTGCTCCAGGTCGACTTGTTGGCGACAGAGAAGCTACCATCGGCGGCTTTGTTGCCTCAGTGAACGAAAGAACAACTATATTGCAGAATAACTTCATCAACAATGCACCAGGTAAACATGCAAGACAATTTGTGCTCCCATTCAAAGTCAGTGAGGCGGAACTTACGCCAAGTGGTGGCGTTAGAATGTATGCTGATGGGGTTAGAGTTGGCTCCTGGATCCAAAGAACGGAGAGTGGTCCATCATACGCCAACAGATCCAACTACGTGGCGTCAAACCCCAACTTTGGCAGTCTTTCTGAAAGAAACAGTAGAGATGCCGAGGCTCTAGAGAATTTATTGGGCTTGGTCTCCAAAAACAAGTCGTAATCGTATCCTTTTACTTGTATATATACAATAAACTCCTCAAAGTTTCAGAGTCATTGCTCTTGTTTAATGTCAGTATAATTGGGCCTGTCAGCGACCACAGGAGGTTTAGTATTCATACTAGTGTCCGGTGGTGCACCATTCTGAATATATGTGGACTGGCTCGTTGGAGTCACTGAAACATTTCCACTGTATGGAGGTACTGGCGTTCCAGACACTGTCGACGGGGAATCCTCTTTTGCCTTCTTGGCTCTTGGATTCTTGAATTCCCTCTTTCTCTTCTTCGGCTGTTCTCGTTCAACGCTTTGTGGGACAACGCCTGCCATCTTTTTCTCTTCCAGTATTATGGACTGTCTCAAATCCTCAGCTACACCCTCGTCGAGCTTAGCATCAACTTGATACCAGAGATGAAATGGGCTGACGCGGTTACCAATCTTCAAGATCTTTTCCATCTTTTCTTGAACGAGATTTATTGGTCTCATACTGTTCACGACAATAGGAACAAACTTCTCGGGAATTCCATGCACCGTAAACGAATATGTGGTAAACCTCACTTGTGGTTCTTCAGGGGGTTCAAGTGGCTTGGTCCTCTTCCTTGTTGGAGGAGGCTTCTTGTTTCTCCCACTTCTCGAGGATCTCTGAGGGCGCGGCTCTTCTTCGACTTTGACCTCTGTTGCTACTTGCTCCTCACATTGAGTTTCATTTCCACCATCGTTTTCAGCAGCTTTCTCCTCTTCTTGCTTGCGGGCCTTTTCCTCTTCTTCCTTCCTTTTAAGTTCGTCTTGATAGAGCTTCAACTTTTGTTCATAAGCTTCAACGTCTTCGATATTATGGATCCAAATATTACTGAATAGCACATCCTTCACGCCAGACCCATCTTCTAGTGTGACGGGATTAGAGGGAGGTAAAACCTCACAAATTGAGTCTCTTGGTATGACGTACCTGACATTAGGGTTTTCCAAAAACTCGAACACCAATGTGGCATTGTGCAAATACTTCTCCTGAAAAGCCGTTAGTTTCATCGGGTTATTGAATCTAGGTTTGGGAGGACGTGGCTGGACAAATTGTTTTGCAACATAGGGCCTTGGAAAGTTAGGTGGGAGAGGCAAGCCTCTCACAAAGTATAACTCCGCATGGTGGGGCTGAGGACCCATCTGTTTTGCCCTTTCAATGTATCTTTTAAATAAGTTAATTTGGGCTTCGGAAGCTGTGCCTTTCGCAACAACCTTCATAAGATCATTCAACGAAAGGTCGATTTTCGCAATAGCATTGAGGTTAGAAATCATTATTGCATTATCCACCGACGTCATATCCACAGTCCTGGGTGGAGGTGGTCGTGGATATGCTCCAGAAGGTTTGGGAGGACCAGCCTGCGGTGTTTTTGCTTGTGGAGCACCAGATCCAGCTGGGTTTGAAGGTGCATCAGTCGTGCTAGCTGAAGAACTAGGTGCAGCTGTACCCCGAGTATTGGGAGGAGAGGAGCTTTTGGCAGTATTTTTCTTATCAGCTTCATCTTTTGGGTGTTGATCTGTATCACCCTTGGGCTGTGACGGCTTTGACTCTTGTGTGCTTCCTTCAGCCTTCGAGGGTTCTATGCTTGTATCTTTGTCAGGTACCATACGAGACGATTGAGTAGATGAGATATTGTGACTGTCTTCCTTCTCTTCAACAACCTTGGAAGGAGGCGGAGTTGACGAGGGAACAGACGATTCTGTTGATGGTGGTTGCGAAGGATTGGTAGGAGGCGCAGACATTGCAGAAGGCGCCGAGGCTGTGGGAGGTGTTGTAGTCGCAGAAGATGCCACAGGTGCACCCATTGGTGACTGTTCGGGATGCAGAGAGGAGGCTGTCGCTGAGGAGGCCGTTGCTGAGGAGGCAGGATCAGAAGCAGGCGGTGGAGGAGGTGGCGGTGATGATTTTCTCATGAGTAGATCTGAGCCATCAGATACTTGTGATATTTCGGAAAACGCCTTGGACTTTTCGGATCGAGCATCTTTGGCGATAAAGATTCGTATTTCCATGGAATGTGGCCCTAGAGAAAGTGAAGCTTCACAGAGTTTGGACATCACATCTCTGGCATTCACATCACCACTCAAAATCGGTGTTCTTGTTTTTGCTTCCAATGAGTTGCTTGTTGCTTTAGCAAACTTTCTTCGAGTTTCTCTTTCCTTAGAGGGTTGCGGTCCTTTCTCCATCTCTGCTAGCTTCTTAGCATACGCTGTTTGTTTGACCCAGTACAACTTAAACATCGGAGCATGAAAAACATACGTATTTCGTGAGCGAATCAATGAATTATAAAGCACCGCAGAATCCTTAATTGTCAATGGATTCTTCAATACCTCTTCGTAGTGGCCATGGGGAGGCTTATTATATGATATTGGCAAGCCTTCAAGGGTTTCAAAGGGACGAACGATCTGCTTATCTAGAAGACGCTGCTCGGCTTCAATCTCTTCCCTTTTGGCAGTAGTAATACGCCTTCTCATTCGTGGAGGCATCGTGAACGGCTGGTATATTACTTCTATTGTACATCTACATTAAATCTATCGTGTATCTGATCACGTGAATAAGATCACGTTTGCACTCTTGTATTGTTTATGAATGCAAACTGTGTTCCAAAGCATCTAAACCCTGGCTAAAAAGCTTGAGCATTTGTTCTAGTTCAGCTGTAAGGTTTGCCTTAGGCGTGCTATCGCTGAAGAGCTCGCTCTTGATCGGCGGAATAGGTGGGAACTTCGGTGGCTGTTTCGCGCTCACTGGAGTAGTACTAGCAGAGATACTGGCTCCAGAATGTGCAGCCTGCGTAGGATTAACTCGAGGAACGAAATAGTTATTGGCGGCACTTGAGGTAATAGGAGCAGTTTTTGGCCCCAGCATTGCAGACATTTTTTTCTGCGCAGATGACGGTTGATTTCTAGTTTGAGCATCCCTGATTTCAAGTGGTTCTCCCAACTGTGAGTCTTTCTCAGTGACGGGCGTCATTGATGTGACGTTACCGACAAGAGCAGGATTGATACCAAACTGATTTATATTTTCAGAATTGGAATGTCCAGTATTGAGGTTAGTAAGAATGCCTCTTTTCTCCGCGTCTTCGCTGGTCAATGCTGACATCAAGTTCACCGAAGGATTGGGTACTGGCATTTGAATTCTAAGAGAAGGCTTTTCTCGCTTCGATTTAACTGGATTAGGAACTGGACCGATCTTAGGGTTCGGAACGGAATTTCCAACCTGAGATGCGTGACCATTAGTGGCTCCTTCCTTGTTAGTAGACGAATGTGTCAGGTTATCAGCACTCATTTTGAAATTAATTGGCTGTAGCATAGGGTTGCCACTAGAGTGTAAAGCTCTCATCGATTTTGATGGGCTTAGCGCAACATTTTGATCATGGGCACCAGGATTCGGTGCAACAGGGGAAGGCGTTTGATGTCTTAGCGATGCTTCATGGTTTGGTCCTTGTGAAAGAGGCAGACGAGGGGCAGACTGAGTGAAAACATTATGGGAGCCGTGTGTGTTCGAGATTGTTTTCTTTCGAGGACGCGTCGATGATGGAGAGCCGTTTCTAGGTTCAAGAGCAGCAGAAGCTGATTGTGAATGCACCAATGCTGGTGGTCTGTTTAATACTGGTAAGGTATCATGCGACATTTGTTTGTGCCCAATTTTTGAGGAGTTGCTCTTATTGCTTTGACTTGCACTAGAGAGCTCTTTATTTGTTGAGGATATTTGAGCCAAGCTCTCCATGTCAGGAATTTCAATAGTGGGCGATTCAGTGCGGTGTCCCTCCTTCACTGATGAGAGCGCCGGTAGTCTGGGGTCTTCAAAAACATTGTCCAGTTCTTGAGTAGACTCGTCATATTCTTCAAACATCTCTCTTAAAGACTTGGGCACATTTGATGGAGATCCTGGAGACTTTCGGCTCAGAGTTTGTTCATTAAACGCGGACTGGAGCTTTCCACTGGCCTGTTTTGAACTTTGAGCGATTGTGTTTGAGTTACTACCAGAGCTGTATTTCGAGTGGGGTTGTATGGTTGATGCCTGATGTGGCTGCGACATGATCGTATAGTTGTTGGGGTCATCCTCATGTTCGTCCCGCAAGTATGGAAAATGCCCTTCTAGTTCGTTGATATGTATATCGTTTTCCATGATGTACTCTCTGCTGCTTAAGGAGTCGAAATCCCACTTCACTTGAAGCTGATTTTCATCTTTACTATTTTCACCATTCTCCAGATCAGCACCAACGTTGTAAAAGACTGAATCCCGCCTTGAATTCTTGTCACGCCAAAGCAAATATCGCGAAACAAGCTCTTTGAGAATACTTGTTGGTATACCTTTGTATTGCTTAACTAACTTACATTTCATAAGTTCGTCAGCAGACGGTCTCTCGTCAGGGTTTTCGTCAAGACAGAGAGCAATACACTCTTTCAAAGCTTGTGGGTATTCTCTTCCTTCTAGCCGTGGTGGCGTCAGCTTAGCTATCATGGTCATCGCCCAGTTGGAAGACTTATCCGAGTACGGTGGATTACCTGTAGCGATCTCGTAGACTGTTATACCCAACGACCAAATATCTGCTTTGACGTTGTATTGGTCCCCTTCACGAATTACTTCAGGAGCCATCCAGAAGGGGGTACCAGCCATTGTTGTTCTCTTGTGCGAGTAACTTGTGAGCTGAGCAGCAACGCCGAAATCACACACTCTTACATTGCCTTCGTTTGTGATCAAGATATTTGCGGCCTTTAGGTCTCGATGAATAACTCCTAACTTGTGCACCGCCAGTAGGGCTAGAAGGGTTTCTCTGACGATAATAGAAATATACTTTTCCTCAAACACACCTGCTTTGAGCAATGTGCGTACAGATCCACCAGCACAGTAGTCCATAATGATCCAAAGCTTGGTGCCACTGAGAAACGAGCCATGGTAGTGCGTCACATTTGGGGCGCTTTTAAGATCGGCAAGAAACTGTATCTCCTGCTGAACATCAACAACCTCGTCATACTGAGTATCTAGCTCTAGGACTTTAATTGCCACCACTTGTTTTGTTTTGATATTGTAGCCCTTATAAACAACCCCAAACTTACCCTGACCGATCACCTCGGTGCGTCTGAAGGAATCTGTTGAAGACATGGCCTAGAGCCTGGAGTTGCAATGATGCGTCTGGGGTACCATAAATTGGAGCTAACGACGAGCTGATGCAGAATCGAAAATTGATGGGCGTGATGTAAGCGAGGATTAATAAATTTGGGTAGTGTAATTGAAATGCCCTGACTCAATCAGATCCCTAAGTTGATGTGAGGTATCTACGGTTTTTCAGAAAACGGTTTCAAAAAGGAGGGTTTAGCGTGTACAGGAACTGATTAACGCATAGGAGTTAGTGTAAGGACAATTAACGCAATTGCCTATTTATGAGAATTGAGAAGTCTTATGCAATATAAGCAGTGGCTTAGAAAGTCCAGGCTAACAATCCCATCTGCTATTTCTGCAATAAGTATGGAGTTCGCTCATTCGGTAGGATCCGATTAGACGTGCGACTTTTCCCTCCGGGATCTATCTCATGCCCATATATGTATACCCTCATTAATAAAGAAGGTCTTTAAAGAACGGTGTCATTTTGTGTATACATAGGAAGAGACTTCACATGGGACAATTTAGACTTATGCTTTACAAACCCCTTGCTGGATTCGCATTTACTGCTCTCACTGATCTCAGGTTCGAATTATTTCCCGGGAAAAATCATGTAGCTAATTTAATGTAGGGCCTCGCAAAGGTATTATATGAGCTAATCCCAGCACAAGATGACAGGGACAGAAAAAAAAAGAATAAATGTCTTTCCTTTCTGCTAAGTTCACTTGTACTAACTTTTGGCTATTTAATTTTTCCTCTTATTATTTTTTTTTTTTCATTGTTTTGTTCAGCTGATTTATACTTTGGCTGCGTTCCTCTTGCTGACTCACTCCCATACAAGATTTTTCATTCGCGATAAGGGCCTTACGTTGTACTACAATAAAACCAACCTCTACGATGTCCAGATCCGCCACAATAAAAAGAGACACAAATGAAACAAAGATTCAAATAGCCCTCTCATTGGATGGTGGTCACATCGCCCTACAAGAGTCGATATTTCCCAAGAAGGTCGAGGACGACCACGCTACACAGCTGAGCCTGGCGCAAGTGATCCTGGTCCAGACTGGTATTGGTTTCTTAGACCACATGTTACATGCGTTGGCCAAACACTCAGGTTGGTCTCTTATAGTCGAATGCATTGGCGACTTGCACATCGATGATCACCACACAGCAGAAGATGTTGGTATTACGCTAGGCCTCACTTTCCATAAAGCGTTGGGCCAGGTAAAAGGAGTGAAGAGATTTGGCTCTGGTTTCGCCCCCTTGGATGAGGCATTAAGCCGAGCAGTCGTTGACTTGTCCAACAGACCGTATGCTGTCATAGAGTTGGGGTTAAAGAGAGAGAAAATTGGCGATTTGTCGTGTGAGATGATACCTCACGTTCTCGAGAGTTTTGCCCAGGGTGCTGCGATCACCATCCATGTTGACTGCTTGAGAGGATTCAACGACCACCACAGAGCCGAGAGTGCTTTTAAAGCTTTGGCCGTCGCTATAAAGGAGGCTATAAGCAGAACTGGCACCAATGATGTTCCCAGTACCAAGGGTGTTTTGTTTTGATAGACTCCGCCCCTGTAAATAGTTGCGTTTGTTGCAAGAAAGTGTAGAATGTACGGCTCACTACAAACGAATTTCCTTGAGAGATGCAATCACAAGGGAAAAATAAAATATGATATTTATTCGAATGTTCTGTCTGTATCAAGGGTCCTCTTTACTTTCTGCGCACACATCAACAGTATCGCGATGAGGAACATCGCACTCATCTACTAGTATGCTCAAGAGGTATCTCCATACAACCAGACCCTCGCGAGCTGTTAAGCCCGTTTTCAAACCGCATAATCCCAGAAAGGGTATCAAGACATTTGATGATAACTTCGCAACCCTGGAGAAGAAGGATGAGAGAAAAATATGGGAGCGAATGGACATTTCGAAGCATGAGTTCTTCATAAGAAAGTACGGCAACATCACCCCCGAAGAGAGGAAAAGATTGGACGAGAAGGTAGCACGGCAAAGAAGGCTACGAGAAGAACGCAGAAAACATGAGTTGGGCGATGCTTACGTTGAAAAGAGCGAGAGGGGACCTATTACCCTCAATCCACTTTCAGAATACCTTTATGGGACGCATCCAGTGATTTCAGCCCTTACTGCTGGCAAAAGGAAGGGTTTCAGCAACTTGTACATATTCAATCCCAAGGACGAAACCCCTAAGATTCTTCTGCTAGCGAAGAAGTACGGAATTAAAGTTAGGCAGAAGAAATCTAAGGCTGAAATGGCCCGACTCTGTTCAAACGGTGTTCACAACGGTGTCGTCCTAGAAACAAAACCACTTAACCCACCACAAATTTGGAATGTTGATGCGTTCAGCAGTGAATCTGGAGAGTATGATGTTACTTGTGTTGAGGATGTTCAGAGAAAGAAGCACACGAAAAGGCATAGATTGGCAAGGGATACAAGCAACACTTCAGGCGGCAGCTTTCCGCTTGGAATATACCTTGATGGCATCACGGATCCTATGAATCTTGGGAACATAGTTCGTTCCGCATACTGCTTGGGGGCAGACTTTATCGTAGTTCCCAGCTTAGACTCTGCGAAAATGGGTCCCGTCGCAGCCAAAGCATCAGCAGGAGCCCTTGATATGATGACCATCTATAAGACAGACGAAACGCAATCACTTTTTAGTCGGTTAAAGAAAGGTGGCTGGAACATAGTCGCCTCAAGTGCCAAGCTGAAGGATGAGCCAACCAATGCAAAGTTCATCGAGACGAGCGACTTGCAAATCTTGCTAAGCGAGGCGCCTGCGATGCTAGTGCTTGGGAGTGAAGGAAGTGGAATAAAGAAGAATTTGAAGTCGATTTGCGACTACCACGTTGCGTTGGAGAAGACGAGAGTGGGTGACGAGGACAATGTTGTCGACTCCTTGAATGTGGGATGTGCTTCAGCGTTGCTTATAAGCCACTTTTTGGGGTAAAAGAAAAGAGAATTGTACATAGAAAGATGCAATAGCCGATCACCTCAACACTCAAGAAGATGCGAAGTAGAAATCAAAATTACATATTTGGGAAACTTTTGTAGCAGATTAAGGGCCAATATTGTTCTCACGGCATTTCTTCTCAAAGCATCTCTGACTTTCGTGTCTGATGCGTCGAAATCATGCGAGAGCTGATGGAGGTAGGCATACAAGCTTCTTTTAAATCGAACCTATGTTCAAATACTAAAGGAGATAAAGAATAGAGATAGTGTACCTCGCCGAAACAAAGTGACATCTTTCGATGGATTTCTGTGGATAGGAATTGGGCTTCCGACAGGACAGCGTGCGGCTGATTAGGACTGCCTCTTTGGGGAGAGATAAGCGTAACGACAAAAACACCGATCTATCTTTTCTTCTAAAAATTCCAGCCAACAAAAAAAACCACATCAGTCACAGATCGCATACCTTTTTGAAAATTTTATGTCAGACTCAGACTCGGAAATCACCGGCCTTCTCACAGATCGAAGCAGACGGACATCGATCCTCGATCAGCCCATTGGTCTGTTTCGTGGCCCCAACTCTTTGCACAACTTTGCATCATCGTTCACCAGAGCGCAATCGTTTGCTGCCCACAAGATAGATGCGCAGATCCTGAAGAAGAGGTCGTTTTTTGCTGGCCCACATGATGATGATGAAAGTGGGTACGGTAGTACTGACGATGAGCTCTTTGATCCTGAGATGATGGCCCCTGCTCAACGAGGAGAGCGCTTGAGCACGGTACTCCATGAATTGCGTGGCACGGGTGGGTTTGGCGCCGCTGGGCCTTCGCCATACAATGAGGTTTTCTACCAGGACGACATCAATAGCCTTCTCCAGGCATCAAGGTCTCGTCATGGGTCTTTGTCTCAACAGGATTTGGTTCCTCTCTCCAAACAAAGAAGTAATGCTGCCCTCTCTTTTGCATCTCATAAGCTGACTCGCTCATGGGCCACGACTACGTCATACTTTGGCTTGAAGAAAATCGAAGATAAGGATGGAAACCTCGTAACGGTCATTGCTGGCCAATCCACAGGGCCCCAGACCATCTTGAACTCTGTCAATTGTCTCATAGGCGTCGGTTTGTTGGCATTACCTGTTGGTTTATCGAAGGGAGGATTGGTTTTGGCAATTCCCATCTTGCTCTTATGCTGCGGAACTACGTGTTGGACAGCAACGTTGATATCTAAGTCCATGGATACCGACCAGACATTGATGACGTACGCAGATCTTGGATATGCGTCATATGGCTCAACAGCAAAGCTTCTTATTTCATTCATATTCATAATTGACTTGCTCGGAAGTGGTGTCTCTTTGATACTTCTATTCAGCGATTCGTTGTATTCTATTTTGGGCAACGACGCGATAGGTTGGACAAAAACAAGCTTCAAGCTCGTTGCGTTAGTGGTACTTACCCCATTTACTTTTATGCCACTCCCTATCTTGTCCATCTTTCTGTTGTTCGGCATCATGTCAACATTCTCCATAATCGTACTTGTTGCTCTTTGCGGCTTTCTCAAAGACGCTTCCCCGGGCTCCTTGATTCATGTTATGCCCACAAACTTGTGGCCCAGATCCGTGCCAGACGTTTTTTTGTCGATCGGTATCATCATGGCACCCTTCGGCGGGCATGCGATATTTCCTAACTTGAAGCTGGACATGAGGCACCCCCACAAATTCACAAAGACCTTGATGACAACTTACACTATTACATGTATCGCAGACTCTTCGATGGCTATCATAGGATTCTTGATGTTTGGAAAGCTCTGCAAGAATGAGGTAACAAGTAACCTCCTCGACACAGCGGGTTACCCAAGTTGGGTGTATCCTCTCATTAGCGGGCTAATTTGCTTGATTCCTTTGGCAAAAACCCCACTCAATGCAAGGCCAATAATATCCATTTTAGATGAGGTGTTCAGACTCAATAATTTGAAAGAGGGGGAATCCCTAATCTGGAGTTATGGAAAGAGCTTACTCAGATTACTTGTCAGGATTGGAGTGAATGTGGCTTTTGTCATCCTCGCCATCTTGATGCCAGAATTTGACAGGATTATCGGCATGTTGGGATCATCCATTTGCTTCCTTGTTTGCGTGATCTTGCCTTGCTTATTCTACTTAAAATTGTGCAAGCATAAGATTCGTCCAGTGGAACGACTCTTTATTCGCTTCGTCATATTTTTTTCTTCAATAATTGCTCTAACATCGACTTACGTGACCATTGCTCACTAAAGCTACTTAGTTTCACATAAATGACCGAGTCGATCAAGACTCATTTTGAATATAGTTCAAGAAACAGTCTGCAATCTTAAGCAACAAAGCCTCTAGGATCAGATGGTCAACCAAAAAGTCATAATTGAGTTTGACTAGTAAACCTCGTGTCGAATCCTTTTGTATCTCCTGTTGCAATTCACTTGCAGCTTTGAAAATCATTTCAAAAAGTGGCTTGTATCTGAGGTTTTGGGAGTTAAGATTCTCCTTCATGGAAAATTTATGAAATAGTCTGGCTTCGTTATCAAACTTATTGGTGGCATAACTCATGGCGAATGAGATTCTATTTTTTTGTGTTTTTTTCGGAGCATTTGGGTTCGTGGTGTTGTGGTAAAACACAAATTGGAATGAGTTCAAATGTTGCAATTTAACTTCAAATTGAAGTTTTGATAATTTGTTCGGAAGCTTGGGTATTTCCTTGTCAAGTAAATGCATGCGTATTTTCTTAGCTGCACCGACAACCGGAGCAAACTCTTTGAGATACCGAATGGATCCTACCAATGCTTCATGTGATTCGGCAATTTGACGATTCAAGAATCTTGTTAACACTTTCACCGAATCTTCCTCGTGGTCTCCTGTGGTCAACTCTGGTGTTTCTTGGTCGTTAACGGGGAGTTTGAGATGAAACTGTTCGTAAACAGGGTCAATAGTGAATTCTAGTTGATTGATGGAAGTAGTTGTAACGAAAATGTTAGTTTTTCTGAGCTGATATAACAATCTCACCAACAGGTCGACTTTTTCTAAATGGAGGAAAAGCTTGCCCAAGAAATTGTGAGCCCCATCTGACTCCTGACTGTCCATCAGTTTTCGGGACAAATCGACCACACTCCGTATCTCAAACTTTTCTTTCTCAGCTTTGATATCCACGTCTAGTTTTTCAAGAACTCCTATATCTGCTTCCGACAAGTTTCTAAGTGATCCCGATAGTGAGAGATCCATTTTTGTCGAGAGGTCATCGGATGATAGCAGTACACGAAGGAATATCGAAGTCGAGGACACAGAAACTGGTAAAAGTTTCCCCTGGTTGAATAAGACGAAGATAGATTCATACTTCGTGGGTGAAGTCTCGAGTTTGAAGGGCAAGTCAAAATGGCTGATTGCAATTTCATCGCTGAAGCTGATGTAATCGATTTTGCGAGCTTGCAACTCTTCCACTATTATATGATCGACAATCAAATTGGAGCCGAGCTTGGAGAGATCTTTAAAAAAAGCATATGAGTAACCACTTTCTTGGCTTGGCTTTAGCTTCTGCATCCACTGTATCCTCCATTCTCCTTTCATGGACTTGAGTCGAGAAACCCACCATTGAGTTTGAAGTGCAACACCATCGATCGAGCAAATCAAGAAAGAGAACGTTGGCCAATTACGACATCTATAAAACTGAAGCTTCCTAGGTCTTTTAGGAACATCAGTATCCTGCGGAATTTTCAGATTCAGATAGAGCTTACTTGTCTCGGTCTCGTTGAGTTTGATAATGTCGTTCGCTATCCACTCACTTGATATCAACTGGTTGTTGATCGTTTCACTCAAACTCTCTAAACGAAGGTGTAGTAGGTGATGAACAACGTTGGTGATGATATCATTCTCACTTAAAAAGGTGTTCGTCTTAGTACCACTTGGGGGGCTATTAATTCTGTTTTGAATTTGAGCTTGGATCGGAGATGGATCCATAAAATAAAAGAAGCCAGTGAGTGGATTGATTGCGAGGATGGTCGACTTTCCCGGCGTAACTTGAATCAATAATTGATAAGGATTTATAGACGAGCATGCGTCAGGTGGAAATTGAAGGGAGATCCTCTCGAATATCTTCCGCATCAAGATCTCAGAGTGTTTATTTATTATGAGACTGAGTATCAAATCGACGCTCAAGTCTTGCACATCGTCATTGTCATCACCAGTAATGTTTTCGATGTTGTGGTTGAGATTGTACTTTCCGTTTTTAAACCAACGAAAGTTGAGATTGTAATGTCTGTCTATTCCAATCTCGATGAATGATTTCCAGTCCCTGGAAAAGTAGTTTTTAGACCAATAATTAATGATGACTAGACACGAAGAATAGCGGAACTGAATATTATTCTTCCATTTGCTCTGAACTGAAAGATCCCTGAGTTGACGGGAGATAAGATAGAGCTTGAACGATATTGAATACTTGTGAAGTGTGTCGTAAAGCCCAGAGAGCGACTGAGTTAATAAAACCTGATTCATCACTGTCTCAAGCTTATCTCTGGATGATTTGGGGAGTCTGGTAATTATCCTGCTATCTTTGTGTGTGATGAAGCCAGTATCCGGGTTGATACCAAATAAAAATGCAAAGTCGATGAAGAAGAATGGTGATTTATAGTAATCCTGCTCGGAATCAATTATGAGATCGTTCCCAACCGTAATAGAGACCTGAAACTCATTGGGTATGGTGATGATGACTCTTCCATCCTTGATCTCGTAGTTGTTCTTGAAGCGAGAAGGCATATCCTCTATAAGAGCCATTCGAGCTGTAAGAGTCATATTGATATCTTTTAGCACCTCTAGAATTTTTTCTGGTGATACAGGTGCTCTCGGAATGAAGTTGTACGATGGGAGTTGAGGACGTCCCTTGATTAAGATCTCGATAGCTGTAAAAATATCAGAGTCAGGGAGCTTAGCCCCACTAAAATTATTAAGCTCATTTATACCAATACTCAAGTTTTCAAAATAGAATTCTTGCTGGCGGAAGTAATTCAATAGATCAATTAGTTTCGACACGTCCCTTGAGTTCTGAGCCCACTTAACCAAAGTGTATATTTTGATAAAATCTCGTCTTAGAGATACAATCACCTCAAGAAACTTGCGCTTGCGTGATATGTCGCTCTCACTAGTTTTTGCATTGGCCAAGTTTTCAATCAGGCGGCTCAACTGCTTATACGCTTCTTGTGTGTAGAAGCGTAATACGTTCGAAAGCGGTATTATGTTATTAGTCACATGGGGTAGCTCTGGAAGAGTTGAGGCCTTCCCTGATGTGCTACCATTCTGAAGTGTGGATTCCAGTTGGACATCCATGATTATGGTGTGGATGGGTTGACGTGATTAACCCAGAAGAATCAGTCTAGGAAGAACGGAAATGGTGGCTGAGTCAAGTGACAGTTCAAAGACTCCAATTCAAGTTCTTTTGAGAATCTCGCTTAGGTTGAAAGAGTATAGAATCTTCCGGCCACACCGCCTTCACGTTGGTGAATTCAACTCGTTTTTCTCGGTTGGTTACGCTATGTAACCTATTACCTGCATGAACGAATATTGTTACCTCAAGCAAGTCAGTGCGAATAGGCAACTCTACACATTTTGCAGCCATCAAGAACTTTGATACTTTCCTCAAAATGACTATTACATAGGGTTTAGTTTGCTTAAGCTCTAGAAGTTTGGGTTATATTCTAATTAACTCATTTGTATAATACATCGTGGCGAGTAAGGAATGTGAGAGCTAGATTACATGCTCAAGAAAGGTAGAAGGCAACTGCTCTTTGATCCATTGGAACCTCTCATCATGAAGCACCCTTGTGACCGATAGCCTCTTGTCCTTGCGAACAAGCAATACCTCCACTACAGAGGTAAGTTGTCTGATGATTGCTTTCATGGCTTCTGAGTTAGTGTCGTCTTTCAAAGTTGCGGAAACGCGTAACCATTCCCAGTCAATCATGGCTATTCTGTGGGCTGGATTGTGCTTTTTGCGACGCCTCTTCAAAACAGACGGTGAGATAGATGAGCTTGACATGAACTCTAGCGGGGGCACATCGAACGGAAGCCTGTCTTCCAATACCGCATATATGAGCACCCCTAGGGACCATGAATCCAATAGCTTACCGTCGTACTGTAAACCCATGAGGAGCTCGGGACTCACATAATCCTGTGAGCCACATTTGGTCGTTAAAAGCTGGTTTGGCAGGGTCAACTTCTTTGAGAGGCCGAAGTCTGTCAAGGTACATAGAGGCGAATCAATCGCTGACGGCTCAAATGATGTGGAGACATCCTCAGTTTTAAAATTGAGGAGCACGTTCTCTAATTTGAGATCACGATGAACGACATCATGTGAGTGTATGAATGCAAGGCATGCTATCAACTCAGCAACTATCCGCCTCATAAGCTTCCAGAAGACAATTCTGCGGCTAGCTGTACTGTAGTGCTCATAGAGCCACTGAAACAAATTCCCTCCTGGGCTATACTGCAAGAAAAAAAATTGCTGGTTGAACATCTTAATATTATAATAGTCATACATTTCGGCACCAGGTGGCACAGAAGGTGGGTTTCCTGTGAGAGCCTCGTCAATCTCATCCTGTGTGATTGAGAAGTTAACGGAGTAGTCTAGAAGACCCACAATGCATGGATGTTTCAAATGTGTTAGTAGTCCAAGTTCTCTGCAAATGTACAGACGGAAGTTCGAAACCTCCTCTTTTGATTCCGTAGGCACATTCACGATCTTCACCGCAACTACGTCATCAAGATTTGTTGTGGAATGAGCACGTACTACCGTGCTGAATGTGCCACTCCCCACGACTTCATCAAAAACATATGATTTCTGAAGATGAGGGGCTTGCTGGATCTGACCAATGAGCTTAAAGTCTTCTGAATCAGAGGGAGGCAGTGGAACTAATTTCACATCTTCATCGATCAGTGAAGGATTAGATACATGGCGAATGCTAGTTGAAGTAGGGTTAGGGGTCTCAGCACGCTTGATAAACGTCCCCGGCTGAAATTCCGACACAGCTCTGTGGTTACCACTTGATATAGAGCCGTGAACATGAGATCTCTTGAGTAAGTTTATCTTGGGTTGAGTAAACAGGCCGCTGTTTATCACCGGTGTCGGTAGCTGAGTGATATTGCGTGTATCATAAGTTGGAGATGAGGAAATCTCTATGGAATCTGCCAATTGAGTTGGAGAGAATGCAGATGCGGGACTTTGCAATGTGGGGGACTCTTGTTTCGGTTTCATACCTGGAACTTCTATCCTGAGGCTCCTCCATCGGTGCTGATCTTTTCGTTGCATAATCTGAAAGGAAGGCTCGTCGGTCAGCGAGGAAGACAGGTCCGACTGACGGGAGAAAGATGGATTATCTGACATTGGTGGAGTCGTCGCTGGAGACGAGGACCTCAGCTGAGCTCGGATGGACATCTGCGATAGCCAACTGGGATGTTTGGTGGGGTAACTTCTCCTTTAAAGACAAGAGGAGAAAAGTGGCAAACAACAAACTCCCTTCTATTATAAAACCATACGAGGTGAGCCCCAACAACTGTGGCTCCTTGAGGATTACTTCTGATTACTATGTAGTAGTTCAAAGTGTTGAGCAATTTGTAAGGTCTTTGTATGACGGTAGGCAATCACCTGCACACAACACCTAGCAGTTAGACGACATGATGAGGCTGCAAGCACTCACGAGGGAAGAAATCTAAAAAGTGACCCGCAGTGTCAACTGACTTCACTGACATAATGATACTTCGGGAGAACTCAAGTGATGTGCTTCATCTTTCCCTCCTATCAGAAGTCGAATGCTTCTGGTATTGGCGGAATTAAAACCAGAGTAAGCTCTTTGTGCAGAGACAATATACTTTCTGGGACAAGCCAGCTCTGCAGACAAATCCGAATGATAGGTGACAGGGCATAAAATGTAAGATTTGACACACAAGCACATCTTATGGCAAATGGAGGAAACATTGCAAAATCTGTGGACTAAGAATTTGTGTTTCTCCATTTGTCCTTTTTTCAGGATCGATACCCTCAGTAGATCGAGTCTCTGCTCATCATTTAACATTAATCACTTGCAAATCATGGCCCTTCGCATTACTCGCTATATTCGCGGCTCAGAGAAAACCTAGTCTGGCGTTACTTCCCTAATCTAGGGCTACAGTGCGCCATACGCAGCTCAATTCGAGCCGCGTGAGGCTAAACACGCTCCCATTTATTTAGTCAGTTCCTAATTTGTAAGATTGAGCTAATCTCTCGCCTAAAAAGGCTTCCCTCATAAAAATCCCTCGAGAACTCGGTGGGCTTTCTCAAGTCTTTCTAGTCCTACCTCATACCGATGCTCATCTAGAATCATATCTGAGGTAAGCCGACTCAAGGAGTCGACGATTTTCTCGATTAATTGTTTTTCCTTGATGGGAATATTGAGCAGCTCAAATTCCTCGCCAATGACCGTTCCATTGATGCTTTCAAGTAGATTAATAAGCGTATTGTATGAAAATGGTTTGAGTTGCATCCCACTGCTTCCACTGCGGACGTTCCTTCGAGATTTGCGCTTGGTCGATTTCCGTTTAGGCGTCTGAATGTTGTCTTTAACAGACTTAGCCCTGACTGGATTGGAAACTACCACAGGCTCTTCAATGTCGTAAAATCCGTCGTCACCTGCTGGACCTCCTTGTGATCCATGATCAGTGTACATGCTGTCTCTATTTTGAGCTATGTTTGGGTCGCTTTTTGCAAGGAGAGTGCCTTGCTGAGGTCGTTCAATATAAGGCAGCTCGGGCTCAATTGGTTGCACCTTTTCGTGTGCAATAATTTCGTTTTCATGTCCAGGCGTGACAGGCTGCTCCACTACTTCTGGTTTGATCTCATCAATCATCTTATCAATGTTTCTCTTGTCGGGACCTTCATCTTTTGCCGAAGCAGGATTCGTCGATCTTTCCACGTTGGGGGACTTTGTTAAGGTGGTGTCTGCGTCTAGGTCGAGCTCTTCATTTGGCAGGAAACTCTCTTTCAAATTACTGCCAGCTTTTACACTTGGTCCTCTACTAAGTCCACTTTGTCCAGTTTCGCTATCAGTAGCGGTGTCGAAGCCTTGCTCTCTGGCAAAATTTCTCTCGTAAGCCTTTCCATAGTATTCATCCTGGCTACTCTCACCTTTTGTGAAGGGCTCCTCATTATCCTCTTGGGCAGTGTTCACTTCTTCTTTGTGATCTGGCCTGCAGCTTCCTTCATCATGAGAATACATGCTGAATTGTTGAGATGCAACTCGAGCTTTCTCCATACTTTTAGGGCTGGGCCTCTTGGGTAAGGTGTGTGTGATTGGAGACTTGACAGTATGAGCAGGGACTTGCGGTAAATTTTCTGATTCTTCGCCGCTCCCAGCAGTCTCATAGCTGCCTGAAGAGAGTGTCGAGTGCCTGAAAGATTTGCCCTGTTCATACAAATGTGGAGCCTGTTCTGTGTGGGAAACAGCTGGGCTAATAATGTCATAAGGTTCGTCGTCTAGTGGCTCACTTCTCAAACTACTAGCATTCTCCATAAGTCTATCCAAATCATCCGTGATACTAACAGAAAACCTGTGTGCGTGCTTGGGAGGTGACCCCCTAGATTCCCTAGAAGGCCAAATGTCACTGACAGGTCTTCTCCTCAGTCTGGGGGGAACAACTTCTTCAACCTCTGTGTTCATTGTCATCAGAGGTGCTTCAACGTTAGGTGCTTGAGCCATCCTAGTATTCAATCTACCAAGCTTCATTTGGTTCTCGGAATACATTGATTCCTCCCCAGTGGCATTTGTGGCCTCTGAAGCCTTTCGATAGTGATCATGATATTTGATACTATGTTGTGTTCGGACGCTTGATGATCTAACGATAGGCACTGACACTGCCTCTCCAATTTCTGCCTTGTGAACTGAGTAGTGAGACGAGTGGCTGCTCATACGTTTATCCTGAGGTGGAACGGGTGGGTCCCATTCGCTAGGAGGGTCACTCGACATTCGCTTTATTTTTGATTAGAAGCTAAGATGTAGCAGTAGAAATAAAGGAAATTTAAGGGTGAGGTTAGTTGTAGCGAATGTTTGTATTTTGCCTAATTGGGGATCGTAATGATGTGCCGCACCTTGATCCAGGTCTGTTCCCTACATCTCGTGAGCGAGGAGGGACCCATCATGGTTCCGTCATGTGACTCGAATCTAGCTCATTGCAAACACATGGTGGTTCGTCTATGTCGTCGACTGATTCATACCGACTACTTCTCGAGATCTCCGTTGAACTACGAAACGCTCACACAAAGGGTGGCCGAGCTTTCGGTCTCTAAGAAGATGCTGCGAAGTCTCATCTTGGACTATATCAGAGCCACAAGAGAGCTACAGAGCATGGAAAAGGCATCCAGAAAGACACTCAATACTGATTTGAAACCAGCTGAAAGGTTAGCTAAATCTTTAGATCTCAAAGTTGGTATCTCGAGTGGTCAGCTTGAACGTCATCTATGGAATTTCATAAAACAGCATTGGGCTCAATGTGTTGAAGACAACGAGATTGTCGCCAGCTATGTGAACACAGAACATCATGTTGATATAGGTCGCTGCTTCGAGCTTGTGAAAACCAATTTTGAAAGAGGTATGGCTCAGTCAGTTGTGCAAGTTGACCCTGTGTCAATACTATTAAGAAGACTTCTCAGGCTCAAAGACTACCAAAATTGCATAGGGCTTCTAGATGCAACACTAAACTCGAAGAATTTTACTGATTTCATAAAGAGGACATTGTGGCGAAAGGGCTTATACCTAACCTTCATGACAGGGGTAATATCTGCAATTCAATACCCCCTTCTACCAAGCACACCGTTTTATATCCTTATTCCAGTCAACTTTTCCATTATCTTTGGATCAATCTACGCAGAATTAAAAGCTTTTTATTCGCAAATCTGCGATAGAGTTAACTGGAGACCGCATACGAGTTTGTTGCATCGTTTCATTCACAGCAGAGAGCACTCTATCATGAATACCATCATCACTCACTTCGAAGAGCACAGTGAAATCAACATGAAGAATTATCACAATTACGGGATTCGTGTCCACTCAACATTAGGGACTCTACAGCAAACGGAATTCGAGATGTATCTCCCTGGTACCTCTTCAGTACCATCGCTACTTCTGTGCGCACAAGACGAACACACCACCACGATGACCAAGTACTTTCGAGAAGAACTACAGAAGCGTCGGATGGTCTGGAACGTATTGCCAGAAGAACGAAAATATTTTGATTTCTGGCTTTCTCATGGTGAGAAATATGAGTGGGTGGAACCTGATCAGGATCCTGCTGAGATACAGACTTTTTGCAACCACTCTTTCAATACGCGCGCACATCGTCTGCAATGAGTTCTAAGGATAGTGACGCTACCTTTCAATGACTTTCATTCCATTGCCTACGCCGACGAATCTAGGGCTACTATCATGCGTTAATTTTGCTTCCAGCACAGGGTCACTCATAGTTGCTTCACACGACAATATCGCCCTACTATATTCATGCAACGCGCTGGACAGTTCTCTAACACCGCGTATCTCAGCTGAGATCAAGCTACCATCACCGATCATGGGAGTGGCTCATTCAGAGCATACAACCTATGCTGGCTGTTGGGATGGTACTGTTCGTCAATTTGACTACGAAAATACTCGAATGACTAGTCCAATTGTGACTACACAGGTCCGTGATACCTCCAGTCTGATTACCCACATCCAGTTTGCTGACACAAACTTGATGATTTTTACGACTATTGATGGTCTAATCTATTACTACGACCCTCGATTAAGAAGAATTGTCGATAAACATGATTGCTCCTCAAAACTATTCGCGATGGACTCTCTGCCCCAGATTCTCACGGTCGGATTAGCTGACAACCAAGTTCAATTATATGATCTTCGGAAGCGTGAAAGCCCGTGGCAATGCCGTACGAGTGGACTCAAATATCAAATGACAAGTATTCGTCAATTCCCCTCCGAAGCAGGATACGCTGTGTCAGGCATCGATGGCAGAGTATGCATAGACTATAACGATCTTCTGGAAGAGGCCCAACTGCTAAAATATGCCTTCAAGTGCCACAGAGAGAAAGACAAGGAGTCGCATACGGACACTGTGTATCCCGTCACTAATCTAAGGTTCCATAAACAATACAACTCGTTATTCACTACTGGCGGTGACGGACATATCTGCGTGTGGGACTGGGTCAGAAGAAGAAGAATGAGACAATTCCCCAAAATAGCTGAGAATTTAGCGATCTCACACTTTGACATAAGTTATGATGGATCATTGATGGCCGTTGGCCTCAGTGATGATGCATATTTGAGGCTTTCTGACACGGACGCTCCCTTCATTCCAAAATCAGGCAAAGTATTTTTCAAACGAATCGAAGCTATGGAGTGCAGGCCTAAAGAATCAAATAGTCAAGTGGCCTCTTAGACTACTTAGACCTTAATGTAATTTGTAACTATTATTTACGTTTTTTTAGTGCGAAGTGTTGGTTGCGAAATTTCTTTTATCTATCATTTCAAGATGACATTCAATTCCAAAACTACTGCATTCCTTGAGTGGTTGAACGATCAGAATGTTGAAATTTCGAACAAGATTGAGATTCAGGACAAGAGAAATTTAGGACAAGGCAGAGCTGTTATCGCCATAGAAGACATAGAGACAGATGAGGAGCTTTTCCGACTTCCAAGAAGCATGTTCCTCAACCCCATGAACAGTGCATTAATCAAAGATTATCCCTCTGCTAAGGACAAATTACTTGAATTGCCCCAGTGGGAGGCTCTTATACTCTGCCTCGCGTATGAGTGGAAAGCTAAGGGGGACGAAAGCAGATGGAAAGCCTACTTCGATGTTCTTCCCATCAACGACCCGGAGAATTACACCTTTGACCAATTGATTTTTTGGTCGGATGAGGAAGTCAACGATCTTAATCCCTCATACATTGTCACTCGTATTGGAAAGGAATCTGCGGATTCCCTTTTGAGTAGAGTGAGAGGCTTCATTTTGGCATTGAACATTTCCAAACTCCAAGACATATCACAAGAAGAGCTTCACAAAGTGGCAGCCCTTATAATGTCATATTCTTTTGATGTCCAAAAGGAAAAGGAATCTGATGGTGACGACGATGATGAGGAAGACGAAGAAAGTATGGAAGACGATAATATACCTGTGGGAAGCTCATCATATGTCAAAAGTATGGTACCTCTCGCTGACACTCTCAATGCAGACACCATGAAACATAATGCAAGTCTCATGAACCATACCGATTGTCTTGTTTTGAAATCACTTAAAGCAATTAAAAAGGGAGAGCAAGTATTCAACACTTATTCTGAACATCCTAATGCTGAAATATTGAGGCGCTACGGCTATGTAGAGCCTGATGGATCGGCAGCTGATTTTGGGGAGGTCTCTTTAACATTAATCAAAGAATTTTTCGCCAAAAATACGTCACTTTCGGAATCTAATATAGAGGATATCATAAGCATACTTTGCGATATTCAGGCCGAAGAGGAGGAAGAGTTCGTTTTGGAGAGTTACGACTGTTTCGCCTCTGGTGAGGTCATCTTTGAGTTGATTTTTACCGTTCAGCTTCTAACAGTGCTCGCTGGTATCAATGATGAAACGCCATTCAATGACAAAAGTATGGAGACTAAAGATCGTGCTATTAGAAGAGTTTATAAAAAGTGTTATCAACTCCTTGACTCTGGTAAGCTCACAGAGGAGTTGAAAGATAATTTGAAAAGGATTCTTGAGCTTCGTTTGGAAGAATATGGACCAGAAGATGGCGTCATCGTTGAGCTTCCTATGACTAGGAAAGTGATGGCTAACGTTGTGCTCCAGTCTGAACGCAAGGCATTACAGGAGTGTTTAAAAGGTACCAAGCTCTTTAATTCTGAAGAACGTAAGTACAACTTCATACCTGATGCGAAGCTTATAAAAAATATTCAGAAAAGAAACATTTTTCAGGAGGAGCCTTCTAAGAAGCAGAAGACTGAATAGGAGCTATTATCTTTATTTGACATACCAATGTGGATAAATTAACCTCACTAAAAAAAAAAAATGACTTTTGAACAGCTTTGATAATAAATCTCGTCACATTGAGAATAAACATCCAGAAAATACGAATTGTCTTGGATTTATTAGAAGATTGCGGAGGTCAGTGTTCAGGGAGTACATCCCATTCTCTCGCCTTGAGAATTTTGGTTGCTTCTCACTATGGTAAATCTACCAAATCGAGTTTACTATTATTTTCTTGAACAAAGAAGCTCTCCCTCAGACTACAAAAACCTATTTAACTCAATGACAATACAGTTTTTTTTTTTTTTTATAGATTTTTTTTTTTTAATGAATACGTTGATTGAGGGTCGCGCCAATAAAGGGCTCTAAATCTCGAAGCTTCAAAAGGTCCTTTGATTATTTTTGAGATATAGTAACGGGGAGAGAGCTCTAAATATATGGTCAAATGATTATTACTCAGCAATCTATAATTCATAAGTTTCTCATAGTTAGCGGTTTTAGCTCAGTTGGGAGAGCGTCAGACTGAAGATCTGGAGGTCCTGTGTTCGATCCACAGAAATCGCATATTTTTTTTTGGAAATTCATTTTAGAGTCATCACTTAACACTTTTTCGGATGAATAATCTAGGCTGTACATCAAGTCGCCAACTACGAGCTTAATTTGTTTCCAAACCCGTGTTAATGCTATGTACAGTTAATCGTTCTTGTTGCGTTTCAACTTAGGATATAGTCTAGATGTGTGATAGTTGATGGAACCTTCTCTTCCCTTCTGCTTACCTGCAACTTCCATACAAGTCTTCAACTCGTACTCCAAAGCGGCGCAAGCTTGCGATCCTTCTCCATTAGCTGCCCAGCAGTTTAATAAGCTTGCCATCATCACCGTGCAGTTTTTCATTGAGTTGGTGGCGACTGGATTCCGCACCTTTACATGTGGCAAAGGGGGCAATTGGAAGCTCTGTGCTACCTTCTTATAAGCCATATTATTCTTTGATGGCTGCATTTTAGGGAGCGTGAAGATACTAGTTTAAGTTGAGGAAACGAAAAAATTAGTCGCTCTCTTGATCAGCTGGTATGTGCACTACTTGGAGTACTTAAGGTGGGCTGGGTTAAGGATTAGGATGTTAAACCTGCGCGCCTGCCGACGGACTTGGCTAACGTAGTCACGGCTGCCAAATGGTGGTTTGCGAGGAGATTTGAGCCAGTAGATTCGAGAGAAGTTGATCGATGAAATGTGCTTATGGATCGCTGCCTGGTAGTCTAGCGGTATCCGAAGACGGCAATCCACAGCCATTGGCATTAACTTCTCCGAAACAACGCGATGTATCCTGCTGTATAGTTTGCCGAGGAATTTTTGTGACTCCTCCGGCAGCTTGTACTTTATGCGTGTCAAAGCATCAACATGCTCTTCAAGATTGATGAGAATGACTTTGAATAAATGTTTGTAAAGATAACTGCAATGCTTCCTGTTTGTGAGGAGCATACCATAAACGGGAATGAGATCAAAGTATTTGTATCGGTAGCTGAGAGTTGGTCCCGACAATGCCGTTGCATGGTGGTCTTTCAGCGCAATAACGTATTCGTTTGTACGCAATTTGGGAGCGTTCAAGTTCACCACATCAACGCCCAGAGGTATCATTTTTCTAGCAATTTCCAAGTATAATGAGTCTTTGAGTGTGAGAGTTTCTCGCTCTATGCGGTCAAGAAGCTCCGTAGATGGGTGCTCTATTTTGTTGTAATGATCAATATTGTCAAAAATCATAGGCTTGCCTATACTTCTAAGCAAATCCTCCGGGGGAAGTGGTTTCAGGTCGTACGGGCTGATACTTTCCTTGAGTTGATCCTCTTCAAAAAAATTGACATCAACCTTATGAATTGGTACTTTGGTGTCGAAAGGGCCCATGTCCCTGACAAGCTCCTCGGGGATCTCCCGGCGCGTTTTCTCGTCATCATTACTCTTCAACGAGTGACGTCCCGTCCTAAGAGGAACGCCAAGAATAGAGCGGTCAAATCCAACAACGTTGTAAGGGTACAATCTCTTGAATACTCTCTCCAAGCCCTTGGGAACATCGTACTTTTCGCCTCGACGACCTGCCTTGCACATGTCGTCAAGATTTCGTCCAAGACGCAACTTCGTCAATAGATCCTTCTCATCAATGCCAAATCGTTTCATGTATTTCGCGTGAACTGCTTTATCTTCGTCAAGCTTGTCGAGAGTGTTGTATACTCGCTTGATTTCCTCCCAAGGAGTATCTAGTAGATCAACCTCATCCGGAAGACTCCTTATAAGGGCCTTCCTGTCTAGGAAATGCTGAGATGGGAAAGATCCAAACTGCCCTCCCTCGTCTAAGTTCTCTTGTATTTTGACATCATCTTTCGTCATGAATGCGATTGTCTCATATGAATCTTCGAGCTCCTCGATATTCTGCTTCACAGCTAAATCGAGTGACAGTTCGTCTAGGGTTGAAGGAGGAGTACTTTCAGATTCTATGTTGAGCGAGGTACCCTTTCGTGTCTCTTTGCTGCGCAGATCACCGACCTTTCCCTTCAGTAGAACTAATCCGAGGTTTCGGAGTTGATCTTTGTTGTCGTTGTTATTGTTATTATTATTGTTACTGTCATTATTTCCTTTGAATGCAATTCTGGAGACAGAAAATCTCCTACTATTAGCCCTGAATCTCGAAAGGCGAGCAAGCATACGCTGATCAGGTTGGAGGTCACATCACAGGCTTCAAAAGAGTACTATAGATAACGAAGGGAGGTGGTGTACGGGTTTAGTGGGCACCTGTTGGCAAGTCAGCTCTTGGCTGCGAAAACAATAGTCTTGACTACTGCTCAATTTAGTAACCTCGATTCCATTAAAATACCGTCTATAAAATAAGAAATAAATTTCGTAAATCCGTGAATATGTGGATGCCCTGCATCTGTAAAATCCAATTGTTTTAAGCTCCCTGCTTGTAAATCTGAGAAATCATTCTAGACAATTCTTGCTCCTCGTTTCTAGCCATCATTTCTATGCGAGGATCGACCTCGTAAGCGTTCCTGTCATTGTAGCCCCTGACTTTGTCGACAGGCATAACAGGACTGAGCAGTTCCAAAGAGCTGCATGAGTCTTGTCTGTAGTGTGACATGACAGAATTTGTGGATGCTTGGCGAGAATGATGAGGGTTATGCAAAGATAACTGAGACGCAGCGGAAGAAGAGCGCGAGATCGTAGGCGATGGCGACAACAGAGAAGTTCTGGAGCAGTTCTTGGTGGAAGTAGCCGTTGTTGAAGCACTAGCCGCGGCAGCCTGCTGTTTGGCCAAGTACTTTCTCATCTTCGACAGCTTGATCAAGTCCTCCTTGATTGGCAGCAAGAACGAAGCCAATTGAGCACACATCTCCTCATTGGAGACACGAATGCCCCAATTCAAAAGGTAGAGCAACTGTCTTTCCATAAGGTTGACATCCTTCAAGCTAAAAAGGCCATCGGTGTAGTTGGCCCAATGGATGTTTTTTGGAGAGCAGTCGTTGTGGAACTTGGAGGCCAAGATGAGGCAGCTCAAGAAGATCCTGTGTCTGGTGCAAGGTAAGCCCTGAGCGTTCTTGGGGAGCTTGTGCTTCAATCTGTCCAAGTAGACCAAGGTGGTCATCAAGGTGCCAGTGTAGACGTTAGTGTACCTGACCAACTTATTGATGAAAGTCATGAGAGAAGGCAATGGTTTCCCGTTGTGGGCGGTTCTGCCATCCTTGTCCTCCAGACATGGGAGAACCTGCAAAGTGGTCACCACCAACTTGTGGATCATATTCTGCGACACAGGCTGGTTGATGAAGATGTTCAATGCTTTCACATCAATTGAGGAGACCATAATGATTCTGGGGTTGTGTAGTGATGAGGGAAGAGTGAAAGTGAATTGATGAAGTTATCACAAGTTTCTATCAGGTGGGCAGCATGGGTTTTTTATATCTAGAGTCCTTTCCTGGCAGACGCCGCTCGATATGTGCCCCTGCCACACATGTGTAACTCGCGACGCACCTTTAGTGTTTTGCAATGCCATTTCGTGTTTCACTCCTTCTCGGCACGAATTCGCGCCCACCGCCAGCCCCAGCCTTTCTTTCTTCTTTCGTGTCCTCGCACTGAAAATTGGAGTGGCTGCAAAACGCCAGACCACTAGCACCTAGGACTCTTGCCAGATACTTGAAAAGTAGCACACAACGACTTATCCAAGAGCAAGTTTAATTCAGAGGGGAATTCTCCGGCCATTTGCCACCTTCTCAATTGTCAATTCTTCTGACGTACATATGAGATGTTTCATTTCTTGCCCCAAGATTTTCAATTTTCTCTGCTCTGGCCCGCTCCTTCCTTGGTTCATCCTTGTCTCAGAGTGTATTGCTCGCGCGACAACGGCAGGCATATCTGTTCGGCTCCGCTCCTGCGGTCCAGGCCAGCTCCAGTCGGGTACCTTCTTGCAGCCCTCACCGTTCTCAATAGAACAAAAATTCACGTCTCTGCTTCCTTCATTCCCTGCTTTGCCTCTTCTCACGTCAATTCCTTTTTGGACATTAATTGCCCGGCGCCTACGCACTTGGCTGCCTGAAGACTTGCTGGTTCAACTGGCACCTCGCGCGGCGCTGAACAAAAAAAAAAAAGAAAATAGAAATGTATTACACTTTTGAAACCTTTCCTTGTTTCGACTGCCAATGGCGCCCACAATTGGAAAGATTTGCTGTGTTTCATGAATGCCATTCAACAGCCGACTTCCTATAATAGCTTCATTTCCTTACAATCATTTTCCTTACATTATTTTCTTATTTTCATTCTCTGGGGCTCGCACTGCCTGGTCTAGATTGACGGGCCCACCAGGCACACAAGGATGCTCGCTGCCTCGCTCCCTCGCTTCCTGGCTTCCTAGTTTCCTCGACCGTGTATTTTCCTGCGAGGGCAGCGTGAACACTCATTGAGCCGCTGAGTTTGGGCGAAAATGGAGGCTCTGCGCTAGCAACGCCAGACGCCAACTATAAAAGCTAAATGCGGCAGATAATTACTGCCCTCGACGCGCTGCCCTCTGGCGTCCTCCCTATTTCTCTCCTTCGGGACGTCTCGCACCGTTTAGCGACTGTGGACCTGAACAAAGCAGTTAGATTACTCGCATGGTCCTATTCTGCCGTTGCAAGCTATTTACTGAGTTGGGGACTCATATCCCCATTACGCACATGGGACTTATTTAGCAACGAATGAATGTAGACGTGTACTTTTTCTCCTCTCCACCCACCCCTTAGCAAAACACGCCGGGAGGGTCAATTGGCCTTGGGCCCTTCGGTCTTGTCGTGGCAATCGTACAATAATACCTCCAACAAAGGCACCGCTAACAATTGGCCGTCAATCACATAAGCGAGTTTCGAAGTCCCGCTTATCCAATTCTAACGGAGCATGGGGTTTTCAATTGTTGGAATTTCATCTTCCTTCTCCATTTACCACCCTCGTCAAGGTCAAAGTAAATGAGTACGGAAAATGAGTACTACAAGCTACGTCGAAAACACAGACGCTAAGACAGTCTGGAATGCTGTCGCTTGCGCTTTGGTTTGTGCTCAATCTTATTTCGATATCAACACCAGTACTGGCTGTTAGTGATAAAGCTCTTCAAATGGAGTTGATAAACTATCAGAAATAATGGGTATACTGTATCGATCATATTTTGAGTACTCTGACTGGTGCACAGCGTTTTGTCTTCATATAGATTTATCGTAATGATTTCACATACGTTTTCTTCCATCAATTCGCTCAACTGCTTATTTATGGTCAAAGAGAATTCTTGTTCTAAATGCAAAATTTTTCGCTGCTCTTCTTGACGCACTTAAAATCACTCTCAATAACCGGGTAAGTGCCACGGTATATGCAGATCACTAGGGCTAGTGAATCTTGTTCCCGACCTCTACGCTCTCTTCGGAGATTATTCCCCTTTGGGGGTGGGCCTTATTTGACATAACCGTCGTGCAGCACCGTCAGTTATTTGGCATAACACATGCATAGCTATTCTAAAATACATATATGCTGTGGAAAATTACTATGCGTCATTAAATATCCATAATTGTCACTAACTCCGTGCTATTTATATCTGCGGTTTGGAGAACATGTCGAGATATGCATCGACCTCTCCCGCTCCGTCAAACAATGGCGTAAACGAATTGCTGTAGTTCTGTAGTGGTGGGCCCCATGGCGTTTCCGTAATATTCTGGTCAAATGCGGGTGTCTCGTTCGCCTGCTGTTCATTCTTCATAGACCCAATCTGCCTCCATAGATTATCAATGTCAACATCTTCATCGGGTCTTAGATCGTCAATGTCAATCGCCTCAGTCGAGAAAGGATCCAATATTTGATGCTGCTGGTCCTGTTGCATCTCATCTTCATGTTGCTCTTGTTCTGCTGCAGGTGGGTTGAGAGTCAAAGGATCAATGTCAGGGACATTGAATGCATCCACATCTCCGCTCTTACGATCCGAGTCTTCCTTTATAACGTCCTTGAGCTTCCACAATGTCGAATCTGCAATTGCCAAGAGTTCGTCGAGTCTTTGGGCTGTGAAGTCGGTCATGAGTCTGTCGGCGTTGCAGTTCTTAAGGATGTACTCTCCGACAGCCTCCGATTGGAACACCTCGATGATAAACGTGTGTGCCTTGCAGACTCTCCACGCATAGTAGTACCTGTGACTAAGCTTAGAGAGACAGGCAGTTCCAAACCTGATGAATTTCTCAAGAATCTTCTGTAGCTTGGTAAGTTTGGCAAATCTCATCTTGTACTCAAACGATGTCAGTAAGTTGCGATTATGTAGCACGGGGTCGGACTTCAAATGAGCCACGGCACAACTCATTCTCAAATATATGGAGATATTAAGTTGATTGGTCTTATGAAGAAACAATTCGATGGAGGGAGTCAAGAATAGATCCGGTAATGTGCTGTTTGGATCGAACGTCTTCGACTTGTCTCTGATCAAGTGAAGGATTTCGGGGAGGATCTCACCTGTCGCGATAGAAAGATACTTTTTCATGTAAAAAAACGCCAAATTGTGGTTCCCACTTCTCTCGTAATTGAGGAAGAAATGGAAAAATATCGAAAGAAGGAGATGCTTAAGGTTCAAAAATGTTTTGCATTTCATGCTTTTGGCAAAAGTAAACTCACCAGGCGCGAGTGCTGTTCTACTGTAATCCGTCAAAGCGCCGAAACCCCGCTGGATGGTAAACTCGAAGTCAGAAACCAAGCTTGTTGCATCACTCATTTTGAGGCAGTTTCTGATTGAACATATCTTTGTCAAAAAAGATTTTAATTTATCCAAGAACGGGCCCATGCCAGAGAGTGTATCACATAAATCTCTTTCCAAGTTGGCATCTAGTAAGTTTGAATTACCAGGACGGTAATATGGAAGACGTACATCATTGAAGTCATGATCAATGAGCATTGGAAAGCCAAACTGGTACGCTTGCGTCAAATCAGCGAGCTTAATGAAAAACCAGAGTTTTCTTGTAATGTTATTGATTTTGGCATCATTACAAACGTCGTCAAAATTACTGGGCTCCCTGTTTAAGCCCATACAATAGGCAATCAGAACACACATGGATGGAAGCACGTGTGACACTCCTTCATCATACCCATCCCCGTGCTCCGGAGCGAACTGGTAATATACTCTAAGCAATGCCATGTATTGAAGCACGGTCATGTTTGTTCTTTTGAAAAGATCAAATTGATCAATGCATAATTGAGATAAGTTGATCACATCCAACGCAATAGGATTCTGAAGAATGTACTTCATCTCGGCTAAAGGCGAGTCATCAGAACATTCCAACACTCTTTCATTATCCGCCTTGATATTGGAAAAAGCAGATAAATAGGCAAAGCGGATGACAATCAAGAGAATCGCTATAGTGGCTAAATCAACTTGTTTTTCGAAGACAACGTGAGTGATTTTTTCATCGACATACACTTCTGGTCCAAGCATTCTCTTCGTCTCTTCTCGGAGCCAAGTTTCGTCAATAACCGGGACAAATGGGTAAACACAGGTGAAGAAACGATTAATCAAGACCCATAGGGCCTTGCGTGTAGGAAGGAGCAACTTGATTTTCTCGACAAGTTGGGTTTTCTGGTCCAATTCACCTTCAAACATGGTAAGACCCAATGCAAGAGCATGTTTGTTCATTTGCATCTTCAAGTCGCTCGAAGTGCGGTCACTGTAATTGTTTGAAAATAAAGCAACGTCACTTTGACCCTCTCGGTCTGCCGCCTTCTTGCTAAAATGAGCGTCCACTTGTTCGGAAGCTCTGTCAAAGGGCCTTGGCGTTGCCACCCTGTTTTCACGGGTGCTCTTTATATAGTCGAACAAAAGATTTAAAACTTTGTCCTTTTTCATGAACGCAAGCCAGGCAAACGGCCCAAAGTTCTGCCGCCTCAATGGGTCCTTGACATGCATCGGGCTGTAGTGATCGTAAAGATCCACTCGTTCATCCGGGTCGTTGGTATTGTAAGGATTGATCCCAATGTACTGTGGGTTGGAGACATTCGCAACCGTGGGTGGTGGGCCCCTGCTGATGTTATTTCTGAATGCAACAAAGTCGGTGGCGTTCTCGTGGGAGCCCGTCCGCGACGCCAGAAGCCCGTTCGACGGGGAGTCCAGGCTCAGCGTGGTGTCGAGCTTGTCCTCAAGCTGTCTGATTTTCAGCTTGAGACGCTCAACGTCGTTCAACAAAGCAATGTTGTCGCTGCCTGCGCCCAGCGAATGGCTGCTGGTTGTTGCGTACTGCTCATTTGTCCTGGGATAATTCAACGGCAGACTCATTTCGAACCCACTAGGCATCCCTGGCGCTGGCCCCGGCCGCATCGGAGCGTGAGGATCCGAGTGGATGGGAGTTCCTCCTGGCGCTGGCGGCACCATGCTCCGCAAAGGTAGGTTCGTCTGTTTTCTGCCTGCGTCCAAGCTTCCTTCCGCTGATGTCGCCGAAGTCGAAGTATCGTAGCCGATTGAGTCCATGCCGCTCAGTCTCAGCGAGCTATACTTCGAGGCAACGGCTTCATCTTTTGCCGAAGATTGCGCTGGTGGGTTGGCCTGGCCCGGGCCGCTAACGACAAATGTCCGGAATACGCCCACAGAGCCCAGCTGCAAATTGGTCGGGCCCGCCGTCGACACGGACTCTCCATACGAGCACTCACTTGAACGCCCATGTTGAGCACAGGTGGAGCAAGGGTACTTCCGGTCGCATTTGACTTTCCTCTTGCGACACTGATCGCACGAGAGGGTTATGCGCATTCGCTTTTTGGAGCTTCCGGGTGGTTGATTTTGGATATCTTGCACCATGACTAGTTAGAGAGGATGGGGCGGTTGATTTTTTGGAAAGAAAAAACGATATGAGCTTTCTACCAAATGCGAAGCGGTGTATCTATATGTCACCTGGGGAAGAGTATTATTATACTGTATGGACAGGACAGGACAGGGCTTTCTTGTGGAGGAGGGCATCGCATGTGCGTCGCTGCGCATTTGCGCCACTATACCTAATCTTATTATATGATGGAACAATCGAACAATGTGCGGTGGGCAGGCCAGAGTTGCCTAATTCGTTCATACCCCCATGACTGCATCGAGGTCGCCGTAGAGCTCAAAGAGCTTGAGTAACTCTTCATTGCCAATCATGGACTGCTCGTCAAACGCCTGTTTTTCAAAATCTCGGTACATGTGTTTCTCTTGAAGAACTCCGTATGTGTTGACCGTATTGCGGTTCGCATACATTGTCCGGTTCGCCAACATGGCGTCAAAGTTATCCCCTTCTTCCTCGTCTTTGTCAACGTCGGCGTTCGCAGCTCCCCCTTTTGGCCGAGTTTTCTGCCTTCGGATCAGCTCGACCTTGGCGATGCGGAATTCTTCACATAACTTACATAAGCTTTGGAGCTCCCCTATAGACAAGAACTGGAGCAAGTTTGTGCCATCATGGAAGTATTTTTTATGGTTCACCATTCCCTCAAAGAGTTTGTCCGGGTTTTCCATGCATTGCTTTAGCACAAAGTAAGCCATCACGTAAATCTTGTAGGAATTAATGTATGTCTTGCTCAAGGTCCAGAAGCTCCCGACGAAAAGCTCCGCTTCAATCATTGCTATTGTAAACAATGAATCCGTCACTTCGCTACGAGCCTCGAGCTCCAGATCATCATCCTCGGTGGTGCTTGCTAAGGGATTGGCCATCTTGCTGAATTGTTGCACAACCAATGCTCTCTTATAATTGATTAAGCGAATAAAGAATGACGTGACAAAGTTATGTGTCTTAATTAAGCATCTTTCAATGCCAGACGTCAATATGAAATCATAATGCCTTCCAAAGAGCTCTTGTGAATTGTCGAGAGCGTAAGACATTATGTACACCAATTGTACAACGCTCCTAATAAAAATTTTGAATAGCTCGATACCTGCAGTGATCTCGGCACTTGCATCTTTATCGAGCTTCTCTTCGTAATGTATAACCACGAGGTAATAGAGGCACGAGAGACTTGCTCTTAAATGAATGAAGGTGAGGAAGCGACTGACCTTGAGCAAACACTCTTCACGCTTCTTCTTATCAGCGGCATCCTGCCCATCTCCATGTTGTGGGGCAGGGCTGCAAATGTAGTCTCTAAAAAAGTCTTGACCGAAGAGAGAGAGGAACACTCCCTCCAAGTTGCTCGTCTCACGTAAGACATCAATTACCTTTGGTTTATCGCGAAGGTTGGTAAGCTTATTGAGAACCCGGCGATAGGAGTTGCAAATTTCCTGGGTCTTGTGAAACAATTCTTCCCGTTCGCTGGCGTGCTTGTCGAACTTTGGATTCTCCACATCGCTGATATCCGTGCTGGGGATTTTTAGAACTATACCACATAGCATTGCACTCATTGCATCGGTATTAACAATGAAATGCCAAAGGGATCTCCAAGTATTGACAAAGTCTGCTTTTTTGGAAATACTGTGGATACTATCGTAATTGACTGGATCTCTATTCAAGCCAATAGACAATGCATGATTGACAATGGAGCCAAAAAGCAACTGAGAATCGGCCCCGCTTATTCCGAGACAATCGTTTGGAGCAACCGAACGATAGTAATATAATAACGTCAAGCTCTGGACTATCTTGAATGTCGATCTAGTCTGGATTTTTTCTTCCGATATGCAAAGGTTAATGATACTCAAATAATGATCCGACTTGAACCTTGTGATGTCCTTGATGAGATGCTTTTCTTCCTTTGTGAAAGCGGCATCTGAATCATCAGTAGGTATGAGAGACATGTATCCGAGTCTTACAATGAGCAAGAGTTGAGCAGTCAAATTGAGGTCCTGTTCATCACGAATAAAGAACAGCTTGTAGTAGCCATCTCCAAAATCAGGAAACCCACCACCAAATAAAGAACGTACTTCCGACATGAAGGTATGCTCATGAAGAATGGGAATAAATGTCGCCACAAATTTAAAATACCGGCTAACAGCATTGTACAAGGATCTTTTGTTTGGAAGAATGCTGATTACTTGGCCTTGCACGTAATCATAATAATTCCGCTTTGATGAAGATAAGCTTTGAATAGATAGAGTTCCTGGTATTTCAGAATAAGGACCAGGGAATGGCAATGAGTTGTTGGTTTCATCGGCCTTTATTTTGGTTGTGAGGAGAGCACCTCCGCTCAATAGATCGGTCTCATCCTCTGAATTACGTTCCTCGATGAAATGTCTGTCAAAAGTCTGATCTGACTGCTCTGAACGAGAAGTATCGTCCATACTCGTTGCACTTATGGCAGAGGCTGGTGAGCTTTTATCGCCTGCGAGAGGTTTCTTTCTTCTTACGAATTGAGAGAACTCATCACTCTTGAAGATTTCAATACTGAAGCTTCTGATCAACTTGATGAATGGATCACTTTTTGTGAGACCAACGTAGGATAAGGGACCTTGTTGTTGCCATAATTCACCCTCAACTAGAAGAGAATTGGTGGCAGCAGAAAATGAATCCATCGTATCGTCCAACTCAATTTGAAGTATGTTGGAGCCGATAGATATAGACACGTAATCGGGAGAAGGCTCATTGGAGGTCAGAGAAGCTTCTTTTCTGGGAGAATCCTTCTCTTGTCGAGAGGAATTTGATGGCATTGCATTCTTCTCTTTCTGAGGCGATCTCGCTGGTCCTTCCAAGATTGATGCTGTGGATGTAGAAGTGATTGGTATTGAAATAGCCAGAGCATTCTCAGACGCTTTGCTTGCAGTAGATCCCAGAGGAAAAATGGAAGCAGATGCCAAAGATGGAGAGCCAGGCGCCTTACGCTTTTTCAGGGTGACCAGTGGAGGTCCTGACAAGCCTGAGAGAGAAGGAGCAGAGCTCTCCATGGATTCTGCACGAGACGGTGAGTGGTGTTTGGGACTTCCAATTGGCACGCCAGGTATTGATGGAGGAAGTGGTATTGAACCCTTTGAGCCACCCGACCCATATGAGCTCTGCGAACCGTGAGGTTTTGTAGGTTCAGCGGCCATTTGGGTATTCACGTTTGCATTGAAGTTCGTAGACGAAGTTATCAGGGGCTGACCCGGCATATGCGTAGGACGACTTGGACTTGGCATCTGAGCTAACGGTGGTGGCTGAAAGGCGGGTGTCTGAGCAGGGAAACGATCATGTTGATGCAGCAGACTTCGGTTAAGCTGATTTGGTTGGTGCTGAAACGGCATAGAGATGTCTGACTGGGTAGTATTTTGATCATTAGAAGGTAGCGTTGATAAGTGACGATGGTGCTCGTGCAGCTGAGTGTGGTGAGGAAGATGGGGCAGCGAGGTATGATTGGGGTCTGTCTGAATGAAGTACTGCTGTTGATACTGATGCGGAGAAGGTCCCCATAATGGAGACTGGGGTGCTCCCTGGGGAGGTGGTAACTGAGGCAGTTGGAAGTTGATCAGCGGGCTCTTGTGGTGTCCTTGGCTCTGGTGAAAAGTCATATTTTTAGACAGGCCGTTCAGCCCACTTGATTCGTGAGTGGCTGGCGCTGAAGGGTAAGGATTGGGCACCATGACAGACAGCGTCTGGTTGGTTAATACGGGCCCCACGGGGAGGTAGGTGGCTGCTGCCTGCTGATGGAGTTGCTGCTGCTGCTGCTGCTGATGGTGACTTTCTGGGGAGTCATCGTCGTAGGAGCACAAGTGGGCTATAGACTTCTTTTTGCAACTCCCACACACTGGCTTGGCTCTATCACAGCGAGACTTTCTTTTGCGACACACGGAGCACGATACGGGCACTCTGAAACGTTTTGAGTATCGTGAGTCGGATGTGCTCATAGTACAAGGAAAAATGTAACAAGAACTGAAACAACAAAAGGATCAAGGAAGACAAACTCTTAAGAAAGAAAGAAGGAAAAAAAAATTCTCCCGAGTGCCACAGAAGATGATGGACTAGCCTGGGGTGAGGAGGGGACTTTGTGGAAGAGGGTCCCCGGTGGTGGTTGGCTGCAGTCCGAGAGGGTGGTGCCAGTAGTGCAGTTATTTTGCAAGCTATTCACCGAGCACCCACCCATCGCACAGAAAACAAAGAGACGAGAGTTCTGGGCAAAAGATAAATGAGAGAAAAGATGGGAAATTGTCACCAGTCTCTCTACATGAGATTTGCTTTTGGAATTTTTCATCGTAGCAATAACTAGCTTACTTCCCTTTGAACTTGAAGTTCCGTTCTTCGAGATCTTCTCGGAGTCTGCTGCCCCACAAATGCAGAGCCCACAATCTGGCGCGAGACGAGGAGGCGGAAGCCACACATGAGGGGAGGCCGAAGGTAAGCTAACGCAGCGCTTTTTGGAAAGCATACTGCAATTAAGCCCAAAAGGGCCAGCCCTGTCTTCTGGTGAAGTCGTTGCAAAAAGTTTTTCGCCTTTTATGTTTAGGACCACCGCCTTTTTGGTGGAGTTCCAAAAAGAAGATCTCTCGGGCAGGGAAAGGGTCCTGTATCGATAAGGCACTCCGCGAACCAAACAAGAGCGCCAATTGGAAAAGCGCAAAAAGCGGCTGGTAGAAGGTCAACGTAGGGTTTTAGGTTCTGAGGTGTCGAGAAATCTCGATGATACTTTAAACTTACATGCTTGGCTCAAGTGCTACAGTTCATAGCTTTTGTGAGATTAACCCAATTTTGCGTTTAGTGTACTACTACTGAACCAATCGGTTGCAAAGTTAAACAACTAGAGAACAGGTCCTTCCTATTTTGAACCCGCTTATCCATCGCCTGTATTGGCGGAATTTCATTATTAAATTTGTTCGGCTTTGTTCGCGGTGGTTTAAACTTGGAAGGTACAAACGAGAAGCGAATGGGGTCGAATCTTAGTGCTCTGCGGGTCATTGGCCAATGCTATTACCGTGCAGAGCTGCTGAGCGGCTGATAGCGTCGAAGGCATGTGTGGCACATACTGAAATAAAGTTGGTAAGGTTGACATTGAGGAGTTCTCTATTCTAAGATTCTTAACAGAATCTTTCATCGTGCTGAGGAAAGTCATAAGGTTCAAATCATCATGACAGCTGAGGGAACTCACCAGAGCTTTAAGCGAAAAGAGAATAGTGTTCAGTACATAAAACGCCTAAATTGTGGCATTGAAGCTCTTTCTTGTTTATTTTTTTTTTTTCTTATTTTTTTTCGTTTTTTTATCAATGTCTACCTTGGCATGTCGCTCAAGACCCGAGCTTCTGCTGGTGAAAATTAACTTTATGAGGTTCTTTGGCTGCGAAATCAAATATCTAGGCCTTGCTAACACCCAGAGTACAGTTCAAACATCACTTAGAAGGACTTGACACATTTTGCTTTAATTGTTCATATTAAGAATTGCCTTATACCGTACTCGAACTGAAATCAATTTTGTTTCGCTTTTCGGTCACTTTTACATGCTCTCTTACCCAATGGTGCTGTTGATCCTCGCTGCGCGCTCCATTACTTGGGTTGTAAATAACGCGAACGCGTCAAGTACATCTCTTCAGCACTATGGATGAGTACAGAGACGACGAGGACTTGGACGACTTCATCGTCTCAGAGGAGGAAATCATGGATACAGAGAAACAGGATGGCCTTTCAGAATCCAACTCCCCAAAACTAGATCGAATCGCTGTCTTGACATCTACCCTAAAGGGGCATGAAACCTACACTTCCAAGGTCCTTAGGGCGCACATCTCTGTTTTGGTATCTGCGTTGGGTGGCCCCGATCATTCAACAGAAGAGGGCTTGTATAAGTTGGGTCATGATGCATTGGCGTGTTTGAAAGATTTGAAACGCTGGATCCGAAGCGTGGATGAGAAAAGCAGCTCTTTTGATGTCGCTTTGGCTTGCGCTGACTGTGGCCTAGTGACAAATGACTTGATTGTAATACTTTGTCAATGGTACAAGCCCTCTGATAAGGTCAAGCGCACAAAATCTGTTGAAAAAATAATGCTTGCGTCATTGGAACTCTTGGTCTTGCTAACATGGCCAATCGACGTGAATCGCAAAAGCCCGATAAATGAATATACCGCCAGATCAAATGCTAGGCGAGCCCAATTGATTTATAAGCACAACATATTGAATTACAAGCTGGGACTCACACTCAAAGCTGTGATTAGCCTCGGCTTGAAAGCCCTCACTACCCCAAGGGAAGACAGAGAACCTCGAGATGTTAATATCTTGCGTCTTATTTTATTCTTCATTAGGAATGTTCTTTACATCGAGCCATTGCCGGCTTCAAAAAGCTCGAAGGGTTTTAATAATTCTTCCGATCTACCAAATGGCATGAATTTGGAGGACATAAATACCAGCTTTGTGCTCACTACCTTCGAAAAGCACAAAGTGCTTCTTTTTCTCACATCCATTGCACATTCTGTGCTGTCCGAACTTACGGACGATTCGTTCGGCCAGGTAGTGATGGAATGTCTATCCCTTTTGACGAAAGGTATAGATGTAACTTCCTTGTTTTCTTCGAGTCCAAAGACGTCCATTGCAAAAGACGCAGCACGGTCAGCTTCAGAGGTTGCACCTGCTTCGAGTGCCGCTGGCCTACACCTCCAAGATTTATTAAATGAGGAAACCAGAAGAAAGAGGTTGCAGAAGAATACGTTATCAACCAGACATGGTAGATTTGGAACACTTTTATCAATAAGGTCCACAGATGATACCGGATTTTACACAGTTTCAGGTCAGGAAGCACTTAGCAGCACACACGACACACTAGACAAACTCGACAGAAGTAAGAAATGGCACAGAATGTCGAACTTCAAATATGATTCTAACGGCTATTTCCCAAAAAGTTCTGTTATCCTCAATTTATCTAACCAGCTTATTTTGAAGAATTTTGTGAACGAGTTTTTGCTTAGTGGATGCTTCAATAATGTCCTTCGTTTCGTGGGACAAATTTTGACTAGCGTCTCTAATGAGCATGGCTTAGGAAGAGCAGGCATTTTGGAGGCTATAGATGGACATGAATTGGCATCTTATTTTATGACTGTCGCGTGGTTCTTGAGTTACAAGCGGGAACGTCTTGCTCATTATGAACAGCAAAATAAGGCTCCTCTGGGTGATGAGGATGGTTTAGACTATGGGTCTGTTGGAGAAGCGTTGAGTGAAGTCAACTTCATTTTGTTGGTCTCTTACTTAAGATCAGCACATGACGCGAAGGATTACGACTCGCTTCATGTAGCGATGACATGCTTCCGTGAGATGCTATTTATTGCTCATGCCATCTTCACGAAAGCTCGCACTCAGCGAGAGATCGAATTGGAATCTGAAGCCGATGTGAATGAGGACCGAGAGTTGGCTGAGGGTATCATTCGAAAATTGTTTTCTCAAAAGCACTTCCTTGATGTTATAATTGACATTCCTAAACAAGCATCAAAACATTCACCAGAATATTTGAAGGTGGTTGTATCAACCGTTCACATTCTTCTCAAAAGTTTTGAGAGTTTAGCTAATGAGGACGTGAAACTCTTTATTAAAACAAGGAGAAGGATAAGCAAGCTTAATAGACAGGGTGGCCTCAACAAAGACATGGACCAGCAGCATTGGCATCTTATCGATAGGGATTCTGATGACGAAGATGCCGAAGCAGAGATGCGTTACATCGTTCAAGAAAGGAAACTTGATTTTAAAAATACAGAGGTAAAGTTCTTTCATAGTGACACCGTTTCAACTCACATTCAATACCTTTCCAAATTTGAGGATCTTTCATTCGAAGAGATCAAGAGAGGGATTTCCTTTTTTCACCGTTTGTTTGTTGTGAGAAAGGATTTCTCTGCATTGTACCGACTTGACTTTATCAATACTATTTATCGGCTAAGGCATTATCTACCCCGAAATTCGAACATCAGAGGTCATGTTGAGGACTTCATTGTCTATTATATGAAAAAGTTCAAGGAAGCTTTGGATAGATTTCCGATGGCTTTAGAGTTATTGTTCCCCAGATTTGAGAATTTAGAAATCAAGAGTTACCTTAGCACGGGTGACTTGGATCTTTCGGCGACAAAAACAAATAGAGAAATGGTACATAGCAGTCGGTCGAGTTATTTCGCTGATGACGCTCCACAGCCAAGGGAGGCGGATTTGCTCGAGTTCATTGACAATGACAAACTGAGAGATGAGATAATCTCGATTATTGTTTACTACATGATGAAAAAAAGTAATGGACCCAAGATGCTAAAGTTCATTGCAAGCGAGCTAGCAAGGCTCGCGGACCTTGCAAAGTCTGGTGTTCTGAACCTCAAACTTCGGCTCACTCTTGCGAATAGAAGGCTTATGATTAATGATTCATACTTGCGGTTACTTCTAGAGGTCGTGGGATTTGAGCTTCCCTACTTACAAAACGATGAAACAAATCTCAAGCAAGGTATTACCGCGGAAGACCTCGCTGAAGCGAAGCAACTGATCGATTTGTGGGTCGAACGTCACAAAGGCGCTATCGGTGACCTCGAACCCTATCTAGATCAAATTCGCCACACGATATTCACTGATGAACAATTAAGATTCGGAGAGCAGGCCCATTCTAACTTGAGACTCGGAGCCCCTTACGATGAGTTGCTTGCTTCACGCTTGAATTTAAGCAATGATCAGGTGATGAAAGTCATTGGTTTGGCAAGAAGAAAGGAATTCAACGAAGCATTTATCGCTGATCAATACGAGGTAGATGAAGATTTTGATCCTGAAAAAGATGATTCGCCTGAAGATGACAATGCGCATCAGGATGATGCTGCGAGACCGGTGAGGAAGAATTCAAAACGGTATCTTCAAAGACAGAATTTGAGTGATGAGCTGGACGACGAACTTCCACAAAAGAGCAAAAGAGGCCGCAGTAGAGTGAGAATGCCAAACTTATCACTCGATTCAGACGATGAGGACGATATGGTTGCAATTAGTAAATCTGCGGAACTTGTTCACGATTCAGACGATGATTCGGATGACGAAAGAGTGCAGAGTTTTTACGAAAGCGAGGAAAAGCTAAGGAAATTGATACAAGAAACGGGCGGCATCCAAAAGGACCAGTTGGAAATATTTAAAGAGTCGTGGGAGAAGATCAAATCTGCTGGTTCAGACTCCCAAGTCAAAGATGCTATCCATATGGCCAGCAAAGTTGTTGCAGAGTTTGATGACAGCCCTAATTCCGATAATGCAATGCAAGATGATACCCCCTTTACATCAGCAAGTGACGACTTGAGCGCTTCAGAATCTGAAGTCGTGTCTACTCGTAAGAGAATATTGAGAGATGAAGATGAGGAAGATGAACCTCCCCGCAAAGGTAGTCACTTGGCAAGAAAGAGGACAAAACTTCTTGATGACGATAATGACGATATTCTTTAGTATTGCTTAGTCTATTTCACAGTGAGAACCACCCTCTGAGGATAATCCATTTGAGATGGTCATCACCGAGCTAATGATCATCACCGCAAAACCAAAAATGGTGCACGCGATGCTAGGAGAGCACTTCTTAAGATAAAACTTAATTTTTTCTTTCTTATCAGCATTCTTGAAGTCGAGACGATCATAGGAAAGTTTGAGGTAACACTAAGGGGGAATAATGTACGCCATAAGTGATGCCGAAGTAGCACCTATAAGCTCTAGAATCATTCCTAAATTACATGTAAACAATGCCACAGACATCGATGAAAAAGTGAGAATCGTTGTGATGATGAAATGTTGTTTGTCAGAGAGCTCCAAGTGGGCGGTGCTCCCATTTGCAGACATGTCACTCTTGCTCGCCAAGACGATATCCTTGAGCACATCTCTCACCACAAAAAGTTCCAAAGGAAAAGTGGTCAACATATTCAAGCCAAAACAAAATCTTGCGGCATTTATCCAGTTATCTGTGCTCCTGAAATTATTAAGAATATTTCCCTTGATGTTGTTCCCAAAGTTCAACAACCCTGAGACCCCCATGAGAAGACAGAAACACATAGAAATTCCGCATGCCCAGTGTGTCAACTTTGCAAACTTAGAGACCGTCGCATTCTTTAAAGAGTTGTAGATGAAAATAGTGTTATGATGGCATACAAGCGCAAAGGATATGACCGAAATGCCTTGAAAGACGTTTTTGTTAAGGAGCCATTGCAGTTTTGAGAGTGGTGCCTTGAGCGAATCATCGACCATTGGACCACGAACAACTGTAACAACAACGATGATGAGCATACCTAACAAAGCAAAGCCTGACGCCTTGGCGAGTTTTGATATGTCTCTGTTAAGTGATAATGGGTATGAAATGCATGCTGTAAATACGGTGATTATGACATTTCTTCCGAAAAACCAACCAATTATTGATGTCTTCGGATCGGTCCATGAACTTGGAAGCACCGAAATGAGAACGTGAGGAATGGTGTCGCCAATAATGACGCAGAATGCCATACATCCTCCGTAGGCAAATGAGCTGATCGAAAATAGCAAAAGAAATTTACCCCACTTCCCATAGCAGTAGGATACCGTGTCTTGGTATGAGCGAGTCTGAGAGAGCTGTGCGTTAACCACTATTAACCGTAAAGTCCAGTCTATTAAAGCAGTAAGGCAAAACATCACTATGGTGCCACCCAATAGCCCACTATTTTTGAATGCAAACGGCTGGCCAATGATACCGGCTCCAAGAATCGAGTTGGCCATATTCATGAAAGCCATCTTCATATTGGAAGTCCCGCTTCCTTCATGTTGTTCGGTACCATTTTCAAGATCCGGAGGCTGTTGTAAATCAGCCTCGTAGTCTAACGAGTTCAAATCGTCAAGCTCTTGAAGAGCAATTTCTTCAGTGACGTCTTGGTCTCCCGTCGGGTGATCTAGAGAAGTGTGAGCCTCCTGTGGTAGCAGAACATACTTGTTCGGCTGTGGCATTGTATTTTGGTGAAAATTTTTAGTGATCTGGCGGGTAATTTGCTAGGCACTTTTGTAAATAGGAGTGTTGAATTTTCAGCGAGACTATATTTGGCTGATCTGCGATTGTTTAGTAGTTGCAAAATCAACGAGAAATATGCAAATATAGTGCGAGGTAAGGAACGCATGGAAACCTTGTGCAACGCAAATTCGTCCCGAGAAGTTAAAAACTATCGATAGTGGAATTTGCTATTATCATGGCCATCAAAAACGAAAGATCAATGTAAACTATGCTTACTGTTGGAGGTCTCATTTTGAAATAGATTTTGCAATTTACGCTTGACCCCAGACTACTACTTCTACCGTTTCTCAACAGCCATCGGGTGTGCATAAATTTTGTGTCTTCTCGAACGCCATCACGTCAACTCCTCGCCATGGCCGGACCACAGGAAAGAAGAAAGCCCTTTAGGGGCAAGAAATTTCATAAAGATCTACGGGAATATAAAAATCAGGAGATCAAAAGATCTCTTGTTCATAGAGCACGATTAAGAAAGCTGTATTTCAAGCTCCTTGAGAAGGAGGGAGAAGCTAATTCTAGGGATGCAAAAGGACACAAAGAAGCTGCATCATCGGACGAAAGTCCTAATAGTGATAGCGAGAGTTCGGCGAGTGAAGGCGAGAATTCTGAAAGTGAAGACGAGGATGAGATTAGCCAGAGCTCTTCCGTGAAGCAACGGGCTCCTTTACCACCCCAAAGACCACCAAAGAAGGAGGCAGCGAAAAAAAGACCGATGGACTTTCTCGAGAGAGCTAAGTTGGCGAAAGAAAGAAAGGAACAGCAAAAAGAAGAGAAGCTAAGGCGTATACAAGAAAAGAGGCGGATGATAGAGCAGAAACAGAAAGAGCGAGAAAAAAGAAAAGAAAGTCTTTCCAAGAAAACGAGGACTGGTCAACCAGTCATGGGACCGAAAATAAGTAATTTACTTGAAAAGATCAGAAACAATCAGTAAACAAACTTTTCAAGCAGCATGATTCTATGTACATGAAATGAGAATAATCAAGTCAATGCTTTCTTCAAATTACTGAAAAGCATGTAAATGTCGTAAAAGAACAACGCACTCTTTCTTCTTTCAAATGCAAGCCAGCTCTTAAGTCTAAAGTACATCCATTTGAACGAATAAGGGTTGTAGGCTTTGTTAACCTTTTCGATATTCTCTTCATAAACAACTTTGGCGCAGTAATTCGCTAAAATGAGAAACGTTCTTTCAGGGCCAAGAGGATTATTTAAATTTTCGTCGAGATTTCTTGTCAAATCATTTGTTTTGAGAATGAGAAGCACCATACGAGGCATGCTACTCAAAATATCCATCAAGTCCTCAAGAACACCATCCTCGGAGTGCAACTGATGTTGCATGTTTCTAATCTCTTCGGAACTTCTGGCCTTCGAGATATCATAGTTCAAGGCGGTATCGGGGTCCCTCCCTGTGATGGCAGCTGCAAATATTTGAAACTTTCTATCGCCCTTAACAAGAGCAACTTTCTCAGCGTATAGTCTCATCTCGGGAATATTATTGTCTAAAATAGCCAACCATAAATGAGCATAGTCACGCTTCATTTGGAGTGGAATATATCTGTAGAGGCCATGGTCGTAGAGAATTATTTCAAAGTTATGACCATTCTTGCTCTCCGACTTTGGAACACTTCGAATTGCTAGATTTCCACCATGGGGATCACAATGCAATCCAGCACCAGGAAGAAAAATCATGTTGTTGAATATGTGTGAAAGACAGGACGAGACTTCAGCCGTGTTGATGTTGTGTTCCTTAATGTACTTCAAGTCATCGAGTCTAGCACCTGAGAGAAACTCCATCACTAGAATCCTTTTTTCTGCGGAAATAACCTTTGGTATTCTCAAGGCTGTATCCCTTTGATATTTCTTGAAATATCTGGATGTTTTCTCAGCGTTTTGTGCTTCATTGACGAAATCTAGCTCGACATAAATAGAATTCTGCATTTCATCACCAAGCCATGTCATAGGGTATTCGGGAAACACCCTGTACATCAAGTCAAATACAGTTTGAGTCATGTAAATATCTAATGGAACAAACTCGGCGAGTGAAGGGTGTTGCACCTTCACAGCAACCTTTTCCCCAGTATCTCTTAAGCGAGCAATATGAACTTGAGCTAGAGAGGCCACACCCACAGGCTCAGGATCAAACTCACTGAATATGCTGTCAAGAGAAGTACCCTTATCTGCCAAGAACATTTCTTCTATTTCCTCAATCGAGGATCTAGGACATCTATCTTGAAGAGGTATCATCGTGTCTGTCCATTCCCTTGGAAGAAGGTAGGTCAACGCAGATACGTGCTGACCCAATTTAATAAAGACACCGCCGTTTCTTTCTAAAGCTTTTAAAGTGATTCTTGCTGCCTTTAAATGAGCCTCAGATAACGCTTTATTGCGCTCATGTGGGTCATCGAAGTCCTTCCCTAGGACATTTCTATAAATATTGAAGCACTGCGCAGTCGCAATAGTGACAACGCCAATACGTTTAGTCGTATAGTATGCGTGCTTTGTGCCCTCACGAAAAGACTCATTAGTTGCATACAAAAGAGCTCCCGCCAGACCAGCCACTGCCAAAAGCTTGAGAAAGGTGTAAGACCGACGCTTTGGTATTTGTATGGAGCTATAGCGTCGAGCCGAAAGAATGCTTTGATTTAGCAAACGAGGCTGAAACCCTCGCATAGATACATTGGCGATGGTGGCTCGTAACATGGATAGTATCTCCGTGGCAGAATTATTATCATTTGAATATTTATCGATCTAAGAGTGCATATCTTCTTACCGAAACCATGTGACTGATATCATGTGGCAAATAACGCTTCTCGTTAGTTGGCTGCGAAAAAAAAAAAAAAAAAAAGCTTCTCCGATTTGATGAAGTGTAGAAACTTCATGACATATATTTCAAAATTGATACGTATGTTGCAAAAATGAGAAAAAGAATTCTTCGATCTTGCTCTCTTTCAGTTCTTTCTTGGCGTCGAATCATTGGAAGATTCCTTCGATCTTAGGGTTATTAAGGTCTCCGGGCCCAAACTGAACCATGAGTGACTCGTCTGGAAAAAGATCAAAATTAAAGTTGGGTAAGTTGTCCCAGTCCATTGTTACTGGGCCCGGACTAGGGGGAGGGAATTGAAATGGAGGATTGGATGTTGGCCGACTTGGCATCATTGCTGGAGCCATGTTCGTCATGGGCAAAGCAGAGGGCTTTCCATCAATAGCCATGTCATTCTTCAAATCAACAGGACTGCTCCTAATATTGCTTTCCTGGAAGCTTGGAGTCTTACCGCTCATTCTGAGGGACTCGTGATCAAAAGGACAGCGGCGCTTTTTATTATTTAGAAGAGAATCATTTTGATTGTGGCCCATATGAGGAGTAGAGTCCACCAAAAAGCCACCGTTTAAAGATGCCCTTCCATGATTTGTGAAATGGTCCATTGAAGCTGTGCCATTATCTACGTGGTTCACGGGACATCCACTGAACGAACTTTGGCTTTTCCGCAGATTATATCTGGTGTCAGAAACTTTCGCAGGACTAGGAAGAACGGGGCATGCGTCCATAAGTTTTCCCGATTTAAAAACATCAGCATGGATTCGAGCGTATGCTGCTGGATTCATGCGATGAGAGTTACGAACAAATGTCATGTAAAATTTCCAAATCTTTGAGACTTTAGTGAAATTTTCTCTGTTTAACAGGCTTTCAAGGATGATGAGTAAAGAGTCAGTCACCTGAATGAGCTGCTCTTTTAATTGCACTGAAATCGTGAACTGTCTCATAGTGTCCGGTACAGCAGTATACACGAGTGAGGTAGGGGCTGGCGTTTCACTTGAGTCATATTCTCCACTCTCTTCCCTCTTGAACCGGATCAAAAGACCGACTATTAAATGAGACACCCTCGATAACATCTCCGCAACAGCAGCTAACACGTACTGGGAACCATCACTTTTAGAGAATTGTTTGACACTCTCTTGCAAAAAGTTGACTAAGTCCAATGCTTTTGAAAACAAGGAAGGTATGATAATGCATGCCGATTCGTAATCCGCATCCTCCTCACATTGCAAAAACACAATGAATGATATGTAAAAATCCAAGTATTGAAACATGCTCCTAATTTCGAAGTAGCGAGTAATCCTGAGCTTGGTGAGAGTGATATCTTCGGTCCAAGCTGTTATGTCTTTTGTTAACTTTTGTAAATCTCCTATCGTGACACTTGATCCCGACAGACGACAAGTACTCTTACGGAGTATGAGGAAGATTCTTGATGACAAGTAATACACATGAAGCGATGCCAATAACTCAGGGATGTGGTCGTCACCAGAATCCAGTTTTTGCTTCGAAACATACTTGACATGATCATGATTTTCAGTTGCTTCATGAATATTTTCAAAGAAACTTTCAATGCGCTTGTCGAGCTTCTCCGAATGTTTTAGCATGGGGATAAAATTGAAGGTTACATGGTTAATAAGCCTCATAAAATCTACCCATAAATGACTTAGATGAAGCCGAAGCTCTCTTTGGCGAGCATCAGACATATGTGCCCCATTGAATCGAATATGTGAAGGATCTGCCCACAAGCGAAGCCGGCTGTCGTCCTTGTCAAACACATCAAGCACACGTGTAAATATAGCAATGAAGTTCAGACGGACATCGCTTGTGTTGCCAGGTCTAAGGTATAGAGCAATACACCTGTTCAAATAGCCTAAAGAGATAGCAATGTACGGCAACAGATCACTGAGCTCATCACCTCGATTTGTCGACGTGCAAATTTTCAAAAAGTCACGAGCTTGATCGTAAAAGCTTGTACGTTTATAACCCATTCCATGATGCACAGCTTCCAAAGGAAACAACTGATGAAACGAGCTCAGAAGCTCATCTGGCTTCCCAGACTTCCGCCTCAATATGTCAAGGGATTCTTCCACAATAAGACCAAGCATACAAAGGTAAATACCCTTGATTTTGCCAAGTGAGATAGATTCGGCTTCACTTACCTTCGAATCAAAGGCCGAGAGATCAAGGTGAGCATTGCCTCCTACTTTCGTGAAGAGACACAATATGTCATCTCTGTAAAAGCGAAATAAGTTTCTTGACTCAAACTCGTATGCCAGCAGTGACGAGGGAACATGAGAGAGATTCAAGTAAAATTGCACCAAGAAGACAATTTGGTCATAGGTAAGCTGTTCCAGACCACGTCCATAACTTATGATATCGGACCAGAGTCTATGAAGTTGGGAAAGTACTTGTGCCGAGGTATCACGGGGTGACGGGGTATCCTCGGCTGACTCATTTTTTAATCGACTTTGAGAGTGACCCATGGGCGTTGATGTTCTATCAGAGGACTCCTCCACCATTAAATTAAACTCACATTCAACCACGGGACACTGATGGTGTCCGCAAGAGGGCCCATTGTCACCGTGTGACTTTGCGACTGGACATTCACCAGTACCATATACTGCACGGTCTGGCCTACTGAGCAAGCTGGTCTTGTACATGTGATAAGACTTTTGCAAGCTGGTGATCTTGAACCAGAGTCCTGTTAGCTGAGGATCTAGTTTGATAATATTGAGCCATGAGTATAACTTTCCAACGAATGCTTCTGAGCACCTGACTTTCTTCAGGTATCTAAAACCCTTGAGGGAATAAAAATTATCGTTCAAAACCTCGGGCGTCTGCGCTTGTGAGTCTGTAGAGTCAAGTTTGCGTAAGATCGATATCGCGGACGAGGTTGCCTCATCCAGCAATTCGGTCTTTAATGGGGAGACACCCACCTCCTCTTCTTCTTTTGTTGCAGACCGTATAGGAGAGACCTTAGCTGATTCAGAGGCAGCAGCTAGCTGCGCTCTTAAGCACTCTATCTCTTTCTTCTGAGACTCGATGGTACCCTCCATGGAAGTTCTTAGCAGCACATACTCGGGCATCCTCGTCACATCTTTCCCCACATGTTGTGTACTTGCCGCTGCCTTCTTGACATCGTCTATCCAGTCTGGCTCAACATACACACAGAGATGGCCAACATTGTTTTTAACACATCTCGAGCAGGGTCTGCCTCTGTCGCAGCGAACTTTACGCTTTTTGCAAGCTAGGCAAGTGATGGGGGCTCTTTTTCGCTGTCGTTTCTCCATCGCCAATGAGATATGTGATGTGTATTACAGGTGTTATTCAACCTGAAGATGTAAATCGGGTCAATATGTAATCCCGCCCTCGGGAGAGTTTAGTAATGAAGACCGTTTGTGAAGTGCGATAAGTGCGAGGGTGCAGCGGCAGATCCAAAATGATTACTGTGTGCCGGGGAAGAGCCCTTTACAGCGAGTAGTTCAGAGAGCGAATCGGCTTCCTGCACTAGTAGGAGAGAAGCGTCAAACAGAGAACGAGGAATTGCCATACAATGCAAGGGTTCTGGAGTATGGAAGAAAATAAAAAGCACAATGAGCTCACTGCAGTCACCGATTGATTTTGAAGCTTCCTTCATTGGTTACATTGTAGCTAGGTAATGTAATTGTGTAGATGCACGTCTTTGTTTCTTATCACTGAGCCGTGATGGTCCGTTCTAATGAGCACATCTTTACGTGACAACTATGAGCTTTACTATCTCGATTCATGGCTAACGTTTATATTCTTTCAATTTTATTTCATTTTTCGCCGATTGCATTGAAACCGATATAAACGGGTATTGGGCACGTGACCACAGACGCTGTATAGGCGAAGAGGCTCGCATTAACTCTGTGTCCCACTTTCTACTCTAATGTCGATCAGTGTCCCCGTAAAGCTTCTAAACGAGGCTCAAGGCCATATCGTCTCTTTGGAACTCACGAATGGCGACACATACAGAGGAAAGTTGCAAGAATCTGAGGACAACATGAACGTCTCTCTCGATGAAGTCACAATAACCAAGGGCAAAACCGGTGAAACCTCCTTCAAGAACCAAGTTTTCGTGAGAGGCTCCATGATACGATTTGTGAGTGTTCCTGACATCTTACAATATGCTCCAATGTTTTTCATGAAGCCCGGTGAGAAACCCAAGCCCCCGGTGAGGGGGCCCCCACCAAAGAGAACGAAACACTGAACCAAATTCTACACGCTGTACATTACTAACCTTGTATATTAATATTATAGACGCTTTTGTCTCCGATGAACAAAGATTTCTGTAGGCCTCATTCACCCATGGTCTCGTCGGTTTCGGCTTGTACACACAGTTTAAGATGTATCATGGCAGCTTCGACAATGTTTGGATCATCATCGTCTTCATCCACCAGCATCTCGTTTGTTTCACGCTCATAGATAGAGCCTAGCCATTTCGAAGTAACATCCATAAGTTTGAGCTGGTCGACTTCCAGGTAAGCTAAGGGGATGCCCGATGCAGTTTGTTTGATCGTACCAGACGGGAGCAAACGTTCTCTCACTTCCTCAAGTGCACTCTGGAAGCTTTGCTGCTGCTCTAGGAGCTCGCAAATTTCCTCCTTGTCTTCATGGAACACCTTTTGTGCGCTCATTGAACCGTCTACGCACGAGTACGACGAGTTGTTTGTTGTGAATTCCACGTTCACGTTATTCAAGTGCCCAAAGAGCTTCTGAAGAAAGGCCCTCTTTTGCATCACCTGAACTCTTCTTTTTCCTGCCATGGTATGGTTAGACTGATACAATTTCTCGTACTCCTCTGATTGTTGTCTGGCATGAGCCCAAAGAAGACTCTTTTCGTCATTGTCGAGATCATCGAGTTCTGGAATCACATCGGCCTGCTGTACGTGAGTGTGAATATCGCTTACGATAGCCAATTCTGATCTGGAGAGTTCTGGTACCAGAACAAGAATGCCGTCTGTGGCTGCGGGCTCAGCCCACTCCTCAGTACCACGATCAATGCTCACTTCTTCTTCAATGCCATACTCGTAGGTGTCTTCATCAATCCAGGACTCTTCTCCTGGCTTTGTATAGTCGAAAATTCTATTGGAAGTTATATTCTCTGCAGATTCCCATGCCTTGATTTGCGATTGTCTTACAGGAGCGTGCAATTGTTTTGGCGGTTCAGCGAGTGTTGTGGGCAGCAGCAGAGACTGAATTGCGATTGCCGGTATCTCGTTGACCGGATTGGGCTTTCTTGTATATATCAGATAGTCAAAGTGAGATAAATCGGCGGGTTTGTGGAGAATGAAAGGCTGCGATGAAGCTTGAGACTTCTTCAGTTGTTGAAAGTTTAAAAGCTTTTTGGATGTTTTCGCAGGCTCGTGTTTGAACTCCGATTTTTGAGCACGATGGTTCCTTTTACTATTCTGATTGTGATTGGGTTTTTCGTGAAATCGCTGTTCGTTCTTCACCCGCCGTATATTATTGCTTGGTGTGGAGATTACTGATGTCGATGATGATACGGTTCTTTGAGTGATATTAGATACATTGTGCGCCGAAAAGTCAGCAAAAGAATGCGAAGATACTCGTAGTCTCGGTAGCGTTGCCGATGGTTTCCTTTCTGTCATCTCTGTAAAATTTAGCCAAATCGATCAGATAACGAGGTATAGTAGCGATGTATTTGTGATAACCGCATTGGAAATGCAGGACGATAACTGTTTTTGGTCTCTATGGAAATGCCCATACACTTGTCGTTTGAAGACATGAGATCTGATAAGAGGCAAACTATCATCAACCAGTTCCTTAGTCTAAAATTGACTTACTCTAACTTCCTCCAGTAGGTTGGGTATGCGGGATGAAGTTGCCTGAGCCAAGCTTGGGAACACACCTACATGTCTTGTATATAAACCAGCTCTCATAGTGTTTCAAGGAATTATAGATTACACATATTGTTTTCTTAATTTTTTTCTTTTTCTTGTGCTTTATTCTTCTCTTCTCTCTCACTCAAGAGTAAACAGTCAGCGCCGCTTGCGGGGAGTTTGAGTAAGCCTTCGTAGCTGATCATTCCCATGAGCATCAAATCAAGCGTCCCCAAGATGTCTCTTGAGCGTTACCATTTAGTTTAATTAATAAGCCCCTTGTAAGCCGTTCCTCAAGCTGTTATCACTTTATTATGTTTTGCTCTGGTAACTCGGCACTTGACCAATTGTTCCATGATCACACGCTTATCCAAAGTTGATCGACAGTGCAATTTCAATCCGTAGACTTTGGTCCACTCAGGTTCAATTCTGCCTTTCAATTCAGATTATTGTCTCAGTTCCTTTGGGTTTGACCGTATGCTCACCTCACTAACATTTCGCAGCCATAAGATACAAACATGTAAAATCAACAGAGTCTTAACTTAGGCCACATACACATTTTGTTTTATACTGGAGCCTCCTTAGAAAGTTTCGCCTTTTTTAAACTTCATTATGTTAATGTTGGCACTCAATCATCTTATTTGTGCATAGCTAGCTTGATCACGTGACTAGGGTTTTTGCCCTAACATCTTTACACCTGCACATGGGCTACTTTTGTGCTGGGCACATCGGGAAAAAATTCTCCCGCGATTACTACTGAAAATTCCTTCTCAGCGTAAATTCTCTATACCAACAAGAAGCAAAGATGGCCACTGAGTTGACTGTGCAATCTGAGAGAGCTTTCCAGAAGGTATGTAATTACCAGATACAAACGGCCACTACGAATATGGCAGAATGAATAGCAAGCTTTCCATCGATCTAGAGTGTTATGAAGTCCCAGTTTACAGCACCATGTCAGAATCTATACCCATTCAAATTTGAAGTGATGAGTCTAGGCTGGCCAAATTGCCAACTTTTTCAACGCAATCATACTAACAATTAGCAACCACACATCTTTACCAACCCAAAGACCAGAGGTAACAAGAAGACCAAGAGATGGGTCAAGGAAGTCGGTTTGGGCTTCAAGACTCCCAAGTCTGCCATCGAGGGCTCTTACATCGACAAGAAGTGTCCATTCACTGGTCAGATCTCCATCAGAGGTAAGATTTTGACTGGTACTGTTGTCTCCACCAAAATGCACAGAACCATCATCATCAGAAGAGACTACCTCCACTTTGTTCCAAAATACAACAGATACGAGAAGAGACACAAGAACGTTGCCGCTCACGTTTCTCCAGCATTCCGTGTCCAGGAAGGTGACGTTGTTGTTGTTGGTCAGTGCAGACCTCTTTCCAAGACTGTTAGATTCAACGTCTTGAAGGTCGCTGTCTCCAAGGCCAAGTCCAAGCAGTTCACCAAGTTCTAAGTTTGATCGCATGCCAAATAAATCGAGGTGTCAGACTTTGTACCCTAATGTTAAAATAAGATTAACTGATTTGTAGCTTACTTTTTATACATCAAAATATGTCTATACGTTTGATGGGGTCTCCTTCTTTGTCACCAATAATTTCTTTTCACCCCAACTGTTCAAAAATGTCTCTAATTCGCCCTTCTTATGCATATCGATGAAGTCGTCAGCACCGCCCCGGCTCTCTGATGACGAGGCCCCGACGAGTACGTTGGGCACGGTTCGACGTCCTGTGATCTGTTCTAAGAATTCTTGAAGCTCTTTTCCATGTTTTGACTTGTCGAGCTCCACGATCGTTGGAGGAGGAACGATGTTGTAGCTATCTTGCAAGAGCTTCTTCAATGCTTTACTGAAGGGACAGTACGTTTTGGAGAATATTGTCATTGGAGCTAAGGCTCTAATTTCTCTGTACTCTTTTGCGACATCGTATTGTTCGTCCGTGGTACCCTCTGCCTGGGCTACAGGTTGCACATCACCGTTGCTCTCGGCCTCTTCCTTTCCCTTTGATTTCAGGATCTCTTCATTAATCGCTGCGTCAACCTGGGCATCATTGGTGGATTCTATGAGGGTGTTTCCCGAGCTCTGTTTGACTGCCAGCACATTGTGAGTTTTCTGATCGTGAGTGTATAAAAGAATGCAAGTAAGGAGTAGCATGGCCATTGCAAGGCCAAGAACCCTTAGTTTTCGATTAGAAACCATTCGTTAAGGGTAAAGGGTACTGCTAACCTACTAGTAGATGCAAGCAACTTTTGACTCCCTTAAGGACCATCATGCGCGCATCCGCACCTGTGTACTTGCAAGACCGCGTTCCCGAGGGCACTATAGATGAGACGGCTACAAGCACTTAGCCGATAATACGGGAGCCTTGGTAGGTAGAGTTTCTAGACTGTAAAGCTTGCATTTGACTTTGGAATCGCGTGACATCTTGTGCATTCGCGATTGTCTTGACTCAAGGCTCCTCAGTGGATCTGCATGAGCAAAATGCAACAATAGTAGATAATGTGCGCCTAATAACTGGAATTATTCAACGGTTCAAGCGTAGATACGACAGAAGCACAAGTAGAGCTGACGCCTTCTGCTGAACATGCCTAAACGAACTAATTGTGACTTAGAGGGCCAAACACGAATTTGTTAACTCCTCTTTTGAAAATGAGCATCTGGGTATTTTAGAAGGGTGCTATTGATAGGAGACTTTTGTTATGGATGGCCAAGTGCCCGAACGAGGGTGACTGCGAGATCTCTTAACGGAGAGAAGCCCAGCTGCAGCCATGAAGGGCACAATCTGAAAAGGCTTGTCTCCTGAGCAGTCTGTTTGGGACTCAAATATCCGATATTCTCAGCGCCTAGACCAGTCTAATGTGGAAAATATGCTGGGGATTTACCCGAGCGCGCTCGGTGAAAAAAAGCACATACATTGAACATTATTTGACATGCTCCCCACAACCGTATCCAGGACTGACGTGAGGTTGGTCGGCTACTGACCAGTGTCTCTTAGCTGTGCTCACACGAGAAGAACGTCAGCTAAAACATATCAAACATGCTTGGCGCTGTCACGAAAAAAAAAAATTCTCTTCGAGGTTCGCCAATTTCTTGAACTCATTCCATTTGGAGGAAAGAGAAGCTTCATGCCGCATCAATTTACAATCTTTTGATCGACTGGCATTTCTTTTGAAAATGTCGAATTGTTAATGAGCTTCACAAAACCGCAAAGGATGTTACGTAGGCAACAAATTTGGTACTCATGTTGTTTGTGACTAATTATTTGGATGTTTGAAGAGCTTGTAGAGCAACGCGGTTTATTGTTAACACGATAGTTATGTCGTTCGCATCGACTGCTCTTTTGTAGGCATCCGGACGACTCTTGGATTTAAAAGCTTTTTAGGGCTTCAACTTCATAATTTATGGCAATGTAGATGTCGTTGTCTTTGATGATTGCACCATGAGTCTTCTTCGGAGTAGAAATCAACCTTTTTGAGTCATCCACGGTTAGTTCTAGTTGGACTCTCATTTTTCAGCTGTAAGCGAAGAGGATGATTACAAGACATTTATGTAAATATTAAGGAATTTCGTGTGTTTCGGGTAAAGAAAGAGAAATTTGTCGACACAAAGACTTATGACCTGATTCGAACAGTACATACACGTAGTTTACGAGCAGTTGCGAATGTATAAATTTTATTGCATCTTCGAGATAATTTTAGGTTGGCTGCGATTTACAATACTGGAATAATCATGAACCGCATTGATATATAAATACTCAAGAGTAGGTAACCTGCCTACAACTTCTCAGCAGTAGTTGGTCTGCCAATGGTGGTGACATCATTGTAGATCAAGGTGGTGACGAAATCAGAGTATTTCTCACCCAAGGCCTCGGGCTTAAAGTAGTCCAAAGCTGGCTTGAACTTGTTGCCTGCAGGAGCAGACTTGGCCAACTTGCTGTACTCCTCATCCAAGATCTTAGCAACGTATTCCTTGGTGATCTTCTGACCCTTGTCGGTAGAGGCACCGTGGGTAACCCATTGCCAGAGCTGGGTTCTGGAAACCTCAGCGGTTGCGGCGTCCTCCATCAAGTAGTTGATTGGAACACATCCAACATTACGCAACCAGGCTTCAATGTAGGACAAGCCAATGATGCAGTTAGTTCTGATACCCTGCTCGGTGATCTTGGCATCTGGAACATATGGGCTCAACAAGTCTCTAGCAGTGACAGGCTTGTATGGAACCTTTGGAGGAACGTTGATCTGGTTTGGACCCTTCATGTGCTCGTTGAACACCTTCAAGACCACAGGAACCAAAGCTGGATGGGCGACCCAACAAGAGTCACAGCCAGCAGTGACTTCTCTCAACTTGTCCTTAGTGACATTCTCCAAAGCGGCTCTGTTTCTGGCCTCGTCATCCTTGATAGGAATTTGAGCAGCCATACCACCCAAGGCGTGCACCTGTCTCTTGTGACAAGTGTGCACCAACAACTTGACATAGGCAGCCATGAATGGGGAAGCCATGGTGACCTGGGATCTGTCAGGCAAGATGAACTCCTTGTGCTTTCTCAATGACTTGATGAAGGAGAAGATGTAGTCCCATCTACCACAGTTCAAGCCACCAATGTGCTGTCTCAATTGGTAGATGATTTCGTCCATCTGGAAGGCAGCAGGCAAGGTCTCAATCAAGACAGAGCCTCTGATGGTACCTCTTGGAAGTCCGATGTAGTCCTGGGAAAAGTTGAAGATGTCATTCCACAACTTGGCCTCCAAGTGGTGCTCCATCTTTGGCAAGTAAAAGTATGGACCAAAGCCACGCTCCAAGGTCTCCTTGGCATTGTTGTAGAAGTAGAGAGCGAAATCGAAGATACCACCCGACACTGGCTCACCGTCCACCAACACGTGCTTCTCGTCCAAGTGCCAGCCTCTTGGTCTGACAATCAAAGTTGGAATGTGTCTCTTGGGGTCCAAGTTCAACTTGTACTGCTTGCCGTTGGCACTGTAAGTCAAGTTTCTACGCACACCATCGTACAAGTTCACTTGGCCGTCCACCAAGTTCTTCCATGCTGGGGTCAAGGAGTCCTCAAAATCAGCCATGTAAGTAGCCACATTCGAGTTCAAAGCGTTGATCACCATTTTTCTGTCGGTTGGACCGGTGATCTCGACTCTTCTGTCCTGCAAACCCTTGGCCAATGGAGGACCCGTCCAAGATGGGTCCTCTCTGATGTGAGCAGTTTCAGGCAAAAAGTCGGGCAAGACACCTTGGTCTCTCAATTTCTGCTGCTCTTGTCTGTTGGCTAACAAGCGCTTTCTCTCGCCGTTGAAAGCACGGTGCAAAGTGGCGAGGAGCCCCAAGGCCTCCTGGTTGAAAATGTGCTTAGCCTCCTGAGGGACTGGGGCCAAGATCTGGACGCCCTGTAATTTGGAATTGGTAGTAGGGAAGGGGGAAGACATAATCGAGGTAAATACAAAACTCAAGAAATCAGGTAGATCTTAGAATATGTGGAAAAGGGTGCGCTTTATATATGCGCTCACAATACCTATGAGCGGGTACCCCAGATTCCCGTTCCAGCGGAAGTAACCCTGACTAGCAATCAGAGTCAGGTGCATGCTTCAGCCTGTGACAGAGGCATGTCCTCCTGTTAACTATGATGGTGTACGGATTTTTATCCTGAAATACGCGGCGGTATTCGTTAGATAACCTGGAAGCGTACGTGTCTGGCACAAAAGACCCGGCAGCGCCTCGGATGAAGGGAAGCAAACAGTCCATAACCGAGCCAAATCCCGAGATAACCTCCATTGGTCCTGCAGCCAGCAAAACGGACAGGCCGGTTGCAAAGTTACAAGACTATTTCGACTTCGGTCTAGCAAGTCGTACTACAGGCTACAGCAGATAAAGTAAGTAGCGAGATTTTTGTGTATTTATCTCCCGAGAGTGGATGCGGCGTTAATTCGCTCATTCCTTGGCCCACTTGATACCCTCTTTGGCTGGAGTGACAATACCATGCTGAGCAGGAACGTAGTTCACACGATGGTAGGAGTTGAGGTTCTTTCTCATGACAAACTGGAAGCACGAGGCACCACCTTGTCTGGCAGTAATTACAGACGACGACAAAAAGTACTCCCAGATTCTGAACCACTTGATACCGTATTTGTTGATGACATTGTCCTTGTTGCCCATCCAGTTTCTGTACCATCTCCACAACGTAGCAGAGTACGACACACCAATGTTTTCTACAGATACAATCTCAAAACCAGCACTTTCCAAAGCACCAATGACAAAAGCAACTGGAGTGGAAGCATCGGCACCAGGGAAGATGTATTTGTTCATGAACAAGCCCCACACCAAATCTTCGTATTGCCATGCCTTTCTCAACCCGGCGTACTGCAAAAAGAAAACTCCATCGTCCTCCAAGGAGTCGTACACCTGAGCCAAGAAGGCACCAAATCTTCTAATGCCAACGTGCTCGGCCATCTCAAGACAGGTGATCTTGTCGTACTTGCCGCTGGGCTTCCCGGACTTTGGAGCCTCTCTGTAATCGCAGCACACAATTCTCGACTGATCCGCAGAAACACCGTAGTCGGACAAGAGTTGATTGCCCCACTTGGTCTGATTTCTACCCAAGGTAATACCAGTCACTTTAGCACCAGTCTGAGAGGAAGCAAAAGTGGCCCAAGTACCCCAACCGCAGCCCAAGTCCAAAATGTGGTCGTTCTTGCTCAATTGGATCTTGGAAGCAACGACATTCAACTTGTTGTCCTGCAATTCCTCTAAGGTCTCTTCTTTCTTGATATCACTGATGGTTCCTGAAGTATAGATCATACGGGGTCCCAAGAACCAGGTGTAGAAGTCGTCACCCCTGTCGTAGTGATCTCTCACTTGCTCCTCGTCCTGAGACTTCGAGTGCATGATCACCTCAGGGATCATTCCCAACAAGAAAAAACGGAAAAGCGACAAAGTAAAGCGGAAGTTGGCCCAATCGTGTCTGTACTCCATGACGTCTAAGGCGTCGCCCTTGAAAGACACCTTGCCAGCAAAGTACAACTCGTGGAAAGTCTCCATGGGGATCTTGGTACCCTTTCCACCGTTTGAGTCAATATACTTAGCCTTGAGCTCAGGAGTGTGAAACTCCAAGTAGTGAGAAATGGGTCTGCCAGGGTACTTCACCTTCTCATTAATACGGGGGCTGAAAGTGGACATAAGCGTCCAGTAGGCCATCAAGATAGGAATTGCAAGTAGCACAAAGAAGAAGAGCCATGTTTTGAAACCAAGGCCTAGCTTCCTCACCACAAGCCATGGAATACCAACTAAACAAGCGATCATGGCGGTGTTGCTGAAGCTTCTGGAGCCGGGACCGTCGGCAGGCAAGGGGGCGTTTTTGATGGTTGGAGAGTCTGTGGTGAGAATTCCACACTCATCCGAGGCAGGTGGCTGAGGAGCCGCTTTGGGCGTTTTGATGAACTCGACGCCAGCCAACATGGTGTTTGTCAATTGAGAGAAGTGTAAGAATGAAAGTTGGTGGAGGGTCTGAAAATAATAGCGTGTAGCCCGGTGTCCAACCGCGAATCGAAGGCGCTGTTTGATCAATTAATGTACAGTAAATTTATGGTTGCGAGTCTTGAAAGGTTATTTTCAGGCTATATTGTGTATGGCGTTGAAGGTGAGGGGCTGAGCATAGTGCTGAAAGTGGATATAAGATGGCATGATTCTTCAACGGAATATATGGTGTTTGTGCTTGACGTGTTCTTTGGCGGAATTTTTTACCTAATAGCACGTTGTTTGATGTAATCAAGAATGAAAATTAGCCTTCGTTTGCTACCTTATGACAACCGTAACAAGGGAGAGCATCTGTGGAAATGTAAAAATAGCGTTAACTGTGTGGGTTCATTGTTCAGGGAATCTGACTGGATTGAGCGTACGAGCGCTGCAGAGAATTTTGCAACCATTTAATTGCAGCAGCCGCGCTGTTCCTTTGGTCTCCCATCGTTCTACATTGAGATCACCATACATTGTGTTATCGTGAAGAATGTCTGATTCAAGACTTGCCACTGTAAAACTACGAAGACCATTCTTTTTGTCTTCGTCTGATATATTAGCTCTGCCTCTTGTACCCTCCCGCAGGTGATGTACAACTGCTCCTAATGCATAATCCTCTCACGCGGCTAAATCCCTGCTCGAGGTCTGGATTCCAAAAACCTAGCTGATAAAAGAGAAGTTTCTTAATTTGCACTTTTTGAAGAACCATTTTTCACTCAATAATCTACTATTCTTGTAATTCTTTGAAAGCAGTCTACGATGGCCTGTCGTGTTTGACCGCGAATAGGTACTAATCTCTGCACACGCTTTGACACTTCTCTAAGATAGACTATACCGTGCCATCTAACCATACTGAAAGCGAATATGGGCTCTACAAAGGACCTAGATGTGGTTCTCATAGACTCGGACTCGGATCTGGAGCTACAGCATGTGTCCAAGAAACAGAAAATGGGGCCTCAACTGCCGCAAGCGGTGTCACTGGAAGTTGTTATTCCCCCGTTTCAGAAACCGTTCCAAGACTCGGACTCAGACTCCCCGAATCCTGATGTTACTGCTCCCGTAAACGAGGGCATCCCGTTGAAGGGCTCTTCACCTCAAGAATCAGCGTCCAGTGATCTGACAGCCGCCAGTGTGGACTCTCTGGACTTGGATGAGATCAGCATGAGCGGTCACACGAAAAATAACACAGATGACGCGGTGCCATCGGCAGATCAGATAGCTATGAAGAGAACTATTTATGAGACGAGAAAATTCTTGAAGAATGAAGGTATTATGGCATTTCTCGAAGAGTACCTTCCTCCCACAGCATCCAGCGATGAGATCTACAAGCTCATCGTCATGCTAGGCTTCTATCCTCGAAACTTACCTCCGTTTGAAAAAGGGGAGAACCTTCTCCAACTTATAAAACTTCTTCATTTAGCTATGAAACGGGTTCGTCAATTACGGTCCCGTCTTGAAAACTTTTACACAGTTGAGCATGCCTTAGACAAGATCAAATCGGCACAGAAGGTCTTAGTGATCACGGGAGCCGGTATCTCTACAAGTTTGGGGATACCAGACTTTAGATCTTCCAAAGGTTTCTACTCTCGTATTTCTCACATGGGTCTCACGGACCCCCAGGAAGTATTCGACTTGGAAATCTTCCACACCGATCCTTCCATCTTTTATTCTATTGCACACATGATTTTACCGCCTGATAACATCTACGCTCCGTTACACAAATTTATCAGACTCTTACAGGACAAAGGCAAACTTTTACGTAACTACACCCAGAATATAGATAACTTGGAGGCAAACGCTGGAATCCTTCCTGAGAAGATGATCCAGTGTCATGGGTCTTTCGCTCATGCAACTTGTGTTACTTGTGGATATAAAGTCCCTGGTGAGACGCTTTATAAAAACATGAGGAATAAGGAAGTTGCTTATTGCCCGCACTGTGCCAAAGCTAGAGCCAGGTTAATGGACCAGGATGATGCCTACGTGGAGGAGAGTTACGGAGTGATGAAGCCTGATATTACATTCTTTGGTGAGGCTCTACCGCGAGCGTTTCATGACACAATAAACCAGGATCTTAGGGAATGTGATTTGATCATAAGCATTGGTACTTCTCTCAAGGTTGCCCCGGTGGCTGACATAGTTGACAAAGTGCCTGCCGACGTTCCCCAGATTCTCATTAACAGGGACCCCATTCATCATTGCAACTTTGACATCAGCTTCTTGGGCTATTGCGATGATGTAGCTGCGTACTTGTGTAATCGCTTGGGACCCGATTGGGCTCTCGACCACCCGCAGTATGAAGAAATCTTGTGTCCAACCAGAGACAATCTTCAGCTCGAGGCAACCAGGGAACGTGGGGTTTACAACATCATTAACCTTAAAAGAGAATCCCAAATGGCAAATGAGCCACAACCCGCTCCCGAAGAACCAGACTTGGTCGTTTTGGAGCCTACAATATAAATATCATCTACATTTAATATATCCTAGCGTCCTACATTGCACCCAGATATTCGCGCATATGTACTTGCATCACATTTCAGCTTGAACAGTGCAATCGCAGTGGTGCCAATTAGGAAAAACTAAATGCTTCGTCTTCCGAGCTATTCGTCGTCTCGAGCCATTCATGGTCTTTTATCGCTTTCGCGTTGTCGGATACCTACTGTACGGCTAAATAGCAGCTTGAATAAGGAAGATCCTACCAGCTCATCTCGTGTCGAAGATACTCCAACAGCTCAAGAAGTGGATGGAGAGGCACCATCAAAAAAAGAGCATACGCTTTTCGTTGATCTTATAAAAGAGACAGAAGCCCGTGCTCTGGGTGAGACTGACGCTTACAGTAACATATTTAAGGATATCTATGTCGATAATGCGGGAGAAGGTGATTCAAAGACTGAACTTAATAAGATATTTGCTGATATCTCCCGAGGGGTTACGTCTGAAAGTCTGATACCCAAAATTCATCGAAACGAAGTTGACGAAGAGGCTGACGTTAACATCGCAAATTCTGATGAGACACTCCCGCGAGGAAAGTACGGGGAGGATCCCTCCGTGATCGAGAAAGAAAAAGAACTTTTCATGAACATCTTCAAGACATACTCACAACCTGGATCTTCATCCACCCAAAAGAATTCACATTCACATCTCTCATGGAACCTACGTGAGGCAATGAGCAATACAAGAACAAAGCTAGATCGTCATGTTACAAGAGCATTAAGACCATCACTGAACACTCGAATGACGCAGGACCTTATACATGACATCTTCTTGCGATTCAATGAAGCACTTGAGCCCACTTATGCTCATCTAGGTACTTTTGAGAGTAGGGAACAATATTTGAAGTTCCTCAGAGAGCTTTTTGATAGGTACCACGAGAAGGATTCAAAACTGAAGAGCTTCTCCCTCGCAATCAGGAAGGGAGAGTCATTGTTGGAATTTACAAGAAGGTACACCAAGTTGGCTTCGGAAGTCAAGCTGCAAAGTGAACAGAGTCCTAGCAGTCCCGTCCTCAATGCATACACAATGCCGTTGTTGTTCAATCATATCATGAACACATTCAGCACAAGATTCTATGATGGCCAGCTTGCACTCACCATCTTTAATCTATTAAAAAAAGACCTCGCTTTGTACTCTGTTGTTTGCAACCAGGAGACGTACAACGAAGTTCTCAAGCTTTATTGGGTATATTATGGCAAACTGAGCCTTCATGAAATCGAATTGGCCTATGTTGAGATGAAAAATAATGGGTTTTTGGGTGACATCAATACATTCAGGGTTCTCAAAGAGATCATTGTTCGCTACCATACATTAAAGTTGGGCAAGTCGGGTCTCATCTCCTTCTGGCTGAGAGAAGACGATAAGAGGGTAAGAAGCTTGGAGCGCCATCTTCACGGCCTAGCACAACAACTCAAAAGCATGTAAATAGAGATATTTTGCTTGTAAAATAAAAATGGGGGAATAATTTATCACGGTTGTCAGCATCCTGGGGCACCAATTTCTGGGGCACGGGTGTACCATTGCTAGTGTGGTAACATGCATGGCACCTACTGCAAGCCACATCAAGCTCACTTCTATCACCACCACTATATGGCAAACTTTGGCGAAATAAAGAAAGAGCAGTGTAAAGGTTACAATTAAAACATAACAATCAATAAGTTCAATGTCTTCAGGCTCATCGCAGTACAAAGTTCCAAACATCAACATCCACAAGGAGGCTGGCTCTCCGGTGAATGCGAGTGAATTGCTAAGCAGGTCATCAGATATTAAAAAGCAGCTTTCACAATCTTTTCAAGGCAGCTCGTCAGGAGGCACCAGCGGTGGTGTTCAAAAACCTCAATCTAGAAGGAATTCATCAATACATATCAAGAACGAAGAGGATGAGGAGGATGATCAGGGCAATGAGAGAAAACGTCGTGACAATATTAACGAAAAAATACAAGAATTGCTAGGACTCGTTCCCTCTATGTACTTTCAAGAACTGACCTCTCGAGATGACGAGGATGGAGCAGCTAAAAGTACTGGAACCAAGGACGGTAAGCCAAACAAAGGTCAGATTTTGACTAAGTCGGTCGAGTACATCCAGTATTTACAGAATCTCATCGACGATAATAACAGAAAGGAAGTTGAGTTGTTGCTTCGGCTTAAGAATCTCAAGATGCAACAACAAGGAAGAGGTAATGTTCCTCTATCAGCAGACCCTACTAGCGCTGAGATTGCATTGGGTGAGATTGGTGTGGGGCCGCATTCGAGAAAGTATTTCGAAGAGGTCTTGTACCAGATTGCTAATAATAAGAGCTGATGGCGAATTACGGAACAGGACTACCAGATTACTCTTTTCTTTTTTTCATTTCGTAATGTACATCTACTTTCTTTGCTTACTATTGCGCCCTAAGCGTTCTCGCTCGTCAGCATACTCTTCAAGCATGTATGCTGGCAAAAATTTGTTCCCTATTTTGAGGAATTCGTTGGGAGTCGTAGTGTCAACGCCACCAATCGAGGTGTAACCTTTGTCATAGAGCGGACAGTAGTCCAAATCGCAACCTATGATGAAGTCCCAAATGTCAACATAATGCCAATGTAAAATGGGATGTATGCGAAGAAACTTTGGCCATCCATCATCTGTCGTTTGCTCGTATTGAAGCATGGAACCATATGGATCGGCATATCTTATGCCAACAACGATAGTTTTGATTTTAGGATTTTCATCTAAGTAGGTTTGGAAGCCCTCCTTCAAAGTTGACTTTATGGTGATAGGGTTAAGGCTATAATATTCCGTGGAGTCTATGATGAACTTCAGAACCTCGGGAAATGGTTCTTCGGAGTTAATGTATATGGAGTCAAGTCTATAATCTTTAGGTAGTAAGTTGAGTGATGGATTTGTGAATGTTTCAGACAGAAAGCGCTTATGTATTGTTGCTAATAGCAAAATGAGCATGACCAAGCAGTCCTTTCCTCCGTTGTAGGAGATAGCTATCTCTTCGATACTAGAGGTTAGTAATAGCCTTTGATATCATGTAATACTCAACATACTTATGTCTTTCGATGCAAGCTTCAAGCACCTCTAATGATTTCTTCACTTTCTCTTTAACTATCAGACGACGTTGCGGACGATAAGTGTAGCCTCTTGCTCTAGCAGATATCATGCCATGGGGTAAAGTATCATTGAGGAAATCATGCACCAAGTTGTATGCTTGTTCGCATCTGACAAGAAAGCTGCATAGCTCTCTGTGCTGCTTTTGAGTCATGAAAGAAAGAAGGGTCTGTGAATGGTCTAGAGAAAAGTGGTTTCTGGGGTTCTGTAATCACCACTCTTTGTATGCAGAACATCTTCCGGATCTCGGTTCGTGATGGATCTGTCAAACACAAAAGCAGGGGGAAACCGTAGCGGTTTTATAATAAGTAATCAAGATCAAAAAGTTATACTCTTCTACTTTGATCTCTTCTTTTCATCTCGTGATTTGAAGAGAAACTGCAAAAAGAACTCCTTGGAGTCTTCGTCCCAATACCACCAATAACATTTCGACATCTGCTCTGTTCCCGAAGGCTTTTCAATTTCTTGCAGTGCTGGGAAGGCTATCGTGATGTTGTCGTATGGTTCAGCAGAGATCACTAAATATTGCCACTTGGAAGGATCCAAATCGTCATCATCTTCGTAGTCTGTTTTGTTTCTAGCCAAGTATGATTTCGAAATATTTTGATTCTTCTCTGAAAGCTCGTAGCAGGACATGAGTCTGAAGAATGGCTCCTTGACCTTGATGCGTGGACACTGCACTTGCACCAAGATGCCCATCTGTAATGTTTCTTGATCTCTGATTTTCGTAGTCTTGAAGACAGGCAAGCCGATACTGTGCCATGTCCTCCTTTGTACGTTGTTCATAGCAAGAGCAGTGCCATCGCCTCTGGCTTGTCTGTTCTGCTTCTCATCTAGAATACGACGCTTTTCAAGATTTAGTGCGTGCTTCCGTCCGCCAAGATGTGAGATGTATGAAGCTTCATTCGTGTGTGTGGTGAGGCAAAGACGACACTCCAATGCCCCCAAATGGTTTCTGAAGACATATGGGTCGTTATCTAGATCTAGCACTTGCGAGGTTAAGAGCTCCTTGATGCGCCTCTTTGTCTGTACGTTTGCCTCTGCGGTATCGGCTACTCCACCAGCTCCTTTTTTTGAGTTAACTCGTTCAGAGTAGTCCATTGTGAACGGATGGTATTCTTGTGCTAGAGCTGATGTGTTGAGTGATGGGATGTCTCGAGCCGCGCATCAAGAAGCACAGATTGTATGGTGTAGACGCATGCTCGGGGATGCCTATTGTCTATGAAAAATTTTGATAATCATGTCTTCCAAATATTACGATGGTTGTTGATTTAAAATATCCAGGCTACAGTGTGGCCTCAATCTCTTTCTCAAAGAAGATTGGGATCAAAAACTGCCATTATAGCTTCCATTGATAACATGGTCTAACGCGCAAGACCTCTCTTAACTGCGGGTTATATGTTCTCCGACCTCATAATAGTAGTCAGCTCGTATTTTTGAATTAAATTCAGTGACGTCAGATGAAGCAAAACACTACGAAATTAAATCAAATTTTAAGGTCTCTATAACCGATGATGCTAGTGTATGCACATAGTTTCTAAATTTTCGCAGCCATAGTAACTTTTGGACAGAAAATAAGATCAAATAAATTATTCGGAGACAAAAGTTCTGAACCCATAAGCGATGCCGGTGAATAGACTACTCAAAGTCGTCTTCCTTGTCACTCGAGGTGTGAAACCCACCTACACTGTAGCGTCCTAACGACCGAAATCATTTGAACTCCATCCTGCCAAATGACACACTTTAGTGTTGTCAAGTATAACTATCTCACTTGTTTATTTACAGCGCAAATGCGTCAACAAAATTATCGAGAGCATCAATGACGCTTTTAAGGACCAGATTCAGAATACCAACGGTCATGTTATCAAGCTGGAAAGTGAATTGTCTACAGAAATTGTAGAGCCACTCAAAGGTAAGAGGCACGGGTGTTACACGTCTCACCTACCATACCGTGCAAATTGTCCCAAATGGGAAAGCTCAGAAGAACTTTATCTTGAATTATTTGCAAAAATTTAGTCCACACCAACCGACAACGACACAGCTCAATATGGAATCACCTCAGCATATTGGTGACAGCACAACAAATTCGATTAGTAACCAGTTGAGCGGGACTCATTTACAAAAGAAGAATGCCAACCTCACTCCTCCTTCGGAGTCAGCATCATGGTCAACCAAGGTGTACTCTTCGATCTACTCTGGAGAGAAATATATGGAATTGTTGATAGAGCTTCGTAATGGTGATACACTGTCGACCACATTGTCCATCTTGCGTCGAGTGCAAGATTCGTACGTGAATGTTGTTCAGATGCTCGAGGTCATGATATACTTGGGTTACCTCAACCGAGGGCAAGCCGAATCCTTCATTGATGATAAGATCTGCAACAACCCACAATACTATAAAGGCGGCGATAGCGACGACGAGTACAGGTACAACGATTACAGATCTCACGAAGTGTCCCAATTACGCGGTATCTGGGTACCTTACGACAAGGCGGTGCTGATTGCACTCGAAAACAACATTTACAATATTTTGAAGAGTCTTCTTCTAATCGATGTTCACAGCTTTGACAAACTACCCAAGAAGCCAGACAGCAACAATGGCTCATTAAAACGCGATTCAGAAGAAGACATGCTGAAGACATTGGATGGGTCTCCAACGAAACGTAGAAAAACTCAAATCGCTTCATCTCCAAAGGCCATCAAGGCTGCATTGGAGTCCAATACCAATTATCCTTATTGTCTTCCCCCGTCCACATTCATGGAGAAGGATGTTGATATTGTTCTGGAGGTGAAACTCAAATTTAGCGAAATTTTCAAGAATGACGGCGAGTTATCCGCTGAACTCACTACAGCTGACATTCAGAAGATGTTTCAAAGCATAGTCGACAAGTGTTCGACGCGTTCACAGCTGCCAATTGCCATGTTGGACGTCCCACTCGACTCACAAGGTAAGACTGCTTTACATTACGCGGCGACTTTGGCTTCAAATTTGGTTGGGATCTTCATAGAGCTCGGCATATGCTCTCCAATACGCGGTGACAATGATGGCGAGTCACCATTGGTCTCCGCTATCCTGGTGACCAACGCAATGGAAAAGGGAAACTATGTGACTATGTTAGACAAATGGTTGTGGCCGAATTTGTGGTTGTTTGACAAAAAGAAAAAATCATTCTTACATCATTTGATTGTCCTGGCGACAAAGAACCTCAAAGCATCCAAATACTATCTTAGTAAGACAGTGCTGTGGATGGTCCAAAATGCCGACAAAGAGAAAAATCTCAAAAATCTTTGCAATGTGATTGTCAATGCACAAGAGAGTGAAGCCGGCAACACCGCACTTCATTTGGCTGGCGAGTTTGAACTCAAATGGTTTATATACGTGCTCCTTGAATTGCAAGCCGATCCTCAGATTGCAAACAAGGTAGGATTACGACCTGCCGAGTTCGACTCCGTTAAAGAAGTGATGAAAATACGAGAAAATTATAGAAATCACGTTGACTCTGTCACGGCTACAAAAGCCTTGTTTGAAACTTTGGGTGTCGAGGGAGAGGAGGATGAATATATTCTAGAATTAATTTGCACTGGTGTGGAATTCTTGAACAAGATCGGCGGATACCCAGAGGTAGGTAGCATGGAAGAAGAACAAGACATACCTGAGAAGGGGGTGAAACATGATGAGCTACCCAAATCACTGTCCCACTCTGAACGAATTTTCAAATCGATCCAAGATTTGATGAGTACCACTAATGAGGAGTATACCAAAGTGATCAATTCAAAGAAAAAAGAAATCAACCTTTTGAACAAGGAGCTTCGTGGAGCCACCATCATCACGGCGAACAATCGCTTCATTGCCAAAAAAATTCTTCAAAAAGTATCAGAAATTGACACCATGAAATTGCAGCTGGCAAATATCATGGAGAAATTGCAAGTCTTGAAGAAGAAACTACCAGAAGGGAATGATGACGAGGACATTTTTAACGACGATATCTCAAACTCTGAATTGGTGAAGTTTGACGCTGACGAGCCATTCATAATCAAGGCAATCTACGACAAAGTTGCCAACAACGAGGAAATTGAATCAACACCGGAACTTTTGGACTCGCTACCGTCAGCTGCGGTGTTGCAAGCACGTCTTAATGCTTACAGAGAAGTGAATTTCGATTTGGAAAAAGAATTAGAGAGCTTGCTCAACTATGATACATTAACGGCTAAGTTTAAGAAAGTCGTTAGCTATTGTACTGGAGTGGACATCAACGAGGTAGACGAGCTTCTTGACGGCTTACTTGAAGCCGTCGAAGGACAGCAGTAATCTTTGTGGAAACATTGTATTATGATAGAAATCTAATGCACATAATGGGAGAAGAAACTAAATGTACCTCTAATTGTAATCTAATTCCTCGTTATTTTTCGTTCGTTTTCTTTTTCATACAAGACCCTCGTAAGCGTTCAACGAGTTTAACAAAGATGGGTCATTCTTTACAATACGCCTGAAGTCGTTTAAGTCCAAGTAGTCAGTACTTGGATCCTTATCTGCCATGGCAAAGAGTTTTGCCGTCCGTAACTCCGGGGTTTTTTCGTCTTCCAGCAAAGTCACCATTGGACCAACCATCTTATATATAGCTGTAGTTATTGCAAGTGCTTCTTTGTAGTAGACTTTGCCATCTCGATTGAGATCGTATAGTTTGAAGCTGTATTCGAGCTTTTGGTTGACATCCCCACGCGACGTTAGGGACAAGGCAACAATGAATTCCTTGAAGTCAATAAACTTGGAGTTATCCGTGTCGAAAAGCTTGAACAAAAAGTGGCAATAATCAGTCGGATCTCCGAAAGGAAAGAATTGCTTGAATACTTTAGCAAACTCCTCCTCTGAGAGTTGTCCGCTAGGACAGTCCCGTAGAAACCCCTTATACCATTGTTGTAATTCTCTTTTATCAAAAAGTGTGCGTTCTCGAAGCAGCTTCAAGTCGTCTTTCGAGAGCTTCGAAACCGCTTTCCCCATGATCGCCTAGTGAACGTGTGTGCTGTAAAGTTGCACAAGTCCTGGAAGCAGTGCAGACAAGCTAGACACACAAAGTCGCACTTCCATGTGGTGGTGGGATCCTGTATTACGCTTGCAACTTCTTTATCTTTCCACCACAGACTCATCATGTTTAGAACTTCACTTCGTCAGTTTTCAAGAAGTACCAAACTTTTGGCAGAGTACAAGAGGAAAGAAAATCCTTCGTACAACGAGTTAGCTGCTCGTATCGATCCTATCGTGAGAACTGGGGAGACCATTGAGGTGAAGAGAGCAAGGTTGATGTACCAGTCTAGAAAGAGAGGCATATTGGAGAGTGACTTGTTGTTGTCTAGATTTGCTAAGAAGTACTTGCATAAGTTGACATACGAGGAGCTTGACGAATATGACAAGTTGCTAGATGAGCCAGATTGGGACATTTACTATTGGGCCACCCAGAACTACGACGTTACTCCCTTACCGGAGCAATGGAAGAACCTGAAGATCCTCAAGATGTTACAGGAGGATGCTCAAAACCCTGGTAAGGAGATTTTAAGAATGCCTGATTTGCACTGAACCGACTTTGCAACTCAACTGGCTAAACCATGTACATAAAGAGTAAGTATATAGATACTGCTATATTCATAACTATTGGAGAGAAATATATTGGACGTTGAAACATCTGTAATATCTTTGCTGTGATGGCAAACCCTAACATCAACTAGTGGCTCCGTGGGGACTGCCGCTCCTTACTGCATGAGTGTACAATGATCAATTCCCACCAGACATTCTTCCACATAAATGTCAATAAATCTCGATTCAATTCCAGCCCCGATCAAGAAGGATAATAACATTACTCCATTTATTGCAAGAGCCTTGGAGCTACAGTCAGTGCATCCCGTTGTAAGCTACTACTGTAAGGTATACGTTCTTGAGTATATCCTCTCCAACAGACTCCACACCACTGATAAAGAGATAGAGGCCTTCACAATTGCCTTGCTTGAAGATACTGAGCTGATCAAAAATTCACTCGATGATGAAGATCTCCACAAGATCCTAACCAATAGACAGCTTTCATTGAATGTCGTATTTGCTTTCGTGTTTAAGTTGTTTCTAAGTTCACTCGAGGACATCTCGAACTATGATAGCTCCAATAAGATCCAGCTTGCTGGTAAACTCAGGGCAGCAATCAATTTCATGACATCGCTTAAGGTTTTCACTGGCGAGGGAGATGAGTCGCTTGACTTCAGCGAAACAACTGGTGGCAAGTGTGAAAGCAAGGGCGAGTTTGTCGCTTTCATTAAAGACAAGACTAAAGTGCTCAAGTACCAATTGAGCAGACTTATCAAGAATGAGATTCCCTTAAAGGGAGAGGATGAAGAGCTTGCAAAACTAGAGGAGAAAGTGGACGAGTCTACCAAGCCAAACGAAAATGCTAATGAGGTTGTAACCTCCCTTATTAACGAAGATCCAGCACTTGATATCGAGAATTGCAGCTCTCCTCAAGCTTACACGCCTCACGATGAAAACCCTCTTCATCTTCCTGGAGCGCCAAAGTACGAGCCAGGACAAGATGCAGATGATGACGACGAGGTCAAGTTGCCGGGAGCTCCAAAGTTCTTACCTGACGATGATTTATCACAGATTAACAAAGACTCGTCCATCAAGGTATTTACCCCAAACCAACGGCCCCATGAACACGAAGAGACACCTACGAAGCCTACAAACTCTCGGTCTGCTTCGGCAAATTTGACTAGACAACACGAGCCCATCACGAAGGAAAATCTTCAAACCATATTAAATACCGGCGAGAACATTACAAAGGTTCAGAAACATGCAAAGTTCGCTATATCTGCACTCAATTATGAAGATATTGAAACTGCCGAGAAGGAACTTCTTCAAGGCCTCGAGGTCCTACGTCTCATCAAGGAAAATAAGGAAACCTGAGGTATATAAGTCTTTTCTCATAATTAGAATCTTCGTATTGTCTCCGGAATTCTCAAAGCTCTTTAACTTTTGTACCAATTTTCATCTGCAGAACTATTTTGATATTAGAGGTGGGTAATATGAATCGATTGAGATTTGTTGAGACTTCGAATCACTAAGTTGAAGAGCCACAGCTTGCATAAGAAGATACTAATGAAATTGAATTGATGATCGCATCTAAAGTTAGCGGTGATCAAAACTCAAAAAATGTCGTAGTATGGGCATTAGAGGACAGGCCGATCAACAGTTGCATCAGATTGGCTATGACTTGCTGAAAACGAGCTTTTCCACTTATTAGCTGAATGAAGACGAAAAAACAGGGATGAACGAACAGCTAGTATGACCATCAAAATTTTATTTTTCCCTTGGCAACCTCAACCATATCGGTTTAGTAGACTTTGTTTCCGCTTTTCACTCGCTTCACTTTTCTTCTCGTTCTCCTTCTTTGTCTTCATCATCATTAAAGTCGGGCTTGCTTCGACGCTTAGATCTAGGTCAACAGGCACCGTGCTGTCAACGGCCTCAGCTGACGGGTTGCTCAAATTGGCGAGTTGCTTTTGATATAGTTCTCTCAGCTTCTGTTCTTCGTACTGCTTGTGTTGTTCCCAAGCAAACTTCTGCATTTGACCAAGTTCTCTTTCATCTTTACTAGACGATTTCACAAACTCAGTGTCATCGTTGACGAGGTTACTAGTCGAATCCTTACCAAGTCGTATTTTCCCCCCCTCATTAGCATTGATTGCTAAGATGTATGCTGGCGTATAGTTTCTCTCCCTTATGGATCTTTCAATGGGATCCTCCACAAACCCTTTTTGAAACTCTTTTCGGGCAATTCCAAGCTCCTGTAGTTCTAGTTCATAGTCAGTGTCATCACTGTCCTCAGCAACGGATTGAGTGGTCTGCTTGAACTTCTTTATATGATCCCATTTAGCAAACACCTCATCCCATTCCTCAGGCTTAAAGCCGTGCCAGCGGTCTCTTTTAGCAACAAAATAGTCAGAATCACCCCTCGCAATTGGTTTGATTTTAGTGATATCCTCAGTTCCTTTGTCTTTTAGATCATCGTCGCTATGACCGAATTGCTCTGCGGGGACTTTTCGCTGGTGCCCAAAAGCGTCATTGTTAAAGCCATCCAAGACGCTGTAATACCATGGGACCTCCAGAATAAATTTCGGTATGTACAGATTATCTTTGGGAGGCATCGAAGATAAAGACGGTTGTAGCCACGATGGGTACTCCAGCCTTTCCATCTTTCGCACCTATACGCTGAAGTGCGTCTGAACGCTAACAGTAGTACCTTGCATGTCTATGATACAATGTTTATATGCTATTAATATCTAAAATCCTTTCCACTCCTCATCATCCGAGTCATCGTCCTTGTCATCAGATTTAATTAGACCCCACTCTTTCAACCTGTCATCATAAAGCACCTCTTTGCACTTCTCTCTCAAGGGTTTGAATTTCGCATTCAATGATGTGTGCCTGAAGGGCTCCAAAAGCTTGCTTATTGGAGTGGAAGACAAAATCTCTTGCTTCTTAGTCCTGATTTCCTCTTCTGTCTTCTCGGTGTTTTTTTGTAGAGAAGGCTTCTCGCTTTTGTCCTTTTCGTCGTCTTCATCGTCGTCGTCATCGTCGCTTTCCTCATCCTCTTCATCCTCATCGCTCTCTTCGCTGTAATCTCTAAAGTCCTTGAAGATGACGTACTCAATTTCATCGAGAAAAAGGTCACAAATGTGATACGAAAGGGCTTTTGGCACTTTAGGATCATCACTAAGCGGGAGACTCTGCAATACATTCAAGAAGTCATCGAGCTGCTCTTGAGGCCATTGTGAGGCATTCAAGCGGAAAATCTGATGCCTGATAACTCTTCTGATCAACATTAAGTACTTATCGATTCTCCACTTGTCTATAGTAGGCCACTCCTTCAAAATGACTAACCAGAAGGCCTCATGAAAATCCTTCAAGCAACTCTCCAGTATGACTTCACTAAATAGTTTGCCAAGGTTTCCAGCCAAACTCTGCTGAGGAATAGGCTTGTCACAGTACCACATTGAAAAATAAAGGCCCTTCCAGAGTTTTTCAAGTTCCAAGAGATCAAGTTTCTTCGACAGTTTGCTCTTAAGAAAGCTCTTAAGAGCATTATAAGCTTCTTCCCTCACAGAAGCATCGTTATGAGCTAGTTTTCTTACAAGGGTTTTCGTGGTGCTCAGCATTGGAAACTAAGGAAGGTGAGTTGGAGATTCTCTCATCTCCATCGCATCGAGCGTGAAGCCCCATAAATGAAGTGGAGTCACGTGCAGCTGATTTCACGGAAAACATGGACAAATCACTTGACAATGAAAGCTGTCTTCCAGACGTTTCATTTCTACATAAAGTAAGAAAGCTCCAAACGGGCACACCAATAATCTTATCATTTCAGGCTCCTTGCGTCTTGCGTCTTGCGTCTTGCGTCTTGCTTTATTAAAACATATTAAAAATTGATGAAGAGGCTGATCTTCTCGGATATTGAACTGACGAATGGGGGTGACATCTACAGCCGCTTTTAGACGATCAAATATCTGATAGGAATGTGCAACAACTTGACAGCGTACCCGACGACGCCCATCATCACAAAACCAACGCCAACAGCTCTAACGATCTTGAGGTACTCTAATTGTTAGTGGTAATTCGAATTGACGAACGAACTCGTGATAGAACATATCCCTTTTTGTCCATGTTTATCTTTCTCCCAAGTCTTGACTTATAATCTGGTCGTTGATATGAGCGTCACGAGAAACTCGAAATCTCACATACCCTTTTGAGTTGGCTTCTGACACTTTCTGACAAATGCAGAACCGTCTTTAAAGAACTCAACCGGAACTTCGGCAAGCTTTTCGATACCCTCAGCCATTGTAATTTGTGTTTTCAGGTAGTGGGAAATGAGTGGAAAAGTCGTTCAGTGTTCTTTACGTACGCGAGTTGTGTCACACACTACTTTCTACACTTGTAATTTCGTAACCCAAGGCGATAAGCTGCGCGCAGATCCGCTAACCATGCCATTTACCTCTATTTTTTTTTGCTTTTTTTTACACCATGATGCCTAGAAGTCCCTCGTCAGCATCCTCTTGGATTTCTGCTTCCTGTTTCTCATTTCTCATTCTCATCAGACGTTCGTAAGCCGCCTCTCTAGATTCAACAAACTTTTGCAAGGAATTTTTCATGTCTCCGTCTAGGGTCCATTTTCTAATGATCACTGAGATCACATCGAGATCTCCAGCGAGGCCCTTCATGTCAATGAGACTCCGCAAAGCCTGTTCATAGATGTCGCGAATTACCACCATAGTTCCTTCTGACACGCTTTGGTTATATGAATCTTTTGAGAGCAGATGTAAATGCAACTGCAGAGCTACCTCTGTTAGGTACTCATATATCTTCTCATCGTCCGTGCTTTCTTTCAAAACAGCAAAGTAAGAAACAAACACTCTTGGAGAAAAGCCAGCATTGCACATCTTATAGCATTTCCATAATTCGTCCATGAGTCTCCTGCGCTGTGTTTGCAAGTCATTAATAAACGTCAAGAAACCTTCATAATCAAAATCGGGTGATTTTTGTGCTTCTAGGATGGTAAAGTTCCCCCTTTGACCAGGTGTGACGAGTTTTGTCTTTGTCTTCCTCAAGAAGTATTGAAGAGCCTTGTCCTCGCAAAAGCGGGAAGTGAGTTCCGCCCATTTGAAAAGCAGATTCCAGAAATGTTTTGAACCCTCGATCACATCCACACCATAGTGTTCCTGGAAGGCCTTCACAAAAATCATGCTACTCACAGCTTGGTAGTTGTACACTAGAGAGATCACTAAGGCTCTTAGTATATCAATGTCAGGATAGCGAGGATCATCGGGTAAATGCTTCTTAAAACCGCTCACCATGCGACCCTTTTCATCTATTCCCCACAATTCCTTCACCATTGAGTAAATTTGATGAGGCTCTCTCGAATTTGCAATCGAGTAGATGACAGTGGTAATTGCGTCTTTATCGAAGGTAAAGTGAGTATTTCCCAGAATCAAGTATTGTTTTTGAGCAAATTCGTTGAACAAGACAAGCCAGTGTTTTCTGGATTTGAATGCAGCTCTCACTGGATCTTTCTTGACAGTATTCACTGCCGTAGGTATCACAGTCCAGTTGCTAGGCAGAGCGATAGCATATACGACGAACCTTAGGAGCCACAACTTGTATGTCATCCTCAGATAATGCGAATTATCAGGGTACTGCTGTTCAAACCGCTGAAACCACTTCGATGCTAGATCCAATTTGGCATTGTTAACTTCAAGTTGTATCAAGTTTTCGTAATCCTTCACATTTAAGTCATAATGTGTAACACCCAAAGAGTTCCTCTTTGAACGAGAGTATATGTATCCTTCACCACGAAATAAAAGATTGGAATATATTTTTCTGATTGTTTGCTGATATTCCCACGACTCAGCCGAATCAGAGTCAGATTTGATACTGTCTTGCGACAGTAAGGCGCCTACGCCGCGTCGATTCTGAAGACCCTTCTGATAATAAACGAGTTCTCCCATGATGTAGCTAAACTCGTCATGACTTAGAAGATTTTGAAACTCTTCCACACTATCGGAGGATGTCCACGCATCAAACGTCTTTAGAACGGCTCTGTGTTGACCAGTTCTCAAAAGTCGATTTATTTCATGTTTGAGCTCGTCTCTCGTAGTTCTTCTAGGATTGTATGTTGAAGCAAAATGGATAGACGAAAGCAGACCTATGAAGGAATTGGCAGGTCTGCTTTCAAGTGCATGAGCAATGGTAGTAGTGTTACTTTGACGAGGAAGTTCCTCGGTGTACTCCTGGGAATAAAACTCAGAAGAGCTCTCAGCAGGCGCTGTTGCTGCTTGAGCAGACAATGAGCGAGTGGCAAGTTTCTTTAAACGCTCGATGTTCCGAACGCCTGCGAACGCTCCAGATAGCATGTAGTATCAATACTCGAGGTAGATGTCAGTGGTAACCGAGAAACTTGTATGCTGCAACCTTTTTGTCTCGTCGCAGTAGTTTTAGATACAGAGCTACAACTACAATTTTACATGCACGTGACTGACGGCAGGCGGTGCAATACCTTTTACCACACAATTTAGCCAGAGCGTTATCCTCTTTTCAATATTTAAGACCGCAATCTAGAGCTTCGAAGGCATACCGGCAGAGATGCCGCCTACAAGGTGTACAGCGTTGTACTCGGCTATTTGAGCCAAGCCTTCTTCGTGAGACCCACCATTGACCATATACTGGATGCAATCCTTCGTTCCCTTAATAGCCCACTGGGGATTGCCATTTATCAGTTTGCCCAAAGCAATGCAGCGCTCAACACCGCTTTTTAAGTCAGGAACGACTTCAGAGACAAAGCCCAACTCGTAGGCCTCTTTCGCACCGAAAACGTCACCAGTCAAAGCTAATTGGTTCATCTTGGATTTGTTGTTGACTAAGTTTGTCATTCTCTGCAAGGAGCCCATATCGGCAACAATTCCAATCTTGATCTCTCTGATGGACATTTTCACGCCCTCCACCGCTAGCCTTATGGTACAGGCAGAGGCAATGTCCAATGCCAAACCATAAGAAACACCGTTCAAAAGTGCAATGGTAGGTGTTCTCATTCTAGCTGGCATGGCGATAGCATCTTGGAAGTCCTTGATGTGTTTGTACATAAACTTCTTCTTGTTCTCAAATGTCCAATCGTCCTTGCCTTCCATTAAGCCCAAAGCAGCCTTCAAATTCAAGCCACTGGAGAATGCCTTTTCTACCTTTGAAGAAATCAAAATGATGTTGGTGCCCGGATCAGAATCTAACCACTCGAGGATATGATGGTATGCCCTCCAGTCTTCCTCCATGAACGCATTAAGGGTCTTGGGGTTGTTATACTGGACGTGTATGAAACCGGGCTCGATTTCAGTGACGACCCACTTGGTGTATTCTTCAAAGATACTGCTGTCGAACGCCATGATAAAGAACGAAGCTATATTGAGCTCGCGATCTATTAGTCGTACTTTATTTAAAGTGAAAGGCTAACCCCGCAAGATTGGCCCGAGGGATACTTTCCGCACATGCTACCATACGCAGTACGCTAAACCACATATCGGCCCGTTGGAGCAACACCGTCGTCCTTTGCAGAGATTTCCATGCCTTCTATGATTTTTTGACGGATGCGCTTGTTCGCATCTCTTACTCCTGATTCCGTTAAGCCCTCAACAAGCAAGTATAACTTTGGTGGTGCTGGCACTTCTTTTTTGCCCTGCTTGATAATTGTAGGTATTTTGCTCCCTGAAGGGTAGAATTGGCCCTTGCTAGTGATCGATGTCGAAGTAGCTTCAGTTATTTCAGCAAGACTATCGCCACTAACAACGGCCCAACGGGCTTGTTGAGGAAGATCATTAACTGTGATTCTAGAGTGAAATTTACACTTATCTGGTCCCGTAGACTCTGCAGCTTTTCCTTCAATAACGTTGAAGTCTGGCAATTCGACGCCATTAACAGTCTTCGCATTTTCTGGCACCGGATTGCTCGTAGCAGGACTATGTGCTTTGGCGGGCTTCTCTTGTTCAGGAGTATCAGCAGCATACATACTCCTTTCCATCTTCTTCTGGGTATCTCTCATCTCATCAAGCTTGCTGAGTCCCTTACCGCCGAAACCAAAATTGAACCGCTCTTTACCATCCTTCACCTTCAGGAGGAATTCTTCAGATATCTTGATTAGTCTGGAATCAATTTTGTCCTCAGGATACTTGCTCAACCTCAACGATTTCACCAAATCAGTCACAGGTCTCTCCTGCGATGAGGCCACGAAGGTATAGGCATCACCTTCCTGTCCGGCTCTTCCTGTTCTACCGACCCGATGAACGTAATCTTCCATGTGGTTTGGAGGGTCAAAGTTGATTACTAGATCGAGACCTTTCACATCCAAGCCTCTTGCGGCGACGGAAGTTGCAATCAAAGTATCGACTCCGCTATTCTTTTCTGAAAACTCCTTTATCGCGTATTTTCTGTCGATCTGATCCTTACCACCGTGAATCGTGACGCTTTGTAATCCTTGACTCAAAAGCTTAACGTGCAAATCATCTGCTGAATCTTGCTTTTCGACAAAAACTAGCTTCTTCACACCAGAGAACTGCTCAAGAAGTTCTTGAAGTCTAGAGAACTTTTGGTCGTAAAGTTCGGTCGCTGAAGCAGTGTGGTCAATCTCAAACAACTCAACATGTTGTCTAATCTCAGGAGCAACAATACTAATACCGCCAACGACTACTTCAACAGGGTCCTGAAGCGTATCCTTTGCCAAACCTTCCATCTTTCTTGCAAAAGTTGCCGAAAATAAAACGCATTGTTTATCTGGTCGAACCTGAGAGAATATCTTCTTTATTTGTGGCTCAAACCCAAAGTCAAACATTCTGTCAGCTTCATCAAGAACAACATAAGTAACTCTTCGAAGATTGCAAACTTTACCATTGTTCGTAGAAAGCAAGTCAATAAGGCGACCAGGCGTACAGACGACAATTTGAGCTCCTCTTCTCAACTCTGCGATTTGCGGTTCAATAGAGGAGCCTCCATAGCAACAACATGCCGACAAACCAAGCTTTTTTGTAAATATAGTGAGCTGTTTAAATATTTGCAAGGCAAGTTCCCTTGTGGGCGCCATGAGAAGTGCTATTGGACCATCGCCCTCTTTCAAAGGAGGTTGATCTTGAACATGTCTGAGTAAAGGCAAAACAAATGCGAGGGTTTTGCCCGAACCAGTCTTGGCAATAGCAAGCATATCGCGTCCAGAAAGAATTACGGGTAACGCTTGACTTTGAACACTTGTTAGTTTCTTGAATTGCAACTTGTCCTCAATAACGGATGTGACAACCGAGGACATGCCTAGCTGTTCCCATTTCCAAATTGGACGGGGACAGTTTGTCCCGGAGACTTTGATGCCTCCCAATGTTGTCCTAAGATCGTGTACCTCTTTTTGAGAAAGATCTGTTACCTCTCGACTTTCAACGTAAAAGTTCTTCTTGAATGGCAAGTACGCTATACTTTTGTGGTCAACGGCAGCCAATTCCTTGCCCTTTCGCATTGTTTTCAACTGTAAAGATAGTAACTTATCTTCGCCTTCATCTTCGTCATCCAGACTTTCTTCCAGAACCTGTTTAAACTCCTGATTAGGATCTACGTAGTCATCCTTGAGCTCTTCGAGGAATAGATCAAGCGCGTCTTTCCCATCAAGAGTATTTTCCATCGCATTTTGCATGCTTTGGGGCGCTGATCTCCTCAATTTGAATCGAAGACCACCGTTCTCGTCCTCATCATCCTCAAAAAGCCTCTGTCTTTTCAAAAGGACGGGTTTTCGAGTTAGTGTAGAAATAGGCTTAAGAGGTGTACTTACAGTGACTTTTGATGAGTCATTCGGATTGTCGTTTTCACGCTTTCGCTTCCACTCTTCAAGTTTCTTCTGGCGATTTTGAGCTCCCGTCGGCTTGGACTCTTGACTCAGAAGCTTCTTCTTTCTCCACTCCTCGAGCTTTTTGAGACGTTCAATTCGTCGCTGTTCCTCTGGATTTGGAAGTGATGCATTCGGTCGGTCTTCTTCATCTGTACTTCTCTCGGGATCTAGCACGGGCGATTGGGATTTTCTTTGTTTCCATTTTGCCAATTGTTCCTGGCGAAGTTTTAGCCTTTCCTCTTTGGAAAGTGTTTGCGACATGAGTTAGTTGAGTCAAATCAAATATCAATGTATCAAAATGTTCGAACCTTTTATAAACTATTTAATTGTGACTAGTTGACGATTATTGGTATGCGCGATGCGTACATTAGGTTAGATACATTGATGCATTTGTTGTATACAATCCGCAAGATAAGTCATTACTGTTGTGCCTTCTTTTCTATTCCTCATAAATTCGTTGTCACCGTTACTGTCTGTGAATTGATAAGAAGCGTGGGAGGGAGATTATGCAACCATATGGCAAGACTGTTGGTGTAGTCAAGTGATGCTTCATCATCCAAATGTGTGCCAATTGCAGGAGCAGGAAGTGTAGAGAAGATCACTGCCGCCTTCCCGCCGCCAGACACCTGATTCATCAACTCGTTAAGAATGATATGTTGTCCCTTGGCTGGTAGATCATTAAACGTGAGGTTTTTCAATTCTTCCAGAAGCTGCCTCAGAGTTAACTTTTTAGGGGATTCTGTGCCAGATCTTTTATCTCTTTCAGCAAAACTAGCCGGGTCATCTTCATCAGAGGCATTATCATCCGCCCTTATATGATTCTTGATATCATCATTGGCGATGATCGAGGCTGCCCTCATCATAGGCGGCCGCTTGTGAGTAGCGGTGAAGTTCAAGAAGCTTTCATTTCGAGAAATCTCGGTTCCGAGATTTATGCTACCTGCTTTAGAAGGACCTTCGGGTATTTGCTCATCTTCAATGAACTGAATCAGCGGTATATTTGCATCATCTTGGTCCTCCTCATTTTGAGTCGCACGCTGAACTTCTTCTTCATCCTCTTCGTCCCTGACTTTCGACTGTGGTATTTTGACGGACAGAAAGTTTGGACGAAGATTCGACATTGCTGATTTAACCGAAAGCTGATCAGTCGATTGTGCCCCAAGTGAAGATTTGTACTTTGTCAAGAGTGAAGCTTTGTTGAGATTGATAGTATCTCTTTGGGGGGGCAATCTTTGTTGCGTTGCAGAGGAGACAGGTGCAACATGTAATGAAGTAGATGGGGTTTCGGGATTTGTGTTCGCCAACAAATTAGGGGATTGCTCTTCTAAGTTTGGCTCGGTCGATTGAACGTCTGGGGTACGTTGCCTGCTAGTACTCTGAGTCAGTGAGCTATGACCGCTCCCCTCTGTTTCGCTGTCGCTACTGTCTTCTGGATCGTAGTCAAAGAAGTTACCGCCTTGAGATATCATGTTGAGTGAAAGAGATAACCCCTGGTCATGTAAATTCGACAAAGTGTACCTTCTGTTGTTCTTGAGACTGGGTCCGGTTATAGGTGAGTTACCGCTCTTTGAAAAATCAAACAGAACAGGGTCATATTTCTTTTCCTCGCCAATATTGATAGACTTCAATTTCCTGCCATTCATCTTTCTTTGAAGCTTCTGTCTCTCGATTTGGCGAAGAGACTCCCTCGCATCACATAGATTAGTCCACCACTGGTCACTATGTAACACGTCAGAAATGTGATTGAACTCAGTTTGGTTAGATTGATTCACTCTATAACCCTTGACAAGAATGTTATAGGTAGTCAAAGATCCGTCTTCAAAGCACTTCACGATAGTCTTAGCATCTATACGTAATGAAGCTAAGAGATCCTTAAGTCGCTTTGATTCATCTTCTACTTCGCTAGCATTTTCCACAAAAACAATAATTCTAAGCTTGTAGCCATTCTTTTCCCATTCATCAACGGTGGAGAGAATTGAACCTAGCTGAAGGATCAAAGTATATGTGTCAAAGTTGGTTGACATCACTGATTTTCCGTCCTCCATCAAACAGACAGAAGACATCTGTATCGGATATAGATCAATATAGCTAGTACTTTGCTTGCCATTTTTTGACAACTTTCGTAACCAAGAGTGGCCTTGGAGAGTGGGAACTTCCATTTCAAGAAAGTTGGCAGCAACAGCCACAGTGGCTTGCATGATCATTAAGTCTTCAACTATCTGCACCCATTGATTCACAGAAACTTGTCTCTCCTTCCTGCACTCGTCAGTTGGTAAATGGAGAGTTGAAAAAGACTTTTCTACCTGTTTCAAAGGTAGCTCAACTCCATGCTTCTTCGAGTCGTAGAAACCTAGAACCGTGATATTTGGGCGCATGCCACCAAGACCCGATCCAAGATAGACATTTCTGACGCCCCACGGAAGAGATGGGCCGATCGCAATTTGCACAAAGGCTTTGATCTTAGCCATGTCTCTAAGCTTGGTCCATGCATTCTTTTGCTTTTGAATTTCCTTATATGATGCAACATTAAATTCTGAACTTACCTCTCCGTTCGGGGTAGAGTCATCACTCATCAAAACAACGTGCCCTAGGATATACAATCCGCCTTTCTTTAGGTGGTTACAAAATGCGATTAAGTTCCAGCACGTTCTTGGGTTATCACATAAAAGTAGTATTTGCGGCCTCCAATATTTCACACTCATATTGAGCTTCAATCGAAGTAAATACTTTCTCACTTGATGATAGATAAGTAATTGCGATATATCACCAAAATTCAGGGGAGGAGTGCTGTAGTGAATCACCATTATGAGGAAGATTAGAAAAACAATGACTGAAGTGGCAGATACGCCATCCACTAAGTACATTGCCATGACGGAGACCAACCCACCGGTAAATGCCGTTTTTGAATTGAAGTACTTGAATGAAGGCCTGAAGTTGGGAGCAGAGCCAACTCTTAATAAGAAGCATGCAAGGTTGGTGACCAAAAATGTCATCAAGAATGCCATAGTGATGAATGTTGCGATTTGGTTGATATCAGCAAAGAGGAACGCTTGAGCAATCAACCATGTGAAGAGAATGGCATTCATCTGAGCTCTGCGCTTTTCCTTAGGAGGTTTCCTGTAAGTTGAAAAACATGACAATCCAGGAACGATCTTGTCTGCTGCAATGGCATTAAGCACAGTAGCCGCCCCCACAACACCCATTATAACTGAAAAGATGGATGTTGAGACTTCTCCGATTATAATTATGAGGCCATTAATACTCACTGTTTGTATGATCTTGATGTCTTTGTAGAACAATTCACGAGGGACTGATGCGCCGAGGGAAACAATCACCAAGAAGTACAAGACGAAACTCAATGCCAAGGCACACAACGTGCCTCTTGGAATGGAACGAGATGGATTCTTGAGTTCACCCGACATGGATGCACCAGCAAAAATACCTGCTGTTGCAGGGAAAAAAATGCCAAAGAGGTTTTTAAACGTTTCAGGCACGCCAGGAGGGAGTAAGGAACCAGCAGCTCCACTCGTGAAGTGGGGCCACAAATTATCCTGAAGCGTTTGCCATGATAATCCCGAGTACCATAAGTTGTCATTGGGAGGGGACAACGGACAACCTGGTTTCACTATGAGAGCGGACAAAGGTATCAGAAGAGTACTGCTTGTAAGTAGGATGAATAACCAGAACGCAGTTCTCGATACCAAAGTGGCACCAACAAGGGCAATACTAGTGCAAATCAAGAGAACAACGGTGGAGTACAAGAGCTGCCACATATAAGAAACAGGCAAAATGGGTAAAACATCGCCTTCAGCCTTACCGAAGTTCACCAAAAGCGGTTCGATGAAACCAACCACATTCAATGAAGCGTTTAATATTTGTCCAATGAAAAAGATTACTCCTATAGCGCCACCAAACTCAGGCCCTAATGATCGTGAGATCATGTAGTAGGCACCACCTCCTCTTACAGTACCGTTGGTTGAGATAGCACTGACAGACAAAACGGTCAAAATGTCAATTACATACGACATCACCAAAAGTAGGAGCGATCCAAGGATACCCATCTGACCAATGATGAAGCCAAACCTCAAGAACATCAAGATTGAAAGCACATTGAGGGTGGTGGGAAGGAACACTCCCTCAAAGGTGCCTAGCTTGGCTTGGGTGCCATTCTTTTGACTTTTCGGTGGAGCCTCTAGCGGAGCAGCTTCGGGTCTATGTAGTGAGCTTGCATTGTGAGCCGGTAGAAGAGGAGTTGACTCAGACATCCAGTGGGTCAGCACAGTGGACTCTTGGGATCAGCAAAGAGGAATGTAGATAAGCAATGTGCGCGATGAATGAAAGATTGACAGATTCGGGCGATCTGGGTAACTAAAAATCGAAAAGGTACTTTTGGCTAAGTATGGAGACTAAATAGGCTAAGAATATTCTGATTAGCTTGAATAATGTGGATTTGAGAGTTTTTTTTTGAAACACTGCCTGTGAAAGTGTCCTCCCCATCTGGTATGCGACAAGTAGAGCACTGAGTCTTGAGCTAGGGCGCACCCTCACCAGGATCTGAAGGCTCTGAAGTAACGAGGAAACAGAATTCATGAGCTGAAAAAAGAGAAAAAAAAAAAAAGAAAAAAAAAAAAGAATTGAATTGCTCGAAACGAAGGATAATTTATTGTTCGGCTTTTTAAATCCAAATATTACGTGCTGTGATTAAGGTTTATTCCCTTTTTCATCACCAGATGAGTGGTGTTATGGATGCAAATGGTCAAAGAGGATCTCTATCGCCGAGAAAGGATTAAACGAAGTCTACGCGGAGCATGTCTAAACGACAATCTCAATTATGGTCTTATCTGATGCATCTACTATTGTTTGGGTGTAATTTTTACGTCTAAGCGCATGAGAAGTGGGCTGGATGAGCCCAACAAAAAGAACGGAAGAGGATGAGACGGTAATTGCATTGCAAGTTGCATGATTCAGACTTCGCCTCTGCTTATCATTCGACGTACCTTGTGTGCAAACGATAGCGATTATGTAGTTATTTCTCTTTTCCCTTTCATCGGAGTATACTTTGTTAGTGGTCTGTCTTCATATAAATGTCTCACCGCCACCACCTTCTCCCATATCATCGTGTGGTGCGCACCAGAAAAAGTAAAAGTCACCTACTGATCCCGCATATCCTATTCATCGCTTGAGATCACTCCCCATCAAGCAAGGCGCTTTAACTTAATATACTTGACCATGTTCAGGCTTATTGCCACCAATACCCAAGCGGGTTTAAGACCCGTCTTACTTCGAAAAGTGAGAGGCAACTCCTCGAGCTTGAAATTGGCTTCTAATGTGAACCTCGAACCAAGCTTCGACTTCCAGAACTACTTTGCTATTCAGATTTCCAGAAATAATAGCACGAAAGGAATTTCCGTTTCCGATAAGTCAGAAAAGCTCGGCAACTCGGTGAAGATCGAGTCCGTTTTGAGCAAGCCAGAAACGAAAGCTCCCATCAATCCTGAAATTCTTTCGAAAGTCAAGAAGTTCAGCACGATTCTTGCTCAAGCTACGGAGAAAGGCGAGGCTGGTAAATACGGCCGGTATTCTAATGCTCTCAGTGAGTTGCAAAAGCTCTTTGCAGATGATGAAGTGAAAGAGCATCTTAACAAGAGCGTCATTTTCTCGTACGCTGCTTTCCTCGATGAGTTCATTCTATTTAATAGAAACAACCGTCTTTCATACAAACAAAACCGTGACAGTGACCATTACAAGAATCAGTCGTTGAATAATGATATCATTTTGAAGTCTGCTATTTTGGACATGGCTGATGGTATACTCAGGAACAAGATTCACTCGAAGATAAAGCCTCGTACACTTACTCATCTTTTCCTGGCAATGATCCAATCAGAAAGCTTCGCGGAGTTGGTGGAACTTTGGGAAGCTGGTGTGAACAGTAACGAAGGAAGCAGCACTTATTTAACACAAGATGTCTTGACAGCGGTGTTACCTGTTGCATACAAGATAAAGAGGTTCTCCTATGAAGAGATCTGTAAGATTTATGACTACAACACGAAGGGCAAGAAGGTTGATCTTTCGCTTGAAACGTCAATGGGAAAAATTGCCATTCGAGCAGGTGACAACTCTCGTGGCTTGGACATCATGGAGGAGCTAATGAAGCAATACGAGAAGAAACCAAAAAATGCTTCGCTTATTCTTCATCACCTAGGCGATTTGCACTTGAACTTTATTGGTCACTGTCAGGATATCAAGATTGCAAGACACTTTTATGACAAAGTTGTGGATTCCGAATTGCCATATAGGGTTGTCCTCAAAGCACCTTATGTTGTGAGCTTGTTCAACAATTGCTATGAAGCAAAGGAGCCATTTACAAACATCGCCACTCTTTGGAAGCAGGCCATCGATTTTTACAACCGAGGAAACGAAAGGTTTTCCTATCACTCCAGGTACTCCATTTTGAACAATTCCTTTTTCAAGATCTTCTTTTCGGTCTACCCCAAATATACAGAAGAGGGATATGATTTACTCAAGGGCCTCATAAAATCTTACGATCAAATCAAAGATGTCGATGAAATCCTCCTCAACTCAATTATCACAAATTACAACTGGGAGAAGAAGCTTGTTCTCCAAGAACTTCTTGAAAATTTTGACAAGTATCCAATAGAACGCACTCCGGTTTCCTATAGAGTTTGCTTGAAGAAGATGGGTGAAGTTGAAGATTACAGCAACGAGGAGATATTGGCTCAATGGGACAAGAACGTCCAATTTTTGGACATGGAGGGGTACACTTATATCCCGATCGCTGACTGGGCTGCGTTGCGTGACTGTACAATAATGAGTCCATTTTCAGAGAAACGTACGTCAATCTATTTGGAAATTTTGAATGCATACAAAAACTTCCACCAGGACGCCAGAGCATGTCTTCGGTTCTCAAGATGGTGGTTGCCTCGCACACATGTTGCTGGAAAGGTTGCTGCCTTGTCTTTCAGCGATGACATCCAGACGGATTGTGACATTGACATTCGGGTGCCCGAGTTTCACTCCTTAAAGAAGAACGTTGACTACAAAAAAGTAACAAAACCTATTTTCGAAAATCTGGGCTTCAAGAGTTCTCAGGTTTGATATACTAATCCATCTAGTTACATAGCTGATATCCAAGTACATAGACATATAACGATAGTTCAAGGTTCGGGGCCTAATAAAGGTGGTTGCATTATTCCGCGCGCATTTTCATTTTTAGGATCAACTACTCCTCATGGGTTCATGCTTTTCCAAACACTCTGAAGATGAGCTCCATGCCTCAAAGGGAAATGCCCCACCCACGAGGCAGCGTAAAGCGAACGAGACTTCTAGGATGACAACGACACTGTCGAAACACGGGCAAAGGCTAGGCGGTGCTCTGACGTCAGAACAAGAAGGTCGCTCGGAGCTGGGACGAAGTGGAAAAGAAGCAGCTGCCAGAGCTGCAGAACTTCGGTACAACCAAAATAAAGAAAATTTGACATTGAGTCAGCAGAAGTTGAAAGCTATGCAACTCACCTCGAAGAGAGACAAAGGTTTAGCTTAGTTGAAACGCCTTAAGCCATCCAGCCAATGAACTTTTGATTAACTAGGTCCTATCAGACTTCTGCGAATAGTTTACAGCTTTTGTGCTCTGGCCGTAAACTATCTTTACAAACAAGCAATGCTTACAGTTTCAAACAAGTTGGTAAGTTTCAGCATTACAACGCCGTGTTTCAAAAGAAAGATGTTCATATAAATAAGCAAGGGAAAGAGGGTTTTCTTTGAAAATTAAAACAGTTATGTAACGGCGTTGTATAGCTACAAACAAGATACTTGAGACCCACATTATGATCCACATTATGATCCACATTCTAGATGTACAGGTTAAATGATTTAGTCGAGAGTGACATTACACTATAGCTAGAAGAGACCTAAACGAAGATATTCTAGGTGATCTAAACTCCTTCTTTTACCTTAAAAAAGACGGCTTTCATCCGTTGTTGGGTATGTTTGGCCTACTTGGCTCCTAATTCTGTCGACCATATGTATGAGCTACTCTTATCCTTTACTATAGAAAAAGTACTCGCATCCATTCTTCTAGGCGTAAAATTAACTCGTAGATATCTAACCTGCCCCGGCAACGAAAGTTTGCCCTTTTTGGACTGGCCACTCTTGTTTCTTCCATGCACCGTTGACTTTGCAGTATTTCCAACATAAAACGTCCTGCATGTCTACGTCTATAGACTCACCTCAGAACAACACTTTAGCTAAGCGAATATTACAACAAGTATGGACTCAGCAGCCAAAATCCCCCTTTCCCATACTCTTTGGTCTCCACATGATACAGTAAAGGATGCTGCTGAACTATTGGGTATCACACTTCCAGATGATGCCGCGAAGAACTTGGCGATGGATGTAGAGTATAGAATCCATGAGATTCTTGAGACTGCAATCAAGTTCATGCGTCATTCGAAGAGAAAGCTTCTTTCCACGAGTGACATAAATCATGCCCTAAAAGTCTTGAACATAGAGCCTCTCTTTGGCTATGATCAGTCTCAGCCGTTGGTGTATAAAGAAGCTCTTTCTGGCGCAGGTGGGCAAACGTTATATTATATCGACGATAACGAAATAGAGTTTGAAAAATTGATAAACCAAGAGCTTCCGAGAGTTCCCAGACAAACCACCTTCACCGCTCATTGGTTGGCAATTGAGGGCGTGCAGCCTATGATTCCACAGAATCCATTGGCCTCAGAAATCAAAAGCTTGCCCTCTGTTGTGAGAGGCGCAACATCATCGGTGTACGGTAATGATTTGCTACTGTCATCGGGACTGAATTCTGGCTCTTCTGAGGACTCCAAGGATCCTAATACCAGACAGAAAACAAAGAAGGGTGACAAGGATGTGGAAGTTAAACCCCTCGTTAAACATACGCTTTCCAAAGAGCTTCAGCTTTACTTCAACAAAATTGTTGAGGTACTCATATCCACAGAACCAGAAAAGGAGACTTTTAAGGATGCAGCGTTGAACTCTCTACGTACTGATCCCGGTTTGCACCAACTCGTACCATACTTCATTCAATTCGTTGCAGAACAAGTGACAAATCAATTAAGAAACATTGAGCTATTGATTACTTTGCTAGAGGTAATCTCCGCCTTGTGTGATAATAAAACTTTGTTCTTAGACCCTTACGTCCATGCGCTCGTGCCCTGCATTCTCACCCTCTTGCTAGCCAAAAGGGTCGGACCGCCAGTTCCTGAAAACGCTGATGACGATGCAGTTCTTGAAATAATCAAGGGACAATTTGCTGTGAGACAATTTGCGTCCCTTCTTTTACAGCACATAATCGACTCTTTTGGCTCCTCATACTCCACACTCAAACCTCGTGTAACCCGTACATTCTTGAGGGCTTTGTTGGATTCTTCAAAACCTTTGGGAACGCACTACGGCGCTCTTCTTGGCATAGAGAAGTTAGGTACGGAAGTTATAAGACTTGTGTTGGTGGGAAATGTAAAAATGTGGTACAAACAAGTGATAGAGAACGACAAGAAACGGACTGTTGAGACTAACATCCTCAAGGAAAAGGTCATTGAGGTGTTGGAGAAGTTGAAGATCGAGGACACACCTCTGAAAGATGCGAGTGCCATGGATGTCGATTCTCAAGATCCAAGCGACACGGTCAAGGAGAAATTAAAAGAAAGAATCGGAGAGCCATTGGCAAACGATCTTCTTAAAAGACCTGATGCAAAGAGTATTTGTCGGGGGATTTTTATTGGTGAAGCGAATATTGAAATATAATGAATGCTTTGGTAACCTACATCTCATCTCTTTCGTCCTCGACTGTACGTTTTTATAGGGCGATTGGACGCCCTTGCAAGTAGTTTTTCGAAATCCGAATCCGAATCTGAGTCATTTCTGCCCATATGATCTGAGTCAGCATCCGTTGCTTCGCCGTCATTATCTAGTGCACTCTGGTTCGGCTGTAAAATAGGAACACTACGACCTTCGAAAGTTATCGAGACAGGCGTTTTGGTATCTTGAATTGTATCCACAGTTGCCGTACCGTAATCTTGTTTTGATCGCTTCCTGCCTTGCACAGGGCGACCTGGAGATCCCTGTAAAGTTGCCTTCATAAATGGATTCCTAAGGTTGTCAGGCTTAATCAAGTCTTCATCAGGCTTTGTTGGTGAGGATGTTATCATCGAGGGTGAGCTTTGGATTACCTGCCGCTCAGACGGATGCAGAAACAAATGTGACGATTTGTCCGAAGAGCCATACACTGGAGAACTGAACACTTTAGTCTCTGTGTCAAGCGGCGGAGCTAACTGAGATAGCTTTTGCTGAACTAGAGACGTTCTTTTCGTCGAGTCGGGAACAATGATCTCTGCTTTTTCTAAAGGAACATTCTGAGGAGTTGCCATGATAACATCTCGTATTCGCTTCGCTGACGGTGTAGCTTGAATCAAAGTGACATCATTGACAGTCTTTTGAAAAGAGTCTGACAGCGTTTTGCTTGTCAAGAAAGAACCGTTCATAACCTTGCTCCTTCGTGCATCAGCGAAAATGAGTGAGGTGGATTTGTCGTTCTCCGCCAGATCGTCTTTATTACGGATCGACATATCGACTTGTCTCTTTTTCAAATTCTTAGAGCCCAAGTTTGATTTGGTTCTTTTTAACGAAAAAGCAGGTTTCTCAGTATCTTCGCTGATTGATGTCCTGGCTTTTCGAAGAATGGGGGTATGGTCTCTTGGCAAGAGGATTTTCTTGAACCTTGATGGCTTTCCCTTCTCCGAGAGTGTCGAGTCTTCGCTCTTGGATGTTTTAATGGTTGAGGAATCATATGGACTCTCATCACCATTGTTTTTCGAGGACCTAATCTTGGGTACCTTAAAATTAGGTTGCAGCTCCTTCACCTTTTCAATTACAAATTTGACAATCCGAGGTAACTTGTCATTAAAGAATGGCACAAAGACGTACGCGAGAAATCCATACATGCTGTCATCCTTCTTCTGTTTGAGTTTCCCAGTGACAACGTCCCATATACTCATCTGGTCGACAAGAAATATTAGCGAGTAGAAAATTGATGTTTCGGTAATTGAATTATTTTGCAATCCAACTTGTGAATCATTCTCGTGGACTCCCACACCCAAGAAGGTAGGCACTATTTTTTTGATAGCTTTGGACTTCTTGCGAACGAGAGAAGGCTTGTGTGTCTTCTTCTGAACTTCCTCTTGCTTCTTCAAGCTTCTCCTTAAAAACTTGGTCTCGTCGACCCCCCAGTTCAAAAGAATCTGCATGATCACCAATATTTGAAGCTGAGCTTCTCTGCGCTTTAGATCAAAGATTACATTCTGTCTATTCTCATCAGATGCCGCACCCAAAAAGTGTCTTCTCAAAAGCTGCTCCCGGTTTTCAGCCTCATATTTACAAATAGTCAAATGCTCCATGTTCCTGTTTTCTGAATCAAGACCATACCTCAGTCTATGCCTTCGATTGAGGCCCTCGGGGCTCAAGTAGACTGACAATAAACTCTCTTCCAATTCTTTTGAGTTTTTACCACACATATTTCGTAGACGCGTTAAGGTGGTTTTGGGGAAATATGAAAGTGGCGTGGACAAGGAGTAAAGAATGCTATAGTAGCGTGACTGAAGAAAATTGACGGGGTCGGTCTCACTTTGGGGAGATAATTCGGTAACAACTATGTGACGGCTCGTGACCGGGGAAAGATGCGACGAAGGAGGCTTCATCGAGAATCCTGATAGATTCGGAGGTCCAACGGACGATAGTCGTGGATTTGTGGTCCAGTTTTCTATAAATTCTTGCTTCGATAAGCTTGAAATGAAGGTTTCAGCGGTATACTGGAGCCTGTTGGCCGTCTCAGTGGATGAGAAGACGAATAGCTCGTAGGCATATGGAGACGGTAGAATTCTATTAATTATACCAAAGCGTGTAGAGCTTAATGAATCTATGACCTGTACAAAGTATGCAGTTGATGTATCAGCAGTGACAGAGCTCAATTGTTTGCTGAAGAACACCTTTCGAAGTAGTATATCGTGATGTAGTAGCGTGCGGATGCTGGGGTTTGCTATGGGTCGAAGAATGGTGAAAGAAATCGGTTTGTCACCCGTTTGCAGAATCAATTGGACTTCAGCAGATTGCGAACTATTTTGAGATCCATTTTGGTCGACATCTTCCATGGGCAAGCAACTGGTGGATTCGTAGTATCTCGATGGAGCGCGTCCTCAGCACGCGAATTGTCTTCGTTTGGTGCGTGTGAACCTGCACATAAACTCATTGCATAGTTGAGCGGAGTAGAGATTCCAGACAAGATTCAAATATCAAGCCACTTATCTTCAATAATGTCTGTGATGGTTGGGCGCAAGTTTATGTCTCTCACTAAGATTTTTTTGATAAGAGCCAATGATGCGTCGCTAAGCACATATGGGACGCGCAAGTCGCCTTCCATAATCTCATCGACGTTGTAGAAGGGATTCTCCTTATAAATCATGGTGTAGAGCAAGATTCCCAATGCCCAAATATCTTGTGGTTTTCCCTCGTACTTTTCACCTCTCAACACCTCGGGTGAAGCGTAGTCAATGGTACCCACAAAAACATCAAATGGCCCCAGTCTCACGTAGCCAGCGCTACCAAAATCTATCAATTTGATGATGCCTCGCTCATCGACGATGACATTTTCGTCCTTAATGTCTCTATGAACAATGCCGTTCTTATGTAGATGGTAAATGGCATTGACGATCTGCGTAAAAATATATTGACATTCAATTTCGCTCATGTCTTTTTTGACCTCGATGTAGTCAAAGAGATCTATCGCAGGAGGGTCTCCAAAAATTGGCGTCTCCAAGTAGTAATAGTTGGGATCTTCAAAGTAGTCAATGATTCGCATTATGTTTGGATGTGGCTCGTTGTTAAGTGTGGCCATAACTTGAATTTCGGACGGAATTGTGCCTAATTGGCGATCTCTAACCCATGTGTCGACCAAAATTCTTTGCTTGTCGATACACTTGATAATGATTTGATAAGCATGATCTTCTTTGTGCTCAGCAAGAACAACCTTCCCATAGGCACCTTCACCGAGCTTCTTCAAAACCTTAAACTCATCAAATTTCTTAGTGCGGCGCTTTGCACCCACGGCTTTCGGCCATTCTTTGGAAAGCTTCATCTTTTGACTCAAAACATCATTTTCAATCCTCAACAACTCCTCCTCGGTAAAATGATGACAACGCTGGTCCGTAGACGTTTCGGTATATGACGACGGTTCTGAGTCAACACCATCAATTCTATCTCTATCATTACTTGACTCCGAGCCCTGGCTTTTCCCCGTTGATGCGGCGCGGTAGGCGTATAGATTACTCCGCTCCAGCGTGCTGCGTTCATAGTTGTGATCCATGTAAGTTACAGGTATTGAAAACGTACTCGCCTTTTTTGGTCTTCTCGTACTGTTGGCACGACTAATTTCCAGACTTGTGGACCCAAGTTCAATGAGATCATTTTCGTTCTCCGGAAAGAGACGAAGTTGAGATGGTAAATCGTTGTTCAAAACATCCGAATTACTTCTTTGCTTAGGACTACTACTCAACGACTTCGAAGAAGTACTTCTTGTGAGTTTGTCGAGTTCACTTGCGATGTCTTTGGAATGCCTTGAGTAGGTTACCCACAAAACAAACACATCATTCAGAATGACACGAAGTTGAACGTCTATGCAGAGTTTCTTTCCATCTCTGTGGACGCCGGCAATACCTTTAGACTTGAAAAAGAGCTCTTCCATAGTCAACTCCCCCTTTGATCTGTGTTTTAGTACGGCATCATATTTTCTGAAGAAATGTTCGGGAAGGACTAAACCAGGGACAATACTGATGGGCTCAGCTTGGTCTCTTAAACCAGCATTGAGAATTTTTGAAAAATCCGGAATAATTTCATCTATGCTGTGATTTAAAATCTCCTCTGATGACTTTCCAAATAAATTGTTTGCAATTGCGTTGTTGCTAGAGAGTATCTCGTAGTCACCAAACCTGACAACAAACATACCTGCTATGTAAGGCATGGAATGGACCTTGAGCTTGATCTCGTATTTGTTATCATCAATCTCAAGCGGATAAGATGTGACAGCACAAGGGATATTGTCATCTCGGACTTGTAAAGTGAAGTATCGAATTCTGTTGATTTTATTACTGTCTCGATAATCACAGTCATCAGTTTCGCGTTCGTGGCTAGCAGCCAGAGACGCAAGTTCCTGATCTAAAGTTTCTGAAATATCCTTCAAAGATTTCTCCAGGTCATGCCAATGAGGATTGACGAGCTTTCCTGCTATTTCTTGCACTGACATTAGCCCATAGTGAGCCTGTGGATATGAACTTTTATCACACAGAACCACGATGTCGAAAGCATCACACGGAATTTGCTCAAACATGCAGATTATCAAGTTTCCTCTCTTTTTTGCCCACATGGATGTCCAAGCAAAATCATGATCCGCTTGACGCGATATGGCAATTATTTCTCCAGCAAAGATGATAGACAGCTTGGTGAAACCCTCATTTTCTACAGAGGTGGTCATTGCTTTGGTCAATTTTTCTGTAACGAAGTACCTGAATTGTGGTGCAATAAGATCCATCAATGTGAGGTTCTTGATCATACTTTTCAGTACACCAAACATCAAGCAAGCCAAATCATTTGCGGCCTTCAACTTCCACGGATTGGTGTCCTCCACCGTGAAAACGGATTGCGGTGAAGAATGTTTCCCCAGTGAGAGAACATGAAATGGTCGGCTTCCTGCTGAAGAGGTCTGGGGCAGATTGATGCTGTTTAACAAGTTCAATGATGTAGTAGATGCAGTAGGTATAGGTGCAGACAGTGCCGCCGTGTCGGGGGTGTTTGAGCTCAAAAGCGAAGTGGTCAGGGAGGCAGATTCGACAAAAGGAGTAGCCAAGGCGAGGAGAAGTTTTGACTTCAACATATTTTGCTTTGTCTTCAAGTCATGTTCCCCTGACGAAAGGGACAAGTCGTGAAGTGTCGATGCTATCTCTGTGTTATTGTCAAGTTCTGATGTATCGTTTTCAAGAAGCAGAATGAGATCTTTGAGGTCGTCACTCAACATTGTGTCACTAGGTGAAGAAATCTCTTTGAGTATTTTCGCCTCTTCTTGTTTCCAGGACGAATATTTATTGTTGATGGGGGACCTCTCCTGCCTGATCAGTCCAGCAGAACTTAATCTCGAGATGGGTAAGCTATCTGCTCGCGACATCTTGGGCCTGAAAAGCGCCGATAATGCGGCAGAAGAAGCATCTGAACGTATATTACAACGGTCAGGATGAAGATGACGATCGGAGTGAAGTAGTATGCTTTCACCGCTTGCGTTCCTAGAAGCGTCATGGTAAATCTTACGGGCAGACAGAGAACGGAAACCATTCTCTCCTTTCCTATCGTCCGGAACAGTGAGTTCTGACGCGCCATCTTCCTCGTCACTGTTGTTTGGGGCCTCATGATTCATGGCCCTAAACCATTTTGGCCTCTCCTTCAAAATTTCCAAAGACCTTTTCAAAACATTGAGCCGGAGAGCTAAGGAGTTGGGCGACAAATGCGCATATGAATAGGAGTGGGAGTTTTCGATGGGGAACTGTAAAACACTATTGATGTTTGTGAAGTCTGTTTGATTGGAAGCTGTTCTCGATAGCAGTGGATTTAGCTTCGAAGAAGAGGTTATTATTGAGGGAGGTTTCTTCCCCACACTTGACCTTCGTGGATTGTCAAAATCTTCCTCTAGATGGAATAGCGGCTGCTGTCTCTTGCTTTGGGAGTGCATCATTGGCGGCCAGGGATGAGGAGAAGAAATTCAACTAAATGTTCGACTTCGATCTGTAGCCAAATTTTGGTTATGGGGTAACCTGACAGCTCAAACCTAGTTGATTCGTTCTTAAACCGATTAAAAATATATGTATAATTGTATAACGCTTTATGTAACTGTTAAAGCTGGGTGTATTGCGTCGCCAGCCTTCCCAGCAGTTGGATTCCTACAGATCTTGAGAGGGTCAAGTGCAGGATGATTTACTAATTGGACCAGACAATGTGGTGATTTCGTAAATCTGTTAAGGGGATAAGGTGTGAATTCTGCTTTTTAGATAGTGTATATCGAAGTTCAAGATGATGCCTTCGTTAACTGATGCTGAATGTAGCTTGTTATCTACGGCTGATAGACTTGTCGTGTTGCACGAGGTTATCGCACGGCTCTACGGAGGAGTGTGTAACTGACGCATCACACTAAGACTATTCGCAGGCACATTATTGTCTTTACTGATCCCAATGGAGCCGTTTTCACCGTGAGATAACTCGAGATAACAAGCTGGTGCTGACTGATTTTGATATTCTCAAAAGGTAAATTGCCTTTAGTAAAAAGCTTCGTCATATTCTTCAGCCTTGTCACGGCTGTCTTACTAACACGCCTCACACATCTAGACCATTCGCAGCCACGCCCAAATGCATTCTCAAAGTCGGAAGTCTTGAACTTGCTCGTCCAAATCGCTAAGATCGCTGTTCATAATTAAGGAATTACTATTGAAAGCAGCCAACCCCGGCGTCTCACCTTCTCCGTACAAAATAGCTGGTGTTTGTCTGGAACTTGTAACGGGTGTGGCAGTGTAACTCAGAAGTGGTGTATCAGTAGCCAGCCTCAGATAAGTAGGAGGGCTCAATGCCCTGACATCCTCGTACATGGGAGGTACTTCATCGTCCCAAGCTATCCCAAGTCCTGATCTCTCCGTGACATTCATCTTGAATTGCATTCTTAATACACGAGCAGCTCCAGTGGGAACACCAACCTGGGTTTCCCTTACATTCATTGTCGAATTAATGGAAGTTGACGAGTCGATAGGGGTTAGACTGTCGCCCTGGGCCTTTTGCCTAGCAACATGAATGAGTTCCTCGGCAACGACAACCTCCACAACCAAAAGATGGTTGACGAACACGCCTAAAGCAGGGTCGTCAATATCACACGATATGTTGGCTCCATTACGTAAACCTTCTTGTGTCTCGTCTTGCTTAGGATCAGTAGAAGAAGCTTGCGTGACATGTCTTTGCATTCCCGTCGAGCACTCCATGGCCGAGATCTCTGCAACAAGCTCAATACGTCCTTTACCCAGAAAGTCGGATTTCCAGCCTGACTTTATTTCGCCATGGGAAACAACTCTTAGCTCGTCAAGATAGAGCTCTTCTTGTGGCATCCCTGAATCTGACAGTCTTCTATTTGTGGACAGGGGACGTAAATCATCAACTGTCGTGCGATGATTATTAGTGAATGGATGACTGGGCATAGGTCTTATTCTGTCGGCCTGAGAGGGCGTATTTGCTGACCCGCTCGCATTTGCATTGGAAGGTGATTGTGTTCCAGGGCTCGTTGGTGTCGCTCTAAGACGAGAAAAGTCCAGATCAAAATTTAGAGCCTCGTCAATAGGTCTATTGGGTACACCTTCGTCGATCTCAGGCTGTTCATCGATATCACGATTTCCAGATTCAGTAGCTTCGATGGCTGCCGCTGCGTCTGCAGCTCTAAACATCTGTGAAGGAGGTGTCTCAAGACGCATCGAAGTTTGTACTGTCAGATGATGAAGACCCGAGGTCTTATTTTCTTGTAATCCTGACTTTAGTCTGCTGAGTTGAGCTTGCCTTTGCAGCTCCTTCGTGAGTTGTAATTTATTTTCATGCTTCGAACAGACAGACGCACGTACTTTGGTGTTTTCCTCTAACTTCCACGTGAGTTTTCTCATTCGCCAGCGCCGGTCTTGTTTTGAACTCACGATATTATTTAATCGTAGCTCAATGGGAAACGTTGACTTCGGATATATGACGTTCGGCAACACAGCGCTGGCAGTTACATCAGTAGGAGGAAATACTCGAAGAGAGTTTCGATCTGGGCCTCGTAGAATAGACCTCAGCACACACAATGGTAGCAGAGCAGTGATTTTCTTTGATCCGGCCACAGCCACTGCTATAATGTCGTACTTTATATATGAGTGTGACTGGTTGGTGCCTAATTTTGTGGATGCGGCGAGCAGACCAGGAAGAAGATGTGAAAAGGGATAGGCGTGGATCCCAACAGCGAAAGTAGCAGGCTCAATTAAAACATCCCACCTGGCCAAAGTGTTTCGCTTTGTAGCACATGATTTACATGACGCCACCGATCCCGATGGAATCTGGAAAGGCTTGGTGTAGCGCATAGTCTGAACAAGCAGAAGCGTCACCGAGGTGAGCTCAACTTCAGAGTCTGTACCAACACTTCCCACTGAAGATACCGGAGTGAGAGAGTCTGGAGTTTTCTTGGGACTGTCGGTGCCTCTCTGGTAAGGGAGCACCTCCATGCGTAGCACGCCAGAAACAATGGAGCCGGACGATTCATGAGGCTGACCATACAAGACGACAGGAGGAGATTCTAAAGTTATCGAAAGCTTCACACGAGGGCTCTTGATATTGGACGCCAGCGTCCTCGGGGAAAGTGGAGGCCTCGTCTTCTCAGAGTTGTGATTGAGCACTCTGGAGAGAAGAGTCATATTGTAAACTGTAGTCTGAAATAGAAGACGACTAGTCTTTACTCTTTTTTTTTTTTTTTTTTTGAAGCTCAGGCAAGTATTAGTCCTGGAACGTTTGTTTCACCGTGTTAATGCAAAAGGTGGGGTGGAGATGGGCACTGCACTTGTATATGTACCAGGGATAATGAGCTGAGACCTGTCTGAGAAGCGGCATACCGTCTGTCTCATTCGCAACGTGCCGAACAAATGAATGCACGGAAGTCAAAATAAGTAGGTGCCAGTATTGGAAAATGAATGCAAGGCTTTGAAAATTAAGTGACGTAATATGAGAATACACTTTGACTGAACTTGAAGAAACAGCTTGAAGTTCAATGAGATATGTGGGATGGAAACGAATTTGCAACTTTCGCGAAGATGCTCCTTCGTGAGTTCTCCCCAAAGCTAATTCATGTGGCCCGTATGAGTCGAGATTCAAGTTGCGCTTATCATCACTGGGATATCCGAAGTGATATTTTGTTAATTATCATTGTCATTATTTTTGGAAATGCTAGTGAAAAACATATGTTTTCTTTCACTCTTTGTCATGCATACTCAGTGAATTGTGGCATACTCACTGTGGCTCTTCTCGGGGCATATTTTTGAAAAGACAAGAAATAATGTAATAGATCATCACGGCTTGGTAGAATGAACCAAGAAGAATGTCTTCTTGACTTCTTTCTAGAAGCGATTATTTGAGTTTAATTCTCCAAGGTTTTTGACCTACTTGTTGCAGCCATCTGCCAGAATCCTGCACTCCTGATCACATAGTAAACAGGAAGGGCATTCTTGTTCAACCACCATGACGAAACAACACGTTGTGCTTGATAATGGTTCCTACGAGATAAAAGCTGGATTCAATACACTGGATTCGCCGCTCGTCATTCAAAACGCCTTGGCCAAAGCTCGTGATGGTGTCATATACGTCGGCAACGACTATCTCTCACATACAAACCTTTATTCTGGGATTAACTTCAGGCGACCCCACGATCTGGGCCACTTGACCTCCTGGGAGGTTGAGAAGACTTTATGGGACTATACATTTGATCAGCTATCTCCTCAAAAGGAGCTTGACCTACTGAATATTCACTTGACCCTCACAGAGACACCCTTTCAGCTTCCTCAACTATCTATGAACACAGACCTCATTGTATTTGAGGAATACGGATTTGGCGAATACTATAGGTGCATACCTCAATCTTTGATTCCTTGGAACGGTGGAGACAAACCTCTAGATTTTACAATCGTTGTCGATTGCGGATTCAGCTCGACTTGGGTAGTTCCAGTCTTATATCAGGTTCCGTATTGGAAAGGCATAAAAAAGCTCCCCATTGGCGGTCGTCACCTCAACGGGCTACTAAGGGAAACAACTTCCTTCAGGCATTACGATATTACAGATGAGCCCATTCTTTTAAATACACTCAAGGAAAAGACTATGTTCGTCGCTGATAATTTTGGAGCTGCTTTGAATAAGAAGCTTAAATACAAGTGTGAATTTGTCCTTCCAGACTTCAAAACCACGTTCACAGGTTACGTCAAATCGGAGGATCAAAGTCCCAGTGCTGATGCGCAAACCTTGAAGTTGTTTGATGAAAGATTTACTATTCCTGAGTCCTACTTTCATCCAGAGATAATGCTTGATAATAATAGTCTTTCGAACTCACCAATGATTCAGAATGCAAATTTCAAGAGTCTAACGGACTTGGTGGTGGAATCAATTTACTCCTGTCCAGAAGCTGCTAGACCTTTGCTTCTGGCCAATATAAATATCGTGGGTGGTAGCAGCTACATACCTAACCTCCCTGAGCGTCTAATTGCCGAACTCAAAAAGGAGCTCCCTGTCAATTGGGAAGTAAGGAGCCTTCCGCAAAACCGCAAGCTCAATGAAGTGGCATGGTATGGTGGTGCGTCTTTAGTCAACGACAATCTTTTTGAAGAGATCTCCATCTCGAAGCAAGATTATTTCGAGCATGGTGCAAACTGGTGTCAAAAACAGTTTGGTTTCAAAAACTTCTGATGAAATGATGTATTGATTTCTAATCTATAATGCTATATGAAGTGATCATGAACTATATCACTTGTATTAAAAGGTTATATGTGAGGTACCTACTAAATAGTAGCCACCCGTAGCGGAACCATACCATTTGGGAAAAGTGTCCGTATGCCATAGCAGCATATGACACACTTAGCATGTTCAAGTCAGAGTAAAATCTTATCGATGGAACTTTTTCACGAGATACCTGATTGAAAAAGCTGACGTTCACGTTCAACTTTAAGAGGTTGTTCAAAAAATGCTTCGAGATCAAGTCCACAAACAACTCAACATTGGAAAGAAGAGTGAATGAATACTTCTCCCAGAAATTTAGGGTCCTAAGCACGTAAAGCTTATTTTGTGCGGATCTTCTCCTAAGCGCGTTGGCATAGAAGTCTCGGGCTCCGTGATATAATGATATATGATTTGGATGATTGGATACTCCCTGTTCATCGAAGGTAATGAGTGTTGCCTGTGAATCCTTGATGATTTTATTTAAACTAGCGCTGATATCCACTGTATCCCACTGAACGTTCATCCCATCTGCGTACTTCTCCAAGATCGTTACGCTGGATTCGGGAATTCCCAATATTCTCGCCGATCTTTTAAGCTCTTCTGATCTGATACCACCAAAAGAAGGATCCACCGCATCTCCCTTAGAGAAACAAATCAAATGGACGCGATTGTTGTGCTTCTTCTTTGAAAGTTCTAATAGTGACGGTGCAAAGAACATAACCTCGTCATCCGGATGCCCTATGATATAATACACATTGCTGTTTGTGATTGGCTGTGGACTCGGTGACGTGAGTGAACTGTATGGGTATGCTGTGGTTTGGAAGCGGTTGGATTGAATCTCCTTACTCTCGTACTTGAGGGAAAGCTGGGGAACGGCAGTAGAGAGAATAACCCATACAATGAACGAAAAGCCCACAAGCTTGAAGATGAATTTGGGAATATTAATCATGAATTGTAGTCTAGTGAAGGTTGTCAGGGTTTATTCGGCTAATGTGATTATGAAAAGCGTTGGTCTGGTGGTGCAGACTGATGAATACCTAATTTTTGGGGATTTCTCTAACAGTGCGGCTATGGTTCGCAGCCATAATAAGCAGCACGAATTCAGTGGACCGTAAGTATACAAAGTCTGCTCTCTATACTACAAACACCGTCTATTTATAAGCTTGTCTTCACCTTTTCTTCATGAAGCTATAGCCTGTGCTCCACGCGATATCGACCGTAGTCTTTTCTCTGTCCCAACCGAGATCACGCTCAAAATCCTCAATGATATTATCTTCGAATTTTTGTAAACTATTCTTACCGTGCGCTTCAGCGTAGTTGTGGGCGGCGCCAAAAGTCTGAACGTATTTGGCGAAATCAGACAATGAAATGCCGGACCTTTGCAACTCAAGGTCGTCTTCATGAAAATTCATTCCAAATTCAGCGTTGGTTTTCTTGATCTTGATCTCTGTAAAAAGATCTTCAGGGATCTTGTTGTCCACTTCCACAAGTAAGTCTCTGAGAATGTTACGCCCTGGTTGCTCCCAATACCGGCCAAACCAATTAGGATCGTCGTATGCGTACTTTCTGTAAATCTTGTTAGCCTTTTCACATATCTCTTTTGAGTCTCGATTTTGACTTGAATCATTAAATCCAATAAATACAGGGTCAATGTAGTACCAGTATGCTAAAGTTCCTCCTGGTTTCAAGTACTTCGCAGCAGATCTAAAAAACTTGTCAAAGTCGCCGAACCAGTGAATACATTGGGCAGCTGTAAGCAAATCAAGCAGTTCTTTCTCTATTTGGAGGTTGTCTACAGAGCTGACCTCGAAATCAATCCTCGAAAAATCGGAAACTCCCAATTGCTTGAGTCTAACCTCCTTCAACTCATTGGCAGTCTTAATCATTGCAGGGGACAAATCAATGCCACGAACATGGTTCGAAATTTTTAGCAACGGGAACGTTGCCACTGCAGTGCCGCATCCTAGATCAACTGTCTCTTGGACATGTCTGCTTTCAATGTAATTCGCCAAGATGTCATAAAAGGACGAGGGATAGTGGGGACGAAACGATTCGTAGTTCAGGGAGCGGAAGCCTATTTTAGCAAATGTTGACATGCCAGTGGCCTCTTGAAAGTGACTTCAAAGAAGTATTGCTACATGGGGTCTACCCCATATTATACGGTATGTGGTCCACCATTAATACCCGCACTACATACCCTATACCTCGGATCTCGGTACCAAGACGCCGAACTACCAACCAAACGAGAATGCGCCGCCTTCTTCACCTGCACGGTCACTCATCTGGTCATCCTCCATCGGGAAATCGGCGTCTGCGTTCTCATTAAGGAAAGGCACTAATCCGAGGGATCCGTCGGCGGCAAAATCTGTGGTCGTGAGCTGATTGCTATAGTTCGTAGTAAATGGATTAAAATGTAAAAGCTCTTCAAGGGTTTCCTCATTCGATGAGCCATTGGAGTCACTATTCGAGTTAGCGAGATCCATCGTGCTGTAATCGTTTGAAAATGAGAGGCTTGCCTGATCAACGGGCTCTGCCTTTAAAGCGGATAGAGCCAGCATTTGATTAGAGCTATTGCCATTAGCATTTGCATTTTCTTGCACGTTGGTATACGCGGAATCTCGTATCACAGCTTGCTTGATTATTGGTCTTTCCAGCATGACCTTCTTTCTCAAATTGTTACTACCTTTCAATGACGGCGTAATGCCTAGTATGCACATTATTGATAGTTCGAGGAGTTTGGTGGAGTTGACAGTTAGTCCACCAGGGATATGCTTGTCGACCTCGCGATTGAACTCTGCAAGCGTATCCAAAAGAAGGTTCTTCAGATTCTGATGAAGCGAACCACCCTTAATAAAATCTAGGGAGCCCTTTGCGACAAGCAAAGCAAAGCGAGCCTGCTCTCGTGGTATGTTTAGTGGTAAAGGCATCATGTAGGACGTTTTGGAAAACATATTTTTCATCACTTCAAGAATCTGAATAGATGACTGCTGGATCATGGTCATGCTGGAAATAACGCTGGCCACGTCTCTTTGCTTCAGAGCAAGTCTCTCTTTCATTGATAAGCCAACATTGTGATGATAGCCAAACTTTGATATTATGGGCAAATAGATCAACACTTTGGCATGGTAGTACAAGAATATCATCACCAACTGATGACTACTGTATATGCTCCAGTTAGTGCCTTCCATGCCACCATTGAGTTTATTGTTTGATTGATCTCGTAGTGAGAATCCGTTGACATCAATATCAAACTTCAACTCTGAAGGAAGGTCTCTTCTCCAACATTCGAGTATCCTGTCCTTTTCCAATGCAACTTCTGTGATATCGATATCACCAGATCTTGTGAAGATAGAATCCATGATGTTGCCTAACACCTTACAATATTGCATGAGACAAAGAGCTCCTTTAGCAACCTTACCGAAGATGGTCAATTTGGTGTTGTTAACGATCAAAATATTCTCATGATCTCTATCATCTTCGTTATCGTCGCTTTTACCGCTGAATGGCATCGCGCATTCAATCTCGTAGTCCTTTAGAAGTCTTGGGATACCCAAATTCAATGATGCATACGCATCAAGACAGTAGATGCACCAAAAAATAATACGACGCTCACCTTGCATGAAGTTCTGTAGGTGCACGTTATTCATATCTCTACCATTCAATCCCAAAACTGCAGCGGGACATCTATGCAAACGAAGTTGCTGAGCCATTGAAATAACACGGCCACGAAGTTCGTAACAAGTAGTGACATCCCCAATAGCAAGGCAGTACTGAAGTGCTAGCGCAAGAATCTGTAGTGATTGTAGAGAGCAGAACTTTGTGATGATGCAATTTGGTTTGATGAACTCATGAATTAATTTATCGTAGCGACTAAGCATGGTCACTTTGGAGTGTAACCGGCTTTGGTCCTCACATTTCATGAGTTCAAATTTCTGAGATAGGATACCAAACGACAACACGAGTACCATCAAAGCACCAACTTTCTCAGTCAGTTCATATGAGTACTCATAGGTAGGCTCAATTGATCGGTCATCAAAGATCTCAGTGAGCTTTAGGTAGTTTTTGAGAAAAACGCTTTTGTTAACCAAGGGCGTTATACAACCCCAGTCCTTGAAGTATAGGGTAAGAAGTTGATCAGTTTCTGTTCTGGGGGGTAGACCAATAAGATCTAGAAACTTGACGGCGTCAGTATGTGAAAGGGTGGTGATATTAGTTCTGTCCATAATAAGTGACATCAAGTGATCTTCCTCAGTCGCATTTGACTGATGAAATGACAGGGAATCAAGTGTCTCTTTGAGGGACGCGATGGCATTTGCTGTTATTATGGCTGGCCTTGAGCCATAGCCATATACTTGGCATACCTTAGCTAGGAGCGTGGGAATAAAGAGGGTCTCTTCCGTACTTCTAGGAATCGAGGCTGCTAGAAGTTGGGTCAAAATTTGTTGCTTGTTTTCGTCTTCCAACTTCTGCTGCTCCGAATTTTTCACTTTGTGCATTTGCTCAATGGCAGTTGCTGCTGCGAAAGCACCAGGAGCTGGTCTGGTCTCTCCATTTGAAAAACCTATGAACAGACTTATAGAGGATAGACCAGGTTCGTGCATGAACAGAGGATCCTCTAGACTCAATAAGCTGTGTGTATCGTCATCATCCCCGCTAAGCACTGATGGCGGAACAGACACAGTCCCCGACTCACCATACACTGAGCCTGCTAGGGAGACGGGTCTTTCATGTAGAGCGTTGTTGCCTGAACAACAAGCACAGCCATCGCCATGTGTATGGGTATGTAAAACGGAATGTGGATTCAGAAGACTTGAAGCAGCCCTGGGTTCACTCGTTCTGGGGCTATCCAGATCGGTATCGGATCTACCGTTCGTCGTTTCCCCCACGGATGAATTGATCGCCAACTGTTCATCCCGAATGTCAAGGAGGCCCTGAAGTTTTGTATTCTCGGCTTCAAGTTGACGGATTCTTTCTTCAAGTTTTTCAGTATATCCCTTGGGAAATGCTCTTCTGGATAGCTTATCAGATACAACACACTTGATACCGACAGCAGCGCAGGCAGAACAGGCGGGCCGCTTCCCATCGCACTTAGACTTCTTTGCCCGACATCTGTCACAAGCTTGAGCTATTCTAGGGACAGAAGTTCCAGGTGCTGTGATGGTTTTCAGCGGGTCAAGGTGGGTTTTAGACTTCTTTCCCTTCGATCTTTTCGCATCCGAACCCTTTGGTGGTTCAAGGGCTTCAGGAGACATACAGCTGTGGAGACAACTTCAACTAATCAAAGTCAACAAATACAGAAGGTTCAGAATTCACAATTGTCAAAAGTGAAAAATTACAAGATTCAAAGGATCAAAGTCAAGACGAGAATGCTCTCGTCTACCAGTGTGCACAAGAGCATAACCCGTTGTGAGAAGGTAAATTTCGCTGCACATGCACGAGATATGACTCAAGGTGAGTATGGTCTCCCACTATCGCACAAATAGGAACACCTCGGTTACTAATTCTCACCAGGGATGCGCCAACATGGGTTACAGAGAGTTCTGAATTATGAGGTGTAGATATTATCAAAACGCTCGATAGAAATAAAAATCTCGAGAGTCTCTAGTAAAACTGTTTCATTTCGTGAACCCACCCTCCTGTCTTTTTTGGGAGTCTGTCGGGTCAAGGGGTCTGCCATTTCGCAGCCATTGTGAGGCTGGTCGGTCCAATGGGAATCGTAAACTCCCTGACCTGTGAAGATGAGACGTTTGTGAATTTTGGAAAAATCAATTTGTGATCCCCATATCGCCGAATCACCAGGTTTTGTGTGATTCTCTCGATGCAACCCCACGGTATTCGGACTTCGTTTATGTTGGTCGAGAGAGATTTCACTGCATTTGTGCAGAATGGCTTCTGCGCAGCGTAGTACAATATAAGCACAGCTATCAGCTCGATGTGGCAAAATAGCTACCGATCTATTTGTTTAAACTCTGAGCATGCCCATCAAGCGTGTAGTGGCAAAAGCAGGTGTAGAGAAGCTTGTGAAGCGAAGAAGGTCTCTGAGAATCATAGCTAAGCTCGAGGTGACAAGAGTTGGAGAGGTGAAAATTGAGAGCCACCCTTCAACAGTCAAGGAAGAGACACCAGACGAGGTCATACAAGAGGTGGTGAAGGAAGAAGCTAAGAAAGAATTTAAACAGGAAGTCAGAAACCATGTTCAGGAGACCGTTGAAATCGTTCTGGGAGACACAATCTCGCCTATTAACGGGACGTGTTTCTCCACAGTCACGGATGATGATTTAGCTGAAGGACAGCCCAAAAACTGGCTGGCGATATATAATGAGGTTGTGAAGATGCGAGGCAAAATCCTCACACCTGTGGACTCGATGGGATGTGAGAAAATGCCCGATACACTTTCACCAAAGCTTCTGGAGAGACAGCCTCGCCTCTATAGGTTTCAGCTTCTCATCCTGCTCATGCTTTCCTCACAAACCAAGGACGAAATTAACTACGAGGCGACGCAAAGAATGAAGGAGTACTTTATTTCCAAAGGTTTCCCTGATGGTGTGTGTATCGAGGCCATTCGAGCCTCTACAGAGACAGAAATTGATGGGCTCATTCAGAGGGTCGGTTTCCACCGCCGTAAGGCAATGTACATTAAGAGAGCGTGTGAAATTCTTGCTGAAAAACACAATGGAGATATTCCGAAACTGATAGAGGAAGTGGTGGAACTTCCTGGTGTGGGTCCGAAAATGGGACATCTTTTGCTTCAGTTTGGTTGGGGGGTTAACAGTGGTATAGGCGTGGACGTACACATTCACCGGCTCGCACAAAAATGGGGTTGGGTCAAAAAGACTGATAAGCCCGAAGTTACAAGGCTAGAGCTCGAACTGTGGTTGCCTCGCAGGCTTTGGGCACAGGTGAACCCTCTACTTGTTGGCTTTGGGCAGACGGTTTGCAACTCCCAGGGTTCCAACTGTGACGTGTGTAGCTTGGCCACCAAGGGTTTATGTAAGGGTGTCGATAGAAAGCTCCTCAAGGGTCCAATAAGCGAGAAAAGGCTAGAGAAACTACGTCGTCAGCGTGCGGATTTGCTGCCATTAGTGAGTGTGATGCTGGACTGCTGAACTCTCCTGGGAGAAGAAAATAATCTTGCAGCCATCGGCGTTTCGCGACTCGGCGTTACAATGTTGCTGTAAATTGTGCGATGCGGCTATTGTAAAACCATTGCCTCATGTCACCTTATAATATAAACTGTCCCAGCTATTTGCCACTGTCAATTGGTTGATGCTAGGATCTCGTGGAACAGAGCTTTTAGTAAAGGCAAATGTTTCATGTCTGCGGGTATTCCATTCCATCTCTAGCTGTCGAGTCGAGCTGACGCCTCCAATATACCCCCACACTTCGGTACCCATTCCGAAGGACTTCGATGCATTGGCTTATCGCAATTGGGCTCAATTTGAGAGGACATCTCCTGAAGCATTCTCCGTCATGTCTTATAACTTACTTTCGCAGCATTATGTCTGGAAACAGGTATTTGAGTATCTAGATCCTCGATTCCTAGACTGGCCTCATTACAGATTTCCTTTAATCAACAGGATCATCGAACAGCTACCGTGCGATATCATGTGTTTTCAAGAACTAGAGTGCCTGGTGTATCAACATGAATGGCGGAAAAACTTTCCCGTAAAAAACTATGAACTGGTTTACTTTCGAAAACCCCAGCCGGCGTACTGGGGTACCCGGCCACCTGAGTTCATGGACGGCGTTGCTATTTTTATCAATAAAGATAGATTTGATCTACTTAAATCCCACAAGGTCAACTTCGGTCACTACGTCTCGACACATACCGACCGTTTTCAAATTACTGAGGACATGAAGTCTCGATTGATTCCTCGAAACACGGTTGCCGTTCTCGTGAAGCTTCGCGATAAGCTAACGAAAAAGATTCTATATGTCACGAACACACATTTGTACTGGCTGCCCGCATTTAATGATGTAAAATTGATGCAGACTAAGCTCTTGCTAAATGAATTATCAAGGTTCACTGAAGAATGTGACGAGGAAAATCCGTGCATACTTATGTGCGGTGACTTCAATTCTACGCCTACATCGTCCGTTTACAAACTTCTTTCCAGGGGGATCGTGAGACTTTCTTCAGAGAAGGACCTAGCTGATTACTACTATGGTGAAAAACTAGACGGCGAGAGTATCTCTAATGATGTGCTTCGCAATCAGTTCTCTTTAGTGCCAGCCTATGGGCCTCTTCTCGACGACTCATTCTCTGAAAAGCTTGACTTTACCAGCTATACTAAAAGTCTCACTGCAGTTTTGGACCACATATGGTTCTCGAAATCAAATTTGGCAGCTACCAAGGTTTTGGGTAAAGTTGATGAAAGCTACAGTATGAACGCTGCCGGATTTCCTGATCGGCAATTTCCATCTGATCACATTCCACTCATATCTGAAATAAAGTATCTCTGACCTCCGCGATCCTCAACAATTTCGCAGCCACTCGCAATTCACCCAGTCACCCATTTGCTTGATAACATCAACTGGCACAACACAATTACTCTAAGAACAGTTTAATAAACGTGCAACATGGTCCTCGGTTCACTATAAATAATAAGAAGTAGTTACAGGAGACTACTTCATCTCTATCAACGGTGTTATGGTAGTCGTGTCGCACACAGCTTGTAACGTGACCTGCAACGAAAACTGCACCTCTAGATGTTCACTTCTCCTACAAGCCTTCAATCCTTATCAATTTGAACCGATCGAAGCATTCGTGTGTGAATTCAACCGATTTCGGAAGACTGTTGACTGCGAAACTACTAAGCGAATCACATCCCGTTTTGTGGTGTCGAAATTCACCAATCTCATCCTCGTACAGTTTTTCTTTTTCAACAAAGAGTCGACGCCAACCACTGAGCGGCAAAAAATCAAACATATTCTAGCGGTCTTCTTTGATCCAGGAATTGCTTTTAAGTTGCTTTTTTGGGGGCTCGCTGCGGTTCTTGTGTTAGATATTTAACAGTGAGGATAGTTCGAGTTATTGGCGATGAACCCAAACCAAAAGCTTCAGCCAAATCTGCAACCAGGGATCCCTTCACAGCAGATTTTGCTTCAGCAGTTGCAACAGGGCCAACCTCAGTCTCAGCCTCAATCCAATACCTCTGGGTCATCATATCCTGATGGTTTATACCAGGAAAATCAGTACTATCAAAGAAATGGCAACTCATTCAACCTGGCCCCAGGGCCGGGTTTCTTCCCACCTCAACATTTCCAACAGAATCAAGGGCAGGCGCAGGGAGATCAGTTCCGCCAGAATATCCAACAACCCCCTAATTTGAATCCGCAGAAGTTCATGAATCAGCAGGTCAACATGTTGCAATCACAGCAGCCACAACAGCCCCAACTGCAACCTGCGCAAAGTCAACAGCAATCCCTGCAAGTCCAACAGCCTGGGCAAGCTCTGAGCGTACCGATCTCCGCTGGAGGGTTTCAGCCTTCTGTGCCCAAAGTGAATGCAATCAACGTTGATGATCCCAACACCATATACTGGCAACATCAAGCTCAGTTGTGCCAACTATCTCGAAGCGAGGACATTCCTCACTTTTATGCCAAACAATATGCCCAAAACTCGAGGAAAAACAAGAATCCCTATAACGAAGTTAAGACTGTCTCGTTGATCGAGGCTACCAAGACAATTGTGAACGCGTTGAAGGAACAGGAGAAGCAGCAACTCGCTGCTCAAACCCCCAACACGCCTGCAGCGTTAATGAGAAATAAAAAGATGGATTTGGAAGAAGACGAGGAACAGAGGCTCATGGCAAGGACTCATGGTAAGCAATTGTGGTGCCATTTGGATATGTCTGGTCAGGGTTTATTGAACATCCTGCCAAAGTTGTTTAGATATGACTTCTTGGAAAGTCTTTATTTGAATCACAATAAGCTTACAACGATTCCAAAACAGATCAAAGAGTTACGGGGGTTGAGAGTGTTGGATTTATCTCACAATAGAATCACCGAAGTTCCTCCAGAGTTGGGTCTCTGTTATAACTTGCGTTATCTTTACCTTTTTGACAATAACATCAAAACATTACCTATTGAGTTCAGAAACTTGATAGAGTTGTTATTCTTGGGTATTGAAGGCAATCCAATTGATTTGAAGATCGCAAACTTGGTTGCAGAGAGGGGTCCCAAAGCCCTCATCAATTACTTCAGGGACATGGAACCTACGTACTCAGAACCTAAGCCAAGATCATGGCTTTTGTTGACAGAGGATGGAGAGATCATCGATCCTGTCACGAATCCAGGAGCGTACTCGGAAGATCACGCTGATAAGGGTACTTCGGAGACGTTCACATTGATGTCCTACAATACTTTGTGTCAGCACTATGCCACCACAAAGTTGTATCTGTACACACCTTCTTGGGCGTTGGATTGGGAGCATAGAAAGAATGCATTAAAAGAAGAAATCCTTGGTCTCGCAACCGACGTTATCTGTTTGCAAGAGGTTGAAACAAGAACATTTCAAGAGTTTTGGATGCCAATCTTGCATGAAGTTGGATACAAGGGTTTCTTTTTCAGTAAGACAAGATCTAAGACCATGGGTGAAGTTGAATCGAAGAAAGTCGATGGTTGCGCTACATTTTTCCGTGCTAACAAGTTCCAATTCATACAGAAGCAGAACTTCGAATACAACACTGTGTGCATGGGCTCTGACAAGTATAAAAAGACCAAAGATTTGTTCAACAGATTTATGAACAAGGACCATATTGCTTTGATTGTGCAACTACAGCATATAGAGACAGGCGAAAAGATCAATTTGGTAAACACTCACTTGCATTGGGACCCAGCCTTCAATGATGTCAAAGCGTTGCAAGTTGGTATTCTTTTAGAAGAGTTGCTGGGCGTGATCAAGAAGTTCAATGGAACTTCAAGTCAAGAAGAGGTGAAAAACTCTTCAGTAATAATTTGTGGTGATTTCAATTCTACCAGATCGAGTGCTGTGTATCAATTGTTTTCTACTGGTTCTGTTTCAAAACACGAAGACTTGGAAGGCAAAGACTATGGTAAGTTTACGGACGAAGGTTTCCATCACTCGTTTAAGTTGAAGTCTGCTTACGACCATATCGCAGGGGATTTCCCTTTCACCAATTACACCCCAACATTCACCGACGTCATAGACTACATCTGGTACACCACTTCAACTTTACAAGTACAGGGATTACTCGGAAAAGCCGACGAAGAGTACATGAGTCATCACATTGGTATTCCAAACGCGCATTTCGCTTCTGACCATATCCCACTTGTGACTAAGTTCAAGTTGCGTAAGAAGGGTGCATCGGCCAAGAAACCTGATTTCAAGCCGGATTTCAAAGGCGGCTCCTCGAGAAAGACGTGATGGAGGTGAGAAATGCTTCCAAAGTTGAGAGTGCCAGATGAAGAGGTTGGATGGCCAAGCCATCCTCAGTGTATTTTAGTAATAAACTGAAGTTTTATAATGCAACCTTTGTAGAGCGTTTCGCGACCTAGTCCGAGAACAATAGAGTGGAGGCGGTGGGGCACCTCGCATGAGTATCCTGCGAAAGTCTTCCCGGAATCTCGTCCACGTTCACTATGAAAATTTTCAGACATGTCACCTGAGAATAGTTCCTGAAAGTCAATCGCTATAAAATGTCACTTTTAATCCCAAATCTTAACGATAGAACCGATGCGCACGACCATTTAGAAGTTAGAGAAGAGTTTCGCCAGGCGGTTGCAGGAGCCCGCCAGGATGAAAATGCCAGAGAAATGTTTAGATGGGACTTTGAAACGGTTCCGGGGTTCTTCAAGCAGTCAGATGAAGAAACTGATGATGTTACTTTTAACTACGCCTTCCACAATATAGGCAGACTCAAGAGCTGGAAAGATATGATCGACGAGTTGGTGAAGCTTAATAAGAATGCCAAACCCAATGAGGTGTACAAGTTGGTCACTTGCGCTAGACACGGTCAGGGTTTTCATAATGTCGTTGTAGAGAAGTACGGAGAGGATGCATGGGATGAAAAATGGAGCCGTCTCAATACGGACGGAGAATTGGAGTATGGACCTGATGCAATGCTCACCGAAAGAGGTATAAACCAAGCGAAGCAAAACAATGAGGTGTGGACAGCGGAAGTAAGGGAGCATGGTGCTCCGTTACCTGACAAGTTCTACGTATCACCTTTGCAAAGATCAATGTGGACCTTGCTATACACTTGGGAGGGACTAAGACATGAAGACCAGCGTCCCATTATCGTGGAGAACTTGAGAGAGCGTTACGGAGATCATACGTGCAACAAAAGAAGTCCGAAAAGGGTCATCCTGGAAAGATTTGCAAAGTACAACTTCGAGTTTGAAGAAGGGTTTACTGAGGAAGATGAGCTTCACACCCACGAGCAGGAGACGCACTTTCACCAGTGTCTCAGAACAAATGAGTTTTGCCAAGAGCTCTTCGAAAAAGATTGGGATAGCGAAGTTGGCGCCGTAGATCGCCATAAGGCTTTGAAGAGCATGTTCATTTCCACCACATCCCATGCTGGTACCATCAGTGAGCTTTTAACCGTTTTCCAGCATAGACCCTTCGCCATCTCTACCGGTGGTATGATACCCGTAGTGGTGAAGGCTACTAGGGTGATAGATTAAAGTAGATAATGCATCAAAGATGCTACTTGCGACAAGTACAAGTCATCTTAACAACTCTAAGAGAATTCCAAAGTATATAACCTTACCAAATAAGTAGTTCCCAAATTGTGACGAATTAAAGTAGAGACACTCGAGTGTGCCCATTTTAAACCCTCTCGACACTAGATGAAGTGTCAGAAGCGGCAGTGTGACGAACACGAGGTTCATTGTCGGTCTTCTTCTCCAGGATACTGTCACCAGATTCTTCAAAGTCGTGGACAATAGTACCATTACCCAAGCTGGAGATGTCATAGCCATTCTCCTTCAAGTAAGAGACAAATCTTCTGTCCTCCTCGTTGATAGCTTCTTGGCCCACAGATGGACAGAAAAACAAAGTCAAACAGGCTGAGAAGAGACATAAGGAAGACGAAACGTAGAAGGCAGTCTTGATACCCGCGTCAGAGTCTGAGCCACCGTTGTTCTTCAAGATAACAGGGAAAACATAGGTACCTACGAAGGCACCCACTTTACCAATAGCAGCAGCGATACCATAGTACTGGCCCCTAACTGGTGTGGAGGAGGTCTTGGACGCCAAGCAGCCAACGTTGTTGCCAGCACCGAATTCACCAAGAGCAGAGAAGATACCGTAGACAACAACGAAACCACCAATTTGATGCTTCAAAGTCCCGAATCCAGCAGTCATACCGAATCCAATGATACCTTGACAGAAGAGACCAATGGCCATCGTAAGTCTTGGCCCAAAGTAATCAGTCGAGAAGCCACCAAGGATGGTTCCTGGGAGATAGAATAGGTTGAAAACGACGTTCCAACCAAAGGTCTTGTACAAATCGCTGTCTGGGATAATGATGTTCAAGATGTAGGATGAATAAAGACCGAAGGAGTATGCAGAGAAATCGTAAATGAACCAAACAATAGAGACAATGGTCAATCTAAACCAGTAGAATTTGATAACGAGCCACCACGGAAACTTCTTGGCGGTCTTCATGTTAGTCTTCTCGTAAGATTCAGAGTTCTTCATCTTCCTTCTCATAAAAAATAAAGCAAGAGGTGGGAATACGCCGAGACCCAAGGTCAACCTCCAAACAGCTCTTAAATGTCTAGGGGAAAAGATCCACAACAAAACCATTGGGACAAATGCAGAGACCACATAGCCGACATCAATGCACGAGTTGGTGAACCAACAGAAGTACCTGTTTCTGTGACCAGCGGGCAACTGGTTGGCGAACTCTGAAGCGATCACCGAGGAGGTTGGGTACTCCGCACCAATGGCGATACCCAAGAAGAAACGGAATGTGGTGATCGCAGCAAACAAACCCTCTGGGGTCTTACCCCAAGTAGCCACTGCGCAGCAAATGGTGAAGAAGATAAGCATGATATTAGCTGCCAACATGCCTCCCTTTCTGGCAAAGTGGTCAGAAATGTAACCAAAGGACAATTGACCAAGAACTGTACCGGCGAATGCAATAGCAGAAACGTTGGAGATAGCGTTGGAATTAGTGTACGCTTCACCATAGATAATAGACAAACATGTGGTGACCGTTGAGATGGAGTTGTTCACGTAACCGTCGGAAAAGAGACCAGCGCCAGATATGAAGGCGGGCCACAAGTTCTTCATCTGAACTTTTCTCTGGGCTTCACGCAATTCAGGGTCCTCCTCCTGTGCGTCAGTCGAGTTTCTTTCACGCTGAGCTTTTGTCAAGGCTAGTTCATCGGGCACTCTTTCGGCCCAGCCCCACACAGCGTCCTTTAAGGAATGCGGTAAATCTCTGGAGGACATCGAGGCAGATTTTTTTGAGACAGGGAGATGCTGAAGTTTGATAATCGCTTGACAGGTGTCAAGAGGGTGATTGTAAAAAGCAGAAGACGTCAGTAGTGCTTGGCAGGCGTTCCTAAGAGGTCACAACTACGCAAGCTAGATTGGAATATAAATGCTTAAGATGTCAGCTGCAAAGACAGTTTTTTGCAAGAGGTATGACGAACAATTTTCAATCTTATAATCGGTTCCAGCGGGAGAAAAACTCATGTCTTTATATGCGTAGGTGGCAGCCATCCGGCAGATGGGCGAATCGTGTGTCTCTGTTAAGAAAGCAAATGCTGCAAGCACCTAACCAAAGCGCCGTACGAGCAGCAGAGGCCCGCTGAGTGAAGGCTATCTCAGCTGCACGGTTGCCGCACATGCAGATGGAGTAAGGCCTGACACAAATTAGCTAATAGATGAAAGTCGCGACACCCATAGAATGGGTGCTCAGAAAAACCAAGAGCGAAGCTAGTCGACACTAAGCGTAAGCGAGCTTGACACTTTTCTTGGCGACGGAAAAAGTATGTTCGGTTTATTTTAGTCGCACTGGACTAGTAAACTATTCTATCAAACTATGAGTCCCCGTTTGTGGGGAGCTGGGGGCAACGTGGGCTGCTACGTTTGTGGAGCGTTCTACCGCAGGCGTGACAGAAGCACCATGGGCAACTCGCTAGTGATGAGTCGCACAGCGCCAGTTCGCCGGATAAATACACCACATGGAGCAAAAGTGATATGGAACGTGGGGTCGGTTCATTTAGAAGAAGCACCACAAGCAGCGGTGCAGCATTGTTGAGTAGTCTCTTGGTCGGCTCGCTAGGCTCCTCATGTATGCTGTAGGAGGAGTAAGCCCTTGGCCGTCTTCGACAAAGATCCACAAAACAATAGCTTTGTTCTTATCTCTGGCGAGATGAGATAAGGGAGGAGAAGCTGGCACAAGCTAACGCACCCCAAAACCTTTGCCTCAAAGAACATTGCTTCAAAAGTAATTTGCCTTGAAGGTGATTTTGCCGAACGCTGGGTGCATGCGCCTCATGGGTCCTTTACCAGTGCAAGTTTCCTCACAAGACGCCTATTGGCGAGCGAGCGTAAGTGTGCATCGTAGCCTTCGGTGCGTTCGGATCAGAAGACTCCCAGAAGACCCTTGTGCACTGGTCAGGTGGGAAAGTGAGATCGTTTGTGGCCAGATTATCGGAATATGACTGATTCATGAGTATTCATTTGTTCTTGCCTAAGCTTGTTTCATCTCATTTCTCTTAACCTTTATTGTGAGCACCTTTCTCGGAAAATCGTGCATCGTTGCGGCATCTTTTACGGTGAGTAGTTCCTTCACATTAAGAATTTCTGGATCGAACATTCTGACGTTTTCGAATGTTTTCACAGTTCTTCTCGGCCAAAGCTGTCTTGAGACATAATCAATATACAAAACTAGAACTTGCGATCATTGATCTCCGGTCGATGTTGACTTGGAACTATCTTCAATTAATTCTAAATTTTCCTGATAGGCCCCGTGGGCATTGTTCTCACGTAGAAAGTTACTTGCAAGAGAGTAACGCGCGAGAGTGGGCAATAGGCGGTGGCACTACTAAATTTAACTTCGTCTGCTTCATTCCTATGCCCGAGAATTTCTCACTTAATTTAACGTAAACCTATCCCTTTATAGGAGCTGCCTCACCGTCGTGCCTTTCGAGAAGCACCCTCGAGGTCTTGCAAAGTCCTGTCAAGATTTTGTCCTTCATGCATCTATTGGACCCTCGTGGGGTCAGCTTCTGACATACAAAGACCATTTACAAGATCTCTTTATTCAAGGTTGAAAGTGCACATATTAGCTCCTCCGCATTCCTATTTACGCTATCCTGATGCGCTGTGCAAACTTGAATCATCTCCACTCAACGGCGTACTTCAAGGTCTCTCCAGCTTTGAAGGGAACAACCTCCAAAGTGTCATTACCTATAACCTTGGGGACGGCATTGTCACGCCTCACAAGGTAGACCTTGTCCTTGTTGACGACATCCTCATCTGTAATCCCGTAGAACGCCTTTCCGTTATCAGAGACAAATTTTTTCAAGTTGTCAAGTTTACCAACGGTGTCGAACACCTCGGCAACGTAGGCAATTGCATTGCACTGTGTGTATACACCAGCACAAACACCTGTGTGCTTCGCTTTATTTACAATTGGATGTGGTGCGGAGTCCGACCCAAAGAAGAAGTACTTTTCGCCAGAAGTAGCAGCTTCAATCAACGCCCTCATGTCAGCAGGCAATTTCGCAACAGGTTTGCAAAAGTTGATCGGGTTACCTGCCCACGAGTCTATGGTCAATGAAAGGTGGTGTGCAGTGATTGTTGCAGCGACCTTGGATTGTGGGTTTTCTCGGTGGATTTCACGAATTGTGTCGACGGCGTTTTTGGTGGTACAGTGCTCAAGTATGATCCTCAAATTTGGGAAGTCGTTAGAGAGTTTGATGAGGGCAGGCAAGAACTGCGGCTCGGCATTCAAAACATGGATATCTTCATCTTTGGATGGTGGCTTCTCACCATGCAAGTTGAGAACCAAGTTGTTCTCTTCTAGAGCTTTGAAGATTGGGTAAAAATCAGAAAAGTCGTTGGGATCAACACCAGCGGCTGAGTTGGTGGTAACTCCGGCAGGATAGCACTTGACACCATGAATGGCACCGATCTTGGCAGCTTCGTTGATAAGCTCCGGACTCAAATCTTTACAAAGATAGAAACTCATCAAGAAAGTTGTCTTGGGGGAGAGCTCCTCAAGACTCTTCTTATACTCAACCACACGGTCGATAGTGGTGATTGGGGGGACTAGGTTTGGCATGACATAAGCGATCGATACTCCACCATCTCTGACTGTGGGAGTGATGAGATCCATCATCCTTCCATCACGAAGATGGACGTGCATATCAGCGGTGATTCCAAGCTCGATTTCAGACATCTTATGAGAGAACTGCCGATGTCTACTTCGAAAAGCTGACTATGGAGGGCTGAAAAAATGCAAATACATACAGGCGCACGTGATCAAATATCGATTACCCCAGATTCAGACCATCAAAAGAAAGCTGCATTCGATTCAACATACTCATGATCCAGAAAACATTTCAACGACTTCAAAATCCCCAAGTCTCACCAAGACTGATGATTTTATCACCTCATCATATTCATCGTCGATCGAGTTGATTAGACATCTAAGCAAGTCGTAGGTAGCCTTAACTTCCTCCCTTTCGCCATCATTTCCAAGCCACAAGATTATAATTAAGTACTCAGTGGTTGCTTTTCCAAGGGTGATGCCTACTATAGGAACTGCGGTGTTAGTATAAAAAGCAAAACTCGATGTATGACAACGTACTGGTGATCCCTAGTGGTTTTGAAAGGTCATCCAAGAGGACGCTTTTGCATACCTTATGAAAGCTAACCACTGCTTTCTCCCTGTCAACTTTCATGAAGACCGTTATGTTCAGGTAGTCTTCTTTGGTTGTTGGCGTGATCTCTTTTCTCAAAATATGAAGCTTCCTCCATGAAAGGTCCTCGTTCGAGATTGACTCAGTCAAGCCGTCTAGGGCTTTTGAATCGGATATGTCCTCCGTTGAGTACTCCTTGGTGCCATTCTCTATTCTTTGAGTCCATGCAACCCACTCAAGTATATAAATGTCATACGGAAGCGCCTTTCTTGCAAGGCTCTCTGCTTTGAGTTGGTGGTAGACAAGGGCATCGTCATGAGTATCGATCAACAACTTCGTTGGCGAGCCAAATATGGACTTGGGTTTTGGTCTCTCTGCAAGGTGAGATCTCGGTTGAGTACCTGAAGCCTTCGCTTCAAAGCATTCCTTGAAGCTTTCCTCGTGAGCCTCCTTGTTCGCATGTTGGGGATTGAAGAAAGACTTGATATGGTCTCGAATTCTGAACTTAGTATGTGAAATCGAGGGAAATTCGGTATGGGCGCTCTCATCCGACGACGTCAACTCGTGGTCGGTCTCGAATTCTAAGTCGGGTAAATTTACTGACTGGATGTTCATCTATGGGGCGTATCAAATGGTTGCAAAAACTAAGCTTTTTTGTACAGTAAAGCTGTGAAGGTGCGTGCCTCCGCGCACGCATAGGCTCCTCATCTCGAAGTGTCACTATAGGACACTACCCGGGAAAACCATGAGTTCGATTTTCATTCCGCATCTTCGAACAGGTTGGCATGTTGACCAGGCCATTTTATCAGAGGATGAAAGGCTTGTGATCATCCGGTTTGGTAAAGACTATGACCGCCTGTGCATGATCATGGATGAGATTCTTTACGGGATAGCAGAGAAGGTCAAGAACTTTGCTGCTATCTATGTCTGTGATATTGAGCAAGTTCCTGACTTCAACGAAATGTATGAGCTCTACGATCCTTGTACAGTTATGTTCTTCTATCGCAACAAGCATATGATGTGTGACTTTGGCACCGGCAACAACAACAAGCTCAATTTCCTTATAGACAATAAACAAGATATGATTGATATCATTGAGACGATTTACAGGGGTGCTATCAAGGGTAAGGGCTTAGTTGTTAGTCCGAAGGACTACAGCTCCGCGAGATTACGGTGAACTACTACTGAAAAGCGGTTTCAAAAGGATGTGTTTCGTTCATTATACTAACACGCTACTCCTGGACTTCGTTCTGAGCAAAGAAGAAGTTGACGGCCAACAATTGTGAGTTGCCGCCGTGTTTTTTGAAATAGTCTCTGACTCCAGAGCCAGGCACATTGGTTCCCCAGGTTGGTCTGTCAGGTGGTGTGACCAAATTGGCCTTGGGATCCTGCTTGTACAATAAGAAAACATATCTGTGCTTTCCTGTCTTCTCAGGTGGCGCTGGGCCAACGTAGCTCAAGAGCTCTTTACCCTTACTAATATCCAACACTGTAGACAAGGACTCCTCAGACTCAGCGTTGTTTGTGTTCAATGGCAAGTCTGTGACAATCCAGTGGGCGTATTCCGACCATTTCTTATCACCTCTAGTTGGAGCATCCGGATCGGTCAACACCAAAGTGAATTTGTCCTCCTCGTTAACCTGCAATTCCTTCTCTTGGTTTGGTGAGTTCAATGTGAATTGAATGGTTGGAACATGCTGAGTGTCCGCCACTTTCAATGTGTTGCCCAAAGTGACATGGTGTTCTTTCGAGTACTCAATAGTTAACAAACCCTGAGTGTCGAATTTGTCGACGACATCGGGGATGATGGAATGTTTGTTGTAGGCTTCGTCCAAGGATTGAGAAATTGTCATCAAATTCATTTTTGGCACACGTAATTTGGGAATAATTAAGGATGGGCGGGCTTGTCTTGCTAGGGCACCCCTATATATAGAGAACATAACTCAATTGCTTAAATGAGAGGAGTTGACATAGAACCACATGACGTAAAAAGGGAGCGTGAGGAGCCTATATAATTCTAGAGTGCATTCAGAGCAAGGTGCCGCACAATGGATACATCCCATTCCATTGAGGACATCCCGACAGCATCCGATCTCCTTGCATACAACTATATAGTATTGAAAAGTTGCTGTGGGGATTTTTGGCCAGGTTTTCGTTTTCTGGCTAAAGTGATCAATGTAAAATACGAGATTGAAAGTCTGTAAAAGTTTCAGATCAAACTGCATCTATTATTAATGCTGTGGAGTAGCCCAAGATTTGGACAATATAAGTGAGAACACACCAAGGTTGCGAATCCAATGTGGAAAAATTGCCACCAAAAATCGTCCCTCAACAATTAGTTGATAAACGATATAGTATCGACTTCGCCTGTACTAGATTCGTACAACCTAGAAAGAGTTTGATAACTCAAGCGTTTTTTTGGGGTAACTTACTGAAGCGAAATCTTACACGTACTATTGATCTAACTAAAATACATTGGACTACTTGTACAGGGTCTGCTCACGCAGCCATTCTTTTTCTTGTCTCTTGAGAACTGAATCAGCTAGACGACCAAATAAGCGTCTTCAGTCCGCCTTACATCGGCTGCTAGTAACCGGTTTCGTAAGATTGGTAGTTCTCGAAGTTATATCCCGACCCTTCCTCATTCTCCTCCTGCTTCACTCCTTCGTCTTGAGGATTTCTCATGTCGTCGAGCGGTGGGACCGGATGTTGAAGCTCACGGGCGTCCCCCTTGTCGTTGTCAGATATTGGACGGGGCGGAAGCTGGTTCTGGGGCAGCCTTATCTGAGGCAAGTGAGGAACGCCTTGAAGAGGCAGTCCCAGGTTACCTGGCAGTTGTGTATTCTGTCCAATCGATGCTTCTACTGGAGCAGGAACGGGTGGGTTACCTGGGCCACGAATTTGGGAGACATGCATCAGCGGCTGCGAAAACTGGTGCATTTGTGGCTGCGAAGTAGTAGCTACGTAGCTGCCACCTCGAGACAGGCCCAGGAATGACTTTTTAGGTTTTTCCTCTTCCCTGGGCACCACATCAATAAGGAAGTCAAACATGTCGCTTTTGGTTAATGCAGCGGCAATGTCTGATTTTTGAAGTGTTCTGCGCTTGTTCTCTTCGGCATGTATCCATGCTCGCATTGTTAGTTCGGTGATGAAGACATCGCACCCTTTGGCAAATAGGATAGGGGCCTCAGCACTGATCATCTTCACCTCTTCATCCGTCTTCATCACCTTCTTGATTCTGGCCAAGGGCAACTGGTGGTTCTTGAAGTCATGGTCATCATTCTCGATGGAGTCAATTGTTTCCTGCCAATACTGCATCAACATTTCTCTGTTCTTACCTGTCAACCCCTGGCCAACATTTCCAAAAACTCCTCCAGGCTGCGGTTGAGCTTGTTGTTGGGCAACTGCCGCATCAGCGGCCGCTTGAGCGGCTAAAAGCTCTTCCTCATCAACAACAGGATGTGTAGTCAGTTGAGGAGGGGCTCGTTCTGAGGCAGTCGGTATCGACTGCTCGTTGTAATGATGCTCTCCAACGCCATTGTGACCTTGTTGTTGGTTTAAATGGGTCAACTCTTGGTCGTCCAAGTAAGTGTTGTTATACTCCATTATCGGGAGCTGTAGCTGTTCGGGGTTCTTAGCCGATATTGAGCGGTTTGAGGTCGAAAGCAGTCAGCGAAATCGTTGCAAGGTCTCAAGAGACAATCAGACAAGCTCGAAGTTACTAAATTGTGATCAAAAGAAAGTTATGGGGTCTCGAGCTTCCACCTATGACTTCGTCTCCGATTGCAAGCGTAAAGTGGGATTTTCCTACGTGCGAGAGAACGGACAAGTGCCTGTGCAGGAATAACCTCGGCTTTTGGCACCGATGTATCGGCTCGCAATATGCCAATATCAAATTAACCATAAAGATGCAAACGATAAATTACACACGAGAATCTGATCAGCTAGGACTTAGTGAGTAGTGGCGAAGTAAGATTAAAAAAAAAAATGCGCAAGCCCGGAATCGAACCGGGGGCCCAACGATGGCAACGTTGGATTTTACCACTAAACCACTTGCGCGAGTATGAAAATAATAACGGTCGTGCCAAAACATAAGCAACTAACGTTTGACCATATTTTTTTTGGAAAAATCTGATTTAATCAACTCTTCTACACTCTAGTTTGTCCAAAGTAGTCCCTTACCTATTTAGAGCTCTCAGAGGCGCCAGGATCTGAGTAGCTTGAGATGCAAGTAATTGGCGATTGCACCTTTCATGCCCAACGACAAGAAACGGTATCTCCAAAAGACACCAACGACTGCAGCGTAAAGAAGTCCATAGACAACGATACATACAATTCTTGGAGCTTTTCTAGCCACCGTGGTTTCAACAACGTAGCCTGATACGAAAATAGCGAAATACAAGGCAGGCACATAATGATGCAAGTAGGTGACTCTACCCATTAAAATGAATGGAAGATAGTGTAGAATATAACCAGCGAGAGGAAAGACTCCCTGTCCCACGAATCTTTGCCATTCAGATCCCTCTATACTCAAGTCGATCCTCTGTCTTTGCCAGAGAAATAGAACTCCAGTCAACAAGATTAGGCTAATCGCAATACATAATGTGCTGAACCAAGTCACGAACGGGTTACCCATGAGAAAGTACTTTGCGTCATCAGTCCACCAGCCGCTCATTCTCAAACCTGTTCTCAAAATCGGCCATTCCCACCATCTTGAAGCCAAGTGATCATAGTGATCACTGTCTGGGACCAATGCGTTATTGGACGCCATCATTCCATAGTTCAATAAGATGAACTCTTTCCAGAATTTAGGCTTCGGTGCAACATATGGCGTCTTTGGGGACTCAAACTCATTGTTGACATGGTCCTCAATATTCCACCAAGCACTCTTGTCATTTTTCAAAAAAACATGTTTGCAAGTAACTTCACCCTGTTGAAAACCCCAGGACGGATATGAATAGCCCGTCGTTGCCAAGTAACAACCTAAAACCTTGTGCCTGAGTCTGAAGTTTGTGGAAATAGGATGAACTTCCAGCATACTCTCGTTTTGAAAGAGAGGAGATGGTGAAATGTCTTGACTTTGGACTTCAATTACCCAGTCGTCTTTCTCGTCATACACGTCAATGTTGCCATAGCAGGAAGTCTCATAGTGGCTTTTCAGAACTGGGGCAGGGATTGAATGCGAATGAAGGAAACATCCGCGATCTTTGTGTAACAACCTTATAGTGTCACCGTCTTTGATGAGAGTCTTGTAGTCAAGAATTAGATCTGGATTTTCATCATCGTATTCAAGTGTTGCGAATTTTCCTTTTTTGGCAGATTCGAGATCAAACTCTATTAAAAACTCATTGTTATTGTCTTTGAAGCCATATGTTGTGATTTGTTGTTGGCGAGAGCCTTCTGGATATAAATGAGGGTGAGAATGAAGCAAATTGGGCAGAAGACCCTGCGATCTGAGGGTCACTAAGGAACCGTATGCAACTGAGCGTGGGCCGTTCTTCAAAGTATTTCCCTCCAATTGCGCCTGAAGTAAAGTCGAAATGGAGCCATCATCTGGGCCGGACCTGTTGAGCACGATGAAATGGACTTTAAACGCAGTGATGTAGATGGTTAGTGGAATGACAATCAAGGTGACGATTCTCACTAGCCAATGACTAATGTATTTCAGCCAAGATGCCCTTTGTTCTGGTGAAGTAACTTTATACAAGCCAATCAACAAGTCGTAAATAGTGTAAAAGCCAACAAGTGCAGTAACGAAGAGACCCACCCACTTGACAGAGCAAACACATCCAATGGAAATACCAGTGAAAGAAAGCCAGAAAATGCCTTGTAACGAGAGAAGGCCCTGCCTGCTATTCAATTGATGAGTCTTGCTAAGACCAAAGAACGTCGTGACGGTGAAGAACAAGAGCATTGAATCTAGTAGGATGAACTTCGATAATGTGAGTGACAACATCTCAAATACAACCAGCAATGAAATGAGCCATACTGTGTAATGAGAGAACCCCAAGGTTAAAGCTGTGAAGTAAGCGAAGGGTGTGCAAAGTATACCAAACAAGCAATTGAAATATCTCATTGCTACTATGTTGAATTCTTCTGGGAAATGATTGCCGCTCTTGAACTCAAACGAGCCGTCATATCCTGCGAGCCATCCTGATAGACCCACAAGAAGCTTGCCTAGAGGCGGATGTACATCGAAATAGAATTCGTGCTTCAAGTAGTGAGAGCCAAATTTGCCAAAATGCGCCTCGTCCCAAATGACCTTCTTGACATCGCCAACACCAGATAGTCTGAAGTATGCAGACACTGCGGTAAGCAACAACGGATTGATCACATAAATGAAAATAGACAGCAATGTCCAAAAGGAGGTGTTTTTTGTTTCTGCGATAGAAAGTGTAGACGTTTGCTTGATGATGGATTCGAGATCTTCACTGCTAGCAAGGGTGTTTGACGACTGAATCTGATTCCTTTGTCTGAGTGTACGTAGATCATGATACTCAGCCCCCGAGGCAAAAGCATCCCGGGCATCGGAAGACATTGATCCTTGGAATTACAAGAAGGGTAGTTGGCTACTTTTCAACTTGTGTAGTTGGCGCGAATAAGACACATAAACTCGCTACTATAGGCAATCCGCGGAGGAAGCCACTACGTGAGAGTGAAGCTTGGGTAGAGGATTCGTTCAACTTGCTTGACTCACTTCAAATGCTGTAGAAAAAGAATGAAAACTATGGTTTCCAAATTCCCTCTAAAGTGGTTATCGTAGGACCTCCTACAGTAATCTTGTCCTCGTTATTCACCTCCACTCTGCCCTCACGACCCACTTTTGTACCCTGAATGATGTTGAAAGCTCCTTTGACTTCGCCAATGGCAGCTAGAAAAGCACCTGCTGCCCCGGAACCCGACCCACACACCGGATCTTCAGACACACCAACCGCTGGAGCGAAAGTCCTCATTTCATAGGTATTACCCTCCTTATGGGGCGCGATAACTTGAACCCCTGTGATCTTCCAGGCCTCGGAAAGCTGTTTCAACCCGAACATATCTGGCTCGAGCTGAAGCACAGTCTCGGCCTCATCAAGCTTTAAAGTGAGCCAATGAGGACCGACATCGAAGAGAATGGCCTTTGGAGCGGCGATTTTGACATCACCTGAAAAAAGAAGCTTTGTCACGGCTGTTATGTCACCAGGTGTGCTCAATTGTTTGGCTCGGGGAAGTTCAAAAGAAATTATTCCTTCATTATCGACTGTGAGCTCCACCAAACCTGCACCACATTCCTGATAGACCTTGCCATTCTTGGGCTCAATGCGGCCGCTTTCCAAAAGAGCATGGCACGTACCAATGGTAGGGTGGCCAGCGAAGGGTAATTCGAACTCGTGGGCAAAGATTCTTACTTTGTAGGAAGCGTCCTTGCGAGTGGGCCTCATGATGAAAGTTGCCTCAGACAAGTTTGTCCACATGGACATCTGTGCCATTTGCTCTGTGGTGAGGTCATCTGCGTCAAAGAAAACAGCTACAGGGTTTCCTTTGTACCTTGAGCTGGAAAATACGTCCACTTGTTTGAAGATCGCCATTGACAATGGTATACGATTAAACTCCTGGCTCTCCTACAAATACTGGGTAGGATGACTAATTCGCATTTTGTGGGGATTAGATGGGGACAAGCATGGTCGCAAGCGACGTCGGCTCTTGCTACAACGGGTGAATAATCCTCCTAGCTTGAAGCCCGCGATGCTACCACATTTACATATTTCAATTAGGTTCGCCCAGCTTGTACAATCATTACGCTATCCAGTAAGACGCCAACCACTCTACGCCGAAAGGATATGTAGCAGGAGACATATTGCAAATCGCTGCATGTGCTAGCAAATTCGACTTTTCATCACACTTATATATCGTTCACTCATAACCTGTCAACATAGCCTACAATCCTCCTTTAGCTGAACGTTGACAGCGTCCGATGCTTCGGCAAGCACAAGGCTGTTATTTCCAAGGTCGTTTGTTCAATGCGCGTCCGAAATAATGCTTCGGCAGGAAGCGTTTTTTTCCGCCGATTTCCTAGCACGCTAGTAAATCTGTGCGAGCGACATCTACCCTTGTTCTCCAGCAACGCCGCACTTGCCTGTATTCGAGAATCTGATTGAGCTACATATACGGCTTGTGGATTTTGCAGCCATTTTCCCCAAAAGCATTCAACTTTTCAACGTATTCTTGCACGATATTTGCTGGCCTTGTAGTGAAGAGGGGCAATTTTAAAACGTGAAGATATTATCTTGGAATGCTTGTGGGTTGTGCCTGGGCCAAAACACTAAAGCTGTCTGTTGCAATGCCACTTTAAGAGACTCTACCATGTCCAGACAAGATCAAGCGCTCTTCTCGGCTAAAAAAAAAAAAAAAAAAAAAATCCAGTATTGTTTTCATGGTTATGATCCGAGTTCTCTGAGGATTTGGAATTCAACAACTTCAGTGGTGACGGCGAGGAAGATATCCAAAACGGCTTGAGAAGAGCCCCAAATTTGCTAAAAGTGCACGGTCGGCACTATATTTCTTTCTATTAGCGTCTCTAAGATTCGGCATTCCTAACTGAATCATGGGCTATTTGTCGTCTTTTTTATATATTAAGGCTCTGATCACCTACGTGAAAACCAGATACGACAGCACAAGAACATTGTTCGTCATCAAGGATGCTCATATTGTCAATGGAATTGAGCCTGTCAATGGCAAAATCAAAGGCATGTCTTGGAGGAGCCTCTGCTGCAGAAGCTGAGGGACTGGCTGATCCAAATCTCGCAGAATTTGAAGACAATGCTCGGAGCCATGGCAATTCGCCTTATGAGGAGATTGCTCTTCAATTAAACCCTCACAATCCGGAGCTGGCATTGATGTTCGTTCAAACACTCCTGATAACCTCGAGAGATTCTCTTGTGACACCCCAACACGTGAGGAGGGAGTCCATCACTGTGAACTACAAAGTAGCCCGTGACACAAGGGGATCAAATTCGAAAGTTAGAAATTTTTGGTAAAAATGGCGGCGAACACAAGCGGAGTCATCACTGCTTCATTCGTTGATCTAGAACGAACCCAGACTCCTCGCAGTTGTGATAGTTCTTCTTCAAGTCCGCATAAAGGACACCCATCGAAGCATCAGACACTTTCGCTCCATCAATGATTGGCCTTGCTTTCACGAGTTTGGTGACATTTTTTGGTTTCAACTTCATCCAAATAATGGTTGCAAACCTCGCACTTCAAAAGAAGATCAAGCAGGAATTGAGGGAGGAAGACGAAAAGTGAAACGCTGAAAACAGCATGTTCGAGTCTTCAAGAGACCAAGTAGAATGAAAAATTACACCAGTGATTTGAATTACGTCTCCCAGTACATAGACAAGTTGTACTCGATTAAATAATGCTTCAGAAACTAATTAGGCCATTGGCCCTACCCGCGCACAATTGTATGAGAGCGAGAATAGCAAGCAGTCCCTTGATGCCGTCCGACACCTAAAGCCCGATTCAAATACAGTCTGTTTACCTGAGGAAAATAGTGGATCGACTTTTTGTTTCACAATCTTTAAGCTGTATACCACCCAATAAAATATGTCCCATTCTCAAAAAGAGGATATTCGTGGACAGCTCTCGGATATTCAGAAAAAACTTTTTGGTAGCGCAAGAGATAAGTCCACGACACCACTACCACTGCCTGATCCTACTCACGGTGCTAGACAGCCACCTGGAGGAAATGATTCAGGGCCCAAGTTGAAACTGAGGACTTCGTCTTCACATTTGGGTAAATTGAGCAACTCAAATAAAATGAACAAGCTTTTCCCACAACCGGCGCCAGCTCTTGGGCCAGAGAACAAGGGCCATGACATGGATTTTGTCGTGGGGTTAAGTGAAAACTTGCTCACTGAGTGTCGTAAACTCACGGCAGAGAACAACAAGTATAAAAGCAAGCTCAAATCAGCAGCAGAAGAGCTAGAGAAGTACAAGAGTCAAATAGTAGCCTTGACGAATTCGAGATCGTTTGCCGAGAACACGGAGGAGCAATTGAAGAGCAAGAACTGGGAGCTCGAGACCAAGAACACCACACTTATTGAGGATCTCGATCAGCTACGTGCTGCCAACGATAAACTTGTCAAGACAAATAACGAAATGACATTACGCATAGCATCTATCCAGAAGGAGCACGACGACCTCCGTATCTCGCACAATACCTTAGACACTGATTTTCACAAGACCAAAGACACCTACGAAAAGGAAGTTGCCGAGCTCAACGCACGCATAGACTCCTTGAATGACGAGAACGACTCCTTGCATATACAATTGACAGCAGCTAAAACTGCTGAAGAAAATATTCACGACACTGCTGCCACTAAAAAGCCACAACCTAGCTTCGCTCGAATGCAAGCTGTGGAGGAGGATGATCCAACTGACTTGGGTAGCATATTGGAAGCTAGCGAAAGGATCCTCAGGGACGCCAACGCCGATTCTGTAAGTTCAGACTTACGCGTGGAGACACTAAAAGCCAACCTTGACCACTCATACAAGATGGTGGCCAAATTGAGAGGCGCGTTGCTCAAGGCGAGATTTGAAAATCATAGCTCCGCTAAAGGTACACCTCCTAGCAGCAAGAAGGCGAAGAGGAAGGAGTTTCTACCACCTCTGACCAGAACCTCAACATCCTTCTCGCCGGCGAAGCGAAACTCAAAATTCGTTGTTTTGGATGACGAAAATGAGAACTGGCCGCTGGACGAAAAGTGGGAAGACTTCATCGACAATCATTCTTCTGCCACTCCATCCAAACCTGTACGCCATAGAATTTATGACTGCGGAAGCCCCGATGTGGAAAAGATGGAGGAGCTACCCTCTCTTAATGCTTCCGATTGTTCAGACTCAGAAAATGAAGATGTTGGTCATGCAAAGCGTGAGCTCAATGCGGAATTGTCTAAGCTCACCCCGGATGCTACCGAAAAGCAAATTCAGGACTACGCCAAGCAACATCATTTGGTTCTTCTACTGCAAGAAGACTACGCGAAGTTGCAGTATAATGACATCGATGATGTTTCAGATGATAGACTCAAGAAAGCGACAGAGATCAGAGGTTTTGTGTGTTTGAGTCAACTGGAATACAATGACCTCCTTGAGGAAAGTGAGATGAGATCTAAGCTCGAAAAGAAAGGGTTTGTTACTCTACCTTCTCAAGAATATGCTACTATTTCGAAAGCGGCAGAGTCTTTCGCGAAGCCTGACTTCGAATACCTCGCTAATGAACTTAACCGAATAGGTTTCCAGGCTGTGGAAACAGAATACCTCGAAATTCTCAAGAATAATGAAAGGCTCCTCTCAAACCCTTCTGAATCGTATTTGCGCTCTAAGTGCAAGGAATATCAATTACTACCACTTACGAATGACGAGTACAAGCATCTAAAGAAAATCGAGGCTGCTTTCGAAAAACCCGACAAAGGGTATTTGACGAAAAAAGGAAATGAGCTCGGTTTGATTCTCACAACATCAGGATTCTACGATGATTTACTCAAACGTGCAAATGAACCCTCGATCGAGCAACTAACTGAACATGGGAAGAAACGTGGTCTTTATGTTTTAGATGATGAGAAATTCTTTAAATTAGAGAATCCACTGTTGAAAAACTGGCTATCTAAAGCTGAAACATTTAATCATGTTGCTTTAAAGAAGGAGGATTACGAGAGGCTTCACAAAGTAGCTTACGAGCCCACGATTGAGCAATTGAAATCCGCTGCGATTAAAAGGCTGCACAGGATGCTTCCATTGTCGGAATTTGATGAATTAAGAGAGTTTAGGGATACACCGACTTTGGCACACCTTTCGAAAAAAGCCGAAATTCACGACCATACTCTAATCTCCAAAAAAGACTTGGAAATCATGAAAGACTCCATTGATTCACCCTCCATAGAGAACATACGAGAGAAAGCTGTTGGCCACAAAGTTATCGAACAAGACGAATATGACAGTCTCCTTCGAAAAGCACAATATCCATCTCTAGCCCAAATTCAAAGCCATGCCGAAAAGTTTGGTCTTGTGACTCTAGAACAGGAAGAATACTCGAATCTTTACAAAAACTTCCATGAACCCTCACTCGACTTCTTGAAACAGAAAGCCCGAGACAAAGCACATATGTTGGTGAAAGCTGAAGAGTTTGAGAGATTGACAGCCATAGAAAGCCAACCTGAATATTGGTTCCTCGCTCAAAAAGCTAAAGTTTTGGGATATCTGATTATTGAAGCATCCGAATTGAGTCATTTACGTAATGTGGCGAAGCATCCAGCATTGGAAACCATGTTTGCGGAGGCTACTTCAAGAGGCTATACTTTGATTGAGAAGGAGCGTTTAGCTTCTTTGATAAGAAGTGCAGAACGTCCAACGGTTGACGAAATTCGTTCCATGGCCGCTTCACGAAATCTCAACGTTCTCTCGAACGATGAGCTCAACAGTCTCGAGGAAACTGCGAAGAATCCTTCTACTGAAAGAATCAGTAGTGTTGCTAAATTACGAAATCTTGTGCTAATCTCTAAGGATGATCACGAAACTCTAAAACACAATTCTAAGCATCCAACCTTGAGTATCATTGAAGCAGAGGCCCATGCCTTTGGAAGGGTGGTGATACCGAGGGATATTTATGACCGATTGAACACTGACGCACACCATCCTGGCATCGACCTCTTGAAGAAGCATGCTCTTCTTCTTGATCAGGTTGTTTTACCGAAAGTCGAGTATAGCAATTTGCAGAAGAGAATATCAAATCCTTCGATCGAAGAATTACAATTACTGGCCTCAAAGTTGAACTTCATCATGACTCCGGCGTCAGATTTCCAGGCTTTGCAGAACACTTATGAAAACCCTTCTTTGGATCATCTTCAGAAACACACAAGACGTTTGAACCATGTTATACTCACAGCAACTGATCATGAGTCTTTGGTTGAGAAATCTAATCTGCCTTCCTTAGAAACTATTGAAAAGAGGGCAAAGGAGTTGGGGCACGTTCTTCTCGATTCAACCACATTTGAGTCTTTGAAGAACGACTCAGAGAGGCCCTCTCTTGAGAAATTGCGCAACCATGCTGCGGTACACTCGTGTGAGCTAGTCGCCCAATCTGATGTTTCAGCGATGAGAACGAAGCTAGAGACTCCTGATTTAGACTTCCTCAATAGCCATTGTGAGCGATTGAACTACAAAATGCTTTCAGTACAAGAATATATTGCTTTGGAGGAAGCAGCTAAACGCCCATCCATGGATATCATAAGAAAGAGAGCTGATATGCTTGACCATATAGTATTGTCGAAGAAAGAGGAATCGACCTTGAGAAAGACTGCTCTTGAACCAGATAAGGAAACCTTGCTTTCTCATGCAGAGAAAGCAGGTTTGACTTTTGTGGACAGTATCGAGTATTCTCGGATGAAGCAATCTTATGAAGACCCTACGATCGATAGAATTGAACAATATGCTCACCAGCGTGATCATTGCTTGATTAAGAAGCATACGTTAAGCGATCTCAAACACCAATTAGAATTCCCTGAACTTGAATACTTGAAGCTGAAGGCCGCAGCACTAGACCACAAACTCATTTCATTGCGAGAATTTGACGAGCCTTCCCTTGAATACATCGAAAACAAACTCTCGAAACACAAGAAGGTGGCAGTTCATGAGACGGAAATTGATACTTTAAAAATGCTTGCATATGAACCATCACTCGAGCATATAAAATCGCTTCCTATTACAAAAAACCAAGTCATCTTACTGACAGAGAAGCACACCGAGCTTGTCAAGAAAGTCGATAACCTCCCAAAGGATGTTTTAATTGAGAAGATCGAGGCTCATGGGTTGGTGGCAATCCCTTCTTCTGAGCTCGAGTCAATAAAGCAGAAGTGCAATAATCCAGATGCTGAATGGTTGCAGATGGTCGCAGAGAAGAACGACCTTAAATTCATGAGCAAGCAAGATTTTTTTACGCTCCTGACTCTAGCTCACAATCCAGGCATTGAACACTTGAGAAAATTGGCCACCAATGCGCATCTAACATTGATCGAAAACGACAAGTTCGAGAATTTGAAGCAAAGAGCCGAGAATCCTTCTGTAAACGATGTGAAATCAATGGCTTCGAAGCTTGATGGTGAGTTTATCAGGAACGCCGACTTAAGAAGCCTCAAGGACTTAGCGAATTGTCCCGATTTAAACCATATAAGTTACCACGCCAACCGTCTCGGCCAGGTTATTTTGACGTCCTCTCATTATGACAATTTGTTGTCTCCATCTATGGAACAATTGACCGAGTTAGCACAGAAGCAAAGGGCAATTGTGATTTCCAGCGATACTTACGAAGATTTGAATCAAATGGCACATCACCCGAGCGTCGATCATATCTCAAAGATCGCTCTGAGACATGAGCTTAGGGTGGTTCACAAACATGTTTACGAAGCCTTAGAACAACAGGCTCAAAATCCTGATATCAATCATGTGAAGGCATGTGCAGCTTCTCTTGATCACTCTGTGATCGGGAAGTCAGATTACATGCGTTTGCTTGAATTAGCGAGCAGACCTGATAAGGAACATGTCAAGAAGCAAGCTGCTCGATTGGAGATGGAACTAATCTCTCGCGGAGAGCTTGCCCTTTTGAAACAAAGACTCAATAACCCTGACATTGACTTTCTTAAATCGAATCTTTCGAAGCATGGCTATGTCGCAGTACCAAGTCAAGACTTCGAGAAGCATCTTGAAGACAAGGAGAAACTTGAATCAATGAAACTCATCACCTTCGATGAATACAATAAATTAAAGAGCACATATGAAAATCCATCTGCTTCCTTTTTAGAGGACAAGGCCAACCAGCAAGGAAATTCTATAGTCGGCATCGATGAGCTTAAACGGTTGAAGAGCATATACGAAGAACCCTCTATCCAGTTTTTGACGGAGCACTCGGAAACTAAAGGCTTCAAAGTCATCGAGGATAAGGAGTACTACCAGCTTAGAGAGACGTTCTTGTCTCCATCTACTGAATTTATTTCCATGAAGGCAAGGAATCTTGGCTACCGTTTGATGTCGGAGGAGAATTATAATGAGATTACTATGACGATCAACGATCCTTCAGTTCTATTTTTAGAGAAAAAGTGTGCTTCCAAAGAGTTATCAATCATTCCTAGCAATGAACTTAAAGAATTGAGGAACAAAGTGGAGAACCCAGGGCTTGAGTTCCTCAGTGAGAAAGCCACAGAACAATCTTACAAGTTATTACCCTTTGAAGAACACGCGAAGTTGTTAGATGCAATGAATTGTCCTTCACTTGAATACCTTAAGGAAAAGGCGAAAGTTCATCAACTGGTGGTGGTTCAAAAGGATGAATACAGAAAGCTAGAAATGGACGCAGTGAACCCAACCCGAGACTCCGTTGAGCAGAAAGCGCGTTCTTTGGGATGCGTGATCTTAGAGGAACTGGAAGCTATGCGGATGAAAGACCAGCTCTCGGATCCGCCCTTAGAAAAACTCGCCTCGGATGCCGCCAAAAAAGGTCACAAGGTAATCCCAGAGCACGAATATCAAAGTTTATCTTCTCACTGCGAAAAGAGTGTTCAGACGTTGGCTAAAGAAAACGGCTACCATCTTTTAGAGGCAGAAGAATATCGCAACTTGCTTGAAATTGCAAATAACCCTGATATTGAGAAAATTCAGTATCAAGCCTCGCTTCACGGATACGCAGTCGTCAAAGATGAGGATCATAGGAAATTGCTTTCTGAACTTGATACTCCATCTCTCGAATATTTGAGATTTAAGACCAGAGCTCTCAAATATCGCTTGGTAAGTGAAGACGATTTCGAGAAGTTGAGCGAGCCACTCAGTACAAAACTTGCAAAAGCAGGGTTAACAGCAGTCCTGAAGAGTGAACATCATAAGTTGACAAATCCGTCATTAGATGACCTCAAGCAATTGTCCTGTTTGGAAAACTTCAAGGTCATCGCTGACAAAGAGTATCATGAACTCACAAAGCCTCTTGAGCAGCAAATTCAAGAAGCAGGGCTTGTAGCTCTTTCAAATGAAGAGCATCGCAAATTACGACTGGAAGCGGAATCGCCAACACTAGAAGTGTCTCGCCGCGTTGCATCCAAACATGGATGCGTAGTGATCTTTGAAGATGAGTTCCACAATTTATCGAAGAGCATTGAAGAGAGGGCGGCGGAAGCTGGGAAGGCTGTATTAGAGAAAGATGAACTTGAAGATTTGAGGAAGGTCATCAAGGAGCCAACGCTTGATTTTATCACCAAATCAGCAAACTCTTTGGGCATGACTTTAGTTGCCAAGAGTGAATTGGAGGCAATGCACCTAGCAGCAAATAAACTGCTCACTGACAGAGCGAACGAAGAGAATCTTATTCTCTTGAGTCCAAAGGATCGTGATGACCTCATGGAATTCGAGAGTAAGTACAGATACGCCACTGAAGCGCTCTCTGAATTCAAGGCCAAATTCGAAAACCCTTCGGAGGATTATCTTACGAAAGCATCCAAGGCCAAGGGACTAATTCTTGTGAATAGCGCAGAGTTTGAAAATTTGAATCGGTCGAAAAATATGTCAATTCATGACAAAGCGGCGGCATTATCCATGACTGCTATCCCAACAACAGAGTTCGAAGATCTCAAGAACCGCGCCAATGAGTCAATCGAGGAAAAAGCGGCCCAGAAAGGGTTCAATATAATTAAAGTAGAGGACTTAAAAACCCTCAAATATGAATGTGAACATCCCTCTCTTGAGAAGGCTAAATCGGTTCTTCAAACCAATGGCTTGACGTCCATAGGTGAACTAGATCTTGAGAAGCTCAAGAAGGAGGCAACGCGTTCAATAGATGACAAAGCAATTGAAGCTGGCTTTGTTTTGATTCACAAAATTGATCACGAGAGAACCTTGCAGCAATTGAATAGTCCGACTGTGGATTTCATCGTATCAAAGGCCAATGCAATGGGTTTCGAATGCATCGAGTCAAGCGAACTTGATCAATTACGTGCGGAAGCATCTCGCTCTCTTTCAGAGGTTGCGCGGTCTCAAGGTATGGTCGTCATAGATTCCACAGAGTTAAAGGCTTTGAGAGATCAACTTCATAGACCTGACGTCGAAAGCTTGAGAAAGGCGGCCAACGATCATGGTCTTATTGTTCTCGAGATGGGTGAACATGAAAATTTGAAGACCAAAGCAAATCGAACTATTGAAGAGCAGCTTGAAGGTACGCAGAAAATGGTTATTGACACTGCAAAGTATGACTCCCTTCTCCTTCAAGCAACCAAGCCTTCTATGGAAGCTTTAAGGAAAAATGCTACAAAGAAGGGGATGGAGATTGTGCCCAAAGATGAGCTTGACGAGATGAGAAGTTCATGTACAGAGCCGTTGGAGACCAAAGCAGAGAAACAGAATCTCGTTTTGGTTCACAAAGATCAATTCAACGATATGAATAATCAAGTGACCCATCCAAGTAAACATTATTTGATCGAGAAATGCGCCGCTATGGGGTTGGCGGTCGCCGAGGCTTCTACGTTGAAGGAACTGAGCACAGACGAGGGAAATGTCATAATAAGTAAAGATGAGCTCGAATGGCTCAAATCTTCTGCCGGAAGAGTACTCACAATTGATGAGGCAAAAGACGTTCTTTCGCGCCACGACATGATAGTTCATGATAAGGATCAACACGAGAAGATTATAAACGAGAGTAGCGAAAGCAAAATTCCTCGAGTGTGCGAGCTCATTCAAATTCTTGAAGATAAAGGTTACTCAGTAAAGAAAGACATTGATGAGTTCGAAGATGCAAGTGAGTCCTTTGTTTTAGATGAAGAAGAGTTGGGACAAACCGCCAGAAGACTTGGCTTCATGTTGATTAAGCAAACTGAATACGACGATCTAGTAAAGTACGCAGATTCGTTGAACAATGAAGAGTCATTGATGAAGGCTGGACAGGAGCTCGGCTATTCTGTGATCTCTTCGAACGAGCTTCTCAAACTTAAGCAGTTATTGACCGAAAAAGACTCTCGAATTCATGAATTGTCTTGTGAGGTGGAATCAAAAGTCTCGAGAGATCAGCTTCGAGGAGAGGCGGCCAACCTTGGATTGGTCGTTCTCAGCGATCAAGAACATAAGTCTTTGCAAGAAAGCATTGCTCATCTTGAAGCCAGTCAGCCTAACGTTCTCACAAGAGAAGAATTGACGGAACGCGCTAGTGACATGGGACTCTCAGTCATACCTACTACCGAATTGCATAGCATGAAGCGTACTCTGATGAATCTAGAGGACTCTCGTCAAATCAGACAGGCGGCTAAAAAGCAAGGTTTGCTTTGTGTTCCTATATCAGCATATATCTCAAGTACGCCTGGCGATGATCCGTCAGATTCGCAGGTCACAGTTCTTCCCACTTCTCAATATGAGATTCTCCGCGATAGCGCTCTCGAGTCCATAGCTGAAGAAGCGTTCAAGGATATTGCTGAAAAACGTGGATATAAGCACACTTCAGAGATACCTTTGATACCTAAAGAGCCTTTTAACGCAAGCTTAGACTCGCCTTTGATTGAAAGCAGAGAGGTTGCTGCGGGCGGTATTCCTCAGTCCAAGTCTGTGGGATCTAACCTAACCATAAATTCCAAGGCAAGTATGCTTGACTCTATTACAGGCATGTCTGTCGCAAGTAACATATCGCTTACTGATAAATCTATGATTCCTGTGATCACTCAGGTTCTTATTGGGGAATACCTTTTCAAATACTACAGAAAACTAGGTCCGTTGAGCTCCATTTCTGCAACAAGACACGAGCGGTATTTCTGGGTGCATCCGTACTCATTAACATTGTACTGGTCAACATCAAACCCAGTGTTGAAGAATCCCAATGCCACCAAGAGTAAAGCTATTGCCATCTTAGGGGTTGAAAGCGTTGAGGACAGTAACCCAATACCTGTTGGATTATATCACAAGAGTATTATTGTACACTCACAAACGAAGTCTGTCAAGTTCACGTGTTCAAATAGACGAAGACACAATATCTGGTACAATTCGCTTCGGTACCTTGTTCACAGAAACATCAATGGGTTAGATTTTGGTGGCAATACTAGACATCAGGTGAAGAATTCTGAAGTTGATCCCAGTGACGAAGAGGAGGACGGGCTTGCGGATATGACATTTGATGCCTCCAACAGACAAGCGTTGCCAAGGTCCTCCACAATCCTGCGCAGCAAATCATTTGGACGATTCATGAGCCTAAAGAAATAGGATTTATACCATAAAGCTAGCGATATAGATTTATTGATTGACATACAAAAGGCATTAGATCAAAGTAAAGAGAGTAATGAAAAATGGAGAGTGAAAGGCACAGAGCCTCTACTTGGCAGCCAACAACTGAGTGAATTCCTGAATGTCAATTTCACCGTCGTTGTTGGTGTCAGCCTCTTTGATCATTTGGTCCACGTCAGCATCGGACAACTTCTCACCGATCGAGGTCAAGACGTGTCTCAATTCAGCGGCGGAGATCTTGCCGTCTCCATTTCTGTCAAACACCTTGAAAGCTTCCGCAATCTCAGCTTCGGAATCTGTATCCTTCATTTTTCTGGCCATCATGGTCAAGAATTCAGGGAAGTCGATAGAGCCGTCGCTGTTGATGTCGACCTCGTTGATCATATCCGTCAACTCGGACTCGGATGGGTTCTGGCCCAATGATCTCATAACAGTTCCCAATTCCTTGGTGGTAATTTTTCCATCGCTGTCTTTGTCAAAAAGAGAAAAGGCCTCTTTGAACTCAGCGATCTGTTCCTCGGACAACTTTTCGGCCTGGACTAGTTAGTGGGAGCACCTAAATAAAGTTAAGCGCAGCAGAGCTCACGCGTAGTATCAACGAAAGCATTCGAAGTTACTACCTTGATAGTACGATACATACCATTATAAGAATCTAATTATCAAGCAGAGCTGGAAGAAGGAAAGTTAATCTTGCTCTGAGAAAACAAGTATTCGAGAGTATCGTGACAGACTGCACGTAAGCCTAGATGAATAGCGATTCCAAGAAGCCTGGGCCGGGGGGTTGCGAAAAAAGGTGGGAAGGAACAGAATCGGAATCTAGCCACAGGCTGCAGCACATGGTCCACCTTTTATATAACACCTACGTTTCCTATAATTAGCACAGAAGGCGCCAAGTTTTTTAAGCGTAGCGATCAACATGCGCCACCAATAACAAGATTCATTTTTCCTATCTATCGCCGTCTGTCAGTCATGAAATTCGCGTTGTGCAAGGCTGAGCTGGCAGGACCACAGAGATGCGAAAAGTGTTAGACGATTCGGCCTTTACTTTGCTGCGAAACGTCACCGCCGTGCTTTTTTCAGCTAGGGAATTCGGATTCACTGAAGAAAACGGACCTCAGGCTAATTCGGACCGACAAATGATCCGAGCTAGCACTTTCAAGACGTCACCGAACCAAATTGTATCAGCCAATAAGATTGATAATAGAGAAGGACGGGGGTTAATTTAAGGAAGATGCAAGAACGCCGTTCCCTATAATCCTTCATTTTTCTCACTATTCTGTGGTCACTCATCAGGAGCTGTTTTCGGCTGTTCCTCGCCTCCGTGGAAAAATGCGCACGGGTAGCTGTCACGGTGATGCCTTTCTAAGCTTTATACAGTGCACCTCAACGGTCGCAACTATTACACTCTAAGACACTAGACAAAGAAGGCCAACAAGGATCTATGACTTTTCTACTCCACTAATAAACAACGAAAGAAACCCCCAACTCTTTACTGGCATGGTCGAGATGTATGAGTCGTTTCTACGGCTGTTGGATAACTCGCAGTTGATAGAGCATATCCATGGCTTAAGCCAGGGGAGCGATCAGAGAAATTGGTCGTTTGATGAGACTTCAACTCCAGCGCCAGAAAAGAAGGTGGTTAAGTTGGACCTGGTGAGGTCTACGGAGTCGGATCCCTTTGATGATGATCTTGATAGCTTTTTGTTGAAGTTTCAGCCTGACAAAGCAGAAGATGAGCGGCTGGCGCCTGCCACCCAGGAAGACGCGGTTGCGTCGTCTAGGACTGAGAGTAACGAAGAGATACCTGGAAATCAGCTCGCCGGGATAAAGAAGACTCTTGCTGGGGATTCTCCGGAGGATAGTGTGGTAGCCACTAATGACGCTGCTGCAGGCGATGAGGTCGATGATGATGCCTTCGACGATGGCGATACAACGATGTTTGCTGATGTGGGACCTTTGCATGAGTTTGGTGACTACGGAACGTATTTCCAGAACAAGCATCTCAAACAACAGAAGGCAGATGCTGCTTACATTGAATGGGAAAAACAGCGACGCGCCGCTTCAGGTGAAGAGATTGAGGGCAAAGATATCTTCGCCGGCTGCGTTATATTCGTGAACGGTAATACGGTTCCGTCGCTCGGTGTTATTCACAAGTTGGTCATTCTCCATGGGGGCGTGTTTCTCAATTATCTCACAAGCAAAGGTGCTGCTACTCACATCGTGTGTGATAAACTCACCCCGAGAAAGCGCATTCAGTTTCGAAATTACCGAGTGGTCAGAGCTCAGTGGGTTGCGGATTGTGTCAAGGAGAAAAAACTCTTAAACTGGAGAGATTATAGGCTCATTGATGATGTAGACTATGATCAAAAGCGACTTGGGTTTGCTGTCGCAGATGAGACGACATTACGCCCGGAAGAGCTTGCCGAAGTGGAAGGTGAAGAGCATTTTCATCTGCAAATTGAGGAGCAAGTTGAGCACGAGCAGATGAAGGATGGTTTGATTGATAGTGTGGAAGTACTTGAACATGATGAGATGAAGCACGATGACGGCCTTCTCGAAGGAGAACATCGCTTCGAAGATGGAAGCATAGAAGAGACGGCTGCCAATGAGTCCTCTGAACCCATGGATGCTTCATCCCCTAAGAACTCACCGCATGCTCGTACGCAGAGTCAGATGGTTGAGCTTAAGTTGGCGCAGGATAGATCTCATACGTATGCTATGGATGCTAAGCATCCAGACTTCTTGAAGCATTTTTTTGCAAATTCCAGACTTCATCACTTGAGTACCTGGAAAGCAGATTTGCGAGCCAGATTTTTAAGAATGGTTGCAAAACGTGCCCAGGAGGAAGGTCTTATTAAAACAGAAGTAAAAGATGCTGCAATTTCTAAGCCTTCAAGTGATAATATCGTGCTTCACATTGACTTTGATTGCTTTTTCGCTCTGGCTTCAGCTTTGTCACATCCTGAACTTGATATGGCTAGGGACCCAATCGCTGTTTCGCACGGAGGGAAGTCGTCTGATGTTGCCAGTTGCAACTATGTTGCAAGAAAACTGGGAGTCTCAAATGGTTTGTGGCTTGGCCGGGCCAGAGAACGTTGTCCTCATTTGAAGGTTATCGACTACGATTTCAACACGTACGAGAAACACTCCAACTCCTTCTACAATTATCTTTTATCGAAAAAGGTGTTTGACTCAATCTTTCCGATACTGATAGATGAAGCTTTAGTTGATGCAACATCATATTGCAAAGGCAAGGATGCCTCATTCATTGAGAACCTTTGCCAAGAAATAAGGAAGGATATTCATGAGCTTACCAAGTGCACAGTATCAGTAGGAGCATCCAAAAATGTACTCCTAGCAAAGCTTGCCACGAAAGAAGCGAAGCCAAATGGATTTTTTCATCTTTATAAGGACATTGAAGAGCACTTGGAAGGTTGCAAACTTATGGACCTTCCTAATGTTGGGTGGCACATAAGTGAAAAACTCGCCAATGAACTTCGATTGGATGTGAATCCAAAAGAGCTCATGATTAAAGACGTCAAGTCTCTCACACAGAGGCGTCTTACTGATGTATTAGGTGAAAAGCTTGGTCGGAAAGTCTTTGAGTTGTGTCGTGGTATTGATCATACTTCCATACTCCTTGATCTAAGCAGCAGTGAAGCTTTACTTGGGAGAAAGACGGTGTCTGTTGATGTTAACTTCGGTATACGGTTCGATACTTTTGATCAAGCTGAATTTTTTCTCATGCAACTAGCGAGGGAACTCCACAAAAGGCTCATAGCACTAGGTGTATGCGGCTCAGTCTTGACTCTTAAACTTGCAAGACGGGCGCCTGATGCTCCTAGAATTACACCTAAATTTCTCGGTTTAGGGATTTGTGATTTTTTCAGCAGATCTTCGAGGCTAGGCGTGCCGACAAATGACTGGGGAATCCTTGGCTCTGAGATGAAAGCTCTATTTCGTGTCATGAATATACCTGTTGAAGATTTACGAGGCGTTGCTGTAAGCGTGGGCAAGTTGGAGGATGTTGACGTTGTCAAGAAGCAGCGTCAGCAGCGCCTCGAATTCAACAAACCTCGCGATAAGAAGGTGGCACAACCGTTGCAGAGTTCACAGTTGAACCCTTACGCTGATAGTGTTACCGGGAGTGACTCGATCGACTGGAATGTGTTCAACATGCTTCCTGAGGACATAAAGCGAGAGTTAAAAAGGAAATTATTACGAAGAGGAATACCTGTTTCAAATAAGGAGGTAAGCCCAACAAAGAAATTATCTGCAAGCGAATCTGGTGGGAAAGTTTACCTTCAGCAGATGTTTCCAACACAGGCCAATGGACCGTTCAAGGTGACGAGGGTAATTGAATCACCTAAGAAGAAGAAAAAGCTTGGGATCTCTCCGAAAAAATCGGTGTCTCCAGTAAAGCCTCCATTATCTCCAACACCTTTTAATGAGACAGTTTCATACGACGAGGACGTTTTGGGGGAAATTCCAACCTTAATTCGTGAAGAGTTTTTCAAAGATCTTGCTTGGCAACGAAAGAACAAAAAGCTAAACCCTGTCTCCATGCGTGACATGATTGAAAAGAAGAAGGAGAATATGAGAGCCATTGGAGATAGTGAAATAAATGTGGACTGGCTACGAGCTCAACGTAGAGCAATGATTGTCGAGAGCATCACAGGGGAGTGCTTTAATCTTGAAGAAACAATAGCACAAGTAAAGGACTGGGTCAGGCTGTCAATGGTGCATCGAGGTCCGCATCCTGATGATGTGTCTGTTTTCACTCAGTACTTGATCTCGCTAGCCTTTCAGGGTAACATCAATTTATGTGCCGCAATATTAAGACACATTGAGGCGGAGATTCAAGTGCAAATATCTATTTTGAATATGTGCAAAAAGGAGGACAAAGAGAGCGATATACTTCGATCAGGTATCGAAGACTGGCAAAATCAATTTCATAAGAATCTCAAGGGTGCTTTGCTCATGTTTCTATCTCAGAAAAACATTAAGCTTCGCTACTAGATCTGTGGCTACGAACTGTAAATTGTACCTGTATGTGGATCATGTAATGAAGTTAAGAATTTTCAGGAAATTTAGGGCCTAGTTTTCTAGTCCAGTTTGCATCCCATCTCTTTTTGCTCTCTTCTAGTGCACCTTTCCTGATCCTCTCCAACTCCCCTTCGTTGGATAGGACCTCTGTGAGTAAACGACAAAGCTCGTCACTCTCTTTCACGCCGTCCTTATTCTCGATAAGAAGCCCATTTACACCATTACGAACAAGCTCACCAATTGCAGGGAACGAAAGAGATATGACAGGAACACCGACACCAAAGAAATCGACAATTTTCATCGGTAAATCCAATCCGCTCAGCGAAGTATGTAGCGATATTGCCAAATCAGCAATCGATAAGATTATAGGGTAGTCTTCAGCAGAGAGCCACACTGTCTTAATGATGACTCTTTTCAGGAACTCAAGATCCTGTACTCTTGCTGTAAATTGTTCCTTGAGAGGTCCCTTGCCAGTCACAAGCACGAAAAGTGGCGTTTTGCGACTGGCTTCAGACTCGTGGTATTCCTTAAGAGCATCTAGCAAAATCCCGAAGTCCTCATCTGGAGTGAATGAGGTTGAACTCACCACAATCTTGTACTGACCAATATCATCAATGACTTCAAAAAGATGATGACTTTTTAAGATCTTCTCTCTTGAAAGTCCCGAATCTTCAAAAGGCTGAAACTGCGAGGCAGGCCTATCGTGTAATGTCGTAATTGAGGAAGGTTCATACCCGAAATCCTCTATAAGGAAGCGTTTCAATGCGTGAGTGACAGTCACATTTAGCCAGGCAAACCTGCCACAGTATTTCTCATACAACCGAAGAAATCTCACCAAAGGATGCCTCGTGTTTTTGTATTTTAAATTGAGGATAGTGTAATTGAGATTGTGCCAGTCAATCACCAATTTGGAGTCTCTGCTAAAGAGCTTTATAAAGATCACTAGCACAAGTAGAAGCGGAAGCGAAGGAGGGTTTTGTATAAAATAGAATTCCGACCCCCTCATATCTAGAAGGAGACGCGCTAACTGATAGAGCTGAAGAATGATCTTCTCCGCTGCAAATAACAAGTAAGGCAAATGGAAGTTGTTCTTGATGGGTCTAATAGGGCGTATATCAATATTGATATCTTCAACCACAGCCATAGGTGGCTCACTTTCTAAGTACCCACAAAGGTTCACATTATAGTCAAGCTTCGAAAACAGAAGGGCATGGTAACACATTCTTGGTGAGTGCCCAAGATCACCCAAGACGAAGATACTGACGGTCTTTCTTCTGCCATGGGGACCTCTATACATGAGAAAGGGGAGTATCCAATATGCCAAAAACGGGAGGGTGGCATATATTCCAACAAGCCACCAGAACCACGAATCACTACCTCGAAGAACGTGGCCAAACCCGCGGTATTCTATAATGTTTTCCCACATTGCGTTGTTCTTCGCAAGTTTGTATTGAAAGGCGCGATTTGGTGAAAGTTACAAGAGAGCTCACGCATCACTTCTCTGGGGATAACCTATCAAGAAAGGAAAAGCAAAAAAATGCGATGAACAGAGACTGCAATCCTGGAAGCAAGAAAAGCAAAAAGAATCTCCGAGACGGGGAATTGAACCCCGGTCTACCACGCGACAAGCGGTAATTCTAGCCACTAAACTATCTCGGATATTGATCGCCAATACCAAACATGGAGAAATTCTGTAGAGCTCATGTCATGTGAAAAATATCACGTGATTTCAGATGCTCATCTGGGGTACTCGAAAGCATCCTCCTTGATTGATATTGTATTCATGTTCAAGAAACGAACGGTGAAAACCCCTAAAACAGCATCGAAGCGACATAATGATGCTCTAGAATCGGATGAGGCAGAGTCCTCTTCACTTATCCTATCAGAAACCTCGAAAAAAAGAAAAACCATAGATTTTGTCACTACTAAACCAACAAGAAATATCAATTATAGAAAGCAAGAAGATATACCCACAGGACTAGATCGTGAGAAGAGAAATGAAATCAAGGACGATACAGAAAGCAAAACTATAAGGGGTCCTAAGGCGCCTCCTAAGAACATCAAGGTTATATCCCTCACTGACTTCCAGCCTGACATATGCAAAGACTTTCAACAGACTGGCTTTTGTGGGTACGGAGATACTTGTAAGTTTCTACATATTCGTGATGAGCTGAAACAGAAAAAGCCAGTGGAGAAAGAGTGGCAAACAGTGAGAAAGCAAGCCGATACAAATCAAAAGAAGACTGAAGAAAACGTGCCATTCAAATGCCCGATCTGCAAACGAGATTACAGAAATCCAGTCAAGACGCCATGCGATCACATCTTTTGTCAACAATGCTTCATGTCCCGCTTTAAACAAAATATCACAAACTGCTTCATCTGCAAGCAAGAAATGAGTGGGTCGGTGCAACCACTTCTGAAGCGTGAGAAGGAAGCATTGCTCGAAAGTTAAGCCCCATTAGACATCTTCTTTACCAAATTTTTTACCGCCTATGTTTAATAATAATTGTTTGGCCAGAAATCGTTTGGCCCACGATGGAGAAAGGAAGCTGTCGCGATGATGCGCAACTGACTTGCGCGGAGATTAAAGAAAGTGACACCCTTCTACATTTCTAATACTAACTTCGTTGCACAAAAGCTTTTCTACAACAATGGCCCAAATACAAGAGCAATTAGAAAACATTCCTGGCTATGACATTGCCATGGACAAATTCAATGAGGTAGCCGGAGAGAAGTTCAATACCATGGACCCTTTTGAAGATGAGAATGGGAAGAGACGGAAGCTCAATCCTGAAGTGTACCTGAAGAAAGAGCAACAGGCATGGAGGAAAATACAACGGCAAGCCTGGATCGACGACAAGTGTTTTCTTGGGCTGTGTGGAGTTGGTATGGATTGCGGCATTGGCCTAGCTCCCGTTGCCTGCTTCTTCATCCCTGCGCTCGGGCCGCTAATGATGTATGTCATTCACGCTCGTCTAATCAGCATAGCTGAAAAACAGTTCTTCATAAATCATCAACTAGAGGCCAAGCTTCATTCCAATATCATCTTTGACCTTCTCATATCCCTTCCTCCAGTGATTGGCGGTTTCCTCACCTGGCTCAATGGGTGTCTGACAAGGAACGCTGGTATGATTTACAAACATTTGGAAAGACTTGCCGCAGAAAAACAGAATAACGAAAGACCGCAGTATGTTGGTACGAGTGAGCAGCAGCAACATCCCTTATATCAAAATTATGCACGCTCTCAAAATTACAATCCACCTCCTCAAAAGAAGAGTATCTTCAAGAAAGCGACAGAAGATCCCATCCAAGTATCCTCGCAGCAGCAGTCAGGTGTTCTCTAAATAACCCTTGCCGCTCTCATTTGCATAAGTGTTGGCCCTGGCTGCGAAAAACGCACATGATGGTTTATTGTATCGCACAGGTTGCGAGTTCGCGATAGCATTCTCATTCTCTTACTTTTCATTTCTGGCTAATATACCTTCCGCTAGGCTCTTTTTTCACCATGTTTGAACGCCCTAAGGGAATTGAGAACTGCAGAATCTGGGTTGATGGCTGTTTTGATTTTGCTCATCACGGTATGTTGTTTTAACATTAAATATAGCCAACTGTGCCTCTTGACTAACAATATCAGGCCATGCTGGAGCTATGCTTCAGGCCCGTCAACTAGGGAAGGAACTTTACGTTGGCGTTCATTCCGACGAAGATATCCTTCATAACAAAGGCCCTGTGGTTATGAATCTTGAAGAAAGGCTCACTGCAGTGGAAGCTTGTAAATGGTCCACGAAAGCGATTCCAAACGCTCCATACGTTACGGACCCTGAATTCATGGCAAAGTACGACTGCAAATACGTTGTTCACGGTGACGATATTACCACTGATGCCAATGGTGAGGATTGTTACAAGGGCGTTAAAGAATTGGGGTTGTTTGTGGTGGTGAAGAGGACACCTAACATCTCAACCACAGACTTGGTGGGACGTATGCTCTTAATGAGTAAATCGCATCATTTCAAGCCTATCGCTTCGCTTCTTACTGCATTGGAGCATCCTTTGTTTTCCAATGAAGATGCTTTAAAAAGATTCGAAATGTATGCTTCTGATGTCACAGGGAACGCTAAAGGATCTGCTGTCTTCGTCCAGGTTGATAGTGAGGACGGTGTCAGGACTATTGTCGAGCCATCAACCGCTGTCAAGGATAAGATCAGCAAGGGATATGTATACGTGGATGGTGCTTTTGACTTATTTCACCCTGGCCATATTGAGGCGTTGAGACGTGTAAAAGAGAGTGCTGGTGACAGTGCAGTGGTGGTTGGCATTCACGATGACAAGACTATCAACATTCACAAGGGTATGAACTATCCTGTCATGAATCTCTTCGAGAGATCACTCTGTGTGTTACAGTGTCGATATGTGGATGCAGTGGTCCTTGGTGCTCCATGGCGTGTGACAGGAGAGTTTTTGAAAAAAGTTCCCGGAGAGGTAATGGCCGTGTACCATGGCCCTGCAGAGTTCGAAAAGGGCTCTTATGATGGTGTAAGTGATTTAGTGAAAGAGATCGGTCCCCACAAATTTGACAACATCAACACAGCGTTCATTGTGAACCGCGTTTTGGATAACAAGAAGGCTTACGAAGAGAGACAGCGCCGTAAAGGGTGGAAAGCAGAAATTGAACAGAAGTTACGTGCAGATGAACAAAAAGGCACTAAAGTTGGCTATTGAAAAAAATAAAAGAATAGACACTACAGGATCCTAGCTTCTAATCAATCGTTCATTCTCGTTTTATGCGTTACGTTTCGTTACGTTTCGTTACAAATGTTGGCTAGGACAGTCATCAGGCCTCAGTGACCAATTTATCGCACTTTTCGTTCAATTCCTTGAGAGCTTGCTCATTGATAGCGTGATTCGAATTGCGTCTATTGGACTTGCTGAAGAAGGTCTGGTCTTCAAAACCTTCTTCGTCATCTAATTCGTCACCAGGCTGACCCCAATTGTGTTTTCCAAAACCACTTCTTGCGACCTTTGAAGGGTTCATGTCAGTGTGGCCACCAGAACGACTAAAATATCTTGGAACGGCATCTTTCTTGTGGGTGTTCCACTTGTGGGTTCTTGTCATGACGGGGTAGTGAAATAATAATATTTATATCTGCGTATGGATCAATCTTGAAAAATATAAAAGTTTGGATTCAGTGAATTGTAGAGAAAATAAACTTGAACCCGAGAAAAATGGTGTCTTTATATAGGGGCACTTTGTCGACATACGTACCGTGACCCGATCTGTGGGGAGGCCAGGACTGCGCAGGTCCACAAAAAGTGCCACACCCTAAATAGGAAACCGGTGTCTTTGCCTCAATTCAAAACCCCCCACGAATAGATTCTTCGTATTTATCCCGATATGCATGGTTCACTGATCTTAATTGGCCGCTCAATGCTAGATTGAACTCCTATTGGGGTCCATCAGAATGGGTGCAAGAAATTGGTCTCGCGCATGGAAGTTTCCGCAGCAGTCTATGCTGGCGTGATATTGTGAGTCAGAGCCATATATAGTACAAGTCACGCAATTCAAAAACCAAGAAGTTCAAGTAGTAGATGATAGCCGAGTGGCACCATTCACCTGTTTTAGACTTTGGTGTAGGTATATTGGATCATTAGAAAAGAGCTCGCACGCGTATTTTACTTTTTGCAAAGACGACGCCCTAAGCGAGCGAAAATGTGAACCCCACAAAAAATCCGAAATCCTCTTTTATAACGATGGGTTTACTGAAGAAGGTGCTCATATAACGATTCTTAGAATGCTGATTGGAGAAATATCAGGAACGGTAGTCCAGGATGCTTCACGCTGCCTTCATCAGCTGGGCTTGTCTATCCGTTCTTCTCACCGCTTATCGCACTGCGCACCCATCTATCCCACACACACACTTATCGCCTCTGCGCTGCATTGCACATGTCGGACTATAAATCGACTTTGACTTGCAAATGCCTTCACTGAAGGAGATGTATTCGCCTGTTAATGACCTATCACCCAAGGGAGAGGAGCTTGATACGCTAAAGATGATCTATGGCGATCAAATTAGAATCTTCAGCGACAAGTCCGGTGGTGAGATTGGCATACCACTAGATTTAGAGCGTCCCATCAAGGTGACTTTACTACATCACAATGAAGACCATGTCATCAAAACAAAGCATGTGAAACATTTGCCTTGTTTGAAACTTAGATTTGTCTTGCCAGCTAATTATCCCTACAAAGAACCGCCATCACTTCAACTCGAATGCAAGTTGGTGATTCCAGGCAGGCTACGAGAAATGTGTGAGAAGCTACATAGACAGTGGGAGTTGACTCAGGACCAGGTCCTTTTTACAATAATAGACATGCTTCAACAAATGATGAACGATGAATTCGATCTGCTCATCGGGTCAGCAATAAATTGTGGCCTGGATGCCTCACTCTACGAAGAACTAGTCGAATACGACAATGAATGCACACAAAAGGAGTTCGACAGCACGACTTTCACTTGCGAGATATGTCAAACGAGCCTGAAAGGCAGTAGGTGCCTGAAATTCACCCCTTGTGGTCACACCTTTTGCAACCGATGCTTGAGAGACTTTTTTCTTGCACTTATCAGAGATGGAGACGTTGAGAAAGTACACTGTCCAGATATCAACTGTACCAATGAGTTTTTGAAGATTAGAGAGAAATATATGAGACTCGACACTTTGTCTGATCCTAACTTCGATTTCAATGATTTTCGCAATAAGCTTATAACGCCTTTTATCAAATTAACGCTTCTTCAAAAGATTTTGGGTTTTGATGATGAAGGGAAAGAGTTATATAGGCGCTTCATCACTTTATACCAAGATCACCAGCATGCTTTCATAGCAAAACTATTTCCCACGAGACTAGTGTCTTGCCCTCGAAGCAAGTGCCCGGCGATGATATTTCGTGAAGATATGATAAGTAGGCTTGTCATTTGTCGTGTATGCGATTATGCCTTCTGCAACACTTGCCGGAAGTCTTACCACAGTGATAGTATAGACTGTTCCAGACGCAATGATACCAAGCAGTACCAAGGGGTTCCTATCGAAGATTTAGAGATATGGCTCGAGTCAGAACCCAAGTCGAAGAAAAGGAACGACCTTCGCTACAGGTATGGTTTTGATCTTATGTCAAGAGTATCTCAAGAGTATAAGATGGACAAACTTTTCAATGAAATGCTAGCCGATGAGAGCCAAGGCTTCAAAAAGTGTCCTACGTGTGATTTGATTATTCAAAGATCCGACGGTTGCAACAAGATGCGTTGCTCTTCATGCTTTACTTTCTTCTGTAATGTATGTGGTATCTACCTTGATCACGATCATCCTTACGATCATTTTAAAGAACCCACAAGCCCTTGTTATGGCAAATTATTTGAAGGTATGCCTGGCATGGAGGACATATAAAAGTGGTTAGGCACCGGTTCGCACACAGTTTGACAAATATACCGACTCATAGAAGTAGAAGTAAATAATCCAAATACTTCTTTTTCATACTAGCTCTAACACATAAATGAAGCTACGAATTGCGTGTGTTCAATTCAGTGCCCGCTTGGGAAAGGTGGAATCGAATGTCGCTAAGGTGAAGCAGCTTGTTTCGACTATCAAAAATGATATTGATCTCCTCTTACTTCCCGAGTTTGCTGTGACTGGCTACAACTTCTCATCCAGGGACGAGATCGAACCATTCCTTTGTGCAGCGGGAACAGGACCGTCTGCGCTGCTTGCACGCTTTCTTTCAGAGAAATTTGAATGTACGACAATCATTGGGTACCCGGAGAGACTTGGCGACAAAATTTACAATTCAGCTATGGTTGTTGACAAGCTGGGCCAGCTAGTTTACAATTACAGAAAAACGTTTCTATATGAGACAGACGAAGCATTTGGATGTGATGAAAATCCTGATAATCTGTTTAGCCCGGTCAAACTTCTTCTCGGAAAGGGTGAGAACAAAGCCAACGTGACAACAAATTTGGGTATTTGCATGGATTTGAACCCCTACAAGTTTAAAGCACCATTTTTCGAATATGAGTTCGCAACAGCCTGCTATAGAAATGAATCTTCGTTAATACTTGTGCCAACAGCGTGGCTTTCAGAGAATTCACCGTCCATTAGTCCCGACCTTTCTGAGGCTGAGAAGCAAGAATATGGGAAACGCTTAGAGAAACAGTTTGAAGATCAGCCTGCCTACCCGATCAAAAACGCGGATAAGACAAGCGTCCTGACAGTAAACTACTGGATTCTTCGGTTCTTCCCATTTTTGTCTCACCCTAAGAACCACTTTCCCAGGAAGACAAAGAAGACCACAATCGTCATATGTAATCGTACAGGAGTCGAAAAAGATACCTTGTACACCGGTTCTTCAGCAATTATCCAATTTGATCCAAGATTGCCAAATTCAGATCATATAAATCAAGAGAATCCGAGTGTGAAGGTGTTAGGGGCACTTGGACAGGCTACAGAGGGTATACTCTACCATGAAATAGAGATATAAATATAGGACTGTTCAATGATAAGAAATCTGAAAATTTTAAAAGCTGGGTGATCTTGTATATAATTTTGCTCAAAGATTATATCACTGATGATTGTATGCATATCCTCATGTTTAAGCCCTGCTGGCCAAATGGTTAAGGCATCCGCCTCCTAAGCGGGAGACTCCGGGTTCGAGTCCCGGGTAGGGTTTGATTTTTTTTTTAACTTTCGATTTTTCTATCATTACATGTGTGATTATAATTGTAAAACGCATTCGTCTCTACCTTTAATCAATGTATTCATCAAAAAGAACTTGAACTATTGCTTGTACCCTACGAAGTTCATACGAAGCTTGCGTTGTTATAAATGCTAGTGTGTTCAGAAGCCGAAACTGAAAGCACTCATGTCGGGTTCCTGGAAAGCAGCAGAGTCGGCTTGTAGTTTGGAATCACTGGTTGGTCCCGAAAACTCTTGAAATAAGTCTTTACCGTTCAGTGATTGTTTGGTGTTTAGAGACTGATTGAGGGGATTTAAGAACTTCCAATTTCTCACTAGTAGTAAGCCAAGATAATCACACCCCATCCTCGAATAAATGGAGCTGACTTTGATGACAAAGTCAAACTCTTCCTCCTGCGTAACAGCTCGTGAACCCTCAAGGTAGTTCAGCTTAGACGCTCTCAACTTATCAAACATAACTGCTAGTAAAGGATCATCTCGAAGAAAACTCTTGCTTTGAGCCTGAAACTTCATCTCTTGAAAGTCTTTTTTAAAAGCATCGGAAAAATGTCCTAGATTCTTCTTGACCACGGATCTAGGAGATTTAATTAAAGCCTGAACGGAGATTTCTTTTAATCGGAGTTGCCAAAATACCCAGCTTGTCATCCATCGATCACCTTTAAGCAACGCCTGAGGAAGGATGTAATTCTCGATGATGTGCATGGTAACTTCCTCGGCTTTATTGACTCTTGAGACAGCGAGTGCAAGTTCCACTTCATCAAGTTTATTACATAAAGTGATGCAGCAATCTTTGACAAGGCCAGCAAGTAGAAAGAAATATGCAGCATCCATATATCTGTGTCTTCCTAATAAAACAAAAGCATTTTTCAGAGCTGCAGTTTGCCATCTCTTTTCTGTGAAGTCGTTGCTCATGAACTTAAGCACCTTATCCTTCTCAGGATGAAAAACGGTTCTCCACAAGCCAAGGAGGACTTGTTTTTTCTTTATAGCCAAGAAAAGGACAGAGACAAGCCCCGAGAGATCTCTGCTATTACCAAATTCATTTCTGGCAACACTCTCCACTATTGAAATGAGTCTGTTGATGTCAGCCCATCGAGTTAAGCCCGTTTGCTTGACGTTTTCCCAACTCATTTGGCCATGGTAGACGGTGTCAACGTGAGAGAACAACATCTCCTTCTGGTCACTATGTAGCGCCCAGCTTATGTCTCGCATCGAAAGCCGACTTTGCTTCAGAGAAGTTTGGAACAACTTGAATGCTAGTAAAAATTTTAAGCCATTCTCATCCATAGATCCTTTGAATTGCGACAAATCGTTGACTATGGTAACCACATTAGTCAACGTGATTTGCTGATGCCTCGTGAGCAACGGGAGTGAGACTTTCGTGAGCTTTTCCACCAAGAGATTCAGAACAACGTCATTGAAGACGCTAAAAATCTCGACCTGTCCATTTATTAGCCCGTCAATTTGCGACAAACGACGCCTCAATTTTGGCTTCTTCTCTGGAATAATGGCCTCGAGAAAATTAAAATCAAGGTTCCACTTCACTGGCTCATCAGCTCTCAAAACTTGAAGTAACCTGACAAGAATTTCTTCCACTAGCTTTACTTCGTTGTTAAATAGTGCCTGAATCAAAAATTGAGGATGATAAAGGGGCAAGGGACCGTTCAAGATCCTCACTAAATCAGAGACAAGGTAGCTTGTGGGTTCTGCATTATATCCGATCATTAGTTGCTTGATAGTGTCGTTAATAGACTTGCTAGCAGAGGATGTAGACGAATCTGTAAGGTTAACCCATTTGTCATCTATGAAGAACTGATTGCCACAAGCAATTGCCAAGTAGCCGTCATCAATCCAAATCAGGTCTGCTATTTCATGCGACGTGAACTCTGAAATATCTATTTTTTTCAACACAGCAAACGTAGGTATTCGATTAGTGTAATCATATCTCAATTCGGTGTAGAGTAGGACAAATCGGGAAAATCCAACCGACAAGATTGCATTGGTGGATTCATGGCTTGCACCTGTGAAGGTCCAGTCGAGATCTCTCACTTTCCCGAATTTTTCTGGAAAGACTTCTTTATACTCCAACAAGCCGGACTGAGTGTCCCATATGGTTAACTCATACCCAGATTCATCAACAAGAGCTAACTTCTTGATTAATGATGCTCCATGAATGTTTGATGATTTGGGGATCCTGGTATGGATCTGAATATTCTGCGACCATGCAAATGAGCCAGACTTCTCAGAAAACACAGGCGAAAGAGATCTGAAAACTCCTCTTTCATCAATAGCAGATATGTCTTTCTCAAGGTAAGTGTCCACGGCGGAAACTTGGCAATGGCCCTTGTATTCACCCGGAAGGTTTTGAGCGTCTAAGTAGGATATAGAGATGTTTCCGTTATCAATTGTGACTTTCCAGGCCTTTATTAGATCATGCTGAAAGATGGCAATGATTCCATGAACGTTGGGAGCAATTTCATGCAATGAAAAAGCTAGAGGAGCTGTTCTTATCTTGTCATTTTGGTCATCTAATATCTCCTGACGATCTATTAGCTCTGCATCTTTGTCATCCATGGTTACACCATCACAATCCCAAAGACTAGCATATCCCCCCTTCTCTATCACAAAAGCAAGGTGATGTCTGAGCGGGCCCTTGGTTGATTCTATATCATTGATGAGAATTGCGTCCTGAATGCCCTGGTCTGCATCATCGGAATCGTCTCTTGTGACATTGAGACGAAATCGTTTCGTGATAGACATGAATTTCTGATTTTCGGGTTCTAGTAACAAGGGCTCCCAAATATAGTTATGCTCGGGATATCCCAGGATAGATAGCAAAATATTTCCTTCGAATGAAGACGTTGAAGTAATGAGCTTCTGAATTGATTTGGCGTGTCCTTGATACTTGCTTTTAAGTGCCACCGCCTTATTTGGTTTTTCAAGTAGCTTCGTAATGCTAATCTCATTATAACGTACGGTGTTCTTGATTCTATCGTGAATGAGGAATTGGAAGAACTCCTTGGCGCAAACAAAATGACTTGCAATAATCGGGTTTGACGCAATTTGAAACGCGTCCAGCGTAACAGGTTCATTTTTGGCGGCGAGAAGAGCCTTGCCGGTCGAATAGTTTGGAATGCAGTGCCTATTGCATTCAATTGTCATGATATAGATGAGGTTGACAGAATTAGGCGGATTCTCATCAATATTTGATATCGCATGAATGACAAGCTCACCGTTGCTTCCCCACACAAGAAGAATATCGGACAGCCGTAGGTCAACTGAATTCAAGGCTTTCGTAATATTGTTATTTGTTCGGATACTCTCAAGTACTGGTACCAATGATAGCTGTAGAGAATGATTATCTATGATCAAAGAGGTAACATAATTCGAGGTGAGTTTATCAATTAGACTCAACAGTGTCCACCTTTTGATATGGGAGTGGCCACTGTAGTCAAATGTAGCCCAGACATGAAGCTTATTATCACTAGTTCTGGTGTATAAAACGTCGTTCGAGTCATCGTTCCGAATAATTGTTCGCAAATTCTTAATATGAGCCATTGCATGAATATCATCTTCACGGTCGTAATTTGAAGGGCGCCACTGGATTCCAGTGAGCCAAACATCAGCATCGTGCTGTAGGAAATCTAGCTCAAAGAGGGTGTTGGAGTCACCGAAGTTGATACGTTGCCACATTTTTGCAAAGCTATCGAATGTTGAGGAATTGTAAGTCACAATTTTGTCTGCTGCTTTTGTTATATCTAAATGTTCTGTCGGGTTGGCTTGTTTCATATGCCATCTTCTAGAATACCTTATTTCACCGTACTCCTCAAATACATGGTACAATGAGAGAAAATTGGTAGACCCAACTGCTAATTCATCCTCATCAGTTGACCACTTGAGGCAAAGCACTTCGGAATTGTCGTTATTTATGCGAAGGGCTTCGGTCCATTTTGGTATGGACATGTACTCATTAACAGGCTTGAGCACGATTATTAGGGTGCCTGAAGAGATGCAGATGATTCCAGTTTTGGAATTTATATCAATTGAGATGGGATCTTTCTCAAGGTATATCGTCTGAATGCTTTTGTTTCCATCAGTTCTAGTCAGAATGATTAGGTTGTTACCAGAACCATAAGCTATGATATGGTGATTTCGCCATCGTGTCTGACTGAGACAGTCAATCGACCTGTTTGGGTCACCAGGAATAAATTGAATTGTCATTGAGAGGTGGTTATGGCCAAGTCTATCTCTTGTCCCGGTGATTGAAACTATGACCTAATTTGCGTGCACTCTTTATGTGGAGATATCATTTGGGTGCGAAAAGTGGTGCAATCTCGAGAATTCTGAATCTACTTTTGACTACAGCTTCTTTTAGTAAATACGGATTAAATTAAAAATCGTAATAATCATTAAACTTTGGAGAATGACTGCCAGTGTATGAATAGGCGTAACTAATTTTCTTGCTGTTTTTGTCAACGAATGACCGTTTATGCCTCCTTGGCAACCTTCAACTCTTCAACGGACTTCACGGCGATAATCTCGTCTTCGTCCATAATCTCATCGATATCGTCATCTTCTGCAGCAGTGTGCTCAGTGATCATGAAAAAGACACATGGGGCTGCAATGACCATTGTGCCAGCCAGCAATGCCCAAGAGCTGGTGAACATGTGCATGAATGGAGTATGTTGCGCATCCAATCTCCAGACAATAGCGTTGAAAGCACTTTGCAAAGACTTGTAGAACGATGCATATAATGCCACCTTCTTAGGGTTGTTAGAGAAAGTACCTAAGATCCAGAAAATGTAAGATTGGAAAATAGCGTCGAATAAACCGTAGCACATGTACAAGAACATTGGGCCAATGTAAGCCCCATCGTGGAAATCGATGAGTTCCATATCTTCAACGTTCTCTCTTGTAACGCCCAATTGAAATTTAAGTCCACCGCCCCAGGTGACCATTCCAATGACGAAAATTACGGTCCAACCGATTCTGGCACGAACTGGTCTAGAGAATCTCTTCCAATCCAACATGAATCCGATCAATATAGCACCAATCATCTGTGTAAGCCAATAGAGTAAACTGTTCAAAGATCTAGTTCTGACATTGAAACGAGCACCATTGAAGTTGTTGAATTGGTAAGTGTAAAACCAGTTGGAGGCACAGAACATGGGGAACAAAAAGTAGATCTTCTTTTCTGTTCTCAATACCTTCCACATGCCCTTGAGCTCCTGGGTTATCTTTGGATACTTCTTAGCGATAACTTTGGTACCATCAGACTTATAGACCTTGTCCATGGGAAGCATGAATCCGGCCAAAACGACACCGCAGGCCATCAAGACCATAAAGATGACGAAGGTACCGGCGTTGACGTGAGACTCACCTGAAGTCATGTTTTGAGCCAACGGGATGATGGATCCAATAACAGCACCAAGGTTGAAAATCACCCAGTTTACCATAATGGCAGTAGCCTTCTTGTGCTCAAGAGCATAAGACATGACGATGGAACCCTGAGCAGCCCAGGTCAAACCAGCGCAGACACCCAAGTAAGCACCAGCAAAGACGGGGAAGCCCTTGTTTTGAACTTCATGAAAACACAAAAGAGAAGCCGTGTACATGAGGTAACCAGTACCACCAAACATAAGACACGCTTTGACACCAATAGTGTTACAGATGACACCACCAAAAGCACCGATAGTAGCGAAACAAGAGTACAAAGCAACGTTGGCGTTGTCAGCGACTTTTGGATCGGAGATACCCGAGTTACCAATACCAGTAATGGCGTTGAAACAACCAGGGGTCAAGAAGATAACGAACGACATCACGACAATCTGCACGAAGGAATTGGAGTAAGGAGGAATCCAAGGAACAATTCTCTTGTGATACCACAAGCCAGAGTTCTCCAACTCCTTCAAGTCGTGGTGGACCAACTCTATGTGCTTCTCTTCATGTTCGACTTCAGGCTTCGAGTCAGTGGTGGGGGTCATGGTGGAGTCCTGAGGCGACAGCTCGACGATAATATCGTTTGACTTAGTAGGGGAGGCAGTCATTGAACTAAGTCGAGAGGAAAAATCTGTGATAAGAAAGAGGACAAGAGAGAAGAGGACATGGGGAGAGAAGGGGTATTTATAAAGTTGATAATGGCTCAAAAAAGATAATGAGGTACACGGCTCCCCCAGGTATCTAAGAGTGCTGCACGCAAGAGTTGCAGCGGGCATTGCCATGTTACATTTTCTTTTCGCAGCCAGATTGGCAAGTGAGACCTTACAAGAGGAAGTAAAAAATTTCTTCAACGAAGGAAAAGAAAAAATTAAAAAAAAAAAAAAAAAAAATCACGACTTTACGAGAGAGACGAAATTAAACCTCTTGAGCCGATGCAAGCCGTCGTGGTTGCATCGTCTGCCCATATTCATGTATCAGCCAAGGGCATACCCAAAAGTGGGCCAAGATGTCAAGGATAGGAGAAAGGACGATGAGAAACGGCCAACAAGATATCCACATTCACCGCTAATATGCTCCTAACATACGCAACGTGACAATCGATCAGATTTAGAAATGTCACCTATTCTGTCTTGCTTGCACTGAACGCTTGGACAACTAACAACTCAAGCGAGCGATAGATCTGGTGCACGATTCCGCGCCCATAAACACACATTTTGTGGTCCATTACCTCGCACGACAGAAGCTTGTTGCCTCGATGCACCCCACTGAAATATTCTGTCTAAATCCTGGAGAGATCTGGGGCAAATGCAACATCGATGTTGCAATGGCAGCTTACGTTCTATTTATTAGTGTTTGGTCATGTTGCAACGTCTGCCATTCAATGATCCTCGATGTCTCTGCAGGGTTCTACGGCGCTGTGAAGGGGAGCTGCATTGTTGCGTGTGGGGAAATATGACTTCGCAGGCGTCCAAATGCATACTTTGCAGAGAGCCCATTTAGTGTATACCGTCGGCCACTGGACTTTTTTGCAACCATGTCTTAAATTGATTTTGTCTAACTACGAGTTTTTGCAACACCGTAACGTCCACTGTATTTCGTGTGTCGCACCTGGTCTTATCTTGCATGATGGCAGTCCGAGAGCGATAAATCCGCACATGATAAGCGTTGGCTCGCCAAGCGGGAGGAGGCAAGAAATGTAACATCGTCGCTGGCCCATGTTACTTTGGAAGTGCCCCAATAATATATCTTCCTACACTTGGCTACATGAGAATAAGCTTTTTGCGTTTCTATTGTGTCTAATTTCCAAAATACGTCTGTCTAAGACGTCTTGTACGACCCAAGCGTACATGGAATCGACTAACCATCTATTGGTTCGCCTTGTATTGCTTCCCGATAGCAACAATGTTCTCCACCAAATTGTCCACAACCTTGTCCGTGAGGATGGGTGAGTTGAACACAACCCTGAAAAACTCTCCCTTGGTGTCTTTAGACGTGTCTGGAGAAAAATCAACAAGGTACTTGCCTTGCTTGTGAAGCTCTCGCGAGACATATCGGGTGACATCTGTCAAAGTCTGTTTGTCGTAACCTGGCGGACGGTAGAAAAAGCATACCTGCAAGCACTGAGGCGATTCAACCACCAACTCGAATCCTGGAACGCTTGATATCTTTTTTTTGAAGTAGTCCACAATGGCAAACGCATGGTCCACTCGAGCCTTCAAGCCTTCTTCTCCATAGTACAACCAAGATAGGTAGAATTTGAACGAATCTGCCCTTCTGCCGCATCCCATGGTTCCGTCTGCTAAATCATGGTTCTCTTCGTCGTTGTCCCTTCCATGAAACAAGTATGGGGCGCTGAGAGAATTTGCAGTCTGGAAGTTCCGCACGTCTCGTACGAGTAGAAAGGAGCAAGTGGTGGGCGTTCCCAACATCTTGTGTGGGTTAACGGTCACGGAGTCAGCGTTACATACTCCACGGACTTTTTGGCGGTGCGTTTTCGAGAAAGCTACATTGCCTCCCCATGAACCATCCACATGCAACCACAAGTTGTACTTTTTGGCAATGGGACCAATCGCCTCCAAATCATCAAATGACCCAAAAACGGTCGTACCTGCAGTGGCGTTGATAAAAAACGGCGTATACCCGTCTTTCAAAGCAGCTTCAATGGCCAGATCAAGTGCGTCGGGCTTCAACGTGCCATCCTTATTTATGTCGACTTTGAATACACTCCTTTGGCCCATTCCAAGCAAAATGGCAGCCTTCTCGACAGAGTAGTGGCAATGCTTCGAGGTGAACACAGCAAATTTACGGCCATTGTTACCTTCGAGTTTCGTCTCGGGGAACTTGAGCGATCTGGCCATGTGCATGGCAGTGATGTTGGACCACGAACCTCCAGAGAATGTGAGGCCACCAGCAGTGGAACTCTTCTCCCAAAAGAGTCGAGCATATTTTTTTCCCATGAAGTTTTCGAGCACTGACAAAACAGGGGAAACAGTGTATACGTGGGAGTTCGTGTTAAGTACCGACAAGATGATATCACTGATCACACCAATAGGATTAGTTGAGGCATACAACTTATCCAAAAAGCCAGGGTTCCAGGTGTTCACGGAATACTTTAACACATTGTCTATTTGCTGAAAAAGCTCATCTCTAGAATTTTTCAATCCTTTTTGAAAAATGGTGTCGTTGCTGGTGAACACTTTCTTTAACGACTGCGGCTCGTGGTAAGTACCCAAGGACTCTTGCCTGTACTCTGGAGAGTTTGGGTCAGCTTGAGCCACGTACAGCACAATTTTGGGATGAATTATCGATAGGAGCTCGTCCAATTCTTCGACTCTGTTTTTTTCTAGGTCACACTTGATCGTCATGATGGTTTTTATGGTACAAGTCTGTAGTAGTTGCAAACGAGAAACGTACCCTTAGACTTTTTTTCTGAAAAGCTGTCCGCGGGAGATTATTCAGAGCGTTAGCATGAGAGAATTATAAACTACAGTGAAGCTGTGCGAATCACAATAAGATATCATTCGCAGTAGCGGTCAACAATTATGTCATGTGCTATGTCGTGAATTCGCCCCTGCTATGTATAATCCAGGTACCACATTTCAACGGCCGTGGTTCCTAGTCAAAGCGTATATAATGCCTATATGAGAGTTACTAGAAAAGCACCCTCGTCCTATTTACACCAACCGAGTGAAGACAACTCTCGCTCTAAGAGCGTATGCGCCCTAAGAGCGTATGTTACGCTTGTCATGCTGTTCGAGTCGTACTTTCCTCTGCCAGCTCTCTCTGTCTGGCCAAGTTCTTGTTGAGTCTCTCGAGTTTCCTCATTTCTTCGTGTGGATCAAAGTCTCCACTCGAGAGCTTTTCGTATGTGTCATCATATTTCCCCGTAGACAAAGGAGCGTTTCCTCTCATTCGCTTTCTCATGTCAAAAAAACCGTTCTTACACTCTATGAACGCTCTGAAATTTGCGGCACAAAGCTCAGGTAGGTCCTTCCGAAGTTCTGGATCAGTGAGGCATTCTTTAGGAGTATGTCTCTGAATGAGTACACAAGGCGATCTTTGTAGACAAATGGCCAAGGCTTTCTTCTGGTCCTTGCAACTATCTGTTAGTAATGAGAAAGTCGATTATCTTTACTTCCAAACCATACCTAGCACCCATCACAAGATAGATGATGTACTAAAGAAGTCATACAATTGTGAAGTAGACAGGACACGCCAGCTGTACATCCGTACACCACTTTAGTTGCAGCCAGTGGAAGAGATGATGAAAGGCGACTATACACTCATCAAGAGAATGTGAGGTACATAAAATTGGTCTCCTATAATTCGGTATCTTCATATTTCGTGAGCAAAAGTTTTGATACTTGGGTGAATTACCCGTATGAGTCCCCTCACCTAAGTGTAGACTCTACGGCCCGAATTCCCGGTAGAATAAGAAAGCAATTTGGAAGTTTGCCTTCGTATTGATACATGAGCTGGATATTGAGCCTTCCAGAAGGTTCAATCGAAATCATTATTTTGTGAAGTATTGATGGTCTACTACTATTCGGTGGTTTATGCACACCGCGAAGACCTGATAAAGCAGTGGCCGCAATATCTACTAGGTTGCATGCAATGATACCTGATGATACTTTATGTCTCTATAATCTCACGCTCAAGCAGCCTTCACTGCCGTTTCAATCTATTGTTGGTCAATTTTCTGGCGTGAAGAAGGTCGAGGAGCTTGTACTCATATCGACCACTATCATAGAAGTTTACCAACCAAAGGCAGATACGGGTAAACTAAACAAAGTTTCGCTGCAACCTGTGTTCGGAATCATCCAAAAATGTACAAAGTTAAGACTACTAGAAACACAAAAAGACGTTCTTGTGCTCACTGCTGATTCAGGCAACATAATCATTGCAACTCTCAACGATGAAACCAAAAAATTTGAGCCACTAATACAGGAGCCACACTCCAAGAATGGTCTTCGACGGATCTTTCCCGGCGAGTACCTCAGCTCAAATCCGCAGAATCGAGCAATTATGATTGGTGCTTTGGAAAGAACTAAGTTTGTGTATAGAGTGGAGATGGAGCACGGAACAGGTCAATTAAAGCTCTCGTCCCCTCTAGAATCTTATAGCCCGGGTTTCCTCACTGTCGACCTTTGCCCTCTTGATACATCATACGAAAACCCCCTTTGGGCTGCAATTGAGGTAGACACATCGGAATTTGAAGAAAAGAAATACGTGACGTCGGAATCGCCGCTGCAATTGAGATATTACGAATTAGACCAGGGTCTTAATCACATCGTTCAGAAGAAGAGCAAATCGACTATACCAGCTCACGCAAGTCTTCTTATCCCGGTACCAGGACATATCGGTGGCGTTTTGATAGTGTGCGACTCCTACATTATATACGAGAAGGGACCAGAAAGTGAGAGACTCTACCTATCTCTTCCAAGAAGAAATGGGTCTGATACAACGGCTATAGTTTGTTTCTGCTCGCATATCCTAAAGAAGACCGACTTTTTTGTCCTCATGCAAAGCTCCTTGGGTGACTTATTCAAGTTGACCTTTGACTACAACAAAGATACCGAGCAAGTGAACAGCTTATCAGTGACATATTTTGATACAATCCCAGTATGCAACACTATCAACATCATCCGGGCAGGATTCATGTTTGCCAATGTTGCAAATGACAGCAAATTACTTTATCAATTTGAAAAATTGGGCGAGGAGAATGAAACTACTTCAAGATCATCCTCAAAAATTACCACAGTAGAGGAATGTGGTATGTTTTCTCCGAGGGGATTGGAGAACTTGGCATTAGTCGACATTTTGGAGACTTTAGGGCCAATCGCCTCATCTGAAACAGTTCAACAAAGGTCTCAAAAACATACAGATTTGAAAACGCTGTTGCTTACCCTCTCTTCTCATTCTTACCTAAAATGTATGTCTTACGGTATACCCGTTGCAGAGCTTGTCTCATCTCCTTTGCCCATCACTCCTACGGTCATTTTTACCACGAAGAGACTTCAAGGTGCAACAAGCGACGAGTACTTAGTACTTTCATCTAGTCTTTCCTCACAAACCCTTGTCTTGTCTATAGGTGAGGTTGTGGAAGAAGTAAAGGACTCTTGTTTTGTGACTGACCAGTATACCCTTGGAGTTCAGCAAGTCGGAAAATGTTCTGTGATTCAGATACATACAAATGGTATACGACACATCAAACATCTTCTTGACGACGGAGGTAAGCACATTGTTGATAAAAAGCTAACCGACTGGTATCCACCTGCCGGTATCCACGTTGTCCATGTTAGCGCAAACGAGGCGCAAGTCATCTTAGGACTCTCCAATCGTGAAATTTGCTACTTCGAGGTTGATTCTACGGATGATCAACTCGCAGAGTATCAAGAAAAGCATGAAGTTAGTTCTGATCTCATCACTGCTATTGCCATATTGGGCACCTCATCAAATCGGAAAAGTGATTTTGCAGCTGTTGCATGTGCCGATGAAACGATCCAAATATTATCATTACACCCAGATCGAGTCTTTGAGACTATCACACTTCAGGCGCTATCATCAAAATGCACATCATTGTTAATGTTGCCTTTCGATCGTAGCTCTGCTCATCTTCATGTTGGTATGGAAAGTGGAGTCTATGCAAGAATACAAATGGATACCTTGACGGGTAAATTACTGGATACCCGTCTGAAATACGTGGGGTCTCGGTCTGTATCATTGAGCCCATTGAAGCTTCCCAATACGGAACTTCTTGGAATATTGGCTATCAGTTCCAATCCATGGATAGGGTACCAGAATGTTGAGAATCAATTCAAATTGATGCCTTTGCTTGGATCTGACATCATAAGTGGTCTGTCATTCTACTCTGAAGATATTGGGACTGAGAGTGTTGTAGGAATCAGCGGAAGCGACATGACCATCTTCACCATTGGAAATGACGAGACTGGTTTCAATTTGAATGACGAGTTTCATTCGGAGCTGACAAAATTACGCTTTCAGCCCAGAAAGCATTTATTCGACACCAAGAGCAATTGTGTGATTATCCTTGAATCTGAAGCTGACACAGTATCGCCATATCTGTTGTCAGATGGAGATGTAGATGAGGATTACTACCAGGCATTTGGTTATGATAGAAAAACTGGCCTGTGGGCTTCATGTTTGCAGATAATCGGCCTAGAAGACAAAGAGGTTTCACAATCGATATCTTTTGATGACAACGTCTGCTTCCTTTCATTGACTTTCGCTTCCTTCAATGATAATGAGCACGTTGTGATCTCGTTCAGTGAGAATCATTCAATCCTTCCGCCTTCAGCCTCGTCATATGGTCTTTATGTTTATAAGATAAGGAGGCAAAAAGGAAGCTGTCTTAAGTTGGATTTTGTGCACAAGACTATACTTGATGGTCCTGTTACTGCGATGATATCCTTTGAAGGAAAGCTTCTCGTTGGAGTCAAGAGCTCTTTACGGCTCCTTGATCTAGGTCAAAAACAGATGCTCCGAAAATCATTCACTGAAACGAATTTTCTACGTCGCCCCACACAAATGGCCTATCTTGGTGAGAGTATTGTTGTCGTTGGTGATTCAAGTGAGTCTGTTTCATATTTCAAATTCGATGTCGCAAAAAATCAATTCGAACTACTTTGCAGTGACGTAATGAAGCGACAAGTGACAGCTTTCAAAATGCTTGACTTCAGTACCTTGATCGGAGGTGACAAATTTGGTAATATATTTGTGTCCCGGCTCCCAGATGACTTAAGGACTCAACTCAATAATAACGTGCTCCTTAGATTTAATGACGACGCTTTAGATGCCTCGAGCAAACTTCAGAGCAAATGTGAATTTTACGTGGAGGACATCCCAACTTCGTTTTCAAAAGGAACTTTTGTTGTTGGTGGCAAGGAGAGCATTGTCTACACCGGTCTACGAGGAACAGTGGGCTTGTTGATACCGTTGTCTACCAAGCTGGAAATCGAGCTCTTGAGAAATCTTGAGGCTGAACTTCGAGCCTACTTCTTCACCGAATTTGATGAATTTGATCCAAAAAAGCATGGCAAAAACTTGTTGGGCAAGGATCAACATAAGTTTCGGTCGTACTATAATCCTGCCAAAAATGTTGTCGATGGAGACTTTGTTGAACGATTTCACGAAGTAAGTGCGTCCCAAAAAATTAGAATCGCCAGCAAATTGGGAAGAACGCCTAGAGAGATTGAAAAGAAACTTTACGATGTTAGAAATAGATCTGCATTTTAATGAAGGTACCCATATATTCGTCAATAGAGCAACTCAATGTAGTGCTATTTATGGCAAACGTCACTCATCAGACATGGTCGTGATGATTTGGTTTACAACGTTCAAGTGACTAATGCAAATGTTATCGTGGCGAAGAAATGAAGGAATTTCATGAAGTCGATTTTTATTTGGGGGGCGTGATCGCCTTTCCAGGCAGTCCATTCACCTTTGAATCTGTAACATCCTGATAGTTACTAGCATTAGTGGTTGGTCTCCTCAGATGTGTCGGACTTGCCTCTTCATTACCATCCTCACTATTCTTCCTTCCTGGTGTCTGACCATTAGGTGTGCTGAATTGCACGAAGTTCCAGAAGGCTGGAGATGATTGGTTTGTATTGTTTCCATTGGTTGGAAGACCAAGCTTGGTTCCGGATGCTCTCGAACCTCTCTCTGGAGTGAATGCTTCCAATGGAGTAATCTTTTTTGGCGAGTTGTACCCCATACCTAAGTCGGATGTGTTCGAGGTAGTAGGAGCAGTTGAGTTAGGCATGTCACTCATGTTAGTTTGTGAAGTAGTGTTTGCCAATTCACTTCCATTGGTGTTATCTGCTCCACGGGTGGTTGGATCACTTGTTCTGAAGGCAAAATTATTATTAGGATGATTACCAGGCGTAGGAGGTGGAAGGTTGAATACGTGGCTCCCAGATACCTTCGGGAGCTTTGGTGTGTTGGAGTCCGCTCTTGTGCCTTGCTTAAGAGGAGAAGCGAGTGTTTTGTTATCTCCGCCTAGAGAAGGCATGAATTGCAATTGCTGAGGTGGTTGATGCTGTTGTAGTGGAGGTTGCTGTGCCATTTGAGAATTGTTAGAGAACCCTGGATGCCCATTGAATTGTTGCATCGAAACTCCGTTCATTCCGTGTCCAGCAAAGCCCATTTGAGGCTGCATTTGATTAGGAGGTATTCCCGTGTACGGCATGGGCTGAGTTACTTTCTGATACATGTGGTCGCTAGCTGCAGCGTTGCCCTGAAAATTCATCATCTGCCTGTTGTCACTGTTGAAGTTCTGGGACTCTGGAAGACTGTGATGCGTAGCAAGATGTATTTGGAGTGTACGAGATACTGAAGAACCACGACGTGACTTCAGCAAAGTACCGTTTTGAATTTTCTTCATGAAATCTTCCTTGTAAGACTCACTTATTTGCCATTTCATACCTTTTCCTGGCTCATTTGGTCTTCTGGGAACCTTTTCAAAAGCTTTATTGAGAGACAAGTTGTGCCTAATGGAGTTCTGCCAACCTGCCTTAGAGTATTTGTAGTATGCATAATGGGAAGAGATCCAGTTGTAGATTTCTGATAAGGACATCACACCGTCAGGATTGGAGAGAATAGCCTGAGTAATCATTGTGGCATAGGAGTAAGGTGGTTTTATGTCCTTAGCATCTTCTTTAGATAGGTCCTGGTCCAAATTGTTCTGCAAAGAGACGGCAGAAACAGAGGAGGGAGAGTTTGCCAAATTTGCCTTGTCAAACATCTGGAAGCCAGTCACTCCCAAAAACAGTCTCATGTTGTTTTGAGGCTGGTGCATCGTAGGAACACGAGGAAGATTGGTGCCGTTCTTGGGCACTTTGTGGCTCGCTTGTTTGTAGCGGGACAAACACACGTTCAACATCTTTTGCAGAATACTGGGAGGCGCATCAGGTAAGATGAACATCATTTGAGTGCCACCGATGTCTAAAATAGCTCCCGAATGCAAAGGCGTAGCGTGTTCTGCTCCTACGGCCACCTTGTTGCCATCGATACGAGCACCATTTCTACCTAGCACTTTTAATTCCCAGCATTTAAGGTCCATGTTATACTTTATCGCCGCGTGCTGTCGAGACACCACTTTTGCGGGCCCCAAGTCGATGTTCACAACTTGTTGACTTGCAGGCGCGTTAGGGGGGTTGTTTTCGGTGTTTCTGCCTATCGACACAGCTAGCGTCCGAACGTAATAAGTCCAGTCACGGCCAGCTATTTTGGCGTACGCCTGCACTTCCGTAGCCAAGTTCTTATCGTTGGCAAACTCGTTAGCCACATTCGTCCTCTCCTCCGGAATTTGTAGCGTGGAAATCACTGCATTTACAAGGTCCGCTGGGTCGTCAAAAGTCGGAAGGTCGTCCCCTTCACGAGGACGCTTTTGCAGTTCTGCCATTATTTACTTTGTGAAGACAGCAACTGCCAGTAAGATCGAGAAAGGGGGCTCCTTTTTTTTATTTGAAAACACTTCGAGCTTTGAGATCGTGTAGGTAATTTAAGCAATGTCCTTGAGAGTCCAGACTATCTTATTTTCTTCAGCGTAGCACGTCTGGCGTTTAGTTCTTGTGGTTGTTTACTAAACAGTTAGGTATGAGATTTCACTGACAGGTACACACCTAGAAGATGCAAAATGGATGGAAATCACCACTCGGGAACTTTGTAGTTAGATGAGATGGGGCAGCGCTAGCAACGCGTTGTTTTTGTTTTCAAGAGTTTTAGTAAGACCAACGAATCCTGCTTTTTTTTCCGAATGGTGAGGGAGAGGAAGAAAAAAGAGCCATAAACAGAAGGAGTGCACACAGAGCAGCTATTGAACTGAGGGTCGTTCATTCTTGTATAAGGAGTTGGTGGGAGCGTACTACCAAAAAGTGAATAATACACAGTGAACAGGGGGGAAAAACTGGAGATAGGACAAACTTCGAGAAGCTATGGCGCTGGAAGGAATGAAAATGTAAGCGCTAAATTGTTAATCCCTCATTTTCATCTTCGGTTTTTGGGGTTCTAGGACTACTTATCGGAAAATATGTCATTCTGCCACTTGAAGCTCCGTCCCCCACAATACTGACCTCTTAGCAATTGCTTCTTGCTTGAAGAAGTGCAGGATGTTTATTTACGCATAATGAGACACCCCAACACCATTTAAACATCAAAGTTTCGGATTCTATTTCTTTTCGGCACGTGACGCGTGTACCGCACTTAGAACACGGGCTTCTCGTAGTCGATGGGTATCACAAAGGATTCAATTCCCGTGTCGAAACCCCTGGCATCGGTGGTCTCTCGCGTGATGATGTCCACTTCGGTATCTTCCTCTTCTAGCCTTTTTTTAATCACTTCTGTCTCGTCTATAATATCAAACTCGTCCTCTTTTTCCTCATACTCGTCATTCTCTTCTATCTCCACAAAATCTGGCGCTAAGGCGCTCCACTTGGATGGGAACTGCACCAGCCATAGATAAATTGCACCAGTATCAAGTCCCGTGGATCCAATCATGCACTTGTTGTAATTCCATTTAACGTCTATAAGCTCCTCGTGGCTCCCTTCAAGAATTTTCACCAATGAGCCCATTTGCGTCTCCCATAAGTAGAGATCCTGAGAACTTTGACCAAAAGTTGACGCCACGAGAAATTCAGAGTTATGATTGAATGCAACAGTATTCCATTGCAACCGGTTGACCACATCCTGATACTTATGCTCGATTTCAAACTCCCAAGTAGATGGATCTTTGTTGTTCAACATGTCTGGAAGAGTGAATTGTCTTATCACACGGTCTGAGGAGTTCACAGCTAGTTTGCGCCCGTTTCGAGAGATTTCGAGAGTCTTGATGTTGCTGTTCGTAACTTTGGTCAGGTAAACCGTCTCCAACTTGTCTGCATTCAATATATTGAGCCACCCTTTACTTGTTCCCGTCATGACGAAGTCACCTAGTGGACTAAATCGCGTCACAAGCGTCATATGTTTCGTCTCTTTTTTCTTTGGCTCTGCATCATTCTGTTCCTTCTCTTGCTGCTCTAACGGCTCCGTCTTAAGTTTTGTCACCTTGAAGTCGTCCGCGTCTGTAAGATCTACATGAACAGGGTCGTCTTCAAAAAGAGAGGCGGTGAAAATATACGGGTTTCTTGGGTGGAGTGAAGCCAGCCATACAGGAGAATCGAACCGGATCTTTCGAATTACAGCAGGATTTTTGTCAACGCCTGCCTTGTTAGCGTACTTCAAATCCCATAAAATGCAACACCAATCTTGTGAAGACAGTAGTAGGTAACGACCGCAGTGTGACCAATTAAGTGATGTGATTTGCCTCACGTGGCCGTTCTTTCGTAGTACAGCATTGATAGTATATGAGACCAAGTCATAAATGAAGATGCGTCCATCGCTGAAACCACCAGCCAAGTAGTCACCCTTCACGTTGAACTGAATTACAACCGCGTGACCATGATGAAAGGTCTGAATTAGAGTCTCAGGGTATTCCTTCGCTACAGCGAAAGGGTCTTGGAGCGATAAATTCATGGGCTGATGGAGGGGTAGTAGTTGGGTTTCTGAAGCTGTCGCTGCGCGCACTGGTGATGGTGTGGCTGCAAAATGCTATAGGAGGTGGAGGAGCACCGGGAGGGAGAAGCCATCAAAAATCGAGTGATTATGAAACTTGTGCTATGGATCCTTGCTAGTAATACTGCTCTTGGTATGCTTTAAGGTAGCCATACAAACTTTTGTCTCAGTATAATGAGGTGAATGAAATGTATAGGCTGCCATCATTTCGTTTACAATAGCAAATTAAGAAGACAAGATTTGAGAATTTATCAAAAGGAAACCAGATACTTCTACTAAAAGTCTTTCCGTGTTGACTGTGTGAAGTAATAGACCCAGGTACATATTTTTGTGGCCAAAGTCCCCTCATGATAGAGAGTTCGTAATTCATAGGAGAAATGTACTTGATGATGCGAATTTAAGAACTTCGTAGAAAAAAACACAAAAAAGGTAAAGACCACTCAATCCCTCAGACAGCATTTGTTGAAGTTAAGCATTTCCGTTCTGCCTTACTGTCACATTAATAAAACTAGCATTAGCGTCAATTCGCATGTCTTGTATGTTCTGACCCTGTTTCTATTTTCGCTCGTAGATTAAATGTACGCGACTTCTACCACACAACAGGAGCGTACTTTTTACATCCATAAAGCTCCACTCAAAAAGACTCCAATCGCTTGCACAGTCATATTCTCCGATGATTACGAGATAATGAAGATCAACTTTATGCTTGCGAGCGGATTTCTCAAGCTTTTTTTCATCTTCACTTACGTGAACTGCCAGGTCCACTTTTACGTAGACGCTGGCAACAGGCAATGTTTCACCAAAGATTTGAGCGTCGACTCTATTCTCCTCGGCTCGTACAAGATTGAAATCCAAGACGACACGGGCCGTTTTGTTACCCCCAGGGATAAAGCCAACACAGGGGTGATCGTCGATGTAGAGGAAGTATTCTCCTCAAATAATAGAGTTGTCCACCATAGAGGCTCAGTATCCGGTAAATTCTCCTTTAGTCCCCTTGAACTGGGCAACCATCGCATTTGCATTACGCCCAAGCTGTTTTACCGCAAGAAATGGCGAGATGATGACGCTGAAGCTCTTCAGGAGTCGAAGTTCAAAAGAGCACGTATCAGTCTCGACTTAGGTGTAGGCGACTCGTCAAACGTATTTCCTAAGCCCACAAAGGATATTGAGACATTGACCTCTCGCATATTACTGTTGATTGAAAAAGTGACAGACATCAAACGGGAACAGAGTTTCATCAGAGCGAAGGAGGCTAGTTTTCGAGACTTGCTGGAGCGGGCATGCGAGAGGGTTGTTACGTGGCTGATAGTCCAGGTATCGATTTTTGGCATAGCTCTCCTTTACCAGTTGTGGACCTTGCTACGGTTCTACATGAAAAGAAAGGTCCACGTAGATTAATTCATAGGGCACTAGGGGTTTCATATGGTTGCAAAGCGCTACCACGGCAGGAAAAGTATTAGGCGTTATAGGCTTCATTTAATGGCATAATCTTAATTCACTCTCTTCCTAGATGATATCTCTCGTGTTTAAGTGGTGCTCGACCTCAAAACCGCTACCACACTTTGATACTAACATTTCGCACATACTACAATATCACCATAGATCTGCCATGGCAGACGGGAATGATGAGTCAGCCGACCAAAACGGAGACGCAAACACTGTCAGCCAGCCTATATCCTCTACACCACTGTCTACGCCTTCTATATTGCTGACAGCAGAGAGCCACGATTTGCTAGCGCCAAAGCGCAGAAGGAAGTTTGATGATCGATCTCAATCGAAGACTAGTGTTCAACTTAGGGCACATACAGTGTCTCCGAACAACACTAAAACGTCCCTCCTGAGAGTTCCCTCGACCAGTGACCCTCAGCATCTCGTCAAGTGGACAGAAACGAGGCAGATTCTGAAAATCATAAACTCCCCTGAGTTTCTCTTCAAGTTCGGAGCTCCTCAGCTTATTCAGTTATCGCAACATCATATCGCTGTTGGTACAGAAAAAGGAGTGATTGTTGGGTTCACCTATAGGCAAGAAGCAGACTACGTCCTCGTGCCTTACAAAAGAGACACTGACATCTCGCAAGAGATTTCACTTTCACATATATGCTGCATGGCATTTTCATCTAATGCATTTTTCGCTGCTGCTGGGTACAAGGATGGCTCAATTGCTGTCTGGGAGCTTGGGGAAGACCCTTCCAGCTCACAATTCCATGTCATTTACGCGGACGGCGTCATCCAGCCCATTTCCTTGGAGAATCGCTTCGGCCGGAATTTACAGGGACATCTTAATGGAGTTCCGGTCATAAGTATAGACTTTATAGGAGACCAAGAGCAGCAGATTGTCTCAACTGATCTATCCGGCTTGGCCTTCTTCCACAGAGGCTTTAAGAGGTTTCTACGAAAGTATTATAGCTCACAAAAGATATTGGGGAAGAATGATACCAATTCGCCTGATCCATTGGGCAAGCTCAAAATACATGACTGTGAGATGCTTTCAATCGGAACTTCTCCTCAAATTACCGATACAATCGGTCTTATGGCTGTCATCACCAAAACTTCATTAACTATTCTTTCGATTCGTTCTTTAGCTAATCCGGAATCACCATACCCAAAAGTTCATCTCAAATTTTCTCGTCCAAAGTCGATAACAGATGATTCTCAAGGCTGCTTAAGCTGGTATCCCTGTATTCAAGTCCACAAAGACATTAATAATGCTAAACTTGCCTACGCATGGCGGAACACCGTCGCGATTCTCGAGCTTGATAATAGAGCCATTTCTGCGGACATAATGTCAAAGATTGCAGAAGTGAAGGAAAAGGATAAAGCGCTACCACAATTGAAGTTTCATAAAACAGGAAGTTCGAGCGTTTCTGAGAGGGAAACGATCGTGTCACTCAATTGGCTAAATTCAGAAATCTTAACGGCCATCACTCAACATGAGAGCACAACAGAGACTAAGCTTTACTTCTTTTACTACGGTGGCAAGAAAGATCAACTATCTCTCACACAGGTAGGTGTGGATGATCTAGACTCACAGCAAATATCCACTTTAGATGTCAAACTGGACGAAAGAATTGAGTTGACTGGAACAAAGAGTTTCAAAGGCAGCCTAAAGATTTTGCGCCATCGCCTCGTTCTTCTCGTAAATTCACACTCGCCATCTCATAAGACATTACTATCTGGAAGATGCCTCAAATGGGCAGATAGACTTATAGATTACCTCCAACAGGGGGAGTTCGAATCTGCTCTATACATGTCTTACGATTACTATGTTTCTGGAAACTATGGAAAGCTAGTACTTCACGGTTTGCCCCATAATGAAAAAGAGCGACGTGCAGTAGTCAAGCCAATCTTGAAGCGTGTTATGCGTGAATCTATTCACCCATTGTTTGAAGATCAAGTTGACGCTGTGAAGAAAACCAATATATGGAACTTGTATCTCACACTCGCGTCAATCTTATCAGAGCATGGAATAATCGGAGATGACATTCTTGGTATGCTTGATGAAATATTTGATCTTTTCGGCGATGATGCGCTTTTTTTTGATGTGTTAGAGGATTATATCACTTCGCAAGAGATAAAGAACCTTTCGCCCATCACATTTAGGGGCCTCATCGAATCTTACACTCATAGCGATAGGCGTGAACATCTTGCCGAGATCATCTGCTTGCTTGACTCTAGTTCACTTGACATTGATCTAGCCCTTGCTTTATGTGAGATGTACAACTTGAGAGAATGTCGAATATACATTTGGAATGCCATGTTAAAGGACTACACTACTCCTTTGATCTCATTGATGACAGAAATGAGTTCAAAGGAAATGCATCACGATGATACTGTTATAGTCTTTACCTACATGTCTTATATCTTGACTGGAAGGCAGTACCCAAGTGACCGGGTTCTCGACAGTTCCGTCGAAGACTTCGCACGAAACTCGATATGCGAGATCCTATTCAGTATTGGGCCATACAAATGGCCCAGAGACACCGATGAAATTCTTTTAAGCTCGTATTCCGACAAAATTTTCCCTTATTTGACTTTTTTTCTCAAATTTGATACCTTCGAAACGATGGTCACACTCAACGAGTTTTTCGAAAATCCAACCCTTAACGACGGCTCTGGAACTTCACTCACCAGGCAATACATAGTGGAGGCTTTGCTTGATATCTTCGAGGCTAACGAGGACTTGCGTATCGGGCAGCACAAAGTGCATCTTGCTATTTTCATTGCACGGAATTATCCAAAATACTTTCAATTTATCCGGTTGTCGGAGACTGTTTTAATTGAAACCGTGAACACCTTATGTGACAACACAAAAGAGGACCTCCACGAAGATTGTGAGCTCGCTTTAGAGAGTCTCTTGTCCGTTTACGACGTTGAGAATGATATTCACCTTGTGGAGCAAATGAAGGCTGCCAAATTTTACGATGTTCTATTCAAGGTATACAAGTTTCAAGGAAAATACGCCGAGGCAATGGAAATGTGGCTCGAGAGGAATCGAAAGCGTAGTTCTTCGGATGCTATCAAGAACTTTGCAGTTCTTGCGGATTTGCTTAAGAGTACATTTAACGCTGAGAAGCAAAATACTACTGAGCTGCTACATTTCATACAGTTCATCGAGGACAATTACGATGAATTGATTTCCAACAACACGGATGACATGGTATCTCTAGTAAGGAAATACAACCCGGAGCTTAATTTGATGGTGCTCAAATGCAAGAATGATTCCTTGGCATTGAATTACCTTTCGTCCTACTTCGGGCGAGAGACGAGCTCGACACTAAATCGAGTCTCGCTTCGATTGATATCAAGGTACATCGAACTTTTGAGTATTTATGAGATTCATAGCGTGAAGGATGTCATCACAAAGTATATCAGTTCTTTGGACAAGCATGAAGATGTGAAAGATTCGATTCGGAAAATTCTCAAACAAGCGGGCTTGTTTGAACTGTTAGCATTGATGCTTTGTCATGAAAAAGAATACGAGGCAGCCGTGAAAGTACTTTGGAATGCTATCCAATCGTTACACAATAAGGAAGAAAGTTTAGACGAGACAGCCCTCTCGTTCCTAAAATCTTACATCGACATTTCTATCACAGTAAGTGCAGAAGCCCATCAGATAGCGATTTGGACAATAGTGGTGGAAAACGCTGTGATCATGAGTGACCAAGCTCGAGACCAGAAGTTACGCGATATTCTCAATGATAGTATATTTCAGTGCTTCAGGGCAATGGAACACAGAGATTTTGAGAACAAGGAGGAATCGATTTTCAAGCAGGTTTTTAATCATGTTCTTACCGTGGCTAAAGTGGCCAACATACGTGAAACCCTCCAAGACATACTCACATCCTACCTATTCGAGAGTGAAATGCATGAATTGACCGTCAAGAAAGTCAATCAAAGAATCTACAAGTACATGGAGATGATAAAAAGTGAGGAGCTCATGGGCTGGCTCGTGAGCAACAAACAATGTACCAGTTGTGGCAAGCTAATGTGGGGCGAAGAAATGCTCGAAAGGCATGCTTGGGCGTGGGAAGAGAGACAAAAGAGCATGGCTTTTGGGCTTAAGACACCCTTTGACAACAAGAAGTTCGAGGACTGTGATATTTACTTGTTCAAGTGCTCTCACGGATACCATAAACGGTGCCTTGAGCACATTGGCGGCAACAAACGTTGTGTGATTTGCAGCCCAGAGTAGTACAATTTTTGCTGAGGTACTCTTTGAGCCAGCACTGCCTCAAGATACTTGCAACAACAAGATTCTCAACGAGGAGACAGAATTTCTTAGGAGAGGATGGGTACAAAAACGAAAAGGTGCCCCTGCGTCAAAGTCAGCAATTTAAAGACGCAATATTATCAAACGCAAGCTGTGGCAGGACAAATTTGAAACCCATCTCTTTGCCTTGTTCTCAGGGGTGAGCTGTGGCGAAGCTTCCCTTCTTGGTCTAGGTCTTATTAAGATCAGGTTCATGCGAGCTATTTATTCGCTGACATGCAACTATGCGAGCCAGAGACAGGAGTGTAGTGCGACAAGGCCAAAAAAGGCGGTAGAGATCAGACCTGTCTCAAACAGGCAAATAGCAAAACAGAGGGATGTTCTGGGTCGCAATGCTTGCAGCAGTGCCTCTAGCAAAATAAAGCTGGGTGCCTGATGTTTTTTCTTCCCCTTTCTGTAAAGCATATAAGTGTTTTGTCAACGGCTTTGACACCACTTTTTATTCGACTCTTTCTGTGAAAACAATTACAGCATTTTTGTCCAGGCCCGCCTTGCAATTGTCTCGTAACCTGGCATAGAAGTACCGCAAATTTTCGAGGAGGCACCGAATTAGGACAGAAAAATTAATTGCGGAGGACATTTTTAGAAGCACGAATCGACAGGAGACTGCTTTAGCGGACAAAATTTTCCTCCCTTTTATCTCATCCTTCTTAGACTATCTAGTCCCAAAGGTTTAACTGAAATTATATTTCGTGTCTCGAGACTAATTCTTTTCAAACGACACATTTACTTTTTACTCTTTCCACAAGGGCAATCTCAGATCTGGAATTTTGCACAGCCCGACCCTTCGTACCACCCTGAGTTGATCTACTTACAACAAGTCACTCACCTATGAATAACTACGACGACGACCTTTTTGATGACGAAAAGGTGCCTCTGAGCCCTTATTCAAGACAGCATTATCCATCACACTCTAGAGTGGCTTCTAGTTCTAGAACCTTTTCCAGTGGAGGTGGTGACGATGAAGATGAGTTTTACGAGAAGTTGGGAGGAAGCTTGTACGGAGAATCCAACGCATCCACAGTGAAACAGCCTGGTGTTCGTTTCACAGAATCAGTTGTTGGAAGAAACTCCCTCGTTGGCTCAACTCACCAGTTGAAGAGCTCAGTTGCTTCGCCTCTCATGGCTCCCAGAGAATCGTACAGAATGATGCAATATCCCTCGTTCGAGTACAATGGTCCCGAGTATCCTCAGAGCACTTACAATCGCTATAGTCTCATGAACGTCGACGAAATGGCAAGCATGCCTAACAGAATGAGCGTGGGTTACCAGCAAATGGGTGTACCTATCCAACCAGACGACTACAATCTAAATTTGCTCGAAGAAGCTGCCGATGATATGGACCCCTTTGGAGATGATGACTCGTTGTTTTCCGAAGCGGACCCTGACGAATTGCGCAGGGGTATGACTTTGAGGAGAACCCCAACTCAAGCAAGACCTAACACTGAGGATGAGGATTTCACTCCCCGTCTTAACTACACGAAAACAGTGAAGCGTGCTCGTTTGGTTGACGGAAATTTTGTCATTGACGCTCCGGTACCAAAGCTGTTGCTTAACACATACACTCGCTCCGCTTTTGGCGACAGTAATGAAACATCGTTTGTTAGGTACTCAGGTGTCACTTGCGGTCCATCTAATTTCTGTGAGTACAAATACAATCTTCGTCAGACGTTATACTCACCACCAAGAGAAACGGAGATCATGGTTTGCATCACAATGTACAACGAAGACGAAATCTTGCTTGCTCGTACATTGAAAGGTGTTTTTGATAACATCAAGAACTTGACGAAAAGAAAAGATCCTAACTGGGGTGATGGCTCATGGAAGAAGGTCGTAGTTGTGATTGTTAATGATGGTCGTTTACAACTTCACGAAAGAACTCAGAAACTCCTTACAGCTCTTGGTGTATTTCAGGAAGGTTACGCCAAGTCGAAGGTCAATGAAAGCCCCGTTAAGGCTCATCTTTATGAATACACATCTACAGTTGGCATTGAAAGAGTCACTAACGACCGAGTATACTTGAATCAGAATACCACACCTGTTCAGCTCGTGTTTTGCTTAAAGGAGAAGAACGCACGGAAAATTAATTCTCACCGTTGGTGTTTTCAGTCATTCGCTCCATTATTGAACCCTAAGGTTGTAATGCTTCTTGATTGTGGTACCACACCATCGAAGGATGCATTTTACCATTTATGGGCTGCTTTTAAGGATCCAAACGTGGCAGGTGCTTGTGGTGAAATGAGAGTGGCCTTGGGTCAGAACAAAAGACTTTTGCTGAACCCATTGGTAGCTGCACAAAATTTTGAGTACAAGATTTCAAACGTTTTGGACAAACCTATGGAAGCTGTTTTTGGGTTTATTTCTGTGCTTCCAGGTGCATTCTCAGCTTATAGATGGGAAGCTTTACTTAATGTAGATGGTCAGGGACCTCTTGAAAAGTATTTTAAGGGTGAATTTTTGCATCAAAACAAGGAAATGGACGAGGACGATGATGAGTTTGAATTGATGGAGAAGAATTTTCAGGAATCGGGTATTTTTACTTCCAACATGTACTTGGCAGAAGACAGAATTTTGTGTTTTGAACTTGTGGCTAAAAGAAACCACAATTACGTCTTGCGTTACGTCAGCAGCGCTAAGGCAGAGACAGACGTCCCAGAAAAGATGGACGACTTTGTTTTACAGCGTCGTCGTTGGCTTAACGGTTCGTTGTTTGCAGCGGTATACTCCATTGTTCACTGGACACAGATTTGGAAATCGAATCATGGTCTTTTCAGGAAACTTTGGCTCCAGCTCGAATTCTACTATCATTTGGTGACAGTTCTTGTGTCGTGGTTTTCATTGGCTTGTTTCTTCTTGGTGTTCCGTATATTGACGAAGAACTTGGGGTCTCCGGAAGTGGGATTCTCGTTTGGTCTGACTCTTTCCACAATCTTCTTATGGATCTACGTCGCATGTCTTGTGTGTACATTTGTCTTGGCTTTTGGTAACACACCAAGAGGTACAAAGCGGTTTTATACAGTGATTGCGCTGGTCTTTGCAGTCCTCATGGCCTATTTGACGTTTGCAGCCATCTACTTAGCCATCAACACGGTCAAGTTGGTCATCAAAAACGCAGACGGGCATTTTCACGCAGGCATGTTATTCACGAACCAAAAGTTCAGAGATCTTGTTGTGTCGGTGCTCAGTACCTATCTTCTTTATGCAATTGGAGCTGTAATTCATGGTGAGCCATCGTTCATGATCACGTCTTTCTTACAATACCTTTTGATCTCGCCCACTTACATCAACGTGTTGAACACATACTCCTTCTGTAACATTCACGATGTTTCATGGGGTAACAGAGATTCTCCGCAAGCCAAGGACTTGGGTACGGCCAAGATCACCGAGGACAAGAACGGAGAGTTGATTATGACGGTGGTACCAGCGTCTGACCAGGGTCTCGAGGAGAGCTACATGAACACCATTGACGATTTGAAAGTACCACCCTCGCCTAAGGAGATCGTGATCTCGAAGAAGCAGAAGGAGGATTCATATTATGCATTGTTGCGTACAATTACCGTGTTGGTATGGATGTTGACCAACGCCATATTGGTTGCCATTGTGTTGGCAGCCGTTGGGCCCAAGGACAACACATGGAGTGATTACAGGAACTCCACGATCTTTTTGACGGTGATTTTGTGGATTGTGTGCGCGTTGGCAGGCTTCAGACTTGTGGGCAGTGTGATCTACTTGTTATTGAAGGCCATGAGGCCATTGAAGTGGTGGGCGAGAAAGAGGAAGAGCGTTTAAAATGTAATGGGAGTAAAGTCGCATCCAGGTGGCATGGGCATAAGTAGGAAACTTACAAATTCGGCAATGGATACTGTAGAGAGGTAGATTGGCAGAAAACGGCCGAGGGAGAAAATGGTGACATTAACCGAGACGAGGTGAGGGAGCGCATACAGTGACGAAGCTGGGGATGACAAGAGCACAAGAAATGTCGGCGAACGCGAGAGGGTTCCCGAGGAAAAGCAACACTGTACTGGCGAATGGCATCCGACAGTGTCTTACGATAGTAAGAAGTGATATACGTCTCTGTGTCCGGCCAATGATAAGGCGCCATAGGCACCGATAATTTGAGAGATTTTTTTCAACCAGTGCATGGTGCATTAAGCGCGGGACGACACAAAGCTCGGGAACCCGGGAAGCGACCCTCGAGAAATTTCGGCACAAGAGCAGTATGGAAGGAGATCCCCGTGACAATAGTGAGCCCCGGGGAATGGCAGGTCTGCCGGTAGAGCCGGTGTAGCACTGTAGAGACTGAAGCGGTGTAGGGACGTCGATGCAACCGAGATGTAGGTGTAGATGAGAAGTGCCTGGTCGGTACCAGTTCAGCCGACCACGCAGGTCAGCCCTATATGACGAGGGAGGTCGAGACATCGATTAGTGAATGAGGTCAAATCGGCTCCTGGTCCAAGAATAGAGTTCTGGAACCAACAAGTAAAATTCACAGTAACTTGGTTTCCGTTGAACATGCCACTTATATCCGACACTTGGCTGGCGATTGTTGGAGGCCATGTTCAGGCGGCACCGCAGACGTCAAAACATGTGGGTTGCGCGGCGACACAATTGCAACCTTGTGGCTAGCGGTTCGGCGTCGAGCAATTGGTCAGATAGAGGCGACCGGGAAGAAAAGTAGGAGATTAGAGCAGCTACGGGCCGAGCCGGCAACAAAACGGCTCGGCCCAAGGAAAAGCAAAAGAGGAGCGACACAAAGTGAAAAATCACCACTTTCGGGCGTTTCCATCGCCCAAGTGTTTGACTTGGCCCTGGTCAGAGTCGCCCGGAGTACGAGCTAACTCTCGTAGTCCCACCAGTCGAGGAGGGCAGACAGGCAGGGTGCGTAACGGCCCCGGGGCGAGGAGAGAGAGAAAATCTTTTCACTGCGGGATTGTTGGTGCAAGGCGGCAGCCAATGAAAGCCACCACAGTGCGGGTTCCAGTGGAGACCACGCACATTGGAGGCGCATCAGGGCAGCCTTGGGCAGGACATGGAGAGGATACAGAGTGGGTACGGCGAGCGGTGAGGGAATTTTTCAGGCCAAGCCGCCGAGCGCTGGTTTGAGCGGAGAATCCAACGGTAGCGCTAACGACAAGGACGAAACGAGAGGGAAGTGAACAAGGATTTTGGAGAAAACGTAGGCAACTTAGGCGGAGTAGGCAACAGGCTGGAAGACCGGTTAGCCGGTTGACGCATGGAGGGCGCAAATATCCGACAGAACTAAGGGACGGTGGCCCTGGTGCGAATGAAGAGACACAAGCCCACCACAGGGCTGAAGACAGGTTGAGCGCACCAGCACCAGCAGTAGCAGTTGCACCAGCGCAAGCACCAGCGCCAGCACCGTTTCACCCCAGGGGACCGCCGACGCAGAATTACAGCTTGGCGCTGGAGAACGGTGGGTGACTTCGATTTGGTGGGGCTGCCAAAGGACGAGACATGGCCGGTGGAGGACCCCAGCGGCGGGTTGTGGGTGAATGGAGTGGAGTAAAAAAAAGGTAACGAATAGGAAACGGCACAATGCCGGGGCCACTAATGACGAAAGAGTGCCTTGATTAGTGTTCGAACAGGCAGCACCGATTGGCGCGAGATGTCGCACGATGCCTCTAGCTGGGAGCGAACAAGAGGAAGCATAGTGGGATGTGGCGACACGAGACCAGCTGGTGGTCGACTACAATTTAGAGCTTACGGTTCTCTGTGGCTGTCTATCGTTGCTCGCTGGTCAGATTTGTGCCAGGGCATGCTGGGTGGACCCAAACGAGAGGTGCACCACTTCCTCAGTGGGTGCGAATTGCGCCCGATAGGGTAACCCCAGCGCCGCTGCTCGTTTGGGCAGGCTACAAACAAACAGATAAGCATGGCCAGAGGGAGGTGTAGATGAAATTGAAAAATTTGTGGTTGAAGAGTTGACTTTACAGACTTCCAAAGTAGATGGCGTAGCTCGTCAGACGTCTTTGCCGTCTGGCAGGCCAACTGCGAGCAATTTGGCGGTAGGCTTTTTCGTATTGTCTCTGGCGGAAGTGTCCAGGTCGAGCGAGCAGCGAGCAGCGAGCAGCCCTCGGGTCCACTCACGGCCTTGACGTCAGCATGGCGCCAGCGGAGGCGGCCGGCAAAAACCAGCTTTTCAGCCAGCTTCTCTGGCTTTGAGCAAAGTCCTTGCAACTTGTCCACTACACGTTGAGGTTTAAGAATTTTCCATCCCATCTGCTCCCACCAGGCATCCAACCATTTTTTTGTCTGCCACATCGCTCTTGCCGCAAAAAACAAGGTTTCTTGCCTGGCGAAAATTGGGGGTCTGTGCGACATTAGCACGACATTTCCTTCCTGCTCCAGTGCCGGCCCACATTAGGCCGCAGGGCGCCTCACCTGCCAGTTACCTAATTCTTTCTTTTTTTTCCGACGTGCCTGCCTAAAGAGTGCGGTTTGTTTATCGAAAATTCCCTCATTTCACAACTCTGTTCGGCGATCATATAGGCAGGACCCAAGCAACAGTTCCTGAAAAGAAAAAGGAAAAAACAAAATTTATCGCCTGTAGCTTCCGTCGTCGCCGACCTTGTCTGCCGGGCACCCACACAGGAACAATTTTTTTTTTCCTATTTTTTTCCTGCCTGCTCGTGGGCCCAGTATAAATGGATTCCACTTCCCCAACTTGTACCAAATTTCTTCTTTTTTCTCTCTTCTTAGACTTTTCGTGTTTTCTCATTTCAATTGAACGCTCGTGTAGTTTCACAACGAAATGAGTGCTACCGAACCAACCAACGAGAAGATCGATAAAGCTGTCGAGTCCGACGACGAGGATGAGGACATTGACCAGTTGATTATCGACTTGCAGTCCAACCACAACCTCGACGATGATGAGGAGTCGGACGACGAGGCCAATGCCGGCTCTTTCAAGGCCGTCCCAGATGAGCTCTTGCAGACCCAGCCTGAGGTTGGTTTGACCGACGATGAGGTCACCAAGAGAAGAAAGAAGTACGGCCTTAACCAGATGGCTGAGGAGCAGGAGAACTTGGTGCTCAAGTTCATCATGTTTTTCGTTGGTCCCATTCAGTTCGTCATGGAGGCCGCTGCCATTTTGGCCGCTGGTCTTGAGGACTGGGTCGATTTCGGTGTCATTTGTGGTTTGTTGTTGTTGAACGCCAGTGTTGGTTTCATTCAGGAGTACCAGGCTGGTTCCATCGTCGATGAATTGAAGAAGACCTTGGCTAACACTGCCAATGTTGTTAGAAACGGTCAGCTTGTCGAGGTCCAGGCTAACGAGATTGTCCCCGGTGACATTTTGCAGTTGGAGGATGGTACTGTCATCCCTGCCGATGGTAGAATCGTTTCTGAGAACGCTTTGTTGCAGGTTGACCAGTCCGCCATTACTGGTGAGTCTTTGGCTGTTGACAAGAGGCACGGTGACTCCACCTACTCTTCTTCTACTGTCAAGACTGGTGAGGCTTTCATGATTGTTACTGCTACTGGTGACTCGACTTTCGTTGGTAGAGCTGCTGCTTTGGTTAACAAGGCCTCCAGTGGTTCCGGTCACTTTACCGAGGTTTTGAACGGTATTGGTACTATTTTGTTGGTTTTGGTCATTGTCACTTTGTTGGTTGTCTGGGTTGCTTGTTTCTACAGAACTGTCAAGATTGTTCCAATCCTTAGATACACCTTGGCCATCACCATTGTTGGTGTCCCTGTCGGTTTGCCAGCCGTTGTTACCACCACCATGGCTGTTGGTGCTGCTTACTTGGCTAAGAAGCAGGCTATTGTCCAAAAATTGTCCGCTATTGAGTCCCTTGCTGGTGTTGAGATCTTGTGTTCTGACAAGACCGGTACTTTGACCAAGAACAAATTGTCTTTGCACGAGCCATACACCGTCGAGGGTGTTGAGGCTGACGACTTGATGTTGACTGCTTGTTTGGCTGCTTCTAGAAAGAAGAAGGGTTTGGACGCTATTGACAAGGCTTTCTTGAAGTCCTTGATCAACTACCCAAGAGCTAAGGCTGCTTTGACTAAGTACAAGGTTTTGGAGTTCCAGCCATTCGACCCTGTTTCCAAGAAGGTTACTGCTATCGTTGAGTCCCCAGAGGGCGAGAGAATTGTTTGTGTTAAGGGTGCTCCATTGTTCGTCTTGAAGACTGTCGAGGATGACCACCCAATCCCAGAGGATGTTCACGAGAACTACCAGAACACTGTCGCTGAGTTTGCCTCCAGAGGTTTCAGATCTTTGGGTGTTGCTAGAAAGAGAGGTGAGGGCCACTGGGAAATCTTGGGTATCATGCCATGTATGGACCCTCCAAGAGATGACACTGCTCAAACTGTTAACGAAGCTAGAAGATTGGGTTTGTCTGTTAAGATGTTGACTGGTGATGCCGTCGGTATTGCTAAGGAGACCTGTAGACAATTGGGTCTTGGTACCAACATTTACGATGCTGAGAAGTTGGGTCTTTCTGGTGGTGGTGACATGGCCGGTTCTGAGATTGCTGACTTTGTTGAGAACGCTGACGGTTTCGCTGAGGTTTTCCCACAGCACAAGTACAACGCTGTTGAGATTTTGCAAGCTAGAGGTTACTTGGTTGCCATGACTGGTGACGGTGTTAACGATGCTCCATCTTTGAAGAAGGCTGACACTGGTATTGCCGTTGAGGGTGCCACAGACGCTGCTAGATCTGCTGCCGATATTGTTTTCCTTGCCCCAGGTTTGTCTGCTATCATTGATGCTTTGAAGACCTCCCGTCAAATCTTCCACAGAATGTACGCCTACGTGGTGTACCGTATCGCTTTGTCTTTGCACTTGGAAATCTTCTTGGGTCTCTGGATTGCTATCTTGGACAGATCTCTTAACATTGACTTGGTTGTTTTCATTGCCATTTTCGCTGACGTTGCCACTTTGGCCATTGCTTACGACAATGCTCCATACGACCCTAAGCCTGTCAAGTGGAACCTTCCAAGATTGTGGGGTATGTCCATCATCTTGGGTATCATTTTGGCCGTCGGTACCTGGATTACCTTGACTACTATGTTCATGTCCAAGGGTGGTATTGTCCAAAACTTCGGTTCGATTGACGGTATTTTGTTCTTGCAGATTTCCTTGACTGAGAACTGGTTGATTTTCATTACTAGAGCCCAGGGTCCATTCTGGTCTTCTATCCCATCTTGGCAATTGGCTGGTGCTGTGTTGATTGTCGACATTGTCGCCACCTGTTTCACCTTGTTCGGCTGGTGGTCTCAGAACTGGACTGACATTGTTACTGTTGTCAGAACCTGGATCTGGTCTTTCGGTGTCTTCTGTGTCATGGGTGGTGCTTACTACCTCATGTCCCAGTCCGAAGCCTTCGACGACTTCTGCAATGGCAGAAGAAACAAGAAGGAACAGAGAGACAGAAGAAGTCTCGAGGACTTCATGGTCTCCATGGCCAGAGTGTCTACTCAGCACGAGAAGTCTTCTTAAGCGGTATAACTGCGAGAAGTTTCTACAAACTATCATTCCATTTTTTTATTTGATTCCCCGATTATTACCGTCGTCATTTTGAGATTAATTTCGTATTATAGTATAAGTAATAGATAATGATTAAAAAGTTGGCTTGTAGATGTGCAGTGAAAATTACAAGGAATTGGAGAGGGTGGGAAACGTGAGGGGCGATGTAAAAATAATAAACAATTGTCAAGTTTGCGAACAAGAGTAATTATTTGTGAATAGCACAAGATGAATGCGGCGTGCGGATGGATTAGGCAAATTAATAACACACAATGTCGATGAGCAATCATAATAACAAAAATATCAGGACTCGCAGATGGCCTGATGCAATCTCTGCCACGCTGCTCCGCTTGCAGGATTGCAAGCTAAAAGCAGCACAGCAAAGCCTAGCGAAGATTCTCTTTTTCCCGGAGTAACCGGCATTCTCATTTTGAACCAACGATGTCTCCATATCGTATGATTTTCACAAAATTGGAGGCGTCGCTTCAAATCACAACTCCACGACTCCCCTCGCCTTCCACTCGGTATCAGCACATGCAGAGATTGGTTTTCGTAAACAATTAAGTATTGTCCACCTTGTGGGCATCAATCTTTCATATTTGCTGCACAAGAAAATGTGGGAGTGGAGAAAAGCACAAGGGGATAAATTGCACAAAAGCATAGTTTATCTTTACGAGATAGACAGCAGCGACATTTTTGTTTGCACTGGCCGCCCGTTACGAAGCAATTGTGCCCTCTAGTGCTTAAGGGATACTTGCGTTGGATAGGAATTAGCATTCAAAAGTCGAGAGCGACTTAGAGGCGGCAGCTTTGGAGGATGTGGGTGCGACACTTGTAGAAGCTTTGTTGTAGGTAGCAAAAGGTGAGAGCTAAATTGTAGCTTGTGCGGTTGAGAACGGCCATTTGACTAAATCAGTAGAGCCGACGATCAAGAGAAGCGTTCTCAATGGGAGTCTGGTCGCTGAAAATGGATGGAGAGCTTTTGTCAGGTTGCTTAGGGGTGCCAGTAGAACAATCTGCTGCATTTGCCGCCGGGACAACGAAAATGTGGGACCTTAGATGGGGGAAATCCACAATTAAAGCGAACCGCTTGTAGCATTGAAAGTTCGTTTTGACATCATAACACATATGTCAGGTCAATTCAGCGGCTCTGGAAGCTTCGCTCTGTAAAGCGATCCAGTCTGTGCCATAAAGACCATCAGGCGATGTAAATGTGGTACCACGACCAAGCTAACAAATCATATATGTTTAACTCTCTATCTTGTGAAACTAGAGACGAAGAACAAGACAGCTCGTAAACTGTTGATCTCGATCTGATTGAGTCAAAGGACTTTCTCGTGCGGACAAGAAAATTTAATTTCTTTCAGTCATCCACGTGTCTTTTAACTATTGGATAAGATAGCTGAGGTGGTGTTGTCATTGTGAGTTTCCAAAACAGATATGCTGAAGCATTGTAGCATTTAACTATCTGATACGTGGCGCCGACTTACAAGATGAACAATTCAAGGGGGCAGCTGTGTAAATAGCAAAGTTGAAAATAATTCAAGGATGTATTAGTAATACAATTAGTAGCTGCCGACATAAATGATACGTTCAAATAATTCAACAGCCTTTTCTGATTAGTACTGATGCTTAGGGCCCCAGCAAAGAGGATTAGGCCTCACAGGAACATCCGCAATAGAAAAGCTAACTTGTTTAATTAAACAAACGAGAAAACTCAAATGCGATGACCAGAAATAAATGTACACATTAGCTTATGAAATAAATAGACAATGTAAGCGTTTATTAGACTAATTTCTTCATCAAGACCAGTTTCAAAGGGAGAAATCAAATTTCGCAGCCAACGCACGACAATCTAATCACTGGCACAAAGCAGCAGGTTGCACGGCACACACTTATCAAGAAAGACTAGAATCCAACATAGCCAAATCGCTAGTTAAAAACTACTAGGATTTATAGCAAATCTTTGCATTTGGCTATGAAAACTTAACTTCTTTGTTCTTATCCCGCTACGCTTCCTTCGCACATCCTTTTTTTTCTTCTCCCTTGCAGTACTTCCTCTCAGATCGAGGCGAAAAAAATTCCTATAACTCTTCCACAGGCCACTTTCATCACTTGAAGGGAACAAGGCAATCCGACTCTCACACTCAAACTATCCGGCAAGAGTATACCCAGGCCAAAATTGCTTTGCTTTCGAGCCTCGTTGTTACATAAACACCTTTTTTTTTTATCCACCTCCATTTCATCCTCCGATTCACCGATCATTCAGACGACTAGCCTTCCTGGTGGATCAAGCCAACCCCAATCTACACACATAATCTTCGTCATATTGCATTCATTTGTACACCAGCTACCGCATAGCTTCTGATCTTGGGTAGCGCCTTATTTGCATCTTTGTATATTAGAGTCTTTGTACATTAGTGATTACCCGTCCATCTCCCAATACCATTTCACATTCCCAGTCATAATGTCGACAAATTTACTGTCTAGATCTGCATCTGCTTCACAGAGCTCGGGCTCAAAAAAATCTGGTGGGTTGCGCTCGGCATCTATTGGAAGCTCCAACTTCTTCAATAAGGATGGTCTGTCCTTTTTCAGCTTAGATCACTCGGGCTCCGCTGACGACCTGATCTCCGAAATCAAGGGGAAGGATTTTTCCCTGGAGGCCCGTGTACCCTCGGAATTGGACATTGTCGGTGCTTTGGGCACCTTGAACTTGGATGAGGACTTCGACGAAGGCAGCGACCCGAAGAGTCCAAACTCGTCAACCTCCACGTCCAAGAGCCAGGCGACCAAGTCGTCAACTCCATTTGCGCAGCCACAAATCTTGCCAACCCTGGCCTCGGTTGCCTCGCCAGTAGGTGCCACTTTGGCAGGCAAACTGGGCTCGTTGACACCTCAGCCTGCTCCAGTCTCCGGGTTTGGCTCTGCCCACGCTGTCCCTGGTTCTTTGAACACGCCGCCCACGAACTCGTGGACAAACACCTTCGTTCCACTTTCGGCTCCTCCTTTTGCTTTTCCTGTAGAGGACAAGTCCGCTGACATTGCCATGGGTGTAACACCTCTTGAACTTCCTGATGACAAGCCTGACTCATCGGCATTGCACTCTGCGGAGATTCCAGCACCTCATCACAGCGACCTGATGTCCATGTCGTCTCAACCTTTGCACCCTCTTGGAGGTGTATTAGACTCTCGCTTTGCTTTCGGGAACTTCTTTAATGTACCAGGCATGAATTATGGACCGGAAAACCCTGGCGGGCAATTCTCTCACAAGGACGCCCAGCATTACGGTGCCGATAATAATAATGTTTTGAATGATAAAGGTGGTGAACAAGTCCCTGCATTTGATGTTGGCAGTACTGATCAGTCCAATGCACTTCCTCATCCCGGTACCGCCACGATGTGGAGCCAACACCCCTCCTTCTTGAACCCTCAATTCATGTCGGCAAGGCCCCCTCAAAATTTGGACGCTAGGATGATGCCTAACCCTATGGGACAATTTGATAATGGCCACCCTAACTTCATTAACCCAGCTTTACAGCCTCGTTACAAGGATAGTGGCTTTTTGAACTACGCAAATAACGGGCCTGGGCCTGGCCCATCTTCTGGTGGCAGCCAGCCAAGGCACCACAACGGAAATCGTCGTCACCCGAATATGAATCTGGGTGTCAATGTGCATCGGAAAATGCACAACTCCAACAGAAGGAAGGGCGACGATGCGTCAAAGTATGCAAATGCGAAGTTGGAAGACTTCACCGGAGAAATTTACTCATTGTGCAAGGACCAGCACGGCTGCCGGTTCTTGCAGAGACAGTTGGATTTAGGAAGCGAGGCGGCTGAGCGTACAGCCAAGTCCGATCTGTCAGTGATGACAAATGTTGTCGCAGCCACTGTCATTTTTAACGAGATTTACTTGAAGGTTGTTGAGTTGATGACAGATCCATTTGGAAATTATTTGATCCAGAAATTGGCAGAAAATGTATCGCCTGATCAGAGACTCATTTTGGTGAAAAATGCTGCGCCAGAGTTTGTTCGTATCGCATTGGACCCTCACGGAACTAGGGCATTGCAGAAGCTTGTGGAATGCATCTCAACTACAGAGGAGATTCAGCAAATCATCAAAAGCTTGGCACCTCATATCGTTACGTTGTCGAGGGATTTGAACGGAAATCATGTGGTGCAGAAGTGCTTGCAGAAATTGAGCCCTGAAAACAATCTGTTTATTTTTGACACGACATCTGCTCATTGCACAGAAATCGCAACTCACAGGCATGGGTGTTGTGTTTTACAGAGATGTCTTGACCACGGTAATGATGAACAGCGTAAACAATTGTCCCTCAAGGTGGCGGAGAATGCGACCCGCCTAGCATCCGATCCCTTTGGCAATTACGTTGTACAATATGTACTTTCTCGCGGTGACTCGGAGTCTATTGAGATCATCTTAGAGCACATAAAGTCGAACATCATTGCATTATCCTTGCATAAGTTCGGCTCGAATGTAATCGAAAAGTCCTTGCGGATCGATGAATTGACTGACAGGGTGATGGAAGTTTTGTTGAACAACAGCGACAAATTTCCTCTGTTATTGAATGACCCCTACGGAAACTACGTATTGCAAACCAGTTTGGACATGGCCAGCAGCAAAGACTTGGCCAAGTTGGCCGTTTCTTTACAGCCTCTATTGCCAGGCATCAAGAACACTCCCCATGGGAGACGCATCTTGACTAAGATTCAGAACATTGTCTGAATTCGAGAGTCAAGGCTTTGTACATTATGGGAAAATTTTTTCTTTTTGTTAGCCGACGCATATACTCAATTCGCAACAATAAGTGGAGCTGAAAAATTGTAGGTGATCCTTTGCACGGAGGTAAGGAAATGTTGGACCGAGCATTGTCTTAATGCTGTATGCCCTGCATGGGACATGGCATGGAGAAGTTCGCTTCTGACTACTTCAAAAGGCACAAGTAGAAAAAAGCCTTTATAGACCGTTTGACCAGATCGTTTTCGCTACGTTGACGTCAATTTTAGGCTCAACATTGCTGGCTGAATGAAGAACTCCACGACTGTTACCAAACCTAAGATTAAGAAAAGAAAGTACTCCAGGAAAGGATGCAACGAATGCAAGAGGAGGAAGATCAAATGCGATGAAACTGCCCCTGCTTGTAATAATTGCACCAGACTCAACAAAACGTGTGTTTATGAAAATAAGGTGGAGACACAACATGACCCTTTGATGCTGAAACTTCCTTCCCAGGATGACAACTCGTTGAAGGAGGCCAACTTGAACTTGAAGTTTTACAAACCAAAGACACCAAAGCTGACGAGGAAAGAGGAAAAGATCAAGAAGGAAACCGCCAGAGAACCACCATCGCTGCAGCAGAACAACTTCGAAGATGGTCCCAACGCTTTTACCAAATTGGACTCTATGGACTCCTCAATTCTCCCAATGATCACAAACGTTCAGCCTGAGGCTCCTTCTAGCATTGTGTCGAGCATCGAGACAAACCACGAGATGCAAACGGTCTTCAACGAAGCTAGTTTGCTTGTGAATGACATTCATCATACTCTCGAGGATAACGACGCAGCCAATAATGTTCATGACTATAGACTATTCCCCAGAACCCATACAAGTCCCTCTTTATCTTCTGAAGATAGAGCACAGTTCAGTATTGATGACTTTGTGGACCTCAATGACCAAGCAAGCCCGCTGCGACCTTGGAATAAGGTGGCAGAGATATGGGAGTTCCTGAACTCGCAGCTAATAGAGGAATGTGTCAATGCAAACAACCTAGGGGAACCCCATTCGGGCTACCTACGCACACTAACCTCTACCGAGCTCTCTTATCACATGTACCCACTCGCTTCTCTGATAGAGACTAACGAAGTTGTGAAGCTTCTTCTCATGTACCTGACAGAGTGCCCGCATCTTCTATTCTCGCTCCTAGCTATTTCTGCCACTTTCCAATTTAATCAGACTGGCAGATCTAGCCACGATATAGCTAGACAGAAGTACATCGGTGTGTGTCTACGAAAGCTAAGTGACGATTTCTCTGAGAAACCGTCCTCAAAGCTATCTCAGTCTTTCCACGTCGAAAAGCTTTTGATGACGGTGTTGGTTCTTACAACGTATTTCAGCGCAACAACATCACAGTTAAACGATACTGTTCTTAATTCCTGGAAAGTTCATCTTCGGGGAGCCCGTGACCTTCTCATCAACTACAGCAGAATCACAAAGTCAGAGAATGTGTCATTAGGCTTGGCTTTGGCTAAATCTTGGTTTTTTGCTCTCGAGTCTGTTGCTGCAGTATTCTCTTCTGTGGGCGGCGCAACGTCCAAATCATTTGATGGTCCGCCACTAGACAACGACGACCTCTTTGGGTCATTTCCTAATCTCCCGCTTGATGCCAACTCAGTCTTTGTTGAAAGTGGATTCTTTGAGTTCCATGAAAATAGACATTACCATGAGTCGTTGAGTCGATTGGCGATGGTAGTCACCAGCCCAACGCTGTCAGACTTCAATATATTTTGGGGATACACCGCTACGTGTGTGAAGGCAATTATCTGCTACACAAGAGTCAAGGATGCAATGGACCTAAAATGTTTGCAAAGGGCACCAATGCGATGGATTGCACAAATCGTTTCACTACTTGGGCAGACAGGACGAGAAGAGGTGGTACCTGGTGTACTGCCACGCAACTATGTTGTACCTAAAACATGTAGGGGACATCCGGACTATGAGCCTCTGCACCAGCGTTACAATTTCCCGCCAGCTTGTTATGCTGTAGAATGCGATGAAAATGGCGAAAAGACATACTACTCTTGGTTTGATGCTTCAAACCAATTTCACGTCGACTTCTTACATCTTACACTTCTTGTGCTGCCGGAATTCTACGGCCTTCCTCGAACACATCCCCTAGTCCAAGAAATGGTGCAGAGGATCTTTACCGGAGCATTCTTTTTAAAGGAGAAACTGGCACCGCTGTACGAAAGAGACAGATCCGAAATTATTGTGGAGAGCGATAACTACTACCTTTCTCTGTCGACTTTTGACAACAGGTGCATCATGATCCAGTCTGCATTTCGACTCTGTGCTAGCGTGGTGTTAGAGGAGGAGTATTTCGAGAAAATTGAATTATTCTTTATGGGCCTCGTGAAATTGGGCAATGGCTCTTCGCTTAGTGCACTCGACCAAGTCACTCGTGTCAAGGAAATAAGAAGAGAAAGGGCACAAGAAAACCCAGACTTGATCGACGAAGAGGTTATTGAGTTTGAGGAAGGCAAGGCTTCGATTCCGTTTGCATAGGCCCTACTAGCTTGAGAACAGTGCAGGTAAAGAGGTGCACTTACTTTGTTGTTTAAAACGTTCGGAACTCAATTGAGTAACGTACAGTTGACAAGGCAAGGATTTGCTAGACCGTATAATCCTGGCCTCGATTGGCCTTTGTATACGAGGAATCCGCGTTTTCTTACTTGTTTTGTATGAATGCTGCATTCTCTCGTACAAAGTGAACAACTCCAGAGGGCCCTGCAGATTGAATATTTAACCTTCACAGATCGGACGCGGTGTTTGTACTAGTATAAATATCAATTGATTGGCTTGCTTTTGGATTTTCGTTCATAAACGAGGCAATTGCAAAGATGGCAAGAAAAGCGACCAAGGAAAAGGAGTCTTCACAAGTTGTCCCCAGCGGCTACTTGGCACCCGAGGATATTGAGTGGGAATTTGGTGGTCCAATCGGTGCGTTCGGCATGATGACCGGCTTCCCCCTTTTAATGATCTACATGTGGTTAAGTGCTGAATTTTTTGGTGGAAAACCTGCGTGGCCTGCTGAGGGCCAGAGCTGGGAGAGCTTTGGAAAACAACTCTGGAATTTGTTTGTGACACACGGAGTGCCTTCATTCACCTCCTGGGCCCTATTCACCGGCTTCTTTGTTGTGCAGGCCATCTTTTACTTGACTTTGCCTGGAATATGGACTAAAGGTCAGCCTTTGACTCACTTGAAGAACAAGCAGTTGCCATACTATTGTAATGCCGTGTCCGCCTTCTACACTACTAATGTTGTGGTGTTGGCGTTGCACGCTGCTGGTTACAAGTTATATTATATCATTGACAACTTCGGTGAGATCATGGTCACTGCCATCTCCTATGGTCTTTCGTTGTCTGTGTTATTGTACATTTACTGCCTCAATGTGTCGAAGGACTACCACAGAATGACTGGCAATCACATTTACGACTGCTTCATGGGTGCTCCATTGAACCCCAGAATCGGCAAGTACTTAGACTTGAAGATGTTCTTTGAAGTCAGAATCCCATGGTTTACCTTGTACTTCCTCTCTCTTGCTACCGCTTTGAAGCAGTACGATAACTTTGGGTACGTCAGCCCACAAGTCATCTTTGTTGTCTACGCTCACTGGCTTTACGCAAATGCTTGTTCTAAGGGCGAGGAGTTGATCGTTCCTACTTGGGACATGGCTTACGAGAAGTTCGGCTTCATGTTGCTCTTCTGGAACATTGCTGGTGTGCCTTATACTTACTGCCACTGTACTTTGTTCCTCGCATACCGTCACCCATCCGAGTACCAATGGTCTACCACCTACAACACTGCTTTGTTCGTGATATTGACTATTGCTTACTATTTCTTCGACACTGGTAACAGACAAAAGAACAGTTTTAGAAGATTCATGGCTGGTAACACGACCATCAGGAAGACGTTCCCTTACTTACCTTACTCTGATCTCAAGAACCCAAGCTACATCAAGTGTGAGAACGGCTCTCTCTTGTTGACAGATGGTTGGTACAAGTACGCCCGTAAGGCTCACTACACCGCTGACTACACAATGTCTCTTACGTGGGGCGCCATCTGTGGTTTTGCCTCCCCATTCCCATGGTTCTATGCTGCATTCTTTTTCATTGTGTTGATTCACAGAGCTATCAGAGACCAGAAGAAGTGTGCCAAGAAGTATGGCAAGGACTGGGACAGATACCTCGAAGCGTGCCCATACATGTTCATCCCATATGTCATTTAAGTATGCCTGGCTTGTTCGTTCACGTTCACATATTATTCGAATGAGTATTCAATTACCCATGAAAAAAGTTATTCTGATATTTCATTATATTGAAGATAAAATGTAGTTCATCTATCATACAAGGCGAGGATGTTTTTAGTCTAGTTCGGCAATGGCGACTAACCTCTCGTCAATCTCATCCGGCGTCATAATATGGAAGCGATCCTGAGTGGCAACACCAATTTCAATATCATTCTTTCTGAAATCAGTGCCCAATACGGAGCTCAAAGCGGTGATAGCAAACTCGACGGTTGCCTTCCAGTCACCCTTAACATGATCCATCTTTTTAAACTTCTTCTCCAAATAGGTGGTTGCCTCTTGCTGTTTAGGACCCGTCGAAACAGCCTTGACACCAGTGTAATAACCAGCAGGATCGCACTTAAATATTTGAGGGCCCTTGCCCTCATCCTCAAAGTCAACTTGACAAAATGTCAAACTAACTCCAAGAGGTCTCATATAAGCCCTTTGTGTGTACAACTGTGACATGTTGGCCATTCTCTTGGCGATACTCTGGACAGGCATTTCGTATCCATATTTATACTTGAATTCTGCGGCCTCCGCTCTAGCTCTCAAAGCCAAGTTTCTTGCGTCGGCAATTGAACCAGTGGCCAACATACCAATGGATGGTGTGATCTGGAACAAGTAGGAAACGGTGGATGGATCTAAAAGCTTATCCGACACTTTCTTCTGCGATATTAACACGGCCGAGTCCTCTCCTACAACGCCAATTGATGTGATGCTGGCGGAGTTGATAGCCTTGAAGGCATACTCAACTTGATATAATCTTCCCTGAGGGGAGAAAATGGTAATGTGCCTATCAAAGCCGGCGTCTATTGTTAGTATGAAGGGTCCTTGGAAGCATTGACGTCATTATATCACATACCTGACATGACAACAGTTATCTACCTGAAGCGCTCAATTAATGTGAAGTGTAGTGGCGACTTGAAGGTGAGATGTGTCGCGAGTAGTAGGTAGATTCGCCTGAGGATGTCGCAAAATGTCGCACTCACACCAGGTCAAGATAATGATGATTACTGTTGTAGCGAATAATTTGAGAGTTCAAGGTTTAAGCAATATAAAAGTTTTTGAATTCAATAGTATTTCTAAGAAAATCCATACTGAGTCCATCGTTCGGTCTGACCTGGACAAGGGAGGGGATTTTTGACGGTAGGTTGCAAATAGAGCACGGTCAAGTAGTTTACAGTTGTCAGCACCTCTTTTACTTTGTAAAGCAGATTAGTAAACCTCTCGAAAGACTTCAAATCAAATTTTTTATTGTAACGAGTCTCAAACCACAGTAGTGTTTATAAACCTCCAACTTTATACTCGACAGGGTCATAAAAAATCCGTGCACCTTATACATCAAAATAAGAAGCACTGAAATCATCATCCTTTTGACAACGCTATAGTATGGCGGCATCTGAAACGTTCAAGACGGATGAAAAGACACAGGAACATGCGCCGGTATACTTTCCACAGGCACAGCTGGGTCTTCGAAATGTGTCATACCACTACAACCCAGAAACGTCTCGATACCACTATGGTCCCCATCATCCAATGAAACCTTTCAGGTTGATGCTTACAGATCATTTGGTTATTCTGTACAAGTTGTACGAGAGAATGGACCTATATGAACCGAGAAAAGCTACTAGAGAAGAGCTTCTACAGTTCCATTCAGAGGACTATGTGGACTTCTTGCAAACAATAACTCCTGAGCTTACAACCAAATGGGGGGAAGAAAAGCTAGCCAAATTCAATATTGGCGACGACTGCCCTATATTTGACGGTATGTACGACTACCTGGGTTTGTACGCTGGCGCTTCTCTAGATGCGCTGAGAAAACTAATTAGCGGCATGAGTGATATAGCTATAAACTGGTCGGGAGGTCTACATCACGCCAAGAAGTTTGAGCCTAGCGGCTTCTGCTACATAAATGATATTGTGCTTGCAATTCTCAACCTACTACGGGTTCATCCTAGAGTCATGTACATTGATATCGATTTGCATCATGGAGACGGTGTCCAAGAAGCCTTCAACACAACCGATAGGGTCATGACAGTTTCTTTCCACAAGTTCAACGGAGAATTTTTTCCTGGTACCGGATCTATAGACGAAAGAGGTATAGGTAAAGGAAAGAATTATGCTGTCAATGTGCCATTAAAAGACGGTATAGATGATCACTCTTACATTCACCTATTCAAGCTGATCATGGAACCTCTCATCACCAAGTTCCAGCCAACTGTTATCGTTCAACAGTGTGGTGCTGACTCTCTTGGCTACGACCGGTTGGGGTGCTTCAACTTAAACATACGCGCTCATGGCCAATGTGTGAAGTTTATAAAATCATTTGGTATTCCGATGCTTGTCGTCGGCGGTGGCGGATACACGCCTAGAAATGTTTCAAGGCTTTGGTGCTATGAAACATCCGTGTTAAATGATGTCACTCTTGACTCAAAGATTCCACAAAAGATACCAACGTATGATTGGTTTGGCCCGGACTATTCCCTCCATCCTCAGCTTGATGGACGTTTGGATAACAAAAACTCGAAGAAGTACCTCGAATGTGTGAAGACTGACATTCTTGAGCAGCTTCGATATCTCAACTACGCTCCTTCAGTGCAGATGCAAGAAATTCCCCCTGACATCACTGGTCTTACGGAAGAAGAGGAAGAGATAATAAAAGAACTAAATGAAGAGAAAGAAGACGAAGAGACTAGAATGATGCGAGACATAAAGGATGAAGCACGGCTGGGAGAGGTGTTAGCATGAAGATCAAACTCCATTTTGAGGCAAAAAATGTGAGCAGAAAGTGAGTCTTCAAAACGTCACGAACTTTATGAGGCATGACTTTTAATTGTATTATATATTTATCAGGCCAAATAAAATAGGTTACCTACATTAATACTTCATCAAGATTTTTTGTAGGTGAAACCTGCACACGCACTGTACCCTATTATCACAATTGATATAGTAGTCTGGAATAAACTCTATGGACCGTACAACAATTGAAAGCAACATAAAGGGCAATGGACATCCTGCGACTAGACATAGAGCTTGATAGGTCAACTAATCGAAAGGTTGTAAACCTGCGATTTCGGCTACTTCAATCCATAGGTCAGGGCCAATTTGGTAAAGTGCTATTAGCTGAGGATATAACATCTAAGGGCCGAGAATACGTTGCTATAAAAACCATCAATCGAGTCGATCGTGCCAAACTAATTACTAAGACGTACCTTAGCCACACCACAAAGATCAAACGCGAGATCCAAATAATGAAAGAGTGTGCTCACCCCAATGTCGTCAAGTTATATCTTGTTATAGACGATCTAAAGTTTGACAAGATTCTACTTGTGCTCGAGTACTGCAAGTTTGGCGAAATAGACTGGAAGAAGTATAATCACTATCATGAAAAATATCTCAAAGATGGTAACAAGGGAATTACCTTAAATCAAATAGTCCGCGATGTCGTCAATGGATTGGAATACTTGCACTGTTATAAGCACATCATCCATCGTGATTTGAAACCATCAAATCTTCTTATAGGTCTGGACAGGACAATCAAGATCTCTGATTTTGGTGTTAGTTTGATTTTGGAGAATAACATCAACGATGAAAAGGAACTCGGCAAGACGATGGGAACGCCGGCTTTCTACGCGCCCGAGCTCTGTCAATTTGTGAACAAAAGACTCCTGATGCTCAACGAAGAAGACATGGCAAGATCAAAAGTTGACGCCCGTATCGACATCTGGTCGTTAGGTGTCGTAATATATTGTTTGTTCTTTCATCAACTCCCCTTCGAGGGCCACAACGAGTTCAGTCTATTCAAGACTATAGTCAATGGCGAGCTCAGCTTTCCCAAAACTAGAGAAAGTACCCATGTTAGAGTAGACGATTTGAAGGAGCTTGAGCTTCTAAAAGATCTCATAAAGCGATTGCTTTCAAAGGATGCTGCATCACGTCCTACACTTAATGACATCAAGCATCACAAATTCACTACTTTTGAATTGACGAAGAAGGAAGCAGACAAGTTTTACGAATATAATAGAGCTGTAATTGCTAAGCATGACCCTAAAGCATTCGATGCATTCGAGGAAGAAAATCGTCTCACCAACAGAATCAAGCGCCTCTTTGGCGTAGGTAAGGAGCAGGGTGTTTCTGCTCCAAGGTTGAAGGATAATGACGTGAAGCCGCAAGGGAAGATTAACATCACTGACCTTGAGAAAGTTGACGATCTTCTAGACTCTTACTTAGACGATTCGAGCTCGATGGGCTCACTATCAGAAGCAGAGGAAGATGCAGCGCCAGCTATCGATACGACGAATCTTCTCTCCTCTTTTCACTCAGAGAAAAAATTGCCTTCCGATACACCAACATTGCATAACTCGAACTCTTCACATCTGAGCGTACTGAAGCTTTCGAGAAAATCCATCCCACCACCATTAAAACTCCAATCCAGCACATTTGATATGCCCCAGAACTCAAGCTTATCATCACATTCATTCCTTCATGCCCCGCCCTCGCCGTTTAGTTCCGGACAAAAGACACCAAGCACTTCGGGCAGTAATACAGTGGTAATTGGAGAGAGCTCGCCCTCGTCTGTGAAATCGATCTTCAGTCCAAGCCGTCGGTTTTTCGCCAAATTAAAGCCAACCATAAATTCGCTTTATTCTCCCACTAATCGCGACTCATCAGAGGCAGCGTCATATTCTGACTTGGCGCCGCCTCCCTTCTTTGGACGCGCTAGTAAGAGGGGTTCTTTTCTGGAGCTGATAAGCAGTATGAGCAGTGGGGGAGGCGGTTCAAGGAAGAACTCCATGAGCTCCATGAGATCCACAGGACTTGCCAAGTTATCGAGTTCCAGCTCACTGTTAAACTTACATGGGTATCTTACTGACGAGAGCTTGTCTTCGTTCAGTGGAAAATGGCAGAAGGCCGTAGAAAGAGAGCTACAGAGTGACGATGACGGCGACAGTCAGACAGATAAGCATAAAGCGATTGTCTCCGATGAGGATCAGGAAAGCGAGGTCGGTGACGAAACGCTCACAATGCTGCCTGAAAAAGAAGGCGTAGGCGTGGCACCGATCCATGGGAGAAATGTGGACATGATGGACCAATACCTTGACAGACTCGAAAAAAACTAAGCAGGCTTAGTGAGAATCTGTTGACATAGAGTGAATATACTAAGTGAAAAAGATGACACTGCTTGTAGCGTACATGAGCTTATGAAGGAATTGCCAAAGGTGAGAAGTCACGGTGACGGAATGAAAATTTCCTGGTCATTAGCGTGTCCCTAAATCCCCTCCACAACATATTGACACACTCATTCTGGAAATGCACAAAGAGTGAGATGACTGGAGAACCCCATTTTGCCTGATGTCACAAAAAGCGCAGGACGGCAAGGTTTGCAAGCAATCAAGCAACTCTTCTGTGAACGCACAATATCTGCAGCGAACATTCACAACGTTGGTGCGCTTATGTTGTGTTGTGGTATTGCCACATTTGCAACCGCGACCGCGGCTGAGGAGAGGTCAGGAAACTTCAAGTAAGAACAAAGAAAGAAGGGGCCCTGGGACAAAGAGAGAACGATCCCCGTGGTATGAAGGACAACGGACCACACAAGGCATTACCTCCGTTCAAGAAAAGAGGCACATTCCCCAGGAAATGACCATGTTGCAGCCAAAAGGGTTCTCCAGCACGGCGCGAGCAATCCACGCAGACATTCCCGTATGGGTTAGGTTTGGCCGCAGCCTGATAGCACGCAATGACACCCGAGAGACGGTAAAACCGACCCAGACGAAAATCGGAGCATCATCAGCTGGTCCTTTTGCCAGAAGGTCAATCACAATTAACCGGGTTTTGAGGAACATTATTGCCCCGGCCAAGCTCTGTTGGCCTGAGCATTGAAGTTTAGTTCAAAGAAGCTCAGCTGCCTGAGCCAAAAGTGAGATCGCACTGTTTACGTCTGCTGTATTGTTTCCACGCTGCCGCCCGCGCTTCTACCCACACAACCCTGGTGAGATGCCGGCGGTGGAACAATGCGCGGGTCTTGCTGCCATTGCTGTTTCACAGTTGCAAAAAAAGGATCAGGCTTGCGCTTTCTCCCGCCGGATGCAATGTCATTTAATAACGCCCACGCCTGGCCCCTCTCGAATCAGATCTTCCTTTTTTCTTCTCTCTCTTCGACCTCTGTGCTTTTTACATCATTCAGGTTTATCCATTATTTGGCCTCGAAGCTTCGCCCCTCCCCCCACCAGTGCCTTCCCTCCTTCTCGCTTCATACCTCACCAAGCCCTAGAAATCGACACTGACCTGCGCGACGTCTATCCTGCCATATAGACCCCTTCTCCAAGGCCCGTGTGCTTCTTTCGCTCGATTTGAAACCTTCTTCTTCGCCAACCACCCTCCGTAGCATGAAGAATGGCCCTTTTTCAAGCCCTCCACAAGATACTGATGCACAAGTTACGGATGCCGCCTCTCCTTTAGGCACCCGTTCCCGCAAACCTTTTGGCAGGTTGACCAATATCATGAACACCTTGGAGCTGGGCAGGAACAAGCTCCTGAGCGGTACCAAGGCTATCACCCGTTCTGTGTCGCAGATTCTGAAGCTTCTGGACTTCAGCGTGTTTGATGCTCCTGATTCGAGGTCGCTAGATCCCATCGACGGTGAATCCACAGATGAAGATACGGGCAACGATACCACCTTGAACGACGACGACTTGCTTTGCTCGCCGCTGTATAAGTCTCAGGAGAGGAAACAGAAGTTAGCGTCTGCTTCTCAGATCGACGTATGTCGTCCTCCCACCTCTCTCCAGATGAGAAGAACACAGTCTCTTTTACAGGATCCCCAGCTTACAGCAACCTACAATGGCCAAGAACACCTCCTGCTGACGAAACTCAAGACTTTTACCGTCGCTCATGACTTGTTGCCTCGAATAGACGAGCACGAAATGTACAAGATCGTCTCTGGTCAGTACAACTCTGAATTCGACGATTACATTGTCATAGACTGTCGGTTTCCTTACGAGTTTGACGGCGGCCACATTGTCAACGCAATCAACATTTCGTCAAAGACTGATTTGGAGATGCATTTTATCAAACGCCGTCCGTTGAAGCCAAAGAAACGTCTTTTAATCTTCCATTGCGAGTATTCCATTTTCAGAGGACCCACCATGGCTGGCCACTTGCGTAAGGCCGATCGAATATTCAACTCAGATCAGTATCCTAAGCTCATTTACCCTGACATCGTCATCCTAGAAGGTGGCTACAAGCGGTTTTTTGACAAGCACAAGGACTGGTGTGTGCCCCAAGCATACGTCGAAATGAAGGATATCAAACATAAAAGAGCATGCGAGGTTGAAATGAGTAAGGTCATCCAAGCTTCCAAACTCACCAGAGCACGCTCGTATAATCACTTTCAGCTGCATCGTACCGATCACACGCGGTCATCGTCTTTCACAGCCCTATTGTCGTCCTCGGAACAACATTTATGTTCACCAGGCACGTCTTCGAGCGGGGGTCAATTACCGAGACGTAAAGCTTCTAAAATACAAAAGAGACAAGAGGCTCGTAAAGAGCTCCGTCTTCAGCTCTCTCAGCCACTGGCCAGTTGGTACTCTATTCACTCTGAGTCTTCGCTGCCATCTGAATTCCAAAATGGTTCATTCCCTTGTTTCGATGAGCAAGCTTTTGCACCACCCTCGGCATTGTTCAGAGAACATAGCAAAAACTCGTCGGTTCTGCTGGCATCTATCCAATCTTCAGCGCTGCTGGTCTGTTCTGAAAACTACTCATCTGCCTTTACATCGACCGAGTCTTTAGCTTCGTGCTCTTCCCCTTCAGCTGAGTCATCTGATTACTTTGATAGTAACTCGTCAGCATTCAAAAACGCATCACTCGCTACATTGTCCAATCCTTCCAATATGTATGCATCCCCCCAGAATACTGACTACCTGTTCCCTTCTCAGAGCTCAATGTCAACGAAACCCAAGAGGCTTTCATTGCAAAGACCGGCTCATCGGACTCCTAGGCATCACATGAACTTGTCTTCGCCGACAACTAGTTCGCCGCTAACGACCACCACACCCAGTTCCGTGTTTGAAAATTGGCCCAGTGTTGGCCACAATGCCGATACTATCAATGATTCTCCACTTAACTTCTCTCCACACCACAAGTTCAACCCAAACGAGCAGTTGACTGAATTCAATCAATCAATACTTCCACATATCCCATCTTACGCAGAGATTGACGAGGAGGAGGAGGAACCCGAATGAAATCATCAAACAAACTTGCATTACAAGAACATTATCTACCGATATTACTATTCTACATCATCTGAAACGTAACTGAATTTGAAAATATATCTCATCGTAAAAAAATAAATAGACCGTTAACTCATTTACAACTTAGCCTCGTCGGTTACCAACTTGATGGCAGCATTGTTGATAGCAATGGTCTTTCTTTCAACGACATGAGTCTGGAAGATAACAGTGTCACCTTCCTTCCAAGCGAACACTCTCAAGGTCTCACCTGGGAAGACAATACCGGTGAATCTACCCTTGATCTCGTCAAAGAGACCAAACTCGTCCAACAAGACCTTGGCAGTCAAACCATAGGTACACATACCATGCAAAATTGGATCATCGAACTTGGCACCCTGGGCAAATGCAGGGTCAATGTGCAATGGGTTTCTGTCACCAGTCAATCTGTAAAGAGCGGCCTGGTCCTCAGTAGTGTGGATATCCTTGGTGAAGATAGGCTCGGTCTTTGGAGCAGCAAACTGGGTAGTAGCAAAAGTCTTTCTCTCAGCGTACTGTCTGGTGTCACCCTCACACTTTCTGATGAAGAGAGTAGCCTCGTTGGAGAAGTACTCCTCACCGGTGTTGACGTCAACAGACTTAGAGCCGTGAACGACGATGGTGTTGGTACCCTTCTGCGTAACCTCTAATGGGTAGTAGGATGTCTTCACGGAAGCCTCAATTGGAATTGGGAACTTGTTGATCTTGATGTAGTGTTCACCATGCAACAAAAGCATTGGGTTGAAGTTTCTCAACAATCTAGAGAATGTAACCTGAGACTTAACAGTGTTGAAAGTTGGCAAGTGACAGAAGGTTGGGATAACCTGGAAATCAGAATCGTTTTCATAGACATACTTCAACTCCTTACGGTGAGCACCGACACCAAGGTTGTACAAGATAACGTCTCTGTCATTCCAGGAGAAGATTGGGTCGGGCATCTTGGCTGGGTCCTCATCGTCATCTTCTTCTTCCTCGGCCTCTTCTTCCTCGTCGTCCTCGTCCTCATCATCATCGTCGTCACCAACAGCGGACAAGATAGCCATGGAAGACTCAGTGGTAGAAGCAGGGTTCTCAGTACCAGTAGAGAAGTCGGTAATGTCACCAATATGGTCCTTGACAAACTCAGCGGTGGTGACAGCGTCCTTGCTGACAGCACCCTTAGCTCTCTGCCATCTGGTCTTGCCGATCCAGCCTCCGCCTCCTTCGAACAACTCACCAGTGACTGGAACCTGCTCAGAAGCCAAGAAGATCAACAATGGTGCAACCAACTTAGGTGGGTACAAGTTCTTGTCAGACTCCTGGAAGATGGTCAAAGTCATGGCGGTCTCAGCGTGAGGGGCAACCACGTTGGCCTTAATGTTGTTCTTAGCACCCTCGATGGCAATGGTTCTGGTGAAACCGATGATGGCAGCCTTGGCGGTAGCGTAGTTGGCCTGACCAAAGTTACCGTAGATACCAGAAGTGGAGGTGATGTTAACAACTCTACCGTACTTCTTCTCAAGGAAGTGTGGCCAAGCCAATCTGGTCAATTCAAAAGTACCGTTCAAGTGCACCTTCTGGACGAGAGACCACTCCTCCCAGCTCATCTTGGCGAAGGATCTGTCTCTCAAGATACCAGCGTTGTTGACCAAGACGTCAATGGTACCGTACTTGCCGATAACGTTGTCGATGATCTCCTTGGCCTGGGTAGCAACATCGTGAGTGTCACCGTGAGCCTCGCCACCAGCAGCTTTGATTTCCTCAACAACCTTGGATGGGTCTTTGAAGTCGTTGACAACAACCTTAGCACCCTTTTTAGCGAGAGCCAAGGCATAGTCTCTACCCAAACCGGCACCAGCACCAGTGATCAAAACAACTCTGCCCTTCAAAGACACCTCAGGGACACCGGAGTTGTCGTTTGGTGGGAGCTTCTTGGCTTGGTCAGCCAAGACACCGTAGTTGTTGAGCATGAATGGGTGGGAAACCTGCAAGTCCTCGGGTCTGCCAGAGTCCTCGAAGCTGGTGATCTCCTCAAACTTCTTAGCAACAGACTCTGGAGTGAAGGAGTCGTCAGGCTTGAACAAGGCACCACCAGATCTCTCCCAACGGATTTGGGCGTAGAAACCAGCAGCGACCTCAAAAATCTGACCAGAGATGTCTTGGTTCTCCTCGGAAGTCAAGTACAAGACCAATGGGGCAATCTTCTCAGGGCCCAACTGCTCCAAGATAGGAGGAGGCAAGACAGACTCGGTCATCCTGGATCTGGCCAAAGGAGCAATGGTGTTGGCCTTGATGTTGTACTTCTCACCTTCCTTGGCCAAAGTCTCAGCGAAACCAACCAATCCCATCTTCGCAGCAGAATAGTTGGCCTGACCGAAGTTACCGTACAAACCAGCTGGGGAAGCAGTGTTGATGATTCTTCCGTAGCCCTGCTTGCGGAAGTATTCCCATGCGGCCTTGGTGACATTGAAAGCACCGTTCACATGAACGTCAATGACCAATTGGAAGTCCTGAGGGGTCATCTTCTTGAATTGAGCGTCACGTAAGATACCAGCGTTGTTGATGATAACGTGCACGGTACCAAAGTTCTTGACGGCAGTCTCAATGATTTTTTCACCTTCGAGAACGTTGTTGTAGTCGGCAACAGCGATACCACCGGCTTTTCTGATCTCGTCAACCACGACATCAGCAGCTCTGGAGTCGCCACCTTGACCGGAAAGAGAACCACCCAAGTCGTTGACGACAACCTTGGCGCCTCTCTTAGCGTACTCCAAACAGTAGTACTTACCCAAGCCACCACCGGCACCGGTGACGACCACGACTTTATCTTTAAAAGAAATGGACATTGTTGATTAAGAAACAGAAGCTTAGGGAAAAGGTTGTTTCTTTATTACAGGGGAGAGAAAAGGTGTGTGGAAAACTGTCACTATATATTGTGGTTTTTTGCGGGGTGAGCGCCTGTGAAGTTTCCCCGGAAATACCGAGGTATGCAGGCCGCCATGGGCTCCCTTGGGTCCTCTTTGCAGCCGGGGTGAAAGAGTGGCGCCCAGTATCGACTTATCAAAAGCACTCCAATTATTCAGAAACACCATTTCCTGTCATCATCAGAAACTTCCTTATCCGTCAGTTCACCGCCATGGCGGCCTTGGATTTAACGGACATTGATGTATGGGTCTTTTTCCCTTGGTAATTCCTTGGGAATCATGCTCCCGAGGCCCGAGCACGCCATATTGCGACCACCACAGGACCTCGGTTAACGACTTGTGCCTGTACGCTGTCTTAACAACAGGCTGGTTTCAACGCTGGTTTTGTAATCAATGGAAGCCCGCGGAAGAAAATGATGGAAGACCTGAGGTTGACATTTTTTTCTCCTGTCATATTGGTTTGCGCCGGCCGTGAGAGGCTATATGGTGAGTTCACGGGGAGATCCCCAGTCGCACCAAACCTGTATTGGCAGAGCCATCTAGCCCCAAGGCCGCGGACACAACCCGTACGTACTCCTAGAACACTTTCCCCGTCGCCTATTGAGGCAACAAGCGAAAGGTATAAAAAAAGAAGAATTTGAAGGTAGAAAAGTTCCGATTTGTACGTTCAGGTAATTGAGATGGTGTAGATAATTTGTACCTTGGAACCGCTTTCACTACATGTAGCTAGTCTGGAGTGTGCTCGCCATTTCGCAACCACATAGATATTTCTACCAAAGAAGTGTAAAAGGACTTAAAAAAAAAAAAAAAAGAAAAAAAAAAAAGAAATAAGCAGGCGAGAAGAAGAACAAATAACGAAATCAAACAGACTGTGCTCGTTATTCGATACGAACACTAAAATTATAGATCATTCGTGAGCAGACCTCATTTGTGACATTTTCATTGCTGCTCCATCTTGCACCTCCTTTTGGGTCCCATGTGACAGTTCAGAAAAGCGCACTTTTACCACTACCATTAACGCCCGTGCGCCCCAACGGTCTTACCGGTGGCCGTTACCATTGATTTCCACGAAATGAAAGAGAATGTGCTATATCCTTATTTAATTATTCTAAGGGGTATTTTGTCTCTTTGCAATGGCTTCCTCATATGCTAAGGATGTTTCCTTGGGTGGGCTGGAGGACTTTTATGTTTTCTCGTGAATATTTCTTAGGGTATTGTTGGCGGTCTCTGCAGGGCGCAAACTGTGAAGTGGTGTACTTTCTATTCTTGCATTTTGGCACCTGGTGATTTTTTTTGCAGCCATTCTGACAGGCCCTTGAGGACCAAATTTTTACCCTGCTTTTTGTTAAACAGCATCTTCGGCCAACCAAACCCACTTGTGCATTGGGAATATTATTTACGGCCAGCGAAACCCGTACACCCTTCCCAATTTCACCCAGAAGTCCCCCTTTTCGTGAGAAGCGTAGAATCTCTAAGATCACCTTAGTTACTTCCCATCTTTCATCAACGAGAAGCTCCATCTCTCTTTTCAAGGGTCATGCCTGAAGACATTTCTTCGGGCGCCTCGCCTAGGTCAAGATCAAACTCTACTAAATCGGCTACGCCAGCTCCTAGGAGTGCTCTTCCTCAAATGGAGTACAAGCCTTTCACTCGCACACAGCTCTGGCTCTATGACCTTTTGCTCTGGTTTTGGTCGGTCGTGTTCGACTGTTTCTTCCGAGAAATAAGGCCCAGAGGTGCTTTTCGCCTCCCCAAAAGTGGGCCTGTCATTTTCGTTGCTGCACCTCATGCTAACCAATTTGTTGATCCAATTGTTTTAATGAAACAGGTGAAGAAAGAAGCTGGTAGAAGAATTTCTTTCCTCATTGCAATGAAATCGTATCTCCACAAGATAATCGGCACTCTTTCGAGAGTCCAGCTCGCTGTGCCTGTCGCTAGAGCTCAGGATATGTTGCGCCCAGCTACCGGTAAAATTTACGTTGATTTCGACTCCGACCCTTTGAAGGTCAAGGGAAAGGGAACTCACTTCATTGAGGAATGCATGGCTCGAGGGCTCATCGCTCTTCCCGAGTCTCTTGGTGCTACCGAGATTGCAGAGGTTGTTTCTGACACTGAGCTCATAATCAGGAAAGAATTTAAATCTTCTGAAAAAGTGAAACAGCTCTTGAAACAAGGCACCCGTTTCAAGGTTGCTGACAAGATTGACCAGGGTCATGTCTACAAATTTGTCTTTCAGCACTTGAGTGCTGGCAACTGCTTGGGAATCTTCCCGGAGGGTGGTTCTCATGACAGAACAGATATGCTTCCGCTAAAGGCGGGTGTTGCCATTATGGCACTAGGTGCAATGAAAAATGATCCTGATTGTAACGTTAAGATAGTGCCATGCGGTATGAACTATTTTAATGCACACAGGTTTAGATCTAGAGCTGTTATTGAATTTGGACACCCAATTGAAATTCCTAAAGAACTTGTCAAGAAGTACAGCAATCCTCAAACAAGTCGTGAAGCCGTGAAGGAATTGTTGGAGATTGTGACAAACGGATTGCGGGCAGTCACTGTAAATTGCCAGGACTACGAGACTTTGATGGTTATTCAAGCTGCAAGAAGATTGTACGCCGGTAACTTTGCCCAGTATTTACCTTTGCCATTGGTTGTTGAGATGAATAGAAGATTGGTATTGGGTTACGAAACATATAAGGATCGACCTGAGATTCAAGAATCGAAACAAAAGGTTTTGGAATACAATAAGCTTTTGAAGCATTTGTACTTGCCCGACCATCATGTTGAAGATTGCGATGAGTCCCATAAGATCCGCTTACTTCCAATCTTCATAGCTCGCATAATCACGCTAATCTTTTTTGCAGTTCTTGCATTTCCCGGCATTGTTCTTTTTTCTCCTGTTTTCATAATCTCAAAGTTGTTTTCCATGAAGAAGGCAAAGACTGCTTTGGCCAACTCCACAGTCAAAATTAAAGCCAATGACGTGGTGGCTACATGGAAAATTCTTATCAGTTTAATCATTGCCCCTTTGCTTTACAGTTTTTATGCATCCATGGGAACTTGGTATTGCAAAACACATCACTACATGTCTACTCTTGGGTCGGTGACCTTGTGGTTTTCCCTCTACATGTTGGGTGTATTGGTGACCTATTCTGCCTTGATCACTGGTGAACAGGGTATGGATTTGTTCAAGTCGATAAGACCTCTTTATCTTTCAATTTTTTCAGGGAATGCCATTAGTGAGCTCAAACAGAAAAGAAAGGAATTGTCCGAACAGATAACTGAAGTTGTTAATAAATTTGGTCCCGAGTTGTTCCCTAATGACTTCAACTTACTTGAGTTGAAGGAGCATTTGAACGTCACAGATGAAATTCAATATATCGACTCCGATGAGGAAGAGGAATTGAAGACACAAGAATTAAGAAACAGAAGGAAGTCTCAAAGAAAGGCAAAGAAGAAGAAGAAGCTTAAGGCGAAGAATAAGGACGAGGGTGATGGCGACGGCCTGACATTGGCTACAACACCTAGTGACAGCGACTTGTCACTCAACCAGTCTCTGTCAATGTCCGATGGTGTTTCTCTCGTGAACTCGGATATGTCCTACACCAATATTCCAATGTTTTCAGACTATTCATTGCATGCTAATGCCAAAAATTCTGATGTGGACATTAAGGCTCTCAATTCTACTATTTCAATGGCGGACGACTTTAACTACAAGCAAGCTTCGACACCTGTTTCCTTGTCTCGTGATAGCTCACACATGGAACTCAATTTCGCTGCTACCAAATTACCTGGATCGAAACTTTCAGCTCAGTATGCGATCAGCTCTCCTCAGAAAAGACATTTGTTGGGCGAGAAAATCAGATCAAGAATCAGAGAGGGCAGAGAAAATAATTCCGACGCCTCGTAGAGACCCAAAGATGACATCTATAAGCATTCATTTTGTGATATTTTCACTTAATTTATATTGGCTTGCCTGTCGTACAACTCGGCAACTTGCGTAGAAGTTGTAGCGTCCTCGACTCCCTTGTCATCCCTTACTCTAATGAATCGTGGAAAGCGTAACGAAATTCCCTTCCCGTATTCGGAATGAGCAGCTTTATACACTGGACTTAATGAAAGATCAGCCGTCAAAACCTCGAAGACAGTGGTCGGTTCAAACCACACGTCCGGTAGCGCGTTGGAGCTAGTAGTGTCGTATGTGTAGAAAGCCTTCGGTTGCGATATTTCCGTTGGTTTAAGCTTTGTACTGAGAGTCGCCAAGTCTTCCTCAGAAAATCCAGTGCCAATCTTACAAGCAGTTTCATACTCACCGGTATCATCGTTGTAAGACGCCAAAAGAAAACCACCGTAGCCACCAGTCCTCTTTCCTCTTCCAATATAGGCTCCAATTACCACTAAATCTAAGGAGTCACCGACACCACTCAAATAATCTTTCTTGAGTTTTAACCAATTTCTCGACCGTTTCGAGGGTTCGTAAAATGACTCACTTCCATGAAGCATCTTCACCATCAAACCTTCACAAGAGTCCTTAACAGATTGATCCAAGAATGCCTGAAGTTCATCGAGATCCGAAGAATTTTTATACGTGGCAAATTGGAATTTGCCATCGATTGTTTGGAAGTTATTGAAAAGTATATCTCGCCTCTCCTGCAAAGACTTCGTTATGAGCGAGGTTCCGTTGTGGTATAATAGGTCAAATGCAAAAAGACAGATATGCACTTTAATGCTGTCCTCGCTAACATCTTTTCTTTTTCTTGTCGAGAGGACTTGAAAGGGAAGAATCTTCTTCGCTTCTCTATCCCATGCCACCGCTTCACAGTCCAAGATGAGAGAGGTAGGACTTTTTGAAGAGGTGTCATCATCGGTCTTCTTGATGAAGTCCTTAATGATACCGACTAAGTCTGGATACCTTTCAGACATGTCTTCAGAATTCCTTGAGTAAATTCTAACCATTCCATCCTCTAAGAGATGCACTTGAGCTCTTTCACCGTCATATTTGTATTCACATGTGAACTCCTGTCCTTGAAATCTGTCCAAGATTTCACCCACAGACTTTGTTGGCTTAGCTAACATGGGTTTCAAGGGCACACCAGGTGTCAAGCTGCAGTGATCGAGCAAGTTCAATATGCCATGTTCAAAGCTCTTCCGGATGACAATCTCGTAGTTTGGAACTAAGGAGAAGGCTTCTTTGATGGTATCCTCAGCCTTGAGTAGCGTACTTGGCAATACACGTTCGCCCTTTTTCTCATATTGGAGAAGGGCTTGGGCTAAAGCAACAAGCACAGTCTTTTCAGCAAGGCCGACCCTCAACTTACCCTCAAGGGATCTGATAAGAAATTTGGCTTCGTTGCTCTTTAAGTCACATGCGGTCAACATTCTATGTATGATACCAACTTTCTTTGCTTGTGAGTCCTTTCCTGTTGCTTTGGCGATCTTAGTGAGATTCTCGAAAACGGTTTCAACATCTAGTGGTGCTGGCTTGAACATCGTGGGCTGACCGGACCTGGACTTTTGGGCCACAAGGCCCAAGTCACCGACCTCATGATAGTCTTTCTTGATGTGGGCAGGAGCCCTACCGTAACATTCGCTGATTGCCTTGATCAAAAGAGTCTCTCCCAAACCTAATTCAAGATCAGGTTCATAGTCAGGTCCCAATCTATTGATGAAAAGGTATACAATTTTCACGAGCTTGTCAGGCAGTCTGTATTGCTCCAAAGTCTCAAGGAAGAATTCAGAGACAAGAGCAGTGATTTTCAATCGAGAGCTCTCGTGCTCGATCTTCTCCAAAGTGTTAGTTATCGCGGAGTACGGGAGTTTGTTGCCTTCAGCAAGGTCTTTATGTTTGTGAGATTGCTCTGAGAGCTTGATAAGCTTTGCAGCATCCTCAGCATCACCTTCACTCAGGGACTCGCCATCTCGCTCAACATTCGCCTCCTTTGAACTCTCTGACGTGCCATTGTTGGGCAGGCTGCTCGTTATAGGCTTGGCCTCCACCGTTCTTTGGATCTTCTGTACCTTGGCCCTCTTCTCATCGTCACCCAGCCGCTTTCTCTTGAGGGAATCAGGCTGGTCCTTCTTCAGGCCGAAAAACCTCATTATAGATTGCTGTTCCATCCTGTTATTTATAAATATTCTATGCCTTGAAGTAAGAGCTGCTGGACGAAGAATATGGGTTATAGGTAAAGACAACGCCCAGCGATGAAACATGCAGCGTGAATTAAGCGGCGCGTCTCGCGAGCCTGAGGTTGAGCTGCATCCTGTTGCTCGCTCGTAATGAAGGTCGTGCCTCGCTCACGCTATCAAATAACATAGTCTCAATCTTTCACTACTTGAAGTACTTCAACTAGATATGCCACTCTTTCGTGAGGAGAATTTTCTCATAATTCATACTGGGTCTCAACATACCTTATTCACATTTGGCTTGCAAGACTCGTTATCCCCTCCACAGTATAAGATTCCTACGGCTGTTTACCTCGACAAGTCTAGCAACGTATATCACCCTGCGAATACTGGCAACTACGAGGAGATATGGCCTGTACAAAGTTCACGAATTGTTGACATTAAAGCATATCAGGCTCTTTTGAAGTTTGTTTTACAAACGATCATCGCCAGATACCCTATTCTTACCATCAACCAGGTATCCCTATTATTAATCGTACCTTCCTTATCCTACTCACGTTCTGCTGTGGAGCAAATTACAAGATATGTATTCGAGACTTTGGAATTCACAGCGTTCAACATTTTGGATCTCTCGATAGCGTCTACTTTTGGTCTCGCTACAATGTCATCTGCTTTGGTGGTTAATGTCGGCCATGAGAGTTCTCAAGTCATGCCTGTGATCGGTGGAACCGCCATAAAGCACGCTGGGAAGCGTCTCGAGATTGGAGGAAAATCTATCACCGATGAATTAAGGAAGTTGTTACCTCATTTGTCGGAGGCACAAATCACGGCTTTGAAGCATTCAAAAATCTACGAAGTATTGAGTGATCACAGCGAGTCTTTCTACTCTCTTGCCGACCTCAAGGAGGATAAGACCAATCAAGATGACGATTTTGATGTTGCTAAATTGGTGACTGAAGAAAATCAAAACGGAATTGGTGTTTCGGACGAGAAAGCAGACGACAATGAGAGCGAGGAAGAAAAGAAGCCCAATAGTGAATTGGAGAAGAACTGGTTCAAAGATCCTATTTCGGGCAACAAAATTTACATTGGTAAAGAACGTTTTCAGGGAGCTGACAAGTTAGTGGATGCGCTTTGTACGGCCATATACGAATCATTGCAGGCTATTCCTGACTTGGATAAGAGACAAGAGTGCTACGATAACATAATTCTCACAGGGTCTACTTTCCATATTGAGGGCTTGAAGCAATCAGTTATTTTCAAGCTCTGTGAGCGTTATTTGGTAAGACCACCCAATACTAAGAAGGGCCGTAAGGTAACGGAGAATGGCATCAACTCTACTATCGCAGCCTATCAACAAACCGATGACGCCTCTCAAGACTCAAAAGGCTCTGGTCCTCTTCAGAACCCTTCGCTGGTAAAGCTTGCGAAACATCCAGATTACTTCCCTGAATGGAAACGTCCCAAAGAACACGGCGGCTCTTGGCTAGATGTGTACTTCTTGGGAGGAGAGATATACTCCAAACAGGTATTTGGTGCTAATTCCAACCATGGTGGCGATTCATTCATCGATACTGATATATACGAGGAAAGAGGGCCCCAAGCAATATGGGATGTGGTCCTTTAGACCCTATACCCAAAATCGACTGATGTAAACCTACTTTCGTTTAGACTTCCTAAACCTGTATCATTAACATTAAATCTAAAATTTAAGCTTCATCAACATTAGACAAAAATGTCCTTTTGTTTGCTCTCGTACCAAGCATAGAGTTCTTGCTGAGCATTGTGTCCAGTCTCCCTATACCTTCTCCGTTTTTGTGCAATGCTTCTAACTGTTCATCAAACCTACTCTTAAGCTTAACCTCATGAACTAAAGGCAAATCCAGAGACTCGGAATCACCTGATACGAAAGGAGCCTTACGCAAGGCTGGTAGGGGCTTATGCAAATCTTTTGAAGTGAGTTCCAAGGAAGCAGATGAGTGCCGCCTCGGATCCTTCGGGCGCTCTCTTTCTGGCAGTTGTAGACGGAATCGGCTCTTCTTGGCGGTGGATACGCCATCTGTATGAAATCGATTTAATAGCGGCTGCGGGACTTGACTCAATTTGGAGTCAGCACTATCTCTCCTAGGAGGAACAAAAGGACGAACATTAATTAGCCTTTGAGGGGATGGCTCTCGTACAAGATGAGGTTCCGACTCCGTTCTCATTTTGGACTTGGGCTCGATTTCAGAGTCTGCATCAGACAGAAGAACTGACCCCGTATCGGTATCAATACTGTCTGTCCTTCTGTCTCTGTGATCAAGGTGATAATTGACCGGTTTTTCAGGAGACGAAAGCATGTTAGCACGCCAGAAGACATTTCGTAGAGTGTCTCTGACACATTCCCAGCTAGGAATAGTAAGAATACCAGCGTACCAGAATGCAGCAGTGGCCAAGACGGCCCAGAACACCCCCACGAAAAGCAAATAGGTTAACATTTTAGCATACTGGGCCAAGGCGTCCCATTTTTGTTGAATAAGCACCGCTGTTAGCACTCCCAAGACATATGGAATTGCAAAATTAGCGGCTGACAGAGGCGTGAAGCCCCCACTGAACAGGTTGATTCTCTCCATTATGGACGTTGAAAGTTTGGGGGAATTTTCCGCAAAAGGTCCCTTGAATGAGATTCGAGGAGAAGAAGGCTTTCGAAAAGGTTGCTCTGCTGTGTGAGTTGAGTCAAGGCTAGATGTTGGGGAGGCTCGCTTTGTTTTCATATTAGCCCTTTTGGTAGTCGGGAGCGGGTTCTCCTGGACTTGGAAACCACAAACCATCAAGTCATTCAAAGCGGAGTCCACTTCATCTTTCCGTCTGGTCAACTCTGAATCATTGGATATGATGGAAGGCGCATCGTAGCTCTTCTTCCGGTAGATGCCATTTGGCCCCCGAACGTACACCGCTTTCTTCTTAACGACAGTTGCCATAGGCGCATATGGTGGAAGGCGATAATGAAAGGACAATTCCTAGGTAAGATCAGAGGGAGATGATCGAGTCTATATAAAATTTTGAACGAAGGGGGTTGGAAAAGTTTTTGAGGGGAGCGAAATACGCCAATCTGGGCTTAGGCGTGTTTTTTGGTACAAAGCTAAAAGCTGCACAATCTGCTTGGAGAATGCGGAATGTTCGATCAAAGTCAGTGAGTATCGACAAAGAAACCCCCTGGAGCAAGAGCTTGCATCAGTAGACGTATGCTATGGGCTGACGATCCATACAATACTAGTGTCTGTGCCAATGGGTCACGAGGCAATAGGCGGTACATGTGAAGGGCCCCTGTTGCAATGTTTGCAATAATGCCCAATCAAGGTAGTATTAGGTGCGCCATCATGCGGCTCGGAGCCAGCGATAATAGCAGATGCTGACAGAATGGCGAGTCAAAGCCCTGATCTACAATGAATAATGACAAAGGTCAATTGCTAAACAGAAATGTTTGTCAAGGGGCGTAGACGAGAAATCGATAACTGCGATGGTTCAGGGGCATTCGCTCAAGGCCATTGGCTGTGATTGATTGTGAATAGAGTGGAGTCTTTGGCTAACGCGAGTCGGCCTAACCGGCAACTCACAAGACATGACAGACAGATGCGTTGAAGCGATACTAGAGGGAGACAATCGAAGCACATTTCACAAGCTGAAGATAGCCCTCGTTGATATTCAAATGTAGATGATTGTTTAGTACTCTGACGCTCCCTGAACTTTGTAATCTACTCTTACCGAAGACTAGCGCGGAATGCATAAGCCTTCAACGTGGGTACGAGATAAGCCAGTGAGAGATAGGCCCAAGAGAACGAATCGCATGCTGGCTTTCCGATTTCGATGTCATTGATGTGTGGCACAAGTGACAGTTGGCTTGCACACTACTTTATTGAGGCCACAGTCATCCTTGTAGTAAACTGTCTCAGGTAGTCCGCACTTATAAGAGGCGTGGAACAGTAGTTGCACAGGAGTTTTTTGCAAGAACAAATCCGGAGCGGGAGGTATCAGGAAAACTGGTCATAGCCCACTAGGAATGAATGATCTGGTATTCTATGTGGCGAAAGCAGCAGCTGAAATGTCGAATTTCTGATGGATAGCAGCGGCGTCTCAGGTTCCATGAGTTCTCTCGCTAGCTAGTAGATCACGTAGGCCTCTTGAGGGCACTTCTTTTCTCTCACAACCAGCCCTTCCTAGTCGATTCTCTCCGCTAGGCAAAAGCAGCAATATGGCGCCCTTTTCGCAGCCTACTTCGACTCCACTCGCTCCAGCTACCATTTACACAAATTCAACCGGAAAACCTCAAGATAATGAGATGAATCAATTTTTTACTTGTCCTTCAGCGTCTACATCCTCTCAAAAACTCGCACCACCTTTGGTTCTATAACTCTTCCTCCCACTCAAATCAGCAACCCATTGTTCACTCACAGGAGCGACTCCTGCAACGCTACGTAATTGGCTGGGGGTCTGACCAGTATAGAAGAAGTAAAAGTGCGTCATGGAAACAGTGGTAAAGGCAGCCGCCCGGGGTGTGTGCACTCCCACACTAAAACAGCCTTCGGTTTCCTAATTCGTGAGCGCTCACCCTCTCATGGAAACAAGCTGGGTACCATAAACTTTCTTCTGGAAATATATATTGGCGGAGAAGTCTCGAATTGGTCCTGATTACTGTTCTTGTAGTCTTCTCTCAATATTTTTTTTTCTATCTTCTTTTCAGCGGTTCTTTCAACTCTTCGTTGAGTACTGTTACGGCCTCATTGTGGGAGACGTACTGCCTGCTGTTTGCTCTTTTTCTCAATTGCTCTCCTCATAATCACACGGAAAATCTCACCCACAACAGCCATCAACACTTTTCTTTTCAACAGCTTAAGGAATGTCCGCCTATCAAACCAATGACAGACCATTGTCCCAACAGGCCATTTACCAGCGGAAATTGAGACTGGGTCAGTTCACTTCCCCTGGTGTCCCTTCGGTGGGCGTCAGCTCGTCCGCCTCAGACTCCGCTGCCTTATTGGCAGCATCTGCTGACTTGACGGTGAAGCCTTCCTACGAACGTTTACAGGCAGCTCCTGAAGCCCAGACAGCAGCATTGGCTGCTAGAACCCAGTCCATCTCTTCATGGCAAAGAAGCCACACTGACGCTGATGCTGATGCTGCTGCCGCCCATGCTAAGATTTCCGACCAGCCAACAGGAGGCAAGACTGAATTGGGCATCCCTGACTCGTATGACAAGGGAAATGTGTTTAAACGTGCTACCAGCAATTCCACATACTCTATCACTTCGAGAATTACCCCAGAAAAGCTGGTGTCGAAGCACGGATTGGCTTCTACCCCTAGGACTACCCCTGCTTCTACTCTTAACATTGGAAAGATTTCTCAATTGGCTGACCAGAGCTCTTCGAAGACATTGAACTCTCGTTTCAACCCTGATCCTGACTATCGTCATGGCGTGAAGTCTCCCCCAGCTGAATACTTGAACGAAGAGGAGGAGTATGAGGCTGCTTCTTCTGCCGCGGCCGCCCTTAAGATGAAACACGGTGGTAACTACACCAATGCTGTCTCCTCGCAAAAGAGAACAAAAGGCTTTAACGCTGTCGATGTGGTAGACGCAACATTGTTGGCCGCTGCAAGCAAGAAGGCTTCTGAGAGATTGACGTCCCTCCAGGCAATTGGCCACGCCGATTTGAGAGCCCAGGCTCAGCTTTACTCTAAGGCCTTGGTTGCTGCCCACAAGAACAGTGAGGAGCGAATCAAGCAGAGTAAGGCTGGCCTCATTGACCTCGGTGGAGGCTTGCAGCTTCCTTACAGCGAGATCGACAAGATGGCTGCTTTGATTGTAGGCCCTGTTCTTCTGGACATTGATAAGAAGGCGGCTGCTCAAAGAGACCATGATGTTGCCGCTGCCAAGAAGCGTGAAGAAGCACGTGCTGCTCACAAGAACTTCAAGATGGAAGAAGCTGCTAGAAAGCAGAGAGAGAAAGAAGAACAACAGAAGGAGCATCAGGATAGAATCACTGCTAACGAAAAGAGGAAGCGCGAGGAGGATGACTTATACACTGAGCACCAGAAGAAGAGACACGAGGAAGTGGAAGTAAAGACCCAGGAATTGAAAGATTTGGAAGCCAAATATGCATCAGAGAAAGACGATTTGTTGCAACAGAAGAAACAAAATGAAGATGAAATTGAGGAAGAGGAGACAGGCTTCAAGAATGAGCGTAAGGAAGAGTTGGACAACATGCAATCAGAAAGAGACGAAGAGATCAAACCTCTCCTTGACGAATTAGCAGAGGAGAACGGGAAATTAAAAGAGTTGACTGACGAAAAGGACAAATTGGCCGAAGAAGTGGAAGCTGCTGAGAAGCAGAAGGAGGAGTACGAGACCAAGATTGCCGAATTGGAAGCTCAATTGGAAGAGACTGAAAAGAACCACGAACACTACACAGCAGAATTAGCCGATGCAACTCAGAAGCGTGAGGCTGCTGACAAGGAGGTTGAAGAGCTTACCAATACACACGAGTCCGACTTGAAGCACCACAAAGAGGCCCATGAGGATTTGGATGCACGTATCAAGGAATTGGAGAAGCAAAAGGAACAACACACCATTTCCAGAGACGAGCACAAGAGAGAAATCTTGAAGCATCTTGATGAACGTGTGAAGGACGAGCACAATATAAACAAGGAGTTGCCCGAGCACTTGCGTCAAGAGGTCGATGAGAAGAAACTTCGTGATGTTGGATCGCTTTTTGATTATGAGCCTGTTGAAAAGAAGGAGGTCGTTAAACCTAGTTCAAAGAAGGCCACTGAAGATGCTGGCAAGTTAGAGAGCGATAAAATTTCAGCTCCAAAGGAAGCAGCATCCGCCCCTAAAAGCGCTCCTAAAGTTGCTAAGGAGGACGAGAGTAAACTAACCAAGACTGCAAGTACGTCATCAACTCCTAAGCGTAAGAGTCTCCGGTCGAGATTGTCAAGCTTCGCTCTGTCTTTCAGAAATGAACCCAAAAGTGAAGTTCCTGCTCTGAAATCTGTGGAGAAGAAGGCCAATAAGCCCACTACCGAAAATGCTGAGAGATCATCGGATGTGAGCAACTTCGAGGATGATCTTTCCATCAAAGATGGGCACAAGAAGGGTGGTGTTTTCAAAGAGGAGATTTAAGCTCGAGAGACCCATATCCCCCAATCACAAATTTTTATAATTCTATTCCTGTCATCAATGGTGTATTAATGACTTAGCTGAAAGCTCAAGTCTCGAGTAACACCACTATGTTGTTTTATAAAAACCATTGTATTAGTACTCACTCATTTTGTACGCGACCAAGTGTATGCAAATTGTGCGAATAAATCAGTAGTTTGAAAATCTCTCCTCGACCATCCATAGCTGCTATGACTTCCCCGCAAGATGAAGCTCCCTCAAAGCTTCGTGACACTCTTCGAAGTATGAATTTTAAACTTGCGGACTCCTCACCGGAATACATTCAGCGCAGAAAGAAGCAGATGGTGCTATTTATGACTGCAGCAGCAGCTACTATCTTCACCTCTAGGTTTGCTTACAAGTCGACCATTACAAGACAATATGTTCCAACGTTATTTCAGGGAAATCATCTGCCTCCTCTCAGCTATAACTTTACCCAGGATGCCACTGTTGCGGTTGGAACTGGTACTATGTTATGCGCTTCTGTGTCTTCGATGTTAATCTTTGGCACATGCTGGATCATGGATGTTTCCTCATTTGAAGAGTTTGGCTGGAGAATGAAGTCAGCACTTGGTGGCGTGAGGCGTCAAATGGAGTTGGCTAAGACTCCGGTTGACGAAGAATCAGCAACCATACAAGATGGCTTAAACGATATATTGGAGGGCAAATTCGAGCCCAATTTTGATGACGAAGCAAGGAAGCAATGAGGATGGTGATTGAATCATCTCTTCCATCGATGTTGATATTGCTTGTGATATTTTTTGTGATGTTGTTTGTGAGTATTAGGTTTGGTGGGCTTGCAGAACTTAGTCAAACTCAGACAATTTCATTCAGTGTATATAATGACCTATACCAAATGTGTAAATATGCTCACTGTAGTGGTCCAAAGTACTGTTGTTCAAATACTCAATTCGAATGTCATCTCAGACTATTTATTGTGTAGAAAGTTTGTAATTCCGATGCAAAAGGTCTCGCGATTAATCAAATGAAGATCGATGAAGAGGTGGGCACTTTAGGTGTATCCGATGACTTTGCAGCTTCAATCTCAGATCATTACATATGCTGGCTTCCAGTATACATTTACGTTCTCATATTCTTCATCCTTACTTTTAATCACGAAAATCCACAATTCGAAAGCTATCGCGTAAACAAAATGCTGGTTCTGCAGATATGCGAGTAATTTAACCTCAATCAGGAAAATCAGTTGAAGAACTCTCGGTACACATCGAAGAACACATTCAGTATGGCTCGTAAAACAATCGCCACAACAAGGACAACGCTAGGGTCGAGTACTGAACGGTATGGCAACCTTCCCGGGGACCCTGTGGGAGGGTCCGCTCCTAAGCGCAGGCGATACAGACCAGGAACTTTAGCGTTAAGAGAAATACGTCAATACCAAAAAAACACAGATTTACTCATACGGAAGCTACCTTTTGCTAGACTTGTCAAAGAAATAGCGGATCATTACATTGGTGCAAACTACGGTATCAGGTGGCAGTCCAATGCGGTTTTAGCTCTACAAGAAGCATGTGAGGCATACTTAGTGCACTTATTGGAGGATACAAATCTATGTGCTATTCATGCTAAACGTGTCACGATCATGCAAAAGGATATACAGCTTGCTCGAAGGATACGAGGTCAATTCTAGATGAGAACTTTAGAGAATTGTGTCTACAGCACCTATGCATCTATCCATATTCCAATTCCAAAACTATAATAAATGAATCCATAGTTGTAATCATCCTTCACAACACGTAAAATAAAAAAAAAGACCCAGACCTTAAAAGTTCATCAAAGTAGGTGATCGCCGAGTTATGCCTCAGCATTCATCCGAGGATCATCTGTCATAGAAGTGCTCCGTTTGCGACCACGACTATGAGGATTGAGGTTCCCATACACTATCGTTGTTGTTCCATTGTTGTTGACTTTGAAATGTGTTTTCAGATGCTGTGCCAAATTGTCAGAGCGTGAAAACTTCTTATCACAGTACTTACAATGGAAGGGACGAATGTTTGAATGCACTGATCGAATGTGACGTTTTAAATGTTCCAGACGTTTGAACTGCTTGTCACATTCAGGACATGGGAAGGGCTTTGGTTCTTCTTCTGAGGAATCAGCTCCAGGGGCACGATTCGTAGCAGTCGAACCTAGCTTCGCTGCCAGAGACAGACTTGACAGTGAAGCATCATGCTCATCATTAATACCACGGGAAGGTTCAATCATTTTGGCTTGATTGCCGTCTTGTTGCAGACCTGTACCCAGGTAGTTGTTGTATTGATAAACGGGTTCTTGCTTCGTCATACTGGACAGGAAATCTTGCACCATGTCTTGCCCAAGACCAGGGACCAGCTCAAGGCCTTGAGTGAACAGAGCAAGCTCCTGAGGACTAATCATGGGCATGGTGTTGTTTGAATCAACAGAAAATCCGGAAAGGTCTCGAGGAACCTCCAGAGCTGGATTATCACCCGAGCCAGTTAAAGAGGAGTTAGCTGCTAACTCATGAGTGAAGATCTCCGGTATCGCATTATTAAATGACTTTTGCCTCCTCTTTTTTTGTATGGAATTGGTGCTGCCAACAGCTGCCTGCAATGAAGAGTGGCTCGAGTCGAAATGACTCGGAATATTATGACTCAGATTATTCCTTCTCCAGCCGGGCCTGGAGGACTTATTGAATTGATTAGCCATTTTCCCATTCTCCTTGTCATTGATAACATTTGCGGTATTGTTGAGCCAGTAGGTGATTGCACTGACGCACTCATCGTTCATGACAAAGCCCGAGTTTGTCGACTGGGGATCCTCTGGAGATTGCATCACCGAAGAGTTACTCGTCTCAAAACTGTTGAGGAGATCGCCTCTTGTCTCGCGCAGATCAGTGTCATTAGAATTCGTATTCATGCCCTTGAAAATGGTACCGAGAGATGGAGACAGCATCAGCAGGGGTAAAATGTAGCGACTGGGAGCAGAGATGGAGCTGGTTGAGTTGGAGCTGCCAAAGAGCTCGCGAGGGTTGACCGTGCGCTCCTCTTTAGCTCCTGGATTTGCAAAATGGTCTGCCAGCTCTAGCTTGTTAGTGGACGAGACAGACGACTTGTTCGAGTCTACGGTGGCTGAAGTTGGTCCTGAGCTCGAGCCAAAATCACTGTGATAGGAGGCGGTTGAGTTGTACGAATTAGCAGAGCTTGCCAGCAAGTTCTGCTGCTGAATTGACATTCTGTTGAGCTGCTCAACGGCAGAGGAGAAACGACGACGGTGGGAGTAATGTGAGTTTGTGTCTGTTTTGAAAGGTGAGGCATACGATAGTTCTGGGGAATTCCAGTTCGATTGCAACGATGTATAATTCAAGTTTGAAACGGTGACGGGCAGAGAGGGCCCATCATTCTCAGGACGCATGGGAGGCGGGTTTTGATTATTCAAGAAGATTTCGTCATTGAGATCCAAGCCGTCGTAGTCGATTGTGCTCAAGGATGCTGGCGGGGGAATCCACTCGTTTGATGGAACTTGCGGCAGGGTGTTTTGCTGGAAAGAAGGCTCCACCACCGCCGAGTCAACGCCGAAGGATGGGTAGGACATTGAGGATTGATTTGGGATGTAAATAACTTGAGGTCTGGAACCTGATGATGAGCTTGACTTTTTGAAGCGCTTAGGAAACTCTGTGTGGTTGAGGTCCAAGTGTGGATGACGCCTCAGATAGTAAAAAGGTGTGGGCTGTACTGATAACGCCAGCCGCAGAGGAGGTCAGGACCAAAACTGGAAGATGTCTGGGGGAAGAAGGGTGCGGAAGATGAAGGTGGACTTGGATGTGTTAGGAATTGACCAGGTTCTTACGATCTAGGAGGATGTGGACAGGGTCACCTATAAGAAAAAAATGGAATATCTACTCTGGGTGCCAATTTTTGTGGTATTGGCTCGCATGTCTGGGCCTGTGGCCACCATACAGGGTGTCGTCAGATTACTGATAATAGCCCGGGTGCCGGCTCGGAGACCATGAAAGAATGCGACATTTTGCAAAGTCCCCGCCGAAGATCCACGCACGTTGTCGAGGGGACGTCGAGGAAAATAGGAGGAGTTGTTTCCATACTACGAGCTAATTGACTCTTCCAAAACTTCCTCGGATTCATTAACTTCGCTGTCCAGTGACACGACTCACCTCTTACCTCTGTGTGGTGTGATGCAAGTGCATGAGGTATTTTGCTAGTTAAAAAAAAAATGTCGTACCCCTGCACAGGCCTCATGAGCGTGACGCATGATGTGCATCACAATACGCCGCTGCCCTCTGGAAAGTATACTCGAGCTTGACCGTGACACTCACTGGTAGCTCACTTGTTCTCGGGGTTTCTCCATCCCTGCCCTGGCCAATCATCATGCGAGCCTGACAAATGACAGAGTCCACTCTGGGAACTTATGGAACCCTGTGGGACCCTCGGAAACTCGAGGACCCCCCGTTGGATGTATAGCGCTAAGTTGCTCAACTTTTGGTCTGTCCAGTTGTGGTGTCCTTGGGTAGAGACAAATTTGGGGGCCCGTGTGCTCTGTTGTTAAGATACTGGCTACAACGTGTGTTGCCTACTAGCATTGCGGCGGGACCAATCATGTCAGTGTGCTGGGTTCTTATGGCACTCGGTTTTCTGGCGCACTTTGACGTTGGTAGTGACTTTGTCTCGCTTTGACGTAGCACGTTCGGCCAAAATAAACCGGTAGTCGCAGTTTCTTGCCTGCGCTTACGCTCAGTGTAGAATCAGCTAACTTACTGGGACTCACCGCGTGGTCCTCCCTCGGCCGATGTGGCCGTGCTGAGAGTCGTTCTGAGACACTTAGCAGCCAAGCGTCTTCACATGAATTTGCTGATAGTGCATTTTTTGGACTTCAAGGTGGACTCGGACCGATGAGACTTATTCTGTCATTCTGATGCTTTCGTGGTCCTCCAAATTTTTCAGATTCTTTGACAATTTCACCCTGTGCTTTTGTTTGCATGTCTACCATGCCACAACGCCTCTCGATTGACGTGTGCGTAATGCGCTTACCTATCTCGAGGCGGTTCGCACTAGTCCACACTCAGGCTTCTCCTAACGGTCTTTATAATTGGCCGAGCCACCTGCGTGATTTTTTCTTCTTGTTGGGAGCTACAAATTGTGCTCAATGGATTTCAAGAGATTGCTAGTGTACGTGGAGAGTCGTCATAGAGAAGGCTGATGGATACGCTAAGTGCACGATTCCTCATGCACGTATCTGCACAGGCTGCGAAAGCACCCACACTTTCAGATAAAGTTTCTGGCCTCAATGGGGTATTGTTGTGAATTGACAGGAACCCCAGAAAGGCGCTAACAAATGCAGTGGTTTGTGATTGACGTCAGTCGACTTGAAGCAAATATTTCTTTTTCAAATGCTTTGATGGTCACCATTTCAGCCTCGCCTACCCCGTGGGCGAGGGTCCGAGTTGTTATCGGTGTGCATTCATACCTGCATATAGGGGCAAGACCACATTTGCTCATGAGTTTACCCTAATAATTCGCAGACCATATGCACGCTTTGGCTAATATACCTGTTGGCTACTCATGTTCAGGTGTAAGCTTGTTATCTTGATAAAGTCCGAGTCCCTGCGTTCTTCTGGTACCAGACCATGAAATATCTTATCTAAAGCACAACTCCAAGGCGGATTTCCAAGTCCTTTCTTCTATCCAAATTACCCGTTGTTTGTATTCCTCTATGCTTATCAGCTCTTCTGTTGTATTAGCACGTAGTCTGCAAGGTTCCTGCTGCCATAGACATCTGCCTCCAGAAGGTTTACGATCAATTATCGAGCCTCCTGAATAGACTGCGAGCCCAGTTGGTTTCTCTCCTCAATGCTTCCATACTGTGTTTCACTTTCGCTGGGTTTGATCGCATCTTGCTGCGTCTCCTCAGAGGGCGCCGATTCCTCGTCCTTCTTGATCTCATCTTCTGCATGAATCCACTTTCTCATGAAGTTTACCAACACTTGGGCCGTGAGAACCTGTTCCGCCTGATATAAGACCAAAGGTACCAATAAAACACCCAACTTGGGGTTGTGTGCACCGTATTGGGAGGAAACCAAGGACACACCCAAAGCTGCCGTCTTAGCAGGACCGCAAAGCATAACAGACACGGTATCACGGCGATTGTAGTAGAAGGGTCTGAAAAATTTGTAACCCCAAGTGTATGCTCTCGAGTCTTCCTCGGTGGGCTCATGGTCATAGATTCTGACAAGGAAGTAGGGCCTCAGGTAGAGGTAAACAAGCACGGTGAAAAATAAGTAGATGCCGATGTTGAAGAACACCAAGAAAATGATCGAAGCATGAGACACAGATTCAAATGCATCTTGCGCGAAAGCTGTAGAGAAGGACTGAAACATAATCAAAAGCAACATGAACGAACCCACTTTGTTGAGGTAAAACGTAGTAAGAGCCCACTTGACCTGCTTTGGCCAGATATTCTGTGCCACCTGTCCCACAAAAAGTGGAACAAACACTGAAAGGCCAATCTGTTTCATGACATCTGCATAAAGTTGCAGCACCGTTTCTCTTTGCTCCTGGTGAACAGGATTACCAAAATCCCAGGTACCACTCATATACATTTGTACCAATGCAGGTGTAATGAATGCGCCCAAAACGTTACCAATAAACACTTCACATGTAGTTAAAATGTGGTTACCATGAGCAGCTTTTGTCATGACCACATTCGAAGACACAGTGGTTGGGCAAGAATGGGTGACAATCAAGCCCACTAGCATCCAGTCGTCAATAGCACCATCTTTTGAAGCTTTTATACCTGAAGCGATACCAAATATAATGGCACTAGTGATGAGGAATGATGATGAGAGAACAGTGAAGTGAGCCCTCCAGTGTAAAATGTTAAAAAACAAATCCTTGGTCGTCATGGAAAGACCTGATATCAAGAAAATCACTGCCACGGCTCCATAACCAATAGAATACTGAGCCTTGACGGTGCCTCCCTGTTTGGCGAACTCAGGGAAGAAATATGCTAGCACCACGAACACCCCCAAGAGAACGAAGAACCACTGATCTAGTAGGAAACCAAGCACTTTGGTGATCCATTTGTATGTTTTAGTCCTTTTAAAGTCCTCATACAGCATTCTATTGAAGTCTATTCAGTAGTAAAGGAGTGTAAAAGTTGGTGTGGAAGTTCTTTCACTATAGTTGAATTGGTATTCATGCAGTGCCGGTAGAGGCAACCACTGTTGTCAGGCTTTGAGTAGTGCGGTCCGCCGGATCGAAGGGCAGCATCCGAGATCGATAAGTAGAGTGTGAGAATCCGGTCTTTTGTCCCGATTAGGCAATTTAGGCGGAAACTGTGCAAAATTTCTTCTTACCATTTGTTAGTAGCAGCCTTTGCACCCAATTCTCAGGCAAACACCAATCTCTCACAAACAAGAGGTCATTTCAAGAAATGCGTCTTGCTATAGATAATTCACACTACATCCTCAGTTTGCGAATTACATGCATTGCGCTCATGACTTCATCGAAACAAAAAGAGAATAGAGACTGACGATAAGCACATCGTAATCGTGTCAGGAGATTCAGGAATTATGAGGATTACAAACGGCTCATCCGGGGTCTTGCGTTTCGGTTGCAGATTTTCTGTATCCGCAGCCCTATTCCAAAAACATTGACTTCAAAGTAATTGCTGACGGGCAGACGAACAAGCTTTATGGTGTAATGAATAAAGCTAGATGCCAGAAGAGTTGGTAAGGTGTCCAAAGAAGGCAGTGGAGTTAAAACTTAGTTTTTTGCACGAGGAATTAAGGGTTGCTCTCCTTAAGTTGAGCATGCATGAAGTGCTGGATTGCGATTTTGCAACCAATGCTCACCGTTTTCTTTCATACTCTGTGGACCTCGGCAAAATGGTCCAAATACAATTATACAGACGTCTTGCCCGTGTCAAAAGTGGAAAATCGATATGTTTTTGTTCTGCGGCGCCCCATCAGTTCGATGCATTTACAGCCATAATCCTTCCGCTTTTGGAAGAATGTAAACACACTTTCTCGATGTGACTGAAGGATAATCAACAATTATACTTTAAGAATCAAATAACCAACCACTCCTCGAACATCTTTAAACATATCAATGGCTGATACAGCTTTCGTGAACAGGTTTTGGGGTCAACAGGAAGCTGGCTTTAATGTCATCCGGACTCGTCTTGCCCACTCGTTGACCACCCTTCAAGAGCTACTTACTTTCTACAAAGAGAGGGTAGCGATTGAGAAAGAGTACAATAAGCGCATGGAAAAGCTCGTGAACGCTCATACCTTAGGATCCGGGGAAACGGGATCAATAAAAATTGCATTAGAGAAGCTTCAAATTGAGAGCAATAACATGGTAAAGCAGAACCAAAAATTCATCAAGAGCGTGGCCTTCCACAACTACGAGAAGCTCAACGCATTTTACATCAGCTATAAGAGCAACGTTCACAAGGTGGAGAGCCATATGGAAAAAGTGTTAGCTCGGAAAAGCGACTGTTTCCTTCATCTAGAGGCAGCCAAAGAGAAGTATAGAAACGAGTGTCACCAAATTAAGATCTTGCAATTGCAATGTCAAACAACGTGGGGAAAGGAGCTTGAAAAGAACAAAGCAAAGCTACTCAAGGCTGAGAAATCAATTGGTGGTTTGAAGGAGCAATACATGAAATGCGTTCATAAATGCGCCGAGATCCATGACGTGTGGGTGCGTGATTGGCGAGCCGCTTTGCTGAATATTTATCAGTTGGAAATCGAGAGAATTCAGCTATGCAAACTCAATTGTTTCAATTTTTGCAATCACGTCGCATCTCTTTGCGTTGACTGGGATCAACTGGTTGATCTTGCCAGAACCTCATTCGCCAGCATAGCAGCTCCCAAAGATATTCATGATTTTGCAGAAGTTTATGGGACCGGAAACAGGATCGCTAAAGCTCCACAGTTTATCGACTTTGCTCAAGGCTTCGGGGACGAGGGTGCTTCCGCTGAATATGAGACAGCTAATTTTAAGGACCCCGATTTCTCCCAAATTCTTACACGAACATTTTCCACACAGTCAACCCCTTCAAGCAACAAAGGCAGTCCAACCAAAACCAGTCCTCAGAGATCTACGAAAGACAATTCTCCCTCTCAGAATGGTACTGGTGGAGCAGCTGGTCTTCTAGTTCCGACAAACAAAAGCTTACCACCAATCCGAGAACCCACTGGCGATGGAAGTGTCCAGCTTCGAAAGCAGCCGTCACAATCTAGTACATATACATCTGGTCATGAGGATAAAAGCGATGATGTTTTCGACACCAATAAGAAAATGCGAGGCTCGAATGGACTGGAGTACTCAAACCCTACAAACTATACATCACAGACAGTGAGAAGCTGGTCTTCCCCAAAAAAGAAGGAGAGACTGGAATTGCAAGAGAGAATCAATAGAAGACTGCAAGACTGGACCAACAAATTCCAGCCTCCAGAACCAGAGCCAGAAAAGCCTAATATCCCCATAACAAAAGATTTTTCAATGGATTTCATCGCCAAAGCTCTTGAAGATCTAAATTCCGGCGGTAATGGTGATGTTAATCAATTTAGACGTTCTGTGAGAAGTCAACGCAACTCACAATATGGTGACTATAAGAAGAGTCGACCACAATCCGATTATGTCGACGATTCACGAGAGCAAGCTAAACGCTTGGATTCTATTTCTTTCAGGACTCCTCGTAAGCCAGGACCAATGGTGGATGGGGTTTTAGAAGAAGATGATCTGATGAGAACAGTTGTTGAGAGAACACCCAGGCAGAACCAAGCCAGTCCATCGAAGCGATTCTCTCTGCAATCACCGACAAAATCGTACATGGACTTGCACTCGATGATCGACAAGGTAACTCCAGTATCGAGACATGAATATGTTACAAAAGCAAAAGCGCTCTACACCTATCGTGCTAGGGAAGAGGGAGAACTCGGGTTTAAGAAGGGCTGGAACATGTACATCATTCACAAGCAAGAAGATAATTGGTACGTCTGTGAGCTAGCCGGAAATTGCGGAAATGAAACAGGAAGAGTTGGCTTAGTACCATACAACTACTTAAAGGAGGGGCATGATTTGTTTTAGTATATTTGTGTAATAGGTTCTGGGCAACTCAAACTAAGCGCGACTTTTCACCTAGTAGCACAGTAGGTTTTAGCAACATGAACTTCCCACCCATTGGCCCTACACGGGTACTTCAGCCCTATTCCATAGTAAACTTGCCCCCTCTCATTATTGGTGGAGCTGTGCTTAATGATATTTATACAAAAGATCCCACAAAGCTTCCAATTCAAGACATTCTCAGTATCGCTTTCTCGAAAGGTCTCAACGCCATCGACACCTCTCCCTATTATGGGAAATCTGAGGAATTAATCGGTAAGGCATTGAAGGCAATCACAGCGGAGTGGCCTCGTGAAAGATACTATATCTGTACCAAGGCTGGCCGGATCACAGATACGAAATTCGACTATTCTCGTGAGCATGTCAGAGAGTCAGTCAAAAACTCCTTGAGGCTTTTGAACACCGACTATTTGGATCTCGTGTACATGCATGATGTCGAATTTGTGGAAACTCCCGAAGTGTATGATGCTTTGAGGGAGTTACGTTTAATGAAAGAAGAAGGTCTTATCAAGGCCTTCGGTTTCTCCGGATATCCCGTCAAACTCTTGTATGAGATAGCTTATAAGTGCGCTCATGATTATGTCGAGGATATTGGACGTGTTGATGCAATCCTATCCTACTCCCATGGCTGTATTCAAAATACCGCTCTCTTCGAGTTGTATGATGATTTCATCAACAAGTGCGGGATTAAGAAGATTTTGAATGGCTCAATCTTGAGCATGTCTCTTCTCCGCTCAGGCAAAACTCATGCCTTCCACCCTGCTAGTGTGGAGTTGAAGGCCAAGGTGGACGAGGTGGCCCAAGACTTGAAAAAAACCTCCAACATAGAACTCGCGGAGCCTGCAACTAGATTTGCCATGAAGCGCTGGCTCTTCCAAACACAACCTCAGAAAGATCCCCCTCTCAAATGGAATCAGAGAACCTCGATTGTTCTTGGTGTTTCGACTGTGGAGGAGCTCAACTCTGCTTTGAAGAGTTACGCTGACGTAAAAGAGAAAGACGGGGCTGAGGACGAGAAATTGTTTGAGGAGATTATCAAAAAGTTGGGAAGTCATTTTAATGAGACTTGGCCCTCGGGTTTATATTCAGCAACATAGACGTATATCAATAGATAAGCAACTAGAAGGTACCCCAGACTATACGTACGCGCGAAATCAAGGCATACATAACGCAAATCGAAAGGTCCTCATCACAAATCTTTATCCTAACGACAGCGTACAGCATGGTTTATAAAAAAAGAAAGCTTGAACTGGAAGATGAGCCTAACAATGCCTTGGTCATCGAATTAGACAAAAAAAAGCAAGTCAGTGTTCGCAAGTATAATGGGGTGTCCTTAGTTGATATAAGAGAGTTCTATTTTGACAAGGAAACAGGGGAGAAGAAGCCTGGAAAGAAAGGTATTTCATTGACAGAGGACTCTTACTGGAAGCTAGTTGAGGCTCAATCCGCAATTCAGAGTGCTTTGGTGCAATTAAAGGAAGGAGGGCTGAAGGTTCAAAAGACCGAGCTCACAACAAAACTCTCCATAGAAAAGAATGACGACTCGGAAGCTGACGGCAAAAGCACATCTGCATTATCTGCGAAACCAAACAAGAAGTATAAGTCAGCTGAACTTGTCGATGAAGACGATGTTTCAGAGGCAGAGTAGTTTCTAGTGATACATAGCAGCGTTGATTCAACGCAATTTCGATGATGTACTCGTAGTAGTAAATTCAACGAGCGCTGTTTGATGAATTTGACAAGTGTATTCACAAAGTGAATCCTTGATTGCGTTTTATATACTCCAGAACTGCTGTTGCATCAAGTGTACGGCTGCGATTTACAATTTTGGGACGTCGCACCTTTCCATTGTCAAAATTTGATAATTTACACAGTCGAAGGCTTCCATTCGAGAAACAAGAAGTGAATTCTTCCGTTATAGTCGAGGTTTGGGTAACTTTTCAAAATGCAAAAGGTTCGAAGCTTATTTTACCCTTAGCGATAAGGAACTCCGGCTGAAAAGGAAGCTTCTGTCGGCATACTAGTCTTCGCAATATCATGCATATTGAGCATCGAAGCATAACTCTTCAGCTTCATCGTTGACTATGAAAGCTGATAGGACGTCAAAAGAAGTGCGTTTTGATAACTGGCTTTTTGAAGCTGTTTCCCTTCAACTTCCAAGTGTTTTCTCTCCATGGAACTACTTTTATCCGCACACGATGCTTAGGCGCTCCTGAGCCGCTTAAGTCACGTGCAATACAAGCCGCTCTGCAAACTGGAGCCTCCTATAGCTTGCTACTGGTTTGATTCCATTTGAGTCATCAACTTGAATAATTTTCACTAATACAATCCTGTTAAACCTGGCTTCCGGGATTTTACTGTGCTCCAAAAAAGTTCAAGATGGCCAAGAAGAAATCTGCAAGACAAAGGAAACTTCGTCTGAAGCAACAGGGTAGGGAGAAACTTCGGGAGGAACACCTCGTTTCCCAACCTAACTCAAGACCGGTTTCGCCAACGGGAAACCAGGCCCATAGAAACTCATATATGGATCATCATCCGAGAACCAATTCCATGTCCTCTGCTCGAGAACGAAGAATGAGCGAGTATGACCAAAGCCCTCCATTCAACAAAGACTTTGCGCCACTCACAGACCGTAACTTACAGACGTTGCTCGAACAAAATAACGCCCAGCATTCATCCCACATATTTGGCCTGGTCGCGCTTGACATGGACAAATTTGCTCGTGAGCAGGATGTTAGTCCTTACGATGCCATAGATGCGTTCAGTAACCACAGTCCTAACTCTGGGGGCCTGCTCGAGTTTGGCGAGCTGAATCCTCCATCTGAACATTCAAGTGATTCTACTTCTCTTGATGATGTCTGTTATCTAGATTACTATGATGATGAACAAGGACGCACCGGGCAGATGCACAAATGGCCAGACTTGGAAGTGCTAGAGGAATTCATTCACGAGGAGCTCGAGGAATTGCAAGATGAGCCTTCAGAACTCAACGAAGTCAACTTCAGATACCCAGTTGCCAGGAGAGTCTCGCATACACCAGAAGTAGCCGATGAAGATGATGCCCCTCTTTTGAATCGAGTTCAGGTGAATGAAGTCGATACATGGGGTGAATCCTCACTGTTCAAGGCTGCACGCAAACCTCTCAAGCCATGGGAAGCGTCTCAGCTGAACATCCACACTATTCTTAACAACGGTAAAAAGAAATCAGACACCTTGTGCAGATTCACATACTTCAGGGAGGATTTGGACCAGACACTTCACTCGCCAACACTAGCGGGCCTTGTTGCCGACAGTGAGAAAGCGGATCTCTCTGATGAAAACTATATTAGGAATTCCTTGAAGGAACTCTTCGATCCACACTTCCAAAGCATTCATCATCGTCTGCCTCGCGCGACTACTCCTGGTCCGGATACGCATCATGACGGTATCAATGGTAAAGATCAGCAAGGGAAGGAACCTCACCATAGCAGACAGGGGTCGGTTCCCCCCAATGTCAGCAGATCCTCGGCAGCGGCTCAAAATTTGAAAGGTAGCACTCCTCAGGCAGCTGCTTCACACTCATCTCTCGCACATTTCTCTGGAGGCACAACGTCCGTCAATTCCCTTTCGACATCCCCTCATTTGCATCACGACCCCTTTTGGCTCGACATTCAAGACCCGCTGGAAGAAGAAATGAAAGTGATCGCCAAAACTTTCGGATTACATCCCTTGACTACAGAGGATATTTTCATGGATGAGGCCCGAGAGAAAGTTGAAATGTTTAATCTGTACTACTTCCTTTGTTTCACATCCTTCGATATCGTCTACGAACGTAGAAAACAAAAGGAGAAAGAGAACGAGAAAAAGATTAACAAGCTTATGGAATACAATTATCAGCCAAGCAGGTTTAGCTGGGGGTGGTTTCAAAACAAGTTGGGTTGGAAGGACGATACAGTTTTACGCTCAAATGCGAAGAAGTCTGGGTCCTCTTCGATCAAGTCAAAGTCGAAGAGAATCAGGAACGGAGAGTTGTGTCCATTGAACATGTATATGATCGTTTTTAAGCACGGCGTATTGACTTTCCATTTCAGTGCCACACCACATCCGATTAATGTGCGTCGTCGGGCACGTATGTTGAAGGATCATTTGACAGTCTCTCCAGATTGGATTTGCTACGCTTTGATTGATGACATCACAGATTCTTTTGCCCCAATGATCGACAGTATTGAGGCAGAAGTGTACCTCATAGAAGACGAGATCATGAGAATGCACTCAGGAGATCGTGAATCAGCAGATGAAAGCGAGGACTCTGACCTGGAATCAATTGCCGATCTCCAAGATAATCGACCTAGACATTCCAATGATGTATTTGTGCGTCGTCACAGATCGAAGTCAGTTGTTGAAACCACTGAGCCTTCCAAGCTTGACTTCTTACGCTTGAAGAAGAGAGACTCTAAGGGCGACTACTTCTCTCTTAAATCAAGGCGCAGTGCTATTTCGAAAACTACAACCACCACAAGTACTGACCTGTCTAGAATAGTTGCATGGAAGCGTAAAGGCGACATGTTGAGAAGAATTGGCGAGTGCAGAAAAAGAGTCATGTCTGTCATGAGACTTTTGAGTACCAAGGCCGATGTGATTCGTGGCTACAGTAAGCGTTTTAGTGAAAGCGATGTTGTGAAGCCAGTGGAAGATAATCCACTTATATCTACCCGATCAGCCACAAAGCATGAGATCTTGATGTATTTGGGTGACATTCAAGACCATATAGTCACTATGGTGCAATCTCTCAACCACTATGAAAAACTTTTGGCTCGATCTCACTCAAACTACTTGGCACAAATCAATATTGACATGACAAAGGTCAACAACGATACAAATGATGTTTTGGGAAAGATTACAGTTCTCGGTACGATAGTGTTACCGGTGAACGTCGTCACTGGTTTGTGGGGTATGAACTGTATTGTTCCAGGACAAGATGCTCCTGGCCTCACCTGGTTCTACGGGATTTTGTTTGGAATTTTCCTTTTCAGCATAACATCATATCTCTATGCCAAGAAGGTATATAATCTTTAAATAGCAAAGTATACCTCGCTGCAATATCTAGTGCAGAGGCTGTGGAAGAAGCAACTGCCAAATGTTGCCAGATCCTGTGTAATGCGCACTTTTCCTGATACCGATAATACAGCAAATGTTCGTCGCAAGAGTAACTTCTCTACAAAACTTGTCGGGATTAAAATCATAAGAATCAGCCAATATGAGTCTTCAAATGTCCATTGTTTTCGGTATCCTCGTCTTCGAGATGAGCTACCTCTTACTTTTGATGGTGCCCTTGCCATTTGCCATCAGGCAGAAAATTGTGAACGGATCGGTAAAATTAAACCAGAGCAGAAACTTCAAGAGCGCTTGGGCATTCACAACATTCGTACTTGGGCTTCAGTTTGTTGATTGTCTCCAGAAGCTCCAAAAGTACAGCAACAGCGAAAGCTTTGCTCTGGCCAGCCAATTCGGTGGCGCAAGGTATGATCAGTTGGCGTCCAAATTCTACAGCCAGCGTAATCTTTACATCACTGGCGCAGTGTTATACTTGGAAGTCTCTATCGTGACCGTCGTCACAATCTTGAAGAAATTGGTGTTGAAGGAGGAGCTGTACAGAGCAGCCACCAATACTCAGACCAGTAGCATTGCGGGCCACACCGATAGCCAGAAGGAAGAGGCTGCTGAGCTCCGCAAGTTGATCAAGCAGAAGGAAACTGACATCGCTGTTTTGAAGAAGCAGTTGGAGGGTGCCCAAAAGCAATAGGATTCCCTCAACGAATCCGAAGTCAGGTCCAAGGCCGATTGAATACTCTTCAGGTAGTTTATTATTTCCACAATACATCGGATTTTGCATTTCTGAGTATATGCTCGCAGACGAGCTGATAAATAGCCTTTGTAAGCATACCTTTATCCTTCAACAGCCTTAAGTTTCTGATATATGGAGTTGCAGTATAAAATTCTTCCTCACGCCATTCTGTAGAGGGTCAGCATACTAGTCTGATAATTAACGACTAGTCCTCCTCGATATTATGAAAAGCACTTCATGTTATGTTCCAAATCTAGACTTTAACCAAAACTGCATTGGCCTCATAGTTTAGTGAGTACTACTTGATTTTCTCAAGCGATCAACTTGTGCCTTGGTAAAGCCGCCCATGCATAGAAGGCCACCTAGAACAAGGTCTTCAAAAGCCCAGGGTCAAGAAGCGCAATGATTAAAAGACTCAACTTAACCGATCTACTGAGATACATCTCTGGAAGAAATGTAAAGCGGCAAATGGTATAAAAAATAGAACGAAGGAATTTCGTACGCATGTCCTAAACCATGCCGTTGAAATGGAGTCCTCAATCTTGCTTTGTGTAAACGGCCCTGCGAGTGTGTGGAAGCGTTGTTCAAACACGGCAACAAAACAAGCAGACCGTCTACTTGCGCAAAATCTAAGATGTCCACGGTACCTGCTTCTGCTTCTACATGACTGCAAGATTGGAGACGGTTCGCGACTTTGTCTCCTTCTCTTAATGCTTCCCCTCCATGTCATGATGATTGCAACAACGTTGTTCCACATGGCAGCACTGTAAGTCACTGCATTCACATTCGCGTGCGCAATGCAATCATCTGTGCATCGATTCCTAGCGATCACTGGGATGCAGCAACAACGTAAGCACTGCAGTTTGTGAAAGATATGTGTTGTAGAGAAGAAAAATACGAGGAAGTTTTGGAGATGATTGTTTTGAGTGGGCCTTCAGTTGGTGGAGACCTAGAGATTTATTGTTGTGGATACTTGGTGCAACTGCTAGTTGCTCGCTTCGACGCGCACATGTGTGCGCAATGTAGGTAGAGGTAATTATGGTGAAGGCGCCAAATGCAAGGTTGGATCGATAGTGTGCCTGAAGTTCTCTTTGCAACCACCGACACATCTTTACAGTTACTGCTTACGAGTCCAGCGTCTTTTTTTTTTTTCTCTTTGAATCTGATAATAATAGTAGGATCACAAACGATTATTCTTACTATAGTACAAAAGGGTGTCAATACCGTCAAACAAAAAAAGAAAATCACTTCTTCACCTCGTTCTTCAAGTCTTTCTTGTCATCCCCAGGAGAGCCCTGCTGGCCCAGAGGCTGTGCCAGTTGCTGAGCTTGCAGTTGGTGCGATTGCTGATGAACTTGCTGGTGTTGTTGACCAGGAATCTGGCCGTAGCCGTACGACGAGTACATGCCAGGCTGCGAGTATGAGTATCCTGAAGAGCTAGCGCCGCCAGAACCCGAACCCTGGTTGTAGCCACCATAGTATTGATTGTAGAAAGGCTGGGTGGTGAATGGGTACTGGCCAACCTGCTGGCCTTGCTGCTGAGGAGCCACCGAGGAGGAAGTGTCGGCTAATCCTGAGCCAGAGGTGGCACCAGCTGCCGGAGCATATTGCGATGGGTACTGAGGGTAGTACGCAACATTGGGGTTAGAGGAGGCAGCGGCACCGGAAGCGCCTGTCGAAGGATAGGTACTGCTTGAGTTGGCGACAAGGGGAGTGTTCTTTGCATTGGAAGTGGTTCCAGAGTTGGTGTTGCCCTGAGAGGCAGGAGTCACACCGGTCTGAATAACACGCTTGATATCTCTCACAAACAAGGGATACAACAAGTCCACAATGCCTTCACGCTGGGCCATGGCCAACGCACGCTCAAAGGGGATCCAAACACCTTTCAAGTGCATCGAGCCAATTTTGACAACATGTCTGACCTTCTCCAGCTTTAAGATACCGTCACGACGGCCACGAGTCATTTGGGCCACATTTAAAAGCTTGGTGCCGTTGATCATGTTGTTGTCTGCTCTACGCACCACCGAGACGTTATTGGCATCAACCTGGTAGCACAAGGTCTTCTCATCTTCCCACATGGTAGTGGTCACTCTAGGTCTGATACCGGGAGGCTGGTATTGACCAACGGACGAATTGGCATTCCCGCCTAGAGAGTCAGAAGAAACAGAACCCTTGCCTGGAGTAGGAGCACCGGTGGTGGTGGAGGAGACTGCGCCAGGCTGACCCGGCTGAGTCGATTGCATCGAGGGAGCAGTAGACGATGTAGAGGCAGAGGGAGCCTGCTGTGCTGAGGCCTGACTGGCTGGAGCACCGTACACTTGACCCTGAGGCACATGCTGCTGGCCTTGATACACAGGGTACTGGTTGTAGTGAGCAGCAGAAGAGTTGGAGTAACCGGGGTAATGAGACGAGTAGTCGGAGGCAGCCTGCGAGCCCTGTTGATGCGACTGCTGCTGGTACTGCTGGTACTGCTGCTGCTGGTGCTGAGGTTGTTGCATCTGCTGCATTGGGAGCTGGTTAGGGTTGTAGTAACCGCCGTATGGGTGCTGCTGATACTGACTAAGCATTTGCAGTTGCGACAAAGGCTGGCCTTGAGTCTGGCCGCCTGCGGGCTGTTGAGTCTGGTTCAGCGCCTGGCTCTGTCCTGATCCGTTCATGTGTTGTTGCTGCTGGTATTGATATGGCTCCAGCTGGTAGTATGATTTGGGATACTGAAACTGCTGGGTTGACATGCTCAGGGCGAAGATGGCTTTTTGTGTTAGAATAGGCCGGTAACGCAACGAGCTTAGATTACGAACTTCCTTGAGGGATTGGGGGAAGGTCAAGCGTCGAGGGGGATTTGGTTGACTTTGTTTTGATTGTTGAGATCCTCAGCGAAACGATGAGGACGAAACCAAGAAAACTGTGGCCGGTCGGAAAGATTGGCGGGTAGCGGGCAGTTGCAATGGGAAAGGGGGAGTTAAGGACCGCTTTCTAGCAAAAAGTGTTGAGTGAAAAGAAAAGAAAAAACAGTGAGGTTTTCAGTGCTAGGTCGGGTTTGTTGAGAACAATATAATGTAAGGAACAAAAATTCGAGCGTTAGTCGGTGCACATCGGATGCAGACGCCTAATCTGAGCGGGAGTTTGGCCCTGCACAAAACTATGCAGAGCACCGCTTATGTGCAGCTGTGTACGCGCGCATTGGAGCGCGCGTGCATGACGGGTGTCGCCTATTGGCCAACCGCAGGGTCATGATACCTTCACGATGCAGGCTGCAGGAGCGGTTCAAAAGACCGGGCAGCTTCCATTAGTCGACAAGGGTGGAGACAAGGGGGTGGGAAAATGCCCGTGAGGAGGAGGGAAAGAGGACACTTAGGCTCACGAAGATATGTGTGATGCCTTGCACGGCCATCAAGGTGAGGTGCTTGTTCGACCGTGGTCAGTTTGAACAAGGCATGCAGTGCAATGCACTGTCGCGCCTCCTGCAAACATAATACTGTAAGGCAAGTGCAGAATGGTTGCCAAAACTGCCAGCTAATTGTTTTGGCGTTAGCCAGACGCAACGCTCGCCTGGGTCACTTGGGGCCATCAGGGCATGAAATCACCGAGCGATAGAGCGACGAGGGACGTGAATCGCTAGCCCTTTCTTTCTCTAGAATTGTCTTTCATTGCCGGGTCTGTTCCTCAAAAGCCCTCCCTTCTCCTCGTGTAAGTCGACGTACAATAGCGTGTATTTTCAGTCGTCGGCACACAACATGCACGGTGTCATGCGTGCGCCATCCCAGCTTGTAGGGTACAGCGGAAATAGAAGCCGAGGTTGATTTGGACGAAAAACCAGGGTGAACAGAAGGAAAGCGGTCCATTAAACAACCCGTATGTCATTATTCACTCCTCAGGCTCGACCACCCCCACCACCTTCTTCTCTTTCCACTTCCCTTTCATCTTTTAGGTGGCCTGCGCGATTGGTTTGCCACGGCAGCACCTCCAGCGCGGTTTGCAGCATTGCTGTGCAAAAAGTATAGGAGGCCCACCGCTGGCAACTTTCCAGGTCTTTTTCCACCCCCACTCCACTCTGGCCTCCGCAGACCTTTTCCACACCACTGCGTCAATTCAACATCAGCTTGAAGTCTCCATTGCTGCATTGCTCATAATCATTACCGCTGTCTTCTTTCATTGCCCACCTTCCATGCTTTCTGCTTCTTCCATCGACTTGTTTGTGCTTGGGCCTTGCGGCAGTTCCCCATGTGCGGTTTGAAAAAAAGCCTGGGCTATCGGCTGATCTCCACGCGACACCTGGGTTACAAAGCGCAGGAGGCTAAACTGACGGCAACGAGAACCAGACCGAACTCTGAACAGCGTACTCCTTTTCCTGATTGATTTTTTTTTTTTTTTTGATTTTATATATATATATTTTTTTATGTGTACATTTGCTTCCCTCTGCTTCTCTCCATTTTTCACCGCTCGCCTCCTCTGAGCCTCCAGCCTGACCTCACTTCCCCCGTTTTGCATTTCTGCAAGAGTGCTATACCAATTATCGATTTGCATCTCTACAAGACTCTAAAACAATAACTGCGGAGCACCAAACGCAGCATCCGTGCTCCGTGTGCTTCTTGTATTGCGTTTATCCTTTTCTAATTTTTTTCTTTTTTTTTGTTTGTTTGTTTCATTGCCGTGGACCTTTGTTGAGCTTGGCTATTGTGGGGCCACTATCGTAACTGGGCTTGTGGTCGCCACAGTGGCATTGTCGCCAGTGCAGGCCGCTGGGACCGGCGCCTCCGATCTTGACATTAAAGAAAGACAACAAGCGATGACGTGGTTGAGAAACCAGATGTGTCTTTGGCGCCTTCGTTGGTTGATCCGATCCGATCCGGTTTGTAGCTTGGTCCATGCTTGGTGTGTGGTTTCTGTAACCTGTGGGGTCTGATCGAAATAGCCCACACGACTTCCAGCGTGTTCGCTCGCTAAGCATGTCAGAGTGTCTCTTTGGCCAGTGCATCCGCTTGCACCTCGCATGCGATCGCAGAGCGCTTGGCGCGACTTGCGCTCGCTACCTACTTCCATGCAATGCCTCTAGCCCACCACAGGCTTTGCACTAGTTTGACACCTTCCATGCGCCATCTCCCATTTCTCTGCGGTGCAAGTGGTGCTTTATTGATTGTTTTGGTCCCAGGTGGAGTTCCTAGAGATTAATCTGGGGGAAAAAGCCTCAGGGGAATGCTCAGGTGGCCCCGATCGGTCTACTACAAAACAACCTGCTGACTCTATTTTGGTGTCTTTCTAGCTATGTACATCTACTCGTGCACGTCTCCACGATAGAGCTCCTTGATGATCTTGCCCTGCTTGATCGTGGTGTTAACAATCCCCTGCACTTGCTCTGGGAACACTCTACCGTAAAACACTATGGGCATCTTGCTACAGTCTCGTGGGAAATACAACACGTTGCCAGCGTAGGCGTGACCTCCAACATGCGAAATGAGACCTGTCTCGACATGACTAAGACCTTCTCTCTCGAGGACCCTTTCAAATTCCTTCTGCAACAATGGCGCAAGTAGCCCGCATCGAATGTCTCGCTGCGCATGCCCACAAATGAGTACCAAATCGCTTTCGATGGGTTTCTCTGTAAACAAACTCGAATGGTCTTGCTTACCCATCACGTTCGCCGTGGATTGCGAAAACGGGTTGAAGACCTCCGTCATTTCCTCCTTCTCAGGCAATAAATAGTGTTCAACGAACAGCTTTGCATGCTTGATGTCAAACTCGACAATCTTGTTGTCGGGGTATAAATAGATGAGCTCTTTGTCGTTGGGTCTGTTGTTTATGCCCTTCACAAGCGCATTGGTTACGCTCACCGGATGATTTGGACTGAGCATTCGTTTCAACAGCGTTAACTCGCTCGCCACTGAACCAGCGGTGAGCTCCACTTTGGCTGGCATCTTGCTGAAGTCGTCGTACCCATGCAGAAAAACAAGAAGATGTTTCCATGGGTCTGAGCCTGTTCCGTTGAGGTTACGCTCAAAGTCGATCTGCTTGTCTGGAGGGAACTCTGGGATGCCGCAGTGTGTGCAACCGGTGTCATACGCTGGTGGCGGACACGTATCGACGTATCGACTAGTGAGTCTTCGAGCTATCCTTAGCATAAAGAATAAAATCCAATATGTTTCACTGGCTATATCAGCATTGGTGTTCTTATATCCACCACCAACTTTTCATATCACATCGGCTTGAATACCTCATTTAGTTGCCCCGCGCTCCTGCAGGTCCCACTGATATTGCAACGATCCGAGTGCCGAACGCACCTGCCTACTCCAGGAAGGACTCCTTGAGCCTCCAACCTTTTTGTGAAGTATCCCAATCTGCGGCTTCTCTAAGAAGTGATCTTACAGAAATCATCTCTTTCTCATCCTTCAAATTTACTGTTCGGGGCAACGACTTGAGGATCGCATCAGACTTGCTGAACTTCTCCGGTTGCTGCTGCAAAAACTGTATCAAATGTTCAAGTAGTTGCTGTTTATCATCATCTGTTAGAGCCTTTGTTTCCTTAGCAGCCCTTTTGGCAGCGTTCGCCTTTTTTTGTCTTAACTGGTCCAAAATTGATGTCGAGGAGACAGCATCAGGAGCCACGGGAGTCGGCGATTGACTAGGTGACTTCGAACCTAAGCGGCTCTTCCTGCCGCCGTTCTTCGTCTTGGGGCCAAATCTGCCTGCTACACCGAATTTGCCGGTCCAAGTAGGGGTACCTACTGCAGTAGATCGTGCCAGTATCCTGGACCGTTTGAGAGCTTCTGCAGCTTCTTTCGCCACTCGAGCTGCCTCTCTCTCGACAATGCTGACCTCTTGGAGATTGGAGTTAATGATTTCATCATGCTGCAATGTACTGTGGACTACATCAGCGTTGGCAAATATGCCTTCCATAATTCTGTTCTCATCCTTCTTTTCATCGTCATTCTCTTCGTCACCAACGTAATTGTCGAGCTTAGACACACCCATGATGCTTGCCACTTGATACAAGTCATCGTCATTTTTGTGCTCACGCTTATTAAGTTGCGTAGACTTCCTATTTTTGCTTCCTCTAAATGTCTTTTCACTCCCACTGAACATGTCACCAGTCTCTGTTCCCTTCTCCTGTGGATCACCTAGGCTGAATAAGTCGTGAAGGTCATTCATCTTGAAGAATCGCCTTTGCTTTGGATCCTTTAAAATCTTGTTGGTCAAAAAAGTTTTGAAAATCTGTCTATGATAAATCTTCTCCTCAATCGTTCCGGCTGTCATCAACCTGTAGATTGTAATGTCTTTCGTCTGTCCTAGACGCCAGGCTCTTTCTCGGGCTTGAATATCTGTAGATGGATTCCAATCTGGGTCGTAGATGATAACTCTATCTGCACCTGTGAGGTTGACACCTAGCCCTCCAACTTTGGTGGTAAGTAAAAAACAGTCGTAGTACTTATTGTTGTTGAAGGTATCGACCAATTGCTGTCGTTTTCCAATTGGAGTCGAGCCATCCATTCGCAAATAGTGAAAATGGTCCTGTTCTTCAATGTCGTCTCCTTCATCATCGACTCTCTTTAGGTTCACCACGAACTTCTCCAAAATATCTAGCATCTGTTTCGTTTGGCAAAATACAAGGGTTCTATGACCCTCCTTTTGCCAAAGTTGCAACAAGTTTTTTAAAACTTGCATTTTGCCTGATTTTGTAGGGTTTCCGTAGCTATAACCTCTCCTTCTGAGCAACATGTCCCTGTCTATGAGGTCAGGATGATTGCAAATTTTTCTTAACATATCGACACCCATAAGAACATTTCTCTTTCCTTTAAGGATTGCATTGACATCCTCACTTCCCAAAAACTTTTCGTATAGGTTTTGTTGATATTGTGTGAGCTTGACAAACAAAACCATCTCGTTTTTCTTGGGAAGGTCTTGTGCTACATCAACCTTTAGACGCCTCAAAAGGTAGGGAGAGATGAGATCTCGCAAGATCACAGCACATTTGTAACCTGTTTGAACTTGTACGTTCGAGGCGTTTGCATACCCACCCACGTTAATGGGGATTGCAAACTGTTGTTCAAACACCGGTAGCGTGCCAAGCCTTCCAGGAAAGACGAAGTCAAATAACGACCAAAGTTCGGTCAAATTATTCTGAATTGGAGTCCCCGACAAGATTATTCTATTATAAGTCTTCACACGTTTGCATGCAAGTGATATCTCAGAATTCGGGTTTCTGATCTTGTGGCCCTCGTCAAGTACAACATATCCCCATTCCCTAGGAAGTATATGTTTTGAGTAAATCCTGAGACCGACATATGTAGTCACTAAAATATGGCCCTTTTCCATGACTCTATCAACGATAGCTTTAGCATTCACCTGATTGTTGGCCGCTTTCATGCTTAATTGCGCATCAAAGTCCGCATCCTCCTCCTCAAGATGTGCTTCAAGCTGTTCCTCTGTTCTTATAGAGCTCTTGTTCATTCCAGAGCCAATACTGTGGAGGATCATACATCTGAAGGGAGGCCACCAGCGGTGGAACTCATTCACCCACTGATTCATGACTGTGGCTGGAACCACAAGTAAGACGGGCTTGTCAAGAAGGCCAGAATATTGTAGACCTGCCAAGAATGCAATGACCTGTATTGTTTTACCCAATCCCATCTCATCACCTATAATTCCTCCTGTTTTTTGAGAATAGAGCTCCCAAAGCCATTGGACGCACGTTTTTTGATACTCGAATAAAGAGGGATATATATCCCCTGGCAACTTGAATTTTGCATTAAGCACAGCATCAGGTATGCTTGGATGAGGCTGCTGCCATTCTGGAAGATCAGCAACAGTGCGATCAGAATTGTTTTCCTCTCGTAACTGCGACCTTCTGCTTGTCCACTCCTGGAGTCTCAGTTGATAAACTGTTTCATCCCCATCATCGATGTTTCGCAGGCTCAAAGACATATCCAAATTATCGTCGGAATCACTTATTCTATCTACAACATCGTCAGCAGAGTCGACAACATCATCCTCTGAACCAATATAGTCAGCTTCTGAGTCATCCTGATCCTCATACTCAGACTCCAGTAGGTCCTTCTTCGCTCGTTTTCGAAGCGGGCCATCAGCCTCATCATTGCTCTTGACAAGCAGGTTTTCTCGATGCTCTGCAATTCTTTGCCTCTTTCCTACTTCTTCAAATCCCGGAGCTCGTAAATGCTGATGCGATCTATTTGTCTGGTCATCTGTGGCAAACGAGGTCGAGTTACCGAACGCAGTAATCTTACCAGTTCGTATTAAGAAGTCCCGCTCGCTTTCGCCAGCTTGCCGCTGACCTGAGCCCCCTGTATCTTTCTCTTGAAGCAGCTCCTTGTTTCCCTGTAGTCTTGCTCTGATGTCCGCAACGTCTTGTTGCCGTGGAATTAGCTCATTCTTGTTGAGCCATTGGATCTCGTCCTTCAACAGCTTAAGTTGTGATAGCTTGGTTCGTGGATTATCAAGGCGTTTTTGAAGAAGTGATATTCTCTTCAATGTTTTCTCCAAGTCCGAGGTCGATTTTTGCAATCGCTTCTCATCTAGCTCAGTCTCTCGATTTATGAGCGCCTCGTTCGCTCTTTTGGTTATTGAGCTCTCAAGATCATCTTGATCAACGAGTTTTACATCAAGATTTTCCTCGATGTCTTTCATTTGTTTAACCCGTGGACTGTCACGGTACTTCACTAGATAGGGCTGATAAGCGTGAGATCTCACTAGTATACTTGCGCAGTCCAATTCACACAGGACCATTTCTTGTAAGCCCTTTATCTACGGGCGGTTTGGATGCAACTTATATATGAACAAAACGCATGAACGAGCTTTTTTTAAATTAAGTGAAAAAAGAAAAAAAAAAAAAAGATAGAATTATCAACTCAGAAACTCATCATTTGTGGAAAAAAATGTCTTTTCTGAGTCGCAAGCAAGACTCAAATAATGGCTGCAAATTTCCCAATAGGCAACCGGCGAAAATGTTTAAATGACTTGTTCTCAATTGGAATTCCTGTTCAAAGTATCACTCCAGGTGGGTACACTTGACAGAAGTTAGTTCGAGAATGCCGATCGAAAGTCGGCAATTGCATTGATCCTGTGTGGCTCAGGATATTCTCGTTGGTCCGATCTCATAGGGATCTATCGTGAATTTGAATATATAGAACAAATCTATAATGAGCGGGTCATTTATTCACAGTCTATACTCTGTCACAATCTAATATAGCCTCCTTTCAGTTGTATGCTATACAGCATTCTTTGAAGCACGTTATCGACACTAGGGTTCGGGCATTTTACAATGTGTGGACATCATGCCATGGGTAGTAAGGCAGAAACATAATAAGTTAGATAGCTATATAGCTTATAAATAGTTGTTTTAATCCCGCTTGGCCAGCAAGTCAGGTAATGGAAGCGCCTTGACGATTATGTACGAGTTTTGCTCATTAGCGATACCAGCGTAGGCATTGTACCATGCCACCAACGCAGTAATCACACCAAAAACACCGCCAGCCTTCTTTGTCCCGACCTTGCCGTTGAACTCAGCAATAGCCAATAACAAAAATGTAAGACTCAAGAAGAAAAACAACAAGAAGAATGCCAAGGTGGACTTCAATGTGAGTACGCACAAGAAGAAGGTGAAGATAAACCAACCAACCATAAATATCCCTAGAGCGTAACGCATGGAAGTTTCATCCTCTGCAAAAGCACTCTTGATGCCAAAGGAATCTACCTGGATGGCAGCCCATGAGCACCAGAAGCCAGCGTACGAAGACAAAGCCACACCACCAAAAGTGTTACCAACGGCAATCTCAAACATTCCAGCAAGGAATTGAGCAGCACCGCCATAAAAGAAAGCCAAGCCCACCACAATGTTTGGAATGGAAACACCGTGGGCCTCGCAGTTGATGAGAGACAAGACAAAAGTAGTCAAGGCGAAACCGCACAACCCCAAAGGAGCAGGGTTAGCCAAGTCGTGTTTTGGAGGGGGACTCAAACCAGGGTTGAGCGTACCACCAAAGGCTGAAGCCAAGTCAGCCTTATGGTATTTTTCGTTGCCAAAGTGAATATAGTCATCATCATGTACCACCCTAGTGATATTAGGGTTGTCGTTGTGATGGGTCGCAGAGGCATTGTCGTTCTGCTCCACTGCGAGCGTGTGGTCTTGGGGTTGTTGGGCTTCCAAGTCAGACATTAGGGACGATAGTGATTTCGATTGAGATGATACGAGATACACCACCGTTCGTTGGGGGTGCATCATATTTATACGAGAACTTGTGGGGCTGGGAGCTGGGCTGGCGGGTGCAAAAAAAAGAGACTCTTTTGCAGCACCGAGTGAAATGCGAGATGGGTGGGGTTTCCGAGGGCTCCTCACGGCGAGTTCCGGGGGGTCGGTCTTAGGGTAAGAACAAAAATGGCTCTACAGATGGGAGCAGAGACTTTCGATGCCTTATATATTGACCGTTTGACGATGAACATCATCATACAACGTCTCTGGCAGCATTCTATTAATTCATTGCAACGTCGTACGAGTAATGTTACAATTGCTTGGGTGTTGGAGGTGGCGCCAGGTAGTTGAAGTCACGAGCAGGCTCTGGGAAGTTCCGAGGGCACATCCAAGGCGTTGAGTGCGTTTTGCGGGTGGTGACGAGCAGAAGGAGGCAGGAGAGGCGCCCTCGGAAGTCGAAAGTCCGAAATGCCATCGTTTCTTTGCCCTCTTGCACACTTTTTTCATTCCATTTACTCTCACTGCTGTGGGGAAGCCCTCATTCTCAATAAGCTACAACCAGAGGATGGGCAATTGCCAATAGTCAGTTGTCTTGTTCCCTTCCCGTTGTTATCATCGCTTTTATCATTCTCCACGGCTTTGCGCTAACCCTTGCCATGTATTCCAGCGCCTCCACTTTCAACCAGGCCATCCTTCAGAATAATCTTATGTGTCTCTGATGCGGTTTTCCTTTCCTCAACTGACTGCCTCCCAAGTCTAATTTCGCACCCACTCTTCCGTGCACTCTTTCGCAAACCTTTTCACCCAAGGCTTATGAGTTTCCCCGACTTACTCTATCGGACATTTGTCTCTGTTGCCGAAGGCCTAATGCCGGCTCAAGTGAACTGGATCCAGCCGGCAATTTTATCGCCTTTTGTCGCTCCCCTTGCCCTGTCTACCCTTTGCTCTCCTTCCATGCCCCCTCACACCACCGACTGTCTCGCTCCCGCACCATTTTCCCACACCAACCTCTCGCACCCTCTCACACCCTCTTCCCCTTGTGGGGTTTACACCACTACAAACACAATGACCTAAGTAAAATTCATATAAAGCAGTTCAGAGCCCCACACCAGGTGGGTGCTAGTCGGTTCTACGGCTCGCGCTTGAGGCGGAATTCGCCGGGTTTCACGGGAAGCCAAGTATACACTGAGAGTGTCTTGTGATCCAGCTCACTTTCTCTGTCTATCCTTTTGGCGCACCAATTTTGCAATCGCCCTGAGCACAGCGTACTGCTTAAAATGATTCTGGATACCTATCTCGCACAACCACAATGGGCACCAGAAACGTACGAAATGCAAAAAGTACGCCCTGTACCCGCGGTATATATTGAACCCAACGTCTCTCTTCTTGGTGATTTGCAGCGCCACTTGGTTGGCGTACTTTTCTGCACTGATGCTGGTTTTTGGGTTTCTGCTCATGTTGGCTGACGCATGGATGCTCTCATATATGCCAGGGACATCGTAACGATCGCTGAGCAACGTTGGCGTCGACAAGGGGTCGCAAATGGCAGTGTTGACACCTCCGGTGATCACACTGTGCACTTTGACGCCAAATGGCTTCATCTCGGCCCTCAATCCCAATGCATACTGGTCGATTGCAGCTTTGGTGGCACAGTACGCGGAAACCCAAGAGAGCGGCACTCTTGCAGCCACCGAACTGGTAAACACAATCGTGCCCTTGGCCTCGATCACCATGTCACTGAAATATTTGGTCATAAACATGTGGCCTAGAACGTTGACATCGAAAAGCAACCGCAACTTATCGTCGTCATACTCAATGGCTGGGCCGCCAAGGTTACTGATACCAGCATTGTTGTAAAGAATGTCTAATCTACCACCAGTGATTTGTCTAACTTTTTCAGCAGCTGCCTCAACGTCTTTGGGCTTGGTAATGTCCAACGCCAAAGGCACAAGACCAATCTCCTTCTCTAGAGGCTTCATTCCCCAAAGATCCCTTTGGGGACTCACGCCAATGATAGAGTAGCCCCGCTTGTGGAGAGCAATCGCCATTTGGTAGCCAATGCCCGAGGAAGCGCCAGTGATCAAAGCATATTTCGTCATGACTGTTAAGCTAGGAATGAAAAAGTTGGTTGCGAGAATGGACCGCTTTTAATTGCAAAGTTTGGGTACTTCGCATGTGACTGGTTGAGGGGACGCATATGCTGCTCACGAACGCATCATGGGTTAACCATTGTTGGGCGACAATAAGAACGGCAGACCACCAGCACGTGATCTCTGTTCCGGGGAAAGCCTCACTTAAAATCCGTCTTGGACAGAAGCAAAGATTTAAAATAAACTTAAAGGGGAACACGAGTGATTTATCAACAAAACCCGTAGTACATTACTTCCGTCGTCTAGCGAAGTGAGAATCAAAGAAACTGCATATCGATGTAAACACCACTGGACAAGCGAATATCGTACGCATGCTAGATCCTTAAACTTTTATAGTTGTCGCATTTATCATTGCAACGTAAGATATTTCTTATTGAGGGTTGCTTGCACGAGCCTATTCTCGAATCGAAGTCTTTTTCTTATGGCTGCGAATATGCACAGAAGCTCCTTCGTTGCGCGAGTCATTACTGCCTACTTGGGACGGAATGTAAACATTCACATCGTCACAAATCTCGCTTTGCCATAACAATAATCACAATCTCCAAAGTCTTTTTCTAACAAGCAAAGTTCGCCATGCCGTTTCTTCGGAGCCCTCGCCATAACAGGACGGTGGACATGGCAGACATCTCCCAGTCATTAGAGAATGTCTCCTTCCAGTCCAACATGATGGACGTGGATGCCTCTTGTAGGACCCCAGTGAAAGAGCCCTACAATAAGGAGAACATAACTCCACTCAACTCACCCACAAAGCTGGTGCTTCACAAAACGCCCATTGGGAAATCACAGCCATTGACGCCTCAGGCTCAAAATATAAAGCTTCAGAATGACATCAACAGGCTCCAACCACAGAACTCCTTCTTGGGGCCCGACTTCCATTCCAAGGCCAACACAGCCAAAACAAAGAGACTCACCTCAGTTGTGCAGTTGTACTTTTTAGACTACTATTGTGACATGTTTGACTATGTCATTTCGAGACACGAAAGAAGCAGATTGGTTGAGGCTCGTTTACAAAGTGATCCCAATTACGCTTCGAACCCTAAAAGAGCTCAATTGGAATGGAAGAGCTACGTGGGAAGAGAAAGAGCTCTTCTACGTAAAAGAAGAATCAAGCCAAAGCATAAGGATTTTGAAATGATTACCCAAGTTGGTCAGGGAGGTTATGGCCAGGTGTTTTTAGCCAGAAAGAAAGACACAAGAGAAGTTTGTGCGTTGAAAGTTTTGAATAAGAAGCTATTGGTGAAGCTTGATGAGACAAGACACGTCTTGACCGAAAGAGACATTTTGACAAACACAAGATCCGACTGGTTGGTCAAGTTATTATATGCTTTCCAAGATGCGGAGAAAGTGTTTTTAGCTATGGAATTCGTCCCTGGTGGAGACTTCAGAACTCTTCTTAACAATACCGGCTATCTTATTCCACCACATGCTAGATTCTACATTGCTGAGATGTTTGCTGCGGTGAACTCTTTACATGATCTAGGTTTTACCCACCGTGACTTGAAACCGGAAAACTTCTTGATTGACTCTAAAGGTCATATTAAGTTGACTGATTTTGGTTTGGCCGCCGGCACTGTCTCTAGTGACAGAATTGAGTCTATGAGAATCAAATTGGCTAACTTACAAGATTTGGATCATTACGAGGTTCCTTCGAAGCTTATGTATGAGCGTCAAAAGATTTTCAAGCAATCGCAAGGCCATCACAACCTTGCGAATTCGATCGTGGGCTCTCCGGACTACATGGCTCTCGAGGTATTAGAGGGCAAGAACTACGACTTTACCATTGACTATTGGTCATTGGGCTGCATGTTATTCGAAGCGCTTTGTGGATATCCACCATTCAGTGGACGCAAGCAAGACGAAACTTATTACAACTTAAAGCACTGGAAGTCAGCATTGAGAAGACCCCAAACAAGGGATGGTCGTTATGTATTCTCAGATAGAACATGGGCATTGATCACTAAATTGATAGCTTCTCCATCAAGCCGTTTGAGGAACATAAAGCAGGTACAAGCACAACCGTACTTCAGCGACATTCGTGACTGGGACCATTTAAGAGAGAAAACCCCTCCATTCACGCCACAATTAGACAACGAGGAAGATGCCGGCTATTTTGACGATTTCGAGGACGAAGAGAGCATGGCGAAATATAAAGATGTCTTTGCTAGACAAGAGCAGAATGAATCCATTTTAGACAAAGCGAGCGGGAGAAATGTTGGAAAAAATAACTTTATAGGGTTTACGTTCAAGCATAAACTGAATCCAAACAATAGATTCCAAAATGGGGAAATCAACTTGCTTGCGGGTCAAAATGGAGGGTCTGGAGGCTTCGCTGGCAACCGTTTGGATCCATTGGCGACCCTATACTAAATCTGCTTCGGTTATTTACGAGAATTCTAAGAGTTTGTATTTCTAGTTATATTATTGTCATTAAACGGTACTCTTCACTGTTGCACCATCAGCTCGACCAGATGAAGTCCAGCTTAACCTTGTCTTCAACTAATGGTCTCTGGCATGATGTGTGTATCTTCTGGGTAGCTGTAGCCGCAAGCTCAATAACTTTTATGAGTTCTTCTTCAGAAAAGGTGCCATTACTTTCGACTAGCAATATTTTGTGTGACTTTTGGTCTCTTATATCAAAGCAGACTACATGATGGCTCGAGCTGTTTTGTAGTTGTTTGAGAGACGGGGTCTCCATACATTTACCATCCTGGTCGATGGCCACCGAAACCGCTGCAAAGGAGTTGTAAAGAGCCACATTGGCGTCAATCAAAGCAAAGTAGCAAGCGTTTAATGCAGCACTGAGCTCGTTTGACGTGAAAGCACCACCTGAAGCAGCTGTGTCTCCTGATATAACGATAGCTCCTTCTCTGTCGAGGTCGGTTGTGAGGAATTGGACAACTATCTGAATTAGCTGACGTGGGTATTGGTGACGAATAATTACCAGCTGAAGTACTGACCTAAGTAAGTCCTCAAGAACCTTTTCTCTTGTTGAGCTTAGTCCTCGACTTGGACGCACAACAATCTCCAAACTGGCTTGAGTAGGCAACTCTTGTCTGGGCTTAGCTTCTAAGGGCCCAGCTACAGAAACAAGGACTATAGTATTACCCACAGTGAGCCTTGCAGACCCATCGACCTCTGTGAGCTCGGAAAGTTTAGCCTGAAGAGCAATCATCCACGGTTGAGCTTGTCTCATCAGGAAGCGAGAATCAAAGGCAGCGTAGGTGCACCGGTTAAGATGAGCTTGTGTGCAGGGAACTCAATGTTATTACTAAGGCTCAAATGTATGGATTTAAGTAAACGGCTGCAAATGGCGGATAAACCAAATTTTGAAGAGGATTTGCTAGCAGACCTACAAAGTGACTCAGAGAATGAAACTGAGTTTGTTAGCCAGAAAGAGAGTTATGAAACCGCCACACTGAATTCCCACGTACGCTATTGGGAAGACCTACTACAATCAAGTCATCGTCACACTGTTGGCACAAAGCTACAACATCTTGATATCGCTCATGTGTCCGATCCTACTGAATTGAGCTCTGTTCTCGATTTCATTCCCCAGATACGACAGAAGTTGCGAAATTATGTCGATGAACAGGATACTGACTATATGGAATTATTGGCTACAGCGAATGGTGAGAACCAAAGTGAGGAGATGAGATTTCTTATGCAAATAAGTGAGCTTCCAACACTTATCAACGACGAAATTACTCTCTTGCATCGATTCGTGCGAACGCATTACAAATTAGTGTTTGGAGAACTAGAAGTTCTCGTATCCAATCCAATTGACTACTGCAGGGTTGTCACTCTAATTGGGCTGGATCTCATAGGTATAAAGAAGAAAGAACCCGAGTTGCAAAAGATTGTATCTAACACCAAAGTACTCGCCATATCGATGGCTGCGCTAGAATCATTTGCTCACCTGTTTCCTTTAAACGAGAAAGATATGTCACGTATACGCAAGGCCTGCGACTTATGCTTTCAATTAAACGACTTCATCAAAGAACTCTCAGTGTTTGTGTCCCGAAAACTTTCCAAATACGCTCCTAATGTCAATAGTCTTATCGGGCCGACAGTAACTTCTCAGCTTCTTATTAGTATTGGCTCGCTACGTCAGCTTGCTTTGACTCCAGCTTGCAACCTTCCTTCATTTGGCGTAAGAGATATACTGTCCCAACAAAATACACGGTCAACGATAGTAAGAGCCACGGGTTACTTATACTACAGCGACTTGGTGGTTGGTTTACCCCCTGAGATCAAGAGACAGGCACTCAGAATCATAAGTTCAAAAATAATTTTAGCTGCCCGTATTGACTTATCTGGTGCCATGCCTGATGGAAGCATTGGGAAAGCGTACCTTGAGGAAATAAAGCGAAAGATCGATCAACTCCTCACTCCTCCGGACAAGGCAGCTCCAAAAGCTCTACCAGTTCCAAAAGAGCAAAAGTCAAAGAAAAGGGGCGGCCGAAGGTTCAGGAAAATGAGGGAAAGAACTCAAATGTCTGAGATAAGAAAGGCTCAGAGCAAGATGGTGTTCGGCAAGGAGGAACACACTGTGATAGATGCATTTGGTGAGGAAGTTGGACTTGGTCTAAGTAAACAAATTGATGGAGTGCGTGCCAATAAGAATACAAATGCACGTATGTCGAAGGCTATGATCAATAGACTTAATCAACAGAAGGATAGGCCTATTGATCTTGATACTATTGTGTTCGCTAGAGATGAAGATGATAATACAAGCCCAGGCTTTGTGTCTTCCAATTCAAGAAGGTCCTGGTTTGGGGGTGCCAAGCGAAGCAGATTTGCAGATTTAGATCTGGATGAAGAAGATACAAAAAAGCAGAAAACAAGTTAATAAGTAATTGACAAAGTTGGCCGATAAAAAGCAGCTTGACCACGCATGAAAAACTTGATGATGTAAGACGACACTCACACAAAATAGTGCTACGTAAACATTAATGAACTGTAACATTATTAGAAGACTGATTTAGATAAAGAACAAGGGAAGTTATATATTGGTGCACGGATGTGAGTCTTGATACGTACCAAAAAATTTTCCAAGACGCCCCAAGTGAATGCTCCACAGGAAACTTCCCTTCGGAAAACTTACACGGAGACCCCTACTATATAGTCAGTTTCGTATATCCAGACAATTGAGTCTTGCAAAAATGTCGGAACAAGACTTGCAGAAGAACTCTTCGGCCCAGCCACAACCTCAAAATGGTGAAGAGCCAAAGAAGGAGAAGACCCCAAAGCAGTTAGAGAATGAGAGAAAGAAAGCCGAGAAGTTGGCTAAGTTCCTAGCAAAGAAAAAGAAGCAGGAAGAAGAAGCTAAGAACAAGAAGCCCTCCGAGAAGAAAGCAAAGAAGGACAAAAAAGTAGCTGAACCTGTTCCTGAATGGAAGGATGAAACGAAGCCCGGCGAGAAGAAGGTCTTGGCCTCTCTAGACGACGCTGCTTTCAAAGCGTACAACCCTAAGAATGTTGAGAGCTCATGGTACGCTTGGTGGGAAAAGCAAGGCTATTTTGAACCACAGCTTGATGAAGGCAAGATCAAGAAGGAGGGCCAATTCACGATACCTGCTCCTCCTCCAAACGTTACAGGTGCTTTGCACATAGGCCATGCATTGACCATTGCCATTCAGGATACCCTTATTAGATATAATAGAATGAAAGGTAAGACCACCATGTTTTTGCCTGGTTTCGATCACGCTGGTATCTCCACTCAATCGGTTGTTGAAAAGCAGATGTGGAAGACTGAAGGAAAGACTAGACATGACTATGGCCGTGAAAAGTTTGTGGGAAAGGTTTGGGAATGGAAGGAAGAATACCATGCTAGAATCAAGAACCAAGTGAAGAGATTGGGCGCATCTTATGATTGGACCAGGGAGGCTTTTACAATGGACCCTAAGTTATCTGAGGCTGTAATTGAAGCCTTCGTCAGATTGCATGAAGATGGTACCATTTACAGAGCATCGAGATTGGTTAACTGGTCTACGAAATTGAACACCGCCATTTCGAACCTCGAAGTTGAGAATAAGACTATCAATGGTAGAACTTTGTTGTCCGTGCCCGACTATGATCAGAAGATCGAATTCGGTGTTTTGACCTCTTACTCGTACCCAGTTGTTGACTCCGAGGAGAAGATCACTGTGGCCACCACCAGACCTGAGACCTTGTTTGGTGACACTGGTGTTGCTGTCCACCCAGAAGATCCTCGTTATAAGCATTTGCACGGCAAGTTTGTACAGCATCCTTTCTTGGACCGCAAAATTCCAATTGTTACCGACGCTGAAGCTGTGGACATGACCTTCGGTACTGGTGCAGTGAAGATCACACCCGCTCACGATCAGAATGACTACAACACTGGTAAGAGACACAACTTGGAGTTTATCAACATCTTGACTGACGATGGTCTCTTAAACGACAATTGCGGTGAATGGAAGGGTATCAAGAGATTCGACGCTAGATCCAAGGTCATTGAGGAGTTGAAGAAGAAGGGTTTGTACGTTGACCAAAAGGATAACGAAATGACCATTCCAACGTGCTCAAGATCCGGTGATGTTATTGAGCCTTTGTTGAAGCCTCAATGGTGGGTTAGACAGGATGAAATGGCTAAGGAAGCTATCAAAGCTGTTAAGAGTGGCGAAATTACCATTACACCGCAGTCTTCTGAGAAGGAGTATTTCCAGTGGATGGAGAATATTCAAGACTGGTGTATTTCCAGACAATTGTGGTGGGGACACAGATGTCCTGTCTACTTTGTCAACATTGAGGGCAAGGAAGGTGACCCATTGGATAACAATTATTGGATTGCTGGCAGAAGCTTCGAGGAAGCATTGGATAAAGCCAAGAAGAAGTTCCCTGATGTCAAGTTCACCTTGCAGCAGGATGAGGATGTTTTGGACACATGGTTTTCTTCGGGATTGTGGCCAATCTCAACATTGGGCTGGCCAAACAACACTAAGGACCTCGAACTTTTTGCTCCAATGTCCATGTTGGAAACTGGATGGGACATTTTGTTCTTCTGGGTTTCCCGAATGATTTTATTGTGTTTGAAATTGACAGGCAAAGTTCCTTTCAAGGAGGTCTTCTGCCACTCTTTGGTAAGAGACGCACAGGGGAGGAAAATGTCTAAGTCTTTAGGTAACGTCGTTGATCCATTGGACGTCATCAGCGGTATCTCTTTGGAACAATTACATGAAAAATTGAAGGTAGGCAACTTGGATGCCAGAGAAATTGAAAAAGCTTCCGCCGGTCAGAAACAATCCTACCCTAACGGTATCCCAGAATGTGGTACTGATGCTTTGAGATTTGCATTGTGTGCTTACACAACAGGCGGAAGAGACATCAACTTGGACATTCTAAGAGTGGAGGGTTACAGAAAATTCTGTAATAAAATGTACCAGGCCACCAAATTCGTGTTGGGTAGATTGGGCGGCGACTACAAGCCTCCAGCTACGCATGCGAAGAATGGTAACGAATCTTTGGTTGAGAAGTGGATTTTGCACAGATTGACCCATGCTACAAAGAGCTTCACAGAACATATTGAGAAACGTGAATTCTCTGAAACGACAAGCGCCGTGTACAACTTCTGGTACGACTTGTGTGATGTGTACATTGAGAACTCTAAGAACTTGATTCAGGATGGCACTGAGGAACAAAAGAAATCTGCCAAGGATACTTTGTACACGTGTATTGATCAAGGATTGAAGATGATTCACCCTTTCATGCCATTTGTCACTGAAGAAATGTGGCAGAGATTGCCACGTAGAGCTGGCGACGAAACTCCTTCCATTACCGTTGCACAGTTTCCAGAATACGAGCCATCTTTTGATGACAAGGAATCGCATGATGCTTACGAATTGGTGTTGGCTATCACCAAAGGAGCAAGATCTTTGCTTTCTCAATACAACATCTTGAAGAACGGTCAAGTCTACGTGGAAACCACCGATGAGAATGTCAGACAAATTGCAAAAGACCAGGAAAATTCCATAGTGTCTTTGATCAAGGGTGTCGAGAGGATTGACGTCTTGGAAGCCAATCAGCAAGTACCAAGCGGCTGTGCATTGAACGGTGTCAATGCCACCACCAATGTTCATGTTTTGGTAAAGGGTCAGATTGACTTGGACGCTGAGATCGCCAAGGTCAGCAAGAAATTGAGCAACGTGAAAGAATTGGACACCAAATTGAAGGACTCCATTAGCAAATTTACCGAGAAGACCAAGCAGGAGGCCAAGGACGCAGCATACAAGAGACAAGAGAACTTCAGAGCAGAGATTGAAGGTTACGAGCAGACAATTGCCATTTTGGAGAAGTTGAAGCTTTAGGGCACGTACATAGATAAATTTTACAACTGGTAGACTAATTGACTACGATTTTGATGCAGCGAAAAATCAGCCACACTTTCATTGATAAGACTTTCGACATCACCAATAACCGATAAATCACGGAATGCCACAAAACCCTGACCGCACGATCACTTGTCACGACAGGTCAATTTGAAAGCCTTTGCCGAATCATATGACTGAACAGTGCTGTCAACGTCTGATACATCCTCAGAGGAGATTGGCCGTTCGCTCGAGTGGCATCCTTGTCATGTCAAATTACACAAAAGCCTAGCTGGACAAATGCCAGAGAAGCACGGGTTAATGCCCCTGCTGCTCCACACTGGAGCTGTAGCAAGAAAAGGGGTCAAAAGAGCGAATTCTTTTGACAAAGCGTCAGGACTGTGCATGTTTGACGCGCTCGGGCTGGAGGCTTTCTATGCTGAGGGAATGCTGCGAAGGATATACAATAGCGTTCATGCGAGCAATTATACGGTGTGCAGCATATAGCCAAAAGCGGGCCCGTTGATTGGAACCAGGATTGTACCCTGTTTCTCTCGAGTGCAATTGCAAACTATAACTCTTTTTTTTTGTTTCAGCCTTAAGCTTCCAGGGTGCTTAAGTCGACTTCAGCTTTCCCGAGGCTCAATGACTGGCATATGTCGTCGCTTGATACGTTCGCTGCGACCTTACGTATCTTCTCTGGGATTTCCGCACATGTGGCTGCAGCACGTAGCACAATAGCCCCAGCCCCAGGATTGACCAGAAGCAGGTTTCCCAGTGGAGCTGGCCGACCACAACAAAACCTTTGACGTCAATCCCAGCGGCCGGCTACGGCCACTCGTGCTGGACACGACAGACGGGTATAAAATGCGGCAAATCGCCACGCAATTTCCCCCTCAGCACAAGTACTACTAAACAAATATGAGCGGATTCAACGATCTTTTGAAGAAAGGCGAAGAGGCCCTTGGCGGCAAAGATGGCAAGGCCCCAGACCTCAAGGACCTCCAGAAGGACGCCCAGCAGGCTTACGAGACCTACAACAAGACGGAGGGCTCTGCTACGGACAAGGCCAAGGCTGCCTACAGCGAGTTCTCCAAGAAGTCTGGTGAGTCTGAGAAGAAGGAGTAGATGTTTAGCTTAATACAAACCTTACTTCAGATCAGTGTAGAAAGTGTCGGATTGATGGTGTGCGGTCGTAGTGGTGGTGAGGGATGGTGAAAACACAATACTTTGAAAGCTTTATTGAAGGTCAATTGATAATAGATCCAGTCTGCGGTGATAGAACACTCAATCTCTGTACATTTTTATTTTAGTTCATGTTTTTGACATTTTTTCCCCTTGATGTTTGATAAAGTACTTTGTTGTTTTTAGCTCTCACGGTTGAGAGTTCGCGACGCGTTTCCAGATTATAAGGCGAAACTATGCCAGTTTTGCAAACCATGGAAAATTTGCCCAAAGAATTCCTGGCAATCGACACAGCCCTAAGTCTACATTACTCTTCAAGCATCACAACACCAAAATTATTCCGGATATGCCAGAAAGCAACTTCCCTTGTTGGCAAGAGGATAGACAGACACACAATAGAACGCATCTTAGGTGTGGATGAGCTGCTCTTCAAAATCATCTCCTTTAAAGGCTCCTACGATTACGGTATAACGGTGTCCATTCCATTGAGCAAATACGGAACTCTTCTATTACAGCGGCGTGCTGAATTTGCGGACAAGGTATCGAACTTGAAGACTATTGAGCCCGTCAGTTTGCAAGAAGTGGCCGTTCTCCAGTCGCCGGTCAAATCAACATCATACCGCTCTCCAAGTACATCGCCCACCAAAATTGCCAAGGGTAGGCAGTACGAGGGACTCAAAAAGGACCCTTCCAGCTTCTCCTTCAAAGAAAAGATCAGCGCCGTCCAGAGCTCCAAAGCAGAGGGATTGTCCTTGCTTGAGCGCATAAAGCTCAAGGAGCGTTTAAACTCCAACATTGATCCGAAGCAGAAAGAGAAAGAAGACTACCACAGCTACATTCATTCAAAATCTTCAAAGATCTACGACATTCTTTACGAACTTGCATCCGCATCTGGAAGTATCAACAGGACACCTGTTCCTCAAAGCTTTACATTGCAAAAACTCATCTCTATAATCAAGGATTCCTCAGAGTACGAAATATCCGAAGATGACATTAGCATTGTGATAAAAGACCTCGAACGGAAATTGGGCCCCACGAAGCTCAAGCTAATAGAACGAGAGCATGCTAAAGTCATAAAGGTTTTTAATTTAGATAGAGCGGAAGATCAGAAGGTTTTTCAAAATAAATAAACCAAACAATGTAAGATTATGTAATTATGAATGAATCTATAAATCAAGCGACCTTTATTCTCTGTCGCAAATATCTGCAGCGGCAGAGTTCATGAAGAAATGCTTAAGGACAATCTCCACGAGCCAGGTTCCACCTAGGTCTAAAAGGATACAACCTGTCAACTTCATCTTGAAAAGATCGCTCATGGGCACAAACTGCATGGTCTCGTTCAACTCCGGCATGAACTCAGTTGCACCAGCCAAAGTCAAGGCGGCAACACCCAAGAGACCATACCACATGCCCTTATTGTCTTTTATACTCTCTTTAAATGGCAAGCCAACATAATTAACAGCAAAGGTTGAAACCTGTTGCGCCAATTGAAGGAGAAACATTCCTGTGTTCAAAAGGGATGGTTCGAAAGTCTTTTCTAAGTCGACTTGGGGAGCCCTAGGCTCCAATGCATAGATTTCCTGAGTAATGTAGATTAACGTAATGATGTGGATCGCAAATTGGCCTAGAATTGAGCCCATAATGTAGATATTGAAGATCCCATCCTGTGGTCTTTCCTTGCTCAACTTTTCGAGCGGCCTACCACGAGAAATACTCAAGAAACACACAGATAACAAGACACCTGAGATAGTAGACTGGGCATCGCCAAACTTCATCCCCGACAAAAACAAAACGGACAAAGAGTAGGCTGAAATTAAACAATTCAATGCCAAGATCTTGTACATCTGAATGGTTGAGACTAAAGCACAGCGACCCTGGCGAATGATGTTCGTAACTGTGGACACATTAGACAATTTGGACGTGAAGGGTGCAGCAACGGAAGCATCACCCAATTTCAAGGTAGGCACCTCATCCTCGTCTTCCATTCCGCTCATGGATGCCAACAAGCTGTCTGCCATTTTGCTGCCTGAAATTTTTCCGCTTTCATCCTTCACAAATTCAATTGGCTGAGTGTTGCTCTGATGAGCAAGGGCAACTTTTTCTCTGATTTCCTTGGTGATCTCAACACCTCTCTTTTCCAAAGTAGTGATATAATGGGGGTTGAGAGGACCAGGAGGATATAAGTGAGCAATTAAAGCGGGCACAGGTGGAGGTGGTCGATTCCAGTTGGCCATGATTTGTGCCTGCTTTTCATAAACTGCCTTCATACTAGCAATCTTTCGGTTTTCAGCCATTTTCTTCATACCTTCCTCTGTACCATTGAGCAATGCGACACCAATATGGGCTTGCTTTAAAGCACCAACATCGTTTGTACCATCCCCACACATCAAGGTGTTATAACCAGCATCTTTCAAGGTAGTTAAGATAAACTCCTTTTGGGCAGGCGAAACTCGAGCATAGACCCAAGTGCGCTTCAAAATATCTAAGATTTGTGGATGTTCGGTGAGATGAGTCAAGGCATGACCCGTAAGACAGATGTCATGCTTTTTGAAGAGACCGAGGTCAATAGCATCACCACTTTTGAATGGAATGAGTTTCGTTTCTTCGACATTCCTCCATACCAAAACGTCAGACTCAGAAAACTCATGGTGGTCTTCAGGGAAATCCAAAATCAAAACCTCCTTTTCAACAATGGCAACTTCTTTTGCCACATGACATGCGGTCAAAGGATTGTCACCTGTGATCATGACTGAACGGTGTGATGATTCATTCAACATCTTGATCGTTTCAATGGAATCAGGTTTCAAAGGACAATGAAAGACTATGAAACCAGCAAAGTGCAACTTAGATTCAACATCAGTTCTTTTGATTTTGACAACATTCACACTAGTGTCTAATTCTTTGTATGCCAAAGCCAAAACACGGGATCCAGCTCTGGTAAAAGACTTAAAGATTTCTTCATATTCTTCAGGAGCATCAACCAACATGTGACGAATAGTTTCTGGGGCACCCTTAACTGCAACAAAATTTTTACCTGGCAAGGAATTGATAGAGGCTATAGCAGCGGATCTCTTCAAGGCAGATGAAAACTGGAAACGACGCAAGATCTTGATTTTTTCAGCCTTCCCTTTAGCCGTGGGTCTTTCAACGGAGTCCTTGAAGCCGACAGACCAATTGGCAGCCTTCAATGTGGCCTGCTCCATTGGATCACCCACAACATCACCATCATCCAACTTAACGAGAGCATGAGCGGAACCCAACACCCAAGAGGTAGACGTAGGAGCTTCTTCACAAGTACGGAGTTTATGTGGTTCATTTTTGTCAAAGCCAGCCAAACCCTCGAATACCAAATCTTCTGCAGTCAAGGTACCTGTTTTGTCAAAACAACAAACGTCAATTCTGCCAGCCAATGGAATTCTAAATGGTTCAGTGCAATAGATGAAATGCTTTTGCAAACTTGAAAGTGAAGAGTTCACAGCCATTGTCAATTCCATTGGTAGTTCAGGAGGAACCACCGACGTGATGACGATAATACAATCCAATATCAACTTCGATTGGATTCTACCCATTCTGCTGCCCTCGACCCATACGTACCAAGAAGCAGCAATAGCGAAGATTAACAAAAACAAGATGAACATGAAAGCCTCTTTGTTACCCACAGACACTCTTTCACTGGAGAAAATCATCATCCTCACCAAAGAGCCTTGAGAAGTCTCAAAACCAGTCTTGCAAACGTAGGCCAACGCACCATTATCAGGAGCATTAGGAATAATAGGGTTCTCAGGCTTGGTAACTTGCAAAGCCATAGTACCACCATGGAGCAAACTGTTTTTATCCAAACCTTCTGGCTGGAAAAATTCTTCACCTGGTCTCAACTTGATAGATTCCTTCAACAATGGGGTAGACTCACCAGACAACATTGCCTCATTTACAATGGCAGAACCATCAAGTAATAACAAATCACATGGAATAGCACTGTCCTCACTTGTTCTTGTAACAGAGACAATATCACCCGGGAGCAATTCATCAGTCTGCAACTCAATCCATTCCGAGTTTCTGTAGACATGGATGCTGTAAGGCTTGATACCCATGCTTTGAAACTCATTCATCGTAGTCCTTCTCTGAAACACAGTAGTCATCTCAAAAGAGACCAACATAAATAAAGAGAACAAGGAGTAATACCATTGCTCATCCATCAACCACAAAGCGACACTGAATAATTGGAAGACGAAAAAGGGAGCCACAGCATGCTCCTTAAACAACTCCCAGAACGTTGGCACAGGAATATCAAACTTGTTCTTACCGTAGGTACGTTGAACCTTCTCCAAATCGCCTTGCAACCCCTTCGAGGACTGGAAGTACTCCAACTTGGGCAACTCGTCAATCTTGAACTCTGGAGGAGAAAACCTACCCGTCTTTTCATGAAATAAGTGACGTCTCTTCTGGTACAAGAATGAAATCTGTTTCTCACCATCAGCGAAAACCTCTCTTTTGATAAGACATATTTCGCCCACACCACTATTCACCGTTGGAGTGATCTTGATGTGAGATGCTTCCTCAATAGTCTTTACAGGAACGTAGTTGAAGCGAGCCTCAACATCAATATTCCAGTGAGGCATAAGCCAGAACAAGGCGTTCAAGGAACAGATAGCAATCAAGTAAACAAAAGTCCACTCCGAACCACCGATATACTGATCATAGTAGTTAAGATAAATCTGAGCAAAAATTGGATAAATGATTGCAAAGGGCCAGACGTAAGGCCTAGCTATTAACAGCTTCGGTACTAGAAGCTGAGCTTCCTGGATAGTCGGGTTAGAAACAACGTCCGACATGACAAGCACGAGCTGATAAAGATGAAGAAATGCGTAGAAGTTAGAGTCGACGTGTATAAGCAGAGCGCCATTGGAAAAAAAAAAAAAAATCGGTGCACCGCGGGAGCACGAATTGGTCCCGTACCACTTCGATTTTGGAAGGACACTGACACAATAACACGTCAACCTAAATTTCAATTTTCTGTTACAATTATGATTCGGAATAAGTATATAGAACTCTAGATGGCGCAGGGTCGCCCTGTCAACCTGGCCGAATTCGAAATTCATTGAGGTGGCTGCAAAATACGCTAGAGCAAGAATTCGCCATCATTTTTCTGGTACACCGGGTACTTTTCGGTAACTATAGCGTCAATGAGCTCGTGAGGTGTCACATCAAAAGCTGGATTCCATACCTGGATTCCTGGTGGAGCAATGCCGACTACCTTTTTTTCGCCAACGTTGCCGTCTTTATCAAAGAGGGGTCCCTCTAAAGTAGTGAGTTCACGCGAGGGTCTTTCCTCGATCACAATATTGTCACCAGATGCAGATTTGTAATCGATTGTTGTTGTGGGAGCAGCCACGATAAAACTAATCTTTTGACTTTCCTCAGAAAACACACTGGAGTTGAAATAGTTGGCAATTGCAGCCAACTGGTAGGTACCGATCTTGTTAGCAGAGTCTCCGTTTTTGACCACACGGTCTGCACCGACAATGATGAACTTCACAGGTGCTGAAGAGTCCTTGATGCTCCTATTTTTATTCAAAGAGGATATAAGGGATGTAACCATGTTGTCACAGATCAATGTGAACGGGATTTTCTCATACGCTAACTCATATGCCGTTAAGCGAGCTCCTTGATTGTATGGTCTCGTCTCTAAAGGGTAGGCATGTTCGAACCAAAAATCGTTTTCCCCTTTGCCCTTCTTCAATTGGCTATGCACTGATCTGATAATTCCCAACGCAGTGCCATGGCCAGCAGTCGCCAAGGAACCAGTGTTGCAAACAGTAACAATCGAAAAAGGTCCCTTGAAGCTTTGCTTCTTCAACGTTTCAGTGATATACTTCACACCATTATCACCCAAAGTGTAGTTATTGCTCAAGTCCCCCTCATGCAAACCCACAGAGTATTCTTTCACAGCTTCGAAAGTTGTGGCGTCGACCAAATCATTGATTTCGTACCGGTTTCTTAGCAAATGCTTGATGTCGTTCAAAGCATTGGAGAGATTGACGGCTGTAGGCCGCGAGGTCTCCAAGTAGTCGATTCTTTCCATCAAGTCTGCAATTGTACGTTTGGAATTTGAGAGGTTCCTCCAAATATCCACAGTGATTGCAAAAGCACCCACGATAGCGATAGCTGGTGCTCCTCTTACCTGCATCAGCTTTATGGCGTTGAAAGCATCGTCAATTGACTCAATTGTGATATAGTGCGTGTTATACGGGAGAAGAAGTTGGTCCAAGATCTTTAAGGTGTTGTCATGTTTACTAAACACGATTGCCTCGAGTGTTTTTTGGCTCATGATGTTGTATGCTATGTAATTTATTGCGTAGATGAAGCACGGTGTTATTAGGTGCGCATCACGTTGGGACGCCACATATATTTCATCACCACCTAAAATATTAACCTCCTTATACCATCTACCTCGAACTCTTGTGTAAGACTGTTCCACCTGCAAGCAAGCAATCTCCTTCCGGTGATTGGGCAGCGTCCGCCTTTGTCGATGTCGGTCTGATCGACTAGATTACTGTCTGCGGAAGCTTCTTTCTCACCTTCTTTGGTCCCCTCTGGCTTTTCGAAATCATTACTCTCTTCATCGCTGTCACCTTCATTGTCGCTTTCTTCATCACTCTCCTCAGCCCTCTTCTTCTTGATATGCTTGTGCGACTCTATGAGGTAGTTGTAGATGCAAGTGTAGCAAAATACATAACCTGTCTCAATAATAGCTGGATTCAGGATCTCTTCCTTACACAAGGGACAAGTGCTTCCTGATTTGTAGATCTTCTTAGTTTTTGATTTGATCGCCTTGAACTTGTCTAATGTAGCGGGAGTTGGGATACTTCCCTCCAAGGAGTTGCCCTGCGACTTGGCGACCTTCTGAGCAAAGTCTGAATTATTCCACCATTCAAGAAACTTCAAAGTGAAGATTGCTAGTGGAAAGAAAGTTCCAAGGACAAATCTTACTGCCTTCCAAGAAGGTCTTGTCACCATGCGTGAGAGGGAGATGAGGTTCTCGAGAAACGATGGTGGTGCCACTCTGTTGGGGAGATGATCTTTCAGTTTGGGCAAAGGCGGCTCATTCTTTTGGTAGTCGTATTGGCTAAGACGGGAAAAGTTGATCTTGAACAAGAATGTAAGCAAAGATGCTGACTTTGAATTACCACTCAAGTAAAGTAGAGTGGTGATGAGATTTCCCGCCCGCCATATACTTTGCACGTAGGGATAAACTTCGACAAATTTTCTTTTTAGCCAAATTTTACGTCTTTCAGCTTCGGTGCTAGCCGCTTTCTCATTTAATTGGCCCGTGATGTATTTCGAGTAAAGCACTTCGTAGGTATAGTTGCACTTTTCGGAAATGTAGGACACACCAGTGATCTCAAAAATAGATACCCACATCTGGTATTTTGAGAGTTTTCGTCTCTCTTCGATCATCGATGGAGCCAATTGTGCCAATTTGTTGCTACTATACTTCGGATCAGACAAAGGAGTCTGGCTCACTCTTTTCAAGCCGTAAAAGTTTTCTGTGAAAGATCCTTGCCAGTATTTGAAGAAATACCATTCGATAAAAGTTCTCAAGGCCAAGTTAAGCTCGTCAAAATTGTTTGTGACCTTGAGCAAGTACCCAGGGTATCTTTGAGCGTAGTGTACCAATATATAACGCAAAGATGGCGATAGAAGAGACTCAAGCTGGTTGGCAGAAATCAACTCAAATAACGTTGGTGTTTCTGAATCTAACTGTGAAGCATCGAGGGATGAGTAATATTCCATGTTGGCGAGTCGAGTGTCAGGAACCTAGATTAAAGAAAAACTGAACTGTTCTTCCCCACAAAGATTACCGAGGTATATGCGCACTACACAGAATGGTATACCCTACATCAACTTCAGAAAAATGTCATTCCCTAAAATGAAGACTCTTGCAACGCTAAATGGCATTATAGACAAAAACGGAATTTCACCCAAAACACTAGCTGCTTACGGCCTTCATGATCTTTACAAGCAAGGTTTCCACTATGAGCCTCTCATGCTGATACCAGACGAGCGCCATAATCACTTACCTGAGATCCTATTTGAGGATGATAATGACAAATTTTGTTCAGTATTCTCAGAAAGTGAAGAGCTCTCGTTTCAGACTCAGCCAACTCAATTAGATCATCAGCCAACTACGAAACTACATTCAGAAGCCACTATACTCAGTAGTGAGTTTGATCAAGAGAGATCTGAGGCGATCCTAACAAGCGACCTTTGACGAACGAGCCATGTGAGTCTTTTATTTTTCTGAATTAATTTAATAGTATCGACCAATGTGAACTGGAACCATGTTATCCTCAAATCAAACTAGTGACTGGATGCGATCGGCTCAAGCGAGGATCGTACTTGAAACCATACTTGACATAGACTTCCCACAGCATAACATCAAAGACACGAAAATCTCCAGCTTCAGGAATCTTTTGGTCCTTACCTAGCAATGCTTCGTTGTTGATGGGTTTGAACCAAAACTGCGGTTGCCTATTGTTCGTGGCTAATCCTGTTTGGGCATTCGTCTGTGGAGTTAACCCATATGGCTTCCATCCAAGTCTGTGCAAGAGAGCTTCAGCCACGATATTTTCCAAGGGTAAGTAACCATAGTAATAACCATAAAACAACACCATGGTCATTTCATTCACAAGTGGCGTGCTCTCTGGGGTACGCTGTATTTCAAGAGCTTCGATCTCTTGAGCGTACTGATTAAAGCCGTTAAGAGCTCTTATACATCCCCATTGGTTTTGAAGTTTACTCAAAAATAGAGGGGCTCTAACAACTTGAGACTCAGGGGTCGCTGCGTTTGGGTACAATCCTTCGAACTGATAGGGTTTCACAAATGATTTCGAAGTAAATGGCTCAAATTTCGAAGATTTTTGCAAGAGTTTGCACGAGTCGTCAGCCTTGTTGTTTGCGACGAGACTCGTCACGAAATCTTGAACTCCAATGGGTGCCCGTAAGAGGTTTACATCACTAAATGTCTCCAATTCGACAGAAGCTAAGTTGGCATTCTTTAAGACCTCAAAATGAGCACTGAACTCATCGTTCTTCGTTAGAAGCGAAAGTAACTCAGCTGATGCATTGCTTTCGTCATGTCCAGGCATAGGCGTTGATTTAGTCTTAGCAATACTATTTGTGGTGCCCTTTGTATCGTATTCGCTATCAGGTTTCTCAGGAGTTTGATCAGAACTGTCAAGGCTCTCCGATGCTTTGGAAGCACCGGCAGCAGCAAGAGACCACTTCAAGGCACCAACTGGCTTTGAAGGTGTCGATGCTGGTTTAAGAGTGGTGATGAATGCCGGACTAGATGTCTCCGAGGGCTCGCTCTTCGTAGCTTGTTTTGACTTTGGTGTCTTATCGTTCTTAGTCGGTAAATCTTGTGAATGTTGCGATGTCAGCGGTGTTACATCCTGTGAAGGCGGCGACGATGATGTCGCCTTGCGCTTTGCGCTACTCGGTATTGAAGATTCCGTGCTGGCTTCATGCTCATGACTGTCGTGACCGTTTGATAGGCTCAAATCAAAGGATTCTTCTGCAGCACCACCGTTAACATTTATATTGTTCTCATGATTTTCTTTGGCTTCTTTATAGAGTTCATCGTACATCGTTTCATCATCCATGAAGTCTGGCTCCTGATTTGACTCAACATAAAAGTTTAAGTCTTCTTGAATCGTCATGACCAGCTCACCCGCTAGTTTGCCAGCTTTAAGAAATTGTAGCAAGCCCAGGATCTTTTCGAGATGAAACTCGTTTCTAGACTTGAAACTTTCAAGTTCCAGCTTTCTTTCTTCGATAGCCAGCAGGTTGTTCTTTCTGACTTTCTTCTGCGAGAGCTTCTCATATTCTTCATCTAACTTCTCATTTTGATCTTGAAGATCTTCTTCAATTTCTACAAGAAAATCAACTGCTTCTCGTGCCTCCGAAGTGAGCTCTTGTTCGTTGTCATTCAAAGCTGCAAGCATAATGGACTGATTGGAGTATGATTTCATTTTTGATGTCTTCTCAACCTCCTTATAGCACTCCATTGCTTCTTCAACAAGTCGTCTATGCTCTTGTAGCTTTTGAGGAGCGATTGTCGTTTCTAGAGAGTCGTTCCCTTGCCATGTCTTGATCTGATCTCGGAACTTTTGAAGCTTCTTGATTTCTTTCTTGAGATCCGCTTCTAGTTTTTCTCGCTGTGAGTCATTACTGGACGCTTCATGTCGCTGGAAGTAGTAATTAAATAGGTCCACGCCTTCATGAATCTTCTTAAAGACAGTTTCAACCTCCCTTTGGATGTTAGTTCAATTCAGTGTAAAGCATGTTACAAAATCATTACATGATTAAATTGCAGAGGATAATTCGGAAATACATACTTCTGTAGCTTTCGATTCGACATGATGAAAGCAATTTAAAGCAGGATTAGCGAAACTGTCGAAGCTTGCTTCCTTATGCTTGAGTCCTGTGTTGCAAAGATTTTTTTTTCTATTCAGACAGTAATACCCATAGTGAGACAAGATTGTGAGGGCACGTGACATACATTTGTAGATAACAATGGAGGAAAGTTTACAATGGGAATATTGCAAGTGGAAGCACGCTCATAAGAAGCACTTTCATTCATATAATTATTTGACTTCTCAGCTTTTATTTATCGCCTTCACAATTTGGCAAACATTATGTTGACGAGTACGCAAATATTGCGGGGAATATGTAAGTAATATGGGTTCGCACTGCATCCAGGAAGCTGACGAACTAGCCCTCCGTTAATGCTACAGATGAACACAAAAGCTATAAATATTATTTTTGTAAAATGATACGAGGTTTCTTGATGATCTAGTTTAAAAGGATTACAATTCATCGTGGTCGAAGTCATCATCAGTCTCATCGCCAAACTGGGCATCCTCTGTATCAACTGGGTTCTCATATAGTTTGGCAGAAAGCTTCTGAGTGATTTCAACCAATTTCTGCTTGGCCTCCTCGAATTCCTCGGAGGTGGCAGTGTCGTAATTCTCTTCAAGGAACTCGGCGGCTTCGCTGACAGCGTCAGACAAAGTCTCCTTGTCACTGTCATCCAACTTGGAAACGTACTCATCGTTGTCGTTGAGCTTCTGCTTCATGTTGTGGACCAAGTTCTCGAGGGAATTTCTGGACTCAACCTTGGCCTTGATTTCCTGATCCTGAGCGGCATATTTCTCAGCCTCCTCAACCATTCTGTCAATCTCCTCTTGGGACAATCTTCCCTTCTCGTTGGTGATGGTGATAGACTTCTTCTTACCAGTGCCTTTGTCAACAGCGTCGACCTTCAAGATACCGTTTGCATCCAATGCAAAAGTAACTTCAATCTGAGGAACACCTCTAGGTGCTGGAGGAATACCAGTCAACTCGAACTTACCTAACAAGTTGTTATCCTTGACCATGGCTCTCTCACCTTCGTACACAGAGATCATGACAGTTGGCTGGTTATCAGCAGCTGTGGAGAAGATCTGAGACTTCTTGGTTGGGATAGCAGTATTTCTGTTGATCAAAGTGGTCATGACACCACCTGTAGTCTCAATACCCAAGGTCAATGGGTTAACATCCAACAAGACAATGTCATCAACACCCTCTTCTCCAGAAAGAACACCAGCCTGAACGGCAGCACCGTAAGCAACGGCCTCATCAGGGTTAATACTCTTGGATGCCTTCTTACCGTCAAAGAAGTTTTCAATCAATTCCTGAATCTTTGGAATTCTTGTGGAACCACCGACAAGAACAATATCATCGATGTCAGACTTCTTGACATTGGCATCCTTCAAAACTCTCTCGACTGGCTTCAAGGTCTTCTTGAAAGAGTTGATGTTCAACTCCTCGAACTTGGCTCTTGAGATGGATTCAGAAAAGTCAATGCCGTCATAGAATGAGTCGATTTCAATTCTAGCAGTCATCTGAGCTGACAAAGTTCTCTTGGCCTTCTCAGCCTCTCTCTTCAACTTGGAGATGGCTTTTTGGTTGCTGGAGATATTCACATTATGCTTCTTCTCAAACAATTTGGTCAAGTGCTTGACAACCTGGAAGTCAAAGTCCTCACCACCCAAATGAGTGTCACCTGCAGTGGCCAAGACCTCGAAAACGCCACCCTCAATGGACAACAAGGAGACATCGAAGGTACCTCCACCCAAGTCGTAAACAATGATCTGCTTTTCGCCCTCCGTTTTGTCCAAACCGTAGGCAATGGCGGCGGCAGTTGGCTCGTTGACAATTCTCAAGACGTTCAAACCGGCAATGGTACCAGCGTTCTTGGTGGCTTGTCTCTGAGCATCATTAAAGTAAGCAGGCACAGTGACCACAGCGTGGGTGACCTTCTTACCCAAGTATTCTTCGGCGATGGACTTCATCTTACCCAAGATCATACCGGAAATTTCCTCAGGGGAGAAAGCCTTCTGTTCACCACCGTATGAGACCTCCACAACGGGAATATCGCCCTTCTTGCCAATCTTGTATGGTAAGTGCTTGATCTCTCTCTGAACAACCTTGTCCTTGTACTTCAAACCAATAAGTCTCTTGATGTCAAAAATGGTGTTGTTGACATTCTGAGGTGCCTGGTTTTTAGCTGCATCACCAATCAATCTTTCTTCTTCAGTGAAGGCGACATACGAAGGAGTGATTCTGTTACCTTGGTCGTTGGCCAAGATCTCCACCTTACCATTCTTCATGACACCAACACACGAGTAAGTGGTACCCAAGTCGATACCAATGACAGTGCCGTAGTTGTCTTCCTTTTCTTCCTCCGCCAAAGCGACACCAGCGTTATGGGTGAAAAATGGCATCACCACCAACAACATGGCGTAAAAGAGGGCAAGCCCCGAAAGCCAGACTTTGCTGCCGTGATTCTTGAACATGTCGCAGGCAAGTTGGGATTAATACGTTGGTGATATAATTTTTTTCTGGGGAAAAGAACAAGTTTTATATTGACAGCGCGCTCGCGACGTGGAAAGTGAAAGAACCTCGACGTGTACAGTGTGCTTTTTCAAAGTGCAAAGTGCACTCCCGCCTCTCTGGTTGACGTGGCACCAACACTTGTGAAGGTGGAACATGATAAGCAAAATGACAGCTAATACTTTTACAAGAGGGTGTCGGTGGCAAATTGTCCTGAACTTTGTGAGCCACGGCATGATTAGGCATCTTGCAAACAGCCGAAAACGTTTGTCGCCTCTTCTTTAACCGACACTTGTTCACAATTTGCAACCGCACAAAGTTGTCAGAGCGAAAAAAAAAGTGGACACCAGGCAAGGAAATCTTCACAGCATGTTTCTCGTGAGATTTTTGGAGAGAATGAGGGGCGCTGAAAATGAGTTTTTTTTTTTTCTCATTTTTTGTTTTTGGGTTGTTGCAAATTAAAACTCCTTTTGTAGGGTCTTGTGCTTTGTCGGCTTCGGTCGCCTAGTAGTTTGAAGAGGCTTTTTAGCCGTATCTAATACGGCGTTGCAGACTGCGTCTATCAGCCAAATGGCTGCAAACTGAGGTTCAGGAAAGAGTGGACAAATTACATGCGTTTGCACGCAGCCAGAGTGAATCCTGATTCTACTACTCTCAACGGGACTGAGAACCATTGGCATCTCGGACACCGAACAATACGAAAAAGGCTTGCATAAGTTGAGAAGAAACAGGGAGCAAGGCCAGAAACCTCCAAACCTGAAGCCAATCCTGTCAAGACTTCCAATGAGAGGTCCAAAAGGTCAAAGTACAAGTTAAGGTGGACATTTCCATAAATAAAGCCGTATTTCATTCCACATTTTGAACTCATGGCGAAATAAACGAACCTAAATTTTAATAGTATGTCCCAGGTGACAGTTGATGTGTTCGTAGTGGGTGCAAACCGTACACTCCTTTCTCGTCATCATTTCCCCAATGAATAAATGCATATGTCAATTTTCTGATCAAGAGGCAAATTCCTTGATGATGGTTCAAGTAAAGCTGTTGCTATGTATCTAACTATTAGCAGTTGACATAGTTTTTGGTGAACTCATTGTACAAGGATGTTTCACTCACACATCTTTTGTTAAACCCAATTGATCTCATTCGAGTTCACTTTTTATGCCTTTATGGTTTTGCTTCTTCTGCGAATATGACGACCAACTCTATAGAACCCCGCCGCCATTCATTGGAGTATGTCTATACATCCTTGAGTGCATACCACGAGTACATTACAAAGAGGCTCTTTTAGGTACATACTAAAAAAATCGGCTATTAGAAAGGTCAAAAGAGGCTTGAACCATTCCATGATAAATTGGCGGCACCCGGAAGTATCCCGCAAATATGAAAGTGAAGCCATAACACTAGAGTTAGGAATTGACATACTTAACTAGTTACTTTCACAAAGTGGTCCAAGGCAGGGGGTTCTGAAAACCCTCTTCATAAGAGGAGCACCCCTAGAGAGAGAAGTCTTAACCCAAAGAGCTTCATAACGTCTTCAATTGATGTCCTCTGTCTCTCTCTCCAATCAGTCTTCTAGCCCTACTGAGAGGCTTCCTGCCTCTTCTGTCCTGAGGCTTACCATCGCACCTGCCCAACATGGTCATTCGTCATGCACTTACACGTGTTGGAAGAGGACATTCATCGGCATCAATTGCACCTCCTTAATTGCATTTTTGTTTTTGAATCCATCTATTTATGTCTTCTGTATTCCGGCTAGTCAACCTTCGTGTCCTGCATATATACAATCATACCCTACGTCAGCTGCTTCATTCCCCCCAAGTACTGACACCCGTGCCTCTCGCGTTGTGCGACCCTCCCTCTATCGTTTTGAAACTGACTCTGGCAACTACTTTTAGATATTTGATTCCCCTTACTGAAAGGTCATCAGCTCACCAGAATTGCCATTGACTGTTTATTAGATCTTTAAATAAACTTGGCCGAAGCTGACATTTCACTTGTTGCTCGACCCTCGCCCTTACATACTTTGGTGATATCAAATTCCCTTTTCTTGCCCATCTATCTCCCCCACTCGATATCAATTTAATTTGCAATGGCTCCGTTCGCTACAGAGGAGTTGGAGCAGTTGCAGAAGGAACTCATCGCCAAAAACCCGACTGACGTTTTGCAATTCTGTGCTAATTTCTTTAATTCGAAGTTGGCCTTGCAGAGAAATCATTTATGGCAAGTTGAAGCTAAGGCTAAGGCTGCGGGCATTGAGCTCTTTCCTCATCTTGAAGCCGGCGCCATCGACTCGAATGGTCAAGGTACCATCCCATGTGCCCGTCAGCCATCTTTTAAATCCCCATTTGGTGACAATGACCCCCACTCGGATCACACAAGCTCGCACGACTTTTCGGAACGTAAAGAAGACAGTGCTGGTTTGTTCAAAGGAGGGTTCGGCGTGGGTAAGCAGACTCACAACCCTCCAGCTCAGGACCTTGATCCAAATGACCCAGCTGTTGCTGCCCCTGCTGAACCTACAGTAAAGAAGAATAATAAACTCCCCTTAGCCTTCAACGCCAACAGAAGAACCTCTGTCTCAGCCGAAGCGATGAATCCTGACAAGTTTAAGAGTGACTCGTGGAAGCCACCTGTAAACGATCTCACAGAGGAACAAAGACAGGAATTGGCCAAGACTTTATCTCTGAACTTTTTGTTTCAACAATTGGACAAGAAAGCAAAGGCTACGGTAGTGGCTGCTTTGCAAAAGAAACAATACACTCAGGGTGATGAAATAATTACCCAGGGTGACGTTGGTGATTACTTCTACATAATCGAGTCCGGTACCGTCGATTTTTATGTGAATGGCACCAAGGTCAACACATCCAGTGACGGCTCCTCATTTGGTGAGCTTGCTCTCATGTACAATTCACCTAGAGCCGCTACTGCTGTAGCTGCCTCCGATGTGACTTGTTGGGCATTAGACAGGGCCACTTTCCGTCGTATCTTGTTGGAAGGAACATTCAACCGAAGAATCATGTACGAGGATTTCTTGAAGGATGTCACCGTATTGAGGGGCTTGACTCACCAGGAAAGATCGAAGCTTGCTGATGCGTTGAGTACAGAAATATACCATGCTGGCGACAACATCGTCACCGAAGGGGAGACTGGGGACAAGTTTTATCTCATCGAGAGCGGCACTTGCGAGATTTCCAAGGAAGCTGAAGGTGTCATTGGTACTATTGGCAAGGGTAACTACTTTGGAGAAGTCGCATTATTAAACGATTTGCCCAGACAAGCCACGGTTAAGGCGTTGGATAACGTGATTGTTGCAACTTTGGACAAATCAGGCTTCACAAGGTTGCTAGGCCCAGCACTTGATTTGTTGAGAGAAAAAGATCCAACAGCAGCATCCACGCACCAATCCTCTTAGTACGAAAATCCTTTCCCCATTATCGAAGGTATATATTAGCTTGATTATACGAGACACGCACAGGAACTTATCCAATGTCTGTTTTCGTACAGTGTAGTCGCGAAGTGTAGATCAAACGGCCCACGTATTCTAACCATTCAAAGTACTACTACCACTACTTCAGCATTCCACATCCTTTTGCCGATGTTGTCCCTTACCTCACTCCTTCCTCCATCAACACCTAGGGGTGGTCTTCTTCCCCATTGGCTCTTGTTCATCTCGGTTGTCTCTGTCTTCAACTCAGCGCAGAACTACTTGATCAGAGACTTGAGTCTTACTAGAAAGATGTACTCTGCTGCGTCTGCTAATGAAGTCACTCATCTAAGCGCTAGAACTTTTGGCACCTGGACGTTTTTGACCTCCATCGTCAGATTCTACGGTGCCTACAACATTGTCGGCAACAAAGACATGTACAACCTTTGCATTTGGACCTTCGTTGTGGCAGGTGGACATTTTGTCTCTGAATGGCTTGTGTTCAAGAACTGCAAGCTTGACAAAGGTTTGGCTGGTCCATTGATAGTAGCATCTTCCAGTTTGATCTGGATGTTCACCCAAAGAGACTTCTACCTCAACTGAATATCAACATCTTAAAGCAATAAATAGATCTCAATAATAGATCACGTTTCCCGAACCTAGACTACTTATCGGTAACCATAGCTCAATCGCCGTTTGTGCCTGTTTTTTGGGCTCGCTTACTACGGAAACCTCCTCAATGGGTGCGCAATAGCGGTATCCAGTCTCCGATCAGGTTGGAGTCATTCCGAGTCATAAACAGTAAAAAGGAACGTTTCCCTCGATCTTTCCTACGGCACCTCGAGAATCAGACTCTCAACGATTTATAAGAGTCAGAAAGACCAAGGTTGAGGCTTTCATCTGTTTTTTCCTGAAGTGCATCGCATATTTTAATCGTGGGTGCTTTTTTTCACATACTCATCGCCCGTGCCAGAGATCTAAAACTACATCAAAATGACAATCGAGCTTGAAGAACCTCCATTAACACAGGATAACTTGCAAGTATACAAGGACCTCTTTGGTGGTACCGTCGGTGGAATTGCGCAAGTTCTTGTGGGCCAGCCCTTTGATACGGTGAAGGTGAGATTGCAATCAGCGCCAGATGGAATATACAGTGGAGCTGGGGACGTTATAAAGAAGCTTTTGGCTAATGAGGGCCCAAAAGGCTTTTACAAGGGTACTTTGACACCTTTGGTTGGTGTCGGGGCTTGCGTTTCTGTGCAATTTTCAGTGAATGAGTTCATGAAGAGATACTACGATAATAAGTTACATGGACAATCCTTGTCACTTTTGCAGTTTTTCAATTGTGGTGCTGTTGCAGGTTTTGCTAACGGTTTTTTGGCTGGTCCCATTGAACATATTCGTATTAGATTGCAAACACAGACAGGTAGCGTCAAGCAGTTCAATGGTCCTATAGATTGTATGAAAAAGCTCACTCAGCTGACAGGTATTCAGGGTTTGTTCAAAGGTTTGGTTCCTACTTTGGCCAGAGAATCAATTGGCTTGGGTATATACTTTGCAACGTACGAGGCATTGATCGCCAGAGAGTTGAAGATGAAGACGTTTGCCACCAGATCCGACATTCCTGCTTGGAAACTCTGTATGTACGGTGGGTTGTCAGGTTATGCCTTGTGGCTGGCCATTTACCCTGTCGACGTATTGAAGTCTAAGTTGCAAACAGACTCTTTATCAAAGCCATCGTACAGTGGATCTGTCAGTGTTGCCAAGGACATCATTAAAAAAGGTGGTATCAAAGGTTTCTATAAGGGATTCCTTCCCACCATATTGAGGGCAGCTCCTGCCAATGGTGCCACATTTGCTGCGTTTGAGGTCACCATGAGATTGATCAACTAACGTTGCGTGTGCAAATATTCCTTGTAATATACATATATATATAAGTAGCTCCATGCATTGCTATTGTCTATCAAAAAAGGCACCCCTTTTCCTTAGTTGTAAATCGCTCGTATCATATTGGCTGAATTCGCTTTCTTCGGGGCTAACCGTTTCCGCGTTGATGAATTCAGCATATTCTTTGGGATCCACGACCTTGATGAATTCCATGTAGTCAAAACTGTACTCTCCATTGAGCTCATACCAGTCAGATCCTAGGAGTTCAGCTCTTTCTAAGCCGAGATCCTCGGCTATCTCTTCGATTTCACCTTCCTCTGATACTCCACCATTTTGCTTCCTTCTTCTCATTCTGGTGTTGAAGAGTTTATCGGTGCGAAGGTGTAAGCCCGGAATCATGTCGATGATATAAAGTAGAACCAAACTCATGACGAAGGAATAGACTGCGGTGACTACACAGCCCAAGATCTGGTATGTTATCTGAATCCAGTTCCCAACAACCCAACCACCAGATGATTCAAATGATTTATCAGCGAATATACCCACAAGGAGTGTACCCACAATACCACAAACACCATGCACTGCGAAGATATCTAGAGCATCATCGATCTCCATGTAGTATTTGAGTCTAGTTGAGTAGTTGCCAATAAAACCACCGATTACTCCAAATACAATGCTCTTCCAGAAGGATGTGTGCGAAGAGATGTACCCACCAGCCGGAGTAAAAACAACAAGTCCACATACTACGCCTGAAGTGAAAGATACCATTGAGATCTTCCTTAAGCTGGTGGTAGTGGGATCATTCGACTGGGTGCACAGACCATCATGGTCTAATTCTCGTAGTTCTATACCCTCGTATTCCGGTTCCTCGAGCGGGATCGCTGAGGTGTAGTAGTCTATGAGCGTCCATACTATGCCAGCAGAGCAGGCGCTGAGCCATGTGTTGACGACTATGTAAAATGTTGTCGCCGAAAGCTTGTAATCGCATCCAGATATGAAGCCACACCAGCCCATGAGAAGAATGCACATTCCTATGACCATGAAACTATTGCTTGAACTTCTATACTCAGAAACTATCTTGGGATTTCTGGGACCCAAAATGTATGAATATGCCAATGCAGTAAACCCACTTACAACATGAATACATGTTCCGCCTGCAAAATCCATCACTGGAAGTTTGTCAAGTTGTGTGGAGAGCCAACCGTTTTGATTCCAATACCAGTATGTTACCGGGTTGTAGACAATCACTGACCAACAGAAAACAAAAAGAATCATTGGAATGATTCGCCCTCTTTCTGCTGTACAGCCTGGAAACGTAATCACAGTGCAGACAATTTTGAGAAGACCATTGAACAAAAAATGCATTACCGACAAAATGTCTCCTCTAGGAGTGACATATATCCGTTGGTCGGGGTCTCGAAGCTGGCGCAACACTGCGAACCCTAGGTTTCCGATAAAGCGATTCGATGCCGAGGAGTAGCAAAGTGAGTATCCCCATATGAACCAATCTATAAATATGGCCGCCAGAAGAAATATGGGTATCAGAAGAATGGTGAAGGATGACCTCCTCTGTATAAGTCCAGCATAGAATATCGACATTCCAAGGACCATACACAGAAGGAGGTATGTGCAGAAAAGCATAAATAAACTGTCGATAGCCATGGGTATCTCTAAAGAGCTCCCTGAAGCTTCGGCCAGCATGGTGATGAAGGAATCTTGCTTGGATGCGATATGTCAAGATAAGCTGTATCTGCAAGAATGTGCACATTTTTTTCTGTTCCTTCACCTCGTCCAAATTGTGCACAAGGCTGTTGCAGCCGGGCAAGATGGAATCAATGTTCTCGATAACAGTACTTGTTGAAGCAACTGTCACATACTTCTGGAAGTGTCTTGCTTGCACGTTTCATCAAAGCACACCATAAACACTCTTTATAGCTGAGATCCATCCTGTTGACTGCAAGCTCGCAGCCATTATCGAACATGCCCTGCACTTCGTCTGGGGAGTAGACGCTTTTGAAGGTAGAAGTATTAGCCTCAAACACAATGTCATGATTTGCTTGGTAAATTGTCAATGGCGGTGTATAATTGTTGTAGACTTTGAAGTTATCCAGTAAATTTCCTTTAAAAGCAGGAAAGTCTTCGATTTCACAGCCTAAAAAGGCTGGCTTCTGCGAAATCAAAGAATACTGGGCTGCACTAGGTACCACAGGAAAGATTCTTCTCAATATGCCGTTGGGGTCCTTAAATAGTGGGATATGTAGTTCAGACTGATTTGCATGATACCTTTGAGCTGAAGATCTCAAAGACAAGCCGCTTGGTCTGTTATCGATTTCCGACCCCATATCGAAAGCCAATATCGCATCCACTTTTCGGCCAGGAACCAAATAGGGACTGAAAGGGATGTTTTGGCCATCCTCACCACCATCCGCCAAAAACAAGCTCGTTGAATTTTCAACTGACCTGCCTCTTTCACCGCTTTGCACTCCCCGAAATGGATTCGGTGAATATATAGCAAACTCAGAGAACTCCGCCGCGTTCCTTGTTGGCAGCGTTGAGAAACCAAAGATGCGGAGTATTTGAGTGACGTACAGCGAAGACTCGTGATGAATTTTCGGTATGAAATCGTAGACGTATTGGAAGACAGTATTGAAGAGCCCAGATGATGTTGCTGCTAGGAATGCAACTGTGTCGTAACCTGATGTGCAAATGGAGGCATTCAAGGACAGACTGAGGTGGAGTGAGGTGCCGTTCCACAAGTCACTTCCTAAAAATTTAGTACTCACGAAAGAATTCAAGAAGCTGTCCCACGAGCCAAATTCGAAAGGTGAGATCTCGATGATGTGAGAGTCGACACTTCTTACAGTCTCATTCGGAATCAATTCGACCGATGTGATAATAGGAAACGGTTGAGAGTAGTTTTGAAACGAGAGCTGCTTTGATGCTGACGATATTGTAAATCCTGTGGACCTAAACTTTGCAGGCAAGACTTTTCTTGCAAGTGTCCTTGCCCAGTAATCTATCAATGAAAGTCTGTATCCGGAGTCTTTTTTGGCTTTTGCTTCAAGGGAGATGTCTTTGTAGAAACCAATAATAGACTTGATACCAGAGTCTCCTTCATCATCTCCGATTGAGAAGATAGACTTGACAATGGAGGTAATTACACTGCTCAACTTAGATTCGGAGACTTCGGCATTCATGGACGTCTTGTCCTTCTGAAACAAATGTTCCCGCAAATTTCCAAGTTCCATGTTGGGCACTCCTTCTAGAATCGGCGTTTGAAGGTCTAGTTTGAGATCCTCCAAAATGCTGTACAACTGCATTCCGTCATTAAGAAAGAAACTGATCACAATCCACAGCCCTCCTGATATTCCTGCTAAATATGTTGAGCTCTGTAGTAAGCCCCCCAATTCACCGTCGGCTCCAGGACTTCGAGCATCATAGGCACCAAGGACGCCAGCTCCGCTTAGCATTGATCTGAATCCACCGCCCGAAATAGCAATTCCAATAGTCGGTGTTCGGGCAAAAGCCGTGTCATTCATGATCCTACGGGTTAGGCTTCGAAAGTGTGACTCTATACTCGCATGACGATTGTCGATGTAGTCCTTTTCCAAAGTAGAAAGTTTCCGTGGTTAGTTACATTAAGTGAGTTTGAATCTTCTACTTGACGTACCCCATCTGCTTTTCTGATAAGCTCATTGTGAGGACACAAGGTTAAAAAGGGAGAGTAGGTTCCAGGACGCGGAAGACATTCTATAGGTTTGCTTCCCGAAATCACATTTGCAGCCTCTCGAAAGCTATCAGGAAGAACAAAAGCACTCGACAATGCAAAGCAGTGGAGGCCCAATGTCCAAGGAACAATCATTGGTTGCAAAATTTTGTATTGTGCGCACGAAGTAGGACTACAAGTTTATTTCAGCCATCTATAATATTAACATATAGAAATAAATTAATACTAATTCTCAAACATGTGTATAGTAATGTAGAATAGAAAGTTGACGAGCTAAACTTAGAACTCCTCGTCAGAAGAGACGTAAGCGTCACCCAACTCCTTCTTCTTCTTCATTCTCTCCTTCTTCTTCTTTCTCAACTCGGCAGAAGACAACTTCTTCTTCTTCTTACCACCGGAAATCTTGTTACCCATGGCATCGAACTTTTCCTCCTCGTCGTCGTCCTTCTTCTCGAGTCTTGGACCAGAACCCTGACCTTGGACCCAGTTGTGACCAGATGGAGTCATTCTACCGTCCAAGACAGCCCAGACTTCTTCAGTCAAGTCCTTGGTGAACTCGGCAGAGTGAGTGATGATAACAACACCACCCTCGAAAGCCTTCAAGGCCTTAGACAAAGCACCCAAAGAGTCACGGTCCAAATAGTTGGTTGGCTCATCCAAAACGATCAAGTGAGGTCTCTGCCAAGTACAAGCAGCCAAGACCAACTTGACCTTCTGACCACCAGACAAACCTCTGATTCTAGAGTGAGAAACCAATTCAGCATCCAAACCCAACATGGTACAGTGCTCTTCAATTTCCTTTCTAGTCAATGGTCTGAATTGACCAGAAGCCAAGGCTTCCTTCATGTCAACTTCAGCAACCAACTTAGAGTGGGTCTCGATCAACTCACCTCTTGGCAACCAAGTGTTGTCGACAGACATCATAGGAACCCATCTCTCGTTCTTCATGCCGACGTTCTCACCCAAAAGCCAAGAAACCTCATACTCATAGGTGTTCTTGAACTTTCTTCTAGAGTGGACACCAGCAACTCTTCTTGGAGTACCCTCGATCTTGAAAATCTTGTTCATGGCGTTCTCATCCTCTTCATTAATCTGTCTGTTGGCTCTGTCCATGGTCTCTCTGTCCTCACCAGTCTGGAATCTCCACTGAATGTACTCAGAAGGAGTCTTGTCCAAGTGGTTATCAATGTGAGCGAAGGCATGCTGTTTGATGTAGGCGATACGACAGTTCTCGTGCACGTAAACCTCACCGGTGGTTGGCAACAATTCACCGGTCAAGACGTTAATCAAAGTGGATTTACCGGCACCGTTAGGACCAATGACAGCAATTCTGGAGGACAAAGAACACTGGAAGTTGATGTCCTGAATCTGTGGCTTGGAGGTACCTGGGTACTGGAAAGACATGTTGCTGACCTTGACAATGGCCTTCTGTTTGGTTTTAACACCCTCCAAGAAACCTGGCTCTGGGAACTTGAACTCAATGTCAGAGGCTCCCAACTCGTAGTAGGATTGAGCAGATGGACACTTCTTGACAAACTCAGACAAGTTACCCTTGTATTTTCTCAACTTGAAACCTTCGTAGTGGATGATGTACTCAACAACGTTGTCCAAGAAACCAGAGTCGTGAGAAACAATGATGGAAGTGATACCACATGTCTTCAAGTAGTTGACCAACCAAGCGACATTAACAGTGTCCAAGTGGTTGGTTGGCTCATCCAACAACAAGATGTCGGCGTTCTTCAAGACAGCTCTGGCCAAAGCCAACTTCATCTTCCAACCACCGGAAAGAGAAGAGATTGGCATCTTGATCATCTCATCAGAGAAACCAAATTCAGTCAACTTGGCCTCGACAGCGTCCTTGGTCAAACCAACCATACCGTCAGCAATGACAAAGTCGACAACGGAGGTCTCAGCATGAGTACCGTCAATGTCATGCTCGACGTAGACAGTTCTACATTCTTCTTGAGATGGGAAACCCTCGACCTGACCGTTGGCGATAGCTCTCATCAAGGTGGACTTACCAGCACCGTTAGGACCACACAAACCGTATCTTCTGTTTCTCTTCAATCTGAACTGAGTCTTGTTCAACAAGATCTTAGCACCGTAAGCCAAAGAGAACTCACAGTTACAAAGGTCCTCACCTTCGTCCTCTTCGTCCTCGAAAGATGGGGGAGCTGGAATGTTGTCGATAGCTCTCTTTCTGAACTCCTCGATAGCCTCCTTGGCCTCCTTCTCGTGCATGAAAATAGTGGCGAAAGGCAAGAGGTTGTGCAACCAGGAGTCTGGCTGAATGTCTCTCTCATCGATCAAGTCACCGGCAATGGCGGCGATGTAGTTCAAGGCGATGTCGAATCTGGAAGACAACTTCTGGTCCTTGATCAAGTTCTTAAAAACATCCAAGGTGACTGGGATGTCACCGGCAGTAGAGACCTCAGGAATGACGTCGTCAGCACCAACGTTACCAACTCTTCTCAAGGTGTTCAAAGCTCTCTGGGTAACACCACGGGCTTCAGGGTCGGCCATGGTGGAGTAGTTAGCCTTAAGAGATGGCAACAACTTGCTCATGAAAGGAGCAACAACCTGAGGGTCATCAACCAACTTACACATGTTGTCAACAATAACGGCAGCCTTACGCTTGATGGCAGTGTCACGCTCGGCCAAACCTCTAGACAACAATGGGGTCATGATGGACAAAGTGGCCATGGTGACCTCAGACACGAAAGTGGTGGCACCCAAAAGGTGGACGGTCTCTGGCACCTCGGTTGGCTTAGCAATACACTCGATCAACTTAGGAATAAATTTCTCAATATCCTTGTTGTCGATGGTCTCGGTGGACTTGGTCATGGTGGCAGTGGCAGCCTCCTTGACCTCCTTCTTGGTGTCCCACATGGCCTCAGACAAGACTGGGATCAACTCAGGCATTCTCAAGGCAATCTGGGCCTTAGCAGTGTCAACCAACTGGGAAATGGCAGCCAAAATAGCCACCTTTTCAGTCCACTTGTTGGTGTTGCTCAAGTTGTCCAACAAAGCTGGCAAAAGAGCCTTGATAGCAGTTGGGGTGATAGCCTTCGCAAGAGTCAACAAAGCGCTGGAAGCGTTGTTGGCAACTTCCTTACTCTTGTCACCGGTTCTGACAGCAACGTCAGATGCCAAAGAGACAACATATGGCTCAACAGAAGGGTTCATGCCGTTTGGAGAGGCAATGTGCTCGAAAGCCTTCAAAGCGGCATTGACGACACCAAGATCCTTCTTGTTGTTGATCTGAGCCTTCAAGTCCTTGAAGAATTCCTCAGGCACGTCGTGCTCAATGATAGAACCATTCAAGAATGACGAAACGTTAGCAGCGGCCTCATCCTTATTGTCAGCAACTTGCAATTTGCTCAACAACTCGGAAAGGACCTCAGTCGAATATTTAGATTCACTGGCGGCAGACATTCTTTCCAATGCTTGAATAAGAGAAAAAAAAAGAAGAAGAGGTAGGCGAAGATTTTTTTTTTTATATGTCGCACTGGCACAGGCTAGTGAGAGCCAAAAGAAAGCAAAAAAATTGCACATAAAAATGAGAAGGTAGGAAAATTTTTCATACATAAAAAAAAAATGAATTGTGTGCAGGGTAAAACCGTTTCTTTTGCCACTTAGCTTTACACCATACGTCGTCAAATGACCGATTGAAATTATGGAAGGTGGCAAGACTGACATATTGTATTTGAGCTATATAATTGCTGCATTTCTTTTATTTCCCAGTTTGTTTTGAACCTTTCTTTCGATTGGGTTTTCCTTTCAAAAGCAGAGGGTGTACGGATGTCATCTTTCTCATATGAGGCTGTCTCATCTCATGGGCAGTTACCCGGTCAAAACGTGTCTTATAAGCTAATCCTTTGATTGATACAAAAGCGCGTGTGTTAATCACTGGAAAGAATTAATTCCCATGATCGAAGTTCAATAGATTCTAGTTTACTGTTTCCAAATCTGATTTCAATTCACAACGCTTAAATTTTTTTTTCGTCTACTTGGCTTCAAATTCCCTCTATGGACCAGATTGACGCTCTTCGCACCCAATCAATAAACGCCCCTGTTGTGCATCTCAGGTAAGTCCACGATGATCGAATTAAGTTGAACATCCTTTTGCTTTCAGTCACCCATTTGCTTTTTAAACAGTAATCTGATTAAAGTAAACAGATATATATCAGTATAGATGAGAAACCTTCGATCAGCTTCACTTATTTGAGACACTATCCCTACAAAGGTGTAAGAGTTTCTGGTCCTCGGTGATTGGTATTCGAGGTACCTTTTTCTTTTTTATGTAAATTCCATGCATTAATGGATTCAGTGAAGGCACATCGTATCAGATAGGAATCATCAGTTCGTCGTCTTCGGGTACACGTACTTTGTTGATAATTTATGCAGCTAGGAATGTTTTTTTTTAAAGACTTCATGTATTAGAGGAACTGACGGATACATTGATTGAGGGTCGCTAAGGTCAAGATATTAAACACATCTCTTCCTCAGCTTTAAAGCTACACAAATTTATATAGTAAAACCCCCCTTCAAATCTGCGTAAGCTCCGGGCGTCCACATAGCATGCTACGTAGACCAGCTCCGCACCCAACCCACTGGGGGGCCAAAGAGCCAACCAGAAACTTACCCAGGAAGCCAGCGCTTCTGTCATCGTCCCATAGGAGCCGTACGACCAAGAGCCTGATCTAACTCGCAAGTCAGAAGAGGCTCAAGTGGGAGATGTTCGGAGCGGGTATCTTTGTACCGGCTGTGATATGTCGCTTTGACGACTTTGACGAACCGATTTAATCGGCGTAAATTGTGGAAAGATGTGTCAGCCGGAGCCAACATTTCTTCCAAGTTCATTGGGCGAGGAAACTTAGTTTTCGCCACCAATATTTGGAGCTCTCGCAAGAGTTGTAAAGGTGTTTTTGGATTTGATCAGATCGTGTAGGCTCACAACAGAGGCGACATGTCAACGGTTCGCTGTGATTCTTGTCATCATGAACCGGGACATAAGACCCGAAATTGAATAGGTGTAATGCAGTGAAGTCATTTCGCTTTAGCCATTCTTCCTTATAGAGTGTTTTTTTTTTTTTTTTTTATAGACGTCATGTATTAGAGGAGCGTTAGGATTTCAGTGTTGCCACTTCCATTCTAACTCGAAAACTATATTATTATAGAAAACAAAACCCCTAATATCCTCAACTAGTGTCAATCCATTACCGTGCTGTGCGAATGGTCCCCTCTAGAGTGCCTTCCAAAAGACATCCCATCGTTTAATAACGCGGGCTGGAGGGCTTATAAGCTCATTAAAATTTAGTTCAATAGAGCAGATTGTTCATTTTAATATCCACCATATATACCTGCACTTATTCTGTTCTGAATATACGAAGGTTGTATAGTGTAGTGGCATCACTTGAGATTCTGATTCTCACAACCTGGGTTCGATCCCCAGTGCGACCTTACTTTTTACCGATACTTTTTACCGATTTGTGAAAAAAAAAAAAAAAATTGACCTAATTCATTCTCCTTGTGGATGTATGGTGTGTAATATTGTACTCATATAGACTTGTACATCAAAGTAGCCAAATAGTTAGGTCGTTGATTCGTTAGATACTATAGAGTCTGGTGCTATCATCGTAAATCTAGACCATTTTGGGGTACCCCAGACCATTCGTAGCAAGATCACAGTAGCCTCGCGTCTTGTGGATTCTTTCCTGTTATGCTGACAATGCTCTCAAAAATTGTTCATACCCTCTATTGGGAGAGGTCTGCTCTTGGGACTCCCCCTGGGTTCTGAGCATTAGTGGATACTTCGAGAAGTTTCAGCAAATCTTGGGCTTCGCTCCGCGGAACAATTTCCTCTACAACCTGATCCTGGCCACGCGCAGCTTGAACACCGGCCCCAATTTTCCCAGTGTTCTTGTTGTTGCTAGGCTTACCATCAACAACAAGACCCTCGTCGTTGCCCACTACTGGCCCTTCATTGACCAGCCCTCCCTTAGGGGCCTCCACAACAACATTTTCTTCTTTGCTTGCCAAGGCGGCCTTGTCCTCCGCTGCGTCTTCCACCTTTGAGGAGTCTACGAGTTTTCCAACATCCCCATTCTTTTCGCTCTGCATTTCCAGCGGGTGCACCAACTCGTAAATTGGATCCTCACCTCCCTTGAGCTCTTGGGAAATCATGTACATGCAAAGGCCAAAAAGAAATAGCATGACAAGATACCCTGTTAATTTCCTCGAATTTGTCAAGAAAAATTGCTGAGGCATCTTCTCGTAGGCCGACGATCGTTTGGAATGTGGTTTCATATAGTATGGCCGAGGAAGCCCGTTGTTTTTGTATGAACCCTGCATTATCTGTATAACTGTATGCTTGTGATTGTGTGAAAGTAAATGCCTAGAAGGTGAGATTTAATGAATGATGAATGTTTATCGATCGCTCTGGAAAGAGGAAGTAGGTTTGTCAACCATGATCAAAGGCGCGACAGATACTCCAGTCTCTAGGCATAGCAGCACTAACGATGTGTGTGCAGGAGGCAATATTTGCTGTAAGATAATATTTGAGCAGAACAGTCGATCAGAGGACGGTGATGATCGAGATTTTGTCAGTATTGTCAAGCTTGAGTAGTAGATGTCTTTTTTCTTTTTTTTAATCTCCAACATCACATTCTCTATTCTTGTAATTTACTCGGGGATTATATCGCTTCCCCAGGTCCAGTGAGATGCGCCCTAAGAAGCAGGACTCTGCCTTTGTTCACTCCCATGTATCTCTTCTACGAAGGACCCTAGCTTCGCCTCGGCCACCGAAGCAGCCCACGATAAAGAAACCCAGAGATTGTAATTCATGTTTATTTCGTGAGCTTCCACATTCTCCAACCTTCAGTCATTTGACTCTTTTTTACATGTGTGCACGTTCCTTGTCTTGCTCTTCCTTTTTTTAGTCCCTTAAAATTTAGGTCACAATTGGCATGGAATTTTGCAACCATTGTGCGAATATCACACCCGGGTGCAAAGATACGAACTACTATTACCGCATTATAAAGTTCACAGCAAAATGTTAAGACCAAAACTTATGTTTCTATTATACTCTGTGTGTATCGTAGCCACACCTCCGGCTTGTTTCCTAAGCTGCATCAATGAATTGGCCCACCACTGCCCTCGAGCGCACTCGGATCTCCAGTGCCTCTGCCAACACAAGGACTCCCTAGTCAGCTGCCTTGTCGATATCTGCCCTCTTGGAAATCTTGACAGCGCAAGAGACCACTTCCTCGGCACATGCTTGGAGCACAACTGTCCTCATTACCCTGCAAGGTACGTCATAATCTCTGATGTGACCTTCAGTACCCACGGTGGCAACGAAGCCTCCAACAAAGGAGCAGTTTCTCCTGAAGGTGCTCGTGGAAAACGACTCAAACCATTGACAAGGTTCTTGATGAAACAGGGAATGCCTTCTGGAAGTCCCCATGACGGAAGTGTGGTCCATCGCAGGGGAGATGGGGATTCGGGCTGACTTCTCGAAACAGAGGGGCAAAGAGCACCTTTGGGGTTTATTAATTGTTCGGCTTGATATTAGCCGTAAATCTCCTCATCTAATTATCTTTATAGGTGTTGGTCTCATCTCCTACAATATTGGCTCTTTGAGTTCACTCTTGAGCCCGACCTAGTTCGCCTTCCAAAGATTATACTGACGTTCATCAACCATCACCTTGACGATTCTGTCTCTCGGAATACTCACGAGACCAACTTCCCTTCGTTTGATGCTTGTAGTCTTGATTTTGTCCCGAGAGTTTTCGTACAGATTCGTCAATAAGAGATTGCCAAAGGGATCAACGACTGTGAGGACACCATCAACAACTCTATCATCAACCATCTTGATTCTCATGGCCGAGCCAATATACTTCTGGATAGGAAGGTCCATTGGGAGGAGGGTTGGAAAATTCCTGTGATAATGGTTACCCGCACTAGTGATGAATATAAATGTGCCCTCGATGTCGCACAATTTTTTGTTTCCTCAACATCAAATCGCCTATCCGTCCTCCGAAATAAGTCAGCGTGATCTTTAACCACGTCGATTGGAGCTAGTAGACGGCAAAAGCGTAGAGAGATTAGCACGTTGCTGGGCGCCTGGCGTTGACACCTACATGGAGCGTTGGGAATCAGTTGTGGCTACAGACTATTCAGAGCGCTATCTTTTTTTTTCTTCTGCTCCCGTAAACTACTTCCGATGGATTCCCATAAAGAGTTGAAAACTTTGTTCAAAGAATATGAACTGTACTTTCCGGAGTGTAGTCTCCACTTATACAAAGATATCCAGATCGAAGGCTATGATTTATATGCCAAAGCGTTGAAAAGAAAAAACCGGTCGCACATTAGCATCAAGACCAAAGAAGGTGTCTACTTCAAAGTGGCGGTCTGCGTTGCTGGATGGCACGAGCTTGGTAAATCTCAATTCTATCCTACGTTTGAAGCACTCATAGATACCTTATCCCCAGGCTTCCGCCATGACTTTGCTTCAAAGCTATCCAAGAAGCTCGAGGATCTAAACTAAATTTTCTATATACAATTGAAATAATGAGGTGAGCTAATTAGCTTTTAATTTTGAGGTTGACCTCCAAATCTCCGACGTCAAGTCTGTTATTTCTGATGTAGAACTGCTTGTGTCTTGATGGGTAAGATTTAGGTCTCGAGACGACCTCGATATTCTTGATGTTGGGGCTGAACAATGGAACTCTCATCTCGACACCGATTCTGGTCATCTTGTTCCTAATATGAAGATTAGTTCCAACGTTGTAGTTACCTCTCTTGATGCCGATTAACTGACCAAGCACAGTGTTTCTATCTTTGTAGGTAACCTTGATTACATCACCAGCTCTCAAACCTCCAGGAGCCACCAAAGCTGATCTTTTTCCTGTAGGATCGTACTTTTCAAGGAGCTGTTTATGCAAAAATTTGATGGCATTTTCACCATTCCTTTTTTTGGGAAGGGGCTGGTAAACAGCTGTGGTTAGTATTCGAGTAATAAAAATAAATAGATGCTTTGGCACACATACTTTCTTTGGCACGACTCATTGGAGCAGCAATAGAGTAAGCTCGCCTGGCTAGAGACAACGCATAAAGCCTCAACCCATGTATTCCGTCTTGAAGCATCTGCCTTTAGTTGAGCAATGGTTGAAGTTTCAATTTTTCTACTAGTCGTACGCGGCTATGCAGTACACACAACGAGGTAAAGAGATGCAAAAAATTTCCATCCTAATGCAGGCTTATTTGATGATGGGAGGATCAATCTTTTCTAAAAATCTTGTGAAGATAGATGCTAGATACTAGGTATACATGGAGGGGGCTTTCAGAACCGAGGACGTCTCTTTCTCGCCGTGAATTTCGAGTCATGCGCAACGGTACGTCCTCTTCTTCTCATTAATTCCTTCTTCCTATTGATGTATTCTTTTCTAGACTCTAGACTCTTCTTCATCTTGCTGCTGAGCTTCTTGGTCTTGTCGTCGGCTTCCATTTGGGCTCCTGCTAAGTTCAATGCTCTTTCGGACTGACCGGCAGAAAGAACAAGGTAAAACTTTTTGTTTCTCTTGGACTCTGGATCATCAATAACCAACCCTCCGGCAAAACCTGCGACTTTAGCAGCTTCAAGGATGTTCTGTGTCTGGGTGTCGTTCATAGGGTAGAATTGCGCAACGAACTTCCCTCCTCTCACCATCGATGCAAATAACGTATTGAAAAATCGTAAAAGTCTCTTTTTTGGGTCAACGCCGGCTGTATCAGCATTACATAACCATTGAATGACTGAAATAGAAATTACAGCGTCAAAAGTTTCTGCCCTAAATGGAATTCCATTCCCTAGGTCAGCCAAAAAAAGGTCGCCCTCAACATCCCTATCTAGAGCAGAAGCCAACATACTAGGCGATATATCCATGCCAATCCAGTTGTAACCTTCCTCTGTAAGAATCTCACCTGAAAGCCCAGACCCACATCCTAGATCTAGGATGAAGTGTGGTCTTTGTGGATCGAGATTTAGAAGCTCAAGGGCCCTTAGAGTCATCTTAGCTTGAATGTGCTGTACACGAGAGGAAGACGTGTACTTATATGATTCAGTATCATTATAAAATACCTCAGGTGGGGCGATCTCTTCAGGTCTGGACATGAGGGTAGGGAGTTGGCGTTGGAGAGATGAGTATACAGTGATATCAACAAATTCTTTCAAGCCTTGCGCACATCATACAGGCTACACATTTTTTGCAACCAAAACGGGGTAGACATTGCAAGTTTCAATTTTTCAATTCATAAGCCGTAAAATAATCTAGAATATCAAGTATAGTGTACATATTATGGCTGGTCCAGAAGTAAAACCAATCCAGCATATAGCATTTCCGAGTACCTTCTTATCCCTCAAATAGTTGGTTCTGCTAATCATTACCAACGGAATCTGACTCATTTGGAATAGCCACAAATAACCTCTTAATCGTTGAAAAATCGCATACATAACCAACTCATGGATGAAGCTGGATATAACGAAAGTGACTAAATTTGCCTGTGACTTATTCAACCTGAAAGCACTAATGGACGAGTGATAGACATGTCTAAGCAAGAAGCGATGGACAGGCTTGTTCCATAATCTGGCGTACTCGAACCAGTCCACACATGACCACCAAGGTCCGTAAAAATCACGATCGCCGTAGTAGCTAAGCTCACCAATTGCATTTAATATTGCATCCCAAATCAAGTAGAATACTAAAAGATACTCAACCATGAAAGGTGGGATCATGTCCACAACAAAAAGCACGTAAGCAGCAGTATAATCAATGGAATTGAGATTATTGCTGCGTAACTCAATTGATCTCATTACAAGAGGGTATATGGCATACTCGGCGACGAAAAGCATGATGGAGATTATCCCAAAAATCGCAATGACTTTTTCCAACAAGAAGCTTTTACGAATGCGCTGAGTTCTTGGAAACACAAGCTCATACACAACAGTCGGAAACATGGTAAAAGTGAAGAAGTTTTTGAAAGTGATGTTTTGAGGGAACTTGATCAGCTCGTCAGCCTGTAATTTGTGCAAGCTCCGTTTCAATGTCTGAGGGTCTACCTCATCTTCCTTTCCAATTGCAACAGACTGATGAAGTAACTCAAAACGACAGAATGCAATGCTCTCGGCGAGAAGTTTTCTTAATTTATCCTCCTCGAATTTATCAGGAATCTTGCATTCTTTATTGTTCAACCTCGTCAAGTACTGCTCAGAAAACTGTAATTCCAACAAAATTTGCCAGAGGTATCCATTGTAGAATGCGTAAGAGTGCATCTTCATGAGAAGCACGAACATATGAAGCACAAGAAAGACTCTTCCAATCCACTGGAAGTCAAAAAATAAGAGGTAGCCAATCCAGAAGATGAAAAAGCCAAGTTCATAAACAGACATAATAATCCAGCCTGCACCCGTCCAAGTAATATGTCCATTTAGACACAAGTTTTGGACAAAGTAAGCAAAGAAGATGCTCAAATACATGAGTGCATCGGTGAAAGCAATCTTAGGAAGACCAGCAACAAAAATCTTGAACACTGGAGCTTTGTAGATAAAAAGACCATCCTCGAGGATTGCATGAAGGGCATCCTTCAAGATGAAAAAAGCAGTGGCGAGCCAGAATAGGATAAAGAAGCCGTAGAACTGAGAATCCTTGACTTGCGGGGAATCTAAAATGGTATACTGAGTAGAGTCGGCGCTTAGATCTGCGAAGCTAGACTTGAAAATGTTACCCTTCCTCTTATTTCTTTCCAATCGCTGGTGATATACTGAGTTGAGCGTCAGGAAGATGCTCTCTATCTGCTTATGGTCCAAGGACCGCAATTTGTCATCGGAAACTACTTTTCTTGGTTCGACTTTCCTTCGTCTCAAATCACTTGCCTCTTTGGATTCATCAAGCTGTCTAATCTCGTCAAGATGCACCTTCTCTTCAGCAAGGCCAGTAACCTCAGTACTGGAAGGCAGGCTTGATAGGTCGGAGTTATAAAAATCTGAGGACAAAGGCATTCTGGGATTCTCTGCCCGATTGGAGATCTTCTCCAAGTTGTCTTCTGTTTCAGACCGCTTCACCATGGTCGTTTTTTGCCTAATTTATAAATATTGAAAGAAGTACAAATTGCCCATCGGATGATGTTGGAGTGGTAAGTTCCACTTGCCGTAGCACAAGCATTCTGCAGGCCCTGGCCTTGCTCAAGGTGTCCTACATCGGCGCATAGCAAGTATTGGAGCATTTGCATAAAGCGTCGGGAATTACGGGGAGCGAAACGGTTATTCGGTCGGAATAGTCATCATACACGAGATCACGAACTACGCGGATTTTTGGAATCATCATGTCTCATATGCTGCTGGTGGCTGCACTGGGTGAAGTGTCACCTTCTATGCGCGATTCCACTACATCATACGGTTCCGAAGATTCCGAATTACCGGGTGGCGAAGAATTGGTTCAAAGCCAACTAGGGGCATCATTCATTTTTTGTGGGCGTTTGATTCATACCTCATTAAAGCTCCCCATGATGCCGTTATTGGGTGGTGAAAGATTGACGTGAGACGCAGTTTCCGAATTGCTAATGGAGTTTGCAGCCTCCAGCTTGGCACCCTTCACGACTTCAAACATCGTAATGGATTGACTGTTTTCAGCATGGTATCTGTATAAACAAGTTGGGCAGAAGTAGAGATATCACAATACTACTGGTACACGCAATCTTCGGAACTTGAGCAGTGCCAGACACTGTTTGAAATGAAGTTCGAGTCGAGAGATCAAACCAGGATGATAGTAGTCTTGAGCACAATTGTTAAATGATCTAATCTAAAAGAGCAGTTTCATAGAGCGCTGTTAGAGCACTGAAAACTATTTACAATTAACGATACACCCTTTCAAATGGTCTTGTATCGTTAAAACAGGATTGCCAAACTGTATTCACAACTTCTTCGGCGACTTTCTCATCCTTGCAATTTGGATTGGCTGCCACTGAGATAATTGCTCTTCGCTTGATGCAATCTTGAAACTTTCCTGAAAATCCGCTTAGTCCTGTCTTCATCAACTCTTTTGTCATACGGCATTCACCACTTAGCATCGATGCTCGAATCTCAGTACATGCATGGTGTTTCAAATTCGTGAGATCAACATTGAATTTGAGATGATCATAGGCATGAACAAGCTCGTGAGTCAAGATATCTTCTAATTGATATTTATCCTGGATCCAGTTTGAACACAACAAAATACCATACTTGGGATGAAAACCGCCGCCTTTTAAATCGTCACATTTATTGCAGATGATGTTACTTGTGCTCAAGTTTCCACCGACCTTGTTAACGTGATCCATCATGAACCTCACACTAGGCGAGTACCGAAGCATCCAGTCTCTGTTTTCTTCACACAGACCACAATTTCTGTTCATATGCTTTTCTCTGTAGTCATGTTCAAGCTGAGCTCTCTCTTGGTCAGACATTCCCAAACCTGTTCTATACAGCAAAGAACGTCTCCACCATTCAAAGCCACTGAGTTTCTCGGGCGGAGACGTCTTCAACGCAGATTGTTCTTCCACCATGCTAAAGAATAGTGTCTTCCAGGTGTAAGAACCTATGCAGGCATTTTTCACCGCCTTGATGTGTGGGGGCGGGCGAACCTTTGCTTGCAACAAATTCAAAGAAAATGTGACATGATAACTATGAATTTCTTAGAATTTAAGGCTGAGCTGCAGACGTGATACTAGTGGAGGATATCTTCATTAAGGATCTATCACATACTTCAATGTGGCAGATATGTCCTTATGCGAAGAGGTGTATATCTGCCGGAACCTCACGATCAGCACAATCCATCACTTCGATCATTTCATCATGGTATCGAACATCTGGGTAGCTGCCGCCGATAACGACCGAAATGTCGTAAAGAACTTGGTAGAGTCTGGCGGAATGTCTCCCAACTCCAAAGATCCTAATGGATATACGCCTATTCACGCCGCTGCTTCATATGGTCATCTCGACCTTCTTCGATACCTTTTAGGCAAGGGTGGTGACATCAACATTCAGGATAACGAAGGTGACACTCCTTTGCATCATGTTGAAGATCTAAGCACGGCTAGAGCCATGGTTGAGGAGTTGAAGGCGGACTATAAGATCAAAAATTCGGAGGGACAAACCGCAGCGCAGTATATCGAGGAAGAAGGAGAGTTTCCTGAGTTGGCTAAGTATCTACGATCTCTCACTCACGAAGAGCTCACTTCTTCAGTATTGGACAACCTCCCATATCCAGGTAATGTTGATGGGCACCAGATACGTTATACAATGGAAGCCGATCAGGGCGATGGTGAGATGGATGAGGAGAGAAGAAAGAAGTTAGAGGCTATTGTGAACAGTGAAAATCCAGAGGAGGCTTTGAGAGAGCTTGTTACGTCTGCCGTAAGAGACGGTTTGGCGCAGTACAAGGAAAACGAGGAACCTGGTAACAAAAGAAGGAAGGAATAAACTTCATCAATTGATACCCAACTCAAACTTGACAAGTAGGTCTGAACTAATCACGCTTGAAGGTTGTTCTCGATATACGACTACTGCTAACTTAGACACGCCCTTGAGAATGGTGATGCATGCCTCAAAATGGTGAGCACATTCTCATATCTTTCATTCATTTTCCTCACAATAGCACAAACGAGATATTTCAATAGAACTTGTTCGATACTAAAGCTACATCACGTAGAAGTTTCGTCCTCTGGCAAGGCCTGTATAGTTTGTGCAGGACAAAGTAAATGCTGGACAAAATCTCGAGAACGCCTGTTCAATTTTGTCGTAGTGAAGATGGACGCAATTGTGAATTACGTCAAATTCGGGCTTCTCAATGCCGATGGTACCCCAAAGTATGTACAATATTAGACAACACCGGTAATTCTACTAACATATAGAAAGTTGTACACTGCGTACACTTTGGATGAATTGACGTCCATGTCTTTGCTTGAGAGGGTCAAGATCGCCGACTGGCGTATGGAGATCTTCACCGTGGCATTTACTTTACTATTCATCATTGTGTACAAAGGTGGTGACTTGTACAACCATAGCAAAGTGACAAAGTTTCTCGCCGGTGTAAAGGATGTGTTTGATGATAACTTTTACCAATTTGGCGTCGGTGATGGAAAGTTGTATATCAAGGACAGTGCTGAAGCATACTCCTCCTACGCCACAGGGCGTGAGAATATCGCTAAAGTGAACATCACGTTTAGATTGGCTCCAAGACAAAACATATTTTTGTGGTTCATGGAGAGTGGATTTAGCTTTTTTACTGACTCTGTTCCAGCACCGAAGGACAGAGCTGAAATTGTCATCTTTCCCTCTGCAGACTACGAAAATTTCATCAGCGCTATTGTCTCTAAGTTGGGTATGAGTGATTACAGAAAGTTCAACTATTTCTTGGCTTTGACGAAGACACTCGACTCCGAAAAACTTCCAGAATCTTTTGTATTCATGAGTGAAGTCAATGACTTCCACGAAAAGACTTTTACTGAAAAACTTGCCTCATCAATTAAGCTAGGCATGGCCTCCTACGTAAGATACCTCGCTTTCACCGACCAACCAAACGAGAGACCTGAGCACGTTCGCAACTTGCTTCCACGTCGTAGAGTTGTTTTGTCCTTGAACTTACCAACTGGTAAAGAGGAGTTGAAGGAGGTTTCCGACCTTCTTGGTGCTGTCTTCGATGTCATTGACCAGATGGCTGAGAAGAAGATCACTTTTAGACCCGAGGCCATCAAAAAGATTGTGAAAAACAGAGAACAGGAGATTCAAAAGATTGAAAAAGCTCAGGAGGAACTCAAGAAAGAGGAAGAAGCCGAAGAGAAGGCTAAGTTGAAAAGACAACAAAGAGAAAGCTTCAGGAATATGTCCAAGGATGAGCAAATGAAAGCCGAGAAGAGAGCACAGGAAAGAAGACAGAGAAAGGCCATGAAGAAGATGAAGGTTAGAAGTTGATCTGCTTCTTCGGTACGCATCATGTACGGACATTACATTTTTTTTTTTTCTTTTTAAAAATCTAGATTTTTCCCGTAAGTCGCCATCCCCTCCCGACTGGGGTCATAAATACCTCTGCCACTCCAGCACCCAAACTGTCTGCCAAAATCCACATTAAATCATAACCGTAAAATGGTTTGCGAAAGTTTGCTCTATTCTTACCTTCCCATTTTTCAAACAACTGCTCTTCTAGTAATTCCTTAAACTTGCTTTTGCTAAGCGTCTTGACGAGCCAAACACGGCCTGAGTTTATCATTTTTAGAAATGTTCCGCATCGAGGATACGCCAAAGAGTATTGGTGAACATTGATCTCGTTATGGTGGTTTGATGTGAGTGTGACCACACCTGTCTTGACTAATGCTGAAAGTTCGTCAGCAGCTATATCTGCTGTAGAAATGGACAAGGATTCAGAGTGAGATTTGACGAAATCTCGGAAATGATGTAGTGCAGTTGAAGTAAAGCTGTCCGCGTTCTCCGCCATCTCTTCTATTACAGACAAGTAATGCTCCGTCTTGACCACTACTTCCATGTTCTCATAGCCATACGTGACCTTTGCATTATGACCACCTTTGCCTGTCCTCAGCACCACTGGCAGCGCATTTGTGATCACAAACTTTTTAACAAGGCCCTCACGAATACACAATTCGAGACTTCTGTCAACAAAAGTGTTGCCTTGCTCCATGAACATTGAATATAGCTGATTTAGGGTGAGCATCCCCCCACTAGGTAGCTGCTGTTGACGGTACTTTATGATATCTGCCTTCGCCTCCATGGATAATCCCCTGAGGGCAAATAGTTGATCATTTCCAGATGCGGAATCACAAGAAGTCTCAGAGAAATATCGATTATGGAAGCAAGTTTGCTCGGCCCACTGATTATGTACAACAGTTACAATAGCGTCCACTATCCCTGTATATCCCTTGAGCTGAAAATCTAGGTGTGCATTGCCGCCAGTGACTTGCAAACGGTCTTCACTTTTCTCCTCTTCTTTTGGACCTACCTCACGTTTTACTTTTTTTTTGTTCTTGAGTGGAGAGAGTAGACTCTTTTTAGTCAGAAATTTCGGTTTTCGGATCCTTGACAGACTAGCTGCTGAGTACTGTAGATTTGGCATGATAAAAACTTCGATATCTTGGGTGCAAAGTTTCGCACCCAGTTGTTTCACATTGTACCTAACAGGCTACGCACCCAGTACCTCCATGTTTAGCACTTTAAATCTATTTACAGTTTAATAGAATGTAATCTGTCTTCTGATACTCTCACCACCAGAGCTGGTATATATCCATTTGTATTCCCCAACTTCGCTCACATCACCGACAACCTTGCCGTTCAGATCTTCTAGCATGATGTTTTCTTTAGGAATTTCAACACCGCTTGTTTTATATATGAGGTCTGCCACAGTTGCCTTCGTAATTGGAGCCTTCGAACTTTTCAAGGAAAATGTTAGAGCTTGTGGAACAGACTCCTTGATTTCGACAACAAGGGGCTCCATTTGATCAGGAGTTGCTTTAAAGCTCTGTACCTTCGATTTCGCAGAGGATTTCATGTTGGAGAAAAGTGAAGACAATTCGTCTAATGATAATGCAGGTGTATCGTCCTTGGGCTTCTCTGGAATTTTAGGCTCTTTCTTTGACGAAGATTGCTGAATGATTTTTTGGCCCTTCACAACTGGAATTCTTGGGCCATGTTCTTTAGTGATATAGCATGCCTTGTTACCCACATGAAGAACATTTCTCATGAAAGCTGGTGAGACATCAATGATCTGTCCCTTCACACCATGAGGGAGAAAGTCCTGCAATAGCTGCACAGGAACCTTCTTCGACTTTGTCAAATGTCTTGTAAAATTTTTCGCCAATGACAACTGGCTCCGTAAGATAGTCATGGTCTTGATGGTTCATCTAGAGGTCGATAACTCTGAAAATTTTGGACTACTCGCCCCAGTTGGTGTACGGGTGTTGTAGATGGGGTCCAACTTCGGAATGATAGACCGCTTCTTAAAAGGAGATTGAGACCAAAAGCTCGGTTTCAAACTAATGAAAGTAGAGGTGTGTGTGCGTATGATAAAATGTATGGCTGGAATCCCGGTTGTTTAGAGGTTGAAACACTCGTTTGACAATTTGCAAGCGTGCATGTGTAGTCTAAATAGTCCGGTATTTAACATATTCAGATGTCTTATCATCTCTTTATCAAAATTTGGATTTTGACTATGTGTTGAGAACCTTTTATGGGTAAAAATGGTTAGGAATGGGGACGTCGCCAAAGGTGATCTTGTGAGTAGCCATTTCGCAGCCATGCTTACTGCAGATCTGATACAGGAATCTGATGCTCATCACAAATCTACTTTCTGATCCCGTCTAATGGCAGACAAAATATGTATCATATGTCTAGAGAAGGAGACGAAATACACTTGTCCAGCATGCGGAGCTAAAACGTGCTCTTTGGACTGTGTGAATCGCCATAAGCTTCGATCTGAGTGTACTGGTAAAGTTGACCCCGCAAAGTTCGTACCTAAGAAAGAGATCACTCAGAATCCCTCGTTGATAAACAGGGACTACAATTATCTACTAAATTTCGAACGCAAAATAGATTTGGGAATCAAAGATGTGAAGTCAAATGCTAAAATGATGTTCAGGCGACAAATGGGTAACAACAACAAAAGGCAGAAATTTGATGGTGAAAACTTCGAAAACAGAATCACTAGGATGAAGAAAAAGTACAATGAGCCGCAATACTCCTTCAAGCGGGAAAACGTTCTCGTCATACATCTCCCGCCCGGAATGTCCAGAGCTACGCAGAACAAATCAGGGTATGATAAGAAGGCGGGAACATATGCCTGGACGGTCGAGTGGGTCCCTGTAGGATCAAAAGGAACACCTCTATCAGGCTTCATCTCGTACCGTCTTAAGGAGGAGCTTACTTTGAAGGAGGCGCTCTCTCTATCACAACTAGCAAAAAGCTTGGAAGTTGAACCTGAAAATATCTCGCCAAACTCACTTCGATTTGGTCTAGAAAACGTCTTGGCATATGGCAAGCGTTCAATCATCTCTTTGAACAGTGACGACACATTATGTAAGGCGCTTGCCAACAAAGCGGTTCTTGAATTTCCCAAGATCTACGTTATGTCAGAGCCGGAAATTTGGGAAGAATACACACAAAGTGAGAAAGAAGCCTACGGGCCAGAGAGTGATCTGGGTGAAGACAACGCAAGTTCCACCGACCCCACTAGCAGTCTGGACTCTGATTCCACTAGCGATTCTGATTCTGAATCCTCAGACGATTCAGAGAGTGCCCCTGAAGAGGTCTCCACGAAGAATGAACATAATGTATCACAAGAATCCCAAGGAAATCAAACTGAGCCCGGGATAGCCAACACTGCACCTGAAACTTACGATGATGAGGAGGAAGGATTCTCCGCTTGATCACGATTGCATTAGCATCTTATAGACATTCCTTAGCGCGGTGCCATAGAGCGCGCATAACTATTATTGTAGTCCCGATGAGCATTGTATAGTACTTCAATAGCACATATCCAAATTATGAATGTGTTCAAGAAACCACTGGATTCCGAGAGAAACTTTCAAGCCTCTCTCTATATTGGAAATTTAGACTCACTTGTCGATGAAACGCTTTTGTATGAGCTCTTCATCCAGCTTGGTCCCGTGAGACTGCTTAACCTACCAAAGGATCGTATTCTGCGAAAACATCAGGGTTACGGATTTGTTGAGTTTCGAGGTGTTCAAGATGCTGACTACGCTCTAGAGATTCTCAGAGGTATAAGGCTATATGGGAGAACCCTCAAGATGAAGAAGACAGATCACCAGTCTAATACCAACGCTCCCTCTAGTGCAGGCGCTGGAGATGACGTTGGCATCAGCATAGGCGCAAGACTCTTTATAAAGAATCTCAATCCGATTGTCGACGAAAAGTATCTAAAGGAGACGTTCAAGAAGTTTGGCAACCTTATAGAAACGCCGCAAATTGTCAGAGATGAAGAAGGCTACTCCAAGGGCCACGGCTTTGTGGAATATGATTCGTTCGAGTCCAGCGACGAAGCCATCGAAAGAATGAATGGCGCCATTCTCATGAACAACAAAATCGGCGTAGAGTACGCTTACAAAGAAGGTAGGGCCAAACATGGTGATAGTGTCGAGAGACTCTTGGCCGAAAAGGCGAAAACAAATGTAAAGCGGTCTACCGGAAAACCCAAGAAAGCAAAGAAAACCCATTAATCTCATTCGATGCGTCCTTTCTGGCATTTGGCCCGACTCCTTTCTAAACCTTTGGGTCGCGGTCATCATTGAACATCAGAGAATTCTACTCAAGATAAAACGACCTTTATTTATAAAGCAATGAGATCATTACAATTGAATTTTGACCAGCGAAACCTGTCTTATACTCAGATTTATGCATTGAAAGATTATGCTAAGATCACCCATTTTAAGTGACGAGAAAAACAAGTATTAAAGTCAAGTCGCCAACCTATTAGTAAGTAACATGCTTAAACCATAATTTGCCTACAAACGAGGCCTTGAGTGTTCGTACTTAATAAGATCCTCTGGGGTGACCACACCATACACCAAGCTGCCTTCGCCATTCGTGATAATGGCAAAATAGTTACCAGCATTGAAGAAATCCGCTAGCTTTTCTAAGGGTGTTAATGGAGTAAGCACATGATAGTGCTTACCCTTGCCTGCCTTGGGCTTCATTATTTTCGAATTGAGAGGAGTTGCCGTCTTCTTCGAGTAGTTCTTTTCGTAGTTTTCCCTGGCCTTCTGACTGAACCAAAGCATGTAGTTCTTTGCTATAGGCTCAACTTGAGAGTTTGCTATTTTTTCTTTTTCTAAATCCTCCATATTCAACACACCAAGAAGAGTCTTATGCTCCTCATCTATGACAGGCAAAAATGTAAACTCATTCTCAAAAGCCACCTCCATGGCTCTCGATAGAGATGTTGAGGGGTTGATGGAAATAGCAGGACGAATGTCCAAGTCTTCGACTGTAGCACCACGGTAATCGATTTTCGGGAAGTGAATTGGTGGGGGCATGTTGGTGAAGTTAGACTCTCAGTGCGACCGTTTTAGTCGAAGCATAGGAAGCTGTGCCGGATCTACGAGATTCTTGCAATGAGTTTACCAATTTACCTTAACACGTGAATATATGCAAATTAAAATATTAATTTCACTCTTAGGCGGCTTCAGCAGTGGAATGCAGCCCACTTTGTTCCCGTCTAGAGTCGTTATCATTAACTTCACCTTCCTCTCTAGCAACTCTTCTCCACACTTCTTCATCATTACCCAGTGCTAGCACCCCGATTCTCATCGTTGCAAGTAAGTTTACAGCAGCAGTCAGATGTCCGTAAACTCCACCATAAAATGCTTTAGTTGCATCCTTCCCATGTGAGGCCTTGAGAAGTGCAACACCGCCAGGATGCTGGTCCATAAATGGTGTGATATCATGTATAATATTTTGTATCACAATATAGATACGGTGTTTGTTATCAGCAGATCCACATAGCTTCTTAAATTCTTTCGTTGTGATCATGGGTAGTTTGGATATAGGGGTTCCCCAATTGAGTTGACTTCTGCGCCTATTGAGCACAGCTTGTTGCTGTTGAATTTGGAGTTGTATTACCAAGTTAGTTGGAGTCTTGGATACATCTTCGACCAACCCCAAGATGTTCAATAGAGCAATGAACCACTTTGTAGGATCGTACGCCCACAACGCGGAACTGTCTCTATAGTCATGTGGAAATTCATGATGATAGTTCTGCAGATTCTGCCCAAAAGTAATCATTGCAAAAAAAGGATTCATGCAATTCACTGATGAATTTTTATCGTTAAAGGGCTGAGATGGAAACGTCACAGGAAGACGTCTTGAATGACCGAATGACTCGACACTCATCAACAGTTGCTGACAGGCAAACATTCTGAGTATACCAGGGTAAATCAAACCGTTAATCCATGTGTCCTCACAAAAGTACACGGTGACGACTACCGGCAAGAGTATTGTCGAAAAAAGAAAGAATAGCCAATATCTCTCTTCTTGCCAAATAATGTACTGTCTGGTGAAATTTTCGTAATGTTCTCGTGAGCGTTGCCCAGAATGACCGTAATCATCAGATTCAATTTCATTTAGACTAAATTCGTTTTCGACGAACTCACGAAAGAAAGCGTCGGACTTGGACCTTTTTAATAGCCAACCCCAATGCGCCCAAAGAAAGCCTCGCTTGATGGAGTATGGATCCTTGTCTGGATGATCAGTGAACTGATGATGAGCTCTATGAAGACCTGCCCACCACCTTATTGGGCCAATTCCGATACTTGCGCCAAAAATTGCGAAATATACTTGTAGAAAGCTATATTTTGGACGAAACAGCGAGTGGGAGTAGCACTTGTGATACCCAGCAGTGAAGGCTAATATGGTAAAAATGTGGTATATGACGCAGAAGTATAATGTTGCTGCCTTCTCTGGTATCAAACTGAGCTTTTGGTGAATGAGGTATGCAAATGCTAAGAATGGCAAAACCACGGAGGTAATCACCGTAGGGTAACTGATGCGTAAAAAAAAGTTCCTCTTACGCTTCCTCATATCATTGATGCGAGCATTTCTCAGAGAGTCACCATTTCCAGATGGCTTGATCTTTCGTCTTTGAACCTTCACGCCCTGTAGATTGGGTGAAGATGACATCCCCACGCAAAGATGATCTTACAAAACAGATTAAGTCGGTGCGAATTGGCTAGTCGCGATGCACTCAAATGAAACACACTTACTAGTTGTGGAATAGAAATTGTTGCAAGTTTGATAAATCTGGTACATGAATCTGGCGCTTTTGGGTATCACAATTATCGACTCAGTGATTAAGTACAGTTTTAGGTAACTACTACAATTCTTGACCAACAGAGTACTGAAGCTGCGTTTGCAGTCTTTCGTACCGCACACCATTTTCTCACACTTTTGTGACTTAGTATGCTTCAACCTCATTTCAAGAAGCACATCACTTACGTCGTTTTAGTCTGATGAGTACAACAGAGTTACAATCTATGATGCGAATTTTCTTTCTCAATATTGGTTTAGAGTTTGTGTTTTGCCTTAAAACCTGTCATACAAATGCCTCACAATGGAGCGACTACATAGATTATGACAATTTGATCAGGTAGGTAACGGTACAGCATCAAAATGTTTTCGAGATCACCAGTCTGCCGGCAACGACGATGTTATCATCCAAGTTCAGTCTACAGAGGCAGTTTATCAAGTGTGAGATGTACTGATGTAATTCTCAACTGAACTATCTCGACGATTGTTTTCCTAATTATATATCTCTTTTAACGATGGCATCACCCCAAGGATATGTCCAAAGGCAGCAAGGCTCTGTCTCAGAGGCGCCTTCCAAAGTATATCAACCAAATACGGCTGCGCCAGCTATTTCCTACACGCCCACTGAAGTCAACATTCCTTCAAAATTATACGACAAGGTACCAAACTTGAATCTTTACAAGAAGCTTCAAGATGCCGAGAAACAATTGGATTTGCTCATTGCACAAAAAGGACTTGATTTTCAGTCCGTGCAAGCATCATCTATGCAAGCGAATAGTATGAAGAGAGAAACGGGAATTTTACGTGTTTTTATCTACAACACCTGTCAGAACCAGCCGTGGCAGAATAATCAATCAAAGGTGAACGAGACCTCAAATACTGACTCCTCTTGGACGTTGAGAGTTGAGGGTCGCTTTATTTCCGATAGTCCCGAGGTTTCCGAGGCTAAGGAGATGAAATTTAGCTCTTTTCTTTCAGGTATTTCGATCGAAATTGTTCCTAATGAAGATTACCCATCTTTACAAGGAAGCCAATCCAATATCATAGAGTGGCGCAATGAAGGTAACAACAATGGCAATAATCAAGGCGGCAACTCGCAATTGAGCAATGGCTCTCTGCAATGGCTGTTTGATGGTATCGACGTTACTCGTCAAGGAGTCTTCCCCATCAAATCCAAGATTGCTATATTAACCAAAGATTACACATTCAAGCTTCTGGTGTCACAGGAAATGGCCCAGTTTACTGGCAAACGCGAAGCTTCTCAACAGGAATTGATATACCTGATCTGGCAGTATGTTTTATTCAAGAAGTTGTTCAAGAGAGCTGACAGCTATTCCAACGTGCCAGCTGTGCCAGCTTCTTCTATGTCGTCTCAAGCTTTGAATTCCCAGTCGAACGAAGAGACTGATTTGTCTGTGGTGCAATGCGATGAAGTATTGAAGGACTTGTTGAAGGTCAATACTTTCAAGTTCAAGGATCTTTATCAATTAATTCAGCCCCATGTGCGTCCACGTCAACCAATAGTGTTGGACTACGAAATAGACACTACAAGGTCAACAACTTTAGGTGATGTTGTGGTCGATATTCCTGTCGAATTAGCCTTGTCAATGGGTAAAATGGAGAAGGAGATAATTGATGAGAATAAAAGTGCATTTGAAAGCATGTCGAAGTCTGATGAACTTGTTCAGTACCTTAATCAACGTATATCTCTTGGGATTGTGGCTTTACAGAGCTCTAACAATAGAGAACAGTTCTATAGAGAGTTGAGTGATGATCCTGTTGTATTTATAAAGAAATGGTTGGAGAGCCAGTCCGAGACTCTAAAAGCGTTGAAAAGTGAAGAAGGCTTCAACGAAGAGGACGTCAGAAAAGCGCAATACTTCAAGGAACACGAACAAGAACTAAGACAGAAGATTGACCTAATGTTAGGTGCTCAAAAGTTATAAATCAGCTGAATGTGTGAGAAGAATTGTATATTAGCCTGAAGAACCATCTCATAAACCAATAAAAATAATCGGGCAAAAAAAAAAAAAAAAAAAAGATATACAGAGCTTGGCTGGCTATTTTATTCCAGATACTCTTCATCGTCGTCGTCTAAGACATCACCTTCGTCGTAAGATTCATCGTCATCGTGCTGAGCGTGGTCGTTGTATCCATTCTCGGCATACCCAGTGTTTGATAAACTGTAGTCAACTTTCTTTCTTGCAGATCTTGACCCAGCGGAACTATGCGTGTTTGCCATTTCCTCAAAAGTTTCTATAAGCGGTGCAATCATGGAAAGATATTGATACATGTAAAGTATGGGTCTGTATGCGACACTATTTTGTGGAATGATTGATACTTCCTTGGAGGCATCTGAAGAAAGACCCAACTTTTGAGATAAATGCTTGGTGAAGCTCAAAAGCTCAGCGGAGTTACTTGCGACTTCGTACCAATGCTTTGAATCATCATATTGCGCTTCCAGAGGCACCTCTTTACCTTCTTTGTCAAACTCAACACCTAACGTTCTCAACGATTCCGAAAGCACTGCATGGACATCTTCAACATAAAGTTTGAACTTTGAAGGAATACTGAGTTTGAGACCAGCTGGATCTTTTGTGATGGCTTTCATTCGGTCAACACTAGAAAGCCCGCCTCCGGACGGTTCCGCCATTCTTACAAGGTAAAATCGCCCAATTTTGAAACCACAATCACCCACGATGAATTCGTTGAGCCTCAATGCCATGGGATGAACGACAGGATCAGAAGTAGGGTCTATGTATCGCTGACCAGAATCGGGATCGGGAGTCCCCTGTGGAGACTGTTGTCCCTTGCCTTTTTTTGATAGCCTCGCTTCTAGCTCTTTCTTCAAATCAGTCGTCTGAGAGAATCCCTTGAGAATCGGTCTTGATGCGTAAAGTGCATCTTTTTCACCAGCAATTTCTTGCTTGTTGACCACCTGTGCTATGTGAGATTTCAACACGTTTGAAGTCGAGAGACACCAAACTACCAAGCATCTCATCATGATAAGTCTATCACGCGGATTGGGTAAACCCGCAAGGCCCTGTTCTTCGAAGAGAGGTTCATGAAATGGATTGAGCTTCTCCAGAGGAGCTTGATATTCGTAGTTGTCTTCTTGAAGCACAGGAGGTTTTGAGCGATCAACCCAATCTGCATCAGTATCCGTCGGAACAGCAGTTATATTTCTGACAAATCTGTCATCTCGCCACTCCTCTGGCAAGCCAAGTGTAAAACACTGCTTTCGAAGCTCTTCCACCCCGCTCTTGTAATTGCTAGGAGTGATAAGCTTCTTTCTGTTGAGAACTAAAGTGAGTAGCTTACAAAATAGATCATCCATTAGTCGGGATATGCCAGATTCCTCCTCATTCCTCAGATCACTAGTAAGACCCAAACCATCTTCTATATCTTGCGGGCCAATATGACCAACGTAAATGATTTCAGGGAACTTAGTCAAAAATGCGATAATGAATGCGACGTCAGCCAGATATGGATTGTGTTTGACAGGGAACCCAAGCGCTATGCTCTCGTCGGCAACGGTTGCGTTTTCTTTAGTGTCAAATAGATTGTCATCGTAAAGGTCGTAATGCACAGGCACCAAAGGTCCCGGGTATGTTCTAGTGATTCTGTTCTTCTCGCGAACAATCGAAGTTTTGGTTATCTTGTTTCTGAACCTGAGTGTGACGCGTTTAGTCTTGGGAGAATTCTCCTTCTTGACTATTGACGTGCCGTTAGAAAAAACGTTATCCTTAGAGCCACTTTCATTCAGATCATTTTGCAACTCACCTTCTGTTTTGATTGGATCAACTTGCTCATGATCACTCTTGACTTCAGATGATTCTGTAGGTCTCAGCGCCAAAGACTCAGCAACAACTTCCACGTCGTTGTCAGACACCAGCAGCAGGATCTTGGAGCCATTCTCTCGGCAAGCTGGGCTCAGGGAGGTTCCCGTCACCTCATTTGCCTCCGAACTTGTGGTGGTAGTGAGACTTACAGTCTCGGAGTCGTTTGCCTTGGAAAAGTTGAGCACAGACTGCTTTCGTTTCTTCGCTGCGTTGGACTCTGCTATTATACCCAGGCGCTTTTTCTCATTTGGATCACCGCCTCGAGAACCAGGACCTTCCAATGGCATATTGTCGAGGCGAAATTTAAGCAACTTTGAGGTCTCTAGATTTTGCAGAGCTGTCTCGGGTGATGCTGATGGGTTGTTTGCACCTAAATGTTTCCTGGGTCTTCCAAGACGTTTCGCTTTTTCGTTAGGATTATATGCAATTTGAAAAAGAGCACCATTCTCAGGTTTGCGAGCTTGAGCGATACCACCATCAGGACTGGCTGCCTCGAGAATAGGAACTACCTCATCTCCAGTCAATTTGGCCGGGACGCTCAAGCCGTGCAAATCAACCATCTTAAGGGCATCCAAAGTCTCCCTGTTGAAGTCAACATGGCGATCTATGAACTCCTCAAACTCAAACACGTTTTTGATGGTGTTTCCTGGCACGTCTTTTGGCAGCGAAGTGATAGCCCCATTGCCAGTGGGATATAAGGGATCTTCATTTCGGCGTTTACTCTGATCCTGTGAAACATCTCCACCGTTTTGTAGCGGGGCCATGATTGATATGATGATGTGAAGTGCTACATGTGTGTGCAGTTTGTTGCCCGCTACCGTCAACGCTGGGCAGTAATGGCTGCAAAATGCCGACAAAGGGACGGGGGGGGTTCTGCCCGGCAGACTTGGACCAGATGGTCGAACACAGCTACGCAAAGACATTTTGAGGCTTCTTTCGCTTTAGGTTGTCGGTCGAAACTTTTGGTTGGGCCGACCGGGTGATGGACTGCTCCGAAGTCCCGAAAAAATGGGTAATGACGAGAGGAGGTACAGTTTTTAAGGGTGGCGGAAACCTTAGGTAATGACGAACATATGGCAATTTGCAACCACTGGGAATGACACTTGATAATTCACCACCAGCACCACTATTGAAGCTGACTTCCACCCTCTTTTTCAGTCTACTTGACTCTTTGTGGCGGCTATATTTCAGGCGCGACAGCCGGCAGTATACTAGTAAAGTCAGGAGTAACGGCGACATGAAATGCAGCTTTACAACGTCTACATGCAACGTTGACAGCTAGTATTTACGTGTAGAGAAGTGTAATTCGGTTTTTGGAATGCAGCCGTTTCTGTTGGATGAACCTCTCCTTGCTTCCGTGCCATACAGAGCCGACTAATAACTGGGGAGCAAGAGATGAGAGAATCCACAAATTATGGTTGCTACATACTAATCAGGGCAGGCGAGATGAATTCTACCGAAAAGAAGAGGTTCGTAGTGGAACGAGACTAGGTTCACATGTTGACTGCGAATGCTTCACGACAACGCACCTTTTTTTCAGCAACAATATCATTTGTCCAAGGCGCAATGTTAGGAATGTGCGTACCAGGAATCAAGTGCCGGACCCTCGGCGATGACGGCTAGAGCAATCACCGAGGCGTTTGTTGCACAAATATGATCACTGAAAAAAAAAGGACAAAAAAACTAAACGGGGTAGGGCAGAAACAGGACTTTAAAGCTGTTCAATCCGTCAATATCAAACTTGTAATCGCTAGCATATGTCGCCTCTTGTCCCTATGCCATGGGTGGAGAAGACGGGCACTGATAGATAGCCTGAATCTTTTCGCATGCGTCAATATGCACTAGCCCCAAAACGGAGCCTACTGTTTTTCCCACTCAGCAAGTTTTTCCATCGGCACACAAGACATTGAGCCCGACCACCACTTCGCAAAGCCCTATAACAATCCCTATCCTCCCACAAATTGCCGCTCACTGGCGCACATTTTCATCTTCCCCCCTTTCCCCTTTTATTGCCCTGTCATAAGCATTCCTTGACGTGAGCGATTTGCTAACATTAAACTCTTCAGATCGTTGGCTACTAACCTGGTACCCCATTTCGTTAATCTCAACCCTCGCAATGTCCTCGAGAGACCCCATTGAGGAGGTGCTGGACAATGCATTTCCAGAGCATACAAAACCCCCGCAGGTTTCCGAGCCGGGAGCTTCCCACGTTCCCAGCTCGCAACAAAAACCCTCTGACTCAATTTCTTCTTCCACAAGACAGTCCTCATCTCAGGATAATGACCCAGAACACCTGGGATACCTAGAGAAAGATAACAGTGACTCGTACGCACCAAGACCATTCACTGGCTCAGATATGGAAGCTCATCGTCGACCATCAACGGAAACACACTCTTTTGCGGACGAGGAATTATCCAGAGAAATGAGCCGGCGGTTGACCAACGCCGATGAACTCCAAAAACTTGCATTAGAATCCAAGGAGCCTCTTCCTAGAATGGGTGGCGGTAAAGACTATCCGCCTATGCTTTCCAAGAGAGATCCTTACGCGGTCGCGTACGATGGGCCGGATGATCCGCTATTTCCTCAGAATTGGTCCCTCACCAAAAAAGTGATTTGTTGTGTTAATGTTGGCTTGAGCGCATTAAGTGTTTCTCTTGGGTCCGCTATGTTTGCTGAAGGTAGTGCTCAGCTCCAGGAACTCTTTCATGTTGGCTCCACGGTTGCGACCTTGGGTACTTCGCTCTTTGTTTTTGGATTCGCATCTGGCCCTGTTATCTGGGGTCCAATGTCTGAGTTGTATGGAAGAAAGGTCGTTCTTCTACCCTCCATGCTTGGGTATGTCTGCTTTTGTATGATGGTTGGCGCAGCTAAAGATATCCAAATGGTAATGATTTGCCGCTTCTTTGCTGGTTTTGTTGGTGCTGCTCCTTTGGTCGTGGCGCCAGCAGTCTTGGCTGACATTTTTGATGCGAAAAGCAGAGGGAAGGCCATGTCCATTTTTGCCATGGTTTTGTTTGGCGGTCCAATGTTGGCTCCTATAATGGGCGGATTTATCTCGAAGAATCCTCACATGGGATGGAGATGGACTTCTTACATCGCAGGCTTGATTGGCGCTTTATCCCTAATATGCATCAGTTTTCTTTTGGATGAAACTCATTCCGGAATCATTCTAATCTCTAAAGCTGAAGTCTTGAGGAGAAGAACAGGAAATTGGGGTATCCACGCACCTCACGAAGAGACTAGCTTGTCAATTAATGAGATAGTTGAGAAGAATATTTCCAGGCCATTGGTCATGTTATTTACTGAGCCAATTTTGTTTTTGGTGACCCTTTATAATGCTTTTATCTACGGCTTGCTTTACTTGTTCTTGACAGCTGTGCCCTTGATTTTCATGGGTAGGTACCACTGGCAACAAGGAGTGGCTGAATTACCCTATATTGCAATGTTCATTGGTACATTCATTGGAGGTCTCATAGCAATCTACATGGAAAAAGGCTATATTAGAGCCATGGAAAAGAATAATGGAGTTCCAGTTCCAGAAGCAAGATTACCACCGATGATGGTTGGTGGCTTCTTTTTCGCCGCTGGCCTTTTCTGGTTAGGGTGGGCCGGTGATTTCCCCGATAAGGTCCATTGGATTGTTCCCACAATAGGGACTGTCCCCATTGGTGCCGGCCTTCTTATGATTTTCTTACCGTGCTTGAACTACATTATTGACTGTTACTTACTTTACGCCGCCTCTGCTTTGGCAGGTAATACCTTTTTAAGATCTGCGTTTGGTGCAGCTTTTCCATTATTTGCTCGTCAAATGTTTGTCAACATGCATATCAAGTGGGCTGGAACCTTGTTGGGCTGTGTTGCCGTGGTGATGATACCCGTGCCCTTCTTATTCTACCACTATGGAAAGAGGGTCAGAGAGAAGTCGAAATACGCATTTGTTATTTAACCTCAGAAGTGTTAGCTGCTGCTGAATTCAAATGTCTAGCATAAATAATATACATCATCTTGACTCCTTAAATAATCTGTACTTCTTTCATCTACCGTTGTTGCTTTACACAAAGCGACCATGACTTTCCTGCACGAAACCTACGCGTTGGAGCCCAAATATTGTTGAAGTGGTGATACACGTATGAGACGTGATCAATGAATATGGAATACGACAATTACGGAGAAGGCGGCTTCAACGTGGATGCCCAGTACTCAGACTACAATAACTCTCAACGTCAGCAAACTAGATCCTCGCTAAGTCCTGTTACAATCAAGGAGATCAATGAGGCTACTCAACCCGTTCCTGATGGCGAATTCATGATACACAATGTGGCGTTGAATATGGTGTCATTCATTGGTATTATAAGAAAGGTTGATAACAACAGTAGTGCAGTCACAATAACAATTGAGGATGGTACAGGGTCGATGGAAGTGAGGAAGTGGATCGACGAGAAGGTCTCTACTGCCGCAGAGGAAGCTGAAAAGTTCCAGGCCTTGGAAAACAAATACGTCTACGTCACAGGTGGATTGAAGGAGTTCAACCTGAAAAAGAGTATTCAACACGCAAACATTCGAGAAATAACTGACCACAATGAGGTTGCTTACCACATGTTGTATGCCATTTCTAACTATTTGGAAGCACAGGGTATATTAAACAAGGCTCCAAAGAAAGAGGAAAACGGCCTCTTTGTAAAAGATAATGACCTCTCCACAAGTGGAGGAACGGATGTTACGAGACGGATCGAAAAAGTCATCGATGATAATACGGGGTCCATGCAAGAGGGCGTTCCAATTTCTTGGATTAGTGAAACCTTGGGTCTTCCCATCGATGTAGTCAGAGACCAGTGTCAGCACTTGTCGGAGCAAGGTAAAATCTACCAGGGATATGATGAAGGTTCGTTCTTGAGTGTCAATGCATAAATATGTAATATGATTAATGTGAATGGGAATGATCAGCTAACTTTGTTGTCGCAAAATTACCAAAGTAGACTTGTGGTAAATCCATGTCACTCACAGACTCGCTAATTCCAGAGAAAACTCTTCCTGTACTCTTTTCAGACGTCAAACCGAGTGACAACGCATATGATTCGGCAGTTTTTAGGGCATCATCGGCCAAGGGACCCTCGGCATCACGGTCCAAATCAGTTCTGCTCTCACTATTTTCAATCTTCCTTCTCTTCCTCTTGTGCTTTTGTACTTCCCTAGCATTGGCTTTGAGATATTCTAATCTATTTCTGGTGCCCAACGCCACGATATTCTCCTCGACTGAGTTTTCAATTCCAAACATCCATACTGTTGTAATCTTTGTCTGTCCAATACGATGAATACGTGAAATAGCCTGAAGTTCAACCGGGGTGTTCACCAAAGGTTCACACAAGAAGATGTGAGTCGCATTGATAAGAGTAAGACCACTCGCTTGTGCTTGAGCGTTCAACAAAAAACAAGTTTTGATATCATCTTTTCTTTTGAACTCTTCGACAGGATCCTCTTTTCTGCTTTTGTACTGGGCAACATGCGAACCTTTGGCTGACACGTAAGTTATGCCTGCCATATCAAATGCAAATGCGAGAATAACCAAAAGGTCCTGCCACTGACTGAAAACCACAATCTGCGTGTCCGGATCTTGACTCCTTAAGTATAGAACCTGCTTTACTATAAGATCAACTTTAGAGCCGTAAGAGTTTTCGAGCTTCATGTTTGAGATTTTTGTGAGTGTTTCATCATCTAGCTGCCTGTAAACCTGATGAACGGCAGAGGTATCAGGAGAGTCCTTAGGATGAACCGGAACGTGTGTACCGTTTTCAACAGCTTGAGCTTTAAGGTCTGATTCGTAATGCGTAAAGTGATGAACAGTGTCTCTTATGGTGTATGACTTGCAAACAGGACAATTAGAGCGTGTTTTCAACCACTCCTCTAAACACGCCTTGCAAAATTTGTGACCGCAAGGTGTCAATGAGCCGACAATTATCTGTGATTGGCAAATTATGCAATCATTTTCATATGAGTCTTTCTCCTCTGATTTTAATGATTGTTGCTCCTGAGGGATCAACGTTGAAAGATAACGAAATCTCGAGACTGCTCTCGTGAGTTTTCTTTGAGCAGCAGTGAAAAGCATCAAATGGGAGGCCACTTCTGAATTGATTTTAGGAGCCTGAAGGTTATCCTGTTCCGTACAATACGTCTTTCCTTGGACACTATCAGAAATTTGTTGTAGCTGTTTGAAGTACTCCACTCTCGCATTAAAGACCGCATTATAACATGTGCTCATCTCTTTTTGCAATAGTTCTTCACAGTTTTTTTCATTATCAAAAATCGTCCTTAAGATTTCAGCAACTTCATGAAATGACTCTTCTTGCATATTGTTCGTGGTTTTGTATTCATGTTCGAGGAGTCTCACGTCTTGTAGAAGCTCCTCAAAGGATAAGTCGGATTTTGGCTTACATTCTGCACGATTCTTCTGAAGCACCTTAAGAAATGCCTTATCAGTGACACGTCTGCTTTCCTCTCGTAGGTCTTTCTCTTGCTTTTTCAAGACTTCGGTGGAGCGGGTCTTACGTTCGAGTATAGCATTAGAACGATCCATCAAAAGCTGAGAAATGACAACCAAGAGACAGCTAGCTCTATCTTGATCTTCCAATGATTTCTCATACTCTTCTCCATCAGGACTTTTTTCGTCGGATAGAAGAGGGTTACACAACACCTGAACAAGCTGCTCAACAAAGTCTGAGATAACTGAAGCCTGTTTGTTAAGCTCGACAATAAGATTCTCAAATTGAAACATGGTTTGCTTAACTTTGGCTGTTCCGACTAACTGACGTAACTCATTGATATCAATCTTAGGTAGGCCCTTAATGAGTTTTCTCGAAGTTTTGGGAAAGATTGACTGACCGTCATTCACAAATTTGGTTTTATCCATTGACGGTTTATTAAGAATTCTTTTATTAGTAACATTGTGAACATCTTTAATCGAATGTCTCAAGATATCTTTTCTGCATTGCTCAGCTAGTTCATAATATTTCAGTTCAAGGTACCTGTGCTGTTCGATTTTTTGTTCCTCAAGACTTAGTGTTTCTAAGGGTTTGAAGTCTCTCAAGTAATTAGGGCTTTGAAAACGCACATCATCATCAGCTCCACTGACATGCTGCAAGCTGTAGATCTCGTCAGTGTTCAAAATCTTTGTTCCAATAATGTTGCTCTCCAAGGTGCTCAATGTGTCAAACTCGACTTTTTTCTCTGCAATTTTTTTTTGGTATTCCTCGTCATATAGCTGGAAGTGTGCTGATGCAAGCAAGAAATAACATTTGTGTTGAAGTAATTTTAGGGACCTAAGTTTGATCCGATCAGCACTTGTGCTCTCTTTCAAACTGTTGAATTTCCCCATGGCTTCATTTACCTCTGTTTCTGTGGATTCTGATTTATCCTCCTCCTTTACTTTCTTTGCAACCTCTTCCTGATCGTCATACGAATCTTCATCTTCGGAGTCGGAGCCCGTTGCAAGTTGCTTCTTGGAGAGAAGATCACGCTTCTTGAGGAACGATCGAAGTCCATTTAGTTTAGCAACCTCTTTCAGCAAACGGCCATCAATACGGAACATTAATCGCAGAGTTTCTTCCAATGCACCATCTAAAATCTCAATCACTTTCTCGGGAAGCAAAACGAACTCTAGTAGTTGTGCAATGTCTAGTAGCCGACTAACTACCGCTCTTTCTCCTTCATTTATTTCAGAAAGCACGGAGTTCATCATGTCGTCAAGAACACTTTGCAACGTCTTCATCTCGGGCAATCCCTGAAGCAAAAGCTTACCTTTTCTGCCCTTAAAGTTGGGAAGATTACCAATCTGTAGATTACCACAGAGCTGTCTCAACTTCACAAGCCATGACCTTAAATGTACGCAGTCAGATTGGGAGAACTCTATCCGACTTGGCTTCTGGTCTTTGTCTAGGTGAATTCCGATTGATGCCAAGCATGACTCGAACATCTGGTTATACTTGTCTTGCTCGACTTTAGTAAATGGCACCGTGAGCAAGATTCTCCTCTGTGGTGGAAGCTTGATGTCGTCGTCTACCATCGCTTTGGTATGACGTAGCGCTAAAGTCAGCCACACCTTTACGAAGTCAACGTTACTTTCAGGATATTGAGTCACTTTCTTCCAGCAATATTTTGATATATCGTAGTTGAATGGAGGAAATCGTAAGAACTGTAAGACAGCAACCAGTCTTGCTGGAGTTCCTGAAACGCCCCACGAATGAAAGCGAGGAATGAGAGAAGCGGTATTGAAGGCATTCGAGGCTACTGATGACACCATTTGAACCTCATCCATTATAACGCGCCACCATTGTGACAGCATGAGGGGAGATTCATAGTAGGCAGTGTGTGGTATTTTGCTCAAGTCCTGCCTCCGGACTTTTGCAGCCATTTCCTCTAGTACCGCTTTCTCGTATCTTTTTTGATTTAATACGAAGTCAGCCTGCGTTTGCGAGTTGTCAAAAAATTCAAATTCAGCTTTGAAGGAATCAGCGATTACAGTCGACCTCGTTTGACCTTCATCTTCAACACTGACTTCATTCTTGGTCCTCTTCTTGCCTCCTCGAGTGGTCATGTGCCTCGATGTGTAATTCGCATAGTCAGCTTCACTAGACATATTTGCATAATTCAACAACACAATGTCAAACCGCCTCAAGTATTCGCCAATATAACTTGGTATGTTGGCAAGCTCAGGGTACTTTCCCAAGCCTCGATAGATTGTTACCAGCAATCCTGGGCTAAATCGGGATATTTCGTTATACCATTGATGTATGATAGTCTGTGGTGCAGTAATGAGTGTTGTTTTCGCCTTGACTAGCGTTCTTATATCTCCCTCCTTTTGGAGTTGCAATCGAATTTCCTTACCCACTTCATCTGAAGGACGGGGATTCAATAATATTAGGTCTATAATTTCTACTGTCTTCCCAAGCCCCATTTCTTCTGAAAGAAGCCCGCGAGCTGGAATAGGCTCTTGATTCAATTCCTTGTAGTTCTCAAGGAGGAAACTTACTGCGGTATCTCGCGTGAATATATTGCCGGTAAGCTCGTTGACCCAGCATATATCTTCTTTGTAAAGAGCTCTATTCCATCCGTAACATAGCTTATTGAGGACGGGCTCTATACTTTTGTCAAGCTGCTCATGGTCAACCTCAGGATAAAGAAGTAGCGAAGAGACAAGATCCTCATCTAGTAGAGGCTGATACCTGGCTGTTTTTGTTACATCGTCATATACCATACTTTCCTTCTCTAAAAGCCATTTCACTGTTTTTCTTTGAAATGGAAGAAGCTCAGTGAGTAATTGTGAATGTACCATTGAATCAGACACTTTTGGCAACCGGTTGGTGTTGTCCGTTATTACCTTATAGAATAAATGGGCATCAGCTGGCATGGACTCATAGCTACTGAAGAAGGGATCAGGATTGGTCGGATAAGGCGTAAGGTGTGGGCGAAGAATAGAAATAAGTTGGGAAGATACATCAGATGAGAAGTACCTGTAGAACAGCGGCTCAAGCACCACCTTGTATGATAAGTCCACTTCGACACTTCTTGTCCTCGTATCTAAAACAATATCCAACTGCATTTTAGGAATATCGAAATGAGCCTTGCATTTCTTTAGTCTGTTGGTGATGAACCTCAACTCATTAAATATCAATGATCTTTCGGCTTCTTCCGTGAAATTTAATGATACAAAAGTGCCTTTCTTTAGAACACTCTTTTGTCGGCTCTGAAGTACAAGAACTGTAGGGTTTGTGGTACCAGCTTTAATATCAAAAGTATCTGTGGAGAACGTGAAGATCCCTGGCTGATCGCTTTTGATACCTCTATTCAAGTGGCCAGAAAGTGCAGCACGAGATAGTGTCACAGGTGAGACACATCTGCTAGAAACATAGCGTTCTATAACTGCGAACCACTCATCTTTCTGTTCGGATTTCGCTTTGGGCTTCTTAGTCTTCAACTGTCCGTCTGTCTCTGTGGCTGCATAGTTTAATATGAGCTCAAGATCAAACTCTAAGATTTCGGAGGCGACAACAGTTTTGTCGCCCTCCAGCACTGTCATGCTAAAAAAAATTCAAGAGGAGAGGATTAGATTCCGGAGGCAAAAAGGACGATACCAAATACGAATCAGTGGTGGGCGTGCACATGAGTCGCCATTGCAGCTGTAGGACTTATGTAGCGGAGTCGGTAACTTTAAATATATTTACGAGATTTACGTTTCACGAAAATAAAATGCACATTTCTACATGGAATTCTTCATGACGACGTCGTGTAATGATACGTTAGTATGAGTATGAGATTTGTCCTGTTCTATGGTACGGAAATGTTATGCTGCCTATAACGATTCAAATACCGCTCTATAAAAACCAATGAAAGCAACCCGTTATAATAAGTCTATGAATACCATCCTCTTCCAATCAGTTACTAATTTCCTTTGATGCCAACCGTTTGTTTTTGTTTGGAAATTTTGCTCTATTCTGTCTTAAAATAAAGCTTTATTCTTTCTTCTTTCTAGTATGGAAGCACCATGAAGATTCAAGTCAAACAAGCTCTTCTCTGTATCCACAGTATCCTTTTGGACCTGGCTCTTGATTCCGATGCTCTCCTCATCTTCCTCTTCTGTCATGCCTGGGAGCGCATTACGAATATTGTTTTGTAAGGCATTTTCCTCACCAGCACGATGGACTGCCGCTGAAATGTCGAAGGCTTCACGCATGGCTGTAGCTGCAGGGGAATAAAGTTCATTTTTGTAGATGGACAGTTGCAACCTCCCAATCTGAGATGATGTGTATGGACGCGATGATAAGTTAGGCTTTTCATATGCCCTTCCGGCTTCTCTCAACCAAGGGTCTTGTAGAAGCTCGTCAATTGTGTAACGATGCTTAGGATCGACCGTGAGAAGGCGAGAAACGCAATATTTTGCACCAGCGCTAATTTCATCCCACCAAGGAGCTAAAAATGTGTACTCACCGCTAGCAACCTTTTCTGTAAGTGTTTCTATACGCTCATCATAAAATGGAGGGAAGCCGCATAACACAGTGTATAACACACATCCAAGAGCCCACATATCTACCTCCTTGGAATATTTTTCGTCCTTCACGATCTCCGGGGCAGTGTAACCGACTGTACCGCACGGAGTCTTAGTGTTATGACTCCAAATCTGCTTGGAGAGGCCGAAATCAGCGAGTTTAACAGTTCCAATAGTACCGCCTCCAACACCTGGAGTGAACTCACCCTCGTCCTTCTTGGTCTTTGGGTCATCAGATCTTCTTAACTTGGCAATAGGATTGAGAGAAGGCTTAAATTCGATAGGATAAAAGAGTAGGTTCTCTGGTTTGATGTCTCTGTGAACGATTCCAACCTCCTCATGTAGATAACGCACCGCCAAAGCTGTCTGATAGATAACATGACGTGATAAGTCTTCAGACAAGTATGTGTAGTTCACAATAGCGGAGAAAATCTCGCCACCACCAACAAGCTCCTGAACAATATAGTAGTATGGATCACTTTCGATGAACTCAATGAAATTGACTATGTTGGGGTGCTTGAGCTGTCTCATGATGATGACCTCTTTAAGCACCGCTTGCTTCTGTGCATTGTCCATTTGATACTTGCGAAGCACCTTGACGGCGACGTGCTTGCCTGTTTCTCGATGTACTGCTTTGTAGACAACCGAAAAAGCGCCATCACCTAGCTTTTCCATCATTTCATACTGCTCAAGATTAGGGTACTTCCTTTTTCTCTGCTTGCGCTCCTCCTCTACGAGTCTGGTTGCATACTCGTAGTTTTCATTATTGTGTTGATACTCGGCTCTTTGGAAAGCGTGGTCCTCGTTTTGATCAAACTCATTCTTCATATGCTTCTGGTGCTTATGTTCCAGCAGAGGCAAGTTGTCAGAAGGAGTGTGTTTCTTGCATCTTTCGACCTCGTCCTGGGAAGATCCAGAAGTGTAGTCAGAATACTCGAGGTCTGACGGAAGTGTGGAGTTTCCGGCTAAAGTGGACTCAGAAGCTTGCATAAGTTCGGCTTCGGCATCCGTGATGGGGATATCGCCCTTGGCGTCCTTATTATACATCTCGTTCTTTTGCGGTACAGAGGCTGATTTTCCGTGTCTAATAAACGCTCTTAAATTGTCAAACATGGCTAGTATGGAACGGTCCTCAATAGATAACTGGATGAGGCGTTTTTTTTATAAGATGTGTGCGCGGGAGCAAGTATAATCTTGCGTCCAAGACGACTTCTGTGAGGTAAATTAAAATAATAAGATTCGATCGATGAATTATTTTGAGCTTCGGGGCTGTAAGAAGTTGACTTCAAATTGGACAAGAATTCATGATAAAATGGTGGGCGAGCAAACTCTTATGTATGCTCCCACTTTTTAATACTAACTGGTCTGTACTCAAGAAACTGTACTTAAGAACCCGTGCTGTAGTCTAGGCTATCTGGTAGGCATTCTCAGCAACGAACGCAATGTATACTGCAGCGCCTAGGAAGGATCGATGTTGGACAACTTCTTTCTCACTGTGAATCTCCTGGGTGATGGCTAGTGCGATCAACCCAGTTGAACCCTTTTTTATGTCTAAGTGCGTTCATCACCTACCTCCAATTTACTTACCTACTATGCTAACCGCGCACACAGCCAAATGGGTTTCTGGTGCCGAGGGAAACCTCCACATAGGAGCCAAGAGCCTTGGAACTAATGTGGAGAGTGCTCTTGTGGCGGGAATGTATTTCTGCAATCGTGCCACGTAATTTGCGCCAGGAGCACAACTCGTCACTTAGGTGGGGCAAAGTCATTGCCAGCGCTGAGATTGCTGCTTATCTCGATCAAGCAGGCATGCATCTCTCTAGCCACACCCCAGCCTCAGACCCGGAGCTCCGCCATTGGCTGGTAAAATTTGTCTTGGGCTGTTAATAGCGAATGACGGTTATTGCTGGTGATGCACGTCGCTTTCAAGTTCTGAACACCTCGCTTAAGTGCTTGACTCCTTTATTGAACCGTGATGTGTGGGGCGTGTTCAAAAGAATGGGCCGGAACTCCGTGAAATCAGGCCATGTGCGGAGGCATTTATGGACTTCACTTTTGAGCCTGGGGGTCCCCACATTCTAAAACATGCAGTTGTCAATAGTAGTTGAGGCGAATGATTTTAAATGCGATGACGCTTCGACAAGTTTACAAAACTTTTCGTTCTAGTGGGTTATGAGCCGACTCTCAGCAAAAAAATTTGCAACCGTTCGCAACAATCGCTTTCTCGCGGCCCTAGTGTCCGCTTGGTGGGCTTCTTCACCGCTCCAAGGCACTTCTAAGCTGGGCTCATAACTTCAACAATTTGCTGTTTCTTTGAACAACTTGCGATCATGGCTACTTCTCCTCGGGATTCCCTAACAGCAATAGTCGGCCCACTTGAGGCAAGTGTCAGTGCGTCAACCCCTGAGATTCTGATACACGTCTATTGTGTTAAATATGAGTCTGCGTCTACAACAGGTTGGTCTTCTTCACAATCTCACGGAATTCAGGTTTTGAACGGAGTTCCTGAGGGGGGCACGCTGTTTGAGATCGCCTTGCATCAAACAATAGTCGCTTGTGGCAAAGTGAGACAGATCATTCAGGTGACCTATCATGTGATCAATAGTCACGAGTAATCATCCCAAGGTGACACGTGCCATGAGCGTCGAGGTTCAACACGCTTTTACTTGCTCAACCTGTGTTTATCCAAATCGAACATGTCTGCCAACATTCCTGCAATTGTCTTTACTGACTGGGACGGAACTGTCACTCTCGAGGATTCCAATGATTACTTGACTGAAAACCTTGGTTTTGGTCGTCCAAAGAGATTGGAGGTAAACGATGAAATTTTATATGGAAAGAAGTCCTTCAAGCAAGGATTCTCTGAAATGTTGGCGTCGATTCCAACTCCTTTTCCCGAGTGCATTGACTTCTTGTTGAAGAACATCAAGCTCGATCCTGGCTTCAAGGAATTCTTCCAATGGGCCGATTCTAGAGGTATTCCTGTGGTGGTTGTTAGCAGCGGTATGACGCCTATCATCCATGCTTTGCTCGAGAAGTTGGTTGGCTCACATGCTGTTGACAAAATCTTGATCATGTCCAACGAAGTTGAAGTCAATGACGAAACTGGTAAATGGAATATCAAGTACAAGCATCCGGAAAGTGGTTTCGGCCATGACAAGAGCCTTTCCATCAAGGAGTATTTGGCTGATAAAGGCTTCAAGGAGAATAACATGCCACCATTGTTTTATTGTGGTGATGGTGTCAGTGACTTGTCCGCTGCGAAAGAGACAAATTTGTTGTTCGCTAAACACGGCAAGGATTTGATCAAGTATTGCAGAATGGAAGGAATTCCATACACTGAATTCAACGATTTCGCCGAGATCACTGACAAAATTAAGTCAATCGTCGATGGTGGTAAGAGCTACAAGGATTACATCGAGAACTGAGCACCATGGACTGGAAGGCAGGAACTTTTCACTAGACGGCTTAGATTATAGTATATAGATTTAAACTACTCAAGATTTCATTCACTCAAAATTTTGTATCTTTTAGTATTTATAATGCTGGGTGCAAGCTACTGAAGCCACCAATTGCAAAGTAAGTTCTCGTAGCCAAATGTATCGTCTTTCCTGAAGACGACTTGATGTTTATGTTAACTTCACATGGTGAATGCACCGTTGATGACGTAAAAGACTGTCCAGTCTGTAAAAGGCACGCAAACAGCTAGGATCGTCACAGACGTAGACTTCGTCCAAGAGAGCTCTCAACTTGCTTAACCCATCGCTGGCGTTTCCGTCCCGGCAGGAGCTTCCCTTTGGAGAAATTCCATCCTCTGGAGATCCAATCAAAGAACTAGCTGTGATTTCCGTACGAGTTCTAAAGTTGTATTCTTTCAAATGGTCTTCGCAAATATGCCTCCTTAATGACACCCGACGTCTGAATCCTATCACAGAATATGAGCACGTCTCATCCGGACAGTAGCTGTCCCTCACATGTTTCATCTGATCGACGTGTTTCGCTAAATCAGTAAAGCTATTGAAATGACCATTACAGCAGTCGCAGGTAATACCTTTATTGGTAATTAAGTCGGGTCCCCTCTGCTCATAGAGTTCCTTCAATAACAGTAAAGTACTCCCTCTCTTCCCCTTTTCATCATGCTTCCGATACCCAGACTTTCTCTTTCTTTCCATAGAGGACCGCTCTTTTTGAGCTCGATGGTGTGCTTCTTTCAGGGAATTCACCGAAAAAGTGGCCTCGTCGTTCATTTCGAAAAGCTCAACGCCCTCAGGGCAGTGAATGGTGTTGGGTCGTTTACTTAGATGAGGTCTTGGTGGCTGGGCCAGAACGGGAGGCACATTCTGTGGGTCTGAGGACATGGCAGACTCGATTGTGGAGTAGCTGTTCAGACGGTAGTGATCTGGACGAGTGGCAGCGCATGAGGTGATATCCATGGACAAGGAGATGAATCTCTGGCTCACAGAAGCCTGACGTTCTGCGAGTGAAGGAACCACCACATCCTGTGTGACCATATTACCAGAATTTTGGATCAATGGCGGTACACAATTGCCTAAGGGATGCTGAGACGACTGAATCCTGGGACTTTGAGAAGGAAATTCCCACAGAGGTGAAAAATGCTCCATTTTAGCTTCAACGTAACGACGGCAACCATTTTCCAAAGAGACATCCATCAGGCTTGTTGGCGGCATAGAACACACCGGGGCCTCATCATAGGTGTCGTTACAGAAGGAGGAAGCAGCAGAAAGTGGATAGTATAAATCAGACATCAATCCAGTTGCACTTGCCTCACTGGAAGTTGAGTCTGCTGATGTGAGAGGAGACACAGTTGTGTTGCCCTGTTGTGGGTAAGCGTAGGGAAGTGATTCACAAAACATGTCAATAGCACAGCCAATTGATGAGACGACAAATAGTCAAGACTTTGTTGAGAACGAAATACCTAGTTGAACGGCAGCAGCCAATGTCAATTAATGTGATGATGTTGAGGAATAGACTTTTTAAATCGTTATATAGGACTAGGCAGCTATTGAGATGGATTGGGATTTCCAAAAAAGAAATGGGGTTTTCAGCCGAGACCTCCCATGCATTGGTGAAGATGCATTGGCTAGAAAAAATCCAGCGGAAGGATCTTGATCTTCCAAGCATACAAACTGAGATCTGCGGTGCCCGCATATTTTTGCGCAATAAAAGTTGGCTGAGGTAGACGGGGCAGAATCCACCAATGCAACGGGGAGATGTGGGCCGAGACGGAAGGTGAAATTCGGGCCATGGTGATGGCACAAAAGGTAAAATACTACACGTTCTAAACACCAACTTAAAGTTTCGGGCACTCCACAGGTTTCATTGTTATTGTTTTTCTGCAACTTGCAATCAAAAAGCTCCCAGTGCTCGAACTCAAAAAGTTTCCCTCGAGGGCAAGCCCCTGCATCACTACTGTACAAAAACCAGTGTCTCGCAGCACGCTGTACTTGGGTGGGGGGCTCATTTTGGACAAAGTTCGGCAATATATACGAGGTTTGTCACTTTAGCAAGTGCAGTTCAAAAGTTATCAATTCACAGCCCCAGGGGTAATTTCGCTCTGAAACCGGCGCTGGCCCGAAGTCCTCGAATAAGCAATAGACAAAACAGATTTGGAACAAGCACATGGGCAAGAAATACTGCTTGCCCATATTATTATCGACAGCCATGCAGCCCGTAGGCCCCCCCATAGGACCCCCGTAGGGCCCCGTAGGGAGGAGGATTATTCCTTTGTCTAATCCTTTGTCTGAGCTCCAAATCGCCTTATCTTTTTGCCGTGAGGGTCTGCCGGTTATGCGGCCTGCCCACCTAGCTTCCCCTATACTTCATGAACAAGTTTAGACTTCAACCAATATACTCATGGCTAGATGATCGACAGGATTTACCCTCAATGAGGAGAAGAGCAAACCGCTTGTGTCGAAAACTTAGCGCTTTTCTCTTTTAAGGTATTTGGTGAGACACAGGAGAAGCATCATGGCTTTCGCCTGTGCTGTAGAGGAAAAGGAGCCTCAGCAGAGAGACAGGTCCTAGGAGCATGGAAGTAGTCCTTTGGCAACCAGGCGTACAGCAGAGGGGCAGGCCGAAATCCAGAAGCAATGAGTACCAGTCTGGTGGATTGAATTTCTCATTTCGGGTTGTAGAGTCCTTAGACCGGGAAGCAGTAGCCGCGCGGCCCCCTCGAGGTACTTTTGCGAGATATCAGATTAAACGTTTGGGCGAAGCACAGAGGGTTAAGCTTAGAAAAAGAAGAAGTCAGATAAACTCAAGGATTACGAGTACGAGGCCCCTTCATACTTTGCATTGTGCCTGGGAAGTGCTGTGTCAATCGCTGTCTTGTGAAGTTTAAAATATTATCTTCATTGCTCTCTTTACACCAGAGGAAGGGACTGGATCGAGGTGGCTTTAGCACTTATGCTTGAGACCTCTCATGGGCGACGACTTCCCAAGGGTAGGTCTGTCCGATCCACCTTGTGCGCTTGCACACACGGCAGACGGCCAACCGAAGATCTCGACGCACTGGGGGAGGCTAGACAAATCGGGTATCCCACCCTTCCATCTGGAAATCCCCGAGTGTCTACGGGCAACTGGAGCCTTGTACAGGCTGTGGTGATAAGTCCATTGCTTCTCTTTTTCTTCCAGGTTTTGCAACTTCTTGCCCTTCCCATGATCTGGGCGTACTGCGGAACAATCCGGGTGAAGGGCCGGGTGTAAGGCTGGGTGTAAAGCGTGGTGCCCACCCGCCTCGCCTCAGTGGCCCGCCTGAGGATCTCAGACCACGCCATAACTTTTCTATTATTTTTCTTTTCTTCTCTTTCGTCCATCTTTGTTTAGAGTGCTCTCTCTTCCGGCTTTCTGCTTCTTAAGGTTCGCTTGGCGCTTGTCCCCATATTCGATCGAATCTTACATTCGCACAATGGGTTCTGGACGATACCAAGATGGATTACTGACGCATGTCCAATCTGATCACTTCATTTGGAGTCTCTATAATTATGGACATCTTAGCACTTTTACACAAGCTAACGTCCACCCAATCGTATTGCCTCGTAGCTCGCTCTTGTTAGCTGCTCTATGTGTGTCGCCGGGCTCTCTAGTGCATGTGCCACTCTAATAGGATAAAACGTAGCAAATGGTGAGCCGCTGACACCTTAAACTGCCCTCGTTTTTTCACCTCGGTTATGTCACTTGGTCTATTTTCGCATTTTAGAGGTCGCTTTCAGGCTACCTACTCATATTGCCGCGACGCAAGAAACTGCCATCTCACCTGTCCAAAACCCTGCGCCGCCTACAATTACCGCCCGTGCAGGATTTGACACATATCCTCGTTAGTACATGAAATAGTTATTCTCTTGTCCTTCTGAGCTCGACTGCGAAAAAAAAAAAAAAAAAGAAAGGAAAAGACAACCAATTCATTCGGATCCTATTGCAACCTCATGTCGACGGAAAAATTCAAGAGCATTGCCAAGAAGTATGCTTCCTTCATCGGCCCAGGGATCATGATCTCAGTGGCATATATGGACCCTGGTAATTACTCCACGGGTGTCGTTGCAGGTGCCAATAATAGATTCTCGTTGCTATTCTTCGTTCTCGTTTCCAACTTCATGGCTAACTTTTTGCAATCTTTGTGTATCAAGTTGGGTACTGTCACTGGCTATGACTTGGCTCGTTGCTGTCGTGAGTATCTCCCCAAGAAGCTCAATTACGTTTTGTGGTTTTTGGCTGAATGCGCCATTATTGCGACCGATGTAGCTGAGGTCATTGGTTCCGCTATTGCATTGAATATTTTGCTTAGAATTCCCCTTCCTGCTGGTGTCGTTATCACCATCGTGGATGTTTTGGTTGTTCTCGCAGCGTACCGATCAGACCAACCCCTGGCTAACTTTATCCGATTCTTTGAGTATGCTGTGGCTCTCTTGGTTTTGGGAGTTGTGGTCTGCTTTGCTGCATTGTTGGCGTACTTGCCTGAAGACTCTGCTCCTGTGGGCACTGTTTTCAGAGGTTTTGCACCTTCGAAAGAAATGACCAAACACGGCGGTCTCGGAATTGCCACTTCAATCATCGGTGCCACGGTAATGATTCACTCTCTTTTCTTAGGCTCGGGCATTGTCCAGCCTCGCCTCAGAGAGTACGACTTGAAGCACAAGAATCTCATCGAACCCGCAGAAAAGGATTTAGTATCGAAAGAGAAGCTCATCGAGTACATCGAAAATGACTACAAGCCGCTGTTCGCAGCAATTAAATATTGTTACAAGTACTCCGTTATTGAGCTTGTGGTGACACTCATGACCTTTGCTGTCTTTGTCAATGCGTCAATTGTCATTGTCGCTGGTGGGTCTCTTTATGGAACTCCCCAGGCAGCTGACGCCGACTTATATGCTATTCATGATTTATTACTGAAGGTCTTGGCTCCGGTTGCAGGAACAATCTTCATGTTGGCATTGTTGTTCTCTGGTCAGAGTGCTGGTATTGTGTGTACGATTGCAGGCCAAATGGTGAGTGAGGGCCATCTCAACTGGACCTGCAAGCCCTGGATCAGAAGATTGGCAACTAGAGGTATTGCTATTATTCCTTGTCTTGTGATCTCGCTTTGCATTGGTCGTCTGGCCTTGAACGCTGCCCTCAATGTCTCTCAAGTTGTTATTTCTCTTCTCTTGCCGCCACTTATGTTGCCCCTTATCTACTTCACAAGCAGCAAGAAGATTATGCGTGTGGAATTATCTAAGGAAGAGATGACTGAAACCTCCAACGGAACGACTGAGGACATGACTGCCAACGTGGAAGATTGCAAGCGCTACCACCAGATGGAAAACTCTTGGTTCACCACAGTGATGCTTGTTCTCGTGTGGCTCTTTGTTTCTGGGTTGAACATATACTCTATAGTGGATATGGCTCGCTCCGGTATTTATCTGGCCTAGGGTACATGAGGCTGAGTTATCATTAGGCGGTGAGTTCTCCAACTACATAGCATAATTCATCTACGACTTGGACATTTTGTTTGCTCGAGCAAAATCATAGAAAAATTTTAAGGAAAGTCTCCGGTAAGTAGCCATGCTCCTTTTGTTCGCGGTAGCGAACTTAGCAGCTATTTGCATGCCTCGCAAAAAAGGTGCAATGAGGAAGTGCAGCACCCCGACTCATTCGAAATGCATAAGAGAGCCAAAACTTAATAAGCATGACTCACTTGGTCTAAAGCTCGTATTGAAGCATCCTGAAAATCGCATTCTGAAAATCCCTTTGTCAAAGCCCTGGGTCCCCATCATGAGCTTTCAGAAGATCCTACGGTGAAACACCCGTGCCCCACAATGTGGGTAAGTGCCCGAAAGTGTTGAATTAGCCCTCCCTCATATCTCAACCTGAAACAATCTCCACAGGCATTGGTTCAAAAGGCATCGAATCAATTACTGTCCCCCATAAGTGCACTCGAAGAGTGCATTCAAAGTCCTCTATTTGCAGCGCCATCTCCCACACATTCCCAGCTCTGCTGACTCTTCACCAGTTTAATTTAAATGCCGTCGTCGAGCATTCTCAAGAAGCTCCATTTGACTAAACTGACCCCTCATTCCCAAGGCCAAAGCTCTGCAGCATCATCCAAACCTGCTGAAATCACCGTTGACTCATTGGACAACATCAATTCTATGAGCTACTACAATCAGCCTGCAAGCATCCCATCAGAACAACCCCAAGTACCAAACCAAGTCGGCACGCAATTTCTGCCCCAGCAGCAGCAAATTCCTTTATATCAACATCAATTGCAGCAGCTGATGCAAGTTCAACCTCAACCGGTGCCACAACCTCAGCAGCACTACGCACTGCTGCAACAGCAGCAACAGCAACAGCAGGCTGACAACCATGCCATCAACCTTTCCCTTTTACCGAGCAGGCTGACAGTGTCCAAAGGCAAGTATGCTTTGTCTGATTTTGCAATCATGAGAACCTTGGGAACAGGATCCTTTGGCCGTGTCCATTTGGTGAGATCCGTGCACAATGGTCGTTATTACGCCATCAAGGTGTTGAAGAAACATCAGGTAGTTAAGATGAAGCAGGTGGAGCATACAAACGATGAAAGAAGAATGTTGAAGTTGGTGGAGCACCCATTCTTGATCAGAATGTGGGGCACCTTTCAGGATGCCAAGCACTTATTCATGGTGATGGACTACATCGAAGGTGGTGAACTTTTTTCACTCTTAAGAAAATCACAGCGTTTTCCAAACCCAGTAGCAAAGTTCTACGCTGCAGAAGTCGTCTTGGCTCTAGAATACTTGCACTCCCATGACATCATCTATCGTGACTTGAAGCCTGAAAACATTTTGTTGGACCGTAATGGTCATATCAAGATTACCGATTTCGGCTTTGCCAAAGAAGTTTCGACCGTCACATGGACTTTGTGTGGTACTCCTGACTACATTGCGCCAGAAGTCATTACCACGAAGCCTTACAACAAGTCTGTAGACTGGTGGTCTTTGGGTGTGTTGATCTTTGAGATGTTAGCTGGCTACACCCCCTTTTACGATTCCACGCCAATGAAGACATACGAAAAAATCTTATCAGGAAAGATCCATTTCCCAAGCTTCTTCAATCATGATGTTGTTGATTTGCTCTCCAGACTTATCACAGCCGACTTATCCTATAGATTAGGTAACTTGTTGAACGGTCCGGCTGATATCAGAAATCACGCTTGGTTTTCAGAGGTTGTGTGGGAAAAGTTGCTCGCAAAGGATATTGAAACCCCCTATGAACCTCCCATAACTGCCGGTACAGGTGACTCCTCTCTTTTCGATCACTATCCCGAGGAGCAGTTAGACTACGGCTGTAATGGTGAGGATCCATACAAGGATTTATTCACGGACTTCTGAGTCGTTTCTTCGCTGATGTTCCCCTATCTAAGACGCTTTGACTTCATGGTACAATTCAATTCTTCTTCAATATTCTCAATACATAAAATAACGATACATTTAAATATGTAAAACGAATTTGTATCTATCTATTATACATTATTATACAAGTAATTGCGATGTTTTTGGGCTATGACCTGAAGACTTTTTTGCACTCTAGGCACACATAAAACAAAATCATCGAAGTGTCCTTTCTTCTTTGCTGTGACTGGAAAAACACGCTCTCGTGGTTCCCACAGTGTGGGCACAATTTGTCTGATCTAGGCAACGTGGGATCGGAGCCTATGTCTTGCACAACTCCGGCTGTCTCTCCAATATTGGTGATAAGCTCATGGCGATACACTTTCGGGTTCTCAGCCAACTCGGTGTAGTCACAGTTCCGGCAGGAATAAAGAAGCCTAGCGTTGTCCTTATCCTCTCTGGGGTACAACATATTGTTGCACTCAGCACAGAACCGGAAGGAAGCCATCTTTGAGCCTTGATGTTAATTGATCAAATGCGTTTGAACTCTCGTGTTGGAATTGGTAGGTGCGCGACCAGCATGAAGATTGTCAACTATTATCACCGAAAGGTGTCCACCATTTTTTGAATATAAATGTAAAAGTATGTGAATTCTTTTAAGCCTACAATGACTTCAAGCTGGCCAGAATCGACTTAAGGCATCAATAGGTCTTGTTCAGTTAGCTGAATAAGGTTTTAAGTCTGACACCATTTCATCGAGGTTGAGGCTAGAATAAACGTAGACGTTTCAAGTAATCTACCATTTTGAAGGAGGATGAAAAGATCAATTATTTTCGTTTCTATAGCTCCTAAACTTGTATGTGCCAGGAGGACTTGGTCTACTACTATCGTGGCACCCGTGCCTCCTGGATATTGAGAAATCTCATAGAAAAAATTTTCGATTTACTAGTGAATAGTCAAGTCAAGCCATGTTGCGCCAATCTCTCAGACCAGCCTCTAGACTTCTTGCTAGAAGCAGTATTCGTACCACGGTCCGCTTCAATTCGGCTGCTGCCGAGAAAGCTCCCGTGGACCCAAAGATTTCCGCCATCGTTGACCAGATCTCCACGTTGACCTTGTTGGAAACCTCTGCATTGGTTTCTGAGCTCAAAGACAGATTGAATATCTCTGACATTGCACTTCCTGCTGCTGGCGCTGCCCCAGCTGCTCCTGCCGCTCCAGTTGAAGAGGAACCAAAGGAAGTTGTGGAGGAGAAGACTATCTTTGCCATTAAATTACAAGAGTTTGATGCGAAGGCAAAGCCTAAGATCATCAAAGAAGTAAAGGGCTTGTTAGGCTTGTCTTTAGTTGAATCTAAAAAGTTTGTTGAGGCTGCGCCTAAGGTGTTGAAGGACAACGTTGCTAAGGAGGACGCTGAGAAGATCAAGGCTACCTTGGAAGGTTTGGGTGCTAAGATCGTTTTGGAGTAAACTTTGCACTCACCATAAGCTCTAAATAATTGAACAACCTGTACATATACGACACATTTGAGGTTATGTTGTTGTAGTAGACCCTGCGGTGAGTACATACATATCCGTGTGTCTGTTACTACTACTTCGCACTGGTGCACCTAGAGAACTGCGATCCCTTAATGTATAAGGTTCCTCTTGAATTCGACCGTACAAAAACTTTCAGAAGGCGCGGAGATATCAAGCCGTGGCTCTCAAAGCAACTTGCACGGCAGAATCTCAAAGTGGTCATCGAAAGATCCGATCACATCAAGATTGTGTTTAGATGCCGCCACAGCTCCGTGCACTGTCCATTTCGAATAAGAGGTAACTACTCATTACGAACCAAATTATGGTCATTAGCAGTCATAAACGAGCTACATGATCATCCCGTCGAGAATGGAATTCTTTTGTCTAAAAAAGAGCTCGAAGAATATCAAACACCTGACATGTTTGTTGCCCCCAATGGCAAACCACATCCTGGCATTCACAACACTGCTTCACACTACCTAGATAAAATTGTGAAGAAAATGAGCACCGATCTTGCCAGACTTGTTTCGGTGAATATTTGGCAAAATCACAACCTTTCACATGAACAGAAAGAGACAGCAGTGGCTAGATTTGTGGCTGGCATGGTAGACGAATACCTCGGAGAGGGACCCAAGTCAAACACGGCGCCGGTAATACCACTTTCACCTTTGCTTAACGAACCAGATATGGGTACTCAGCTACCAGCATTAGCTGTTTCAACTCGTCTGACGGGACCATTACCACCATTTAATTCCCTACAGAACAACCTTCCACCACTGCCTGGACTTCAAACGGACTCTACAAAAACACTCAATCCAACCCAATTACTTAAAGCTGCTACCCATGACCTACGAGAGTTTAAGGTAGACAATATTGGGGCCCCTTCAATGCTGCTATCCCTGCTTACGTTTCCTCAAGGAGCACCTTCTCCTGGTGATAAGATTGATGGCGGGCTAATAGGAAATTTCAACCTGATAAATTATCCCGGCTGGTGATTGATGATCTGGCGAAGTCTTGTATGCTCACATACTACATTGGCGTCCAGCACCCATCAGGAGAGGATAAAAACCTGTCAAACATTACAATATAGACGACATAATCACCAATAACGAATTGAATGAGACATTTGAAACATAGGCCATTATTTATGCTACATTTGATCTTTTTTGCAAATACGTATCACACGTGACCGCTGTTCTACTGAATGCGAGGCGAAGGGCTCAACGGCTCCGATACCTTACGTTGTGGCCTTCTTTATCTTGTAATGATTCTCGAGGACGGCTTTCTGACTTCTGCACTTGAGGACTCTGTGTTAGTGATCCCAACTATTGCAGTTGGAAATTTACCTCAATTGTCGACTGATCTACTACTACACACATTCAATTTTCAAAAAGTGGCCACTCTTAATGATGAGTTTCTCTTTCCATTTGCATCTCCTGTCGACCATTCTATCATGAAGCAACAGCCAGCCGGCATTTCGTTTGCAATTGAAGTATATTACAGCATCGACCATCATGTCACCTTGGTTCAACAAAGATCGCCAATCATTCCTGGTTTCGTCGAGAGTCATGTTAAAGAAGTCATCGTCCAGTTCGTCAAAGCCGCCAATCCTCAGCATGTCTTAATTTTGGATTCATCCGATAGTGCTTTGGTAGAAGGAATGCCTCAAGGCAACGTGCAAGTACACACGAGTGAGGATCTTTTACGTGAGTCGTTTCTGTCACTTTTGATTGACAAGGATTCTGCAAGAGTGTTCTCTGATGCTGAAAGTCGTTTCTCTGAGCAGACAAGGGCCCTTGAGAAGCTTCTCAAACCATATGCTAATATCGTTGTCTTGGAGTCATTCGTCTACGAGGGAGACAACTTCTTCGATGCCAAAGCTCTAGCTAGCAAAGTAGTTGAGATGCTCAATCTTCCCAAAGCAGTCTTTGAGACACCTGCAAGTTGGCTTGGAGTCTACGGCGACAAGCCAATTCCTCTGGCAATGGAAGATGGCCTCTACGGATGAGATATGTCTAGCACACGAATGATCATTGATTGTCGAGGGCATACTGAATAGCTGCTGTGTATCCGTACGCACCTAAGCCTGCAATTACGGCAACAGACACATCCAGGAGATACAGATGGTGTCTGAAAGGTTCTCTGCGATGTACATTAGTGATGTGAACCTCAATGAATGGCACAGCAATGCCCAACAAAGCATCTCTAATGGCAACTGAAGTGTGCGTGTAGGCACCAGCATTGATCACAATGAAATCGACCTTTTCTTTGGCGGCTTGATGTATTCTGTCAACTATATGTCCCTCTGTATTACTCTGGAAAGCAAGCACCTCAGCACCGTATTTGCTAGCCTGATCCTTGGCTGCTTGTTCAATATCGACCAAAGTCGTGGTGCCATACTTTTCAGGCTCTCTAGATCCAAGCAAGTTCAAGTTAGGACCGTTGATGAGTAAGATTTTTTTAGCCATTGGTGATATTCTGCAGAAGTGTTGATCTTCAGAGATTTGATTTTTTGCGAGCACTAATCTGCAGCCGAGACTGTTGGCAGCCTTCTCGTAAAGACGAGGTCTGAGATGTATATTGAGCAGAATTTTAAATTATGTCATTGTAAAACTCTCTCAATATAAGACATATATCTATTGGCATGAGAGAATAATAAAAGAGATATACATATCTTCTTTTAAATCTATCTTAGCTTAGTGTCATCCGAAAACTCTGACGAGTTCGCGTTATTTTTGAATATTTGGAATTGAGGTTTGATACAAGCAACTACAATGACAAAACCATCAGTTGAGCAAACCACCATATCTGGGCACCTACCTGTCAAACTTGAAGATGAGAGCAGACCTGACTTCAACAAAGAAAAGTCTTGGACGTTTACGAAAACGGTCAACCCAAAATGGAAACAAGGCTCAGGTGCCACACTGGAGGAGTGGTGCAATTACAAGAAAATCGAGATTGATCCACTGAGTTCTTCCCGCTCGCCTTCCGATAACTACAAGTTGTTGATCTCAGCCATCGTGCCTCGGCCAATTGCGTTTGTCTCGACTCAGGGCAAAAATGGCAAAAGGAATCTTGCACCCCTTTCTTACTTCAATTTGATGAACAGCGACCCACCAATCTTCGCTTTGGGTATCAGCGGCAGCAAGGCAAATCCAAAGGATACTCTCAAAAATCTTATAGAGACCGAGGAGCTTACTATTAATATTATCAATGAGTGGTTCATTGAGGCCGCCAACTTTTGCGCCGTGAACGCTCCGTATGAGGTTGACGAGTGGCTCTTGAGTGGGTTGACCCCATTGAATTGCAGCATTGTTAAACCACCTCAGGTTGCGGAGAGCGCTGTCAGTATTGAGGCGAAGTTGGTTGCTACTCACGAATGGGAACTGAGGATCCATCCTGGAAAGGCTACGGGAGTGATGTGCATAGTGGAGGGAGTAAAAATCCATGTTCGAGAAGATTTGTTAAACGAGGAGCAGAATAAGGTTGATCTTGCTGGCTTGAGGCCTGTTACCAGGTTGGGAGGCATCACATACGCGAGAGTGAGCGAAGGTTTCGAGATTCCGCGCCCTGACTACGCCAGCGACGTAACAAAATAGATTATGTTAGATCCAACCGGCAATACACTGTGTTATCTCCCAGCCGCGCTCGGCAGGTAATACAGCCGATGATATGGGGTAAACACCGCACAGCGCTAAGTAGCAACGCATGTCCTAACTGCGCATACATCTACAGATTCAAGGACTTCAGCTAGATATTTCAAGGAAGTTCCTGAATAGGTTTGATATTGAGCCTTGTCGCTTAAAAGAGGTTGCCTTTCGATTCCGGCGCATTGACACCCGCGTTGTTTTTTTGTCCCCAAGAAGACTCCGCACATCCACAAAGAGCTAAATCCGCTACTAATCTCCGCAAAGGCACCAGCGGTTAGTAATCATACCGGCCAAGCACGGAGAAAATGTGCTTCGAAGACGATCTATATTTCCTGCGACCAGGCACATTGGCGAGTTCTCATGTACTTTTCATATGGATGGTCCTGTCTAGGGCCCAAATAACTGAGGGCCAGATTGATGCATGGGTGCACCGTTACCGACCCCTCACAAGAGCCGAGGTAGCCCACAAATATAATAGATCAGATTTTTCACGTAACAACTTACTTTTTCTTCATTTTTCACTTTTCTTAAATACTCATTTTAAGTAATCAGCCATGATCTCGCTACTTCCAATCGCACCGCAAAGTATAATGGATCACATTAGGAGCATTATTCCGTTGGATGCAAATCTATTCAAGGATGCGGTTCCCCTTCCAAATACTAAGGAGCCTGGGTACTCCGCCATTTACAGAAACAAGGCATCTGTTAACGGCTTGATCAATTTGCCCCATCCTGCTCTCACAACTTTGTACGAGACGTACGAATGTTCCGCCACGGTCTATGCTAATAGGAAGGCCATAGGTGTGCGCAAGAAGCAGGCAGACGGTCTGTTTGGCCCCTACGAATGGGAAACTTACGCTCAAGTATCAAACAGAAAGAGAAACTTTGGATCAGGCATTCTTTATTCGTTGAAAAACAATAAATTCAAAACTCAGTCCGAAGCTCATTTGAAGATTGACAATCACCACAAGGTGGTTGCAAAAGGTGAGATGTCCTTTGTTCTCTCCCAATTCTCCCACAATAGAAAGGAGTGGCTCCTCTCCGACTTAGGATGTGTAAACTTTTCAATCACAAACACATGCTTGTATGATACCTTGGGACCAGAGACCTCGAAGTACATCTTGGCATTGACTGAGTCACCAGTGGTGGTGTGCTCGAAGGATAAGCTTGAGCGCTTGATCAACCTCAAAAAAGATAACCCAGAAGATTTAGCAAATTTGATTTCTCTTGTGTCCATGGATCCTCTCGATGCTCTGGAGTCTGCGCGTCTCAAAAGCCAAGCAGAAGCGCAGAACATTGAATTGACTGAATTTGTTGAAATTGAGAGACTTGGCGAAGCCAATTTGATTCCGGATATTCCGCCTACTCCCCTGACCGTATATACCATCTCATTTACTTCGGGTACCACTTCAAATCCAAAGGGTGTGGTGTTAACGAATCGAAACGCTGTATCGGCGCTAACATTCTGTTTGAGCAGCGTAAAGACCAGGAATTTGAATCCTCGGGCTTATAGCTTCTTACCGCTTGCTCACATCTTTGAAAGAATGACGAACCAAGCTGCATTTATGATGGGCGCTGAGATAGGTATGCCTCAATCACCTTCACCTTTGACTCTTCTCGACGATGTGATGCAATTGAAGCCAAATGCTCTCAGCTTGGTTCCTAGAGTTTTGACCAAACTTGAGGCTGCACTCAAAGCACAGACTATCAGGAATGAAGAGAAACCTATGTTGCGTCGTTTGTTCACAAATGCAATCAATACCAAAATCGAAAGGCAAGCTTCTGAAGATGGCGCCGATGGCTCTCATCTCATCTATGATCGCTTGATTGCCGTTCTTCGCAAGAAGATTGGCTTTGACAATGTCACCAATATTGCCACAGGTTCTGCCCCCATATCACCGGAAACAGTGAAGTTCTTGAAAGCAGCACTTAACACAGGTGTCTCGCAAGGCTATGGCTTAACAGAATCCTTTGCTGGCGTTAGCAGTTCGCTTCAATTTGAAGCCGTTCCAGGATCCTGTGGAGCTATATGTGTCACTACTGAAATGAGACTCAAGGATCTTCCAGAAATGGGCTATACTGCTGATGACTCGATTGGCCCTCGCGGAGAGTTGTTGCTTAGGGGTCCACAAATCTTTACTGAGTACTATAAGAATCCTGAAGAGACTAGAAAAGCTTTAGACGACGAAGGCTGGTTTCACACAGGCGATGTTGCTCGTTTAAATCCAGAAAATGGCAGAATCTACATCATAGACAGAGTCAAGAACTTTTTTAAGTTGGCCCAAGGCGAATACATCACACCGGAGAAGATAGAAAATACTTACCTTTCATGTTTTCCCTTGACGACACTGTTCTATGCACACGGCGATTCTCTCAAAACTTACCTAGTTGGCATCGTTGGTGTAGATCCAGTGGCTATCAAGACTTGGTTGGCATCGAGATTTGGTTACAATGAGAATGAGCTTGAAGATAGCAATAAACTTGTTGAAATTATGAACAAGAAAGAAGTGAAGACTAAATTCTTGATCGAGGCAAATGCATCAGTATCCAAGTTGTTGCATGGGTTAGAGAAGTTGCATAATATTGAAATTGGAATTGACCCATTGCGGGTCGAGGATGGTGTGGTTACACCAACTTTCAAGATAAAGAGAGCGAATTGTTTTGCTTTCTTTAAAGAACGCTTAGAGAAGCTCTACGAGGAGGGCTCGTTGATAAGAAACGAACGCTTGTAGAACCTGCCTCGATATCAAGTGACCGTCAATGATTTATATTTAGATATACTTATATGGATTGAGAATTCCGTTGGGATCATAATGCTCTTTGACTTCTTTGATCATCTTGATCTCTATATCGCTCTTCGAGTAGCCAATGTAGTTCTTCTTCTGGAATCCAAGACCATGCTCCGCAGAGATGGAGCCTTTGTTTTGCTGAATCCATTCATAGACGAAAGGTTCCAACTGCTTTTCAACGTTTTTGGTGTATTCACGAACGCAAACGTTCAAATGCAAGTTCCCATCACCAATGTGACCATAACCTATTGCCTCGATGACAGGCTTGGACTCATCATCAAAATCGACAAGGCCAGCGCTTCCCAATCTATCAGATGCTGCCTCGACCAAGCCATACAAGTTCTCCAATGGGATGGAAACATCGTACTTATAAACACCGCCACCATGAGCAGATGCTTCTGGAATAGATTCCCTCCAAGACCACAAATTACGAAGCTGAGTCTCGTCTTGAGCAATAATACCATCATCCACGAGACCTTCCTCCATGGCATTTCCTAAAAAGGTCTCGATCTTCTCCATGTCATGATCTCGGTTAGAACCGCTGGTCTCGATTAACACATAAAAGGGATATTCTCCAGACTCAATGGGATGATCAGCCTTCAAATAGCGAGCGGTCAAAAGTTGGGACTTACCGTCCATGAACTCGAAGGCAGAGAGAATCTCAGATAACTCCCTGCGCGCACCAACAAACACTTTTTGCACGGCTTCGTAAGATGAAACGGCCAAGAATGCAACATTAGTCGCAGTCGGTCTTGCTGGACATAACACAGATACACCAGTGACAATACCCAAGGTACCTTCAGAGCCAATAAACAATTGCTTCAAATCGTAGCCCGTGTTGTCCTTTCTTAAGGCATCCATAGAGTTGTATATGGTGCCATCCGGTAAGACAACCTCTAATCCTAAGACGGAGCCATGCAATGAGCCATATCTCAACAATCTGAGGCCACCGGCGTTTGTGGCCACCACTCCTCCAACATGACAAGATCCTTTCGCTCCCAAGTCAAGAGGAAAGATGTAACCCTTCTCAGCTAAAAATCCGTCAGCATTCTCCAAAATCACGCCGGCATCGCATTTCAAAATACCACTGACATCGTCAAAAGATCTAATTTTGTTCATGTTTGCGAGCGAGATGATGATCTCATCAAAGACTGGGTTGGAGCCACCCACAAGACCAGTGTTACCACCCTGAGGAACAACTGCAAGCTTTTTGTCATTACAATACTTCAAAATCTGAGAGACTTGCTCAGTAGTCTTGGGTTTTAAAACCAATCCTGATTGACCTTTGTACTTTCTCATCCAGTCTTCGTTGAAGAAATCGAGATCTTCGGCGTTGGTGATAACATAATTGTCACTTCCCAAGACTTGACGAAAGAAGCTGACATCGGTTTCGTCCAACTTCTTGTATCTAGAGTCTCTTTGTACCTTGTCCTTGTACGTCACTGCTGTGAGCGGCACGGTTTTGCTAGCCAAATTCATGGGAGTGATGGAAAATAGACGCCCAGGTAGAAGCGCTCTGCTTCGATATAAGTTCGCCAGCCTAGCGATGACCAAGCCTCTTCTAAACATTTGCAGTGAAAGTTTATCAGTTGAAGCCCACTAATCTGAAAAATTCACCCGCATAGACATCATTAAATGCACTCATGATACTCACGGTACTGCATGCATGTACTGTTAGTATTCACAAAATCCCAAATTCCTGCAAAATCAGAAGCGATTGTAGATGTGTATAGATCTTCTATAATAATCATGAAGCACAAGACAAGCTTTCCAAAAGCAACATCTTTATGTATTACATTGTATGGTGCGCGTGTGTTTGCTTTTCACTTGTACAGATTCCTTTTACTTCATTGGCTGGCACAGAGCGGTAAAGTCTGATCAGCGCAAATTACCAGCTGATCGTAAGCAATAAAGTTGTAATGATGCCATTCTAATACTAACCTGTGTATCGCATCACGAAAGGGCCATAACTGTAGGGAAAACGTGTATTGTTTAATTAACAGGTTTCTTTAAACAATTTCCTCGGCTTTACGAAGGCTGTCGAAGGATGTATTGGTGATGTGACGAAAGCGCAGTGAGCCAATTGGGCTTCCTCCGTACCATCGAGTCACGATTATAAGCTTATTGATGATATTGTGCTGCTCTAAATGCTCTAATAATTTCGCCCCAGCTCCCTTCTCGCCATTATCATCGAAACCCTGCTGAATGTTGATATATTGTAAGCCTAGTTCAGGTTTACTCTTGTTCAGTCGTTGCCCAATGTTTACCGGCGTCCTGACTGCTTCTCCTGTCCGCCAAGCTATGATATGCGGATGGCTTGCACTTTTCGTGATTTTTCGATGTTGCTGGAGAAATTGCCGGAGTATTTCTGGTATCTCATCGGGTGTACTCAACGAGGTATGGCGAGCTTGGAACTTCGACTTTCTGTCCATTATGACCCTCGACTCATACCAATTGGTGATCGTACTGAGACGTCCATTTAAATAATGCAATCTGACAAAACCAATCCTCATTAGACTTTTCCCTTCATCTTCAAGTGAAGAAATATGAAAGAATTTATATAATCATCTGATACTATTCGGGTTGTGAGGTTCGCACGCACGTATGTACAAAACTTATGTGAAAATCTCACGATTACAGGATAGACCCACTAGTGGAAATGATCTACTTGAAGTCGCTTCTTAACGTCATCGATAACTCAGGCGCTCAAGTTGTCGAATGTATCAAGGTACTTCGTCACGGTCCTAAGAATTTCGGGAGAGTCGGTGACCAGATCACCGTTGTGGTAAAGGAGGCTAGACCTCTTTCATCTGCCATCACAGGACAAAGTTCCAGCAACAGAGTCAAGCGAAGGGATATCTGCCGAGCCGTTATTGTGAGAACTAAAGCACCATTTAGAAGGCCTGACGGCTCCGTTGTTCGTTTCGACGACAACGCTTGTGTATTGATAAATCAGAATGGTGAGCCTTTGGGATCAAGAATATCCTCCGTTGTGGCCAAGGAGTTGAGGGATTTGCAATATAATAAGATTGCCACACTTGCGCCTAAAACCTTCTGAGCTTTTTGTCACTCCACATGTAAATACTCAATGACATAGAACGATCATGGTAAATCGTAAAGTTGTACGTAGTATCGTGATAAAGAGTTGCCAGATCCATTTGGAGTTTGCCCATCAAAACTTATACTAAGATTCGACCTCTATAATCTTCAAGAGGATCAAGGGTGTTTCGAGGGACGTTAAACTCCCAGTGCCTTTCCAATATAATCGTTTCGCAGCCGTGATGGTGTTGAGTTTGAGCGCTAGGAGATGTACAGTGCACATTCTTCTTCAATACGAGTTTCAAATGATCACCTCAACCATCACTAAAATCAAAAAGAGTAAGAAAGAAGAAAGAAGTAAAGAAGATCAATGTTTTTGGGTCAAATAAAAAAGGAACCGCTACTGCTCTATACCTCTCAAGGGTATCGCGCTGGAAGTCTATGCACGCATTTTTCACACAAATTTTCCTGGCTCACATCAGTCACCACAAGACACATATTACGAGTTCTGTTCGACATGGCCGAGGTCGTTAATGGAGTGAACCAGCTCTCGGTTGACGAGAAAGCGAAGAACAAACCTCAAGCTGCTCCAAAAAAAGAGAATAAGAAGACCAAGCAGCCTCAGAAACCTTTAATTTTGGACCCACCACCAGCTTTCTTGGATTATAGAATTAAGATCTTCGATGAGATTAAGGCAAAGCATGATGCTGAATTTGCTGCTCAGGAGAGAAAGCCCATTAAGATCACATTGAAGGATGGGTCTGTCAAGGAAGGCACTGCCTTTGAGACAAGTCCTTTCGATATCGCCAATGGCATTGGTAAGTCGTTCCTCGAAAGACAAGTTATCTCCAAGGTAAACGGTGAGTTATGGGACTTGGAGAGACCACTCGAAGGCGACGCTCAATTGGAATTCTTGGACTTCGATCATCCTGAGGGTAAGATGGTTTTTTGGCATTCCTCCGCCCACGTATTGGGTGAAGCCTGCGAGAACCACTACGGTTGTCACTTGTCTTACGGTCCACCAACTGAAGATGGCTTCTTCTACGACATGTCTATCAACGGAGGCGAAGGTGTCGTGTCCCAGGAAGACTTCGGCAACATCGAAAAGGTTTCCACTAAGGTCATCAAGGAAAAGCAAAAATTCATCAGACTCGAGATGACCAAGGAAGAATTGTTGGAAATGTTCAAGTATAACAAATACAAGGTCAAGTTTATCAGCGATAAGGTTCCAGATGGAACTTCTACCACCGTGTACAGATGTGGTCCTTTGATCGATTTGTGTAGAGGTCCTCACATCTTGCACACTGGTAAAATCAAGGCCTTCAAGGTGTTGAAAAACTCTTCCTCATACTTTTTGGGTGATGCGAACAATGACTCTTTGCAAAGAGTTTACGGTATTTCGTTTCCTGACAAGAAGCTCATGGACGAGCACTTGAAATTCCTTAAAGAAGCCAGTGAGAGGGACCACAGAAAGATCGGAAAGGAACAGGAGTTGTTCTATTTCAACGAGGTTTCTCCAGGCTCTGCTTTTTGGTTGCCTCATGGTACCAGAATATACAACACCCTCGTCGACTTGATTAGAAGCGAATACAGACAGAGAGGTTATGAAGAAGTCATCACTCCAAACATGTACAACACCAAGTTGTGGGAGACATCTGGTCACTGGGCTAACTATAAAGACAATATGTTTTCTTTCGAGGTTGAGAAAGAAACTTTTGGCTTGAAACCTATGAATTGTCCAGGCCACTGCGTCATCTTCAAGAGTCGTGAGAGATCCTACAGAGAACTCCCATGGCGTGTCGCTGACTTTGGTGTGATTCACAGAAATGAGTTCTCTGGAGCTCTTTCTGGTTTAACCCGAGTTCGTCGATTTCAGCAGGACGATGCTCACATTTTCTGTCAGCAAGACCAAATAGAGCAAGAAATTGCCGGTGTTTTTGACTTCTTGCAGAGAATTTACGGTATTTTTGGTTTTGAGTTCAAGATGGAGTTGTCCACTAGACCGGAGAAGTATGTCGGTGACTTGAAAACTTGGGATGCCGCCGAGAAGAACTTGGAGAATGCTTTGAACAAGTTCATGGGTGAAGGAAATTGGGAATTGAATCCAGCTGATGGTGCTTTCTACGGGCCAAAAATTGATATCAAGATTAGTGATGCTTTGAAGAGATGGTTCCAGTGTGCTACCATCCAGTTGGATTTCCAAATGCCTCAGCGTTTCGACTTGGAGTACAAGGCTGATTCCAACGAAAAGGAGAACTCCACTGCCAGGCCAGTAATGATTCACAGAGCCATTTTGGGTTCAGTGGAAAGAATGACTGCTATCTTGACCGAGCATTTCAAGGGTAAATGGCCCTTCTGGTTGTCCCCAAGACAAGTCTTGGTTGTCCCAGTTGGTGTGAAATACTTTGACTATGCAGAGTCCTTGAAGGAGAAATTGGTCAAGCAATATGGATTTTATGCTGATGTCGATCTTTCTGGTAATACCTTGCAGAAGAAGGTTAGAAGCGGACAGTTGTTGAAGTATAACTTCATCTTCATCGTGGGTGAGCAAGAGCACGCCGAAGAGAGTGTGAATGTCAGAAACAGGGATATTCAAGAAGAGCAGGGTAAGAATGCAACAGTAAAGTTTGACGAGGTTGTCAAGCAGTTGATCAGGTTGAAGGAAGAGTACAGAGCTGACAACAAGTTGATATAATCGTGCAGCGTATAGAAAATTAGGGTTTACATTGTAAATTTTGTATCGATTTAACAAACCGTCTTCAATCTCGGCCGAATTGCATCCTAGCTAAAGGCTATTGGCATTGGGCAGCTTTCGTCTGTTTCTCCTGCAGAAACTACATGCGTCGTCTATATGTAAAGCAATGGTACCACTATTTCACTTGCTATCAACTGGTCTATCAATCCTTACCACAAATATATATTGACATTTTTCTAACATGTCCTCATCTGACACAGAACAGGCTCATGGCGAGCATGTAAGCAAACATGCGCACAGGTCTTTGGGACTTGATCCGTTCAGAGATCAAGCGAAGGTCATAAAATTCTGGGAAGCTGATCACCTATTAAAACCCCAAGAACGAAAACAGATCGCCCAAGACCTTGATGCCTTCGGTCGTGCCTCTGCCTCTTGGGCGCTTGCATCATCCATGATTGTGCTCTTTGTGCCCACCATTCAAGATCGCCTAATAAGATACAGAGCAGGCAAGCCAACCAATTTGCCTAACAACGTGCCAATTAAAGCGCCGCTTTTCAAATCTCCTTTCAAGTCAATCTTCTTAAGTATCATCACATTTGAAGTGATGATGAACATCAATTTATATACATACTTTCAGGTAAAGAGGAAAGACATGGCACTGCTAGCAGCTAGCGAAACCCCGCCAGATAAATTCACCAGAATGAAGACCGTGTGGGATTTAATTCCCATGACTCATGCCCCATTTTGGGCGAGGTATTATGACCTTACCAGTAAGAATGCCTCCTTCATAATGCGTGATCCCAGGACATTGACAAAAGATGATCTTCACAAACCACACTATATCCCAGAAGCTGCTCAAAGGAGGCCCATTGGTTTTGGTAACTCCACAAAACAGGAACAAACCGATGACAACTCAGAATGGAAGCATCTCCGTGACATAAACTTTCCAAAAAGCGAGGTACCAGAATCCACGCTGCAAGAACAACTGGATGAAGCTGACGATGTGTTTCCCATAGCCGAAGAATCCAAACCAAAGAGTAGGTGGGATGAGATCCGCGAGGGAAAGTAAAATAGCATTCTAATTGATAACTCTGCAGGCTGTCAGAAAACGTTCCACCCGTTATGTGCGCAAGTAGATCTTGGCTCCAGGCTTTTCGTTTTCAAAAGATAAGTCATGTAGCCCCCTCTTATTTGAAGTAATCTCGACTTTGAATCATGAAATTAAACTACAAAATCATATGGGCGATTGGCCGGCGAGCGCCTAACTCGTGCAGTATACGCCTACAACATTTCGCAGCTACATAGCAACTGAAGAAGAATGCCGCCATCCGCATGGGATTGATGAGGTTGATCCGAGCTCCATTGGTTATCAATCGTTCACGTACAGCCCTATACCTCATAAGGCCGTATTCGAAGAAAACCGATCCTACTCCTAAGTGGTTCTATTGTTCTGACGCTCCCTTGACGAGACCTGAATGGTTTGAGTATACAGATGATGAAAAACCGAAAAAATTCATTCCCTTCTCTGAACATGACGAGAAAAAGCTAGAGAAAGCGTACAGACAGAAAGCAAGTTCTGTGGAGGTGAAGGAAGATCGTTTGTTTGAAGTAGATCTAAATGATATGGTTCTCTCTCCTGTTTATTGGGAGGGTCCCACATACGAAGTGAGAAGAGGAATTTGGTTTCAAAGCGATGGAACGCCGCTCTCAAGTAAAGTGGCGAAGAAGATCGAGGAAAATTACCTTCGTCGACGCCCTACTTTGCATACCAACGAGGATAAATCGTCCAATGGTAAGCAGTCCAAGGATGCGGTTGCAAAATTCAATAAGGAGATTAAGGAGCTTAAGGACAAGGTTTCCTCTGACACAATAGACTTCTCAAAAGAGAAAGATGTTGCTGAGTTAGGAGATGGCGAAGCTGTAATATATTTTGACAAGACTCAGGCAGCCTTGTTTCCCTCCGGCATCAATACTTTGCAGTTGGACGTCATTCGCAAGTTGGGGTCAAAAAGCGGGACACTAATGGGTGTGACTTCAATCCAGCGAGGCTTCTCTGATGATCTCAACTCAAGTATCATCGACAGTATCAAATCTCCACCAGTGCCTTCGTTGACGGACATTTTCCTGAAAGAGGTGTCGAACCTATTCTCCCTGCAAAAGCTGCAAGACAGCATTTCGGCTCAGAATATCAAGGAGGATGAAATGCTTCAGTCTGTGATGGAGTCTGATTTTGAGGATTTGAAGACGACTAGGGAAACTGATAGACAAATCGATCATCTCATGCTATGTGTTCATGGTATCGGTCAAATCTTGGGACACAAGTATGAGTCTGTAAATTTCACTCACAGCACCAACGTATTGAGATCTACAATGAAGGAAGTATATGAAAATGAAGACAAGTACAAAAGGCTTGCCCATGGGGATTCTTTCGACGAAAATAACAAGCAGCATGCCTCAAACAATAGGATTCAAACCCTTCCTATTACTTGGAGACACAAGGTATTGTTTCACCCCAGAAAACGTATAGATGATTCGGGAAACCTTGGAGACAAGCGACTCCCCAGTTTATCTGACATTAATGTGGATGGGGTGAAACCTCTTAGAAACATTGTTGGTGATGTTATCCTTGACGTACTTCTCTACTACGAACCAAAGTTCAGAAACCAGATTTTAAAAATTGTAACCGAGGAGCTCAATAGAGTGTACAGACTTTACAAAGAGAGGAATCCGGACTTTAATGGAAAGATCCACATTTTGGGTCATTCTTTGGGATCTGCAATTGTCTTCGACTTGGTGTCAATGCAAAGAGAGGGAGACCATGAGTATAAATTAGATTTTGATGTCGAAAACCTCTTTTGTGTGGGTTCCCCTGTCGGTATGTTCAAGTTGCTTCAAAGAAAGAACATCGTATCGAGGTTGAGCGTTCACGATGACTTTGATCCACTGAATGATGAGCTCAAAATGACATCGCCCAAATGCAAAAATTTATATAACTTGTTTCATCCGTGTGACCCAATTGGTTATCGAATGGAACCTCTTGTGAAGCCAGAATTCTCCAATATGAAGCCCGAAGAAGTCCCCTTCGCATTGAACGGTTTCAATACGCAAATAAAGAGTTTGACAACTTTTGGGGATGAAGTGCAACAAAAAATATTCTCTAATTGGTTTGGATCTAAAAAGAACGGGAAAGCTCTTAAAGAAGTCAAAGATGGAGAACCAAAGGCCTCCATTGCAAATGAGAACGCCTTGGGCGATATCATCACGACCTTAGCAAGTCCGATCTCTAATGGCAAGAGCGACACCGAAGATGAGGAAGTAACAGATAAATATCTTTCCAGAAGCGATGTGAATCTATTAACGGAGTTGAACCGTACCGGGAGGATTGACTACTCATTGCCAACTGGAGTTTTTAGCATTGCGCTCATATCAGCAATTAGTGCACATGTGTCATACTTCGAAGACTATGATACCGCAGGTTTTGTTATGAAGGAAATCCTTTCTTGTTCGAGCAATCCTGTTGACACTAAGAAGGTTCAAGTATATAAAGATTTATAGCCTATTCAGAGAACAACGTTCATTCGACTAGAAGATCATCAATGCTTTGTTCAGCATCGTGCTTTATCAACTCAAGCATACCCGAAGGCAAAATTGGCTCGTCTTTGGAGTCCATGACGTACCTAAAGGGCATCTCTGTCGACTCGTGCTTGCTGAATTTGATCTCTGGATAATCGATAAACTTGATATTCTCAAACTGCTTTTGCTCCTCAATGATCAGCTGAGTCACTCTGATGGCTGTATCAGTTGTCATTTGCAACTCACCTAAACGGCGACCAGCAAAGCCATACTTTTCTCTTAGTATTCCAGTTCTGTCAATTCTTGGGTGAGAACCCAAGATTCCCCCGAAAACAAAGTATTCAAATTTCGATCGATCCTCAGGCACTAAGTCTGTTGTAGCAGCGGGGTCTAGAAGACACACTTTAGAGCAATCTATTCCGCCGTCGATTGTTACACATTCCTTTGTGGTCCACCGCAAGCCTATGTCAAGAAGTCTTTGCGGTATGTCCTTTTCCGTCGTTCCATCTGGTAAGGAGGTCAAAATAAGATTATCGGGACCAACTTCACGAAGGATCTGAGAGTACTCGAGTATGACCCATTCAGAAAAACCCTCCTCCATATGCTCAATTATGTATTTCATGGTGACTGATTAAAGCTCGAACTCAATTATATTTCGCGATGAGCACCTAATATGCTACTACAGATAGGGTAGTCGTTGTGAACAGTCATTACTAATTACCCTACAGTCAATTATTTCTTGCAACACGAGCCTGAGGTCTTTTCGAATGCCAATTGAGATGTCTTGTCAACATCGAGAGTGCACTCATCATGACCCACCTTCCCAGCTTTCACCTCAGTTGTGGTTCTCGCATAAGAAGGCTTAACATCGAGACAGGGATTCTCCGTAAAAAAGTGTCTTGGACGCAACATAAGATCAAAAATTTCTGTAGGCATGACTGGGAAATCCTCAGGTGCTGGAAAATGGGTGATTCCAAATGTGTGGAAGAAAAGAATGTCTGTGTTCTCGATGACGTCTTTGCCATCCCCAATCCATTCTCTCATTCCTCTACTTCCATCTCCAGACCATTGAGCAACGTGATCACCAGATGGGTATAAACGACCGTAGCCCAATCCCTCGTCCTTGTAAGGAACGACTTGAGTAGTCCATGCAGCCCACGGGGCTCTCTTCTTGACAAGGGAGCCATCTTTAGCTAAAAGAGGAGGTGTGAATGTGGACACCAACTTGTAAGATGAAGGTTTGCCGGAGTATGGGTTGATGTGGGTTGGGTTGAAAATATCCCAAGTTCTCGCAAAAGTTGGGTGGGTAAGAGAGTCTTTCACGCTCTTGAAAACGGTCTTCTCAGCGCAGAAAGCATTACCATAAGCATTCTCTGGAGAGCCTGTAGCCCCAGGGCCTGAGATAGAGTCTGAGGTTGCAGCAGAGTTATTGTCGCCATCGATACGAGGGTCCAATCTTAAGGAAAATAAATGTTGATGGTTGTGAGCATTCACCTGAGGATACACTTGAGTTCCCCATGGGCCAGTTTCCTCTCCCTCGGCACAGATGTAGGTGTTAAGAATACCGGTCAACCTAATCTCGAGCTTGATCGTTCCATCTTGTCTCAAAATCCAGTACAAACAGTATTCATAATTAGCTGCTGTGAAGATCTGAGAGATGATCAAGCGCTTACCTCTTGTGACAACTGTGGTCCTAAAATCGTCTCTGAAATCGGAGTGCTTGAATAAAACACCGTCATCCTCCTCGTGGATACACACAGCATTCTTGATAGTCAAAGGTTCTCCCTCCTTATCTGTAAAATGTGCATCGAGGTAATGGATCACACCCTTGCAATCACATCCGAGAGAAAGTGGATTGGTGCAAAGCCCAGCGCCATACTCTCCAATGTCTAAAGCGTGCTTTCTTTGGTGAGGATAATCAGGGCATCCGTAAGGAACAATCATCTCAGACAATGATATTCTATGAAACATAGGTCTCATCTTGCCATGATCGTTATAGTTCATGTCAGAGAGAACGATGCCCTCTCTGTAATTGAATCCAATATGAAAGTTGAAGTTTGACCATTGCATAACGTTTCCATCCATGGTGAATGAAACACCGTCTGGTTGAGTGATGTTAATCGGCTTGGCGTCATTCCGGAAACCTGATGGATTCTCTTTAGTGCCAAACTTCTCAGAGATATGTTTAGGATGGAATGAAGAGTGCTTGTGCTTAGAAACCTTCCTTCTCCTGGCGGGTATATCGATAAACACCACCTTGCCCTCATTCATATCCACAATAGGACAGAAGTCTAACGGATGAGAGTAATGAGAGTCATCTTCATGAGATCGCCAATACATTAAAGCCTGCTGAAGTCTTCTAGATGACCCCCATCTCTCGTCATAACCAATAGTCCAGGCATCGCAGTAGACGTTCTTCATGTCCTCCTTTGGGATTCCCAGGATAATACACTGTTCGATAACACGTGGATCGTTTCTGACAATTTCCTCAGTGCTCTGAAGGTCTTGTGGAGTCAAAATTGGCTGGACTCCTGAGGTCGCTTTGGATTCTACCACGGTCAAGGAGGGTATATCAACGACACCTTCATGAACTCCAACGTGGCTATTTTCTGTGACCACAAAGTATGCCAATCTTGGTGGCTTAAATCCATTCTTCTCCTTCCAATCGTAGTATATCTTCTTGGTAGGTTCCCTAAGTGTGATTGTGTTGAAGATAACATTGGTGTCCTTGTAATGGCTGCGAACTACCTGTGAGACTGCCTTGATCTCCTGGGTGGTGAGTGGATCCAAAGGGTGTGGTGGAGACACAGGAGGCAGAGTGCTAGCAGTTGCGTGGAGGGAGAGTTGGCTTAGTCTTTCCATAATTTACCTAGAGTTGTTGAAACTCGAACATTGGGACGTTTTATCACGTATTTAACCCACAGAGATTATGGAACGGAATGCCGCATTTGGCAGCCAGTTCCTGATAAGCCTTCACACAGATACACCTTATCAAGCCACGGAATCCGATATGAAGTTTAAGCCCTTGGCTCCAATAAACGATTGTATTTTGCGAGTCAGAATGGCCTATCTGACCCGCATCTGCGTTTGGTACTTGATTGTCCCAAGTTGGTAGCAACTTGCGATCAAAGCGATGAATCAGGTAAAGGACTTCTGTAACACAGACGGAGTCCAAGGGTCATCTTCGATTTATATCCTACTTTACATTAGCGTTATATAGTTCATTACTGACTGCTTGAGAAGCGGCATCACAGTACATTGTTTATGACGCCATTTTGTTTCGAATCGTATAGTGTACAACAACACCTTTAAATAGTGGTGACAACACCGCTATCCAAAGCATTATGATCCAGATCGAATCATCCATCGCTCTTGCAAACACGCTTATCAGTTGCTGCAAAACTTCACTCAATGCAACACTTTCGGATGATTGATGAGAAAAGACATTGTCAAGTAAAAATTCTGCCATGGCGCTGGTGACAAAATTAAACTGCTTCGGAATACCCGCCACAATGACGCTATCTAGTCTCTGATTTTGTTGAATGAGTGCTGTCGCCTTGTACATGTACACCATCATCACGTCCAGCGCGAGAGCCCAGAAAACTCCCGCGACCACTATCAAGCCAGTCCCGTAAAGCCAGCAGAAGTTCGTCCAGACTTGCACTCCGTTAGAAAACAGGCGACATGGGACTGACAAATTCTTGATACATGTGAAGCATGTTTTGGCCAAGGCAAATGCAAACATGCTCCATAATATGTGGTCCGTGACAATACTGCAGCCATGGTACTCGTATATCGTATGAGAGAAGGCGAGGAGCCAGTTGGCAGGCCAAAAGGCGACAAAACAGGAGAGAATTCCTGTCATCGTGAAACAATTGCCAAGAAAGTCTTGAAATCTGACGCTGCGATGTTTGGTATGGTTGAAATGCACGGCTCTGTACAATTTTTCACCCGACTCTTGGCCACGCCCATGGTAGAGCGAATCATCCAAACATTCAAGGCCCTTTTCTGTGGATGATCCGATGCTATAGTATAGACCGAGAATGAATGCCAATGCAACGATGCCTAGCAGATGACTAACTCGAATCGCATGGCGGAGAATGTCTTCCACCAGCAGAATCGGAGCCGAGGCAAAATCAAAATCTGGTGTCGGTATGAGAACGCCCAGAGGCATTATTGCACATGCTAGAGCGTAAATTGCTGAAGAAGAAACGATGGTGATGAAAATGCAGTTTATTCTGGCACGTTTGAGCGGAAGCCCTTTGTAGGCGTAAAGCATCGTTAGACTCGATGCAATAGATGCAAGCGTAAGGAGCGCATGGAGTCCGCTTTGGTGAAAATTCATTAAGGGACAGGGAATCGAGGTGGTATGGATTGAGTCCAACAGACTGAAGCACAAATGTAAAAGGACAAATATTGAGTATGTTCAATTGCACGCAAATGTGTCTTACTTATATACGAGCCTCGCGTATATAAGGTTAGGAGCGATGGAGTTCCCGAAGGAGCAAGTGTGCAACAGAATTTTACATCTTAGAGGGAGGATTATATTAAAAAGGGCCGCCTTCTCAGGGCCTGCGTCAAGTGTAGACAATGGACGGAGGATATTCCCCTTTCATTATGCCCATTACAGATGGCCAATCACTCGGTCTGTTCTATATTGGTGACCTCTCGAAGCACTTCCCCATTATTAATCAAATTACAAAGATTACGCGCATAAAGGTTGCCCTGCTCTAACGCAAAGCAAAGCTTCCGGAAGTTCCGTGTAGCACTCAGTGAGGTGAGAAAACGCTTTGTGAGTTGGAGCACAAGTGCGTTTGCTCTCTGCAACAGCAACAAGTTCGATGCAAACCTGGAGTTGTTCCTTCATTCGCCACAAAGCAAAGTGGTGACAGGAAGGTGACGGTAGCCGGAACATTCGGAGCTGCGAAAACCTAGGCCACTCGGGTACATAGTGAAAAAAAAAGTGAAGGGAAACTTTTCGCTGTATGCACGTAATATACTAGTCATCAGTGACCCCGAAGGGGATTAAATAGCAGCCGCACCGGGATGGAACCGAAGGCTTTTCTCGCTATGTAAAAAATCTCTCGCCAAGTGAGACATTTAAGTTGCAGCGGCAATAGCTTTTAACCGATCTAACATACCGTCTTAATCTTTATCTAAGGAGTACTATATTTCCGCAACCACATCTTCTGACCATGTCTCTCATACCAGCGAATTCTACAATGATACAAAGCAAGTACGTTTACTATTATTATGAACAATAATCCCGACGCTATAGTATGTGAGGGCCCAAATTCGCTTACAACTTGTCGTAGTACTCCTCGTAGCCTGGAACCTCAGGTTTAAGACCAGAGTGGATTCTCTTCTTCTGGACGATTTCACCTGGCTTGGAGGATGGGTCGGTTGGGTCACCGTTCAACACGGCCCAGTGGTCGAAAATCAACTGTGGGAAAGCCTGACCACCAGTAGCCTGTCTCAATTGACCAGAGAAACCGAAGGACTCGTTAACTGGCAAGTAAGCCTTGATGGTGAACAATGGAGTACCTGGTCTCTGCTCCTCAGAGACGACCTGACCTCTCTTCTTGTTCAAAACAGAGTAGATACCACCAATAGCGTTCTCAGGACACTGGATCTCAACCAAGAAGACTGGCTCCTGAATAGCTGGCTCGGCCAACAAGATAGAAGCGTAGGTAGCTCTTCTCATGGTTGGGATGATCTGACCACCACCTCTGTGGATAGCATCAGCGTGCAAGGTAACATCCAAGATGTTAACTCTGACGGATCTAACGTTCTCACCGAAGATAGGACCTTCCTTAGTAGCCCACTGGAAGGCAGCGACGACAGAGTCCTTAATTTCGTTCAAGTACTGAACGGCCTTAGTCTGGTCAACAACCAAGTTAGGACCGTTACCGTCAGGACCGAAACACCAGATCTTTCTGGCGTCAGCAACATCCCAACCGTGGTTGTCAGCCAAGATTCTAGCTCTGGCCTTGAAGTCATCTCTTGGGTTGATGACACCGTTCTCAATGTCCAAGGAGGTCTCCTCGTCAATTGGCTGAGCCTTGACATAAATTCTGTTATGCTTGTTAGGAGACTTGGACAAGGCAACCATGGAGGACTCGGCCTGAACAGTCTCTCTGTAAGAAACAATTGGATCGGTCTTCTTCAATGGAATACCAGCGTGGTCGTTCTCCAAATCGTTCAAGCAAATTTCCAAGTGCAACTCACCAGTAGCAGCAACAATGTGCTCACCGGACTCATTGATGGTACAGACAACACATGGGTCAGACTTAGACAATCTCTTCAAACCCTCGACCAACTTAGGCAAGTCGTTGGCGTTCTTGACTTCGACAGCAACCTGCACAACAGGAGAGACAGAGAACTTCATGACCTTCATGTTGTGGGCGGTCTCAGAAGTGGTAAGAGTACCAGACTTCAACAAGAACTGGTCAATACCAACTAAACCGACGATGTTACCGGCAGGACAGTCGTCAATCTGCTCGACCTTACCACCCATCATCAAGACGGTTCTCTGGATAGACTTCAAGAACAAGTCTTCCTTCTTACCGACCTGGTAGTTAGGACCCTGAATTCTGATCTTCTGACCAGACTTGACGGTACCAGCGAAAACACGACCGAAAGCGTAGAATCTACCCTTATCAGAGGTTGGAACCATCTTAGAGACGTAAAGCATCAAGTCAGCCTTAGGGTCACAGTTTCTGATGGCCTGGCAGTGCTCGTCGTCAGATGGACCCTCGTACAAGGTCTCAGCTCTGTAAGCCTGAGCAGTAATTGGAGATGGCAAGTGGATGACAATCATCTCCAACATGGCGTCGGCAGCTGGCAAGAACTTTCTCATGACGACCTTCAACAAAGCCTTACCCTCCAAGTCCTTTTCGTCACCCTTCAAGTTGATCTCCAACTTCTCCAACAAGGTTGGGATCTCGTCCTTCTTGAAGTTCATGATAGAAGAGAACAATCTAAAGATAGGGTCCAAAACGAACATGTTGAAAGCTCTCTCCAACTGCTTTCCATCAGCGTCCTTGTCCTTGTTGGTCCACTTCTTGGTCTTAGGGTTAAAGAAAGAGTCACCCCACAATCTCTCCATCATCTTCTGTCTGTCGACACCGAATTTCTTGGAGTATCTGTTGGCGAATTGTCTAACAGTGAAGGCCCAACCGTGCAAACCGGAACCGAAAGCAACGGTACCCTTCTCTGGAGCGACCTGAACGTCACCAACAGTCTTGTCAGCGTACGTGGAGATGATGACGTTGACGGACTCAACAGTTCTGGAGAAGGACTGGTACAAGTCCTCCTTGGTGGTCTGCAATTCCAACAAAGCTCTGTCAACCTTGTTGATAATAACGACTGGCTTGATTCTCTCAGACAAGGCTTGTCTCAACACAGTCTCAGTCTGGACACAGACACCTTCAACACAGTCAACAACAACCAAAGCACCGTCAGTGACTCTCAAAGCGGCAGTAACCTCAGAAGAGAAGTCAACGTGACCTGGGGAGTCGATCAAGTTGATCAAGAAAGAAGTACCGTCAGTCTTCTGCTTGATCTCCTTGGTGTCTTCCTCAGTGAGCGAAGCGTACAAAGAGATAGCAGTAGACTTGATGGTAATACCTCTTTCCTGCTCATCCTTTCTGGTGTCCATAAATCTGGCGTCACCAGCCTTGGCGGCAGAAATGATACCAGCCTTCTGGACCAAGGAGTCAGTCAAAGTAGACTTACCGTGATCGACGTGAGCAATGACGGAGATGTTACGCACATTGGTAACCTTGTCCATCAAGCCACGGATTTGGTCAATAGTAAAAGCAACTATCCTGTTAGTATTTCGTTGCAATTGAGAGGTCATCAGATAGGACAGAGGGACCATCAAAAAGTGGCACAACTCCCCAATTTCCAAGGACCAACCCATTCGACATCAACTGCAGTCGATGCAGCAATCTACATACCCATATTGAACTTGTTGTTGGTGTTAACTTGATAACCAGGAAGGAAGAAGAGAGGAAGAAGCGTTCTTTTTTCAGCCAGAGGGTATTCGCACGAGGCCCATCTGGAGGAAAAAATTTTCTCGCAGTAAGTGAGGCGACTGCTGCGTAAATCTCAGTCCCCCAATGTTACCCGGCAGCTCTCTACTAGCGCCAGGTGAGGTCCAAGGGCCATCACCAGAAGGATATCAAAAAGAGCATGGCATTGACCATTGCTACCCAAGTTCGAATTAGTGATTGTAATTTTTTCTAAAAGAAGTTAATACTCTTGGCTCCCGGTACTCTTAATCGAGACGTTCAATACCTTGAACGTCGAGTGGAGAAGTCATTGTTCGGGGCGTATCGCCAATTTCAGTGAGGAGAGCCTGAGGGCGTAGCGAGCAGGTAAAAAGGTGAGCGCCTAGAGAGTGTCTACGCAATGCCTGTTCGCAGAAAATGGAAGGGGGTGGGTGAATGTCGTGGCGTCACCTGAGGAGAATAATGCCAGGTGATGTAATTGAGGAATTGAGGGTTAAGAAATGAATTTTATTGGTTACTGAATATGTTAGAAATTATCAATGAAAGTATTTCGTAAGGGGATATTTTGTCGATAAGCTGGGTGAGTGCAGTAGGTGGAGGGCTGATCTGGGTGCGTAGTGTTATCAGTCGTGTCTCTGGTGGGGTACATTTTGCAGCCATTTGAGTCGGAGGGTGGTGGCAAATAGCTGTCTGCGCCATGGTAAAGAATCTCGTGCAAATAGTATCGATACCAACAGAATTTCCTGATAACATCCTTGAAACTTCTTCTTTCATTCCTGTCTATTGCTAAGTGTGGAATTTCGTCACAGAGTATAGGGATTACGAGCGGATTCACTAGTTCTTAACAAACCCAGCTTCAGAGTGTTTCAATTGTGATCATGAATGATCTCCGATGCTTCTCTCATTGATTCTGTAAAACTCGCTTTGGATGGTCCTGTGTCGTTTACCAAAGTAAAGGCTGCATCCCTGCAACTACAATAAGCGTCTTGTGGCAGTCTGGGTTGTTTGTTAAGGTGTTTTGAAAGCTATTAGACGTTTAATTCTTTCAAGCGTTGACGCCATTAGTATTATTTATTTTTGCAGCTTGTATTCAATGCTAGCTCGCTGTTTTATTTTTGTTTTCAGCGTCTAAATTGAAATTTAGCATGCGCATTGAGCAAAAGTTGCAAACCGACAAACTTGAACAAACATAACGCTGATCACCGGCAATCTCAGGTATTGCCCTTTAGTACGTCAGTCGACTGATCAGCGATATCCTCCAGCAGATTTGGCCCTTATCATTGGAGCCTTTATCTTTAAAATACTGATTTGTAACTCATCTCCCCTACATACAGTTCGTGAACCGAGTCAAAGAGACCAATTCCAACTACATCTTTACCTTTGAACTCAGCCAATGCCCGACATTACCGTTCTCATTTCGGGCTCTGGCTCCAATTTGCAAGCTCTTATAGATGCCGAGGCTAGTGGGGTCTTAAAAGGCAAAATCACTCAAGTCATCTCATCCAGTGAAACAGCTTACGGCTTGGAAAGAGCTCAGAAAGCCGGTATCGTTTGCAAAACACACACATTGAAGAGCTACTACAAGGGCACCACAAAAGAACAGAAGCTTGAAAGACAAAAGAGACGCGAACAGTTTAATAAGGACTTGGCCAATCTCTTAATTTACGGTCATACTGAGAGTAAGCAGGATTCCGGTTATAAAAAGCCTGATCTCATTGTTTGTGCTGGATGGATGCTTATTTTGTCGCCAGCAGTGTTGCACCCGTTAGAGGAAGCTAATGTAAAAATCATTAATTTGCATCCAGCATTGCCCGGTGCTTTCGATGGTACACACGCCATTGAAAGAGCCTGGAAAGCCGGTCAAGATGGAGAAATCTCGGTAGGTGGTGTCATGATACATAAAGTGATTGCAGAAGTTGACCGTGGTGAACCTATCTTGGTGAAGGAGCTTGAATTAAAAAAGGAAGAAACTTTGGAGCAGTATGAGGAAAGAGTTCACTCAGTAGAGCACAAGGCTATTGTGGAAGGAACGAATATTGCTCTCGAAAACTTATAATTGAATTCTAAGAGATGTATTACATGTAGTTACGCAAATAGACAAGTTTCAGTGTCCAACAACTTGGATGTATCAGAACACTTCAACTTACAAGTTCTTGATAACCTGCTCGGTGAAGTGCTTGGTAGAAGCAGTTCCCTTCAAGTCACCAGTTCTATTCTCTGGGCCAGAAGCGATAGTCTTCAAAACAGCATTTTCGATTCTGTCAGCGTCCTTGTTCAAAGACATGTGTCTCAACATCATACAAGAAGACAACAACAAAGCGGTTGGGTTAGCCAAGCCCTTACCAGCAATATCAGGAGCAGAGCCGTGGACAGCCTCGAAGATAGAGACCTTGTTACCCATGTTACCGGATGGGGTCAAACCCAAACCACCGATCAAACCAGATGCTAAGTCGGACATGATGTCACCGTACAAGTTAGGCATGACCATAACAACGTTCTTGTAGTCAGCAGGGTCCTGGGCCAATTTCAAGGAGGTGTTGTCCAACAATTCGTAGTCCAAGGAGACGTCTGGGTACTCCTTGGCAACCTCCTTAGCGGTCTCAACGAACAAACCGTCAGACAATTTCATGATGGAGGCCTTGTGGACAACCAAAACGTGTGGCTTGTTGATGCTCTTAGCGTACTCAAAAGCGTATCTGATGACCTTCTCAGAAGCAGGTTTAGTGATCAACTTGATCGACTGAACAACGCCAGGAACGATGGTGTGCTCAATACCAGAGTACTCACCTTCGGTGTTCTCTCTGATCAACACAGTGTCGACGTTCTCGTAAGGAGTGTCGTAACCAACAATAGACTTACATGGTCTGACGTTGGCAAACAAGTTGAAGGTTCTTCTCAAGGTCAAGTTCATGGAGGTGTGACCTTTACCGACCGGAGTTGCCAAAGGACCCTTCAAGGCAACCAAGTTTCTGTTAACAGAGTCAACGGCAGCCTGAGGCAAAGTAGTCTTACCGTCAATCAAAAGAGGAGTGACATCAACAGGCTCCCACTCGATTGGCACATTGGCAGCAGCATAGATATCCTTGACCGCCTGGGAGATTTCCACACCAATACCATCACCCTCGATCAAGGTGACGGTATACTTACCGTTGGCTTTTTTCTGGCCGGTGAACTGACCAGCGATGTAAGATCTTGCGAACCTTGGCACTGGGACAGCAGTGAGCTTGGATAATTGTCTGAACATGTCGGCGAAGAAGATGTGTAGTGAATATGCTGAGGTTGTAATGGTATGGTGTTTCTGTAAAAGTCCTATGTACACCGAAAAATTTCGCGTCCAATCAAATTGGATCCTGACTTTCGGCTCCGAGACAGTAGTTCACCTTCACAAATCTTCTAATCTACGAGAGGGGCGAGAACCTTAGAAGGTCTGTATTGGTGTCTCTAGATAGGACCCTGCTATGCTAATACTCCTAACCTAGTGTCGTTTTTGTGTGTACTAAGATTTGACAGCTCTTCGGAACGATTCGGGGTATTGTACAAAGGAGACATAACGCGGAAAAATTTTGTACGGAACAATGACCTCGGAGTTGGCGATCTAGCAGCGAAGAATCGAAACCAAAAATCTGTAATGAATGCATAATATTAGGTTATGAAGCTAAATTATTGAGAGAATCTTTAAGAGGAGTCGAAATGCACGGTGCCGTATTTTCGAAGTAGTTCAGCGAGGAAGCTGCCAAACCAAGGGCAATTGATATAATTTGAAGCAATGTAAAGCTGTCTCCATTCTGTATTCTTCAACCTTCATTCAAATGAAGTTCTCTAGCCGCAACACATAGGTTAAGCAGTTTCATTCTTGTGTCTATGTCAATGCACCCAACCATTTGCTTTTCATGAATTTGAAAAACAACTACCAATACCTCGTTTTGCAGCCATCACAAAATTCTTGGGCACTCTATCAGGAGATTGAAGTTAAAAATGAAACTTCATTCTCAATAGAATAACACAAAACATATAGTCAAAAGCCCTGCACACGCCATCAGGAATCTTAAAGGTCAGTCTGAAAAGAAGTTGGCGATAGACAGTTTTTTTTGGTTTTCATTTGAGACTAGTAGCAAAAATATAGAGCAAGAATAAGCTTACGAGAAATTGAATGGTTGTATCTCACAGGCCGCATTGATTATAAGTATTCCAAGTTTATCGATTGTACAGGTTTCGTTACTCTTGTCTATCTTGTACGCTGAAATGCTTTGATGTTCTCTTCTCAATCCTCTATTCTGTGTTAACTACTACCTCAACTAGTTTCAGGAACAGACAATTTACACTACTAGAAGCGACATGTAAAAGCGACATTTGCGTCCTCTGTGGATCTCTCTTGATGAAGTTGTCTTTGTGGAGTCCATTACTGGTTATATACGTACTCAGTCGTTGCTCAAATTGAGCTCCCCTGTATCACCTATCACTGAGCGCAGCAAAAGACATGATGCATTGATTGCCATGCTATTATTTTCATTTCATTTCCTTTTTTTTTCTTTTTTAAAGCATGGCACGTACAGTTCACAATTCAATGACAGCACGAATGCAGTCACCCTTATGCATGTCATCGAAAGCAGTGTTGATCTGATCCAATTTGTGTCTGTGAGTAATGAAGTCGTCCACCTTCAACTTACCAGCCAAGTAGTCATCAACAATACCTGGCAATTGAGATCTACCCTTGACACCACCAAAAGCAGCACCCTTCCATACTCTACCGGTGACCAACTGGAATGGTCTGGTAGAAATCTCCTTACCTGCAGCGGCAACACCAATGATGACAGAGGTACCCCAACCCTTGTGGCATGCCTCCAATGCGTCTCTCATCACATTAACGTTACCAGTACAATCAAATGTATAGTCGCAACCACCATCGGTCATCTCAATGAGCTTCTGAACAATTGTAGTGCCTTCAGGCAACTTTGTAGGGTTGACGAAGTCAGTGGCACCAAATTGCTTTGCCCATTCCTCTTTCTTGTCGTTGATATCGACCACGATGATTTTCTTTGCTTTTCTTTCCTTGGCTCCTTGAACAACAGACAAACCAACACAACCACCACCAAAGACAGCCACATTGTCACCTTCCTGAACGTCAGCAGTGATAGTAGCAGCACCATAGCCGGTCGTGATACCGCAGCCCAAAAGGCAGGTCTTGTCGAAGCCAGCAGTTGGGTTCACGGCAACAATAGACACATCAGCCACCACAGTGTACTGAGAAAACGTAGAACATCCCATAAAATGCAAGATATCTTTACCCTTGCAGTGGAATCTAGTGGTACCATCAGGCATCACACCTTTACCTTGAGTCTCTCTCACAGAGCCACACAAGTTAGTCTTACCACTCTTGCAGAACTTACACTTTTTGCACTCGGCAGTGTATAAGGCAATGACATGGTCACCTGGCTTGACGTTTTCAACACCCTCACCAACAGATTCAACGACACCAGCACCTTCATGTCCCAAAATCACCGGGAATGCTCCCTCTGGGTCCACCCCAGAGAGGGTGTAAGCATCAGTATGGCACACACCGGTGTTGTAAACTTTGAACCTGACTTCGTGGGCCTTTGGAGGGTCCAAGGTTACCTCCTCTATGGAAAGAGGCTTGCCAGCTTCCCAAGCAATGGCAGCTTTACAAGTGATTGGCTAAGAAGTTAGTATAAACTAGTTTAAAGAAGAATTTTGCAGCCATTTCTATTCGGATCAGGGTTTCCTTTTTGGGGGCAGGGGTATTTTTGTTGAACCACCAGGGTGAATATGCTCACATAATAGGAAGTGCTGCAACAAGTATACGTAATTCTTGGGTGCATTGATTCCGATTTTTTGATCACATACCTTTCCAACAGTAGATTCAGACATGTTGAGAACTTTGCAAGTAGAGCAATAAGGAACGACTAGTACTTTTTTACGTTCGCCACCGCTTATATACACTGACCTGCTCGATGGAATAAGCAACCGAAACGGGTGTTAGATTCCGTTACTCTGTGCACTACCTAAGATTACACTAAGACAAAGTGATACGGGACTTCTTTCCTCTATACAGTTTTAGAATGACTGTAGTCGACTTCAGATTTGGTCCTCACAACACTGCACCAAATCCAAAGGTGATCTTGATCGACCGAATATAGTAATCCTCGAAGTTGCCTCTCACACGGTCCTCCTCACCAATCGGAATGCCGGACCACTTCACTACCATCGTGGTCTCACCAGCTCCTTGCTTCAATTGTATGTCTAATTCAGCATAGTGGCCCAGTTTCCAGTCCTCGAGTCTCCAGAGCTGAGTTATTCGCTCATTGGGCACGAGATTGACAAATTTGCCCGAGATTGACCCTCCAAACAATTTGAACTCAGAACCTTCCTTAGGTGGAAACGCTTCCAAGCTTGGTGCTGATCTTGTCCAGGCACCAATTCTCTCTCTGTCTAAAAGTGTGATGTAAAGCTGCTCGGCAGTGGTGTTGAAGGTGGGTTCCAAATGTAGTGTGGAGGTGTTGTACTTGGGCACACCATTGCCTACAGAGTTGGATTCAGATGTTGAAGAGGATGCCACACTGGATGGCGTCTGACTCTTCGCAGAGGCAGCTTTCTTCTCAGGTTGTGCGGGCGCCTTCAGAGATGATTGGGACTGGTTTTCTTTGGTGAAGACAGAATTGACTTTATCGCTTTCAAGTTGAATATCCTTGCTGTGAGTGGTGATCAAATCACAGCCAAACTTCAGCAACTTCAGTCTGATACTGGGCAAGAGCTCCTTTTTGGCGAGAGCCCTCATCTTCTCCAGATCCTCATCTTCATTGTAGACGCTCACATCGAACTGAATCTCGTCTTCTTCGGTATCGTACGCCAACTCAGGAACAGTGATGGATCCTTTAAAAGTCTTCTCAGGCTCCACAATAGCAACGCCAGATATATTCAAGATAATTCTTAAGTCAAAAAGAGAAATCACTTTTCCCTTTCTTTGACACACTTCTACGTCACCTTCTATTGATGAGACAGAGTCGACTGCAACGTAGGTGCCGTCGTCACCGTTGGCTCTCAAGCCAATGAGGTTCTCATTGAAATATTGCTTAGCCCAATCAATGCAGTTTTTATCGACCCAGTGCCAGTTATTAGGATTGTTAACGACCATACTTGCTCAGTGAAGAGATTGTGGAGTACTTGGAGCAGCACTTATCTACATATTCTTTTGCGCACTTTTCTAGAACAATCCATAACTGCGAGAAAGGTACCATAACCAAATCGATCTGTACGCATTCGATTGTCTACAGCGTGAGCTTATTAGATAATCTTATTTTTAAACCTTTTATCTCTGATCAAGCATCTACTTCCATGGCGTCCAGACGGCCCAATTCCACCACAGTCTCTTCCACATCGACAATATCGCGTATACTCTGCCTAAGCACTCCAGTGGTACCCCTTGGGAACTTGTACGACTGTGTCTTGGCCCCTCTAACGTTGGGGGTCAAGTAGTTTCTGTATAGCTCGGCATCCTTACCTGTTTCCATCACGCAAATGTCAACATTGGAACCGGAACCCAAATCGTTCCAAATACCAGCCTCAATGGCATCAGCGCACAATTTGACTGCCTCGTCTCTGGTCATGTCGGGCTTCCAATGTGTCTCTAAAACGGCCATAGCAGCTAAAGAGCCGGAACCCAAGGAAAGATATTCACCAACATCAGTAGAACCGTGTGCTTGAACAGACATCAAGTGAGACCCTGTAGGGTCAGAGCCTGCCACAATCAAGTAGGCGCCTAAATGGCCTTGGTATTTGAATAAGTGCTGCTTCAATAATGTTAATGCAGTGATTACTCTGGGCTGGCGTGATTGCCACATTGCGTGCAACTCTAAGTTCAGGGCAATCAATTGGGTCACCATCTCAGTGTCGGCGGCGGTACCAGCACCAGCACACCAAATTCTTGGGGCCAATCTGTGCAACTTCTCACAATTTTTGTCTGCAACTATAGAACCAGTTGTAGCTCTTGTATCAGCAGCAATCACCACTCCTCCTTTGAACTTGGCTCCAACAATCGTGGTTCCTGTAGATGTGGCTTTAGGGGCGGCATACCCATTGGCCGTGAGAAACTGGTTTCTCTGGTAATTGTCAAAACTCAACCCTGGCATTAAAGTTGTTAAATATAATATGAAAGAACGCCGCTGGTATCGTTGTTAGTGGTCTGGGTTTGGTCGACTTGGTCAATGCTGATCGTTTTGCCTCCAAAGTTGAAGTTCGCAATAAGGTGTGTGTACGGATTTCAAGCTCAACTTTTTTAGGCTCTCTCAGGGCAGTATGGTCTTCTGCGCGCTCACCAGGCTGTTGTTCTATTTACTACCGATCTGGACACACACCAGACGCACAAGAAGGGTTCAAATACCACCTTTCAGCTAAACCTGTTCCAAGCATTGCCTGCCTCGCGATAGGCAGCTTAGAATTAAAAACAGACCCATTGATTCTTATGGCAGATGAATATAACTTTGCCACCCCAGCTCGAACTCGAGTCATGGTGGTGCCATTGAATGCGGCAGACACCCACTTCCACAGCTACTTTGACAAAATACGAAATGCCAATGACATACGTCTATTGGATGTGGCAGCTTTGCCAGATTGCCGTCAGTTCAATCCACAATCTTTCCCCCAAGGCAGAGTGCTTTATGATTTTTGCACCTCTCAACCTGACGAGGACAACCTGTTTCTTCATGATTTTGAGCCTTTCAGAAAAACCTTTGTGGTGCTTGGCTTGGGTAGTTATGAAGATTTTGACGAGAATGCTGCCGAAATTTTAGCACAAGAACAGCCAACAGCCATTGTACACAATTGCATCTACTTCAATGCCTCCTCTGAAGATATTGAGGCTCAGAAACACAGCACAAATTCTTCACAGAGTACATTCTTTGTACCTTCCATTGAAGACCAGAATATCACAACTTTAGAGACCACCATGTGCAACGTCACAAAAAACTACATAAAGGCGTTATCATCCTACGTATCCTCGTATGAAAATATCACCCTTCGATCTCCTGTGTCTTTGAGGGACGGTACAGCCTTGCACAAGACTATCACTTATGCTCAAAAAAAAGTCAACTCGGGCTCATCTTTTAAGGTGTCGTTTGCCAAAGGTCAGCTGCTTCCTTCATCGACACCGGATACGAAAGTGAAAGCATCTCAGAGACAAACTGGGAGACAGGCCAAGCTAATTGGTAACTTTTTACTTCTTGCAGGCCAAGCGAGTGAAGCCTCACAGTACTTTACGGACGCAGCTATCAATCTTAAAAAAGCCGATGATAATCTATGGTTGGGAAGTGCTTTAGAAGGGCTCGCCGTTTCATCTCTAATGCTTTCATACCTAGGCATACCTCACCAGCTACAAAATCCAATGCTTGCCTCTGTATTGCACGTTCCGAAAAGCAAACTATCTTCCATCAACACATATCAGAGAAGAATATCGACAGATTCGGTGAGTAGCAAACAATCAAATGGCGTAACTTCACCGCGGCCTTCTACTAGTAGCTCTGCTGGTGCAAGTCCCTTACAAAATTCCCATGTCGAGCTTGGAGGAATGTCTCTTACGGAAGTCTTGAGGCTATTATGCAATAAGGCAGCATTATTTTTTAGTCTTAGTGCAGCAGATTTTGAAAACTGTGTTCCTGATTTAGTTTTCATCGAATTTCTTTTGAGAAGCACCAAGTTGTTTATCAGCATTTACTTAGCAGGTGGAGACTCAGAAGTTGCTGTACTCGAGAACGTAATTAACTTTATGCCTATTGCTGCATCCTCTGCGAAGGACCCTGTTTTGAGGGCTGACATCATTGCCCTCATAAATCAAATTTTTACCATGCAACTTATAGATTTGGATCTTGCGAAACAATCCAAAGTCTATTGTACACTAGCGGCGATATACTCGGATTTAGGATTGCGCCGAAAACGTGCATTTATCCTACGTATTTTACTTGTCGCTCTTCTACCCAAGCTCAGCCAGAGAGCTCTCGATCCGGAACTTGCGACCTCTGATTCATTACAGAGTACCTTTGAATATCTCTTCGGGATGTACAACATCGGACGAGAGACCGAGAAAAACGGGAATGAAGCTATGGGCCATTACTCTGACTGGATCACACTTCAACTTCTGCTATTGAAGATTTGTCTCAGGATATCTGAAGCCACTAAAGATTACGAAGTATTAGCAAAATTATGTGTATTGATCTTGTCGAGATATACACATTGTTTACCAAGCGATGACCAGATAAAGTTGAAGCGTAAGATGGATTGGTTGGCTTTGCTCTCCAAGGAAAGCCACAATTCGATTATGATACCACATCCGGATCCATTTATTGTCAGAAACGCGAAGTTTGTTCTTCAGGAACTGCAAGATGAGCTCGTTCCCTTTCAATCTTCGACGACATCAACAATTGCTCACGCAGGTGACCCACTCATATTCAATCCTTTCAACAAGCTGCCAAAAGATGTTCCATCGAAGGACAAACTTATTAGTATTGACGAGCCTCATCAAGTCGTCATTCTTTTACAAAATCCATTTGCATTTGACTTGAATATCTCGAACATTTCCTTAGTGAACGATGAAGATGGCACCATAGAATGTATCAGATCCCTGATGAGAATAGCAGCGGTATCTGGATTCGACAAAAATGATCTTACCAAAATCAATGGCGGATTACTGTTTCCGCCTACGCATATGTTAGGAAACGATAGTCAACTGCATGAAATCCCAAAAAATTTGACTATTCCCCCCAATTCCCTCTGCCATGTCGTACTAGCTTTCACGGTAACTGATCCAGGTTTGTATCGTATCTCGTCCATCGATATCACGTTTGGCTCTTCCCAACCACAGAGATTCGCGATAGTTGACCTGGAAAAGATTAAAGCTTTTCAAAGATTGGACTGCTTTTCCACGAGGCTAGACATCAATCAAAGCTCTTCGATTTTGGACAGCTGCGCTAAAAATCTCGTGACTAAGGATATTGAAGATCGAGCGACAAAAAGAAGCTTCTCTTTAACTGCTATCCCACCCCAACCGACACTATCACTTGTGGAGAATCTGATAGCCAACGGATGGATCATGTTACTTGAAGGCGAACGAAGAGAATTTTCTATAAAGCTAAGTAACACGTCGGAGCTTCCTATCAATTACTTATCTTTCTCATTTTGGGATTCTACGAATGATTCAATAAGTGCAAAATTAACCCACTTCAGTAACAACAACCAACTACTGGCGGAGGACATGTATGAACTTGAATGGCAGCTTTTGAAAAACAAACCTTTTTCGGTCGTGAATAAGCAGGAGATTTCTTCTAGGTATAAGATCATACAGCCTCAAGCGGACGTTGAATTCAACTATCAAATCAATGGAAAGAGAGGCATGTCCGAACTGAGACTAATCTTGGAGTACTCGAACAAATCGACAAGCTCTGATCAAAGAAGTTATATAAAGACATTAAGTGTTCCGCTCAATGTTACAGTGCAGCCCTCTTTAGAAGTTATTGGATGTGACGTGATTCCATTCTTTTCCACATCATTGCAGGGGTTTAAGCTACCAGATAGTTCAGGTGGCAAAAGCTCTTTTGAGAAAAACATAGGCGATCTTCTCAAATTCATTTCAAAGGCCAGGGAAACTGACGATGATGAAATAGCCAGATATTGTCTTTTGGTCCTTGACGTGCGAAACTTGTGGAAGGAGAAATTAAAAATCTCGTTCTCAAACGAAGTTCATTCAGGAACCACGTTTGATGTTAATGAGATTATTGATTCTGCAAAGACTAACCGTATATTGATGCCCATTCGAAGAATAAGTTTCGAAGATCTCGACGTGAGCGAGCCTATACCTTCATTACGCAAGAGGCAATTCATCAAGAATTATGCTATCACAGCTGAAGAAGATGAACAAAACCGAAAAAACTTCTGGATCAGAAAGACGTTGCTCGAGTCGATTAGTGGAAATTGGCACACTGCGACCAGTAACATCTATAGGTCAGGTTCCATAGACTTGAGGACCATACGCTTAAACATCAGAATGACAAACGCTTTGGTGTTTGATAATATCCTGATCCAGCACAGCATAATGAGTGCTGAAGGTCCACCTCAGCGAATCGACAAGAAACAAAACGAATACATTTTGAAGAAAGAGCACTTCTACAAGCTCAAGACAAAGATTACCAATCAGAGCAAGAAAAAAATATTTGGGGTACTAAGACATGTGCCATTCCCGTCCACGGAATCAAGTAAACCTGATATTTCAATTGATCAGCGCATATTCTTTAACGGTGTCCTTCAGAAGAGCGTGGGACCCAATGGTATCGCATCGGGCGAGTTCATTGAGCATGATTTGGGTTTCTTGATTCTTGAGAAGGGTCGCTATGAATGGGGTTGCTTCTTCGACAATTTTGAGAGCCCCAGCAAAAAGACAGTGGGAAGAGAGCCCGTCTATATCACAGTGATTTGAAAAACAATATCGATTGGTATAGCTATATACAATGTGTGTTCTGAGTCCAGTTAATTGGGATTATTTTCCCGATAGCTTAATTGGTAGAGGTTGGGCACCCTCAGCTTCTAGCTGCTCAATGTACTTTTGTCTGCGAATATCGTTATAACGTTTCTCTTGAAAGTATTTATACCAAGAGGCCACGCAGCTATCTTGGAAAATAGCTCTCTCAGTGCCACAGTTGCTTTCGACCTCATCCTTCTTCTTGGGGTCCAAGGAGTTATCTATATTGTGGTTTGCAAGACAGTCAAAAAACTTATCCCTAGCATCCCAGCATATCTTTCTTTTAGTTTTGTTTGGTGGATCGACCACCTTTTCTTCTTTGGAAAAGAGACCCATGATGAATCAACGGCTAGTCTAGTGGAAGGCTCACCTTGATGGAGTATGATCTAGGTGCACGGAGGTGCTTCATGGTACTTACCTACACACCTTAAGTATAGATGATTCTCTTGTGAAAACTGAGTATAGATGTAAGTAAACGACGAACCGCAGTGCCGTGATAAAGTATCAAATACGAAAACTTGACAAATCAGGTGAACCTTACGTGTGAGAGTAGTCTTTCCTCATTTTCAACGACTGCCTACATATTACGTACAAATCAAGTGTCTAAGAGATTTCTTATCCAATTTTTTTTCTTTTTACACTAAAGTAGTGAAAACCTTTCAAATCTTTATAGTATGGCTTTAGCAGCCAAATTTTTGGAATACGGAGCCACTTTGTGGCCTTTCTTGTCCCATACTGCGATGAAGCAGTGCATTTCGCAGCCATCCATGACCATCGTGTCACCAACACAAGCAAAGCCTGCGAAAGCATAAAAAGTAAAATCGGATACTTTTCATTTGATCGATATGTGTCTTCAACTGAGTCAGACAAGATTTCATATATTCTCGTAGATCTTCCAAGCTCTGGGCTGTAACCCTGCATAACAGCATACACGGAATTGAAACGCCGTGTTTCTTATCAATCATTTTCATTATAGCTACATCAATCAATGACCCTTCTGTCCTCGGGGCCCGAACTCTTTGACATCCAAGAGGATACAAGGGATATCGAGCATCCCGTTTTTCACGTCAAGTACAGACTGAACTCCACTGGTACTCTCGAGTCCTTGCAAGATGTACCTGACAAATTGCCTGTAATCAAGATCCTAGGAACTGGAGGCACAATCGCCAGCAAAGGATCAACTGCTTTTCAAACCGCCGGCTACCATGTCGACTTGACAATCGAGCATCTTATCTCAACAATCCCAGACCTTTCGCTGACTTGTGAATTGCACTTCGAACAAGTCTTCAATCTTGACTCGAAGGAAATCACCACGAAGGAGCTTCTAGAGCTCAAAGCCAAAACCCAAGAGGCTTTGGATAACCATGATGGTGTAGTCATCACACACGGTACCGATACGTGTGAGGAGACAGCTTTTTTTTTGGAAGCTACCTTAGACTTTAAAGATAAACCAGTTGTAATCTGTGGATCGATGAGACCTTCGACTTCAGTCTCTGCTGACGGCCCTTCAAATTTGTACCAAGCTTGTGTTGTTGCAGCTGATAAGCAGAGCTGTGGCCGAGGAGTCTTGATTACATTGAATGACAAGATTGGTTCCGGCTACTACATTACAAAGAGTGATGCAAATTCTTTGGACTCATTTAAGTCCTTGGGTCACGGATATTTGGGTAACTTCGTGAACAATGAGGTTCACTACTACTTTCCACCGGTCCATCCAACGGGAAGAATGTCCTTCAAGACCTCTCTATTCGATAATACTTTACCAGAAGTTATCATTTTGTATGCTCACCAAAGTTTTAACAACGACTTGATCAAGCTAGCAGTGGAGCAAATAAAGGTTGCTGGCATTGTGATGGCAACAATGGGAGCTGGTTCCCTCTCGGACAATACCAATGAGTATTTAGGAAATTTGTCTGCTAAATATGGCCTTCCTATTATTTACTCGAAGAGATCCATGGATGGCATGGTCCCTCGTGGATCTATGCCCAAAAAAAATAATACTCACCTAATCGCTGGTGGCTATCTCAATCCACAGAAGAGCAGGATTTTACTTCAGTTGTGTTTGAATGCTGGGATGGACATCAAACGCATACGGAAAGCGTTCAGAGGTGTCTACGGTGGCTAATAGAGTTAATTACATAGATCAACGATATATTCGCACACAGTACGTAAAAATTCGAAATGATTGAATGTTCACCAAGTACCAAGTAAGAGACTATTTGTAAGCCTCTTCAACACCTTTTTTGTAGGCAGCCAAAATCTTTCTTCTTTGCAACTTTTGAGCAGAAGTGACAAATCCATTTTGTGGAGTCCACTCATCATCCACAAGAACAACATTTTGAATCAATTCAATACCCTTCAAGCCTTGAGCCTTACCAGTAGCCTCTAATGACTTGTGAACAGAGCTGATCACCTTCTTGTCGTGGCATAAGACAGCGAGCTCTTTCGTTTGCAACTCGGCCTCGCTGTAGACCTTCTCGTCCTTGATGTGGTTCTTGAGAGCGGCTTCGTTGGGAATCACAATGGCGATTGGCTTGACCTTGTTCTGGTCAGCATAAACGCAAATATTCAACACAATAGAGTTGGACCGGTAAATCGATTCCAATTTTTCCAATGCAATATATTCACCATTAGCTGTCTTCACCAAGTTCTTTCTACGGTCAATAATCTTCAAGGCGCCGTTCTTGTCCCACTCACCAATATCACCTGTCTTGAACCAACCATCTTCAGTAAAAGCTTCGCTGGTCTCCTTGGGATTCTTGTAGTACTCCTTAGTAATTGGGGCACCTTTTAACAAGATTTCACCTTGGTTATCCTTGGCAAAGTATCCAGCCTCAGGCACATCAATCAACTTTGCTGTGACTGAACCCACAAGGGTACCAGCACTACCATACTCCAAATGGTTGTGCTCGAGAATAGTCGCGTTAGCACAAGTCTCAGTCAAACCGTAGCCAACCAACATTGGGGCGATCAAAGTAGAAATAAATACCTGAGTATCCCTGGACACCGGAGAGCCACCATTGAAGACATGGTGCAAATGGCCACCGGTGGCGGCTCTCACCTTCTTAAAAATGATGTCAAAAAGGGAGCCACCAGGGATTTTGTTGTTGGTCATAATAGACTTGGCCTTATAAGAAGCCCAGAAGATCTTCTGAGTAACAAGAGGTAAGGCCTTGACCTTGGCTAAGATACCCTTTCTGACGGTTTCCCACACAGCAGCAACAGCAACCATGATAGTGGGTTTGAACTCCTGCAAGTCAGATTTACAGTTCTTGACAGAGGTATCAGTCAACGTCTTGACATTAGCGTAACCAAGACAACTGCCCCACCAGAAAGAAAGAAGCTCGAACACCAACTCAAAAATATGTGCCAAAGGTAAGAACGCAATGACACGGTCATTTTTGGTGATCAAATCTCTACCAGCACAAGTGGATGGACCTGCCACACCAGCAACAACGTTGGCGTGTGTTAAGAGCACGCCCTTTGGATCACCTGTGGAACCAGAGGTGAACATGATACAAGAAATGTCATCAGGTTTAGCAGTGTACTTCACTTCCTCGTCAGCCTTGTCCTTTCCGGCCTCCACCACCTCGTCGTAGGAGTAGAACTTGATGTCAGGGCGAATTTCCTGGATCTTCTCCTTGGCTTCCTGGGCCTGACGGTAGAGCTTGCCACCGTTACGATTGTCTTCAGGGTCAATCTTCTCCGAGTGAATAATCACCTTAACTTTCTCAGCCTTCTTTAAAGGATTCACCAATGCGCCCAAAAGATTGTTGTCGGTAAAAATTGCATTGGATTCTGTGAGCACTAAGGAGTGGGTCAAGCCACTCTCGCCTAAAGTGTCGTACGCCGTGACAATGGGGATGTTCTGGGTCTGAGTAGCCAAGTAGGTCTTCATCCACTTGTGAGAAGTGGATGCAAAGATGTGCAATTTGTTCTCCTGGTTAGGCTTGACGCCAATTTTCACTAAACCATGACCGTATTGCTTGATCAAGCCAAGCACCTCAGGATAGGTTTGGTACTTGTACGAAGACATCTCATAGTACTCCCAGTCCTTGTCCACTTTCTTCTCCTCGCCATCAATGATCTTGGTCACTTTCTTGGTCTCCACATGAATCTCCTTCAACTCTCTCCAGCCCATTGCCTTTCTATCGCCGTTTCTCTTGACACACTCCTCAATGAACTCTGGGAGAGTCGTTGCCTTGGAGTCAAGGGGTCTCTCGATGGGGGCGTCTCTCTGGGCGGCTCTTCTTCTTGGGGCGCCTTCGCCTTGCTTGGGCTCGCCAACTTGAACAGTTACGATCGCCATGATGATGAATTCTTACTCACTACTTAGGGAGCTGCTGGTAGAATTTCTGCGAGAAACCACAACAAGGGTATGGAGCAGAATATATACAATGCGGGTGGAGAGGCAAGATAGACGGTTGTGCACACTGGCCTGTGGGTTTCCCCGATGACAGCCTCATGACCGTAAAGAGGAAAGAAGTGTGTAAGGAAGCGTCAGAGGGATCCTCGAGGGCAATTAGAGGAGTTCGGACTAGATGGGATAATTCCAAAGGCTTCAGTTTCACCTCGCTTCTCTTGAAGTGCCACCGTTGTTCTCAATAGCAATCTGCTTGCACTTTGCTCGCGCAAGTTTCACAGTCGCTGGCACCAGGCGGCCATAAGATTTTGGGTGCGAAGAAATAATGCTTCTGAGGGACATTTGACTTGCCCAGGATTTCCTTGTTTGGGCCATACGCCTGAGTGACCAGAGAAAAAATTATTTGAGTAAAAAATAAGCTTCGCAAGGCAGTTCCATTAAAGAGCTTTCTTTTTTTTTTTTGGCTTCAAGCCTAACGTAATTTCCTTTCACTCCCTTCCCTTTTGTTCTCTGCCTGCCTCCTCAGGTGTGCTCGGATGAAACACCGCACTCCCCGAGCACAATTGCCAGCCCGAGGAATGGGGTCTTAGCCGCGGCCAAAACCAAAGAGGAAGGGTGTTATCTCCTGGAGCCGTGGGCAGGGCATCACCCTTTACAATGTCTGCCAATTATCTACTGGGACCTTTTTCGCAAGGCTTGCCCGAGAAAAGGACTCATGGGATTTGAATCATCAGGCGCTGAACCCGCGAAATTCATTGTGGGCTCAAACTTTTGTTGGGTCGCACATGACGAGTTTGTCTGGGAGGAATGAGGGACTTTGTTAAGGAAGTGGGATCACTCTCCTTGTGCTTCCCCTCGCTTGGAAGGATCACCAAATTCTTCACCATACTGCACTGGTGGTTAGCTCAGGGACAAAGTGGAACCAGGGTAGGATCTTAAATGGGAGTCGTAGAGTAAGACTGTGTTTGGCCCATACTCTTACCAATTGGGGAATGCTGCAAATTCGCATACTACGTCGATCTCAGCTCGTAAACTTACCTTTGTATTATTAGTGGACTTTCAAGTCCATCAAGATTAATTACTACTATGTTTTTAAACCAATCTCTCCTCAAATCTCAACTCATTCACCAATGGCAATCCTCTCAACAATCTCAACAAGTTCTCAATGGCCAATCTCTGCTTGTTCAAACCGTTGATGGGCTCGAAGCCGGGCTTCGACAATGGCGCCTTCAACCAGTAACTCAACAAGGTCAACACGGCGTAGAAGTTTTCGTACTCCTTGTCGCCAACCTTTCTGTAGCTCACTCTCTGCAAAAACTCGGTCATGACAACCAAGTCAATGATCAATGGCGTGGCCAACAAGGAATCCTCGCAAACATTGTGGATGGAGATCTTGTTGTGGCCTCCCAACATCAACTCAGAGTAGTATTCGTCCATGGCAACCTTGGAGTCACCAACAGCTGGCATGTACTTGATGACAATACAGTGGTCGACATCCTTGCCCTTCTTGTCATTGTACAAAATGTCGTTGGAGTGGATCATGTCGTCAATGACAGAGGCCTTGGAGATCTCTTTGGAACGGAACTGCTTTGGTGCAGACAAGTTGTATCCGTCGTTGTTACCCAAGTGGTTGTAAGAGGCAACAGATAATGGCTTGATACCAGCGTCAACAAGGAACTGGGCCAACACAGACTTCAACTTGGTCTGGCCAGACTTGAAGTCGTCACCGCCAATGAAGGACTTGTGCTTCTCGGCCAACTCAATGGCTCCTGGGACGAAAGTGTTCTGTGGGGAGCCGTTGATGTAGGCAACCTGGTCCAAGATACAAGCAACTGCGAAGATAGTGGATGGAGAAACCTCATCATGAGACTCCTTAATAGCCTTGATCAAGTTGTCAGCGGTGTCGTTAACACCAGGAATGATCTCGGCGTACCTTTCAGTGTTGGCAGTCCACAAGACAATGACCTTGTCCAATTTGTTCTGCTCCTTGAACTCTTTGATGTCCTTTCTGATTCTCTCAACATCGCCCCATTTGTTCTTCGTAGTGACTTCACCTTTGCTGTCAACATTGAAGACATTGTCAGCTCTTTCTTTCTGGTTGAGAGCAATGAAGTCTGGGTAGTAGATAGAAGGCATTGGCACGATGTTCTTGGTGTATCCGGCAGTTTGTCTTTGCAAGTCGACATCCAAGACTTTGGCCCTCTTGGTGGCCTGATCCAATGGCATCTTGGAGATATCCCAACCACCAACAACAAAGTCGTTAGGGTGAACCATTGGCAAGATGGAGTTGAAAGGAGCGTAAACGTCGTTACCTTCCTTGTCGACACCGAGCTTAACTGTGGAAGCCTGAGTGACAGAGCCAAAGTAGTTTGGTTCCACACGCCCCTCCTTGTTCTCAAAGGAAATGTTGTGCTTGTTTGCCAACACGGCATTGACCAAGGTGGTACCGTTGTTACCGCCCAAACCAACTAACAACAAACCAGTCTTTGGGGTGTTTAAGTCGACCTTGAACTCGTAGTCGGTAGCGGTTGGGGTTACAGAAAGGGAGCCAGCCTCTTTCTTTTCCACAATGGTAGACTCGTAGGTGAATTTGGTATAGAGAGCGCCGTCCTTGGTCTCAGCCTTGGTGTTGAAATTGACAGACATGGTAGAATGAATTTATAGAATAGAGATGGTATGAGATGAGGAGAAAAGAAGAGAAAAAAAAAAAGTTAGCAAGTGGGATATCTCTTGCTTTAAATAATGCTCAGGTGGGATATAGGGGAACCCAGAATACCCAGTGAACCGGCGAAGATTAGGCTTAGCTGCAAAACTGGAACCCGGCGTGGAGAGCGATCCTGCACAATGAGAGCGAGTTCGCCGAAATTTCGGCGGATTGGTGGGTCTCATGCAGGCGTTCACATGCTTCCCACAAACCTCATACTAATTCGGGCTAGTGCTAAACAGTGAGGCATCAAAGTACATGATTTCATTGGCCCCAGGATTCTTTGGGTTTGCGGTAATTCTTGCGCTTTTTTTTTGGGGACACGTCTCCTCGGATGGCACTGGACATAGGTACTCGAAAAACACAAAATTTAGAGAAGCGACCGGTAGGAAACAAATATAGTGGGTATTTAAAAAGTATCAAAATCCCTCTCACTTTTGTTCCAAGACCTCCAATTCAAGACCGTGTGGTTTGCTGGCAGGTAGGCACGTGCAACAGGGCCCCTTTTCGCGGGAGGAGAGAGGCCCATGGAAAGTGGAAGCGCATTCTTAGAGGACTGAAGCAACAATTGATGTGACAGCCACCGCAGTCAATTTCGCGACTCTGATAATTCCAGTAGGCCTTTCAATTGGTTTGGTCAAACGAGATCATATGTACATTCACACAAAATCAAGAAAGTAGCATTCTCAGATGTTTGAAACGTACTGGTAATCAATCAGATATGACGTTACCAGATAATACATCCTGATAGGATGTGTGCTTAACGGCAGTATGGTGTCAGAGAGAGCACACTTTTTCTTGAACAAAAAGAAGGGTAAGAGTAATGCTGCCTCCTTCGAAAATCGAAGGAGACAATTCGAATCGTCGCAGACACTGAACTGTAGTAGACAATAAGACAGGGGCAATGGCAAGCATTCACAGCTACAAAAGAATGACGTAAAAGAATACCCAGAGCAAAATTACAAGGCTTGGTGGAATGTTGCAGGGGAAACCCTCTCTCTAAATTCACGCCCAAGCCAAATTACTCACAGCTTCTTGTCCAACAAAGCCCCTGCTGATCTGCGAAATAGATCTCGCGCTCACAGGTACTGTCTTGTCTCAGACGCAGCAAATCGCCTGCTGTTGTCAGCCTGCAAAGGCACCCTTTTCCTAACTAAGACACGCTAAGATTAAGTCAATGGGCCTCATTTTGATCCATATACTACCCCCCTCCCCCCCTTTCGTTGAACATGAGATGTAACTTTGCGCTTTCTTCGTGTGGCTTTTCGTGAATGGTGCCTGTAAGGTACCAAGTCGCGTCGAGGCACGGCTAGATTATGGTGGGTAGTTAAGGAGAAGCTATCAAATTGCTTGCGAGCAAGTAGTAGCTTCGGGTCAGGAAGGAATGGTATCAGGGGTGTAAATGGAAATTCAGCATAGCTCACAGGACGTTCTGGTGTTCACATTCCAACGGCTTCACTAGGGTCTGCATTGTTCAGGCCTCGATTCGGAGAGATTCAGTTGAACTCCTTGGGAACACGAGCAGCATTTGCTTTTGTAACATTTACAACGCCAATAGACTTCTGAATTGACGAATCTTTTGTTCATAGTGTTACAACCGATTAGACTTTTGGGGTTGTTACCAGATCACAAAGGCGCCACTTTGCAGCCGAAGTATCCACCTGAGCTAGTCCAGCCCACTGCTAGTAAAATGGCCTCAATAATCAAGAAAAAAATTTAGTTGACATCTCCAGTTTGTTAATTCGACAACTGGACGACGTCTTGTAGGCTTCAAGGTAGTGGCCGCCTCGGGCCGAGGCTAGCGCCGCTGTTGTCTCGTAAAAAACTAACCGAGAGCTCTTTCTGCAGAGATTGGCCACCACCGCACCAGTGACAACCAAGTCACCACCACACTCTCGAAACGTCAAGTCCGTCAGTTTGCGGGCTTAGGCTCGCTTCAGCAACCAAGATCCTTCAACTACGTCGTTTTCGACAAGATGTTGCGTCGTTTCCCACCGACTTATGCCAATTGGGCGTCCTTCTTTACCAATTTGCAACCTCAGCCAGCACTGAGAAAAAAACGCCGCGATGTATGTCTCACCGGGCGTTTGTGCCCAAGTATTCACATAGGTTGCTTCAACTCAACAAATTTCAGGCTAATGGACAAAAATGCTCTTCTTGCCGCAAGGTGGTGTCCAAATAATCGTTTCGACAAAAGGAAACGAGCTGCTGTGTTCTACCTGGCAACCACAATTCCTGTTTAGTGCCTCAGTATTGACATCAAAACCACGGCATCAAAACAGAGACGCAATACTCGTGCTACACTAATGCAGCCGAGAAGCAGTGTATGCGCCAAGTTGTGTTAGGGAGCCATGGGTGCCTTTGGCAGCAAATGAACGTGAGGGATGCGCGAAAGAGAGTATCCGACGCGGACAGAGAAGGGAAAAAAAAAGGTTATGTAATGCTCGCCAAACACGAACAGAAGGTGCGTTTTCGCATGCGCATCAGGTGCACTCTGTGCATAATTGTTGCAAAAAAATTGCTGGGTGGTGTCGCCAATCGAGCACGAAGAGGCCGGATATGTCCCTTCTGAACGGTTTGGGGTGGCCAATAAACTTCCATCCCCACTTAGGTCTAGTAGTCTTGCGAAGGAGGCGACTAATTGGACAATGCACTACGTGCACCTTGGCCCAATGTTGCACTACAGGTGCAGCATGGAAGAGGTGGTCTTCACTGGTTTTTTGCAACCGCGTTGACACTCCTCCTTTTCTTCCAAGAGACTTATATAACACCATGCCTCCGGAATGGAAATAGGTCTTCTTCTCTTTTTTCTTTTTTTTCTTCAGGTAATTCAATCTTTTAAAACTCACCTCCATACGCTCCTTACGAACCGTTGCTTTCCCTCTTAGTGGTACTCACCTCAGTCACTCCTTCGACACCTTTGATACCCATTTCCATTCGTTTAATTGTACCTTAATTCCACGGGAAAAAAAAATTAAAAAAAAAAAAAAAAAAGTAAAAAAAAATGTTTAACCAAGCCCTTCTTTTACTTCTTGCCTCTCTTCTTGGTAAGGTTCTTGCCTTTTCCGCTTCCTCAAACAAGAACGTCGCCGTCTACTGGGGCCAAAACTCCTACGGAAACCAAGAGAGATTGAGCTACTACTGTGACAACGATGACACCGACATCATCCTTCTCTCTTTTGTCACTGGGTTCCCGGAATTGTCCTTGAACTTCGCTAACCAGTGCGGTGGTTCCTTCAGCAACGGTGTTCTTCACTGCCCTCAAATTGGACAGGACATCAAGACTTGTCAGTCCAAGGGCAAGAAGATCTTGCTTTCGTTGGGTGGCGCTTCAGGATCTTACGGCTTCAGCGGTCCAAATGCTGACTCTGACGCCAGCAAATTCGCCGAGACCTTGTGGAACAAGTTCGGTGCTGGTTCCGACTCCGAGAGACCTTTCGACGATGCTATCGTTGATGGTTTCGACTTTGACTTGGAGAACAACAACCCAGCCGGTACTGTTGCCTTGTCAAAATCCTTGAGACAGCAGTTTTCCAAGGACTCATCCAAGCAATACTACTTGGCTGCTGCTCCTCAGTGTGTCTACCCTGATGCCTCTTCCGGAGACATCTTGGCCGAGACTCAAATTGACTTTGCTTTCATTCAATTCTACAACAACTACTGCGGCCTTGGCGACAACTTCAATTGGGACACCTGGCAGAAGTTTGCCGAGCAAGACTCTCCCAACAAGGACATCAAGTTGTTCGTTGGTTTGCCCGGAGCTCCAAGCTCTGCTGGTTCTGGTTATGCTGACCTCGACAAGGTCAAAAAATCTGTTGGCTCCGACATATTGAACAACAAGAACTTTGGTGGCTTCATGTTGTGGGATGCTTCCTCTGGCGCTAGCAACAAGAACAATGAAGGTGTTTCGTTCACCCAACAGCTCAAGAAGTACCTTTTGGGTAGCTCTGATGGCGACATCACCTCTACTTCTGCCACCACCCAGGTCCCTACTCCCTCAAGCACCTCCCCTGCTACCTCAACTGCAGTGTCTAAGACTACTGCTCCGGCTGACAAGCCAGAACAGGGTAACAACAATGCTGCCCAGCCAAACCTCCCAGGTGACAAGACCTCTACGTCCATTGCTGCTGATGCTACCACCACTCAAAGTTCTGAAGAGGAAATGGTCACGCTAACTGTGAAGAACCCATCCACCACTTTTACAACAGTCCGTGTTTCTTGCTCAACTGACTCCTCTCTCAACACAATCAACGGCAAGGTCGTTACCGATATTGTGACTGTGACCAGAGTGGTGTCCACTGTCTATGCTACGAAGACTGTGCTCGCTCAGCCATCTGCCTAGATCAGTCCTGGTTTCTTATGTTGTTTTATATGATGTAAAAAAATTTAATCTTCTAATATTTTGGTCTCTAGACCATTGAGTAGGCGTCGGGCCTTTCGGTTTATGTATATCCTGGCTGGCTCTTTTGAGTCTCCTTGTAGACCTTCGATTTCACCTGTTTCAAGTGGCGTGATTCTCATATGTATGAGTGGGATTTCGCTGGCATCAAATTGACGATGTCCCTGCTCAGTAAGCACAAAGGGCAGTAGCAAAAAGAAGAATGTTTTCATTCGATCCAATGTCGACTTCGCGTGATAGTGATAGATCCCCGAGAGCTCCCTAATTGTTTTCGCTTGTAGCCGTCTTTTATAATTTTTACATTGAACAAGCACATCTATCTGACTCCTCATGTCAATTGACTTATTGCTTCCCTTGTTACAGAAAGAACTTTGCTGACTTGAGTTTGCAATGATGGAATTCTTCGGATACTTGATTGATTTCTGTTCATCCGATAGCTGATCCCAGTAATAAGCTAGGTTCCACTTGCCAAAGATGTCAATTCCATTGTCGTTGGCTCCCCCGACTCTAGTCATATCGTAGCACTTGAATTGCTCTTCTAGGTATTCTTTGGTCTGAAGCTCGTATAGGGTTCCACGAAATGTGGGGGAGAATATGTCCTTCTGATTTAGTCGTCCATACTCAAGATATTCCTTACAGCTTTGAATTTCTCGTAGAGTTGACTTTAATCTAAACGGTATACAAAGGCGTGGTCTCATGGGTTGGAAAACTTTGTCTGTAGCAGATACACTACTGAGCTTAACCACATCTATAATGCGAATCGGTACCCTACGCCAGATCTAAGCTTACCGACCCCACATGATATTCATCCAATTTCTATCATCATTTGTGACCTTCATTATATGTGTAGTGGCCACTCAAAGCACTGTTGACATTTTTTGCAAATCATTGAGCTCAGGTAATGCAGTGAGCTTGGGCCAAGTCAAGTACGATATCAACCTCAACTCAACTAAGTACATTTCCTTCAACGCAGATTTGCCTACTTATCAAAGCATATGTCTAGGAACAAGAAACTTGCCAGACAGAGAATGTTTCACTTATCTTGAGGTCGGCGAGAACCTGCCTAAAGGAACCTTTGTCTTGTTCGTAGACGAAAGTAAAGAGGTGATTGATATAGCATTCCATATTGGAGGTGAGGAGTGGACTACAGAATTGGTCGATGTTGCTCAGACTCCCCGGCCGAACATGAACCCAGTCGTGAAACAGGCTCCAAAAAAACAGCAGCAGCATCAGACTGTCAAGCAAAAGGTGGTCAGGACGAAGATTGTCGAGATTGACGGAAAGGAAACAAAGATTGAGGAGGAAGTTGAAGAGGAAGTAGAGGAGGATAACAGATCGTGGATCCAGAAAAACTGGATGTGGGTTGTCATTCCGCTTGTGGTCATGATGGTGATGACCCCTGAGGAGGAGAAGAAGCAGTAGTCCGACCGGTGAAATACGTTTCAAATTTTGTATTTATCAGGAGCTTGTGTGATGAAATCGTTGGCTGATTCGTTCTGGAGAGTTTCAATGAACGACAAACGATCCTTGCGTGACTCGTCTAAGCAAGAACACCACCTTGCATTGTCAACTTTGAGACGCAATTTCAGGCCTGGCGAACGAACAAACAAATGGCTTTGCGATTCTATATCATAATTTCGGATGATTCCGCGTTAAATCTCGTTGAAACCTAAATTCAAGTTGCATCTTATGACCTCGCAAGCACATTTAAAGGCGTCAAATGTGACTTCTAGCTAACTGCTCGCCGACCTATATTGCCTTTCCTCTTAAGTTCATACATAAAACAAGAGCATTGTTATTTCACATCCTAAGATTATTGTGGAATGAGTACAAGTAAGACTGGTGTCTTCTTTGATTTCGCAGCCAAATTTTTCTCGAAGGTTATTTTCAACATTTTGCAGCAAGATGTCAAGTCAAGAAAAAAGGAGTAAAATACAAGATTACAAAAATTGCACAAAATTATATCTCCAAGTGAAAACGAGGTTTCCTCTGTTGTTACATATTCTTCTTTTTTCTCCCCTTTCTGGTTCTCCACGTTAATCACACTACGACCATTCAATACTTACTTCTGTGGAGCATACTACTCATATTAGAGCCAATGGAGTCCTCTCAAAAGTATTACAATCACTGTGCGCACTAACCCCGGAATTGTTCGTGACCTGCCATGAGACAAGAGGTGCAAAAGCTTGATTTCAATCGAGACAATGAAGGATACTTCGACAAGCAAAAGACTACTTTGAATCTACCGTAATTATTTTCAATCCTCATTTAAAAAAATGTAAATCCCATACTTCATCAATAAAGGCTTCTCAACACGGACTTTCTCGCTGGAGAGCGCGCGTGCAGGCAGCCTATCAGAGGGTGAATATTGGTTCATTAGTAAACGCTTCTCAAAACCAATAGAGAATTTCCATAAAACGAACCTACATACAAAAAACACAAGAGGTCAAACGTAAAAAAAAAAAATTGAGTATACTGATATCAGCCTGCTCTTGCCCTCGAACCCACCATTTAGATCCATACCACATAACTTCTTTGGCATCATGTTGAGATCGCTTTATTCGATTTCTTCCAGAAGACTTTTATCGAGCTCAGCTAGACGTTTGGCGGAAGTCAACGTCACAGTGGACGGTAAAACCGTCCTGATAGAAGCGGGCTCCAGTATCATCCAGGCAGCTGACAAAGCTGGTGTGATGATTCCCCGTTACTGTTACCACGACAAGTTGGCCATTGCAGGTAACTGCCGAATGTGTCTTGTTGATGTTGAAAGAATGCCAAAATTAATTGCGTCTTGTGCTGTGCCGGTGCAAGATGGTATGGTTGTTCACACAGACAGTGAAAGAATACACAAAGCAAGAGAAGGTGTTACTGAAATGTTGTTGGAGAACCACCCGTTGGACTGTCCAGTGTGTGACCAAGGTGGTGAGTGTGACTTGCAAGAACAATCCAATAGATATGGTACTGACAGAGGTAGATTCAGAGAAATCGCTGGTAAGAGAGCCGTCGAGAACAAGGCCATTGGTCCTTTGGTCAAAACTTCGATGAACAGATGTATCCACTGCACTAGATGTGTTAGATTTATGAATGATGTCGCTGGTGCTCCTGAGTTGGGTACGACAGGTAGAGGTAACGATTTGCAAATTGGTACCTACATCGAAAGAAACATCAACTCCGAGATGTCCGGTAACATCATCGACTTGTGTCCTGTTGGTGCATTGACTTCCAAACCATATGCATTCAGAGCCAGACCTTGGGAGTTGAAGAGAACTGAGACTATCGATGTCATGGATGCCGTGGGATCCAACGTTAGAGTGGATGCTAGAGGTATCGAGGTCATGAGAGTCTTGCCCCGTTTGAATGATGAAGTCAACGAAGAATGGATTTCCGACAAATCTAGGTTCGCATGCGACGGTTTGAAGACTCAAAGGCTAACCAACCCATTGATCAAGGACGGTGACCAGTTCAAGCCTGCCACTTGGGATGAAGCTCTTTCTACTATTGCCGTCGCATTCAACAAGCTTAAACCTGTGGGTGACGAGTTGAAGGCTATTTCTGGTACTTTCGCTGACGCCGAAGCTATGGTGGCTTTGAAGGACTTGGTGAACAAGTTGGGATCCGAAAACACCGTGACTGATGTTGTTCAGGCCACTGATGCTCATGGTGTTGACATCAGATCCAACTACGTATTCAACAGTACAATCGATGGCATTGAGGATGCGGACCAGATTTTGCTTGTTGGTACCAATCCTAGATTTGAGGCGGCTGTCTTGAACGCTAGAATCAGAAAGGTTTGGTTAAGACAGGATTTGGAAATTGCTGTAGTGGGTCAAGATTTCGAATCCACATTCAAGTACGAGAAGTTGGGTGCTTCTGCCAACGACTTGAAGAAGGCATTGGGAGGATCCTATGGTAAGAGATTGTCCGAAGCCAAGAACCCATTGATCATAGTTGGTTCTGGTGTGGCCGACTCCGAGGATGCCAAGGCCATCTACAGCACCGTTGCTGATTTCGCTTCCCAAAACAAAAACTTCAACACTGAGGAATGGAAAGGTGTTAATGTTTTGCACCGTGAAGCATCTCGCGCTGCTGCTTTGGATCTCGGATTCCAAAACTTGAACGCTGAAACTGCTAAGCCTAAAATTGTTTACTTGCTTGGTGCCGACGAGATCAAGGGCTCCGATATTCCAAAGGATGCATTCGTCATTTACCAGGGTCACCACGGTGATGTGGGTGCTTCATTTGCTGACGTTATTTTGCCAGGTGCTGCCTACACCGAGAAGTCTGCTACTTACGTCAACACTGAAGGAAGAACGCAAGTCACCAGAGCTGCCACAAACTCTCCAGGCTCTTCGCGTGAAGACTGGAAGATCATTAGGGCTCTTTCTGAATACCTCGGGGCACCATTGCCTTACGACGACTTGTATGCTGTTAGAGAAAGATTGGGCCAGATTGCCCCTCACTTTGTCAGACACGAGGTCATAGAGCCTGTTTCTCAAGAGATTGCGCAGGTCGGTCTCAAAGACATCGTTGGTAGACACAACACATTCAAGGCCGCTGGTGTACCATTGAAGAACCCAATCAGTAACTTCTACTTCACTGATGTGATCTCCAGATCCTCGCCTACAATGGCCAAGTGTGTTTCAGCGTTTGGAGCCAAAATTGACAAGCTCAAAGACCCAAAGCCATTGGTTGACATCTAACGAGTCTCAGCTTTTGCTACTGTATCATAATTTCCCTATTGCATGTGTGAATGTCGCATAATTCACCAGATTTTTTCTTCGCAAGACTGAGCCAAGCGTGAATCTCTACAGAAACATATGCAGTTTCTTCTTTTAGGAAGGTTGCTTCTAATGGAATTTCATTAGCATCACAAAACTTATATTTGTTCTTGTATAGACCCTTTTTTAGCTCATCTTGTCTGAAGCATCAATAACAAAACACAAGTATTGTACACCGTTCCCGTAATAAAAACCATCTTGCGCTACCTACAAGCTCGCCATACAGGATGTTGGCCACTTCCCCATATTTTAGTCACCGTACCAGTATCTCGATGAAATGGATGTTTCGATGCAACAACAGGACCAGTTTTCTTCGAAGTGGCGAGTTGCAAAAGCTTGCGCTCGCTGCCATCGGTTGAAAAGCAAGTGTGTCTACGAGGATCCCACCTTCAAAACATGCAAAAGGTGCTTCAATTTAGGCTTAAAATGTTCGGTTGACGAGGACCCCACGGCAGTAAACGCCAGAAAAAGGAAGCATACGAGAACTCATCATCAAGTTGTCCTGAGGATAACGAAGTTGCTAGATGGTATCGAGAAGGAGCTAGAATTTCTCGAAGAAAAGCTGCCCCAGGAGAACAGCGAGTATCATTCGCAGCTATCTCTTCTATCAGCGAAGCTACATCTGGCGGGAACCAGATTGGCTGATAGCTTTGGGATTGCTGGTGAGAAGAACTCTTTAATGACCTTGCCCGTAGTTCATCCGAATACTAATTTGGCTCACGAGCTAATATTTACTCACAAAATAATGTCGGAGAGAGAGGCACGAAGACGCTTCATCTACTTTCTCGATGAGATGCTACCGTTCTATCCATTGGGCGCACTACTGAAGAGCTTGCGTGATTTTGATACGCTAATGAAAACGGACTCAACGCTCTTGCTTACCTGCATTTTTATTACTACTGTGAATGACAACGAAATCTCTGATGAACGGCCATCAAAACACGCCAACAGACGTCTTCATGAAGTACTTGGACACTTCATCACCACCGAGATTTCAAAACATATTTTTGAGCGTGCAACAGACTTTTCGTATCACTTGGCCATCACATGCCTCATTCTCTCGCTATGGACGATACCATCAGACAGAAAAGGACAGTTTAGAAGTCAAATCGACCTTGTCAACGCACACGGGGTCTCCTTATGCGCAGATGTTAGTAATGTGCCGACTTATCAGCTACAGGCTCTAGCGGACGATGATTCTGTAGAGCGGAATAAACTCAGAACATATTTGGCAGTCTATGGGTGCTGTGGGTCTTTGAGTTTTTCCTTACCGAGATTTCGTATCGTCGCGTGGTGTTTGAGACATGACATTGCGATTAAACAATTACTTACACGTCATAATGATTCAATTCCGACTTCCGAAGATATTTTTTTGTGCTGCTTTACACGCCTTGTGAGAAAGGGTCAAGAGATCTTTGACTTTTTCATATCTCATGGGGTCACGGTCAGCTTTTTGAGCACAGAAGCAAAAACAAAACCTGGGATACGGCCTGAGGACACGACATTAGCCAGTATTTCAAGCAAATTAGAGGGCTACAAGTTGGAATTGGTGCAAATACTATCCGACAGTGGACTTATAGATCCGCATACATTGAGCCCCAGACCGGAGGCAGAGGTACGTAAATACTGCCTAATCATCGTTTATCATCAATTGATGATGATGACCCACGACACTCTTTTGAGTTGGCAGATATTTCATATGAAGCCTGATGCGGACAATACTCCGATAGTACCACTTATAAAACATCATGTGAGCCGATTCCGGGAAGCTTGTGAGGCTATCTTAGGCTGTTACCTTGACATGAATGAGGTATCATCGAAAAATTATCCAACTTTTTTGCAGTACAGATGCGTCCACTCACTTATATCCTTGGTACGTCTTATGATTTTAATCAAAACAAAAGGGAAGGGATTTGAGTTAGATGGCTTTGATGAAATTCGAACTAGGCTCGATTACTACATTGGTAATGTTCAAAAAGTGCTCACAAGAAATGCGGAGAATCATGATTCCATTGTATCGGCGAGAGTGAAGCTCATCATTGACAGAATAGTCAAATGGAAGAAGGTTGTGGAAAGTCTGAAGAGTTCCATGAAACTCGACTACATCAATATCACTCAAACTATGAAAGGACAAGAAATGGAAAAGCTCAAGGATCCTTCATCAGGTTCATCGAATGGACGGAAAAGAGTAAAGGTCGAGACCACAGAATTGCAAGCAAAACAGTCTGAAAATTCTCCTGACAGTGGAACCAGCTTCGACCCCGAAGACTTCCTTCCGCAATTCCCCGATCTTACCATGGCATCTAATACAGAAATCTTCAAGGATTTCGATCGGGACTTTTTACGGTTTCTTAATCCTACGGAATTTCAACTAGGGTTCGATGAGTCATCTTTATTGCTAAATGGTGACGTGCAAAATGCATACGATTTTTAAAACTCGAACTCTTCAACATTATTGTTGCGGACTAACCTCGGAGCATCATCCTGCTTGTCATCGTGCTCGCTCCCTGTTGACTCGCCTTGCAAGTCATATCCAGACTTTTTGTCAACATCTTTGTCGGATCCTGAAATAGCCTTCTCTTTAAGGACTTTATATAGTTCGCCCAGTTTACCGCTTTCATTCGTCTTTTGCGCTCTTGGCTTATATTTGCTGAACTCGTTAATGACTACCTTCTCAGGCTCCTCTGAATCCCTATCGTCATCTGCCACCTTGATGTCATCTTCCCTCAAGTAGTCAACACTTCCGTCAGCATTTTCACCACTACTTTCTTCAGCAATTTCCTCCTCTTTTTCCTCTGATTCTTCCTCTGATTCTTCCTCAGGTTCTGAATCTTCGGCTTCCTCCAATGAGCCCCAATTCTGTTCCAACAAATGTTTAAGGTCATTGGAGTTATGAAATCGATACCCATTGTTGTCATAAGGCGCATCGACTCCCGGTATGATGCAATCTCTGAAGGATGGTGGCTTGCCAAGCAGATTCATAAGTGTAATCCAGGGGGGAACACTTTGGTTGTCTGTCAGAGAAATCCCAACTGCTTCTTTAAGTCTCTTCGATACAACACCTGGTCGTATATGAAAGACACTTTCACGGTTTCTTTCAGCCTTCTCGCGGCCCTCCCAATATAGTTCGCCAAACCTTAGATGAGACGGTTTTGTTTGGTATTTGAAAAACGCATCATAAAGTTTCTGATAGTCAATATCTAGTTTCCCCATCTTTGGCTGTACTCGCTCCCGTTGCGATTTCTTGAGCGACTCTGGGTCGTAATTCCTCATCTCTGCTATTCCCGTATCCCGAATATATTTGGGAAGCTGATACGGTAGAAGCTCGATTCCTTTTTTGCCAGAAAGATATTCTTTCTTTTGCTGCCAGTGAGCCGGAACATTGATGGCATTAAAAGACGTTTTCAAAGCTACACATAAGTATGGGTCTGGAGCGTCAGCATCATACCACGCCACTGCACTAGGTTTGTGGGTTGAAGCCTTGAGCTCTGCAATCGAAACCTTGTTCCTCTTACGAAGTTGCCTTCTTGAAAGTGGCTTGTCGATTTCATCGTCGGAGCTGTCTTCGTCCGTGGAGCTTTCTTCAATACTCGAAGCTGCAGCTTCCCTAAGCTGATGGCGGTCTTGTATAGGTGCTTGCTCATTGAATTTAGCGAATATATGGCGAAAGTTGTCTGCTAGTAGTTCATCTGTGTTCATGTTTGAGTTTGTTGGTTCATCCTTAACAGTGTTTTTTTGGGCAAGATCCTCCTTCTTCGTCTCATCTTGCAGTCTATTCTCAATCTCAGAGCCGATGCTTCTATCTATTTCACTCTCGCCATTAACCTGGTTCTCCTTTTTACGTTCCAACTCATTTATATTATCAGCTGCAATGCTATTTGTAATTACCTTCGTATCAGTGGATACGTCAGCTTTGCTACCCTGTAGCTTTCGTAATTTAGCCTTCTCACGCCGAAGTTGATTCTTGGAGCGTTTCTGGGCCATGAGGTTACCTGCCGATGAGATTTAGCTTCTAGTGCGCACCTATCTATAATGGTAGCCACATCACTGGGGCTATCTAGGGTTGTCATTGACTATATGTCCGCTATGATATTGCATTCAAAATCCGCCTCACAGCATTATTCTTGGAGGGACTTGCGAATAGAAGAGTCTAATATCATTTGCTTTCAGTACAAACCCAGCTGCAAACCTCTACTTCAGACACAGCGAGAATTTGAAAACTATAAAAAATAAAGTGAATTTATCGATCAATTTGAATCATCACACCTTTTTGTGACTTTGCGTTTTCTGAGACTTCCTGATTGGTCCTCTCATGAGGGCATGCCCAGCCCAACCCAAATCAAAATTCAGATTTAATTAGCTCGACAGCTTCTCCTTCGAGCTATCTTCGCAGAATCTTCGTAGACGCTCTATCCTCTCAGATATCCTTTCAACCTTTTCATTCACCTCTTTATCGCTTTGCTCAAGCATTTTCTGAATTTGTTTTATATTGGATTCGAGTTCACTTGCGATCTCGATCGCCGAGGTCTGTCTCTCGTCGGAAGCATCTTTCTCCTTTGGCAGGAACTCTGAAGATGCATCAATAAATTCTCCATTTGTCAATGCTGGAGTGCTAAGTCCAGGTACTTTTGTCTCGGGGGTTTCAGTCATGGGCAGTTGAAGGTCTCATATGTGAATATCGTAATACAGTACTTGAAAGACGTGTGCGTATAGATAACTGTGGAGAACTGACAACGATCATAACTTCAATAGTACCATGGGAATACTACAGCTACTATACGTTGCATTGATAGCAACGGAAGCAATAGCCTCACATGCTCATTCACAGGCAATATTTAACATTCGAGAATTTGAGTCATTCATACCCAAACCCATGGCCGAGGATTTGAAAAGAGGAATCTCGAAGAGTCGATGGTCGGCAGATCCACGCAACCATTTTCAAGGTTATTTTGTCAAACAAGGAAATAAGACGAGCGAATATATATGCTCGATTCCCCGAGCCCAAATCGACACTATTGAGGAAAAAGAATCCATTCAATCAAACACGCAAGTGGATAAGACAAATGACGCCAAACTTCTCAAAGCGGCAAGCGAGATTATAAGAGACTCATTTCCAAAAAACAACTGCATTTTCACTTACGATCTCCGTGGCTTCTATTGGACCTATGGATATTGTTACGCAGATAAGGTGATACAATACCACGAGGGTGTACCCCCCCACGAAAGACACAAACGACACGAGGCTACCAATCCAAAGACGGTTTACGTACTTGGAAGATTCACTGATGCATCTTACAAAGCAGTCAAAATCGCGAACCAAGCAAAGCAAAGACAGATAGGTCAGTACGAAACTCGTCGAATGAAGACACTTTCGCTTGGGGAGGACAAAGCATCCCCATTCAGCCACCACTCCGCTCAGAAAATTGTGCTGGAGGTTATTGACTCTGGGTCAATATGCGAGATCACTTTAGAGCCAAGATCAGTGGAAGTAATTTATAAATGTGATCCAGATGCCCATAGCTTTGGCCAGCCGCAAATAATTGATGTTCCAGAGGTAACGACCTGCCAATACAAGATGATTATACATGTACCGGGTCTTTGTGCTTTGGAACAATTTGCCCCACACAGGAAGATAAAGGAGTCTCTGGTAGAGATGGCATGCCAACTAGTTGACGATGAAATTTCCAGTGAGATCGAAGAGCAACGTTTCGAAGAATATATCTCGAACGTAAGACTACGGGATGATGGCAACTTTCCTGTGAGAGGTGACAATAGAATATCAGTCGAAGATCACACCTTGCTGCCGTTGGGATTCGGATTTTATCTCGCTAAAGCAATCTCAGGATACAGATCGACGAGTGCTTATTACAACAATCGAAATGTGATAATATACAATGGATTTTCTGAGGAGTTGGAAGATATCGGTAATCAAGTTGGAAGAGCGATTTACAACGCAATTGGAAAAAAGTTATTAGCACCTTACTTTGAAAAGGATGAGCAAAAAAGGCTTGAGTGGAAAGACACTTTCACAATCTGGCTAGAGTTGTATGACTTTTTTGGCAATTTTAAGTGTCTTCTTAGGATCTCAAGAGACGGGAGAGAGCAGGCAAAAAGTATACAATTACAGGTGATTGATCCAGTGACCATGGTAGATATCGAGGGAGACCCGCCGATGAACATGGCCATCGATCTGACTGAATTCGAAGCGCCTCACAATTTGTGGAACTATCAGTATTTTAGAAGAGGTGATGTCATTATGGGACCACCAGAGCTACCTAAACAACATCAAGAGGTCACAACCACCACCGAAACGGAAAAAGTGATTGTAACTGTCACGCTTTCTGCTTCTGACGTGGAGTCAGAGCCAGAAGAGGATATCCATTTTGAAGATCTTTCAGGGGATCAAAGTCCTCAAGGTGAATACATTAATGAAGAGAATATCAAAGAGGTACGGGGAGACCCGGAGGGAGGACCTGTTGAAGTTGTCATTGAAGAAGACGGAATCGAGCATACGTACGAGGTTAATATGCGTGAATAAAGCTCGAGCCATTCATAGTGTTGTGTTTAAGTGAAACATGGAGCTCAAGGTTACTAGTCTGCTAGAACGTAGTTGCGCACTAAAGTCTGGCATCTAACAAAAAGTCAGTCCAAAAAGTAATTACATCAGAAAAAAAGTACATATAACGACAAGTCTCGAATTCAAAAACTAGTTGATCAATATAAAAGATCTCTTGAACTTTTGCGATATAGAAACCTAAACTAGCCGGACTTTGCTCGCTACGTGAGTCGACCATGTTACTTCGTGTTGCGCACATCAAGCCTGTTGCATTTCAGTTGCAATTGGGGAGCTCTCTACTGCAAACCCGACGCATCAGCTTTTTGAAGAAGCTTCTTCTGTTGGATGACTCTAATGACTCGGAAATAGACAAGCATAAGGTGATCAGGTGGGATGAGTCTCCATACGCAGACATCAGAACAAGGGCAGCATATATAAGGGCCATGGCAAAATGCCCTGTTACTCACAAATCAATCAACTACGTGTGTCCTATTTCTGGTATCCCAACACACCATGACCGTAAGGCTTGGGAAGAAGATAAAGAGTATCACGAGCAGAAAAAATATGAGCGTTTGAAGAAGGTGAACTTATACGAGCATGATTTGAGATCGGGTAGAAAGTTTGACGAATTCATTTTCCCCGGTGCTCAGGAGCGTGACTTCACTGTCAGTTTGGAGAATTGGGACACGTTCTTCTACACTAGAGACTTCAACCCTATGAATACCGAATTTAACTTGGCAGCAGCCACCAAGGTGTTGACTTATCCAATAACCATTGCTGCCATCTTGCACAGATTTTCTCCATACGGATTAGCTCCTAAGGGACCCGTGACTTTGGAGGGGTTGCGTTCTCTTGCTGCATTGAGATACTCATTATATTCCTCGCCCACGAAGAAAGACAAGGAGATTAGTTTCAAGGACAGACCCATGAGGATATTCCTCGTGGGAGCCAAGATGGAGGCAATGTTACCTGGATACGTGTGGAAGCAGTTCGGATATCTCTTCCCTGAGACCAAGTTTGAGTTTCACTTCATTGGTCCTCATGCCTACTTTGACGTGGAGGCAAAGGCTTTCATGCCTTCAAACAGACCACATGGGAGACCATTGGTGAGGAAGCACGATGAACAGATAACTCTCATACATCATACAAAATACTTCCATGAAGTTTACGATCAAGGTGATCTTTTCCCTTTTGATCCTTACTTGGACGTGTTTTTCCTTTTCCATCCCGGATTCAAGACTGCCGACGAAATTCACTGGGACAAGTCCCTCAAGGGCCTTTTGGAATCTAAGTGCGCGGTATATGTCACTGGGTACCACGACGTAGATATCGAAAGAGAAATTGACTGGTTGCAACACCACAGGCTTCATGACGAGATGGACATTCTTATGAACAAATCTGGTAACATATTTGGATCTACAAAGATCGACTTGGTGGACATCAACCCTACAGAGTCTTTCCAAGCGAATGACAAGATTATGGCTTTCAGAGGCAAGAGATACCACGCTATCAGAGCATGAAATTTAGCATGTTGAAGGCCATGTATCCCAATACAATTACTTGTAAATAGCGGTATACTAGCTATGTGTATATACTTAATGGCCCTACTATGTCAAATGGTGCACCGGTGTTTTTTCTGCGCAGTGTCTCTCTGTTATGCGTGTCATATATGCGCTAGTTTGAGCCTATACTTCCTCATGATAAGATGTTTGACGCTTTTTTGCTTAGATTACCCGTGAAATCAATAAACAAACCAGAAAATGTCCCACCGCCTCCTGATGTGTGGGAAATTCGTGTTCTTTTAAGCACCACTATTCACGAGATAAAAGAACTGATATGGATCCACAGTGAAGGAAATGCACTTTCGCCTCCATTTCTCAGAATCAAAATGTTCGATGGCCCTGTGAGTGACTCACTAGCGCTTGACTCCTTATTGGGTCTTAATGAGCCACCAGCTTACCACAATTCAATTGACGCTTTCTCATTGATCATAGACTATACGCTATTTGACTCTCCGGCGATTCCCCACAGAGATCCAGTGCCACTGTACTTTGATGTGCTTGTTTCCGCCACGCTCAATGGCCAGAGAACCACAACCGTTTGCCGAGAGACCCTCTTCTCGACTGTCAGAAGTATAAAGGAGCAAATAACAGACAAGTTCAACCTTGATAGTTCAGCTTTTGGCTTGAAAGTACCTAATGAAAACGTGCTAGATGAGGAGCTAACTCTTCGAGAAGTCTTGGGTCTAGACGTTCCTCTTCCAAGGACTGAGCGTCTTGAGCTTCAACTAGCGGAGAGAGGCACACTGCTCTTGAAGATCTATGAGCTGGCTACCGGAAAGCATTTCTCATCCATACATGTCACGAACGCCACCACGGTTCAAGAAGTCAAAAACGTCGCCTCGAGATTCGCCGGAACTCCTGTCCACCTTGTACGGCTATACTGTAGAGCACATATAATAGCCGAACCTAGCGTCGAGGAGGATAAGCGTGCGATCCTTGATATCCTTCAGTTAGGAATGGCGTCAGGCGAGGCATTCGAGGTCGAATACGACGTGGCAGATCGTTTGACCACCCTTATCAACGGAGAAGAGTGGACTCCAACGGGAACATCCTATGTGGAGATTGAAAACATGAATGGTGCTAAAAAAGTTGTCAACCAAGCTGCTTTGTCAACAAGCACTTATGAGATACAATTCCAAGGAACATTTTTACGTCTCGACTCGTCAGAATGCATCATGAATGATGATGAGGGCTATGTTCTTATAAGCCCTATAGGGTACTCAAAATTACGCAACAAATGGGGGAATAGGGTTCAGATGGCACATCAACGGAATAGAGTGTTGAACAACGATATGAGACATCGAGTCTTGCAACCTAATCCAACTCTACAACCTCATGTGATGCAGCCTCGACAGAATGGTGACGTCGCTGAGCCGGTTCACAGGGCACACGAAGCTGATCCAGTACAGCTTCAGGAAGAGATGGCGGAGAGGGACCAACTTCGGAATATTGCTGGACAAAGGCAGACAGTTTTCACTCGCTTGATTGCCGCTGCAATGGCTAATCGTCAAAATCTTCGGAGGATGGGCATTAATCTCTTCTTCATGGCCGTGATTGGGTTTGATATGTTATTCCTTCTCACCGTCCCCAAGTATGCCGCGTTGATTGTTTTGTTCACTATCCTCTACTCCATATTTGTTCGTGGCAGAGATATCAGTGACTGGCTCGACCACTGGATATTAGGCGAGGGGGCTCCAAATACCATTCCGTTCCGAATCGTCAGATTTATATCCATGTCAATACGAGCTGGATATAATATGTACCATTTCAACTTCGATCGATTCTACAATTCCGTCTCGAATATGGCGATGGGATTGATTCCTTCCAAAGAAGAGTATCTAGAAATGGCTGCCAGGCGTGCCGACTCAATTTCCTACTACGCGCTTTGCGTTATTAGGGAGATATGCGGGCTCATATTGTTGTTCGGGGCGACCATAATACCCACCGTGGAGAACGCATATGCTGAGCAGGACCTTACACGGAGAAATCAAACCAGAGATCGCCTAATTTCTAAAATGCAAACACTAATAAAAGATGCCGAGATTAGACACGATTTTCAAGAAGTGAAGGCATATATCGAGCGAAATCATGGTAGTCTCAATGAAATCTACGCTTTGCAAGATAGCGAAGCTCTCGTTAAAGCATACTTCACAATCATAAGGACATGCGGAGCAACGCCGGAGGACATCGTCGTACTCAACAGAATGGCGGGGGAAGCTGCTGAGGCACGGAACTAGTTTTACTTAGGCCATGTGGAGGGCGCTGCACTGTTTTTGAAGCAGCACGAATGTGTGTGTCATGGAAGAGAATGCGCCGCCCCTACATCTCGCGTAAGAATAAACTTTATGGCATCTTTAAGGAATGGGCTACTAGGTAAAGGAATTCAAAGCCATCATTTTATAGGGCTAGAGGATTTTTGAATCTCTTTCCGAGCACTACTAAGTGAATCGTAAATAGTTGGACAATAGAATTTACTGACCAATGTTGGTACACAATGCTTCCAAATTCCGTAGTGTGAAGCTGACGCAGGACATTGTTCACGGGTTACTTTAGGTATAAGGCGAGACCAGATTTTTGACGTATGCAGCGACCTTACGATTTGATACATGGCGACGAGAAATGCAACTCTAGTGTACCTTGAACCACCGATTATTCGAAAGATCAGTCTGGTACAAGAGAGAAAGTCATAAACCTGTAAGTCAGTCCTGCAGTGTTTGAAGGCTAAAGCATTTGATTGAGATATTCGCAGCTAGATCAGCAGCAGGGCGAGCCACGGTTGTAACACAAAAGCAGTCCTCGTCAAATGACTAAAGTATCGCAGGCGTGAATCGCTTAGCTCACAAACAAACAAATCGGCACAACAAGCGCGACTAAACGATAAATTGAAGCGAGCCCCAAGCTTGTGTACCGAACAAAGACGCACTGAGGCATAAGCAGAATCGCGCTCTATAGAGAACATGAACAACAACAACAAAGGCGATTCGCCAGAAATCTGTTGACATCCATCCGGTTCTGGCATATACACGGTCTAGTGGCTGTCAGTTGAGACCGGGTTTTTTTTCTATCTTTTTCGCACTGCCAATCAAGCGGGGGGATATGAAGTGGGTTTGGCGAGAGGTTAGATTGTGTTATGTGAGTCTAGTGCGGCATGCCGAAGCACCTAAGGCGGCCTCCACGGGAAATCAAAACAAAGGTCGTGAGCGAACATAAACAAGCTTCTGTCGGAAGAACAATATATAAGTGGGGGCCCCTTCCCTCGATAGACCTACTTTTTTTTCTTCTTTCTTCATCAACCGATCTCACCAACTACTAGTCTCTCGTTATAATGCAGTTCTCCACCGTCGCTATCGTTGCCGCTTCCGTCGCCGCTGTCTCTGCTGGCTCTGCCTCTGTTGTCACTGCCACTGACCTCCACTCCACCTTGGTTACCATCACCAGCTGTGGTCCAGAGGTCACCGAGTGCCCAGCTGAGCACTCTTCTTCCGTGGCTCCTCAGAACCACACCTCCGTTGCCAACGTTTCCACCTACGAGGGTGCTGCTAACAAGCAGTACGCTGCTGGTGCCGTTGCTTTGGCTGCCGGTGCTTTGTTGGCTTTGTAAGCTGGCTGAGCGATGTTTGATATGTTCAATACATAACATCAGGTTTTGTCCGATTGTAGTGTATATTTTTCCGCACCCACCTTCATAATTCAAACTACCGTCTCCACATGAACTTGGATGACGAGAAAAAGGCATTCCACTATGCTGTTTACGATACAGTATCTAGAATTCCTCATGGAAACGTTACTACGTATGGGCATATAGCTTATCTTATTGGCCGCCCTCAGAACTCTCGTCAAGTGGGTTCCTCACTCAAGCATCTTCGTTATATCCGAGAACGATTGAACCAAGAAGGTGCTGGTTTGGGAGAAGTCCCGTGGTGGAGAGTGGTGAATAGCGCTGGCATCATATCTCCCCGAAATTTCGGTGAGTTTGAGCAGGCAACTTTGCTACGAGGAGAGGGCGTGGTGGTGCTGGAGCGGCACAAAATGGACCTAGAACAGTACGGCTGGTTCCCAGACGATGTCGAATAAAAAATGTGACTTTAAATAAATGATAGTGTTGTAAATGGATGTCATGATGTGGCGATCTTCTTTTTCAGTTCGTTTTGGCGAGAGCCACGTCTTCTGCCGCCACCTCTACTGCCACTGCCTTTAGAGGTAGACCCACGCAGTGTGGTCAGAATTTTCATCTCATTCTGAACGCGTCGAGACTCTTCTTCCCACCACTTCGCAAACTCTTGTTCTCGCTGGATATCCTGCAAGGATCTTCTCTCGCTCTCTGCATTCTTCTTGTTTTCATTATTCAACGCCTCTTCAAGCATGATGGCTGTCATTGAGCTACTCGAGCGGCTGAAGGACTCGACTGTGCTGCCAAGCACCGGTAAGTTTTGAATACTCCGGCTGTCAGTCCCTCGAGGTGGTGGCGTACTAATGGGTTTCCAAGGATTCTTCAGCGCAACATTGGTATTAGCTGCAGTTGTTTTTTCATCTGACTTACCAAGCAAAGCCTGATCACCTCTCCTCCTTTCTTTCTGTGAGGGCTTCGGGGCAGTGAACTTGATCTTCGTCTTTTGCTTTGATCCTTGCTGCTTCAGATCCCCAAGCACAGGCCCGAGGGCAGCACTCGGACTATAGCATACTAGTTGAGATCTGTCATTGACAGGCTCTACATTTGTAGGCACAGATATAGGAGGACTAGCACTGACAGACTTTGAGCCATTGACGCTGTTATCCCTGCTTGAATCACTCATTTCAGTTACTGAACCCCTAGACTTTTGTCGTCTTCTTGACGTGACAACTTCAAACTCTTTCTCTTCAACCGAATCTTCTGCAACTGCAGATGTATCTTCAGACTTCTGCCGTGAGTTCAACCCAATGGCTTCCATCTCCTTTCGTAACTCAGTCATGCTTTCTTTCCTTGAGTGTCTTCTCGAGGACGATCTATGCTTCTTCTCGTCACTTGGATCCAACGACTCAGGCTTATGGTCAAAAATAGGTTGGAATTTCAGGTCAGAAGTCAAAAAGTAATCGTTAAACTCATCTCCAAACTCCATGATAGCATCAACACTTACCTGGGGTCCATCTGTTGTGCGTAACAAACACTTATTGAGCTCTCCTGATTCACCCACCACGAATTCTCTGTCTTTCAAAAGTTGTAAGTACTTGAGCTCTCGTTCCAATTCACTTAAGAGCCCAGTATCAAGCTCGGTGAGTGTCCCGTCAAAAATCACAATCTCGAGATTGTTAAAAACAATCCAGGAACAGCACTTAAATAAAGTAGACGCAGAAAGGTGGTGAGCATGTTGTAACAATATTAATGCGTTATCAACTGTGATCATGTCCTTGATCGCAAGCTCGCACAAATGCTTAAGCTGTAATAATAGTAGTTGATCCGTGATCTCGATCATATCAAGCAAGAAATTGATAAAATCGTCGCTGTCCTGATCACCTATGAAAAGCGAAAGAACACCGTCAAAAACGTTGAGGTCATTACATCCATAGATGTGACGCAAGATTACCTCGAATTGTGTCTTACTTATTCCCTCGAGGTTGATAAACTTCGCATCCTCTTCTTCGAAACTTCCATTTCCCTCACTAAGCGAGTCCCATCTTTCAGATAAAAACGTTTCAAAAAAAGCCGATCGTGCCGCTAGAAAATAGGAGTCGCAACGGACTTGCCCATCATGTAGGAGTATGCTGAGATCGCCGGACGATTCCGTCATGGTACATTCTCGAAACAGTTCGATGAACTGCTCGTCTTTTCCATAATATTCGTCCATTCGAAAAAGATCCATTAGGAAGCGAAAGTGTTCTTTGGTTCGTTTTATCGATGTCGGACACGCCAGGCCAGATGGATATGCATCCCAAAACTTAATAACACGATTTGTGTAAATGAAGTGTAGGAATATAAGGGTAGCCCGTAAATCAACGTCAGTTTCAAAAACCAAGACGTTTCTGCCTGTATCATAATATCCCTTGATGAAATCATGAATGAAGTACTCAGATGAGCTATCTTGACGGCTGATTCTGTGGAAAAACTCCGAACGGCATTTGAGAATTTTTCTATGAAATCCAACTCTGAGATCTGCATCTCCATTGAACTCAATGAAAGAATCGTACATTTTTTCGGTGAAGCTCTCGGTCTTCAAAAATGTTCGAAGAATGGCCTCTGAATCAAGTAATTTGTAAAGACTTGAAAATTCATCATCATCATCCACAGACTGATATGCTTGCTCCAAACTGGGATGTCTCGAGGACGAAAACAAATGCTTCGAGTTGTAATATTTCTTGAAGTTATCATTTATGTCATCACGACGAGGATCATCCACGTCATCATGCTCATATTTTTGATCGAGCAACAGATTACCCTTAGCTTTGGGGAGCATGGGAATCAGGTAATCAGTTACGTAACAGTTCAAATGATGATCAGAATCTAACAACTGATCCTGTTTGCGGTATGCGTCTGCCTCATTCATGATGCTCAAGTAAGCCAAATCCTTCCTAAAATCGTTCTTTTGGAGTTTCAAAGGGAGCATATCAACTTCATCTCTCACAAAACCAAATGAGGTGAAGAGTTCGTCACAAGTCACTCGAACTACCTTGTTCACACCCTCGACTTTTTTGTACTTATTCTTAATGGCGATTAATGAAGGCATAACTGACAGTTTCATGCTACTCAGTCCTGGGTGTATTTCCTTCCTGAAAACAGAGCCGTCTCTCGTGCAAAGTACGATGGAGCCATCATAAGAGCCATCGATATCAACGGCTCGGAGATGTGTATCGTAAGCTCTCCACAAATAGGAATAGTTGAGATTTTTTGCAGCTTTGGAATCAATATTGGTATTGATGGAGAAGGTCAATACATCACCACTTTCAAGAAGTATGATTACATTCTCTGGCGCTCTCATAACAACTTTTTGAACAACAGGTGCACTCGTCAATCGGGATGGTTTGTAAATGTCAAAGGCGTCATTGCCAGATCTCAATGGTAATTTGGGTAGTTTGAATCGATGATTCAGGATAAAGACGAAAAGGTCGTTGGCTTCAGTGACAACACAAGTAGCAGTTTCACAAGTTGTGACGAGTTTAATTCGTTCCTTAAAAGCGATAGCCCTTGGTTGATTCACTATCTTTCCCTTGTACACGACTCCGTTTAAGTTACAGCTTTGTTGATGAGAATTGTCCGGGGGGAAGCCCATTTGCCCAATATTAAGACCCCACGTGAATATTGAGTCTGAGGTGTATACGATAGAGTGGATTTTGCTCGCAGCCAACCCAATAATTGGTCGATTGACTTTACGTAAGTCTCCATTCACGACTGGAGATGGGATTCCCTCGAAATCTCTCGTACCTTTTTTAGAGAAGGCCACCTCAGATGACAAGAATCCCAACTGACAATACTCATTCAGGCCCCAAGAGTAAACCTCATTCGAAGAAGTCAACGCCAAGTTGTGTCCCGTTGAAATGGCAAAGAGAGATACCTCTTTCTTTTCCTTCTCAAACAAATCCACTTTTGTAAATTGATAGTTGTCCCTCGATATTCCAGTCCCTAGCCTTCCCATGGATGCTAGGCCACAAGTAAATATCCGCCCATCAGTAGTCAAGAGTACAGAATGGTACTTTGAGATCTTTACATCCTTGAACCGAGTCTTGCGTAGAAACAGTTGTAAGCCTAGACTTGGTTCTCGAAAAGCACAGTGAGGGAGCTTCACCGGAGCAGAGGTACCAGCTGAACCGACCACTCCCAATGAATGATTGACATTAGACCCCATCACATATATATCTGAGCCTCCTCTCTGTTCATTCCACATAAGATGGTCAATTTGCCACGATCTTCTCTTTCTTGGACTTGAATTCTCTTGCCTATTATCAGGAAAGCGTTTTTCAAGGTGATATTCGCTTTTCTCGTTCACATAGATTGGCAACCACACGAAATCTTTGATATCGTTCTGTAGCAAGAAGATGGGAGGTGTGCCGCAGCGATCCTTCTTCTTGAGAAGCTCGAGAATGGTCGAGTGGTTATTAATTGAATTTCTCTTCAAATAGTCTAAAAGCACAACAAGACATCGAATCCGCTTATGATACAAGATGTAGTGAAGTAGGTTCCATCCATTTTCACAGTCAGTAGCCAAAAGAATCAGTTTTGCCTCCGGATACCGCAAAACTTGACCTAGAAGGTCGGGTTGATTGCAGAGAACAGCAACATGAAGTACTGTTCTTCCAAAAACATCTCTTTTGTAGATGTTTTCTCTGATCTTCTTGGCACCGCTGTCATGTGGACGAACTCTAGTTCTCATATTCGTGATCACTGCATTGGCTGGCGTGTTCTAAAGTATGTATCAATCGGAGACAGTAGATGATAAGTGTTGTGGGTAATACTCTGATATAAACGCCACTGACACGAGCGCGCAACTAATTTGCATACTTTAACCATGTTGTGAACACACAATTCATTGGTCTTGAGGGCGCATTATACCTTATATTATTAAAGCTATATTAATTTTCTCCCTTGATATCCAAAGCGAACGAATTCTCATTTTCCATGTTGGGTCCTTCGACACCAACACTTGCCCCGTTTTCCCCGTTAGCATCCTTATCACCTTCCTCTGAGCTCTTATCAGATAAAAGAAAAGCCTGTGAAAGTAGCTTCTTTTTAACAGACGAGATCTTTCCTGTTGGAGGAAGACGTGGACGAATATTTCTTTGCTTTTGAGGCAATTCCTCATCCTCGATAAGATACAACTTTGTGGGAGGAGGAAGTTCTATACTTTCTCCCTTACGCTTTTGCTGCTTGATGATAAACTGTTCTGATTTTTGCAACAACTGAGTGTAAAATGTCTGTAATATCCCAATTTGCTTGGGAACATCGTCCTGCGTCAATTTCGGTTGAACCCATTCCTTCAAGTCTTCGTATTTGGAGGTCTTGTTCACTGGATCCGTACTTGCCAACGAGCTTTGTAGACGTGAGTGTAGCAAGTAAAGTGGAACGGACGAGCTCATCAAGTTGAATTCTTTATCAAGACCCAACTCTTTGAGACCAAGGAAATCATCACCTATCTCGTTAGCAAAATCTCCTGTCATGAACTGCTCGCTGTTGTTCTCGAAATTATTTTCATTGAGACCTTGCAAACTAGGCCGAAGCAATTCCTTTACGAAATTAGACAATTTCTGTCTCAAATCCTTGAGTTTTGCCTCCTGCTTCTTCGCCTTCTCGACAACAAACGTATAAAGATCGTCAGGTTTCTCAACACCGTTCTCCAACAAGCTAAGGAGTATGATGGTGCTATTGCTGAGTTGCTTCCGAGATGATGACTCGCAATGCAATTTCATCGATTTCGCCAAATTCAGCATGTAACGCTCGCCAATCTGGGCAAGTGTGTTGATTGCAAGCGGTTCGGTACTTTCAAACCCGGTGTGCATGGCAATTTTAGCAATGCTTTTACGAAAAGCAGCGTATTGTACTTCATGATTGAAGAGGTCGTGATTCGGTAGTTTTGAGACGGGGTCCACATCAACTTCTTTGAGATACTCAATTTCAGGTTGGCGCATTTGAGTACGATGCATGTACTGTTGCGTCTGCATTTGACGGATCAAAGATATCTTGAAGCAAATTTTTCGAATCTCTTGGATCTCTGTGATATTCTTTCTGTAGAGGGCATTGAGACCCGAATCCGTAGGAAGCACGAGACCTGATTTAAGCTTATCAGCTTCGCCTGCCTTGAGTAACTCCTCAACCATTACGTTCTCTGTTTTTTCCTGCTCGATGTCATCAATACCAGCATTTTTTATACCTGGTATTCCGCCAGCGACATCATATTCAAGGAGATACGGTTCATCGTTATCAAGAAGCTGATTAGATCTTGAGACGACTTCCTTATAGTTCAAGAATTGAAAGAAGTTTTTCATCTTGCCAGGGTCTCGTAAAATGGCTTCCGCATCCAGTTTTAGTTTGCTGTCGCCATCGAAAAGTGCTGCACGAGAAGCACAGTAGTGGGCACGAGACTTTGCAGTGAGAGTTCTCCAAGCTTGTAGCTCTGGATCTTGCTCGTCCTCGTTCTCGTTCTCTCGTATATCCGTATCAGCCTCTTCTGCTGCTTCTTCCTCTTCCTCTTCTGCTGGATTTTCCTCAACGATGGCACTTCCGTTCTCTACGACAGGCGTAGGTTGTGGTTGCGGAGCTGGAGTTTCCAGTTTTGATGGTGCTTCGGACAGTTGCACATCACTGACTCCCTCGACTTCTTCCGATTTTATTATCTCTTCTCTCTTTCTCTTGCGCCCTTTCTTGGATGCTTTCTTGCCGCCTTTAAGGGCAGGTGTAGAAGCCTTTGCCTCAGAGTCAAGATCTTCCTCTTTTTCAACCTCAGACCTGTTTCTAATTGTGATATCGGGAATCGAAGGCACAAGTTTTTGCGTGCGTTTTTGCATGGCTATTGCATGAGCACGTAGATAATGTTTAGGGTCGGCGTTGTATGTCAAACAATTGTTCCATATGAGCATCAAGTCATCAACAAATTCTTGTTTAGAGTTGTAGGATAAACTTTTGAGTTTCTTCATGACAGTGTTGAGATCCATTGGTTTTTTGATTATCAATCCATAGTTTGGAGCCTCCCTCTTCGAGACCTTGTTTAAAAATGGCGTCGAATGTTCCGTGTACCCGCGAAGATCTTGAAGGACTTTCTCGCAAGCTTCATAAAGCTCTTCTTGGCCAATGCGCTCATCATTCGCCCATTTTCCCCTGTTCTTTCGCACGTCCATGAAGAGCTTTTTGAGGTCTTGATCCGTGAGCTCGACATCATCTCTGCGATCTTGAATAACATTTAAAAGGTGTTGTAGAGAATGTGAAGCAGCACCAAGATTTATTGGAATTTGGGAAGTTGACTCCTCTCCATTTGGCTTCTGCGATTCAATTTGCAAATCAGATCTCTCAAGCTTCCTGCGCTTGATGAGTGTCTCCTTGTCATACTCGAAATTGTGATATACCTTGTTAAACTCCTTGAAAAGAGCTTCTTGGTCTTCTAAGCTAGCACTCATCGTATTAGCTGTAAATTCCGCATTTTCAGCCGAAGATTCTTCTAACTCATTTGCCTCCGTTGCATTCTGTGAAGCCATCTTGGTGTGGAAGGCGGACGCGGGGATCTCTACCTTGACATAGCCCTCAACCAAATCGGGCACTTCACGAGCATTACTCTGATTGTCGTTATCATTGCTCAGCATCTTTCGGTCAGCGCTGTTATCATCCTCGTCATCATCATAGTCATCATCCTCTTCTCTGACTGGCTCTCGTGGTACAGAGGGATTGTCATCTACCTTTTCTTTTGAAGAAGGCTGGCCGTCCACTTCAAGGCCCTGAATGAGATCAAACGTCGTACCACTTTCATCTTTTTCACTCTTCAACGAGTGGTCTGTACCCTCGAGATCAGACTCATAATAGTAGTCTATGGCCTTCTCCCAAAGTATGTATCGCAAATGAAAGGCGAGATTAACCATAGGTCTCACTCCATCTTCTATTGCCTCGTCACTCTCCTGGCTCGAAGACTCCGGATATGATATGCTCAAGGAGCAACGTCCTTCTAGAAACTCTTTCCATAGCTCGTAGCTATCTTGTTGTAGTATATGCGAGACGATAACGTATTGGTAGTTACTGAGATGTTTCTCAAAGAAGCCCCTTTCGAAAAGCTTCTTAGATAGAAGAAATATTCCATGTGAACTGCTTTGCAGGAAGCAGTCTAGCAGCCCCATCATTTCTCTTGATCGAATATGCTCAAACTTTAATGATACCAGAAAAATGCAAACAGAAAAAAAAAGAAACAGTCACTATTCAATCACACTCTTTATTTAATTCAGACGACGACACCCTAGAATAATGACTATTGACAATTGATCAACTATGGGTGCAAAATGTAGTTAAAGTTCACTTATTCACTTGTTGACCATGAGCCGTGGGCTATATGCAGTACCATATGGACGAAATCCTAAGACAATTCTGTTTAAATAAATGGCTGGCTGTAAATCTAGTTTAAATCTTTAACAAGAAGATTGTTGCTTCTCAAAACGGTAGTGGTTATGCAATTATACTTATATCTATGTATCACCGCTCATCAAGAAGTTATCAAGACTGGCTCACCTAAACAGCGTACTTTTTAGTCCACTCTCTAGCAGTGGCCTCATACTTAGGTCTGTCTGACTTGTAAACGTGAGCAATTTCAGGAACCAAAGGATCGTCTGGGTTGGCATCGGTCAACAAGGAGCAGATGGACAAGAGCACCTTAGAGATGGTGAGAGCAGGAGACCACTGGTCCTTCAAGATATCTAGACAAATGGAACCCGTACCGTTAATGTTGGGGTGGTAAATCTTCGTGGTGAAGTTGATTTTTGGTGGCTTGAATGGGTAGTCGGTTGGGAAGTGGATCGAGAGGAAAAACACCCCTCCAGCGTATGGCGAGTCTGGAGGACCCATGATCGACGCTTGCCAGTGGTACAAGTCATCACCAACTGGACCAGCAGAACAGGATGATGGTGGGTCTCTGAAGCGTTAGTATATCAATGTTAGGTAGGATCCCGGTGACAGCATGATCTTGTGACGTTTAAACTCTGGTCACACGAGCACGAATCGGTGACGATCCATTATAATTAGCCGGATTTTCAAATAGTCTGGCACCGGTAAATTGTATTCTTCAGACCCAACGGCTCTTGTTAACCGCTGAGGTGGGTGTGTCCACGACGTAAAAATAAACATGTCATCGGCAAAAAGGACGTCGAGATGTCGAACTTATCTAACATACCTTCCCAAGTCAAGCAACTCTTTGTTGATACGTTTCAAGGACATGATAAACTTATTGGATGAATGTAAATAAACTTATAAAAGATGTAAAATACAAAAAAGAGGTTTCCAATGAGGAGGAAAAAAACTGATTGCGGTACTACGCTTCGGTGGCCAGCGGTACATGCAGGCAAATCGGTGGATTCCAGAGGGTTCCATGTCACATGACAGGTGCTGTCATAAGGCATCCACAAAACAAATCCCAGACATCCTCCATGAATTATATCATTATTAAAGTGATACCATCTCACTAGCAAAACGAGCTTGATGGTATTGACATAGCACAACTGATTCTGCTAGATTACTGTGGACGAGGGATTCGCACGCAGTAGTCGTAACGAGTGCAGGCTGATAGTCAAATCACTTCCGCTCGAGATGAAAGTGACTACCAACGCTTGTGAGGAAAGGGATGTACAATGAATTATAACGCATGAAAATGACAATAACTCGCCAAAGTGGACGCTCGCTAAAGTCCTCGTGTATGTGGCTTCTATTATTGCGTTTCAAGAGTTGAAACAATAAGCCACCTTCATCAGACACTCTAAATAAAGCCAATGTAGAGCACACTTGCTGAAGAGTTCGCTTCCCGCTTGCAGACAACTAAGTTTGCAAAGTACGGGTTTTTCTAGCCTAGAGTGTTGAGCTTACCCCACAATGTGCCCATTACCAAGACGATGTCCTGCACCGTATCCGGGCATTATCTCTCGGAGAGAGGTCGATCTTTGGTTGAAAAGGGTGCCGAACCTGGCAATTTTAGGTAGCAATGTTCTCCAAGTTCGATTCCAAGCGAGCTGGTATGCTGAATGGCAAAGTCTCGCAAGCATCAGCGTTTACAGTAAAGACGGAGCTCAACAGCCCTCCTTCCTCGTCAAAATCTCCCACGGAAAATAAGACTCAGTCCATCACTAAGGTCCTGAGCTCCAGAAGCAAGTCCAAACATGGCTGCTTAACTTGCAAAGTGAGAAAGAAGAAATGTGAAGGCACTAAGCCCGTGTGTCGGGACTGTCAACGGTTCAGTAAGGAATGCGTGTGGATAGATTATGATTCGATGAAGGTGGAGGAGATACGACGTCTTAGGATGAAAGTGAAGGAGCAAGAGAGCTATAACAAGGTTAGGATCCGAAGGCCTCACCCAAAGAGCTCGCAAGCATCTTCCTCACTGATCAAGTCGACTACAGAAGCCCCGAATAAGGCAAACCCACGTCCCGTAAGCCAGGCACCTCAAGAAATGAGCAAGCCTGAGATCCAGCTACCTCATGAAAAGCCTTATGAGAACCCTCGAAAGCGTCAGGATTTGAGCAAGCCTGACGTTCAACGTCATCTAGATGATACTGAACCTGGGGTGCAGCAAGCTCAAAAAAAGCCCAAACCTGATACGGAATCTGTGCCTTTGTCTGATTCACATATCTCACTGCCATATGCACAAGCGTTACGTGAAGCTTATCCAGTGCAGCTAAATCCGACCATAAGCCACCCTAATGACGATGTGAACTACATTTCTTTGGGTGACATTCATCATGATTCGATAGTGAGAAGCAGGTCTTTCACTAACGGCTTTGATGCCTTCTCTATGACAAGAGGTGGCTCGCCTCGTCCTTTCTCTCCAGCTCCCATGGACATTGATGGCCTTGAAGATACCGATGCATCCGCTAATCCGTCAGAGTTTTTTAATTTCCTCAAAGAGTATTCTGCATTTCTGGGTAGTTTGAGTGCTGCTCAATCACCACAACAAGTTTCGGAGCTGCAAACGAACAATAACAACGACGAGTCCCTTGTCAAGCATTCTCTTAATTTCAATATTCCCGGGTTCTTGGATCAGGTAAATCATATACCTGTCTCATCATCATCGCAACTCAGCCAGTTGGCATCTGCATTCAATGCTGCATTCATACCACCACCAAAAGTCCCTCCGCCGGTTCTTCCAGAGCTTGACGCTTCTGGACGCTACTTATATGATTACTACGTGAACACCCTCTCGAAAAAGGTTTCGATTGCGCCTCTTAGCCAAAATGAGTCTAACTCTTACCAAAAAGTTTTTTTGCCGTTGGCTCAAAGAGATAAAGGAGTCTTGTGTGGTATTCTTGCGTGGGCTGGCTTTCACTTAGGTGGACAGTGGACTGCTGAGGCATCCATGTATGCGGAATCTGCCGTTAAATTACTCACCCAAGATATAGATTTCAGTGGCTCACTTCCCGCTTTCCATGAGGATCGTCGTTCTATATTGAATAAGCTAGCCATAATCCTTATTTTGTGTGGTGCTGAGATTTGCCGCGGTGACGTGAAATACTGGTCAGTGTACCTCAACTGGGGCTGGAAGCTTCTTAAAGATAATGGAGGTATCACCAAATTTGATAATAACAAGGAAGAGCACTGGCTTATAACCAACTTTGCGTACCATGACGTACTAGCAAGTTCCGTCAATGAACGTGGCACGTATTTTCCCCTCGAGACCTACCAAAAGATTTTCAAAGACCCACAAGGAGTTTCTAAAGGCAATTTGAACCCGTTGCTTGGTGTATCGAAGATCCTCTATAGATACATCGCCGAAATTAGCTCATTGTCATTGGACTGCAAGAATGAGCTTGAAGCGTACTATCGACGCCAGTCTCCAAAGGTGTCACCAGAAAATTTCGATACCGAAGCATCGTGCTCCCCAGAGTCGGTAAGAATAAGGGATGAGACTGCTCTGGAAGTAAGTGATCATGGTAAAGTCGGGTCAATCCTTTACTCTATAACTGCACGGGCAAAAAAGATCGAGTATAAGATCGACACCGCGAAGCCTGATCCTGATGATTTGGAGAACCTAAACGATGCTGACTTGGAGTTGCAGCTCATGTGCTTCGAGGCATACCAGCTCAGCTGCAAATTGTTCCTCCGACAGGCAATTCTAAAGCTCAATCCTTCCACAATCGAGTCTCAAATTCTTATGAATGACCTAATGAAATGTGTAAGGGTCCTTGTTGAAACACCAATGCAAGCTTCTTTGGTTTTCCCTCTCTTCATTGCTGGCATACATTCAGTGGCAGAGTTCGACAGAGAGCGCATGCGGGACATTCTTAACCAGATGATGGAGACGTATGGGCCATGGAATGTGGTCAGAATCAAGTACGTCATGGAGAAAGTCTGGGAACAGAACCCAGATGGTGACAAAGTTGTTGATTGGCTCGCGATATTGAAGCAGTTGGGTTGGGAGATTAACTTTGCCTGACTTTCCAAAGCTGCCTTTCGCAGCCTTCCCCTAGATAATCATACCCGATATGCAATAATTTGCACCCATTTTCGCACTATGTAATGCCTAGCACACTTGAACAGTTCTTGTACCCCTACGCTAGTCCTAATAACACTTGCTAGAATAATGAAAAATTTTCCAAGCTCCGAATTTGTGCAAACGAAAATGACTCCAGAAAACTTGGATTCTGATCACCAGTTTTCCGCCACAGAAAAGCCATGTACAACCGAAGCTTCTGAGCTTTCTATGGCCACCACAACCTACGCTACCATCTCCGATGATAATCAAAGAACCTACGAGCACTTGTTAACGTATAAGCCAGTAAAGGCGGCTCATGACTGGTTTGCCAATTGTAAGTATGTCAAATATGTGGCCGACACCGCAAATCCAGCCATTCAGTACATTGGAGACTTCAAAATCGTACAGTCCACCACAAGAAGAGCCGACTTGATAGCTGACAAAGAATTAAACAAACTCGATTCGATTTTGACCTACCGTAACTCGCCGAAGATACAAGATTTGACCCATTCCATTCTGGGAACGATCGAGATGCTTCATCTTGTTGCCCTAAAGGGCGTCTACGAGCCTACGATTGAGAAAGTCTATAGGTTGTGCGTTACGACGCAAGCATACCTACACGACGAAAATGGCAAAGCGATTGTGCCTTCAGTCGCTGACCCTATTGTATCACCAATCAATGTGTTGTTGGTCAAATCTTTGAATAAGTGGAACCCAGAGCTTGGTGATGTTGGTGAACAGTCCAGTGAGCTTAAAAGAACGTACAAAATTATTGCATTGGCGCGAAGCAAATCAAAAGCAGAGACTACCAAGGATATCATTGCTCAAGCGTCAACAGAAGTTGAAGCTGAAGCTGAGTGAAATGTTACTTATGCCAAATCCGTTTCTTTGAAGCTCTGTTGCACTTCAGCAGAGTTAATATCCAATAAGAGAGATGTGGGTCATGTCGGTAGATTTTTGCAATTACTTCTATACAGATGTGAATAATGTTTACAAAGATAAGGTGGTAGTCCAGAAATGTCGTAGTGTTTCGAGATGTGCGTTAATATGTCTGAAATGAAGAGTGAATGCCAATACGTGGTTAGTCTTTAGACTTCTTCTTCTTCTTCTTTTTGGAAGAATCCTCATCATCTTCAGCTTTACGCTTCTTATCTTTCTTCTCCTTTTTGTCCTTCTTTTCTTTCTTTTCCTTCTTTTCCTTCTTCTCCTTCTTTTCCTTCTTCTCGGCTTTGCTAGATTTCTTAGCGGCCTCATCATCGGAGGCGATATCAACATCCATGTCACCGCCCAAGTCAATGCCCAATGCAAGAGCCTCCTTGATGGCGTCGGCGTTCTTCATAGGAGCAGCACCAGTCTCGTAGAACTTCAATCTCTCCTCGACTTGTCTCTTCAAGACCTGACCGAAAGCTGTAGATGGCTCATCGGAGTAGTTGTCGATTCTGGAGGCAATCGAACACTTGTTGGCCAAGTATCTAGAGATTCTACCCTTATTCTTGGCAGCAGCCTTACCGATGAAGGAAGAGTGGTAAATCAAACCGTACTTGGGCGTGTTACCCTTAGTCTTCAAAGCTCTGAAAAGCGCCTTCTCAGCGCCCAATATCTGAACAGTCGAAGCAGCTTGCTTGGAAAGGTTAGTTAAAGAACCAGCGTGAGAGATCAAACGAGCACCAACCACCTCACCGATTAATGTGGACAAGTTAGGAGCGACGGTATGCATCTTTGAAGTCAAGTATTCGTATAATCTGGCTCGGTATTCGGAGATGGAAACTACTCTTTCCGCAAAAGTAGAAACGTTGAGCATATCTAGTTCGGAGATGTCCTGACCCATAGAGATTCTGGCATTGTCGATGATTCTTTGGGCAATGCCGGAGTCGTCATTTACCAAGGCCGCAACGTCATGAAGGGACTCGTCGGTCAAGGAGGCCTTATCTTTCATGAACAAGGCGAGCTTGGCATATGTATAATTGTCTGGTACAATCTTAGCCAACTCAGGAAAGTGCCAGCCGTACCATTCCTTCACTCTCATGGAGAAGGTATTGATATCCTTATCTAATTGATCTAAAAGAGCAATAGCCTGGATAATATGATTGTCATTCTTTTGCACTGAGAACTTCACCTTGGCCCTGGAGAAAGCATGGCCCAAACCCAATTGAGCTCTCTCAATATCACCATCTTGCAATTCCTTCAAAATTTTGTAGCCATGAACACGAATTCCTCTCAAGAAGTCCTGAACAATCTCATTGGACAAACAGTCGATATAAGGGAAAGCCTCCTTGATGGAAGGACCCAAGTTTTTGTCAGAGACACCCAAAGAGATTTTACCCTTCTTGGGTTTTGGCAAGTTCAACTCCAAAACTGATTTCAAGTAGTCGGACACCAACCCCTCAGAGATATCGTTTGCGTTTTCCAAGGCCTGAGCAGCGCCCTTGAATGGAGCGAAAGAGATGAGCTCTACCATCTTGGAGAATTTGCCCAAGTCGTTCGCTGCCTCCTGAACCTCCTTCTGCCTGTTGGCAATGTCATCTTGCTGGATCAAGACTTTGAAAATAGCGTAACCCGCAGCTTCTTCGAAAAGAAGAAAGTCGATGCCAGCCATTTTCGAAGGTTTTCCTATATTTCAGCTGGAGCGAGTGCTTTATAGGTATTCGATTTTCACCGATGGGATGTCCTCACTGAGAAAAAATCTTACCTAGGGCATCCCCCTCAGGTGCAGGAAGGTCGATGGGGTCTTACACGACCAGCCTGGTGAGACCCCCAGAGATACCCACAAAATAACCTTTCGTGAGATAGTTGATTAATTTTATGGTGTGAGAAATAAATTTGCTAATTGAAATGATGTCATCTTCTTTCGAGATCCAATAATAAGGAGGGCTCATTGTCAACGACATTTAAGGTGAGAAGAAAGTAGAACTGGAGAGACCTCAAATAGACAAACAAGTGAAATTTCGTTTAGAATAATGGTGTCGAGAAATGACATTCAAGAGCTCTACAAATAAAAAAAAAGAGCTCTACAAATAAAAATAAAAAATAAATCCTTGCTTAAGCTTCCTTCTCTTGTTGTAAAACTTTGAATTTGGACTTCAAATTGAGATGTTGCAATTATTTCAATTAAGTCATCCGCATTGTCTTGACTTTTGCAGCTATTTGCTCATTACCTTCGCAAATTGCAAAGACATTATTATCCAATATACTATGATGGACGAGGAAGAAAACAAAGAAAAAAAAAAAAACCTAAAGATTCAAAGGTCAAAACTCTGCAATCTAATACTATGCTGTTTTTTGCTTTAACATTTTTATAACATCTAAAGGGCCTCTATGCTGTAAGCACCACTTGTATAGTTGCACTGATAAGAATGTATAACACATGGTTTCGCGCTCAGCGACTCAATATCAAGAAGTGACCATCATGTTCCCCAGATTGGGCCTTAGGCTTAGCCAAACAGGCCTTGGCTTGAGGCCATCTAGGCACATACTTTTTAAAAGAACAGTGAAAACGCCAACTATTGACTGGAAGCCTATTAAATCCTCAGTGAGCAATCTAGCTAGAGCAGAGAACCAGGAGAAGCAAAAAGGTTTCCGCAGATTCATATTGGGTCTCATGATCGCCATGCCTGTGATCACCTTTTGGTTGGGATGCTGGCAAGTAAAGCGTCTTAAGTGGAAGGTTGATCTCATTGCTCGTTGTGAACACTTGCTAGCGGAGCCTCCACTCGAGAATTTGCCTGCTGAATTGGACCCATCGGTCATCCCAGAATACGAATACCGCAGATTCAAGATCAAGGGAAAGTTCGATTACTCGCAGGAACTATTCTTGGGACCTCGTATCCGAAACGGTGAGCTCGGATACTTGTTAATAACTCCCTTTATTCGTGCCGATGGCGGAAAGCCTATTCTTATCGAGCGTGGGTGGATTGCAAAAGAGAAAGTTATTCCGGAAACCAGAAACAAGGGCTACTTGTCACATTTGTCCCTTCCTCAGGGTGAGATTGAAATCGAAGCAATGTTCAGAACCATGCCAAAGAAGTCATTCATGCAATATGAGCACGAGCCTGGTACCAGATTATTCCACGTCCCTGACGTTGAAGCCATGGCGAAGGAAACAGGAAGTTTGCCAATTTATGCACAAATGATGTACTCTTTGAAAGACAAAAATGACTGGCACGGACCTCAAGAGGCTACTGAAAAGAAGAGCTCATGGAAGCGACTTTTCCTTGCTGGCCCGAAGAACCCTAACTCAGAGCATCTTCCAGAATCAGACACTGATACAACACTCCAATACCAAGAATTTGAGTTTGTCAATCAAGGAGTTCCGTTGGCTGCTATTCCAAAAGTGAACTTCACCAATAATCATATGCAATACTTAATCACCTGGTTTGGTATATCTCTAGCGAGCACAGCACTTCTAATCTATTCTCTTTACAAGAGGAAGAGTTCAGGAAGTGCCGAGAAGGTGATTGAGGCCAAGAGGAAGGAGATGAAAAAACATTTCTAGTTCATTAATTGTACATAGTCTTAACCGTATAAGCTGACAACGCCGAATAGCACCACTATCAATGCTACATCACCGGCAAATATTCCCACTCCCTCGGAGTAGACAAGTATCGACTCGATCAAATGACGGTACCGAGTGATGGAAGGTAATACAAGCGAGCCGAAATTCAAGGCCTTCGAGATGAAGTGTTTTTTGGTATTTGCACCTAGGAGTCCTTTGCTGGCCAAAATTCCAAAGTATGCTGAGATGAAGACAATTTCAAATGCAAGAAAGTAGGTGAAGAATGCCTGCAGTCGTACGTCAGCATTTAGCCCACGAATGTATAAATGAGGCGACGACTGGAACAGGGGAACGGTTGTGTAATGAAACAAAAAATTGGCAATGTGAATGATGTAGCGTATAATCAAAAGATGCACCTTGATTTTTCTCTCTTGGTAAGCACGGTACTGAACCATTTGAGCATTGAAGGAAGATTGGGCATCTGTCTTTGCTGAGTCAGCTTCTTCGCCAGTGCCCTCGGACATCATTTGCATTATTTGAGAGATGAAAGGGTTTTGATTTTCACCCTGGGCATCACCCTCAGCGGCCTGAGGATTCTGCCCAAGAGCTCCGCTGAATATCTTTTTGAACATTTCATCCATATCGGGCGCACTATCATTTGTTGAGTCCGCAGCATTTGACTGAAGAAGCGTAGAAATGTCTGGAACTTCAGGGTCATCATGCAAAGGTGTTCCAGAACTCTTGAGTTCTGGTTGAGGGGTGGTTGGCTTGACATCTTCGTCGAGCACTGACTTAGCGTTGGTCTTGACCGAAGCACCCTGGGAAAGAATCTCATTAAGCCTGTTAGTGGCGTTTCCCTTGGCCATTTTGGCCTGTCTTCTTTCACGCAAGATCCTTCTTTTTTCTTCCGCTGATAATTCACTCATGGAGCTGATGCTGAGCACTGTGAGTTCAGCGATATTAAATGCTGTCGTCTGAAGTGCGAAAACCAAAAACTCAAGAGCAGGGAAGGAGATATAATTACTTCTCTGGATGAAAATGTCAGAAAATATGAGCTACGAAGAGCAGCTTAGGAGGCAAAAGATCGTCAATCTGATGGAAAATAAAGACTATCTATTAATAATTGCCAGTCAGCAGCAGAAATCTGTGGAACAGGTCAAGTATGAACTTATGCAGAGGCTCGTCAAGAAAACCCATGTATCATAAAATTCGTTAACGAAATGGTGGTCGATGTTTCGTACTTCGGCTGGTATGCGTGAACCTTCCTTTTTCAGAACGAGATGACGCCTTTTTTGATACTCTCTGATTGCCTCGAGCGATGTTATTAGTGGGCGTCTTGTCAAATAATCCCCGCATATAACGCGGTGGCTGATTAAGATTAGGACCGGTTCTTGTTTGCACAGAAGGTTGTGGAATTTTGGAAGATGAACTTGTCTTAGTCGCTGATGTGTCGGCAAAGGACTCAGAAGTTGAGGTGTCATCCTGAGCCACAGTGACTTTCTTTCTGGTAGGTGTAGGATACAAGCCGGTCCGGACATTGGGTCTCTGGAGTCTGGCTCTTGAGTATGGAGTTGTTCTGGTGACGTCTCCAATAGACGCGGATGTCACTCGTTGAGGTCCCGCTTGTGCTATTAACTGTTGGAGCCTGGCGTTTTCCTCCTTAGCCTTGCTTATACGGCCATTCAATTCCTCAATTTTCTGCTCATTATTGCGTGCTTTGAGTATGCTTTCGAATTGCTCATATGTTGGGCATCCTGGGAAACTGTTGCAGAACATCGTGAGAAACAAGCCATAGAGGAAACTTGCAAACGGCTCATTGAACTGCGTGTTCACAGCATTGTGAATTTTAGATAGCTCAGTCATATTGTGGGAGAGCTGAGCAGCCGACTCAGACAAGTTTTCTAGTCTTTCTATATTACGATCAGATTCTAAAGGGGTGGATTCTTCAGTGATGGGGTAATGAACATTGGGTGAAGGCGGAAGTACGAGATGCAAGCCGGAAGACCTATGTGATTTTCTGGAGGAGTCCCGCCGGCGGTTTCCAGGCGTGTTCGGTCTGGATGACATATTGCTGGATGGTTCAAAATTTTTGAACCTTTGAAATGACAGACTTGAAGGTATACACAAACACTTTGTTTATGGGAAGCTTTGCGATTTCGTGAGTGGTCACGTGCAATCTAAACAAGGTTTTTTTTATGCGAGCGCGTTTATCTTCGGGCCAATCTTTAAATTTTCTATGTCTTTATTGCAGACAATCTATATGATTTTATTTATCGTCCTCGCCAATGATTTGTTGCCAGGTTTTGCCTTCCTTCCTCAACAAAGCTGTTAACTCATCTCTAATTTTGGCTGGCAAACCCGGACCTTTGTAGGCGAAAGCAGTATATAACTCGATAAATGAGGCTCCAGCCTTACCAAACTCGAGAGCGTCCTTTCCAGATGAAATTCCGCCACAACCCACCAACACCAAATTACTATCCTTCGTATGTTTTCTGAGTGTTCTCAATGCCTGAAGAGACAAGGGCTTCAATGGTTTACCTGATAAGCCACCGGCCTGATTAATAAGGCTGATGTCAGTAGTCAAAAGATTGCTTGGTCTTTGAATAGTAGTGTTAGAAATGATGATTCCATCGACTTTAGACTGTTTTGCCGAATTGGCAATCGACTCAATTTCGGGCTCTGTTAAGTCAGGTGCAACTTTGACGAGCACCGGAGGTTGCTTGCCGCAAGAATTTTTTCCTTGTGCATTTCTTTCCTTGACAACCGCCTTCAAGAGATCCGTGAGTTTCAGTTCACTTTGAAGATCCCTCAAGCCAGGTGTATTGGGAGATGAGACATTAACAACCAAAACATCAGCGTAATGGGCAAATCTGCGCACACCAGTCACGTAATCTTGTACTTCATCACCGTTTTTGTTCTTACCCAAATTCACAGCCAAGAGTCTGCCTGGTCTCTTCGCATTGTTCTCGTGGCTCATCCACTCCTGGAATCTTGCTTTCAAATTGAGCAAAACACTCAAATGGCCCAGCGAGTTGAATCCATACCTATTGATCACGGCGTCGTCTCTAGGCAATCTGAAGAAACGTGGTTGGGGGTTACCAGGCTGAGGTTCTGGCGTTACAGAACCAATTTCCACATATGAGAAGCCGGTATCGAAAAGAGAGTCAATAGCTATACCTTCCTTGTCCAAACCAGCGGCAAGACCAATGGGGGATTTCAAATGCGTGCCAAAAACGTCAACGCCCAAAAGTGCATCAAACTCCCTCTCCCTTTCTTCGGACTCTCTTCTCAACTTGGGAGAAATGCCAAGACTCATGAGCTTTATGCCTAGTTTGTGGCCATTTTCTGCGTCTGTGAACGCTCTGATTAACGGACAGAACACATACTCGTGGATACCCGCTTTGGCATCTAGCATGTAATATGCCACAATAGAAGCACCAATTGCGCCAACCGTAACGGTTACGGGAAATGGCACAATGCTGCTCTTGATTGTACGAGCACCTTTTTTGGGTGTAGCTCTGGCGAAGGACCGAATGAAAAATCTCCGCATCGTGAAGGTTGAGAATTAGATATTCCTGCGCCGATAAATGGTCGAGAAATTTCAGTGGAGATCAGGTGACAAGGGAACCTCGAAAAACGCATTTTGGGAGTTAAAGAATTAAAATGTTGATTAAACCAGAATTCTTGATGGAGGATAGAAAGTAGCCAACTTTGCCAAATATCGCTTGCCAAAAAAGTTTGAAAGTTCGTTACTAGAGGCACCTGCGAATGTGAGAACTCGAATTTGTTGATGCTCTTCACCTTGGTTCGAAAATATAAAACCCGCCGAAAAATAGCAATTTGAGGCTTACTTGGAAAATTGAACATCCAAACTTTCGTATGTTTAAGTATCTTAGGTTCATTTGCAAATGTGGCGTAATTTCCATTCACGTAGTGTCGTTTGCAGCCTTCACCCGCATAGAGAGGGTGCGCATCTCATCGCAAATTTCGAGTACATCTCTTCCTTGCAATATAGATCATGGCACCAACCCGAGACCGTGTGGTCCCTACGAAGTATGAAAGAGATCAGGGAAAATTCTCAAAAAAGTTACCTAGGGCAAATAAGAGAAGAAATTACAAGGGCATGAAAAAAGTTGACGACCAGTACAAGGAGTTCGTCAGCTCTGCTGCTGCAACAGATATGTTGCTTCAAGAAGAAGCAGGATATTTGGAAGCAGATGGACCAATGGAAAGAACGATGAAGTTCAAACAGGACGATATTGCCAATGTCGTGGACGTTAGCACGGCCAACAAGAAGTTTGACCTTAACCTACCCGAGTTTGGCCCCTACACCCTTTCCTACTCGAGAAATGGTCGTAAGTTATTGATTGGAGGCCGAAAGGGCCATGTGGCCGCCATGGATTGGCGTCTAGGTAAGCTAGATTGTGAGCTCTTTTTGAATGAGACGGTGAACGCAGTGAAGTATTTTCACAACGATCAATACTTTGCAGTTGCGCAAAAGAAGTACACTTTTATCTACGACAGAACAGGTTTGGAGCTCCATAGACTAAAACAGCATGTGGAACACACAATGTTGGATTTCCTACCTTACCATCTCTTACTTGTGGGTGCTGGTCATTCCGGATATTTGAAATATCATGATGTCACCACTGGTACAATGGTAAAAGAGCTCAGAACAAGGATGGGACCAACGCAGGCAATGAAGCAAAACCCATGGAATGCAGTCATGCATTTGGGGCATGCCAACGGTGTTGTAACCTTGTGGACGCCCTCTGCCAATGAGCCCGTAGCAAAGATACAAGCTACTAGAGGACCTGTTCGTGACTTAGCGATAGACAGGGAAGGTAAGTATATGGCGGTCGCTGGGTCGGACAAGGTTGTGAAACTCTGGGACCTTAGAAATTTTAAAGAGCTAGACGTGTACCGTACTCCTACCCCTGCTACATCATTAGATTATTCCGATAATGGTCTCCTTTCCGTGGGCTGGGGACCGCACATTACTGTGTGGAAGGATCTTCACAAGGGTCATCAGGATGAACCCTATATGACTCATCTCTTACCTGGATCAAAGATCGAGAGTGCTAAATTTGTACCCTTCGAGGATCTTCTAGGAGTAGGTCATAAGAAAGGTATTTCATCCTTGATAATTCCAGGCGCTGGTGAAGCTAACTTCGACGCTATGGAGGTCAATCCATATGAATCCGCCAAGCAGAGACAGGAGGGTGAAGTCAAAGCTTTACTTAACAAGTTGGCTCCCGACACAATTGCATTGGATCCTAACTACATTGGTTTGGTGGACGAGAAAGCTCGTGACGTGAGATTGAACAAGAGAGATTTGGAGAAAGTTGAGGCTGAAGAGGCCAAAGAAAGGGAAAGCAAGGAATTCGAAATCAGACCAGACCTTCCGAGAGAGAAGTCTAAGTTAAAGAAGTACTTGGAGAAGAACAAGAATAATGTTATGGATGCTAGAAAAATGAGGGCTGAGAGAAATTTGGCGCTCGAGGAAGAAAGAAGAGAGAAATTGAGACTCAAAGAGTTGGGAGTACCCGACAAAAAGGACGAGCTTGGACCAGCTCTCGGTAGATTTGCATAGTTTAGGCCCTTAATGTATACATTAGGGCTTACATTTTTGTATAGTAGATTCATTTTAATGATATTCCCATTTACCTACGTAATATGTTAAAGAACCTTGTATAGCGCCATTCCCGCGCCCTTTGCCAGATACAAAAATCATGATTAAAACAAACAGGTCTAGTGGCTTGTTCTAGCGGTTATCGAGTAATTTGAGTAATCAACAGAGATCATGTCACTCAAAAGGGAGATCCCATTGTTGTTAAGAGAATGGTGTATTCTCTCATATGCCTCTAATTCAGATTTGATGAAGTCCAATACCGCAGTAAACTTTCCCAATGACAACTCGTTGTGCTTCTCTAGTTTTGCAAGTATATCCTCCGTTCTTATCGTCCTAACAAACTCCAATGTGTTTTCCACATTTTGGGTACTTGTGGTTGAGTCATCGCAAACAGCGTCGCCATCATCTTCTCGGTTAGCCTTATTTGTCAAAATAATGAGCCACAGATTTGCAATTTGTTCATAGGCAGTCGATTTGGTATACTGAAACTCGTTATTGGAAAAGTTGGGCAAATTGTGAATCATTGTAGTTATGACATCCAACATGGAACATGCGTAGGATAACCCTACATCCATGGGCGGAAGCAAGGTGAGAATAAAATCTGATGAACAATTGAGAAATTCTGTGAGGTGAACTTTAACTCTGATGTAAGAATAGTCACTTTCAACATCACACTTATACGGCAAATGATCAGTGATTTTTTGAAATTTGCTTCTGATCAAGGTGACAGAGTCATCCAAGTTTGCCTTGGACGAAACCTTCGAGATGGTTGCTGCCGTTTCGGGATGATGCGTGATGATTTGTTGAAGTAAGTCTTGTAGGGAGTCCTTGTTCAACGTTTCGATGAGACGACTAACGGGCAAGCTCAGCCCACAGATTCTGGGCGTCTTGGACTTCTTTGACTTTGGACCTGCCACAGACAGAGGGAAACTGGACTGATGTATTTGATGCGATGGAGTATGATAACGCTTTGTTACCATCAGCTTAACTGGAGCCAGAGGTTCATCCAAGTGGATTCTCTTCCTTTTAGGGAGCCTCCGAAGGTTATTATTTATGTTGAACACTTGATCGTCCGACAGAAAGGCCCTCCGCCAGGGCAAATCTGCTGAGGTCGACATTTAAAAGATGTATCAGATGGGTCTCGAGAGTTCGTTGGAGTATTATACCGCAAGATTCCTTTTTCTGAGGGCCACTAGAATTAAGTGCAGTACAGAAGAGGTGAGAGGATAACTATGGCAGTGGTCCGTCAAGGAGACTCTGAATCGCGCACTTATACATAGGTGATGGGCTGCACAGTGCAACCAGCAAACTGCTAGCGGGAGAGTATTACTTGAATATGGTAATTAATAGTAGTCATTACTCTCGAACTCGGAATCAGAGGCACTGCTGAGATTGTCGCTGTCACAGACCATGTCGTAGTCGGCCTCGTTGAAACCCACAAAACGATTTCTCTTTAGCTCAACCTCATCGTCAGATTCCTTGTCCTCCTCATCAGTGATGTGAACTTCATCATTTCCATCAGGCTCGTCCTCGTTTTCCTCCTTCTCTTCCAACTCAATCTTAAGCTCGTGCATGATATCGAAGCATTCTGCTAAGAGAGCATTGAGAGTGCCCTGTCCTTCGGGAACCTGGCCATTTACGATGAATTTGCCGTCATCTCTCAAATTATCCAAAGATGCTAGCTTAAATTGGAACGGATAAAGTTCCCGAAGATTGTTTAGTCCGTCCACTCTCTTGATTTCCAAGAGACACCGCCTCACGGTCAGTAACTGATTATGAATTGGTTGAAGAGACTCAGACACCGGTTCTGAGCTCTCAAGAAGCTTGTAAATCAAAGAGTAACATCTTCTTAGTAAGTAAAGCACTAAAAGCTGCGCTCGCTTGAGCTTTTTTGAAATGGGGCTGCCCGAGGCTGCAGCAATGCGTTTGTTGAAGTTGAGCCTTTGTTCGTCAAGACTCTTCAATGCTTTTTGGTAGTTGTACAAGTCTGTTTCACGCATGGTCCACCTGCGAGTGATGAGCAAGTTTTCTAAAGTTTGCCTCAAGGTGAGCAATTCTCCGTAAACCGATTTGATGCCCAGGGCGATCTTCTCGAACTCTTCATGCTGCGGATTGTCGAGAGTAAGGTCCTCAAAAAGCGTTGAGATTCCCGTAGTATCCAGCTGAATCTTCAAATCTTTGATGAAATTATGACATTCGTCCAACAATGCATTGAGCACCATCTGCGTGGTATTCAAGTCAGATTCGGAAGCCACGGCACTGTGGAACTTTCCACCGTCGTCTCTCTGGCTTTCAATAATTTTCAAATCCGACTCCAACTCTTCTACTTTTTGAGACACTTTTCGAGGGTCTGTTTCCTGATGCGTGAGGTAATTGAGCAACACTTTCCTGATCTGGATGAGCTTAGCATACGTGGGCTCCAAGTCTTTTGGAATCTTCCTGAATGAGTCTTCGAGCTCCTGGTACACTTGCTGACATTTTGTGAGCTTGTTTCTAAGCAACAAGCTCTCCTCGCGTTTATGGTCTATCATGTCATCTGAGTCTGAGCCGCTGTCGTCAGCGTCCTCACTTGTGTCAATGATGGTTTTGATTTCTTCCAACCTCGCCTTGATGGGCTTCAAGTCGTCAAAACTGTAAATTTGACACTCTTTTAAGTGAGTAAGAAGCTTGTAGACTGTGCTGAGTGACGAGTACGTTGCTGGGGCAAATTTTATGAGCCCACAGGTGACAAACGACAAGGATAGTAACTGCCAGATATCGTCAATGAGCGAGTCTGTAGGATTTGGAAGCTGAAGGGTCATTCCCTTTAATTCCTCATCCTTCCTGACAATGCTGAGTTCGTGCACTTGTTTCAAGAAATCATCGTATATGATGTACACTTGTTTAGAGCTGATGTATTTTGTTCTGTTGTTTTTTAGATCTGATAAAGTATTGTACAACCCAGTCAAGGATTCATAAAGCGGCTTCTCGTATGCGGGGATTGCCTTGGTCATAAGGAAGGTCTAGGATCTCTCGATGTTTGTATGAAATGTGCTAATGGCAGGTAGTAGTATTGTGTGGTGACTAGTGCACAGAAATGCGTGGAGTAATTTTGACATTCGGCTTCTCACGGGTGCAGGGCAATACATTAGTGCACCTACCGTATAGCCGCCGTAGAGCTACAATGACAGTGTCTAATTAAATAGCACCTGGTCTTCGCTGGGTCGTTAATTGTCTATTGATTTGTGGTAGTCCTGCTGTCTACATCATAGGTTATCAATGTATAGTTACAAATACCCGTAAAAAAAAGATCACAACTCATAAATATCACATCAAGGGTTGGCCACCGCTAGAATCTTGCGCGAATAGTCAGTTTCGTCTGCTAATGATCCGTCCGAGAGTCGCTTGCGTCCCACAATTGCAGGATTAAGTCTGGGATCAGCCAAACCGTTGGTGGTCATTTTGGATGCTCTCTTGTCAGCGAACTCGTCCGAGAAGGGGTTGGCCATAGGCATGTCAAATGCAGAGTTGAACTTTTTCGACTTGGCGGTTCCGTTGCCTCTAGAGATACCACCAGAGCCCGAACCCTTTTCAAAGAACTCTTCTTCATCACTCTCATCATTTCTTCTGTGGCGGATAAAGAAGAAGACACCAAGACATATAGCAATTAGCCCAACCACTCCGCCAACCACGCCTCCGGCTATGGCGCCAACATTTGTGGATGAGCTCTTCAGCTGAGGGCTAGCGGAAGATGATGCCTTTGTGGAAGATGTAGAAGTAGGACGCATGCTTTGGGTGATTGTCTTTGTGGCACCGTCTTGATTGGTGGAAGTGATCACCCTGGTGTGCGTGGAGCTTGAGGATGTACTGGAAGACAGCGTTGTTGGCGCCGGTTCTTCGTCCAGGGATGTGGACTGTGCCACTTGACTCGTCGAAGGAGAATTTGTGGAGGCCGACACAGTGGAACTTGTCAGCGTGGAAGTGCTGGAGGAGGACAGCAGCAGCGCCAGTGACCCAGCACTGGCACCTGTGTCCTCGCCCAAACCGTTGAAGACGGTGAACGCGTTTTGCCCACCGCAGTTGACGGTTCCGTACCCATTGCACGGGGTACTACATTGTGACGTAGACACCTGGTTGGAGGAGGGTCTGGTGGATAGACAGTAGCACATGCCACCGTTTTTGATGGCCACGTACGGGTACTGTGACCCGCAGCTCTTAGCACACGAGTCGGAGGTTTCCCATTGGCCATTCTCCTTGAAGTTACTCGTGTCAACTTGGGAGAAGCACCCGATGCCCGTGTCCGCTGCAAGGACAACGGAAACAAGGAAGAATGGGAGCACCAACTTCATTTGAGATTAATAGTGTTGTAGCGAGCGATGCAAGCGGCCCTTTTTGAAGGAGTGAAGTGGTAGACAAGAGGGTGATAATAGTGGTACCACTGTGATTAACGAAGGACTCAGTAAGCCGAAAACAGTGTGAATATATTCAAGGAACGAAGTAAAAAAGAAGGGTGGAGGAGGTATAAAGAAGGAATAAAGTAGGGAGCGGAAGGATGGGGGAAATAGAAAAAAGTTATCAGTGGGCTAGGGTGAGTAATAGAACAATGCTTTCAGGCGCGGCCCACCACAAATGTGCCAGGCCAACTGCTTCTGCAAGGCACGAGCCAAAGAAAAGTTCCAGACAAGGAAACGAGACAAGTATTGTGCCGAGCAGCTGTCTCCAGGCGAGCGAACTACAGTAACCAGCATTAAAGCACAAGACGCTTTAGTAGGCGAAAGGGATAAAACACGAAAAGAGCTGTGGATGTAAATAAAGATATGAATCGTAAACAAGTGGACCACCATGAGCTTGTCACACTTAACACAAGGCATTTATGGAGCGAGAGTGCTTTGTGGTGCTTGCGCTGGCTGACGGCTGTGGCTGGGGGGTCTTTTTTACCCTCTTCTTTGCTCTCGCCTCCTCGGGCTATTTCTGTCTCGCCTCGCCTGTAGCGTGTTTCTACACGAGGATTTCTGCTGCGCAGCGTGGTATCCGAAGGAGCTTTTCCAGCGCGCCCTTGGCCAGAACTGGCCCCAGCGTCGCCCAAAGAGGGCAAACTAGCAGTCTACCTACAAAATCTAATGGGAATAAATGAGAAAAAAAAAAAAAATTCTTCATCCGTCAGTTCCATAATCAGTTCTATATAACGACATAGAAGACCGGCTCCAAATGAATGTCATACTATGTTTATCTTTTCTGGACGCTGTCTCGCACCCTCCGGTTAATCTTTTCGCAGACCAATTTTGGTCCGTTGCCGCTGGCTGAGCTTCGTGCCGCCATCATTGGAGCCAGTCCATATTTACCTTCTCTGGTACCAGGTGAACACTGCGGCGACTGCTATAACCATCAAGTACAAGCCCCGATGTCCACGAACTTTCTTTTTCTCCACATGTGTGACGGGCAATGGTAACGAGTGGCTTTTGATGTCGGTGTGTTTCGCCGTTTCCGTAGGGGCCGCCTTGGTACTGTCCGTATTCTTCAGTCGCCATTGCGAAGGTTTCCCCATACACATGGTGTGGGAGGGTGAACAAAAAAAAGAGGTAGCCGTCCAAGAAACATTCTCGTGCGCGCTTGGCTGAAACACCTCTCTCTGTATGGCTGTCTGTAGACGGGGGCCGCGCAGTATGTCTGTCACATTTTTTTTGCACCCATTTGAAACGTGACAGCCTCTAACTGCTGCCGTAGACATTACCAAGCGATATGGATTTCACCACCGTGTAGTCGTCCATTCCATAAAGTGATCCCTCACGGCCAAAACCAGACTCCTTCACTCCGCCAAATGGCAACGCTGCATCAGTAAACATCCCACTGTTCACACTCACCATGCCGGTTTCAAGCTGCTCGGAAACCTGCCACACCGTGTTGAGATTCTCCAGGAAGACGTACGCTGCAAGGCCAAATGCGGTATCGTTACACTGCTGCAAAACTTCTTGCTGGTTTTCAAACTTGGCAATGGCTGCCAATGGGCCAAATGTCTCCTCCACCGAACACTTCATCTCTGGGCTCACATTTCCGATCACGTACGGCGCGTAGAAGTGCTTGCCAAGATGGGTAAGTCGACCGCCTTCCACTATAACTTTGGCACCCTTGCCAACAGCGTCGCGAACATGCTCCTCTACTTTATCGATAGCCCTGGCGTTGATGAGACAGCCGTGCGTCACGCCTTCGTCGAAGCCATTCCCAATCTTGAAGCCCTTGACTTTTTCTGCAAAACGCTTGCAAAACTCATCGTAGACACCAGCCTGAACGTAAATTCTATTGGCACACACGCATGTCTGGCCCAAGGAGCGGAACTTCGAGGCAATCGACTGCTCCACCGCCTGATCAAGTTTAGCATCGTCAAACACGAGAATCGGCGCGTTCCCGCCAAGTTCCATAGATAATTTCTTGAGCGTAGACGACAGCTGCTTCATCAAAAGCTTGCCTACAGGCGTTGAGCCCGTGAAAGACACTTTCTTGATCAAGGGAGACTCACAAAACTTCAACCCGCACGCTGGCGTAGACTCAACTGAGCTCAACACCACATTGAACACACCCTTTGGGAACCCTGCCTTTTCCGCTAAATAAGCCATTGCCAAAGCCGTCAATGGTGTCTGAGCATCTGGCTTCATGATGCACGTGCACCCTGCTGCTAATGCTGGTGCAGCTTTTCTTGCGCCCATAGCAGCCGGGAAGTTAAAAGGGCACAAAAGCCCAACCGGCCCAACCGGCTGCTTGTAGGTTATGATCTTGTTGTTGTGATTGGCAGGCTGGATAGTATGTCCATAGTTACGCTTAGCCTCCTCGGAAAACCACTCAAAGTACGAAGCAGCGTACCTGATTTCGCCAATTGCGTCGGTGAAGCATTTTCCATTTTCCCAAGTGACGAGAGTGGCTAGGTCATCCAAGTTTTCTAGCATCAAATTGTACCAGTTGCGCAACCACCGCGACCGATCAGCAACTGGGGTGTTTTTGTAACTGTCAAAGGCGATTTTGGTAATTTGGATTGCCTCGTCAATCTCCTCTGGGGTCTGGTCGGAGATAGTGGCTATTACCTCTTCAGTAGCCGGGTCGATGACATCAAATGTTTTTGTTGACTTCAGCTCCACCCATTCGCCGTTTATGAACGGCTTCGTTCTCAAGAGCTCTGGGTTTTTAAGTTTTGGGGTCATGGAGGAGACAATATTACTTGTTCTCTACATTTTTCACCCCTTGGTGCTTATATATGGGGAACGTTAGCGCACAACATTGTCCGGAGTGCAGTCACCGTGCTTAGCGGCAGAGATAACAGGCCTGCCTATTTCGCGCGAACGTATTCACCGTCTAGAGTCATTGGGGTGCATACTCGCACAAGACGTTGGAAGAGCGCTTCAAGGAGAGGAATATACACCTCCAAGAACTTTCGCTTTAGTCCGCTCTACTGCCTCGGAAAAGTCTTAAAAAAATTACTGTCTGACATCAATCCAGTTCACGGGCGGTACAAACGAAAGGTCCAGTACTGGAGGACAGAGTCTGGAAAGTGACATCACATTGTCTCGAGTGCAAAGAAGACATTTGTAACAACTTCATTGTCTGTGAATCCGGCGCTTTTGTAACCACCACAATGAAATGCGGAGATTTGACCTCTCTCAGTCTTATGGGCGCATTCTATTTGCTCCGAGCACAACGACAAGAAGCTGAAATTCCCAAGAAGCGACCCTAACCACTAAAAAAAAACGCCAACTTCAACTGATGCCTCCATGCAATTTATCTGGCGACTTTCCAGCTCTAGAGCGCCAAGTTGCATCCCTCGTTTAAAAGACCCTGGGTCGGCCCATTTTTCGCAGCCATTTTTGCACCAGGCGCTCTGATCCCGCCAGCCTCTCCCTCACCACAGGACAGGACACTTACCACTACACTAACGCCGTTTCGCGGGAGCACAAGTTACGAGCAACTTAGCAGTCCTGCTCAGGATCCCAGAGCCCCAGAGGCGTCGATCAGCCCATCCCTCCAACCTCAGGGGCCATTGTCAGTAGCCTGGCTACAATGTGAACAAAGAGATATTGAGGGCCTGTGTTTGCACCGCGGAGGCGAAGGCAATGTCTCACTGTCAAGGAACGACACGATACTATCATGACAAAAGAGGGCTAGTTTCACAGACACAAAACCAGCATCATCCCAAAGTGCAGGGTACAATTGAGGGGATCAAGATCTATCGACCCCGATCGGGACGGGTCCAACGGGACTGCCGCTTGGGTCAACCTCCATGCGATGCGCGCGCTTACAAATGGCTGGTGGCAAGTGTGACAAAGAGTGACGGTGGCTTCGAGTGCACAAAAGAAAAGCAAGGGCTGTCAAAGCACTGTCAAGGAGACATGATGTCTTGAGCCAAATAAACAGATAAGAAATCTGCCGATATGACTAAAACAAAAACGACAAGGGGGGTCATTAGCGTTTTTCGAATGCCCTAAAGAATGGCCGTTCTCTCTTTGAATCCAGACGATTTCCTTCGTTTCCTCACTCCCATATCGATTTCACGTCCCTTATCGGCATTAGAGTAGCTTCCGCATCCGTGCGGAAACCGCCGGGGAATTCATAAAAAAACGGTTCTTCGCAAAACCGCACCTCCGTAAAGACCCCGGTGCCTGTGAGGCCTGTACGAAGGCTCGTATTGCACCTTTTGTCAGCGCTTCGGACCATCGTCCGCAGCGAAAGGTGCTTCTGGCTCGCATCATATAAGATGCTGCGATTTCCAACATTCTCCGCCTTTCTTCCAACTCAGATTTTTTCAGCTCGTACAATTCCGAGTGGTTGTTTTTATTCCAATTACCCATAAAGCGAATTCTTGCCATTTCGCGTTGGTTTCACTATAGATTATCTCCCATGCTGGTGTCTGCAGAGCCAATGTTCTCCAAGCTCAATCCCCTTAATTGGCGTTCCCAGAAGGAACCCACAGGCCCAAAGAGAAAGAGGAGGGGCTCGTTCATGAGATTGTGGCGTCGTTCAAGCTCCAGCTCCCCGGAAGCTCATCAGCATCATCATCATTCCAAGGCAAAAATGGTTACGAGGTCGCAGCTAACGAGACACTCAATCTCTGCGTCCCAGGCACTTTCGCAAGGCAACCATTCTCCTAAACGGCGCACGCTGAGCGGCTCTCGTCGCGAGGTGCGCTCCAACGACCTACTCACGTCTGACTTCCTATTGCCTTTGGATGTGGGTGTCTCACAAAAGAGCTAATTCGAAATTCATCTTCCTGTTGTCGGTCCAATGTTCGTTTTCGGAATTTTCTTCAAGATGTCGCTCATCCACTACCGATTTTGTTGCGCAATGCAATTCGGTTGTTTTTGTGCAGCCGCGTGCCGTAGTCACGATGTATGGGAGCGCTGGAATATTGATTTTCCCGCCATTTCTCCTCAGACGGCTTCTGCGTCTTCTGGTACCGACTACTACAAAGTGACCACTCATCTTTTTGCATTTATTTAATTAGCATACTGTTATAGGCATGTTATACTTGACGTGCATTAATCCATTAATTTACCGGCTAGCAACCTCCCTGCTATTGCTTCTTCGGCAATCTTTCAATTCTCCTCCGTAGCATACCATTAGACAGGTGGCAACGCAGAACGGCACACCGGGCACTGGAGCTTGTACACCATCCAGTCCTCTAGACACTTAACATGGAATATGTGACGGCATGGCGTGACCATCACCTCCTTCATCATACCGTCAATATCTTTTTTCAAAGCGCCTGTTAACTCTCCGGACAGCACCGGCACTTGTAGTGTGGACATACAGATTGCACAGTCTATATCGCAAATAGCCATGTCCTTGTCCGCTGACTGAGGCCTCATATTAGCCAATATATCCAGAGAGAACCCACTCTCCAAATCTTTGATGCTTATGATCGGGTGATAGTTATACTGCTCTGGTAACCAGTTTTCTTTAACCCAAAATCTTGCGCCCAAACAGTCTTGCAAATACAAGAAGAAAAGCTGTGTGAAGAGCCAGCAAAACACAACTGTAGCCATCACAGGATCATGATGATGGCGAACTGCGTTGTTGTGGTCGAGACACAAGTACAAAACGGGTATGTAGCGTACAAGCGATGTGCCAATGGCATACTCCCACAGAAACACACGTACTCTGTTCTTTAGCGTACTGCGGAAAAATTGTGGGATCCAGTACGAATTCATGAAAAGAAGTATCACGTACTCAGCTGCTCTTCTGTATGTGATTCTCCATGTGATGATACCGGATAACATCATCATAGCTATGCATGTTAGAGTGAAACCAATAAAGAAAATCATATTCGGGTAACGAGCTTCATCTGAAAGCTGCTGAACTGTGTTTGCAGTCTGTGTTGTGGGAGGAGGTGTCGTGCCTACGACAGTAACGTTTGGTGCTACCTCGGCCTGTGGAGTTCGGTCGTTCGCTGCAGCTGTCCCCGAATTTGTCTGAGACCCACGTAAGATTTCCCACCAGTTGGATCCTCTCTCATTTTCCTGAGCAGTGAATACACTCACCAATAGTCTCATTTGGTTTAGACAAAGTAGAGATGCAAGCACTGAAACGCATGTCAATATCAAGTAAAGTTCACTCTGTTGCAAAGATCTCAACAAAAAGTAAACGATTGTTACCAGCATCCAGAAGCCTAACATGGAAACAGTTACGGAGGACACGTTCGAAAGTTGACCAGGACTTCTGCAACGTTTCATTTGCCTCAATAGGAGATTGAGCTCTACTGCTGCCAATATTAAAACACCAATTGCCATTTGTCGAACTCTAGCTTTAGAAATCTCTATGCGTATGCCACCAAGAGTGTCAGCTTTTTGATTCTCTAGTAGCACTCCACAATCTGGCGAATAGATATATGCATGGGAAACCTCCACATTAGGTAATCTCTTCGGTATCGGAGCACCTTGAGGCAAGGCTAATTCATCATCAATGGCTCTGAGTTGATCTCTGGTGTACTCGGTTCTGTCTAGTTGGAAATACGAAATGTACTCGCAATGGTCTTGGGATCTTTCGATTGCATTATTCATATCATCAATTGAGACTTCCTGCTCGATGTCCGTCACATTGAAGATCTGGCTCATCAATATCTTCGATACGTTAAAGTTCTTCTCATTCATAGTGAAGTGTGGAAGTGCATGCCCACCCTGAAACTTTGCTGACTTTGTGGATGCGACGAGTGCACCGGTAGTCTGAAAGTAGATACCCAATAGTTTGAACTCATCGTCTCGAGTTTCAGGAATATCCTTCAAGTTCATGTTTATTGTCACAATGACAGCATCATCGACGAGTGACTTAGGAGTTTGTTTAACAAAATCCTGAAGTTCTGGGTTCATAAAATTATATCCTAATGAATGAAATTCAAGCTCGACCTTTCCCTCATCGAGCCCTGTAAAGTTGCCTGCCTTCTCTTTACGGCCACTATCAATTTCCTGCGGGGGAGAGTTAGATTCCGGGTCCAGCTCGTATCTTTGCTTCTCCTCCTCGTATTTCTCTTGCTTGTAAAGCAAATAGTAGTCCTTCAAATATCTCGGTAGTCTCATGTATATAGGCTTCAAAGATTCTTTCAACTTCACTACCTCAAAATTGCCATAAATCTGTGATGAAATATTTAGTGGGTAAGCCTTATCGCTATCAGTTATCATCGGATCATTCCCCCAGTTTTCCTTGATTCTGTCACTCAACACATTAGGTAGAATACTATCCCGTTCACGCTCTCTCCAGGGGTTCTCCTGAGAGTACGAACGAAAAGGCCATAACAGAATATTCTTGTGCTCAATATTATCCTGGTACGAGAGCTTGAGACCGGTCAAATTACCGTAGCCGAGCCAGTATTGCGAATCAAACACCTGCTGTCGGCTATGAACGAGAGTTGACTTGAACTTCTGTAGAACTTCTCTGTCCTCTGACGCCAATGGCTGTTCTGATCCAGGAGGCAAGGTGAAGAAGATCACCATGATGATGATAAAGATGATCGTTTGTCGATCAGCCATTTTGTATGTGGTTGTAACAGATTTGGGAGGCGCCCTCGATGTATGCATCGATAGTGCCGTCACGTGAACCTACAGTCTTGGAATAAAAGAAGCAAGCAACAGACACCACTAAGCGTAATGAAATACAGTAGCGAGTTGATTGATGAGAATAACTAGGCCTAAGGTTTTATTTTCATGTATTTTTTGTTGAAAGATGTGACGTCAACTATATCCCAGTGCGCCTAAAGCATCTTAGCCAGGGGACTCTGGAACAGGCATCAAAGTTATCCTTCCATTGAAGAAGTAAAAATATGTAAATTCATAAACAGTTCTGTTGGACGATCATTACGTGACCAAAAAAGTATACGAGTTGCGCTGCAATGGCTATCAAGGCAGTCTTTACAAGTTGGAGTACGATAATTAATGTATTGCTGTCTGTAGACTCAATGCATAACGAAATAAAAGGATATAACGGAAGAAAATTTTTTTTGTCGTAGTCAGTAATTTTTTGTCCCTATCTGGGAAACTTGCACTCACTGGCCATTTGGCGCCATTCACCATCCAATTATGATACATCCATTCTCTAATGAGAGTCAAGTTTGAATTCTGTTCATTACAATGCAACCGCAAGCACTGCAAGCATCAAGCATGCAGCGCCAGGAAGCAATTTCTCACTTCCAGAGCGAGCCTGAACCTGCTCTCTCTTGTCAAACAAGCCTGACAAGAAGCCGCCAGTCAGGGTTGACGAGGCAGATGAAGAAGACTCCGAGCTAGAAGCAGTTTCGGAGGATGAAGAGGCTGGTGTAGATGAAGAAGCGGTACTAGAGTCGGCAGCTGAGCTGGAGCTTGGAGCAGAGCTGGAAGAGGGTGCGCTGGAGCTAGAAGCAGAGCTTGACTTGGAAGCAGAGTTAGTGCCCGAGGCGCTAGAAGAAGCCTTGCTACTTGTAGCGGTGTCCTTGGCGCTGGAGGAGGACTTGGTAGACTTGCCCTCCATCTGGTCCCAGAAATCGTCGTCTTGGTCCTCACATTCCTCCGTGGTGGTGCTGATATGAGTCTTTGTTCCCACACCAACCTCAGTTGTCTTATAGGTAGAAACAACAGTCTCGTCGGTAGTACCAGTGATCACCTGGCCAGCTTTTGTGGTAGTGTAAGGACGTCTGGTAGTAAAAGTAGAAACAACTGTCTTAGCGCCTCCACCGTTGCCACCGTTGCCGGATCCACCGTTTCCAGATCCACCGTTTCCAGATCCGCCATTTCCGGATCCACCAGTCTCTTCACACTCGTCGTCCTCGTCTTCACTGTCCCAGAAGTCGTAGTCAGCGTCTCCACAGTCAACATTGTCACAGTTGACATCAGCGCAAGAGCCATAACCACCAGAACCAGAACCAGAACCACCGGATCCTGAGCCAGTACCTGGAGAAGATCCAGAGCCGGATCCTCCAGAGCCGGATCCTGAGCCACCAGATCCTGAGCCACCCGAACCTGAGCCACCGTTACCGGAACCACCTGAACCTGAGCCACCGTTACCGGAGCCGCCGTTACCGCCGCCTCCAATAATGTCGGTAGTAGTCCATTCGTCCTCGTCGTCACAGATCCAAACAGCAGCGCCAGAAGTACTTGTGTACTGGCCGGCTTTGGTGATAGTGGTCTTGATTCCAAGAACATCGGAAGTGGTAACCTTCTCCAAAGAAGTGTGAGTCTTGGTGGTGGAGCCAGGCAACGTAGTCCAGAAAGTTGTGGTCAGGCCGCCAACGGTTTCGGTGGTCAACTGCGTGGTGATTGGGGTGCCTTTCGACAGAGAAGAGCTTCCAGCAGAAGAGGCACCTGACGTTGTAGTGGTAGGCTTACCTGTGTTGGTAGGGGTAAAGTCAGGAATTGATTCAGTCTCACAATCCTCATCGTCACCGCCATTCGAAGCGCTTGAGTTACCGGAAGTGGTTCTTGATGCACTGCCGCTGTTGGAAGAGGCACCGTTTGACCCAGATGAAGGACCGTTTGTAGTGGTGGCTCCTCCACCTGTTGTTTTGGTGCCAGCACCTGGTGTTGAAGGAATTGGCTCCTCGGAACAATCATCCTCATCACCAGCGGCATCAGAGGAGGTTGCAGAAGCAGAGTCTGACGCAGAGCCCGATGCAGAGCCAGAGGCAGAGCCAGAGGCAGAGCCAGAGGCAGAGGCAGATCCTGAACTAGCGGTGGTGGTATTTCCTGGGCCAAAGATATCATCCCACCAGTTTCCTTCACTGGAAGAGGATGGATTCAGGTTGGAGTTTGATTTCAGAGCAGAAGCACTATTGCTGTTGGAGCTTTCAGAGTTTCCACTTGGAGAAGCAGTGGCTCTCGAGGAGGTATTACCTGGGTTTGGTGTTGGAGTTTCTTTTGGACCGGGGAGATCGGTATCGATTGTCTCACAATCCTCATCCTCGTCAGCCTCTGAAGAGGCAGCTTCAGAAGAAGCAGCTGCAAAGAGACGTGCTTTAGATGAGGAAGAAGAGCTCTCGGAGCTGCTGCCTTCAGCAGAAGAAGAGGCTTGGGCGCTGGAGGACGAGTCAGAAGCTGTGCTGTCGTTGTTGCCGAACAAACCATCCAAGAATCCCTTCTGGGAGGATGTGGCAGCAGTGGCAGAGCTTTCCCTAGAGCTGGTGTCTTGTTGTGCAGTGGAGGAGTCGGCAGCAGCAACAGCGGCAGAAGCTGGAGATGAGGTAGCGACCGAGCTTGAAGGGCTCACAGAAGAAGCAGGAGCAGCGGCAGCAGCAGCGTTGGAAGACGCTGGAGAGGCGGCAGCAGCAGAGCTTGCAGCGTTGTCGCTGTTGTCGGTGTTGCCGGCGTTGCCGGTGTTGTCGTTGGAGCCTCCACCAGTGAGCCAATCAAAGAGGCCTCTTTTGGCGAAGTCTTCAGCTTGAGCAGCTGGGTTCTGTTCAATTGCACCTCTTTTGATGTTTGCTCTCTCTTCCTCATTTTGCACCTTGGCGAAAGCAGAGGCGCAAAGGATCAAAGTCAATGTTTGAGTGGACAATCTCATTTCTTATCCATTAACGAGTGGAAGGATATAATGGAAGACCCTAAGAGCGAACTGAATTAAATTAAAATGAATCGAATAAAAAATGTAGGTCAAATTCCAAAAGATGGGCTTAAGAAAACGAAAGAGAAACAAAAAGTTCGGAAACCAACAAGGGCTTTGGGGCTGGAGGATTTATAAAGTCCCCATACATTTCTTACTACTTTGGTAGAGTTGGAGTTTGTTCCTGTGTTACCGCTTTGGGTAAAGATTCTTCGCAGCCAATATACCCAAGAAGGAACATTTTGTGTGCCATGGACTGCACAAACATTAGGTTCTACAGTGGTGGAGGACCAGACTTGCATGGTTGACTAGATCGAGCAATTCTGTGTTTAATGGCCTTCTACTAATTTGGTATACAACTTTGTTGTTCGGTTCTGGAAAAGCTAAAATAGAGACAACCTATTGGAAATGTATCAGGCACACCGTAACTTATGGTAGCCCTACAAGTGAATTGTAGAATCAGATTCGACCACTACAATTAGTTCCACAATGCTACCGATCAACTGGACTTATCCAGTTGCCTACTACAACGAAACGAAGTTCACTAAGCCAAAGATTTAGTCTTGGTCCCCAGTCCTGAGTCTAGAAAGACAAGCCGGTCGCGGTTGTGTGTAATGTCCGATGGTTTATTTTGGAACTATTTTTAATAATTCGGTTACTCTTCAGCCCATAACCGTTTTGGGTAATACACCTTCAATGTTAGACGAGGCTTCACCTTCATAGAGCATGGTAACATCTTTACCCAAGTTGGCTATTGGGCCACGAAATAAGCTTTGTGCAGTGTCGTCTAGGCAACACCAAGACAATTATACTGGGACTCTCCGCTTAATTAGTGCAAGTAATACTGCTACTTTTGATTTATTCATGGAACCATGTATTCTGGGCTAGAGCATCCAGCTCTCGGCCAGATATAGAAAATTGAAAATAAAAGTTACTTAAAAAGAACAAAAAATTATGAAGACTAGGCTCCGTTTTTAGGGAATCATGGAAAATGTGGATGTAGTTAATCGGGTTTTTGTTTGAAAGTAATGATGGGGCTTCTTCTCCTGTCGAAGTCTTTTTACACCTTAGCATAAGCGTAGTTCAAGAAAATGTCATCCTTCATCTCTGGGTTGCTGGCCAAGGCTCTCTTGACAGAACGCTTGATCTTTCTGTGCAATGCTCTCTTGATAGCTCTCTGCTTGATCATCTTAGGGTCACAGCAACACTTCTTTGGGTCAACGAAGACATTACCAGAACCAGAGCCAGAGCCAGAGCCAGAGCTTGGTGAAGAGCCCGATCCACTAGAGCCAGAGGAGCCGGAGGAGCCAGAGGAGCCGCCACCGAAAATGTCATCGAAAATAGAGTCGAAGAAACCGCCTCCAGAGCTGGATCCAGAATCAGAGGAGCCAGAACCAGAAGAACCGGAACCAGAGGAACCAGAACCAGAAGAACCGGAACCAGAGGAACCGGAACCAGAGGAACCGGAACCAGAGGAACCGGAGCCAGAGGAACCACCGAAGAGATTATCAAGCCAGTTGCCGACTGAACCACCCGAGCCTGATCCTGAAGAACCTGAGGAACCAGATCCGGAAGAGCTACCGCTGGAACCTCCGAAGAGGCCGTTGAAAATGGTGCTTAGAATCTCGCCCAAGAGGCCCTTGGAGTTACCGAGACTCTTGAAGAGCTCGCCTCCAACGTCCACCAAGACCGTCAACAAGCGGCTGATAAATGACTTACTTTCACTTCCAGCTCCAAAAAGAGTGTCGAAGATTCTGCTGATAGTACCGTTCTGGAACAAACCAACAATGAAGTTGAAGCCCCAACGGAAGATTTTCTGGATAATTCCGCTGTTCTTGATAGCGTTGAACAAGTTACCCCATGGGATAGACTTGATAACATTTGTGACCAAGTTCAAAGCACCCTGGATGAGGCTCTTGTTACCGAGGATGGAACGGATGATGTTCTGAATAATACCAGAGTCAAAAATCAGACTCACAATTGAGCCAATGGCATCGATAAGATCTCTCTTTTCCATGCCATAAGCTTCCAAAATGTCTGGGTGAATGTCTCTCTTCTCAACGCGGTCAGGAAGCTCCTCATACAATCTTTTGATGAATAGTTGAGCAGTCTCCAAAGCTCTCTTACGGCCAGCATCACCGTCTTTTTGAACTTCGGTCAAGATGCTCTCAGCATCCTTGGAAAGAGCACCGTTCAAGTCCTCGTCATTAAGGACAGACTCGAAGAATTGCTGCAACTTACCGCTGTTCCTCAAAGCCTTGAAAACGACAACATCGTCAACGTTGCCGTCTCCGATAGCTTTGACAACCCCCTCGTGCACCGCATCCTTCAAACGGGGAGAGCTGGTGAGTTGGTCAACAAACTCGTTAAGCAAGTCTGAGTTGTGAAGCTGGACCACCAATTGGTCAATAAAGTCCTCGTCATCACGTTTCTGGGCTTCATTCACGTTGCCAGATGCGCTCCTTTCACTGAGGTCACGCATGGCTTTGGCAACATATTCGAAGTCAATGATGGAAGCGCCATTTTCACTTCTCTTCATGATGTTGACTGCCGAGCCAGTGGCCGGGGCAGCTGCGACAAACGAAGCTGTGAAGGTCGTCGCCAATGTTAAAATTGAAGTGAACCTCATAATTAATTACTCAAAAGAGGGATAAGCGAACTGGTAGGGGAGATGTTCTTGAGGTTGACTTGATTCTTTTCTGACCCAAACGATAAGAAAACGAAAGTGAGTTTCTTTCGAAATGAAAGATTGAAGTAAAAAAAAAGGGAGTAAAGGTTTTGAAACAAGTGGCTGTTAAATTTCTCCAATTTTAATGGAACCACCGAACCTTTTAAGGGTACCTTCCATTTGCAACCAACAAGATGCACGATTTTGAGAATTACTAGATTTGGATAAGTGCGTTTTAGAAGACTACCTGAAAAAGTATGTTCGAAGAGGAGACTGTGTGCAGGCGCATTTTTAGAGCAGTAGGTTTATTTCCGTATTTGTCAGTGGTCCTTATATAACCCTAAAGAGCAAAAACTATGGGGATGGGGAACTTTTTGAACGATGCAGACCTGTTGTTTGGGAAGTACTATTTTTGTATGATCCCCTACCAATTTTGCCCTATGCTAGGATGCCTAAGTGCTCCGATTTTCACGGCGCTTAGTAGCGAAGCCATCAATTTACTGGTTTAAAAGCCAACTAGAGCTATTCTGCGCATGTAGTGATTTACAGAACTTCAGTGTTATATATATTAAGACTGTTTGTGAAGGGATGATAAGCTTTTTATTCCACGATTTATAATGTGATGTTTTAATTTATGTATCACTCACAATGCTCTACTTGTTTCGGGTACAAGCGAGGAAAAACCGAATATCTTGCAAACCTCGACTTAAAATCATCTTCCTTTACACAAAATTGACCAACTAGTTGAACACAGTCAGAGCTTTGGGTGCGAACCTTATAGAGTCTAATTTGCAAACTTAAGTTTTTTTTTTTTTGCAGAATTCTTCTTTATCATGACATTTACCTCTATTGCTTTTGAACCTACAACAAACACGTGACTGACACCAGTTTATATGAGCCGTGCGTTACTATTCGTTCAGCTGAACCAACCCCAATGAGGCCGTCTTTGGTACGCTACATCAGGCCCCGTCGTCCAGAGAGAAAGACCCCTCCTCTTTTGCCACCTTTGAAGCTTTACAGGTCTATCTTGAGAGCACACAGAACAAAACTACCAGCTGAGCTTCGATTCTTGGGAGATGAGTACGTAAAATCAGAGTTCAAAGCTCACAAAACTACGGATAACCCCATGCATATCATCGGCTTCTTAACACAATGGCAGGACTACTTGAGGAGTATTGATGGAGGAACTTGGCAACAGGGCAAGATGACTCAGCAAGATTTAGATAAGATGTCGCCAGAACAGGTTTCCCAGCTCTATGAGTTGATGCAGGAGACGAAACGTCTTGGTCAACAGTAAGCAGCATAGAACGACGATATTCATTGAAGCTTATTTGTATTATAGAGCAGACGCTTGCGAGAAACGCTGCCATATGAAGTGTTTCTATTTGAAATTATACACCCACAAAGTTACAAACCCTTACCGTAGTTACCAGAAGCGAAGAAGTCCATAATAATCTTAACAATGTTTTCCAAGGCCTGCAACCAAGCGGCTAACTGCTCCTTGACCTTCTCCTGGTCAGCGCCCAACTTTTCGAAGAAGTCCTTTCTGTAAGGGCACGCCTTCATGGCCAACTTGAACACGGGCTTGACCAACATGCCGTGGTACTGAGACAATGTCTTTGTGTAAGCATCTGTGAATGTCACGGTCAACTCCTTACCTGGGCTGTCAACCGTCTCTCTCATGGCTTGGGCTGTAAATTGCAATCCTCTAGACAACCACAAAAGTCCTTGAGTGGCCTTCTTGCTCTTACCCGGGGCTTCAGACAAAACCAAATCCTGCAACGTTGATGCACCAGCTGGGTCCAGCAAAAGCTTGGCTCTAATTTTATCGATGTTACCTGTCATGTCATTCTTGACAACAGTAAACGCGGACGAGCCCAACAAGTCAAAGAGCTTCACAAGAGACTCGGCAGCCTCCAAGAAAGCAGCTGTATCGATTCTACATTCGGTGACGGGAACGTCAGCGAACGACCGCTTCATCTCATCAAAAAACGTAGACATCTTGAATTATAGTGTGGGTAATCGTTTGTTACGAAATCAAAGTTATTTCAGCTATATATATAAGAGATCTGGGCGTGTCGATAAGCTGCGCGCAAACTTTGTAGCGTACGCCATAAACCTGCCGCCAGACAACTGCCCGAGTGGTGAGGCTGAGGTCCCAGACGAGAATGCCTTCGTACTATCTGAAAAGGGAGTAACTGAGATGTAATCTTTTTCAAAATCTAATGAAGAGATTGAAGTATTAGTTTACGATTATGGAAGCCATTGATCTGAAGTAGCGTAATTCACCACTTGGTATTATATTAAAGCAGCACTGCAGTCTGCTTCTCTGGTTCTATTAAAGTTAATCACATCTTGTCTATCGTGTCACGTAAATCCGTTGAGGTAGTTTAATTGGCAGAGCTTGGGCGGCACTACCACTCCAACTCGTCTGCCCAGCGTACAGCCTTCTTGTCCCTGTGCACTTGCACCTGCGATGGAGGAGTCAGCTCTCTATATTTCTCAAACTCTTGCTTCAGGTAGAATCCTGGACTGCCACTTCTTGACTTCGTTAGATCGCTTTGATCATCGGTGAACCGTTTGCTGTGATGTGCCTTGATGATTGCGAGTTTCTTCTTCGCTGAAGGTCCGACTTCGTTGGTTGGGATTTGTACAATCTCATTAATATTGTCGGGCATGAGGAACCCTTCACAGTTGGATGCATTGAGTTCAGTGCCAAATTGGGTTGCGTCGTTGATGAGCCCTGTCAGAGATTCCACCATGTAAATCTGGACCGGCTCCTTTTGCAGCTGTTTGAGACAAGGTCGTGGAGGCGCCAGCTTCCTGGGAACACATATCCTTTGAGGAGAACGCGCTTGGGTATTGGAACAGAGATCTGTGACGTTGCTCAACGGTTGAAGTAATGGAATGGATGATAAGCTCCTCTTCGGTCTAGGTTTACCTGATAGCTTGGTCTTCTTGGGTGGCTGTAATGCAGAACTGTTTTCTTTATTCTCGTCGTGACCTCGTTTGCCCCTCTTGGGTAGCTGTGCAACCAGCCTGTCCTGTAAATATGAGTCGAGTCTAAAATCCAAATCATCTGGAGTGGACTGGTTCTTTAAGCGAGCCCTGAAGACTCTCGTTCGGAGCTGGTCGTCGAGTTCGAAGTCATTATTCTCGTTTTCAAGATCATCAAGAAGCTTCTCGATCTTGTCATCTCGAAGCTGTTTGTCTGGACCTTCAACATGTGCTCGTGATCGAAGGTGATGGGTGACTTGAAATAGCTCATTCTTCAGGAGGCTGAGATCAGGATAGCTTGTCGAATTAAGTGAAGTTGCCGGCTTGACCGGAGAGTTATCTTGAGATGTCTTCGGAGAACGTTTGACTGGCGAGGCATGGAGGGAGATTTCACTGAAATCGTTGATGTGGAAATCATCGTCATCGAGAATGTTCGATAGCTCGAACGAGATGTTGGTTTCACAACTCATAAGCTGACCATAAAATAAACAGTGTAAAGCGAGAACAAATAAGTTGTGCAAGGGACCAACGTAGGCCAGAAGGTTTATTAGTTCTGTTGATGTCTTTCTGTCTTAGTGTTTACACAAACGCTCAATTTGGAAATCCTTCGCACTGCCCTTACTGATAGTGCCGCCAGCCTAAATTCACTGCGCAGTCGAATGAATGGAGCCTAAACAAATACTACTGGATTGGGAATAGGGGACTTGGGGAAGACTTTTTGTCTTGAATTACAAAGGTTGTATGATTGAGACTATCTCCAAGTTTTGGGTAAAGTAGCATCTCAATACGAGGGAGCTCTGTCTATCAAATCCGCAGTATGTACGGCAACGCAACAAAAAAAAAGAAAGAACAGCCTCTCTGTTCAAGTTCATCTAAGGCACGTTGAGCTTTTTCGGTCAGCGAAAAATAGATGATCAAGAATAAAGCCATGTCAAAACGAGACCTTGAGATTTGAACTTGCTTTTTGTTGGCAAGGTCACGTAGGATCCTTCTGGTTGATGTACTGTACTAGTCATAATAGGTCAGATACTCGCAGTAACGCCCATGAAGCTTATGAAATATGGTCAGGCAGAGTCGACTTGCACCACGAGATTTGAAATAACAATACCTCAAGCCTCTGAGAATGTGATTTAAAGTTCTAGGTTTACTAGGCACTCTTTCGAGGATTGTATTCGAATTATACCAGGTTGTGTACTTATAGGTGCCAGCAATTACGCTGGGTCACCGCGAGTCTTTTGCAGCCAGTGCACAGCCGCGCCGTGAACAGTACAATACACCGTAAAAAGGACGAAGAGAGTCCCATCTGAACTGAGTTCTCGAAGATAGTGAAGCTCCAGACCGTGTCTTTGTATGAGCAACATTTAACAGGTAATACAATTATACTTCCCTCGCTGCTTCGGTCCAAATGGGCTTCACATGACCGCGGGGAGAAGTAAATCGTTGCGCATTATTTGTCGGCGTAGAATGTTCATCTGCGTCGTGCCTGAGCGTTCATCAGTGTACTCCTTTCTTCTTCAAACTAGCACCAATGTCTGCAAACGAATTCTACAGCTCTGGCCAACAGGGAGAAAGATCCGATAACAATTACCAAAGCAGCAACCAAGGCGATTCCCAGCGCGGCGGCGAAGAAGGTGGGGACCGTTCTCTCCTTTCTTCTGCAATTAGCGGTGCCATGGGTGGCCACTCTAAGCATGGTGGTGGAATGGAAGACATGATCGGCAACAAGATTGGGCAGATGTTGTCAGGAAAGGGCGGTCAACAGCAACACGACTCTGGCAGTGGTGGTGGACTTGGTGGTTTGGCCTCGATGCTCGGAGGAGGAAACAGCAACCAAAATCACCAAAACCATCAAAGCAGCGGCGGCGGCCTTGGCGGTCTTGCTAGCATGCTTGGAGGTGGTGGTAGCAATCACAGCAGCCAAGGTGGAAACTATGGCCACAACCAAGGCGGAAACTACGGAGGCAATGGTAACTACGGTAATGAAGGTAGATACGATAACCAGGGTTCTGGCAACCACGCATCCTCTGGTGGTCTTCTTGATAGCGTGATGGGTGCTTTTAGTGGTGAAGGCAAGCACGGTACCTCTCATAATAACAACGAAGGATACGGAAACCAAGGTGGTGGCTACAATAACCAAGGCGGAAGTTATGGTGGTCACAACTCTGGCCATCAACTGGGCGGTGGCAGATTCAATGACAACAACGATGACAACTCCTGGGGCTACAACAGTCAGGGCGGTAACCAAGGTGGCTACGGAGGAAACCTGGGAAGATATGGTGGTAACCAGGGTGGCTACGATAACCAAGGTGGCTACGGTAATCAAGGAGGCTACGGCGGAAACCAGGGAGGAAGATGGTGATTTAACCATGATTTGATATTTACGACAGTTTATACTACAAATATTTGTTTTCAGCATCATCATATCATTGATCAAAAGTGTAGTTTGTCAAATAGTACAGGAAATTAGTCAGGAACCGAGGAAGGATGAAAAGTCTAGTAGTCGGATGCTGTGCACACGTTGGTGTACAAAATGGCATACTCAATAACAGCAGAGCTTCCATCTTTCAAAGTAGTTGTGAGAGTAGAAGATCCTGTGGAGAAGTAATGACCAGATGGGATTGGAGATTGGGACACCACAGGGCCACTAGTCACAGATGGAGCAGTAGACAGGTCAGTAACAGATGCCACAGAAAGAGAAGAATCAATCTGAGCGGAGGAGAAGGAGGCTGACTCTTCATGTGGGACGCTAGATGTGACTTGAGGTGGCTCAGTTGAACTTGTCACAGTGGAAGACAAATCAGTTTCGTAAGCTGGAACGTAAGTGGCAGTACCGGTGATCTGAGTGGATGTGAGGGAACCTGCAGAGTTCGTCCAGACATACTCAGTCACTGGAATTCTTGCAATAACATCGTAGGTAGTTGTGCTCGTGACAGTTGTATCAGCCGCTTTGACTGAACCCCACAATGTAAGAAGGGACAAAGTTGAAACGAGTGTAGTTCTAAGCATTCGGGACAGTGAGTTTAATGAGAGTATGTGGTCAGTGATGTTCAGCTGAAACACACACGTGAAACGCAGAAGGTTTTATACCAATGGTGAGGAAGGCGGGCTAGCACCCCGTTGAGGAAGATGTGCAGCAGCGCTGGATCTTTCACCGCGATTTAGCAGCTACTATCACGTTAGTGTCAACGAATGCAGATCGATTAAGGTTGAAAAAAGCCTATTTGGGGGTAAGGCTGGTTCATTCTCATCCCGACTAAGTATGATTCACAGATCTCGATGCTGGCTTAGCAGCTGTCGTGGCCAAAAGTGCTGGCTATACCGTGGTGCGGCGTATTACAGGTCTCTCTCGGTTAGTGAGAGCTGTAGGTGAGGGTTTAGTGCGCGGGTCGGTAGCACAGTTCTCTAGCTCACCGTTGAGGGCGAAAGTGTGCCCCATAGTAAAATTGACAAAACGACATATGAAGCTGACACAGGCCTCTTTATTAGTGAGAGGCGTCCAATTTTTTGTGAAATTGATGATGGACCAAGAAAACGCACTATAATGAGCGTCGCACAATTGTGACATTTTCAGTCGCACTGCCAGCCAGCCAGCAGTAGAAAGACCACCTTCTCGCTAATGTCGGCGTCGTGCATCAGCACATATACGAATTCAGCTTTACAAATAGGCTGCTTCGAAATAGAGGATTGTCGGAATATACGTTGGTTTCTGCACTGTTGGCTAAGTTATTTCTCAGAGTCTAACGATGTGCGCCTTCGAATATCTTTGACACCTTCCTCAAGCCTAGGAAATTCCTCCACCAACTTGTCGCCCAACACTTCACAAAGCTTCTGGAATCCAAGCATCTTACCTTTTAGCCTAGCGTTGGTTTTGGCGGTGACCTCCACAAACTCTCTCGTGTAAATGTCAGGGTTACGCCCATCCTCTATATAGGTGATGACGTCCACCGGCACTGGGAATTGCTGTGTAAATGGGCTGTTGGTGAGCCCTGAGAGTTGACTGATTATTTGGTTAGTTCTATGGGTCAATGCTGCGTGGGATTGCTGTGTTCCCTGATTGTCGTGAACGAGCACACCGAGCTCAATAGTAGACTCTATGAGAGCCAGTAGCTGAGCAGCTGTTGACTGGAGAGGCTCATTTTCATCGGTCTGGGCAATTTCTGACGTCGCCATACTTAGTTCAACCTCTTTTCTGATGGATGGTGTCGGTACTTTTTGACGCCTTGCAAGAGCTCTCTCGGTAGGAAAAAAACGCCTAGTGATCTTCACGTGAGCGCACTCCCAGTGAGGATATTGCAAAAATCAGCGTGGGAGGGAATGCTCAAGCCGATGGGGGCAGTCTGGTTCTTTTCTTAAAAGTCTACTCCTTTTTATTTTTCTCGTCGCTGTCATAGCCATTAGATTGCATTTGCCAGCATCTGCATGAAAATCGGCATATTTTTTCCCGACCCCTAATTCTAAGATCAAGCTTCACCCCACTTTGCACCATGGAACTCTCGTCAGTGGTGACGCTAAAGTACAACACAGAAAAATGGCTAGATGCCCAGAACAAAGCCGACTCCGAGTGGCTGTCCAACAACAATTCACCAACAAAAATGGTCACATTGAACTATCGCAGAGACAGACTGGACGCATCGACGCCAGCGCTCTCTCCAGTACCATGGATGGTCAAAAAAGAGTTCAAACCACGCAAGCCAAAATATAACGAGAACGATCCGTTTTTAATTCGGCCCGTCAGCGAATCTCTACAAAGACTACGAGAGTACGAAAAAAATGTCCAGCTAGTAGGAGCCATAAAGGCCGACATCAACTGGTACCATGACCTCACCAACGTCGCGCAGCGACTTCGGCTCCTACGAGACACCTACAAAGTGCTCCAGGCGGTAAGAAAAAAGAGAGCAATGGGCGAGAGAGTCGACTTCCGCACTGCGCACGAGTTCAAGTCGCGCACTGGCAGTCCAGTGCCCCTGGACGAGAACGCCAGTGGGGGCCACCCGGGAGACGAAGATGCTCAAAGTCGCCAGGGAGCTTCTCTAGCTTCAACGCCGGTGGCAGCGCCAGCTCGTAGAGGGAGACCGAGAAAAAGAGGCGGAGGTGCTGGACGTGGCAGGAAACCAGGCCCACGGCTGCGTACAGTTGTGCCTCTGCCAATGCCTACGGCGACTAGAAGTCGAGCGAGTAGGAGAAAGCAGGAGGCGGCAGAGGCAGCAGCGGCAGCAGGGGCCACAGCAGCGTCAGAGACAAAGAGTGGAGGAGACTCGCGCGATTCCCGCGACTCGACTCCAGCGCTCACTAGCGATAATGCTCAGCAGCCCGAGACTAGTCTGCTTACACAGTTTGGCACTCAGGACTTGAAGAGTCTCTTAGGTCTGAGCCAGCCGGACCAGGCTTCGATGCTGGAATTGGGTTCAAATCCAGTGGTGACTGGGCTGATGCCAGAGTACCAAACATCGCAGGCCCAGAAGCAGTCGCACGGGTACTTTTCATTTGAAGCCAACCCTCCAGAGAATGTTCCTGTGAACGCTGAACAACAGAGCCTTGCAGATGCTAGTGACTTGCAGCTCATGGACGCTTTGACTACAGCAAATGCAATGTATGACAATGGTGCTAGTGATGCCCCAGGGGTGCCAGATCCTGGCGCTCGCCATGTACCGCTCCAGAGGGCCACGCCACAAGAACATATATTTTCAGAGCTCCAACACAATGCACAATGGGAACCCCCTCAGCAGCATCCTGGAGTCCCTTATGGCGAATACTACCCGCAATCTCACTATCAGAATCCCAGCGTGCTCTCAGAGCTGACCATGTCGATCATTGAGAATCTCAAGCGTAAAAACCCCAGCGGACTGGTGCTAGCGTCGCTTTACAACCGTCCTGGAGGGTTTAATTTCTCTCCTCAATGGGCAGCTCAGCAGGAGCACCGGCAGCAGCATGAGGGTGGAGCCGACACCTCAGCCTCTTCTCATCATTTGCCGAACGACGGAAACCCGCCAAGCTGACCTAGGAACAACGCCACTTTAAGGAGCCCCGGGCGAGCAGCAACATCATTCATTGTGTACCATAGTGTATTACATTAGTTTGTGCCCATGTTGACTTTGTTAAAGCGTTTCTGGGAACTCCGAGGGTGCCTCACAATGGCTGCGCAATAGGACCCTATTGTGCCTCGCTTAGATCTGGACGAGTACTCGCATACCAGAGCTTTAACATTTAAGCATTCAGCGCCACAAGCCATAATAATGATTTAATAGATTCGTGTATTTCCTTGTGCAATAATTCTAATCATCAAAGTACCACCATAGTTCTAGAATCCATGGCACCCACCTCTCACTGTGATCTCATAACTGCATAAACTGGTTTTCGACGATATCACCATTCTTGGCTTCGCACCTGATTTCATGTGTCCTCGCAAAAGACGCTTGACGATTTGAAATAATCACAGGCACTTGCTGGTGCCTTGCAATAGGCTGAATATGACTAAACATTAGCTTGACACTATGCTTCTCTGCTCGTTTTAAGCAGTGCGCACCACACTCCTCTAGCCACCGTTTCAGCCTCTCTGTCTTACTATTGTCAGTGCCGCTTAGGATCTTCGTTCTCTGCAGGCATGTCGCTATCTCTAATCCTCATTGTGAAGAGATCTTTTTTGCCTGATTATCTCTTTTTTGCATCAAGTTTGTCTAGATACTAAATTTTGAATACCCTAAGAGTTTCTATCGTTTCAGAATCAGGCTGCTCCCTCGTTAATTTTTTTCCAAAACACCCGTTTGATGACTCTGGACTCCGAGACTACACTTCAGAGACCCCAGCTTCCACATATGAAAACCACCCCCGACTTGGTCGGGGGTCGGTACAACCCAGGTATCCCTAACCATACCAACGAGGATAGACAGAGACGGTTCAGTCTGTCTGTTGATCTCAAGACCGGCCCTGATGCGCTTTTGGCAGAGGTGCAAAATCGGAGCAACCAAGACTACAAGGCCATCACGTTTCCTCCTCACAAGTTGGATAAGACGTACCAGCTGCGTATATCTTTTGATACCATCAACATTCAATACCATGAGAATAACGATCCGTTGCTGGATCTTTCGGATGACGATATTTATGGGATGCGAATGCGCCGTGCGTCTGAAGACTATGATTTCAACACTCGAGGGCGACTCATGGATTCTGAACTCAAACGTCCCGGCGCTCGTTCTCCAGTTGCATCTCCTAGTGGCTCTCCTACAAGGATGATGTCACCACATCGAAACATGGCCTCACTTTTCAGGGGGATGGTACAGTACCCTACAACTCCAATTATAACTCACAGAGGAACTAGCTTCACTCGTGTGCACAGATTATTTGAAGATCTTTACTTGGGAAACCTTGGCAAGCAAGGCATCGTACCAATTTTACCTCGTCGTGTGATTCTCATCTACATCTCGGGTCGTCAGCATACTTGGGTTGCTCTCGACTGGATACTTCGCAATTTCATTGAGCACGGTGACACCGTCATCATCGCCTCTGCAATTAATCACAAGTTAGCTCCGCCTGCTCAGGGTCACACGAACTTTCCTTCACCAAAGACATATACCCCAATGACAGAGAAAGTGAGACAGAGACAACGGAGCCGCCCCGAGTATATCAAGTCTGTTGCGCTTAGTGTTATGAACTATGCACTCAACGTTATTAACAAGGAAATCATCGCTAAGGTTTCCGTTGAAATTATCGACAGTCACACTAAAGATGCATTAAAGGATATGTATAAGTTATACGAGCCCAACCTTGTTTGCGTGGGCTCCAAGGTGAACACCAAAAATAGTGCTCCGCTCAAGTCATGGCAGTCGTCACGCTTGAGTGATAGATTGGTGAAAAACTTCCCCATACCCGTGATTGTTGTGCCAGCTCTGAACATGGGTGAGTTTGAGAAGAACTTGCTGGAGCAAATGAACAGGGAAGCAGAGGGAGACTTTTCCAAGGAAGTCTCTTCAGAGGACCCTCCTATAGATCCTAAAATAAAGAAGAAGCCCGCAAAAGCAGTTAAAGAGCCAGTGAAGAACGAAGAAATTGAAAATGATGCGGATGACGATGATGATGGCGACGAGGACGACATAGATTCACTTCTATCGGATATTGAATCTGTCGAAAGCTACAGCGCAAATTCCGTGTCATCCTCAGCATCATACTCAAGTTTTAAGGAAATTTGTGATATCTACAAAGATTACCGCTTACATCTCAGTGAAAAGCTTTCTGATTTGAAGTCAAAGGATATTGATGCCGACTACTTCACAAATTTTGCTAAGGTGATATCTGACGATTCACTTCAATTTTGTGAAGATCTAAGAGGAATTGATCCAGACTTCAAGGGCAAGGGAGCGAAGTTGGCCAGCGCCATCACAGGATCTAACTCGTTTGGTAAAGTTCCTTATAAAACGAAATCATTATTGGAGCCCGAGATTTCAAGCAATGGTCCATCCACAGGAAAGTCCTACAGCGAATTGAAGAAGACGCTTACTAGAAATGCTCAAAATAATGAAGCAATGAAAAATGGACTGGCAAGTGCCGGTACGTCTGTGTCCCCCACTCCACAGGTCCAGTTCGAACACGGTCCCAAGATCCCAAGCATCACCATTGATGATAGCTCGAAGCCAAGCAAATCACCTACTCCTACGCAAGCTCCAAAACATACAGCACTTAAGTTTCACAATTTGGAAACGCCTAGCAGTTATAAAGAAAGAAATGGGTTAAAGAAATTTTTCTCCAATGACGAGCGCTCGTCGCATGTGGATCGAATCGAGCCTACAAAGTCAAATCCCGAGTTACGCTCGAGCAGCGATGACAAGAAAAAAAAGAAAAAGAAGAAGTTTTGGATCTTTTGATATATATTTTGCAGCCATGTTCCCGGCTATCTTGGAGAATGCGCCTCACAGCTCAGTATTCCTGTACCCAAACGCTATCTATGGGTAGTATATGCGATTCACTCTAAATGACCCTAGCTAGCCTCGGAACCTTTTATAAACAGCGTATAGACTATAATGAGATGAAAGTTGCATTTAAAGCCTGGATACTACTACAACTACTTGGAGTCTGCCTCGCCATTTCAGATTTTCACGTAGGCAGAGAGATCGCCGCATACAGCCTTGATGATCACAGTGACCAATTGTCTGAGGTGGAAAAAGCCCTTGATAGGGGTTCAGAAGGATTACAAGAATTCACTCCTATCCGAAATACGATCAAGCAAACAGAGCTTCAACAATACTCCTTCAGTGTCAACACAAGTACAGGGTTAGGCGCTTACTACGAGTTTTTAATCTTCATAACCGGTAACATATGTGATCAACCGGATGACATGCTAGCAAGCGGAAACCAAAGTTTGGTAGTTTATTATTCATTTAACGCCTCAATGTTCGATAACTACGAGCTTGGGACCATGGTACACTTTGAAAATGGGTATTTTTCAGCATTAGCGGATGTTCCTATTTCCAGCGGCGAGGACTCGATATTATATATTGGTGTTCGTGCTCCCGAGTCCACAAATCTTACTGCAACTTGGTCTTATGAGATTGGAGTGTCTCAGAATGATCTTGTTTACCAATGGGACAATCGATCGTTTGCGCAGGTGGTGGACACAGACGATAACCTGGCACTTATAGTTACTGGTAACTTATCGTCGAAGGCTGATCTGAAGATAAGCGACTTCAATACATCGCTATCAAACTTTCAGCTTTTCATCTACTCTTACGAAGATGCGGATCATTTCAAATACTTGAATAGCTCTTGGTGTGCAGTGAGAAATGGCCCAGCTCTCCTTAGCACCAACAACTTCAACACTTCCTACACTACTCGTGGTGGTGCTCTTCGACAGCAATTTTTTGTTGGAGGGTTGAACGCAAGTACTAAGTATGTGGGATTTTTGGTTTCAGATTTCTCGGGGTCGAAGCTAGGCGGTGCAGTGTATTCTAAATTCGAGTTTGAAACTATGAGCTCATCTGCGTGCAGCTTAATTTATGACCTAGAGTTTTGTGATGAAGTTGCTTATTCGGTACCGGCTCTGTCATTAGACCATCTCGCAGAAAGAAGTTCCTTGGCTGGCATCTTCGATGACAGAGCGAAAAATCTTTATGCCAATTTCTCAAAAGCTTTACAACAGATCGCATGCAATACGACGATGGATGCAATTTATTCACCAATCAGGACTTGTACGGATTGTGCAAGGCTGTATAAGAATTGGCTATGCTCAGTGACCATTCCACGTTGTTCTACGAGAAACATCACAGGATATGTCGAGAGACAACCCAATGAATCTAGAAACACTTTCATCACAGATGAGATTGTACCTCCTCAAAACTACTTCGAAGTTCTTCCATGTGTCAACGTTTGCCAGGCTATCGTTCGTGACTGTCCCTCAAACTTTGGGTTTCATTGCCCTAGAAAGAATGAATCTATACGTCTTTCTTATTTCTGGGACATAGGAGCAGAATACGCCACTTGCAACTTTCTTGGTGTCCCTCACGCAGTTAAGAGTGGTGCGTCTCGAGCATCTACTATCCTTTGGATGGTCCCCATTATCATTCACTTCCTATGGTTTATTTAATAGAAGCTAGCTGAAGTTTAAATGATTCACCTGTGCTGATTATGCTACAGGATTGACAGCATTATAAGAATTAATACTTTCATACTGCATTTTCCAATCGGTAGACTATAATTATCACTATCGGCTCTTTGAAACTTCAATTTTGCCTAGCTTTTATTTTCTTGCAACAGTGTGAAATGAGGAGTTAGGGCAATAACACCTCTTCCCACAAAGTTTTCTCTTTTTTTTTTAAAAAAAAAGGGAAAAGGATACTTTGAAGACGTTTTTGGACTTTATTTCTTTGAAGGCGGCCATATAATTCATCACTCTTTTATATCGCCCGACATTTGATTAAGGGTAAGCTGAATTAGAGCAAGATTGCCCTCTCTCAAACTATAAAACCTATAAAACTCAATGGCAATATAGGTAAAACGGCCTTTTTTTTTTTTATAGATTTCATGTATTAGAGGAGCGTTAGGATTTCAGTGTTGCCACTTCCATACTAACTCGAAAACTATATCATTATAGAAAACAAAACCCCTAATATCCTCAACTAGTGTCAATCCATTACCGTGCGGTGCGAATGGTCCCCTCTGAACTTCAGCCGTGACTATTCTATGAAATTTCACTCGTCATTAAGTGTGCGTTTATTGACCCATTGGGGTAATTTTTTTTTAATTTTTGCTCTGGCAATTCTTATTATTACTTAAACCATATACGACGGGTAACGCCTTTCTTTCCCTCCAGACCCAGCTGGATACATTTAGTAAAGTCTCTTCTGCACAAGTGTAGTTGGACCGAAGTCTCTCTTCAGCTTCTTGGTGGAAGCAGTCGAGGTACCCGAAGAAGTACCAGCGTCAGCATCGTCAATGTCCTTGACAGAGGCCTCACCATTAGTAATTTTCAATCATCTACAAAAACTCTCGGAAGTACTTTATAGTGTCTGATTATATTTTTCGCTATTTCTTGAGAGATAGAAGGATTTCGACGTTTTAATGAGACGAGATATATGCTGCCAAAAATTTGTCTAGTCGTACTATCGTTCGCGGTAGTACATCTGTCAATTTTAACAATACAGAGAAGATTAGCATTGTCCTTGCATAAAGATGACACGCTATACAAAGAGATTTACCATTTTTTTTTTCTGAAACTTCTCCTAAAGACAGCTGATATCTTTTTACAACAAACTGAGCAGTGATGCTTCGAGTCACAGGAAATTTGACCGAAATCAGTTGATGCAAAGCCTGAGGTCGTTGGAAGTTCGAATCCAGGGCGCGCAAAAACAAGCCGACTCTTGCTCACCAGACCTGACATAAACAGATTTTAAATCATATTCCACATTCGTTCAAAGTTTAAATTATAGATCGAATCTTGATTTTGCAACAGATTGAATATTACATCAGTTGAATTAATGCCTTGCTCTACAATTTAATTCTTCCTCGAAAGTCACGTGCGAGATCTCGAGATTTTGCTACGCGTATTGGTCCCAGATACATCAAATATTTCAACTGATCATTAATCTACCATGAGCAATTCAAACGCAAAAAGTAATTTGCCTTGGTATGTATATGCAGCGCTTTACTGATTACAGTAAATACTAACATTTAGGGTGGAGAAGTACCGTCCCTCAAATCTTGATGATGTGTTCGGCCAGGAAGAGATCATCTCCACCGTGAGAAAGTTTGTACACGAAGGAAGGTTACCACACCTTCTATTCTACGGGCCTCCAGGTACAGGTAAAACATCCACAATTACTGCTTTGGCAAAAGAAATATATGGGCCTAACTACAAAAACATGGTGTTGGAATTGAACGCCTCCGATGATAGAGGTATTGAAGTTGTGAGGAATCGGATCAAGGAGTTTGCGTCTACGATGCAAATTTTCAGTCGTGGGTTCAAACTCATCATCTTGGATGAAGCAGATGCTATGACTTCCGTGGCACAAAACTCGTTGAGACGAATCATAGAGAGGTACACAAAGAATACTCGTTTCTGTATATTGGCCAACTACTCTCATAAATTGAATCCAGCATTGATCTCCAGATGTACTCGATTCCGCTTCCAGCCACTTTCTGAAAATGCAGTAAGGGACCAAATCAAGTATGTGATCGAAAAGGAAAGCCTTATTATGTCCATGAAAGCTGAGGAGGCACTTCTCAAATTATCCAAGGGCGATATGAGAAGGGCCCTCAATGTATTACAAGCATGTAAGGCCGCTTTAGACTCCGCAAATGATGAAATTGACGAGAAGATGATTTACGAGTGTGTTGGCGCACCTGATCCAGAAGACATAGAAACCATCCTAGATTCCATCCTACAAGAAGATTGGACGACAAGCTATTTAACCTTTGATAGGTTCAAAAAGACGAAAGGATTGGCCTTGATAGATCTCGTTCAGGCATTTGTGGAGATTTTACTGGGATACGAGCTCAAGTCACAAACCAGAATTGCAATTTTGAAAGAGTTAGCTGACATTGAATATGGTGTTTCGAGAGGTGGGAATGAAAAGATCCAAACAAGCGCGGTGATAGGGGTAATCAAGGCAGCCATGGAAAACGAGGCCTGAGTGCAAGATACACAGCCCACTTTAAAGGTACAAATAGCTGCTCACTTCATTCAGGAATGCCAGGTAGGTGTTGACATGTTAGCCACCTCGTAACTTGGTGCGCGCTGCATAACCAAGCCGTCAACTTAAATTGTGTATGTACCTCGCATTCACCTTTTTTGAGGAGCGGATTTCTGACATCTAACTCTTTACGAGCTCATCCAAGACCTTTCTTTACTCAATAAACGGAGAATAAAAAAAAGAAAAAAAAAAGCGAAACCGATAAGTTGACGCCACAATTCTTAATTCGTGCATATGACTAACACGACGATGATGGGATCAGAGTCCGAGATAGCAGATACTGTGGAATCACAGTTTGACGACAACAAGGTTGTTTTCCTGTCGTGGGTTCAAAAACGATCGATCAAAACACATCAATGGCACAAACGCTGGATGGTGCTCCGAAATTGCCAGCTCAGTTACTACAAGAAGAGCTCAGAGCATAAGCCTAGTAAAGTGCTTAGTAAATCGGAGTTGTTAGCATTCAGTGACGTTCAGGAAGCCCACAAGGAGCATGAACATCACTTTGCAATATACACAAGCAATCGTGTTTACCACTTTCGAGTGGAAACTAAGGAGCTCCAAAGTCGCTGGATGAAGGCTTTGGAGACTGTTGTTAAACAATACGAGGACGACTCAAACGAGGAGGACGATCAAGAGGCAGCTGCAAGCCACCTATCCAATTTGCTGATGGACAAAAACGAAGAGGAGTATTTGGTAGAGCAGGGTGAGCTTCGAAAGCTTCGGAAACGCTATAGTCAGTGGAGGAAGTTGTATGTGATTGTCACTAATAAGGCAATTTACTTCTGCAAACTGAAGGAGCATAAGGGCCAGGCGTACAAAGTCATAAGCATGGATAAGGTAATGGACGTCATCGAGGTGGACGGCACTAGAGGGAAAAGTTGGTGTCTTATGGTGATCACCCCAACTAAGAGGACATATTTAGGTGCTCAGAGTGAGCAAGATATGACGAAGTGGCTATCAGCAATCAAGGCTGTTGTTCTTCAAAAAAGACGACATTGATGGTAAGCTTAATCTAGAAGACATTTAAAATTGCATGCTGCCTCACGTTGTAGACTTCATTCTCGCGCGTTCAGCATGGTGTATCAGCTTGCGATGCAAAACAACACCTCCTCAAGTCAACCTGATACAAGTGCCCATGAGCATATCGTCGCTGGTGGATACTCTAGCTGGCCTCTTTCCAAACTGGTCCAGAGATGAGCTCTTGAACAGGTTGAATAAATGCGACCGAATCGAGATAGTTATAGAAGATTTGATCAAGGAGCAAGAATACTCACAGAACCCGGAGTCGCCTGAACTCAGGAGGTTGCAAGACATCCTACCTGACGCTGACACAGAGAAGTTGAGACGACTTCTTCGTGAGAATGAGGACGATGTTTCGAAAGTATTTGAAGCGTACACAGCACTGGACGCCACTTCAAATGAATTGATGATTGTTACAGGACTTCTGGAAGACATTATTGAGCCGTATTTGCAGAGGAATGGCTGCCGAATGCTGGCATTGGCAGACATTATGTGTAATTATAGACGCAAAAAGCGAATGAAGGGTTCTCGAGTACAAGACTCACGCAACAATCTCTCTAAACTGGTGTTTCAAGGAGTCTCTTACACATACAATGATACGAGCCGAGAGGCCGAAGAGTTGAGGAAACAAATCGAACAACAAACGCTCTTGCAGCAGGTGAACTATGCGTTTCTTGTAAAGTGTCTCGAGTTCTTCGAGGGAGCTGTCGATAGGGTGCTACGTGTGGCTTACCTTTTCGTGGATCATGCTGCCACCAAGCTCACTTTTGATCCAAAACTAGGACTTGATACTACATATCAGGTTGAATCGAAGGCTGCCGATATCCTCAAAGCCTGTAAAAATGTTCCCCAGAAAGCATGGAAGTTCACCCCCTCTTCCACTTTCAACACGATGAACTCTGGAATGTCCCTGCTTTCGAAGACTCAATCTTTGCCATCCCCTGTCTCTGGAATAGTTGATCTTCATGGCTATCTCGTAGGCGAGGCCGTTCAATTAGCAGAACGTGAGGTGAAGAAGTGGTGGAATGAGGAGATAAGAGAAAGACAAGCGCACGGCATTCTCTCAAAGTTTGGCTCAAGGGCAGCTTTCGTTGAACCTCTTGACGTTATCACTGGACGAGGCTTGCACTCGTCAGGGGGCCCAAAACTTCGAAAACCAGTGATACAAATGCTTAACAGGCTAAAGTTCTTGTACAGGGAGGAAATAGGACGCGTTGTCGTGGTTGGTAGACACATCACCTGAACAGCTTCTTTTTTCCCTTGATAGACTTACTAATAGAAGATTGAACTGATTGTATCTGTAAGACCCGTATCTGACTGCGACAACTGGATTGTAAAGTTATCAAGCCTAAAAAAGTCTACTTGATCTGCGACCACACTGGGCAAAAAGACCGTCTCTAGCGATCTACTTGCCGGATCGTGCTACAATTTTGGTACAGAATCATCAAATTAATCATCCCTCCATTCCACGAACACCTCATCCGTTCTGAATCGTTGTGTACAAACGGTGTCCTTGAGATCGTTGACCTGACCCATCCTATAGCCGAGTAGACCAGCATGCGCAATCATGATGCCATTGTCAATGCAGAATCGTTCGTCTGTGGCATGAACCGAGCCGTTTCTTCTATCCTTTACCATTAATGCCATCATCTCTTGTAGGCGTTCATTGGAGCCAACGCCTCCAACAATCAAAACCTGATTACTTTGGACATGTGCCATAGCTCTCTCCGTGATCTCGACTAACATAGCGAAAAGAGTTTCCTGAAGAGAAAAACACAAATCCTCTGCTGTGATAGGCTCATCTGTCTCTGCATCCTTCAATTTTTTGCCCCCTTTCTTGAATAACTCCTTAGCGATTTCATCAATATGAGCCAAAATACCTGACATGGAAAGATCCATTCCTTTCACTGTGTATGGCAAGGGAACCAAATGACGTCCTTTCTTGGCCATTTGTTCTATATTGTACCCAGGGGCCGGCTCATTCGGAATTCTTAGCGTTCGTGCAAATCTGTCCAAACAGTTCCCAATGGCTATATCTAGGGTTTCACCAAAAATACGGTATCTTTGTTTGGAGTATGCGATGACTTGTGTGTTGCCTCCTGACACATAAAGAACAACAGGATTTTGAGCTCCTGTGATCTCTCTTCCCATCTCTATATGACCAACACAGTGATTGACACCAACAAGAGGTTTTTCCCAAAGTTGTGATAGTGTTCTCGCCGCAATTACAACACTCTGTAATGGGGCGCCCATGCCAGGACCCTGTGTGAAGCAAATACAATCCAAGTCCTCACCGCAAATTTTGGCATCCGCTAAAGCTCGTTTTATTATGCGGACTACCCAATTTCTGTGATGCCTAGCGGTGTCTCTTGGCAAGAAACCCTCACCTGGAGGTGTGATGTATGTATCTCTGACATTGGATAGGACCTCAGCTCGATTAGTGTCCGATAACTCACCGGTATTATGTTTGATGACACCAACGCCTAGCTTATTTGCCGAGCCTTCTAATCCTAATGCGAGATAGAAACTCCTGCCTGGCTTGACATATCTATCTAGATCGACTCCCATGGCTTTATTCCAGCTAGTTTTTAAAGAAGGAGAATATAGTAACCGGGAAAGATATGCAGGCGACATCGAGAAGACATAGAGGGTGGGGCGACAATGACATGAAGTAAGTATCTAAATATCTGTATTATGTAGCTGAAGGAAATGGAGTCTTGGTTTCTGATTTCATGAATGATTATAATGAATGTCTAAAAAATGAGATCTCTGGGCAAATTAATTTGGACTTAACTAAGTGGTAGTCTTCCACTGCGGCTGCAAAATAAGGAAAGTCGAGAAGGGTAATGAGAATGAGGAAAGGCAACAGGACAATGTAAAGAAGACGAGCAGACTGTATCTGTCAACTACTTTCATATGAGGTATTAACCATGAGCTTTATTATGGCGCTATGTCGTCACATTTCTCCGATATTGGTAGTTCACAGTCCATCATGGATGGGAGAAGACCCCCATTTCCTCGACAACGATAATATTTTTCAAAGCCACTTTTATCCTTTTCTTCTCCTAAGAAGACTTTTTTTTTTTTTTTCTTTCCTTTTTATCTATATGGATCACGATCCAGTTTGATGTACAATCCACCTCGCAGAGTGGTGTACATAGAAAGGTAAACAACTCTTTCCAACAACACGTACAGAAGAACAGAGCCCACACAATGACTCGATTAGGCGACATATTAGCCTCTATAGAGGCTCTGTGTGATACTATGAATAAACTAGATTTCGGTCCGCCTGGGATTTTCACCAATGCTATAATAAACAAGCCAGATGTCACTTCACTAATACGCGATCCGTCGGAAGCAGAGCTGAGTGTCTACAAGATAGTCAAAGGCAATGGCCTTGGAAGCCTGACGCTACGGCAAAAGGACGAGGGGAGTGGTGTTGAAATGCTTGTTGATTTGCAACCTCGAAGGATTGACGGAAAAAGTGTATTTGAAGAGTTCGAGGAGAATGATTCTGGGGCAGTGGTACGGGTACCACGTCTCGTCGATGTAACTGAAGACGATACACCATTCGAATCGATGTCTTCGCCAACGAAAAGGAAGGTGTTGAGTCAATATAAGCTCATTTCGACGGCGGTTTTGGAATCTGAGGATTTTGATATCATTTTTAAAAGTACCAGTGATGTGGTACTGAAGCATCCTAACATAGTGAGTGACACTGATGTCAGCGAGAGGCTTGAAAGGATAAGGCGTGAGTATTTCACGCTTTTGGAAGAAACGAGGAAGCTAGAAGATGATGTTCGGAAACAAAAAGAAGACCTTGGTGCACATGGGGAAAGCGTCTTCGAGTTTGGGTCACCGGGGCGCGATGTGGACGACTTGATAAGACAAGAGGAGGACCTCATCAAAGATCTTGAGGAAGACCTTGAGGCAATCCAAGCATAATTTAAAAGAGAATCAGAGCTAAGTTTACTATTGCTACATGTAAAATATCAAACCAACTATATTACACGGTGTAATTAGATAGCAGACAAAATGTCAGAGTCACCAACGTCCAAAATGGCCATGGTACCGACTCTGAACAACTTACCGCAGACGGTACCCAACTCGTTGTTACCACCAGCGAAGTAGTAAACCTGGGTCTTCGACAACATAGCGTAGTATTCCAACTCAGACTTTCTCAAGACTGGGGTGTTACCAGCAATGATGATCAATTTAGCCTTACCGGCTCTCAAGGCCTTGACGGTAGACTTGTAGCCCAAGGTGTACTTACCGGACTTCATAACCAAGCCCAACTTGGCGTTGACGTTGTCAGTGTTCTTACTTTTTGGGGCCTTTCCATGTTAGTAATATGTTGGTGAAAATGTATCAGAACTTCATCAATCCCGTTCACGCCAGCGCTACTGAGGCATCCTGAAATCTGATGTTGCAAAATATACTGACCATCTCTGTGTATTTGTTGTTTCACTCCGGTCTCTGAAGATGAGAAAGAAAAGGGTGTGAGAAAAATAAAGTACTGAAAATTTGTGCGCAGAGGGTACCTGGTAGTGAGAGGCACTTTCGCAGTCACTCTGATCACGTGCCGGAGGACAGCTACGGCACCAACGTCAATAACTGCAAGTATGAAGAACATATAAGGAGACAGATGTAGTATGGTATTAAATTGCATCGAAGCAACGAAACATTTGTGAGCGAGATGTTGTAGACAACTTAAGCTGCCACCAAACGCTGGATTGGCAGCCATATTGACACAATCATGAAGAAAGATCAGCTTCAAAAAAAAGCTATAACTCGAATACGAGCTTGAAAGTTCTCTATTAAATGCTGACCCAAAAAGACAAGCAATTTTCAATCTGAAATCTTTACGGCTCCTATGAATTCCACGTGACTACTTTGCAACCACGCTAAAGCTTATTACCCATTGGAGACCTTGAGTGCGACCTGCACACGCCCCGGAGCCTCCAACATGTAAAATTTTTCGTTTTCAAATCTCACTCTCTTTTCTACCTTAACCACAGACTTGGTACGTACCGACCCTCTGGAAGTTGCCATAGATTAATCCAAAGCGCTCGTCCAAACATCGAAGAAAAGATTATACGGAGTTCAAAGGCGTTGGAAGATCCATTGCAACCTTTTACCAACAATAAACAATTACTAACAGGCTAGTAAAATGAAGATCGAAATCGACTCCTTCTCAGGTTCCAAGATTTACCCAGGTAGAGGTACCTTGTTCGTCAGAGGTGACTCCAAGATTTTCAGATTCCAGTCCTCCAAGTCTGCCTCTTTGTTCCACCAGAGAAAGAACCCAAGAAGAATTGCTTGGACTGTCTTGTACAGAAGACACCACAAGAAGGGTATCTCTGAGGAGACTTCTAAGAAGAGAACCAGAAGAACCGTGAAGCACCAGAGACCTATTGTTGGTGCTTCTTTGGAGCAGATCAGAGAGAAGAGAAACCAGAAGCCAGCTGAGAGAAAGGCTACCAGAGAGGAGAGATTGAAGAAGGCTAAGGAGGTTGCTAAGCTCAGAAAGGCCGAGAGAAAGGAGCAGGCTGCCAAGTCTGCTGCCCAGGGTGCTCAGGGTAAGGTCTCCAAGGCCCAGCAGAAGGGTGCTTTCCAGAAGGTCCACGCCACCTCTCGTTAAGTGTAACTCTGTAACTTAAATGCTAATATAAACGGTTTCATCAAGACCATGGAGATGTAGATCATAATTTGTATTGTCCGCTTACGAAACTTCCTATGTGTGACTTATCTAGCTGCCTGCTCAAGACGATTTCTCGTTCGCCTTTAAAGTTCAGAAAGCCAAAGTAAAACGACTCAGTGCTATGGCAGTATATCAACGTAGCTCTTTCTCCAATCCGGATCACAGCTAGCACACCAACGTATATAATTGGCTCGCTCTTATCATTGAGTCCAGATAGACTGGCGTGCCTACTCTGTTCTATAATGCTGTCAACTATGACCTTTGGGTATTCCGGCCACTTCTCTTTCTTGTGTGATTGCAAAAGGTTATCTGCGACAATACTAGCTAGCCTAATCTTGATAATATCGTCTCCGTTCCCAGAACACATGCAACTTATGGATAAGTTTTCCATCTCTATATGAGCTATGCCGCTGCCATATATTCCAGCACAGCTAACTCGTCCAGGAAATTTCAAGAACGTTCCTCCTGATGATGTTGCCATGGACAATTTTTTGTCCCAGTGAAGCACACCAATGGTGTCCTGAATTGACTCTATAGGCGCACTGGTTAAGTTCTTGTACTTCTCATACAATGCCTTTGAGTTGGACAGAACCAAGGAGGAACTCTCGCCAGTACCGAATTGGTCCCTAATCTTCTCGTATTGGAGAACTGTGGGTTTCAGTAGACCGAGCTTATCAACAGACGAGAATTCATCGTCAATTTTCTTCTTCACCTGAACACATTCCCTTGTGGGTGACGTTTTATCATCCACGCCTAGGAGCGATAGAACATCAACAGCTCCATCAGTGGACTGCACCAACGTGCAATCACAAGACGCCTTCCCAAACCTATCCAAAGAAGAGCCGTAGCCTGTGTTTGTGAGTGGTGATCTCTCAATGATAGCGCTACTTTGAACAAACGATCGAGAGCGAAGGGCAGTCCTTAGAAGACGCTTATAATCCTCTTTTTGGGACTCTGGATGATTTCCTGCGCCAACATGGATTACCAAAAAGGCCATCTACTGTTAGTGTTCAGCAATTGCAACAAAAAGAAGATGCATAAAAAAAATTGGTCCCTAGCAGGATCGAACTGCTGATCTTGGCGTTATTAGCACCACGCCTTAACCAACTGGGCCAAGGGACCAAGCTCTGCGAAACGGGGGAAAAAGTATAATTCATATGCAGGTCAATACAGCCATGAAATCACCTCAATCATCTTGATTATCTGATTTTCTGGTGATAGTTTTGCAAAACAATTGTTCTTACCAACTGAAGCTTTAAAAAAATTTACGTTCAGAACATCTCCCACTTGAGCCTCTTCTGACTCTCGAGTTAGATCAGGCTCTCGGTCTTACGACTCCTATGGGACGATGACAGAAGCGCTGGCTTCCTGGGTAAGTTTCTGGTTGGCTCTTTGGTCCCCCAATGGGTTGTGTGCGGAACTGGTTTGCGTAGCATGCTATGTGGACGCTCGGAGCTTACGCAGATCTGAGGGGGGGTTTTGCTATATAATTTTGTATAGGTTTAAGGCTAAGGAAGAGATGTTAACATCTTGACCTTAGCGACCCTCAATCAATGTATTCAACAGAAAAAATTTTCATCATTAGTGTCAAAAGAACAAAAAATAGAAATCCTCAGCTTTTAATGCACTATACTGCAGTGGACAAAAACGGGTTTCCAGTGAGCGGAGGCCAGGCAGGCTTTTGTGATTCTTCTCGCTCTATGACTTTGTAACCTCGGTAGTCATTGCTCCCTGTTCTTAAAATCTATATTCATAATAGACTTCTTATCAATGCTTGCTTGTTCCTCAATACCTAGGTCACGTAGTCCCAGCTTCTCTTAATGTAAGACTCGACATGATCTTGCTCGGGGCTCGTGGCTGGCTTGCCGAAAAGAAGAAATACACATACAGTGCGTGAGAACGTTAGATGATTGATCTCGGCTAACGAACACAGATTCTTTGAAGAAGACGTAACTTTGGAGTCATTCAAATGAAATTTTATATTTGACAACTAGTGTACTTTTCCCACCCCTTTTCTTTTAAATTTCTTTGAAGGTTTCCCATGGGAGAACCGAGAAATCAGGTGCATACCGACAGGCTCCTGCAGAGATTTCTGATAATGTTGCTGCAAGGATGGGAAGAGCATTTCCGCCATTAGATACTCGTTATAGACTACTATTTCTTTAGAATAGACCCTAGAGCACACATTCAAGCATCGCATGCACCATGAAATGGCGTATTCCGAACCCTAAACTAGGCAGAGGGATCCTCAACGATTTGAGAGCCCGCATCTCAGTCTATCCATCTGATATCACAGATGCCTACAACTACAGAGTGATTCCCTCGGTGGTTTACATTTTTTTTACAAATCTTCTACCGGCAATAGCTTTTGCTCAAGATATGTTTGACAGAACGAATAATGCTTACGGGGTAAACGAAGTGCTAATAAGCTCTGCTATAGCCGGAGTCGTATTTGGTCTTTTCTCGGGCCAGCCTTTATGTATTGTCGGAGTGACTGGGCCTATTGCTATTTTCAGTTATACGGTGTACGATATCATCAAGGACAGAGGTACTCCGTATTTCCCCTTTATGTGTTGGATATATCTATGGTCCATGGTGATGCACTTCGCCATCGCCATCCTCAACTGGGTCACCTACTTGAAGATTATATCCAACTTCTCTTGTGAAGTTTTCGGGTTTTTTATTTGCGTTATTTATTGTCAAAAAGCTGTCGCTATCTTAAGTAACCAGTTTACAGAATCGGGTCCTGCCTCAGGCTTCTGCTCAGTCATGGTGGCCTTACTCATGGTATTGTTTGGTCTTGGCTCAGTTGTGTTTGGCACAAACCTTCATTATTTTAAGCCTCCATTCAGAAAGCTTTTTGTGGACTACGGTGTTCCCTTGGCTGTGATCTTCTTCACCGGTTTCATTCACTTTGGTGGGTATTTGGATGACGTAGAGCTTGCTCGATTACCGACTACTCGTGCATTTCAGCCGACATCTAGCAGCTCAGCGCTTGGTCGAGAACATGGCTGGTTTATTCACTTTTGGCCCGGCAAAAATATTTCTGTGGGTGACATGTTCTTTGCTATACCATTTGCTATCCTTCTCACATTTTTGTTCTACTTTGACCACAACGTTTCTTCATTGATGTGTCAACTGAAAGACTTTCCTTTGAAGAAGCCAGCTTCTTTTCATTGGGACTTCATGCTATTAGGTTTGACAACCGGCCTTGCCGGGATCTTAGGCTTCCCTGCTCCCAATGGCCTTATCCCACAAGCTCCCCTACACACTTCCTCTTTAGTTGTCGAAGATTTCAAGACAGGCAGACCTGAATCTGTCGTTGAGCAGAGATTTACAAATACGGCTCAAGGGGCTGCCACTTTCGTGATGATGTCGGGGCCCCTTTTGGTGGTGTTGGGTCTTATACCGCAAGCCATATTGGCAGGCTTATTCTTTATAATGGGAATTAGTGGATTGCATGGCAATATAATTACAAACAGGATAAGATTCATTTTTATTGATGAGGATTACATTCGTCATGACCCACATTGTCCTCAATATTTCAAGGAAATGCACTCCATTCCGAAGGAGAAACGGAAATGGTTTTATGTCTATCTTATTCTTCAGCTCATTGCAAGTGGTGCCGAGATTGCAATTACCCTTACTAGAGGGGCCATTGGCTTTCCTGCTGTCTTGGTTTTCTTTGCCCTTTGTGCCAAGTACGTTTGGCCTTGGATCATTCCTCAAGAAGACCTTGACTACTTGGATGGTGCTGTGGCTGAAGACTTCATCATCAAAAGTCTTGATGTTCAGTCGTGCACGTCTGAGGAAAAGAGCTCGTATTCTAATGAGACAACTGCGTGATATTTGGCCATCCTAATTATGTAAATAAGTCGAGTATGCGATACGAACAGTGACTGCAAGTGTAGTCTCGATCTCTGCACTGATGGCGGAGCTCTATCAGATAATTTTATAGAGAATCAATTGACATCTGCATCTTGACAAAATGAAAGGTGCAATACTGTTGCCTTTTAGTTTGCTAATCAATAGTAGCTTCTTGAAGTTGAATCATGGGAGGAATGCGATGACTTTAGCAGATCATGATGTTGAGGATTTTTGACCTACCATTCCGCTTCATCGAGGATGCATCGAAGTGTATAATGATATGCAACGGATGGATAAGATACTCAAGAGACGAAACTTAAAACTCATAAACCTTTCCTACTGTCAGGGTCATTATACCTGAATGTTGTCGGGTAAAAGCCAGTGTTCAAAGTTATTCTTCACTCTCAACTGAACTTCAGTAGCAGTAGCGTTGTTGCTGTCCTTGCCATTCAAGTAACCAATTTCAACATTGTTGCATCTTTGCACGGCAGCCAATATGGTCTTGTCCAATTTGTCTGCCTTCTCCTTTTCATCAGCAGTTTCGATCGCATTCATGATACCGTTAGTAATAATCTTCACTCTCTTGAACCCAAGAATTAAATCCAAATCAATCCAACCTTCAGTGCCCATGTGTTTTCTTAAGAAAATATCTCTGAGCAAGTTCTCGAGCGAGAAATAGTAGTCGATTTGCTGAGTCAAAGCTTGGGATGGTTCCTGTTTAGGACTAATTGGTGGGGGAATTTGAATAGGCATAGGAACACCATATGGCATGCCTGGCATGAATCCCTGGGGCATAGGGTGGTGAGGAATGTGAGGAACAAATGGCATGCCCATAGGAGCAGGGTACCCATTAGGGTATGCATTATGAAGGTTTCCAGCACTGTTGTTTCTCCTGTACTGGCCAGAATTGTTAGGGCGGAATGGTCTTTGTCCATTGGAGTTGGAGTTTAATCCTTGGGTTTGTCCATAGGACTGATAATACCCGTTTTGTTGTTGGCGACCTTGATGGCCCTTGCCATTTGGGACAGGTCCAGATTGAGGGTTGAACTTTCTGCCCGCCTTGTGAGATTGCGATTGAGGATGGTTTTGGCTGGATACGGTGGCAGTCTTCTTTTTGTCTTGCTGATCAAGGTTCGTCGATTCTTGGTCATGTTGAGCGTCGTCCAGCTCTTTAAAGGTTTCATTTGTTTCATGACCCTCGTCCGATATGCTGTCGCCCTTTGCCTTCTCATGATTTTTTACAGATGATGCTTCATGAGTAGAGTATTCAGACGCGGCAGCAGGGCCCACCTTCTTACGGTTGGCCTTGTTCTTTCTTCTTGATTTTTGCTGACCAGCACCGCTAGTCTGACTTCTGGGGGAAGGCAAAACCACCTTCGCGTTGATTGGAACCCATTTGTTGGGCCTTATGAACTTAGAGGCAGCTTTGTTAGCTGGCTGGGCCACTGGAACTGCTGGAGCTTTGTCAGGAGTGGGCCATTTCTGCTCGTCAACAGCAGGCGTGGTATGAGTCAGTGAGGCACCCCAAGCAGACTTCGCTGGTACAGGTGCTGGGGCCAAAGGCTTCTTTTCCTTCTTGCAGACGTTAGGAGTAGCGATGGCGGCACTAGACGATTGGGCTTTTGGAGAAGCATCATCGTCATGAGTGGTTTCAGCGGTGTTTTTCTCAGAAGCTGGCGCTGAAGATGCATTTTCGGTAGTGGAAGCTGGTGCCGACGTCGATGAGGCCCTGGAGGTTTCTGACGCCTGGTCTGGTTTAGGACTGGATCCGTTTGCAGCAACGTTAGCGTATGACATCTTGCCTAATTACGATTCCCGAGGTTGATGAAGATATGAGGTGTTTCAAAAGTTATGAAGGTTGTTGAAAATTTTGGCGTCTCAGGGTTTGCAAGCCGTTGAAGATAACTTCTTTTGTCTAACTTTTTGTTCAAACGAGCCTATGAGACCTGTGAAAAAAAATCTGTACTAGCGACGAAGGAAAAATGAAGTGGCAATCACGATGATACAGACTCTTATAAAGAAACTATAGCTTGCAGTCAGCAAAGAATTTTAGACAACAGCTATTGGACACGAATGCAGTGAGCCTGTGGTTCAAATACCAGCACTTTTTCTAGTAGTAGCACGAACTAGGAAAGTGAAGAAAGGTAGAGCGATGCAGTGAGTAGAGGACGAAAAAAAAAAAAAAATTATGGACGTTTCGCACGAACGCCAGACCAAGAGGCGGCAGGACTGGAAAATGAGCAGGAAAGTGCACCAAGTTGGTTGAGAAAAACCCCTGGCGCGCCAAAAGTGACTGCGAGAAAGCCCGCTGGGGATGCCAAGCGAGGCAGTCGTAACCTAAGTAGGATTCAAATGGGTTAAAAAAAAAAGGAAAGAATTTTTTCCTCAAAACAAAGGCTTTAAAAAATTGCTCAATCCATACTCACTCTTTTTTTCATCATTCAATTGAGAGTTCCTTTTATACTGATCGTCTAGAGGAAGACTTCTGCGAAATCTACGTAAAACTGGCATCTGTGAGAAAAATGTAACTAGGTAGCTGAAACTCAGACACCACTACGAAGCCATACAATACTTTTACAAACAGCTTTGACGTGAAAAAAGAAAGAAGGAAACCTACAATTTTGCTGCTCACATACGTAGGCTTTGTTTACTAGAAATTGATCATCGACGGCTTTTCTTTTCTTTCTTTTTATTTTCATTAAAAGGTCGATCCTTCTTTCACTTCCTTTGTCCCGACTCGCCTCGGCTATCGTGCCAACCCTCACCCATTTCGGTGTCTTTATTTGTGTGCACGTAAAATTACTCCACATAAAACCGTCCAGATCTACAGCTTCCATCTTGTCCCAGTTTCTTCTACAAGGTGGGCTATTTGCGATTCCTCCGATTTAGATAGAAAGAGGGCTTCTTATACTATATTGCTTCCAAACGCACGCATTCGAGGGCTGAGTTCTCCATACCGAACGTCGTATAACATTGCTTGTCAGTTTCACCTACTCCCTCGGCCAGAATGAATATATTGTCCAACCCCCTCTATCGCCCACTTCTTGAGGCCTTGCGGTCCTCCAGAAACGGTATTGTGTATGGCGGTAAGCTAAGGTTCTCCCATGCCTTGGTAATCAACATGTTATATCGCTCTGGCCCTTTGGGCCCACGTCTCAAGCAGGTCTTGAACGCTACAAAACAACACACCATAGTCTTGGCTTCCTTTGCCTTCTTGTACAAGACAATCGTGAGTATCTTAAAGCAGGATAAGCTTTTGGGTGACAACATTGGCCTTATTAAGTTCATCGCCGGCGCCATTGGTGGCTGGGTTGTTTACTCTCAGCATTTTGGGGTGTTTAACCCTGGCATCACCCATCAAATTACCTTATACTGCTATTCGAGAGTAACATTGGCTTTGGGTAAGATCCTTGTTGATATTCTCTTGAACTGTCGCCAGCCCAAATTGAGAATTAGAGGTGAGGATGTCTTGTGGAAGGACTTGACCGAATCTCAAACAAGGAGGTTTAAAGCCAAAATTTACAATAAGTCTTGGAAGTATTTTGCAGTGCTCGTTTGGGCGCTCGTTATGTTCATTTATGACTTCCACCCACAATACTTGCAGTCCTCGTTAAGACACTCCATGGCCTACATTTACGACACTGAAATGGACACCTGGAGCAATTGGGGAGAGTTCTTTGGTATAAGCTTGGGCAATTAAGAGCAAAGGGGAAGCCCGCTATACTTCTAGACAACCACACTAATTCGGAAACACCCCTTCGTACTTATGAATTAAGCAAACAAACCTCGTGTTGCTGGCAGTAGTTTAAGCACTCACCCTATTGCCTCTTCAGTGAGCCTGGCGACCACTCATAATGAACATTGAATCTAGATTCATTTCTTTCACTTTACGGTAGTACAATCGTGGTGTTATCTCTCGAGTGCACGGCTGCAAAATCATTCTTGAATCACTATAGGAGAGAACCAGAGCACAAGTCAGCTAATAAATGTAGAATGCAGAGATCAAAATTTCAACACTGAAGCTTACAGGCAGCATTATGGAATATTATATTGCTTATATTATTGCGCCTGGCCCATTGGAACGGCACCAAAGCAACGCGCTATGGAACTTTCTAAGGCGTGCACGTGACCGCCATCTTCTCGGTACACGGTGTCAAAATGGTCCCCATTGATTTCAAATGCGCTTTAGCAAGCGCTTAGTAATTCCTTTATTCTTTGATCTTTCTGTACCCACTAGAAGTCAAACTTAGTTGCAGAAGGTATTGATATAATCATAATTCATAGAAAATGAAGTTTTGGAAATTTTCCACCGCCGCTATTGCTACCCTCCTTGCTGTGGTCTCTGCCAGTGGTCCAACTGACGGCGAGGCCTCCGCTGATCCAAATTCTGCTGTTGTCAAGTTGACAGAGAAGAAATTTAAGAGTTTCCTTGAAGAAAACCCATTGGTCTTGACTGAGTTCTTTGCCCCATGGTGTGGCTACTGTAAGATGTTGGGCCCCGAATTCTCCAAGGCTGCCGACATGTTGAACGAGTCCCACCCCAACATCAAATTGGCCCAGGTGGACTGTACCGAGGAGCAAGACTTGTGTCAGAAGCACGACATCAGAGGCTACCCAACCATGAAGGTCATGAGGGGCCCATTCGTTCAGCCAGACGACTACGATGGTCCTCGTGATGCCGAGGGAATCGCCAACTACATGATCAAACAATCCCTTCCACCCGTTCAGTTGGTCGAGGACGCCTCTGAGTTCGTCAAACTTACCAAGAAGGAGAATCAACCTCTTATGGTGCAGGTGTTCCCATCTAACTTGCACAAAAAATTCCAGGCTCTGAATGAGACCTACGGCGAGTTGGCTAACGAGAAGAGAAGAACCATGTCATTTTTCTCCATCGAAGATGATGCAGAAATTGCTAAGCTCGATAAGGCCGTTAGCGCGGATTTGTCGAAGTTAAATGAGCCTGCCTACTTGGTGATCCACCCCAATCAATTGGATGACGTCAGAGTGTTTTCTGGTGACATCAACAAAGAGGAGTTGACCGAGTTTTCTGTCAACGCTAAAGTCCCATATTTTGGCGATATTAACAGAGAGACATATTTGACTTACATGTCCTCCCCCTTGCCTTTGGGTTACTACTTCTATTCTCACATCGACGAGAGAGCCAAAGTTGACAAGTTCTTCAATGATTTGGGTAAGAAGTACGTTGGTAAGATCAATTTTGTTGGTTTGGATGCTTCTCAATACGGTCGTCATGCCGAAGTCTTGAATATGAATCCTGACATTGTTCCTTTGTTCGCTATTCAGGACAACTCGAACAGCAGAAAGTACGGTCTCGACCAGACGGAGCACCCTAACGGCCCCTCAACCAAGGATATCGAGAAGTTTGTTGAGGACTTCTTGGCCGGCAAGGTGGACCCAATCATCAAGTCCGAGCCATTGCCAACCGAAGAGGAGATCGCCAATCAAGCAGTCGTCAAGTTAGTCTCTCACAACTACGACGATGTTCTCAAGGATACCAGCAAAGACGTTTTCATCAAATATTATGCTCCATGGTGCGGTCACTGCAAGAAGTTGGCCCCAATTTGGGAGGAGTTGGCTGAGATCTACGAATCAAAGAACGACGACTCTCAGGTTGTCATTGCACACATTGACCACACATTGAATGATGTTGACACGCCAATCCCGATCGAGGGTTACCCAACTCTCATTTTCTATCCTGCCAATGGTAAGGTCGACCCAAAGACTGGTATCAGAGAGCATCACCTTTACACCGACGGCAGAGACTTGGAATCTTTGATGGCCTACATCAAAAAGAAGGGCTTGGGAGTCGATGGTGAGAAATTGAAAGCTGAGAAGCAGATTATCGAGGAGGAGGCTGATGAAGAGGATGTTGCTCCAAAAGAGAAGGCTGAGCACGACGAGTTGTAAGATATATTGATTTTCCATTACCTCTAAAATAAACTCCACTAGTTTACGAATTCCTAGGTCCCCAAATCTTGACCAATTTATCGTCTCCTGCAGAACTCCAATACAAGCCGTAGTCTTTACCTTGACCAGTTGGTTTGTAGAACCTGTTCCACGCAACAGAATTGCAAAGACCGTGATGTCCACGGATTCGAGTTACAAGCTGGCCCGTTTCTAATTTCCAAATGTAGATATAACCATCATCACTTCCACTTAGAATCAACTCTTCCTTGTTCTCTGGCACATTAAGGTATCCAAAACACGATCTCACCATGTAAGTGGCTTGACTTTGACCGACAAATTTCTGCTTTAAGAACGGCTTCTCATAGCGTTCCAATGGTGAGATGTCCCACAACTGCAATTCTTCGGGGGCTATACTCAACAACATATACCTGTCGTTAGCTGACACCGTACACGATGTTAATCTTCCATTGAGACTCAACAGGGCAATTCGTGATGTCGTAGCTGCCGGATCAAACAAGTCTGGAATCCTATAAAAAAAAACCTGTTTATCGTTATTCGCAGTAATGAGGACCTTACCGTTTGCGGTGATCGCAAAGTCGTTTATGCGTTTGAATTGTTGCAGAGACGCAGCAGAACTTTTGCTGTCATCAACATTCGTTCCACTGGTGTGGTCATTACCCGATGAGGCAGGGACGTCAGGGTCGGATCGTATATAGCTACCCGTTAAGCTGGTGACATTCTGAGTTGCTGACAGAGGCGTTTCATCATCAAGTATGGTCAGCCATTCATCAGCATCACTGTAAAAATCCAAAACCTCAGTACCATCAACGGTGAAAACCTTTAGAACCTTATCCGGGGAGCCGACAATGAAATGGGGCGTAGCATTCTTTTTATAGGGCAAGAATTCACATGGCCATGTCCGCATACGCTCACCGAGAGTGAAACATGATACCAACGAGGTGAGTTTCGTATCATCCATAGACCTTGTGATGCGTTTGCTCTGGGTGATGTTCTCCACACGCCATACCCTTATGACTGTATCAAGGCAACAAGTCACAATGTATCTTTCATGGGGTTCCCAGCAAAAGTAAATGATGCCCTTTTTCTTATCAAGAGCAGGTTTATGGGATCCGCTTACGAATGCGCTTTCCTGATCCTCAGCATTAGCATCCAATTCAGCAAGAAGAGAGAAACCGTTCTGGACATCATAAATATTGCATGTACCGTCCAAAGATCCCGTTGCTAAGAAACGACCCAGGGGAGAGAAGTTAGAATACCAAACTTCATCACTGTGATCCGACAACGTATGTAAGAGATGTATGGGGAGATCATCTTTGCTCAAATGATTGAGTGGTGACGGGAAGATCATAGACATGGGCAAATTATCCGTGAGATAAGGCTCCGTTCTAGGGGGTAGGTAATAAATCGACTTCAGCAATTTATGTAGAGTTGCGTGACGAATCAAATCCTCAAAGCAATTGGCAGGAATGTCATGATAACTCCACAGAGAAGACGTCGATGCTTTATCATTCTTTCCTGACGACAAAATACTGTGCAAATGATGAGAAAGGATGTTTCTCACTCTGGCAATGAATGCTTCTGCGTCAAGGGGAAGTGGCTTGTGATATTTGAGCTCAGTCAATGTGACACTGGGAGTCAATATTTGCAGTTCAAGGGCGTCCGGTAAAGGAGTTTGCATCAACAAGGAGAAAAATAGCGAGGCCTCATTTTCTCTGGACAAAGACGATGTTATATTCGAGGTTGCCGCCAGGCTTCTCGCAGACGAGTCAATTGCATTGAATGCCCGTGTTAGGTCAACTTGCAATAACTTGACGAGCCCTTCAGCTTCAGCTTCTTCCAATTGCCTGAAGGACTTGAGAATAATTTTTTCCAAGAATGCAAATCTGTGGACTAAGTAGACGGACGTTGATTTCTGGGCTGGAGTCATCTGGATGCGAGAATTGGCGAAATCAAACTCGTCATTGCACGATTGAAACGCCCCAATCACCCCATTGTAATTTCCAACCCCGATGAGTTCGTCCAAAGTCGACAGGAAGCCCAGGGACCCTGAGTAGGGCTCGTCACCAGCAACGATTCTACTCGACTGGTCGTCCTTGGCGGATTGGTTCGAAGCTGAGGTGGAGGCCGAAGCGGCAATGCGCTTGGCTAACAAATCGGCAACAGGAGCATGGCCCAAGTCTTCCAAAGTCTTGCGGATGAGCTGAAGCTGGAAGTCGCGAGACATGCTTATATTGAATAAGTCGCTTCCTCCAAGTGTGTGAGGTGAAGTATGGGGAAGCCCTGGGGAGTCTCTGGCGCGCACCCGTGCATCGGCGGTCCCAGCATAAGGAACTAGAGTAGTAGTGAGGGAAACTACTGGACAGACCGTTGGAGGGGCAACGCAGGCCAAAAAAAAAAAAAAGAGAGAGAGAGAGAGAGAGAGCAACTTAGTATTAGACAGCAGCAGACATGTGGGAAGAATCCGAAAAGGGCAAATGAGTAATGAAAGCAGGCATGGACAAACCTAGTGGTTAGCCATTCTGGGCCGCATGAATGCAGCTATGTTTGTGTAAATAATAAGCAAAAAATAGAATGGAGAGCCAGTAGACGCTAGAGAGCGCAAAGTGAAGGGAAGTGAGGATTCTAGAAGGCGGCTGGCTCAGCAGCAGTGGAACTATGATAGAATTGACGAGGCATGGAGAAGGAGGCTGAGAGAACAAAAAAATAGAAGATAAGCACAATGCCGCGAGGGACACTGGTAGTCAAGGTGAGGGGACACACGGCTAGCGATTGGAACGGCGTTTTGGCAGAACAGAAATGGAACACTACTGACGTATCTCGATATGCGGTGCTTAGAAACCATACGCCACCTTTTCTAAATTTCGAATCGCCTCACATCAAAGCTCTGGTTGGTCAATGGGCACGAGGCACATTGTTGATACGATAGCTGCGAAATCGAGACAAGATTTGCCAGAGACAGGCGACAAAGTGGCCGCCAGACAGGCAAACGTGGAGCTCAAAGGTGCCGCACAAAGGTGGCGATTTGGCTGCAACCACCCTGACAATACTGAGTTTGTCAATACTCAAAACTCAGCCTTTCAGCACAAGTCTTCCAATAGCGATCCACTGTGGAGAAGGCACCTAAAAAAAAAAAAAAAATATTTACGAGGATTATGCCATGAGGCTTGGGACCACTTCACATTTCTCGTCTCGGCAGCAGCAGTGGAGACAAGTTGACTCACGTAGTGAGCAGGCTGAGGGACAACGAGTAGTTTGAAGTTGCTCCCAGGGTCTTGTTAAATTTCATCTGCCGGGCCAAGGGGCCTAGGTTCGGGTTGGCGTCGCGCGTGGCCGCTGGTGCTGAAGCCGCTCGGCGGAACTCTCGGTGATAGAACTCGGTAGTGAAAAACAAACATTGAGCGTTGGTGGCAAACACAATTGGGAAACCGTTGAGGGAAGCAGCCCGGAAGGGGAGTTCTAGAAGACTATGCGGCAGGGAAAACGAGGCTGCCAGTTGCAATGGCAAGGGCTTGTGGGTGGCCGAGGAAAGACCCCGACCTGGAGGTTGCCAGTAGGCAAAGCGGTGTGACTGGTGCGCCGCTCCCGACATTTGGCAGAAAACGGCACGAGGATCACGGTCGCACCCAAACCGAGTTGGGAACATGAATCGGAACCATGCGCTGGAAGCGTGAGCTGGACCATGAAATCTTGCTCCGAAAGTGGCTCCGGGGAATTCAACGAAATGGTCATTGTTGCAGCAACAGTAGTGGTTGGCCCACAATTATTACCTGGCCATTGGTGAATCATACTGCCAGATCCTGCGAGGGCGCGCGGCAAGAGGGTGATTCTCGGATCGGGACAGGGAAGCAGAAAAGGCCCCGGACACACAGCAATGGGAAATTGGAGAAGAAGTAATAAGGAGCTCAGCATTGACCACAAAGCCAGCATTACTATGGCAATTTTGGAGCTGGGCTCAATCGAATTTGTCATCTTGCCTGAGGGGAGAAGCAGCGGCAAGGGAGGCAGTAGCACGTACTTTGGTGAGGTGGTAAATCAGGTGGCAGAGAAGTAGGGTGCTGCTGCCGGGCTACTGTGCGCTTAGGTAAGCGCCCTTCTGGTACAGATATGAAGCGGTGCGGGAACAAAGGGAGGAACAAGCAGACCAGCCAGGTATGCGAGCATGCTTCCCCCCTCCAGGGAGAGAAAGTCTCGGAGCCGAGATCGCTCTTCGACGTTTAGACCCTGCGTTACCACCTGGTCACCGAAACACAGCAGTTCTTTCCAACAATGCGTCATCACCCCCCACGAGCCCTCCAGCAGAGATTCATCCCATGCTCCCTCAATTAGCACCCATGGAATACGAGGCTAACCTCTGCGGTGTGCATGGCGAGGACGTATCTGTTGAGGCCACGCAGCGTGCGAAAAGAAAAGGTAAAAAAAAAAATACACGAGCGGCCGCAACCCTGGCAGGTAAGGTCAGAGAGATTAGGAACCCGAAGCAGGCACTTGCCATTGAGAATGATGAAAACCAATTGGCGACGGACCGGCTCGGGTAGGCATCAGATTACGTGCAAATCTGTGCGTTGGCCGGTTTGTTTCGAGGTTAGTCACACCAAGCCGCATGGAGCCACTGGTCGCTGGATTGAGGTGCGAACGAAACAAGCACAAAGGACGGTTGTGGATGATTGTGGGAGGAAAAAGGAACAGTGCCAAAATAAGCCATGCAGCGATGCGTGGAGTCAGCCTTTTTTTTTCGCACCCTAGACTTCTTTTTTTTTAGGCCTCAAGACGTGTGTCAAGCACCTCTTGGTGCCGCATGGGCATTGCCACTGTCGCCGTTTGACTATATATCTGGAGTAGTTCCTCTGTTCTCGTGGAGAGGAGATTTCTCGACTAAATCATTGATTTTTTTTTTTATTTTAAAATTATTATCTATTCATTCATCAACAACCTTTAGCTGCAACTGAGGGCGCCTCACAATTTTTCAATTGGTCGCCTTCACTCAATTATTTATTGCTCCCCAGCTCCAAGCACAATACGAGGACCGCTACTCAGGGCCTCGTCTGCCTGCCTGCCTGCCTGCCTGCCAACCTGCTTTACTGCTCGCTCACCTGCTGCTAACCTTCCCAAGCTAGGCTCTTCGCGCACTCACTTCCTCGCTGCCTTTTTATACCTCCTCCACATTGTTTCTCACACCTCCATCTCCTGGAAACTACACCTACAAGAGGCCCTTCCCAGGCTACATCCGGACCATGCCTCAGCGGAGAGCTAGACACTCCTCTGTTTGCACGTTTTGCAAGCGAAGAAAAACAAAATGCGACAAGGGCAATCCGTGCAGCACCTGTGTCAAGTACAACAATCCCAATTGCGAGTACCCAAAGGATTTACCCTCTGTTTCTTCTCCTCCAGTCAGGCGCTCTTCGGATGAGTCCACCTACGCTGAGACAATTATGAATGGCTTTTACAACAACACAAGACCCCAGATCAAGAAAAGCCCATCGGTTTCCTCCAAGCTGATCACCTCCCCGGACCAGGACGGTGTAAGCTTAAACCATCAAGACAACCGCAATGGCTCCATGTCGACACCTTCAGATGTTCAGACAGAGTTGGAGATGCTTAAACGCAAGATTTCCATGCTCGAGAATTCTGTGAAGATGTCCAAATCGTCTGATGACTCGCAAATATGGAGCGGTAGGCCTGATGACCTCTCGTACTTGGTTGGATACCACCCATATGCATCGGAGAACGAGGAGTTTTCATTTCATAACCGCTATCTGCCATTTTTCAACCACTGTATGGGCTCTCCTCGTCACTATGGTCCTCTTAGCTGGATTGCCCTAGTAAAGATTGACAATGCCATTAACGGTATCTTGCCATATCAGTACAGAAATGTTCAAATGAAAAGACAATTCATGAGGGATCTAGATCAGGGTGAAGCTCAACCATCAGATAAACTATTCAAGGACAAGATCTATAAAAGCGATGTTTCCAATGATATGTGGGTGAAGGATTTGCGTTCTACCCCGCTAGAAAGGCAAAAATACAAAGAGAGGATCAACGAAAGAGCGAAGGCTATTGGTCTCACCTCGTACGAAGGGGGCCTCGACTCTTCATTGCATCTTCTTGACAAGATCGAGTTAATCTTACCAAACAAAAAAGTCATTTGGCTTTTGCTCGATCGTTTCTTCGATAGAGTCGTGGTATACTTCCCTTTCGTCGATGAGATGGATTTTCTCGATCATATGGAACGAATTTTAGGGCCAAGAACATACGAAGAGGTCAAGATCGACAAGCTCAATGTCGAGAAGAAGACAGACTTCCCACAGCTAGGGATGCTTGTTCTATTTCTTCGATTCGCGTATTTGACGTTATTTTCCAATAAGCAAGCTGAAAATGAAGCCAAACTCAACTCGATCGACCCTTCACCAGAGGCTCAAATAGAGAGATATCTAATGGAAAACCCAATTGACATGGATATTTTAGGAATAGCCGAAGGTTGTTTGCAGCAATTCAGCTTTTTGCGATACTGCTCACTCCCGATAATTCAATTGGCGTTGTACATCAAGCTATATTACATGTACTCACCGGAAAATGGCGAGGTACCAGAAGACTCACATTCGCAATCATACACCGCATTATTGGTCAACATGGCAATCAGTTTAGGCTTACATCGTGATCCTGATAATTTTGAGGCGCATCCCCTTAGAAATGATAGAATCAACAATCTTTGCAGGAAGATCTGGTACTACTTGTTAATCTTCGACTTAAACGGTGCCCTCTCTAACGGTACTCCAGTATGCATAAGCAAAAATCTGTTTGATACGAAGCCTCCATACCATAAACCTGGAAATGAGAATTTGAGGAATCCAGAGGCCGAGAGGATCGTCATAGAGACGTTCTCGAGACTTGAATTAGGCTATACCCCATTGAACAATGCGATTCAGTTTATTGTCTCTATTCCCTCCATTCCTATGCCGAATTTGACAAGTAAACTTAATGACTTGGAGGTCGACTTTGTCAAAGAGTTGACCGATTTCAAGGACGCGATAAAACAGGAGCAATCATTGGCAGAGAAAAGAGCTAATGTCTGGAGAACAAAAATATTCTTCCAAGCGAATTATTTTTTCCTTAGTATCAATTTCCATTTGTTTAATTACTATGAGAAAAAGAATAACTTTGACTTGGCTTATTTCTATCTAAAGAAAGTTATCGTGGTGGCAGTGTACAATACAATGCCATTCTGCGAGGACTTTATCGAGAATAGCGCCAAGTTTTTCGAGGGTACTACTGATCTAATCACATATCCGTCATTTCAAACTCTTGCTCATAAGTGCATGATTGTGCTTGCATCGATTATGGCAAGGGCAAGATTTTCGGTGCTATTTTTTGAGGCCCTCCCAACTCACAACAGCAGCCTTTTGACAGACCCGGATTACAAAGCACGTTACGAGCTCATTCAGCGGACATATAATTTGGGTTATAGGTGCTTGAGGGTCATCACGGATACATCGTCCACATTATGTAGCAGGTACTACTATAGTTGGAGGTGCGTGAAAGCCCAAGCTGTCTTAAGACAAACATTCAACGGAACTGATTTCTACTTGAACTGGAGTAAGGGAAAGGAATGCTATATGAAATTTTCCAATGAGATGCTTGAAGATCTTAATGAGATTCTTCAAAGTGCATTGGAAAAAGTTAGAAATCCTAGGGCGACGGCTCCAGATCCAAATAGTGATCAGCATGAAGTTCAGCCAGACGGTGCGTCTACTGTCAACACGGAAGTCACTTTGCCGAATACAGCCGACGAGGCACCACTCAATGTTACCTACAACTCGAAACTTCCTTCTGTTGGTCCAAACATCAACATCAATGTACCATACCAGTCTCAAGAAATTGATCACTTATGGATGCTGATGATGTCCGAAAAACCAGATAGATCCATCAGCAACCTATATGGACGTACACCACCGTCTATGGAGATCGACTTCGGATTGGGAACTTTTGACCACCTCATATTTGACAACTGGGATACCGCATTCGATAACATTGATTTGACAGGAGAGACTGCGCCAGAAAATTTGAGCTTTTTAGACTCACAGAATCTCGAAGAAATTATCAGGCTGGGCCCATGATATCAGATTGTTTTCCCTTCAATACTATTTATTTATTTGCGATGCTATTTGCCTTTGACTTTTTATTTTAATTTTTATTGTTAGCATTCTGACGACTATTCAATGACGAAAGACATGTGTACTATTCAATTTTGTGCAGCTTATTACATGTACATAGACAATTTTATGAATTATGCGAGCATCCAAGTGTAGAGCCCTGAAGCACTTCGATACGAGAGTCGGTGTTTCAGCTTTGTATTTGACAAAGTGGAAATGACGGAGTCTTTTATCACAACTTCTTGAAGAACTGCGGGATGAACAAATTTGAATGCAAATAGAAATAAGTGCTTTGGAGAATTTCCGCTTGGGCCAATTGCTGGTACCTCGTACATACTGGTAACTTTTTCATACTCGCTCCTGGAAATTTCAGGCACTTTATTTAAATGGAGAAGACTGAGATATTCGTAGAAATCGTGCGATTCATCAATGTGATCGGCTTTGAGTGGACTTAAATCTGCACGTTCATTAATCTGTAAAGACATAACGTTGGGAGTTTGTCTATGATTTTCTAGGAGGGTGACAGCGCTTTTCAGTGACAACCTCAATAATGCATCGCTAAAGACTCTGTCGAGAAGAAATCGAAAGTCTCTATGGTCCTTGGTTGTCTTGGAATCGTCGTACGTCATGCTCGTTCTATAATACGACTTGGTATCCCCCATTGCCTTCATCGGACTCTGCTTTGTGAATTTGAGGTATCGTGTAATGTAGTTGTTCAGAGTGAGGTCGTGCTCACTGAGATGGAGATCGATTCTGTTCGGGTTTTGAGAATCAATAACGAGACACGAGTCTCCCTTAGTCAATTGGAGCCAGAAGGAAAAGGAAGCGAGCTGCTGCAAAAGTTCAAGAAAGCCATTAAAGTTAGACACCTCGTAGTAGAACGAGCTACGTAGCATTTTGTCAAAGTCAAGATTGCTCTCTGTGGAAATGACACTGAGCCTTTCGATTGGAGCATTGCCGCTAATTTGGATTTCCGGAGTCTTGGATTTTTTCAATAGGAGCATTCTCTGCTTGCTTGATGAGATGTGCTTTAGTTGATGCGACTGCAGAGTGATTTACTTGCATTTGAACTTTGAAATGGAGTGAGGATACATGATTTACTCTATCGGAAATGCTTTGCCTGTGATTCTATTCTACCAATGTTATACAGGGTTTTAATTGGTTCGGGATTCGCAGTGCTTTGTTGTAAGCTGTTACGAGTCTCAATGCTAACAGATGTACATGGGTGCAATTTACCAGTTCGTGATATTCTTTTCAGCCTCACCAAACACAGAGTCACCTCCATTTTCGACAGAGACAACATGATTAGCCCAGTCATGGAAAATGTCAACTTTTCCAGATGACTCGTCGTAGAATTCTGGAAGTTGCTCACGCAAAAACTCCTGACAATAATGATCCACTATTTCGAAATCGAGAAGAAAAGCATCATGACCTTCTGGAGATTCCAATCTTTTCAAGACATTGTTGGGGATGTGATCGCCTAGTAGCTGTTGTTCGCCATAGGTAAAAAGACCATCCGATTGAATCCCTATGATAAGATGTGGTGCTGTCAAAGATTCGAGATACTTAGGCAAGGGGTCCTCGTCGTTGACATCACTGTCGACATGTCCTCTTGTCAAGTCATGCGTATCAAGCTTCCTGCTAATGGAAATATAACAGTTGGCATCGAACCGTTTGACGAATTTATCTCCTTGATATCGCAAATACGATTGTGCTGTGAAGTAAGTTTGAGGCTTCTCCGCAGAAACTGAATTGGTGGAAGCACTTCTGGATCTTTTGTAGCCTTCATTATGCAATAACCAATTCTCTTCCTCCTTATTCTTCGGGAGCCTGATGCTCTCACCCCCACCCTTATTGGATTGGTCTTCCGAGGGAAGCTTACGACCGAATCGCTTTTCAAACGAATTTCTCGATCTGTAAGTAAGCAAGGCTGCCATTCTAGCAGCTCCTAATCCACCATCTGGACGCAATCCTTTTGGGTTTTCATAGTAGTACCCATCATCGTAGTATGGGTCACTGAAGATACATTGCCTTTGTGTTTCATTCCATGATATACACCAGGCACTAGCTCTGCCGGCGGTTGCCAATGCAATTACGCATTTCACATAACCGGTGTTGTTGTATGTCGACGAGTATTCAAGGGCAGCCATACCACCCATGGATCCACCGATAACGCATGCAATCTTCTTGACACCTAAAGAATCGAGAATCAACTTTTGGATTCCAAGATCATCTTTGACTGTCACGAGCGGAAACAAGGGCCCGTATGGCTTCCCAGTGGATTTCTCTATTGTCATCGGTGAGCAAGAGCCGTAAGGTGAACCAAGGAAATTTATGCAAATGATGAAAAATCTTGATGGATCCAAGGTAAGGTTGGAGCCTAAAAGTGGTCCCCACCAATCTTGAACATCAGAAGATCCTGTAAAAGCATGGAAAACTAGCAAGACATTATCTCTATCCCGATTTAGTCTACCCCAAGTTTTGTAGGCAACTGGAAAATTGTAGAGAGTCTCGCCACATTCCAACTCATACTTTGGAATCTCAACAATTGTCTGGCCGGGAACCATTGCTGCGTACGGATTACTCCTCATCTGCTCTTCCGAAACATCTTTGAAAACAGGGTTTTTCATGTCGAACAACCTTGATCTGAATAATTTAGGTTATAACTTTCCACTTATTTGAACGCAAAGCTGTGAAAGAAATTGACGCTTTTCTTCGAAAGGATGTGGTCGCAAAAACTGTAGTTTTAATATATTTTATACCTTGTGTAATAAATAAGCGTTTCTCTTGACGTTGACCATGCTAGTGATATTACTCACCTTGTTCTATTTCACGTGATCAAACTTGATGTACGAAACGCTCCGACAAGCAGGAACGCATATGGGAGGACCATGGTGATCTACAGTCAAACTGATGAAATGGTATCAAAACTGCCTCAAGCAATCATCATTACTATATTATAAACCATTGACACATCAAACCATTCGTTAATCGAGTTGATCGCGACGCAAAGTTGAAATCCACACTTGCTTCTCCAGATTTTGCAGCCGCACTGGTGTCTCGATTATGTGCTCTTCTCTTTCTGTCTGTTCGAGCTTAGTGGGCACAATTTCGTCTTCTTCTTGTTAATCTTGGATTCAGATTCACTGCATTCATCCTCACTCTGATCACTCATCTCACTGTCATCTTCATCGTCGCTAATATCGTCATCGCTATCATCGTCCTCCATAAAGTAGTCTTCCTCATCAACAACGGGTGTCTGAATACCAGATCTGTCGTCTCTTCTGGCTTCGGTATTATATCTAACTGTAAGCATAAGCGAACGGGAGTATGCGAGTTCGGAGTAGATTGCGTCAATGGCTGTCAAGACTCCTGTTTCGTGTTCCATGGAGTGTGCTACCGCTTTAGCCATCTCCATATACTTTGTTTCTCTGGTGATCAGCTTGAGTGCTTTGGTAAGCGACTTCAGATTCAAATTTTTAAGCGCAATACCCACGCCCAAGTCCTCAATTCTGGAGGCATAGAAAAACTGATCTCCAAAAAAAGGCTTAATTATTGTCGGAGTACCGCTTCGGAGTGTAGCACCCGTTGTTCCCGATCCTCCATGATGTACAGCAGCATCTACCTTTGGGAAAAGCCAGTCATGTGGGACAGGGCCACAATCGTAAATCAGTGGTGGAAGCTCTATCTCGATCTCACCTTTGTCTTTACTAAGCCTATCAGACCATCCCTTGTTCAAGATACACTTCACACCCAGCTCTTCCACGGCTTCAACAACAGCCTTGGTCAAGCTTTTCGCGTCACTGACAACAATAGAACCGAATCCGATGTACACAATCTTTTCATTATTCTGTGTCGCCGAATTGATAAACTCCACCAATTCTTTACGTGGCTCATAGTTGGCATCGCCCTCATCTAAAAACCAGTAGCCTGTCACCTTCACCCATTCCGGAAAATCAACAGATGGCGGAAATATCGAGGGTGAGATGTTGTACAAGAAAGGGACTTTATACTGTTGCATTTTAGACAAATTTGTCTTAGAAAGACCCAATTTTTCGACTCTCCACTTATTCACTTGGCTTGAAATACCTTTCCAGAAGACATTTTCGAACATGACATGTGTTAAAAGATTATACGAACCTCCACGTTTGGAGTCCGGAACAATGAAAGCGTGTGGGTAAGCCCTTGTACGTGTCCATGGCATTGTAAAGGCTCTCATGTAGGCAATTCCAAGTGCCTCCGCAATGTGGAGACCTCCCATTGCTGAGGGGCTTTCAATAAGAATGTCCGCTTCTTGACAAGCAGTCCAGCTGGTGTCAAGCAACTCGGTGATCCAACTTCTGAACTTTGAACTTGCTTCTTTGATAAACCCAACAGACATTGAGCCATGAGTAACCATCAATGACATGAGTTCAGCTGGATTACCCGCAATCTCTTTAAATATAAGATTATGTTTTTCAATCCAATCTTTGAACTCAGAATGCGTGGCAATCGTGACAGAATGTCCTTCGTTCAAGAGACCTTTTCCCAAAGCAATGTAAGGCTGAACATCACCCCTTGAACCAATTGTCAATAAGGTGATATTGTATGACTTTGCAGGTCTTACCTCCGTTTGGTAAAACAACGAGTCTTCAAAGATAAGAGGGAATTCAATACCGGACGCTGTGCTGATTCTATCTTCGAGATGTCTTAATCTAGCGATACGGATTTTTGCCTTAGCTAAGGCGATATCACGCTCTCTCAGCTGATGATTTGATCTCATTATCATGTCTTCTTTTTGCGAAGGGTCCCTGTACTTTGCAGCCACACCCCATTCATGAGCCTTTGGTGCCCAGGACTCATCGGCGTGAATGATCTCTAATTGTTGCAAAATCATTGTCAGGCAGTCATTTCTGCTCTTTTGCGACCCAAACTCTAGGATCAAAGACTCCATTCCCAGAACCGTAACAATAAGACCAGAATACTTGAAGTTTGTGCCGCCCTCATTAGCACAATTCTCAATATCTTTGAGTGGGAGTATCATCTTCGTTGATATTCCTGGTATCAAGCTTCGGAAACATAACTTGTCACTACCGAGATAAAGCTTTCCATACACTGGAATTGATCGCTTGAGATGACAATGGTACGTTGCGACTAGCTTGGAGTCCGAATTGAGAGAGAAGTGCTTTCGGAAACGCTTCTCGTTATTTTCTCTTTCACTTGCATTCTTCACGTAATACTTATCATCTTCAACGTCATCAAGCTTGATGTAGTGATCTGGATTCGCAGACCATACGCCGCCCATACCAGAGACTGTTTTCACCTTCTTTTTAAGCGTATCAAATTTACTTTTCTTCGGCGCCTCATGCTTACTCTTCTTATCCCCATCACTGATGGTAAGTTCACTGATACTTTCCGCAAATTCTTTGTATGATTCTGTAAAAGTAACGTTGGTCATAGTGTTGGAACGCTCAAGAGGGTTACTTTCATCCATAGCTATTAGTCTTTTTTCAATATCAGCGAAACTTCTTTTACTCAAAATCATGTTTAGATTGAGATTCTTTAATGTGCTCAATGAAAACGGCTTTGGTAATTGCAAAAAGACCCCGTCCTCTTGGAGAGGACTATTTATTGCATCGCTTATTGATTGTCGGCTTTCCCACGCAGCTCTTATACTCTTTGGACTCAAGCTGCCCGAGCTTTCGCACTCGATTTTCGGTAGCTTATTTATTCCAAGTAATTTAGCCATGCTCCTGATTCTCTCGTTCCCTTCAGAAGTTGAGATCTCGTCATCTGAAAAATTCCCGGAACTTGAGGCTTCATTGAGTTTATTTTGAATGATACGATCGTTCACTTTAGCAATCTTGTCGACAAGCGAATTTGCTGACGCATAATCAGGTTGAAGAGTGGTTAGTGAAGGCATGTTCTGTGAACTTGATGGGACATCGTCATTAAACACCATTTTCGCCCTTCTTTTGACTCTCTGATTCAATGTACGTTGAGACTCGTGCCTCTGAGATTTATTTTTATCATACAAGTTTCCAAAAGTATCAGCAAAGTCCTTCCCCATATGAAACATCACGAAATGTACGGTCTCGTAAGGACCTTGCTTCCCAACTTCAAACTTGCCTTTAAACTTCGAATTTGCTGGCTCGTGTGGAGAGACATACTTGATGGAAAATGATATTGGAGTCTCATTATCCTCACTGTTATCTGCACCTGTCATCGCATCAGCAAGCACAAAGTTTTTCTGGTATTCCACAATTTGGGTGAAGGGAATTTTGTGCAAAACTTCTCGGCGAGCATTACAGTTGTGTAGTTGGAAGATCGCTTTCGTAATGCTGTTATACCAGTGGCGTGCAGAAAACAAGCTACCTGCTTGGAAACGATAAGTCTTGTTAGTGCAGACAACTTTAAACCAAACACCTGTCAGCATCTCTTCAGAAGCTTCCTCGAGATCTGCTTCGTTTATACTGGAAGTTTCTGAGCCCGGTTGCGAAGGCAGAATGCTAGCCGTCGAGAGATAAAAGGAATCACGAGAGAACGACCCTCTTGATTTCGGCGAAGCCACCCCTTCAGCGGACCCTGGAGGAGGACTAGATGGCTGCGCTGGATCCTTAGAAAGCTCGCAGTACAAAGCATTTCTCAAGTCAACGACCTTTTCAGGAAAATACATATCAGTTGATGATGTGTAGAAGCTCAACGTTTCTGGCCTCAACACAGCCCAGAATCGATGGGTGTTGGACAAAAGGAGCCCTTCACCCACTTTCATGCCTAATGTTCCCTCGTAGAGAGCTAGATCAGGGTTCTCTTGTTGATCAGATTGATGGTCCATTGTACCAGGAAGCAAGGAGTAGAAGCAGACTGCGTCCTCAGATAGGATAATTTGTCCCTGTAAAAGCACGTCGCGTAGAAGCCACGAGTCGAAGTTAGCATAAAAAGTGTCCGAGGACTTGAGCTCAAAGGTTTTCCTCATGCGGTCGCCAATGATCCAAGTAAGCTTTTGGCGGATGCTCAGCTCCACATCAGTTTTTGACGGGCTTTGTTCTTTAAACTTAATTAAAACCACTTCTTTCAATGGTGTTATATCAAGCCTCTTCATGACTGAATGTTGCCAAGGCGTCCAATCTGATTCTGGCGGCAATTCGAACGCATCATAAAGGAATCCAGTTCCTACTGTAGCATCTATAGGTGGCTCTGGCTCGAGAGTGGGCTTAAACGACTCTGCCGTCGAGTCTTGTAAGGTGATCGTTTCGTCAAGGACAAGTGGAACTGTAGTGCTGGGTTGGGCACAGCCAGCTGCGTCCTCTTCTTCATCAACGTCTGTGGGATCCGCTTTTGCAGCACTTGTCGTGCTAGACGCCTTGGTAGTATATGACGATTTCGTGGTGCTAGATGCCTCCGTTGCCGTGGATGCCTCGGTGGTACTAGATGCCATAGTTGTACTAGTTGGTGCTGGCTTTTGAGCAGTCTTCTTCGTTGGGCTTGGTTTATCTGAAAGCGCATATTTGTCGTCCCTCTCCGTATCGTCGTTCTTGCCCAGAGACCCATCGTGATCAGCCTCATCTTCATCTTCTGATTCGCTGCTGTACATTGAGTAACCCACAAGACGACCTCCCTTGTGATCGAGCCAGCTCGGGTTCGAAAGGTCGCTCAATAGGTTCTTCAAGTTCTTGAGTGAGCCCACACCAGCGTACACATTGGCCATGGTCAACGTATTGAGGAACGAGTTTGAGGCGTGCTCCTCTCCCAATGGCATGGCCACATCGAAGCTATCGTCCTCGTGAGGCTCAATGTTCTGCCGCTCTCCGTTATGCCCATTTCTTGTTTTGCCGTCGTCTGCATCCATATACCTAGATTGAGCGTCACTATGGTCACTGCTATCGTCGTGGGTCCCTCCATGAATAAACTCTAGCGACAGTTGAAGTGGAGGAATCACCGCATCAGAGATCTTGCGGTACAAGGGGAGGTAATTCTGTAGATACTCGTGCTTCTCCTCGATGCCTAGCTTAGCTAACATCTTGCGCTCGCGGCTGGCAGAGGACTTTTTAGACATTGCTTTAGATCAATGCAGTCGCCAAAAAGATATAGGGGCCTGAAATAGAGCTTTGAATATGGAAAATTTTGTAAGTTACTTAGTATCACCACTTTCACTTTGGCTTTCATTCTGCGGCATGTATATGGGATTACATGGAAGCTTGGTTTGAAGCGCGCGCACGGAGAATCTGTCTAAAGACAGTATAGAGAGAACCACAGCATGTGAGAATACTGGACATTTACGGACCTTCTCAGGGCCTAGACAGGGAATACCATTTCACGGAGAAAATGCGAACTACAAACTTTGGGAAGTTGAGCACTAATGGTCTATTACTAGTTAAATTGAGCAATGCTGGCTGGTTAGTGCCCTCATTTTTTATAATTTTGTTCCCTAGCTATTGTTTGCGAATACTCGATTTTTGCTGGACTTGGCAGTTCGTCCCCCGCAATTTAATCTCCCAAACGTCTAATGCGCCAGCAACATTGTAGGGAACGAACTAAAACGGAAATTTGTCGAGGCGTTATTGTAATACCCCAACGCAAGCCTTTTAGAAATCGGGGTGGTGTTTGCTATTGGACACGGGAAATTCCCTCACTTGCTTGCAAAATTGAGTTTTGACAAGCGCAGTAAGACTCACAGTGAGGCCATCTTTCTTCGTCCTTCTTAAACCTCTTCGGTGAACAAGTCGCTCTTCAACAACTTATTCAAACGACTGTTCTCGTCAGCATACAACGCGTCGAACTTGCCGTCTTCAACGACTTCTCCACGGTTGTTGAGAACAACGATTCGCTCGCTATTCTTGATAGTGGAAAGACGGTGCGCGATCAGGATAATCGTGATGTGCTGCTCAGCGGCAAGCTTATCTAAATTCTTCATGACAATCTCTTCAGATCTCGAGTCTAGAGCCGACGTAGCCTCATCAAGAATTAGTATATCGGGTTTCTTGATCAATGTACGTGCCAAGGAAAGTCTTTGCCGTTGACCGCCACTAAGCTGTGCACTGCCACTAGAAGTGGGTCCGATGACAGTCTCCAAGCCCTTTGGAAATCCCTGAATGAACCCATATGCGTTGCTGAGCCTCGTCGCACATTCAATGTCTTCTGTCGTACTATTTCTTTTACCAAAGACAATATTTTCCCTGATTGTGCCACTGAACAATAATGGATCCTGCTGAACATAACCTATCTTGCTACGATAGAAATTCAAGTTCAAGTCACGAATATTGTAGCCGTTGACGAGGCACTCGCCAGCATCTGGATCATAAAAGCGGAGTAGGAGCTGCGCAATTGTAGACTTACCACTTCCACTAGGTCCCACAAAACAAACATGCTCTCCTTTTTTGATTTTGAAGGATAGATCACTAAACACTGGCACATTTGGTCTTGAGGGATAGGCAAGCTTAATGTTGCGAAATTCCACATCTCCATGTAGATCATCCACCTTCATGCCTTTGCTTATAGGGATGCGTGGTTTCAGGTCCACCATCTCAAAGATTCGCTCTGCAGCTCCTATACCTTTCATCAATTCAGTGTAGAAGTTACCAAGCCCAAACACTGATGATCCGGTGTAGACGGCGTACATCATGAAACTCGAAAGGTCGCCAATGGTGATGTCGCCAGTGCTAATGAGTCTGGTTCCGATGATGAGGAGGCCGACTAGAGTAATGTTTCCCACAAAGCCGTTCGTGGAGTAATATATACCGCTCAACTTCCCTTCTGTCATCGATTTGTTAAAGATTTGTTTCACTTCGACGTTAAAATCACGCGTAACATTGTTTTGTTGCGCAAAGCTTTGAATAGTCTTTAGCCCATTGAACTTCTCCTCAGCTACTTTAGTCATGCCACCTAAACTATTTTGGATTGATCTCGAGAGCTCTTTGACTCGACGTCCAAAATACGTGGACAGTAGAATGAGCGGTGGAAACATCAAACTCATACATAGCGAGAGTTTCCAGGACACCCAGCACATCATGGAGAGACCCACGATACCACTGATAAGAGATCGAGCACCATCACTCACGTTTCCACTCAATGACTTGCTGATAATTTGCGTATCACTAGACAAACGTGAAATTAGATCACCTGTACTCATACCCTTTTTTGTTGGGCCCACGTCAAAGAAGTATGAGTCTTGCGATAGCGTTTTAGCAAAGAGTCGTGACCTTAGTCTCGCAACCATCTTTTCGCCTACAGATCTAAGTAGGTAGATTCTGCCAAAATTAAAAAGACTTCCACATATTAGGATGGCTCCGAGACCGGTGTAGAATTCCTGTTCTGTGTAACCCAAGATTTTCTTCGGCTCTTTGGCCTTGACTGTCTTTTTATCCTCGTCATCATCGTCATCCTTCGTAGTATCTATAATCTTGCCAATGAAGAAGGGTAGCGACATTGAAACCGAAGATGTTCCCACTAGGCATAGAAGAGCCCCTGCGAGCAAGCCGTATTCTGGTTTTGCTAGGCGAAAGAGCCTTCTAAGATCTTTATATAGAGATTTCTTTGGCTTAGGAGTGGGTTCCTTATTTTCCACATTCTCAGTAGTTGGTGGAGAGTTGTGGATATTCGAGTAGTGTCTTGTTGGGTACCTCGTTCGCTTATGGTCTATAAGTTTTGCAGGGATTAAATGAGATGCGATAGAAATTGACTGAAGCGGTCTGTTATGTTTGAGTCGACATAGCGAGAATCCTAATCCTCTCGAGAGAAACATGAAGAAATTCTGGTGAGTGTGATTCTGGTTGGGTGCTATTCTAGAGATTCTAATGCGAGGAAGACGTCAAATAGAATATATATACAGGTGTGGTGGTTTCGATTTGTCATTAAAGATGGTCTATAACTGCGAAATGTGATTTTCATCAGCAAAAATGATCGAAGCAGAGATTCTGTAGTCCCTAAGAGCGTACATATATTAATGATGTACTGCTCAAGAGAATTGCTCATTGTTCCCTTCATGATATCCGCAAACCGGCGCACATCGGGATTTGCAGCAGAAACGCACCAAAGAACGATTGAGTAGTAGCCACGATAGGCTAAATGATCAACTTCACCTTTTCAAAGTTGGCAATTTCAACAAGGGCTGTGAGAACCGGGGTATAAAGGTTACAATTTTCCGCCTTAATGGTGAGATCCATCAGCCTATCTTGTGCACCCTGTAACAAAAGTGGCTGAATCTTGACCAATCCACGGTTGTTTGAAAGGTTTATAAGACGAAGATGCGGGAGCTCATCTGCTAGTCTCACTTCTCCATGCATTCCAAACTCCTCCAAGATATTGTTCTCGAGGTCTAGCACCTCGAGTGTTCCTGGGAGCAACTTGAGTGCCGTAGCCAGGAAGTTCGAAATTAGATTCCGTCTCAACGATAAAACACGTAGATGCAAAGGCCACTTGAAGTAGCCTTCTAGCAATGAGATAATTTCGATCGGATGCTGCAGTCGGATTAAGTTATCATCGAGAACTAGTTCCTGCAATGAGCGGAACTCCTCAAACAAGCGACCCCATTTCTGGGGAAAATAGTCTCCTAAATCTGTCAGAACAAGCTTAAGTGACTTCCAGTTTGCATCTCGTAGCGTCGTTAGCTTAACAAACGTATTGAGGATCAGTGATACCAACAGGGTAGGAGACTCTGTGGATATAAGGTTACCTCTAAGCTCAATATCGAGGATAGGAACAGCAAGTAGATACTTTTTAACGGTCTCTGAGTCCAATAGCGTCCATACGTCCTGTAAATAGTTTTGAAATCTAGTGTAGTCCCTTGGGTTTCTTGAAAAGAATAGCTGAAGGTGGTTGGGCGCTATATCGTATTTGATGTGCTCCTTGATAGTGTCGTAAACATCCATAGAAGATACAAAGTCAAAGGGTTCGCTCAGAGGAGTTTCTGTGTTGGGGAACGAGATGATGACTTTATCCGAGCAACAGGTGATCCATAGGAGTTTGATGACTCTTTGGGCGGTTGGGTCCTTGCACGAATGTAGGCTGCTGATCAAAGAGCGACTATCATCAAGCGATAGGTTTTTGAACACCCTGAGGATTAGCTCCTGGGGCAAGTCAAGAAAATTCATTATCTTCGAGAAGGTATGTTAGAGAAGCTCATTGGTGCAGGTGTAATAAACTTGATAAAGGTGCGAAGTACTGAGAGCTTGCTGATATGGTCTCTGGGTGTTTAACAATTAATGAATGAATTGAGAAAGGAGCGCCTCAAAGGACTTTTAAACACATCGATCTTTGCGATGAGATTCAGCGGCAGTTCAACTTCTTCAAGGGCTCACCAACAGTAATAAGGCGCGATAAGCGAACAACCGGTACCGCCGCACCTCGGCCGCACTCTTGCAGCCATTGGCCCAGGAACGTATGTATCATAATCACGTATTTCGAAACCAAAAAGAGCTGGTGGGGCACAAGCGACTCCTCCCCTATCCAGTTCACCATCGCTATGCTTCACTCAAATCCTATGAAAGTCTCCTTTGGTTTTCCCTTTCTCTTTCTAGCTTCATGTTGAACTGGCGATTCTTCTCGTTGATGGAGTTTGTCTCTTCAACACCCTTCTTTCTGCGCTTTCTTCTCCGTTCAGAGGCTTCTTCTAATCCACGAACCATGTTCTCAACGTCCTCTGTTCCCTTGCCTTCCTTCACGCTCGTGTACTTCTCCTTATCCACTGTCACCTTCGAAACTTCCTTCTCGTACGTGGAATGCGCTAGCTCCTCGAGGTTCTTGTAGCCTCCCAGTTTATTCTTTCTCACATGCTTTTCCGACCACTCTTTCCATTCTTGTAGCGTGTAGTCTAAATCGCTCTTGGGCTCAGCTTCGTCATCATGCTCGGTCTTCTCCAACTTGTACGCATTCGACCGCTTACGCTGCCTACGCAAATCCTCAGCTACCGCTTTGGCATTTTCACGAATAGCTATCCTCTTTGCGTTTCTCGCATTGGCCAACCTCTCCTGAGTTTCGATCTTAGTGGTCATAGATCTGTGCGTTATGGTAACACTACATATTTCGATGAGTGCGGCCTGAAAAGGTGGGTCTCTCGGAACCAAAGAAAAATGGTCACGTGTGGACAGCTCCTCGAAGGAACATACCCTGTTCGACTAAGATTTGTGATTTTCCCAGAAATTGTAAAATTTTTTGTGATTATCTCAACCGAGACGTGATTTCCCCGTTTGAAAGCGGTACTTTGCACCCCGCGTTCCATGTCCGAAACTGTTCCGAGAAGTGCGGGTTTCGAGTCGACTTCCTTACTTTCCTGCTTAAAGCCCCACGGGCCGAGATCTATAAATGTGGTATCATCCGATCAATTGACTCCTTCTTCTTTATCTCTTTCATTTAGCTCACTTTTGATCTAAGTTACACAGTATGGGCAAAGAACAAGACCTTCTTGATTATATCGAGTCCTTTGACAAGGAACGCTACGACAAGTTGAAGAACAACCCCGACCTCGTTATCGATGCCATTGAGGAGTTTCTGGAAGTCAAAAAGACGGGCTTTATGACAATTGGTCTTCCAAAGGGCGAATTGATCAGAAAGGAAATGCAGAAGGCTTCTCCAGTGATTATGATCGAATTGGGGTGCTACATTGGCTACTCTGCTATTCTTTTCGGCAATGAGCTTAGGAAAATCAACGGCGCCAGCTCCAAAGCTACCGTCAACCCGAAGTACTATAGCTTCGAGGCAAACGAGGAGTATGCTAAGATTGCCCGGAAACTCATTGACTTGGCTGGGCTCTCGGACCTTGTGGAAATCATCTTGGGTCAGGCTGGCACTACCCTTCCTGATTTCGAGCAGCGTACCAATAAAGAAAATGGCAAGTACACTCCAGTCGATTTCGTTTTTATTGACCATCAAAAGGATCTCTACGTTCCAGATTTGCGCATCTTGGAGTCGCTCAATTTGATCTATCCTGGCACTGTGATTTGCGCCGATAATATCTACCAACCTGGTGCTCCAGAGTACGTCAAGTATGTCCAAGCTACACCCCAGGAGAGACAGGAGCACAATTCTAACAATCCAAATCCTAGCAATCCCATGTACCCAGGAAGATGGAATGTGATCTACGACCTGAAAACCGTGCCAGTGACAAACCCTAAGACAGGCTTCAAGGATGCTGTTGAGATCACCCGCTGTGTCGAGTACCTATCTGGATGACTACTTCCAATATATTTGTAAGATGTTTTTTTAATAAATGTCTCTCGTACTCCTTCTTTCCAATTTTGCAACCACTCCTACTAAAAGGCCTGTACATAGACTCCGATATATATGCTTCTTGCGGTTGCACGTAGCATAGAGACCTTCAGACATCATGAGTAATTTGACGCCTCTCTTCAACGAATGCGTTGAAATTGTCACCAAAGAGTTGGGCTCATCCATCAAAATTGTTCATTCCAAACAGGATATACCGCCATATTTCATCCAAGACACGTTTATCAAAGAGTGCAGTCAATTGTACTTGAATCTTGTCAACCTTGCATCCTTCATTTCGCAAATCAAACCCTATTATCTACAAGTGAATGATGAATTCTCGAAAACTAGAACGAACTCTTCTCATCTTAGCTTGGAAGAGAAGAACAGGATAGATGAAGAGTTCAAGATCAAAATTCAGCAGGTGTTTGAAAAGTTGAAATTTCTTCAATCCTACCAGCGCAAGCAAACAGAAGCGACAGAACCAAAACAAAGAAAGGGATTCATTTCATCATTATTTGGCATAGGTGACATGAGTCCAGAACAGTTATATTTTGTGACAATTGCTACGCATCGTACAAGCGTTTTGAAGTTCCTACATGAGACAGCTACAACCGTCAGTAAATCATTTGAGCTGATCCAGAGAAAAAGATACAATAGGGAAAAACAATTGAGCTTACTCAACTTCCAAAATATTGATGACGATCTCAATGAGGATGGGGATCCATTCCAGAACACCTATCAGATCGACCTCATTGAGGACGAGAGTACCAGTTCTGGCCAGGACTTTTCCCAGCTTAGTCAAGAGCAGCTACAAGAGCTTAAGGAAGAAAATCAAGAGCTTCTTGATAGAAAGACGAATCAACTCAAGCAAGTTGAAAAACTACATCACTCTATGGTCGACATTATCAATTTGCAGTCGGAGATATCAACCCACTTGCAAACGCAGTCAGAGCAGATCAATTTGCTCATTGAAAATCAGGACCAGGTTGATCAGGATTTGCGAAGCGGAAATCAAACCCTTCGAAAAGCGACGCATAGAAATAAGCGTGGCTCCAATTTCATCGTTACAATTTGTGTTGTGTTGGGATTTACGATATTGATCCTTGACTACATCGTCTGGTGAGGGCTGATGATGTGATTCTATATCTATATACTAGTTACAACACCAGCACCAACAGTAGCGCCCTCTCGACGAATTACTAGTCTTCCCAATGCCTTGTTATCTTCAAACCTTGCCAAAGGTAATGGCCGATCTACGATGATTTCGATCTCAATATCAGCAATTTGGTTAGAGACGAGATGCATCTTTTTCTTTTTGACACCATTAATCTTCTTCACTTTGTTGATTCTTGCGGCAACAGACGCATTGCTTCTGAATAACACGAATGGAGTACCAACAAGAAGTGGTTTGGTGATATTGAACATGTTGACAGTTGCAGTGCATTTTTTGACAGCTTTCAACGAAGAATTTATGCTAGAGACTAGATCACCTATGCTGATGTCCTCAACACTCTTGTTCTTGAATTGGGACGTCTTGAATTTCAAAATAGCAATCTGACCTGCAATAGCAACATCAACAGCCTCGTTGTTGATTTGAACTTCCTGTACCTGTAAATATTCATCCGACGGCTGAAGGCATACGGTTTGTCCCGGTTGTATAAGTCCCAGAGTTACCTTTCCCTTTATTTTGAATTCCGAACTAGTCACATCAAAGATGTCGTTGATCGCTAAATTGAAATCACTCTGCTCAAGTTTTTGAATAGAATTCGCCGGAGCACCTTTGATTTTGGAGAGAACATCGAGTAACGTGAGTCCGTGGTACCAGGAGAGCTCTTTGATGGAACCATCGTTCTTGACCACATTGTAACCAGTCAACCCTGAAAGAGGTATAAATGTTATATTTTCAGCTTTATAGCCCACTTCTGGTTTTGTGAGGTATTCAAGTAACTCCCCCTTGATTTCTTGAAATCTTTCCTCGCTCCAGTTCTCCTTATCCATCTTGTTCACTGCAACAATCATCTCGTCAATACCCAAATTTCTAGCAAGAAGAGTGTGTTCCTTAGTTTGACCATTCATCATGAAACCCGCCTCAAACTCACCATGGATACTGTCCACCACGAGCAAAGCCGCATCAGCTTGCGAGACACCTCCAATCATCTGTGGAACAAAATCTTTGTGACCAGGTGCGTCAATCGCCGTGAACCTAGTATCTGATGTCTCAAAATTTGTAGCACATATGTCGATTGTCACACCTCTGGATCTCTCCTCTTGCGTTTGATCCATGATCCATGCGAGAGCAAAAGAACCTTTGTTTGATTTCTCGGCCTCGCGAACTAATTTCACCATAGTTTTCGACTCGACGGCTCCAACATCATACAAAATTCGCCCCACGAGTGTTGATTTACCAGCATCCACATGACCAATGATGACAAATGATTTGTTGGGTTTGGTGAAGTTGGGATTGCCAGCGAGCTCTTTGGCAAGATCGATCGACTTAAAAGGTTTAGTTGCAGCAGGCACTTTTTTGTCCCTTGAAGTATCTTCAACTTTTTTATCCTTGATAGAGAGTTTGCTCATGTCTGACTCAAAGGCCTGTTTTTGAGCAGTGAGAATAACGTCATCTGGACTCGGTTGTTCAAAATTAGTCTTTGCCTTGACTGCAAGTGGTGAGTTAGTATATGCATAAAACAACTCAGATGCAATTTTTCTTCGTTTTTTGCCTTTGCCTCTATCCCTCGAGGACTCCACAATTGTATCAAAGAGGAATACTGATATAGGCAGGTGAGCTACTCCATGAAAATCCACCCGATTTATCAATGGAATATTGAGCTTCGCCTTCTGTGAAGTTTTCGCCTCTGTCAGCGGAGTTGCTTCCTCCGAAGGATGTGATAAAACAGGCTCAGGAGACATGCTATGTGATTCGTTGGAGGCCGGCTCTGCCTTTGCCTTACGCTTAACCGCTAGTCCAGCTAGGTTCGACTTCCTCGTTAATCTAGGTTTATTTGAAGGCTCCGCAAAAGCTTGAGACAGAAGCTTCAGAATACCTCGACTCCCCGATTTCCTTGCCGTAGCCAACGCTGCTAGTTTGTTGCTCGGTTTTTCACTTGCAAAAGACACTGTTGCAATTGTACTGGTGCTCTCTGTCTCTATATTTCCAGCACGAGCTTCTTTACGCTTCTTTGCAAGCATTGCAAGCTTGGACAACTTCGGCTCCTCTGAACGCATTAGCAAATCTTGAACTTAGTCATACACCATAGTTATCTGGCTTGTGCAAAAACGGGAGCTGCCTGTCTGCTGAGCACAGACAAATGAGTTTAAAAAATATCAAACATACCTTTCTTTTTGGGGAATCTGGACTTTAAGTCCTCCACTGTAGGCTCTAGTTCGAAGTAGTTGTAGTATATAGCTTCCTTGATGCTTAGATCATCTATGGAATCGTTATATGAAGCCAAATCTTTCTTGACCACAGGAAGGAGTTCGTAAAGATGGTCATACTCCTCGTTCGAAAGAGCGTCCTCATTGAATCCCTCCTCTTCTGAAAGATAGTCGTCCTCAGCAATACTCATAGTGGTTTGTATGAATTGACCACTATTCTTCTGCTCAATGGCAACTACAGTGCAACGGTACAGTACTGCTGGTCGCGAGGTGCGGACATAAAAAAAAAATATTGACACCCACGAGGTTCGAACTCGTGCCTCCGAAGAGACCAGGAATGTATGATAAGGTGACCTTACCCTGGCGCCTTAGACCACTCGGCCAGAGTGCCAATTGTTGCATAAAAAGTTCTCTCGAGCATATATACAACACAATTATTCTTCAATCTTTGTTTCAACAACATCTTACGGAATGTTAGGGTATGTTCAATTAGCAGCTTTTGACGTCAAAATCATCTTGAGACCTGTTGAAGTTGCAAAGACTATTGCAATCGTTGTAATTATGGATGTAAGTATACGGATCAACCAGGAATTAGAAGCACATTTCAAACCTAGTTTTATATATTGTCCAAGACCCCTTTTTGCATATACGGCCGGTCTAGTATAGTGGTTAGTACAGCTCGTTGTGGCCGAACAAACCCAGGTTCGATTCCTGGGGCCGGCAGGCTTTTTTGCCACAGTTTCTTATTTTTGTTTGCCGTAAACTTCAATAGCATTTGATTACTGGTACTTACATCATTTTTTTCCACCTATTTTCTACCTCGAAGAGAGTGTGTGGTGAGACTAAATTTGTCGTTATTCGGGAAGTCTTGTCCGGCGTGCGCGCACCGATAAATCACCACAATCGAGGCGATCTATCAGTTACGACATCATTAGCGCTCAGCAAGAAAGTTTGCGACACCAATTGGGAAAATGGCGTCCGATTACGTATGTTTCAATTTTTTGGCATCACAACATGCTTTGACTAACCGCTAGACTCCATTTGTGATTGAGAGCTCCTCACTCTCCGATTCACGGAAACTCGTTAGAGAAAAGATCATACCTTGGGAAGGATTAGCTCGTGCTGGTATCATCAGTAATGACCAAGCGGATCTCATCAAGATTTTAGAGACCCAATATGCTGTTTCCAAACGTGAAACGGTGCTCAACTCGGTAGATCTATATGCTAAGACAATCTTAAACTTGTTGAACAAGTTAGAGATAAACTCTAGAGACGATGTGTTGAAGAGCGTATTGGTGTTGATAAGTGACTTGCTAACTGACCCTGATGCCAAATTGTTTTTGAGCACACTTTTGGGTTTGTCGAAAGTCGATTCTGCTCTACCATTTGGGCCTTTTGTGAAACACTTAGAGAACAATGACATGCTCATAAAGTCTTTGAGCTTCTACAACTTGACCATCTTGTTGGTTGCGGGTTCTAGAGAAGGCATAAATGCTGATAAGGAGGTGTTGATCACTCTTTTCAACTTAGTCTGCTCAAAGCATTACATTGGCAATGCTGCCGATCAAAATCTGCAATTCATTGGAGTGCAATTGTTGCAAGAATTGGTGATCGTCAAACGTTACCGTGATATATTCCAGGAGCATAACTTGATCTCCAACTTCAAGAGCATAAACACCTTGATAGAAGTCCTGGCGAGAAAGCCCAACAGCGTCAATTTCCAGCTTTTGTATTACGTGTTCATGACAGTGTGGATCCTAAGCTTCTCCAGCACCCTCAACAAGACCATGGTGCACAACTTCCCCCAGCTAATTGGCAACCTCTTGACTGTGTCAAAGGAATCCATCAAGCTAAAGGTGGTGAGAGTGGCCATCTCTACATTGAAAAACTTTGTTGCCGTGACCATCAACTCTCTGGAGCAGTATAGTGTGGTGAAGTTGATTCTATTTTATGATGGACTTAACATCGTCAGAACCATTCAGACTAGAAAGTTTGCATCCAACGGAAGTGACGATGAGTTATCGAGCGACTTGGCCTACTTGAACGATACTTTGTCGGAAGTTGTCACAAACAAATTATCCTCCATGGACGAATACTTAGTAGAGTTGGAAAACCCTGAATTGTTGAGCTGGTCCTCTCCCACACACAAGTCGAGTGATTTTTGGCAAGGCAATGCCCACAAGTTTAAAGACAACAACTTCAAACTCGTGAAGAGGATGTTGGAGATTTTGTCTGCGGACGAGACGCAAGAGGGAGGAACAAAACCTAAAGTTATCATGTTGAATGATTTGCAGTTCTTGATAAAGAACTTGGGCTCCGACATTATCAATTACTTGAACACTGAAAATGGCGGCCAGTACAAGTTATTGATCATGACTTTGTTAGAGAAGAACGGTGGTGATAACGAGTTGAAGTATGAAGCCTTGAGAACAATCCAGCACTTGGTTGGTCATGCATAAAGAATCACACAGAAGTGTATCAATTAGTGTAGCAATACATTTATCTGTACGAGAAATTTATCGTGTAGACATCCTTTTGTCCAGTTGCACCTCTTCATGAATACGCGCTACTCAGCTTTGTATCAAAATTGATCCGCACAACTACAACATCACTTTGGCTCAATGAAATGCCACCCAAACAAATACCAGAGAAGTATCAGTATCGTGATGAGCGAGAAAAATCTTTTACTTCAGGAACACAAATACCTACTACGAAAACCGTGAAGAAATGGGGACATGAGGTGCCCTCAGTGGCATCATTAGTTGATAATGGTTTCTACTACACACCGACAAGAAAAAACCCGGACCAAGTCACCTGCTTCTGGTGTGGAAGAAAGGAGAATTGCATAGTTGGTGTTCGAGCATTAGGTAGTCATCATCTACAGAGCAGCCCCAAATGTGCCTACGGGCTAATACAGTCCAATATGGAATACTACGTCTCTGCTCGAGATAAGGAGAGGTTTTGGACCGAACTTGCGGAGGAAGGCCGAGCTCCTATGTCTGTGACTGATCCACATAGTAAAAGTTCCATTGAATTACGAGTGTCTACATTTAAGAACTCGTGGACGCTAGATTCACACAAGAAATGCACGGCCACATCCCGCGACTTAGCTAAAGCTGGCCTTTACTACAGTCCCTTGGATAAAGATAATGACCGTGTCATTTGCATGTATTGTGATTGCCCGCTAGATCATTGGGATCCTGAGGATGATCCACTAAGTGAGCACAGGGCTAACTCATACTCATACTGCTATTTCCTTCTGACACTACCGAAGCGTCTGGATATATCGGAAAAGATGAATAAACTGTTGAATTTGCCTACGGAAACAAGTATGGCATTACCTGATGATTCTTTGAGTGATGTTGATGATTCAGGATTGTCAGTTGAAAATGAAACAGTCCAAAAATCATCAGCAAATGTGGCACGAAACAAAACTCATGAGCGAGAAGAGTCCGTTGGGTCTTCTCGTAATTCGCCCTTGAATGAAAGTACAGCTCATTGGCCAACCCTGTCTCCTTCTCCCGAGCTCGAATCACATAAAGAGTCTGAGTTCGATGCGTACGACTTTTCCATAGAGGATATTGAGGACACAAATCACGGATCAATTTTTGAAAACGGGTCAACAAAGATCTTCAGTCGCAAAATCAAAACGAGAAAGCTGGTACCTCCACCCCCAGCAACTCTTCAAAGGAGGAAAATGGCGATGGCGACAGGAAAAGATCCATTGTTGCTTCAAGTCAATGACTCACGAGAGTCTGAGGGCTCCGCAAAGCTGAGTGCTCGTCATAAGGATCAGCGTCTGCCGGCTCCCGAAAGTCCTGTGGCTCCTCCTAGTAATCCAGAGAGTAAAAGGGAGGAAGTGGAGGACCGCCTTCGTGATACCAATGACAGTTTCGATGATATACAAAATGGTTCGAGCTTTAATTCCTCGGATGTTGAAGAGAGTGATCCATCCTATGTGAGTGGTGTCTCGAATGGCGAATTATCAACTAGTGACGATGTTAGTGAGAAAGAAAAGAAGCGAAAATTGAAAAGCCATGATGAGAATGAAGGGAAAAAGCAGAAGCAAAACACCTCGGAAACCAGTATGGATTCTGATCGCTTTCGTCAAATAATCACGTCCCCTGGCAAGAGAAAAAAGGTCAAATTACACCCTGGGGAGGCGGTAACGTCGAAGAAGGATGATATTCTTGATATATCAGGTCATAATATTGGGGACTTTAATGAATCGGATATTTCGTACTTTGGAAAGATCCATACTCCAAGTAAGGCTGACCCAGGCATACCCAATGATAAGGATTCCACTAAAACGAAACCATTGCTATCCTTTGAAAGCTCTACCAAAGTGAAGAAGTCAGCCTTTGACGATGATGATTTTGATTTCTTCATCACGCGTCCAAAAAAGTCACACATTGAGACAGCAGGCTCAAAGCAAAAGATCGATGAAAATTCCGCCCAGTCGCTGAATGTCAATGCCAATAAATTGACGGATGCTTCTGCGTCGATGGATATTGTTGAACTGAAGGTTTTCAAGAAAACTGAAACTGATCTTGATGTTTCAGCTGCAGAAAATGCAGAGCATGGAGTCAAGAGCATGAAATCATTGCAGAAGAATAAGGATACTCAAATCAAAGACAATCAAAGTTTGGAGAAGGACTCGATCATATTGCGTGGGAAAGAAGACGTGGAACACTTTTCAGCGGACGACAGATCTAGTACGGGAAAAGTTGAAGAAGAGATTGCAGTAACTAATACCTCCCCACAGATTGCCGTTCATACCGATAAGAAGGAGTCGAGTTCAGGAGTTCAAGAAGCTTCTAACAAAACCTCAAGCAATAATGAGGCACTTGCTCTGTCAAAGTCCAACTTGGTTGATGCGGCACTGTCGCTGACAACAAAGGGATCGGATAATGAAATTGCCGAGGGTACTCAAAAGCATGATATCGCTGCTGAGGCTACTACTGGTGAGTCCACCTCGGAATTTATCGACACGAAAGCAGAATTCGAAGAGGTAGGGGATTCAACGAATGGCACAAAGAAGGAAGATGCAAAGGTCAGCGAAGATGAAGTGGATCATAACGAATCTGGAAATGAGCGTGATATAAGTCTTTCACCTTCATCTTATGGTGAGTATGTAAAAGATTTAAGAAGTTTGGCGGATGAATTTGTCGACGCATCTGCGATCCAGGAGCCCCCTAGAGCTAACCTATTGATCGAGCAAAGTTCTAACAAAAATATCCTTGAAAGCCTAAATGAGCTGCTTGGTCCTTCAAAGGAAGAAGAAGGTGAAGAAGTACTCCTATTTGATGATCCTAACGAGAAGTATCAGCAAAGTCCTCAACGTCATGAAATAACAACTGACACAACTCTTGAGAGTGACAAGGTCATGACTAAAGATGGTGTCACAGATCATGAGCAGAAGAGCAAAGTGCTTGCTTTGACAACTACCAAGGTTCCTACAGTACACCTGGACGAAACCCATGTTGACGATGATCAAAAAGATAATGAAAGTGTCAAGAGGGAGACGCCAACAGACCACAGAGAATTGACAGACACTGTTGACCAAGACAGCTATGTTCTCCTGGAAGAGCAAAATGAGAGAAGATCCTCGGTGGCTGTCGAAAATGCGGTGGTCAAGCTCTCGCCAGTGAGTCTTCCTCAAAGTAATGGCCATAGCTCTGGGATTCGATCGAGTCCAGGGCGCTTTGACTCCCCTGGCAATAGAACCTTTGTTGAAGATTCTGCGTCGGATGCTTGTCGTGCTAATGATAAGGATATCTTACAAGAAGAAGGTGAGGGCTCAGAGCACAATGAACGCGAAGACTCTAGACCCACTTCTGAAGCCGAACGAACACTCGGTGAGCTGAAATTTGAACAGCGACCTTTAAGCGTTGAGCATGGTATTTCGGCATCTTTCATCGGGGCCAGCACTCCACAGAAGGAGACGAAGGTACTGGAGCTGGAGGCGATCTACAAATTTCATCCGCGAATTGATATAAGAAATTTAGGCAACATCAAGGAAGAGCTCAAGACTTTACAAGATACAATGGAATACCTTGCGGAAGTCTCGGCAAGCAACTACGAGCTTCATAATGATACTGAGGGCATGTTGACCGATTTCATCGCGGCCATGCCAGAGGAAGAGGAATCGATGACGATCAAGGAGTGGATGCAGCATAATGCTACCACCTGTGCCAGAACAGTCCGAGCCATTGCCAGCAAAATGATAGAAGCCTACGAGACAGAGTTTGACAGGTTGATAGAGTTCGTTGAGGAGTTACCAACAAAGGACTAATCGTCAACTATAATTACATAATTTATAGCACATAGTGTATCTTTTAATGGTCTCGCGCTCAGAACAAGCCATATGCGCGGAAGAAGTTGGTTCACGGGCCTTGCATTGAGTTGGTCAATAACGACGCTGTCAAATGCAGGCTATGTATCAGCAGTGATCAATTGGCTAGAGGAAACCATACAACAGTCATACCAGAACGGCAAATTGAAAGGCTCAAGGTCAACACTGTTATTATCTCTGAGTGTTTTTTGGCAGTATCAGAAAGTTCAGGAGCCCTCCTGCTGAAAGTCGAATCTCATTTCTAATCATTTTGGGCACCTTTATCAACGCCTCAATTACTGTTGCATCAGGATCATCAAACACATTATAGACAGCACAGCAACATGTCGTTTTGGCCCTTTTCTAGTTCCTTCAGCAGCAGCAGTCATTTGCAAAAGCTTCTTGACTCGACGACCGATTTGAACAAAATCACCGTCGATAATCTTTTTGAGCATCGCACCATTCAACTGGAATTCATGGAGGAGTTGAAGAGTCTCCTGGTAAAGTATGGCAAGAAGGATAATCCTAAGATCCCTCAGTTGCAGCAGCTGGAAACGGCGATCACGAGAAGTGCATCGAATAACGGTAACAACGATGACGCCTCAGTCACTTCAGCCACAGAGACGAACTCAACGGGTTCTCTATCGAAGACAGCAAGGGAAGCTAAATTGATGGAATTAATTCTTCAGCCGCACATCTTGATGGGGCTTCTTGACTACATCGATCAGTCAGTGGAATTTTTTCACGAGGTTGCATTGAAGGAAACTAAGAAGCTCGATGAATTGGTGGAAAAAAGCGACACGGGAAAGTTGAAGGATGATAATCCATCTGATGAAGTTAGAGAACAGAGAATAGAGGAGGCCGACGATAGCGAACTGGAGGAGATACTGGAGGACACCGAAGGTGAACAGAATGACGAGCGTCTACGTCGGTGTATACAAGGTGCCACAGATGTTCTCTCAACAGACTTCTGGGTGGTCTCCAACAGGATTATAGAGACCCCCAGTCTCATGCATAAGTTGTGGCTGATCATTTCCTTGCCGCATCTCACTGAGAGCTCTCCCGCCGTGGGCTACTTGGTGCTGGTATTGGATCACTTCTTGGACTTCAACACCGTTGAGTTCCTTAATTTCATCCGGAAACAAGGTGATTTAGTTGACACTTTTTTGGCTAAGTTAGAGATCCCTATCTTGATGGACTTTTTCATCAAGATCATCCAGACGGATAGAGCCGAGTCACCCACGGGGATTATTGAAGTCCTCTCTCAACAACGGCTAATCCTGAAACTCGTTGATATATTGAAGCCCATTCCCTCTCAGTTCGAAAGCGACACCCTTTGCATTCCTAATTATCAGCATCTCTTTAGGCAAACTGCCGCTGCTGAGTTCATCAAGGCTCTTATCTCGATTTCGTCAAACTCAACCCTCGCAGTGGATATAGAGTCAAACATTGGGCCAAATCAGTTGACGCGTGAGTTGGCGTCGCCAAAAATCATCAATCAAATGATACATGATATAATCTTATATCGAACTCCAGGTAAGAATCTGTCTGACCTTCCTCGCACCAACAAAAGTGGCATCAGTAACTGCGTGACAATACTCATAGAGCTCATAAGAAAGAACAACTCGGACTATGACCTTAATTGTGGGACATACAGTTCACTTCTTCAGAACAACAACGGGGAGCAGACGGGGGAAGTCAGCGTTTACGTGATGTATCAATGGCTCAAAGATTTCGATCAAAACCCCCCTGGACCCAGGGATCCGGTATTCCTTGGTGATATGCTCCGGTTGTTCTCTGATAATATGGAGGCTATCTCCGAGCTCATCGATCTAGATGCTAGTGTACCCGCCGCGGCTGCGAGAGGTGCAGAAGCTTTGGGTGTAACAAAGTTCAAGTTGTTTGAGCTCATCGCTGAGCTTTTGCATTGCTCAAATATGATTCTTATCAACTCGCGAAAGATTGCGTATGTCATCAAAATTCGAGATCAAGTACGTCTTTTGCAAGAGTCTCGCCTCAAAGCTGCTTTAAACAGCTCTATTTTTGACAGCAATTTACCATCCAGTCCGGATAAAGAACATATTGGAGATGTTACATCTGGTATCGATGATGTGTCTTTACATGATTTGTCTCCAGATGAAGCGCGTAAGAAGATGGGAAGGGCCACTTTTGGCGACTCTGCGCTCAACCTTTTAACGAAGCAAACATTAGACAAGCTCAATGAGACAGAATTTGTGGAGCTGGACGATGAAGAGCCCACAGTATCTCAAGAGTATCCATTTGTCTGCAAAGAAAGAGACGAACAATTTAGAGAGAACCCTTGCATTGGAGATTACTTTAAGATCAAATTAGCAGATCTGCAAATCCTTCTGAAGATGTTGAGAAAGTTTGTGGAGTACCCATGGCATAACTTCTTCCACAATGTCGTATTTGATTTGATTCAGCAAGTGTTCAACGGTAAGTTGAACTCGTACAATTCTTTTTTGATTGTTGAGTTATTTAAACACGAGAACTGTAATCTAGTTCGTCTAATTGTCGATACTTTCAGGCAACAAGCAGAACCCCAACCTTGCTATACCGGTCACCTTATTCTCATAAGTGAGGAAGTTGTGAAATTCTCATCCTTGTATAAGCCAGGCTTGATTTCACCGGTAATAGTTGAGGCAGTCACCGGCGAGGATTGGGAATGGTTTGTCGATAAGGTTCTTTTGAAGACCAGAGAGCTTTACAATGCGATTCTTGGCGCAGATTCTGAGTACGACGAACTCGAAAATATGGAATCAAATGCACACAAGCGTGATCGTGAAGATGATACATATGGCTTTGATTCCTCTACTGTTGGCTACATGGATCTAGAGCCGTACGACGAAGATCAAAAAAACCTCATTATCTTGGGAGACAGCAGCAACCACGAGGAGTTTGTGAACCAGAAAGTAAGCACTGAGGGTGATGGGGAGAACGATGATCACATTGCAAGGACAAATTTAGACAAGGTTAGAATTCAAAGCATGTCACCAAAATCCGAAAGCCATAATGACTTGGCCAATGATATCAATGGCTCGAAGTTTGCAGACGAAGCCGACGAGTTGCAAGAGGATAACTTTTTCGACGATCTCTCTGGCTCATCCTCTTCGGATGAAGACGATGATCTGAATGAATTACGACGCGTTCCGAAGCATCACGATTAATAAAATGAGTTGAGCTCATGCACGATATACGGCACGTATATAAATATTATTAGGATTATTTACTTCCAATGTAATTCACTTTTTACGCTTACTATAAATCACCTTTCCGTTAGGCAACTCAAGCCGCTCCCCTCTAGTCTTCTTTTTCTTGGTTGGCTTTTCTTCCGACTGTGGCCGGAGCTTCTCTTTCTCAGCGGTACTATTGCTGAAAGTAACAGTGGTGTTAACATACTTGCCACTCAATTTACCCAAGGATACATTCCAAAGCTTCGCTGGCAACTTAAAAATCAACGACTCCTTGAAGCCTGGATTCAAATTGATTTCATTTTCGTCCACAGGAATAAGCACCCTTGAACCATTTTCACTCTCTATTATACTAACCTCACCTGTGTTTGAAACGTGAAACAGCACGCCATTGGGAGCTTCAACCTTTCTATCGGAGCCATCCGCAGGTGGAATTGGCGAGTTGTTCCATGCCTGGGCCTTCACCTCCTCTTTCATCGTCACAATTCTTTTAAAATCTTGCTTCCTACTAATCTTGAGTGCGATGAAGTGGAAACCACTGATTAAAAAGAACAAAAATAACAAGGTCATCACTATTCCAGGGCGGAATCTCAGGTAATAGTAACCGGTACCTTTCCACTTGGGGAATCCTTTGCTATAAAAGTAATCATATCGCCTTCTTAATTCGTTACTCCTCAAGATGTTTCCCACAAGAGATAACCGCTGAAACCTCTCCTCGGCCTTTTTCTTGAGCTTCTTCGATTTACCACTGAATTTATCTGGATGAATTTTCCTCGACAATTTTCTGTATGCCTTAGTGATCTCCTCCAAGGACGACTTGGGGCCCTTGGGCAACTCGAGCCAAGAGTAAAAATCAGTGTTCTCACCCAAATCCTTCTTTATTCTATCATTCAAGCTGAAGATCTCGTAATCCTCTTTGGACCAATTTGCGGCCACTAATGCAGCACAAAAGGCTACAAAGAAGAAGTTGAAGAACTTCATTTGATAATGTAACTGAAAGGCTGAGTTTGAATCAGTTAGGGTGTAGTCGCGTAGCCCAAGAAATAGTCGTTCTGGTGCAGGAGTTTACATGAAAAAGCCTTACAAAATGATATCGAAACCGCCCTCATCACCTTCATTTTTCTTCCTTCATAAAGCATGGCTCTTTATCCTTTAAATAGAAAGCAGAAGCTCATATTCTATTATAACATGGTGTCAATGACGCTATGGTTTTGCTGTTTTATGCGCTTGCTCATCCTACTCCCACTAGTGGGCCGCAAGTTCTTACCAGCTGGCATTGCAGATTTCTTCCACGTTGTGAGTGTATTCCCGCTCGTTGGGGTTGTCCTAATTAGTATGTTGAATGGGTCGGTTTACTCGTGGGATACATTCTGGGCCTTGTTAGATGCCCTCAGAATGGTGTGGTTATGCTACGGGGTGATCTTTCCTCATCCTAAGATCGCCAAACACACTTCCTATTCTTTTTTAATATCTTCGTGGTGTATTCTGAAGTTCATCGACACTGGCTATCATGCTTTTAAAACAAAGACTAGAACATCACCCTTGTGGTTGTTCTGGCTTCATCATCACCATTTCTTTGTAACGTTCTTCGCGAGCTGCATCAGCGAGATGATCTTGATTTTTTTGAGTCTCAAATTCATTACGAATTATTGGCACGATTTGCTCATTAGAGGTTGCATTTTGGCGTATGTCCCTGTTGGGTACTTCTTCTTTGGCCATCTTCTCAATAGAAAAGCTACGAAATACAACACAGTCATTGAGAAAAGGAATCGCGGACGAGTACTGAATCAAGAGTTGCCAAGGGTCCAGTAATGTCCTTCTGCATTAAATAAGTCTGCTTTAACATTATTCAAAATCTGCTGAGGATAGTAGTTACTTTTGAGAACGACAAAAACAGCATGGTTACAATGTGAACTCAAAGCTTGTCTCACAGATAAGAATGTCATCTTTGACTTTATTTTACGCTCAAGTACAAGGCAATCTTACATAGTAATTAAAGGGTATTTTTTATTTTTATTTTTTTTTTTATATATATATATATATATATATATATATATATATATGAGAATTAAAACATACTAGAATAAATAATCATCAGCAAAGATAGCCGAGTTGAAATAGTCAACAATCCAAAAGCTATGATCCGGAATAATTTAAAGACCAACCAAGTCGGCGGTGAGTTTACCAACTCCCTTCAAGAGGTCAGACACAAGCTTGTCAACATCGCCAACCAAAGCGTCGAGGTCTCTAGCCTCCAACTTAGTAGCCTCTGCATCTCTCTTCTTTAAGTCCAAGGGAGCAAGGATTGGCTCGAGGATGGAAGTGACGTTGACACCGGCATCAGCCAAGAGTTTGGTGACATCGGTGACCACGGTGCCAAGAAGAGACTCGACATCTCCCAAGACGGTGTCAACAACGTCTTTCTTCACCAAGTCTTCAGTAATGATAGGAGAAGCAGAAACAGCGGTAGTGGCGACAAGACCAGAAATGATAACCTTAGAAAATTGCATAGTGATTGAGTGTTTGAAGTAGACAGATGAGAACTGATGGAGAACTGGAAAAAACTGGGAAAACCCACCAGTTTATATACCTCTCAGGATGCTCGATTCATCCTTGTTTTTCCATGGATAATCGGTTGCGTGTATTAAATTTTCGTGTTGAAATGTGATTATGCTCTACCACGAGTTGTGGTTGCAAAATTGTAAACCACCTCGAGGATGAGCCGCAAAGGAAGCGCAAAAACTTGATGCATCAAGCCTACTCTCAACGATAAGCATCCACCGCTCTCATTGGGCAAAGCATGCATCGACTATCTACGAAACGTTAGTTGTCACATTCATCAATTAGTATTCCACGCTTTTGTTTTTGTCGAGGTGCAGCCAAGATCTAGAGATGGTTTATAGTTGATCGTAAAATTCCCCAGTCTAATGACTTGACACAAATTGGCATGAAGTTTGTGCTGTATAGGCTAATTAATTGAAATGACTCCCTGTAATTTCCTGGTAGAAGTGCATCTGAACAGACAAGCTTACAATGCGCTTTAACAATAACTCCATTAACTACGCAAACTTGATGGTCGCGAGCTAACAACCCATTGTAGCATAGATAAGAGGACCTTCCATATAGCTAAGCCTCACTCGTTTTGGACTCCAGCAACAAAATGTTCCGGGTATTGACGAGATCGTTTCCACAGGTTCTGACGCAGACTCACATGCAAATGAGATACTCGAAACACGTCTGCTAGTTTTCGAAAGAAGCGAGGCTTTTACACCATTCTACGGATGAGGAAGTCGGCTTATTGTTCAGCAAACCGAATGGAAATACAGATGTATTCCAGGTTTCTTGATCTATCACGATACATGTGTAAGCTGACTCCCAAGTATGAAAAACCATCGTAACTGTGGGCTCTGTTGGAAATGACATATGAAGTTGCGCGATTCATCTGTCAAAACTGCATTGGTCAAGGTCCGATGAAACTGGACCGACCAACCACTATTCTAGTGTGCTCTTCGGTGATAAACAAAGGCTTATCTGGTTATCTATGACCATCGCTTCTTGCATTCGACTGGTTATGGAGACTGCAATACCTTTTTCGTGATCACATTCTCTACTTGCGTCTTTCGTTTATCAGCGACTGAGGTCGATTTTTTTTTTTTTTTTTTTCATCCTCGGTGTTAGCACCGATGCTGCTTCATTGGACAATAGAGTGGACGTGAAGTGAACGTTATCAGTTGTAAAGTTCGCAGCCAATAGTCTTTGCGATAGCAGCTTTTTCAAGAGATGGTACCCTCGGGCGAGATAAACTTGCTGAAAGATATTGAATACGCAACAATGCGACGGACGAAAACTTCACAAACTTGTCTGACAACATCATTTGTGATACAGACGTTATTGTCCCGCTAACAGCATAACAGTCTCTCGAAGTCGCACTCTGTAAGCGCATAACCCCGTGATTGTATTCATTGGTCAGTTGGCCACTAGGCAACTTAACTCTATCAGTAACTCCCTCTTTAGCTTTTGTGATGCCTTTCGTAGATTCATTGTTGGAGCAGTTCCTGGAGAAGTTTCACAGGCTGATCACTTGCGCTCTCACCAACGAGCTTTGCAAAGGCTCCTTACCGGACTACAAGCTTTTCACCTACTTGGTGCAAGACCTCAAATTTTTCCAATTGGGCTTGAATCTTTTTGGCAATGCTTTAGCACGTTGTGACAGGCCGGAATCGGCCATCGTTTTGGGCAAACAGATTGGGTTCGTCTCCAACTCTGAGAACACTTACTTCTTCAAATGCTTAGACCAGCTCAAGGCTGAGTCCAGAGAAGAAATTGAGGCCCACGCCAAGTCGATGTTGAACGACAATCCACCAACACTTCCTGCTGTGCAAAAATACCTCGATGTGCTCGCTTACTTGACATTCGAACTGACCCTGTACCCTGAGATCATCACTTTCATGTATGTCATGGAGAAAGTGTACCAGGGCTGGGCAGAGTATCACTTGCAAAGAACCCCAGAGACGAAGCTGCTTTCTTACAAGCACTCTGAATGGGTTGTGCTACACAGTGGGCCAGAGTTTGGTGCCTGGTGTGACTTCCTTGCAGCCGAGGTGAATCGCGTGGGTGTTGATGTGGAGAGCAAGAGAAAATGCACGGAGTTCTTCGAAAAGACTTTGGATTTGGAAATCGAGTTTTTCGACGCCTGCTACGAATACCATGAGTAAATCTGTTTAGAATTGCTTGTAGCAAAATCCGCCGTTATGTATAGGTGTACGGATGTGAACTACCAGGGGAGGAGCATTGAAAAATTTCCAATCCGAGAATTCTACTCCAATCACACTGGCAGGCCATGATAACCAAGTACTTCACCAAAGTCTCTGTGCGGTTCAACCCCTTCTCTGAGGCCGCCAAGCCCGTCAGGCTATTTATTGGAAGAATTCCTGGCGTCCAGAAGAGCGGGTGCACAATCGACTACAAGATCTTGAATGGTAACGAGGAGCCACTCGTGAAGGTTACCTTTAAGGACAAAAACGTAATGGAGATCAATCCAGAAAATAAGAGATTTGAAGATTTGAGGGCTTACTTCGACGCCCACTCGAGAAAGTTGGCTCTCAAGGATGCCATTCTGGAGTAAAAAAAGACTTGTCGCACACAACTTTAAAGAGCAGCCCTTGTATGGGCCATCATGAGCTGGGACCTCCTAATAGTATGTCCCGGTATGAGTCACGACCATCGTTCTGTAAATAACCATTAAAAAGGCATAATACATTCGCAAGCATTCTGGTATCTGTATATTGCATGTAGTTTCAGTTGGACCTTTCCAATTTCGGTGCCACATAAAAACCCCCACAACTCCTTCTTCTTCTTCTACTCTACTATCATCAACATGTACAAGCAATTCCTCGAAAGATTCGGACTCACGATACCTGTAATGCAAGCGCCCATGGCAGGGGTGTCTACAGTGAAGATGGCCGCGGAGGTTGCCAAAGCGGGAGCCTTAGGTTCTTTGCCAATGGCGTCAGTCAACTTGATCGAGTCGACAGAGTCTGTTTTTGAGCAGATCAAGGCCTTCAGAGATCTAGCAGGAGATAAGGTCCCAGTCAACATCAACTTCTTTGCCCACGACTTCGCCAAACAGGTGCCTCCAGGTCCTGAGGAGCGGAGCAACTGGTACAAGCTCTTCTCACATGCTGGCCAGGTGAGCGAAACACAATTGAAAGATGCTGTACCCGAGTTTCACCGTATCAATGTGTCGTTCAAGGAGTTTGAGCACAAACGCCCCGAGCAAACAGCTCACTTCATCGAAAGACTCGCCTCGTGCAATGTGAAGATCGTATCGTTCCATTTCGGACTCCCGGAACCAGCTACGGTGCAACTTTTCCACCTCAACAACATGCATGTTTTTGCTTGTGTAACATGCGTGGAGGAAGCCCAGGCCGCTTTGCAAGCTGGTGTAGACGCTTTGGTGTGTCAGGGTTACGAAGCTGGTGGTCACCGAGGCAACTTTCTCAATGAAGGTGAAAACGACACCAAGTTGACCACAAAGGAGTTATTTACAGAAGTCAGAGAACTCGTGGGTGCTTCAAGCCCTGTTTTTGTGGTGCCTGCTGGAGGCATTGTCAACGGGAAAGAAGCGGGTGAGTTCATTAAGCAGGGCGCCGCAGCGGTGTCGATGGGCACGGTGTTTGTCACTAGCGCCGAACTGAGCGCTCCTCCTTATATCGGCGATGTGGTACAAGGAGCGGGAGAAAAACCTGAAACAGTAATGACCTCCTTGGTGTCAGGGAAAACCGCCCGAACCCTTAAAACCCCATTTATTGAGGCTCTCCAAAATCAATCCCTGGGAAACCTTCCTCTGTATGGCTACCTGTACTACGCCTATAAATCGGCTGCGAAATTGTTTCCCCCAGGATGCGGGTTCTACTTGGCCGGTAAAAATTACACCAAAGTCACGCCAGGCGGTAAAAGTCACGACATAGTGCGGGCGTTGTCCAGGGACATTAAAAGTGTTCTTGTCGAGGAGTGAATTTCTGTTCCGACCAATTTCCGGCGCGAAGGGCCCGCCACTATGTGTTCCTAACGGGTATTTACGGGACACTCGAAATGAGGCACCTGTTTGCGAAGGTCTTCTCACCTGATTACAGTGCGGCCCGCACGCATGCTTGAGTAATCTCAGCTCACTTATTGGTCATGAGATGAGTGGGTTGCAGCAGCGTTATGTTGGGAAGGATCTGAAACCCTTAGAGCGGTAGAGCTATTAAAGGACCCTCTTCGCCAACCTGTTTAAAGAAATATTGTTTGTCTTGTTTCCTCACCTTCATAGCGTATGCGCACAGCTCGTCTGCTTAGAATTTTGCAACCATTTTTTCACACTCGCAGAATGACAACAGCACCACAGATATACAAGGCCCAGGAGTTGACGGAAGCCCAGAAGAATCTCATCAAGGCCTCTGTGCCCATTCTTGAGTCTAGCGGTCTCGAACTCACCAAAGCGTTTTACAACTCGATGCTTAATGGGAACCCTGAGGTGAGACCTTTCTTCAATGACACCAACCAGATCACATACAGACAGCCAAAAGTGTTAGCATTTGCATTGCTCAACTATGCGAAGAATATTGACGACTTGACGCCCTTGACCGACTTCGTCAAGCAGATTGTCGTCAAGCACGTCGGCTTGCAAGTGAGAGCTGAGCACTACCCCGTTGTGGGTAACCACTTGATCACAACTATGGGTAAGCTTTTAGGCGAGAAGATCGCCACCCCAGAGTTTGTGGAGGCTTGGAGCATTGCTTACGGTAACTTGGCTCAGCTTTTGATTGACGCTGAGTTTGCAGAGTACCAGAAACAACCATGGGAGGGATTTAAGGATTTCGTGGTGACTAGAATCGAAGAAGAGACCGACGATGTCAAGTCTGTCTACTTCAAGCCCGCTGATGGCTCAAAAGTGGCAAAGCCTTTAAGAGGACAGTACCTTGGTTTCAGGTTCTTGATACCAGGCAGCGACGTTGAGAAGTCCAGAGAATATTCCATCTCTGAGTATCCAGAGTCTGGAGAATACCGTATCTCAGTGAAAAAATTGGACCAAGGTGTCATCTCAAATTACATCCATAACACGTTGAAGGTGGGTGACAACATAAAGGTCGCCCCTCCTGCTGGTAGATTCACGTACCAGGAAAACGACAAAGACGTTGTTCTCTTTGCAGGCGGTATTGGTATCACTCCACTCGTCTCCATTGCTGAGAAGGCTTTGAAGGACGGTAAGAAAGTGACCCTTCTCTACTCCAATCAACGTGCTGAATCGGTGCCTTTTGAGAAATGGTTCCAACAGAAGAAAGAGGAATACCCTCAGTTGTTTAAGTTCATCAAGCTCAATGACAATGAGAACACAAAGCTCTCTGCTGAACACTTTGACGCCTTGGACTTGGCTAACTCCGAAGTTTACATGCTTGGTCCTCTTGGTTACATGGAGTTTGTTAGAGGCGAGTTAGAAAAACGCAACAAGTCGGACATCAACTCTGAGTTTTTTGGTCCAACTGCAGTTTAAAGCATAAAGTATACATATATATATAAACTTATGAATGCATGGTTATGACTATTTACTATCCTAGATATTTGTTTGACATAGGTTCCTTTTGTTGTTTTTTATCTACTAGAGTTTGACTTTGTCTAATTTCAGATTTATTTTGTTGCCTTTTTTTTTTTTTTTCATAGTCAGAGCTGACTTCTATGAAGCAGAGTCAGCTCGGGCTACTGCGATCCTCGCGCGAAACTTCTCCACTGTTTGGACATATATATACCAATTCCGCCTGGGACTCTTTTGTGAAAGGTCGGTTGAAAATTGACCCATAGCCATGTTACCACATTCACATTACATTGTTCCTGATAAAGCCAGGCTTCTTGATGAATTTAAAAATTTAAAGGTCTCGGATCTTCCCGTTCCTTCACTTCTTATCGATAAGAAGAAGTTTATCAATAATTCAACTCGTATGCTCCTGGGCGCTAAGGCGCTAGGAGTCAATTTTAGAGTTCACATTAAAACTCATAAGGCGCTTGAGGGTGTGAGGATTCAATTGCAAGGAGATGGCAGTTACACTTCAGACAAAATCGTGGTATCGACACTACCAGAAGCATACATGGTGTTGCCGCTTGTTGATGAGGGCATAGTGAAGGACATATTGTACGGCTTACCTGTTTCCAAGCTGATGTTACCAGAATTCGCAAGATTCCAAAGCCTGGTACCTTCATTTAAGCTTATGGTGGATAACATCTCGCAAGTGAATGCTTTGAAAGAGTACGCTGCGGAAAATGGCTGCAAATGGACAGTTTATGTCAAAATCGATATGGGCACTCATAGAGCTGGCCTTGAGGAGAATACGGAAAGACTCCACTCACTTATCAGAGAAATCCTGTCGACTACTACTATCATATTACACGGATTTTATTGTCATGCTGGACATTCATACGATGCGAGATCTGGTGACGATGCAAAGGCCTTACTTGTTTCTGAAATCAAGCATGCAAATCTTGCTGCAAAACAAGCACTTGCCGTTGACCCGAACTTACAGTTACAGTTATCGGTGGGGGCAACTCCTACAGCGCATATTTCTCAGCAAGTGAAGAGTATTCAAGAGATCGAGGACGCCTTGGGTGAAAAGCTCGTGGGGGATTTGGAGCTTCATGCGGGTAATTACTCATGTTGTGATCTTCAACAGGTGGCTACTGGCCTAGTCGATTTGGAAGACGTCTCCATTTATGTTCTTTCTGAGGTAATTTCTGAGTACCCCGGGCGTGGAAACATACCGCCGGGTGAACAGCTTATAAACGCTGGAGGTATTGCTTTCTCCAAGGATACGGGCCCTTTGCCAGGTTACGGGAGAATTGTGGCCCCGGTTGAGCACAGAGAATGGCACGTAGCTCGCGTAAGTCAAGAGCATGGAGTTTTGCAGCCATTGTCCCAGAGAGCACATTTCATCCCTTACGGTACCAAGTTAGTAATAGTACCCCAGCATGCATGCATGACGGCTTCTAATCATGCGTGGTACTATGTTATCGAGAATGACATTGTTACTGACGTTTGGATTCCAGCGAAGCTTTGGTAAATCTGCAACTGAGCTCCCGCTACCTAGAATTTTTGCAGCCATAAAAGCCACACAAAGTTATCTATCCCGATCTCCCCGGGATAGGTGTGGTAAAGCGTGACTTTCAGGTGATACACAAAGTGAAATCCGAGGTTTTTCGCGCTAAGCAGAGCGACATGTTCCGGGGTAGAGGGTCACACAATGGACATGAGCGAAGATGAGAGATTCACCCTAAAGATGCATCCATCAAAAAATAATACCAATTCTGATTATGCAGTTGCTGTTAAACTTTCTCAACGCATGATCATCTTCGATTTTGTGGCACATCTCCAGTAATCTTCAAGTCACATGCCACGTCTTCCAACCATGACCAGGTGCACGGGTGTGTGACAAAAGCTGGGGTGAGCCAATCAGTGATGGAGAATTTCATATTTGTCACTCCTGCACATGACCCGCACCCGGACTAGCGCCGGGCTCACTATGAACTCTCATTAAAAAAAAATGCCACCCATATCAATCTCTACAATCTCTTCTTCTGCTAAGATCACCAATAAGCCATGTTGAAGACATTTTTCAGACCAGTAGCACGTTTGACCACGTCAAGAGGTTTGGCTACTGCAGCGCAACCAAGGATTAAGAAGTTTCAAATTTACAGATGGAACCCGGACACTCCAGAAGTGGAGCCAAAGATGCAAACGTATGAAATCGACTTGAACGCTTGCGGACCTATGGTTTTGGACGCCCTTTTGAAGATCAAGAATGAGCAAGACTCGACTTTAACCTTCAGAAGGTCTTGCAGAGAAGGTATCTGTGGCTCGTGTGCCATGAACATTGGTGGACAAAACACATTGGCATGCTTGTGCAGAATAGATACAAACACATCCAAAGATACCAAGATCTATCCTTTGCCCCACATGTACATTGTTCGTGACTTGGTCCCCGACTTGACCCACTTCTACAAGCAGTACAAATCCATCCAGCCATACTTGCAGAGAGACACACCCCCAGCTGATGGAAGAGAGAATTTGCAAAGTATCGAGGACAGAGCCAAGTTGGACGGTCTTTACGAGTGCATCTTGTGTGCCTGCTGCTCTACGTCGTGTCCTTCTTACTGGTGGAACCAGCAGCAATATTTGGGTCCAGCTGTGTTGATGCAGGCCTACAGATGGTTGATTGACTCCAGAGACGAAGCTAGTAAGATCAGAAAGGAGATGTTGCAGAACTCCATGTCCTTGTACAGATGTCACACTATCATGAACTGTGCCAGAACGTGTCCAAAGGGCTTGAACCCAGGCCGTGCCATTGCCGAAATCAAGAAACAGATGGCCTTTGATTAGGTCGACCAGCATTATTTATCAACAACGCATGAAAAGATAATACACACATGTAGAGTAGACTTTATGTGCTAGCGAGACTGTAGACAAAGGGTTCCGTTCTAAAGCACCGACAAGAGACGCCAAAAGGGACGCTTGGAGTGACAATGCCTAACGGGGTAACTTTCTATAAATGGCCTGTAGAGGGCCGTCTCAGTTTACGACAAGCTTATTGACAGCAACCATGTAATTTGCAAAACAAATAGCGAAGGAATATATGCGACAGATATAATTGACGCGGATAGAGTACCCCGAATATGCCTCGCTTATACCTAGTCTGTGACTACAGCCAATAGAGTAATGGCAAGAAGCTCGGTATTTGGGTCCGATCTGTCTTGTTTCCCACCATAGGGGGTATGAAAAGCTCTTTTGAAAATATCCGAACGATCCTTCGATATTACCATCGATTCACTCGTTCCATGCTTCCCTTCAAATATTATTCTTCCAGTGCAGTACATGTATCTGTCCACATATTATCAATCAATCGTACAACGTCTACTTGATTCAATTGCATGAAAGCTTCCTATGAGATCCCCTTCTGTTAATCTTCCCCTGGAGCTTCTTGTGTGTACGCCCTCCTCCTTGAATAGCCTCCTATCCTAAATGGTGACCCAATTCCGCATGCCGAGCTCGGGGTCCATGCCCCAGATTGCGGCATATTGTGCCTAAGCCGAGCGATTTTTGCAACCACCCCCCCCCCCACAGACCCCAAACGTTGAACGAACGGGCTGTCATTGCTATAGACAACCAAACACGTTCACTTTACCTTTCAAATCCTCTCGTCAATTGCAATTGCAGTGAAAGTCCTTTCACACTAACTTGTGGTGTTGACAGGGCTGCGTAGGGTCCCACCCAGAGTTGAACCTGTATACAGTGTGCCCTGGGGAGGGTTCCATCCTTGTGCCTACCCCAATGCTAGCTAACTCCATGCAAAGGAGGTTAAGGAGGAGAGGGTGACTCTCCACTGGCAACCACGCAGGGTAATAATGCATTTCCGAGCGATTTATCGCAATTCTCAAGTCACCCTCCGAGACAATATATAAGGGGAGGTGAGGTATCACAATCTCGTAGCTGTAGAATAATTCACTTTACTCAATTGAGTTTAAATCAATCAGATCAATTGCAATGGCACCAAAAGTTCTTTTAGTATTGTACGAAGGTGGCGCCCACGCCAAACAGGAGCCCAAGTTGTTGGGATGCTTGGAAAACGAATTGGGGATCAGAGAGCTCGTGGAGTCCCATGGGTACGAGTTGGTGACCACTTCCAACAAGGACCCCATTGGCCTGTCAGAGGTAGACAAGCATTTGCCCGAGACTGAGGTGATCATCACCACTCCTTTCTTCCCTGCGTACATTACGAAGGAGAGAATTGACAAGGCCCCCAACTTGAAGCTTTGTGTCACTGCCGGTGTGGGCTCCGATCATGTCGACTTGAACGCAGCCAATTCAAAAAATATAACCGTGGCTGAGGTAACCGGCTCGAATGTTGTCTCTGTGGCCGAGCACGTTATGCTGACCATCTTAAATTTGGTAAGGAATATTATTCCATCGCATGAGATGGCTATTCAGGGCGGCTGGGACATTGCCGGTTGCGCTAAGAACGAGTACGACTTGGAAGATAAGGTTGTTGCAACAGTTGGAGCAGGCAGAATCGGCTACCGTGTGTTGGAGAGAATGATTCCCTTCAACCCCAAGAAGCTCTTGTACTATGACTATCAGGAGCTTCCACCTGCTGCAACAGACAAGTTGAACAAAGCTTCGGAGCTTTTCAACGGTAAAGGCAACATTGTGGAGAGAGTTGAAAAATTGGAGGACATGTTAGCCCAAGCTGATGTAGTGACCATCAACTGTCCTTTGCATGAGAAGTCGAGAGGCTTGTTTAACAAGGACACCATTAGCCACATGAAGGATGGCGCTTGGTTGGTTAACACTGCTAGGGGGGCCATTTGCGTGGCTGAGGATGTCGCAGAGGCCGTCAGTTCTGGTAAGCTCAGAGGATACGGTGGCGATGTATGGTACCCACAGCCTGCTCCTGCTGATCACCCATGGAGAAGCTTTAGGAATAAGTACGGTGGAGGTAACGCAATGACCCCACACATTAGTGGTACCTCGTTGGATGCACAGGCCAGGTATGCTGCTGGCACAAAAGCAATTTTGAAGAGCTACTTCGAGAAGACTTTCGACTATCGTAAGGAGGACCTTATTGTGATTGACGGTGACTACGCCACCAAGGCCTACGGCCTGCGTAAATAATTTTTAAGTTTTCCTTGTTATTGACCAATGTAATGAAACGAAAGATGAATCACAAAATGTATCTTGACATTTCCTCAATCAGGACGAAATCAAAGTACTTTTCGAATGGTGATAAGCTGCCCGATTCCCAGAGAATCTCTGTAGGGATCTCACTAATAGTAGAACTGGTTGGCAGGCTCGACGAGTAACCAGTTACAGAAGAAAAGTCCAACTTTTCCAAACATTCTTCAATCAATTGATTGCACATTCGAAGATTGTTTCCATCTACGATGGAATTCTTAATAATTGCGTCTGGCTTGGAATAGTCCGGTGATGAAGCACAATCAGTAACTTTTCTTGTAAGAATACTCATTCTGTTCGCAGCAGCGTACTTATTCTTCATTAGATCGTACATGCTGAGTACAATATGATTGCATTGTTGGAGTAGGCTTAGGTGCTTTTCAATTTCGTTAAATAGCCCGCGATACTCGACATTAGTATTAAGAAGTATCTGGTGATCTGGCAGGCTCCTCATCGAGTTCAATTTGTGGTTAAACCGAACTAGCGCTGAAACGATGAATAAGCTGCACTGGCAAAGGCATTGAATAAATGGCCCACAAATGAAGATATCTGTTGATCCACTGAGAATCGTCATGGACTGGTTTGCGAGTTCTGGTATCAAAGGGAACAAGACGGACGCAAATTTTGTGATGACCTTATTTTTGTATGTGATTGCCTTGACTATGTCTTCTTTCTTGATGTAATGATACATAAAATGAGTGTATACACCCACCAAGAAATAATGCTCTGTCAATAATAGCTTGAGTGTAGTATATTTTATAAAAGAATCCTTGATTGTCAATGATGGAACATTAGCGGTCTCCCTAAGATTCTTCTGTAGGTCGTCATATATCTCCTCCAATTTCATCAACGAGCGTTCTAGTTGGGATATTTTCACATTTCCCGAAACCTTCCCCGTCATCTTTATGCAATCTGTAAACGCCAATCTCGACCTCTCAAGCCAATGAAAGTGTTCGATAGCCATCTTCTCGCTTTCGTCATTGTGACCGCTAGACTTTTGCGGTCTGAAGATGGGTAAGCGCACATCAAAAGTTTCAGGAACTATGCTCATTAAGTTTCCTGAAGAAAGAGAGACATCAAGATCGAGGAAGACAAGAGTATACCATAGCTTTTTTTGTAGTAAGTCTTTCTTCTCGTTGAAATCCGGTCTGTCGGTGTGCCAATCTCGGTTGAGCCACAAGTTATACGCCATGTGGTTCAGAAGAGATGCCAATGTCATGGATCGGGAATCGTAACTTGTCGTCTCTGGGCCCACAGTAGAGTAGACTCGTAGCGCCACTACTAATTGAAATGCCTCAAAACAGATGTTGCCTGTGACATTGTATACACTGAGACATTGATTCGCCAACTCAATGAAATCCGGGCCTATATTTTGGGAGCTAAGGTAATCAAGCTCTTCTTTGCTGTTGTGGAAGCAAAAGTTCAGAACTCTATTCGACCCTCCCGTAAGTGTGATGAAGGAAATCCTTAGTACAACTAGTAGGATCCCATAAATAGCAGGCGATGACCCATCGTTACCTGATATTATAGCTCGCAGTTCTTCATCTGGTCGTCCACCTATAAGATTGGAAATAGACTCACGAAAATCGCTTTCATCGAGTATTGGCATGTATGGATATGCTATTTTGAAGAACCTATCAATAAGCAAATAGATTGCACGGACACTTGGCAAAGTGTTGTATAGCTTCATTCGTAGTGTTTCGTCAGGGCCCTGAACATGAGGCTGTTGGAAAAGACCCACTTGCTTATCTAACGAGTGAAGATAGAACGACGGGGCCACACCGTCGGCACATGCTGGTCGTTCTTTACCTTGATAAAAGCTTTTGAAGATCGGTAGAAGAGAATCGTCCATAGAGACTAACACGACCCATTTGAATGGACCCATGTATTTCCATGTCTGGTTGTCACGATGGTCAATACGGCTGATGGCATCATGAAAGTTTATTGTATCCTTCGGATCATCATCTGACAAGTGAGCCATCGGATGAATACCATTTTCAAAAAGTTGCTTCTCCAACGTTGCAACTCTAAGTCTTAAAGCGTCTGTGACTTCATCGGATTTCTGATCAGGTCTGCCTAGAGCATCGCAATATGGATTGCCAGCCTTCACACATGCTGTACATGGAGACTTCTTATCGCATCCAATTTTTCGCTTTCTGCAATATGAGCAAACAACTTTGAATCTCCCTCTCGCCATTTTAGACTGCAATGTTGTTGCGGAGGTAATATAGATTCTGCTCCCGTTATGAGACCTCCCCGATTTTTCCGGGATATTTCCGCCCTATACTCAGGATGACGCATATGCACATAAAGAGATACGAGAGTGTTTTCTAACGGTTACGTTTAATAAATAACCTAATAAATATTTTCGGATAAAGGGACGTCAAAAAACTCTTTATATGCTGAACTCTCGAAACCTTGAAAAACACGATTGTCAAAGTAATCAGCAGTTGTACCTGAATGCTCCAGAGGAGCTTGCCTTTGACGAAGGGTAGTAAATTCAGCTCGGTCAATACCTTCTCGAATTATGTGATTGCTTCCTTCCAAAAACAGGGAGGACGTCCTGATGTAGGCTTTGTCTCCAGACGACCCTTGAACACCTTCGAGCATACCGTGAAGTTGTTTATGCCCAAAGTCAAGCTTTTTCACAAAAGAACTCTTGTTCTTCAACTGACTGTGGAAATTCCCAATTATCACCAATACCTCGTCAAGGGTTGCAACGTACTTTTCCAAAGCCTCATAAAGGTTACTGTACCTCGGATCAACCTTCATTCTACCTTGGTGATTATTGTTGCACTTCATGGAGGCGAATTGACTCTTGTACTTAATCGACAAGCTAACAAGAATAAATGTGATATTTTTGGTGCAATTGATAAACATTGACATGGAGAAGAGATCCGTTGATCCAGCAAAAGGGTTTCTCACATGTCCAAGAAGCATAGGCAACAATGGTAGAATATTTTGCGTCATAGAAGTTATAAGCTTTGTTTCGGCATTAGCGGCAAGACCAAACTCTTTCTTTTTCAAATGATTGAAATAAACGTGGGTATAAACGCCGAACAAGAAGTACTGTACATTCAGGAGAATGCAAAGCAAATGATTTCTGTAAAAGGAATCACTTTCATTTACAGGATCCAGACGGATAGCTAGTCGGATCTTTTCATGAATTTTGGCTTGGAACTCTTCTAGGTCACTAACTTTCTCCATGAGAGTTTTGATTGGTACGTCACCGGCGAGCGTACCGGTTAATACTGCTCCCTCGGCGATGAGGTTACTGAATTTGTGACGAATTTCAAAGCTTTCGATGAGAATGCGCTCTGTCTCGAGATTATTCACGTTTGAAATTGCCGGCTGAAAGACGGGTAGTTTTATGTCGTAAGAATCAGGATTGTTCGTGACAGTGCTTCCTGAAAACGCTGCATCAGTTGCATCCAAGAGTAGAAGTGTGTACCATATCTTCTGAGAGAGCATGTATTGTTTTTGGCTGGCATCATCGGAACCAAGACCGTATGGTTCACGATTGATTCTACGGCAATGCGCCATCAGGTATAACATCGCACTCAAGGTTCGGTTATTGAAGTCGGATCCAAAACCCTCTGGATTCACCTTATTGTGGACGCATATCAAGGTGAGAAGTTGAATAGCCTCGAGGGTTACATCCTCAAACAAGTTGTACTGGGTCAAGCATTTCTGTGCCACCTGAGCGAATTTATCGGGAATGTTGTAATGCGATAAGTACGTCATCGAATGCTGCAGAAACAGAGATGATGTGACAACTTTGCACTTATAGTCAGTTAAGGATAAGTGGGCCAAGCGAAGCACCATAAGTAGAATTCCAAAGTTAAAAAAATCCAACTCGTCATTTGCAAGGACATGGACTGGCTCTTCACGTAATGTTTGTGGACCTACCAAACTGGCAAACAGTGCCCTTACGGTAGATTCATCGAGGACAGGAGCATAAGGATACACCACGGAAAAGAACCTATCAACGAGCAACCATAATACCTTAGTGTTCGGTAATATGTCTTGCATTTGTTGCCTTAAATGAGCCAGACTCTCTAAAGGTGAGCCGGAGAGCAATCCCTGTGACAGATGATTTACTTTGTGTTGTATCTGGTTCGTTTTAATAGGTAACATCGTTGGCTTGTCTTTGAACATCGCTCTCACCATGCTATGAAGCACGGGATCCAAGCTCACCATTAGAATCCATCTGAAAGGGCCCCAATCTTTTAGATAAGGAGGCAGCTTGGCGTCAGGTACCTTCAACGGCACACTGAAGCTAATTTTTGCCTCGGAGGATGCTTTGAGTTCAGGAACGCTCTGGATCACTTGACTGCGTCGTTTTGCAGTATTACGTTTCACGGCTTCCTCGAGCGCCATGAGCCGCTCCTTAAGCATAGTCACTTCATCGCGTCCATCTGAACCAAGCTCTGACTTGAATACCTTGTTATGTTCACCGGCCCTGTTGGTAGGAAAGTTTTTGGCGAACTCGCTGTAGTCGCATTGAGCTTTGAACTTAATACATGCTGAGCAGGGCATTTTCATATCACACCTGATTTTTCGCTTTCTGCAAAACAGGCATACCATTCGTATCCGTCCACGGGGCATTTTTGAAGAGGTTAAAGTTATGAAATCGGTTTACAATTGGGAATTTAAAAAGGATCGTGTTGGTTTATATTATGAACTGACGCTCTTGCATCCTCTGAATACCCCGTTTCTCCGTACACTCCGCCGTGAGTCCGCCGCTCACTACGTTGACCGTATCTCTGCACTTTTTGTCGCACCTCACAAGGCATAACGGAATCCGTCGTTCTCGAAATCAGTGAGGCCCTTAAACCCATTCAATACAGCCTCTTGCTTCATTCCCTCATTTTGTTCACCTTGTGCTCTATCTCTTCTAAAATTCCTGGCTCTCAAGAGGAAGTAGTAGCCAATTCCTAACGCAATCATTCCTGAGTAGCAAGTCATAAGACCAATCATAGCAGAGTTGTACTTGGGGGCTTCCTTAGCATAGAAGATATTGGCCCCGATGATGTTCCCTGCCGCATACATTGTGAACCAGCACCCGTTAGTGACGACTTTTTTTGTAGTACCACCAATGTTGGCATTGATGAAGATCCACGACATGATTACTGGACCTCCAATGATATATTGCAACCACGTGCAGCCAACTGAAGCCCACTTATCGTCTTCAATGACATGAATTCCAATGAGACCAGAAAAACCTGGAAGACAAAGAAGTACAAAAAGTAAACATCGTATGTTGTCGACTTTCAACGCAAGGACACCAGCCGCGAGTACTATGATGAATTCAATGGCTCCCGTAGGCATCTGTAAAGCCGTTGCAGCGAGGCCATCAAAACCAAAACCCTTGATTAAAGCCGATTGGAAATTTGACACTCCGCCATTGATAATTCCACAACCCAAACCCACCAAGACAACGATGTACACTCCAATATCAGTGGCAGCCTCCAATGCCTGTGGCCATTTAAATTGTTTGTCTTTAACACCTTGGTTATTTTTGGAGATGTATTTGATAAGTATTGCCCTCTCACGTTCAGTGAGAAACTTAGCGGAAGCAGGACTGTCTGGAGTAACCCAGAGAAAGACAATGGACCACACAAAGTTCAAAAGTCCAATAACTAAAAAGATTAATTTCCATGAGGCGATAGCAGGCAGGTGAGAGTGGCCAAGACCAAACCCAAGGAGTCCTCCTACGATGGTTGCAACACCGTTGAAGCTCAAAAATGTACACATTCTGAAAGGCTGGTCCTGTCGAGAATAGAACATACCACATATCATCATACATGATGGGGAGATTCCTGCCTCGAACATCCCAAGAACAAATCTGACAACAAGCATTCCAGCGTAGTTCTTTGTGCCAATATGCGCTATTAGAATGATTGCCCACACAAAGATCATGATACCGGTGTATTTTGCAAGGGGAACTTTTTGAATAATGTAGTTGGAAGGCATCGCCCAGAACAAGTATCCAAAATTGAAGATAGCAGCAACCCATGAGTACCTTTGTCCATGTAGGCCCAAATCTTCCTTGAGTGAGTAAGCTGATGCATAGTTTAGGCTTAGCTTATCTAGAAATTGTAAAGTGTATGTGACACAAAGGATCGGCACGATTCGAAGGTCAACTTTGAAACGTATCCCCTTGATCTCAGATTCAAACTCTTCTTCTGGAATTTCATTTGCCTGCTCAAAGAGGTCTAACCCAATGATATTTTTGTTGTTGCTGGAGATAGCTTCCCCCAAATCCACGGAATTCACTTTAGAGCTCGAAACGTAGATATGAGGCTTCTCTTTGGAGTGTAGCGACATTTTTATGTTAAAGAAAGATTGCTTGTAAAAAATTTTGGAAGAAGACGCTCATCGCCTATTTATGTATTTTTCAAAGAACCACTCTATATGAAATTTTATGCATAACCACCCAATGCTTATCGTTCTGCACAACGCGCCTTCTCAAACCGACATGCCTAATTTGGTAACCCGAGCCCGCTATCTCAGTATTGGGTATGGAATTCCATCACCCAACTGATAAATGCGGAGGAGTGCTTGAGGCGCCCGAGCGGAGGCAGACTGGTTAGCTTCATCATTCACTAAGTCTTATGCTTTATGCGTTCTCGGCAACAATATCTAGACTCTGGCCACCCCTCCACGTAATTGACCTTTAACGGCCAACAACGAGCGGCCGATCATAAAAGCATTCATTTCCAAAACAGTATCTGATCTTATCTAAAGTAAAATTTGGAGGTTGATTTCTTGCGCTCCTGTTTTCCACTTGTGGAGGTAGTAGTTGCATGAGTGGTTCGGTCTTCCTCGACATTCGCATCACTATTTGTCTCTTGTTTCAGCTGGTGAGCACGGTGGGGGAAGTATACAACATTAATGGGTGGAAGGTAGTACACACTCAGAATAGGGAAGTATCTATACTTCGTGTGCTCCCCTTTATCATTAACGAATGACTTAGGATCCAAGAGATCCCCCAAATTGGTAGCCAGTGCAGCTCCACTAGGTGTGGGCGTATGTCGCCTGAAAGCGCTTTTTGGAGCTGTTAGTTCGCTTGAGCTGTTATCGCTTGGAGAGTCTGGAAGTCTAGAATTCTTACTATCTGGAGGACGCTCATGCTGCTCAGTCAGTCCACTCGAGAGTACGGGCAGAGCATTTCTCCCAAATTCGTTTGGCTCTTTCTCGGAGAGGACGAAGCTGGATCTTGAGATAGCTGGACGGCTATCTATCAGGACATCGCCCCTCTTGTGATAAAAGGAAGGGTTTCGACCTCTCACAATAATCGGAGAGCTCTTGAGCTCTTTAACAATCACTTCTTTTTCCTCAACCTCATTTCTCAATTCAGCTATTAATCTGATAGAGAAGTTGTTGAATGTTTGAAAACTGACATGCATGCTATTCGATGTGGCTTCCTTGAACTGTCCTTTTCTAATCGTGAAGTAATTGTCTCCAGAACTGTCCGCAATAGAAACTTCATGAGAGCAATCCATCAGGGCTGGATAGACAGCGTCTGCAAATCCTTTGTTACTATCTTTCATCGACTCTTTCTGTGTGTTGATGAGCACGGGTATCGGTTTCGCATCCTCGCCATTTGCAAAAGCCAAAACGTCTATACGAAATCTCTTTATGATGCCCTTGTTTGGTATGGCCAACAAATTCCCCTCACCTGATCTTCTGAAGTTGACACTGATGCGAATAAAATTCCTCCTGTAGCACGAAATGACTTCCGCATTGTACTGTTCGTCTAGTCGTGGTATTTCCCTGGTAGCGGATATGTGGTTAAAATTGTCGTGATTATTTGTGTAAAAACGACCCGTAAGAAACCCGCGGAAGACTATGTCCACGGGCTTGTTTTCATGATCAACAATTTGCACACTGGGTCTGTTTGTGGCAGGATGTAGATCTAGGAGTTTTTGAAGTTTCTTCGGATCGTAGTCGACCTTAATTGATGACACCGTAGCTTCTTGGTAAGGAGGTGGTGAGTCGGGATCTGCATCACCACGTTTGGAAGATTTTTGTCGCCTTTTTCTTAGCTTGAAGGAAGAGGAATCACCATTGTCTGAGTGGTTGGAAGAAGCGGGCTGAGTGTCCTCCTGTTTGATTTGCATGGTATTGTGTCGTTTGATACCCCGATTTAAATCTCCTCGAGTCTGGAAGGGATTGTGTTGTAATTCTGGAGTAGCTGATTTTGGGTGACCAAAATGCTGGGGCTCATCCATGTCAACATGTAAACCTTGCATTGGCATAGCCATACTAGGGTTATTCATGGACGGCTGCGGGCTCATACTGCCGTAATTCATTCCATCGAATTGTCCGATAACGGTCAGAGGCGACCATGCTGGTTGGAATGGCATTACGTGTTGGGTAAGATACTGTTTTTGATTTTGATGGTAGCGCAGCGGAGGTTGCAAACCGGCGGCTTCAGCAGGCACAAAATCCTGGTAGTGCAGTGTATGTGACAATCCCTCTTCCTGAACACCAGGATGTGGCAGAAAACGGTTGCTGCCGAATTGATTGACATAATTGGCCATATGGTTCTGGGTAGGACCCATGTTCATTGTGTAGTAATTGTCTGAATTGAATTGCAGCAATGGGTCTTGATCTGTCATTTGCATATTCATACCGTTATTTTAGGAAGACATTTTGGGCTCATCAGTCTGGAAAAGAGCCGCGTGGAAACCGTCGTCTTCTTGTTTCACCAATGCATCCTGGTTGAACGTGGAGAGTGGGTGCAATAGATCTGGAAGAAAAAGCGACGCTAGATCGTCCATTTTCTCCTTCTGCTCCTCCATCTTGACGGAAACTTCTCGACTTATATAGAGATGGAATGATGCGAATCTCAGCTGTGCTTCTTTGTCTGGGGCCAGGCTTTTTGGCGATATGGTGATGCTCACCTACGTTCGGTTTCCTGTGTACAGAGGGTGATGTTGGAGGACCCTCATTTCTGGGGTAGCAGTGAAACGCAAAAAAATAGAAGAGATTTCAGCAAAGGTAAACAAAGGATAAATCAAATTAGGTATAGCGCATGGTTGGGATGAATCTCAATGACAACTCTAAAGCTTCCGCCTCTTGAAAACTCCGAGATCGTAATATACAGACATGAAGGATCCTCGCAGGTGAAATGCGCCCATAAAACAGGACCAGTTTTGTATGTGCAATGGCGCTAGACAGAAAAGAGGAAGCAGGAAAATAATGAGCATGCGTCGATGCCATAGATCATGATAGATCTCACCATGAAATGAAATGGGCTGAAGAAGGTCCAATGTCACGTAGACTTGAAGGAGAATGGACTAGAGAATAACTATATCATTATTTTTTATTTGTTATGAAAGAACAATGAACTGATTTCAACAATAAAGGTCGTTGGTGTTGAGAGTGATCGATCTCGCAACTTTTTGCAACTTCCGCGAAAAGTCGCTTATGTCTAGTGAAACAAGTTCCACCTTTTAAAGTGAAACTGTGCATATTGAAAAGAAAATGCAAATCCAAAAATTCGTTTACCCATCGAATCGCCTACTAATTTCTAGGAGGTAAAATTCGTGACCAAAGACACGAAGACCGTGCTTTAACCTCTACATATCCTTGCAGCACTTGCTAGATTTGGCAGCGTTTCTGAGACTATCGATTCTTAGGCACCTTGCAAAGCTGCATCGATGCAGTAAAGGCGTCCCCAGACCCTTGACTGATTTTGGAGGTCCAAAGAAGTATTTAGAGCCTTCAAGAAAAACTATCTTGGATCCTTCTTGCTTCAAAATAGTGTTAAAATAGTAGCTTGAGTGCGGAATAATCGCGCTCAGTTAGGTAATGCGGGTTCCGTCATTTTGATCTCACTAAGGTGCAAGTAATTTTTTAACATTATTCTATTTACAGTCAACAATGGTCAAACAGGAACCCTTTGGGGTGGAGCAATTTATGGACAAGTATGAAACCGCCATTGACTTCAATATGGGCGAGACTTGCGTTGATTCTCTCAAGATGAGTGAGATTCTTCCTCCTTCAGAACAAGAGTCAGTGGCTCAGAAGCTCCTCGACACTAAATTGACCTACGGCCATATCAAGGGATCACCAGAACTTAAGAAAGAGATTGCCGCTTTATATGATGATTCAATTACCGAGGAGAATGTCGTGGTCACTAATGGTGCAATTGGGGCCAACTTTTTGCTATTTTACAGCTTGGTGGAGAAAGGTGACCATGTTTTGGTGATTGAGCCCAGCTACCAGCAATTGAGCTCAGTCCCCAGGATGTTTGGCGGTCTGGTTGATGTATTTCAAATCCGCTTGGAGGACAAATATTTACCAGACCTTACTCGATTGGAGGACGAGATCAAGACTAATAACACGAAGCTTCTTGTCATAAATAACCCCAATAACCCCACTGGATTTGTGTGGGGTGACGATGTGATGGAGAAGGTAGTGAGTGTCTGCAAGAAGCATGGTGTGATGCTCATGTGTGATGAGGTTTACAGGCCGCTCTACCACGAATCGGAAGTCGTGAAGTCTGTTGTGTCCTTTGGATATGATAGAACCGTGTCCACAGGCTCAATGTCAAAAGCATTTTCCATGGCAGGACTTCGCTTGGGATGGATCGTCACGAAAAATTTGAAATTAATTGAGTCGATCTACGAAAAGCGAGACTACAGCACTATAGCTGTGCTGGTAGTCGATGATATGTTGGCGACCCTAGCATTGCGCAACAGAAATCAGATCATAAAAAGAAGCCACGAGATCTGCAAGAGAAACCTTGACGTGCTTCAAAATGAAATTGACAAGCTGAACGGGCTTCTTCAATGGCAACGGCCAAAAGGTGGAAGCACCTGTTTCATCAAGATCAATGCTAATGTAAACACTTTTGCAATGGCAGATGAGTTAGCAACCAAGCATAAAGTTTTGGTGGTGCCTGGAGAGCTCTTTAACCAACCGGGTTACATTCGAGTAGGATTTGGTAACAATGAGAGAGACATTCGAGAGGGACTCAAGATATTACTTGCGTGGCTTGCAAACCACAATTGAGATATTCACATTACGTCCGAGTTTTTAAATAGCCTCCTTTGTTGACGTTGCCGTTTCTGTCAAACGTCAAGCGAACATTTACGATGCCACATTGATGTAGATTGATGTAGCGCCTATTTATAGCTCTCTCGATGCGATGTGCCGCAGGGAAGGCAGCAGCACGCTAATAACCAGTTTGCGGCTGTCTTCGTGACACTCAAAGTTCTTGCTTCGTGGGGCTCCTCTATTTTTTAATGATCAAATTTTTCCTCTCAACCGACCCTTGTATAACACATACCTGCTATATGAATGATCTGTTAGGGACCCGCAACATCTCTAGAAAACTTCGGATTCACCACTTATACGAGCCTCCTGCAGTTTGCAGCCTCGAGGTCGGACACTACTTCTAAAAAAAGACACCTCCAAAAGTTTTTACTTATCGCCGTACGCATGGAAACCAAAAGCTAATCGGCTTGTCAAGTATTACGTAGATACTTTATTTCACAAACAATATCTCCCCCTCTGCAGACCTGCACGTCTACATGAGCTATTCTTATTTTGTGTTTTTGTCCCGCTTCATATTTGTTTTCTATTATGGTCCAGGTCGAAGAGACGTCACTCACGCAGTTTTTAAGTGCGCTTTTTCCCCAGCCCCTAGTTTCGTGGTTCATTTTCTCAAGTCTTCTCGCACCAAAACCGACAGGATCAAGCGCTAACTGACCAAGAATCATCTCCAGCTGATTCCTGAGCTTTCGTTCGCAGATTATTCTTAAGTGCTGTTTATTTTGTTTTAATATTATTTTTATTTGTTTTTTTTATTTATTTTATTTTATTTTATTTTTTTTTCAATTGCCTACTGTTGCATTAGTGATCTCATCCACGAACTTTTCAGTGTTGCGCACTGATCTACTTTCCCCTTGGTAACGAACCTACTGACAGCTCTTGCTGTTGCCACAAAACTTCAACGAAACTCCTATATCTCAACCATGCCTTACAAGGGAAGAGAAGTCAACAAAGTGTATGGTCAGGACTTCATTATTGATCTGCGATTCAAGATCGTCAAGGAGATTGGTCATGGAGCCTACGGCATCGTGTGCTCCGCTAAATTCAGCTCACCCCAGGGCGACGGCAACTATGTGGCCATCAAAAAAGTCACCAACATCTTCTCCAAGAAGATTCTTTGCAAAAGATCGCTTCGTGAGATCAAGCTTTTGCAATTCTTTAGGGGTCACAAGAATATCACTTGCTTGTACGACTTGGACATTGTCCCTCATCCGGTTACCGGTGACTTCAACGAGATCTACCTTTACGAGGAACTAATGGAGTGTGACATGCATCAAATCATTCGCCTGGGCCAGCCATTGACCGACTCGCACTATCAGCTGTTCATCTACCAAGTACTCTGTGGACTCAAATACATCCACAGCGCTGACGTATTACACCGTGACTTGAAACCGGGAAACCTTTTAGTTAACGCTGACTGTGAGCTAAAGATCTGTGATTTTGGCTTGGCCAGAGGCTTCTCCGAAGACGTTGAACAGAACTCCCAATTCATGACTGAGTACGTTGCCACCAGATGGTACCGTGCTCCAGAAATCATGCTTTCTTTCTCCAATTACACAAAGGCCATCGACATTTGGTCTGTTGGCTGTATTTTGGGTGAGCTTCTAGGGGGCAAGCCTCTATTCAGAGGCAAAGACTATGTGGACCAATTGAATCAGATCCTCATGATTCTCGGCACCCCTAAGGAGGCCACCTTGACAAAAATTGGCTCTGTAAGAGCTCAAAATTACGTACGCTCGTTGCCCATCATGAGAAGGGTGCCATTTTTTGAGCTCTTCCCTAATGCTAACCCTTTGGCTCTTGACCTTTTGGAAAAGATGCTTACTCTCGATCCTCACCAGAGAATCACCGTGGACGAAGCATTGAAGCATCCATACATGTCTGTTTGGCATGACCCTAATGATGAACCAGAATGTAAGGTTAAGTTTGATTTCAAGACCTTCGAAACTGTTGACGACATCGACTCAATGAAGCAATTGATTGTCGAAGAGGTTCGTAACTTCAGAGAATTCGTGAGAAAACCCATTCATGAACAGCATCAAATCCAGCTCCAGATGCAACAGCAACAGTTGCTCAAGGAGCAACAGCAAAATAATGCTGGGATCAATATGATTGACCAAAACAGTATAGCTAACGATAACAATGCGAGTGTCGTGACGGCCCAGATGGATCTGTTCCAAGACATGTTCAATACGGACTACACAATGAACAGCGCCGGCGTGCTCACTTACCCTGATCAGTTACTGAGCGATAACGGTGTTTTCTACGATTCAGTCCCCAAACCAGAGGAGCTCGATAATTTTGCCCATCTTGATGAAAAGAGTAGCAATCCAGAGCTTTTTCTGCTAGAAGAGGAACTTGGTTTCGGATTGGATCGCTCAGGCACTTTCAATTCTTAAGTCGTTTCCGGCACCAAGGTTTTACAATATCTTAATTATATGGATGAGTGCCTTTTTAAACTTTTGCATGATCATGAAAATTTAATATACTAGAATGCTAACCATGCAGACCTGCTGATTTATTCAAGACTGTAGCTGAAGATATCTCCGCTTCTACCAAAAATGAAGAACCGCTCTGGCGTGGCCAGGTAATTTTGGATTTTACCATCCTTGATAAAATAGGATAGATCAATTTCGAGGGAAGGAATCTGGATTGAGGGAAGTTCCTCGTCATTCACAACCCTGTGTATGATGGCGGTGTATTTCTTCCTGCCATCCTTGGTAACGTTTCCAGACGAGTAGTGCTTCTTCATACGAATTTCGTAGAGCCAGCGATACAACAGAATGACGATTTTTTGCTTCTCCTCATCATCCTCAATCGAGTGTGCCAGGGGCTGGGGGCTTGGGCTCAAGAGTTTATTAATTCCCATATTATTGAACGAGGTCTTCGCGAATGTACTGTCATCGTAGTGCGATAACGATCGGGTCCTAGAATGTTGTGCTTTTGTCACTGTAATGCTTGCAGGCAAGTTGCCTGAGAATGTTTTTGTCCTGTTGGAAACAGGCAGTGAAGCTTGAAATGTACTTGGATGATCCGGAAGGTGCTCTTTTTCCTTCGTCTTTTTCTTTCTTCTAGTCGTAAACCTCCCTCTCTTCACCCTCGAGACCGCTTTGCTATCGAAATCCCAAACGATGACTTTGCCATCAGCTCCACACGAAATTAGCTTATAGGCATTCGAAGAAACGTCGTCATGTGAGTCTAACTTGCTCATCTCCCATTCTTGAACAAAACTAACTTTTTGAACAGTGTTTGTATGACCTTTGAGACGACTAACTATAGTCATATCCTTGATCATGGGTGGGAATTGAGCACTGTGCTCAGCAGATGCATCATGAGCATCTTCACGACCGAGCTCAAAGCTTGCGGATGTCGTTGCGCTCTCTGTCGCTGACAAGAACAATGAAGACGGAGCATGATTGGGAAAGGAATTACCGCTATTCACGGTGCCACTGCGGGACCTGCCACGCAAATGATTTGACCTTTTATTTGCAAGTCCATTGATGTTATAATAGGTCATTTTGAAAATCTCAATCAAATCGCCTTTACCACCTACGACGAAAAATCGATGATCTGGGGAAAACTCAATGTGACAGATGCCATCTTGAAAATAACTGGCCACCACATCAGAGACAATCAGATGATTGTAGAAATTCTGTGGGTCCCCGTAATTTCTATTATGTGTGTTCAAGAGATCAATTAAGCGTACCAAACCGTCATCGGAGGCGATTGCAACAATGAAGGGATTTTTCATGAGACTGGGAGAGGGTACCATTGTATATGGAATGGTGCTCGCGATAGAAGTTATTGGCTTATAACTCATTTTGAAATGCCCAATGATATAGCCTGGACTGATTGGGTCATCCGGATCGGGGCCTGATTCTTTATTGAGTGGACTCAAGTCAAACTTTTTAAATAAGGTAATGGAACTATCATTACCTACTTCACGCTTGATGTATGGCGCTTCTGAGTCCTCGCCCAATAAATTGAGGATAATGACTTCACCATTGGCAAAGCCAGCTATCACGAGCAATTCAAATTTTGTATGAGCAATGGCTGCCAAAGACGTTACTGATACATTGCTCCAAGAGGCATCTGCGCTTTCATCTCGTGCTTGCTTAAAGCCAAAATTGTCAAAATATCTATAAGAAACCTGGCCAAGATTAATAGCAAGAATACCGCCGGTATTGAAACCTAAAATTAACATCGGATCTAATGTTTCTGAACACACGAGAGTAAGAATGCTCGTGACTATCAAACTTGCATTAAGCTGCAAGCGTAGCAAAGGTGTTTCAATGACCTTTTTATATGGCTTACATGTTGTTGTAAGAGTAGTGGACGCCTGCTGTTGTTGCTGTTGTTGTGATGGTTGCGGCTGCTGGGAACTCGTTGGCTTCGAGTAACTAGGAAGCAGATTATCAGCTTCTTCTGAGAGCGGAAAAATCGAGGAGGTAGCATTGAGCTCCTTCGTTCCCTTCATCTTATACTCTTGATCAACGGCAAAGACGTTAACGACATTCACATTCGCAGATACAAGTAGTTTCTTGGTGGTTGGAGACCTCACAATTGTATGATAATTTTTGGAGTCAAACTCTAGAAGCCTGTGAAAAACATTTGGCAATAGCTGGCGCTGAGATTTTTTCGCCGATTGAGCGGACCCTCCCAACTGGGGGTGGGAAATAAAGTGAGGACTGTGGTCAGGAATTGCGTCGAGCAAAGAGTGGAAGCTGCTTTTCGAGTCTGCTTCCACCTGTGAGGAGCCAATACGCAAAAACCTATTTAAGCTTGAAGTAACACTCCGAAACGAATTTCGATTACCTGACTGTTCACTCAACTTGTCATTGGCAAGCACTATCATTGAAGTCAAACAGCCTGGATTCATGTGCACCAAGCGGTATGGATCTGGTATTAGAGGGTTCAAATTAGCGCCAATATGTAGACCTCCGTCCTGCTTCATTGTCCCCTGCTGAGCACCCACAACTTTAGAGAATATGTTGGTGACGTGGAAAGGCAAAGAGATGTAAGTGGTGGACTCAACGTTCCTGTGCACGTCATGCTGAAATGGCGGTCTGGATACATGCAAGTATGTGGGCTCTAGTCTGGCCTTAATTGAGGTCGGGAACGCAGAAGAGCTCGTAAGTGGCCAATTGACTTCAGCCAATCTATCAAAAACCGACTGTGGAACCTCACTTGGAAACGCAAAATGAATATTATCATCAAGCGCCAGCAACCCTGGGCAAACCGACTCAAGAAATAGCTGCGCTGGCGGTAGCTGCTCCTTAGGAACGTTTATCAGGGTCATACTTGCAGCAGATATTGGTGCTACTCGTATACTTCAAAGTGAAATGCCAATTATTATCAGCAATCGTTTAATTCAATAAAATATGGATGTATAAGACGTAGCTGTAAATGAGCTAACTTTTGCAATCGACACACAACTCAATCTCTTGAGTGTCAATCTGGTGTAGTTTCTGCAAGAGTAATCAGTAAAATAGGAGGTCTATAGTAGTGCTGACTGCAGGACAGACCATAGGAGTGAGGTTTTGGTTACGTTTGTAGTTAGAGATGTTATTGGAACAAATATGATCGTCGAAGAGATTTATAATCGAAGTGATACTTTAGCAGGAAAAGAGATCGAAATACTGTCGTTATCGTACTCAGCTTTGTCTATATCGAGACATTTGCAACTCGAGCTGGCCCCATGACAAGCAAAAGAGTTAAAGTAATTGGAAACGCAGCTGGCTAATCAAGTGATAAATTCATTTTTTTTTTTATTTTTTTTTTTTTTTTGTTTTCTCATGATGTAGCCCTTGTTGCTTTAAGAGCAATACTAATTATTGGTGAATAAAATTAATCGGCACTGCACACGAGCGGTCCAATATGTGCTTTAGTGATGACTGAGGTCCTTTTATCAACTTTTTCTTTTGTGCACATCCCAAGATTAGAAGCAAATGGTTGTTCATTGCTGAAGCAGATGTTTTAGTGACCTCAGTGCTTATTGGAAGGTGTCAATTAGTGATTTTTCTAGATATCTGGTACGCTATGTCTCACACGTTACCTAACCGTGATAGTCCCATATAACCACCAAGTGGTCATCTACGTCGGAAATCTCGAAACTAAATTGAGAGAACAAAGACCGGCAAAGTGAAAAGTCCCTGGCTTCGATTTGTCAAGATATTCTCGATAGCTTTTGAAGTCTAGTAGAAAGCAGGAACTTAGCTTGTCTTTAATGCAAACATGGCTCAAGACTGGTCACTGCTATCCAATGGAGCTGAATAAATTGAAGCAGTTCACGAACATAGAGCTTTTCAATTCATGCCAGAAGTAAAGCTATACCCGTTGCATCCAACTTAGGATCTTGACTAGAGTGACATTTGTCGCTGAACACGTGATTTTCACGTGTTATATTGCACTTGGAGTCTCACTACAACCCTTGAGACCGCGACATTGTCGCTCGGCGACCTTTGGTTTGCTTGGTGGCAACACAAAATTTTTTCCTCGCTCCCTGAATTTGCCCCCTAAATTTGACTGTTCCATCCCTACCTACCCACTCAATCTGGGGAATTTTGCATTTTGGTACACGTCACAGGGTTTTTTTGCTATCCCTTTTTTCACTGATAGGGCTGTTTCATAGCTTATCTCCCCATTTGTACCTGCTTTTTACCCGGTTTTTAAGGCGTTGTTGTCATCCCTTCTCCGATTTATGGGAGGACGACATTTTTTGCCCGCAAAAGAAAACCCGTACACTCATAGTTAACTGCGGTGCCGACTTTTCAATAGTTGTCAAGGAAAGAAAAGCGCCAGAAAGGGCAGTCAATCAATCAATTCCAGCCTTTTGAAGGCTTCCATCCTACTCATCTGACCCACAGAGGTCCTTCTGCCCGCCATCATGGCTGTCTTACCGCCCAAAACAGTCGCTGCTTCCAAAAGCGGGTCGGGCGCCCGGTTTAGACAGCGGAAAATATCCGTCAAGGTTCCTCTACCCATATATAACCAGAAGGACCTTGTTGCAAATGATGCCGAGCTAGAACCATCTCATCTTCATCATCTAAACACGAATTCTTCTCAACAGCCTCGTGACATCCATAGTATAGAAACAGGTGTTGATAAGAACGAAGAAGATGAAGTCCATCTCCAACAAGTCATCAATGCTGCTCAGAGAGTTTTAATGGGGTCTATTAAGGACGAAAAGGACAAGAAAGACAGTTCAGTTTACATTCCAACCCCTGACGCGTCTAAACTCTGGAAAGAGGCGTCAAAGTATTACAACGATAACACATTTGTCGAACCTGAGTCATATATCAAGTTTAGTGCTACGGTAGAGGACACACTCGGAGTCGAATACAATTTAGATGAGGAAGATGAGCAATTCTTTAACGATGTTCTCGTGAAAGAGTATCCTAAGTCCCAAAAGAAGACTGATAAAAAGAAAGACTCAAATGCTGATGATATGAGACCTTGCACTGAGCTCGAGTTAGAAACGGTGATGGACAGGCTCGAAAAAACGATTGAGGAGAAACAGCCATTTTTATCCATGGACCCTTCCAATATATTATCGTACTCCGAACTATCTGCATACATATTGGAGGAATTTAATTCGAAGGCCAGCAATGAAAATGCATACCAGCAACCTGGCTCAAATCTAAACTATATGTCCACTTCCACTTTAAAAGAGAATCTTTCCAAGGAGCTTGGCTACGAGCCATTCATCACTCTTTTTGATAAGAATCCTCGAGACACCTCCAACAAACTGACATCTCGTTCTCTTCCTTTATTGATGCAACTCTTTGGTGAGCCAATCTATGAGCATTGGAAGAAGAGAAAATTAGAGCGCAAGGGAAAACAAGTCACTCCGCAATTGAAATTCGAGGACCCGAATGCCAATGAAAAGGATAACGATAACGACCCATACATTTGCTTCCGCCGTCGTGAGTTTCGTCAGGCACGTAAAACTAGACGGGCTGATAATTTGGGTGCTGAAAGAATCAGACTCCTACAAAAGTCGTTACGAAAAGCACGGACTCTTGTTTTGGATGTCTGCAAGCGCGAGTTATTAAAACTCGAATTATGGAATTCTGAGTATGATGTTTTCAAAACTCGTTGCGAAGCTAAGACTTTGAAGAGAGCAGCTGGAGCTCGTGGCGACGATTACTTGTTTTACCCTCACAAGAAACGTAAAATTCCCAAGATCGAAACAGAAGAGGAGGATTCAGAGACTCCCGTCACCAAGGTCAGGAAGGAGAGAAAGAAGGCAGCAGATATGGAGCCTTCCACATCATTGTCTTCGAAGGACAAACAAGCAAATGGTCAAGCACAGCCCGAGGCTTCTACTAATCAGCCATATGTCAAGTTGACTCCATCCAAAATTCCAGATTTGGACTTGATTACAGTAAATTTGGTGTTGAAAGAGAAAAACGAAACCATCAAGCGTGCTGTGCTCGAGAAGTTGCGAAAAAGAAAAGAGTACGACAGAGGGTTTGTCAACATCACATATGATCCTTATCAGCCATTCTTTAACCTCACGACAAATGATTTGAATTCTCATCTAGAATTGAGCCACATTCCATACTCATCTATTGCTGCAAGCAACTTCCATCAGGTCAACACCACGAATGTCATAGGAGATTCTTTGAAGAGGCTGCTTGAGGAAGCGAAAAAGCCATTGCCCAATATGAAGACTTTTCGTGGAAGCAATGGCGAACTCGTGCCCTCAAAACCTTTCCCGCATTTGCAAACTTTACTCAACGACCATATCAATTCTAAGACCAATTCTCAGGGATACATTGCGCATTTACTCACAAGCATTCAAAACAATGATTTCAGCTCATACTCTAATGGATTCTCGAAGAAGATTACCGATAAGGATGAAGAAGACACGAAGTATTCAGCACCAATTTTTAGAATGAGAAGACGGCAAGGGAGAGCGAATTTACAATTTATAGACAGAAGGGGCCTCATGAGAAGACCAGATAATGCCATTGATTCATGGTTGAATGAGCCTGATAGTGATGCAGATGAGAAAGAGATGGATATTGATGGTGAAATTTCATCTACGACACAGAAGTCGAAGTCCTCTGTCGTCAATGCATACGATAGCAAGGCTGATGCAATCAAGCGTTTAGACTCAAGGTGGCAGTTTGACAATGACTATACTGAGAGCGACAAGGGGATCCGCAACCCATTTAGCTTGGACCCATCGAGACTCAATTGTATCAGCGATGAAACTCAGTCCATTCGGTTCGGTTCCATGCTCCTTTCAAAATCGTATGATTTGTTGAGAGAAAGTGCTCATCAACGGCAGATAATGATACAACAAGCGCGGATGAGGGCCTTGCAACAACATCAGCTCAATAATAGGAATCAGCTGCAAAGTCAGCGCCAGGCGTCTCCCGACAGTCAGGGCCAAGACACAAGCTCAAATAAAAGTACCACTCCGGGTGTTAACAACGCTTACAAAAAGAATGGTCTTGGTACAACTGTGGGTGGAGCTGTTGCGAAAACTCCACAGCAGCTCCAGGCACTTCAACAGCTTCGTAAACAGCAAAGCCAACAGCAGCTTGATCAAGCTTACCTTGCACAAAAGCGAAACCCTGGAGGTGGTATGTCCCTAGGTCCGTACAATGGGGCCGCCTCACCAAACACACTGTACAATAACAACGCCAAGTATCCTACAGCAGCAATGCAAGGGGGTCGCCGGTGATTATAATAGAAGGAGCGTTGAGTGCGAAATCTCTTGATGAGAAATCCACAGCTCGGAGTTGGCCAGCCTTCTCCGATCTCTTGTAACATAGCTTGACAAGCTCAATGTCATGATTAATGAAGCGTGCTGTAGAGGAAGCTCTAGTAGTCTGGTTCCCTTGAATTTACTATCTATTGTTCTCTATTTCAGTTGATTGCTTCTCAGGAAGCTAGAACAGTGGCTGCAATCGTGTCTGCAGGGCCTACATAACTCCGGGGTATATAAGGATAGGAAAATCCACAGCTCTTCATTTCTCACCTTATATACTTCAATTGATATCAATGGCTTCAAACATAATTGTATTTGGTGCTCACGGAAAAGTTGGTCAGAGACTCATTGCTCTACTTGCAAAGCATAAGGCCAATGCCACCGCGGTTGTAAGAAGTGATGCTCAGGCAGAGCAAATCTCCAAGATAGCCAATGGAGCTGCCTCGATAAAAACCACTCAATTGGATATAGGAGATACAAGTGTGAAGAGTTTGAGTGACAAATTGACTGGTCATGACGCAATTGTCTTGACTGTGGGGTCTGCTGGGAAGGATCTTTTGAAGGTGGACTTGGACGGTGTAGTAAAGACATTTGAGGCTGCAGTGGAGACGAATATTCGTCGTGTTATATTGGTTAGTGCTCTTTTTGCCGAGAACCACGAAGTTTTCGAAAAGTTGAGTCTTCGTAACTACTACATTGCTAAACACTATGCGGACAGAATCTTGACTACGGAGTTTGCTTCGAAATTAGATTACACAATCTTGAAACCATCCCATTTGACTGATGGGGAAGGCACAGGCAAGATTGACTTCGTTACGCCCGGAGATGATATCAAGGCCACAGAACGCCAGGACGTCGCCCAGGTGATCTACCTGATTTTGGATAACAAGAATACTTTTGGAAAGAGCTACAACTTCACCAACGGCGAACAGGCCATTGACGATGAACTGACATGGGCGTAGCCGTGTACACGAGCGACGAAAACTAAATAAAATTAAGTCTATGATGCTATAATATGCAAATTCTTCATTTAAAACAAGCCCTCAATCTCTCCCTCGTCGTTCACTTCGACGTTCATGAATCCGGCGTGCGTGGGCAAGCCTGGAATCGTCATGATCTCGGCGGCCAAGGCGTACAAGTATCCGGCACCGGCACTACATCTTACCTCTCTGATTGGCACGGTGAAGCCCGTTGGCACACCCTTCAAGCTTGGGTCATGCGAAAGGGAGTATTGGGTCTTTGCAATGCAAATGGGTAACTTGTCAAATCCCTGCTTGGTGTAAGTCTCAATCTGCTTTTTGGCCAATGGAGACAATTCAATAGCCTTGGCGCCGTACATCTTCGATGCAATTTGCAACAACTTGTCCTCGACAGACGAGTTCACATCATACAAGAAAGTTTGCTCAGTGGTCTCGTGCTTAGCAGCTGCATTGGCGACTGCTTCAGCCAACTTGAGGGCACCGGAACCACCCTCAGCCCAGTGAGAAGATGCAACAGCGTAGTCGGCACCAGCGGCCAATGCCTCTTCTTGAATAAGACGAAGTTCATTCTTGCTGTCAGTCTCGAACTCGTTGATGGCAACAACCACCGGAACGTTGTATTGCTTGATATTGGCAATTTGCTTAGCCAAGTTGGCGCAACCCTTCCTCAAATACTCCAAGTTTTCAGTGGTGTACTCCTGAGGCAACTCCTGGCCAGGCTTAACGTCAGAGGCGCCACCATGCAACTTCAATGCTCTTGAAGTGGCAACGAGAACAACGGTGTCAGGTGATACACCAGCAGCACGACACTTGATATTGAAGAAACGTTCACCACCCATGGTGAAGTCAAACCCGGCTTCAGTGATCACAAAACCCTTCTTGCCATTGTTAATTGGGTTGGCAGGAGAGGTCAATTTTAATGCCAATCTGTCAGCAATGACAGAAGAGGCACCAATGGAGATGTTAGCAAATGGACCAGCATGGACAAACACCGGAGTACCCTCGAGGGTCTGCATCAAGTTCGGCTTGATGGCATCCTTCAAAAGAGCAGTGATGGCACCAGCGCATCCAATGTCTTCGGCAGTGATGGCAACTCCAGTATCTTTCTGAGTACCAACGACAATCTTACCAACACGTTCTCTTAAGTCCTTAAGAGAGGTGGATAAGGCCAAAATGGCCATGATTTCAGAGGCAACGGTGATGTCAAAGCCAGACACACGAGGTGGGTATTTTGACGCTTCGTTCTTACCTTGACCAAGGGTGATTTCACGCACAAATCTGTCGTTACAGTCGACAACACGCTTAATTGTGATAGATTCGGGTTCAATGTTGAGTTTGGCAAATTTTTCGATCTCTTCATCCGTCAAGTCATCTGGGTTGGTCTTCTGGATGCCCAACTTTTCCAAGCGGGCCAACATCTGCTTGGTGAACAGACGCTTTCCTTTCTTGGCTGGCACCAAACGCTTGTAAAAGCCCTTGGTAGTCTTTGAAGTGGCCTCATGAAACATACGGGTATCCACAGCAGCGCACAACAAGTTCTGGGCAGCGGAGATGGCGTGGATATCACCAGTCAAGTGCATATTGAATTCATCCATGGGGATGACCTGAGCGTAACCACCACCAGCAGCACCACCCTTGACACCAAATGTTGGACCCATGGAAGGCTGACGAACGTTGGCAATAGAGTTATAGCCCAAGTGGGCGCCAAGAGCCTGAGTCAATCCAATAGTAGTGGTGGACTTACCTTCCCCCAAAGGAGTAGGGGTGATACCAGCAACAAGAACAAAATGACCACGAGAGGTGGAGTCACCTTCGAGCTGCTCATCCAAGCGATCAGAAACCTTCTTAGGATCGACCTTGGCCTTGTAGTGACCATACTGTTCGAGTTCAGCTTCTAAAATTCCCAACTCCTGAGCGACCTTGGTTATCTTCTTTGGCTTCTGGGCACGAGAAATGGCAATGTCCAGAGGAACAGGACGCTTGACTTCAAGAAGGAGAGGTTTGAACTTGTGGTCATGGGCACGCTTTGCTTGGGCGATGGCAGCATCGTAAACGTTAGAGCACAACATAGCAACAGTCATTGGGCCAACTCCACCAGGAACTGGCGTGATGTACGAGGCCTTCTTGGCGACCTCGGCATAGTCAACATCACCAACAAGCTTCTTACCATTCTTGGCAGAAGAGTCGTCCTTGTAGTTGATACCCACATCGATGACGATAGCACCCTCCTTAATCCAATCTGCCTTGACGTACTCGGGAATACCCACAGCAGCCACGACGATGTCAGCACCGCGAACAACAGAGGGCAAGTCGTATGTGTAACGATGACAAACAGTTACAGTACAGTCTTCGTTTCTCAACATGGCAGCAACAGGAGTACCCACAATGTCCGAACGACCAATTACAACTGCTGACTTACCACGCAACTGAATACCAGTGGTCTTAATCAACTCCATGATACCGTTAGGTGTGCATGGTTTGAATTTTGGCTGACCACCACGCTTCGAAAGCTCACCCACGTTGAATCTGTCGAAGCCATCCACGTCTTTTTCAGTCGCAACAGCATTTGTAACCAAAGTTTCGTTGATGTGCTTTGGCAAGGGAAGCTGAATTAAAATTCCATTCACCTTGGGGTCCTTGTTTAAGCGGTCAACTTCCTCAAGCAATTCTTCCTCAGTGAAATTTTCATCAAAGTGCAAGAGTTTCAGCTGGATATTGGAGGAGCGAGCAGCTTTGAGCTTCGACCGCACGTAAGCAGTAGAATCAGGTCTCAGACCGACTTGGATGATGGTTAATTGAGGTGTAAACGAGAGTTGCTCAAAAGAGATGTCCTCATTAGTTAAGGGTAACTCAAGAGTGGGAAACTGCTCACGGTTGTACTCAATAACTTTTTGAGCAACTTGATGCTTTATGGACTTGGCGAGCTTGGTACCGGAAACGACAACGGCATCAAGATATCTTGGAGTCGAATGTAGCTGTTTGCGGGCAGTCAACTGCCACGTTCTGGAGAACCTAGTCAACATGATTACGCACTGTGCGATAGCAAGTAGTGGTCTAGAGTAGATGCAACGATTTGGTGATTTTCAAAAAAAAAGAAAGAAAAATCAAGGGCTCGCAGCGTAAGCTTGAGCAAATGGCTGAGTCTATAAGTCAAGCAGCCTCACTAAATCGGGGGAATTGGTTCTATGAGACAAATCAGCGGCTGAAATACTTCATGGTGGAAAATTAAGATCCAGGCATCTCGCTTCTCGCCTTGTGTGCAGTAAACATCGAAATATGGTAGCCGGAAAATTTTCTCGTGAGTCATTCCAGGCATCGGAGCTAGCTAGTCCGCGGGGCACATGCCCTAGGCACACAACGAAGCCATCATTGGGCAAATCCTAGCCCAATATCACTTTTTAATCACACTGATACCTCCTAAAAGCATATCAGCAACATGACATGCTATCTTACATGTACATCTAGACGTTGTCGAAGCACCCCTTCAGTGCTGCAGAGAACGACCGTTATGTGACTCGTTTTCTGACTCGGACCCACCACATGCACAGAGTCGTATCTTAAATGCATGTTATACCTTGAATCGATACTCCAAACATTCAATGGCTCGTTGCGTTGACATTGTCAGAGTGAACAGTTTTAGGGCTAAGACTCTTCCTTTACAGCTTCGAGTTTCGAGCTTACTACAATCTGATCCGGTTTTGAAGCGCTCAATACTGGCTTCTGCGCGTCAGACTCACTTTCTGGCCTACCCTCGGAGGAACTGATTACAATGATCTCCTTTGCAGCCTCATCACTGACGTTTTCAATTTCATCTTGTGCCACCTCTTCAGTTGAATCAGATGCGAGATCCACCCTCTCACCAGGCTGGGAGCTTAAGTCCCCTGTAGCCTCCAAGACGTCAGGTGTACTTCTCAAGCGGTGTAGCATACTCCTAGCTCTCAACATGACATAATCCACCTCTTCTGGCTCGGATGCCTTGTCACTGGACTTCCTTCGATCCGTCATGCGGCGCTTCAAATAGTTCACGCTGTCATAGACTTGATCTGAAAGTGGCTCTATATTCTTGTCAGCAACTTCTTGATTGCGAGCCTGATTGAGGGCCTTCGTTTTGCGTTCTCTCGCTTTGCTCTTGTCTCTCATGGGCCCCGATTTTAGTTGACGCAATAATTCGTCAACGGCAGCGCGGTTCCCAGGTTTATCGTTATCATCTGCGTCATCCTCATCATCTTCCTCATGATTAACCACGACATTATCTTTTGCGGAAGACTTGCCAAGAGCCTCGCTAAGTTGCTCTTTAGATGGCTCAGTTCTATTCTTCCCAGAAGATTTTTTCATGTGTTCTTTTCGTTGAATGGCCTGTTTTTTTAATTCGTACGCTCTCTCCTCCTCTTCTCTTTGGACATTTTCGGCATGCACTTGCTTGAATTGGGTAACAAAAGCCGCAAATTTCAGAAAGAAAGAGTTCCTGCTGTTGCTATCGTCAGGATTCTCGTCGAAGTAATTCATCAATTGAGTATGATGCTCCATGGTTTTCCGGAGTTTCTCAGAGACTTGAATAGCATTTTCCTTTGCCACAATGAGTGGACGTCTGATAAATTGGAGAACTCTATCCTCAGGATGAAACATTGTTGAGTCGCTCAAATTACCCCTTTCCAACGAGTCAAGAACATTGCGAATGTTTCTCTCGTATTCTTCACAATCTTTTTCGATTTGCTCGACATTGATATTATGGATTTGATTTAAGATGTTGAGTTCGTCAACAAAGGATCCCCAATCTGGAAATTTGTTCCTAACGATTCGCTCAACATAATGAAGGAAGGTCATCGTGTTAGAGTTATCCTTCAAAAATTTCAATCTCTGCAAGGTATCTAGCTTGAAGCCCAGGGCCTGTTTTGCTTCGTCGTTCATGTAGTTCACAACTTCCAATATCAATCCCAAGACGTGCTTCAAATTGTCGCTTTCTCTGATAGCGTACACTGTTCTTTCTATCATTATGAGCTTGGCATTAAGATCCTCGAACTCTTTTTTGTGAGTCTGAGTCACAAGAACCGCCCTTGAGCGAGACTTCCAGTATTGTCTCATGTTATAAATCTCTAGAAAGACTTTATCGGCCCGTTCGAGTTCATCCGGAGGTTTGGCTGGCGTTGAGTTTGGGTCAGCGAGATCTTTAGCATACGGAGCAAAGTTCCTAAATTTAGACTCCGAGAAATCGTTGAACAAGTCCAAGTTGAAGAACTCAAGCACACTTATATTATCCATGATATCCTTATCGCAGTGTAAAATCTTGAGTATCAAGTCTTCAGCCGTCAAATTATTGTACATGTGCAAGTAAATGCCAAATTGGTGTGCGATATCTCTTGGAATGAGAGTTTGGACCTTCACTCTCTTCTTTGCAGCATTCACATCTAGGGCCTTCTTCTTTGGCAATTCCCTCACTTTGAAATGCGTCTGAACTTCACTGTAAGCATCTTGAGTCTCCAAAACCTCTTGAATGTCGAACTTCTTGATGTCAGCCCACACTGTAGAGTTTGTGTCATGAACGTTGTGAACGTGAACCGTCTTAAGCTTCACTGCCAGTTTTCTCCTTGATGCAGCTTCATCACCAGCTTCGCTTTGACCATGGTTTTGATGATGATCATCAGTCATAGCAGGAGAGAACAGCCCAGAAGGACACGGAGGTGGAGGGACACTAGATTCTTTATCACTCGCAGACATGAAACCTGGTAATGGCGGTGGCGGGGGAGGCCCTGAATTAGTTGCATCGCCAGAATCAGCCATGAAGGATGGCAATGGAGGAGGTGGAGGAGGGAGAGAGTTTTTCTGATCCGCTAGCATTGGTGGTAACGGCGGGGGTGGAGGCGGAGGTGGAGGAGCCAGTATCGGAGATGGCACTGAGGGTGTGCCATTTGAAGCGACAGCAGCTTGGAGGAAAGATGGGAGCAGGGGAGGGGCAGGAGGTGGCGGAGGGGGAGGAAGTTTAGTATCGGCCTTCATCTCATCACTTCCGGTTGAATCACAGAGTTTTTTAAGGTTTGGAAACTCTTTGGGTAGAGATGTTGCTCTGTCGATGGAATCAACTGTAGCGCCCGAGAGAGATTGATTTAGATTCAAATCGTCTGTTCCCTTCTGCTCTCCTAGATGCGACCAGAGATTATTGGTAACCTTGGATTTCTTGAGTCCACTCCTTGACTTCTGTCTCGCCAATTTGTATTCAAGCTCGCCAAGCACAACTCCCTTTCTCTCTGCTTCTTCGCCTTGTGTTGTCGAATCGGATGCAGAAGTCGCTGAAGACAACGCTGATCGAGAAAAATGTCCCTTTCCTAAATCATTGGATTTCTTCAAGCGCTGAATTTCTGTCTCAAGCCGCTTAATAGTGTTCAGCAACAAGCTGATCAGCTTTCTTTGGGTTGCAACTGTATCCTCCAGTTTTTGAATCTCACTCTCTAACAACTTGATGCGGCCATTGTCATCCTTCATTTCGAAGTGATGAGTGGGAACTTTATTCTCCTTCATCTCTATGATTTGCTTTTTCAAAGCTTCCACTTCCATCACAGCACGACGAGCGGTATCATCTGTCTCCAAACGATCAATGAGTTTTTCTAAAGTAACATTGAGACCAGTATCGGATCTAGCTACTCCAAAACTGTCATCCACCAAGTGATCTGCTATGGTATTGAGAAGAGCAAGGGACCTTTTCGATTCAGGAGCTGTTTTGGATTTCTTTATCAACCTCACCTTATCCAAAAGACTACTCATGTGTACATTTTCATTACCAGCTTCGAAGTCTGTATCAAGGGGGGCATAACCTTTGACAGGAAGATCGCTGAAATGTGACCCAAAAGATTCACTGTCTTCCTCTGACTCTAATCTGAACAGTTTTTCCATCAAAAACTCCGAATAGTCACCCTCAGCTAGTCGATTAAAGTGGGCAATATGTCTTGCTAGCTTGTCATCGCTGATATTTTTAATTTTGCCGAGAATCTCATCAAACCTGCTGTCAGAAAGCTCTTTTCTTAGAATGACTCTGTCTCGCGTTTTCTCACAGCATTCAAGGAGTTGATTGATGAAGATTATAGTGACTAGAAGGTACTCCTTGAAGAGTTCCTCGTGCTCTGAACGATGCTGTTTGGCGGTTTGAAAATGCTGATCAAGTGTAGTTTCCAAAGCATTCATCCAGGGCTGAAATCGAACAAACATCAAATACTTGTCTTGGAGTTTCCTAAACTCGTCCAAGAGGTGAGGAAAGAAGTTAAATTGCCCAAAATGTGTTAAATAAATAAGCAATTCGGTTGCCAAAGTTCTTGTCTCGATACTGGGAGAGAGCAAAGAGAATGGAAGGCTCTTGATAGCCTGAAGATGCTCTTGGATAATCAAGTTGAGTGGAAGTTTGATTTTAGACCCCTCTTCAACTGACGGATCGGTGGCCAAAAGGGCTTTGAGACACTTGCATATCAACTTCTCTTTTTCAAATTCATTATTGGACTTGATACTTTTTTGATTGAGCCGTTTGAGAAGATTAGACAATGCAGACTCACCTTGAAGCTCTCGAAACTCTTTAACCCACTTGTTTAGGCTGATGAGCTTTTTTTCCAATTTCTTAATATCCTTAACAGGGAGAGCGTCATGCAAGATTTGACGAATAAACCATATGGGGGAACCTTTTTTTGCATTAGAAGCCATCAACATTGGCGATGTGTTTGAGTGATGTGAGGATCGATTAGATGAGTCGGATTGACGTTCTTTCTGGTAGGAGGTTGAGCTGTTCCTGCTCGATTGATTAGACTTGAATTGTGTGATTGGTTTCGTGTCCGCAGTTTCAACGGATACTGCGGCTTCTTCGATTAATTGAGGTAGATCAAAGGCGGCGTTGGTCTCGCCCTCACTCAAAAGGAGCTCCCATTTGCGCTTGAGAGAAGTTGTTTTGAAGGAATCCTCCGGAAACACTCTGATGGAGAGTAGCTTTTGAAAAAGATGCTCAACCACAGCAGGCTCAGGCATCTGATTGATGTTGGACGTGACGACGTGAAATGAATGCAATGGATTAGATATTATGGCTTTGGAGCTCAATGAGTTGGAGCTCGATTTGGAACGCACCTTAGGCTGGGTATATAGTGGTGCAGGGGGTCCAAGTTTGATTATGCTGTTTGCGGGAATCTCCGTAGTAGAGCCGCTTATGCTGTGGGAACGTGGAATGTGGGATTCAAGGAGACTAGACGATCTGGGCTTGGGATCAAGCGAGCCGAAGCTGGCAGAACTATCGTTAGCTGAACTCATAATAGAACTACCAGCATTCATGGTCTTATCTTCCAATTGGAATTGGTTTCTGGTTGGAGATCTGGCAGTGATGGGACTCTGAGCAGACAGAATGGGTGACATTCCCTCTTTCCATTCATTGATGGCAATCGTTTGCAATGGTGGTAATGTAGGAGCTTTCAATTCAGTCCGAACCTCTCCAGAGCCAAGTGAAGCTCTATGGGGCAGGTCAGAAACGGTGAAAGAGTCCTTTCTGGGCAAGTACCTGACATGGGTGGGTTCTGTAGCATCAGAAACAGCATTGTACCCTATCGACTGGAACTCGTCATCAGGAGATGTACTCTGTGGGTCAGCAAGCCTAACCAGAGGCGAAACGGAACCCGACAGCGGGTCCTGGTCGAACTGAGTGGTCAAATTTAGTCTAGACGCCGTTCGTCCTAGCTTCCTGATCCCTTTGGCAAATACATTTTCTTTCTTGGGCTGTCCGGTCGAGTGTATAGGCAGAGATAGCAGCAGGTGCTGATCATGCTGCTCGATGCCATCATTCATTGTGGAATCAGTCAGAGAGTCCCCTTGGACACTAGGATGTTTCAGATGTATCAGTTGGTAGCGAGGAATCAGGAATACGCACCCATATGTAGACTGCGCAGGGGTAGACCGGTTTAGGGCAAAGTTTCACAGGGCAGCAGGAGCAGATAGTGTTTAAGTTTGAGGGAGAAGTCACAGGAACTCAGATGGCAACAATACAAAATAAGAAAAAATCGAGTGTATTAGGAGCTAGGAAATTGTGAAGGTAGTAGGAAACAGGCTGGGTGGGCCTAACAATGGCTGCGAAATTTATTATCGTACAGCTAATCTAGCTCGCTAAAGCCAAAGGTAGGGAAGTTCATTGGGAGATGTGGGTGGTTAAATGAGATGAAGAGGAAAAAAAAAAAAAAAGAGAATAACAAAATAAATAATTGGAAAAGCAGAATTAATTTGACTGACTTTTTCTGGAAGCATATGGGAATGAGTTCTCAGTGACACTACGAGGGTTGGAACGAGGCACACTTGTGGTTTGGGGTATGCATTGGAGGGAGACGGGCAATTCGAAAAGAGCCTGCTATCTGGGAAGCCGTTATTTAGATAAAAAGAGTCGAAGCTCAGAAGCTTAAAACGTCTAGCGGGAAAAAAAAAATTACATTGGTAGAGTATGTTTTGACACACTTGCCCGAAGTTTCTACTAGGCACCAGGCTTGCCCGTGGCCTGGGCAGGTAAAAGTTCTCTAGGCATTCACTTGAGGCAGCTCTATAGATGGTCCCGGAACCCCATAGTAGGTTAATTAAACTATAACATCATAGTCATTAAAGCAAGAACAAGTATATCTTATTCACTTCCCTTCACTCTACGGAAATCGAAGCCAATTGTCTAAGCTAGACCTGACCTTGGGCCTCGCAGATGATGGCTGCAAAATAGTTATAACATCAAGCTAAAGCCTTTGTTAACTCGAACATAAGCCCAGTGAAGACACATTAATCACTATTCTTTCCCCATCTAGCCCTCAACTTTGCACCTTTCTTAAATACATATCCCCCTGCTCTGTTCAGTTGTATTCTGTGACCGCTTCTTCCCATGGTCGCGGTTCAAATGCACGGACTCTCATTGCCCCAGAAAGAACCAACCAGGTCCAACTCTTTAAATTCATTTCATAGATTGCTTTGGCTATACAGAGTTTCAGCATCTCAATGTCACATTTTATTGTCAATTTCAAGTTTTTTAACTCACCAAATCAATCGCTCTCAATACCTTCACCAGGCCTCCCTGGGGCCTGTGTGTCCTGGGTCTGGCGCACCTTGCCCCAGCTCTGCCTGAAGTTCGCTCGGAGCCAGAGCTACGCGGGCGTGGTTTTTTTTATTTGTTTTCCCTCGCCCCAGCACTGGCCCCAGCGCGCTTCTCTGGCGCCGGCACTGCTCTGCTCTACCGCCAGTCGCAAAATCTCTGGCGCCAGCTTTCTCAGCTCGCCCTAATTTCTTTCCACCCTACTCCCGCACTGGCTTTGTTTACCACTGTTGAATCCACACTATGAGGTCAACAAAAAACGAGAAGCCACATAAGAGACCTCAGCCGCTGATAGCGAGCTTCTTCGGTGGCGGTCCCCCGAAACCAGCTAGAAAACCTATGATAACCACTCCAGAAAAAGTAGTGTTGAACAGGTGCAATTCAAGACTCTCTGTGGTTACTTCCTCCAAGAGCGCATTTGATGAGTTTGGCTCCTCAGACACATCGTTCGGTTCTCCTGAAGTGCAGAATTTTAAAAACCCAGTGCTTTCAAAATGGTCTAAATCTGCTTCAGAAAACGGTCTGCCTGAACGCTCCAGGCCAAAAACAAACATGAAGGAGGAACTGCTCGATGCGCTTGGGCTGAATGACAAGGAGAATGTGGTTCCCACGAACTATGTTGTGCTGAAAGAAGAGCAATTGATCGATATGCATGCTTCTACCATAAAAAAAGAAGCCATCGCTTCTCTAAGTCAGTTTCAGGTCAAAAAAGAAGCGTCTTCTGATACGCCTAACACTGAGGAAACAGTGACTCCGCTGATCAAGGAGCTAGAGGAATTGAACAGGGCGAACCCCAATCCCAAGAAGCAAGTGAAGATTGAAGAGCTGAAGGTCGTGAATAATGATTTCGTGACAGACCGAACGCTGGATACGAAGCATAATAAGGAGACCGTGGCTAAACCAAAACTTAGTCCCATAAAAAAAGTCTCCCTTAAACGTTCGGGCTCCAGCTCACTTGATTTTTTCAATACAACATTTAAGAAGCCAACTCGAAGACTACCGCCTTCTCAATCTATTGCAACACCTGCGTCACCCTCGAGGGTCACCAACAAGCAAGAGTTCAATGAGGCTCAGAGAGCGATCATCAATTATGTCGTTAACAAAGAGGAAAGTGTTTTTTTCACTGGCTCTGCTGGTACGGGAAAATCCTATGTTCTCCGATATTTGGTGCAACAATTGGTCAAGAAGCACGGTGGGCCCTCAGTAGGAGTCACTGCTTCCACCGGTATGGCTGCTATCAATATTGGAGGTGAAACCTTGCATAAATACTTACATATCGGCTTGGGAGTGCAATCTCCCGAGGCAATGGCCAAGAAACTTGAAAGGATTAGGGAAGTTAAAAATAAATGGGACAAGTTGAAGGTTCTTATCATCGACGAGATTCTGATGATCGACGGAAAGTTGTTTACCAACATCAGTGAGCTCGCAAGCATCATGAAAAAGAATAAAAAACCTTTTGGTGGAATCCAGCTTGTTTGCTCCGGAGATTTTTTTCAATTGCCTCCTGTTTCAAGGGACAATCGGGGCCACTTTTGTTTCCAAAGTCCAGTTTGGGCTAGCGTCATCAAGCGTACGATAACCCTCACAGAGATCTTTCGTCAAAAGGGTGACACTGAGCTAATTGACATGCTTAACGCGTTGCGTCAGGGGGAAATAAGTGACGACATTATGATGAAATTCAAACTGCTACTGCGAAGAATCAATTACAGTGATGGTATTGAGCCAACAGAGCTCTACCCGACGAGACAAGAAGTGAAGAGAGCCAATGAATCGAGATTGCACGAACTCCCTGGTCAGGTTTACAGCTTCTTCGCAATAGACTCACAGGTTCCACAGCTGATCAGATACCTATACGACTACCTCATGTGTGAAAAGGTATTGGAGTTGAAGGTTGGAGCTCAAGTCATGTGCTTGAAGAATAATATCATCCCTAAGGTCGTCAACGGATCCATCGGCACGGTAGTGGGCTTTGTCACAGATCCGGTCTGGACAAAGCTCAAACTTGTGTACGGCTATGTCAACTTTGAGAATGCGTCCTCGGAACTCTTGAGCCTAATTCAGCTTGTCTGTGGTATGGTCGGGAGACCCGAATATACTGACGAGCAGAGGGCCATATACGCCAGCTTGCCTTCAAACCTTAGGACAGACTTTGCTAAAGTCGCAGCAGAGGCCAAAAATGTTGACTCAAAGGCGGAGCGTCTACCCTTGGTGAAGTTTAGGACCTCTAATGGATACACAATTGATATTGTTCCGCGAGTGGAATTTACGGTTGAGCCAAAACCAATGCAGTTGAGAAAAGACGACAAAATGACGAGAATACAAATTCCCTTGACATTAGCGTGGGCCATGTCTATTCACAAATCACAGGGTCAATCCATAGACAGGCTCAGGATAGATCTAAGGCGGACCTTTGAGAAGGGCCAGGTTTACGTTGCTCTTTCAAGAGCGACTTGTAAAGAACATTTAGAGGTGTTTAATTTTGATCGTCGAAAAATTAGTGTTTCTGAAGAGGTGAAGAAATTCTACGACCTTTTGAAAAACAGACAGAAAGGGATATTGGAAGTTAATGCAGAGTTGATGTCCTAGGCAGGGTAGGAAACGAAGTCAAAAGTTCTCCACCCGCATCTCCACAAAACACAGCGATCAGAGTCGAGCGTGGACTTGTCTCACCACACCAAAATGCGGTATAGCTTGCATGAGATACTTAATGCCAAGAGCGATTGCAGCGTTTGAGCAATTACGAGGGATATACAATGTTTAATTTCCTCAGGAGGAGAACTGCTAGATCACAGATAAGGATTGTCCTTTGGTAATGCACCAAATCGTTTGAAAGTAGGGTCCTTCACATAAACTGATAGACAAGGCGCCAGGCCTGCGGAAAAACAGATAAGCTGCTTATATATTTCAAGAAGCATACACCCGTCGATGCAGTGAAGCAATCCAATTGCTCGAATGTCGATGAGGAGAAATTGCTCCAATTCGTATGTTGCAGGGAATTGCTGCTTCTTTGAAACTTTCACTAACGAATTAGTTGTCTGAACTGTAGAATCAGGAAGGTATGTTCTACTCTTTGATACCCCATACATGCCCATGCTAACTAGCAGATCAAATGTGATGGCGAGGCCATATGTGGCAATTGCCAGAAGCGTGGTCTCAAATGTGAACGTCCTGGCGATGACAAGCGCAGTGTTCGCTTGACTGGTACAGAGACACAGAGACTACGCAACTTGGTGACGCTGCTTCAGGAAACTCTTTCCAAAGTTCAGGCCATCGTATTTCAGGATAGACAAGCTCCAAATGAAGCTATACTTACTGAGCTCAAGCAAATCTTGCTGCCTCAGATCAAGAAAGAGGAGCCTTCTCCAGAGGTTCCGAAAAGGAAACTTCCCGTGTCTATCGGTGCTACCAGTGGAGGAAGCTATTCCATCTTCGGACCAACTTCTGCGTTTTACAATTTGGTCGAGATGAATCCGAACTCGGCGTCAGTGGACCCATTTGATAATATGCTCATGAACTCTTCCTCGCTCATTACATGTCTAGAGAACTTCTTTAAGTTTCAGTACCCAGACATTGCAACTTTTATACATAGAGAGAGCTTCCTCAACGACTTTTTCCATCCACTGACATTCAAGGGCTACTGTTCTGAGGAGCTCATATACGCAATCGCAGCATTGGGTGCAAAATGTGCTGATGATGATCATTTACGTCACTTAGCACCATCTTTCTTCGAAACTTCAAAAACAAAAATATTTTCCAAGAAGATAAGCGTCCCCCATGTTAACACATTGCAAGCTTTGCTATGCCTCTCGTTGTATGAACTCGGTGACGGCAACGCTTCCTCAAGCTGGATGCTATCTGGTATGGCGTTCAGAATGGGGTATGATTTGGGGTTTCAATTGAATCCTAGGGACTGGGCAATTGAACAGAGCTCGGATAAAACCCATCCAGATATAATGACAAATATGGACGTGATGGTACGGTCGCGTGTCTACTGGGGCTGTTTTGTCTATGATCATTTTGTCAGCCTACTCATGGGCCGGCCTATAACAGTACGAAAATCTGAAGCTACGATACCTTCTAGTGAGCACCTTCCAAACTCTACGGGGATTGAGAATTTCATATTCCAGCCCTCGAATGATCCACAAAGCGTGGCAAATCTTGATGCCTCGCAGTCTTTGATTTCCTTGTGCTCACTTAGTGAGTGTGTCGGCCTGGTTCTTAAGGAAATCTTTTCCAAGGACTCTGCTGGCGATGACATGTCATACCTTACCAAGCGCAAAATCCACGACTTTAATGAATACTTAGGCATATGGAGAAGCAAACTTCCAGTTGAAATGCGTTGGAGTAAGACTACGCTAAAGAGACAAAATTACAACCCCACTCACCTGAATTTTCGCTTATACTACTATATCTTAGTCTTATGTTTGAACAGACCATTTGTGAATGTCAAGACTGAGGATAGTCCATCACATTCATTGTGCATCAATGCAATGTCGGAATTGGCGACATGTCTTGACAAATTCAATCAGTCAGGCCTTCCACCGTCCATTCTTATAGTGTATCTGTCTATTTTGGGCATCAGTACAACATTGTTAAAGATCCACTCGTCGCCGTCATCGATGCTGGATCTGGACATCGATAATCTAAAAGTTTATTACACGACGATCTCCCGATCGTGTCAAAACTGGCAACTTGCTACTCGCTCACTCTTTTACTTAAAGAGTAAAATCGCAGAGATGGGTCTTAACGACCTCACAAAAATCATCGAATCTGCTGCAGAAGAGTACCAAGAGCAGCATTCCGATACCGACTGGGACCAGGTCTTTGGAGGTTTGAATGCCAACATGGACTGGGCCATGTCGGACAACGTATTTTCTAATTTCTTTGACTTTTTAAATACTGACGACGTCACCAGGGACGTCTCATGAATGTATCATTTATTGATGGCGATATTTCGCAACCGTGCCCAGTAGTTCGCAATCTCTCTACTGTGTAGTAAGAGAAACTTGAGTGCGAATCGTCTGCTCTACATTAACTAACGGTGAAATCCAGCTTTTGCCAGACAAATGTCTTTCAGCAGACCGAGTTCAATAGCAGGCAATTTAGGATATAATGGGTTTCCAGTGTCAATCAGCTATTTCGTAGCTGTTCCTGAAGTGCTGCTCATCGAAGATGCCAATGTCGCTGTACTCTTTAAGGCCCTCTCCAAGAAGAACTCCGTGACCCGAGAGAAGAACTTGGGCGATTTGGTGAAAACATTCAATGATTCATCTTTTACATTGACTGACAACACCATCATGTGCTGGATTCAGGCTTACCCCAAAGTGGCCATAGACAACTCGAAAACGGTGAGACTACTTGCTCATCAAGTCCAAGGTACACTATTGAGAAGAGTCGGTGGCCGTGAATTTGGTAAGTACTTGAAAAGCACAATTCCAATATGGCTACTGAGCTTGTATGACCAGGACACGCCCGTCAGCAAAGCTTCCTACAAGGAGCTTCTAGAGAGCTTTCAGAATGATAGCGAGCGAGTGAACACCAAATTATGGCTGGTTTTCAGTGAGCAGATCGTGAACTACATTTACGTTGTGGTTTGTGTGGAAACTCACGAGTCGCTATCTGACCTTCGATACACGAAGAATGAGGACTCGATCGCAAAGTATGATAGATCGCTCGCTGGCGCAATTTTCATGCTATGCAAGCTCATCAACCTAATTAATGAAGACTCAGGCTTCTCCCTTCAGGAGGATTCGCTCGCGTTAATCAATGAATTGTTGCGCCTGGAAAATCTTTGGGAGCATCTCGGTAGATGCTCCGATATCGAGACTATAAATTTGGGTCTCTTCAAGGCATATCTTGGACTTTTGAAATGCTCATTCGAACTCAAGGAAAATCACTCGCCATCTCGCTTCATATCCCAGCTAGATGATGTGAAGGGCCTCTATAAGCTAGTCAGCAAAAATTTTATAAAGAACATAAAACTCAACGTGAAGGAGAAGACTCAGTCCATTATATTTTCATCCGTCATCATACAATTTTGGGACACCTTAAATGTTCTTACAGCTTTCACGCAAATGTCGCCGTCAGAAAAAAAGAAAATCAGATTAAAGAAGAACTTTTGGGAGTCGGCAGGCTCCAAAGCACACTCTCGCCTCATTAACTACATTCGTTTGGGTCATTGCAATTCTGATCCCTTATTTTACAACGTTCTCACGGCATGTCTAAAAAATATTGCATCAATCGATTGCGATGAATCGGCCTGGAGCTTTGGAAATTCCAAAGACACAATCAAAGTTGTCGATTCTTTGTTATCTCAATTTAAAAAGCTTCCTACGTTTTCATTTAAGAGATCAGCATTAGAATGTATTTTTAATATTCTTGACATTCTAAATTGCGATTCGTCCGTACAGCTCCGCCAAAAGGCATTTATGGTGGTTATAGATGGTCTCTCTTCAAAAGTCTATCTGAAAGCGGACTCTAAAGCAAGAGAGAACTCTATCTCTTTGCTAGCGTCATTCAAAGGCGACTTGGACTTTGAATCTTTCAATAAGGAAATTTGCGCCTCTTTGGAATCTTCCGATAAAGTAACTCTTGCTGGTCATCAATTTGAACATCCTTTATCACTGGTAGCCCCTACTTATGTTGCAGTTCTCAGCGATGAGATGTCCGACGACTTGGCTGATCGAGTTCTTATCTCGATGCTGGACATATTTGAAGATCCGGGGCTCACGCGCTCGTTTGAGCTTTTGATACAATGTATTAAAAAGAGCTTCAGTCCGGAATTCAAAGAATGGACTCCCTTGCTTCCTTCCTTTTGTACATCAAATTTCATCGATCTCCCATTTGAGGTCCTCCGTATTCTACTTGATGAGAATGTGGGCTGGGTTGACCTTAACAAATTGATCGACGATGTATTCATCAAGGTCCTGAGTGATGCTAAAGAGGCGCTTCCGAAGCTTTTAGCTCTTCTCAACAAGGCCAAGAGTTTGGACGAGAAAAGCGTCCCCCATGTACGCGAGTATTTGGAGAAATTGTCAAGAACTGAGGTCTCATCAAGTGATTCCGGATTGCTCTTCAACTACATTGATGATCCGGCTATACTTCGCAATCTACTCGCATCGCCATCCGTTCACGAAAAACCCAATGACTTCTTGGAGTCAGTGGTCTCGACGAACACAAAATTAGACAATCTTGGCGAAGAATCCAGAGGTCACCTACGTCAAATAATCACCGCAGGATTGCAGACCTCAAATTCAAGAACCTTGTCTTCATTTTTGTCTCTTGTCAATGATGATGCTTTCGTGGCTAATATCTTGTCGGAGAACATTATTCTGGATGAATGGAATATCGATGAATTAGCATCAATATTTAAAGAGCATCCCGAGTACTTTCCCTTGAATGATGTCAACAATCTTGTACATCGATTGATTGAGTCCATCGATCTAAACTCCATCGCTATATCCAACCCGCTACATCAGAATGTGTACTTAGCCAGCCAATACAGCCTGTCCGAAGCATCCCTTCAGGGAAAGAAGGTGATAGTTAAATTAGCAATCATCTTGAGAGAAGTAATAGGCTCGACTCAATCGCCTTCTTCTGAGATCATAATTCTTGCACTTTTGACAAGTGAATATCTCCACGACTATTTATTTTTGAGAAATGAGACAGATCAAGTTCCTGACGCCTTGCTAATGAGAGCAAAATTGGATGATGTCCTTGCTCAACACTTGTTTGCAACGAAGGCATCCACTAATGGTCTTTTCAACGACTCGCCGAAGTCAACTGCTGAGCAGCGCATCATAGAAAGGCTCGTCGATAAGGGACCTTATTCTATTCACCAGTTATACTGCGCCCGTTATTTAACCAGAGTTCTCTCATCCACTTTCGATGGCATGTCACCCAATGAGTTTGAGGCACTAGATGTTAAAACTGCGAGGCTCGTGAATCAACCACTACTCTTGTCGGTCTATCTCACATCAGCGGCTAAGTTCATTGGTGTCTCTAAGACCTTCGACAGGATGAGAAACTACGTTTTTGCAGAAATCTTGGGTGTCAAATCATCTCAGGATATACTTGATTTGGGTAAAGTGTGGTTATCTTTAGCAACGAATTTTCTTGTTGTCGACACTGACGAATACCCTGACTACGAACTAATACCGCAACACAAATTAGGAATGCTCATTAGTCATTTAATGCAGTGGTTGGATTCAGATATTGCGTATTCCGATGAATTCTTGTCGGTAAGAAGCTTGCTAGCGGTCTTTTTCTCCCACTTGCTAATTCTTGATTCCAAATTCGTTCCTGATAAGACGTGGGATATTGCGTTTGACTTGGCTTTAAACAACTTGAGCTCTGCTCAAGTCGAGGTAAGGAATATTGGTATACGATTTTTCACAATCAAGCTTTGCACCACTTTATTCAAAAAGTCCAGCCTTCAAGACGCGTGGAAAGAGGCCAGAGAATCCGTGACCGAGGAATTAGTTGACCTTATTCTCAATGAAGATATTGAGAATTTCAATTCTTCCATAAATAACCAGCCTGTGCGTATGACAAATGAGCTGTTGCGAAGGCTCTTAAGCGTCGCAAGTATCTCCGATACCGTCATTTCAAATAATTCAGAAAAGTTTTTGAAGGTTTTACAAAGCTCTCACTTTGTGGACATGCAGAGACTCTCGGCTAATCTATTAGAAAAAGACGTCATCTCATCTCGGGACGACTTTGTTGTCGAATATCAACTTAACAAAGCCAATCTCAGCGACTCACAGGATAATTTGGTGCAAGCAAAGTTGCCTATGCAACTTGTAAAATACGTCGCGAGTTTCAATGAAGATCTAGAATTATTGTCTGAGAAAGGAGAGGAATGGAGAGCAACATCGTACTTGTGGAGCTGGCTATTAATATTTGCATATTTCAAGGGTTCTACATATGGTATCAGAACTGACTACATTTCTCAGCTTAAAGAGAGTCAGTGCATTGAGCATTTGTTGAACGTTATCTTTGATCATGTCGATCTCACGGACTCAAAGTTTTTGAGAACTTTGGTGGACGACAGCTTGGACAAGGTTCTGAGACTTGACTCTACGAGATACTCAATAGCGGAGTATTCGATCCTACAAGGTTGTCCTGGTGAGGACACACTTTATGAGATGAAGTTTGTTCTTGTTCATTTATACTTTAGGTGTCTTCAATATTTGGGATCATATTGCCAACAATGGTTCAGCGAACTTCGAGACCTTCAGTTGAAAAGACAAATTGAAAAATTTTCTATCAAGTTCGTTTCTCCGTTGATAATATCGAAGATGCTCAATGAAGTGGAGCAGGCTAAGTCGAAACTTACTCAAAAGGACGAAAATCTCACAATCAAGGTAAACAAGATCACCAATGAGATTCGTACAATTTATATCATCGATGAGCAGAAAATGGAGATGGTGGTCAAGATCCCTGAATCCTTCCCTCTCTCTAACGTAATGGTTCTGGGTCCATTGCGTTTGGGTGTGAAGGAAAATCAATGGAAAGCTTGGTTGTTGGCGTCGCAAAGGGTTGTCTCTCTCACTAATGGCTCAATCATCGACTGCATTGAGCTTTTCAACAGAAACGTCAGTCTACACTTTTCTGGTTTCGAGGAATGCGCAATTTGCTATTCTATTTTGCATCAAGATCATTCATTGCCCTCCAAGAACTGTCAAACATGTCTGAACAAATTTCACGCAGCGTGTCTTTATAAGTGGTTTAAAAGCTCAGGAAGCAGTACATGTCCATTGTGTCGTTCAGCATTCAATTTCCGGATCTCAAGAGCTTAGTACTAAAGTTACCGCTTACGAGGTTCTTGGGTTCTATTCACTGGCGGTTGTGGACCCCTACGTGGAACAGGAGAGGGGCCAGTTCTCGAACTTTGGCGTGCCCAAGGTGCTCCTGTTAATGATATAGTCGTTGACGTAGTCTTTTGTCCGGAGAATCCATTAATTAGCCCCGGTAAAGTGTCGTTTTCTTCCTGCTTCAGTTCTTGTATGTCTTTGACAGGAAGCATCTTCCTGCTTTCAGCGTCAACCCAAGGGTATAAACCTGCGCCAAACCAAAAGTGTTGCACAACTGGAAACTTACCCAAAACTTCAATCTCATACATTTTTAGCAAACCAGATAATACCTTGGACCATAGACTCACCGTCTTGTGAATATCATGTAGGATAGGAGAATGCTCGTTGAAAGGACCCAGCTTAATCTTAAATATGAATGCAATAGCATTCACATAAAAATTCGTCTCCTTAAAGTCCTCGATGGTTAGGGATGAAAGAACTTGCTGAACCGGCGGAATGTACTGCTTACTGGTACCATCAACATTGAACTGGGCTGCACCTATAATGTAAGCAAAATGAAAGTGATCGTCAAGACCCCAAACTCCATGAGACCCAGCAGGCTCTAGGCTGTAAACCAAGATCAAACGACGAGCCAAATCAAAGTACTTGGCGAATATGGTTAGAAGCTCAACAGCTTCAATGCTAGCAATGTCGAGTATCTTGAATTCGATAAGACCACCAATGAAGGCAACGAAAGAAAGCTCATGACCTGAACCATAATCGAGTCTGACAGACGACCCAAACGCGTTGAGTAAGTAGTACAGAAGTTCTTCCTGAAGTCCCTTGTCACTTGTAATTAATTGAAGATGTGAACCAGCACAAGCCTCAACCTTTTCTTGCCAATCTCTCCTTGCCAAGTTTCCAAATCTCCTGGGCCCTTGTAGAGGAGGGGTGTCATCAATCAAAGTATTAAAAGACTTGAGAATCCTTAGTACTGTGCGAGTGGACTCATTATAATGATTAAACTGATTGTCATCGTTGGTCGAGCTGTTACTTATTGTGGCGCTTCGAGTAACCAAGGATATATCAAATACATTCTTTGGCAAAGAAGTACCTTTGACTTTTTGCACGACAAGATTGATTATATTGTGTAGCCTTTCGTAGGCGATCGAGTTCTTGAAATTGTCTAAATCGGAGGCGTCATATATGCACTTTACCGGTGCAGAGAACTTGGGAGGCATAATTGGAAAACTTCACTTGTTGTAGGTTTTCCAAGTCTCGACTGCAGCGTTACAAAAGCTGATATGGGTTATATGCAGAAACAACAACAATATTTGCCCTCAGTGTTTTGTGCAGCACCGCTTCTAATCACTAGTTCCCTCAAGCTTAGAGGAAGGGATCCTTTTTCGTTGGTATTTTTTTTGCTTTCATCGGTGAAGTATCCGGGGAAAGATTCATGCGTGATTTCTTTGATGGACTCAGCTCTGGTGAACTGAGCCGCGACTCAACGGGTGCTTTTACAGCGGTGCCCTCGGCCAATTTGGGACCATCTGCAATGATGTTTTTCATTTTCATGTAGTTCTTCTCAATCTTGGCATCATTATCACTCCCACTGTCATCATCTGTGACAAAAAGTGACCGTGTTTCAACAAAGGGGTCCTTCCTCTGCTGGAAAAATGCTGTAACAGGAACTTGATTTGGATTGATTTCATATTTTTCACTTAAAGTCTGTTTCCTTGGTGATCTCTTTTTGTAGGGAGAAGACGTTGACTTCGTTTTAATTGGACTTTCATGTTCCACCGTGTCGTCATCAACGTTGATTACCTTGACCGATTGAGGTCTATTCTTTGTTGGTGATAGCTCTGGCCAAATTCGATCAAGAGTCGTCTTCTGCGGCGAGTATTTCTTTTTACTTGGAGATTTTCGTCGCTGCTCGATCAATTGTCTCCTTTCAAATTCCTTGACGACGTCAGGGGCTACCAAGCGTATAGAGTTCATGGTAACTAAAACTTCAATCAATTTATCTTCGTCATCATTGTCGACTTGTTGGATGAGAGCATCGGGATCCTGATTGTCTTGATCGTCACCTATTGCATCGCCATTGATGTCGCTCGGGGAAGCTGTATCGTGTATGCTATTCTTCGTCACCAAGTACACCTTGTCGTGTAGTCTAGTTCTCTGGAATTTCAAGACACCTAAATGTTCACCATCAACAATCCTTGATCTCGCAAGGATAATTTCCGACCTCACCTTCGAAGATTTAAGAAGTTTAAGTGCGAAGGACTTGAGATTGAACTTCCTCTCTCGTGGAAGAGCATACTCGTTCACCTTCAACGTGACTCCTCTGCCCTTTCCAACAAATATGAACTTTCCTTGCTTCACTATCAGTTCCCCAATATCTCCGGGATCACAAACGTAGTTGTATCTTTTGACAGTTTGAGTGGAGTCATTGGGAGTGAGTCCAGGCATATCATCATCAATTGCTTTAAGCTCTCCAAAACTTGTCGAAAACGGAGTGAACTTGAAGACTTTTCTGTTCACTAGAGGAAAAAAGTAAAGTAACGCATAGTAATCGTCCACCTTGACCTCACTCTTCATTGTGGTCAGACGACCAAACACATCCTTATGTTGTTCTCTCAAAAATGAGTCCAAGTATTTGTTGAATGCTCTCAAACTGTCAGCACGATCAAGCTCCAGTTTGAGTGACTTGTGATTCTGCAACGATAGAGCTTGCGCCTTCTCTTGATCAACAAAAGTCTCGACAAACATCTTGGAAAAGTCCGGAAGAGAACCAAAGTCCTGCGTTGATTTTCTAGGGAGACTAGATAGTAAGTTCGTGCCACACAAAGCTATTTCTTTGGCACGAGTAATTCCTATACCTTCAGCACCAGTAGAGTAGTCACCGCCTCGAAGAACTGCAAGTAATACCATCCTGTTCTTGTCTAAGCCTGTAACCTCTGTCACCTTATCCATGTACACGGGAGTCACATAATAGTCTGTGTTACTCAAGACGGGCTTACCCTCCTCATTCATATACTTAACACGATTGAAAAGACGAATCATCTTAGTAGCTCCGAAAACAAGTGTATCTGAGTCGTCCGAGATTACGTAGTCCACTACACCAAGCTTCTGTAGCCACGCACATTCGGCCTCAGCTTCTCCAGGTGCCTGAACAATATCCATGCAATTTCTCTGTAGAATTTTTTTTAGTCTCTCCACAAGCAGCAGCCCTTCGCTGTAATTGGAAGAGTGCACCCTATGAAAATGATGTAGGATCTCATCGTAGTTCACTGACCCAGGTATTTGGGGGATGTGGCCGTGCCGTAGCTTGCTGGGCTTGAATTTGCCATCAAACACAACGACAAACGAGACATTGTGCTGAACAAAATAGAATAGCTTCGCCATGAAGTTACGAATCACTCTTTCCTGAATCACTTGATCCTCTGGATTGGCATCTGGTAGCTGTGAGTAGAACATGAACATGTAAGCGTCGATGGCAAATCGGGGCGGTCTGCCATGATCATCTATAAATTTGGACAAGAATATGGGGAATGGCACCCTAGGATCGCATGCTGGACTCACGACAGGCCATAGATCAGCTATACCCATTGCATCCCTGGGGACAGAGCGAAAGTGAAGACGCGAAATGTATGCGATTAAGATACCTGTAGAGAGTAGGGTGACAAAGAGTAGCAGCCTATGAAGAGAAGAAGGAAGCGGCTATTCAGGTTTCTAGATAATTGATTTTGTAGCAGTACAATTTAGGGCTTTCTAATTTCGATTTATGGTTGTACGTCACATTTCTATGATAAGATGTAAGTAGCCAAATGGTTGCAAAATACGCGGACATTTAGCGCAGGGTCGATGAGAGTACATTGAGAGCTTAAGAAAGAAAAATATGTATAAAGTAAAAATAAATTAGCGTACTTAATCAATTAAATCATGAGATGATAAGTTTCGATGATCCAAAAATTGCATATCCTACAAAAACAGCTTGGTTTTCTTGAGGTGGTGAATGACTGCGTTTCAGGTCAGTAATGGCTGCGAATGCAGAGCTACGAAAGTAGTGAGCACGATGCATGTTCTTTATCTTTAGTGGTGTTTCAGTGTAGCAAAATAAAAAAAAAAAAGGAAAAAGTAGTGGAGGCTTTCTGACGTACATCATTGCTTTTAATTCTGAGAGAAAGAAGTGTGTACTTTATGCCTACCAAGTAGATTCTTGAGATCTTGCGAGGCAGGTCATAGCAGGAGATGTACTCAACATCAGCGAAGCAGAAAACCAATGAAAGACAAATGTCAATTTTGCTACCAGCCCTTAGCCCCTTTCTCTTCTCTTTATTCTTCTTTTTAAAGATTTTTGAACATTGACATTGTAATCTCTTTGTAACTCCAATTGAGCCACTTCAATGCCCAGATACCCTCTCGTGCAGTATGCCCCAGCTTATTCAAGCACAGGTGTTTTCGAGGTAAAAGTAGTCATTGGAAACTCCACACAAAATCACCACATCTCCTTATGATTCCCCAAAATGCTTTGGGCCAGCTTGTATGCGGCGGGTTCCAAGGAACAACCGTCACATCCCAAGCATACCAGCTCATAGTGAAATACAAAGTATCTACAATGATACTTCTGAGGAAGAATGCTCAGCTGGTGGAACAGATGTCCAAGCTCATTCGGGACTTGCAATACATTGCTTACAAAGACGCTGGCTATAAATATCCTTTGCTATTTTCTGTAGATATGGAGGGAGGCATGCTCAATTCATTGTTCGACTCGCAGAATTTGACTCAGTTTCCTGGTGCTATGGCATTGGCTGCAACTGGCGACACTCAATTAGCATATGAAGTGTCGAAAGCATTGGCAACAGAGCTACGTCACATCGGGTTCACAATCATTTTGGGACCCGTGCTTGATGTCATCACAAAGCTATCGCATCAACTAGTGCTGGTGCGCTCTTTCGGAACAACTACCGAGGAGGTGACAAAATATGGCAAAGCGGTTGCAAGGGGCCTCAAAGACGGTGGTCTTATTACTGTCGGTAAACACTTTCCGGGCATTGGAAACGCATCTGTGGACTCTCTACTTGAGGTCCCAATGATGACAGACTCATTGGATCAAATCAGAGGATTCAATTCGGTGCCTTTCGCCCAACTTATCAATGAAGGACTTATAGATGGAATCTCTGCTGCTGGCTGTGGAGTTCCAACTATATCGCCTGACGAGACTCATGCTTGCCTACTGCCTATCCTCATCAATCAACTACTTCGACAGGAAATCGGTTTCAAAGGATTTGTCATCAGTGAATGCTTGGAGATGGACGCTTTATATCATTCTATTGGGCTAGGTCAAGGTGTCATGTTGGCAATGATAGCGGGTTGTGATTTGGTCATGGTCTGTCACGATTTCGAGCTTCAAATAGAAGCAATCGAGTCCATTTCCACAGCCCTCAAAAATGGCACGGTTGAAGAGCATATAATCTCGGCCTCGTTGGCCCGTATTGAGAACGTGCAAAAGCGTCTCCCTCAATGGCAGGATATTTTTCCCGACGGCAACGCCTTTGAACCTACATTATTTGGTCTCGCCTATCCGGAAGCCTGGAAGCAGCACAAGAGTCTTTCAGAAACAGCGTATAGGCGCTCAATAACTCTTATTAGAGATTATGAGGGTGTCTTGCCGTTAACGCAGTTCCTTGATGACAAGGAAAATAACAATATTTTAATTTTATCACCTCTTTTGAATCCAATTTATCCACAACTGGAAGGTACTGCTAAAACGAATTTATACCCTGGAGAAGCTGTGTTTCAAAAGTTTGGAGAAGAGCTTGCAAACAGCTCAGAAGTTGAGAACACTCATGTACTTCACACCACCTACACAGCTAATGGTCTTACCAACCTTCATGAATCACTCATAGAGAACTCAAAAGCTGTGATAGTGTTTACATCTGAGGCTTCTAGGAACATGTATCAAATAGGGATTGTGAAATACATCTCTATACTATGTGGTGCATCCCCGCTGTCACTTTCGCTGCTGTCAGGTCGGGCTCACTTGTCGAAACCGCTAATAATCGTGGCCACGCTGTCACCTTATGACTTTTATTACAATAAAAGTATTGGATCAGCGTACCTTTGTTGTTATGATTACACTGAAAATGTTCTCAAGGAGCTTGTTGGCGCTCTAGTGGGATCCTATACACCGCAGGGATGCATACCTGGTGAGAAAAAGTTTGTTGTTGATAGAAGCAAAAGAAGGAAGATCTCACTAAGTCCTGGCAAACTGCCTGATAAGACTCGAAGATCTCAACCCCCCAAACGAAAATGGCTCGTGGATGATTTCGATTGCCATAGAGACTGGAGGGGGCTTTTAAAACTTTTTAAGAGCAATCAGACAAACTTCAGCGAATCTTCATTTCGACTTCTAGTCTCATTCTTACACACGTATGCAAGCACACAACGACATTTTGTGATCAGAAACTCGAGCTTGAATATCATATACGGAGTCATAATCACTTGGGTACAAGATTTGGGTTCTAAGGCGAATCCCGATGAAGAAAAAGTAGGCTCAATCGTGTATTTGTTGGTGGATAAGACAAAACGTATGCAACTGATTGGCAAGAATCTTCATCTTCGTGCAATGCGCTATCTACTTAAGGAGAAAAATTGTTCAACAGTCAGCTTAGGCTGCCTGTTCCCCTTGGCAGTATTCTTGGAGCAAGGCTTTGAGGATCGTAACCTGTCGTTTCTTCACAACGTTGGTTGGGATGTAACAGAGGCATCGAAGCTGTGGCCAGCCCACATTGTGGTACTCAAGGAGCTTGCATCTTGGTCGGTTCCACAGAAAATTTTCCGTGAATTGATGATCGTTGGTGTGCGTTTTGATATTTGTCTGCAAATGGACAAATTAGAAGCATTGGTAGGCCGGACGACGCAAAATAACGAGATACTTCTGCCCGAGTCGTCATCCAGCTCTAATACTCCCGATGAAAGTCCATCAGTGACTGACATACAAACTCATAATAGGTGGATTCGAGAATTGTACCGCGAGGCAATGAGTCACTATGATAACAATTCTGCTCTTGAAGCTAAAATCATCATCGCACTTGAACCCAGCAACCAGAATGTTATTGGGAGCATTATACTCTTCACCAACAAAAGCAATCTCGCCAAATACTATCCTTTCATCGAGGAGGCTTGCCTCGGGACCGGCAGCTACAAGAAGGAGGCATTGGTTGGGGGAATCGTAGGGCCAGTGATCGACCCTAGTTATTCCAACCTCACTGAGATTTTCAAGTTTGGTTTGATATGCTCAGCGGTGACGTACTTGAAATCCAACTACTGTGACATCAACTCTTCGAATGGGATGAGCTCATGCATGATGGTGGAGGTCATGGACGGTAAATCCTTCAATGGTATTAAAGCAATTGGGTTTGAGCCATGGAAGATGTATCACAAATACTACGATAGGCATCGTGGCGAAGAGGTGAACCTAGGGGATGCTACCTGAGGAGAATTTTGATTAAAATAATAATAAAAAAAAAAAATTGCCCCACCAAGACCCCTCCACATCATCTCCTCGAGCCGTTTTACGGAGGGGCAGGGATGTAAAAGCCCACGTCAAGGGAGCTTTGTGATAAAGACTGAATGAAGCATAGCCGTTGAGAATCCGTTCGGACGGATCGACGGATCTCAGCGACCGCGAGACACACCCGAGGCAATCAACGCGACTCAAAGTACACAAAACTACCATGATCATAGTGAGAGATAGTGGCGCGCTCCGTGAATCTCAGAGAGCTCGACGGAAGGTTGCGGGTGGTGGCTATGGTTTATTGAAATTGTCCTTTTCTAATCTCCAAACACTTGTCGTGTGCGCATAGGCCTCCAGTTATCTAAGGTGTCTTAAATTGGACTGTGGGGCCGAGGCGCGACAGTGCAGAGAATGCACTTGACTTACATTAACGAAAGAAAGGAGAAAAAAAAAGAATAAAAGAAGCCAGTGAGGAGATGGGAACATTGGCTGAAAGCGATCACATCATGGCGTTTCAACGGACACTGAGGCGACCGGATCAGCGATTGCGTGACTTAAGCTTGCCTGAGATGGGGACTCGCCTGGCAGTGGTAGACTTAGCCGCTTCGGCGTGGACTTGGAAAAAAAAAGTGTATATCTTGCTACCCCAACCCAAGTTAAGCGGGATGGCCCGAGACAACACTCAGCAGCAAGGTTGCGACTCGTCCCATGCCTGCAACATCTACCCATTCCCGATTACGAATTCTGTGATCTGGTTATCACGACCATCATGTAACTATAATGACGATTCAATCGAAAGTGATGCTACCTCTACTTCAGTTTGTCTCTCTCCTTTCTCTTGACCTTTGTCTCCTATAACACTGGCTAGCCAGAAAGCCCCGGGGCTACACGGGACGTTGGGGAGGAAAAGCGCCTATATACAGGGGATCTCCGCCGTTCCGGCGCAGCTTTCTGGCCCGTTGGGTTTCCCGTGACCTCCCGATGAGAATTCTCGCATCACCCGAGTTTTTCCTGCAAGCCCAAGTGCTCTTTTTCTCAAAGTACCCCATATTTCATTGCCCGCGCATGCTTTCCCCATACAAAATTTCTCCATTGTCCCGGGCACACTAGGTTATATGCAGTGCTCTACCCCAGCATGTGGATCCGCAGTCCCGGGCACACTCTTTCTAGCTGGTTCACACAGTGAAACCATGCAATTCGTGTTCTGGCAGCCTTGTGCTGTTTGCAATATATAAAGAGTGGAATTCCCCCACATTGGGAACCTTTTTTTTTGCTCTTTGACTTTGTCACTCACTTTTTCACATTCATCATGGTTCCACCTACCGCAGTTGAATCTTCCTTAAACTTCCAAGATCACCCTTCGATCAAGTCGACTGAGGACCCTTTGGTTCAGAAATTGTCTCTCAAAGACGACGTTACCATTAGACACAACGCTCCTCCACCAACTTTGTACGAGGACGGTCTTTTGGAGAAGGGTACGACTATCTCTTCTACCGGTGCCTTGATGGCCTACTCCGGTAAGAAGACTGGTAGATCGCCAAAGGACAAAAGAATTGTCGAGGAGGAAACCTCTTCCCAGCACATCTGGTGGGGTCCTGTCAACAAGCAGGTTGACGAGTTGACCTGGAAGATCTCCAGATCGAGAGCTTTGGACTACTTGAGAACTAGAGAGAAGTTGTTTGTTGTTGATGCCTTTGCCGGCTGGGACCCTCGCTACAGAATCAAGGTTAGAATTATTTGTGCTAGGGCCTACCACGCTTTGTTCATGACCAACATGTTGATTAGACCAACTGAGGAGGAGCTCAAAAACTTTGGTGAACCAGACTTTACCATCTACAACGCTGGTCAGTTCCCTGCCAACACTTACACCAAGGGTATGACTTCTTCCACCTCTGTCGAGATCAACTTCAAGGATATGGAGATGGTTATCTTGGGTACCGAGTACGCTGGTGAGATGAAGAAGGGTATCTTCACTGTCATGTTCTACTTGATGCCTATCAAGCACAAGGTCTTGACTTTGCACTCTTCTGCCAACCAGGGTATTGAGAAGGGTGATGTCACCTTGTTCTTCGGTTTGTCCGGTACTGGTAAGACCACCTTGTCTGCTGACCCTAACAGAAAATTGATTGGTGATGATGAGCACTGCTGGTCTGACAACGGTGTGTTCAACATCGAGGGTGGCTGTTACGCCAAGTGTTTGGACTTGAGCCAGGAGAAGGAGCCCGAGATTTTCAATTCGATCAAGTTTGGCTCTATCTTGGAGAACGTTGTGTACGACCCTGAGACCAAGGTTGTCGACTACTCTGACTCTACCATCACCGAGAACACGAGATGTGCATACCCAATCGACTACATTCCATCTGCCAAGATCCCATGCTTGGCTGACACTCACCCAACCAACATCATCTTGTTGACATGTGATGCCAGCGGTGTGTTGCCACCAGTGTCCAAGTTGACCAACTCCCAAGTGATGTACCACTTTATTTCCGGTTACACCTCCAAGATGGCTGGTACTGAGGAGGGTGTCACGGAGCCACAGGCCACTTTCTCTGCTTGTTTCGGTCAACCATTCTTGGTGTTGCACCCAATGAAGTACGCTCAGCAGTTATCTGACAAGATCTCCAAGCACAATGCCAACGCTTGGTTGCTCAATACTGGTTGGGCTGGTGCCTCTGCCGCTAGAGGTGGCAAGAGATGTCCATTGAAGTACACCAGAGCCATTTTGGATGCCATCCACAACGGTTCTTTGAGCAAGGTCGAGTACGAGGAGTTCCCTGTGTTCAACTTGCATGTTCCAAAGACCTGTCCAGGTGTTCCATCTGAGCTTCTCAATCCTATCAACGCATGGTCCGAGGGTGAGGCTTCTTTCAAGAAGGAGATCAGCTCTTTGGCTGGTAAGTTTGTTGAGAACTTCAAGAAATACGCTGACCAGGCCACCCCAGAGGTCCAGGCCGCTGGTCCAACCGTCTAAATTAGGGTTTCGCATAAATAGTGCATCAAATCATACATTGGGACTAAAGTGTAGACATAACAATGATGGTAGCTGAAAAGGCCAAAATGAAACTACGCTATTAAGGGCTTTTCGAGAAACCTTCATGATGGTTTTCTTAATACATGTCAGAGACATTAAGAAAAGACAATTTGGAGGGTACAGAGAAGGGTGCTCATAACGTTGATTTAAAGAGGAATAATTTTGCCTGTAAATTTCGCAGCCAAAAGTACGTTCGCATCAACAGCCCAAAGGCAATGGACGGCATACGGCATCTCTTGTGTTTGTGATCACAAGCGAAGAATGGAGTCAGAGTCCCAAAGTTTAGGAGATAAGTAGCAAATGACATCAACAAATGATCACCCCATTATAGTGAACATGAAATGGAGCCGGTGCCTGGAGTGCACACAAGGCGAGGTAGCAGTAGCACCTTAGATTTCTTGTGAGGGGCTCCATGAGACAATCGCTGCATGGAACCCATGTGATATCATCTAGAAAGCACAAGACAGAGACGAGTACACAAAATACGAGGAAGAGAACAACTGAGCCAGTATAAACCCGTCAGCAAATAAAACAGTCAATAAGCAATTACAAGTTCTACAATTCCTCTATTGCAAATGGCCATTGCGCCGTCTGACATCTTTTCGCAGCCAATTGCAACAAGGCCAATCACAAACATAAATCAACACAGGTCACGCGTGCACCAAACTATTTTGTCACACCCAATTCGCCGTTGACAATCCTATTGCAATTGCTCGAGACCGGACTTTCCACTGCCTGTGTGGGAATCTCCGAAGGGACTCATCGTCAACTCTCCGGCCAAAGCCATTCTCGAGACGGTCCCCCCTCGTCGAGCATTGTTGCGGGGCAGAGATACAAAACAGTAAAATCCGACCTCTCTCGACCCGACTAACAAACATTCATATGAAAGTGAGGTTCCATCGGTAAAAACTCTTTAGGCCTTCGGTTGTTGTGTTTTGTTCCGTTTTTTACTCTATCTGTGTAGCACATTTTCTTAATTTTTCTTTTCTCAATTTTTTTTTTTTTTTTTTTTCGCAGCCAAAGTTCACATGCCCAAGACCTTCACAGCCGCTGGAGTTAGGAAATAACTGCGTCGCTTCAAGCGACCCTAAACCGTGCGCCGTCCAGTAGCGAAAGGCGGGCAGCAGGCAGCGTTCGGTCCAAGACGGCACCATTTGTTGCCGGAGAAACTCCGAAGTGTAAACCGTTTTTCGGCCCGTTGGTGCAAACGAAAAATAAACCTGCTACGATATTTTTGAATTTAGTTCTTGAAGGCCGGGAGTCAAAAAACCAAAACTCCGAAAAGATCACGGCTCAGGCCATCCTGAGCGAACGTTTGTTGTATATTGTTCAAGGTCCATTCGCATGAGGCAGTAGGCAAGTATCTTCACTCTCGCTTTGTTCCCCTCGCAGCTACACAGTGTTACCTCCAGGCCCCTTTCGCACGTCTCTAATCTCCACCCACATACATATAAAGGCAAAGACGTCCTCCACAATCGCATCTTCGTAATAGCTGCTACTACAGAACACAACTAAAAAGTCAGCTCGGTAACTACTAATTACTACTACTTTTTACCTCAATTATGCTGTTGGTTGCTGATTATTCCGGCAAGGTTCTCGAGTTACCCTGGTGGGCGTTGCTTCTACTTGCGCTCGTCGCCTACAGAGCCTTCAACACTCTTACCTACTATGTCGCCTACAAAAAGTCTGGTGCCACACTTGCCCCCGCAGTGTCAGATGGGTGGTATGGTTTTAAGCTTATGAGGGTAGTTGTGGAAAAACAAAAGAAGGGGGAGATGCCTGACTACTTGTACTCTCGATTCATTGAAACCGGCAAAGATACCGTTAGGTTGGTCATGGCCGGCACCCCGGTGGTGTCGACGAGAGACCCAGAAAACATCAAGGCGCTCTTGGGCACCCAGTTCAACGATTTCATCTTGGGGCTCCGTCACAAGCAGTTCCAAATCTTGCTTGGTGATGGTATCTTCACCTTGGATGGCGCTGGCTGGAAACACTCAAGAGCCATGTTGCGTCCACAGTTTGCCAGAGAGCAGGTGGGCCACGTCCGCTCCTTGGAGCCACACGTCCAGGCGCTTGCGAGACTCATACGCAGAACAAACGGGCAGGAGTTTGATATCCAGCCGTTGTTCTTCAAGTTGACCATCGATTCGGGAACGGAGTTTTTGTTTGGCGAGTCGTGTGAGTCGTTGAGCGAGGACGAACCGGGTTTCGCCAACAGCGGGCCTGCGGTGAAACGTGAGTTCCCCAAGGCGTTCAACACTTCCCAGTCGTACTTGTTCTTGAGAGCTGGTTTCCAAAAACTCTACTGGATCGTCAACAACTCTGACTTTAGGAAAAACAACAAGATTGTGCACGAGTTTGCTGACTATTACGTCAACAAGGCCTTGAACTCGACCCCTGAGGAGGTGGAGAAGTTCTCTAATCAAGGCTACGTCTTCTTGTATGAATTGTCCAAGCAGACCAGAGACCCCAAGGTGTTGAGAGACCAGTGCTTGAACATTTTGTTGGCTGCTCGTGACACTACCGCTGGCTTGTTGTCTTTTATGTTTTTTGAGCTTGCAAGAAATCCTCATGTATTTGCTAGATTGCGTGAAGAGATTATTCAGGCCTTTGGTGAGGGTGACGATGCCGATTTGTCCGCCATTACCTTTGAGTCTTTGAAGAAGCTCGAGTACTTGAAGTGGGTCATCAACGAGACTCTCAGATTGTACCCATCTGTTCCACAGAACTTCCGTGTGGCCACCAAGGACACCACCCTCCCAAGAGGTGGTGGTCCTAACAGAGACCAGCCTATCTTTGTCAGAAAGGGACAGACAGTTACTTACACGATTTACGCTACTCACAGATCTGAGGAGATCTACGGCAAGGACGTGTTGACCTACAGACCCGAGAGATGGGGCGAGCTTGCCATGAAGAAGGTCGGATGGGGATTCCTTCCTTTCAATGGTGGCCCCAGAATTTGTTTAGGTCAACAGTTTGCATTGACGGAAGCGTCTTACGTCACAGTTAGACTCTTGCAAATGTTCAAGAATATTCAGTCGTTTGATGACTGTGACACCCCAAAGAAGGCTACCCATTTGACCATGTCGTTGTTCGACGGCGCTCACATCGGCTTGTCATAGATCAATTATATTTATTATGATTCTGAAGATATTAATCTGTAGTATATTGTAAATTCAAAGAAAGCCTCGAGGAAGTTCATTAGATAATATGTTGCACCCAGACGAAGTGTACTGCACACAAGGCGCGTTATGCTACCTAACAAAAATTTAAATACTTCGTCTACATCACCTCTTTGGGCCCCAATTATCCCATTATTTCAGCAATACACACTAAATAAAGGATGGCTTCGACTACGGCGGCATTATCATGGGATATAGGGATTCTCTCAGACTGTTACAATGCCGTGAAGTTCCTGGACAATGTACCTGAGCAGATCGATGCTTTGCTTGGGACCGATTTAAGGAATTTACTTGTTGTTCCCGGACGCTCCGATACCGCCAGACAGAAGTTGGCTAAAGCCGAGAGCGAACCAATCTCATTTTCGGATGGGCTGCAGTTCAAATTGAACAAACCCTTCATAGAAAGCGCATATCTTCTTGCAACAGAGCTTGATTTAGACGAGATGGCCACCGCTGAATTGTTGCAGCTGGCTCAAAGTGAAAGTTTTGCTAAGGGTTCTCGTCTTGAAGATGCTGGAATCTTGGCTTTCTTTCGCAGATATGACTACATTCTCAATATTGTGGGTTACTTGTTGACCAACAACAAAGTGCACATGTTGTATCCAACTCAAGATCCTGGCAAGGAACTCTTCAAGAATTGCCTCGCCAGTTTCAAAAAATTATACTCTTTGATTCAGATCCAGAATGACCAAATCGATAAGCAAAAGGCCACTGCGGATATCAATGACTTGGCGTTTGTCAAGAAAGTATCATTCGTCAAGCAACAACTATTCCTGATTCACGATCTTTTAAGTCAGATATTATATTTTATCATCGATTCATCACCAAACTCACTCCTTACTTACGACGCTTACAGTACAATCATCAAGCATGTCAATGAGAATATCACCAGTGACTCAGACGTTCTACTCTTGCATTATCTTCCCGCTCTTTTGCGCATTGTGACAGGGCTAGGTGACATGCCCGAGAAGGAGGTTTACATAATTCATGAAAAACTCGCTACATCCCTTCTGACCGACTATGCAAAAATTAAAGAGAATGACAGTATAGACTTGTCAAAGTCGTCCTTGAGACCTTACGATCTTTGTTCACGTTTATTCTATTTTGTTACTTTGATTCCATGGTGTAAAGAGTCCAGTGACAGAACAAGAAAGCTAGACTTCAAGAGGGATATTCTTCAGTACATTGAGTGGCTCATCAGCTACGGAACTTCAGAGCAGTTACTTTCATATGCAGCTGAAACTGCATGTCCTGAAACGAAATTTCTTTTAGAAGAGAGTGATCTCTACGATTTTAGAGCTCTTTTACAAAGATCTTTTCCACTGTTGGAACCAACAAAGTTCTTTTACTCGGGTAACGATGAATTGCTTCATGCTGTTAAGGTAAATCCTCAATTAACAAATGTGGCAAAGCTTTGTGACTTTTCCAGCTTACAAATCTCGAGGCTGATTGCTGACGATATTCTTGCACCAGCATTTCACGCTTTCTTCACCAGTTTCGTAAATCACGCTGCTATAGTATTGACACTGCTTCGTGACAGTGAAGAAGATTATTTACTATCCTTGAATAAAAAAGAGATCGAGGTTGCTTCAGTTCGTGTAAATGGCTTCAACGATCACTTTGATTCATCGCGGGGTTTAAGAAGAGATTCTGAAGCATCTTCAAATACATCACAAGACTTACAGGAGATCGCCAGTCGCGCGGATCTTGAAAGGCTCTACATGGCATGCGTATATGTTTACAATAACAGACCCGATCTTTGCGCAGCATTCTGGGCTTCGGATGATTCAAATGTTGCAGGTTTTATCGACTGGGGTATATCCAAGAATACTCTGCCACTCATCACGGCAACATTCTGCTTTCTTTTGGGTGGATTGACTTCTGATGGGCCCATGTCGAGCTTTCGGGTGTGGGATATTCTTGTCAACGCTAACACATTCAGAAAAAATGACTATCTGCATGTTTCCCTTGATTCGATCATCAGCTCATTGACATACTACATTAATGCTCTCATGGAAAATTTGGAACTGGACTTAAGTTCCAGGTCAAGAATGGAACAACACAAACAGGAATTTCTTTTTTCTAGCAGTCATATCAAGAGGGCTGCGGAGGGTGATGCTTATGACCCAATCCTGCTTTCGGAAGACTCCGTGGTATTCATTGCAGGTTTCATCATGCTCATTTCTCAGTTGATAAGAAATGTTGGAGACGAATCATCAGCTTCAAAAAGCTTAAGGAGGACGGCATTTGATCTGTTTCATCCTATTCTTGTTTCGTTTCTCAAATTTGACAACTTGGTAACCAGCGCCAAAGGATCACTCAATCAAACGAGAAGCTCGATGCCTGTGGAATTGAGTGACGAGAATAGAACGGTTCTCATAAATTTGATTATGCACTGCTTGAAGGAGTTTGCCAATACCGAAGATTCCAGTATAAGAGCTCGAATCTGGGATACTGTTGATCGCTGGATCTGTCATGCTCTTCACGATACTGAGAGTTCATCGGATAGGCAAAGATATATTGGAGGAACTTCACTGCAGGCAGCCCTCTCTGACTCTATTAAATCCGAGCTACAGAAGCTTAAGACTTGCTTCAGGGGTATACCAATGAAGCAGGGCTTCCAATTAACATTCACGAAGATTTCCGAGGTTTCCAACTTTGTCCAATTGCTTAGTCAGCTTCTCGAGCCTACAGGAAATACCAAATACGGTTTCGAGTGTATGGATCTTCCATATCCATCCAATCTCGGGTCAAATTATAGATTCAGTAATCAGATCGGTGTTTGGCCATATTTGGAGTATCTCCTACTTGAAGTCTTCACGCATACGCCTGATCTAGAAGACGACAAATTTAAAATTAGCTTACAAAGCACTACCCTCAGCATAGTCGCAAAGGTGTTGGCAGAGGTAGACTGGGAGTTTTTGGTAGATAAAGCTCCCCATATTTTTACCGAGACTGCCTCTGCAGATGAACTCTTCGTTTCTGCAAAACTTGCGAATGGAGAAGACATTGCGCTTTCCTTCCAAACCTTTGTCAGACTTCACCATTCGTTAGCTGCCTTGAATTACCTCTTCGAGGACAAGCCCTCCACAGTCTTATTTTCAATTGTGAACTTAGGAACAGACGCTCTTCGCGGGAACGCCAGCTTGCAATCTTTAGTTGGAACAGCTTTGAATATCGTGGATAGTATTTTGAAGCTTCAGGATGTCTATATTCATCGCCTTCTTCCCCTTCTAAAAAATTCAGACGTATACGCGCTGTCGGATGCAAAAAAGCCAATTGGATATAGTACTAGTTTAAGTCTAGTGCTCTCTGCACCAAAGGCCACCCATGAAAACGTGTACTATCCTACAGACTTGGGCACGCATGGAGTGAACGATTTCTACGAATTGTTGTCTTTCAATATATTGAGTGTGGCGCATCTTGCCTTGTACGTGGGCTCGGATGAACTGTCGATTGCCGAGACAGCAATTAAAATCTTGCGGAAACTTTCAAAATCGCAAGTCTTCAGCAAGGAGAGTTCTTTATCGAAGAATCTCTCTTTGCGCAACACTAGGCTCTTGAGCATCTTCGAGAATGTTGACGAATCTGTCAGAATACGTTACGCTTTTGTGCAACAAATGGAGTCTATTACGGATTCATTGCAGGTAAAGTATGCCATCTTGGAATTCTTAATTTCGAATTTGCCAGAGACTGATGATATCACGGTTGCTCATTTCTTGTTAGGATTCGAAACCCGCGATGGCAGCCTCAAGCTCAATGCAGACGTAAACGATCTTTCTCTTTTGAACAGCTTGATCATCTTGCTCAAATCTACCGTTGACTTGATTCATGATATTGATTATAGCCAAGGATATGTTACTCGCATTGGGCTTGGCCCCTCAAAATTATCCTCAATGATCATGCAGATTTTGGTCAGATTGAGCAGGAACCCTTTGATATCGAGTATTACGTTGCAACACATTAGAGAACACGATTTGTCTGCAAAATTACTCGATGCCCAACCAAAAATAGACGACTCTACGGTGTGGCACGACAAGAAGTTTCAAGGTAACTTACAGGACGGAACGCCAAATCTCTTTGTGGAAGACGACTTATGTCTCGAGACATTCTTTGAATTCATCAAGTATAGGACCATGGCCCTACAGTATTTATCATTAGAAGTTCACGACATCAAATCCGTCATTAGAAAGGAAGAGTATGTTAGACTTCTTCTCAACGACACCGAAGTATTCAATGGAACGCCGAAAATTCTCAACTTTTTGGACGTTCTCAATTATCAATTTTATAACTTTGAGTCCCACAAATTGTTGGAGTTTGAACAGAGATACAATCTTGCATTTTTGATTCAAGAGTTGAAGCAAGAGCGTCAGATGAAGAATGAAGGCGAGAGATTGTTGAGCAGATTGGCTAGTGTACGTTGCCAGACAGCATACCAGAGGCTTCAGACAGATGATGATAAGTCAAACTTTGCCGTGGAGACCATGGGTGAAGTTACTAGGATTGATGAGCTCTTCCAAAAGATTTTTGTCGTGGATGAGCTTAAGGGACATCATTTGCGATGTTTACAATCATGGGTTCAAATTATTCAGGTTTTAAGCAGTGACGGGGTAATTGATCGAGCCGACTTTATTCTCAAAGTTTTCCAGTATATCCTTCCAAAAATCAACAACGAATATTACGAGAGGGACATTATGTTTGCTGAAGAACTCATATCGTTATGCATGCTCCTATTCGACATGTATGAGGAGGATTCGATCAAGAAAGCAACAACAACACCTGAAGCACTGAGGAATGGCAGTGAGATGCACTTGCAGAAACTACTTCCGCTTTTTAAAACTTGCGTCAACGGAGTGCTATGCAGCAACTCGACACCAGCGTTGAGATCAGATTTATATGTTCTACTCAACAAGTTCACTCAACGTACAACAGCTTCTGGGATTTTGCTACAAGAGATTTTATCAGTTCTTCGATCGGTGGACAAAAAATTTATTGATGTTATTTGCAATGATTCCATTTACTCAGAGGGAGCTCCTCGCATTACGTCAATCATTTTGATGGAGACCCTTATAAACTCATCAATGTTAGAGAGACTGACTTCTATTTTAAATGCTATTGTGGAGAACAACTCTTTGTCACTTTACGCCCGGCTGCTCAAACGCACCGGGGAACTCTTTGAGGCTTGTGAGAAAAGTGCGGAGTCAGGAATAAGCGTTGACACTTTACTATACGAGCTTACGGCTTTCAAAGCAACGCTCTACCTCTTAATCCGCATAGCTCAATCTAGGGATGGAGCTTCACAGCTTTTCCAGAATGAGATTTTCTCCATCATCCGGCAATTAAGGTTTCTTAATGTTGACTCCGATTTGGGTTTAGACCTCCACATTGAAGCCGGACCAAATTCCTCTTTGGAACATGCCAGTGCCACGCGTATCGGAACGGCGGTAAACGGCAAGGATGAGAGAGCTACTGCACTGATTACATTGACTTTGGATCTACCCGTGTCGCTCGTAGACAAAACAACGAAACGCGAGGAGGAGAAGTTGCAAACAATCTCGTACTATGAATTGCTCGTTCCCGCTTTTCAATTGGTAGCTACAGTGATATCCGCCATGGGCCCATCGTTCCAACCAGGTCTCATGCAGGCTAAAGAGTTGATGCAACACTTCAGAGGACTCGTTGTCGGTGTGATGAAGAGAGATGAGCTCATGGATAAAGGAGAATTGAAAAATTACGAGGAGAACGATCGGCTCTCTCTGGAGGGGCTTCGGCAGTTGGCGAAATTATTTGTGCTCGTAAATACCCTTGTTGATGGTGCAGCACATCATGGATGAAAGAAAGTGTGTGTATGTGCAGCGACGGCGGAACTGCACCAGGCCTCAAACGGGCCTTCGGGATGGAGCAACTACATTTTAGGTCACGAGACCCTCAGCCTCGGGCGCTTGCCGAACACAAAAAGGCGGCCCGAGGCAGGCCAAGGGCAAGGCGGGGGGGCCAGCCCGCCGTTAGTGGAGGGAAACCTAGCGAATGATCAAGTAATTGACGACATCAAAAACCGAAAATAGAACTTGGCCAAACGTTGGGATGAGGTTGGAAATGCCTTTGAATTGTTTTGCCAGCGACACGATGCAGTACGCTTTTTTGTGTGAAGGAGCATATGTGACGAAACAAAATAAAACTAGGAAGAAAAAAAAAAAAATGATATTCCGGCCGAAGTGCTCACATTGCCGCGCCAAGACGGAAGTGGGCCCAGTGCCTCATAGAAAATGAAGGTGGAAATGGCCGCTTTAGGCCTAGGGGACCTGCAGCAAGGAAGACATTGTTCACATCACACTTTCTTTCTTTTTTTTCACTTTCTTTTTTTCCGATCGCAAGATCTCTGACGTACTGCGACGGGCCCACCATGCTTAAGTGGGGAGACTGGATTCGTTAAACAAGTTGCTTTTGGCATTGCCGTCCACCCCTCTCGAGGCGAGTTTATTGTTCCAAACAGACTGCGGAGATGGACCAGAATTCTGCATAAGACCCTCTAGGGGCCCTCTCATCCGCGATGACTTGTTTGATGTGTTGCCCCAGTCACTTGTGCCGGAATTCGATGCTAGTGGCCCATTCTGCGAGATGATGTAACAGTGCTAAAGTGTGTCTGGCGCCACGGCAAGTCCCATTTCCCTTCCATTAGTGCATAAAGCCTGCGCTTGGACGCCTGTGTCCACCGCCATTTTACCATTCATGTGTATTAACATCCTTCTAGAGGTGAAGCCCTTTATATAGTAGAAATCTCTCCCGCCGAAGCTTTTTCCCACCCCAAATTTCTGCTTCACTAGCCCCACGCAGATTCCTCACCTCGACTTAATCGAGCCATCTTTTTGTCAAGATACCCTAACAGACGAAGTAGGCTTTAACTTTAAGTTTTACCTTAATTTTTTAATTTTTTTTTTATTGCCTTTTATTCCTTCGGTTCCTTCAGGGTCCTCAAAAACCTTACGTTTCTTTTCGGCAGAAACGTTATTGAATTTAGGTTTTATTACTTCACGCAAGGTTGCCAATTTTGCATCTGCCACGGAGAAATCATCGCCTATAAAACAAAGCGAATCCCCAGAAAATTTACTTTCTATTTTGGTTCTTTCCTAACTCATCATGTCTAGAGACGCTGAGAAAGAGCTCCAAGGTGCTTCCGCAGAGGCTCACTTGAAGACAAATGAGAACTACAACAACGACAGCTCCACGCAGGTGTCGTTGAGCCAGTCCTCCAACAAGGAGGAGGAGAAGCTCCATCACACCCACAGATCGCTTGAACAAAGACACATCAACCTTATTGCCATTGGTGGGTCGATTGGTACCGGTCTTTTCATCACGATTGGTTCGTCTGGTTTGGTGCAGTCGGGACCCTTGGGTCTTCTCTTGGCCTATTGTTTCTGGACGTTTGTGATTTTGTGTTTGACGGTGTCTGTCGGTGAAATGGTGTGTTATTTGCCCTTGGACTCGCCCTTCTTGACCATGGCGGGCCGTGTGGTGGACCCAGCGTACGAGTGTGCAGCGTCGGTGAATTTCTGGTTGATGCAGAGTTTGTATATCCCGTTTGAAATTACTGCTGTCAACGGAATGATTCATTTTTGGAGAGACGACTACAGTCCTGCCATCACGTTGGTGATTCAGATTGTCATTTATTGTGCCATCAACATTTTCGCAGTCAAGCTTTACGGTGAGGCCGAGTTCTGGTTGTCCTTGGCCAAATTGATTTTGTGTATTGGTCTTTTGTTTTTCACCCTCATCACCATGTGCGGTGGTAATCCAGAGAAAGATGCTTTTGGCTTCAGAAATTGGCATGCCGCCGGTGGTCCCATTGCTGAGTACATTGGCACCGGCCCTCTTGCTCGTCTCAGAGGTTTCTTGCAAGGTATCATTTCTGCCAACTTCGTTGTTGTTTCTTCTGAGTACCTCAGTATGACTGCTGGTGAAGCTAAGAACCCAAGAAGGAATATGGCATCCGCTTTCAAGACAGTGTTATACCGTTTGGTGATTTTCTTCATTGGTGGTGCGCTCTCGGTGACCATCTTACTTGCTTACAACGACCCCAAATATTTGAGTATTGTTCAGGGTGACAATGCCAACGCTGCTTCTTCTCCTTACGTGGTTGCCATGCAAAACTTGAAGATTCAGGTGCTTCCTCACATTGTCAATGCTGTGATTTTGTCGTCTGCTTTCTCTGCTGGTAACTCGTATACCTACTGTTCTTCCAGAGCCCTCTATGCTCTTTCCAAGAAGGGCTACGTGCCAAAGTTCTTTAGGTATTGTACAAAGAGTGGTGTGCCAATCTACTGTGTTGCCGTGTCGGCCTGTTTCTCTCTCTTGTCTTTGATGCAGTTGGGTAAATCGGGAGAGAATGCCTTGAACTACATGGTGAACTTGTGTACTGGTGCTCAGTTGCTTAACTATGGATTCATGAGCATCACGTACTTGCACTTCTACAGAGCGGTGAAGGTCCAGGGTATTGACAGGAATAATTTCACTTATAGATCGTGGTACCAGCCGTACACTGCGATTTTCGCTTGCGTCTTTTTGTGGATTATCATCATCATCAAGGGTTACGAAGTCTTTATCCCAGGCCACTGGGCCGTGGACAACTTCTTGTTCAGTTATGTCATGATTTTCGTTGCCATTGCTGTTTACATTGCGTACAAAGTTCTCAAAAGACCAAAGTACATCAAGCCTGAGGACGCTGACCTCCAAACTGGTCTCGAAGCTATTGAGGAACACGAATATGAATTCTACGCTGCCTTGGAGGCCAGTAATGAGGAGGCGAAGAGTCTTAGAAAGAGAATTATGGATTGGGTTTTCTAAACTCCTTGGACGATTCATTGCATAGACAATTAAGTGTTAGCATTAAAACCATCGAATCAGGTGGTTCAACGTTACGTACATATATATTTTCAATTCTACAGTTGATCTTTCGAATACGCGTGTTGCAAGTCTATGATATTAAATTTTGTGACGTGGGATTCAGTGACCCATGCTCTATAACTAATACTGTAAGCCCTCCAGCTTCTATGTAGCCCTTTGCCTTTGAAAAATATGCTGAATTGTTGGTGTTAGTCAATGCACATGTTGGAGCTGATCGACTCAAGCTGTCCAAAGAGCCACCGGCTTTGGAAGCTACTAAGGCCAGTTGTTTTAGCCCTTAGTCTCATGTTTCGGTCATCTGTGATAAGGATACAGTAGCGAAACACTCTGGCCATCTTCTCATCTAAAATAATATTTGTGGCTCTTAAGGTTGCATTTAAGCCCCTCAACTGCTTCTTATTGATTTGGTCATGTTCAGTTACAATATTGAGTACAGTCAGATCAACATTGTTTAACCAGGAGGGATTGTTTTCGAACTCCGCTACCTCATTGAGGTCGCTTGTGATGGTGCCGTCAAACCTTAACACAACTATCTCCTTGCTTGCGTACAATTCTCTGATAATTATTACTGACCTGGTTGCAGCATCAGCGATGGTTGCTTCAGTGGACTTTCTCAAAGACCTCAATTCTTGGTAAACAATCAACGGAATCAGCACTTTAAATGCACCACTATGGGCGCATTTAAATATTCTGCCGCAGTGTTTCAACCAGATGTTTGTGTCGAAAGTGATGTACGTAAGGGAAGTGTCCATTCGGTCCCCCAAATTACCTTCAACAACGACCTTTTTGAGCGAGGGCATTATATCACCTTCCATGATGAGGCTGTTATCGTAAAGTTCCGAAACGTCACCTCTTTGTTGCAGCATCAAGGCCAGCCGATGTTGCAGGTGATGATATAGATGGTGATTGTCCAAGTGGCCTGTCTGACATATCGAATCAAGGTCGATTCCATTCTCGTCCGATTCGGTATCAGCATAACCTTCCATACTTTCTTGGTTGGGTACATTTTGACCAAAGTTGAGAGAACCAGATGCTTCAAGCCATGATGGACCAGCTGCTATCTGGAACCAAGACTCGTCGATAACTTCAGATGGTAAAGCCTTGTCATTAGCCCTGAAGCCAAGATTATGAGATGAAATCGGAGTGACAAAACTGCCCAGGTTTAACCGAGAATCTTCATAGAAGACCTCATTGATGAATTGATATATGTCGTTTGCGCCTTTGTAAGAAGAAAATGAGCACAAAACATCATTCTTCGACGCCTCATAACTCTGGTTATCAAACTTGAAAGATTCCTTGTCCCTCATGAATCCAAATTCATAATTATCAGCGAGAAATCTTCCAAGTAGGACAATACGGACCAATCTTTCCTCATTGTCCCTTTCACCTTGTTCTCTTGACTTTGATCCATCTTGCTCCAAATTGTTGAGGTTCATCATCGCTGATGTACCACAGATTGGGTGATCAAACATGGCGTGACTCCGAATGCCAGCAGCTTCAAAATCTTCGTAGTCATGCTTGACACAAATAAAATCAAACCAAAGTGTTCCCCAACATTTCCACACTTCCGAAAGTTGCTCATTCTCATTGAAGTACTGAACATAGTTAGGATGGTTGATGATATATTCCCGGCACTTATTGTTCAAGTGAGCATTTCCTCGGACGATGCCTGTAATGCTGTTCATGTAATTTATGAAAGCTTCCCAAGGGAAGAATTTTTGAAATAACCATAGAAACATGTTTCTTGACTCGGGGAAACGTTTGATAGCCTCACCAACCGCTATCAAGAAGTATAGCCACACAATTATATGGCAAGCAGATGCCCGTTTTGGCCCAACCAAATAGTACTTGAGAATTCTAAAATTAAGTTCCAAGACAGACTTATCAAGGTAAGCCAAGCAGTAGAACCAATCCATCGATGAAAGATCTGATCCTGTAACAGAGGAGCTGTCAACTCCATTACTGAGTTGCGAGGGCTCATCTATACTGTTCTGATCTTGAGATGTCGACTTGGTCTTCCGCTTTCGTTCTTTTTTATCCTTTCTTTCTCTGAGAGCTTCAGGTAGCAAAAACAACTTTGCGAATGGGTTTCTTGCATCACCAAAACCTATGAGATGATTGATATTCGCGATAGCGAAAAGGGGACCTTTGTTGAACCAGAAGTTAATCTTCTCTATTGTGTCCATCGAGTTTGTGTTTTGATCTTGTTCATGTTGCTGTTTCAAGTACTGTGTAAAGGGGTCGGCGTTTTGCTTGTCCGATTGGGTAGGATATATGAACTGGCGCAAAAAGAAATTATACCCGTGAGAGTCGGAACCGAAAGACATTGCATAGCGGGACACTAAATCTACCCCATGATTAAAACGGCCCTCCTGAAAGACGTCACCTTGGTTTTGAGAATTTGAATTGTTGTTGTTTATGCATAATAGAACCTTGTGGATCTTGATGAAATCAATAATGGGCAACTCAAGCAAAGAAAGTATGTTTCTTTGAGTGCAAATGTTCTCAACGACAAGCTCAAGATACTGAGATGTGGGAACGAACGGGTCTCGGCAATTAACAGCTTTACTTATGTTGACGAGCGCCTCCAAGTTGTCTTGTTGAACCGTGCTCATATGGTAGTACATTTTTCCGTGCCCGTAAAGTGTTTTCAATGCATTCCAGTACCAATATTCTGAACTGGATTTCCAATCAATGAATCGCGAAGAGTATAAAGCAATAGCCATTCTGGACAAATCTCCTAATTTCTCGCACCACCAGCCCTCCATTTCCCACGATGGATCCGTTAGACTCGATACAATGCTGAAGCAATGAGCAATGAAACATGAGAAGACTTCATGGTCTTGAAATATGCTCATAATATTTTTTAAGAGCTCTAAAAAGCCGACAATGCCGTAAACCCACATTCGACGAGGTATTTTGTAAAGGTCGATAATATTCTTGCCTGTTTTATGATGTGTCGATAGCGATGTCGGCTTCAATGCAGTTGTGAGAAAATCGTAGTAGTTGTTTAGCAAGGTGATGTTGTGGTGGTAGATTGTCCACAAGTTGTTTGAAAGATCTGTGGTACTCGTAGGAATGGCTGCTTGAAAGCTCGGCGCAGAACCATGTAAAGCCTGATGCTGAGGAACATACATGGAAGTGGAGTATGGGGAGTAGAAATTGCTTGATTGATTGATCTTATGAGTGAGTTCGACGATGGACTTTTGAACAATTTCCTCGAAACTAACAATATTCTTGTATGTTTCCTTCAACTTCGCCGCTAGCTGTTGTTCCTCATCCGTCATGACTCTTTGTTGCAGAGCACTCAGCGCCTCGGATTGAACGGAAGGTTGCTGTTGTAGAGGCATGGACGTATTTTTGACAGATACGGTGGATGATTCTTTATTCTGAGTAGCGTTACCAGGGGTCATCAGATCGACCATAGGACTCGAGCCTGACAGATCTGAGTTGTTCTGGGCGGTTGAATGCGTCACGTTGGGGCTCGATGGTACGTCGTAATTTGAAGGGGTAGGGGTTTTTATCAACTGGGGCCCATACGGCTGTTGGTTCTGCTGTTGTTGCTGTAGTTGAATTTGAGGTTGCAGAGTTGGAAACTGCACAGATTTTCGATACTTTCCGCGTTGAGCAGAAGGGACAAAGCGGCCGGAAGGAGAACTGGAGCTGTTGGCTCCTAGTTGGCTGGCACCCGGAACATTGCTTTGCATGGAAAGCTGCATCTGTAGTGGGTTTGGTGTTCTTTTACTTGACGGATTGTTCATGTATGCCGATACGCTATTCTGACGTTTCTGCTGAGCTGAATTCATGGAGTTGCCATACACATTTAGATAGCCTTGGTGATTCTGGGAATTGGAATCAAGAATCGCTGACTCCTGATGGGGCGACGATGCCGCTTTCAGATCATGCGGAAACCCAGAACCTGCGGGAGTATTCATGAACAAAAGCTTATGTAAGGGGAAGGGTCAGGTTGGGTGATACTATGTATGGAATAGGGTTGCCGCGAAAGGAATGCCGATGAACGAAACAGACTGATAATTCACTGTCAAATTGGTTGATTCGGTCAATATGGTGGATCGGCCCTGAGTGGTGAGTGGTGCGTGGGATATTCAAGTGGCGTGTGCTGATTACAAAACGTATAGGAGGAGCCTGCCTGTTACGAGATGTATGTGAATATGGCCGACTTAGCGGGGATGCAATACAAATGGTGTATATAAAAAAATAAAGGTCACGATTTCAGTTCGATTCTATGGAGCTGGGTATCCAGAGTAAAGCAACTTTCCCGTGTACTAAGACGAAATTTGTTTCAAAAAATGCGCTCTAGTAATAGATCAAGGAGTGAAACATGCTCGCTGGAATTTTGTGAGGCGGTTTATCGTGGGCGTGGCACGACCCGTGATAGATAGGAGGCCGGAGGCCCGACGACGGCAACAATATGAAAAGTCACGATTCAGAACTATATGCGTAATCTTTTCGTTTTTTTGAATCTAGCCTTTCGATGATTGAGGTATATTGTGGTCAAGTGGTGGTGTGGATCAGCCATTTGCAAAGTCGTACCTGCGGAGCTCGCGGCAATATTGCCATAGTGGGTGCAAAATGGAGTGACACGATAGATGAGGCCAGGGAATGGGCTTAATTTCAAACTTGGGACTTGGTATGTCTAAAAAAAGAATGTTTCGGTATATTAAGAACTATTATTTTCGATCAAGGTTGATTAGACCGGTCTTATTATCATTTCGAATTGATGTAGTGCTCTACGTTTTTTGGTAACGTTTTGTATTTCGCAAAGTTTCTAGTGAAATGTAATTGCTGGGATTAATGTAACACGACAATCATCACGGTGACAAAAATTCCTTTTCATAAATTATGTAGTGGACAAAACTTTGATTGTAAAGGACAAAAGTATGATTGTAAAGAATTACTCAAGTATAGAGTACAAGGTCAATTCCTGGATGCTTTCGATTTGGTCCGCAATGACTTACTATGGATCTCACTCATGCTGATCCTGTTCCCAGCCAATCTAAAAATGAGATTCATTCAAACATAAAAGGATCATGTAACTTTTCAAATGCAGTTATCATGCCCTTAGTAAACTTATTACCGAAAACTATTTGAAGGACTTGCGTGCTTAGCGGAGTCAGGAACAGGTTTTCTCGTTGCTTCGAAAGAAAAAAGAATAAAACGATTTGGGACGAGCCCAAATCGTGTGTCCAAACTTACAGGTCTACGAAGTACGTGGGCAGACGAAAGGGAATCGCTGATTTGGGGTCACTTCCACATAAGGAGGTGTACGCAAAGGGAGAAAGCGAATGGGTTGATAAGTAAGCTTCTGTTCACGTCAGCGAGAATAGTTGTAATGGATCTTCAGAATACCCCGCGTATGCGATCTTGTAGAATCATGGGAAGTCATTCTATAGTAAACCTCATTTCACTTTGCTTCACCATACATCATTCTTTTATTCATTGCTTTCTCATTGCTCTTTCACCCATTCATGCTCAGCGTTCTTCCCCTATCGTCCCCGGTCAATCTACAGGGAAACTTTCCAGATCGTTATATTTGTGTATTAAGAGCTAAACAAACCAGCGAAAACGAGACTCGAGCAAAGTATGTAAATATACAAGAGCAAGCGTCGTAAAATTGCTGGAATGAAAAGTGTGAAGGGGGCTGTCCGTTTATTTCAACTTCTTCTTTGGTCTCAACTGGTTGGTGTGACCACACTTTCTCTTTCTGCAGTTGGTAGCTCTTGGAGGCAATCTGGCGTAGCACTTACGACAAATAGACTTTTCGCAGTTGTACTTGGAAGCCAAGGCTTTCAACGAAGGTTCAATCATGGCTAACTGATGAGTATGGAGGAGAGGAAGGGAAGAAATGGAAGTTTTTTGTCGATACTGTAGGAAAAAATTTCGCGTGTGGTGCAAAGGTTTGGGGGGCAAGAGGCTCCATAGTTAAGCATCATTGTTTGATCACGTGGAGAAGTTTCATCAAGGGCTTAAGCCCTAAGCACAGCTATCGATACCGCGATTATAGCAAGAAGCAGGCAGAATAACTAGAGAGCTTCTTCCTACTTGATGTTTTTATAACCAAAATCTTTCCTTGTTATCGGAGCGTCTTAATGACTCACGGTATCAAGGAATTTAAAGGGCCCGGATTAGAGATCTTATAAGAAACTTTGCTATCATGTTGCTTGTCGCTGCTCGAATTTTCGTACCTTGGCTGTACCTCACATAATCTGGGGACAGTAGCATCACTTTCGCAGCCAGTCATACGTACTCGTAATCAGTGAACCAAATGCCGAAAAATTGTCTGACCATTCTTTAAAATGAATAATGAGACTGAAAATCTTCCTCTTTTTCACCAAGCAGAAGCCCAAAATTGACTCAGCGTCTTGGTCTTTTAGCGTCGCAGAATCTCAGAATAATCAAGTAGCCTCCAACATCTCTCGAGAGCAAAGCTACAATATTGAGCTCCATAGGTACACCTAAACGTTGTTGTTTTCATAATCGTTCTCATGAAGCTTATCAAGATCAAGTAATATTTATTAGCCGAAAAACAACCACGATCAATACCTGGGGGTGACTGGTGCACGGGTGTCACCATCTCATGTAGTTAGCCAGCAACGCACAGGAGGTTACATTAGCTAAGTGTCGACGAATTGAAGGGATTCTCTGCAAATAATTCCTCGGCATGAGTGATAGTCAGGAAGGAACGGATAAAGAGCATGCACCTGTCCAGGACGTGGAGATGAATGACGCAGGAGAACAGCAAAATCTCCCTGAAGCTCAAGCTGCAGAGGAGTCTAATGCAAGAAACGAGGCACATCAAGACGAATCACCAAAAGACCAAACACAAGAGACAACCACTATAGAGCAACCTCAATCGGAAGCCCCATCATCCTCGAAAGAGTCTGCTAGCCCAGAGATAATATCTGTTCAGTCTGAGACAGCGCCTGATGAGACCTCCAAGTCAGACATTCAAGTCGAGGATGTGTCCAATGCAGCCCCAAATCTTCCCGAAGTTACCATTGACCAGCCCACAGAAATTGAGGAGCCAGAGGCAGGAGAGCAACCTCAAAAAACTCAAGAGCGTGAGGAGGTGGAAGCCGCTTACATAGAAGGAGAGCCACAAGACCCGAACACTTCGGTAACAATGAACCCCCCTAGCTCTGCTCAGAACTTCACCACGCCTCTGAAAACCCTACCAGCTCTCAAGGACATCGAGCCCATCTCGACGCCAAAGTCGTTTGATGTGGCTAAGGATCCCGATGCTGCTGTGCGAAGCTCTCCTGTTATTGAACAAAGATCAACGAACCTAGCCGAGCTTGCGGAACAAGAGGACGTACTCGATAATACTGCTAATGACACATTCGCATCGGCGGTATTGGAATCGAATAACAATGACAACTATTCGGATACGCAGGCAAGTTCAAAGCTACACTCCGATCTAGAGTCAGTATCATCATTCCTTGGCTTAGACCTAGAATCACTTGGGCAATTACCATCTGTTGTTATTTCTAAACTTGTTAATAAGACTCAACAGTATCACGGTCTTCAGTCTGAATTATCATTCTTCAAACTAAACCAGGAGCAGTTTAGTCAAGTTCAACAAAAAAAGTTAGAAACTCTCCAAAAAAAGATCGAGAAACTCACCGAGACGAACGCCAATATTACCCTTGAGAATGAAGTCCAATACGACGAATTAGTGACTTTCAAAGAAACACTCACAACAGTGCGCAACGAGAATACTGAGCTATCCGACAAGATCTATCAGTCTGAATTAAAAAATAGAAACTTGGAGAATAAGATCAATGAAATCTCAAAATCGAGAGAATTGGAGGATCTTCGACTCAATGAGGATTTTGATAAAGCCATGAAATCCAACCTAGAATTGAGCCAGAAGCTCAGTGAGCTTAATAAAGAACTTAGTGAGGCTGTCAATGAAAAGTTCAGCTTCAAGCTTGAGTCGAATAAAGCTCAGAATGAGCTCACATACACAAGGAACCAAAAAGAGTGGTACGAAAATGAATTGAAAGACCTCCAAGACAGATATACCAATCTTCTCAAAAAGTATGACACCGATACGTTAAGGGATGCCAACGAATTGAGCTCACTTTCTTCAAAAACAGAAACCTTGTCCTCTCTCAAGGAGTCACTCCAGGCGCAGCTCAAAGAAGCCGAAAGAAAACTCCAGGAACAGTCTGACAAGGCTTCCCATCTCGAGAACAAATTTGAAATCCAGAGGTCAAAATTCACCAAAGAGATCGCAGACAAAGAAGAGTTGGTAGAGCTTCTTAAGGTTCAGTTGAAGGAAAAAGCTGGAAGAATTCAAACTTTAGAGGCTTATGGCGAGGACCTCAAGTCATCAACAGCTGAATCAATTTCAAAGTTGGAGAAAGAGATCTACGATAAAGATGATAAGATCGCCTTGCTCGAGGAAAAGCTCCGAAGAACGGAGGAAGCATTAGATTCAGAGCTACATAAGGAGACGGAGCTTCCAAAGTTAGGTCCCTCTGCAGAGATGATTATGCAAAATAAACCGCAGGGAATTTCTCTCTCTGCTCTTTACACGGAATTCAATCATATGAAGAAGGAGCTTATTCTTGCGAAGTCTCAAAAAGAAAAACTTGCTGCTCAACTACAGCATTTTGTGTCTGAACTTGAGTCAAAGAAACCCGCAATTGCATCTTACAGAAATCAAATTCAGTTCTACGAGCAGTCTCTCAAAGATATGCTTGGCAAGCTCGAATCTATCCGGTTGGATAAGCTCGACGCTGACAAGGAAACCAATAGACTTAGAATCAGATTGAGCAACTACGAGTCTGAGATGCAGTCATTGAAACAGTTGTCGAAGGATCTCGGCAGACAGTTATGCTACTATCTTATACACTCCAAAGTAAGAGACGGTAACGAAAATCCATTGACCACTGAGGAAAAGAAGACGATCGACATCATCTTGACAAAGAGTGGTAATAAGGAATCAAGAGCTGAGTCTGATACAGACGAACTTATTACCGAACGACTTGTTGGGTTTGCATCTATCATTGAATTGCAACAAAAGAACCAAGAATTACTCGTTGCAGTCAGGCTGCTTGGTAAGCAACTTGAAGCGAAGGAAGAAGAGAATGAGGGTCTTGAATCAGCTGCTGTAGAAGAGGCTAGAGAAGCTATCTTGACATTGCAAGGTGAGCTCGATAGTGTTAATATCCGTCTTGAAGCTGTTACAAAAGAAAGAGATCTTATTAAATCGTTGAACGGCTCGAGTCCGGCAGGTGGATCGGAAAATGGCACGGTTGAAGTGAAGCTTCTTACGGAGGCTAATAGTGAACTCAAGAGCAATATCAAGGAGCATGAGCAGAATTTGAAGACACTTCAGTCAGAATCCAGTGAGAAGATAAAGTCGCTCATGGACAGATTAGCGTCCGCAAATGCCTCGTATGAAGAGATGCAGACAAAGCTTAGCTCAGCCAAGCATGATGCTGCGATAGTTGAGAATAGGTTCGAGCACGTCAAGAAGCTTCTCGATATATCGAATCGCGAGCTTCAAAACACGAGTCGGGAGGTTGCCTTCTGGAAAGAGCAAACGTCCAAGCACGAGTCAATATTGGTGACGAAATCAAACGAGTTCCGTGATCTCGAGAAGAACTATGCAGAGATAAAGGCCTCTGCAGAGAGCTTGAAAGCAGAGAAAGAAGTCTGGGGCAGTATGCAGAAGAACTTGAGAGAAGAGATTGAACAGCTTAAGCGTGACAAAGATCAGCTAAACTCATTTGTTTCCAATTTACAATCCCTTTTTAAAGAGAGAGAACAATCTAGCATAGAGTTGTCGAGAAGATTATCTGAAAGCATTGAAAACTACCATACTTTGCAACAAAAACTTAATGAGAAAGATGAAAGAATCGAAATATTGGCGTCGCAATCTGAAATGGCATTGAAGGCTCAGAACATTAAGCTTGAACAAGTCAACGAGATCAGCGAAAGGTTGGCTCAAGCAAGACAAAAGATCAGCGATAAGGAATCACTTATAACGACTTTGCGTGAGCAGCTTGCCAATGCCTCAAAGAACCGCGTGAGTCGCTCACTTGAATTAAACTCTACATCGGACAGTGGACCAAGCAACCCGGATTATGACGATCTCAAGCTCGAGTTGAAGCAAGCAGAAGCACAAGTTACTGAATTTAGTAACATTGCAAAAGCTGCTGAGGATGCCCTTGTAAAAGCTACCGAATCCTTTGATTCGTATAAGGCATCAGCTGATGAGAAGATTGAAACAGCTGAGCGTGAAAAGCAAAGCTTGTCTGATGAAATTGCATCCCAGAAAAAGGAGATCGATTCCCTTCAGAAGCAATTACACGACAACCAAAACGAATTCCTTAATGCAGAGCAAGAGTTGAAATCAAAGCTTCATGAATTTTCATTGAAGGCATCTTCGTATGATGATCTCAAGAATGAATATCAAGAAAAGTTTAGCTCCTTGACAGATGACTTAAAGTCTCAAACCGAGATGTATGATGCATTGGACAAGAAATTCCAGGACAAGTTTGCAGAGGTCGAAACGTTAAATGAAGAACTCGTCAATCAAAAAGATCTCAACTCCTCGTTGCATGCGCGAGTGGAAGAACTCACGACGAAGTTGGAAGAGTCTGCCAAGAAGATGTCGTCTAAGGAATCTTTAGTTTCGGAAGAACACGTGAAAACCCTTGAGGAACTTCAACAGACAAAAGCAAAGTTGAATGATTTACAGTATCAATTTGATCTCACTCTCAAGCAAATCGAATTGAGTAAAGCTAGTGCCTCTGGGGATGATGACACCACTGAGAATTGGAAGGAAGTTCTCAACTACTTGCGTCGTGAGAAGGACGTAGCAGACTCGAAGGCGAACCTGTTAAAGGAGGAAAACCAGCGTCTTGAAGGTCAAATTGATATCATAAACTCTGAATTGGTCTCTGTTCGCTCGCAATTGAACAGACTACTGGGCACAAAAGTTCAGTTGGAAGAAACAAGCAAAGAACACGAACGTCTTCTTGAGCAGCTTGAACAATTGAATATCTTAAGAGAAAGTAATGTTACCCTAAGAAATGAGAACAAGAGAGCCGTTGAAACTATAGGGGGCTTACGAAAGGAGATTGAAACCCTCAGGTCATCAGCTTCTGCAGCTCAACCAACCACTAATGCAACAAACGATGAGACTGCTTCGGCGCTTGAACAAGAAGTTCGTTTATTGAAGGAAGAAAACGATAGGTTGAAGAACAGATTGGAGAATAACGAGGAGGTCAAGTCACTTTTAGCTAAATTCGAGGCTCTTAAAAATGAATTCAGAACGAAGCTCATCAATCATAGAGACAAAAATAGGGAATTAGAGAAGGAGCTTAACGAGTTGAAAGGAATTCATGAGATGACAACTAAGCAACTAGCAGAGCTTCAATCACAGCAAGGTTCTGCAACGAATGTCGGCTCGTTGAAGGAGCAATTGAATAAAGCGGAGGCTGCAAAGGCCGAAGCGGATAAAGAATTTGAAACTGAGATCCACAAACTTAAAGAGCAGCATGAAAATGAGAAGGCGAAACTCAGATCACAGTTGCAGAGTCAGTTTGACTCTAGACTTGCAAATGAGCTACTGAAAGCAAAGTCCCTGATTTCAACCAATAACGTCTCTGAGGAAGCCATCAGAGAAAGGGTGGAAAAAGAGCTGAAAGCAAAGGTGGAGGAAGTCACGAAAGAGCTCACCAAAAAGTATGACAAAGACTTAAATGCTAAAGTGGAACGGCGTGTACAAGAAAGAATTGCAGCGGAAGGCTCCAATCAAGACTCAGAGAAGGTACGCCAACAACTCACTGCGCAGTACGAAGCCAGGATCAAGCAGCTAAATGATGAGTTCGAGAAGCGGTTGGATGCAGAGAGAAAGAAGATTGAGGCGTCCGTTGAGACGAAGTATGAATTTAAGCTTCGTGTGTTGAACAGAAAGGTCGAGAAGCTCGAGGGTTCAGAGGGAGGAACTGATGGTGCCGATAAGTCCGCAAACATGCAAGGAAGCGGACGAAGCACACCCATAGCCAGCGGTCCTCACGGAGAGCAGACCTTGAATGTCATTCAGCCAGGACCTAGAAACGGCGCTCAACAAGGCCAGACTCAGTCTGTCACTCAGACGCAAGCGAATCAAGGTCAACAAAAGCCACCCTTCCATAATCAAGGAAACACGTATACACGCAAGCGCACTTTCCCACCAAACACTGGAAATACATACAAGCGAAGCAAGGAAGACAAGGAAGAGAAGGAGTAAATGATGCGGCTGCGGATTTTGCAGCCTTCGATACACCTGCATGGAAAATATAGTTGAATAAATAGGATCAACGTGTAATATAACATTCAATCCATCATGAGCCAGTGGATTGATTTCATTCAAGTAATAATTGCAAAGTAGTAAGCATGTAATCAGGTGTATATTTAATCGAGACCAGAATATAACTCTATCTTGTGACACTTGCGAATCTAGGCCTCCTCTGCATACCAGGTGCATCAGGTGAGACTATTCGGGTTTTAGCAGCCACTGATTATTTTATATAACATAAAAAAGATTGCCGATATCCGCAAGGTAACTTCATTGCAGGACCAAAATGGAGACTCCAGACGAGGAATTAGACAATTTCGAGTCTCTAAATAGAGCAAAGACTGTTCACCCAATACAACTCAGGCTGATGCTCTCTGATACAAAGCTCGACCGGCTCATTATGAAGAGGTCGAGGCTGCTAGCGCAGAGGGCGCACTTACTGAACATTGATAAAGTTGATTCGAGTGATTCGCTCGATGTTCATTTCAATCTAGGAGCCGAGGAGCTTTCCATAGGTAGCTCAGACTCCGAAGAAGAGATTCTTCTTCTAGACTCCCAATTAGAGGAAAGGAAGCCGACTTCCATTTTCAGGACGTGGGAAAAGTATACTATAGCTATGCTCGGAGGTATGGCTGGCTTCTGGTCTTCTATATCAAGTCCCATCTTCGTACCTGTGCTTCCAGAAATTCAGCGTGCTTTGAAGGTATCTGAATCTGCAGTAAACGTCACTATCGTTGTATACTCAATCTTTCAAGGTGTTGGTCCTCTTGTGTTTTCAAATCTAGCTGATTCAGTTGGCCGGAGACCAATTGTGATGTCATGTCTACTATCATACATCGTTGTCAATTGTCTTTTAGCAGTGAACTCAACATTTGCCGGACTAACAGTATTAAGATGTTTACAAGCGTTTTGCATCTCATCAACGATCTCGTTAGGAAGCGGCATCGCCAGTGATATTAGCACTAGAGCAGAAAGAGCATCATTTATTGGACTCACTACCGGCTTAGCCCTTCTTGGACAAGCATTTGGAGCGTTCGTGGGAGGGATGATCTCATCAGCATTCGGCTGGAGAGCCATATTTTGGTTCCTAGCTATATCTGCGGGAGCCACATTGCTCATTATTTTCGTCTGCCTTCCAGAAACGTCAGCTGCGATAGTAGGACCACAGGCGAAAGGTATACCGCAGAGGATGAAATTCATCATGATGGCACCAGTGATGCAAATGTCGTATTTTGCAACTCGGTTAGATACGGAAGCTACCACCGAAAAACCGAAGCACCCTGATGTGAATCTTCCCACGACAAAGCAAAATTTCAACATACTAAAGCCACTTGAGGTCTTGAAACAAAAAGAAGCCGTCTTGGTCTTGATCCCAGCTTCTCTCTGCTATTCACTTTGGCTCATGATGCTCACGACTTTCTCACACGCGCTTGCCAAACAATATGGTTTCACACTTGATAAGGTGGCTCTCTCATATATACCAAGCGGTATTGGAGGACTTCTTGGATCGCTTATCATCGGAAAGTTGCTTGATTTCTCGTACAGGAAGTATATGATGAATACCCAACATGAAGCAACATTCAACATCTTGAAATCCAGGCTTATTGTATCTATCCTCCCCTCCACAATTTGTCTCGGTTCTGCATTACTTTTTGCATGGGTTCTTCATTACCAAGGTCCAGTGCTTCTCGCAATTATCGCTTCTTTTGCCATAGCATTCGGTGCCATGTGTTGGTTGACAATCTCAAGTACGGTAGTGGTGGACTTGAGACCAACCGGTGCTTCTGGTGCATGTGCCGTAGTAAATTTGACAAGATGCTGGTGCGCAGCCGTATTTGTTAGCATATTGAGTCAGATGGAGAACATGGGAATCGGCTGGTGTTATACTTTAATGGCATTAGTCTGCGGAGTTTCCAGCCTTTGCATCGTGTACTTGTACACACACAATTGACTTTCGTTTAGGGATAATAGACATAGACTTAGGTGAGAACCTGTAATTTCCAGTCTCCGAGCTGACTTCCCTCAGGTTGTATTTGAATAGTAGCCTTCTCATTTTCAGGTAGCAGAACAATGGCACCATCCACGCAGAATCGTCTGGTGTAAGCCGGAAGTAAGTTCTCCCCTTCTAGTATGATATTTTGATCAAGAGTAACCTCCTTGTATGAGACCCTGGGATTGTCGATATGTTTGCCGTTATCATAGGCTTCCATCATGACGTCAAACAAATACTTGCCTGATATGCTCTCTTCGTGTTCATATCCTACTGTTAGCAAGTAAAGAGACAGGTCAAATACGTTTCCCCTTGGCAGGATTCTGAAGCCTGGCTCGAACTCCTGAACCGGAGTAACAATTAGGTAGGAAAAGGGACCATTTGTTTTGACCACTTTCTCTTTGGACTTAATCAAAACAGTCCCCTCATATTTTTGTGGCCTACTCAAGTTTTGTCCTGCAGCAATTTTGAATCTTTCGTTTCCGTACTGGCGTAGCTCCTCGGTGTCACTATCTGCCACCAAGGAAGCATGAAAAGCCCATGAAAGCACCACCAAGAAATAATACTTCTTCGGGGCGTTGCCCACAAAGTCTCCACGAAATACTTTCTGAGTACCCTCTGGTAGTAATGCCAGGTATACATTTAATGGCTTTGAAAGTGTTGATGTGAAGAGCCTCTGAAGGGCTGAATGGACGTCACCAATACCAAGAGAAAGAGCCAAGGCGTTTCCGGTTCCTGTAGGGATTACAGCCAAATCAATGAGTCCTGAATTGAGACTCTCGCTAATCCCATTGACAAACTCGCTAATGGAAGTATCACCACCGAGTATGATGACCAACTTAGGCTCTGGTGAGGAAGGCAAAGATGAAGCGAACTCTGCAATTGACTCTGCAGATGTTGTGGCAACATAATGATGCTTGATGTGGATTAAATCTTCGAAAATCGGCTTGAGAATTCTGGCATAGATGCTATCATCTGAGTTTCCTTGTCCCTTTCCTGCCTTGATGGAGTCCACCACGTAAACTTCTCTATTGGCAATTAATGAGTCATTCTTGGAAACCGCCACATATCCTTGCTCAGGTGATATAGTCTTACTCGTACTTAAAGTCCAGACGCCATCAGTTTCAGCCACTGACACGGCAATTTGACTATTTTTCTCGTAAAAAAGAGGTCTCATTTGGTTTGTGGAAGCACTCCTGTGTGCGATTAACGTATTCAGCAGCCACACTTGGTGATAAGCACTCTACACAGTACAATAACTCGCTTACTTGAGGAGTTCCCTTAACTACAAACTAATTGATGCTGCTTTATCAGTAATGACTTTCATTTCATCTCCTATCGTAACCGCTTCTCTTATAAGCACCTCCAAAACTGTTATGGTTATTGAAACCTTGATTCTGCTGTCCCTGATAGCCCTGATTGTATCCTTGATTAAATCCTTGATTGTAGTTCTGGTTGTATCCTTGATTATGATTCTGATTATAATTTTGATTGGGGGTCTGATGATAGCCCTGATTGTAATTCTGGTTATAATTTTGACCCTGGTATCTTTGATAAGTTGACTTATTTTGATAACTTTGCGAGCCATAATCATTGTATCCTGAGTTGTGATTATTCCCGGCATTATACCCTTTATTGGGATAATTCTGATTGTAGTTATTGTAGTTATTGTTGTAGTTGTTGCCGTAATTGTTGTAATGCTGACCCTGATTTTGGTACCCGCCTCTGCCATTATACCCGCCTCTATTGCCACGATTGTTGTAGGTCCCACGACCACCAAATCCACCGCCTCTTCCACGGTTAGGGCCCGGCTGACTACCAATGTAGGGAAGTGACCGATATCCCCCTTGTCTCATATCGTACATCATGTAATCATCCTTGCCTTTTGGACCCTTGTTAACATAATCAGAAACATTCTGGAAGCGCGGTCCATTTCGCTGTCTACTTGTGAGGGCATACTTATCATCCTCTGTAAGCACTTTGGCGTGAGGTATGTAGCCATTGAGTATCATTGATTTTCCTGGGGTAGTCTTAGGGAAGTTATACCACGACATCAAATATGCTGCGTTCGAAACGTCAGGCATTTCTCCTTCCTTAAGAGGAAACTTCATTTCTCCATCAGGAGAGTATGTCAGTACTGGTTTGACAATACCCGCAAGACCGGTTTTGACAGCTTCGAAAGACACAATCTGATCTTCCTCAAATGCATGCAAGAATTTCTTGTAGTTTTTGTTTTTGCTCGAGATGAAAAGCTGCGCTTCTTTATTCGTGTTGCGCTCCTTCTCAGCGTCTGTCAACAAGTCGTACTTTCCACGCACTGCGGTAAGAAGCCTGTGTTCATCGATGAAAGGTAAAAGTGCAATACCCTGCCAGCTCATCTTGGCACCATTCATGTCAATTTTGAAATTTTCTGGGTAAAAATCTATGATTTCACTGTCGGGGCTTGACATAAGTTCTCTGAACACCTCAGGCAAAGCATGGCCAGAAGCAGCTGGTAAAACAGACATAAGCTGTTCGTAAGGGCTGAAGGGCTCACCCTGAACGAATTTAACACCTTGATTTCCAAAGAGCTCTCTCAAGTCCGTGAAATCAGCAGCAAATGGAGCATAGTGGTATGGATAATACCATTGCCATGAAGGGCATCCCTGATAATAATACAAAAGTACCCAAGAAACACCTTCAATATATGAGTAGACGAGGTCTTTCCTTTGTTTATCAATCTCTTCCTTAGTCGACAAGTCGAATTTTATCTTGTAATACCGCTCTTTGTATCCTGGTTCCCATTCTCTTACTTGATCCTCATCGGGATCTTCTTCTGAAAGCTCTGTCGACTCCATGTCGCTTGCAGTCCTTTTATTAGTTTCAGATTGTTCCGCGTCGCTCTGGGTTTCTGATTTTTCTGGAGAGCCTCCGCTTTTCTGATTTAGAAGCTTTTTGAGTGCAGCAGCAGCATCAGCATTAGCCATGTTAGCTTTCGTTATTATGTCACGATTGTGGACAATGTCCTTATTCGAAAGCTGTGCATAGCCATCAACAAGCTTACCCGACGTATCCATGAGAGGCATACTCTGATCAGCTGTAATAGGCGCCTTCTCCTTACCTTTTGAAACAGTGGAAAGGTATTGAGCACGCAAACTTTTCTCTTCGTCTTGCGCAATCTTTCTTCTCTTGTCATTATGCTGATAACGCTGCTCGTTCTCGTGTCTCCTCCGCAAGATGTCATCTTCCTTAACCGAAAGAGCCTTAAGAAGTTGTTCAACTGCATCAAGATTGAGCTTACCATCACATGTTAAGTAATCACTGACCCTTGATATGATCAGTTTCCAGCATCCTACCAAGATATCAATACCATTATCACGAACACTCAAGGAGGGCAAATGGGGCAAAAAATCATTTCCAACAAAGAAACACATGAACACCCAGTCGTCAATTGCCCTTTCTAAGTCCCATTGAGGACCCATTCTCACCTTCAACTCCACTTCCAAATACTCTCGGAGCACGTTGACATGAAGCCATAAAAACGGCTTCTTTGCATCTTTGGCATCCAATGCCTTCTTCTCTTCTGCGGTCATGTTCATTTGATCGGAAATTCTCAAATTTCTGGACCCTCCCCCTTGAGCAAATACATCCTCTCTTAAAACTCTAAAATGTGGTTCATGAGTAGCCAAACCCAAGAAGATAAGATCAGCATCAAGACCATAGATGCAATGTTTTGTGTTAGGATCATGCAGAGGATCAGAACGCTGCGATCTGATGAAGCTCATAAGCTTATGCTCACCTTCACCAGGCACCGTAGCATCACTAATAATCACCTGCAAGTCCTTCCAGCCTGGGTCAGAAGCTAGTTTGTAGGCCACCCAGTATCTCAAAGCTGCAGCTAAACCGTCCATGAAGGGTGTACCGGGAGTGATTGCGTTAGAATCCCACTTCTTTTTACCCTTGATCGATTGCTCAATGATCTCACCGCGAGCTTCAGCATCAGCTATCTGCCTCTCCATCTCTTCATCGTGTATCTTCGCATCCTGTGCAGCACGAAATCTTCTAGCTCTCTGTTGATTCATCTTTGCCCTTGGCGCCACTCCATCGACGGCAATAACCAACACCTTTCTAGGTCTAGCCATCATCAAGACACGATCGGTGTACTTGAACACGTCCAAGAACATCTCGTCCTCGGTCTCAGGAGGCGGTTTGTGCTCAGGGTGGGAACAAGGATGAACAATACCGTTCATATCCAAGTATAGGTTATCTAGTTCGCCATTTGGGTTAGGGTCCAGGTATTGAGGTTCACGACCGTACTGGGCGTCGCCCTCGTCTTCCACCACGGGAGATATGATTTTCGGGTACTTTCTTGAAAGCCACCTGAAAAGAGCTGGAACACCCATGTTCCTTATGAGATTATAATTGTTAGGACCAAAACTTATCGAAGGTTTGCAATAGTGGAGGCAGAAAAAAGCAGTGTATGCAGATCAGTATGGGTTTTGGCGAAGAGGTGGATATCTGATCACTGGAAACCTAAATAATCAAGTTTTTAAAATGCTACAATAGAATTTAGTCCAAAAATGTAGTTTCAAGCTCTTGTGTAAAAATTGTAATTGTTCGTTATGTTGATGCTTCACTCTGTCGATGAATTTTGCAGTCATTTCGAGAAACGCAGTAGACGTACTTGGGACTCACAACAATGAGGTCCAAATAATAATAAGATGCTAAGATTCGCGTAATAAGATTGCTTTAGTAGATTAGTATAGAGGTCTTTCACTAGTGTTCAGATTTTTTCACTACCGTAAAGTCTTCCTCACTTGAATGAGACACGGAGCCTACAGCTTTTGGGGTTACTGAAATCACAATTAATAGTATACACTTATTTGTCCTTGCTAAGGACACCCTCTCTCTTTTCCTGGGAGATATCTTCAACAAACTCCTGAGAGACATTTTTTTCTTCGTAGGACATGACACCATGATCGAAATGAATCCTGTTGAGCTCAGAGTGGTCGGGGCATAATTCTGGGCCCTTTCTACCAACAAGGTACCATGGCAAGTTGAAGATCTCCTCCATACTCTCTAAAGAGCGACCAGCAACCTCTGGAACAAAGAACCAGGCCCAGAAGAGAGAAATGACCAAAACACCAACGAAGAAGTAGAAAGCACCATATGGGTGCATGGAAAGCATCATCTTAGGCAATGCCTTGGAGTTACCGTACTGGTTGGCAAAGTGCAAAACCATGACGGCAGACTGGGCGAAGGAACGGATGTTTAATGGGAAAATTTCAGAACCCAAGAGGTACTGAATCGAGTTGAATCCCATGGTCCAGCCACATCCGGAAAGGAAAAGGGCAGCCAAGGCACCTTTGGAGGCTCTAGCCTCTGAACCAGTCATCAAGTATTCAGTATCGGCAGCGCCTGGAACAATGGTAAGGAAAATGGCGAAGTAAAGCAAACAGACCATTTGAAGGGTGATACCCATGTACAATGCAGTTCTTCTTCCCAAGAAGTCGATGATGAAGAAAGCAGACAAGTATGCGGAGCAGAATTTAACCAAACCCAAGATAGCGGTCATCTTCATCTTCTCGACACCAGTAACACCAATGACAGCGAACAACTCAGGAGCATAAATGGTGACAGCGTTGGCACCAGACCACTGGCCCAACACTTGAGCAGCAGCCACAACGAGGAAGAATCTATATCTGTTTGCTTTCTTCAAAAGGAACTCCTTGATAACTTTCATGAAGGAGTTTCCAGAAACAGCAGCCTGCTCAGCAGCAATCTGTTCATTGATATCGCTGATTTCACCAACAATGTATGGGTGGTCAGGTGGGAGTCTTCTCAATTTGGACAAAGACTCAATGGCTTTCTCAGGCTTTCCCACCTTCAAGTACCATCTTGGCGATTCCCAGGTAAACACGAAAGACATGATCAAGATCAAACCAGCAAAGACAATCTTCAAACTGGTGGGAACAACCCACTGCATTTTCTGGGTGCTGTTCATGTGCAAAGCAGTACCGTAGTGTGTGAAGTAAGACAACATTATACCCAAGTACACGGCACCAGCGAAAATGCAACCACAAAGACCTCTGATCTGCTTTGGGGCAACTTCTGCTAAATAAGTTGGGCCAATAGTGGTTGTCTGACCAATTGCCAAGCCCTCAATGAATCTACCGGCGTAGAGCTGGCCAACATCATATGAAGTGATTTGAATAATCACAGCAACAACCCAAATAATAGTAACCTCTCTCAAGGCATTGACACGGCCCAACTTGTCGACGGTGTACATGGCGATCAAGGCACCAGCAACGGAGCCAAGCTGCACCATCGAGGTGATGTTGGACTTCAAGTTTGCCAACTCATTTGCTGATTTTGACTCGTCAGCCAAGCCGAACTGCTGTTTGAACGAGGGCTGGGCCACACTACCAGAGATGCAACCTTCATCAAGACCACGAGCAGCACCTAAAACACCAAACACAAACACAGAAAGATACAAGGTCCAGTTGTAGATTTCACTTGGGGAGTCGTGATCCTCGACCCTCCATCTGAATTTTTTCTTTTCTTTAACGTCCTGAGTATTGGTGATCACTTGGTTCTTCTCAATGTCCAGCACTGAAGAGCCAGAGTACTTCTTCTGCAAAGCGCTCATAAAGTTTCTTGAATAGTAGAACAATAGACTACAGAAGAGAGAGAAAATCCTTTACGGGGACGGCGTCATTATATATAGTGGCTAGCAACGTACGGAATTAATGGTGAGAGCAGAGGTTAGAATGGGTGCGAATACGTGAGACGGCATGCATTGCGACCAAAAGTCCAGGGGCGGTGGGTAGACTCAATTCAAGAGAGAAAAAAAACCTACGATTTCCCCACAATAATCGAGACCTGCCTGCAGAAATTGGTTTTGCACCCACTTTCTTTGAGAGCTTAGCGAACAATGGCCTCACTTTGGTCAGCAAAATGCCCACACTTGTTTTGTGACACTTGAGTTGAATGGAAGACACGTCCATGAAAGTATGGCCATCAGTAGTAGCGTGACCTTAAAAATATGTACAATTAAAGAAGAAGAAAAGAAATAATAATAAAAAAAAAAATACGGCCTATCAACCGCGTTCTCAGAGATATTCCATCATGGACAGTATTACACTTGCAGCAAACTCTAATTTCAGGGAGCAGCACGGGGCACACCTCCCACTTCGTTGCCCCTCACGAGGAGATACTGAGGGCACCTTAGTTCGGCAGACAAGCACCAGATAACGAGCTCTGAGGGGTTCAAGAGATTAAGTGAAACGTTTGAAGCAGCTACTCAATATGAGTACAATAGTCAGTAGGACCACCATCATCATCCACTACAATTCCGCCCTTGGCCATTGGCTGGAGAACACTGCGAGAAGGCCGGCAAATTCCGCTTTTGCAACCATAAAAGCGAAAAGTTTCAAGCGGCGAAAAATTTTCTCTCGTGTTTTGCAGCATGGGCTCATCTCCATCTCTTTCACTCCGGGAAGAGACAATTCTAGGGCAACTTCTGCCGGTAGTGTACGAGATGCAAGCGACGCCTCCAATGCGGCCCCATTGTGCATTGATGCCTATCCCGGCTTGCAAGTGCCCCTCTACGCGATATGAATGGCTATTGCAAGTTCCTCTAGGAGTTTATTTGGTCCTGGGAATGTAACTCTCCTCACTTAACTCCTTGGCTTTTCTGCTCATGTTGAGCTTGATTAGTAGGACTTTGGGGAAAGTGCGGTTTCTGGTAGTGCTCCTCGCGGGGTGCAGTAGGTTTTTGACACTGCGCGTGGGGGCGCAACCGAATCTGCTTGTGGGTTGCCTGATGGCTGCAAACAGCAAAGGGCGGTCTGAGGCAGGGGATTAGTCATGCTTCTGTTTCAGATACTCCTCTACTTCAACACTGCTACTAAGGAAGCTTTCTGATCCCACTTTGGAGACGCACAGTCGTTGTCGCATCTGCGTAATCAGAGTGCCGCCCCCACTCTCGCACAGAGGTATACAAACTCAGACCCCAAGTCTTCCCCTAACCATTTCCTCCATCCACCTACCTTATTTGGACATTTTACATCTCTGACAAGCTGCTCTGCCACTAGAAGCCCCGGAGATTCTTGCGGGGCCTCGACTTTACCTCTGGCAAAACTCCCTCAACCCTCTCTCCCTTCGGCACTCCTTGCCTGCTCACCCCTCAGCATCGCCGTGGGGCCTTCACACAACAATAATGCACTTTGCTTCCCGTGGTCTCTGAGATGGGTAGGCTTCACAAAGGAACGGCATTCATTGCTGTAGGTCGCTCGGCGTGTGTATGCTGGAAGCTCGTGCCTTCATAATATCTGCTGGAGAACGTTGCAAATCAGGCGGTGACGCTATCGCTTCGCATTGCTCCATCACCTATCCATTGATATTGCCACTAGACAAATTGGTGGTGTCGGAAGCTTGCAGTAGTTTTGACATCGTTTGCTTTGAGTGGACTGATGCTTGCAAAGTTTCGTCCCTGCCTGTCAACCTGGCGGCTTTCTTTTCAGCCATGGCTTGGCACTGGGTGGGTATGCATTTGAAGGCTGGATCGGTCTACATCATTAGAGCGCCGAAGGATTCTTGGATTCTGCTTCGGAAAATCGTCATGGGATGATTCCGTGTGTTCAATTTCCAGATGCGGTCGATTTCTCGTCTCTGCGTGCGTCTTTACGAGTTTTTGCCCAGTGCATCAACACTTTTATTTTTTTCTACATCTGCCCCTCTCTACCCCCAATCTTATCGGACCGGTAGAATCTCTTGAAATCCCGGGACTTTTCGTAGAGTCCTTGATCTCCCCGAATATGCCCGTGGAGAGCGTTTCTAGGGGGGTTGCTGCTTAGTGCATCTCAGTGGGGAAACGTCCCGTTTCGTCACAGCCCCGGTACCAATATTACATTTCTATTGTTCTGTAAGTGGAGAAATTCAGTAGAGTCTTTACTGCTTAGATTCTTCCGGGATTTTGGGTCCCAAAATCTTCAACACTGTCCGAAACTCGGCCCCGATATCATCTTGGCAACAAGTTTGGAGGTCTTCAGCATTTCCTAATGTTTCATGATTTGCCTGCAATTTCTATCTATGAATCCTCTACTCCTGCCATTTCTTCGTCCTTCTTATGATCCTTTATAGATTCATCTTCTCCCCTTTGACTATGGTTGACGTCTTCTACCATATGCTCAGAACCGCCCTTCTCCTCGTAAGACACCTCACCGTTAGAATAGTGAATTTTGCTAAGCTCAGAATGATCAGGACAAAGTCTGGGTCCGTGTCTGCCAATTTGGTGCCATGGTAAATTGAAAATATCGTCAATACTTTCCAAAGAGCGGCCAGCCACCTCAGGAACGAAAAACCAGACCCAGAATAACGAGAATGCCAACACTGCTGAAAAGAAATAAAAGGCACCATATGGTTTCATGGCAATCATCATGTCTGGAAGTGCTTTAGAGTTACCATATTGATTGGCAAAGTGCAATACCATGACAAGTGAATTAGCTATCGATCTAATTTTCAATGGAAAGATTTCCGACCCCATGAGGTATTGAAGGGCATTGAATCCAATAACCCAACCTGTACCAGAAAGAAAAATGGCAGCCACTGCACCTTGAGAAGCTCTTTTCTTTGATCCCTTGAGTGAATCATGAATCTCTGGAACAACATTCATAAATATAGCGTAGTACAACTCGCATACAAATTGGAGGGTGATACCCACATACATTGACGTCTTTCTTCCCAAGGCATCGATGATGAAGAATGCACCCAAGTACGCTGAAATAAACTTGACAACACCAGCAATGGCAGTCATCTCTAATGTCTCAACTCCCTTCACTCCAATTACACCAAACAACTCTGGGGCATAAATGGTCACGGCATTTGAGCCAGACCATTGGCCAAGCAACTGGGCTGGAATAGCAATCACCAACAACCTATATCTATTAGCCTTTACTCGAATGAACTCTTTAACAATATTCATAAATGAGTTTCCAGCTTGCGCCTGGTTTTCCATTAACAACTGTTCGTTAATATCGTTGATTTCACCAACAATGAGAGGATGACTTGCAGGAAGCTTTCTCAATTTACAAAGCGCCTCTGTTGCTTTATCTTCTTTGCCAACTTTCATGAGCCATCTAGGTGACTCGACACAAAATAGGAAGGTCATAATGAGTATTCCTCCAGCAAAGATAATTTTCAAGGAAGTAGGGATAATCCACTGCTTCTGTGAGCTGTCAGAGATGTGTAAAGCAGTTCCATAGTTGGCGAAACACAGGAGCATCACACCTAAGTACACAGCGCCAGCAAAAATGCACCCGCAAAGACCTCTAATCAGCTTGGGTGCAACCTCCGCCAAGTAAGTTGGACCAATAGTGGTGGTCTGGCCGATAGCAAGTCCCTCAATTATTCTTCCAGCGTAAAGCTGGCCCACTTGTGCTGATGTGAGTTGAATGATAACGCCAACTGCCCATAGAACGCAGACTTGCCTAAGTGCATTCACTCTTCCCAATCTATCAACGGTAAACACAGCAAGAAGAGCACCACCAACACACCCCAACTGCACCATGGAGGCAATATTCGATTTGAGATTGGCAAGGTCGTTTTCGCTCTTGTTAGGGTCGTTGAAACCAAACCTCTCTCTAAACGAGGGCAAACTTATATTGGAACCGATATTGCCTTCATCAAGACCACGAGCTGCCCCTAGAATACCGAAGACCATCACAGAGAGGTACAAAGTAGCATTGTAGATTTCTTTCGGAGAATCATTATCCTCTACTGTCCATCTGAATTTTCTTTTTTGCTTTGGCAAGACCTCGGCGTCTGTCAGAAGATGCTTAGAAGCGTCTGAGTCGGTTGTAAGCATGATAAAAAAAAGTACTGTTGATCTTGATACAGAGAAACGCAGGAGAATTTAAATAATCCCACCAAATCCAGCATGCCTCAAGACGTATGTCTCATCCCAATTCTCCCCACTTTTCGCTCTACAATAAGCACCGCTGCTGCAAGCACAAGTAGCATGACGCTGCGGATATGTCCTTAAAATCCTTGTGTTACGCAAAACAAGAATAGAGTGGGTGGTGCGTGATGCGATGACATATTGCTGCAAGGGTATATGTAATAATAGGCAAACGCTTCTCGGCCCGGGCTGTGGGACACGTTAGACGCGCGCTTGACAGACGTCAAAGTGCTGTCAAGACGCAAGCCAAGCCAAGCCAAGCGAGGAATGGCGAGCAGGAACCTGGAGAAGGAAGGGGGCCGAATATACAAGCTAAGATTGCTATCTTTGATTTTGAGTCTCTTCGGCTCCTTAACTTTCGGCATATTTGATCAGGGTAGCAATAACAGTGGAATCTGTCTGATGCTTTAATTATGCAGTTCTATGCAGATGTTATGTTCACTATGCATTGACCATCGTATTCCTTCTCTCGGAGATGCCGATGGCGACAAGCAGAGTTCCGACGGCGTGGGGTTGTCTTCCTACTTTTTATTCGTTTGTTTCCTTGAGAAAATGAAGGAAACGCTTTAAGATGAATGAACACACATGAAACGCAACAGACTCGCAGGAGTGTTTTCATTAAGAGCAATATTCTTGTCTAAAGCAACACTATACTACCCCTGAGGAAAATACCGCAACTTTTTTGATTCGTGTCTGTGTCGTCGCTGAGGCATTGCGGGGCATTGTGGGGGCGGAGTAGGAAGATTTTCCGATGGTAACACCTAATTCGTCAGATGAATGTCTGATCTGCTAGAAGGTCCGAATGCTCGATCTGAAGAATAAGTTTAGATTTTGTATGACGTTTAAATCGCTAAGTCATGAGTGGTTGCAACCAATAGTCATCCATTTTGTGATGATATCATTTTGACCAGCAAAGTTGTCATCAACAGATTTGCGCCTGCGATAAGCGATCCGATAGCTACTTCCGCTATAGCACAGCCACCAACGGTCGACAGATTCTCAAAAGCGGAATTAGCTATATTTAGAGAACATATCCTTGATTGCAAAAAATCAACATCGGCTAATTTCAGATTACATAAAGTAAAGAAAAAAGAATTAACGACAACTGCAGGACTCGAACCTGCGCGGGCAAAGCCCAAAAGATTTCTAATCTTTCTCCTTAACCACTCGGACAAGTTGCCGATTTAGCGAATTTAGAGGGAGATGCTCATATAATCATACATATTACATGCGAAAATATTTCTTTCAGCTTCCTCAAGAGCATAAATAGCTGTTTTTTTTTCACCCTTGGTATGAGTTTTGCGTGCAGAATGCTCTCCAAAAAAATGGGACTCATTCAAGAAGTTTTCGCTGGTCTTCTTTACCCACAGCAGAAAGAGGTGGAGAGATGGTCTGTGTGACCTCTTTTTTGGATGTTAGAAACTTCCACTGAATTGAGAAAGAATTCACTATAGCCCAAATGCTGGGGAAGACTTGAATGAAAATCTCCGTTGGAAATTTGCGCAAACTGAACTGGTTTCGGAAGATAGTCAAATATACATATTTTCATCCGCCCAGTGGTGGGACCAATCTCTGGGACCAGAATTGTCTTCTGAAGCGTCAACTCAAACAAGCGATGAGAAATATTAGTCCAAATGTACTGTAATATCTGAAAGATGCTTACACCTTTGTATGGTAAGTGTCTCTAACAGTTGAAGCCGATTGAAGGTTTGTTTTCTATAGTGATATAGTTTTATTTACTTTAATGGGAATGTGTTGTCTTACAATAAATAAATAAAAAAATAAAAAAAGAATAAGAAAAAAGAAAGAGTGAAGCCTAAAGAGCAAAAAGAAAAAAGTCACCATGCATATCATACCACAGCCCGTCATCATTCATAATACATCTAAAAAGTAAAAACTACCTTACCCACATCCCCCTTTTCAAATTTCTCGTAATACTCCTTAGCTTCGTTTATCGACGGCTTGGCATCGATAAAGTTCCCGAAGTCTCCTTTCACCTGTTCAAATATTTCCAACGCATCTCCGAACAAAGACCATCCATTGCATCTGCCGAAACTCACGGTGACACACTTGGCATATGCCTCGAGTCCATCAAATGGTAATGGATCATGGCCCATGCCCACTGAACTGATAAACCCACCTCTTCTGACGCTGTCAAAGGCTGTTCTCATTGACAGCTGCGCACCAACAATCTCTAAGACCGCATCAAAACCCAAACCACCAGTGTTCGTTTTAATGAGTTCTTCCAATTTGCCTGTTTCGGTCTTGAAGTTAACTGTATCATGCGCACCTAGTTGCTTGGCTTGTTCCAATCTTTCAGGAATGCTGTCAACCACGACAACATACTTGAATCCAATGTACTTCAATATTCTTACGGCACATAAACCAACGGGGCCAGCACCAATCTGTAAAACAGTGATGTCCTTGTTCTTAAACCGCGTTAGGTGATCTGTGATCTTCTTGATACCAAAGTACCCAGTGATAAATATATCAGCCATAAGCACGTAGACTGAGTCATCTTCATTTGGCCCACTCTTGGGTTTCTTGTGCAATGTAGACTTAGCAAAAGGCACTAGCACATATTCTGCCTGGCCACCTTCCAAACCAATCTTTCCGAATGTATTTGTCTTATCACAAGTTCCAGAGTACCCATTTTGACAATACCAGCACTCCCCACACTGGATGGTGAAGCAGGAAATCACCTCGTCACCCACAGCAAAGTCAGAATCGTCAATTGCGTCGCCCTTCTCGACCACAGTGGCCACAAATTCATGGCCCATGGTGGTGCCCTCTTTCAGAGAAATATGGCCTCTGTAGTAGTGGAGATCAGACCCACAGAGACCGGAGTATTTAACTTTCACCACTGCATCGGTAGGTGAAGCAATGTGGGGAATTGGCTTGTCAACGGTCTCAACAAGATAGGGCTTTTTGAAAACTGCTGCCCGCATCGCTGTTATGAAAGGTTGATTGGAAGAAAGGAGGAGATCAGCGAATAAATATTCAATTATCTCCAGACTTAACCCCGTGACAATTAGCGGGGGTCAGCATCAATGTTGCCCTGTATGGCCAAGTATAGCGCGCTCCAGGTCGCTCTTCCTAATTCGGAAGCCTCGGAGCCTTGAAATTTAGAAAGGTTCACATTATCAAGTCAGCACCGTTGTGCCATAATATCTTTGCAATGCCCGTTGTGAATCTTATCATGCTACTAAGACGATTGTATACTTGCATCATGAAGTAAAACAACACGTTGAAGGAGATCATTTGGCCCGCAAATCCGTACGCAACGTAGATGAACACCATAAGAATTGTGAGCACTATTGATGGCAATCTGTCGAAGATGGGGAAGTGGAGGGCAACGACGTCGCTGAAACGAAATATCAACGCATTCCTATCGATCTCACATGTTTGTTCCTTGGTGACCAGGTCAGTGGAACACTGTAACCGCACTGTACTAGAGACCATGTCTCGTAGCAAGGTCAACCACAAGTTCCAGTCGAACACACTTCCATCATTTATCGGTAGATTATCTATCCACGATGTTGCATTTCGAGGTCGCAAAACATCTTTGCTATCTCTGAATATATAGGTCTCGATATCGACGAAGAAGTTCGGCGAGAATGTCACCATGGAACTATAAATCAACACAGCTTGGAGTATGTCCCTGAGCCACTGGAACACAGCAATTCCGTAAACAAAAAGCCGGCTTAGTCTAACAGCTGCTGCTGTTATGGCAACAAAGAATCTCATGCTGGATCTGACCAAATCGGCTGGTCTATGACGTCTCCAGAGCAAAGCGTAGTCGACATTTGGAAGTGGAAAGAAGCCAAAAAGCCAGTGAATCTTCAATATGCGTTCGTTTCTTCGTTGTTGAAACAACCTCACAAAATCGCTTGTGGTTCGAAGATTATGCATTCTGGCCATTCTTCTAAGCTCGGCTCGCTGTGATCGGGTGAACACATCCATTAGATCCAAATCTAGATCGCGGAAGATGTCGAAGTTCTCAATATCTTCATCCGAATCCGACTCCATGTTGAAGAGTACTGGGATGTACAAAGTATCGAATTTATGACTATCGTGGTTGAGAAGTGCACAAGATTCAGGGCCATGATCCACACCAATATGCACACTATGGACTCAGCAACTGTTTTCACAAGAAAACTTATGGTCAGGAAGAAGAAAAGCTTTCGATGTTGATCACGATTTGATCATAAAACTGTGCTCAATTCCCTCAATGTCAGTAACTATTGATTTGGGCTTTTTTGCATCAAATTGGCAATCATAGCATGGGTTAAATGCTAAGGACGTCATCCGCTGGCGAAGTAGATCATAGTAGGTAAAATAAAGAAAAAGCTGGCTTTTTTAGGTATTTTGGGTTCAAGTAGTCCAATAATCCGAGAAGTTTCATTCTATCATAATTTTTTGTGGTCACACCTGCCGAGGATTACCCACTGCCGAGATATATCTAGAAAGCTTATGTCACAAGCACTTATTTCACCCCAAAACAGATACACCAATTTACATAGTGATTCTGATCTATCGTTTTAATATAATTATTGAAGGGTTTAAAGCTGACTATTACGACCTCATTGTTTAGGTACAAAATGCTACAAGTTAGCGCCTGAAGATACCTAGATCCATACCTGCCCAAGTCAATACATCAGTGGCCCACCATGGAATATCACTATGATGCTGGAGATAAGATGTGCCCCACAAGCGTGCCAAATCCTTACTCAACGCAAAGTGCCGCTCAACGATTTCTGGCAGAAGCTTGATCCGTGGACGCAATTCAGGCTCTATAAAGAGACCACTACTGGCCTTGAATTTCTTGACGCCCGAAAAATACTGGTTTGCCAAAAAAATAGTTGTGCCCTCATTGCCCAAATTGTGCTCGAAGACGGAGGGAGACAAGAAAACTGGATCTAGGTCGTCGAAAATAAGCTTGTTTCTCGCAAATCTGTGTGTCATGGTGATGAATTGATACATCTCATATAATGTTTCATGCAAATCTTTGAAATCTGGCCATGGAGAAATGACGGCTCCTGAAAATACACTATCGTGTTTGTTGTCAGAAAACCAATTTGATTGGTTTTTTTTTGAGTTTCCTCTTCGAATGACTGCTTGGGGTCGATATGGACCACAAGGTTCCGCTAGAGAAACTGGTCTCCCTTGCAATCTGTGGAGGTTCACGAAGCTGTAAGACCTACTTGAAAAGCTCGATAAAGGTGCCAGTTTTGGACGATGTGGCATTCCAGGGCTATGCCCTACAAGATATGTTTTGTTATCAAAAGGTTGTTCCCTAATAGCGGGCACAAAGGTTGCAGCATATTGTGCCTTATTACGAGCAGTCAAGAACATCGATACAACCCTTGTATGAATGCCTCCAGCCAAGCAAAGTGCCCAAATTACCCTATCGTACATGCGGTACAAGAGCGGGTCCTCGAGAGGGTGACAAGCTGCTGCTAATATGTACAGCCTAGCTGTTTCGATGCACTCGTTAAAATCGTAACATTTGCCCAATAATTGTTTCTCACAATCGATGCTTATGTTGACAGGGGTAGCTTTTTTTGCAGCAATCTGCCTGTGAAGATGACCACAGCATGAAAAGAATTGAGACTTTCTCATGGAAAAGGATAAGACATGCGGCGATTCTTCTTGAGTTGATAGTGAGTTCCAAACATGCCGTTCACATAGGTCAGAGGAGCCCAAATCTGTTATTGATTCCCCATCTGTACTATTCTCTTCTCTCCTGAGCTCTATCATGCTCGTCTTAGGATCAAGAAGTCTGGATAGTAATGTTTCGAGAAGGGGAATATCGGCAAGTATACCTAGCTCAATACAGTTAGTCATAATCATCAGTACTGTGACGATATCCTTAGTTGCAACACCGCTCATATTGTCTGGGGAGAGAACGAGACGAAGGTGGTCAGAAAGAGAAAAGTATTCGTCACACCAGAGGCAGGCTTTCTGGTAGTCGTGCTTAAGAAAGTAGATCATTGCAAGAGTTGCCCTCACACAGCTTATTGCCGAGAAATCAAGAGCGCCTGTCATGTCTTCTTCGAGCGTTAATAAACTGGACGACAGCTCAATAAGTCTTCGAATCTTTGTGTTGTGATTGTAGTGAGACTTGATGAGAGAGTTTGTCACATCCCATGGGCCAAATTCCTCGATTAGATCAAATATTCTATATGGAAGTGTCTTTTCGTCCACCAATCGTGTATTGGAGGTATCCCTCTTGACTGCTGCGCAGAAGGAATTGGGCGTAATGAGGCCACCAGCGGTCTCATAGCGCTGGACCTGAGCAAGAAGCGGTTGGGGAGGCGGCAAGTTATAGAAGTAGCCCATCCAGGAGCCAATAATTTTTCTGTCTTCATCAGTGGCGATCGTATCGTTTACGATCTTCAGGAACTTTGGGGAGCGTCGACCGTTGTCTTCAAGTATTGTTTTGAGAACGAACATATAGAGCTTTCTATCGGAAGGGTTGGGCGCCGCCTCTATAGCCTGAATAAGAAAATGGACGGCGCCTCTTAATCTACCCAATCTGACTAGGGCAATTGCAGACGCAGCTTTGGCCAGAGCAGTGAGCTCCTCTGGGTAGCAGTTGACAAGAAGTACTAGAACCCGATAATACTCCTTGGAGTTGAAGTTCAACATGATCTCAGTGGAAAAATCGATGAGCATGATTTACTGAATTTTTTAATGGTTTGATATTCTTCTGCTGAAGGGTATAACAGGGCAGAAGAGTGTGGGAGAAAAAGGTGGAAATGGTTGCAAAAACGCCCTACTGCGAAACGAACCCAGAGAGCGACACAGTGACTATGGAGATAACCTAAGTCAGCTTAAGTAGATAAGCAAAAGGATAGTAAAGAAGAGCAATTCGTCAAGTGTAGCGCGTCAATTCTACGCCGGTTTCTTCACCCTACTCGCCATGTTCATATCAATTCTTCGGTGTCTTAGGAGGGAAGCATTGGCACAGAAAAGTTGCCCTAAGGGTAGATCCAACTTCGGATCGACTCCAACACGCAGCACTCTCTCCAAAACTTTCCGTGGTGCCTCTAGACGCAAATTACGAGGTCCATTCTAAATTCCCGTCCGTAGGTAGGGTACATGGGATTTACCCAAACCCAGTGGAGTCTACCACTGAACCCCACAGCGAGTGGGTGGTCGAGCCCCCAAGCCACTAGGACTTTGCAGGCCGTCGAGGCCTCGAGCGCCAAAGACATCACCACATGAGGATTGGTATTTCCACAGCGTGGTAGTGGGTATTTGCACTTTTTTTTTCCTTAATCTTCGAGGATGTGCTCTCATTAGTCTTTTTTGAGAGGGCGAGAATTCGCAGCCAATGCAAACTTCTGCAACGAAGGTCGAGCGAGAAGCTGAAAGTGGGTGCAAAAAAAAAGACGTCGAGAAAAGAGCCGCCAGCCTTTGGCCCGTAACAAAGCACGAATGGCTGCAAATGCATACAAGTGGGCTTGATCAGAGATATGTCTCGTGCCCCTTAGACAATGAGGAAACTGCCATGCTAGTGCTTCAGCCTCTGGTTTAGCCAGGGTCCCCTGCTTCCTGGCAGTCCTGCTTCCCGGCAGGGGTACATTTCGTAAGTGGAGAGCACAAGGCGACTTGAAGAGCACGAGACAAGGAAAGAAGGGAGAGAACAGAAAAGGAGCATTACGGAGACCAAGGCCACAGAAATACGAGGTTGAAAGAAGATTTAAAGAAGAAAAAAAAAAATCAGATAGGAGATCGTAAAAAAAAAAAAAAAAAAAAAGAAAAAGAAAAAGAAAACTAAACATGGGCCGCCGCTGCACCGTAACTGAATCAGCATATGCCTCTTTGGTGACTCGCGGACCGGGAGATCCTCCAGCTGCTGAGGACGCTTTCAGAGGATCTTGGCGCCGGGGTGTCTGTCCCAGAGTTGCGGGACGGCCAAACACGGCACCTGCTCGCGTCGCGTAGGATGAGGCCCAAGCGGGCTTGAAAGCAATAGAATAACTGAATACGGAGTGCAAGAGCGGCATTCTTCAAGGAAAAAAAAAAATAAAATAAAATAAAGAAATGTACATGCAAAAACCACCGACACCACCACAAACGAAAAACGAGTAAGAGAAGGAATATCTCTTCGTGCTTGCATTAATGACCGTTGCCCAATTAAACTTGCTCCCATTGAGCCCATTGGGGGACTTTCGCACTGAATGAGGTTCCCAGTGTCACTTTTTTCGCTCGCTTCCCAGGGTTTTTTTGGGGGCCTTCTCGCACCAATTGGGAATAATTACCACGCGCGTCTCCCCCCTTTGCGAGCTCGCTACTATTTGCAAGCTTATCCTCACAGCGTCCACTTCCTGCCTCGCACCTTTCGCACTTTTAATTCCCTCCGCTCCCTCTCCCACCGCCTGCTTCGTACCACTTTTACTTGCCCCAGGTGCGCCTCCCCGAGTGCTCGTTTTCATATATATACCGCTGCTTTCTCCGCCTACTCCCGCCACTTTTTGGTATCACCGCAAAGCTTCCTATACCTTTTTGCCTTTTGCTTTTTGCTATTTGCTTTTTCGCTTTTCGCTTTTTGCTTTTTGCTTTTTGCTTTTTCGCTGTATCCGCTGCCTCCTACGAACTGCTGCCTGGTTCCTGTCTCTCGCCTGTCTCCCTCCAACACCAAATTCACCGCCTAACCTTACGCGTTTCCTTCCCTCCCTCCCTCCTTCCAGTTCCATTTGGCAACCAGCACCAGTTCTACCACCGCTGGACGGGCACTATTATTTTCTTTTCCAATTCCACCTAGTTCCTTGCCATGCTCAACAAAAAGACACTCACATTGAAGATGAATAAATCGCTTCATGGCGATTTCGACGCGCCCTTGACTCCAGTCGACCAGACCCTCAAGACCCCGGTCGATCCGCCCAACCATATGCCCAACTCGTACTTTGGCGGGCCCTCCTCCAACTCTGGTGCTGTTGCGCCTACTCCTGGCTCTTCTTCCTTCTACCACCATCCTGCTCACGCGGAATCGGACGATATCTTGACCGACGTGGACGAGCCCCTGCTGGGGCCAAAGCTGCTCAAGAGTTACTCCCTCACTTTCACTCCGTTGTTTGACCAGCTTGTGCTTGGCATATACTCCGATATCATGCTGCTTCCGACGACGACGCCGTTTCTGGGCTGCGTGCCTCCCCTGGGTCTCGTGTCGCGTGTGGCGAACGAAACCATGCTCAGTCTCATGAAAAACAATACGGAGCAGGCTCCCTTATACGATACACAGTGTGTGCTCAGCCTGGACTACTTGAAGAACCACACGTACCAGCCCATCATCTTGCTGCTTATACGAAAACGGTTCATTGACTTGTGCTCCGCTCAGAGATCTTCCTCGTCCCACCCTCCTAGCATACCGCCTTCTACTAGCGTACAAGTGCCTTCAAACATAAACCCCAACTGGGGCAATACTGCTTCTAACGGCAACAGCGGGAATGGCGTCTACGGGGTTGTGGGCATGCGTCAGCTGTCGATCCTGAACTTGCTGTTGAACGAACTGAATGTTGCATCTTACCAGCAGCAGCCTTCGCTGGCGGCTCAGGCAGCCGCTCTTTCGAGGCTGAGATCCTCATCTTTCAACTTGAGAAAACATTCTCTTACTAGAAACAACTCATACAACGGCTCCAACTGGTTGCATGTGGGAAACTTGTCGAATATTCGTCCCAATGCGAATTTGGGAATGCATGGCGATCAAAACAACTCCACGGACTCTCTTCAGCTGATGCATGATTACGTTCCGAGAGCTTTCATTCTGAGAGCAGTTGCTGCTCCTCTGTCGAATCTGCATCAAAGCCTGAACCCTTGCTTGGGGCCTGCTCCTGGCGGGTTCAACTCTATGATGCTTGACTATCAGACCCCTCCAAGCTCATCGAAAAGCTCGTTCTCATCTGGAAGCACACCCCTCAATACTTTCCCCAACAGTTACCTACAGCCAGCACCTGGATCTGCCGGGTCTGGCTCGGAAATGGACGAAACTGATCTGGAGCCGCTGAGATCGCGCTCCTCCAGCCGTGGGAACGGCCTCAATGGCTCATTCCCTCGCCCACTAACGATCAATACTGATACTTGCAATTTACTCCAAAACGTGAACATGCATATACCCGGTGGACTGTCTGGGCCAAGCTCGCTTGGGGCTGGTGAGGCGCTCAATTCGCCTTTTCTTTCAGCAACCACCCCATCGGAGGAGCACGGATACTTTCTGGGTCCCACGCTGTCAAGCGGTATTATTGGCACGCTGCCTAGCACAGGAGGCTTGCGCAATGGGCCATTGATGCAAGAGAGCCCAGTTAGAGAATCTGCAATGGCCAACGGCAACAATAAGATAAATTTGCCTGGCCAGTTCAGCTTAAGTGAAAAGAAGCGTGACTCTTTGAAGATGAAGAGAGGAATTCACTAGCTGCAAGACTTGTACATTTAAAATACGTTATAGAATCTAGTTTAGCCTGTAACATTAGACAAGATTTGAACTTTGAAATGTACGCGTTTACTATGACGCGATAGGCGCCTACTTAACTTCAATACCCGGGTCTCTGTGAAAAAGAGAATCATTTTTACCTTCTGACGATCAAGCTATGAAATGCTTCTCGTTAGGCGAATACATGAGGTGATCAATGGAATATCTCAAGTTCATCCATATTGTGAGTAATTTTGCAGCATTTACAAATTGCTGCGCAATCTTAGCAAATAGAAAAACTCACAGTAAAAATAGATCTCCTCATCAACAAAAAATGAAGAACGATAAATTGAGTCTTGATAATTGTGAGGTAATCAAACTATAAAGAGATATCAATATTTCATCTTGGAAGTGGTCTATTCGATATAGTTCACAAGCCATCTTGCGCTGGGTCGCTTTGGACCGAAGCATGCATCAAACTGTAGGAATTTTTCAAGTATAAAGTTTAAACGAAGCAGAAAAGCTCATATTATCTGTAGCTTTTTCTTTTGGCAGTACCACAGTCGAGTGCCTTACAGGAGCTTACTATCTGGTGACACGTCCCAATAACTCGTCCAAGGGACATACTTACACGTGCAATTTACTTTTGATTGGCTCATTCATCGTAAACGACCCTTTTACAAAACCTTCATTTTCTGCCACATCGTAACATCGTGAGCCTTCCTCTCCAATCGCTCTTGTCAGTATCTGTATCGCACTGCACCATGATAAGCCATATAGATCGCACCGATTATTCAGCTCTACCCATCCCACAGCGAACCCTTTCTAGCCCTGAGAAGTCCATTGGCGACTCAGTAGTCCACCTAAAACCTCAACAAAGTGCCCGCTGACGACAAACAAGACCGATTTCGTCCGCATGAATGTGGTATGGGCAGAAAGTTGACATTCAGAGTGCCCAGGCACACATCCAAGCCGCCACGCCCACTTATAGTCTCAGACAGAGCAGCTACACTACTGCTTTTGTTCTCCATTCAGAAACAAACAGATGCATATACTCCAGAGTTGGTCAACCCTGCTGTGTATAGGGTTTTGCAAAAGTTTGATCGTCCTCCAACGTCGCTTCTATATATTCCCAGAAACCTCCAGCCGTCGCCATTTGAGTATTATTGCACGGTGAACGAAGGAGACTCTTCTTTTCAAACAGAGCCACGTTTACTGGTAACAAAGCTCTTGACGGGACTGTGGTGTGAGCTTCAATTGTTTTACGATGTGTACGCTGGCCTGCGCAAGAAACAGCAAACTACACGTTTAACTGAAGGATCGGAATACCACGACAAATTGGAGAAGGAGGAACATGCTTTGGCAGACTTAACTGGCGCTGAAGCAGAATTGGCGGAAGTGGCTGCAAAACACTCGGAGGAAGACACTTTGTACTTGGGCAGAAACCTCAGTCTGGCAATCTGGTGTAAAGCAAACACAGAACACGTTATCAAAAGAGGCATAAATTTGGCACACACAAGACACGCTAGAGAAGTTGCAGTCCACGCATATGTCAACTTGGAGACTGGCAACTTGGCTACAGAAGAAGATCAATTCAAAGACAGTGTACTCGTAAACGGTATTGCAGATATTGTGCAGTTTGAGCCTAAGAACAAGGAGACGACAGGGGGCAACTCCGATATATCTGCCGACAATCTTCTTCAAGAATTTAGCGGCTTGTCACTTTCGTCTCAAGTGTGGGACTTGAGTCGCCTAATTCCAGAGGCAGAGGAGGAGCTTCAAAGAGACTATCAAAAGTACAACATTCAAGTAAGAGACGTTAAGACAAGGGGAACGAAGTCCTTACCCAAAAGCAAGCTGCAATTAAATGCAGCCAGATTACAATGCATGTATTATACTCGATTTCTTCGCAACTTGATGAGAAACCAGGACTTTGCATACGCTTCTTATCAGGAAAACGCAAGACGTCGGCAAGTCGACCCTGACAGTCATATTGGCGAGGCTCATGCAACAGTTCTCTTGCTCCAGAATTTTGAAGCGCTTGCATTAGACTATGTTCGCCTCGCAAAGGGGGAGGACATTGGATACGAAACTCACGACTCAATCATGAGAGAAATGTATAGCAGCGAAGAGGAGGCCATCCGGCTAAACTACAATCTTTCACGGTTTATCAGCGAGGAACAGTTTAGAAGTTTCTTGAGAGTAGTCTACGGAGACGACCTCGCGAGTGATGAAGTAGACATTTCACCACTCTTCAACTCGTGGAGATATCCACTCACAGCGAGGTTTTTTCTGGCCAGGAGTGCCCAGATATTTTACACACTTCGTCAGTACGAGTCATCCACGGTATGTGTCGATTACCATCATGCTAAGTCGTCGACTCTTATCAGCTCTTTGGAGTACCCGTACCACGTTAAGGAAGTCAATGCAGCGTTAAAAGACGCTGCGATGTTCTGGTCTGGCAAGAGACAACCTCGAGGGACGGACTCGGAATTTAAATGCCAGAATTGTGATTACCGAAGTCGCTGCCCTGTGTTGAATAGGCAATCTCAGCAGTCTATTGGAGCACTAATATATCACGATCTACTAAGCTAGAAGCAAGGGAAGATGTAAGACACTATCAAAGGCGAGACCACACGGGATCCATGGCGCCGCCTCTGCAAGCGTCTTGGAAATTAAAAAAAAACAACCTCAATATCTGGGATTCGTTTACCACGTATACCTAGGAACGTCATACAAATGGAGATAAAGTCCCAATGTTAAAGAAGGGAGAAAAGGAAAAGGACTGAAAAAAAAAAAAAAAAAAAAGCATCGGGCCCTCGCGCGAGAGACACCCACACTACACAGTACTCGCTTCTTTGAACGGTCATACCCAAGCAGTCTAAGGCGTTCTTGGATTAAGGTAGAAATCTTGTCAATGAGTTCGAGAGGTTTTGACCACTTAAAGAGGGATAATCATTTTTACGAGACTATCCTACACCATACCTTCGGGTTTTGGGTATACTTCTGGCAAAGTGGAATGGGTGTGGCGGGAGAGCGGATATGTTGCATCGCGAAGTGAAGGCAGACTCGTGCAACGAAGCCACCAGAGACAACGGGCAATTGACCCACAAGGTTGCAACGTATCCTCGGCTAATTTGAAGCAAAAGCGAAAGTTACAATAGGGGTACAGCACAGGGGTCATTTGTAAGGAACCAGACGTCACAAGCACGGATGAGGTTGGCATTTGCCGAGCGGATGCGTGTGTGTGCTAGTTTGCGAAACTATGTATAAGTGGTTGCGAAAACCCGAGCTCGGAAGATACGGACCCTAACGGCGAGAGTCACAATGTGGACCACGACAAGAAAATCAGTAACGTTTTGGGGCGCTGAATCACGGGATGTGGATCCGGGTTGAGGGTTGGCTATCCAGCTTTCCAATGCCAAAACGGGCCTCGTGCTGAGGTTAGATCAGTAGCCCCAGGCATAAAAAGCACGGGGCAGAGCGAGGCAGAAGGAGGCAGGACAGGGCATGAAGAACCCGAGACGTGACATTAGAAAAGCTGGTTGCAAAATTGCTGCAGATGAAAATGGAAAAAAAAAAAAAAAAATTAAAAGAATAAAAGATTAGAGAAGAAAAAAAAAAATATTACAGCCAGTTACGAACAGTCACCCCAGGCAAGTATGGTTTTGCCCCGGATTTAAATCTGAACAAGGGTTTGGCGAAGCGGTGCCGAAGTACTAATGTGAGCTGTGGTGCCTGGTTGGCGCCGGAGAGGTTCGGCAGGAGTGGTTGAGCGAGATTCGGTCGAGCAAGAAAAAACAACAACAACGAATAAAAAAAAAAAAAAAAAGTCAAAATTCCATAGGGCAAGAGATGCAAAAAATGCAAAATATGGCCTGTGATTTTGAGGGTGCGACCTTTGAAAGGACAGACAAACAAAAAGCCAGTGGCTGCTCAACGCCAGGCTTCTAACGTGCCCACCTGCACAGCACAACCCGCGGCCACCACCACTAAGGCAGCAGCGTGGGGGCCACTCTCATTCGCCAACTCCGAAATCTGGGGTCGAGAGGGAGAGGGCAAAAGTTTAATGGAAAGAATGGGGAGAGCCGTGGAAAAAGGTTTAATAAATCAAAATTGGAGTTTAGATCGAGGAGGATTTGAACCAAGGCTTAAGAATTTTCTTTTCATTCGGCAATTCTCTAACTTTTGAACAAAACACCACAAGTGTGCCAGGCCTTTCCATGCTCTTTGGTCTGTCCGAGGATATCCTTCAGGGAACTATGCAAGAGGCATTTTCATTGGTTGCAAGAGAGCGTCTCACTCGAAGCGGCCGCGCCTGTATACAGGAAACAAGTGAGTTTACGTAACCTGGGTGCGTTTTTTCATACTTGCCGCTTCTTCTTCCACACTCAGATATATAAGTGCTCTTGTCCCTGGTGGATCCCACACCTTTTTTTATTTTTTTTTCTCCTTATCAACTACAGATTATATTACACTCCAACAATGTCTCTCCGTTCCTTCCAACGTTCCGCTTTGAAGAGAGCCTTGCAAACCAGAACCTATGCTTCTGAGCCAGTATGTGTGACGAACTCCCTGACTTTGCTGTTGAAATTTTGGATTTCGTACTAACGTCCAGACTTTGAAGGCTCGTTTCGCCGAGATCTTGCCAGAGAAGATTGAGGAAGTCAAACAATTGAAAAAAGAGCACGGCAAAACCGTATGTATACTAAACTCTCTTTACTGAAGCAATGTGACATTTGATTGGTGGTGATGGTTGTCCTCGGCAAGATTGGATTGTGCGGCCGCGCATCACGACTTTTTTGCCGAATACCATCCGGACAATGATCACCGACGTTCTATCGTCCAATCAACTATCCAAGCTTTTTTTTGCTCTCTACTAACACGTTCAGGTGATTGGTGAAGTTCTTTTGGAACAGGCATACGGTGGTATGCGTGGTATCAAGGGCCTTGTCTGGGAAGGTTCCGTTTTGGACCCTATTGAGGGTATTCGTTTCAGAGGCAGAACCATTCCAGACATCCAGAAGGAGTTGCCAAAGGGACCAGGCGGCAATGAGCCATTGCCAGAGGCTTTGTTCTGGTTGTTGTTGACTGGTGAGGTGCCAACCGAGGCCCAGACCAAAGCTCTCTCTGAGGAGTTGGCTGCCAGATCTGCTTTGCCAAAGCACGTTGAGGAATTGATCGACAGATCTCCTTCTCACTTGCACCCAATGGCCCAGTTCTCCATTGCCGTGACTGCTTTGGAATCTGAGTCCCAGTTTGCTAAGGCTTACGCCAAGGGTGTTCCAAAGACCGAGTACTGGAAGTACACCTACGAGGACTCCATTGAGTTGTTGGCCAAGTTGCCAAACATTGCCGCTAGAATCTACAGAAACGTTTTCCACGACGGCAAGTTGGCTGGCGAGGTTTCCAAGGACTTGGACTACGGTGCCAACTTGGCCACTTTGCTCGGTTTTGGCGAGAACAAGGAGTTTGTTGAGTTGATGAGATTGTACTTGACCATCCACTCTGACCATGAGGGTGGTAACGTGTCTGCCCACACCACCCACTTGGTTGGTTCCGCCTTGTCCTCTCCATTTTTGTCTCTCTCTGCCGGTTTGAACGGTTTGGCTGGTCCTTTGCACGGTAGAGCCAACCAGGAGGTCTTGGAGTGGTTGTTCAAGTTGAAGGAAGACTTGAAGGGCGACATCTCCAAGGAGGCCATCGAGAAGTACTTGTGGGACACTCTTAACTCTGGCAGAGTTGTTCCAGGCTACGGTCACGCTGTGTTGAGAAAGACTGACCCTCGTTACACTGCTCAAAGAGAGTTTGCCTTGAAGCACATGCCTGACTACGACTTGTTCAAGTTGGTTTCTAACATCTACGAGGTTGCTCCAGGTGTGTTGACCAAGCACGGTAAGACCAAGAACCCATGGCCAAATGTGGACTCCCACTCTGGTGTCTTGTTGCAGTACTACGGTTTGACTGAGGAGTCCTTCTACACCGTTTTGTTTGGTGTTTCTAGAGCCTTCGGTGTCTTGCCTCAGTTGATCATTGACCGTGGTCTTGGTGCCCCAATTGAGAGACCAAAGTCCTTCTCCACCGAAAAGTACATTGAGTTGGTGAAGAACATTGGTAAAAACTAAACGCGCTGATGTGATGAATTCGAAAAGTAGTTTGCTTGTCAAACTCACATGAAAATTTCCTGTCCTTATATCACATCATGTCTTATTTATTAGTACATTATTGATGTCATGTGTCTAACGTTCAAAAGATTATTAAATTAATGATAAGTGTAGACCTGTAGAACGCAATACTCAAACTGACGAAGCCATATCACGCGCTTCAGCTCACGTGACGGAATTTGCAGTTTTACTACTTTGAATCAACATTTTGAAAATTGAAGAGAGGCATGTTCCAAGACTATCTTCTTCTACGATTTTCTATAAGGAGCTTGACGAGTACGTGCAAATCACAAAGCTCATATTCGAAATCGTTGCTTCTCCCGAAAACAGACTTTTCACCACGAATCCCAAAAGGCAAGGATAGAGAAGAGCTCCTCAAGCAATGTGGGAAAGATCTATATCTCAGACAATTGGAAAGCCCAAAAAGCTCAGAGGATTTCATTCTTCATGATGGACCACCTTATGCGAATGGGGACTTGCATCTAGGACATGCTCTTAACAAGATTCTCAAGGATATTATCAACAGATTCGAGTTGATACACAATGGTAAAAAGATCAATTACAGACCTGGCTGGGATTGCCACGGGCTTCCCATTGAAATGAAGGCCGTAAAGAATCTGATTGATCTCAAGTCTGTTGAGGTACGCAAACTCTGTCGTGAATTGGCCGATAGCATGATCCAGAGACAAAGAGAGCAGTTCCAAGAGTTTGCCATAATGACAGACTTCGACGAGCCATATGTGACTATGACTCATGACTATGAGGCTTCCCAACTCAAAATTTTTCTCAAGTTATTTGAAAATGGTCTATTGACCAGACAATTAAAACCTGTTTGGTGGGGATGCGAGACACAGACAGCATTAGCAGAAGCAGAGTTGGAATACAACCCAGACCACAAGTCTGTAGCCATATTTGTGAAATTTCCCTTGGTCAAGTCCGGAATATTTGCCAACATTGATAATAATGTCAATCTCTTGATTTGGACATCCACTCCGTGGACTATCCCAGCCAACAAAGCTATTTGTGTCCATAAAGACATAGAGTATACTTCATTAAGGCATAAAGAGAATGGAGAGAGAGTCGTTGTGGCGAAGGATTTGGTAGACTCCTTGCTAAAGTATGATGAAAGTTATGAACGAGATGATCTGATGACTTTTATGGGTAGGGATTTGGAGGGTCTCTTTTACGAAAACCCCTTAAGCAAAGGAAAGTTTCCCATCGTCCATGGAAGTCACGTCTCGTCGAATGCTGGCACAGGCTTGGTTCACACAGCTCCGGCACATGGTATGGAAGACTATCTTATTGGCAGAAAGCACAATCTCGAAATAGCTTCTTCGGTGGACGAGAAGGGCCATTTCGTGTCGGAGGCTATTCCTTATGGTTTTGAAGAGCTTGCTGGGAAGTATGCGAATGTTAAGGCTTCAATCATGAAGGTCATTGAGCTTCTTCATTCAAATGGTATGCTCTACCACATGAACAAACTGTACAAACATTCTTACCCCTACGACTGGAGATCAAAGACACCTGTAGTGCAAAGGGCCACTCCGCAATGGTTTGTGAATGTTGAGAAAATCAAGGAACTGGCTATAAAGCTGTTAGATAAAGTTGAGTTTGTGCCTCCTCTGGGTATCAACAGACTCAAAGCATTCGTTCAAAATAGAAGCGAGTGGTGTATTTCTCGCCAAAGATCATGGGGTGTTCCATTCCCAATTGTCTACCACAAAGAAACTCACGAGCCAATCGAGGACACCTCCATTATTCGTTATACCATCGACAAGATTTCAGAATTCGGAACGGATCCCTGGTTTGAGGACGAAGATGATATTTCTCGATGGCTTCCGTCTGATATTGATGGCAACAAGTACTACAAGGGTAAGGACACAATGGATGTATGGTTTGATTCAGGCACTTCGTGGTCCACACTTTCGAACAATCTTGAGGCATCTTTTGTTTCAGAAAGTCCATTAGCTGACGTCTACTTGGAAGGCAGTGATCAACATAGAGGATGGTTTCAGCTGTCACTCCTCAATAAGATTATTGCCTCCACTAATGATGGCAAAAACTTCAAGCCTGTCGCTCCTTTTAATAAGATCATCACGCACGGATTCCTTCTTGACAAGAAGAACAAGAAAATGTCGAAGTCATTGGGAAACGTGATCCTCCCACTGCAAGTTATAGACGGTGGAGGAAAACCCCTTGTTCCGGCGTTGGGTATTGATGGTCTTCGACTTTGGGTCGCTTCCTCCACATATACTTCAGATGTCAATGTGAGTGTCGAGGTGTTTCAAAGATTGCTTGAGAATGTCAAGAAGAATAGAGTAACTTTCAAATTCTTGCTCGGTAACCTTCACGAGTTCACCGTCGCTGACCGCATTGAGCATTCGAAATTAAACAGCATAGATAAATGGGTACTTTCCCGTATCCATCAACTCGAGAAGAAGGTGGTCGCTCACTATAGTACATATAACTTTGCAGGAGCTGTGAGAGAACTCAACTCACACATCAGTGAGCTTAGTGGCTACTATTTTGATATTTCAAAGGATTGTCTCTACACAGATAAAGAAAATTCACATAGGAGACGAAGCATCCAAACAGTGTTGGAACAAATCTTGAAAACACTTATTGGTCTCTGGGCCCCAATCCAGCCCTTGATTGCACAAGAGGCTTGGCAGCTTTACGCTAAGCAGATGCATATCGAGGAAGCTTCACCATTTATGATGCCATGGAGCTTCTTTCAGGTTCCTGAGGAGGCAAAGCGTCTAGATGTGGAAAACGAGTTCATGGAATTGTGGAAAATCAGGGACGCCTTATACAAGGAATTAGAACAATTGAGAAAGGAGGGCCATTACAAGAATAAATTGGAAGTTGAGTTGTTTTTGCAAACGGATGGAGATGCCTCAAAGAAACTTATTGAGAAACACAAAGAATTCTTGGATGACTACTTTTTGGTTTCGAGAGTGACAGTTGGCGCCTGCGAGGTGCCCTCCAGTGAGGGTCCTTCGAGAGAGTTCGCCGTGGAAAATTTCGCTCAGGGAAGCGTGAAAATCAAAGTCCAACAGTCATGCTCGAGAAAATGTCCTAGGTGTTGGAAATACATTGCTGAGCGTGATGATGAGCCTTGTCATAAGTGTACCAGCGTGTTGGGCTGAATGACAACCTTCAGTTAGAATTTTGGCGTGGTGCCCTCGCCGAATTATGAATTGGATTTTCGGCGGTGGCTCGCCGCGCTGGAGCCCAAATTATCCTAATGGCGCCAACGCCAGGGCCATATTCGAAAGCGCCGTTTTCGCAGCCAATGCAGCAAAAATCGGTTTCTGAAAAGCGGTAATTACATACTAAGCGGTGGGAAGTAAAACGTGCCCGACGAGACATTCGCGGAAACCTGTACCCTCCAGGGATGCGAAAGTCGCAACATTTGTTTGGCGCCGATTTGCACCCCTCGAGGAGACCTTTAGGGAACCCTTCTATAAACGACAACAATTTGAGAGGTCATATTGTAAATAGTTAGAGTTTAGAAACATCGTGATTATAGAAGAGACTTTTTTACTATTTGAATTTAGCGCAACCCAACATGTAACCGCAATCGCACCAACTCTATGAAAATTGAAATTATCGTGCTGGGGCCGTCCTGCACCAAGCTACCGCAGAAAGTAGAAGAGAAAAAAACCAACCGTAAAAAATTTCTCTAGCCTCAGTCATTCACGAGAGAACAAGTGGCATTAGGGGCGCCACATCTCGAATTCGGAGAAATAATTGAAAACTCGCTCGAAAACCACGGTCAAATTTGCATACCCGACAAGTCTCCCACAAAATTTCGCGTCGCTTCCCTACCAACACTCGTCCACCTAAAGTCTTGTTTTCTATCACACAAATCCAGATACTCCCCCCTCCGCGCCTGGCTGTTTCCCACCGTTTTGGTAAACACCAGCTCTCCCACCACCAATTTTTGCAACCATTCTCGTGAGGGGTCCATATATTGAAATATTGCCATGAGTGTTTTGCAAAGGAAAATTGAGCATTTTTTAACCACAAAAAATGACCTTGAGGCCGAGTATAAGCTCATTGTAAAGTCTCAACCTCATGACGACTCCGAGACGGGTCTCAAAGACCTCTACGAGTTTGATCAGTTGTGCTATCTGTACATTGCATTGAAGTCGTACTACGACTATTCGCAAACGACTTGGGATCTGGACTACAGGAATATTCTTGACGATTTGGCATCGATAGTTCAGAAGATGGAGGACAAGATTCCTATAGCAGAGATAGTAGGGAACGTGCCTCAGTTGAACGTGATACGACGCCAATTGCGTGAGAATGCTAAAGAGGGCGGTAAAGTGGCTTCGAGTATGGTCCAATCGACAGCTGATATGGAGACTTTCAATGCTGTCATCGCTTCATGCAACTCACAACACGTCAAGGAGACGGAGACTATGAGCCGACAGTTGCCGAAGAATAAACCAAGAACTCCTCAAAGAGTTACTGACAAGTCTTCTACAACAAAAATCTCCCAGCATTCCGAAAATCGTCATGGCCTTCCTTCTCGAGATTCCGACTCCAAAATTGCATCTGTCTCAACAAGTCCCACCCCGGACTCTGGATCCTCAAACCCATCTGAATCCGGGAAGCCCCCTTCGAACATAGCAGCGCAAAATATTTACGAGCTCTCGACTTCAGAAAACGACGAGCAGCCCGATAGCGGCACCACAAAACCTACAGAAACTCACACGTCCAATGGCTTAAAACGAGGAGCACCTCAAGTGACATCGCATTCTCAGAAGCGTATCAAGCAAGTATTCTTCACGCACTTAGACAGCTGGAAGCCGGAATACGTCAGAGTCCTCTACCAAGTTGCCATGATAAACCCGCACAGAATTAATCAAAGCGTTCAAGAAGCATTTCGGGAGAAATTCAACATTTCACTATCGTACGATGCTGTGCATGCCCTTCTATTTCATTATGGAATTCTCTCGGAATCAATGGAGCATTACCAATACTACATTCAAACCTTTCACAGTGTGGCTTCTAAATTTTACGTCAACAGGCACAAATATGTCACAGAACCATGGGCTGAGTTAAAAAAACTGTTTACCAGAAAGACAGACTACACTCTTTCAGATGAAGAGGTGAAAGGCCTTTATGAGTTGTTTGTTCTCCACAGGCAAACATATGGTCCAACAGGAGAGCCCCCAGCTTATTACGAACCCCTATGGGAGGATTTTAATAGGATTCATAAATTCAGGAAGTACAATAAGTTGAATATTCCTACAATCTCGAAAGCGAAGGAGTCCAAACCTAATGATGCAGCAACCAATTATCAACCAGCTCAATTTTCAACTGACGAACACCACAGGAGTATTAATCATTCCACAAACTGGACTCCCGCCATGAATGATGCTATTATCAGAGCTGACGCTGCAGTGGGCGAAGGGAGCGGACGCGAACTACTCATCCAACAAAAGCTTCGTCAGGAAGGCTTTTCTGTCTCCTTGGAAGATATAGGCATTAAGCTAGGAAATGCAGCAGTCGTTGAATCGGCAAAGGTTTTGAAGCAGCGAATACGAGAAACTATGCATCATTTTCCACAACCAAGCCGCCAACTTCTGAGCCGAGAACTCACTGATCAATTTGGGAATCAAACCCCCCAGCCTAATCCGAATCAGACTGGTGCCTCGCGCCCTGCTCTCTCCAGTATTCCACCGTCGACAGGCAATCAGGCACAGTCTGGTAACGCTACATCAACTGCGCATAAGTCTACAAATTCCTCAGTTGCAGAGGCATCAAAAACTCCCTCAAAATCCCTCCCACAAGGTGTCAAGAGAGTGGCCCCTAGAACTGGTGACCAGTCTAAACACTTCGATGGCTTCATGGAGCAAATAGCGAAGTCTGCTCGGCCTGAGTGGCACTATCACAAGCGTTTTGACAAATTGCCCGCTTCATCGTTTTGGGATTTCGAGAAGAATAAGACCATAACTACAGTTGTGGATCACATCAGTCTGATTCCCGAAAATACCTTGAATGCTACGGAAAGAGTCGCTAGGGCGAACTTGATGAAACTCATTACACTTCGATTTCTAAGACTTCATCAGATCATGATATCCGAGGACTACCTACAAGCCCGACTCATCAAAATGATGGAGAAAGACGTCTTCGATCCTAAAGCGTGCCGTCTTATTAATGATCAACTAACGAAAAAATAATTTCAATTTCCAATGATGCATCAACGTTATATTTTACAATATACTATACAGTGAAACGTCTTCCGTAACAATGTTATTTACCTCTCGATAGACGAACTAAAACCATCGTAGTGACCTATTCTATTTCTTCCCACTCATTAACTGCGTCAACAATTGGGAACTAGATGACTGACTTGCCGCTGAGTTGGGGTGCTGAGAGCCTTCAACTTGAGATTTACCAAACAAACCCGGGGGTGGTGGAGTGGAAGTTCTACTTCTTTCGCTCATTCTCAACTGATTGAGTTGAGCAGAAAGCTGTGAAGGAGTCTGCTGCTGCTGCTTACCTTGCTGCACAGCCTGCTGTTGAAGTTGTTGTAATAAGAGTAATTGTTGTTGCTGATGCAAGACCGGATCAGAAACTTGCAGCACTTGAGTCTGTAAATTCGGCTGTGAGGCTTGCCCTGAAACCTGCTGCTGCAAGTGTTGGTCTGCCTGGTGCAAGCGAGATGGGTTGAAGTTTGGAGTTTGTCCTTGCTGTTGAGCAACTTGAGCCTGCTGCTGTAATTGAGCTTGTTGATGCAAATATTGTTGTTGCTGACTGATTGGATGATTTTGGTAAGCCAAATGATACTTCTTGATTGGCCTTAACAAAAATTGCTCGATGATCAGACGACAAAGAATCTTCTCCTCTTCAACTGTGCAAGAATTGTTTGCGTAAGATTCATTAAAATGGAAAAGTGGCAAAAGATTCGACTTTTCTGTCAAGTCGTCAAAGTGCACTTTCAATTTTTGATTCGATGAAGCAAGTTGCTTCAATCTCTCTGCTGTGTCTTCAGCAAATGAAACTGCCGTGTTGTCATCGATATCCACATCGTCCGGCAAAAGTTGACCATCTTTGTTTGACTTGCCCTTTGACTTCTGCTTGACATCTTTCTTTTGCTTTTGCTCCTTAAAAATCTCACCTAACGATGGGAATGCTGCTGTATTAGTCATTGGTGCGTTGTTATTAACCTGAGGTGAAGCATGTGCAGATTCTGTCCCCAGAGCTTTTGCCCAATGAGCTGTGACTGGCAAGGTGGCATTAGAGCCAGCAGCTGCAAGACCTGTAGAAGGAGCCACTCCTGATGAGGATGTAGCTGTGTGAGCCAAGTTTGGAGTGGTGCTAGATTGAAATGCTTGGTGATGACTGTTGGGATGGTTGTGATGGTCGTCATTTTCGTTTCCCTCGTCATCCGCGTGGTGATGATGACCTCCACGGGAACCACTCATGCCCATCTTGATTCCTTGTTGTGTCAGCAAATCCTTTCTCGTGTACAGATCTGCCTCCTCACCCGGTTCATGCAAAAACATGCAATTTGGATTTGCGCATGGATGGCCTCTAAGGTACGACAGGCAATACTTCGTGGTTCCATGAGCAGCTCTAAGGACTCTGCCATCGCATAAGGAGCCATCGAGTTCTGCAATACACCTGGATGCGTCTTCCTTTCGGGCAAAGGTCACGTAGACTACTATGCTCTGTGACCCTGATGTGCCTGAAGAAGTAACAGGTACGTTACCACCACCGCCAGGAGTTTTCTTATTGATGACAATCTTCGTGATCTTGCCGTATTGACCAAAGTATTTGTCAGAGCGTAACACAGAATGCAAGTCTTCTGGTGCACACGGAGGACTCAACCCGGTCACGTAGACCAAATTTTTCTGAACAACACGGAGCCCAGCCAAGTGCTTCTTCGACGCGATTTCCAGCTCCTTCTTTTCTTTCTCTCTCTGCTTTTTCTCACGCTCTCTCTTCTCTCTTTTGAGCTGCTGCATCTTGTATTCCTCTGCTGTCAAGGTCTTGTACTCGACACTTTCATCATCATAGAGCCTACGACAGCCTGGACATCTTCCGTTTAGCTCTGGGTTCTGGCGAATGTTGTTATAACAGAACTGACAGATTTGGTATCCACAAGGGCATGGTCTGAAGTTTTTGTCTGAAATGTCCATTTCTTCCACGCATAATGGGCTAACGGTTAGTAACACGGATCACAACAGCAGGTAATAGATGATGTACATACCAGTACTCCACCTCCTCATCAGAGATGAACGAGTCTTCGAGAGCCACCATCGTTGCTTTGATTAATGCTGATAGAGTTTACGCCTTAGCTTACTACAAGGCAGCTTTTGTGTGCGACACTTACAACGATCACGTGAGCAGTTTCCTGATTCTCTAACATATCGGGCTTCAAAGACATTGTATGTTGTACCATGGCTTTCGAAACGAGCTACATAAGCTACAAATAGCCTTAGAATCTACACATGGTCAATTAAGGGAAAGATCAAGCGGTGTCTTCTCTGCTTAGCCTTTCGGAGGTACGGGTGTTTATGGTGATACTGCTGCCTCCAGCACGACCTGATCGATGAATCCCAAATTAGCAACTCTGGTTTTAACAATGGCGTTTATTGTTGAATTGTGGGACTCTATTTTCACCCCTGGCACAACACCAGCGCTTATGAAGGCCACTCATGCCTCGTTTATATTGCTTTTGCTATCCCTTTCGTGGTTGATATACGTGACAAGATCCATCCACTATATAAACTTACTGATCATTGCACTTCTTCTATACGGATCTGTTCTTTGGTTTGTTAAGGAGTTAAAACAGGCTAAACTTAAGAGCAATGAGGAGCTCCAAAAGGAAACAGCACAAAATGAGAATGTGGAAACCCTGGAGAAAAGCGAAGGTGATGGTGCCGAGGCAACCAGTCGTCAAAGCAATCCTGCCAGGAAGAGAAAAGTGTAAATAGTCAAAAGAATCCCAGAGGAAGCTGTCTCAGCTCAATATTTGCTCGTTGATCCTGTGATTCTTCGAGATATACGCATCGAGCGTGGCTGACAAAGAGTACAGTATAACCTGGCCAACGCATCTTCGAGGAGTCACGTAATAGTATACTACGTATTTAAATCGAATGTGAACGCTTGAAGCATATTTAACCCTAGGCATAGTTCATCACGTGCTGTTAGATTTCAAAAGTTCATCAAACCTCACTTTCCTCACATAAAGCAATGAGCTTCAGGTACGGCTTGCAGACCTACCTCTCCAACCCTAACCAGCCTCTTGTTCTATTTTATGATGATCGCTTCGTTATTATGAAAGACCGATACCCAAAAGCATTGAGACACTACCTCGTTCTTCCGCGGAGCAAGCCGCTCACTTTCAAGCATCCAGTAGATGGACTAGCGGACCCCACAGTATATAATCAAGCTGAGGAATACGTGGAGAAGGCAAAAGACATGATAATAGAGGATCTTGTGAAGGAAGGGTTTATAGAAGAAGATCCATGCGTCAAAGAGACATTTAAAAACACCTTCATCAGAGCAGGCATCCACAAGGTGCCGTCGATGGCCAACTTGCACATTCATGTCATAACTCAAGACTTTCACCTGGACCGCATGAAGAACAAGAGACACTACAACTCATTTACTACGCCTTTCTTCGTTGAATTCAGCGATTTGAAGCCTTCTTCCGAGAATTATCTCGGTTCTGGGACCGATTCCGAGTCTGACAGCGATGGTCTGATGGAGGGACTGATTCAGGGTCTCTTGATGAGAAGACCGAAGAAAGCTCAGAAGCTAAGGCCTTCCCGGAAGCTAGATTACGAGGATTCAGAGCTGTTGCTCAAGTCGTCCCCACTAGTTTGCGTCTACTGCGGGAAGAATCTCGGCAACCACTTTAAAGCGTTGAAACAACACTTGGACAGGGAATTCTGCAAGAAGTTCAGCATCCCAGGTTGAGCTCGTGCGATAAGCTCTCGTAAAGTTGATCCGAGTGGCCAACTTGGCCGTTTCGGGAGAGTAAGTCCGGGAATCTCCAACGCTCAGACCCCCTTTACTCAATTGCGCAGGCGTTCCACAAAAAAGCCACTTCTTTCATTTACGTAGTATCGTGATCTTTAGGCTCGCTCAGCCAATGGTATTTGAGGACTGCAGAGCTGTTGCTCTACGTGGGGGCCTCCTGAAGATAGGCTGCATCCAGAAAGCGGCTGAGGGGATTTTTTTATCCGGCCAAGTCGTATCGCTCAACTTGTAGGGCACCCACAGCTTAGCAAGGTGTATGCGCGTAATTGCATCGGCTTAATCACCGTGTGCTTTCAAGGATTTTTTGGGTGTTGGGGAAATTAAGTCGTTCTTGTGGTATTTTCATTTGGGTTCATCTGGGGGTGCGTGAAATTGGTAAAGGCGCCTTGCATCCTCAAACCACAAGTGTAAGGTTCAGCGGCACTACGAAGACAGTTTTCCGCAGAGATCGTAAGATGTAACCAGAGAATCAAATTGAATTGCACGTGTGGTGAAGACTGTATTTGACAGGGCTTTGTTGAGAGGAGCGATTCGCAGTTTTTCCTTCGGTCTGGCTCCCCGTATGACATATTAAATGGGGTGCAACGCACCTTCTGTGGGGAATGCATTTAGACGTACAGTTGGTGATCGAAGAACAACACTGAAAAGAAAACTCGAGACCAACGATATGACCAGTGCACCCAAGTGGAGTTGCTCGAGACCTTAAAATTGTGCTAAACATAATGGTTCTGTGATTGGTAAAACGGTTCAATGAGGGCTTGTCGAAGTTGCTGGGCGTCGGATAAACTTGAGAAATTTCGTGGCTGCGATGCGTCTCCGGCGTAAAGTTGTTCCGCCTACGCATCCCCACCCACAGACTCCACTTCTTCTTGCACTAAAAAATTGGAAATGATGCATTTTGGCCGCCTACTGGCGGCCTGCTGGCCGCCTATTCTACGACGGGTGCCAGACGTCCCCCAAGCTTTGCCTGCATTGCGTGTGGGGTTTTTCCGGGCATGAAACACGGCTATATAAGACACGACGGGCATCTTATTATTCCTCTACTTTTTTTTTCATCAACTTTACACAATGAGCATCTTCGAAGGAAAGGAGATCAAGGATGTATCCTCTGACGAGGTGGAAGTCCGCAACGATACCTACAACAAGATTGATGCCTCCGAATTGGGGGAGAACTTCGACTTCACGAAAGATTTTGAGGAGTTGGAACTCTTAGCTCAACAACCTGTTGGTAACTCGTTAGTGGACCGCTTGTTGTCTTTGGAATTTAAGCTCAACTTCAAGAACAAAAAACACATGGTGTACCTTCTTGGCGCCTTTGCTGCTTTTGCCGGTCTTTTGTCCGGTGTGGACCAGTCTATCATCTCTGGTGCCTCTATTGGTATGCGTAAAGATTTGTCCCTTACCCTGCACGAGCAATCGCTCATTTCCTCCCTCATGCCCTTGGGTGCAATGGCTGGTTCCATGATTATGACCCCTTTGAATGAGTGGTTTGGAAGAAAACTCTCCTTGATCATTTCGTGTATTTGGTACACTATTGGTGCTGCCTTGTGCGCGGCTGCTCAAGATCACCACCTCATGTATGCTGGTAGATTCATGTTGGGTATCGGTGTCGGTATAGAAGGCGGTTGTGTTGGTATCTACATCTCAGAATCGGTGCCTGCTAATGTCAGAGGTAGCATTGTGTCTATGTACCAGTTCAACATTGCCTTAGGTGAAGTCTTGGGATATGCCATTGCAGCAATGTTCTATTCTGTTAAGGGCGGGTGGAGATTCATGGTGGGCTCTTCTTTGGTATTCTCGACTATTTTGTTCATTGGTTTGTTCTTTTTGCCTGAGTCGCCCCGTTGGTTGGTCCATAAGAACAGAGTGGGTCAGGCTTACGAAGTGTGGACTCGTTTGAGAGATGTCAGCGACAATAAGAATAAATTGGAGTTCTTGGAAATGAGACATGCTGCTGACCAAGAGCACGAAAGACACCACAAGGTCTCAAAAGTTAAGATCGTCACCGATTTGTTTGGCATCGCAAGAAACAGAAGAGCCCTCTTTTACGCTGTCATGATGGTCACCTTGGGTCAGTTGACTGGTATCAACGCTATTATGTACTATATGTCCACTTTGATGGCCGGTATTGGTTTCGACGAAAAGAACTCCGTGTTTATGTCTCTTGTGGGTGGAGGTGCCTTGCTTATTGGTACCATTCCAGCCATTTTGTGGATGGACCGTTTTGGTAGAAGAGTGTGGGGTTACAACATTATTGGTTTCTTCGTCGGCTTAATATTGGTCGGTGTTGGCTACCTTTTCGATGTCAAGACGCACAAAGCCGAGGCCGAGGGTATCTATTTGACTGGTATTATTGTCTACAACTTGTTCTTCGGCGCATACTCCACATTGACATGGGTTGTTCCATCTGAATCCTTTGACTTGGAGACCAGATCTTTGGGTATGACCATTTGTTCCACTTTCCTTTACTTGTGGTCCTTCACAGTCACATACAACTTCACCAAGATGAAAGAGGCCTTCACTTACACCGGCTTGACTCTTGGATTCTACGGTGGTATTGCATTTATTGGTTTGATCTACCAAGTTTTGTTCATGCCTGAGACGAAGGACAAGACTTTGGAGGAAATTGACGACTTGTTCAACATGTCGCCATTTGCTCTTGCAAGACAAAACATAAAGAACTTGAAGAACGGCAAATTATGATTGATCAGGAAATTCATAGGAATAAATCAATAATCATTCGAATCTGTTAGCTGAGAGTGTTCTCAGGTCTTATGTACCTCTACCTGCTGTACCCCAGGTACTTTCCCGGCCATGTGGGAACTACGTGCACTACCCAGATGAGTATAAATGAAGAATTTTCATATGAGATTACTAATTAGTTAAGTTACATTAGCACGATATAGTTAGATACATTCTGTGAAGATAATTAGTATGTCATACTTTACGGAATATGATTCTGTATCTAAGGACAGGCTCAACCAGGAGCCAAATCTGTGGTGATGGTGCACGGGTGTGGCGCATCCTCCAGAATATAAGATGGTCTATCTCATCTCGTCTACCCACGATGATTCACCGGATATTGGGAAACATTTACTTACTGTCGGCTGAAGATGTTGAAGGCGCAGTAAATCTATTTCAAGACTATGGAATCACGCATGTGATATCAGTCTTAGGAGGACCACTTCCGTCTAGCCTCGGTGAGAACTACGAACATCTTCAGATTGAAGTGCCTGACTTGGAGACTGCCGATATACTTCAATATCTTCCCACAACTAATGAATTTATAGACAAGGCTTTGTCAGCTGAGTCAAAAGGGCCTGGCACCAGACATCTGGGGGCAGTATTGGTCCACTGCGCTCAAGGTGTTTCAAGATCAGTAACGGTTATCATGGCATATTTGATGTTCAAGTACAAATTGCTGCTTGAGCAAGCATTGCACGCGGTGAAAAGGCGCTCGGAGTCTGCACAGCCTAATGATGGTTTTATAAGACAGTTAAAGCTCTTCAAAGAGTCCAACTTCACGGTCGACAAGCTGTCTTCTGCTTACAGACAGCACCTTGTCGAGATTAACTTACAGGACGACCCCAGTGGACAATCTCTTATGACACTTGGGCTCTTCAAAGAAAGCAACAAGGAGAAAGGACAAGGAAATTATCATCTCAGATGTAAGAGGTGTCGCCAAGTTCTCGCCAACCAGGGTGACATAGAGAGCCATGACATACCAGACACCGAATCCAGGCAATCGCAGTTCATTAAGACTGCTCCTAATTCTCGCCGCATAATATCAGTAACAAACGCCTCCAAGACTTGCTCGCATTATTTCCTCGATGAGCCAGTTGACTGGATGAGACCGGAACTCGATAAACAGGAAATTGAGGGCAAGTTTTCTTGTCCCAAGTGCAACCATAAGGTCGGGGGTTATAGCTGGAAAGGCTCAAGGTGTTCATGTGGAAAATGGATGATCCCAGCTTTGCACTTGCAAGCAGCCAAAGTAGACGAAATGATTATTCGCTAGTCATCTTCAATCACCATTTCCACATCCGAAGGTTCACAGTTGATCACATTAGCAGATATCTCAGTTGTACCAGGTGTGGTCGATGTCTGTATGGCAATTCCGCTAGACACAAGTTGAGTATCAGATTCATGGGATTGGAAAGCCATACTTCGAGCTCGGGTTCCATTGACCATTGCGTCATCATCCTCTGAAAGGTCAGATGAGGCTTCGAAACTCCTTGATGCATCTCCGTCCTCAATATTCGCATCCAAATCATGCTCAGTTCCAGGCTGAGGTATCACAGATGGCGCATCCTGGTAGATAGAAGTAGATACGTTGACGTTCAGGTTTTCAGCTTGAGCAACGTTGCAATCGTCATCTTCCACATCCTGAGATTCGTAGTCTAGCTGTGCCATTGTTTTGTTAACGCCAATAGGTGCCAAGGTATAGTAGCCGGTTCTTCTTATCAGTCGTAGCTTGTCTAACTTGATAGCCATTGCAGGCGTTAGTAACGGTACAGAATGACCCAGCCGTTGGGAGTCACCAAATTCTTCATAAAGAGCGCTTGGCCCAGCAGCATCTGGCAAGTATGAAGCCAAATGTGAAGCAGCTGGGACATTCCAGCTTTGGGAGCCTGCTTGAGGGCTGCTTACTCGTTCAAGAGACGGGTTGGTATTAATACCTTGATGATCCATTGTTAAGTGAACTGGCTGTGTACGATTTCGACCTTCCCATTCATCGTACATGTCTACTGTGAACGCCGCCTGGCCAAACATTTTAGCAGCTATATTTTAGCGTCGTGAACTGTCTGACTGGTTTATTCAGCTGAAGTGAGCTCAAGTCGGGCTATTGATTGTAGAAGTCTTTGATGCGAACACTCTACCTCCACTTTATATATGGTGCATAGAATCGCGAATGGTAGACAAGGTCCTTCTGGATACATGGATGCAAAGAGGAAACTAGAAAGAATACCACTCAAAATTTCACAAAAGCTTTTTGGCCCATTTGAGGTACTCCATTTGGTATCTCAAACTTTCAAGTAGTTTGATTTTGGTAATTTGGCTTGAAAACAAAATGACTGCGAAATATAAATCTTCACTTATACAATTCTTACCAGCATTACGTTGAGCCAATTGGCAACAGCATCTCAAATATAGAGCAGGAAAAGATAGCATTTCGGTCTACAACATAATAGTACCCTCAGTGGTATCCCTTTATCTATAAAATCTTAGTCGCATCATTCCTCGTCTGTCAAGACGAACTCGTCTAGAATCTCCTCCCTGGTGGCCCTCATGGGCCATGCAAATTGGTCTCCAGCACCTAACAACATTACAGTACATCCATAACAGACATCCAAGCTGTCTCCAGAGACATGGCTTTTGCCAATCACTTTTGCGTAGTCCTCTGCCAATTCCACCTCTGCTTCCGTTTCAAGAGGAGCGGCTGCATTGACAGTGATAGACTTGAGCCACTGCTTTGGATTCGTGTAAATATCAGCCTGGCAAATGCGACATTTGGCAGTAATCTCACACTTTGGAGCGCCTAGTTTCTCTGCGGTCTTGACGACAGTAGACGCTGTGGAGGCGTATCCATTGGCACCAAGGTCATCGAAGTACTTTGTCGAAAGAGCTTGAACGGTCATATTCTTAGCAATTGATGTACCCTTTGAAGTCTCCACATGGAATTGTTTTAAGCCATCCGTCAAGCTCAAGACAGCCTCTACCTCTGCAAACAAAATGTCTCTGAATGGAAATATGATATGGAATTCATTGCCCTCGTAAGAAATCGAGCGATCAGCAATCGCCTCATGGATTTCAACACCTCTTCCCTTGACGGTCATGGAGAGAATTTCACTGGCTAGCCTGGTCATGCTGTGTCCTAGTAGGATTGTGTTGCAGCGTAGTTGGATTGCACTTTGGATGATCAAGTCGTGGTATATGAGCTGAAGAAGATCAGCTCTAGAAGAATTTGTTCGGCAGCTTTCGAGAAGAAGCAGCACCGTTAAGGAGTTCCCAAGCTGTTGCTGCTTGCTCAATACATCAAACTCTGCGCTGACCTGGATACGCTGTAGACTCCTCTTATCTAAAAGAAACATCTCTGGATCAATAATTCTGTAATGAACTGTAACAGGATCATAACGCAGCAAAAGCTCGTGCATAATCAGCTCTGCCTCAGCTTTGGATGGCCCGTTTTCTTCAAGTATATGTAGCACTACCAACTCGAAGCCTTGCTTACCCTTGTGTGCTAGGTTCTGTTCCCGCAAAAGCGACGCCACCATATCCAAAAGAACCAAAGAGGAGGTACCAAATGACAACGGTAGAAGAACCTTTTGTGTTCCCAACTTTTCAGCAACAGCACCATACTTTACTTTATACCGCTCATTGAGCATCAGCTTCCTCTGCTTGCCTCGCACGAACCACACAAAACAGTCCAGGCAGAAAGCGTCTCTCCTTGAGATCAACACAGCATTTTTCTCACTACACCTTTTGCATAGAGTGTCTGAGTTCAGTAGATACTGAACCGGCGCTGTGGACATGATGTGCTCTTCTCTTGAAGGTTGAAGATGTAGTAGGAGATGGCATCGAGCTTGGTGCCCGTGCAGGATAGTTTATGGCTGCAAAAGGGCAGAACAAAGCAAAAGCCAGATATGGGTCCAACTTTTGAGTTAAATCAAATCAGACAACTATGATCAAATAATGGCTGTTTCAACCTGAATCATAAGACAATATGTCCCTTTACAGGTTCCCTTCAACATGCTTTTTAAATTCTCTTCTGAATTGGACAAGTGCCGATGAAAAACTGGCCATAAACGTGAATTAATGATACTAGAGGTTTGAATGTCTTTTAAATAGCTCTAGTCTGGTGTTTCTCGGGTTTGTCTCTTTAAGTCTCATTTTAAGGTTATTAGGGCTTTCTCAGTGAAATGGTGGTAGTAAATGTGTCAAATGTACAGAGTATGAAAACGCAAAAGAAGTAATGGGGTTTGCAAAAGTTGACCAAGGTTGAAAATTACTGCATTTAGTCATATCTCTTCGGTGTTAATATCATCAATCCTTCGACCACCTTTGTGATTCTCCCATACCAGAATTGTGCATCAACATGACATACTTCACTTCGTAACGTAAAAGAATACCAACGCAATGCCTAACACCCGAAAAAGTGAACCTTAAAAAATCTAAAGATTTACCAAACCCTCAACTATTCATTTTTCTTACATCGATCTCCAAATTTCAAATTCTCATTTTGGATAACTTACACTCTGCACTGGAATAGTCACTCTTCAACGTTCCTCCGCCACAGCGGCTGTGGCAGTAAACTGCAGCTGGCCAAAACGATACAAGCGACCGTGTAAGGAGGTACTGCATGCAATACGAGACACATCCAGTTCGGGCCCCAAATTTTTTTGATATTCAAGAATTATATCGTCAATTTGCAGCAATCTCTTACTACGTTCTTCATGTATAGAAGGAGTCTCTCGTTCCCAGGCTTTGCTACTGTGAGAGGACAAGACCAACCCCTGGCGTGTCTGCAGGTCGGCTTCTATTCTATAACGTCAAGGTGCGTTTTACCTGAACAGTATAGCCACTTCTGTGGCAGATCAATTCCTGTCGCGGGGACGGAATCTTGATATAAATAGGAACCGGTCCGCTGTTGTTTCGAGACCTCTTCAAATATTTCTTTTCTCGCTAATTTCTTGAAGTATGTCTGCTAACGAATTTTACTCTTCGGGCCAGCAAGGCCAGAGATCCGACAACAACTACCAGTCGACTCAGAACAGTCAACAAGAACACGAAGGCGGTGACAGGGGCCTTTTGGCTACCATTGGTGGTGCTGCCGCTGGAGGATACGGTGGTGGCAAGATTGCGGGGCACCACTCGACTTTGGGCAAGATTGGCGGTGCCATAGTCGGTGCCATTGGTGCCAACAAGCTTGAGGACAAGTGGGAAGAGAGAAAGGAAGAGAAGAAGCATGAACAGAATCACGGTGGAGGACATGGGGGCTACGGAAGAAACGACAACTATGGTCCTCCAGGTGGCCGTAATGATTATGGCCGCAATGACTATGGCCGTAACGACTATGGCCGCAATGAATATGGCCGCAACGACTTTGGCGGACCTGGCGGCCCAGGAGGTCCCCAGCACGGTCGTCGTGATGACTATGGAGGCCGTGATAACTACGGCGGACGTGACAATTACGGTGGACGTGACAACTATGGCGGTCGTGACAACTACAACCAAGGAGGCAGATGGTGATGACGCCGCTGCTGGCTGTGTTTTACGAGTAGGGAGCAAAATCCAATGCATTGATGCACTATATGTACACGTAGAGATTTGCGATGATTGCACAGGTGGGACAAGTCGTACAAGGATCCGTGGAGAAGCTGCGAGAGAATTGGGTGCAAATCTAGGTCTTCCGCAGAAATGCCTTGTACAGGACTGCCATCACCTTGAAACGAAACACCCATACATCCTTAATATTGTTGAAGTTTCGTCACTAGCCTCATCCATCATCTGGGGAAATGGCCGAAGACAAGATTTCCGAGGTTGCCCGCACGGACAAAGTCGAGAAGGATAAATCTCAAGTAGACTTCACCAAGGGTTCTGTCTCTGAGTATAAATTTTATCCGGACAACCCAGAGAATCATCGGCACAAGTACCGCTGGGCAGCTAAAGAGCCTTCAAAATATTACGATCCTTGCGAAGAAAGTCGCCAAGCTTCAATCAGTTGTGTTTTGCGCAATCAGGAAGACAAATCTGTGTGTCAAGATTTCTTTGACGCCTACAGGGAATGTCAGAAGGATTTTTTCAGGAAACGTCGTGAAGATAGAATGGCAGGTAAGGCGGGATGGGGCAAGTGGTAGTTGCTCAGGCAAAGTCGGCACGGGCCTGCCCGCCACCTGACAGATATGAATTCGTGAAATTCCGCTTCCACTTCCCATACATCATTGTAGGCGTGTGCATGAGGTAAGGATCCTCGAGACACTTCCAGTGCATTTGACGAGTGTATCTTCTTCTTGAGATAAAGGCATCATCTTCATCGCTGTCAGAACTACTCCCGCCTCTGCCACCATTTGCATCGCATGAGCCGGCATACTTATAGTCAAGGTACAGCCTTGTGTTTTGCATTTCTAAGCGGCCAGTCTTTCTATTGATGGAACAGACAAAGACAGCCTCTCGAGCTTCCTCAGGAAGGGCTTCTCTAGCAAGCTTTGCATACTTCGAGATGAGGACTTTCTTATTTTCCTCCTTGATGTTATCGAGGAAGCGGTAGAATACCTCATCCAAGGTGCTCGAAACGTCAACACGTATTGTAAATAGAACGTAGTTTAACTGAACATTAAGAAGGCATGAATCGTCATATGTGAAGTGCTCACATAGCTTTTCGCAGAGCTTTGACTCCCACTCAAGCAAAAAGAATGATTTGGGGAGATCATATCTAGGCTCATGCTCAAACCTCTCCGCAAGGTCCCACATGGCCTTCCTGAATTTGTCCTTGTACATCGGTATATCATCGGTGACGAAGTCAAACTCTCTTGTGACTTCATATATCAGTTCTTTGAATTGGTGAGTGAATTCTAAGGTGAGCTCTTGTTCATGCCTTGTGTACTTGTCAAATTCTCGGAGACGTTTCTCAATAAATATCAAATAATTCATGAAGAAGTTCTCTGAAAAATTGCTAAATGGACGAATGCGGAGCCACTCAAGAAGCTGCAACTTTACCTGTTCATTGCGAACTCTTGAATGGTGGTACGATGCATTGGTCGATGATTTGTTCGCGTTGTATTTGGTTTGTGGTAGGAACCGAAGGTCATTCTTATCGAAGTCAACAATTTCACCATGGAATGGGATTTTCAAAGATTTTTGAAGACAGGAAGTTATATTATCCTCGTCCTTTCCATTAACCGACAGACTCAACATGAACACATCGTTGAGGAGAGCTGCCTTCATCTGAATCACCTTGTTCGTGCAATTCAACATGAATTGTGATCTGATGCCTCCACAAAGGTAGGAAATAAGGTTGGAAAGAAGCGGGAAGTCATCTTGCGCAGATCCATCGTTGTTAATATCAAGATAACCATGTAGAAGTTTCTTCTCATTATCAACATGAGAAAAATTCATATTGAGGACATCTGAAGCCCGCTTCGAGTGGCAGTCTATATTAGGACCCAATGTGAAACTCGATCCACTACTCAAGAAGGTGCACGGAAGACCACTCAAGATACTATACTTTTCATCTCTGGTAAGCAAGTTTTCATCGATATGATCTCCCACCATTACGCTTGAAAAAACGTGAGCTTTAGAGAACGAAGAATCTTTTATTCTCCTTCTCTTTCTCGAGCTACGCTCATCATTGTCGTGCCTTCGCTTGTTTCGGTGTTTGCGTGCAACTCTTTCCCGATTATTGATCGAATAAATGATATCGTGATACTTATTAGACGAGTCCTCCTTTGTGGTGTAGTGATACTTGTAGCGTTTGGTTCTGTGCGGGAGAAGATCAACAGAACACAAACGTTTGACATGAGATATTCTGCTTCCCACACCTTTTACACTTTGGTGGTCCGGCCATAGTTTTCCTGCCCTTCTCTGACAAAGAAACTTGTCCATATGAGCATCTAGGTTTGACTTACGTGACAGATGGCGTAGTGTACCCCAACGGCGAAGAACGGGGTTTCTTTTTCCGAAGGGAAAGCGGGCACCTGAGTTGAAGATTGGGGATTTGCCAGGGTATTGAGGGCACGCCCGAATTATCTTGATAGCCTCTTCGAACTCGGTATGGTATGCCTTAGCGACCTCCTCTGACGACTTCTGTGTAGAATCTGGATCCCGACGCTTCACTCTGATGGCATTCTGCCGCCTCAATGGAACGCCGCCCGTGACCCGATTCAGGTCAGGGGTGATTATGAGTGTGTTTCTGTTGGCGGGGTTTTGGCGAGCGGACGATAGTAGGAGACGCTGGGCCAGCTGCATGCTATCCAAAAGATTATTTCTTGCTTCAATGTGAGCGATCTCACTGCTTGAGCGCCCCGCCCTTTCGTCTTCATCGCTGTCACTCCTGCTAGTATCACTCTCACTATTGCTCTCCTCATCGGAGTCATGAGCCTCTGCGTCAACTTCGTGATCTGAAGGCTCCTCAAACTCACCATCTTCGTCAGAGCTCCAGTGCGGAGAGCTACTTGCATCTTGGTTATCGTCATTCTCGCTATCCATGGTATCCAGATGTAAGTAGAGAGGAGACTGAACACGCAACGAGGTAGCAGCAGAGCTTGGACTAGACACAGGTTGAGCTAAAGAAGGGGTGGAAGTCACAGCATTGCTTCCCCTTGATCCAACGTTCGACGATGTGGCCCTAGGAGAATTCTCGTCCAAGTCTATATCCAAATCCATCTCCTCTTCGAGATCTGGAATCACCAAGAAGCGCACAGGGGAAGACAAATTCCGTAATTCTGGGGGAAGATGTGTAGTTCTTATCATGCTGTGGTCAAGAAGATCAGAACGTCGATAGTGCTCTTCGAGCAGCGTTAACATAGACAGTCGATTCGGGGGCCTATTCAGGGTGGCCAGGTTGCGGCGGCGCTGTTCCTCCGTGTATTCACTTAACAAGTTGGCCAGCACCTCGTTCATGTGGTTGAAGAAATCACGAGACATCAAGTGACGTAGCCCAAAGAGCTGGGGAATGTTTACTCTCTCAGGCACGTCGTTCTCTGGGGAGGTAGGAGGAGGCATGAGTGACGAGGCAAGGATCTGCCAACAGCACTAGAAAAATAGGTTGTGTGAAATGGAGTTTTAATTGATAATAAGTATTCCCAAAGCCTTTGATGTTTTGCCGGAAAAGTGTTGTATGTGAAATGTAAGGATGGTCAGTGTGATTAATATAGTGTTGCCCCAGGGTCCCAGTGAGGTTACTGCACATTCAGAGCAGTAGACAAGGAGTTAAGCCAGTACTGAGGGAAGGTGCAAAGTGAAATAAGAAATAAGGAAGCGGTTTGTGTGAGATCCTAAAAATTGGAATTTCTTTGAGTCCTATTCAGTATCTAATTGTTGATGACCGAATCGACTTGTGGAGGACATTTGTGGTTAGTAATAGAGTATATAGATATGGACTATGGAGTGTGTGCGAGAAAGAAGACAATACTACAATAGTTGGAAGGTGATGAACATGGATGTTATGGGCAAAAGGCTCTGGTTCAGACTTATCATGATTCAACTGATAGTGAAGATCCCTGTTGACTCAAGTTGCAACTCCTTTTGAAACGGCTGCAAAAGCCGAGTACAACTTGACAGCTTTAAATCACGAGCAATCTGTATCGACAATGCCCTTTGAATTGACGAATTACCCTCTTAAGTAGATCAGACTCCATTGCCACTAATCTCATGCTTTTGCTTTTGTAACCGTTGGATCGGTGTCTTGTGCAACCATGTCCTGATCGTTCCCAAGCTTCTTGAGCTTCAAATCGACAGCAAAGTGCTCTATAAGATCCGAGCTCTCAATAAGTGCCCAATCTGGTACATGATCTGATTTCTCTTGACACTCGTGTTCGTGAGCGTCTTCGGCGCCATACTCCTCGGACTCAGACTTAATCTTCAGGTACGGGTTTCGGAAGGCGTCAAAGACAAATTCCTTTTGGGTGTCACTCCTGGACTTTGAAGCCGAGGTCCGAGGCCGAATCACTGATTTCATATCGAAGATTGGAAACGACTTTATGTTGTACATAAGAGGTGGAAGTTGTGAACTTACTGTTTTCGCAGCCAGGCATCATATGCGCCAAAAGCTGCCATTACTTTCTCATACAGTTTACTAACATGACGTGATATTATATAGCGATTTGAACGATGAGGTGTAAAATAGAACGTTCAAGAGCTCAATGTGTGCCCAATTCCTTCAAATTTGAAGAATACCACCTTAGAAGTGCTCCCACACTGGCTTACTGTGGTCTGCGAGGGAATTTCCACACTCACTGCCTTTTCTATGAGAGATGAAGCCACTACTCGTACGATCAAATCAAGTAGATGTCCATCAAAATAGCACATTTCCATTAACTATTCTCGTTGCATTTCTAGAAGTAGCACTGCAACACTTTACTACCTACTGGCAACCTGCACACAGGAAAACCAATCAAACAGTTTTCATTTCTCACTGTGTTGGTAGGTCACAACCAGCCCTAAGGAATGTCGACTTCGATTTTTCGTACCATAAAGAATATCTATGCCTCTGGTATTAAGAGAGCTGCTTGGCAGATCCAGCACCACAACGATACCAAGAGAGGTTGGTTAGTTGGAATCGACGACTGGGGTAACAAGTACTACGAGACCGATGTGCCAGAGGAAATCCACTTGAGAACAAGATGGGTCGAGTACAACGACTGGGATGTCGACATCTCCAAAGTTGAGCCAGGTTGGCACTACTGGTTGGGATACGGTACCAACACCCCACCAAATAAGTTACCCAAAGATCAACAAGCATCCAGGGCATACCCCTTGGAGAAGCACAAGGAGAACCTCACAAATACTCCAGGCGCTTTTGTCACATATAACACTGCCAAGCCTAAGCATCAGAGCTGGGCTCCAGAGGTGAGAGAGAGGGTGTAAGTGTTCGGGTTCTGTTCGATATCGAGATGTAGAATTATCAATATATTGCATTAATGTGAAGGGTGTAGATCGACGAAGTATTGTTGGAAGCACAGCGTAAGCAAGAGATGATGAACTCTACAGCGACACTCGGACTGTTCATTCTCAGTTGCCTATGACATGAGCATGTTTCACCACAGAGGAGTCATTGAAGGTCTCTTCTCAAAAAACCTTTTGTTGCTGCAAGGCAATTTTGTGAAACCGAATGTATAGCAATTTAAGATACTCACATTGCACATTGTCAAGCCATTCAAGGAAATCAACTACGTTTTTAGCGGTTCACCTCTGTAGCGCACATTTCGCAGCCATTTCTCCACTCCGAATCAACTTGTCAATACACAATCCTGGCTTAGAAGAAGTTTTGTTCATCTGTCATGAACATCGTTACTCTTTTAATCGAGCAAATACTTTTGCTTCTTTAGGCATCTTCACAAACTTCTGGTGTGGCCTTTGTAGAGGCAGCCTCATCTGATGAGCATCTTGAAATTTTCCGTCTCGTATAGCCTTTTCCCCATACTTCCTAGTTGTTGCAATTCCCCACAAAATGAGTGGCTCTGGCAAACTCCCCAACATCGCTACTGACGCTGTTCTTAAACAGTCGGTGCCAATCCCGGACGACTTTGAAAAAGTCCAGGGTATGGACTTTTCCCAGGACTATGCCTACAACTCCAGAGCCACCGACTTGATCGCTTCCATGCGTAACATGGGATTCCAAGCGCTGTCTGTGGCGTCTGCCTGCGACATTATCAACGAAATGAATTCATGGAGAGGGAAGTTTAAGGATGAGTTGCCTGAACATGAGCGTGGAGGTGAGTTTGACGACGAAGGTCGCCAGAAGGCTACAATCTTCATGGGATTCACCTCTAACTTGATTTCCTCGGGACTCAGAGAAACCTTGAGATACTTGGTCCAACACAAGAAAGTGTCGGCGATTGTGGCCTCCGCTGGTGGTGTAGAGGAGGATTTGATCAAGTGCTTGGCTCCAACTTACATGGGCGACTTTGCATTGCCAGGCAGGTCCTTGAGAGACCAAGGGCTTAACAGAATTGGCAATTTGCTAGTTCCGAACGATAATTATTGTAAGTTTGAGGAGTGGATAGTGCCTGTTTTGGACAAAGTTTTGCAAGAGCAGGAGGAGGCCATGGAGAAGTTGGGTAAAGATGGGTTGAACGCAGACTCTGCTGCCATCTGGACTCCTTCCAAGTTGATCGACCGTCTTGGTAAAGAGATAAACGATGAGCTGTCTGTGTTGTACTGGGCCCACAAAAACAAGATCCCTATCTTCTGTCCCGCCATTACTGATGGCTCCATTGGAGACATGTTGTTTTTCCACACCTTCAAGGCAAGCCCGCAACAATTGCGTTTGGACATTGTTGCTGACATTCGTAAGATCAACTCCATGTCCATGGAAGCCTCTCGCGCCGGTATGCTTATTTTGGGTGGTGGTTTGGTCAAGCACCATATCTGTAATGCTTGTCTCATGAGAAACGGTGCAGACTGGGCAGTTTACATCAACACGGGACAAGAATTCGATGGTTCTGACGCTGGTGCCAGACCAGACGAGGCGATCAGCTGGGGTAAAATCAAGGCTGAGGCCAAACTGGTAAAGGTCTACGCTGATGTGACTGTGGTGTGGCCGTTGATTGTGGCTGCGACTTTTGCAGCCAAGAGACCATAAAAACGGTACTTCTACGGATATAGAAATGTAGATAACGAGTCAACGAGACGTTAAGTTTAAGAGGTGAATATTGGAGCTTTGGTTCGCTGGAGTTCCGCCAGTGTGAAATATGACTGTTTTGATGTACCTGGCGCGGTAATCTACTCCACATCCTGTTAGTGCTACTCACGACAAGCGGAAGTGAGGAGATGACGCTGAGAACAAGAGATGCTTTTGCGCTCTTGAGTGTAACTGAAGAATCACTGGGTACCCGCTCCAAAGTGGTCACAAAAAACGCCAAAGAGAACTGCGAGATGTATGCTAGGAACTACGTCGATTTCACTTACCTCAATCCCACTGTGTGGCATGTCACCAGGCATTTTGGCGAAGCGCTCAAGAAAGCTGGGTTTCAGTACCTCCCTGAGAAAGAACTGTGGGCGGGTATCGAGCCGGGAAAGTACTATACGACAAGGAGTGGCTCGTCTTTGGTAGCTTTCGCTATCGGGGAAGATTGGGTTCCAGAGATTGGAATTGGGGCTATTGGCTCACATATTGATGCATTGGCAACTTCAGTTAAGCCAATTTCATTAAAGGATAATAAGGACGGTTATAATCTTTTAGGGGTTGCTCCCTACGCTGGGGCATTGAGCTCTCAGTGGTGGGATAGGGATTTGGGAATTGGCGGAAGAGTCTTGGTCAAGATTGACGGGAAGGTGAAGTACGTATACGTGGACTCTACTCCTCAGCCAGTGGCTAGGATTTCAACCTTGGCCCCACATTTCGGCACTCCTGCAAATGGTCCTTTCAATAAGGAAACGCAGACTGTTCCAATCATTGGGTATGGCGGCAGTGAAGAGGAACCGACTGAAGACGAAAAGAAGTCTCCTCTTTACGGGAAGCATTCCCTAAAATTGTTGCGCTATGTTGCTCATAGAATTGGGTACCGAGTAGAGGATATGTTGCAATGGGACTTACAACTCTATGATGTGCAGAGAGGCGCCGTCGGTGGTTTGGATAATGAGTTCTTGTTTGCGCCTAGAATTGACGACAGGGTGTGTTCGTATGCTGCCATTCATGCATTGATAGAAGCGGCAGCCGCAAAAAAAAATCTCAAATGATTCTTTTGCCATTGTCGGCTTGTTTGACAATGAGGAAGTCGGATCTGGGACCAGGCAGGGAGCTCAAGGCCGTTTGTTTCTGAGTGTGGTAGAGAGGGTGATTGCTTCTTCTTACTACAACCCAGGAGACTTGGACGCCACTGATCAAGTAAAAGTTGCCTTTGCCAATTCCATCATTTTATCCGCGGACGTCACTCACTTATTCAATCCAAATTTCCCTGATGTCTACCTTGAACATCATAAACCAGTTCCAAACAAGGGTATGACGGTTGCTTTAGACCCTAACGGCCATATGGCCACAGATTCAAAGGGGTTGGCTCTTATTGAGCAGATCGCCAAAAAAAACGGCGACGAACTTCAATATTTCCAGATCAGAAACGATTCTCGCTCTGGAGGTACAATTGGTCCATATCTCTCCGTACAGACTGGTTCTCGTACTATTGACTTGGGTATCCCACAGTTATCGATGCATTCAATTAGGGCTGCCATCGGATCCAAAGACATTGGTCTAGCGGTAAATTTTTTTAAAGGCTTTTTCAAACACTGGAGGTCTACTTACGACGCTTTTGTGCAAGACTGATTACTTGGCTAAAACGCTCCAAGTTTCATTACAACAGTGGATCAAGTTAAGAATTTCGCAGTCGTTATTATCCTATAACAACGGCTGCAAGGGCGCCAAAGAGGATAAGTGCAGATATGATAGTCTCGGCATGGAATGCCACGGACCGCGCTATATGAATTGAGTCTAGCTATTTTCCCTTATCCACACTATTCCTTCCGTTGAGCGCTTCTTGATAATACCAACTTTGCAGTAGACTTTCCTCTTTTGGGGCGGCTGGTTTCAGAGCTCGGCCCTGCACACAATCTCTCACACCATACAAGGAGTATGTGTCTTCCTGACCAAACTGTGTAAACCAACAGACCATTGAAGATGAGTATGTAACGAGAAATGGGTCATATAAGGGATTGTGTGACTCATTAAGGGTACGAGCTTCTCGCTTAGCCTCCCATTGACTCCCTTTCGTGATTCTTTATACTAACACGCAGCACCTCCTAAAAAGATGTCACTCGAAGAGTTCATCTCTGATGATTGTATGTTTAATCTATAAATCTGGAGAATTCTATGCAGATGCAAAGCTTCTCTTTTCAGAATCCTATATACTAACAAGCAGCTTATGGCGGATCCTGGGCAGATGACGAGATCGATATCGCGTCAATCTCCGTACCAATAGAGAAGTATAAGTCACACGGAATGTCTGATAGTCAAGGCGGGTTTTACAGGTCGGGCAACTATGGCCAATCGAGGTTTTCTACCGACCAAGGCCCTCCATACATTGTGAAACTTCTTCATCTTCCAGTTTCCTGCGATGATGCATTTATCGATGACCTCTTCTCATCGAGATATACAAGGAAGGTGAAAGCCAAGATTGTGTATGATCCCAGCTCAAACCCTTTGGAGACTGGCGTTGTCAAAAAAGTGCTTTTGTTGAATTGGAGTCCTTCAGTGACCAGAGTAAGGTTGTCAATTGGCAAGACTTGTATTATAAAGGTAACCGCAGAGTGGTTATTGAGTACGCAGACTACAATGATTTCCAGAATTGTATGAAGTTCAATCAAGAACATGACAGAGAATTGCGTCGTATAGAAAGGGAGTTTCTCGCTAATAAAACTAGAGGCGGCTTCGATGGTAGACGCTCATCGCACGGCGCACATATCCCCGGCTTGGGTATTCTTGGGGAATTGGAAGATCTACGGCAACCTGCCCGCGATAGTCTGCGTTTCGGCTCAGCTGGAAGACGAACTTCGTTTGGTTCTGGCCCAAGCCACGCAAGATCACCTCCATCTAGGTTCACATCTATGCATACGGCAACTCCGAAAGAGGTGGAGCCCATCCATACGACTCACGCAACCCCACAATTGGCACCACCAAAGCCCAAGCCAAATCCTTTTGGTAATGCCAAGCCAGTGGATATAGTGGCAAAGGAGCATGAACTTGATAAGAAGATTGTGGTGATTAACCCGACGACAGTAAAAACTCTTGGGTCCGACTCGGAGGAATCTCTGGACAACAAAAAGAAAGACTCGAATGGTACACCAAGCTCAAGCACATCAAAAGCAAGTGAACCCCCGGCGACTACGGGGTCAAATGCGTTGGCGCCCGCGCCAATACCGTCATCGATTTACGGACAAAAACAGAGCCTCGCTGACATACTTAGCTCGAAGTCTGACCCGGATATTACAGGCAAGAATTCAAAACTCAAGAAGTCAGCAAGCAGTACGCCTAAGCCTCAGGGAAAGCCAGTAATATTAAAGAAGAAACCTTCCACCGTTTCTTCGCCAGCGCATCAAAAAGAGCTTGAGAGACTCAGTAGCCCAGAGGCGGTTGCTTTGGAGACAAAGAACGAAATCCATTCTGAGCCAAACTTAGGGAGTCTTAAGATTCAGGATGGGACAATGAAATCTGTTGAAATTCTGCGATCAGCATCCAAACCCTCCGAAGAAAAGCAAGACCAGGTTTCCACTGAGAGCTCTTCCGATAGAAAGAATTATGGGCAGAAACCGGATAGCGATTTATCTGATGAAAAGGCGACAAGAACCCCATCAAAAACATCGGGTTCGAGTAGAGAGAACTCAAAAGAGTCTGGTGAAAGGAGAAGAAGGTCCCTGAGAACAAAGCGTGGATCCGTCTCTGAACTGACAGAAAAACGCGAAATGGAAGAGGGAAGACGTATCCGTGAGCAGCAGCATCTCACTGAACGTAATAAATCCTTCTCATCTCAACATCGTCCTGACTTTAAGAAGCATCTCAATGAAATCACCCTGGTTTCGGAAGATAAGGAGAAGTTACCACACTCTGCATTTAGGAGCCGTGGTCGTGGTAGAGGTGGACACGATTTTGGACCAAGGGGTTTCTCTTCCCATAGGCGAAGATCGTCAGATGGCGGCTTTAAGGGGAGAATGCCGAAGGAGTTGAGCGACGGTGTCAATGAGCCAAGGACAGAGAAGTCTGAACACAATGGCAATGAGAACAAAATGCTCGACACTTCAACTACAACAGAAACAAAGGAGGTTGATGGGGAAATTAAGAAAGAGGAAGACAAGATTGCTCGTGGATCTTCTCGCAGAGGTAGGGGCCGTGGCAGGGGTCGCGGTTACAGAGGAAGAGGAAATCGAGGAGGTAGAGGGAGCTCTGATAGAGTAAACGGGGTAGCTTCTTCAGAAGAATCCAAACCACCTGCTGCTGAATCTCGGCCTGCGGCGAGTGCATGATTAATGAAAAATATTTAATGTGAATACGAATAAATAATACAAATATAACAAAATCGTGAAAAATATGCCTTTGCGTAGGTTAATGAGATCCATGGGGCCTCTTCGCTCTGAGCTAGGTGTTCAATATGCCACTGTCTCTCAAGGAGTTTTCCAATATCGTCTCCTTCACAGCAGCAAACACAAGCTGAATGTTAGATGTATCAGTGGCTTGTGTTACGTGCGGGTAGATATTAAGACCAGATCGGTTCACCTGGGTGAATCTCCATAATATATACTTGACAGCTTTGTTGATGTTATCGCCGCCGTTGTAGTCGGGGAAATAATTTTCCAAAGGAGAAAATGGCAATTTTTTGGCGAAAACGTCGATTTTGTTGAGAAATAGAACAATGGATGTTCTGGAAAACCACCGAGAATTGACTACGGAATCGAATAAGGTCAAGGATTCCTCCAACCTGTTCTGCGAGTCTTCCTCTAGTAGAGCTTGGTCATATTCAGAAAGTGCAACACAGAAGATTATTAAGGTAACATTGTCAAAGCAGTGGATCCACTTCTTCCGCTCAGATCTCTGTCCACCAACATCGAACATATGCATGTTGACTCCACTCATTTGGAAACGGAAATCGAAGATACCAGATGTCTTCTTTCGCGTGCGCAAGATATCAGCCTGAGTGGGGATATAATCGGCAGCAGCAATTCTTTCAACATTGCTGAGCATGTAGTCAGTGGAATCAATAAGGTAAAATTTGCCTTGCTCGCGCTCCATGAAAGCCCGAACTTCAGGGAAGCTGTACACTGTCTTTATTTTTGCAGCCACAGACGGGTTGAATTGTTCATCGGAGCTGACCGAGACCTCGTAGTCTAGGATCTCGTTAAGATCTTCGTAGCGTAAAATGTGCTTGCGCAGGCCCTCGGCACCGTTGATGTTGGCAGCCAATGCTTCCTCGGCGGTGCCCTTATCGGCGATCAAGTCCGGTTGAAGATCAATGATTGCATTCACCACGTTCTTGACGCAATCCAACACATTTTTGAAAACAAATGGCTTGTATTCGTACAACTCTTCCTCGGAAAACCCATTCTTGTGTAAGATCTTCATTTGCTTCACAATGGTGGACTTCCCGCTTTCACCCGAGCCCAAAAGCAACACCTTCACCTCCTTGTCGTTTGCTGGTGATATGATGCCGTTTGCAGTTTGTGAAGACAGCTGGCGAGACTGAGCATTGGAGGTCGGAGCCAGCCCCGGCCTTAGACTCTGGGTGTTGCCAGCAGCTAGTGTCTGTTGCAAGGATTCTTCCTTGTGAGGCCCTTGGCCGTGTCGAACCTGGCCATTGCTTTTTTCCAGCCCAGTGACGGATGAGTCTGCTAGTTTGTTCTTGGTTCTCTGATCCACCGCTTGTTGCTGCTTATTCCGCTTGTCACTGGAGTCCACTGCTGGGTTTGAGGGAGGGTCTTTGGAGGCGCACAAGCCCATACTTAGAATTAGCTATTATGGAGGTTGTCAATTGAGAAAAGTGGAGGTGTTGGGGCGCTGACAACAATTTGTGCCTTGGAAAAAGCACTTTCACTTTGTTTCACGTGGTGAAAGGAGGTAGTTTGAGGTGTTTTAAGTTAGCGGCTTTCTAGGTTTACTGTCGCGCACTCCGGGGTCAGTCCTTGCTTTGGGGAGGAAAGCGGCCAAACCACACTGAAGATGTGAATCTGAATCCAAAGACAAAAAAAAAGAAAAGAAATGAATAAAGTAAAAGAGTTTGAACCTGAGAGAAATTTCAAGCATAACAGATACTCTGGTAGGTTTGACCAATTAAATCGTTTCTATTGATACAATCTATGTGTTTCCAATGGCTTGCTGGTGCTCCCTGGTGATGGCTGCGCAAAGGGAAATCTGCAAGGTGGGATACCACCTATTCGTCGTGACTTACACACTGCGGTGAAGCATGGACATGCTTCTTTTGTGGCTTTTTATCAAGGCTGGGTCTCATAAACATTAGGGATCTAGAGAGTAGGTATCATGCTGTGGGGCCGCATTATGCGAGGCTCTCAGGAGCATGTTTGCAGCCAATCAAAACCTATCTCAACTGTGTTGAATTGGCAAAATATTTATAGATTTGGGTGAATTAGGGTTTGTTTATACTGGAAAGGGAAATTGCACTGAAAATCCCACCAACCCTGAGGTTTGAAATGTACAAGTGCTCACGTCATGGTCATGAGCTAAGAAACTTGATCATTGTCCTGTTTTGTGCGAGGCCCGTCACACGAGGTACCTTTTACGGGAATCCCGGACTTCAGTGCCACATACACAGATGATGAAAGTAGACAAAACATTCGAAGTACCGAGTGTTCCGACCATTGGACTCAAAGGATTGAGGCATTGTATGCCACCATACGAGGGACGTAAGTGACAATCAATTTTCATGAACAGCTGTAGTCGATTGATTTCAGCACGAGGTGCTCATCATACTGAATCTCACGTAGTAATTTACATTTTCAAGGATTCAAAACCGCCATAAGACAGTACAAACAGATAGAACTCCTCACAAATTCTTCGAAATACGTTCTCAGCATCTATGGCTACGAAACAGTGCTAATAAACAACTTTGTTAAGAAGTCTTTTAGCTCAATGTCACCTTAAACGGCCTTTTCAACCGGCTCATCCACGTCTTTGTGCTCAATATCCTCAATGCCGTCATTCTCAGATTCTTGTGGATTCGACGCATTGGGATCGACCAGGTCAGCTACGCCCATAACCGAATTCTCGACCTCTTCTGCCTTCAAACTCCCCTTCATTTCGTCTTTAACAGAACCTTCTGCGGTGAGAGGCGTCTGGAATGCAGAAGTTTCATTCACTGGATTTGGCGCCTTTGGTTGGGTTGGAGGGAGAGATACCTCTCTGCCCTTTGCTTTTAGCTCATGTAAGCGCTTGCGCTCCTCTCTTCTTCTCTGCTTCGTCTCAAACTCGTGCCACTCGCCCTCTAGTGTCTGCATGAAATCCAAAGGTTCGGGCTGGGGGTCAGTGGTGAAGTATGGATGCTCAAGTACCTCGTCTGCTGTGAGCCTTTTCTCAGGAACCAAGGTCAACATCTTTTGTGCGAGATCGAAACTCTGCTCAGACATTAGTGGCTTGAAATCTTTCTCAAAACTTGCCTTTTTGTTTATACGAGGCTTTAGCATTTCAAACCAGGGCAAGTTCTCAATATCTGGCCAGCTGTCAACAGACGGAGTACCCATGATATCAAATATCTTATGAAGTTGGGAAACTTCTTCTGTTCCTTGAAAAATTGCCATCTTGGTGTATAATTCAATAAGTAGACACCCGACACCCCAGATATCAACTTCACGTCCATAATCCACAGATCCAAGGAGTAACTCAGGGGGTCTATACCATATTGTGATGACACGATTAGTGTAATCAGGGCTCTCACCCTCTTTAAGCACTTTCATAGTTCTCGCGAGACCGAAGTCAGCAACTTTCACAACGCCATCACGATTCAACAAGATGTTTGACCCTTTGATGTCCCTATGAATGACTCGCCTCCTATGAAGATAACTCATGCCTTCCATGAGCTGCTTGAAAATGGTCTTTCTGTGACCTTCTGAAAGTGTGAGATCAGGATGCGTGAGCAAGCCCGTGAGATCATGATCCAAGTAATCAAATATCATGAAAATTTGATTGTGCTCTACCATCATTTCCAACAACCCGACGATATTTGGGTGATCAAAACTTTGAAGAAGCTTGATCTCTCTCATCGCAGTAATTGGAAACCCTTCTCTTTCGCTTTCCAACCTCAACCTTTTCAAGGCAACGAACTCGCCTGTAATAGAGTTTTTAGCTTTATAGACTTTGCCATAGGTACCTTCACCCACTTGCTGAACACGCTTATAGAGCTCATTGGTTCTGTTGTTGAAAAGAGAATACACCTGAGAAGGCTGAAGTCGTTGCTGCGGTTTTCTACCAGTGGCACTTGGATGCGGTTTGTTATTAATTGTGTTTGGAATGCGCTTTTTTGGCCCCGTAGGCTTGTCACGAGTAATAGGAGCAGAGCCGGGTCCAGAAGGACCGCCCCCACGACGCGGGCCAGGGGGACCAGAGCGAGGTGGACCAGAACGAGGGCCAGAAGAAGGACCTGGACGAGGACCAGAAGGCGGACCGGGACGAGGGCCAGGCCCTCCTGAGGAGCGAGGTGCTTTAGGAGCACGGTCCATGTCAATTTTACCATTAGTCGGACGCTCGTTTACCAGGCGTTCATTATCAAAGTCTCGAGAACTAAAATCTCTTCTCTTGTTGGGCCTATCGTCATCTCTGGAATCTCTTTCGGGAGGCCCACGCTTTTGACCTTTGAAGCCAGATGGGCCCGAGGGCCTGTCACTGCGATTAGGTCTTTCATACCTCTCGTTCTTATTTCTATCCTGATAGTAACCCAGACGATCATCTGAACGTTTATCATTTGGCCTGTAAACATCTCTGTCATTGCCTCTTCTTGGGGGACCCAGATTTCGGCTATCCCTGTAACTTGAAGGTGGCGGCCCTCGAGGTCCTCTAGGACCCTTTGGGCCAGAAGGCGGTCTATATCTGTCAGACATAAAAAGACTTGAGATAGAATCAGACGTTAATGCTGTACGAGGAACAGAAGTATCTTGTTGGTCAAGCGCTGTTCGTAATGGTTTTAAGATAGTCTTGCTTGCAAGTGTAGCTAGTTTTTCGATGTGAGTGTTGAACAGTGATGGTGGTGCATGCAGAACATCCATACCAAAAGGCTGATATACCCTTGGCCACTGCCGTATAATAGCAGAAAATGTAAATAATGGTCGAACTTATCTTTTTCCCAAACAAGACTAACATGAGGGTTCTTTGACACTTCTTGAAATCGTGATGCGATGGCTCCTCACCCCGACATACCGCTGTCTACCAATATAAATCAGCCATGAGTTATCGTGATAAGGAACCCAAAATAAAATTTTAACATCATTTTCCCTGAGGCCCTTTGATCTCATCCTCATATAAGGCCAGTTAGTAGAATTGTGCATGTGGGCTGAAGGATGTTTATGCGATATCAATCTAAGGAATCTAGAAGGGCAACAAATAGAACCGGTTTCTACAAGAATAGAGGGAAGTGATGCAGAGACAAACATCAACAGTGGTTTACGAAGATAACATGTGGTTCTGCGAAGCACCTTAAAGATACCGTGAAAGAAATCGCCTTGTAAAACGGGAGTTAACAGTAAAAAACAACGAAAAACCGATCATTCCAGCAAAATATCACAAAAGCCATGTTTGCAGATGCAACGGCATGAAGGATCCTGAGAAATTTTAACCAAAAAGCTCATCAGTCCTGGAAGCTTAGGACTGTCATGCTAAGTCATGCTAAGTCATGTTTGGGGGAGCCAGCTTTTGAGCTCATAGCCCTTACAATGTTTCAAATCGACACATCAAGCGGTGGGAGTGGATAATATCAATAATATCATGTACCAGGAAGCGTATCCTCCATTTGAGTCAATGTATCACCAACAGATACTTGATGGGAGGTTTTTTTTTTTTTTTTTTTGGTGTGGCATGCGGCTAAGAAAAACCCTTATAGGTTCACGTGATCTCCTTTTCTACATCCCTATAAGGATACCATTTCGAACAGTTTAGCTAAGGGGGACGATTCATCTGAAGTTTGAAATTCATCTCGCAGTAACTATCCTCTTTCGTGATGAATCCCTTTTTCTCAATTGCCCGCTTTGCCACCATTTTCGAGGGGCGAATGTTGTAGGTTATTTACTATGCAGTACACTAACACGGTCAGAACCTTATCCAAATGGAACTGATATCGACGCTCCAAATTCTCAGCTAGAACCATAAAATGGTATGTGCCAAAAACAAATTATTTCAAATATTATATTAACAGCAAGGGCCTCATAACGAAATCTCTCCATATTGGCGCTGACCTCATCGCCGTATCTGCTATTTTGGCAGGTATTAGAAGAAATACAGGTTTGACGTATGTTGACTTTATTTAATGTCCTCCTCAAAAGATGGTTTACTAATAGCAGCCCAAATCTCGACAAGCTTCCAAACGAGAATGCTCAGTTTTACGCAAAAAAGTATTTGGGAATCGGCGAATCCGTCTTCGATTACTCGTCCGCATACTTGGGGTCGTCCGAATACTTTAAGCGCTCGTGATTTTTTTGTTTTGAACTCTACATCAATTATGTATGAAACAAATGTAATGTGTTAAATCAGCCATGTAATGGGAACACTTTCTTCAGGTTTCTCCAGCACTCTATCTACTCCACGGTGACAGACTTGGCCAAGTTTCTTGGGAAGTCCACATCAATACCCCTGTTCACTGCCAACCAGTAACTCATTAACTGCAATGGTATAACGTTCAACAATCCCTGTAAACAGTCCACAGTCAATGGAACATGCAATGTGGCGTAAGCCTTGTCCTTCAACAAATCATCTCCTTCGTTGCAAATGACAATTGGTCTACCAGATCTGGCAGTGACCTGCTCGAGTGCAGACATGACCTTAGGGAAAAGAGAGTCCCTAGTGGCCAAAGCAATAATGGGCAAGTCCCCATCAACCAATGCCAAGACACCGTGCTTCAACTCACCGGCAAGAACACCCTCAGAATGCATGTAGGAGATTTCCTTGATCTTCAAGGCACCCTCCAAAGCAGTGGCGAACTGGAAGCCTCTGCCCAACAACAACAACGATTTTTGCTCGTTCAAGAACTCATTGCATAAGCTCTTTATCTTGTCCTCTAGTTGCAAAACGGTCTTGATCTGTTCTGGGATTTTCTTTAAGCCTTGAATGATTTCAACATGGCGTTCTCTCTTGGAAAGGAAATCGTTAGAAAGAGAAAGCGCAATCATGACCAAAGCAATGTACTGAGACGTGTAAGCTTTGGTAGATGCAACACCAATTTCTGGACCGGCGTTGATGTGAACACCGCAATGAGTCTGTCTCGACATGGAGGAGCCAACAGAGTTAACAACACCAACTGTCAATGCGCCTCTCTCCAAACAGTATTGCAAGGCCAACATAGAGTCAGCGGTCTCACCAGATTGAGAGACAAAGACACAAGTGTCATCCCTGAAGACGGGGGACTTTCTGTCCAAGAAGTCAGAGGCCAACTCCACAGATACTGGGATATCAGTCAATTCCTCGAAGATGGATCTGGTAGCCAAACAAGAATGGTATGAAGTACCGCATGCAATCATGATGATTCTTCTGCACCTTCTAATTGTGGGCAACCAAGATTTGAGACCACCCAAGTTGACAGAGTTGCTGACAAAATCGAGTCTACCTCTCATAGTGTTGAAAGCAGAGTCTGGCTGCTCGAAGATCTCCTTCTGCATAAAGTGCTTGTATGGACCCTTCATAATCTCGTTCAACTCCATTTCCAAAGTCTGGATAGGACGAAAGGTAGACTCACCAGCGGTAGACTTCTTGGCACGGTGAATGTGCAATTCACCGTCGTAAATGTGGGCAATGTCGTCGTCCTCCAAGAACAACACCTTCTTGGTGTGCTCAATGACGGAAGCTGGGTCCGATGACAAGAAGAACTCGACTGGAGAAGGCACGCCATCCTCGTTGAAGAAAGCTCTCGACTGAGATGTTCTCAAGTTAGACTCACCATTCACATTTGGAGCAACAAAGTTGTCCTGGTTCTCGGGGAATTCAATGTCCACAAAGTCAACTTTCAACTTTCTCTCTGTCTTGACACCAACCAACAATGGAGAACCGTTTCTCGTACCACACACCTCGCCAGGGAAGTGAACAGACTTCACCAACAAACCGTACGAGCCTTCCAATTCGTACAAGACTTGCTTGGTCAACTCGTTGAAGTCCATATAGTGGCCAGCCTTGGCGTTGGAGTCGTAGATGTGCTTGAACAACTTGGCAATACACTCCGTGTCCGTCTCCGACTCGAATTTATAGCCCTTGCTCAACAACAACGTCTTCAACTCACGGTAGTTGGTGATGATACCATTGTGCACCACCACAAACTCTCCACTGGGGTCTGAGCGATGAGGGTGGCAGTTCAGGTACTCTGGTTGGCCGTGGGTAGCCCATCTGGTGTGAGCAATGCCCACATGGTTGTCAAAGACAACATCCTTTTTGATGTCCTGTTTTTCGATTTCCTCTCTCAAAACCTTGACCTTGCCTGGGGTCTTGACAATAATTGAGCCGCTTTTGTCGTCATCATCCACTGCCAACCCAGTTGAGTCGTAGCCTCTATACTCCAATCTTGAGAGGCCCTCGAGGAGGTTCTCCATAATCTCACCTCTCGTTTTGTCCACCAAGAAGTTCACGTAGCCAAAAATTCCGCTGAAAGTTAGTATGGATGATGGAGAGTTCAACAGTTAAGGTACCATTGTACATACCACATGTCTATAAAGCGCTGATATAGAGGAGTGAAAAAGGGATTTTATGGAAAAAGATTTGTGGGAAGCGATGGGGGAGTGATGAGCTTTTAGGGTTGGTCACGCCTGGGGAATGCTTAATCTTTCTTTGTGGGAACGGTAAAGAAAATAGAAGCAGAGGCGTTTTTTGTATTTTTGTTTTTGGCTGCCAGAGTCCAAAAAAAGCACTAGGCCCTGCCCTGTGGGTTGCACCTCTCTTATCCGGATGTCGCGGCTGCAACTCCTGAACAAAAAGCTTTCGGTAATTTGGGCTATTGAGTAGCTAGAGAAAACTCAAACTCATCTTCGTATTCAGGGAAGCAAGGGCTTCAGATCTATTTCAATATGATATATACTATGGTTGGTGGTCGCTGGTTGACTCGAGGGTTGCTGAGGTAGCGACGACATTGTCGCGGCTGTGCCCTTGCGAGGTCGAAACGCCTTGCACCCCTCAAATCAGGAACTCTTCGTCCAGACCCGCGTAATGAAACAATTATCTATCCCAATAGGGAATAAGTAAAAACATCACCTTTTTTCCAGCACTGCACACAAACCGAACTGCTATATACGAATGAAGAACCTTCTTCCACTTTCTCCATGGGAGCCATTAGCACGATACATGACACCCCTTTATCTCCCTTTTGGCTTCTTTTCCTTCTTTTGAGGGAAAAGTTCAGCAAATTATTGATCTCGAATTCTCATGATCTCTGTCTCTCTGCCGCGATGCCCCTCGCATGGCACCGAACGTTCCTAATGACACAAAAAGAACACTTTACGCAGACTGTCTAATTGACGAGGCCGTATTAGATTTTTGTGGACTTGGAGAGGTACGAGGAACTCAGAAAAAAACTTGTTTCATCTCTCTTTTTATTATGAAGGTTCCCCCAACACTTTGAAAATCGAAACTCTGACGCAATTGAGGCAGATACAATTTTCAAAGAGATACTGCTTCGACTGGAAATGAGCTTTTGTTGTTCATTGTTGAAAAGCTGCCTCTCGTTGCAGAGACTAGACCCATTCGTAGTTGAAACCGCTTTGAGACATACATAAAGTGATGAATCTTTATTTACAGTTTGCGACAAACACTAACAGCTTCATAACTCTGGAGCAGGCCTTTTTCTCTCACGTCTTGCAAAACTCTGTTCCTCAACACTTGCTGGCGAGTCCTAGATTATAGGGCTCTGTAGAAGTCGCTCTTTTTCGCAGCCATTTCAAATGTAGTCCGGGAAGTCTTCGGCATCACTAATTACTTCGCTCATTGGCCATAATTGAAGGACCTACATTGAGTAAAAAGAACCATGCTATCTCTGACCCATAATCTATTAGAATTGGAGGTTGAAGATCCGCTTCGGTTTGATTTCTCTCGAAGGAACACTCACGTGACTTCACCACTATATCGCGACTACTGCCGACTCCACATCTTCCGACTCCATCTCCATGTTCAGACTTCTCCAACCTCGCTTACGCTCAAGCTTCGCAAGCTGGGTCCGCTTCAACAGCTCCAAAATGGCTGCAGAGCTCAAAAGGCCGCCGCTTTCGGTGCCTGTGAATCCAAAAAAGGTGGCAAAGAAGAAAACTCAGAAAGCAGGACTCCAGTCGCTACGGTGGCTGCATAAGGCAGAGAACAAGAGCGAGGCGAAGCTTCTTTCGCTTATAGCAAAATCGCAAAACAAAGAGGTTGACCGTGAATCTCTTGTAGACATGCTCAGACCGGTGACGTCGTTGACAATTGGAGAGTCCATAGATCTCGATAAAGCTCGGAGTATTCTCGGAAAGAACGGCACATCCAGCACCAAAGTAATTGAGGACGAAGTGCTTTTATGTCAGATAGATGGCAAGGATGTCATGTTATTGGCCAATGGAACGCTCGTAGGGTGGAATATTGGAGAGCATGAGATGGAAGCGTATGTGCCCGATATCTGGAGCGCTGTGAGTGAGAAGTACGAGGCAGAAAGTGAAGAAATGGACTATATCTCGTTGGAGCCACCTTCCGCCGAGCAGGAGGATCCGGGGCCTTCGTTCGTGCAAGAAGACGTGTTTGTATGTCAAGGAAGCGATCCCGAGCAGCGTCTTTTGGAGAAAGCTGCGTTTGCAGTCGGGCTCTCGAGATCAACAAGGCTCTCGATCCTCGAAGAATCGCTAGAAAAACACATCAGTTTGACGCGAGACAACAGCGAGGTGCTTTCCAAGGGTCTTGAATTGAAAACGAAAGAGTCTGAAATCTTGAAGCTCACGGGGCGTCTTTTTTTGATCCGAGGTAAACTCAATCTCTACTCCGAACTCATCGAGACCCCAGACTTGTACTGGTCGGAGCCCAACTTAGAGAAGATTTACGAATCAATCAGCCGCAGGCTCGACATCCAGCTGCGCATTCTGATCATGAATAGGAAGCTTGATTACGTGACGGAAGAGCAGAGGGCGCTACTAAGCGTTTTGAATGAGAAGAAAGGCACACGACTTGAGTGGACCATCATAATACTTATCATGGTGGAGGTGGGCTTTGAAACGTTCCATTTCGTGGAGAAGTACTGGTGGCAGATCTAAGACGGCAAGCGTGGATTCTATACTTGTACATATAACCGCCATTTACGGCTGAAATTCTAAGCACAGGCATGTTCAGCCGTTCACAGATGAAGTAGTCATGTAAAAACAACAAAAACATGACGCATTCTTTCCGATCTCCACATCCACTGCAGTGTCCATTCAGATTTGAAAGAACTTGAATTTATCAATACTTGGTCTCGATCCATAAAGCAAAGCTCTTTACGAATAAATGACTGTTTCAATGGGACCTTAGAAGAATGGAAATGCTGCTACTGGTTCCAATGTCCTTGTATTTGAATTTTTCGCACGAGCTTTATGATAATCCAGTCATGCTAGGCTGAGCCCATTTCCGTGCCTGGAACGCCTCACGTTGCTCTGATGTACGGCGAGACAAAACGTTATCTATAGAGTCAAGGGCCGCGGCCAATGAAATGGTTGGAAGTACGTTATCGCAGCAGATAGACAGCACTATGTGCAGTACTAGCGTTTTCGAAGCGAGAGGAATAAATCGTCCCGGTGGTGCCCGGAGCGATAGGCGGAGTCCTTTAAGGGCCCCACAAAAAAAAATAAAGAAAAAAAGCAGTAGATTGTGCTAAAGATCTTCGAAAACTACCGTTTTTAAAATTTGTCGGCTTCTTTACAAGCAAAGAAAAGTAGCGGTTTCAATCTTTGTGAATTGTTGAAATTGTCGTTCGTTGGGCATGGAAAATCCCGGCGCACGATTGAGGTTTTTCCGATGACAGGTTGCAAAAAAAAAAATCCCATGATGATACCAGATCAAAACATTCTTTCTCACCAAATTTTCAAAAGGCGTGGGTGAGAAGACTTTCTGCTGCTTCTTAAGCGATGTCTCTCGATTTTTTAGCTTTCGGGTACCAACACCGCCGTCGGTTGCTCTGTCAGCTGCTTTATCTCGCCGGCTCAAAAGAACACTTACCGTCCTGCACACACGCCACTGATAAAGGCAATCTCCATCGAATAATCAACTGCCATGGTCTGCACCTAGCCCAGTAACCACGCCTTGAACGACTCTTGGTCCCTGGTTGGCGAAAAGTCATTGGATGTCTGGGTATATTCCATTGGAAAGAAGATTGCCGCAGGAAAGAACAAGAATCTGTTGGTTGACGTTACTTCGATATATTTTTTTTTTTTTTTCATTAAGGTGTGCGTTCTTGCGGTTTCTGCCTCTTATGTACTCGCCATGCATTGCAGCAGGCCTGAGTCTTCATGGTTTCGCCTCACGCCTACTCACTTAAATACGGCCAGATGCCCTCATGTGCATAAACCTCCACTTTTTTGTTTCACTTCGACTTCTTCAACATCTTTGAAATCTTTTCTTTCTTTTTTTGCCAAATTCATTATCTACCTAGACAATATCCTCACATCTAATTTTGCATCATGCTTTCCAGGAGAAAACTCTTCACGGAGAACGAAGAATATAACCAGTCAGAGGTGTTATTGTTCACCATTGCATCTTCAGCAATTTGGGTGATGGTGCCCGGTTTGGCATTTCTATATTCTGGTTTGTCAAGAAGAAAATCGGCACTTTCTGCCATCTGGGTGGTGATAATGTCGTCGTTCATTGGTTGTTTTGCATGGTATTTTTGGGGATACTCTTTGGCATTTTCTGAATCAAGCAATGGGTTTATTGGCGATTTGAGGGCGTTCGGGTTTAAACATGTTGTGGGCAAAAAAGACGTTGATGCCACTTACCCTGAAGTTGCCTACGGTCTTTTTCAATTACAGTTTTTGTTGGTCACTTTGGCCATTTTAGCAGGCGCCTGTATTGCCGAACGTGGCCGCTTTTTGCCCACCATTGTCTTTTTCTTCTTGTGGTCCACCATCGTCTACAGTCCTGTCGTGTACTGGATTTGGGGCGGCGGCTGGGCGCTGACCTGGAGAGGTGGGGCTTTGGACTACGCTGGAGGTGGCCCTGTGGAAATTCTTTCGGGTGTTTCTGCGTTTGTCTACTCTGCCTTCTTGGGAAGAAGAAACCAGGACCTCATGATTAATTACAGACCACACAACATTTCCACAATCTTTTTGGGCACGTCTCTATTGTACTTTGGCTGGTTATTTTTCAACGGGTTCTCTTGCGGTAACGTTTCTGTGAAGGTGCCATATGCTATGCTCAACACCCACTTGTGTGGTGCTTTTGGAGCTATTACCTGGTGTCTTTTGGATTTCCGCCTCGAGAAGAAGTGGTCGATGGTTGCTGCGTGCTCAGGATGCATTTCGGGTCTCGTGGCCGCCACTCCATCTTCAGGCATTATTCCCTTGTGGGCCTCTGTGGTTTTGGGTATAACCGCCGGCATTGTGTGTAACTTCTCCACCCAGCTCAAGTACTTGCTTCGTGTGGATGACTCTCTTGATGTCATGGCAGAGCACGGTATCGCGGGAATTATTGGCTTACTCTTTAACGGTATCTTTGGTTCCAAAACAGTGATTGGCTACGACAATGTCACCGATCACGAAGGTGGGTGGATCGACCACAACTGGAAGCAATTGTACATTCAAATCGTGTACATTTTGGCCACCACAGCCTATTCTGCTGCCGTAACTGCCGTGTTGTGTTTTGTCATCGACAACATCCCGGGTCTCCATTTGAGAGCAGACTACGCTGCCGAGGAGCAAGGTATCGACGAGGACCAGATAGGTGAGTTTGCCTATGACTACGTGGAAGTAAGAAGAGACTTTTTGGACTGGGGCCTGCCAGCGACGCCGAAAGAGAAAATATCAGAGCCCATCGAGGAAGTTGTGGGGGTAGAACCCGACGAGATATACCATAGAGTTGATCCAGATACGCTGAGCGGCGTGATCTCGAGCAACGAAGACAGTCAACTGAACGAGAAGGAGGATCTTCCGAGACAGAAAGAGGACTAAGGGGGACAAGAAAAAAAATTAAAAGAGTTTTAGGAAATTTTTTATAAAAATAGTACGGTTAAGCAATGTAATGGGCAATTTTCTGGGGTAGAGTTTAAATCAGATGCACCCCGCCGGTACCGGGGAAAAATGCGAGACTATTTTTTCTGCGATCGCATCACGTGAGAGATTTACTCAGCCGTGGGGTGAAAAATTACGGGATTTGAAGTTGAAGAGGGCTGCCATCGGGATTCGAGAAGATATTTTTTTTTTCCAAATAAACCCACATACCATCAGCGGTACGTACTACTAGTACGCAACTAATGGTCACGTGAGGAGGTCTACTTACCATGCAGCAACGGCGATGTTTTCTGAAGAGATGCCTCCGCTGCCCCGGTGACGGAACTGCGCTCGCCCTGTACACAGGACGCTCTTTAGGTGAAAAAGTGCGAATAAATTTTTGACTCATAATCAACCCTATAAGACACCAAACTTCTCCAGGCAGACACAAGAAGAGGCTTTTTCTTGTTTTTTTCAACAAATCCCTGAGAGATCATCAACCCTTTACAACATGCTTCTGTCAGCTCGTTTTTCGAGCCGTCTTGGCCCCCGCACGTTTGCCAGATCGGCCCAGGCGCTCAAAGCTGCCTGCTCCCAGCAGAGAACTTTAACGAATACCAGAAATTCCAAGGCCACAATGACCCACGGCCAGGCTTCGAGCTCCTCTCGTCCCACGCCGGCTCCCTCTTTCGACCAGGAGCCCCAGGATAAAGGAGCACAGAAACTCACCAAGAAATCCACCATGGACGACTCCTTCATTGGGCTCACCGGTGGAGAAATCTTCCACGAGATGATGTTGAGGCACAACGTCGATACCGTGTTTGGATACGCTGGAGGCGCCATCTTGCCTGTTTTCGACGCCATCTACAACTCAGACAAGTTCAAATTTGTTTTGCCCAGACACGAGCAAGGTGCTGGTCACATGGCTGAGGGCTATGCCAGAGCGACGCTGAAACCAGGGGTAGTTTTGGTCACTTCAGGTCCTGGGGCCACCAACGTGGTCACGGCAATGCAGGACGCTCTTATGGACGGTGTTCCCTTGATTGTGTTCACGGGTCAGGTGCCTACAACGTCGATCGGTACAGACTCGTTCCAGGAAGCCGATGTGATTGGTATTTCCAGACCATGCACGAAATGGAACGTGATGGTGAAAAACGTTGCTGAGTTGCCCAGAAGAATCAATGAGGCGTTTGAGATTGCCACCACGGGTCGTCCAGGCCCCGTGTTGGTTGATCTTCCAAAGGATGTTACTGCCTCTATTCTCAGAGAGGCTATTCCTATCAACACAACCTTGCCCTCGAACGCTCTCTCTCAGATCACCAAGCGCTTCACCACCAAGTTCACAACCGAGGCCATCGAGCGCGCGGCAGCTTTGTTGAACAAGGCCAAGAAGCCCATTCTCTATGTCGGTGCTGGTATCTTGAACAATGAGAACGGTCCCAAGTTGTTGAAGGAGCTTGCAGACAAGGCCACCATTCCTGTCACCACCACCATTCAAGGTTTGGGTGCGTTTGACCAGAGGGACGAAAAGTCGCTTGATTTTTTGGGTATGCACGGTAACGCTGCTGCCAACACGGCCATCCAGAACGCCGACTTGATCATCGCTTTGGGCGCTCGTTTCGATGACAGAGTCACTCTTGCGGTCTCAAAGTTTGCTCCTGCCGCGAGATTGGCTGCCCAGGAAGGAAGAGGTGGTATTATCCACTTTGAGATCAGCCCCAAGAACATCAACAAGGTTGTGGTGGCCACCGAAGCCATCGAGGGTGATGTGACCAGCAACCTTGCGTCTTTCTTGCCATTGGTCAAGGAGGTGCCCGAGAGAAAGGAGTGGATGGGCCAGATCCATAAGTGGAAGGAACAATACCCATATGCATACATGAAGGAGACGCCGGGTTCTCTCATCAAGCCCCAGACATTGATCAGAGAAATCAGCAAACAGACTCAGAATTACGACAAAGATGTCATTGTCACCACCGGTGTGGGCCAGCACCAGATGTGGGCAGCCCAGCATTTCGAGTGGACGAAACCAAGAAGCTTCATCACATCGGGTGGTTTGGGAACCATGGGATTCGGTCTTCCTGCCGCCATTGGTGCTCAGATTGGAAAGCCCGACGCCATGGTGATTGACATCGATGGTGATGCATCGTTCAACATGACTCTTATGGAGCTTTCGTCGGCGGTTCAGGCTGGTGCCCCAGTGAAGATCTGTGTGTTGAACAACGAAGAACAAGGTATGGTGACGCAATGGCAGTCGCTTTTCTATGAGCACAGATACTCGCACACGCATCAGCTGAACCCTGATTTCATGAAGTTGGCTGAAGCCATGGGTGTCACGGGTATTCGTCTTTCGAAGCAGGAAGATATGGCGTCTAAGGTGAAGGAATTTTTGGACTGCAAGGGCCCAGTGTTGTTGGAGGCCATTGTGGAGAAGAAGGTGCCAGTGTTGCCAATGGTTCCTGGAGGCAAGGCCTTGCACGAGTTCATCATCTACGACGAAGAGGTGGAGAAACAAGAGAAAGAGTTGAGAAGGGAGAGAACCGGTGGTAAGCACTGAGTTGCGAGAAGTACTGGTCAGGAACAACAAAATCATCAAAAAGCACATAGTTTTATTTTTTTTTTTTTTTTGGGTTTGCAACCTGGATAATGGGTTGCTGCATTTATGTGTAGCGGATCTTCAAAAATGGATATTTACATTATGGTTAAGTATTGTAAGGTAAGTGAGAGTTTTGATGTGAGGCGTGAAGGAGCATGCTTCTGAGTGATTTTGCAGCCAGTACAAATTGATACTACCCCGCTGTTTAGGGACACAAGACACTTACAAGATCAGCAAACGAGGAGTCTAGATAATTCGAATCGGCATTTAGCCAGTGGTTTTGTCCAATATATAAAGAAAAAAAAAAAATGAAAGGCAGGGTTGTGAATATCATAGGGCATTGCTACATCCCGGCGGGAGCCGGGTGCAGGCGATTCGCATAACCCCAGTTCCGAACAACCGAGGGGAACTGCTCCACAAATGCAGTCAGAATCTGGGGCACCGCGCACTCCATATATATTGACCTCAGCGACTCTTCCACTGTCCCGAAATTCCTCTACGGTTGCAAAATAAATCCCAAACAACTCCCACATCTTCCACATTTTCAACGCCCATGGTCGACGTGAAAACCGAAGATAGCAGCCAAAAGCTCATTCTGACGAAAAATGGGCTCCTACGGGTGTCGCAGGCGTGTGACCGATGCCGAATGAAGAAGATCAAGTGTGACGGGGCCACCCCTTGCAACAAGTGCTCTGCCATTGGCTTCGAGTGCACAACCTCCGACAAATTGTCCCGACGAGCGTTTCCCAAGGGGTATACTGTGAATTTGGAGAATCGGGTGAAGGAGCTCGAGGAGGAGGTGAACAAGTTGAGACTGAAGTTGGGCCAGCAAGGTCAAGGTGATTTGAGTCAGGGTCAAGAACAGCAGCAGCAGCAGCAGCAGCAACAACAGCAACAACAGCAAAATCAGTCATATCAGCTACAACCTCAGCCACAGCAGAACCAGTTTCCGCAACTGCAGTTTAAGGCGGAACTGGACGACCTGGCCAACCACTCTCACACCACCACCCTCAAGAACAACAACAATACAATCCAGATCAACAACCCAATTGACCAAATCTTCAACCTTGGCCGCAAGGGCGTCATCATAGGCAACGACAATCTAAACTTCGAGTCACAGTTTAACCACTTGCTCATCAACTTGGGGTTGCCCTTTCTCAAAATCACCAATTCTCACAATTACCTCTTGAACGACCCTGACTCGTACTTGTACCACCCAACATACTCGAACTTCAATGAGTTCCACAATAAGGATTTGGATATCAATTACAACCCCGTCACGCTGGCCCATGACAATGGCGTCAACTCGCAGTTGCCCAAGGACGTGTACGATCTCTTCATCAAGCTCATCAACAATTTTAAGAAGATCTTCAATTCCAAGAAAGAGTTGGATCAGCAAATCGTCCAGTTTTTTCTCAACTATAATACGTTCATTCCGATCTTTGATTTCAAGAGGTTTATGGAGAATTATGATGCGTTCCACACCATGTATCCATTCATGTTCACCTACGACGATGCCACCATCAACGGGTTCAATCTCCTGACCCATGACTATCATGTGGTAAACGAGTACTTGGTCCTTGTGATTCAGATCTACGCAATGATCTACATGAACAACCCATCATTGAACCTTAATCTTTTGCTCAACCACTCGCATCCGAACTACATTTTTCGCTTCCGCAAGGATTCCAGCAATGAGTCATTTATCCGCTCCATATACGACTTCCTACCCTACTTGAACGTGTTTTGCGTGTCTGTGGAGCAGTTGCAAGTCTATTTGTTGTTTTTCTACTACTCACTCTTGACAAACAATAAGGAGAAGTCCCTCGTTCTCTCAAGTCTCATAAATTCCTTCATTGGTATACTTGGCATCAACTTGAACTCAAGAAACTTGTTCTTCAATGACTTGAGCTTGAGCTTGCAGGAGAGAAGAACAAGGGTCAAGATATTTTGGGGCTTCAAGGTCTTGCTTAAGTGCTTCAACCTAAAATTTGGATTCAAACCGTCTATCAACACAACAGTGATCAACCCAGTTACCATTGAAAGGTACTTCAAATTGACCCCAGAGAAGCTTAGTACTTTGCTTGAACCGCAGCCGGGCGAAGAGCTTGATCCGCTTTTCGAGACTCTACTTAAGCCAAGTGTGGAGTTTTTGAATCTCATGAACATCATTATTCCATCCTCCTTTTCACCCAATTATTATCAGTACTTGAAGCAAGACAGACAAAGTGGGGAGAATCCTCATCAGAAAAAAAGCCACCCAAACAACTTGGACTGGATTCTCAATGATGATGATGGTGATGGAAATGATGGTAACTTGAACTACAATTTCACGCAGTTCTTGACCATTGATAAGAATCTTTCCAATTGGAGGTATGCGCTCGAGGAGAAAAGGTTGAACCTCATGCCTTTGCACACTAAAATGGGTTTACCGGTGCTATCGAGTGTTGGAGAGGATACGCTTTATCACAGAGTGACGTTCGACGGGGACAGTTCTAAGACATTTGGGTTGTCTGAGGAAGGGGTGATTGCATATCAAAATACCGGTCTTCCAGATATAAAGACTGCGCTGCAGCTTATCAAGATGCAGTTGAACTTCCACTATCTTTTGATTAGGTCCCTGAATTATCTAAACTTTGTTATTGATCGAGAGCTCACTCAAGGATACTATGTCAAGATTGCAAACATTTCGAGGGAGGTACTCGCATATTTCATTCTTATCTTCGAGCATATTGCGAACTCGACGGAACAAACTGAAGGCGGATTTGGCGCTGGCGCCAACGATTCGGCTGTTTACAATTCGTTCTTTAGTGATCCCAAGAGAATGGCCGCAGGAGTCATGTCTCCAAACTTGGGAATTGATGTGGACGAAGATGGCTTTGTGATTAACGATTTCTCCGTTAAGAGGAGGAAACTGTCATATGCTCTGAGTATGAATGGCAGAATTAAGAGGAAAGAGATTCAGCCTTCACCATACAATTCGATGCTCAATGGCCTTTCGCTTACAATTATCAATTTCAAGAAGTCAATTGTGTTGCAGATGCTCTATCTTCTCATTTGCACTCTTAAAATAGCCAAGAAGGGTGGTATAATGAGTGCAGATACAATCCGAGTTCTCAATCGAAGCATTGGACTTTTCATAAAAATCTTCATCAACTACCAGCCAGATGCGAATAAATATATGAAGCAAAAGAAGGTGAAAGAAGATGATTTGTTTAAACGCATTATCAATGATGAGCTTCGTGAAGAGATTTTGAAGGACAAGCGTCACGCGGAAGACTCTGATGACGAGGATTTCGGGGAGCATGACATCGACTGGGACGACGAAGATATGGATGAAGATCTCAAGTACCTAAAGATCCTCAAGTACATAAAGTACAAAACGAACTTGTTGTTTGAGAAATCTCAACAGCAGAGAAAGAGGAAACAGGAGATGGAGAAAGAGCAAAGATCACAACCGGCTCAAATGCAAAGCATGTCGCATCCCTCATTTGATACACAACAACATTCGAATCTCCAGCCTGGATCCACACCTGTGCATGATATTAAGTCTTCAGTGCAGCTTCCTCCAATTATGCCTCTCAACATGGGGGTATACCCAAATGGCCCTGGATCGTCATTGCATTATTCTGGTCCACTTTCCCCGACCATATATGGAAGGCAAAGTGTAAGCAAAGGTAATGGGCTCAACAACAACCTTTACCTCGGTGAAGGAACCATAAAGGACGAGGACGTCAAAAGCGAAGAAGTTGCAAACGACTTGATGAACTTGAGGCATGGAAGAAGCTTCAGCGAGCAAGGAGCTCGTTGAGTTTACGCATTTGTACAAATATTTATCCCAAAAGTATATTATTTTCTGTGTATACTTATGCATTTTTCTATTAGGAACATCATTATTCATTAGACTTTTGGATGATGCTATCAAACTACTCGGGGCCATCAATGATGCACTTTACAGGGCCGCCAGCACGCACATGATCGTAGGCTTTGATGGCGTCCTTGAAGGAGTACCTATCTGTGATCAAAGCCTCAAAGTCGATCTGAGCGTTCTCCTTACCTTTATTGTAGTTCTCGTCCAAGATGGCCACCGAGGTCTTGTAGTCGCCAAAACCGTACCTGAAGGAGCCATACACAGTAGCCTCCTTGGTTGCAAGCTCAGTGATGGGGAACTTGACGTATCCGCCAGCGTTACCAACCTGGACGTATCTTCCACCGGGTGCCAAAGCAAGTACACCTTGTTGAATGCAAATCTCAGCACCTGTGCACTCCAAAACAACGTTTGGAGCGTCGTCAGCAGTGAAATGCTCACTGAAAGGTTTCGAAGCCGTTTTCGAATTAATCGTGTGGGTGGCAGCCCCAATATCCTTGGCCATCTGCAACTTCGAGTCGAAAATGTCCACCACAGTGACCGTGGCAGCGCCAAACTTCTTGGCCACCGCTGCTGCAAGCAATCCAACAGGCCCAGCACCGAAAATTAGCACTTTATCGCCAAAGGACAACTTGGAAAGACGTGCAGCATGGACACCCACGCTCAATGGCTCTACAAGAGCACCCAACTCGAGCGAAACGTGGTCTGGTAATTTCACCAAGAAATCCTCGGGCGACTTGTAGTATTTGCACAACGTTCCTGGCGGATTGGGCTTCTCTGGGCTCGACTCGGGCGTGGCTGCAAACACCATATGAGGACACAAGTTGTACTTGCCAGCCTTGTACTCGTTGCTCAATCTTGAAGGCACCCCAGGCTCAATGGCCACTTTGTCGCCCACTTTCACAGACGTCACACCAGAGCCAACCTCAGCAACCACCCCTGCAGACTCATGGCCCAATACCATGGGTTTGGTCAAGACAAAGTCGCCAATCTTGCCATGAGCATAGTAGTGGATATCAGAGCCACAAATGCCCGTTTTCTTAACCTCCACGAGAACGTCGTGGGGGCTGGTGATGGTTGGAGCGTCGAACTCCTCGAAGGAAATGTCGTCGATTTTGTTGAGCACAAGAGAAGGGTTTTTGGTCATTATGGTGGGTGCTGGTGGAGGTTGCTGAAAATTCCCTGTGCGACTATATATGCTGGGGTAGCTGCAGTGGGGTGACTCTCGGGGAGACTCCCTGGCCCACCTGGGCCTGCCAAAAAAGTGGGATCACAAGAGCACGTTATTGAGAGGCGTGTAGCTTGATTGATTCTTTTATTTTTAAGAGTTAGTCGTTAGTGGAAATGGGTGTAAAGAGACTTTAATTATCTTTGATTCGTTGTGTTTGTTTTGCTAGAAGCAATTGGCGATTTGCTGTTAGGGTTCATTCGCTGAATATTTAGAACATTATGGGTAGTGCAAGTTGAAGAAAATAGTTGATAGTTGTTGGCTAGTCGCTAATATGAATGATGGGTGCAACAAGGGACTTTGGGATTATAGGTTCGATGGCAGTGGCCATATGTGTAGTTCATCTCGAGATATGGAAGCGAGGAATCTGGATAGCTGAATCCGATGGTTTATTTGACGAATACTTTGCACGAGAATATAAAAACGCTAAATGTGATATATTTGAATTGTAGTATATGCTCTTCACTTGGCTTGAGCTTCTTGCAATTTTGTCGCACTACAACACTTTGGTTGCAAAATACGTTATCGCAACAACACGAGAGTGGAATAACTTACATACCTAGGGTCTAATAACTTTCAAATGTACTTTTCTTCAAAGCTTAGCTTTATTTCAGATATATGAAAACAGAAGCCTAAGATATCCACATCTCAATGCCCTAGATAAGAGGCCCTTGCTGCATTCATCACAACCCACGATAATCAACCATATGGAGATGATCTGAGACTGTTAAGTAAGGGGCCCTTACAGGCCTAGAGCCTTGCACCTACTCCACACTCTTAAACCACGTTCTGAACGGGTAATTTCATATTTCAGGTGTAATCAGCCAATGCCTAGAGCCAATGATACAGCGGATAGAAGCTTTATGCCGTGACTGAAAGTATCCAGTGTACGGCTATTGCAAGAGAATCATTTTATGGCCATTGAAAGAGAATGAAAGCCCACATTTCCACACTAGCTGTAGCACATAGCAGATTCCTTGTGAAGTTGTTGTTAACAGCCTACTACGCTCTTTAAGATACAGAACACACCAAGGTTATTAGGCACCACATCTCAAGCGACAAGAACACTATCAAATGAACATTCACTTCCACTTTCACTCCACCTACACACTCATCCTAAACCAATCCGTTACCAAACCATTTACCTACACAGTATCTAATCCAAAGACCTAACCGACATGCACCCGCTGGACCTGGCTCTTGAGACCGGCTCAGAGTCAATCTCCTCGTAGCTTTCTGAAAAATCTGACTCCGACAAGTGGGCCAGCTGCCACCCGTCCATGTCACTTTCTTCCTCGGTTAGAACGTCATCGGTGTCACTTATTGGGTGCACGCTTTCTGGAGACGACACAAGCGACTCAGAGTTTCGGCGAGATAGCTTTCTAGACGACATGGACGACGACGAGTTCTGTGCTAGTTCTTCTTCTTGCGAAAATATAGCTAGCTCGCCGTCATCAAGACTGGCGGCCATTTTAATTCTATTTTTTTCAATCTGTTCGTTGCAGAGGTCGGCCCCTTTCTGGAGCAACTCTGCTGAAAGCTCCAAGAGCTTGTCTCTGTTGGCCAAGATGGCCACGGTGCCACCGATGAGAGCGCCAATGGTGAACGCAGCTTTGGTTGAAAATGCTATGCCAACGACCATGAGTAGTATGAAGGGGACAAGAGTGGTGCCTTTCCTGCGCCCTCCACTTTATGCTTTGCATGTCGCAAGGGGCATGTGTAGGCACGAACTGATTTGATCTGACTTGGATGATGTGGCGAAATGAGAATGAAAAGTGATGATGATGGAAGAGAGATTTGTGCAATCAACTCATATAAAAGGGAGGTCAAGAAAGCTTGGTCTATCATTTGATGTTGGCATTAAAAAACACCTTAAATTGAATAAGTCGGTAAGTGGTGGTTTTATGCTATATTTGGCTAGTTGGATACCTTTAATAGAAGTATGAGATTTGGAATAGTCAAAATTCAAGAGATAATGAATGATCTCAGAGTGTATGGTACACCGATATATATTAGCAGGACTCAGATTCCATCAGCAAATGGTTTCGTGGTCTAGTTGGTTATGGCATCTGCTTAACACGCAGAACGTCCCCAGTTCGATCCTGGGCGAAATCATTCTTTTTTGGCAAGTGACGGCGAGAGGTGCACCTTTCGCCACTGGCGCGGCACCAAGTCACTACAACATGTGATTTTCAGCACAACGCAATTCCTACAGACTTCCCGCCGCCACCAGCCTGCCCAACGGAATCTTGTAAAAGCTAGGCTATGAGAAGTTTGATTGAGTTATTCTTTAATCAACCCATTTCCGGTACATACACGCCACATCCTGCTTATCTAGCAGAGAGCGCACGAGGGGATCACCGGATTCGGTACATTAATCGTATTCTTCCCCAGTTTTCACCACGGCCGTACTGCAGACAAACAAGCAGTTCCTGCCGAAATCGTGTCACCCCCTGCACTGATAGCGCACCTTGCAACAACGTTGTCCACACTTTTTGCATCTCCACATTACCCATTGGAAAAAAGTATAAGTACCCGCCTGCCGCGGAAATTCTGCAAGTTTTTTTCAACCAAATCATTCTCAAATCTCCAACTTTCATTCAATGCCATTCACTAGACTTTTTGACACTTTCAAGGCTCAAACAGCCTCAATGCCCCAAAAGCCCTCGGTCTCTGTCGACGACTCCATGATTCCCAAAACAACACCTCCAACAAATGAGCCTCCAAAAAGAAGATGGAGCCACGTCACCTACTTGGATGCTGGAACGTTGCATGGCGAGGATGACAACTTGATTGTGGGCTTGTAAGCGGCGCTGGCACTGCGATGAAAGAAGCCCTGGTTTATATATTATTATCATCATCATCATCTTCATCATAATCTTTAAATACACAAGAGCTGGCTCTCTAATTTTTTGTAGTCTTGCGGCGAAAGGTTGACGCTTTCGTGAGTGAAACGTAGCAATTGCTCGTTGGTGGGCGCCAAGTCGTTCACCACTTCAAATAGGGCCCTTTGTGCTAAATGTCGGATGGCAGTGGTCTTAGCATTAGAGAAGATTTGTACAATGCGCTGTCTGGCCTTTGAGGCCACTTCGCCTTTGGAAAGACTCAAATGGGAAAGTATCTGAAGAACTGGGCCGGTCCTCACTGCCAGGGTGCTTCCTAGTTGCAAGTTATAGGCTCGAATGAAAAGTGCAGTGTAGTTGAAGGTTTCGCCTAGTGTGATGGATGCCTCAAACAACTTCACAAACAACGCAACGGTGGCCAAAATCGTTTTTTGCTGGCGAGCCTCTAGCTGTACGAATGGCTTAGGGAGCTTGAGTTGACGTAGAAGTGTACCTAGAGCAGTCTCCCTTTCACTGTGGGAGGCATTCTCGTACCATATGAGAAACTGTTTGAACGCTTCGTTGGCCAATACACTCGATACTTTCACACCAGCCAACGAGTGCACGACTCCCTCCCAGAAGGACTCCTTCACTTCCGGTTCAAGTGTAGCATGTAGCTCAAAAAGCTTGTGAAAGTAGGCAGAATAGGTCATTGTCCTCACTTCGTGGGGGTTATATCCATACAAAATAGCAAATGCCATGGCTCGGACACTATCCAAAGACTCTCCAGCAAGACGAGCTGATTTTTTTCTGAGATTAAGTTCTTGTGGTCGCCCTCCTATGAATTCTCTATAGTGTTTCAAGCAGGCCAAGCGAACTTTCAGTCCCACATCACCTTTATTGGTTAAAGTATAGTCGTCTAGAAGTTCCAAAAGAGGGAAACTTGGCCTGTAAACGGTACTTCCCTCTACGGTGACAGTTAAACGAGGATTGCTTTCGATAAGCGTTGCTCTTGTCTCAGCATCGACTTTCGTATCTGAGATAATTGAGAGCTGCTGCTCAAGCTGATCCTCGGTAAGTATATTCCACGGTATGAGGCCTGCAATCATCATATTGCCGTAACGTAATCGCTTACAGATATCGTTGAAGGTGTCGGTATCGATTGGCACGAGGGAAACTGCCTCCATGCACTTGTGCATGAGTAGCTTTAAATCACCTTTTGCAGAGGCCTCATTAGACGACACAGATATCCAAATAGACCAGAATTTGCGTTGCACACCTTTCTCTTTTACGCCTGCAATGATGCACGAACTATACCAGAACAAGAGACTGATCCTTTTGAATATTGGGTCATGATGATTTGACGATATCGTCTGAACGTCCATAAGAATAGCCTTAGACGTATTACAGTCGAGGTATCCACTTTTTAGAAGCTCTCCCAAGGTTATGAGGCACATTATGTTACCAACCTTTAGCAGATCAAGCAACATGTGTACCATATCCGTTTCTTGTAAAGATGTGAGAAAAGCGCATACCGGCTCTTTGCGTACGGCCCCCTCATTGAGAAGCTCCAAAAGTATACCTGAGAGCCGTAAGAAGTAAGAAGATGAGCAATTTCCAGAAGCTAACGCTTGCACAATATGGGGCACGAAAAGCTTCGAAGAATACCCGTGATCAATGATGTCTTTTGCAGAGACACTTTTGTCAGTGTCAACAAGCATAGCGGTAGTCTCGACTAGATGTTTGCCTTCATTCATGTTCGAGAAAGTGATTGGCAAAAGCGATCCGAACCGACCAACAAACTCTTGCATCACCGGAATAGCGCAACGCCGTATAGAGTAATCCTCATCGAGGAGAAGAACTCGGATTATGTTCACCCACACATCGTGGATCATGGTGATGTCTTCTGCAACTTCTTTGAAGTCGTCTGGAGAAAGAGACCGAAAAAGAGACCATAGGCAGAAGCACGATGCATCTCTCAACTGAGACCCTTGTACGATGGGATACTGGTAGTTTGCCAAAAAGAGAGTTTTGTTGACCACGGAGAGAAGCGTAGGAACGAACTGGACGTCAATTGAGCGACTAAGTCCAAGAAAGCCGTAAAATAGCAATATTGTGTGGAATTTTGCAACCGACAAGTTAGAGCTGTCAATTGTGATATCGTGGATGTACAGAGACGAGCAAGTTTCCAATTCCCGGATTCGAAGCTGTCTAGTAGCATACCAAATGAGCTGCTGAGCGTAATTCACCGCACGAAGCCGAAGAAATGACACAATCTTACTCAAGCTTTTGGCCATCGCCTCTCTTAGTGAGACATCAAAGCGAGAAGCCATTGGACTGAATATGTCGTTGATGAGATTATTCACAATTGCGGAAACCTTAACGTATTCGCTCAGCAAAATGTGGAACTTCGCCAACCTAGAAAGGATTGCAATGAGGAGAATGACATTAGTGTTTGGTATCAGTGAATCTACCAGGTACTTGATGCTCATGAGATCTACCATGGCAACGTCTTCGTAGATTTTTGGAGCTAGCTTAGCAACTGTAGCACTTGAAGACTGCTTCAAAATCAGTTTGAGCGCCATCAAGTGCCCTAGTTTCTCGCCGTGATCCAACTCTGACCAGTTAGAGCAGCATTCGTTGACGTAGCCCAAAAGCATGTCCTTCCCATCACTTCTCAATAGAAGGCGAGAAAGCAACACAGCACTCAATTTTTGCGTCATACTGGCACTGCCATATTTTTGTAAGTTCCTTATAGCGAGGTGGTAAAGATACGATTGAAGAGCAGCAACAATGTTGTCTAGCGGGAAAGGCACAATAGCAAAAGAGGAGAGCCATAGAAGAAGAAAATACATCTCGTGTTCTCCAACACCAGGGTGCTTGACCCTCTCAATGATTCTTTGTCCTGTTTGAACATCATTGGACAAGAAGTTGACGACAAACTTATAGCTTCTGACCTTGCAGAGCTCATATACACATGCAGAGCATAATGACGCTATTGAAGAGCCGGGTTTCTGGGAGAAGTAGATCTGAATGAGCGCATCGAGATGGGATTGCAAATACGCATCGAGGAGCTTCGGCAGCAGTTCGAACTCTGCAATCAACTCTCGGGCTTTACCAAGCGAACGAGCACTAATCAACTCCAAATGCTCTGCAGGCAATTGTTCATGGATTCTAGCATGTGTGGATCGTAGAAGATTGAGGATTTGATTGTTGATCTCTTGGTTTTTCAGATCTGTCTGAACCATTAGTGAGCGAAGTTGATGTGTTTAAACTTTGAAAGCGTTGCAGGTGAAGGATGAAAGTAAATTGACCTTTCTTTAAAGAGATTGAGTCAAAATGGTGTTTTCGTAGATACATCAAATGCAATGCATATTTGGCTGCGAATGGGTTAACTATGTGGAAGAGTTGACCCAAGGCAAGCTCACCACCACTAGCTATACTGAGAGAAAAAAGCATTTTTTCCACCAAAGAGACTACGGAGATTACACATATGGTCTTGAATTTTCCACTCAGTCATTTTATGACAAATTCGTCGGAGGGTAGAAATGCCTGGGGTAGCGTGGTGTACGGGTCCAAAGTATCAAGGTTCTAAATTTTTTTAATACCACTTCAACTCTCATAAAGTGCTTCAACTCAGAATAAACCACACAGAATGTCGCAAAATTGGTTTTATCGCATAACTCAGCTAAGGTCCACGATTGGCATGCCTCCAGTGACCAGAAAAAACATCGCTGCTCTCGGCTTGAAAAGAAGGAACCAGACAGTTTACCAGCGAGTCTCAGCTGCGACTGCTCACAGACTCAGGTTAGTGAAAGAGTTGGTGAGGATTGATTTGTTGAAGGAAAACGAGATCGAGGAGGCCAAGAAGCAAGATAAGCAGAAATGGCCCAAGGGATTTGCTCAGGTGGGCAAGTTATAGATGGAGCGAGATACAAGATGATGGAGATTTGGAACAGACACTCGCTATTTCTGGAAGTGGGGCTGTCAAACGTTTGGAAAGTGGCAAGTCTCCCATTGATGCCTCTAGCATTTGCTCTTTGCGGGAGCCCAATACATGTAAATATACGGGTTAGGATGATAGCATCAGTGTAGAGGAAGAAGAGGAAGAACTTTTAGGGTTAAACAGGATTTAAGGAAAGTGGAGAAGCGAAAAGGCAATCAGAAAATCTGGATTTCCCGAAATACCTGACAAAGTGAGTTTTGCAGACTCATGTGTGTTACAAAGAGCTATGTCTAGTGTCTCTTTTTGATTCCAGCAATGAATTCTGCAAAACTGAGGATATGGTGCTATTTAAGTCACTGTGCATGGTCTTTAAGATCGACCAAGAAAACGATTTCAAACAAGACACCTCCTCTCGTATCCGACTGAGGTGCCACAGGAACTTTTGGAGTCACTAAACAATGAAACACCCTTCACGTGAAACTGAAGATGATAAATTCAGTCAATTTTCAAATCTTTGTTGCTAAATACGCTCCATGTTAGGCTCTTAGGTGATATTGCCAGGATGCTAAAGTAACCTTTAGTGAGCGTCTGTAGTAAGAAGGAATGTCACTGGTTGCCTTTTTTAACAAGAGCCCTAAAAAGAAGGAATTGACCATCTTAGATCGTAACCGACCATCTTAGATCCAAAACCTCAGCAAAACATCGAAGTAAAGAAACAAATTGTACTTTCTCCAAGTAAACGTCTCAAGAGACGTATCTATAGAATCAGCGATTTTGCACCCATCGCATACAATATAATTCGCAACCAAATCCCCCAGGCCCACACAAAGACAACGATTCAACCACAATCGACAAGCAAAAAAAAAATACTAGGCAGACTCTTTTATGCTCAAAGAAGGCGGGAATAACGACTGCCATCTTTTGACCTAGACATCTTTGCCGTTTTAAATTGCAACTAGGTGATTGGCGCCTTTAGAGATTCTCTCGCGTACTGCATATAAACCCACGGCCAGGGCCATCTAACGAATCGCCCACGCTTCTTTTCACCGCATCATAATCGAACAATATTTTTTTTTTTTTTTTTAATCTCAAACTTCTCCAGGTCATCCTTACAAAGAGACACACCATTTTAAATATTAGGAAAGTTTCTGGATAAGCTCTTTCACCTCCCAAGAGCTCATCTACCTGAATCTTGCTGATTTCAACCACTCATATTCCTGAAATTTTCAGTCATTAATTTATCAATCACCTTCCTGAAAACCGCCCCCCACGTTTTCTTCATAACACAAGATACAAAATGTTTATCAGAGCGTCCCAAAGAGGGAGATTGACCAACTCCATTTTCACATCGACATTTGCCATCTGCTTTCTTCTAGTCGGTGCTAACCAGATAGTTCCCTGTCCTGTGGACAGTGTCCACAGCAACGACTCGGTGATGGACGAGAGAATGAAGAAAGCTCTGCTTGCGAAGAAAGAGCAAGAGTCTCAGAGCTAGGCGGCTCCTGAGCTTTTGTTTAGCGTGGTTTTAACCACACAATGACGGTGATGACGACGACAATATCCTCTATTTTGCATATTTCTTTGGGATTATGATAATCCATGGAATGTTACGCCTTGTATCATAGTATATATCAGAGCCGATGCTCCATACTTATAAATACAGCGATCCGACGGGATCTTTCACTTGGGCCAATCACAACATCGCATTTGTGTAGCAAAAAAAACAAAAGATGAACATGTACGTTTGCAGCCAACCCACATACCGGTGTCGGACTCCATTTAGCTCTACTTTTTCTTCTCTATCTTATCATTTCAGTCTTTCGTAGCTTTCGTAGCCTAGCAGAATATAGATGGTTGACGTGCGGGCAGGATTCTCAATTTGGGGTCATTTTCAAGATGTATACCTCTTTTGGCAACAACATAAACAATAATCTGTTTCCCTAAAACGTACCTCCAGCGCTAGATAAGAAGCTGAGACCCCTGTTTCTCGTTCTTCCGTGCGTCATGAGCTCCCTTTCCTTACCATATACCTTTCCACGTGCTCCATCTGTGGATCCAGAAATTCAAGCACTACCACGAGATGTTCAAGTCAGTAGAGACCTTGAGATCAAAGTCACATATTCTGTTCCACAACCTAAAGTGACAAAACAACCATACGTCAAACGAGCCGAAAGTGCTGAAAATAGCCCTGAAGCGATTCTGATTACTCAAGATGATCCGTTGGACGATATTCTTAGTGCATCCCAAAATGCCATCGAAGCATATATATTGGACATGCCTTACACCAAGATGCATGCACCAGCAGAACCAAAGACACCTCCCCCACTCAACAAGAAGAGATCTCGTAAGATACTTGAGCAGGCCCCAAGTGGCAGAGAACTTGAGAATGCACAAAGAAGCGCAAAAGTTAGAAAAACCCCAGTGAAGGAAAGTTTGAAGAAGACTGTGCTAAAACAGGAACATGAAAAACATCATGACGACGAACAGGAAATCTCATCAAAAGACCAATTGGCCTGTCACGCGGAAAACATCATGAGAATGGCTGTGGACTCCACGATGTTGAGCTCTTTCAACAACAGTTTCTCTTCAACCTTCTCAAACATGCATGAAGACTCCCTTAGAAGAAACGACGGCGATACAAGCTTCCCAGGTAAAGCTCCTCCAATGCTTGACAAACTGAGGAGCACACTTGTTGAGATCAGTGCTCTGGATTTGGAAAAAGCCGTCAATGAGCCATATTTTAAGTGAGTTTTAGCAACGTTAGCTTTTGTTTAAAATCAATCGAAGATACCCAGAGTCTCGCTTGTCTATCTCGTAGTACCTTTTTCGGTCGACTTTTTCGCTCTCAGAGTATGCAATAGGCGTAGCTGGATCAACTGAATTGAAAACAGCATTTTTTCTCCTTAGAAGCACTTCAGTGACTTCGGGCAATGCAAAATGGTTCTTCTTCACGGCATTCATGTACAATTTCACAATGTCATTTTCTTCTTCGCCATGAAGTGCCAGGGCAATGAGATCTCCAAAGTTCTCTGAAGAGAGACTTATACCATTTCTTTGCATAAATAGGTAAATTTCATAACCAAGGAGCTTGCTAGCAGGAGACTTCGCTATGGTTTTCAAAATCAAATCAAACAGGTCCTTATTGAACCATTTTAGGGCAAAGCGAGGGTTCAATTGGTGCATTGACATCAACGCAACAACCAAACCTGTGGCATTTTGATATTTCATGAGATGATGCAAGACGCAGTTAAGAAAGGTTTGAAGAGTTTCATCGCTGAGCTGCTTTGACTGAATGAAGGAGATCATTTCTCTGACAAAAAGGTCCAAGATTTCAGAGTTTTTGAGGATATTCCCCTTCTCAGAGTTGTGCAAATTGAGATTTCGGATCTTGCGGGGCATTTCCTCCATTTCGTCTGATACGGCATCCGGTTGCTTCGCCCATGTCTGCTCCTGGAGCTTTGCAATCTCGACATTCGGATCGACGGCATCGTATCTCATGAATCTGTAGGACATTGCATCCGAAATATCCCTGAATGAGACTTGAAGTTCGGGCCCAAGCTTGCTAAAGCTATCAATGACCTCAAGAACATTTTTTAGGCTGAGGTTGTCTTGGCCATCGTCATGGTAACAGTACGATTTGATTATTGCAATGCAGAGCTCCTTGGTGAGACCCTTTTCTCCTTTGAGTTTCTTGTGAAGAAAGTGCCATTCGATCAACCGCAAAGTGGAATTGACGTCACCATTGGAAGAAAGGGTATATAGAATTTGAGCCAAAGTCTCTTCGCTGAGCGAGCTGAGAACTTTGCTTTTCTTCTCTAGGTCTTGTGCTTCTTTTGAGAACATAATTTCATCAAGCGAAACGCCTTCAACCTCGTGCATTATGAGTTCCAGATAGATCAATTTGACAAGCTCGTAATGATTTAAATAAAGCCCAAGGCTCAAAAACTCCGACCACGTCTCGTAATCCAACAAGGAGCGGTCAATCTGAAGGACTGTTCGTAGCCACTTTGTAAGGAGCTTTACATCTTCGTGCTGGCTCATAGATATCAAGACACCCTTTGTAGGAAGACACTTGAGCGTCTGATCTATCGGTAGAAGAGCATCATGGAGATCAGCCACGCCTCTCTCAAAAAGATCCACCGCTCTAATATACTGGCCCGTATTGAGATACCCCTGAATAAAAGCACCAATATAGCGAGCCTCTAGCGTTCTATCTGATACACTTTTAGTCATGTAGTTCTCATAAGCGATCTTGAGTAGAAGTAGCTCAGAAACGTCCTTGCAGTTGGAGTAGATATCTAGTAGTAAGGAAGCAGCCAAATTGCGATCTTCTTGGGAGAATTGCTTGATATGCTGGTGAGCCTCAATGTACAAGGCTACAGCGCTTCGTATGAGCGCTTTACCGCGTGAATTGTTGATTCCTTGAAGCATCAAAAGATACATATCAGCCGTGACGATATTCTGGTACGCGATAGTATCACGAATGAGGTTAGCCATCTCAAATAGCGTATTGGGTCTGTTCGCAATGCCGTGGAAGAAAAGAGCTTCTTCTAGAAGACGAGGCAGACATTCTATAGGAGTAATTGACCCGTTTCTGGTGAACTTGTGCTGGTATGCTTTACTGTAGGATTTAGCACGCTCAGGCAGGATATCGGTTGCATACCGGTTCAAGTAAGGCAACCTTTTGGCAGAAGCAGTATTTGTCTTTCTTGCAACCGCCTCACTAAGAGCTTTTAGGTAAGCTTTTCCCGAAAGCCCTCCCATAAGATGCTCCAACGGGAGATGTAGTAGTAGTAGTAGTTGCAGTATTGTGCAGTGCGAAGCGATGGATAGTTGCAACCATCAATTCTTCCCAGAATCACATCCAAAAATGTTCAGAAGAGGACTTGCTACAGCTACAAAGGGCCAGTTTACAGTTTTTGACCGTGCTGCCAAACTAAACCAGCGGGCCAGAGCAGCTGCCAACGTGGAAACTTCCAGAAAAGCAGACTACCTTAGAGATGAGGTTGCAGTGAGAACAATTGAACGGTTAGGATTTATATTAAGAGACTTTCCCCGAGTTCTTGATTTTGGATGCAATTCAGGCAACTTCGTGAAAAGCTTGTGCACGAAGCTGGAAGCGCCTCCTGAGGGAGACCACGCAGATGTGGAAATGACCAAGCAACTCAATGAGGACAAAGAAAAGATCAGAAACAAGATCCAGGAATTGGTCATGGTCGACCTGTGTCTGGAGATGTTGTTCAGAGACGCCCAGGAGCCATTTAACGAGGCATTTCCGGGTAAATTACAGAGAGTGGTTGCTGATGAAGAGGCATTTGAACATGAGGTGTTTCAGCCAGAGCTGTTCGACGCGGTGATCTCCAATCTTTCGCTTCATTGGATCAATGACTTGCCGCAAGCACTCAAAAACATCAACGACGTGCTCAAGCCCGATGGGTTGTTCATGGCCACCATCTTTGGTGGAGATACGCTCTACGAACTACGCACATCATTGCAACTAGCTGAACTCGAGAGAAGAGGAGGAATGTCCCCGAGAATGTCGCCGTTGGTGCACTTAAACGACGTGGGCTCTTTGCTCAATAGAGCAGGCTTCTCGATGTTGACGATTGACACCGAGGATATAGTCGTTGGAGGGTTTCCTGATATCGTTGCCATGTGCCAGGATTTACAGAATATGGGCGAGCAGAACAGCTTGCTTTCTCGAGCAAACCATTTGCCCCAGGATGTGTTGTTGGCAGCCAATGAAATCTGTAAAAGTTTGCACGGCGAAGAAGGTCCAGATGGAAAAGTGACATTACCTGCTACGTTTAATGTGATCAACATGATTGGGTGGAAGAAGAGCGAAACGCAGCCACAGCCTTTGAAGAGAGGAACCGGTCAAGTGAGTTTGAAAGATGTGTTGTAGAGAGTTCAAAGAGAAGTGCACCATTTTTCTTGGGTGTTAAATTTTGAGGATGCTTGGTGATGAAGAGCCGGAGGGTACCTTTTTGTTTTCGTCACCTGTCGCTTTTCACAAGATCTTCATTAATCATGGTACTCAGATTATTCAATGATACACAACTGGTAAACATGAACTGAGAACTGCCATGTTAAAGACCTTTTTTACCACGTTTAGCAGCCAACTAAAGAAGAAAGTGCGATGATCAAAAATAATAGAGATTTATCACTGCTAGCATTACGCTTTCTTTGGCCAATACATACCCATTTTCAGACGATCTATTGCAGCCCAGGCGAATTCTTCAATATGGGTGGGTTCTCTAGAGAGTGCACTTAGGAGGGGGATTTTGCACCCACAGTGGATTTCGCTTAGAATTGTGAATTGCACCGCTAATGATACCCAGCTTGACCTTTCACAGACCAAACCCACGAATTCTCACCAGCCTGGATGTTAAATCAGCTTCATTTTCCCTGTTTGGTCAGTGGAGAACATTATGGAAAACCACAGCGGTTCCTCGGTTCCTGCACACAAGCGTCATGCCATATCGTAAGCGTCGCCATTATCATGTGGAGATTCGGCATACCCCAGGTTTAACATAAAATCCGAACAACTTCTCACCCACACCGACTAGAACCAGCTACAACAATTTTAAGCATCAAGATCTAAAAAAAAAGCCACTAATCGCATGAAGTTCAAAAACTCCACCACCGTCAAAAACGGCGAGGTCAGACAGCAAGTGGTGCTCACCAACTACGTCTTGGACTCGTCGTTGGTGCTTCTCCCTGGCATCATCTACAACGTCAGCTTTTCAAGATTCAAGGCAGCTGCATTGCTCTCCAGGTTTCGTGACAAAGTTGACTCGGTGCCTTTGGTCAAGAGCCTCTTGGGAGAATACGATTTTGACTCTGCTGCTTCGGAGTCGTCTGGCATCAGCAACGATGCTTCTGAAGGGATCCAGCATTTCTACAATATGGAGCAGCAGATGAAGAACAAGGGCGTGCCTGAGGTCCACAACGTACAGCCGGCTTCTGAGTTCGACTGGCTTGTGTTGGCGATTTCCCCAAATTTGAGCAAGATTCCATCACCAAAATCCAAGGCTGAGCTGGCGGTCGAGTCTTCCGAGGTTGCCACTATAGTACGTGTTGTGGGCATTGTTGACGATACCACCAACGTGAAACTCACGTTGCAGGCGCTTCAGCGGGCTTCGAAGGTGCCTGGGTACAGACCCAACAAGCCTACGGAAACGTTGTTGAAGGTGCACTGGAACGAGAACATTGACAACCCTGCGGCGCACTTACTGAAGCTCAAGTCGTCTACAAGCGTTTTGTTCAATGCCATCGACAGATTTGTCACGGAGTACCGCCAGGCGTTGCAGAACAACGGCAAGAATCTGGAAGATAACAAGAATGATTTGCTCACGTTGAACCCTTTGGCGAACGCCTTGTTTTTACAGCTTGCTGGCTCGAAAGACTTTGCTAAGGCGTATCAGAGCTTGCAAAAGATAGTAGGTGGCTTGTCATCATCTGAAAAGTCCAACCCACGCAACTTGCTGCGTGTGGTGGATTTGACAGCTGCCATCATTCCATTCCCAAATCACGAAAAGCTCAAAATGCTTGGGACAGCTGCGTTGAAGGACAGGGTCGCCGAGATCAATGTCATGATCACCAAAATGAGTGAGGTGTTTGGCGCCCTCAAGGAGAACAACAAGATGGTAAACCATTGGTTTTATAATGAGGCTTCCAACATCCAAAGAGCCAACTTGGTGGCCAATCAACTCAAGTCGATTCGTGTTGTTTTGGAAGGGCTCACTTCGAAGGGTAACGGCAATGAGAATGGCGCAAACAATCAAAGGGCCTTGGTGCGTCGTAAGAACGGAGCTGCTCCCATCACCACAAGAAGCGGCGGTGCCAACGATCCCGAGCCTGTGGATGACGAGGAAGGCGATGATGACGACATTCGTGCCATTGCTAATTTCATCAAAAAGAGACTTCCTGAAATCCAGTCATTGAGCGAAGACAGTAAGCGCTTGATAGCCAAAGACTTCAAGAGAATCAAGTCCTCACCTCCAGGCAACGCCGACTTCCACGTCATCAGGAATTACTTGGAAATTGTCATGGACATGCCTTGGGACAAATTTGTGTCCAAATTCAAGTCCAACAAGGACATCGACATCGCGGAGGCTAAGCGCCAGCTCGATGAAGATCACTACGGATTGGATCATGTCAAGCAAAGGCTTACGCAGTACCTTGTTGTGTTGAAGCTCTTGGGCATCAATGCAGACAAGGAGTACGAAAAGTTGGGAATCAAGGAAGCTCAAAAGGAGAAGGAGTTGCGTAAACAGCGTGAAAACAGAAAATTCACAAGAGAGTCCAACAACGGAGAGGCCATCATCATACCCAACAGCGACGAGACTAGGCGTGCCAAGGAGCAGGCAGATAGCAGAATAAAGAAATCCAAAGACATGACTAGCCTCGAGAAAGAGAGAGACGCCAAAAGCCTTCTCGCATCGAAGAATAACAGATCCCCTATCATCATGTTGGCTGGTCCTCCTGGTGTTGGTAAGACGTCTCTCGCGAAGCTGATTGCCACAACTTTGGGAAGAAAGTTTCAGCGTGTTTCCTTGGGAGGTGTTAGAGACGAATCTGAGATTCGGGGCCATAGAAGAACCTATGTTGGAGCGATGCCCGGTACAATCGTCCAGGCTTTACGTAAGGCAAGATCCATGAACCCGGTCATTCTTCTTGATGAGATCGATAAAGTTGTGGGAGGAGCCAGCGGAGGAGCAAAGTTTAGTGGAGATCCAGCGGCAGCATTGCTTGAGGTCTTGGACCCAGAACAGAACAACCAGTTTATGGACCACTACTTGGGCTTCCCCATTGACTTGTCGCAAGTGATTTTCATTTGCACTGCCAATGAGTCATACAACCTTTCTAGACCATTGCTTGATAGATTGGAGATGATTGACATTGGCGCATACGACTACAACGAGAAGCTCGTGATTGGTCAGAAATATTTGTTGCCTAGGCAAACCAAGCGTAACGGTTTCCCTGATGACACTTTGGTGAGCATCGACGACGAAGTGATGAAGAAAGTCATTCTTGATTACACTAGGGAGGCAGGAGTTCGTAATCTTGAGAGGAAGTTGGGAACCGTTTGCAGGTTCAAGGCGGTTGAGTTTGCCAACAGTCTTAGCGATAACTCCGTGCAATACAACCCTCGTGTGGAGGAGTACGATTTGGCCAAGTATTTGGGGCTTCCTATGCCCAACTTGAACAATGAAATTGTTGAATTGCCGCTTCAGCTGGCCAAATACGGAGTTGTCAACGGGTTGTCTTACAACACAGATGGCTCGGGGTCTGTGTTGATTTTTGAGAGCATTGGGTTCCACAATGACAAGGGAGGTACTTCGTTGAACATGACAGGCAGGTTAGGCGAGGTGTTGATGGAAAGTGCCAAGATTGGTATGACATTCATCAAAAACACTTTGTACAAAGGCTTGTGGAATATCGACAACACCAAGGAGGTTCTTGACAAATTGAACAACTTGGAGATCCACATGCATGTGCCTAGCGGAGCCGTTCAGAAGGATGGTCCCTCGGCAGGAATCACCATGGCGCTTTCGTTTCTCTCGTTGATCCTTGAGAGACCTGTGCCGCTGAATGTTGCCATGACTGGCGAAATTACCCTTAGGGGGCTTGTGTTACCTATTGGCGGACTCAAGGAGAAGATGCTTGGAGCACATCTCACGGGCCAGATCCAGAAGATCATTGTTCCTCGGGAGAACAGAAGAGACGTGATTGAAGAGTACGTGAAGAAGATCAACGAGCCAAAGCGCATGAACGAGCTTTTGCAAGACAACCAGGAGACAAACTTCAAGAACAGTGCACCCGAGGACTACTTCTACAACAAATATGGGGTCCGGATCGTATATGCCAAAGAGTTCTGGGACGTGATACGTCACGTGTGGGGCGAGGAGCTTCTTGTGAAGGTGGAGCAAGCCCGTATGGACGAGTACCACTTGTGAGATGAGAGTTGATGGGAGACCAGAATGGTTTTGGGAGGTGGAGATTTCGCAGCCAGTGCTTGCAGCCCCAGCTACCAAAACTGTGCGCATATACGTACGCGGCTGCGAAAACCACCAAAACAATAAACATGAGCAGCTAAACACAAACGTGAAGCAAATCGGATTTGAAATTGAGCCGTATATTTCAGGCACGTGCTGGCTGGCTGGCCAAACTATGACACTTTATACCTTATTTTTGTTGGTGCTCGAGATCATGTGACTCCCGCCAGCCATGTGGTGTTAGGGGCGCTATGGCCATTTTTATTTTTGGCGATGCGCGATTCTCGAGCAATTTCGCAGCCACTCTGGCGGCAGAGAAGAATTCGAGAAAAACACAGGGACCAAGTCCAACTTCATGAGAGCTTTGGGAGACGCACGACCGCCATCTGCCCTTTTGTATAAATACCCAAGACTTCCCAGATTTTCATTTCCACTTTTCGTACTACTTTTCTTCCTCTTGTAGCGCTTCTTTTGCACACACCATCTTCCGTTGGTGGACCCAGGAGCGGGCGGCCGCGCACAGAGGCTATTTTTTTCTTCCTGCTCAACCCCTTCGCGCCTGGGGCTAAAAAGTCTTGGATCAACTTGACAAACACCCACAAGAAAAATCACCACTTCTTTTTCAGCCTCACCCCCTGACACTTTTCTTGGATCAAGCAGAGAAGCTGATAAGTGAAGCAAATACAGCCGGAAGATAGAAGGTGCCTGAAAATTCGATATTTTGCTGTTTATCCTTGATTCCTCATCTATATACCCTGATCCCTGATCAACCCTTGATTAACTCGTGATCAACTCGTGATCTGAATCTAACTTGACTAAATTCTGATCAAATCTCACTGAGCATATTTGGCTTAATCAAATACCTGATCTTGGTCAAGTTGCCCCCAAAATCTTCAAATTCCTGATTAAGAGCTGCCCCTCGCATTCGCTTCCCCATGAACTTCATCCTTCTCTTGTTCCTTCTATGGACCCCGGCGTGGGCCCGAAGAACACTTTCGGCAACGTCCCTCGTTACGTGCATGGACAACTCCCAGGTCAGCCCCTCGTATTTCAAAGTGACATTTGACGCCGACAATAGAGCCTTGAGGTACAACTTGGACTTGAACTCCGAGATCTCGGGCAAGGTCATGGCCCACGTTCAAGTCTTTGCCTACGGTTTCGTCATCATCGAAAGAGACATTGATATGTGTGATATTGGCTGGAAACAGTTCTGCCCCATGTACCCTGGGGCGATGCAGATCGAGTCTGTCGAGTACATTGGCAAGAAAGAGGTGGACATGATTCCCGGAATCGCCTACACCGTGCCCGACATCGATGCGGTGGTCAAGGTTCTTGTGAGAAATGCTGAAACGGGCCAGATATTGAGTTGCTTGCAGAGTTCCTTCACCAACGGAAAAACTGTGTCTCAGACAGGCATCAAGTGGGCCACGGCGGTGATTGCCGGGTTGGGCTTGCTTATTGCGGCGGTGATGTCGACGTTTGGCAACTCCAACGCTGCTTCTCACATCGCCACCAACGCAGTGTCCTTGTTCATGTATTTCCAGCTGGTGGTGGTGGTGTCGATGCAGCACGTGCAAAGAGTGCCTCCTATCGCCTCTGCCTGGGCAGAAAACTTGGCTTGGTCTATGGGTTTGATCAGAACTGACTTCATGCAGAAGATCTTTAGATGGTACGTTCAGTCCACAGGAGGTTCCCCGACTTTGTACTTTAAAAACGTCGACAAGCAAATTTTGGTGCAACGTGCCCAGGAGATGGCTTCTCAGAGATACCAGAGAAGCACAGACATTTTACCAAGAGATTTAGATTTCGCCTTGAATTCAAACAGAAACTTGCGTGTGCTCAGAGGCATCAAGAGAATCGGGTTCAACTCGCACATCGAGCCTACTTCCATTGTGGTGACGGGATTCACGTTCTTTGTGCTTTGTGGTTTCCTTCTCACGGTGATCTTATTCTTCTTACGCTCGGGCGCTGTGCTTTTGATTCGTTACAACGCCATGAACCCCAACAGATTCTCTCATTTGAGAAAGAATTTCTCGACTATTTTGAAGGGTGCTTTGTTGAGATACTTGTACATTGGCTTCCCGCAATTGGTGATCTTGTCTCTTTGGGAATTCACCGTTCACGACTCTCCCGCGGTAATTGTCATTGCTGTGCTCTTCCTAATCACTGCCTTGGGTATCATTGGCTTCTCCTTCTATCAAACTTGGAGATACGGTAAGCTCTCCATCCGGAGACACAATAACCCTGCTGCTCTTTTGTACGGAGACTCCAAGATCCTCCACAAGTACGGCTTCTGTTACACCATGTTTAATGCGCAAAAGTACTGGTTTGGTGGTGTGATTATCGGTTACACCTTGATCAAGGGCATTTTCATTGGGCTTTGCCAGGGCTCAGGCAAAACTTCTACGCTCGTGTTGTTCATTCTCGATTTGGCCTACACCATCTACTTGTTCGTCATGAAGCCTTACATGGACAAAAGCACCAACATTCTTAACTACTGTGTTGCTGTGGTGACCACCGTCAACTCGTTCTTGTTTCTCTTCTTCTCGGAGCTTTTTGGCCAGCCTGCGCAGGTGTCGTCTATTATGGGATGGATCTTTTTCATTTTGAATGCAGCATTCTCGTTAATTTTGTTGGTAATGATTCTTGTGTTGATCGGCTTCGCTTTATTGTCGAGAAACCCAGACTCCAGGTTCGCACCAGCCAAGGACGACAGAACCTCTTTCTTGAGAAAGTCCTCTGTCAAGAGGTCGTCCAGGAACTTGAGAGGCGACGATAAGGCCAACAACGAGTTGTCCGCATTAGGTGCTGCTGCCCAGGACCACTCTGAAGACTGGGAGAATGAAATGTACCGGTTGAACGAGGCCAGTAACACGTCGGCCTCGTCCAATGACCACTCTCACGACGACGAGAAGTTCGCTTCTGTCAATGAGCTTTCAAGTCCCGCTGTGGAATTGGAGGAACAAGAGGAGGAACCCACTAGTAAGAAGACAGCAGTGGGTAAATTCAAAGACAAAATCACCAGAAAACTTTCAAAGAAAGAAGACCGCAATATGAGACTCAGCGATACCATAAAGGAGGACGAAACTGCGGCGCCTCACCTGGACTCGCTAACACACATTAACCAGCATGCTCGAGGCGTGTCCAGCGTCTCTGAGACGGGATTCTCCGAGTACTCGACCCAACGCCCTACCGAGGGTAAGGATATTTTGTAAACATTCACACGTTCTATTACGACATTCGTTCGATAGCCTCTGAGGGGGCCTTTTTTTTGCAAAATTTTTTGCGTATGTACACTAGCTATGGCCCATGTTTAGGCCAAAAAGATTTGATCGCTTTCAAGTGACGCTCTTTGGATGTAGCGTTTAGCAGCGAAAGAAAGTGACTGAAAGATATGTTCTCCAATATTTTGCTTGCTTCTTTGAATTTCTTTCCGAATACAAGAGCAGGCGGTCTTGCCAACTTGTGGACGTACCGCCTGATTCTTGATCTGGCCGAGGAAAAGCTTCTCATTTCCCTTTTCGTATATGAGTAGTCCTCGTTGACCTTGATATCTTTTGTCCAAGACAGTTCCAAAGCAAACCGAGGATCGTACGACAGAGCTGTTTTCAAATATGGAAATTTCTGGGTAACCAGACCCTTGGAAACACTCCAAGAAACGGTGCCTTTGGAAAAATCGTCGGCCACAAGTGGTTTAGCCAGTGTTGTGTGATTGCAAGCGATCGAAATGGCTCAAGTACGCTTGTTTTTGTGCCTGTGTCAAGTTGCACTGGAAAAGAGCACCTACAAACGTGTGGGGAACAAAATACGATGAATCAGCCAATGCCAAACTCTTTCTTCGAGCCACTTTGAAGCACGCAATGTCGTCGACGCTGGCGGCTGCTGTCTTACTGTTGATGTCTCCTTTAAACAATGCCTTCACTTTTTGGAATATACTTAGACTCTCTTTCAGGAGACTTCCCAGAACCATGCAAAAGGTGTCGCTGATGGCATTGGCCAGATGGCCAAGCGGCACCCGGGCGGTGGAAACGGCTTTTCCGTTTGTGCACTGGGCGATTTGCATAAAGTGTTGAGCCGAAAGAGGACTCGCCTGGATTTTGTGCTCGTGGGCGAGTTTGAAGCCGGAAAACGGGATGAGCTCGTCGCACATGTTGGAGAGGGCGAAACGGAGGAAAAGAATGATCAATGGCGATAGTTTTGGGAATTTCATGGGTGCTGATGGGAGGAGTTTGTGGAAATGGCTGCGAAAACGTGAAATCATCACACACCACGCAATTTGGCTGCTACAAAGTGAAATGGGCGCATGATATGGTAGTTGCTATGTTGGTTGCTGGACTTTTTAAGTCTTGCTGCTATCTTGCTGGAATTAAGGATTCAGGACTGATTTTGTGGCATTCCAAAATGAGCTTCAATAAAGCTTTGAATTTTCTTGAATAACGCTTTGAATTTATTTGAGAAAAACTTCAATATCACTTGAAATCAATATAATGGATTATTCGTCTGAATTCAGAGCGGCAATTATCCATAAATCGGTCAGTAAAGGTTCTGTAAGAATTGTTTAGAAATTGTCAGATTTGTGAGTGGCTTGTAGAAGCTCCAGATCAAGGCCGTGGCTGGGGAAAGCACATCTAGCAGGCTTTTCACGTGACACTTATAAACCAGAAGCAGCAATTGACAACTCAACCAGTTCTAAGTTGAAGTTTCAAATGTCCTGCTGCTATGTAGAATTTTCTCTTTTGATTTCTTCAAAATTGGCTGCAAAAATGGCTGCAGAGGAGGCGCACCTTCACTCGATAATATTTGGGCCACCTGGTCGAACAGGAAGAAATTAACACTTCCAGTTGACTTTTCTCCTGTAAAAGAAATAACTCATTTTGTAAAATAACAAAAATATCGAATTTTGGGGGATTTGGTTGTAGGGCGTTTGGTGGTGACCTAGTGTGGTGTACGGATCTTTTGCTGCTCATGTGACCATACATCACGTGCACGTCACGTGCGCACTATCGCCAAAAGGGTCTGCGATGAGATGCCTACAACACCAACTTCAAATCCAAAAAATCCCCATGGACTCGTCACAGCAGCTGAATAAGCCGCACCGTGGCAGCGACGGGAAGAAAAATACCGCCAAAAAGAAGCTCCATGCCAACGGCCACAACGCCAAGGCGTTCGCCGTGGCGGCACCTAAAAAACTCGAGAAAATGGCCCGAAGAACCCACGATGTCAATGAAAAACGCTACCACGTGCCCATGGTCGACAGAACCCCGGACGACGACCCGCCTCCGGTGATTGTTGCCGTGGTGGGGCCTCCAGGAACAGGAAAAACCACGCTCATCAAGTCGCTCGTGAAGAAACTCACAAAGAGCACTCTCACCGAAGTGAAAGGCCCAATTACCGTTGTGAGTGGCAAACGGAGGAGATTGACGTTTATGGAAGTCAACAACGACATGAACTCGATGATCGACGCGGCGAAAATCGCCGACTTGGTGTTGTTGCTCGTGGACGGCAACTTTGGGCTCGAGATGGAAACCATGGAGTTTCTCAACATTGCCCAGCATCATGGGATGCCTCGAGTGCTTGGAGTGGCGACGCACTTGGACTTGTTCAAGAGCCAGAGCACTCTTCGAACTTCCAAAAAGAGGTTGAAGCACCGCTTCTGGACCGAGGTGTACCAGGGAGCCAAGCTCTTCTACCTCTCAGGAGTGCTCAATGGAAGGTATCCAGACCGAGAGATTTTGAACTTGCTTCGGTTCATATCGGTGATGAAGTTCCGACCTTTGAAGTGGAGAAACGAGCACCCTTATTTGCTAGCAGACAGAGTGACCGACTTAACGCATCCACAGCAAATTGCTGAAAACCCGAAAACCGACAGGAAAGTCGCCCTCTACGGCTACTTGCACGGCACGCCGTTGCCTTCTACAAACGCACACATCCACATTGCTGGAGTTGGCGATTACTACGCCCACAGTGTGGAGAAACTTCCAGATCCGTGTCCAACGCCGTATTTTGAGCAGAAGTTGGATGAGATCGAAAGAGAGAAAGCCAAAGCGGCTGCTGAGTCAGGTGAGGAGGTGGCGCCTCGAAGAAGACGCAGAAAGAGACTCGAGGACAAGCAGAAGATCATCTATGCGCCAATGTCTGATGTGGGAGGTGTTTTGGTTGACCGAGACGCTGTGTACATTGATGTTGGAGACAAGCAGTCGTTTGTGGCCGGGGAGGAAAAGGGAGAAGGCGAAAAACTCGTCACCGACTTGCAAGAAGTCCAGAAAACGATGCACGAGCGATTTGCTGAGGGTCCAGGATTGCAGTTGTTTTCGAATTCGGCACACATTGAAAATGAGAATGAACTAAACGAGCTGCTGGACGAAGAAGAAGCAGGATTGCTTCAAGAAGCTGGCAGCAAGGGCCGTACGGCCATGAGAAAGCCACGTTTGTACGGGAAATCTGTGGCTGAAGACGACGAATTCGACGATATGGACGATGTTGATCTGGATCAGGAAATGGATGAGGAGGAGGAGGAGCAGCCCAAAATGGTTGAAATTGATTTTGGCGAAGCCGCCAACGGCAAGGCCGCTAACGACTTGGAGTACGCAGAAGACTCGGAATTATCTTCAGACGACGAAAGTGAACATTACACTGCCATGGCCAGAAAACTCAAGGGCTCCATTCAGCGTCGCTGGGATATCAACAAGCTCATGTATTTGGACAACATCGACCCTGCAGAAGCCGTCAGACGATGGAGACAGGAAAAAGTCGAAGAAAACGACGAAGACGACGAAGAAGAAGACGACATTGAGGAGGAAGACGAGGATTTTTTCAAGAAAAAGTCCACCGGTGGCCAATCTGAAGATTTGGATACGTTTATCCCCAAGTACCCTTCGCTTGACGAGCTTCGAGAGAAATTTGACGCCAGCAGGATAGAAGATAGTGATGACGAGTATGAGAACGGGTACCGCATTTTGAAGAGCCGTTTGTTGGTTGCGCCAAAACTCGAAGAAGGTGAGAAGGCTGGTAATGACGAAAACGACGACGACGATGAAGAAGAAGTGTATGGAGACTTTGAGGATCTTGAAGATGGCGAGAATCACGAGGAGGAGAAGGAAGGAGAAGAAAAGGAAGGAGATGGCGATGACTTTGCTGATTTTGAGGCGGAAGAGGCCAAAGACGAGGATCCAGAAGCTCACGAGGACGAAGAGAACTTGACGGTGGAGCAAAAAAGAGAACTCAACGCCGCCAAAAAGGCCAAGCTCAAAATGCAATTCGAAGACGAAGAAGACCGAGAGTTTGGTGCTGACGATCCCGAAGGCGATACCGAGGCAGATACGTGGTACGAGTTTCAAAAAAACAAAATGGCCAAGCAGTTGGAAATCAACAAGGCCGAGTACGAGGACATGGACCCAGAAACAAGAACCAAAATCGAAGGCTACCGTGCTGGGTCATACGTGAAGATCGTGTTTGAAAAACTCCCCTGTGAGTTTGTGGAAAATCTCGATCCAGAGTACCCCATTGTGTTGGGAGGCCTCTTGTCGACGGAATCTCGTTTTGGCATCATGAACGTGAGAATCAGAAGACACAGATGGCACAAGAAGATTCTCAAGTCGCAGGATCCGTTGATTCTTTCGCTTGGATGGAGAAGGTTCCAGACCATTCCGATTTACACCACCACAGACTCGAGAACGAGAAACAGAATGTTGAAATACACCCCTGAGCACGCCTACTGTTTTGCGTCGTTTTACGGCCCGCTAGTGGCGCCCAACACGACGTTTGTCGGGTTCAATCTTGTGGATCAGTCGTCAACCACAGGATCTTTCAGAGTGGCTGCAACTGGAGTTGTTGAGGATTTGAATTCGTCGGTGGAAATCGTGAAAAAACTCAAGCTTGTGGGCCATCCATACAAGATATTCCGCAACACGGCGTTTGTCAAGGACATGTTCTCGAATTCGTTGGAAGTGGCCAAGTTCGAAGGAGCGGCGATCAGAACAGTTTCTGGAATCCGAGGAGAGATCAAAAGAGCGCTTTCCAAGCCAGACGGGTACTTCCGGGCGACTTTTGAAGACAAGGTGTTGATGTCTGATACCATTTTCCTCAAAACGTGGTATCCAGTGAAAGTGAAGAAGTTCTACAATCCAGTGACGTCTTTACTCCTCAGCAAGCACAATGAATGGAAAGGAATGAGACTCACGGGCCAAGTGAGAGCGGAAAACAACATTCCAACGCCAATCGAGAAGGATAGCACTTACAAGAAAATCGAGCGAGAAGAGAGGAAATTTAACCCGCTCAAGGTGCCCAAGCTGATCAGAAAAGAGTTGCCGTTCAAGAGTCAGATCCACGAAGCCAAGCCGCAAAAGAAGCTGACGTATATGGCCAAAAGAGCTGTTGTTGTGGACGGAGACGAGAAAAAGATGAGAGACCTTGTGAACAAGATCAACACGCTTAAAAAGGACAAGGAGATGAAGAGGAAAGCCAAAAAGAGCGAGAAGTTCCTGGAGAAGTTGAAGGAGATTGCCAAAAAGGAAGAGGCCAAGAAGGAGAAGGAGAGAGAGCGCAAGAGAGAGTATTTTGCCAAGCAGGGCAAAAAGAGACTGTTGGAGCTGAGCGAGGCGGGTTCTGCTGCCTTTGGCAGCAAAAGGAGGAGGTGAACCGATTTTGCATAAGTAGCATAATGTACCATAGATTTCGAGGGAATTGTAGCTTCTATTTTGGCAGAAGAAAGTTGATTTTTTGGGTGTTTTTGGTTCCACAGATTACGAAAAAATGCATTTTATGCGTTCAAAAAGCAGCTTTCAGTTCCTTTCCACCCATGATTGTAGGTTATTTCTAGGACTCGTTGAGACATACGCTTTTCGTGGGACTTTATTGATTTTTCAAGAGCAAGTCTGCGTTTTCAGCCTGAGGAATTCCCCAATGATGTTGAGCCACGTTGTTGTGAAGAACTGAAAATCCATCGAAATCAGTTTCTTTTGAAATCATCTGTTTCTGGTTAATCAATTCTGAAGAATCTGTCGGCGGTTCCTAAATTTCCTTATAACTTCGTTTTCGTCCATCTTCACTTTTTCACAAATATTTCGTCTTGACAAAATATGACCACATCTTCGACATAAAGAACGTTGATGATAAGTTGTCCAGTCATACTTTTATAGTATACGCTGAGATGCAGATGCCCATCAATTGCATCATTCATTTTGATATTCCAAGGAGATGCTCGCTTTAAGCGTGAAATTTGCAAATTCAATATCTATTCTGTCTGGCTGGAAACCTTCTGCTAAGGTTGGATACAAGTCTTGCCTAAATTGACAAATCATGCATCGATTTACAATTTGACAATTCTTGCTGGAAGAGGCTCACATCTGATGAGCTTTCATCCCAAATTTGGCAGCTGGGGTTAAAATTCTGTATCGTATCTTACCACTGGAAAGAATGTGTCCTGGTAGTCTTCAACTTCCATTAACCCTGATCTTGTAGCAAGCATTTCGACCAAAATCAATGAAACGAGCTCAATTAGTAAAATCTGAGTTATTTGAAATCAGAAAACGCAGTTCAATTCAATCTTAATCAGTGAAATTCGCTTGAAATCAGCAAAATCAATCATCATCCATATTGATGATATCAGGCCAATTGAAATGAATGAGACTTTCATCCAAAACCAGTGGCCATGGCCAACGATCTCCAGTTCAACAAAAAGGACTGAAATGAATCAATATCTACAAAGCCAGCTCAAGCAAGCAACACAACACACTTCACTCAAAAGCGGCGAATCAGCCCTGTTCAATTGAAATCAGCGAAACACAATTAAATGGAGATCAATTCAGTCAATCGAGATCAACAAAAACCAGCTTGATCCAGAATCAGCGAAATAAGTCAAAATCACCAGATTCTAGTGAAATAGACCCAGGTCAACCAAAACCAATAGACCCACTTGAATCAGATCCATGAATACATAATTAAGTCAGACCCAATAATACAATTCAGTCAAAACAAATAATACATCAATCGGTAAGAACAGAGAAAATTCAAATTATCCACAAAAGCATTCCAAAAAATAATACCAATTCATCAACGAAATCAATACAGATTCTCAGTTCCAATAAGACAAATCCAGTCAGACCCAATACTACAAAATCCAGTCAGTTCCAACAGCACACAACTCAGCCAAAGAAAACCATACAAATCCAGCCAAAAAAATTAAAATTCCCTCCAAATCAGAAACCAACCCGCCAATCACAATCGCCATTCACAATCGCCAAATCAAAAGCCAATGCAAACTCTGATTTCGCTTCCATTGAGGACCTTCCAAATTCGCGAATTATCAACATCATCACCAACACCTCCCATGAACCAGTACGCTGCGGATATTCCGCTCAAGCGGGCGCAGGAGACGTTTGTGGACGCGCCGCGGCTGCTTGACGACGTGGCGCTTGCCGAGTTGGAGTTCGACTTGGCCCACGGCGTCAAGGATATCAACGGGCTCCATGTTTTCCACGCAATTGCCGTTTTGGAGCAGATGCTCGAGGATTTGATAATGTTGGGGGAGAATCCGGCGAAGTTGGCCGAGTTCCGAGCGTTGCAGCTCCAGGAGTACGGTTTTGGCGACGAATCCAGGGAGATTGTCGATTCCAAGGAGATCGTGGATTCCACAGAGCCCGAAGTGAAAAAAGCACCGAGGTTTCACGATGACGATCTCCCGAGAGCAGACATCGACGGGGCAGATGGAAATTCTGGAAATTCTGAAATTCCTCCTGAAAACTCCCCTGAAGCAGCTGACGGCGCCTTTGTGCCCATAGAACGCCTTGTGGCGACAACTTCGCTTGAAAAAGTGCCCAATCCCATCACAACCCATAGCTTGCTTCGGCTCCGCCGGGAATTGGCCTTCCACAGAGCGCCGAGCACGCAAACACAGGCTGCTCATCTTGTTCGAGCCTTCACGTTGGCCAAACCGCCGCCCATCTCCATCCGAGAGTTTCTTTTGCGCATCAACAAGTACAGCCCGTCGGTGTCGGTTTCCGTGTACGTGCACAGCGCCTACTTGCTTTTCAAATTGAGCGTTTTGCTTGGAGTGGTGACGTTCACCAACCTCAATGTGTACCGGTTCATATTGGCGCTGATTCGCCTGCTGACAAAGAAATGTGAGGATGTTTATCAGAAACAGAAGAGTTTTGCCATGGTCGGGGCATGGCGCTTAAGGATTTGGGCCGGATCGAGGTGAGTTTTTTATACTTGTGCAACTTCAAGTTGGTGGTGAGCGAGTTTATATTGAATGATTTTTTGACGAGGAATTTTGTGCTGCTACGGAGGTTTTGCCGGGGTCTCGAGGCGACCGAGCCTTGACCACAGCTTTTAGAGCGCTTCAAGGCGAAGTCTTGAAGCGACAATGTCGATTAGGGCTTCAGGACCAACTTCAAGGCGAAGTCTTGAAGCGACAATTTCAACCAAGGCTTTAGGACCAGCTTCGAGGCGAAGTCTTGAAAGCGACAATGTCGGCCAGGGCTTCAGGACCAGCTTCAAGGCAAAGCTTTAGGATCAAAGTGAACTAAGGCTCACAGTACAAGGCTCTATGAATGAATCTCTAAGGAACGAACTCTAAGAATAAGTTTTAAGGATAGAATCGACAGAGCTGATTGGAGTTCAGAAAAAAGAAGTGGTCTAGAAAGTTCATCTGGGACTGGAGGCTAGAGACATTTAGAGTCCTGAAGCAAGTAATTTGAAAAGATAAAAAGAAAGATAAAAAGAAAGATCAAATAGTAAAATAGCATTTGAAGGGCCCTACGAAAGTCTCAAAGCAGTCGAAGTTTGAACGACAGCTCCAAGACAAGAGTTTTGAAGCGAATAATTTTAGGGATTCGAGACGATTTCAACGGAAAGCTTAAAAAAAAAGGAAACAAATTTTCTGAAATTCCAGCTGACATTGGAAGCCAGGAAAGAACATGAAAGTCTTCAAGGAACTGACAAAAGTGTGGGACTGGAAGTTGGAGGACTTAGAAAAATAGTGGTTTCATGGTGACTGAGAAGGATCAGGTGGGTAAATCAAGAAGAAGATACGGATTACGTAAAGAGACAGAGCCGACAGGAGTTTGAGACTGAGATGCTACAAAGAAAGATAACGAAAGTCTTGAAACAACCACCCGGAGTACGGTGGAGAACAAAATATGAAGGTTCGGAATTCCAGCTGAGATTCGAGGGGAGAATAAAAATAAGAATTTCTGGAAGCAGCAGACTGGACTTTACCGAACTTCACTTCCTGGCATTTGATAATTAGGGGAAATTGAACAGAAATCATCGACTGAATGAAGCTTGAGTTTTGATTAAAGAAAAAAAAATGAGATAATCTTTTGAAGCGACTCTTTTGAAACTGGATCTGACGGACTAGGCAGACTTATTTGTACTAACTTTACGGTGGTGACTTTGATCGTGACAGGCATGAATGTCACTTGAGAAAAACTAGGAAGTTGCAAGAGTCGACGACGTTTGTGTCAAGTTACAAAAAGACGCTTTCAGTGGGATCCACAAATGTGCGAGATCATCGTTTTTCTCTCCAGAAGCGTTGTTTTATTCAACTGCGTTGGTTTCATAAATTTGTTGAAGATGAACAGGTCCAGTCAATTCATCAAATCTTTCAACTCCACGAAATGTCAAAAGCACCTTGTTCCAGGGCTCTAAAGCCACGGCAGCTTGGAATTCATGGCCAAAAGCCTGCCGCCGTGACGAAATCTACCAGTGTGAATTTGGCTGAAGAGATCTGGGGTTGGCACGATTTTGAAGATGAACAGATTCACCGAAGAATTTGTGGATTCCAGTCATGGTCGCTTCAATTGACATAAACGGTTTCTGGAATTTTCTTCTCGTTATCTTCGGTGAATTGTAACTTGATTTTAGCTTTTTTTGTGCTTTTTGGTTTTAGAGGTTTAAGGCCCAAATTGCCTACTAAAACATTCATTGCAAAGTTTAGACTTCCACGGGGCGACATTCAACAAAAACAAACCTTCAGAGCAAAAAGGAAAAAGCTGAACTCAAGACTCTCTCAAAACTCTCATTAAGTGTCAATTTCAAGCTGAAACACACACCTGAACAACGGTTTCACGAGGTCATTGTGTGGCCATTTGAAGAAGGATGTGACTATTTTTACCAGAATTGAATCATGGTGTTGCTTGAGTTGTTGGTGATCCAGAATTTGTGTGAGATTTTCCAAAAAAAATGAAATGACACCCCAAGCTCCCAAGAATATTACTGGGGCTCTTTCATCTCCACAATCAGCCTTTTGAACCAAAATTACGAGAATTTAAAACAAAAGGGAAGAGCTATCACGATTACGGCGTTTGGAGAAATGCAGTTTGAGTTTTCTAAGGGTAAATTAAGGCACGGCGTAATTCGCCACAGGAGGCCCAACTTCCCGGGAAAAGGACAAATTGCGTTATGAAGACCCCCGAGAAAAAGAATCCAGGCACTAAATCCACCAAACTCGTTGAAATTGGCCCCTTTGATGGAGGCGCTTGTGTCCTGGGGTCAGCTGGTGTACGGGTTTTGTGGCTGCAAAATCCAAGACCCGCCAAAAACCAACTCGTACTTTGACAAAACTCGACACCAAAGGGCGCTGTTCTGTCAGAATATACCAGAAACGGTCCCAAAGAGAGAGAAAAAATGGTAAAAACGAAAAAATGAGAAAAAAGTGACCAAGCTAGACTACTGAATCAGGAAACCCAAGCTTCTCAAACAGATGCTGGAAAAGTTCACCTGAGACGCCAATTCAACCTTCTCTTGCGTCCACGCTCTTTTCCCAACAAATTCTAGCCGTTGCTGGCCGTTGAAAATAGAAAGTTGCGTGTTTCAGCTGAAACTATGTGAAGAACGCTTTATGCTGAAATTTTGCGGATTTGCTTCTCTTTTTTCCAAATTTGGCCTCCTTGACGGCAGAAACACTCCTAGACAACGCGGACGGTGGATTTTTGATCGAAATCTCTCGCCAATTACACGTTTTGTTCGTTGGTTTCTCGGCGTTTGCTACTTGTTGAGTTTAGCCTCGTCCAGCGTCCAATGAGAACGCATTGCGGGCGCCAATTTCTGAATTCCACGCTGTACAAGCCACTCAAGCCTTTTAAAAAAAAATTCTTTCCTCGAAAAGCTCATGTTTCAACTTTTTTTGACGAAATGGAATGAACGTCCTGCACACAAGCCCACCCGTCTTCTCTTGACAACGCCTACACAATTCTCCGTCTAGACCAGCTTTGGACATGCCAACTACACCATTAGACTCCTGGCAAGACGCTCTCCACCCTGGTGCTTTTAGTTTGTGCAAATTCCAACCGCATTCTAGAAAAATCCCCATCTCCTCAATCTTTTTGGGCCGCGCACGACCCTCGACTTTTCCACCCCCCATCGTCATCAATTCCCCTCCAGCTTCACCAGATTTCCCCAACTTTCTCCAACCTTCCATTTCGGAGCCCTGACATCTTGCCCGTTAATTATTTGTTGTCAGGTAGTGTTGAATTTGGGCAATTGGGTCATTGGGAGAGGCAATTGCCAGGTTGTGGGGGGTCGATGGCCAAATTCCCGAGAAAAACACCGGGGAAAAACGTCACGTGACGCTCTCTACATCGCTAATTCAACTAACGCAAAATTAACTGCCAATTCTTACTTTAAACTTCTTTTTTTTTTTCCGTTTCTCTTTGCGTTGCTGTTGCGCTTTACTGCTTCGGCCGTTGGGATCCTGCACACAGGTGCTATTCCTGCACAGTACTCTCTCGCCGCCCCCAGCCTCCAGCTTCCAGCGTTGCCGGCAGCTTCCATCAGCCCGAGCCCGTCACCGCCCCCCACAAATTTTGGCGATCCTGCCAGCGTCATCGTCTGCGAGGCGGGCCACCTGCTTGTGTGCAGGTCCGCCCCGAATCATGCATGGCGGGATGATTTGCTGCCCCCTTAGACTTATCTGGTCCTGCAGGTAGGCAGATGGACGTCTCCGGACCTTACATGACATCTCCGGCATAGGCATAGCCGCCTTTCCCAATTCGGAAGTCATGCGTTGCCTGCATGCAGGGTCTCTCCTACCAGCCACCGCTGCCAGCATTTCCCCCCATCTTCGAGGCCTCTCGAGATGTTATTTAAAACGGTGTTTGTCCGCCCCAGGCTTAAGGATTGATAGAAGAAGGCCCAAAAATAGTTGACATTAGCCCTGGGATTAGCTGGTTTAGCCCCTCATGCATGTTACGGAGTTAGGACGCACGCCGGACGCCGGAGTTGAAGGAGGATACAGCTACGACGGCGGTGGTCTGCACATGGACGCGTGTTTCTGCGAGGTTTCCCCGAAGCGCGCGTCGCGTGTGCAGGCCATATCCGTGGCGCGCATCGAGATCCGCCCCCACTAAATTTGCGCTATTATTTTCGTACAAAGCGCTGGTGAGGCGCCGAGCCGCCTTGCGCTCGAATTTCGAGCTCCTTTGTCGAATTTCGCTTTGTATGGGCCTTTAGGGCACCGGCCGAGGTCACGCATGCGCTGCCCCGCTAACGTCATTCCCCCGAAAGATGCTTGTTGACGGCCGCCGGACCTGCATTGGGGCATTGTTTCAACGCCATGCACCTTACGGGCGATTACGTGTGGGGTTTGTCTCACGCATGCACTCCTCTCGCTGTCTGTGTGCAGGACGTATGCCCGGTGCGTGCGTCGTCCACCCCCCGGCAAGGACCATTTCTTCTCTCGCTTGTCAATCTCCGTTTCCCGCTTACGCTCGATTCCACCTTGATATAAATTCCCCAGAAATCCTTGTGATTTTTTTTGCCTAACCCATTCCCGCCCTTCATTTCTTAACACCCGTGCACCACCACTTTTCCAACAGCAGAAGCACATTTTTCAAGCAAATCCAGCATCCCTTTCACTTCATAAACGCCTTTGTCGTTTCCCTTTTCCCCATTTTTTCTACTGGCCAGTTTTCCCGGTCTTTTTAGCACTTCTCAGTGGCCAGACACCCGCCTTTGCTTGTGTGCAGGACAAACCACTTTGCAAAGCATTTTCATCAAGTGAAATCTGGCATTTCACCTCGTTTTCCCCTAGAACCAGCGGTACATTCGTCTTCTCCAGCGGCCCATTGACCCAGCTGACGTTTTCCCCGCTCGTTTCCGTGCATTTTTCGCCAGACCACCCATCGTCGACGAAACACCTTCCAAAAAAGCCCTAATACGTCCAGATTTCGGCGTTTTCAGTACTTCTATCGAATCCTACGCCCCGAATTCACCCCGAGGCGCAGTTTCAGCGAGTTTCCACCGCTTTTCCCCCGATTTTCACGCAAAAACTCCCCATACCCCAAAAAACATGTCTTTTACAGCCACTGGAGTCGCTCCTACAAGCCTCAACTTGAACATGTTTGAGAAGGAAGAAGTCAAACCCAAGTCTCCAGTTCTCACGGACGATGAAGAGATTTTCTCGTTGGATATGGTGACGATGGATATGGAGTTTGACCGAGCATACCTGATGTACACGCAGATGCAGCAGAAACACGCTCTTTCGGGCGTGGAGCAGTTGCAAAAGGCCAAGCAGGCGAGGGAGGGCCAGATGGTGCTGGCGCAGCAGCAGCAGCAGCATCATGGTGGTGGTGGCGATGTGACTCTGAGTCATCCTCCTCATGGGAGTCATCATCATGCGAGTCAAGCGACTCAGAGTCACGCTGCGACTCAGAGTCACCACCACCACTTCACCTCCCCCTACGCCAACAACACAAACAGCAACTTCTACGACTACTCCCAGACCCCCTACGACTCGGGCGTGCCCGGGCTCCCGCTCTTGCTGCCGCCCTCGGAATCAGGAGGGCTTTTTTCCGGGTCCAAAACCGCCAATCCTCTAGCCAAACCCGCTGAGGACGAAATGGACCACTTTTTCCTCAACACCGAGCTGAGCGCCCTTGAAAAGTTCCTCGACAACCTTGCCTCGTCGTCGTCAGGCAATCCCTTGGAGCTCTACTCGGCCGGGCTGCCCAAATTGGCAGCCAATTCTTCCATCTACGACAATATGCACACCATGGACCCGATAAAACCGCCACAACAGCAACATCAACGCCAGCAGCTTTCTGACGATGTCAAGAAAGACGTGACGGACGCCTTCAGGCACCCGCCCGTTCAAAGCTTGAAGAGTTTCGGCACCAAGGAGCACCAATTGCACACGCAAGAAGAAATCAGGCAACAGCAGCTTCCAACGCCGTTGGATTCCCGCCAAAGCTCTTCTAGTGAAAAGAGAAGGCTTTCTGAAGAAAGTAGTAGCAGCGGCAGCGGCAACGGCGACTGGCTGCTGCCCAAGAAAAGAAGAAGATCAAGCACCAGGCCTCTTCTCACGTTGGAGCAAAAAAGACTCAACCACTCGCATTCGGAGCAGAAAAGAAGACTTTTGTGCAAGCAAGCGTACGAACGGTGTCTTCGTTTGATCACCAACGTGGAGGACTACAAGAACGATTTGGTTTCAGCGCTGGCGGTGACGCTGCTGAAGAAAAAGAGCAAGCGCAAGCAGATTAATAAGGATGGGCTTCCGAACTTGCTGAAGCACACGGCCTTGTTGAAAGTGAGTGCGGAGATCTTGAAGATTCGGGGCAAGAATGAGAAGTTGAGGGAGTTGTTGAGTCAGTGAGCCAGCGGTGGCCAGAATCAAGACAGCGGTGGCCAGAATGGCCGCTGCTGGCTGCTGGCTGCCTTCAAATTTGCCATTTTCTGAATTCAATTGCCTTGGAGGCTCCAAAAGTTTCATGTAAGTATATATTTATTGAACGAGATGACGACAAAGCTGGTGTAGAAACTCGTATGGATGGTGCTGCTTGGAATTTTACTGTAGCTCATTTGCTGTTGCAGGTGGCTCTTTTTGCCGAAAGCGTCTAATGTCGATTCCTTCGTTACTGCAACGTCATTTATTAATGAAAGGTTTTAAAATGTGTGAGTAATTCAACAAATTACCTTCCTTTTTTTTGACAGTGTAGTTTTATTGATATAGTGTTGGTTAGCAATGAGCTGAAACTGCTTGGAACTCTCGTTTTCACAAATTGCCTGTTTCTTTTTCACTTGGGCTAATTCAATTCAGAATTTGACTTTTGTGAACCTGGTATGATTGTGTTTCACTTAACAAATTTGTGTCAGCGTTACCTTGAAACACCAGGAAATATTCAAAATGACTGGTATTCAAATAATAATAATATTCCTATTAAAAATATCATTATCATTATATAATATATCTGTATATGAACATGGTTTAAAATCACCTTTTTTTATGTTAATATTGAAAATCTGTGAACCATGGTTTGTTGTCAAATTATCTGAAGATGGTGTTCCTGAGAAACGTATAGAGAACATGTAATTCGGTTGTAAAGTTTCGTCAGTTGTAAAAATTGTACATAGTTTTCAACTTTGAAGCTACCATGAAAATTCTGTAGTGAATCCTCTGTAGACGTTCAAAAGCACTGTAAATATTACAAGCTGTAAACCAATGATCAATGCTTAGAAACGCTCAAAAGCACTGGAATTCTACGTCAAGTTGCCATCATTTCGTGCATCACTAGTTGATTTTTGCCAACTTTTCGTGAGCTTTCTTCACCTTGATGAGCTTTAAACCATCTGAATCAATGTAGGGTAAAAATAAATTATTTGTGAACTTTCTGTGTAAGCAATTTCTGTGAAAGCAAATCAAACAAGCTTTTAGCCCTTTGTGACCTTTGTATCACGAAAACACTTGTACAATAATCTGATACAAGTGTTGAGTCGAGATTACTTGAAGTTTTTGGCAAATTTAAATTATCATGTTGAGGGTTTGGGTGACAAATTCAGACGTAGAATTTTAGCCAAAAAGAACTGACCCGTGGCCATTTTCAACGTCTCCAACTCCCAAAAAAAGAAAAACAAATAAACACAAATTCTGTCGATTTACCAGAGTGGAGGCGTGGATTCTGCCTCATCTCTCAGTTTGGTAACAATATTTCCTACTGGGCTGCAGAGTGTTTCAGACCAGGCTCTTCACTTAAATATATAAATTGTACAAACTTACTTTTTCACTTCATGTATGAACAAATCCTGGATTTAGTATAAAAGTGGATTGGGCACCCTATTTCCATGTATGCTCTCAGTCAGAATCGTGAAGAAGAGCTGAAAAAATGAAAAATTTGGGCTATTCTAAAACTGCAAAAGAATCCTTGAAAGAACCATGACCTATACACAACCAAAAATATCAGTATAAAATTCCTTAAGACATGCCCAATTTCACCTAGCTGAAGCATAACTGGAAAATACTCATGAATTCAAAAAGTGACACTCTACGAATTTTGAAAAACGACACCCACTCAACTGCACCCTCTTGCTAGTGAAATAAAAGCTCCAAAAAGCCCCTTAAAGGCCCCTAAATGCAACTGCCTACGAAAAAGTGTTCATAATCACCTCCTATGCTCATTTCTAGACCCCCATGTTAACAATGACAGTAGTACTTTTTTTCCAGAACCCCCTAACAAAGTAGACTCCACACCACAATCTCATCAGATTTCACGCTTACCATTCACAAATCCATCTCCAATTTCCCATCCCCATACCCTTCCCTTCTACCTTCTTTACCTCTTCTTTACTAGTACTAGTAGTAGCACTATTTTCGCAGCCAAATCACTTCGCGATTTTTCACTCTTCACATATCAACCTTCACCAACACAACAACCCCCCAGTTTCCCCCAGTTCTCCCCCAATTTCCCCCAAACAACCCCCAACTTCTCCAATTTCCCCCAACGACCCCAAACTCATTTGGCATGCCTCCAGGACGCCCGCCCTCAACGGCGCCCGCCAACCATCCGGCGCTCTCGCTTTCCATCGGCTCAGACGACCGCATCCAGCTGCTAGCAAAACTCACCCCAATATCAATGCCCAACGACGCTCTCGTGGACGACTTGAAGAGAAGCTACCCGCACGAAAAACGGTGGACGCGGTTCCGCAATTCTGCCGAATACGTGTTTGTGATGCTGTGGACGGCCCAGTGCCGAGGATACGTGAAGTTGGCGCTGGAATACTTCGACGCTGATTTGTTGGAGATGGAGCTTTTCGCCTTGGTCCAGCCGCCTGTCGTGGACGAGATGGCCTTGCTTTCAAACAAGTTGCGCCTTGCGTTGCTTCTGAAGGTCCACGGCAAGAGAGTCCACAGTTTGGCCCAGTTCGAGCAGCTTTTTCGTGTTTACTACGGGCCCGACACGCCTCTCAAGGGCCACGCTGGCCAGCTTTCTGACCAGCTTTCAGGCCAGCTTTCTGACCAGGCATCGGACGAAGCCGCCCCCCTCTTTGACGATCTCTTCATCGACGAAAAATTCCACGTTTTGTACCTTCTTATGGCTGAAGTCTCCACATACGCCGACTTCCGCGAGTACATCGACAAAAACAGCATTGCGCCGGGTCAATTGCGTCCGGAAATCTTGTTTCGAGAGCCTCGTGGCGCTGAGGTGGACGAGTACATCTTGGTTTTCGACAATACAACGTGCTACAGGCGTACTACCAGGGCGGTGGAGCTCGAGGTGCCGAAAAAACGCCGTTTGGCGCCCTCAGACCCGGACACGGCGCTTGGCCCGGGTCCCTTTGACGTGTCGGCGTCCCACGAGATCGTTTTCCGCAACGTCTACGAGCTCGACCGGTTTATCGGCGAGTTGAAGCAGAAAAAAACCAAAAAAAACCGGGCGTTGCTCGATGTGGTGGCCAGCGACGACTTCGTCGACCATATTTTTGCGTGTGAGTTGAAAAAACGCCGAATCATCCACTCAAGGAAGAAAGAGCTGCAAATGGCCAGATTGCTTGCTACAAGAAAACGGTCTTCGAGATTGGAGGCCAAGGAGAAACAGAGATCGCAGGAAGAACACGAAAGAAAGGCCCACGAGCTTGCAGACTTGCAGTATGCTGTTTTGCGGCGGTCTTCTCATCGAACACGGGCTCAGGCGCAAATGGACTATTCTGCTGGGTTGACTCGAGAAGAACGCTTGAAGCGGAGGCTCGAGGCTGACGTCGGCGAGCCCGAAGCCGACGTGATTCTTCTGGATGTCAAATCTGTGAAATCGGAGGATCCTGAAGAGATAGAGGTATCAGCAAAGTCTGAGGAGCCTGAAAACACAATAACGCCAAATGCCATGGACGTTGATGCTTCAGGCGAGCCTGAACAAGCACAACATGACAATCAAAATGACAATCAACATGCCACAATTCCTACGACCAGCACCTCTTCAAACGAAGGCAGCTTTTCAGGAAATGGTCCAGCGTTCTCACATGATGAATCCACTCTGCCAAAGCTTGAAGAGATCAACAAAGGGCCCAGCGTTGCACCAGAACCTACAGAAAGAGTAACTGACAATTGAGTCCATTGATTCTGGAGATTGTTGATGAACGATTCTTCGAAATGATGCTTTGTTCATCAGATCAGGTCAATTTACAACACGGTGATTTCTATTTTGCTAACTCAATATTGTACTTGAAGAGATGGTTCAATTTGTGGAGAATTGAGGAATTTGAACTATTCTGGAGATTCTTGTATGTGAACACCTCAAGCTAATCACAATTCAAGTCAATTGAACCCTACACAGTGTATACACTGTTGAGCTAACTCAATTCCATCAATTTGAGGTGATTGGATGAAAGTCAGTGAAGAGTACTATTTTTCCACCCTTGAGTCAATCACTACAATATCTCAAGAAGCTCTCTGCCAGAATTGGTTAGACCATTTGCTATCAAAAGTCGACCAGCGCTCATAATCATCTGGGGGTAGTCATGGAAATTCCACCTCAGACCCTTCATTTCTACCCTACTTCCAAAGTTGGAAAGTCGGCCAAAAGAACAAAAGAACAAAGAGAAAAAGAAAGAATTGAGGAATTTTTCGTATCAGCATTCCTTGGCTGCACTGGTTACTTGCTCAGGGCTTAGACCCCATCACTAAACGTTTCTCCGCAAAATGACCCCAAACCAACCAGCAACCAGCAACCAAACAGAAAATACCGATAATGCACGAACAGGACTTGTCGATAGGTGCTACCTGCTTCAGCACGTATTTGGTGCATTTGGTTGCATCGTGACGAGAACGGAATGGCCTTCTCCACATTCCAATATTACTTTTTTTTGTTCCTTCACTTTGATGCCTCCATCCCCTACATTCCTTTTCAATGCTTTGCTTGTATTGAATATGTTCAATTCACAGCTGATATGGCGTTGTAAGCTTGCTGGGCTATTACAAGTTCAATTCCTCGAGAATCTGCCCGGCCAAATTCTTATAGCTCCATGTGTTACCTAGCGTCTTCTTGAACTGCACACCATAGAGCCCCACTAGAGGCACCTTGACGATATTGATCTCAAACTTCAACGGCGTCTTTCTTTGGTGTCTTTCCACCACCGCCCCATGCTCGTCCTCGTCTTCTTCCTCGGTGACTCCCATGGATGCACTAGGTGATCGCTGGTGCTTGGCTCGTTGCTCGATTCTCGACGAAACAAGCATGTCGCTGCCTCCTCCAGGGTTCAAGCCATTCAACGAATCCACAGAGTCGTCGTCGGTGAGCTGCTGCAATTGTGCTCTTGTCTGTTCGTCGAGATCGTCATAGTCAATGTCGGCAGCGCCCAAGAGCAGCTTGTTGAGTCTGGCGGCAGCTGGCGTGTTGGGAGGCATCAACGTTTGCGAGCCATTCTTCTTTCTGTAGGAATTAAGTATAGACTGTCCAATGGAGAACTTTCTTCTGTGGCCCTGTCCACCAATGGAGTTCAGCTTCTGGTGGCCCTTGTAGTTGCTTCCCGCCTGTGGAGATAACATCTTGGTGTTCAAGTGCAACGACGGTTGTCTGGACGGCTGCCTCGAAGCATTCAGAGGAGTTCGATTGTGCTGAGGGGTTTGTATCGTTGGCGTTTCTGGCTCCGGTGTTCTTGTTCTTGCAGGAACCTGTTTTTGCACCGAGTCTGAAGATTGGGAGAAGGCATCGCCATAGAGTCTCTTCTCTTCGTCGTAGTCCAGCCTGTACTCGTCAATGATGGCGCTGGCCTCATCTTCTGACTCTGTAGGTTTAGGAGCAAGCACCGCTGAATGGACACAGAGAAATCCGCCTTTTACTTCCTGAAATTTTACTCCAAGCTTCGTCAACACATTGATGATGTTGTAGCGGATAACAGGAAGCGGCTTTGTAGACGTTGTTTGCACACTGAAAAATCCCTTCAAGAAAAGTGTCTTTGGATATTCGATGGAAGGCATGCTGTTGCGCCTGGCGTGAGCGAACTGGTCCACGATCTGCTGCTCTGTCATTGGCGGAAGCTGGGCAAACTCTTTATCTTCAAGGTTCACATCATCAAACATGGCATCGTTGCGGTCAATGCCCTCGTCGCTATTTTGTGCAGCCATGTTATTGGGCAACGCTGGATGCTGGTCGCTACCTTTGAATACTGAATCCTTGCGAATATGCCCCCCGACAGATTTGGCTCTTGCTGTAGGGTGAAACTTCTTCTCTGCCGGCTTCGACTTGTCGATCTTGACAACATCTTCTGCGTTGAGATTCGGCAATGGCGGCAAGTACTCAGCAGGCACAAATCCACGATTTGTAGATGCCGTTCTTGCGTGTCCCCTGTAGTTTGCAGCGTTGGGGTCCAACGTTTGCCGAGGTGGCTCTTTCTCTCGAACATTGACCCGAGAGCCGCTCGACTTCTCCTTCGCCGTGACTTTCATACTGACACCACGACGAACCAAGGGATCCGCTTTGCCCAGTTTCTGTGCTGAAGACGGCGACATTCGACTCGAATCCTGTGACGTGCGAGTGTCTGGCGCAAACGAAACAGGGGCCATTGTCGTTTCGTCCTTTTGAGGCGAAGAAGCGCCCGATCTCGTGGGAGACGTGTGGCCTTGTGGATGTTGTTGCTTCTTGCCTGACAACTTCCGCAAGAGAGAATTGAACCCCAGCTTCTGGTTGTCAGCTTCGCTGAGAGACTCTCGAGGGCTGTGTTGCAGTAACATGTGCTGCTGTACGGAGTCTTCATTGGTGGGTCCTGGCAGTTGAGAGTCTCTGTTGAATGCACTGGGCACCATTGGCGTGTGTGCCTGTTCAGGGAATTGCAAGGTGGGAATCTGCTGAGGCGGCTTGGGTGGAGGTTGCGGCAGCAGAGACCGATGATGTTCAGACGCAGATCGTCTGGGAGGCGCCAGAGAAGGTGGCGCTGGGGAACCCAGAGGCGGCGAGAGCATCTGCGGAGTGTTGTGTTGCTGACGTTGTAGGTTGATTTGTTGATGCACTTGTTGCTCCTGAGATTTTGAGTCGCTTTCCTGAAGCTGGCTCTGCAACTGGTTCCGAAGAGCTTCCTCTTTTGCTTTTTTACGTTTCCTCATTTCATCAACTAAGTAGTAGATTGAAACCAATGGGTTGAATCCCCCCGTGGGATCTGGCAACATATGAGTGTTCGGCCCAGGCACATAGGACCGTCCCTGCTTAGCGTGTTTATACCAAAGCTCCGTACTCATCTGATATTCCGGGCTTGAAATGACGTTATTGAGCTCTTCAGTAATGGCCTGAGCCGAGCCCAAATCAAGAGTTGCGATAGTCTTGATGATCTCTGGATCAACCGGCAATGTCAAAGGTGCTCTTTTGGAGATGTAGCTGGGGACGGCAAAGTCGTAACCCTTGTTCATCCAAGGATGCTGGATAACCTCGTGCAATGTAGCTCTCTTTAAAGGATCCACGACAAGCATTCGAGAAAGGAGCGAAACGCACTCTTTGGAGATGAAAGACGGGTACTCGACATTACCACGTTTTATCTTCTCGTGCAACACAGAAACCACCGGATCGTCAAATGGCACCTTGCCGCATACCAAGACATACAAAACAACACCAAAACTCCATACATCGACCTCGGGCCCCGTGTATGGCTTTGCGCTAAGTAACTCTGGCGCAGCAAAGTATAAAGACCCGCAGTACGTCTTGAGAAGACTCTTGGGGGTGTACAAGTTCAGCAAGCCGAAGTCGATGATTTTGATGTCACCTTTCTGGTTGATCATGATGTTTTCGATCTTCAAGTCCCTGTGCACAACGTTGTTCTTGTGACAGTAGTCTAACGCCAGCGCCACGCCTCTGGCAAACTTGCGGGCGTACTTTTCACTCAAGGACCCATGCGAAACAATGTAGTCTAGAAGCTGGCCGCCCTCCACGTACTCGAAAAGCATATAGTAGTGGTTTGTCATGGGCACCATCTCGTAAAGCCTGCAAATGTGCGGGTGGAAGAGCAATCTTCCCAAAGCACCTTCTCGAATAGTTCTCTTGTCTCTAGCAACCTCTTTCTCAAATTCTTTCTGCCTCTGAGCAGCCTCTTCCGCCAGCGCTGGCGCCGGATCGTTGGCATGTGCCCGCTGGTACAATTTTGCTGCTCTGGGCACTATTTTCACCGCACACTTCTCTCCCGTGGCATTGTGTCTTGCTAGCTTGACTTTACCCATCGACCCAGCTCCAATGGTGCGGATGAAGTCCCAGTCGCCAATGGATTTACGGTGGAATTGCTGCTGCTGGTTGTTGTTGGAGGTGTTGTTACGCAGCCCATGGTGGTTCCCGTGGTTTTGGGAATGGCTCTGCTTATGCTGATGTTGCTCTTGCTGACTCTGCTGACTCTGCTGATTCTGCTGCTGCTGCTGCTGCTGCTGTTGCTGCTGCTGATGATGATGATGATGACGCTGGCTGTGTCTGTGCTCGTGGCCAGATCCTGGAGTCTGTTTATTCGTCAAAGGAGGCGGCGAGAATGTTGGCGGCGGCAAGAGATCCTTTGGAGGGTGGCTGTGGCCGTGACTGTGACTGTGACTGTGACTCTGGCTCTGGCCCTGGCCCTGACCCAGACTCTGACTCGAGTGCTGCTGGCCTTCTCTCTCTGCCTCCTGGCCCGAAATGTCCATTTCCTTGGATCCTCGTATCGAGCTCGATGCGTTTCTGAGCATCCGAGGAGTAGCAGGCTGCGACGAAGACGCTGGCGGGAATTGGGGCTGCTGCGGTGCTCTAGAAGAAGGTGGGGGCCCCGACGACGATTGTTTAGAAGGCTGGTGCTGCCAATTGTGGAGACCGTCCATGCGAGGTATTGATATCGAACAAAGGTGGATGCTAAGGGAGGTACGTTACTAAGGGGATGTACGGGTGCAATGGGCTGGAAAATGAACAAATTTGGCAGTGGAACGGAAAAGCCTGGATTTGTTATGGCTGTAAGCTGGGATCGGGATGCCGTTGCAGTGGGGTGGGCGTTGGAGGGATTTGAGTTAGGAAAAAGGATCTCGCTCAGGTAGTTGCTCACGTGGAGAGTCTCTGCCGGATTGAGATAAATCGAAGGAGCCGGTGGAGGGTGATGAAGGTGGGTGGAAATACGCTGGTGTAAGGGTTTTGTCTGCCGACGGCACGGGGCGATTTTGGCCTTGTCTTCAGAACGACCGCCATTCTGTTCAAACGCCCATACTTCTGCGTGCAAATGGGCGTGTGCTGGACCGGCTGGAGTGGGCTTCTGTGCGCAGTGGGTAGTTACGCAGGGGCTGGTGGAAGGTGTGCGCAAGTCGCAAGGAAGGCGGCTAAGTGCCGAGGAAAGCGTGGGAACACGGACAAGAAAACAGGCGCTTTTGTTGAAAACCGATTAAGGTTTACAAGGAAAAAAAGAGAGTGTTTATTTATGAGTTTTTTTTTTGGGGATTTGCCAGGGTTTATATACCCAGAGGTTTCTGGGCGTCGCACGACGTCCTAGGCCCAGAGTCTTGGAGGTTTCAAAAGAGAGATTGAAACGAAAGAGAAATTATTAGGATGAGTCAAATGGTGAGAGAGAATATAGTTTCAAGGAGAGTGGAATGTTGAAGATCAAAAGCAATTGAGCTGTCTATTCAGTTTAATCGGAGCTTTTGGAGGGGTCAATTCAGTAAGAGGAATTGAAGGCACAGTGTGTGAATTGACGAATCTCGAAAAAATTGTGCTTACGAGGGTATGGAGTTGCTAGTGGTGCTTTAATTGTTGAAATTTGACAAAAATTGACCAATTGGGGTCTGACGTTCTGGATGGGTTGGATTGAGTGAGGGTTCAGATGGAAACAGTGGATTTGCTCAGTTTGGTCAATTTGTGATTTTCTTTGTTTGGAAGGCTTTTGGGTGTTTTCTTTCAAAGGTGCTTCGAACTGAAATGATTTTAAATGCAATAAAACTTCATGTGAGTTTACATGACAATGGTGTTTTTGAGCTTTTTTGCACCCATTTTTATGGAACTAAAAAAGCGTCAAATTGATGAAAGCTATCCAGTACGAAATACGCTAGGCAGAAGCATTTCTCAATGATGGAACCCACTACGCTTGTTTGTTTCATCTTTTCTCGAAAGTGCCAGTGGAAAAGAAGTTGAAAAATGCACTTCTCAACGATTGACGTTAGAGCTCATCAAGCGATTTTTTAGAGGGCATCATTACATATTCATGACATGTCAGGTCAAGAATTGCCCTTCAGGGATGTACGAAGATCATGTTCAAGAGCTGTTTCTGGTGCTTCTGGTGGGCAATTGGTGCTCTCTTTATCATTTCAGACTTCAGCTACACGTTCATCAGAAATCTCTCTTTCCCTCCCTATCGTCTACAATCACGTATCGTAAAAAATATATTCCACTACTTATGGTGTCTAATGCTTGTGGTGCTTCAAGTGAGACTGGTACTCCCAGATGTAACCGGAAATGAGCACAAGAGCAGCCAAGTGAAGCAAAGGCTTGCCGGAAGCGTTGTTGCCGTCGAAGTAGGCGGCCTTATACTTGCCCCAAGGAGTGGATGGCTTCTTTGGAGCAGGGGCTGGGCCGGTTGGCAACTTCTTGTAGAAGGACACAACCTCGCTCATTCTCTTAGCGTCAGCGGCGCCACCGATGTTCTGGATGTTAGTATGGGGAATGCAGTTGGTAGTTATGCAAAAACAAATGAAATAAGGAAAATTAGGAAAACAATCAAAAATCTCTGGATTTACAGAGGTGTTGTGAGGGAAGGGATCTGTAAATTTAAAGGGAGCGTGTTCCACGTGTCTGAAAATGGGTGAAGGTGGATACATGTGTGATTTTTCAATAAAACAATTGGTGAACTTTCAAATTTCTGCGTGGTAGGCTTGTTCAGTTGAAGGTTTGTTCCAAGCTCAGAAATTGCCTAGTAAAATGTTTGGAGTCTGTAATTTGGCCCACAGTGGGCCAAAATTCGCCGTTTTTGCACGTGTAGAAAGCTCTCGCTACGTACCTTAGCAGAAGCGATCTTTGGTGGGATCAAGGTGGACAATTGTCTTCTGATGATGAAGGACATGTTTGGTGAAGAAAGAGTTTTCGGTGGACCCGGTTTTCGCTTTAAGTTGAGATTGTGCGCTCTCATTCGTCCGTGGTTGTATGCAGGTCGAATGCTAGAAAATTGTACAAAGGGTTTAGACTAGCATTAGATTTCGAGAGAATACAAAGATTTAAGGACTCAAATGTGGAAAGTGAGCTGTAAGGTTTAAGTGGGGGCTTCATGAAGCTCTGGAGGAATGTCTGGGGTGAAATACCAGCCATCGAATTGGTGCACGTGACCAGCTCTGCACTAAGAAATCGTCGTCAACAACAGTAAGGGCGTGTTCCAGCCAGTCAAAGGCTTAGAAGCATTTCTAACGTTGACCAAGTCATGAGCCCGGCGTTTCTAGTCGTGTGTTTCAATTCAAGCTTTTCGGCTGAGTGGACAGCTGGGAGAATTGCCCAAAATTGTGGGAATTCCAATCGTTTTGTTTAAAGTCCGTATCCTGGAGGACCACAATCCATCAAATCTCCAGCATAATGCTATGCTCATCATCTGTGTTGCACATTTGAGTTTCATGAAAAATATACCCTCGTATCTGATCTCCTTCATTCTCTTTGAAACGTCTGACTCTCTGAATTTCACCACCCAACACGCCCGATACCTCAGATGTTCCCTGATTTCTCGTCACTAACAGTCCCGCTACTACTAATCTGTTTTCTGGCCTCCCGTGAATTGACTATTTCATCTAAAACTCGCTAATGTACAAGACTGTGTGTTAGTATTCAAAATCAACAAGAACTCATTATTAAAATTGCTAAAATCGCTTTTTCACATACCGTTGTTGCCTCTGATGAAGACATCGTTGTAATTTTTACCTTCCTTTTCACCAATCATCTCTTTGGCTCCGTCTAAGGCAACATTCATAAAACCATCTATGCTCGAAAGATTGCCTTTGTACTGCACACCGTTGTGGAGTTTCACGACCACAGAGCTGCCGATGATGGAGCTGAGAAACTTGGAAGGGTCGGTTTTCAGTGACATGACCTGATGTAAGAAGATAGTTCCATGGCGTAGGTTTGAGATTGTACTACGTGGTCGTGTGCGAACCAGACGTGTGGATAATTGCGTGAAACCAATGAAGTCAACCAACCAAGGGTAGAGTCAATATCAAGTGATCCATCATATACTCCAGGTGGGTCCTAGACAACTTTCTTGCCGCTAATTGTAAAGAAAAAAGTAAGTCCACGTTGGACTGTTGATCACGTGCTCTTTGGTCATGTGCGTGTTTTCACCTAGATTTGACGCCCGCGCCCCTACAAACCTGATTTGTTTACGCATAAATCGTCTAACACAGGAAGGAAAAAAAAAAAAGCCAACCCCTACCTTTTTTACATAAGCAACCATGGACAAACTCAAGGAGGTATGTTTGGAGATTCAAGCGGCACGGAATTGCGGAACTCATTCTGTGGAATTGCCTTATTGAGCCAATTGGTCCCCCCCCCTCCCCTCGCCAGCTATCGGCCAAGTTGGGGGCGCCACGTAGTTTCCCATTTCAGCGCCAGAAGTGTCACCCTGTCACATGTACTAACTCTTCAAGAAACTCAACAACCTTAAGTTGGACGCCGAAAAATGGCAGGAGAAGTCAGACGAATTGGCTGAGAAAATCAAGGAGTTGGAGCAGGAGAACCTCGACAAGGATCACCAGATCCAGGCCTTGACGAGGAAGAACCAGGTGTTGGAGGAGCAGGTGGAGAAGTTGGAAGCTGATCTCTCTGAAGTCAAAGAAGCCGCCAACGAGTCGCACTCATTGAAGACTTCCAACGAAAACTACACCAAGAAGAACCAGGTGTTGGAGGAAGAGTTGGAGGAGGCCGACAAGAACTTGAAGGAGACCACGGCCAAGTTGAGAGAGACCGACATCAAGGCTGAGCAGTTGGAGAGGAAAGTGGCTTCTCTCGAGCAGGAGAAGGACGACTGGGAGAAGAAGTATGAGGAGTTGGACGAGAAGTACGCTGCCGCCAAGGCCGAGTTGGAGGAGATCAGCCAGCAGTTGGAGGCCATCTAAGGTCGATGGTTGGTCATTACCGATTTGGCACATGTCAAGTTGGGCATCAGTGGCACCTCCCTTTTGCATGCCTTCTGCTTTATACCTAATTATATAGCGCATATTGTTAGTTGCGAGTATGCTTCAGTGTAGAGGGGGTGGTGGATTGCGGTTGAAGACGAATTTTGAACTGGCAGAAAGAAAAGAAAAAACACCCAAGTGACTTGTTCAAGAAGCTAGCTTTTTACGGATTGTAATTGTATCACTGTGGGTTTGCCTTGCACATCTAGACTTATACTTTCCTCAGAGAAACTTCTAGCATTCGGGCAATTCCTACAGTACAACTTCATAGGTGAGCAATTCGTAGTGATACCAACAGTTGCAATTGCCCATATCTCGTAGCCTCTACCCTGCCTTCCGTATATATAGTTGCCAGAACATCCTACTCTTCAAATTTTCTACGAAAACCCAAAATAAGTATGACCCGTGTACCCAGAGAGCATCCCTATGACCAGATCTTGAGATTCATCTTTCTTGGAGACTCAGGCGTGGGTAAGTCAAGCTTGTTGTTGCGTTTCACCCAAGACAAATTCAAGCCCTCGTTCATGGCTACCATTGGAGTCGACTACAGTGAAAAAGTAATCGACATCAAGGACAAAAAAATCAAGTTGCTGATCTGGGACACCGCCGGCCAAGAACGGTTCCAGAGCCTCTCCAAAGCGTACTACCGAGGCTGCCGAGGAATCTTGTTGGTTTACGATGTCACCCAGAGAGAAACTTTTGAAAATATTCACCGCTGGATGGACACTCTTCGGTCCCAGGCACACGAGTCTGCCGAAATCTTCTTGGTGGGCAATAAAAGCGACGATAAGGAAAACAGAGAGGTTTCCATCGACGAGGGGAAGGCGTTGGCGGTCCAGTTAAACGTTCCTTTTGTGGAGACCAGCGCCAAAAGCAGTCTGAACGTCGATGCCTGTTTTCGAGAATTGGCAATGATGCTTGGGCAAAAGGGACTTACTCAGCCGGAGCCTGTTTCTCAGAGTCTGAGCAAATCTCAAACGGTCGATTTGTTCACACATACAATGAAGAACAACTGCTGTTGAGGAAAGCGTGCGATAAGGTTGTGTCAGTTCAAAGTACTGGTGGATGGATCCATTTTTGAAATTGAATATATGGAGCTTTTAGAAACTTACTCTGCGGACTTGTTCTGAATCCGAGGATACCTCTTTCTCCTCCTGTTTCGTCTGATCACATCGCTTTCAAGTTGAATAGCAGCAATTTACCGTCCACAAATAAAGAAAAAGGTAGAAAAAAAAAATAAACATATAAAAGAATACATCGAAAAAAGAATACACGAAAACAACACCTCATCACCAAATCAACCATTCCCTCAATTCCCCTTGTCCATTTCCTCAATTCCCCTTGTCCATTTCCTCAATTCCCCTTGTCCAGCCCACATTCCCACATCAAGTCATCCCCAGAGTCCCATGAAAAATGTGTGCGCAGTACTTATCTCTCTCATACAACACCTCCTGGACACCACCCAGGGCAAAACCGCCAAACAGCCCCTCCCAAGCCAATTCCTCGGCACATCTTCATCAACTTCTTTTCCTTTAAAAATACACTCATTTCACAATGCCCCTTTGGAACGGGCTCCGCCGCAGACTCTCCCTGCAGCAGCTCCTGCTGTACTTAGTCGACGAAGACTACACCTCCACTCGACAAAGAAGCTCCAGAGAAGAGTACAGAGACACAGACAACGATCTTGATAGCGAATCGCTCATGCGCATGGGGTTGATGCACAGCGCCAGCGCCGACCAGGGCCAGGAGACCGAAGTTCCCAGAGAGCCTGCAATGCCTGTTTTGTGCAACGTTTTCGATCCAGACGAGCCTGTGCCGCTGTATGAGCTGTCGCAGGAGCATCATCGAAGCCGAAGCGAGATCAGAGTACCAGAAAGTGATAATCTACGGCGAGAGCTTCGGGAGCCTCTTTCGTTGGAATGTGCACCTCCAGAGCCCATGGGGATTCTGGATCCGTCGCTAGCGCTGGTCAATTCCAACACTTCGAGCGGCTCCACGCTTTCGAATGGAGCTACGCTACTATCGAATGGGACACGGCTGAACCGTCGAGGCCGAGAGGCAAGAGAGTCTCGAGAACACAGCAGGGAGCCTCAGCCCCGGAAAAGATCACTCAAGAATTTGGGACTCAAGTTCCTCAACGCAAGACAGCACTTTTTGCTTGCTGTGTGTCGAGATGTGCTGCTCGTGCCGTGTATCATGGGACTCTGTGACTCGTGGTGGATAGTGTTCATTTCGAGCGAGAAGTTTTCGGGGGAATCGGCTGGAATCACTACTGCTCGTGGCTCTGAGCACTTTCTCGAGGGTATCTGGTGCATTGTGGCTGGCTACTTGCTGTACTCGGTGTTGGACGGTCTTATGGTCAGATGGATCGTCACTTACTCTATTACTGGTGCTATAGTGAGGATGTTGCTGATGTCGACGATTCTCGTGGCCGTGGAGCAGTACTTGGTTTCAGCATTTTCGGCTGAAGGGTACCAATACGGTCTACACACGTGGATCTTGATTCTGTGTGCATTAACGTTGCTTTACATTGTGCAAAACTTTGTCACGTCGAACATCGACTTGAAGGGCAAACGAAGGGCCCGTTTCTTTGATTTCTACAATATTGTTGTTTTTGCAGTCGTGCCCGTTGGGTTGGCTTCTTTTATCACCATGATTGGTCTACTACGTTCGCTTTTGATTCTACGCCTTGATATCGAGGAGCAGCGAAGGTGACCGTTATAGCACAAGACACGCGGAGGGGGCCACTAAACATGATGACCCAAATATGATGTTTTTATGAAGTACCTTTTTTTGTAATGAGAACTGTAGAGGGAGCACTGCACTGTCTCTGTATATCGTTGCCTACAGAACACTAATAAGCAAGATTTGTATATTTAGTAGCCGACGTAGCATTCATGAGTGGTCTATTCCATTGTAAGTTATATTGATTATTGTCGTTTTTTTTTTGGAATACCCGCTGATTTTTTTGGTTCTTCTACAGATAAATTCAACGTTCCAGAATTTTGCACCCAATTCGCTGGTATGCTCAACTCTCAAGAACCCAACAACAATTTAATAAAATTCAAAAACCATCCAGTCGAGACAATTTCCACTAGTAACACGGTCAACCTGCCTCTAGATTAAGGAATTTGCATTCACCACATTAAGTGCTTCACCTTCATCGTCATTTACCACCTCCTTCAAAAACTACCTGCACTTTTCTCATATCGCATTGAAAAACCTTCAACTACCAACTCTCCACCCTCCACAACCAACATGGCCGTCCACGTTTTCGGCAAAGCTATCAAGCACACGCTGCCTGTTCACATTGGCCTTGCTCAAAACCTTTTCGGCGTCGGGCGCCAAACAGCCCAGAGAATATGCGCTAAGGTGGGCATCTACCCAAGAATGAGAATGAACCAGCTCAGTGAAACTCAGATCATGTCGATTAATAAGGAGCTCTCAGACATGCAGGTGGAGCACCAGTTGAAGCAGAAGATTGGTGGTGACATCAGACTAAAGATCAAGACAAAGTCGTACGCTGGCCAAAGACATGCGGAGGGTTTGCCAGTTAGGGGCCAGGGAACGAGGTCTAATGGCCAGACGGCAAAGAAGTTGAACAAGAGACGTGTAGACTGGTGATGGTGAAAAGATCAAAACGCATTAGATCAAAGCGTATGTAAATAGGGAAAGGTTCTAATATCGACTATGCCATGTAGTATACACCCACGCTACTCTATACTTGGAGTGAGTACGATGATAGTTATATACAATTGTTCTCGGTTCATCCGAATAACTTGATGGAGTTGTCTCCCACAAGAAGCTCCTCTTCTTCTTCCTCTTCTTCGTCCTCTTCTTCAGATAATTGTTCTTTCATGCTCACTCTTTGTCCCAACAACGAAGCGAAGAACTCGTCGATCTGGTCGTCGTCCCACTTGAGAGCCGGCTGCGGTGTCTCGAAATTGGCAATTGGCTCTTGAACATGGTACCGCAACTTTCTGCCCTTGGACGCTTTATTGTCGACATTCTTCTTGACCTTGGCAGACGCCGCTCCTCTCATGGCGAATTGCAAGCCTGACGTTGGGTCTGTGGACTGAATTTTTTTATCAACCAAGTCATTCAACAATACTCTGTAGAAATCTTCATCATCAAAAATCAGCTCCACTTCCTGAACATTGAGTGACCTGCTCTGCTGTGTTTCTGGAATTTCCTCCTCACCGTCTTTCCCCTCGCTGTTCTCATTACTCGTTCCTTGCGTCTTCAGCTTCTCATAATACTCAAATCCTAGAGGCTTCAACTGTTTTCTGTTGAGCCTCGTTCTCTTGACAAGTCGCTCCATGTCAGCCAAATTGTTTATCACCTGCTGCTCTGCAGATTGGTTGAGAGCCTTGAACTTGCTGGCATTCATGGCACTAGACCCAGAAGAGTTTTGGATCTTCGCCAGCCATTTTGTGAGAACATTGCTTCTGTAGTCGTTGAGAATAGTATCATACTTGCTGGTGGCTTCGAGGTACTGCTCCAACAGTCGTTTCTTAGGCTTGTGGTCCACGGGCTCTACCACCACGTTCTCCTTAACATAAAGCTTCGACCGCAACTGCAATATCATATCTAGCAATGAGTAACACTTCTGTGACACTTCTTCTATCTTGCCGTCAGTTGATTCGTCGCCTAATTTTTCCTCGACCAAAGTATCGTAGTTCCCTGGCAACAAGTTCGAATTTGTCAAGGCTTTTTGCACCTTTAGCCTAGCGTCTATTAGCGCATCAAAGAGCTTATGCTGTTGTAGTATGGCGTAACCCTTAAGCGCCTCCTGTGAGGCAGCCTCGGAAAGTCTGTTCACAATGTGCTTTCTTTCTTTTGCCATCATCGCCTTGATTTTCTGTCTCTTAGCATCGCCGTCCTCTTCGTACCCCTCACTTTCACTTTCATCGTCTTCATCCATCCCAGACTCATCGTCACTATTAGCTCTGAGAGAGGCTCCACTGTCATCTTCGCTGAGATCTGCTCCATCCTCTTCCTCATCCTCTTCTTCTTCACCATCTTCCCCCTCAACATCATCACCCTCCTCTTCACTTCCCTCTTCCTCTTCCTCATTCTCCTCCCCACTTCCTTCACTGCCCTCATTATCATCTCTGCTTCCATCACTATCATCGTAAAGACTCTTTCTTGACGTCACTGCGCCTTTGTACTTCTCTCCCTTTACAAGCGATCCATTCTGGCTTCTGAGCTTCGACTTGCCCACGGGAACGTAGTGTTCTTTCTTGAGAGCCTCATCGTCGGAATCTGATGAGAGGGATCCTTCTTCGTCAATGCGTGCAAAGGGGTTCAGCTCTTCATTTTCGATATCAAAGTCAACGGGCTGTTCTGCCTCGGCGTACTTCTCGGCAAGAGATTTCTTTGCCATCTTTTATTGTGGATGTGGTTTGAAGATGGGGCTACTAAGTACTTAAAAAAAGTATAACCCCGATGCGCATCGCAGACATATGTAGGCGAGTGGTTGCAAAATGCACTGAGAAGAAGCCAGAGGTGGGAAAATGGAAATTAGAGAACTCGGGTGATATTTTTTTCGTCCTTCTTTTAGCGTACTCATCAAAATTCGGGGTAAATTCTACTAAGGGAGAGCAATGGCCATTTTTTTAAGATTTGGCTGCTCACTACAATGACATTTTCGATACATGCGATCAAATTTGTTACGTATCACCACCGAAGCTACCGAATTATCTGTGAAAAGCAGTAAATCTAGCAGTACCTTCTTTCCAACAGGCTTTACTTCTCATGGTTTTCGAGAAGGGAGCAGAACCTCTCCACTGTGCTGCGCAGACTTCTGAATGGTAAATTCCAGTGTTCCAGAAGGAAGGCATCTTTGCAATATTTTGTGGTGTAAAATGCGTTGGACACCTAAGCTTATTCAGCCATCGAAATTGTCGAGGATGCATCGCTTGGACACCATGGTTCGCAAATATGAACCCTTCCACAAGGTTTGATCTACTTGACCTCGCCAAATGAGAAGTGTCCCGTCTCGTTGGCATGTTTTGACGCTCCATTCTCCCCCACCAACACCAGGTAGCACTCCAAGCAGCGAACCCTGAACGTGGTTGTATTGGTGGAGTAGTTTTTCAGCTGCAAGTACTTTACAAGTTGCTTGCTAGCTTCAACGATATCCTCCTCGTGCTGCGTCCAATACCCTACGTCTCCTTGCTTGCTCTGGCTCAACACGCTGTTCAAAACAATACTATCGTAGTGAATGCCCGAGTACACCAAACAAATGAACTTCTCTGGCTTCGATGCCTCATCTTGGAACACCATCATGTTCCCCAGCTCCACGTCAAAGCAATTGATCCTGATCCCAAGAGCCTCAGCAATGATGCCTAGTTCTATAGCCCCTCCCCACGAATCTTTTTTCTCGATCCACTCGCAGTACTTGTCAATTGGCCTTCCTAGCACCATCTCGTTATAAGTGAAGGGATCACTGGCTATCTTGCTGGACACAAGCTGTCGAAGGTCTATATCGTTCATGGAGAGCCTGTTGGTGAGAGAGTAGCTGATTGCTCGAAACATACACGAGTTGTCGTCTGGAACGTTCCTCAATATAGCATATTTGTCAAGCAGCTTGATATGGACACTAGGAATATCTGGAGATTCTGTGGGACGACGAGAAGGAGGCGATGGAGCAACATTTACTGGTTTGTCTTGTGAAGGGGTTTCTTCAGCAAGGATCTGTTGATTTGGCCGGATCCCTGTCTCTTTTATGGAAATCGTGGAGTGAGCATCTATGGATTGCGGGGGAAAGCCAACTTTGAAGGAAGATATAGACACGTTAGCAAGTTTTGGCGAGGATGCAGAGATGAGCTGAGTTAGTTCAGCTACCGAGATCGATTCATCGTCGAAGGCGATGACGTCAGTTGCAGACGACGTCTTGACCTTGATTCTCATTGCATATACTTGTTAGTAGTTGTTAGTATTGATATCAGTTGCATGCTAATCGCGCAGTAGTACTGATATCGCCACAATCGGTGACCCAGAAACCTACTATTGATATGCACAAAAGTGGGAAAAATTACAGCAAATCGGTTCCGCAAAACATCATCTGCTGGAAGACGAATTAGACTTCTTCATGAAATTCTTTCCAAAAACCTACGCTCTCGTGATTCTATCTTTCCGTTGTGGCTATCTAGTGTACATGATATTCCAGCAGACCGTTAGATCTGAAACGAAGCAGCAAAAAAACGAGCAGTCCTTTTGCTTGTATGTTCAAAACCCGACCCCAATCCTTCGTGCTTTGTTTAGTCTCTCATCTCAACTTCACCCTCAGCGTGGGACGAGGGAACCCCTGTTATAAGGGCATCCAAGTTATCCTTCTTTGCATCTTTGATGGCATCAAGCTCAGCCTTGTTTTCTTGCTTATACTGCTCTGTCTGCTTGTACTTCTCCACAGACTCCATGAACTTCTGGAGGTTGTAACCAGCACACGCCTCGCTTTCTAGCGGGGTGTACGGCCTCTGCCTGAGATCCTTCAATCTTCTTTTGTGGACTTTTCCTTTTCTGTGGTGATCCAACGTTGGCTGGGACTCGAAGTATTTGGCACACTCAATACAGTAGTATTGGCCCAATCCAGGCTTTGTTTCGTCCAAGGGTTGGTTCTTCAATGCGTAAACGGACTCCTTTGTGGAGAGATCCTTGTAGACAAGATCGAGATCTCTTGTTCTTCTTTTTGTCTTGTACCTTTTGACCGAATATCTACCCATGTTTATCTGCTTGGGAAAGAAGCTGATTCTGAGGTCTTATCTGAGATGAGCATGGAGCCAGTGTATGCAGGACGCGGTCCATTTGCAATCAAAGAAGCTGGGCCATACTACTTAAAATAATCGAGTTCCAGGTAGTTTGGATGAATAGGTCATCAAATAATGCTTTAAACCCTCATTATGTTTATTTGGGATGTTGTCAAAAAGCGGCTTAGAAGAAGCATGGTTAGAAACTACAATGAAAGGTACTTGTCGAGGTGAGAATATAGAGAAGCAAATTAACGGCAGAATTAGCACAATCAGTATTGAAGGCTCCAGATACTGATTTTTTGGAGCTAGTTGTAGAGCTTTTTATATCGTTGTTCATGATTACTGCCTTTGTAGCGAATCACAAATTGGCTGCGAAAAGATCCAAAGAGGGAACAAAGCACAGGGGTCTACATAAGCATCGTCTACAATTGACTATACTTGAAATTCATCTATATTGGGAGCAAAAGTCCACCTGGTTTAAATCAGTATAGAGAATTCTCAGATTCCATTCTTGTTTCAATTGTATAGTAATCCACATCAAGAATCTCCAGAAAGGCTGCCCACAATCAAGAAACAACGATGGCTTAGTCAAAAATGAAAGTAGAATTGTCTACTATTTCTCAGAAAAATTATCGACCCTGTGCTCCAAATTCGATTTCCAACGCCTTTTCATAAATTTGTGTCCCCATTGGAGGTTTGGTCATGCACAGTCACAGCAACGCACGTGACTCGGAACCACGATCTGGCACTCACTCACAGTAAGTGAACCCTAAACCCTAGGGTGCGTGTCTGCAGTACCGCACTCGCTGGGGCTCACTAAGAAAAAAATTTATCTCGCTGCTAGTTTTGGTTCTCCTTCAACGACAAGTTCCAACAGGTATGTTTAGAACAAATCAAGCAGCGGAGTCCGTACGAGAAATGCCCAGGACGAACATAACAAGTTGACAATTTACCCGTGAATGTTTAAATTTCCCATATCCTCGGCCATTTTGCGATAATGTGCGGTCATTTCAATGTTCCCACTATTTCATGAAAGTCCAAGAATCCACAAAAAAGCAGCAACTGATAATAGAACAACCCATATTTTGATTTAATAGAGTCCCAAAGAATTGCCACCCGTATAAGTTCCTTTTATTCAGAGCCATTACATTTCCCCCCTCGCACGACCCGATTAATAAGCAGCATCTCAGTTACGAAACTTCGCAGCTTCCACTATTTTTTCCCACCTACTAACTCCTTCAGACAAAATGGCTAGAAGACCAGCTAGATGCTACAGATACTGTAAGAACAAGCCTTACCCAAAGTCTAGATACAACAGAGCTGTCCCAGACCCTAAGATCAGAATCTACGACTTGGGTAGAAAGAAGGCCTCTGTCGATGACTTCCCATTGTGTGTCCACTTGGTGTCCAACGAGATTGAACAGTTGTCCTCTGAGGCTTTGGAAGCCGCTCGTATCTGTGCCAACAAGTACATCACCAAGATGTCTGGTAGAGATTCTTTCCACTTGAGAGTGAGAGTCCACCCATTCCACGTTTTGAGAATCAACAAGATGTTGTCGTGTGCCGGTGCTGATAGATTGCAGCAGGGTATGAGAGGTGCCTGGGGTAAGCCTCACGGTTTGGCTGCCAGAGTCACCATTGGTCAGGTTCTCATGTCTGCCAGAACCAAGGACTCCAACAAGGACGTTGTTGTTGAGGGTTTGAGAAGAGCCAGATACAAGTTCCCAGGTCAGCAGAAGATCATCATCTCTAAGAAGTGGGGTTTCACTCCTCTCGACAGAGAAGAATACATTGCCAAGAAGAGAAACGGTGAGGTCAAGGACGACGGTGCTTACGTTAAGTTCTTGTCTAAGAAGGGTAACTTGGAGGAGAACTTGACCCAGTTCCCTAACTACCAGTACCAGGTTTAAGTGTATATCTAATTGAATCTGCTCCTTGAAAGATTTTGTAGTGTAGAGATCACTGACTGGCCCCATAGTATAGAAGAGTCATCAGCACATTTGTATATATTCTGACTTCGATGATGCCATCATGACTGAACAACGTGAATGAATAAACACTAAGAAGCAGTGGAGAAGAGAGACTTTTTTAAGATCCATGACTAACTGAAACACGATAGCTGAACTTTTTGTGAATTTAAAAAATGCATCCCAAATTATTCTAATTGCATTTTTGACAGAATTTTGAATACTTGTTGAAGTATCTTATTATACAGACGAAACAACGACTTTATCAAATGTCAGTTTCAAAAGAAAGTAATAATAAAATCAAAAACAGAAGTAATTGCATTTCTGTGGATTATGACATATAACAAAAGCGTGAAGCGATCCAAGCGATGGTCAACAGCTCCATCAATACTGTGGATATACCCTCTTATAGTAACCTTCTCAAACTTCTAGAAACAACTTCTTATGGTTACGCCAGCGTCGTGGTCAGCGAACTCTTCCACTTCTCCAATGAACCATTCTTTTGAGTTCCAAGAAGCAAAGATAACTAAATCTATATCCTGTGCTTCACCGACAACGTCCACCTCACAAATTCAATCCAATTAGCCCTTGTAGCATAATCTGACCGACTACCATTCTTTTATACGTGTAATACAGATTTCTTCTGTTAAATCTTATCCTGATCCCATCAGTCTCCTCACTGTTTTTTGCCCTAGCCTTTGCAGGTTGCCTTTACTAGTCATCGAGTGAAATCAACGAGTTATGGTGAGGTCTAATAGTGCCCTTAAAATGGCTGCGAAAAATTGCTCCTAGTGAAAGTAACGCAAGAAGGTGACAGCTGCAACTCGCACAGCAATATCTGAGTTCTATGATCAGTTGATACTTAAAAGGATTCCAATGTATAAATTGAAAGTACGTTACCACTTTAATATTCTACTTAAATATGAGAAACACGCCAATTCTTCACCACGGGCCCGAGAAACAAACAGCATTTAACGTTGTAAATGGCCCTATTTTCTGGTCAATGCCATTCATGCTTTCTCACCGGACCCATGCTTTTGCACATTCCCTTCAGAAACAGCCAATCACAATAATTAGAACTTGAACCATGACTCGCAGGCAAATTTAAACGTTCATCAAACCACACAAAAAACTTAAAGATTCTAATATTTTCTCCCTGTTTTCCATATTACTGCGCCTTGTTCAATCTCTTTGGCTCCCACCAGTACACTGAGGCAGAAACGGCTGCGAAAAAAATGGCCAGGTAGCTTCAACCCACGAGGAAACAACCAGCACCAGAAGGCAAGAAAAAAACCACAGAAAAGCCAATTGATACAAATTGATCACATTTTGCTCTTCTTTTCTAAACCTCTTCTTTTTTTTTTTTTAATTTTTTTTTTTCCTAATTTCCACCTTCCCACAACCTGCTCAAATCGTTGGACCTCATCAACACTTAGCCGCGTGTGGGCATCCATCTGCATAAAAATTTACGTCCACCGCGTCTTATATAAATAGACAAGTTTTTCCCTCGCCAACACCCTCTATATAATTCCACATTCACTCATCACCATGTCATTCTCCCACAAAGAAAAGCCAGACACGTTAGTGTTGTTCGATGTTGACGGAACCTTGACTCCTGCCAGGTTGGAGATCTCCGACGAGATGAGAGAAACTTTGAAGGCCTTGAGAAAGAAGGTGGTGATTGGCTTTGTTGGTGGCAGTGACTTGTCCAAGCAAGTGGAGCAGTTGGGCGAGAGCGTGTTGCAGGACTTCGACTACTGTTTTTCCGAAAACGGCTTGACCGCTTACAAGTTGGGCAAGGAGCTTGCGTCGCAGTCGTTCATCAACTGGATCGGCAACGACAAGTACAACAAGCTTGTCAAGTTCATCTTGCGCCACTTGGCCGACATCGACATTCCCGTCAGAAGAGGCACTTTTATTGAGTTCAGAAACGGTATGATCAACGTATCTCCTGTGGGCAGAAACGCCTCTACCGAGGAGAGAAACGAGTTTGAAAAGTACGACAAGGAGCACAAGGTCAGAGAGACCCTTGTCAATGCTCTCAAGGAGAACTTTGCCGACTACGGCTTGACCTACTCCATTGGCGGCCAGATCTCCTTTGACGTGTTCCCTACCGGCTGGGACAAGACCTACGCTCTTCAGCACGTGGAGAACGAGGGCTTCAAGGAGATCCACTTCTTCGGCGACAAGGCCTACGAGGGTGGTAACGACTGGGAGATCTTCACCGACCCAAGAACCATTGGCCACGCTGTGAAGTCTCCTGACGACACCATCAGAATCTTGAAGGAGCTCTTCAACTTGTAGATGCAGCTTAATTCGATTTGTAGATGCAATATAAACATTTGGGGTATTTACAAGAAAACCGGCATTCGTCATTACTTAACACGGTAAAATAGAACAGACCCATCGCTTCCTCCCGCAATCACCTGTTCTACAGACTTTTTGCCAATTTGCACTCCGTCCATGAGCTGGAGACGGTTAGTGGTGAGGTTGTTGATCTTTTTCGCCAACCTCTTCTTCAGTTCAGTCTCACCGGCCTCAAAATCGCTTGGTTCGATGAGTTTAGGTAATGCAACCGGCTTTGAGCTCTTGAATGTCTTCCCGTTACCAAATTGGCCACTGGTATTATCACCAAAGACAAGAACATCTTTATTGGGACCCGAGTTATCCAAAACCACAAAAATGTGGTCTTTCCCAGTTACCACATTCTTGATTCCAATATTCCTGACCTCCTTTGCCTTCTCGTCGAATTCAGTGAGGCCCACAAGCGATTTGAGTACGGCAGGAACAGAAGCGACATGCAAATACTGAGAAAGACCTAGTTGGCCCTTGAGACCGGCTCCGAAACTGAGCAAAAGCTCCTGATCTTTCAGCGGATCTTCTTCATTCGAGCTCTGCATTTGAATGAATGACGTCTCGCCAGAAGCAAATACATCTTTGACGTTGAATTTGAAGCCAGCGCCATTTTTGGGCAAGCTGTATTTCAGGACCCTCTCCAAGTCAGCTAAGGTAAATGCAACTTTGGGAACTGGCTGAATATCATCAGCTGATGTCAAATCTTTGCCACATTGGCCAAACTCGTTCGCACCCCAGGTCCAGATGTTTCCGTTCGATTCACTAGCAATATTGAAATTCTCTCCAGTGGCTATTGATGAGAAAGTTCTTGGGCGAACGTATTTACCTTCTTTTGTCGTGACTATTTCGTTGTTTAAGTTCGTGAGCTCATAAACTTCATTGGGAACAATCCCTGGCGACTTTAAGAATGGAGAGAACTTAGGAGAGCCATATTGCCCTTTGTTCTCAGCGCCTTTGGCAGCAATAACACCAAAAAGCCTGCCTTGATTGCTGAGAATAAGCAAGTGACTGAGACCGGCTGCCACTTCCTTGATTTTCTCTCCCTTCTTAAACACACTGACATTCAATTTTTCAGCGGGGTAAGCATAGGAGGTCGAGCCTAACCAGCCTCGCACCTTCTTAGGCAACTCCTTGAGTTTAGGTCCACAGTAGATATCTTTCTGATTATTGGATAAGTAGTAAAAACTGTCCTCGGAGTAAATTACCCGCATAACCTTCAGAGGCATTTTCACCAAAACTGGCTCTTTGAATTTGGGGCTGTGGTGATACACTCTTCCCAGGTCATCAATGGCCACCAAATAGTCTTTTTGAACCAGCACATCTTGAAGGTACATGCCATCAAAGAAGCTCAATCGAGCGGGAAGTTTGTTCTTCATGAACCCCCCAAATACATAGAGACCAGGTGTGGTAGTAGAGTCCACAAGATTCTTGACAAAGCCAGGAACAAGCTTCAACTCCTCATTCAAACGATCAACCAAGTTCTTTGTCTTCTTCTTGTTTCCCTTTGGATCCTTCATATCTCTCACTTTGGAGTCGTCTATGTCAAAGTTCAACTTATTCAGAGCCCATCCTTTCAAATACTTATAGTTCATCACCACCGAATAAACTCCCACAATAGACACTAAAGCAAACACACCAGCTCCAAGCGCTTTGAACCTTTCTCTTCTCTCCCATGATCTTCTGGCCTTCTCTTGGTCTTTCTGCATTTCCTGCTGTATGATGAACATTTGCTCTTTCCACTCAGGCAGATTATGCTTGAGGCCCTGCAAACGGGGATGTTTACTTATGTCAAATTCGGCAAACCCATCGGCAGCATCATCAAGTCTTTCTTTCCTTTCGAGCTCTCCTGATTCGGTCATCTCATCGACCCCGTATCCGAACTTGAACTCCTTCTTCTGCTTGTTGAACTCATCAATGGATTTGTATTTGTCAGAGTATAGTCTCACCACGTTTACCTGATGGAGCGGTTTTGGGAGACGTAACAGTCTCGCCAAACGAACCCTAGCAAGCATTCTGAACAATAGCTTAGCTTTAGAGATAGCACTAGTTGAGAATACAGACCCGATATAGCGCAACTATATGCAGGAAACACAATATGGTTAGCTGGTCCAATGCAAAAAAAAAACCCAAATGAAGGCTTTGGTAGTTGATAGCTACCAGTTGTAGGTGTTGAAAGGGGTTCCTGCTGTCTTTTGCTGATTGACGGCAAAAGATGTACCCTTTGTGTCACCTTTGTTGTGTCAGTTGTGGCGCATTGTCTGCAGTACATATCAACCTCACAAGTCACAAATTCTACCACTTATCAATAAACCCACTTACACATCCAGTATCCACCATACATTTTATGTACAGCGTGCAACAAAATATAACAAGGAGACTGCTTAGCTCGATAACCAAGTTCGACACCAAGAAATTTGTGCAGTCGCTCCAGACGAAGGGGAAGTTTACCGAGGAGCAGGCAGAAGCAGCCGTGAACATCGTAAACAAGGCTGTGAATGACGGCATCTCGTCGATCGCTAAAAATTTGGTTACCAAGGAAACCTTGAACTCCATTGCATACCAGCAGAAAGTTGATTTTGCGAAGTTGAAAGGTGAACTTCAGACAATGGACAAGTCTGAGTTCACAAACCTCAAGAAGGAACAAGAGCAGTTGCGTACAAATTTGACGAATCTTCAAAATAGACTCAAAGAGGAAATCACAAAGAACTCTGCTGGAGTGAGGCTCGATTTGAATTTGGAAAAGGGCAGAATACGTGAGGAAAGTTCACTTCACGAGCTGAAAATCGAAGATACGTACACGAGAATTGACGAGGAAATCGCCAACATGCAAATGCAAATCAAGTCGGTGAAAACGCAAGTCATGCAGTGGTTGATCGGTGTAAGCTCTGGTACTGCTGCCTTGATGTTGGCCTTTGTGCGTTTCTTCGGTTAAGTCAACGCGTACAGGCTCGACTAGCTTTTGAATAAACTGTGAAGAACATACTTCAAGGTTTCGAATGATACTGCGTCTTTTTGCACGGACTAAGGACAGGGCCGAAAGGGTTGGCTCCAGAGTCTCGCGCTTCGAACGCAAGGCCATTTCGATTGCAAAATAATCATTCTTCTGCGGACAGAGTCGCTGTCCTTATTGTGCTCCTCGCCATTTACAGGTAAGAAATGTGATTACTATTGCATCGCAGCTACTGGCTGCGATTTGGCTGCGAAATACTATGTGGTATATTTGGTACGAAGACTCAGACGGCACGCAGAGTTGAACAACTAATTCGTTCGCTCCTATGGATATAACACGACCTCCATAAATACAAATCCCAGTAAAAATGACCATCTCTACAATTGAATCGCCTCTTCTTTCTCTTCCACGGAGTTGACCACCCTATTCGTAATTCCCCATCTCGCACGTGACCCCACACGGTATTTCAGACAGGCTGGTTTCACCAAACAAGGTTCAAACAAAAACCAGTGTCCAACTTGCCAATTCCACGCTTATGAACGCTCTCTACAACCACGGTATAAAGCAGACACATCATCTCACGCGAGATCTAGCTTCGTTGGAGAAAAACCTTCTGACGTCGCCCATGTCGCTCCAAGGGTCCATCATCACATCGTTAACAGCATTTAAGAAAACCATAAAAGAGTACAATGACATGATTCAGCAGACAGGCGGGGGCGACGAGAAGCAGCGTGCAAGATTGGAAAAGTTCAACAGTGAATTGCAACAATTCCAAGAAAAATTTGACTCGTTACGCCAGCAAAGAGAGCTTCTTCTACAAGAAAACGACCACCAGGAGCTTATGGGCAGGCGACACGTTGCAGGAGCCTCTGAAAACCCGTACGAGGCAGAGTCACCAAGACTGGGGTACACCCAGAGTTACCACCACCAGCAACAGCAGCAGGCTTCCATGTCGTATCTGGAAGGGCTCTACAAAGAAAAGCAGTCGCTTTCTCGAGGGAGTCAGCAGCTTGACCAGATCTTGGAGATGGGCCAGAACGCATTTGAGGATCTCGTAGAGCAGAACGAGACATTGAGGAAACTTGGGTCGAAGTTTTCCGAGAGTTTGGTCACTTTGGGTGTGTCTCAAGGTACGATCAGAACTATAGAACGAAGGGCCAAGCAAAACAAGTGGCTTTTCTGGGGAGGGGTGATTATACTTTTTGTGCTTTTCTTTTTCATCATACGCTGGTTTCACTGAGTAGCGACGGTGCAGTGAGGAGGTTCTGGGGTAACAGTCGAAGGAAGTCCACAGACGATCCCGGCCGGTGCATGCGTTTCACAGCTTGCAGAAGGGTTCAGTGGAGAAGGAGCTCTACACGTGCTTGCCCTGGGTGTTGATGAGGGGGGGAGGGGGGTGAACCCAGCTTTCAATGAACAAAACGAAGAAATGTGTCTTGTGGTAAGGTATGCTTTTACTTAAAGCGTGCAATCAACGTCATCGATTTGGCTCAGTGTTCAGCGGCAAACAATCACAAAGATGAAGTGGAGGGAGTCTTCAATTTTGGAAATCTGAGGTCTCGGTAATCTTGGCTGCAAAATCCCGATGAGGTGGGGAATCGGGGTCCGCAGCCAACGCTTGTCGCGGACTTTTGACGGTGATGCGATGCAGCTCACAAATTATCAAGCCAAGACTATGTTTTCTTGGATATCCATGTGTGGTAGTCAGGTCCAATATCGTCGCTCCTAGTCGGAGAGGTGGAGGTCCGCCTTTTTCTTTACACTCGGCTACGATATGAAATAATTAAGGATCAGCCGATGGAGGTAAGACAGGGTTTTCAACGTTTCTTCTCGAGGTTGATTTGCAGAGCCACCTTATAGCAGAAGCGCTTTTGGTGCAAGGAAATGTGTCAAAATGCGCAGAGTTAACTGGGGTGTTACCTATTATGGCAATATTCTCAAATGTGTGCGTCGGGACAGTGGCCGAACACTGCGCCCAGTGGTAGTGATGCAGCAAGTTATAGCGTCGTAATTAGCCCAGAATGGTCAAAGCCTGGCTCTGTGCATGAGGTAGGGATGTGTGCTTGTCAACACTGCCGGCAAATGGAAGTGTTGTTGATACATCATAGGTATATCACTTTTCCTAAAAGGGTATACGTACTGCACACACTTAATGGCTGCGAAATCTGTCTTTTGCCTAATGGGGCATTTCTACTGTGAGTCTTGGTTCTGGTCTCTGAGCTTTCTATTGATTTTTACCTTTATACCACTTTCGGCTGCTTGCAACAATCCGTCGGCTGTTGTTGATACATCGCCACTATATATCCGATTTATTCCCCCCACATTTTGTGGAAAAGCTAAAGAACTGGCCCTCAGAAGTTCATCGACTTTCCTTCTTACCCTTTTACCTTTCTTGAACGTTTGAGCCTTGTCCTCAAGGTTATTTTGTTTTTCAGTTTCGCTTCTGTTTGTTGACTTTCCAATTTTCTTCTGGGTTTGACTGTTGGTTCTTTAACCTGCCACAATGCAATTAAAGCTTCTTATGTTCGCTGCCCTAGCAGCAGCAGCTCCGATAGAGGACGTCAAGCGGGATGTCGTCACTTTGACAACAACTGCAAATGTTGGTTGGGCTGAGCTCCTCAGTGGATCCGCTGAGACTACCACTGCTGCTCCAGCTCCAGCCCCTGAGCCTACTGCTACTTCCAAAGGCTTCTTCGCTCAGCTCTTTGGCAGCGATGATACCACCACTGCTGCTCCAGCTCCAGCCCCTGAGCCTACTACCTCTTCCAAGGGCTTCTTTGCGCAGCTTTTTGGCAGCGATGATACCACCACTCCGGCTGCTGCCGCCGCTACTCCTGTCCCTACTACATCCGCTGCTGCTACGGGTGCTACGGCTGCTTCGACTCAGGCAGCCTCGTCAGGTAGCAAACTGGGAGGGTTCCTCAGTTCACTACTTAGTCTTTTTGATGGATCCTCGTCACTGAGCTCCACATCTACAACTTCAACTTCGAGCTCTGCGCCCGCGCCCGCAAGCTCGAGCTCAGGATCGCTGAGTTCAGGTGGCCTTCTCGGCTGGCTAAGTGGTTTGTTTGGTGGATCCTCGGGCTCCTCGGGCTCTTCAGGCTCCACAGGGATCTCTTCAGGCACAGCCGGTTCTGGCTCATATACCCCATCACAGACTAGCGGCGGTGCCAGTAGTGCAGGTAGAGAAACCCCAGGGTTCACCGAACCCGTGGTTGTGGGCGGTACTGGAGACGGCTCGGACTCATCGCAACCGCTGCTGAGTGCTTCCGCTGCTTCGGACTCCCATGTCGCCAAAATCGCTGCTTACGCTGAGAAGGGTGCTGGAATCACCTACTCTCCATACACTAAGAGCGGTCAATGTAAGACCGCAAGCGAGGTTGCCTCTGACATTGCCAAATTGAGATCTTTCAATCTCATCAGACTTTATTCTGTGGACTGCTCCGGTATCCAGAATGTGGTGAGCGCCATGTCGTCATCGCAGAAGCTCTACTTGGGTGTGTGGTCAATTGACAACTTGGACAGCGACTTGAGCAACATGGCTCAGCAGGTCAATAGCGGCTCTCGTGGCTGGAATGCTGTTCACACTGTTGCCATTGGCAACGAGCTTGTCAATGCCGGCACCAAAACTGCCTCTCAGGTGAGAAACGCTGTGAACGAGGCCAGACAGTGGTTCAAGCTGAACGCTCCTTCTTACAATGGCTACATTGTCACTGTTGACACCTTGGCGGCTGTAATGGCCGATTCACTGATGTGTGACATCTCGGATTACCTTGCTGTGAACTGCCACCCATACTTCAGTGGAGTGGAGGCTCTGACTTCTGGCTCTTGGTTGAAGCAGCAAGTGGCACAGTTGAGGAGTCACTGCAACAACGGCAAGGACATTCTCGTCACTGAAAGTGGCTGGCCTTCCTTTGGTAATACTGTGGGAGAGGCGGTTCCTTCCTTGCAAAATCAGTTCAGTGCCGTCCGGTCGTTGGGGAATGTGATGGGCAGTGAAGTGATCATGTTCACTATGTATAATGACTACTGGAAAAACCCTGGCTCCTGGAACGTCGAGCAGCACTGGGGTATTTACGGCGATCCAAGCGTTTAAGAGGGCATATCCTTGTACGCTAGATGTTATGTGAAAATTATATCAATGTATAAGTACGGTTTTTCAGAGACGTAGGCAAAAAGTAATGGCTGCGAAAAAAATGAGCCAAAACAAAAAAAAAAAAAAAGAAGTAAGTGTGAGCACTTGGAAGCACGAACTAATAATCGACACAAAGGTTATAATCTTTTCAACTTCAAAAGAGGCATATTCTGTCTAGATCATTTAGATTTCCATGATTACGAGTCTCCATTCTTCATAACGTATGGCTACCACTTCCAGTACGTGTGCGGCCCAAAAAGACTACGCACCATGAAATAATCCATAAACAACCATTCACTTTAACACTAGCGTTGTACAGTCCCTCCACACAACCTCTAGACGCCATGTCCGAAAGAGAAATAAAAAAACTCGCCACAAGGCTCAACGGGTTCATTGAGCTGGTGTACCTGTTGAAAAACAACGCTGGTGCGTCCATCGCCAATGACTTCCACAAACTTCCTCCTAGAACTGGCACAGACTACTATAAAGTGATCACCCGCCCGATTTCGCTCCACATCATCGCTAGACAGGTGAAAAGACTAGCCTACAGGGATGCCCAGGAGTTTGTACGTGACTTGGCACAAATAACGTGGAATGCACGCCACTACAACGAGCCAGGGTCTCAGATCTACGAAAACGCTCTAATCTTGGATAACTTAATCAAGGATACCGTGATTCCCAAGCTTTCTTCGGATAAGAATCTCGCGTTGCTGACGAATGTGCACTATCCTGATTTGGGTCCCTTGGACGACTATGACCATCTTGCAATGGATGGTGAGGGCAATAGTGCACTGCCATTCATGAAGAATGAGGACTACGACGACGACGAGCACTCTTCCTCGTACCACTCGCACAGCAAGTCGTCATCTCAAGCTTTAAAAGCGGCAGAGGGCGGTGTGAGGCGTGGGCGTCCTCCTATTATCGACAAGCCATACGAGTCCAGGATTAAATCGATTCTCAAGAACTTCAAGAGAATACGCCATCCTGACGATGAAAACCTCATCTTGACTTCCCACTTTGAGAGGTTGCCCGATAAGTCGACACCGGGCTACTACAACATCGTCGCACACCCCATCTCCCTACATGAGATTAGAACAAAGGTGCGTTCGAGAAAATACCACGATGTGCAACAGTTCCTAGACGATTTGAACCTCATGATTGGAAATGCCAAATTGTACAATGCCTCTGATCCTGCAATGATGAACGATGTGCTTATGTTTGAAAAACAAGCATCAGAAATTATCGATAAGGAGATGGCAAGACCCGAGAAGGATTTCATTGTCGCTACGACCGGTTCAGATAATCCAAAAAGCCTCAAGACACCTATAGATTCTGTCACTGTAAATGGCCGCGCATATAAGGTCGGTGACTGGGTTCTCATAAAAAACCCTAATGATGCTAACAAGCCAACCTGTGGTCAAATTTTCCGATTGTGGACCTGTGACGGTATTGAGTACACTAATGTTTGTTGGTACATCCGTGCAGAGCAGACCTGTCATCGTGTGGACAGATTGTTCTACATGAACGAGGTGTGCAAAACCGGTGAATATAGAGACCACTTGGCTGAAGACATTGTTGGACCATGTTACGTGATCTTCTTGACCCACTATCAGAAAGGTGACATACCTCCTAACTTGCTTCCTCCAGGTTCAGAGTGGTTCATATGTGAATTCCGATACAATGCCAACAACTATGTCTTCAACAGAATTAGAACGTGGAAGGCCTGTTTGCCCGACGAGATCAGACATATTGATCAGCCAATCGTTCCTATCAATGAGCCTAGAAAGCTTATCAAGTATGAGTCTCCTATCAAGCATTTGTTGCCCGCCAACGCCTACGACGAAATGCCAGCGTCTCCTCCTCAGCAGGGCGCCAATCCCAATGGTCCGCCAGTTGTTGGCTCAGTCTACCTTAGGCCCCCATTCTATAACGATGAGCTTGGGCAGTGTTCGACGTCGCCAAATGTTGCACCAGCCCCCGAGTTCGACGACCCCGTGTCTGGTCGTAAGGCCTACATCTTCACACCAGTTTCTCAGCTCAAGTCTGTGACTGGATCAGGTATATACTCTTCCTCGGGCACACGTTCTGTTTCTGTGAACTACATTCCAGGGCAGCACGAAGATGCCCCACTCCCAAGTAACCCAGGGAACCCGTCTTTTGACAACTACAGACAGCCATACACACCCCAGCCTCCAGCACAACCCCCAATTGGTACATACAAGCCGTACGTGCCAAAGACTTACCGAGCTGACTCGCCTGCAATCAGCTCACGTGCGACTCCACCGGTTGCATCTCCTGCTGCTTCCGGTTACCATGCCTCAACTTCGGTATACTCTACAGTTCTACCAGGAGGAGTTGTTTCGTATGTTGAAAAGGCCCCAGAAGAAGGTGAAGAGTCTTCTGACTTGGGAGAAGTGAGTAAGTCTCTCATCAACTTGAATGGGCAAAAAATATGGTTCCGTTCACCCCCCTCGATGATTAGTGGCATTACGGTGAACCCCGTGGGCCACAGCGCTAAGTATTTGGCCTGGAAGGCGAAAAAGCAAAAGACAGGTGAAGCAGCTTAAAGCTGTCTATTATAAAAAGCTCGCTGTTTTCCCTCTTCCGCTTTGCGAACAGCTGTGTACGCGTGCAGTACACTATCTAATCGCGACGAAACTGAGCATTCTTCACCATATCATCAGGTCCAAGATAAACTTTCAATGCTTAAGCAAGCTTCCGAGTTCAAGGAGTATCTACGTAATCTGAAACGGATCGTAGCCCTTGTTGGCGCCGGGCTCTCGGCTTCATCTGGCCTACCGGTATTTAGAGGAAGCCAGGGCCTCTGGAAAAACTTCAACATGATAGACTTGGCCACACCAGACGCATTTTATATCGATCCCGGCCTCGTGTGGCAATTTTATGCCTGGAGACGACACATGGCGTTGGCGGCACAACCCAATGCTGGCCACAGAGCGCTTGCAGCGCTTTCGCAAGATCCTAGCAAGGAGTTTCTCACGATCACCCAGAATGTTGATGGGCTTCTGACGCGAGCAGGTCACAATAAAAGACATCTTTACGAGATTCATGGCTCCCTTTTTGAACTACGATGCACAAGTTTCACTTGCACGCACCGTGAAGAAAATTATGACGACCCGCTCACGGAGACCCTCAGATGTGACGATGAATACGAACGAAACACTAATGACGAGTCAATAGATACGGATACGCTGCCGCAGTTCAGCCCCATTAAGGAACTAGCGGTCAAGGACCTCCCGCCATGTCCAGTCTGTGGCTCACTTATGCGACCAGGCGTGGTGTGGTTTGGTGAATCGCTTCCCTTGCGGGCACTCGACGGTATAGATACTTTTCTTGAGTCTGGACCTGTCGATTTGATTCTTGTCATTGGTACCAGTGGGACTGTTTATCCTGCGAACGGGTATGTCGAGAGGGTGCGCCAACTCGGGGGAAAAGTTGCTATCTTCAATACGGACATTGAAGAGGATGTGGTTGCAGGTCGTGTTGCCGATACTTGGGGGTTTCAAGGAGACGCAGCCAAATTGTTGCCAGAGCTAATTGGAACCCGAAGCAGCAGCCAAGTGTGACCTAAACAAGGTACAAATGTGCAACAGCCAAGTATGACTCAAGGAAGGTACAGATGTGCATCAGCCAGGTATCTAAGCGCTGAAGGAAGACAGTATATAAGAAATGAAGATTGTGCAAGCCGAAGTGTGGAGGCACCAGTGCATGGTAAAGTTTTGGGCCAATGGAATGCCGACGTAATCCCCTTGTAGCGCAAAGCTCGTACTATATCCACGAAGTCTAAGCTTATCGCATTGGCGGAGTCATGTGTGCAAATACCCTCCCCTCCTTGTCCTTCAGCAGTCTCTGAAGCCGGCGTTTTCCTATTGCCCCTGTCTCATGTCTCATGCTTATAGAAGGAGGCACTCGCATGGTTTGCAGCCATTTCGCAGTAAGGTAAAGTCAGCAGAAACTCTCAAGTCAAATCCACTCAGCCCCTGATATCAAAAAAATCATATACTTAAAAGCATTTACACCACCTCTACATCGTCACCTCGCTCTCGTCTCGCTCGTTGCTCGTTATCTATGAATTAAAGTAGCTGTTAGGTTCTTTGATCCAGGGACTCGCGGCCAGCGCTGCCCTCACTTACTCACTCACTCACTCACTCACACCTTCACTCACTCACTCATGCACTCACTCACACCTTCACTCACATTCTCCATCTCAGTCTCTTACATCCACCCTTAAACCACACTTCGCTCAAACTCCAAGCCAAAACCAAGGTTCAGAAGACTGCTGGCTCTGTCACGGCGTCTGCTTTTGGGCGACTTGGACGCCTTGTAGAATGGATTGCCCACATAGGTGGCCTTGCGGTCTCTCGGCCGGCGGGTGGAGGAGGGCTTGCGCGCAATCGCCAGCGCCAGAAACAGCCTCTGCATTTTGGGGACCCCAGGGCGCTCAGGCAACTCGACAATCACCGGGATGGAGTCCATCGAAAGCGACCGCCAGCTGCGTAACGTCGCCCTGGGGTCCATCTTCTTGGTTATTGCCAGCGTCAGGTGTTCAGCAGGCGCTTTGTTGCAGCAGGGAGAGCTGCCAATTGGGTAGTTGGAGTTGGTCGCCGAAGCCAGACCAAGGAGAGCGCTGGGGCAGCAGGGCGTAGCGGTGGAGTTGGCAGCGGCAGCACTAGCAGCACTAGCAGAGCCAGTGCAGTCTGGCGCCGAGTAAGACCGCGCGGTAGCGTGTTGCAAAGGTCTCTTCACCGCAGGAACTGGGACACCAGTGTCGGTGGTGATGAAAGGCAAGGAAGCGCTTTTGGAGGAAGAGGGAGCTGGGCCCGACCGTGGCACGAGCCGGGCGATGTTTTTGGGTGGCGCCAACGGCGGACCCATAGGGTGCAGCGACAGCGACAGCGACTGGAGCAGGCCGCTCATCAACAGCAGCAAGGACCGGTCGTCCAGGTCCTTCAGGGCCATTAGAGGCGACAGGAGCCTCATGGGCTGCTGGGGCTGCTGGTGAGGCAGAGAAGGCAGCACTCGCGGCGACGAGTGAGGCAGCAGCAGCCCCAGGAGCAGCGGCAGCAGCAGCAGCGGCGGCGGCGGCGCGCCCAATGCCAGCAGGGCCATTTTCGCTGTGATTTGCTGGTAGCTCTCGAGGTAGCGAGTGTCGAACTCGTCGAGGGCCTCCTCGAGCTTGTGTACGTTCACATTTACGTTGACGTTCCCGTTGACGTTCCCGTTTACGATTCCGTTGACGTTCCCGTTCATGACGTCCTTTCACCGGGCACGTTAGTTCAATTGACTGGCAGGTGAATCAATTGGCTGATTGTGCTGATGAGGAATGCAACTGCTAGGCAGCCGATGAGGTAGCAATGTGTCGAAACAGATACACAACCGGCGAACTAAATCTCAAGTACCACAGAGAGAGAGAGAGAGAGAGATTTGAGAGCAAACCCTGGTGCCTATATAGTGATGAACAACCATTTTTTTTTCATTTTGCATTTTGCATTTTGCATTTTGCATTTTGCATTTTGCATTGGGCTCTACACAAGCATAGCCAATTGCGTGCACACGGCGGCGACACGAAGACAAAAAAGTGAAAATTAACAAATGCAGTGAAGGCTCTGGACGCAGATCGACGCTTGGGCCGCACCGCACTTGCACTTCTTGCACTGCACCAACCTCAGTGACAAGGTCCACGGTGCAGCGAGGGCTGAATATCGTCTTTGTTGCACTTCTGGAGCACAGGCGGTGGGCGATTATTGTGGTCGGGATGCGGTTTAGGTCTAATTTGTAGATGACGATTCCGTTCTATTTCTTTCTTCTCTTTATTGGCCCAAGCGGAGAATGGTGCCTTTCTGGGGTCTTGGGGACAATGGAGTTCTGGAGGACCAGTTGGTCCGGTTGCAAGGGAGACAGCAGGACGTAAATTGGACAGCGGCCCTGGGGGGAAGGCAGTCTCTGACCAGGCTTTTGGCGCGGACGAGGGAGGGAGAAGAAAAAAAAAAAGTGAGCGAAGTGCAAGGAATAGGTGGGGGGTGAAGCGAAAATGTGGACTGTGCAAGTTAATTGAGGCGAAAGAGACTTCTGGTAGGATACAGTAGCACAAACCACTAGGTTTGTGTGATACGCAATTGCCCCCTATGCGTTTGCTGGCTCCAAGAAGAAGTATCGGAATACAATAAGATCTAGGGCCAAAGGAAGTTTGGAGCTAGATAGGGTGAACCAATCGCTCGTACTACCCCGATGGGCACAATAGACTTGGAGCAAAGAGAGACCACATTTGTCGGTGCGACATGGAGGGAGCGACGAAAAGGGGGACCGGGGACGGCCATTGCAGGCCGCGAGCGAGCGAGCGAAGGAAGGTCTACCTTTTTTTTTCCATCTTGGCCCGTTTTTTCCCTCACCTTTTGTGCTTGCCTCGATTGAGGTATGGGCTGACGACACGGAATGCTGACAAGACGCCCACAGGAAGAATACAAGACTTAAGCCCGCCGGCCGGGGCGGTAATCTTGCTTTATTCCTCATCGGGAGTAGGAGGTCCTGCCGGAGAGGAGACATTTACCGAACCTATTTTTCTTTTTGTTTAACCTTCACGTGCGTTTCAGCTTCTCCATGTTTTCTTCGCTTTCTTGTTGTTTCCCGAAGGCTACGTTTTCAATTTTCGGTCTGTAGTGGTCTCTCTCAATGCTACCCGAATAAGATAGCGCGCTGTCTGAGGAGGTTTAATTGGTGAAATATGTGGAAACGAGCAGACATACTTCCACTGGTAGTCTGCATCGCTCACCAGCTTCATGCCCTCTAAATCTCTCTATTCTTTGTGCTAAATGACGATCCCGCCAGATCGAAGAAAAGAATCGACATCGCACAATTTTACTAGCCACAAGGCAAAATGCTTACTTGTTTCGAGTAGGCAAACTTGCACATCTTCTGACATAAACGCATAAAAAAGGTGGAGGCCCGGTTCCCTTCATCCCCGAGGTTCCGCCCACTTCCCCTATTCTATTTTCACACTCTGTATCCCCCAAGCAAGTCGCACAGCGTGGGCTGATTGAGCCTGCGACCTTTCTCGTTTTACCCTCCGGCGCCTTAGAGCGCCCGCACACCAGCGCCTCCAGTGCCACCTCCGTGGCTTGCTCCATTGTCGCTCCGTGACGCCTAACGGCCTTACGAGCATGATCAGCACCCAACAAACCTCAAATGCACTGGACATCAGTTGCAATTGACCTCAATTGCAACGGGTTTTATTTGCAATTGAACACCACCATGGTTTAAGGTTTAACCGGCCTCAACTCGCCAACCTGTTCTTTCCGGTGCCCTGCTTCCTCCGGTGGCAGAACAGTGTGCCTACCCGGGCTGCAATCACTGCTGTTTCGGGCGAGCTACACCTCCCTATGTGTGGCAGCTCATTGTCGTCCCGAGTAGTGTCTGGGGCGCCATGGCCGCGGCGCGTGCCGTAAATGCGGTGCCCTATCTTGCGAGCAAAATTGTATAATGCGCTCTGCCTTCGTCAGAAAAACAAGGCTTCCTCGACTTTGCTCTTCCTCCGCATTCCTGCCAGTCCTGGCGAGCAAGCGACAATTCTGGCGAACGCCTGTCCGTGGGGTAGCGGTCCAGCAGCCCTTCGTAACGGCGGCGGCAGCAATCGAGAACGAACAAGTGGCTGCAACTGGGATTGCAGCGGTGTATAATTTCTCACATCTGATTTGATATACTACCTTTTATGGCTGCTTTATTCGGCACCCAGTTGTTGGATGCAAAATAATCCGCTGCCGTCGCTGTCGTCGCTGTGTGTCGCCTTTAGTGAGGGCACTATGACGACGAATTTGTGGCCGCTTTTTTTTTCTCACGGATTGCGCCATAGACGCTGTGAACCTCTCGTGGCCTTGTCCCTTTGTTGGATCAATTGGGTGCCGTACAAAGAAACATGTCGTGCGGCAGACGTCACAAAGCAAACTTAATGGGGACCGGAAAAGTGGCAGCAGATTATCGTCATTTTCCATTTTTTTGTAATTTACTCCTGTTTTGGCAGCAGTGCCGCCCTCCCGCGACCATGACAGGCGGCTGCATGTTCGCTGCGTTGAAGCCGGCCTCGCACGTCGCTGCCTGAGCACTGGGTGAGGGCGAGCACAGAGAGACGGCATTTTTTTTATATATATGGGCCTGGCATTTGGCTCTACCGCCTGCGATGAACACCCGAATTCTCTTTTTGTCATTTTGTGATCCTCGTGGCACCAGTTGCTCCAGCCCTCGATGTGCCGGACCAAATTGTCTCTGGTTTTTTCGTGCACACACGGGCCATGGCCCACATTATCGGGAAGCTTATTTACAAGCAAGCACTGGGGAGAACCTTCATTGACGCCGTCCACTGTGCGAACTGGCCAGAGGTGCTCCCTGCTTGTTTTCTTCGGCTTTGATACTGTTTCAATCGCACGTCGCATCGTTAGTCTGCTCAGAAATGGACCCGGTCTAGTAGCAAGGGCTCCACGTAGAAAGAGGGGACATTTGTGGGTGTCGGTTGTGCAATTTCGTTGTATTTTTGAGCACTCAGTCGCAAGACCAAAAACGTTCGGAGATCTCTCGATGTTTACCTTCTTCATGCTGCGTGATGTTTTTATGATTTGCCTCGGGCTCGCTAGTGCTTGGTCCCTGGTGCTTGGTCCCTGTCGATCTAAAGGCTTAACAGCACAGAACGATACCCAAGGTAATGCGCTGGCGCTAACAATCATGCGAAACGTTCTCTTGTATGCTGAAACAGTTTAAGCGTTGCATTTGCGCTCACCTCCAGGGCTCCTCGGCAAAGCTCCTCGACTACACTTGCGCTTTTGTAGGCATCTGCGGCAAAAACGTCGTCGACCGTAGTCTTCATTTGGGGTCTATATTCGTCTATATTATTAAGAGGCACTGAAGGATGCGTGGAAGGAATGTTGAGAGTCGAAGATTTCCTGAAACACTTGGCAGTCGAAGACATCTCAGGCAGAAGCCCTCGAGTGTGCAGCCTAACTTTCTGCAGAGGGCCATACTTTTTTCGCGTGGTACTTGCCAATCACGCTCTGAAGCAGCACCGCTGGAAAAGGACCCGATCCTCGCCGATCAAGGAAATTCGCCTGTTTCTCACTTTTTCTCGCCTATACCGCCAGCTGCAACCGAACGTCTCTGTGAGATGCATCGTACGCTGGAGGTGGTGCCGAAGGCGTCTCTGGCGGCACATACATAAACGCTGTGTTGTTTGTCTCGTTGTGGATCCGAGTTTCCTGGTTCACCAGCTGCACATTAATAGTCTCGGGCCTGACGCCGGGGCCGTAAGCCGTTTCGCTGTTAAAATTCTGCTGCTTATACTGCTGTTGGAGAAGCTTCACTTTACGGCGGCGGTAGTACCAGCACATGATGCCAATGAAGACACAAACACAAAAACCGACAACGGCTATGGCAATGGCGCCACCAAACGAAAGGCCACCGTTACCAGAGCCACCGTAGCCGTAAACAACCACCATGAGAGGAAGTGGTAATGAATGTCCTTTTTTTTTTAAAAATGAGACTAAGAAAAAGATTTCACTGGGCCATCGTTTTTATAGTCGTGGGGCGGCCTGGTGAAATGCCATGGGCGGTGCAGGATATGCCATTGAGACCTACGGCTCTACAAGCGAGAAGTGATGTAAGATTTAAGAAAATTGAATGACTAGATGCGTGAAGACCACGCATTATCTGTGAATTTGCCCTTTTGGAGGCTGCTGTGACTCAAGGCGAAGGTGACTTGTAGGCTGCCGCCACTGCTCGCGCCCACCTCGTATTTGAGTGGCTCGCTGCAGAAGGTCAGGTTCAGCCGCGCTAATTCACCGCTTAGTGCCAGTGTCCTTCGCCAGCGCGGGTGACCCTTGGCACGGCTGCTTGGGGTCCCCCAGGACCCCAAAAGCGGCCTCATATGGAGATTTCGCAATCACCGCCTGTGGTGGCCAGTTTCGTAGGTGTAAGATCCACCTCGCCAAAAATTTGAAATTTCAGTTCAACCTTGTTGGACTTGTGTCAGCTCTTTTGCCTATGCCGTGCCGGGTGTATACGTTGATGGCTGATGGTGAGCTAATGGAGGTGGCCTCACGACTCCCTTCGACGAGGGCTTCATCGCGACACCTCCCTGGGGCGCAGACGACTCAATGGTTACGCCGTGCCAGCCCCACTGGAGCTCGTTGAAGAGCCCTGGGCGGTAGCAGCAGATGATGATGGTGACGATCACGGCGATTCCAAAGATCGAGCATCCGGCAATGATGAGGCCGAGTGCTACTGCCGATAGTTTTTTTGCTGACTCAGATGTTTCTCTGGCGTAGTTGATGTACATTGGGGGTGGTGTTTTGGTGGGTTGAGTAGTTGCGTACTGTTTGGCGCCATTTGGGCTTATGTACCTCCCCTGGAGACTAAACTGGGGGAAATTGGCATCTATTGTCCAGGCGAGGTCATAGGGCGCGGGCCTAGCGTAGAGGTGACCCAGGGCACGACGAGAGAGAAAACTGTGATTACCCAGGCAAAGCCTCCCTCACGAACCTTTGGAGGCTCAATATGTGAATGTGGCTGCTCAGACAGGAGCGGTGACCAATGGGTTTGGGAAAGTGAGACTTGGCATCTTTGCCGTTGAAGGGACTGCTGAAGTGTCTGTTGAAGTGGGTGGATGCGAGGTGCAGTTGGAATAGCGTTGATGGTGGTGATGGTGGATTGCGGAAATGGGGAATGTGAGGTGCACTAAGGCCAATGCCGTGTTGGACGTTGATTGAGAACATAATTATATGAGCTGATTACTCTAAGCTTTTAAGGGGATATATTTCATGGCCAAAGCGATTTGAACTTGGGGATGGAGGTCCTATGTTTGATTATGGGTGCTGGGGTCATCATACGTAGGGGTTTGCGCAAGTGAGGGTAGATTTCGCAGCCATTTCTGAGCTCACTTATGTACCACCTCCTCAGCACATGTAGCTTTTTTTCAAGTAATTAGAAAAATTCTCGTAAACCAATCGGTATTGAACAAAACGCCTCGGGGAATTTACCTTTTATGAGTTCTTTACTGGAAAACCTGTAGCTTCCAAGCTGATGCATGGCAGTCCACAACACTGACTACCGTAGTCGGGAAGGTGATAACACAATATTGGTTCCAACCAGCAACCTCGAATGTGCCTTGGAGCAAATTCATCCTCGACTAAACCAAACCTGACGACTTTGCTGGGGGCCCTTCCCGATCCAACTCCATTGAGGGTCACGTGCAGATATCAACACTGAACAACTTCTCTCGCTTCTTCTTCTACCGCACAGTACACTAGCATGTCCACAAACTCCCCGAAACCTATGTCGACATCAACGAGCCGTGCTGCTGGTCTTCCCCCTGGGCTCCAGCCGTCTCGGTCAACCAATCAGACTCCAGTAAATAATGGCGAAGCTTCCAACGGTGCTCCTGCAGCAGACATCGACAGCTTTGGCCTCAAAGGCATTGCTCTGCTTCTAAGGATGGACCAGACTGAAAAGAACCTGTTTGCATATGGACAGGACGTCCAGCTTTTAGGCTTGGACTTGAGCGACAACAGCAGCATTTTGAAAAACATGGCATCTCCTTGGCAGGAAACAAGTCGTACAGAAGTGGAACCTTACTTTCTGTTGCCTGAGTCTATCCAACAATCGAAGATAGTACCGCCACCGGAACCTTGCGATACAAAGATTCTGTCGTTTGCCGACGAAACTCTCTTTTACATTTTCTACACCAAGCCTCGTGACACATTGCAAGAATACGCTGCCAGAGAATTAGTGGCTAGAAATTGGCGATACCATAGGGATATACAGGTATGGCTCACAAAAGACTCCAACGTGGAGCCGGTGCTTATCAGCCCAGATGTGGAACGAGGCGTGTACATCTTCTTCGACCCCCACAATTGGGAGAAGATACGGAAGGAGTTCGTGCTACATTACTCCTCGGTGCAAGCCTAGAATGTGCGAATCCCTGGAATGGGCTTCTGATGACGTGATTGTATTATTTAGCAGGACTTCGATCAGTCCTTTTGGTAGATAACTTTATCCACCTTCACCTCATTGTTGATGTAAGTATAAATGTATAGGGTGCATCTCGAACCGTTCGTTTCTAGAAGACAAAAGGAGGGAATAGGGTCGTTGAGTTTACCGTCGTCTTCGTTGTTCTCTTCCTTCTTAGAGTTGGAGCTGTTTTCGTCTTTATCAGCAAGTTCTTCCTGAGATTCCTTTTTATCTTGACCATCACCTTCGCTGGACTTCTCCGTCTTTTCGTCGACCTTTTCCTCAGTCATACCCTCGTCATTGTCATCATCAACATCCTCCTCCTCCTCTATGTCATCGATTTCAGGCCAGCCAAAATGAAATGCTCCGCTGGCACTTCCCGGATTGATAAAGTACTTGCCATCCAAAGTGTACGCCTCGACTCTATGCGTGCCTCCCCAAATCAAAATATCAACGTTGATTTCCCTTGCAAATGCTAGCAACGAAAGCGGATCATTCTGAGGCATTATCTGGTGGCCATTGGTAAAGCCTATGCGAAAGTTGTCCACAGTGATCACCTTGTACTGCGGCAAGTTGGAAGGGTTCCCCAGAATATGCTCTAATTGCTGCGATATAACACTGGGATCATCGAATTCACCCTGGACAATATGGAAAGAAGGAGAAATGTTGTATAAGTATTGTAATGTCTCCTTAGACTGCGTGATATTACCTAGACACACAACTTGGGAAATCTTTGGATTCGAAGGGTATGCATTGCTGTTCGGTGCTAGAAGCCTAAGAAACTTCTGTGGGATTCCCAGCAGTCTATCTGGGATGTAGAGGTCGCCAATGGCTAAGGTGAACATGAAATAGATGTGAGGTGGTGATACCTATCTGTTCCTAAGTATATGTAGTTAGAAGCGCGCATATCATAGCTACCATTACTTGTACTGCTGATCGAATAATCAAAATTTCGGCAGACGCCGATATGAATTAAACATATTAGAGTTCAAACTATCTCTTTAGTGATTAGCTGTAAGCTTTTCCAACACCTGTGGGTAGTTGCGGAAGATCTCGTCGAATCTGTTCCTATTCGTCATCTGGAACACCTCAGGGTCCTTGGCCAAGGCAACAAAGAAGGTAGACACACCAGACTCGAGAACCACAAGCGACACACGAGTGATCTGTCCACTGACCAAGAAAGTAAAAGCGACCATTGGGGCGTAGTAAGCTCCGTCGCTGTTGTATGCGGGACTGGTGAACTTCAAGTAGAGGAAAGTGAATAAGGCGGCCACATAACCGGTGAACATGGCCCAGAAGTTCAATGAGGTGTTGATGAAACAGTCATTGATCAAAGCGTCCATACCCTTATTTCTGAGCAAGTCAACCGTCTCACGAGCCGATTTCAAGAAGCTCTTTCCGTACAAGCCAACATAGACGTAGGCATAGTGGTTGAAGTAGCGGAAAGCCCATTCAATAAAGCCAATGAAGAAGTCCAAGATAAGATAGCCACATCCAGCGCAGTTGTCGCCACTGGCAAAAGCGTTGCTCTTGAGAATTTCAATAAACGCTCTGAGCAATTGAAGAAGGGCAACGGTGAGGGAGCCAAAACAAATGGAGCCAAAGCAGTAAGTCAAGGCTCTCTTCAAAGCACCGAGTGCTGGCCATTTTGGCTCTCCCTGATCCGACAGGGCCAAATAGTACCATGTGCCATAAATACCAACGATGGTGACGTGAATGACATTCTTGATCACCTCAGAAATGTAGTATCCGGCAAAGAATACAAATACCAAGACACCAATGACCTTTGCGTTGGAACAGTTACCGCCGCTGACATCACAACCAGGGTTGCCCTCGGTAGGGTTGAACTTGACGTAAGTAGCAACAATCACCACCGAAAACAAGGCGCTGAAAGCTCCACTGATGACGGTACCAAAGAAGGCAACCACCAACGACGACTTATACCTTGTCATGACGTCAATGGAGATCTCCAACACTGTAGCTGAGAAAGGGATTCTGTGACGAGCGCTCCAGTAACACCAGGCCGAAATAAGAGAGAACAACAAGAACACAATGGCAGCCGACCAGTAGCGCTCGACAAAGTAGAAGATGGCTGTACCAATTCCCAAAACAACGTTCATGATGAGTCCCAAGATAATGAACCATCTCGCTTGTAAACGAGCAATCACAATCATCAACACCGAGAGCACCACGGCAATGACAATGGAAAAGGCGAACATAATCACTGTGTTTGTGTTCAAGGTGAACGTATTGTTATTATCGTAGATAGAGCCGCCCTGGAACAGCCATGTGTCCTTCAACGCTCTCACGGTGATCACAGCGACTGCAATGAACCCACACACAGTAGCTAGGAAGAACAAGGCAAAGGGCCAGTCGTTGAACTTTGGTTTCTGCACCTTGAAGGCATCATCGAAGTTTTCTGAATTATTGGGTTTTTCTGAAAATGGCCCATTGCTCTGGGCCTCTTGGTCCTGCTGGTATCCACCTTGACCCTGGTTGTAACCGCCATAGTGCTGATACTGCTGGTTCTGATCATACTGCTGGTTGTAGCCTCCGTAGCCGCCCGGGTTGGCAAAAGGCCCGCCGTCCTGCTGAGGTGGGGGTCCAGGAGGAGGGTTGTACGACATTGAAGAATTGAGGAGGATGAGGAAGAAGAAATAGTCAACAAGATGAAGGCCCTGTTTCTTCTCTTGCTACCTATCATGCGCCCGGCACATGGGCTTCCTTCGCAGCGCATAGCCGCATTCCTCAGGACAAGCTTCGAGAGGTGATGGCAAAAGGTGAATTGGATAAGGCGAGGGCTAATGTCGACTCCATGTGATTGTGTTGCATTAATAGCAGAGTGAAAAAAATGCTTAAAGAAATTCGTCAATTTTGCCTGACTCTTCTCTTGTTTTTTTGCCTGTGTACGTGAGTGAGTTCGCTGCACCGTTGGTGAGGCTTTGCAGCCTTTTGACAAGGTGACGGCAGCGACTGTTTTGGCCATGACAAATTAGGCAGGTAAAGAAGCAACCGGTAGTAGTATTTCAAAGTATAGAGATTCAAGATCCACATAGACTACATCTTGCAAACAATAATGATCTTGGATTTTATTCGCGTAGCGCCTGTATCAGTTCTTGGCGCTATTTGTGGCTGGTAAAAGGTAGCAAGTCGCTGGAGTGAGAAAAGTGAGACCCATGGTGACAAGAAAAAAGACAAGTTGAAGTGGGGGGGAGGTTGAGTTGAAGATACTTAGGTTTTTTTTTTTTTTTTTTATTGCCGTGAAAGTGTTTTGTATATTCACGTATCAGTGTATATGTCTCTTTTTTTTTTTTTCTGTTTCTTCTTTCTTTGATGTTGATGGCTGTTGCTTTTTGTGTGTGACAAGCACAATTACACACTTTTTGCAACCGCAGTGCGGCTTCTGGAGATGATGACGAGAATAGAAGCAAAGTTGAAGAATACAACAAACTGAATATAAATTGAAGAAATTAAAATCTGAAGTTAGCAATTGAGTGGCACACGAATCTTTGTCTATGGAGCTGTTCCCTCACTAAGAAGAACTTCTATCCGCTTGAGAAAAATTATTTTCAAGTACGGTAGGTTTTCTGAACAACTCAGCTATTACCCTACTAAAGAGATGTACGCAAGAGCCTAAGAAATCACCAACAAGCCGATGATGGCACTCGCAAAACATACGTAGTAGTCATCTTCGAGCCCCCAACTTCTTTGCAATTCACACCATCACCAGTGGATCTTAGTCCAACAAGCGCGATAGAATGGCTGCGAAAAATGAACCGCATTCGAATCTAGTTCACAATGCACCACAAAATGCTGCCAAAAGCTCCCCTCAATCTATATCATCTCGTCCAAGCGGCTAATGCTGCTTTTGGAGGTTTTATCTCTCGAATACCCCCACCTGGCCAATTCCGTTTCGCGCCAACGTACTTCGCTGGATTAACGGAATTTCTCCCGTGCTTATCGTACTTAAGGCAACATGCGGCAACATTGCACACTACCTGCTATGCTTCGCTCAATTGTCTTCATTATTTGCTCTGGAGCAGCTTTGGCCAGTGTGATCCAGGACCCCATTGGCCTCGCCCTGAAAAAGTCCTTCATTGACGAAATCTACGGTGAATTGGTCGACACCCAAGACTCCCGCACCCACAAGGCCCATCTTTTGCAACTGAATTTGGTAACTGCTTCACAGAACAATGTGTTTGAGAATATCGAACCTGAGACCCACCTTCTGTTCTCTCAATTGGAGCTGCAATATCAAGAGCTGTTGAGGAGACTGGCTCACAATGGCTACTTGCGCCTGCGCCTGAAGGTAAAGTTCCCAGACGACGACGATACTCTGGATTTGGACGGTATCAACATGTTTGGTGGCATAGTCACGTACGCTGGCTTTCCAACGTTCAATTGTTTTGATAAGTCTCAGTTCGACAAGAATATCGACATTGCTATCGTAGGAGCTCCCTTTGACACCGGTGTCTCATACAGACCTGGAGCCAGGTTTGGGCCCGACGCAATTCGCCTGGGCGCAAGAAGATTGAAGGGAGGAGTCAATCCCGCCAGAGGTAATTCACGCAACTCTCCGTTGGCTAAACTTGACCCTTACAGAACTGACTTGAGTATTATAGATTGCGGTGATGTGCCAATGACTCCCTTTGACAACAGAATCGCCTTGAACCAACTCTATCGAGGTGAGAGAGCGATCCACGCACATTCAGGAAAAAAGGGCGCCACTCGAGTCATCACCATGGGTGGTGATCACACAATTACACTCATGGCATTGAGAGCGGCATACGAGAAATATGGTAAGCTTGCAGTGTTACACTTCGACAGCCACATCGATACCTGGAATCCTAAGGTGCTCGGAGGAGGCATCACCGATTACATGTCGCTCAACCACGGCACTTTTCTTCACTATGCAGCCGAGCAGGGCTATTTGGCCAAAGACCACTGCCTCCACTTGGGAATTCGTGCCCCATACGTTGATAACAAGTACGACGAGAAACATGACAGAGAATGTGGCTTTGACCTCTTCACCGCCAGAGATATCGATAGCATCGGTACCAAGGGCATTGTCGATAAGGTCAAGTCAGTTGTTGGAAACATGCCTGTTTACATCTCAGTGGACATTGATGTTCTAGACCCCTCTCATGCCCCAGGAACTGGCACAATGGAAGTGGGCGGCTGGACCACTCGCGAGTTACTCACGATATTGGACTCTTTAGATGGCCTTCACGTTGTAGGCGCCGATGTCGTTGAAGTGAGCCCTCCATTCGACTCGAACAGTGAAATCACCAGTTTGGCGGCAACCGCAGTGATTGACTCGATTCTTGGTCTCATGGTGTATGACATTTAAAAGAATGTCCCTTCCTCGTTCTTTTTTACCTCTTAGGGCAATACTCCCAATAAAGTAAATAAAAGTATATTCTTGAATCCACTTAACGCATCAGAGATACCTAGCCTAGAGAGGTCTGTGGGCATAATGCCTTACCTAGACTTTTGTTAAGATACTATTTTTCACGGACTCAAATCAAAAGTAGTCTAGTTGTTGTTAAGGTTTCTTGATTGGGTGAGAAGGACACTTTCAAAGTAGCTGTTGCCATAGAGAGTTGAAATTGGCAAAATATACAGTTAAATTGAGCCGAATGATAGAGACATTTCTTGCTATACAGCAAAGAGTGTCAAAAAAGTAATATGAAATTTTTTTTTAAAATAGTGACGTATCTGACACTACAAACTGTAGTATAACAACCACTGGCAAATTATATCTTTCAGTTCATTGGGCACGTGGTCTAGTGGTATGATTCTCGCTTAGGGTGCGGGCGGTCCTGGGTTCGATTCCCAGCTTGCCCCAATGAATTTTTGCACCCAGCCAAACTGCAACTACGAGAGAAAACAAAACGCAATTGTGGAATTCATTAACCTGAGAAAGGTATTTTTTACCCACTACTAAGCGTAAAACATCAGAGCAGTTGACTTAGTCGTATCTCGTTCCTTTCCCCAACGTCGGAAAACCAACGATTTTCTCCAGAGTATAGTGACCACCTCTAACCAAAACCCGACCTGGGCTCCGTAGAGAGCCCTTCAGTCCATCCAAAAAGTCAAGGAAAAGCCTCTACTTGACGCCCCCAAAGTACCGACGTCCAATGAAATCGAGCCTCGCATCTCAACAATAGCAGCCTGTTCGGTCAATGGTCACTTGCACGGAACTCGCACGGTCGGGGAGAATACGCATTTTCCGTATCACCGTGGTCGGGCCCTGATGGAAGCAACCAAACCAAGCAAAGCAGAACCAAAAGCACAATAGTTTGCCACGTCTATGTAGTCCAAACCGAGATCCGAGATTTTGATTTGGCTCAGCAGCCACCTCTTCAAAGCACGGGCGTATACCTCAATATGGCTACTGCATGCACCTCGGATCGAGATGGGGACCCTCTCAGAGAAGTGAGGCGTTTCAAGGAGAGAAGAGACCGTGAAAATAATGAGAAGATCAGACTCCAGATGAATTGGATGTGTTGCAAATTGAAAATGTTTCTGGTTTGCTCAGTGTGTTGCACAAAATTCTAAACAAGCAATATTTGGGACGATCTGCTTTGTCAAACTTCAGCCTCTGCCTGCAAGGTAATTGTCGACCCACAACCGGCGCGCCGATATTGAATACCCACAACGGCTCCTCTTGTGTACATGAATTGACAGGATTACTCAGACTTCGGAGTGTGCAAAAATAAAAAAAAAAAAAAAGGGTATTCGGAACCGTTCAAGGGTCCCTGGGCTAGTGTCATCGGAAGAACCACCTGCTGTATAAATAGGTATAATTCGCCAGGGGGGTTGGCGTCGAAGGTTGCAAGAAGGCATTCCATATAACTCGATTTTTCATCATGCCCCACACTAATGCTATGACTGGCGCTCAAGATGTTGCACTGCAAAACCCGACGGCATTGCCCGAGAAGGTCGCAGATCAGCCTTCTCCAGAAAACAGCTCCTCAGATATAGAGAAGAGTCCCGTCAGCAGCAGCGACGATGACGAATTCCAGATTCCTGATGGAGGGTACGGCTGGCTAGTGGTTTTGGCGGTGTTCCTCATCAACGCTAACACTTGGGGAGCAAACTCAGGATTTTCCATCTACCTCGCCCACTACTTGGAGGACGGGACTTTTTCAGGCGGCGACAAGTACGACTATGCTTTGATCGGCGGTATGTCGTTTGGCATAGGTCTCATTTTGGCGCCTGGCGTGAATGTTCTTCATGGTTACATAGGCACCAAGCCTACTATCATGCTAGGAGCGTGTGTCCAGTTTGCGGCACTCATGATGGCTTCTTTTGCGGTGAATCTCTGGCAGCTTTACATGACACAGGGCGTGCTTCAGTCTCTTGGTATGGCCTTGATTGCGCTTCCAGGGTTTGGTATTCTTCCTCAATGGTTCAAAAAGAGACGAGATATTGCCAGCGCCATTGCTGCCGGCGGCTCGGGAGTGGGCGGTACAATGTACAACTTGGCAATGCAGAAGGTGTTGGAGAAAAGAGGTGTGTTTTGGGCTTTGCGTGCTCAGAGTATTCTCATCTTCGGTTTGCTCTGGATAGCCATTGCGCTCATTCGCTCCAGAATGAAGAAAAGTATCACAGTCAGTATTTATGATATGGAGGTTTTGCGCTCGGCTGGCTTTTGGATCTTGGTCATGTACTGTATCGTTTGCATGTTCGGATACGTTATCGTGTTGTACGATATGGCTGCGGTAACCAAAACCTTAGGCTACAGTGCTTACCAGGGCTCTATCGCGGCGGCTATGGTTCAGGTAGGATCATTTTTTGGTCGTCCCATTGTTGGCTTGCTAGCACAAAAAGTCGGAGCAGTGACGGCCTCTTTCATAGCCTATGTTTTCTGTGCCATCTTCACCTTCTCCATGTGGATTCCCGCCCGCAATTTGCCCACCATGTACGCTTACTGTATACTTATGGGTGGCCTCATGGGCACCATTTTTGCTACCATGCCACCGATTCTGAGCAAGTTGTTTGGTTTGCGTAAAACCGCTACGGCTTATTCAATGGCTTGGATTTTTTTGGGTAGCGCAGGTCTTTGCTCTCCAGTAATCGGCCTCGCTCTTAAGACAGACAGCAACGGCCCAACTGCCTACTTGCCCTGTTCCATTTTTGCCGGGTGTGCTTTCGCTGCCACTGCTGTCGTGCTATTTATCATGAGATTGTACCTATTGGCTAGAATGGATCTCGCTGGAGACCTCGATGCTGACGTGGGCCACATGCACTTGACGGTGCCACTCCACAAGCCTTTGAACCACGTCTTCGACTTTACTCTCGTCTAATTAGATTCGGCATTATATAAATAATATGTTTAAACATTTTTATTCCTGGGTATACTATATAATCGTCCCCATGGGCCGACTTTGCCGTACACAGTCTCGATGAGATTCCTGCATTGCATCCTCCATCTCTTCAAGCCAGGAGTAGGCATCTCCACAGATTGTGATACATCTTTTGGACATTAAACTTGATTAAGACTGCTATATATATATTACACAATCAAGAAATATGGGGGATGTGCAATCTGAGGTGCCACTGCGAAGTGAGAAGCCAGAACCTCACGATCCAAATCTACCCACAACAATAAACTCCACCTCCACTCAAGCACTTGACAATGGCGAGAGCAAGTTGACCGAGCCTGTTGCTTATTCGATGAAACTGGAACTCGAAAGAACACCCGAGCTTTTTCAGCAGGCAATCTCAAACGGCAATCAGTCTCCAACTACGCCCCATACAGCTAACAGAATTACTTCTCAACCTGCGCCGAGCAGTTCGAATGACGTAGCTATGGAAGGGGATCCTCAAAATAATGCCGACAGTGGCATAAAGACTGCCAAGCCCACACTGCTCAGGCTAGTTGTCTCTGTGGGTAATAATGGAAGCTCACAAATACGGCAGTTCAAAAACGATCTCAACCTACGAGAGAACGAGACAGTGGTAGAACAGACATTGAGTGATAGCGTTGACGACAAAGAGTACCAAATTGTCACGTTGTGTATTGAGTATGATGGCTCGTTTATCGAGAATATGAAGTCATTGAGCGACTTTGTCCATAGAGATGTCATCAAGAAGGCAAAGGAAGTCTCGTATCACATTGACTTTGACAGCTCAAAGAAATGGAGTGAAGTCAGTGATCAGGAAAAGGAACAGTACACGAAGTTTGTCGAGGAATTGGCCAAGGAGGCGGCCGCAAAAGTTACTCACTGCTCTTTGATAAATAAGTATGATTTGAGCACTGTGTTCGTGACAGAGAAGGACCAGTTATCGAAACTAGGGAACGAGATTCTGGCTGATGTTAACAGGTGGTCCAATCTAAGAATTCTAGACTACGGTTTAAATTCACTACGGTTTTTTCCTGGTGTGAGATTTCCTGATAGCATAGAGGTGATGCATGTGGGAGGCGGTAGAGCTCTTGAGACCCTTGCTGGGTTCAAGATTCCGACCAATCTCAAGGCTCTCGATGCATCAAGGTGTACTCTTACCTCAATTGACTACATCTCCCTACCGCCAACAACTGAGCATCTACTTCTCTCTGAAAACAGGATATATTTTCTCAACTACGCAGATCTCCCCCCTCGTTTGCAGACACTAGATCTTTCGAACAATTGCATCGATCTGTTGAAAAACATCAATTTTCCAAAAAGCCTCCGCTATTTATCTGTCTCATACAATCCCATAGAGTGCATCAAAGGAGCTAGATTCCCTGATAACATCGAGTATTTGGATGTTTCGTGTATTCCAAATGAGTCCATGGCAGGTATCAAGTTTCCAGATCTGGCTATCTGGTTAAACCTTCAGCAATCAATGACGAACACGAGAGGATTGAAGATACCCCCTTCGGTTAGAGAGCTCAATATGGCAGGAAATGGGGTCAACAGCATCAATCCTTTGAAGCTACCGAACTCAATAGAATGCCTCTTATTGTCCAACAACAATATCAAGACATTGAACAAGGTGACCTTTCCTAGTTGCTTGAGAGAGCTCTATTTGGGGAACAATTCGATTACCACTCTCAAAAATTTCCAATTCCCACCGACTTTAGAGATTCTCGACCTTGAGATGGATCCTCATTTGGAAGAGAATGAAAAGTTTATCACTTCAATAAAGGACATAGTCTTAGGGCCTAATCTCAGGGTTTTGAATCTCGGATATCATCTGATCAAGAACATCGAATCGATGGATTTTCCATTTTCGTTGGAGGAACTCAAGCTTCAGTACAACGATCTCCGGGTTTTCAGAAACGTTCGCTTTGGACCAAATCTTAGACTTCTTGACCTCAGTGGTAACCAAGATCTCTATAACATCGATGGCGTTGTTTTTCCCAATTCATTGAAGGAACTCAGAGTACCTTCTGTGCTTGTTCCGAATTTACCCGGCGTGCTTGTGAGTAGAATCAATCTGGGAGAAATCAAAATTACGAAGTCAATGCCCTATACGATATGATGTGATGCGTTTTAAATATACAAGGGATGTAATGGAGACGGTGCCAAAAAGCAGTGAACTGTAGAGATTAATGGAGAAGTAGAAAATGAGATGTTGCGAAGAACAAGGGGTTTACTCGTCCTCTTCGTCGGAAGAGTCCTTGTCCTCAGCAGCTTTTCTTTCCAAAAGAGCCTGCAACTCAGCATCCTCAGAAGCACTAACAGCTTTTGGAGCCATTGTAACTTTGCAGTTACCGCCGCTGGCCTCGATGGCCTCGGCAACCTTCTCGATGGCTTTTTCTAACAAGGCAATACCCTGGCTTTTATCTAAAGCTTGCGTAGAAATCTCATATAATGGAGCAGCAATCAACTTGGCCTTCACTTGCATCTGCTCAGTAGAAACAGAGGCGGCCTGTTGCAAAGCGTTCTTGATGGCATCGATGCCCTCGTACGAAAAGCACGACACTTCCACGTCCGATCTGATTTTTATAGCAGATGGCGTCAATCTACGGCTGATGTACAACTTTAATTCCTCCAAGATCTCTGTGGATGGAGCCTCGATGCCATCGAAGATGGATGGGTCTGTGATGGATAATTTGAATGCATCGTATGCGTGGCCATATTTCCTCAGCAAGGGCCAGCCAACAGTACGATAGAGATCCTCCAAAGAAACACCGTATTTCTCAGCACAGTGTCTCAAGATGGAGTGGACAGCCTTGGACTTGTTGTATCTCTCGTCACACTTAACGATATCCTCCGCAGAAACTCTTCTCTTGGACAAGTCAATGTAACCTTTCTCCTTGTCGACTCTCAAGACAACAGCAACCTCATTCTTACCAACACGAATCAACTTCTGGATCGAACGAATACGCCTTCTCGACAACTCAGACAACAAGACCATACCCTCGATGTTGTCGTACTCCAAAAGCTTGACGTAAGCACCCATCTCGGCGATCTCCTGGACATTCACCATGACCACCTCATCCACCTCGGGGTACTTGTTCTCGTAAAATCGGCAGTTAGTGCTCATTGTTGTTGGTTACTGACTAGAGAGTGTGATGAGCTAAGTATGTGGTATAGGCAGAGGTCTAAAATTTTCAAAGGGTGGACTTCGCACGACATTTTGTAGAAGTGGGTTTCACCACAATGACAGCAAGATGGTCAGAAAAACGAGATTCTCATGGAAGTTATTGATAAGCTCCGTCATGGATCCTAAATTAAGGCTTTTTTTGTAATTTGGGTTTGGAGGGCCATTGGGTCCCTTTTGTGGGAGGTCTATATCTGCGACGATCGTAGACAGTCCAGAGCCATGGTATAAACGCAGGGGAGTGTAAGAGAAGTCAATTAAGGCTTTTAAGTGAAGCAGAATAAACTCATACCGATGCTAGACTTCATCCGTCTTCTAGTAACATAAGTGTATATATGGTTCTAGTGCTCTGGAAGTACTTGGCTGACCTTTTGCAGCCAATGAAGCTCCCAGTAGATATCTTAGGTGATTTTGATTGGATTCTTAGGGTCAATAGCAATTCCAGACAGAGATACTCAAAGTTTCAGAATGCTTATAGTTATTTCTGTGTGCTTTCAGATGATGAGGTGCTATGGTGAAAGCTGAGAGTACCGTAGTGCGTCTCCTCAGAAGCTCTTTTTGCAACCATTTCGCAACGCTACCACACCCCATTTCTCTCATGGCAGACTACAAAGTATACAGAGACCAAAAGTTTCTTCTTCCTCGCCGCTACAAACTCATCAAGGTGCTTGGATCAGGCTCCTATGGAGTTGTTTGCCTGGTGGTCGATACCAAGGCACGAGACCAGTGCGTGGAGTTGGCGGTAAAGAAAGTTGGGCGAATCTTCAAGGACCCTATCTTGATGAGAAGGGCTATTCGGGAGCTTCGGCTCATGAGGTTCCTCAGGGGCCACAGAAACGTATGCAATTAACCTGTTGTAGTACTTACTATGGGCATGATTCTAACTAACCTAAGATTGTATCTCTCATAGATGTGCAAATGGTCACTATGGAGGCATACGCCGGGGTTTACTGCTACCAGGAGCTCATGGACTGGGACCTCAACGATGTATTGGTTTCGAGAATGGAGCTTCTGGAGTTCCACATCCAGCATCTCGTCTACCAGATCCTCAAGGGACTCATGTACACTCACAGCGCCAACATCATCCATCGAGACTTAAAGCCGGGGAACATTTTGATCAATCGCCTGGGTACCATCAAAATCGCCGACTTTGGGCTTGCAAGAGGCATCACAAGTGCTCCTGCTGCCTCCAGTCCCATCACGAACCATGTAGCTACTCGATACTACCGAGCTCCAGAGCTCTTGTTTTTAGAGACGAAATACGGCAAGGAAGTGGACATGTGGGCCGTTGGGTGTATTTTAGGGGAGATGTACGGGCGGCGTCCCATGATGGCCGGGAAGGATTCCTTAGGCCAATTGGTGAAAATCATTGAGATGCTCGGGCAGCCTACGAAAAAGTTGTTGAGAATTAGAGGGTGGCTCATTCCACTGGAATTGAAAAAAATACGGGTCGAGGATTCGATAGAGAAGTCGCTGGCGAGGCTCGCTAGAATCAACAAGAAGCGGTACGGCAAATTGTACCCTTTTGCAAGCGAAGACGCCATTGAGCTCTTGGACAGTCTTATTCGGTGGGACCCAAAAGCACGGTTGACGGTGGAGCAGGCAATCGAGAGCCCTTTTTTCCACAGCGTGAGAAGTGTTCCTGGAGAAAGTACTGCTCCAGGCATCTTTGAATTCGGCGCCGAGGAGGAGATCGAACACTTGGACGAGCTCTCTCAGATGCTCTACAACGAGGTGGAAGAATTTCAAGCACAACGAGTGGCAGAGGAAACATTGGTGAGGCCGCCGAGAAGGCAGATAGAGAAGGTGGAGACGGAGGGAAGCAGCGCGAGGTTGAGGATGACTGGCAATGTGTGAGGAAGGTGGTTTTTCGCAGCCATTTGGTCTTGTGTTGCGTGGGCCACTTCAATCAACAATAAAACTCTATTTAGTTACGTTGTATTAGACTTGTGGAATATCACAATACAAGCGTAAGCAAGTCTGTTTCTCATAAGAACTTATAGGATGTAGCAAGATACAGTGGTATCTACGTACGCCAAGGGCTAAATTGAAAATCGACCCCACAATTTACGCCAACAGCAAATGTTATCTCCATACACAAAACAGACGCCTCCAGACGACTCAATTCAGATACCCCTATGTTTTGGCGCGGGACAGTTGCCCCAGTCTGTTTGCTTCCCCAGCGGTCTGCAGTACGAGATACAGACAGTAGTGTACGATTCCAGCAAAAACCTGCAAACCCATATCCAATGATGGCTAAAGGTGTGGAATTATACAACCTCTAGAATACGTCATAGACAAACACAATAAAGGAAAGCTCTACATATTCTTATTGAAAGGAAAATGAAACTCCCAGCCCGTTCCCTTACAATGCTGCCTCGGGCCCTCCGGCCAGTGGCTGCGAAACTCCACGGCCGGCCAACCATGCCAGTGGCCTACAACCACTACAATCCCATCACCGCCGAATCCAGCCGAATTTCGCACGCAAATTCTCACATTCCATCTCAACGGCGCCACCTGAGTCATTGTTCTTTGCCTAGGTAGCCGTGTCACTGACAATGAAGCGCCATTGCCACTGTTCCTGAGGTTAGTGCGGAAGGATGGAGAGGTGGAGGAGGGGCGACGCTGGGGGCCCGAGGAAGGAGCACCACAACAGCGAAATTTGCCCTAGTTTCACCGTCGAGCGAGGGCCAGCGCGCCAGTTTCGGTGCGGGACGGCGGCGGTGCGTTGGTAAGACTGGGGCAGCTTAAGGTTTTCCTTGCTCGATTCGCGCAGCCTCCAACAGCGAAGCGCCAAATGCACCCCCCACTCGGGCGGCGCATAGGGCGCATAGGGCGCATTTTGCAACTGGATCCTCGGGCCCACTGGGGCTTTCCACAGGACGGCTTTAGTAGTATATAAATGTTGCAAAAAACCCGGGGTACGTTCGCCTTGTTTCGTTAGTAACCTTCAAGTTTAGACTTTACATTAGAACTCTTTTCTATTTATTATGGGCAAACACCACAACGATTTGGATATCATTAAGTTCATTGTGGACTTTGAGGACGGCTCCCAGAAGGAGGTCCCCGTGGCTTCGGTGGACGAGGTTGTGGTGCTGATTCCAGAGGGCACCACCTACCAGATGACCATTGTGTTCAAGGTCGAAAACCGTACTTTGAAGAACTTGAAGTACAAACAGGTTGTCAAAAAAGGCGGCATTCCTTTGAAGAACAAGGAGCTCTACATTGGCGACGAGTACGCTCCTGGCGAGCACTCGAAGCAGTTCGAAAAGGACACCACCCCCTCTGGCTTCCTCTACAGAGGCACCTTCCCATCCACGTCCACCTACTACGCTGGCGACGAGGAGCTCTTCACTTCTCCCTGGACCTTGGAGGTGACCAAGAAGGCCTAAATGGATATACACTCCCCGGCTGGAGAATACATGCTTTTTTTTTGCAGCAATTGGTAGCTGGCTAGCGGTAGCAAGCAAATCGTAGAAAATTGTAGAGAAGAAGGTTGGTGGTGGCGAGAATACCCTGAGAATGCGACTTGTGAGCTTTCTTTTGTTTTTTGGTGGCAATTCCATTACAGTTTTACCGAGCCAACCTTATACTGCTCTGTACTGGCTAAGCGAGCGGACAGGCCGCTTGACAGCATCTTGTTTTCTGGGCACGCCAAGCGGACGGGTGAATTGGGTAGGCTTACGAGACTTCGGCTTCAGTAGGTGGGTTGGAGAAATAGAAGGTGTGATTGAGTAAATTTTTTGCACTGTCTGGGCGAATAAGTAGGTTGGGCTCGGGAGATTTTGAGCGAGAATGGACCATTCTGATGTGGCCAGATATAAAAAATTGAAGAACAGGACCGCGAGAAATGGATTAAGGGCTCACTAGTGGCTGACCATGGTAGTGCTATTCATGGTTCAGGGCAGTTTGCAGCCAATAACTACAGAATACGAACTCACTAGCAAGGGATCGTACTCCAATAAGACAAATCGATGAGAGCAGGCTTGAAAACCCCAATTGGTCAGCGGGAGCAAAATAGGAAAGAGAACAAGTACCCAGCAACTGGCATCATTTTTACCGTATCTTCACTTTGTATCTTCACTTTGCGTTGCCCTCATTCCATGTTTCTCAATCACCCCAACTCTGCTCACCCTCACACTGCTCACTTTCCTCCCTTTGCTCACATTCCTCACTGCGAGACCCTCACCTGCCGAGCGATCCACTCGCACCATTGCCCCAGGCGCACCCTCTCACACTCACCTGTTACCTCTGATCCATCTCCCGCCACCAACTTCTTCCTCCTTCCAACTTCCTTTCCCAAACCTACTCCAGGGTGTCACTCGAACAACAAATCACTACACACACCAATTGACTACAATACCTTCCAATAATTGCTGTCTCTGCAGTCGCTGAACTCCCTTTCAACCACACCATCTTCATCTTCCTTAGCATCCTCTCTGGCAATGCTGAGACCTGCTTCCCACGCTGGAGCCTGGTATAGCAGCGACGGCGGGCGCCTCCGTAGCCAACTTGCCAAATTCTTTACGGCCGCCGCCTCCACCACGGGCCCTGTTCCTGGCGCTCGTGTGCTCGTGGGGCCCCACGCTGGATACACATACCTGGGCCCGAGATTGGCAGAGACATTTGCCGCATGGGACACCTCCAAAGTGCGCCGGGTATTTGTGCTAGGACCCTCGCACCACGTCTACTTCCGCAACAAGGCCTTGACGTCGCACTATGCTCTGTACGAGACGCCCTTGGGGCCCTTGCCTGTAGACACTGAGGTGTGCGCCAAGTTGTGCGAGCTGACGCTGGGAGCGTTTGGGTACATGCTGCTGGCGGTGGACGAGGAGGAGCACTCGTTTGAGATGCACGCTCCGTTCATCGTATACCGGGCCCAGCAGGAGAAGGTGGATGTGAAGATTGTGCCAATCATGGTCAGTGGTCTCAACAAGGCCCTCAGAGAGAAAATCGTGCAAGAGTTGAGTCCGTACTTTGCCGACGAGCAAAATGCGTTTGTGGTGCTGCTGGACTTCTGCCACTGGGGCAGACGTTTTGGGTATACCGAGTATGTGCCAGGTAAGGACTTGGGCGAGTGCAGCGAGTACACTGAGAGCGTGGCGCGGGCGCCGGGCGCGAACAAGATCTGGCAGAGCATTGAGTTTTTGGACAGAAAGGCCATGGAAATCGCCCTGGTGGGCTCGCTGGCAAAATGGGACGAGTACATTGAAGAGACGGGAAACACCATTTGCGGGCAAAAGCCTTTGGCCATTGTGCTTCGGTTATTGGAGGAGGCACAGGCGCTGAAAGGATTTAACTGGCTCGGCTACTCGCAGAGCTCCCAGGTAACAAGACCCTCTGAGCTGAGTGTGTCGTATGCTCTGGGATACGTGGTGGCGTAAACCTTCAAGGCTTACACAAGATTCACTTATATACATCCAATTTAGATCAGTAATCGTTGTCAGTTTCTGAACTGTTGTAGGGGCCATCATTTAATGGTTGCAAAAGATAGCGATAGCTGCGCGAACTTGCAGCCAGTTTGCAGCCATCTCCAAGGTGGACCCAAAGCAACGAGGGATTCTTGATGAAGGTTCCCACTGTTCAGAATGAGCCAGCGCTAGAAAAAGAGACAGCGTCATATTATAACTCAATTGCTACTGCACGAGTAAATACGTAAAGTGACTGAATAAAAAACATACCCTTTAGTACGATCATGTGTTTCAAATCAACTTGTAATTCACGTTTGCACTTCAGTTCGAGATCCAAAGCCACACTAGCTCATGGCAAACTGTCAAATTCAGTAGCTGCAAATTGAGCACTGACGATATTTGAGTTTGCTTTGGGCTTCAAGCGAACAAGGTACAAATACAAAACTGTCTTATTGGACCATTCGGAAAATGAGATGGCCCCAATTGAGACAGCCTTTGGGCGCTAAGTGTATCTTTGGCATTCATCCCACTTTCACTTCCAAATACCTTCTCTTTGCTCACCCGTTGAGTGGCTCCTCATATCTAGCGCGTAAGGTAAAGACTCGCGCGGATCAACAGTAGTAACTTTTCACCGAGCTAAGTACCCGCAGTTAGTCTTGTCAACACGATCCACTATGAGTGACGGCAAGCTATTCGGCAAATGCAAGTCTCAGGAACTAAGGGTCGAGCTAGACCAGGCCAAAAAGAAACTGAAGCCGCAGCCGAAGGTCAAAATCGTGCTCAAGAAAGCCATCTCCAACATGATCTTACACAACAACGAGCTTGCCCATCTTCTACCTGACGTCATATCCCTTATGGCAATTGACGATTTCGAAATCAGGGCTCTTAGTTCTCAATTCATCGCTCACTATGCGCCACTAGATCGTGATAAAGCCAAAGGTGCGTTGAAGTTCTATGAAAGGTTTGGCGACGACCTCAACGCCAACATCCGTGCCCTAGCTGTCAGAACTGTTTCTTCAATCAACCTTCCGGAATTTATTCTGCTTGGCTTACCAATGGCAAAAAGACTTCTACATGACAATAGTCCGCATGTGAGAACATCTGCCGCATTTGCCGCAGCTAGGCTCTATCAGCATGACAATGAGAGGACCATGAAACACGGCCTCATAGAAGACTTGAATGAACTTCTCTACGATGAGAATGAGGTCGTGGTGGCCAATGCTCTCGCGGCCCTCAATTCCATCACAGAGTCTGATAAATCATTGCAACTCACCATCGACAAGAACCACTCCTTATCATTGGCTAAGAGTCTCAGCTCTGCCAACGAGTGTCGCCGAGTCTACCTACTACATGCATTGATGTCTTTCGTGCCTCAGGAATCAAATGACGCATTGACACTTATAGAGCTTGTGCTACCTTGTTTGGTTCACGATAACTCGGCTGTTGTGCTCAATGCAATCAAGGTAATTGTGTACTTGTGCAATTATGTTGAGGGCCCGGAGGTTGCTGTACCCGGATTGGCAAAGAGAATCGGCTCTTCCCTAGTATCGCTACTTTCAAAACCCCCAGAGATCCAATTTTTGGTTCTTAGAAACGTCATTTTACTTCTACTCGGTAAACGTTACATGCTTGATGTTGACGTGGAGCAATTTTTTTGGAAGTTCGATGATCCAATCTACGTGAGAGACACAAAGCTTGAAATCATCTACCTCTTAGCGGATGAACAGAACGTCGGTGTCGTTTTCCGAGAACTAGAGGAGTACGCCACAGAAATTGATGCTAACATGGCAAGAAAGGCTATTCGTGCGTTCGGTAATCTAGCAATTAAGCTCGAAGTTACTGCGCAACAAAGTGTGGACACACTTATTGACTTGTTAGCAGACGGGATCCCTCACATTGTGCAAGAGTCTATCGTTGTGCTTAAAAACGTCTTCAGGAAATATCCTGGAAGATTCGATTATGCGATCCAACCTGCAATCAAGAACTACGAAATCACCGAAGAAAAAGATGCAAAAGTGTCAGTTTGCTGGATTGTCGGTCAATACGCTGAACAAATACCTGATGCTCATAAGATTCTCTCATATCTTGTTGACTCATTCTCCGAGAGTGCATTAGAAGTGCAGTATGTGCTTTTGACGGCCGTCGTTAAATACTATTTGAAGTTTCCAACTTCGGGTGAAGCCCTTTTGATCAAGGTGCTCAAGCTAGCTACCGAGGTTTCTGATAACCCAGATGTTCGTGACAGAGGCTTTTTCTATTGGAGAATGATTACAAGCCCGAATAACGGAGGAAGTGATGGTGAGTTTCAGAAGAGAACCAAAGAGATTGTCATCGACACAGAGCCTCTCATTAGTTCAGAAAATGAAAACATCGATCCCTCCATCCTCGAGGAGCTAGAGCTCAATATCGGCACACTTGTCTCTGTTTACTTGAAATCAGTCGAGCATGTATTTCGACTTGCCAAAAGAAAACTGCTTCCGTACTTCCCAGCATTGCAACCTCGAAGGAAGAGTGAGACGCCGAAACCCTCATCTAGACCCCCAGCTCAACAAAGACCTCTGCAATCGAGTCTTCTGCATAACCACAACAAGCCTTTGCCGCCTGTGCAAAGAGGACCCAGCTCGGGTAGTAGTTCCACAACGCCCAGTCGTGTCAGCTCGGGGAATGAAGAGAAAATCTCGATCGGGAAAAGATTGGGTAGAAAGGCTACGCGTCTTGTGTCCAAAAAATAAATGCATTAGTAGTTGTCTTCTTTTTTGATTGGCTGCTGCAACTTTCTTCTTGCTTTTCTCACATCCACGATTTGAACATCAGGTGAAAACTTGATATGCTCTGTCGTGCTAACAATTGTTTCGAAACCTATGTTGGGCATATTTGGCTCTGGTCCGTCAGGAACCAGCTCCACAAGACTTGTGAGATCATGACCAATAAGAGTCCCTAATATAATCACGGCCGCTGGCTTTGACATCACAAGCATATTTTCCTTGCAAAAGGCCCCTGTTACGCACATTGGACAGCCCCATTCACATTCACAACCACTCACACGTTTGTATGTTGTGTCAATGATCTCATCGATGAACTCGAATGTTTTCGCAGATATACCCGTTCCCTGCGAACCGCCTTTGGAATCATGAAAAATGAGTCTAGCTGGGCGCTTTCTTTTAGACTGCTTAGAGGCGAACTCCTTTTCTGGTGCTTTACATTCTGTCGAAAGCTCCGAGTCTCCGACTGAAGATGTCCACCGAGCATTTGGATTCGTAGTGGCTCCACCCGTGATGAACAAGGGAAGTATATTCATGATTGCATGTTGCGCAGCGTGAATACCCCCAGCAGGACTAAGTGACTTTTCTTTGATTGCCTCGATTGCAGAAGTAGGGATGTCTATCCAAAGACCTTTAGATTGAAGTCTAATTGGAGGATTTTTGACTTCCACCACATCTAAAATTTCACCTTTCCTGTCTACCTTGAAGTAGCCGAAAACGATCACGGTTGTTTGAATCTTTCCAAAAAAAACTGGGATATCAGAGGCAGCTTCCATCCCCGGCGGATGTAACTTTTTGACCATTTGAATTTCCATTGGATCGACATCCGAAAAATCTCTTTGCTGAGTGTTCCAGGTGACCTTGACTCGCTCAACCTTCGCATATTGTCCCTCAAAGCTGAATTCCTTTACTAGGTATGGAAAACCTTGGTGAAGAAAAATGCCACCTTCATACAATGTGAAGCTTGTTCTCACTGCCTCAACTTCCTCGATCACAACATTCCGATTGTTGGTGACATCTACAACTGCAAACATAACGTCGTCAATCGCCCTTAGACTGACTTTTTCAGCTGGCCAAGGAAGATACCTGGGATCTGTTCGATAGTAGCCGTTGTCATCTTTGTGGAGTTTGTCCATGCATAGCTGCCTGAAAGTCTCATTCATTTTTTCTGCGTTGTGAGGTGAAAACCAACGTAAATCATCCTCGATATGTATGGGCCATTCAAATGCAGCACATTGTAGGTGCATCGACATCACCACTCTGTTCAGACTCCCATCCAAAATACCCTCAACGCAGAGATCTTCGTACGACTCTTTGTCCAACACCTCGTTGGGGTTTTTCAAATAAAATCTGTCGAGAGGGTTTGATCCACAAACAAGAATCGCCAAACTGCCTTTCGAATTCCTGCTTCTTCCTGCTCGACCGAATTGTTGGTGCAAATTCAGTTTCAGGCCCGGAAAACCACAGCTTATCACGACATCTAAGTCCGAAAGATCAATCCCAAGCTCCAATGCATTGGTAGCTACAATGGCCCGTAGCTTCCCTGTGAACATCTTTTGCTCTATTGCTCTGCGATCTGTCTTCGAGTACCCGCCTCTATAAGACATTATATCATGTTCACTGATGTTACTCCATTGGGGAAATTCTTTTGAGTTGATAAGTGTCCGACATTCTTTGATAACCAATTCACAAACCTCTCTGATAGGACAGAACAAAATCACCTTAATCGACGGTAGCATGCAAAGAAGGTGTATTAAGATTTTTGCCAGCTCGCCCACAACATGCTCTCGAGGAAGAAACGCAGACTTAATTGGACTATCCACAGTTGTTGCCAGCTTGAGCTTGCTTTGCGGTAATTCACGCTGTCCCTTTTTATTCATCATAAGAGGCGGTTCCCAAAGAATGAGCTTTTTTTCAGAGCTCGGGCTTCCGTCCTCATGGATGTGGGCTATTTCTTCATCATCCGGAATGGAACATATGGTTCGGAAATGTGACTCCGGGTTTTTGATGGTCGCAGAGCACGAGATGTACTTTGTACGGCTTTGGCTGTCCAACTGTGCCTTCAAACGATTAAGTCGAGCCATGACGTACGAGACATGAACCCCAAAGGTACCTTTGTACACATGCAATTCATCGATAACAACATACTTGAGATTCGTAAGGAACTCTGTCCAACCACGTCTTTCGTCAGGTGCCTCGACAGCATGATTAGGTAAGATTGCAGCGTGAATAGCATCTGGGTTTGTAAAAATGATATCAGCATAGTTTCTGATGTGTGCTCTATCCTTTGTAGGGGTGTCACCGTCATAGGTGTCCACAGTGATTTTCCTATGCCTGGGAGGTAAATGAGCTATTAGCTCTGATAGATGTCTCTTTTGGTCTTGAGCTAGTGCCTTTGTGGGGAAGATGAACATAGCCGTAGTAGTTCTCCTGTGGGCATTGATACCGCTATCGCAGTCATCAAGTATATCACTGAGCACTGGTAGCTGGTAAATTAGTGACTTACCTGAACTTGTGGAAGTACTTACAATGACATGCTTCTGCTGAGCGAGGACGGCTTCGAGGGCCTTCGCTTGGTGAGTATAGAGCCCGTTCTCAAGAGCATCAATGCCCTTGTGGTCCCACAAAGCATCTACCAAGTGTCCATGAAGAAGCTCATGGCTAAGTGCTTGGTGCCTAGCTGCCCTTTGCTCTGTCAATGTTGCTAGAGTCGAAATTTGATCCCTGAACAAGGGCTTCTCCTTCAACGTCTGAAGCATAGTCTCGACATTGGGCTTTTCATCTGATACAATTTCAGTATTTCTGACTGTCATCACTTCTACTGGATCGCTCAAGTATGAAGGCTCTGGGATGTTCTTGACGTTTTTCTCAACGAGTGCCTTGAAGGGTACTCCTTCCTCGATCTCCTCTTGAGTAAAGCTTTCCAAATATTCATCAACACAGGAAGTAAAAAACTCATTTCTACCTGCTATGATTGCACGTAGCTGCTCTTGCGAAAGCAGTTCCATGGTTAGTTCCTTGGTTACCGTGAAGAACTTTGGAGGCAGTGGTGACTTCGTTGTCTTGGCCTTTTTCCACTTGTCCTTGCCCTTGATCACAGCCCCGATCCCTCTCACCTTGACATCGCAGAATTCAAATACGAGAAGCTGCTTCTCAGGCTTGTCGGCGTTCTTGCGGGCAACGGCCTCATACGCATCGTCTATTGATCTGGGCTGATTCTGGTTGAGACCGCCCTTTGTACGCTTGAAGTCAATTCTCTCTCCTATAAGAAGCTGATTTTCATCAATGTAGTCGAAAGTGACGTCACCATCCGGTAGAAGGTCCTTGATCATCTGTAGATCAAGCCTGGAGATGTCATCATTAAGTTTCTGAATATGTTCGAAAGTAGGGATTGTTTGACGAGAAAACGAAGACAAGAACGTCAAATGCGTGTTTATAAGCGCAAACTTTCTATATAAAGAGTTGAACGACTCGGGCCATGGCATGAGAGGACGATGGCAAAGGTAATATCTTATCTAGAAGTAGCCTCTGATGTGTCAGTGGTGCAGGACAGACGTAGTAGTATGGAGCATTACCTAAAGTCATAGATTACCATATATAATTTACTTTAGCGGGTTCTATTATCTTTTTGTCACTTATTGCAACATCCTCCATCTCTGTGGTTTAGAAGATATTCTGAGGCATCTTTGCAGATTGCATTGGAACATGCGTATTTTCCGTTGTAGTCTCTGAGTGCAGCAGTGCAGCAGTCGAAATACCCCCCAGTACAATTGTTGGAATCTCCAAAGTGGCACACATGGTGGGGACAAATGCCAGAGTTTGGGTTGCCCAACTCCCTATTTTTGCATTGTTTCTCGAAAATCAGAAATTCCACGGAACTGTCTTTGTCTTGCGGCTCGCTACTGATAGCACTGGGTGTGGGCCGGTCAATGAAAAATATCTGTTCGCCAGTATATAAGTCAAAAACAAAGTGTTTCTTTTCTGTTGGTAAGTATATCACTGCAAGCTGCCCCTGAAAGTCGCTTTTACCCGTAGTGGAATTCACATACGAAAGACTATACGCCCCAGTGTTATACACTATGTGACCACCGTTCACAGCAGCTTTCTGAGCACTGTCTAAGGATTCGAAATCAAGACTGGCTGGAAGAGTTGCCCAAACCAGAAAAGCTGTCAAAAAGAATTGAAATGAAAATGAAAACTTCATAATCAGTAAAAGAAGGTGTACTAAAAGAGAAAACCTGGGGTCTCTGGTTTCACTATATATAGTATTCAGGAAAGGCTCACTTCACCACCCAGGTTTGAGGCCAGATATGAGAATTGCGGTATGATCCCAGAATATCGAGGTTGAAAGTTTTCTACAGCACGAAGTATTCTATGACTTTGAGTATTTATTGCGGCCTTTTCTAGGCCTACTTGCTATCTACGTGGTGTTTGCGTAACTCACTTTTGCGCTACCCACACCTGAAGAGTACACAAAAGATGTCTCCCCAAATTGACTGATGACGATTGCAAAATCAAAGTCCAAGATCCATAAAGGATACGATTAAACGTTGGTATGTTTTGGCTCCCCGGTTGTGTCTGGGACCTTATGGGCTGTGTTTCCTGCACAATCGCTAGCAATCGTCTCCTAGCAAGAATGATTGCAAAATCACCCCTGCTGTATGATCTGTGACTACACTTTTTATCTTTTACCTTTTCTTACCACATCTTCACTATGGGTCTTTCGAAGCTCGTCGACAAAATGAGAGCCCACTCTGTGGACTCAGTCAATGCTGCTGATCCTCCTGTCACTGCAGGTCAGCCACCTACCAAGAAGCAGATCTACAGGGCCAGATACAACTTTGGCCCGAACTTCGGTGCCTGTTTCGTGGGAGAAAAATGGATATTCCACTCTCCGTTCCCCGAAGGTGCTAACACCGAGCTAGAGGCTGCCGAAAAGAATATCAAGGAGTTGGGCAAGGACGGTGCAAGAGAGAAGCTCGAGAACCATTGGAAGTCATACGTCAATGATGACGATTGGCAGTGGCTTAAGGACAACGGAGTGACAGCTATCAGGCTTCCAATAGGATACTGGAATATTGACGGCGGCAAGTACACTAAAGGCACTAAGTTTGAGAAGGTTGCAGATATCTACAAGAACTCTTGGGAAATTGTCAAGAAAAACTTCATTGAGCCTGCTGGTCGTTTTGATATCGGAGTGTTGATTGATGTTCATGGTTTGCCCTATGGTGCTAACGGAAACGATCACAGTGGTGAGAGTGCCAATGGGAAGGCTGAGTTTTGGGAGAAGAAGTCAGCACAATCTTTGATGATCGATGCACTCAAGTTTGTCGCTGGCGACGTTGCTCAATATGAGAATATTGCAGGAATTCAGATTGTGAATGAATCAGAATTCTCGGAAACTGCCGGAAAGCAAAAGAAGTACTATGCTGAGGCAATCAATGCTATTCGGTCGGTCGACAAGTCTGTGCCTGTGGTGATTTCCGACGGCTGGTGGCCCGACCAGTGGGCCAAATGGGTACAGGAGAACCAGGACATTGGAACAACTATTGGTGTGGTTATTGATCACCATGTGTACCGCTGTTTCGACGACAAGGACAAGTGCAAAAGCCCTGAGCAGATTACGAACGACTTGGACGGTGATCTTCTCACCAACATCAATGACGATGGTAATGGTGTCGATTTCATGGTTGGAGAATGGTCATGTGTTTTGGATGGCCAGACAATCAGTAAAGCCGGATTGGATCCCAATGACTATGGGAACCAAAAGAGAGCTGAGCTCACTGGCCAATACGGAGCCAAGGTCGCAGATCTCATCTTCAAGCGCGCTGGAGGTGGCTGTTTCTTCTGGACTTACAAATTCGAGTCTGGCAATGGAGGTGAATGGGACTTCCGCCAGCAATTGCACCACAGTTTCAGCCCACCAGCTATCACAGTGCCTGACGACAACAAGTTCCAGGAACTTCTCGACGGCAATTTGAAGGCACACACTGACTACTGGAACCTGCAAAATCCCAAGGAGAAGTACGAGCATGATCGCTACAAGGAAGGGTTCACTGCTGCCTGGAGAGACAGTGTGGAATTTGCCAAACAGGGTTCTCTTCTTGGGCGCAGGCAAGCGGTGAAATGTGCCCGTTTGAAAGAGCACATTGACGCCAAGGGCAAGTCGAAGTTCCTCTGGGAGTGGGAGCAGGGCTATGACAAGGCTATCGAGGAGTTTAACAAGTTGTAAGCTGAGCTCACTCTGGAGGAGGCTTTTGGCTGCGAAAACGGCGCCGATAAGCGGTTTCCCAATTGAGCGCAAGCAAGGCTTAAACGAGATAAGCCTGCATGCGGGAGCTTTGTCTACCAGCTGGTCCCAACGACTCTGGTGTATGTGAACGATGACAATGATAGTATTATTAAATGAATAGCTCCAATGAGTAAATAGGTCAATCTAGTGATTTTGACACAATCACCGAGGAATTATCGCCTCCATAAGGTAAGTGTGGCCCTGGCCATTATGCAGTACCACCCATTCCATGGTTGCTTGCACCTGTTATCAATCCGTACAAAAAACCAATATTTAAGCTTCTATCCAACCCTATACTCAACATTGCCACTCCGTATAACCGATCTAACATTCCCATTCCCCCTTGCTATCGTGATCTGCCTTTCCCCAGCTTTGCGTCGAGGCCCTGGCTGGCTACCTGCACACCAGCTTGCCCCTGTGACCCAACCTCACCTTGTGCCTTACTTAACTCCATGCTCGCCACATCCACCAAATTAAGCACTTCTTTTTCCTCCTCCAGTAACCAAAACTAAACCAAACAAAAAAGGAAGAAAGAAAAAAAGATGAAGTTGTCCACCACCATCGTCGCCGTGGCAGCCGTCTTGTTCGGTTCCACCGACGCCAAAAAGTTCTCCGCCAAGCTCAACAAGATCCCTGTGGAGGAGTCTCTCGACGCCTTCAGGTTCCATGAATACACCCTGGCGTTGGCCCTGAAATACATGGACGCCTATGCTGCCGCTGGCTACGGTGGCTCTTTCAGGGACAAGCAAGATGTGGCAAAGATTCCTCTCGTTTCTGAAGGGGGCAAGCACGAGGCTCCGCTCACCAACTACTTGAACGCCCAGTACTTCACCGAGATCCAACTCGGCACTCCGGGCCAGACCTTCAAGGTGATTTTGGACACAGGCTCTTCCAACTTGTGGGTGCCTTCCAAGGACTGCAGCTCCTTGGCTTGTTTCTTGCATTCCAAGTACAACCACGACGAGTCGTCCACGTACAAGGCCAACGGGTCTGAGTTTGAGATCCAGTACGGCTCGGGCTCTATGGAGGGCTACGTATCGGAGGACACCTTGGCCATTGGCGACTTGGTCATTCCCAAACAGCTGTTTGCGGAGGCCACTTCCGAGCCGGGATTGGCCTTTGCCTTTGGTAAATTCGACGGGATTTTGGGGTTGGCCTACGACACTATTTCTGTCAACAAGATCGTTCCTCCAATCTACAATGCTATCAACCAGGGTCTCTTAGAGTCTCCGCAGTTTGGCTTTTACCTTGGTGACACCAACAAGAACGAGAACGACGGCGGCTTGGCCACGTTTGGAGGCTATGACGAGTCCCACTTCAAGGGCTCCCTCACTTGGTTGCCTGTTAGAAGAAAGGCCTACTGGGAAGTGTCCTTTGACGGTATTGGCTTGGGCGACGAGTACGCTGAGTTGACCTCCACTGGTGCTGCCATTGACACCGGTACCTCGTTGATTACTTTGCCATCAGCTTTGGCTGAGCTTGTCAACGCCAAGATCGGCGCCACCAAGTCGTGGTCCGGCCAGTATCAGGTGAACTGTAACACGAGAGACGATTTGCCCGACTTGACCATGACCTTCTCTGGCTACAACTTCACCTTGTCTCCATACGACTACACCTTGGAGGTGTCTGGCTCGTGCATTTCTGCCTTCACGCCAATGGACTTCCCCAAGCCAATTGGCGACTTGGCCATTGTGGGTGATGCTTTCTTGAGAAGATACTACTCAGTCTACGACTTGAAGAAGGATGCTGTGGGATTGGCCCCCGCCAAGTAAGTTGCATCAACAGCACTAGAATATAACCCTACTGAACAAAAGAGTACCTATAGTCAGCGTCTGTAGTCGCAAAGTCCAGCGATGTAGTTTCCAACTGAGCTCGCAAAGGCAGCTGCCAGCAGGTTCTAAATAATCAGAAGAAACCATCGCTGCGGCTGATAAGATGTGGCTGCGAAATAGCCTCACCAGCTTTCCTGTCAACTTGCCATACACATCACCTTCCCAAAAAGACGCCAACAGAACCACGAGAGCAAGATCAGCATCTTTCAGTGAATACAACTCAGAATTTGAACTTTATCTAATGTTTTCTCAGCGCTTCCTGTGTCCCTGGCCAGTTCGTATCCCGAGCTCATCCTGTCTCCCATGCTCGCAAAGTGCTGGTGATGCCCGATCAGGCAACAGCCAGCCAGCCGGATCAATCCTCGACTAGATCAAGAAACTCACCACAAAATAAGTATTTTTAAAATCCCTGCCACTTCCAGCTCATCTCCTAGCCATTTTTAAAACGATTTTATAATCCTCTCCGATAAAACCATGAGCACAGCATCGTCAGAGTGGAAACCAGTGCTCACAGCTAAGTCAGACACGTCTGACCACACAGTCTCTGATGTGCTTACAAGCGAACTTCTCCAAGAGACCCCATACTCCAAAGAAAAAAAAATGCCCATTCCTCCCTCAAGCCAACTGCCCCACGAAAGACTCGAGGTCCGTACAGATACCTCCCAGCTGTCAGTGCCTGCCTCTGTTTCCTACTACCACTACAGTGACTACGAAGACCTGGCGACCCAGGTGCAGCCACAGCAGTTGGAACAGCAATTGGATACGCTGGTGAAGCCTCTGGTGAAGTCGCTGGTGAAGTCGCTGGTGAAGCTGAGCCCTAAAGTACCTTCCAAGCATCTGATGATCGACAGAAAGACCCATCTTCAGCTCCACAGCGGGCCCCTACATCAAGTGCCAGAGCGGTTCTCGCAGTTCATCGCTGACGTGCCCAGGTCAAAGGGATCTAATAACTGCTCGAGCGTATACAGCGAGCACAGAGACATTTCAGACTCCATGGGGTCGCAAGCTACGATTTTTTCAACAAGACAGGATTCGCTGAGCAACAGGAGCAGGTCGAGGACTCGCAAGAGAACCATTTTGCGGAGGAAGCCTACGAAGGCTGGGCCGGACTACGACAGAGCGTCTCTGGGACTTTTCCGCAGAAAAGCACTCAGGTTTAAAGACGGTTCTATGGGTTACAGGCTTAAACTTCGGTTGCGCAAATTGGTTGCAAAATTGAAGGCCATGAAACACTGGCCGAGAAGAGTCCATGCATTTGTCACCAAGAAGAAAGCCACGCAAAAGGCGGTGATGAGAAAAGAGTCGCTTCATCGCAGGAAGTCTTCCAAAACACCTTCTGCACCAGCAGCGATCTCTGCTCCTCTCAAAAACCCATACTTGGGCAAAGAGCAGGGTGCTTCTAGAGTAGAGGGGCTCACCGACGAACTCAAGCATATGGCTGGCCATGAAGCTGCAAAAACAGGTGCTGTCGCTTCTCTCAAACCTGGGCCTGTGACAGCAGTTTCTTCTTCTCATCCGTCAGGCAACGCAATCTCTACAGACGATGGAAAATGGTCTCACATCTCCAAGTTCATCAGTGAACAGCAGGAACTCAGCAGCTCAGGCAGAGGCAAAACGTACAACTCTTCTTCGGCACTCACAGAGTCAGATGCTCCACAGCCACCTCCACATACTGTTTCTGCATCATTTGAAAAGCTGCAAATGCAAGCTCTCTGGAGACGCTACTTGGCCAATGTTCTCGCAAGAAGGATTCAATTGCGTCAAGAAATCACCTTGTTCCAGGCCCTCGTGGCAGGCCATAGTGTACCTTCGATGTTGAAGGGAACGCCTGAAGTGGCTCTGTCTTACAATGCCAGCATCGTTAAAAATAGCAGCGACAGAGATACAAACTCCTTACCATTGGATCACTCGAGAGGAAATTCTGCTGCTTCTGAAAAGATTTTCAAGCCACTGACCGTGGCAGAGTCTGAACAGGCTCCTGATGACGACATGATCTCTCTCGTGTCTGTCTCAGACTCGATCTTGAGCGATAACGATGTTGTGTCATTGCCGGAAGAGGTTTCCGATTGGGAGGAGGACCCAACAGTGGTCAAGCTCCACGAGACTCTCAACCGTCGTTCCGTTCTTGGAGAGATGTTGGATTACGACTCTGACGACGCAACTTCTGCCTCTGGCTCTTCTAACTACCTGAACCTGGAAACACAATCAGCCACAGAATCTGCCATAGTCAAGCGCTATGGTACTCTTCGGCGTAAAAAGTCTACTGTTACAAGCACACCTGCTGCAGCTACTCCAGTGCCAGCTACTACAGTGCCAGCTACCCCAAGTTCCAAGTATCTGCAAGATACAGCTGAAGTATCGTATCAGATCCCAAGATCTACAGGCATTCATTGTAACTTGAATGTAGCCGCTGGCAACAACTAATTGCATTTTTCATCTCCTCATAATAGCATATAACGAATCATCATCTACTCCACATTAGTATCAGTTTAATTACAGCAATATATACAAGTAACGGGTACAAGTGTGAGACCCACATTTGAAACTTATCTTATCATCCATCATGTTTACTTCTGTTCAGAAGATTCGTTGCCGCTGTTGTTGTTGTTCTCGTTCTCGTTGTTGCTCTTGTACAACTTCTCGAAAACCTTCAAGGACTCGTTCTGCAACTCCTCGGTTTTGTTCTTCAACTCAGTGGCATCAACCTCTTCACCAGCCTGGGCCTTGACAGCGATCTCTCTCAAAGAGGCGATCTGCTCCTTAAGCTTGTCAGCGTCGGCAGACTCGATCTTGTCCTTGAATTCGTTCAAAGAGTTCTCAGTGTCGTTACACAACTGGTCAGCTCTGTTGGCAGACTCAATAGACTCTCTCTTAGCCTTGTCAGACTCAGCGAACTTCTCGGCGTCCTGAACCATCTTCTCAATCTCGGCGTCAGACAAACCAGAAGAGCCAGCAACGGTGATGGAGGCGTCCTTGTTGGTAGCCTTGTCACGAGCAGAGACCTTGATGATACCATCAGTGTCGATGTCGAAGGTGACCTCAATCTGAGGAACACCCTTTGGAGCAGGTGGGATACCAGACAAGGTGAAGTTACCAATCAACTTGTTGTCTCTGGTCAATTCTCTCTCACCCTGGAATACTCTGATCTCAACAGAGGTTTGACCGGCAGAGGCGGTAGAGAAGATCTGAGACTTCTTGGCTGGAATGGTGGTGTTTCTAGAGATCAATCTAGCGAAGACACCGCCCATAGTCTCAATACCCAAGGACAATGGGGTGACATCCAAAAGGACAACATCCTTAACCTCACCAGCAAGGATACCACCCTGGATAGCGGCACCCATAGCAACAGCCTCATCTGGGTTGACAGCCTTAGATGGCTCCTTGCCGAAAATAGACTTGACGGTCTCCATGACCTTTGGCATTCTGGACATACCACCAACCAAGATGACCTCAGAAACATCGGAGGTAGACAAACCAGCGTCCTTCAAGGCCTTCTTACATGGCTCAACGGTCTTCTTGACCAAAGGCTCAACGAGAGACTCAAATTGAGATCTAGTGATCTTCTGGTTGATGTGCTTAGGACCAGAGGCGTCAGCAGTAATAAATGGCAAGTTGATCTCGGTAGAGACGGTAGAAGACAACTCAATCTTGGCCTTCTCAGCAGCCTCTCTGATTCTCTGGATAGCCATTCTGTCGGACTCCAAGTCAATACCAGACTCCTTCTTGAAAGTCTGAACAATGTTTCTGACGATGGCAATGTCGAAATCCTCACCACCCAAGTGAGTGTCACCGTTGGTGGACTTCACTTCGAAGACACCTGCACCAATGTCCAAGATGGAAATATCGAAAGTACCACCACCCAAGTCGAACACGGCAACAACCTCACCTTCCTTCTTCTCCAAACCGTAGGCCAAGGCAGCAGCAGTTGGCTCGTTGACGACTCTCATGACGTTCAAGCCAACAATCTTACCGGCATCCTTGGTGGCCTGTCTCTGAGCATCGTTAAAGTAGGCAGGACAGGTGACCACGGCGTTCTTGACGGTCTTACCCAAGTAGGACTCGGCGGTCTCCTTCATCTTGTTCAAAACAAAACCACCAATCTGCTGAGGGGAGTACTGGGAGCCACGGACCTCGAGCCAGGCGTCACCGTTCTCGTGCTTGATGATCTTGTATGGCACCTGCTTGATGTCCCTCTGGACCTCCTGATCCTCAAATCTTCTACCAATCAATCTCTTGGTGGCGAAAAGAGTGTTCTCTGGGTTCACAACAGCCTGACGCTTGGCTGGGATACCCACCAAACGCTCACCCTCCTTGGTGAAGGCAACGATGGATGGAGTAGTTCTGCCACCCTCGGAGTTTTCGATGATCTTGGGGATCTTACCTTCCATCACCGCAACAGCGGAGTTGGTGGTACCCAAGTCGATACCAATCACGGGGCCACCTGGAGCACCGTTGGACTGGTGGCGCACGAAACGCTTGAACGCATTTTTGGCGGAGTTTCTTGCGGACAACATAGCTATGTGTTGGATGTGTAGAATGTGAGAAGGTAGTTTAAATATTAGGGCCCTTGCTAAGGTACATGAAAATTTTGTGAGGTTACCCGGCGCGCGCCCTGGCACCTGGAATCTTCCAGAATTTCCGATGTGACTCAAAGAATAGTGTTGTCAAAAAAGGTAGAAATGTCGAAAATCTGGTGGAACTTGTGTAGGATTCACCTCTACATATCTATATCATAACAACATTCTGACATCTAATATCGCTTTATTCGTTTAAGGATACGGTGGTGCTTTGCTGTTGCTGCGAGCTTTTTGGGTGCAACTGAGACGTCTATGCACGAGAAATGGGTGCAAACGCTGTTGCCACCACTGAAGGAGTCACGTATTTGGGTGTGTAGTGTGGGAAGGGGAAGTAAATGAATTTCTGTTGGCGGTAGAGAAAGTGTTGGAGTAAGTTATCAAAGACAAGATTATTCACAATGATTAGTAGTTGGAATCTGCTCTAATTCTTCAGTAACTATACATCCCAGTCTACTGTTTCTTCCCAGACCCTCATCATTTCTAAACGAAAGTTATACACATAATACAACACTGGCCTAATATAAACGCTTGGTGATTTGTCTCACCCATTTCCCATAATACAATACAAGGTGCAAGCACTGTGGCCTGCCCGTTAAGTTCAGAATTAGACTCAAGTTTCGTCAATAGTCGCTCACTCAAGCAAGTCTCGAGGCAAATTCCCGTTCATGACCCACGTAAGCGACTTGTCGCCCCGGAAGTCCTCAATGTAGTCAATGATTTCCATTGCGGATTTCCCATACTTTGCCATCCCACGCTCAATGGCGTCGCAAAGCTTTTTCCTTCTTTGAAATCTTTTCAGCTCCTTGGACCTCGAGTCACCTCTCCATTCGTGCTTGCCGAACCTCTCGTCCATCTCTCGTAGAGGTGGCTGGCCACGGAATCCTCTAGTAAACTCATCGTAGATGTCTTTCACATTCATAGGGTTGTGGAGGAAGTCTACAGTTATCTTTGGTTTCTTCCGTCCACCCATATCGTCAACAACAACTTCAAGACCGGGCATCAGCACCAAGTCCTTGCCGCTGTCTTGAGTCAGCAGCAGTTGTTGTTGATTCTGTTGATTTTGTTGTGCTTGTTGTGCTTGTTGTTGTTGTTGCTGCTGCTGCGCCTGTTGCTGCTGCTGTTGTTGTTGCCGTTGTTGTTGCATTGACACCAGAGCTCGAGATTGTTGGTCTCGCTGTTGCTGCATGGATGCCTGCTGCATTTGTCTTTGTTGTTGGGATTGTTGCTGTTGGTGGTTCCGCAGCAGTTGAGGTTTTAGGCCATCAGAGTTACCATTTACCTTTGCGTAGGAGGAGCGTTTTCGCTTTCCACCTTTGCCCTGTGCCAGCACAGCTGCTTGAGCAACTTGATGGAGCTGAGGATCCATATTGTTATTAAGGGAGACACCCAGAACATCCACCACCCCTGGCACCTGGACAACATTGGACAGTTGCAAAGAGGGGAGATCTGCAGTGACATCGTGCACTGAGTCGTGAACTGGGTCGTGGACAGCGTCGTGTACAGATTCGTGCACAGATTCAGGGACCAGGTTGTCGACGGAGTCCTGGTTGTCATTGACATTAAAGGGGTCGCCTTCTTGAAGAGATTGTAGCAGATTGACAATTGAAGAGGTGTCCTTGTTTTGTAGCACGTCAGATAATAGCTGGGTCAACTTCTCTATTTTCAGATTTTGAAAATCCACCACATGGCGGAAGTAGGCAAGCTCCTGACTTAAAGTGGCCACATCGTTCTCCAACTTGGCCACGTTATCGTTTACTTTACTGAAGCTCTCTTGTAGCGGCGTGAGCTGAGTCATGGAGCCATATTGCGTGTTGTGATGCAGCAGGAGGTGCAAGTGGTGGTTCAGTTGGGGATGATTAGCATGATTATTATGAGACACATGGCTGTTATGAGAATGGCCCCCATGAAGCTGTTCGGAGTCATCAACTGGAGAGACCTCTCCCACGGCAGACGACACCGAAGGCTGAGACCTTAGGGCGTGGTTGAGGGAGGAGGAGCTCAAGGAATTGGTGGCTAGACCTGCAGAGTTCATTGAGCCCAGGGGGGAAACGAGGATATTATACAAAACGGGCGAGATGGTTTTGGAAATGAGAACAGGTAATGCCCTTTGATGAGTTCCAAAGCTTTGTGTGGGTTAGGTGGAGCTTCTATGGTGGGAGAGGGTGAGTATGCTTTTGATTTCTCCAAGATCGCGAAGGTAGTCTTGACATTGATTCCCACAATGTATGGCACGTGATGCCGGGGTCCCCTTCCAGACGTCTGGGACAAGGCGGTCTAGATATGGCAGTGACGAACAAGAAATAAAGAAGATGCTGATTTCCAAGATCGGAAATGCCAATTCAATGCCATACGATATATAAGCCGACTTGTGGGGCTCTGGCGTACGTTTACAAAGAAACAGGATATGAGATCAGTAATTTTGACAAGTGCCAGCATCTGAAGTCCGAGACTTTTTTTCAATTTCCCTTCCAACGTTACGAATTTAGGCAATTGTGCAGCGTTGGTTGCTCCGGGAAACTTTCCAGTGGTGTTTTTTCGCTGACAATGGCAACTTTGCATGAATGCTTTTTGGTGGTCTCATCTCGAGAGGCTATGGGGCGCCCGCCTGAGTCATCAATTTTTTTAGAAATAGTATTACCTTCCTGACGTATGCAGCCACTACAAGAATAGTACTCAGCCTGCTTGATTGGTTGAGGAGTGTCCAAGTAAATTAAAAGACCTCCGCTCTATATGGATTTTATTTCTGTACCACAGTAGGATTCGTAGGAATAATGCAAGTTCAACGCAATCTTAATGAGTGTTTAAGATGTTCAGTGAATTTTTCTCCTCCCAATAACAGTAGAAACCCTGAATTGTGATGTGCGAAGGAGTTTTGGAGTACCATCGCTTTCATCACCATAGTTGCAGACTGCTTCTCAAAGAGCGACATTCACTGTGATTATTACGGTTAGGCTCAGATTCGAGCTATCATCTTTAGTTGGTGTGTTTTCTTCCCAAGTAGATAAGCAATTTGAACAATAGAGATTGCCAGAGTTCATGACAAAGGCTTGTAAGGTATGCCAAGATCTCTGTCGATGATACTGATCAGAAGTCGAGTTCGTGCCATTGCTGAAAGCTGTGATCATCCATATCAATCACTATAGATCTCAAGGTTTAACGAGTGTGAACGATGCAGTTGCTCAACCTTAGCTTGCGATATGAACCGCAAAATTCAAATACACTCATCATTTTTCATTGCTTTTTCGAAAATAAATAGATAGATTAATAAATTACATGTTCGTACTGTTTTACTCACTGATTTTATTATATTTTTTATTTTTTGTATCAGTGCTGTCATCACATTTGTGGCATTACCTTTAGTTTACGAAGTTCTCACCCAATATCTCCCCACTTGCGAAAATAAGAAGAGCAATGAAAATAATTGCAAACGACAATGAATACAATTGGAAATCCAAGAGAAGAGATAGGCACGTATCGTCCCTTACATGAGCCCCCCTTGATTTAGTAAAACCGTTTAAGTTGTTAAAGGTGCTCGACTAGCAGAACGAATCAAGGGTATCATCGGAGTAATGCACGAAAGGTTAACATTATTGTTATCATCAATATAATTATACACAGCCTAAGCATTGAAATTCTGACTGGAGACAGCAACGAAAGACACCAGCTTTCATAAACCGAGGTAAAAAGCCACAGGCTCTTTCTTCCAGAATCCTATGAGGAAAATAGATTAGAAGATCCAGCCGAAGATCTTATGGTAGAACCATTTCAAGTCTTTAGGATTGCCCTGAGCTTCTCTGATAGCCTTCTCCTCCTCATCCTTTGCCTGGAACTGCTCCTCCTCATAGTCAACCACGTCTCTGAAGGTATCCAAGTCGACTTCCGCAGGTGGGATTAATCTGGTCTTCTTGTAGAACTTCCAGAAAAAGTACAAGAAGATGAACACAGGGAGAACGATGTAACCTGTGATGAATGTCTTGTATGGGAAGTCCTTACCCAAAAACACTGTGAAGTTCTTAGCAAGGATAAGGAAGCAGCACACACAGAAAGCAAAGTAGGTTCCGAACGGCTGGAATGGCGAGCGGAACACCAAGTCGGTCTTTCTCTTGTATCCCTGGGCCTTCAAGGCCTTCATGAAACGCATGTGGAGGAAAAGAATACAGGTCCAGGTGATCAAACCGGTGAGGGATACCACGTTGACGAAGTGTTGGAAAATCTCCGCAGCAGACGAGGACGTTGTCATGAAACCCAACAAACAGAAGGCGAAGCAAAGGGCAATACCGTACAAAGGCACACCCTTCTTGTTGGTCTTGGAGAAGAAGTGAGGGGCGTAACCGGCCACAGCAAGACCGTAAATCGTTCTCGAGCAAATGTACATGTCGGAGTTTGCAGCAGACAAAACGAAAATCAAAATACAGGCATTGATGACATGGTCCAAGCCCTTGATTTTAGCGTTTGTGATGGCAATGACGAAAGGAGAAGCAGAAGCAGTGTTGCCGCTGGCCCCCAAAAGTCTTGGGTCACTTGAAGAAACGCACATACCCAAAAGCAATACCGAGCAAATGTAGAAAACGACAATACGGTAGAAAGTCAACTTGATTGCTTTGGGGATGGCCCTTCTTGGTCTGGCACACTCGGCAAAAGTGATACCGACCAATTCGGAACCGGTGTAGGCGAAAATAGTTGTGACAAGCACAGCAACAAAGGCAACAAAACGGCCAGTAGCACCGCCAATGTACAAGTCTCTGGACGATTCAGTGTATTCCTTGAACGCACCAGGGTCTTTCCAGTACCTAAAACCAAGTCTGTCGTGTGTTGGACCGCCGCCCAAAGCGATACAAAGCATCAAAATGATGAGACCAAGACATGTGATGACTTTAACACTCGAGAGCCAAAATTCAATTTCACCGAAAAACCGCACACCGAGAATGTTGACCGCTGTAATGATCACCAAAAACACGGCAATCCACACACCAGGGTTCACTCTATCTTTGCTGATCCAAAACTGCATCACCAACGCACCAGCGACCAACTGGTTGGGCGGAAGCAAAATGTACTTGAACAAGTAGACCCATCCACATGCAAAACCAAGCGCCTCGTCAACGTATCTCCTACAGTAACCAGCAAAACCATCAGCCAAAGGAATGAAGGTTGCAACCTCACCCAAGGCACTCAACACCATGAAAACAACAAACCCAATCAACGAGTAAGTGATGAAAATGGCCGCTGGCCCCGCCGTTCTCAACGCCGTACCGGTACCAACCAACAAACCGGTTCCAAGCGCACCACCAATTGCAATCATCGACAAGTGTCTTGCCTCCAAGGCCTTTCTCAACTTCTGGTCTTCGCCAGTCTGGCTCTTGAGCTGAGGGTTCGACATCACCACCAGCAAATTGTACTCAGCCGTGTGACGCGAGATAGCGTCATCGCTATCGACCTGTTTCTCGTAATCTCTCATCGAGGTGAAACGCTTGAGCAAAAAACAGTTGCCAAAATATAAGAAAAAAAGAGCGGTTGCAAAAGAGCGGAAGTTGCACTGTTTTATACGGCGGCCCCGCTTATCTATGGGGCCAAGAAACAGAGTGCCCACCTCTGACGCACAGAGGGCACAGAGCATCTGCGGCATCTGGTACCCATCTTCGATAAGTTTTCTCGGAAGAGATGCCTAACTGGCGAGCGCTGATTGGGTGCAAAATGAAAAAAAATTGCATCCCATATTGAGTTCCTTGATTATTGTCATTCAGAGAAATAATAGCTTGTTCAAATTCCAATTCTTTCAGACCATCGGTGCAGAGGCCATCGCTGCGAAGACCCTGGCAGGCAGGAGAACAAGGGCTGGATGTGAGACAGGGAGGGCAGAGAGCGAGAGAGAGGAACAAAAGGAAACATGGTGCAAAATGCCTTATGCTCGCTTCCGCCGTGCCCCGTAAATGTAGTCCGGGCACCACACGAATACCCGAGCCAAGGAGGAAATGGAGAAAAAAAAGTAGAAAATCACCATATTCCAGAAACTGGCCTGCTTGTCTGTGGTGTTCCTCAGGCGGGAAAATTCCGGTTGGCTCCTATTTGTCTTGCTCGGCGCTGCCAAAAAGTCGTCTTGGCCCCGGTGGGGAGGTGGAGAAAGTGGGTCGGTAAGGCAAAAAAGAAAGCTTAGAAGTGAATGGCTTATGGAGCTCAGATGGAGCTTCTGCAACATGGGGGGTTCTAAGTGGGTCAGGAGCTAAATGTACGGTAACCTCGTATTTGGGGCCGAGAGTGACCCGTCCTCCCTGGGTTCCTGAGGGTACCACGAAGGGGCCAAAGAACAAGCTTCTCATCGCACGAGCTGCCAGGAAGTCCACAGAGTATTCGCAATCTTTGCAGCCGCTTTGAAATTGATTCATACACAATTGCACAAATAAAATTGCGTTTTATTTATTCATTTTTTTTTGTTCGTTTGTCGTCCTCGCCGCCTCTATGAACTGAATCGCAACACCCCCTCGCCGTTGAGTGCCTTTTTGTGTACGCTTTTTGTGTACACTTTTGCTCGTCGCTGGTGCTGGTGGTGATGCAGCACTCGTTTGCGGCGGCGCTGGCACAATTGGCCCCGATAGTGCGGTAAGGCATTTTGGGCTTAAAAAAAAAAAATTGTGATGCTGCTTCCAGCGAGCCAGAGGCGAGCGCGAGGCTTCACCAGAGCAAATACCCTAATTTGCCAAAGATCACTCCACCCAAAGAAAATCACCATAAGAAAATTGTGGGCTTCTCTACACGCCAGCGGCGTGAGATTTCAGGCAATTTTCCGAAAATGGCGTGGGAATGGGCCCTTTTGCCCCGGAAACCCGGGGGTGTCGCTTCTCAAACGGTTTGTGGGGTGCATACTTTTGTAAGGCGATTTTTTTTCACCGTCTCCATCGCTATACCCATACACTTTGCAACCGCTGTTTGCCGCAAAACAATGGTCTCATTCTGAGCGCAGCAGCATAAACGAAATTTCTTTTAAAGCATTGCTTGTAACTAGTTTTTGACAACAATACCACTTTGCGTTGGATTTATGGCCGCCCTTGCTTTCTTTTTAGTCTTATCTGCTTCTGGCGCAACGCACTGCGCTAGCTTATCTTAGCGCTTATTGCCATTGCCTAAAATTGACCAGGCTGAGAATTTTCACGGCCAACTTCCAATTGAACGTTGGGGTTGCGTTGATAACTGTACCTGAATCGAGTATGCCTGGCCGCTATTGTCGTGATAACTTACCAACAGAATTTTATGTGAATTCGTTGCTTGATCAGGAGATGGAGGTTGAACTCCGAAGCAGTGTCCAGCTCCCTCTATTCTTGAAAGCTGCAATCTTAAATACATCATATCTCAATCGCTTGGGACCCTTGGACTGACTTTATTTCAACAAGTCGATTTTTAACCAACAAACCGCCATGCTGAAACCGTTGGCAGGATCATCCTTGTGTTGAAGGTTTGCGATTTGTACTGCACTCGAGCTCAGTAGGCGCCTCTCCCCCACACTCTTTGTGTTGATACCTCTTAGCGGCCTTTCACATCTTAATTCCGTGGAGTCTTATATAAATGTAGATTGTTTGTCTTTGGGTCTAGCTTCCAACCCAAGCAATGTCAAACAAGGAAATCAAGGGCTACTCAGTGTCATACGACGAGGAGCTGGTGCTCTCGGTCAACAGAAACTACATCTCTCTGGGAGCCGATGATTTCCACGATAAGCTAGATGTTGAAAAGTACGGCCAGACGAAACGTAAGTTGAATTCTCGGCATGTATCGCTCATGATCATTGGCCAGTCAATTGGCACAGGTCTCTATGTGGGTTTAAAAGGGCCACTTATGACTTCAGGTTCCTTATCTCTCTTTCTCGGGTTCTTGATCTGGGCCGTCACCATGATCTGGCCCTTGATGCTTGCGACGGGTGAAATGTGCTCCTATCTTCCAATCAAAGGTACTTTCTTGCACTTTGCATCGAGATGGCTAGACCCTGCTTTGGGATTTGCCACCACCTTGATATACTTATACACCACCTTGATGTTCATTTGCGTGGAATCCGTGGCGTTTGCATCGGTGGCTGGCTACTGGACAGACATCTCTCCCGCTGTGTTCATTACCATTTGCTTGGCCACGATTCTATTCTTTAACGTGTTTGGTGTTAATTGGTATGGAGAAGTGGAGTTCTTTTCCTCCATGCTAAAAGTGATTCTTATTGTTGGCCTCATGCTATTTGGACTCATCACCATGTGCGGTGGAAACCCTCGGGGTGATGCTTATGGTTTCCGTAACTGGCCTGAAGGTTGTCTTTTTAAAGAGTACCTTGTAAAGGGCAACACTGGCAAATTCTTGGGACTCTGGAACGTGTTAATTTATGCTGCCTTTGCTTGTGCCGGGCCAGACATGTTGGGAATGGTATCTGGAGAAATATCCCAGCCAAGAAAGAATATTGCAATGGCTGCTAAAAGAACATATGTTCGTATTTTCCTTTTCTATGTTGGAGGCATTTTTTTCATGAACTCAATGTGTTCCTCTGTCAACCCAGATCTCATAGCAGCAGATGCTGCCGGCAAAGATGGTGCTGCTGCTTCTCCTTGGGTTATTGGCATCAAATCGGTTGGCGTCAGCGGTCTTGATTCCGTTGTCAACGCAGTGGTGATGACTTCTGCTTGGTCTTGTGGAAATGGCTTCACATACGGTGCAGCCAGAAGTGCCTGTTCTGCAGCTTTGGCTGGCTATCTCCCTAGAATCTTCTCATATTGTTTGAAAAATGGGTGTCCAATTGTGGCTGTTTGCTCTGCCTTGTCAATTGGTTGTTTGTCATACATGAGTGTATCCAAGTCTTCAGCGGTTGTCTTGAACTGGTTCATCAACCTAGCCACCACCGGTCTTCTTTGCACCTACTGTGTCATGTGGATGTGCTACTTCAAGTTCAAAAAGGCTGTTAAGGCCCAACCTTGTGATCATCCCGACCCCAAGTACTTTAAGGTGACCAAATGGATGTACCCTTGGTTGACCTACTGGGCTGCATTTTTCAACGCTGCTGTTCTTTTCTTCAATGGATTCTGGATTTTCTTCCCTGGCAAGTTCTCAGTTGCCAACTTGTTCACATCATATTTTGCACCTGCCTTTTTCCTTGTTCTCTTTGTCGTTTACAAATTCTGGAAAAAGACAAAATGGAGGACAGCAAAGACCGCCGATATTACAACGGGCAAAGCCGAAATCGACGACGAAGAAGAACTCGAAAATGAAGAATTGGCCCGCCATCAAAGAAAGCAAGGCATCCTATGGAGGATATGGTACAAAGTGGCGGACTTCTGCTTTAACTAATGTGCGCTGGACGCCTTGAGCAGTAGCTGCGATCAAAAGCAAAAAAATAAAAATTTGTAAACTAGACTCAATTATATGACTTTTGAAATATTATCCTCTCCATGAGCTCGACTCACAAGCTCCGATTGCCTGATTTGGCAAAACCTTAGATAGTTTATGCATGGTCGACATCGATAGAAGTATTTTCGCGAGTATAATGTGATGGTGAAGCTTTTGTGCATGAGAATTAAACGAGATGAATATAATGGGTTTTTAATAAATCCTGGCGATCAAAACCGATACTTTCCTTTTTCAAGCAGATTGTCTAGATTTCGATATTAAACCTCCTCCACATATGTTGCCCCAGGAATTACAGATATTGAAACCTGCCAGTCATATTCGCGACCGTTGGCATGCATATGCTGAGATGAGACTTCAGAAAAGCTCAATTGGAAATGCCAGTGTGATTTTAAAATCCTGCTTCTACCTTCGTTCGGATTACTAGCTACTGACAACATCACAAACTAATCCCCAAAATGTCTGTCCCAATATCACCAATACCGGAGCCCCCTACTACAAACCGAGAACTTCTATCATGTCTAGTTCTGGACCCACGTGCAAAGCTAAATGTCCCCAAAGATTTTGTATTTGAAATCACGAATGAGACAGACCCCACAACTGATACGGCCTCGGATTCTGAAGATAATCATGACAGCTCACTAGGGTGTCTCCAGCAAATAAGCCCATTCTTCAATGTGAAGGAAACAGTGTACGGAGGAAGGGGATGCTTCGCATCTTGCTTCATACCTAAAGGAATCACCGTTTTAGAGTGTGCATTTCCTGTTGGAAGCTCTGTTGCCAAAGTTTTTAAAAAAGAGGTTTGTTTTTGGTGTTTCAATAATGACAACGGTAAAACTCTAAAACATAGGTTACGCAGCAAACTCTATTTCTGCTCGGAAGAGTGCCTAAGTAAGTTTCAGGCTTATGATAGCGATGAAACGCTTGCAAACGCCATAATTGCATTTGACCAAAACTTTGGCAAGAATGAGATTGATATCGATAGCCTCGATGTGCCGGAGTATATAGCGGGCATTGAGGGGATAGAGAAAACGTGGAAGCAGACCGACGAATGGGACGTGATGGTTTCGAAGACAAAGCCGACAAAACGCGCCCGATATCTTCCCAAGCTAAGTAAAGATGATTTTGCAGAGGCTCGATACGTCATCAGTGTTGTGCATGCTATGTATAAAGGAAAAAATGGTCCATTAGCGAAAGAGGTTGAGCTATTTGAGACATTGGAGTCAAGTGAGAACCAAAAGGTACAGAAATACCCGTATCTTACTCTCTCATACAGCAACATATTCAAGTTTCTTCGTCTTACATGCCCTCAACAGTTACAGCAGTTCATCACGCCACAAAACGTGCGTGATATTATTGGACGTAATCTTACGAATGCGTTTGGTATCTGGTCGGAGACCACCTCTGAAGACGAAGATAAAGAATACCTCGGCTTCGGTGTATATCCTTCTGCATCATTTTTTAACCATGCATGTTCTTTCAACATCAAGAAGCAAAGGGAGGGAAGCAAATATACCTTCACTACAACAGAAGATATTCAGCCTGACACAGAGTTGTGCATCAGTTACGGAATTTCTGGGGATGAGGATTTGGCGAGTAGAGAATCTACGCTTTCCGAGTGGTTCTTTAAATGCGGGTGTTCGAAATGTTCGCTGGAAAGAACCAATATTTAATTTACATAGTCATCATTATGCATTCAGGACGTGAAATCGTATTTTTTGTAGAAGGCCTTGAATTTCTCACATTCATTGATCTCGTGTGCTTTCGTCTGTTTGCATCTGTCCCAATATGTTCTCTTGGGGCACTTGAGATGAAAGGACATCACCCTTCTAGGAAATTGCAAATCGACAGGTTTCTCAGAAACGAGCTGAGCAGCATATACTTTGATCTTGTCACCCATTGAAAGAACGAACTTAATAAAATTTTTTGATTCGAGGATAGCTTTAACCTGTTTTGTGTCTGATGTGAATTCAAGCAGTTGATTAAATTTTGCCCTCTCGTTGTTTTGCCTGGTACGTTCATTTATTGAGCGCTCAAATTGCTCCTGAGCACCATCGAGCCGTACTGGTATTAGCTGTGTATGTATGTGCACGTTTTCCGGGCGGCTGATCTGAAAAAATACGGTAGCGAAAGACTTTTCGTAGAATGCGGCCGCCACGGTCTTCTGGAACTGTGCCATCTCTTCTCTTTGCTCACGATCTTCAATTATTGGTGTGTGGTCAAACGGTATTATGATTGCATGTCCAGAGAAGTCCAAAGGTCTTTGCGGTAGTGGCATGGGTCCCTTGGCTGTGGCAAGATATGAATGCTTACCTATGGCGACGATCATATGAGATTCGATATTTGGGTTGGAAAGACAAAAAAAGCATTCCTGTGGGGCTACTATCTTGGGCCTTTTAACAGGTTGCTCGTCGTTCTCTGACGCTCTTTTGAGCGGCTGTAATTTTTCACCTGATTCCATCTGTTCTTCAACAACGGAAACATTTTGAGACTCTATCTTGAAGGGGTTGACGCCATCAACAAAAGGTAAAGATTCCAGTGGATCAATGGAAAAGGCATAAAACCACTTATTTCCTGACCCCTCCTGGCCCAAGGATATCATTCTGCAAGCTTTTGTTGGTGTCCATGGAAAGGCAGGATGCTCATAAAATCGACCCTTTTCTGTGCCCACAGCGAAATGATACCGTGGCTGAAGCTTTGTTACCATCTTATCAACTTCACGGTCGCCGATGACCGAGAGTCCCTGGGTTTTTGCAATTGCCAATGGCCAATGGAACGACACTAGTATATCTACATCACCAGTAGCATCCTCACATATCCTGTCAAAGAACCCAATCTTCACACCTGAAGCAAGCTTGAGAGTCAGAAACCCACCTGTAACACATATAAGATTTTTCATGATATCCGTGAATTGCTCTTTTTGTTCTATGCTGCCAGTATAGTAGGTGGGCACCTCAGGAACTGTGGGACATGCCTTTAGATCGTACTTTCCTAGTAGAAGGACAGCTTCGAAAGGACCATTTTTCGAATTCTGTAAGTTGGCCTTTTTAATGATAGCATCCAAGTTGTCAGGGTTTGGATGTAGAACTAGGATCTTCGTCTTCATGGTAAATAGTCCGACCGTGTGCGATGAGGTACATGCGATGAGATCTGGGGTTAAGTCGCACACAAGAAGGAACCTCAGTGATAAGCGATAAAAGAAAAGAGTATAAAAAAAATGATAAGGAAGGTGAGGAAACCGGTTGAGGGATGTATTATTTGGGTTCAGATAACTAATTCCACAGCTTAAGATTATTCTACTGAAAATCAAAATAGAAATGCCGTATTGGAGACCGCCTATGAGAAATTACTAACTGATATACAACAGACGAAGGATTATTCATGGAAGCAATCACACATTCTATTATCATGATATATCTTTGATGCTAACAATCACCGAATGTCTGGAGCAAAGTGTGTGCTGAAATTGCCGTCGCTTGTCAACACAACACCCATGACAAATCCTAGATTGCATCCTCAAATACCACACTGAATCGAGCAGGAATTGTCTTGCGATAGCTATGAGAGAAGTCTTGAGTAAATTATTGACAGCGATCTGAGCATCCAAGCAGTTCCTATTCATCCATGTTCATGATACTTTCCATCCTTCAGCTCAGAAAGGTACCTAACTTCAAGGACAACAACTCTCTGTTCACTAGGCACAGAGGTTAAATTCCTCGACATCAAACAAAATTCACTCAGTGAGTTGTAACCATCCTTCATCTCCAGTAGATTACTTGGGTGTCGTTTTCTCCTGTAGCACTAGGTGCATAAGCACCCGTTTTGCAGCCATTGAGATCGCTAGCACTAAATAGCAGTCTAGGGCTAGGAGCCCTAAGTTTTACTGATCGCACGTGCGTAAATTCGTCCAAGACCTCTATACACACGACGCTAGCCACTGAGTATGGCAGCTCATGTGCAGTGCCGAAAATTTTCCTCTCACCTTCTCACGAAAAAACTTCAATTCTGGTAAGAGTCCGTCTTCGATAGATTCAATAACAACCAAAAATGGCCCACACGTATGTTGCAATAGAGCTCTGTTCATGAGCAGGAAGTTATCATGTCGAAATTTGCAAAGCGTTTTCATCTTCTATTCCAGAGTGCCCCAATGTATCATAATAATGCACTTTCAATTCAACCAACTTTCATCAAGGCAGACCATATATTCGTATTCACAAAAACTTTGAGAGTCAAAAGAGATGTACAATTCCAATATCAAACCAGAAAAAACACTTAGATCTCATTGAGATATGAATAGAGAAGTGATCGCTATTGTACTTCTGACAGGAAGCTTCAACCTACACCTTAAAAATTATACTAACAGACAGTCACGGTTACAGATCTCGTACTCGTTACATGTTCCAACGTGACTTTAGAAAGCACGGAACCATTCCTTTGTCTACTTACTTGAAGACTTACAAGGTTGGTGACATTGTGGACATCAAGGCCAACGGTTCTATCCAGAAGGGTATGCCACACAAGTACTACCACGGTAAGACCGGTATCGTTTTCAACGTTACCAAGACTTCCGTCGGTGTCATCATCAACAAGGTTGTTGGTAACAGATACATTGAGAAGAAGGTTAACTTGAGAATCGAGCACGTCAAGCACTCTGCTTGCCGTACTGAATTCTTGAACAGAGTCAAGACCAACGCTGCTTTGAAGAGAGAGGCTAAGGCTAAGGGCGAGCAGATTGACTTGAAGAGAAAGCCAGCTCAGCCAAGAGAGGCCAAGGTTGTCAAGATCGGTGAGAACGTTCCTCAGACATTGGCCCCAGTTCCTTACGAAACCTTCATCTAAGCTGTATAATCTAATCATCAATCCAGGTATATTTAGGATCAAGTGTAGGCGATAACAGAAGATGTAAAACGAGAATGCGTTGCAAGGATATCTTGGACGCAAAAGTGATGCCATTTTTCCTATTTCCTTTCATTGAAGGAATACGATGTGAGGCTCACGGTCGAGGATCCACTACTCAGTTACTTTCTCCTACTTCGAATGCCCTTCCAAGGGTCAGAAACTCTTCAGGCGTTTGTTAATGTAACAAGGTAAGTTGTGCCAAACGCTGTCACCATTTAAACCCAGCCATCCGTACGGACAACGTTTCCGAAGGAATCTCGTCCAGAGGATAAGACTCAACTCCAGAGGGAACAGTAAGGTGTTACACGAGACTTCATCATATTTTATAAAACTTGGAAGGTCATATACCTTCGAAACTTTGGGGCCGGGAATCGTCGCTCTTTTATGAAGGCTGGCCGGGTAACTCACCTCTTCGCATCTACACCGGTACGTTAGGACCTCACATACATAGTTAGTTAGATGCGCGCAGAGCTGAGCATAGACAGCGATGGCCAAAAAGAGAGGATCGAAGGGAAATGCGCTGGTAGCAAAGAAGCCTAAAGCTGATAAAGAGGAAAAGCGTAAAGTGGTCGAAGCTGTGGAAGAAAAAATTCTCGAGCATCACGAGATTGCTGAGCTAGCTGAGAAAGTGACACAAGATAGAAAGTACAATGGCCTAGTACCTTTGATAGATGAGTATCAAATAATTGAAAAGAAGTTATTGAAAGAAGGAGACCAAAGTTTTGATAAACATGCTAGGCTTCTTACAGAAAAGCTCACGAAGTGTTTCGAGGTTCTCATCCTGTCCAGTGTGATGGAGGAAACGAAAGATGAGAAGAAAAAGCTCATTGCATCCTGGGTGAGAGACAAGTATGACAAGTTTAGGGCTAGACTATGCTGGTTTGTTAACACTCGACTCCCATTTCAGGCCTCTGTTCAACTTGACGCTGTCGACTCTTACCTAGCTCTCTTGGAAGAGGAAACGACAAAATATGGAGAATTTCCTGTCGCCATGTACCAGGAACTAGTCATCGCATTACTTGCTAGTGATATTGGCTGCAATAGGCCAGACGGAAGATCGGACAATTATGTTGTGCAAGCATTTCTGGCTCTATTTTGCGACGACAGAAACTTGCAGCTTAATTTATTTCAAGATTCCCTTGCTGATAAACTCGTGGAATGGCAAAGTCTCGAGCGTCCTACTAGAGACAAGATTTTTGCAAACTACTTTGAGCTTATCAAGGATGGTCTTGTCCCTGACGATGAGGAATCTACCAGCCCTGATGATCTAACCGATGACTTGAAGGCTAAGTTTCAAAAATGTTTCTTGGCTTGGGTCAGATTACCAGACTTGTCTGCGGCTCAGTATAAGCTAATTCTAAATTCCATGGACTACAGTATCCTACCATACTTGAGCACACCGTCCTCCATGATGGACTTCCTCACCGATTCATTTGATCAAGAGGAAGATGAAGTGGTTCATCTTCTAGTCATCAAATCACTCTGGCAACTTATGAAGGATTACAATTTGGAATATCCTGACTTTTACAACAAACTTTACTCCTTGCTCACGCCCAACCTTTTATACATCAGATACAGAGCACGCTTCTTCCGCCAACTCGACTTGTTCCTTAGCTCAACACATTTGAGCGCTAACTTAGTTGCATCATTCATCAAAAGACTCGCTCGTTTGGCTCTATCGGCTCCTGCACCAGGTGTTGTTATCTTGTTCCCATTCATTTATAACCTCTTGAAGAGACATCCAACTTGTATGATCATGCTACAAAACCTGGAGGGGCGCAACAACCCAGATTACAAAGACCCCTTCGACAACAAGGAAACCAATCCTCAAAAAACTGGCGCGTTAGGGTCCTCTCTTTGGGAGCTTGAAACACTTCAAAGCCATTATCACCCCAACATCGCAACCTTGGCAAGAATATTTGGTGAGCCGTTCAGAAAACCCTCATACAACATGGAGGATTTCTTGGACTGGACTTACGCCTCCTTGCTCGACAGTGAAGAGAAAAGAAGATACAAGGGTCTAGCGGCCCTCGAGTACGAAGAATGGGAAACACTTTTCGGACAAGACAATGCTTTCATGGAAGGTTGGAAGTTAAGTTGAACATTCTCGTATAGAAGTACCCATTAATTCGCAAATAGCCACACATCATCAATGCATTGTACCATCAAATTCAGTACCTCCAGCTGTAATTACGGACGTCCTCATTTACCCTCATGAAAACGTTGCAAAATTCACATCACACTTGATGATCCTACTTGCAGTCTTCAACGAGGATTATTCCGATACTTTAGTATTTTTTGTGACATGATTTACCTTTTCTTTAACCTAAATCTTTTTCTTCTGCTATTCTTCATGGCTAAGTCGTCATCTTTGAGATGCAAACAACACAAAAAGAGTTTATATATTATATGGTGATGCTTTTGACAGGTTAAATAGTAGTGATATATGCTAGTAAATTTTCTGTACTTTCGGTTGCGATCAAACCGGTATTTTTTTTTTTTTTGCTACATCAATAGCTAAATAACATTTTCATATTGATGTGGTTTTCGAAGGTTTACAGTTCATCTGTACACCCAATTTCCCTCCTAGTTATTCTGTTCACCTTGTGTCGGCCGCGACGCGTCCCTTTTTTGTCTGACTTTTCGCGTCTAATAAGTAGGCTCTTTTGGGAAAACTAATTACGCGCTTCGGGATACATACATTTAACTAAACAATTTTTTTTCTTCTCCCTCTCCAACCATCGATTCACTCGTTTCCTTTTGAACCCAAATATTTCTTAGACAAAGATGGACGACTTGAACGATCAGGTCATTGACGCTGTCTTCAGTGATCGTGTAAAAAGGTTCCAAGAGTTTTTAGACCAGAATTCAGAAAATGGTATTAGCCACAGATCTGCCATCAAGGACATGCTCATGAAAGGCAAATTCAGATTGCCAGTTCTGCTTGATGAGATTCGTGACTTTGACGCTGAATTTTGGAGGGGCCTTTTGGATACCCCTGTTGACTACTTGCCAGCCTGTGAGCGTGCTCTCAGAGATACTGTGATGACGATTTATGACCCTCATGACAACCGCTACAGCGAGATTGATGAGAACCAACAATTTTATATCTCCCTTAAGGGCGCCTTTGGTGGAAACCAAGTGACCCCTCGAACCATTTCGTCGAACTTCCTTTCGAAAATGGTTTCTATTGAAGGTATTGTGACAAGAGCCTCTTTAGTGAGACCAAAGGTGATCAGGTCGGTTCACTATTCTGAAAAAGCAGCCAGATTCTTTGCAAAGAGTTACAAAGATAACACAACATCTTTTGATGCAATTTCCACTCCTGCTGTTTACCCCTTGGAAGACCCCAATGGAAACGCACTTACTCCAGAGTATGGTTACTCTACATACAGAGATCACCAGAAGATCTCCGTTCAAGAAATGCCTGAATCTGCTCCTGCCGGTCAGTTGCCAAGGTCTGTTGATATCATCCTTGATGATGATTTGGTGGATACTACGAAGCCGGGTGACAGAGTCCAGATTGTGGGTATTTACAGAGCTTTGGGTGGTGGTTCCAACAACTCTTCGTCTTTTAAAACAGTGATTTTGGCGAATGCCGTCTACCCACTTCACGCCAGATCTACAGGAGTTGCTGCTCACGAGAAGCTTACTGATCAGGATGTCAGAGAGATAAACAAGATGGCTAAGGAGAAGAATATCTTTGATATCTTGTCCAACTCGCTTGCGCCCTCAATTTACGGTCTCGATTACATTAAAAAGGCAGTTTTGCTTATGATGTTCGGTGGTAGCGAGAAGAACTTGGCCAACGGAACACATTTGAGAGGTGATATTAATATTCTCATGGTGGGTGACCCATCGACCGCCAAGTCCCAGATGCTTAGATTTGTGCTCAACACAGCTTCCTTGGCTATTGCAACCACCGGTCGAGGCTCCTCTGGCGCTGGTTTGACCGCGGCCGTCACCTCAGACAAGGAAACAGGAGAAAGACGTTTGGAGGCAGGTGCCATGGTTTTGGCTGACAGGGGTGTTGTGTGTATTGATGAGTTTGACAAAATGTCCGACACTGATCGTGTGGCTATTCACGAAGTTATGGAACAACAAACTGTCACCATAGCAAAGGCTGGTATTCACACCACCCTTAATGCTAGATGCTCTGTTATAGCTGCTGCTAATCCTGTCTTTGGCCAGTATGATGTTCACAAGGATCCACATAAGAACATAGCCTTGCCTGATTCTCTTTTGTCTCGTTTCGATTTGCTTTTCATTGTTACAGATGATGTCAATCAAGTGAAAGACAAGACTGTGTCCGAACACGTTTTGAGAATGCATCGTTTCATCTCCGCTGGTTTGGCAGAGGGTGAGCCCGTGAGGGAGCGTAGTGTTGTCTCCTTGGCAACTGGAGAAGACCCAGTTGACGACTCCTTCGAAGAGCCCATCTTTGAAAAGTTTAATTCCCTTTTACATGCTGGTGTCGCCAGAAGCGGTGCAAGTGGTCAGACGCCAACGTTGCTATCCATTCCATTTTTGAAGAAATATGTGCAATATGCTAAACAAAGAATCAAGCCGAAATTGACGGAGAGAGCATCTCTGTACGTTGTGTCTGTCTACAAAGACTTGAGAAACAGTGACACAGATGTCCACAGAAGAACAGCACCCGTCACCGCAAGAACATTGGAGACCCTTATTCGTCTCTCTACCGCCCACGCTAAGTTGCGTTTGTCCAAATCTGTTGATATTAAAGACGCCAAGGTTGCCGAGGAGCTCCTTCGATACTCGTTGTTTAGAGATGCTCACAACAAGAAGAAGACTGCCAAGAGAAGAAGAGAAGAGCCCAGGTACGGTGAGCTTGATGACGAAGACGATATCGATCAGGAACTCAATGTTGCAGAGGCCGCCATTCACAGAGCTACTATAGCTCAAACGGTTCGCCCAGATTCAGAGGAGCCAACAGAAAACAGATCGTCAACTCTTCCCGCTGGCGTCGAGGAGAACATGAGAAATATGCACATCTCAAGGGGTCAAGCGCAGCCCTTGTCTGAAACAACTGGCAGCTCGCATGATCACAATGTTGCCGTCCATGCCGAAGGTATAAGTGCAGAAAGATATGCTTTGTTCTTACAAGTCATGTCAAGAATGATAAATTCGACCATGTTTGACAGCTATGGTGGCGCCTGTCCTAAGGAAACCATTATCGAGGCTATCAACGAGGACTTGCAGCAGGAGGAAGTCTTCAGTCCTATTGAAATTGAAAGTGCATTCGCCAAGATGCAAGATGAGAACAAGATTATGCTTAGTGACGACAAAGTGTGGAAGATTTAGGGTTATGGGTTATTCAGTGTATATTACAATGTTTCATTAAACGAATTAAAATTGATCCACTCATCGCGCACTACTATCGGAACTCTTCTTTCTACTTCAACATGACCTCTGACTTCGTCGTGAACGAAGAAGATGAGCTTCTAATGCATAACTATCACACACTCCCCGAAAATTGCAAAAAGTATTGGCGCAAGCGTTACCAGCTCTTCTCCAAGTTTGATGAAGGGATCTATCTCACTTCGGAGCTCTGGTATTCGGTTACACCAGAATCTGTCGCAAAATATACAGCCAGTTACGTCAAGCTGAAACTCAAGAAGTGCAGATACATACTTGATGTCTGCTGTGGTGGCGGTGGGAACACAATTCAGTTTGCAAAAGTGTGCAAGAAAGCGGTTGGTGTGGATATCAACGGAGCCAATATCAAGTGTTGCAAGCAGAATGCCTCTGTTTATGGAGTTTGCGATACAATTGAATTTATACAAGGGGATTGGCATCAGCTAAAGAAGGAAACTAGCTGGATACCTTTGAGAAGGAAGAAGTTTGACTTTGCATTCTGCTCACCTCCCTGGGGTGGGCCAAACTACAATAACAAAAAGTTTGATCTCGAAAAGATGGAGCCATTTGATCTACGAACAATATGTGTGAGCTTGAAGAAGAAATCATCTAACTTCGGTTTATTTCTCCCGAGATCGCTGGACGTTCAGCAAATTCGTGATATGACTAGGGAATTATATGGGCTGAGGCACAAAGCGCGGTTGGTATATGTATATAGTGATGAGCATTTAGTGGGGCTCTTGGTATTTTTTGGGAAACAATTTCAATAGCATGCTTGATATTTCAAGAAGGAAAAATATAGACCGCTCTCTCAGGTAAATCCACATCTATTAGTGAAAAATAGTAAAAAAAGCCCGATGCGGGGCTCGAACCCGCAACCTTTTGATTGACCTTATGTTTCTTAAGAGTCAAATGCTCTACCGATTGAGCTAACCAGGCTTCTTTCGAAACATTAAAATTCTTGCTCCATCTCGTATGGTTGTTTGAAAGTCACATGCTTCTTCTGTACTGAGCTCAAAAGCTATTGTTTTTTAAGGATGATGAGCTTATATTAATAACCTTGAATTTTTAGACTATGGGGCGCAGAGAGAAATTGATGGCAACCTAAAAAGGAGAATTAGGTAAGCTGTCCGTCAGTGTATATTTCTGGAGAACAAGGTTTATTTTTTCGGCATACACGGCCATGAAGTAAGATCATAGGAAAATATGTATATATATTGAGATTGCTACTACTTCATAGTAGAGCTGACCTCTGTTATAGCCGCCTTTTGTAAACATGAAGCTCGAAAATCGGCCTATCGCACCTCACGGTCACTGGCGAACTCTGCAAAGAAGTTCGCTATAGATTTGAATAAATGTGCCGTCGTACAACACACTCCATATGTTGGACATGCTGATCTTCAGTGATTGTTATTCACTTACGCTCACTACTCAGCCGAAGTGACAGGGTCTGAATTGAATCCTTAGCTCCTTTTCTTACTAATCATGGAAGTGTTCAATGATCAAAAATGAAATCAAGACGCTTGTTCCCACTATCCAGAGTCTTCAAAATATACTTTTGTTGCTCTTCAACGGTCATTGAGCTCCAGATCTTTTTTTTCTGTTTGTTCTTCCAAACGTAGTATGCCTTTGTCATCAAGATTATCGGGATCAAAGCTATCATAATAAAAGTAAGCTGCATATTCCCTCTCTTGTAAAGTGGCAAATCATCTTCTCGATAGATATTAAAGGCTGCTATTCGCCCACATTGAACGAGCATATTGTAAAGCGCAGAGCAAACGGACCTTGACTTGATGGAATTGGAATTCCTTGAAACCCAAGCCACGCAAATAGCATGGATGTAAGGTGCTGACAAGACCATCGTCACGAGAAACCACGTTACCCATGCATCCACCATGGTGCCACTCCACCATCTCATGGCAGCTAAGAATGGAATACTAAAAAGTGGCAAACTAAGACACACCAACGATCTTTCATTCACCTTTTCAGAAAGCCAAGTTATGAAAAACAACCCCACTATCTGAAGAATGTGCGATGGTATCGTCAACAAATTAACGTCGAAGGTGCTAAACCCTAGATTTTTCATTGCCAAAACCATGTAAGGCAGTACAGTGTTCATTGGCATGAATGCAAGCATCCCTATGGCATATATCGGCCACAAATTGTAGTCCCAGAAAGCATCTAGAATCTGTCTAAAGGTCAAGGCTTGTCTGTTGTGCATGCCTCCCTTAGAAGGGTCATCTCGAAGGATTCTGTTGACAACAATTTTTTCTTCTCTCTCGGTAAACCAACCTTTGGGATGCAACTTATTTTTTGTTTGAACGGCGGACGGTACCATTAAGTAAAATGACCATATTCCAATCACCAAGCCAATCCCTCCTTCAATAATGAAAAGCCATTGCCAACCTGTAATTCCTCCAATTCCTCTCATACGTAAAATAACATAAGCAAGAAGTGAGGTTGCAATCTTTGTGAGAGCAGTTGCGGTCCAGAAGTAGGACAAACGAAGAGGTAACTCTCCAGATTTGTAGAAGTATGAAAGCCATAAGACCATATCTGCTATGAATCCGCCTTGAAAAGCTCCGATAAGTGCCCTGCAAATCAAAAAGCCTGCCTTATTATGCATGGCACCTTGACACATCGAGACTATAGACCAGGCACACATTTGAATTGGGATAAATATATCTGGACCTAGAGCCTTCGAGATAATTTGCGATGGTACTTCTGCCAATAAAAAGGCGACTAAAAATACTGTATTCCCCAAATTGTACTCGTTTGTATCCAAGTCCATGTCCTCTAAAAGATTATCCGCCACCGCTTCTTGTAAATTTCCTCTGTTGATTTGTAACGAGACAAACATTATGCAAGCGCTTAGGATAACCCGATAATCAACCTTTCGCATGAGCCTCTTATCCTCTTCCAATGTCCACTTTAGGTGAGGATCAAAAGCTGAGCGACATTCGTACTTGGTCTCTTCGTACATATCCCCATAGTATTTAGCTAGGAACGGATCTGAAAATGGATTGGGCTCAGAAGGGTCATTCTTTGTGATCTCATTCAAAGACTCTTTTTCGAGTGTATCTTCAATTTGAATGTTTTCAGTTAGGGATGACTTTTTGAAAACCAAATTCGGAACTTCAAATGAAATACTCTCCAACTCCGATGATCTATTTGAGACAGCTTTGTCTGTTGTCATAATATCGTATCTACGAAGATTACATTTAGGAGCTAATCGACTCAACTACTTATAGGTTTTATCCAAACTATGGCGTCTTAATTTAATTCTAAGCACTGCAAATTTATCACAAGTGATATTGCGTCAATGAGACACCACAGCTGCAAAGGTGTAGCTATTTGGCTTGGTATTCCCATTATCATGAGAAAGACAGAGTTGAGTATGTATTCCACTTTATCGCCGTTATACCGCACCCGAGTTGCTCGTGAAATATCTTACACCTTCTTAGTTATTTTTTTTATCCTTTTTTTCTTTTTTTCTTTTTTTTTCTTTTTTTTCATCAATATTTCGTTTCCTTCTTCTCTGGGAAATCCATGACTTATTCAATTTGATCCACTTCCGTGATAACACCATTCAGTTTGCCTTGGATGCCAAGACCTAAATTCACTTGTAGAGAATAGCTGTGAGCTTGGCTCAAAGAAACAAACTTCAGGGCCAAGAGTTATTTCAGGAAGACTGTGGCTTAAGTGCCAATCTTTGACCTCATGTCTTGTGAGTTACACAATTCTTCATGTCATTAATCCATTATTCGTTGTAGTTGTTTGACAAGTGCAGGTAAGTAACCATTCCTCTGTCTATGAAATGAAATGAGGATTTACCTACGAAATTCTATGCATATCTTAGGAGAAGCGATGGTTTTGACTACGCCGAATTGCTGTGGAGTACAAAATCTCATGGTTTATGTATACGTGGTGTCGAGGAGCATTTTGCAATTTTTTGTGCGTTTCGCAACCAAGAACCAAAAATATCACCAACATCAGGGATTAAAAAATCTTATAGGCGAAACTCCCCTAAAAATACTATTTATAAGAAAAAGAACACAGAGTGTCTGATTAATAATATTCCTAAATTTTAAGTATGCATTATCTATAAATCTTATCTCGATAATTTCGTAAGCGTATCCTCGAACTGCGATTTCTCATGCTCATCTAAGTAAAGATCAATGGCCTTTGGATAAAGTTCCTCCACTGGGTTGTTTCTGCCTACGTCCTCCATGATGCTATTGAACCATTGGTTCTCGCCCTTTCCAAACACTAAGGTAAGAGCTTCACCTTTTTGATTTGCTCTGGCGGTACGACCCACCCTATGCACATACTCACGCGAGGAGACGGGCAAATCGTAATTGATGACATCCGTGATTGATAAAAGATCAAGTCCTCGAGCAATTAAATCCGTCGCAACTAATATATTTATCTGGCCACTGCTGAAATCTCTAAACACTCTGTTTCTGACGGACGAGAGATTATTCGTCGAATTCATGTATGCAACATTAACATTAACTGAAGGAATTAATCTCTTGAACAATGCTTCTAAGACATTCGCTAGTCTAAGAGTGGAGTCATTCGACCGAGAGAAAATCAACACATTAGAGAGCTTTTCTGCTTGTATCATGAGTTTAGCAAGCAAAAGTGGCTTGTAAGCTGAGTCACTCGAAGCAAATAGAATCTTGCTCTCGCTTAAAGTCGAAGGCACTGAAAACATCTCATTGACAAGCTGCTCTTTGGAGTTGACAACGATCAAGCGGGGCTTAACAAATTTGAGCTGTGACAACTTACCAGCATCTGTAGTCAATGTAGCGGAGAAAACCAATTTCTGAGTTTGAAGTTCCCAACAATTACCGACGTTCCTGGAAGGTTTCTTATGATCTTCTATTGCTTTGATCAAGATCTCGCTCCAATTTTGGAATGACTGATTGAGCAATCTATCGGCTTCATCAATTACCAAAAATCTTAATGCTTCAAAAGTGACTGACTCATTGAGAAGATGATCGACAAGTCTACCAGGTGTAGACACAATAATGTCTGGAATGTTTTTAGAAATTTTTATACCCTCATCTTTAATAGACATGTCACTTGATAAACTCACGATATTAAGTGGTGTCCCCTTACCAAGCTCAATGAGAGTCTGTGTGACCTGTTGAATCAACGGTTTTGTAGGCACTAAAATCACAGCTCTTACTCTTGCAACTATTCTCGTCTGTAGGGCCTCGATGATAGGCGCACAGTAAGCCAACGTCTTACCAGAACCTGTCGATGCGTTGACCAAAATATCACCTCTAAAATCAGGGCAGAGTCTATTTCGTTTGATATCGTCCAAAAGCATTTTGAAAACTGAGATCTGTACAGAAAATGCCTTCGTGAATCCCATGGCCGAGATATTATTCATCAAAGTATGCGAAAAGCTGAACTCAGTAAATGGGGCCGTTAGCTCGGGCAATGCATAGACGGGCTCTGCGAGCCAGTCGAGGGTCTTAAGATGTGCTTTAGTCGATCGGAGTGTTTCATCTCTCGGAAGCTCTGGTTGAGGCAAGGGCGCCAAATCCATTTTTTGAGGTATCTCCTCTTCGTCACTTCTCTCTGTATACTCTGTTATCTTATCCTTGTGCTGAACTGCTTTAAATTTTTGAAAAATAGATGCGTGTTTTTTGATATATGCCTTATCTAGGATATCATCACCCTTTTCTTCACCATGGTTATCATTATTCGCCCCATTATCTACTTCCATGGGATCATCCTGAGTTGTTCTCTTAGCTGGATGCAGATCTTCATCTGTAGAAGATTCCGTTTCCTCTTCATCACCATCATCACTTCCCGATTGACTTTCTTCATCCTCAGATTCACTATCGCTGTCACTGCTATCACTCAGCGATGGATTAGACGCATCTTTATCCCTCTCAGATTCACTCTCATGCTCTTCAATAGAAGTTTGACTTAGCTTTCTTTTTTTTATTGGAATTCCAGGCTTTCTTGACTCTTTTCCCCAGGTAGCCGGGTCAAAACGCCTGGCAAACATCAAACTGATATTCTTCAAAGGCTCTGCGTGGAAACACTCGCGATGCCCTTCTATCTAGTACAGATAGGTCCCATAAACTATGGGTTCCACGTGACCAACTTTTTTCTTCAGACACCGAGTATAGGACATGAACAATCGGTCTAGGAGGTCCTTCCAGATTTACCCATAATACAAAATGAAAGCCGCCAGGATATTACTAAAAGGACGTTCTGCATGGAAAGGCCCTGCTGTTGTTCCCTTGCCCATCGCCAACGCCGTTAAAACAGGAGCTCCCATCAGAACCAACGCTAGAGCTTGTACGATATTACCACAGTTTGTTGGATTGAAATTTCAAGTCCACAACGGAATGGAGTACGTGGAGTTCGAGGTGACCGATGAAGTGGTAGGAAGCAAACTTGGAGAGTTTGCCAGAACTAGAAAGTACCCACACCACACCAATAAGCTCTAAATGACCCCGAACGCACTTTGTACATAATAGATATTTTACTTGAAAGATGCAATATATTCAGCAGTAGTCTACCCTGATCCACGGTCCCTTGGAGAGTATGCGTTGAGACGCTCTTGACGAAGATGTCCCGTTCTATCGATCACTGGCCAGTTTCCCCATCCGCTCAAACGTATGACTAGGCAAGTGGCATTGTCGTCACCGCCTATATATTCTACAAATTTAACAACTTCTTCGGCACAGACCTGAGGTGTTGCTGCCTGACCCCTCATGTTGAAGTTCGTCATGATGATGTCCGCAACTTCCTGATCTGTGACTTCGTTGGTGATCCCATCCGTGCAAAGCACTAAGAAAGACTCGTCTCCTCCAAGCCCAACGATAGTGTGATCTTTGATCTCTTGTGCCGTGAGCTTCTTCAGTATGGTTTTATGATCGCCAAATATGAGTTGCGAGACTTCTGGCTCTGCGGTGACGCCTACTTCCTTGAAATTGAGATCACCAAATGCACGAGTGTTGGCCAATGATATGAATCTCTCTTCTCCGAACGAATCGGTCATAAAGTAATTAGCAGAGTACCTTCTTAATCTTGAAGATTCTGTGGGATTGGAGGGATGATGCGGGAGAGTTAATGGGTGGGCGTCTCCATTCTTATCAACCAATATCGCTTTCGTATCCCCCACATGAGCTACGGTCAACTTGTTGATTGTGCCTCTGTTGAAGTAATAACTTTCAAAAACAGGTTGGAATTCACCCTCCAGCTCAGAGTGGAGCGTTTCCATATAAAGTGAAGTGCACGTGGAACCCAGCTTGTTATCCTCTTGATTGAAGAAATCGTAGTCAGTCTGTAAGAAGGAAAGCGGCAACCTGAGCGGTAGGTCGTCCAGCACATCTCCCAAAGATGATAGCTTTCTCACTTGAGGAGAAACGTTGACCATCTTCTCAAAGTTCTGTTGTCGCTGCTTATACCAGCGCCGCCAGTAGCCGCCAATGTTTTTAGCATAGTCTTTGATTAGCCTATGTCTCACAGTGTCATCGTTGGCATCACACAATAACGATGACTCCTCCACAACGGAACCCAAGTTGTACAGCAAATATTTCAGACACTGGTCACCACCGTGGCCATCAAATATGTTGAAATTGAATATGGTCCTGCCATTGATGTCCAACACACATGCACTGTACTTATCTTCATTATATCTCCTATTCATTCGAGAGGTGTAGTGGCCAAGATGAGACGGCGACTTCAAGAGCGGCACTCGCAATTTGCATTTGGCGTTCGGCTTGAGGTCTTTAAACGAACGAACAGGGAACAGAGACCGATCAACGGAGGTGAAGGTCACAGAAGTGGAGAAGCATCTTAGCAGCCACTGTTTCAGAGGCACCTGCCGAAGCCTTTCTAAAGGCATGAATTGGGAAGAAGGAAGTGGGGTAATGAGGAAACTAGATCACAGCCAAGCGAAGGGGACTTTATGAAAAGAACCAAGGACTTTATTGGAGAATAAATTTATTACAGGCGTTCTTAGGTTGTGTAGATTACGTGCACGGCAAATGGATGCCTGGTGCCGCGCTAAACACCCAAAAGTTATCGGTTTCGGCAAGAGCAAGTCGCCTTCAGACAGTCAAGGAACAAAAAGAGAAATATGTTTAGATCGATTTGTTACCGCTTCTACATCAGTGGCCAACAACTAAATCAATTCTACAGTATTTGAGCTCATATATCACACTTCGGATGTGTAACCCCGAAGAAACTTGTCTACATATATACCTCTAGAGCGCAGCCTCGAGCATAGTGGACAACTTACCCTGAGAGTTCAACGCTTGCACGTCAGAGTTTCCACCCACATGCTTGCCGTTGATGTAGACGTTGGGCACGGTTCTCTGGTTGGAGATTTCCTCCAAGTAGTCCTGGATCTCTGAGCCGTCTGGGATGGTGTTGAGCTCCAACACGTAGAACTGGTCGGTGAGGGAGGAAATGGTCTGCTTGGTTCTGGAGCAGTAAGGACAGTAGTCCTTTGAAAAGATCATCACGGGGTGCTCGCTGATCAACTGGTTGACCTTGGTTTTGGTGGCGTCGGAAACCATTCTTGGGGATGATGTGAAAAAAAGACGTTTGAAAGAGCTGAACATTAGCAAGAAAAGTCAGATATTAGTTATCGCACTTTTGCTGGTAACTTCCTCCACAGTGTGTAGTGGGCACGACCTGAGAGACGACAAGCCTTGGGTGGGAGTATGTAGCAAGTTCACTGAGAGAATGGTAAAATGCTTGCTGAGTAAGCCAGTGTACAAAGTACTCTTGTTTCTGTGCGATTGTCTACTGCTTGGCTTCAATCGGCGCACCGTTTCTATCACGGAGCTTAACGGGTGCAAACCTACAATTGAGCACAGCATAAACTTAATTGATGTATAGACTATCCGATCTCACACGTAAGCCCTGGCTCCTCTTTACATGCGGGCTTTTTCTCGCCCGGGTTCCTAGTTGCTAAACATGTCCAGTGGAATGATCTCGATTGAGTATCCATCAGGGTCTCTGATAAAGGCCAAGTTCTTCATCTTACCCTGATTCCATTTAACAGCCCAGGTGACGGAGTCACCAAACTCCTTCTCTATCTGCTCGCAAAAAGCTCCTGGGTCCTTGCAGGCTACACAGATATGGCCGTATCCCTGCTTGGCTCCGTTCTCTGTAGAGTTGCCATTATGGTAGCCTTGGAAGTTGGGGTCACTCTTAGTGCCCCAGTTGTGAGTGAGCTCGAGAATACCTTGCTGGGAGGACTGTCTTGATGGAGGCTGCTCTCCCTCAGGAATATGTGAACCGTCGTGGTCGTAGCCTAGGAAGTATAATGTGAACTTGGCAGCCTCAAATTCTTTTTTGGCAAAAAGCTTCATGCCCAACACCTTCTTGTAAAAATCAAGGGATTTAGCGGCATCTCTAACTCTTACCATCGAGTGGTTGAGTTTGTACGTTGTAGCGTCTGTAGTGTCTGATTTCTTGCCATTGCCATGCTCGATAAGTTCAATCCAATACCCATCAGGATCCAAAGCAAAAGCAATATTCTTCTGTCTTCCGTCGCTCAACTTTTTTTGGAACTTGATTCCGTCGCCCAACAACTTCTTTTCAGCAGCCTCAATATTGTCCACGGAGAAACAGATATGTCCGAAGCCTCTGTTTTCAGCACCGTTACCATTGTTTACTGAAAAGTCTGGATCATTCTCGGTGCCATGGTTATGAGTCAATTCCAACACACCTTCTCTTGAGGCCCAATTGGTACCAGAGCCATCATCAATGGCAAGCATGTACAAGGTGAAGCTCTCGAAGGGGAATTTCTGGAGAAGCTTCATGCCAAAGTTCTTTTCGTAGAAAGCAACCGACACCTTTGGGTCCTTGACCCTGATACAGGTGTGGTTCATCACAAACGAGTCATCGATCTTCACCATTTCTGTCAACTTGGATGGGGTAGCACAGAAGTTTCGATTTGCGATTGCTTTATATGAGCGCAGATAAGCAGGTGCACACCGGGTGAGTTTAGTGGGTAAAAATCGTTTACAAGGCGAGGAAATCGCCCACTTCGAGACAATGGGACTCCGGAACATCGATATCGGGGTGATTTGTGTTCGACTGCTTCCGGCTTAGTGGACTTAAGCTGGCTAGTAAAAACAGACGCTTTCGAATATTAGGAGCCCTCACACGTGACCGGCCCGATGACTAAGCAAATTTATCCAATTACCTTGACTGAACTCCAAGTCCCTGACTTCGACGTGAATATTGCTCTAAGCGCAGCAGCGTCAAGATCTTTCAGTATCTTCTTGCATATCTTGCATTTTCTTCTACCCTAAAGAGGTCTTGTGAAACCCTCGCGAAGCCTGAAAAACTCGCTACTCAAGCAGGGCCTTGCAACTTAATCTCCGGCCGTACCGATCCTTTCATCAAGATCCTTCCATAAATCTTCATGTTTTTCAAAAGCCTGCTACATGCGATCCGCCGGTTCTCGGTGGCGCCTGTGGTTCGCTCCTCCTACACAGCTACTCCTCGAACTACCTTGACTGACCTCAGGTCTCTATACGAGACCAAAAAGCCCATCACCGTTGTCACTGCGTGGGACTTTCTTACGGGACAAATCGTGGACAAGGCCAAAGCAGATATTGCGCTTGTGGGCGACTCGTTGGCGATGGTGGCGCTTGGATATCCAGACACCAATGAGATCGAGCTTGACGAGATGTTATACCATGTGAGGGCAGTGAACCGAGGAAACCAGTCGTCGTTCATTGTGGCAGACATGCCATTTGGAACGTACGAGAAGTCAACAGAACAGGCAGTTGAAACTGCCATCAAGGTTGTGAAATACGGCAAGGCTCAGGCAGTGAAGCTTGAAGGTGGTCAGGAAATGGCTGACACCGTGAGGGCAATTGTAAGAGCTGGCGTGCCTGTTATGGGACACATTGGATTGACGCCGCAAAAACATCATACACTTGGAGGGTACAAGCTACAAGGCAATAGCGCTGAGAGTGCTCGTAAGCTCATCGACGATGGGTTGGCATTGGAGGACGCCGGTGCTTTTGGCATGATTGTAGAGTGTGTTCCCAATAAACTAGCGGGCATTGTAACAGAGGCGGTTAAGATTCCCACGGTGGGGATTGGAGCAGGTCCATATGTTTCGGGCCAAGTACTTGTGCTCGCCGATATGCTCCAGATGAACGACCCAGACAATTACAAGCTCGCTAAGTTTGTCAAGCCGTATATGCGGTTCTTTGAAGATGCAACGAAAGCTGTTTCTCAATATAAGCAGGATGTCGTGGACAAGGTGTTCCCCAATGCCGATCAGAACGGTTATAAGATGAAATCAGAAATTTTGCGAGACGCTCGCCAGTACGCTGAGTCAAAGAAACAAGCAGAGCTTTGAAACGTTCCAAAGCTCGTTAAGACGACTGTACCGTTACGAAGGTAGAAAAAAAGAGGTAGGGCTTGCCATTCACCATCATTTTGCCAGCCCGATGATAGACATGTATATATGCCAAAAAGAAATACACACTCTCAAGGTCCCCTTCGGTTATTTCTAAGTGTTTGGTCAATCACATGAGATGTTTGTCGTAAAACCGACAACCTATACCGAGTGATTTCCCACACATAAGATAGAAGCTTCAGTGGTTGCAAAAATAAAGGGGCAAGCTGGGAATCGAACCCAGGACCGCCCGCACCCTAAGCGAGAATCATACCACTAGACCACGTGCCCCTTTTTCGATTCTAGTATGAAAATGCGAAGTTTGATTCTATGAATTGAGACGCAGTACCAAATCGGAAATAGCTTTACGTAACAAAATACACCATAAATCACATAACTTGAGTCAAAAAAAGCTCAAAATTCCAAATCTGCAGGATTCAGATTAATTTGTTAACTTAAAGAACACCTTACTCAACACGGTAAATAAGTTGCATATAAAGCAAGCAATCTAGGGTACCAAGAACCTCAAGAATCTTTGGAGAGACATGTCTTTATCGTTTCGGGGTCAGATTACCGATATAGCCCCCAAGAAAAGACATTCACTTGTCGAGTTTGCAGCCAAGACTGAACCCCGGACTTGGAATCAACAACTGGAACGCGTCAAGTATAACCGACAAGATAGGGAGTCGACCCCACTACGGCTCTATTGTCTCAAATTAGAAACCATGAATGTAAGTCAGACTAAGGCAAGGAGGAAGAACTCTGCAACGAAAACCACGAATAACCTGAAATGAAGAAGGGATATGAATCGCCAGGAAGCCCAAGTGATACTGCCGAATCTTCGTCATCGACAACTGAAACAGGCCAAACTCAGCGATAGAGGAAGTACGACAATGTCGCGATATAGATGATCACTCGCAGGAGGACATTCCTAAAGAGGACACAGTGAGAGAGCAAAGGAAAAGTGCAGAAAGGGTCGTGAAGACATTGTTGGGCTTCTCAGTATTGTGATGTGAGTAGAAGGGATGTTGAAACACCCCCGGGCCGACGTTATGTCCTCGTGGTGATGTCATAAGGAAACGCTCACTACACAACAGTCTAGATAACACCTCGACTCGTGGGGGATCTCAACGACAAAGCCTCTTATCACCAAGGGCAACCACACAGTGCTAAAGAACCGGGTGGGCAGAACTCCGAGCGCCGGGCAAATTAGCACACATCTGCGTGCAATACCGCCTCGTAGTGGTATGAAGGACATTGGCTGAAACACAATAGCGAGCAATCCTCTTTTGACAAACCTCATAACCCGTCTGGCAGCAAATTCGAGGTCATACATCGTTGTACTTCTGGAACCCCAAGCAACAATAACTATTGGCTTCCTGGCGAATACCAGAAAGGGGGATTTGGCGTCAGCGGTCAAATTCCCGGGCGGGTGTGAGAAAACGAGAAAAAATCGACCGATGGCTGCAAAACCTTCTGTGGGCTCGTATCCCCCAAACGCATTACCCAAAGTGGGTCGAATTCGGGAGTCGGGCGGCGGATGCGATGGAAGCAGCTTACAAAACCATGCATTCAAGGGGCCCACCTCCAGGTTGGTCGGCGTCTGGATGATTGGGGGCCAAATGCCGTGTTTTAGTCATAGAGCGGTGCGAGCTCGTAATTCGCGAGACCGGCCCACAGAAAAAAAAATCAAGCAGGCCCCTGAGTTAAGCCTGTGGGGGCAAGCGATCTTAGAACGCTTGGGTTGCATTCCAAAGTAAAATACCAGAATTTTTTTTTAAAAAAGATTGAAAAAATCCGGCAAGTCTAAGAGATGTGGTTATGAAAGGGCAATTTCATTTTGCGGTGCCAGGGTCCTTGTTTTCTTGAGCTTGCCCTCTTCAGGTTACTACGTGGTCTGTTTTTTCGAGTCACGCACCTTGGCGAGCACAGAAAAAAAGTAGACTGTTGCTGGACTTTTTACCCCGGATTTGGCTATAGAAGGACTTCTGCTCGAGGTGGCGCAACGGAGCCGGGAGCTGCGGGCCGATGGTGAAAAAAGTTGGGAGATTCGTGCTAGCGTCTCAACCAGGCCGTGTTTTTGCTATCAAAGATTTTTAATAAAATTTTATGAATGATAGCTGTGGGTGTGTCTCGAACGCTGACTCCAGGACCTGCACATTTCTTAACAACTCCGAGATGATTGGCCCTGTTCACCAGATGCTGTACAGGCGTGCGTTTTTGAAGACGCTTCCGTTCAGTATTCCTTTGCACTGACTGACGCCAAAAGTGGCCCAAAAAGAAAGAATAAAACCTGGGGATTTCGCTAAACATAGAACATCTACGAAAAAAAGTCCAATCCCTCGCTGGCTGACAAGAGGTAACGGTTGACTTTTTTTATTTATTTGATTCTGTTCATTTCTTCGGAATATTCGCCGATCATCCAAATTCTTTTACAAAACCACTACCTGTTTTCGTTTTTTTATTCCGTGTTCCAGCTTTCCGGTGTCTCGTTAGTCATTGGTCCCAGTTTGAGCCTACATTCATTCTTCAATAGACCCCCTTTGTCCGACATTTGTCACCAGCTCACATCCCAAGTGAAAGAGGTGGTTTCATTATATCTTTAGAGTTCGAAAACTTACTTTTTTTCGAGGGACCACTTCCAAACGGTCCCCCAATCTTGTCCTAGTGGAGTGCGAGCGATATCCCGCACTTGTCCAATTTCAGATCTCGACTCTGAACACTATTCGGTGAAGTCAAACAAAAATTCAATAGAAGGCCAAAACAACTTCGAATTCGGCAAAGTCAAGCTTGATGATTGCAAACTCACCTGCGAAAAGCCGGACGCCCTCTGTTTCTTCCTACACTGGCCCAACCCAACCCATCCCAAAAAAATCCCTCCAAATAAGAACAGACAAACCTCGACCCCATGTTTGCACCATCTGCACCCGAGGATTCGCCCGTTTAGAGCATTTGAAACGTCATGAACGCTCTCACACCAACGAAAAGCCCTTTCAGTGTGCTGCTTGCGGCCGCTGCTTCGCCAGAAGGGACTTGGTGCTCAGACACCAACAGAAATTACATTCTCAGGTAAGCAGACGCAGCCTGTTGCCCAATGCACCAACTTCTGCCCCAGCTTCCAATGGGACTCAGCCAGAGTCTTCACAGTCCACTCCTTCAAACGATCATATCATCGTATTACATAACAACACCCACGCAAAAGCACCGTTACCAGACTCAAGGACGCTGTCTCCTTTGGGGATGCAAATGCCAAATCTGACGGCACTGTCTCCAGCGAAACATATGGTAACTTCTCCATCCACGGGTAACAACGTTCAGTTTAGATCGTCTCTGTCTGCCTATGGTACCTATGATGCCAACGGACTTCCCAAACACAACATGCCCTCACCTAATATTAACCTGAGCCTCAACACACCCTTGGCTAATTTGAATAGCACAACAACTCAGCTACAGCTCAGAAGAGCCTCTCATGCCGTGGATCCCACTCAATCCACCATTACTCAGCAGCCATCTCCTGTCACTGGCGACTCTCCAGACCTCAAGGACAAGAAGGTAGGATCAAACTGGCTGCTGAACTTTTCAGACGAAACAGCAAAAGCAAACCTCAAACAGTTTAGTCACTTACAACATTTGGAGCAAAACGGTCACCCACAATACAGACACGCATCATTTTCCGCCGTGTCCGGGGCTTCATACACCAATTTGAAAGATGCTCTCGCTATACAAAGCCATCAGTTTGCTGATGTACCACAGCAGGTGGGATTTGCTACACCTCAACACACAGCGGCAGAGATAGACTCAAAAGGTCTTTCTTCGCTTGATTTTGGCAACTTAGCTGACTGGTATGGCGATGAAGTTGCTAACAAGGGTGACTTCATGGAACTCGCAAGTGATTTGGAGTTGACACATCCTACGCTTCAACCAAAGAACCCAACTTCGGCTCAGTCTGTGGGCCGCCAGGGCTTCCAAACTCGCTTGAACACCATTCCTTCTGAATCTCAATTGGCTGGGAATAATGATATGTTCGATATGAATTACTATACAAGTCAAATCCACCAGTTCAATAGTCCCAGCCATCCCCACTACATCAAAGACAATGCTCTTTTGAACCTTGGTCTTCCAACCTCTTTAGACGGCCAACTGGACTTACTAGGCGCAACAAACAACGGTGGTGCTTTGGACGGACAGCATTCATCCAGTAGTCCTTCGCTGGTTCAGCCACCACAGAAGGATAATTCAAAAGAGTCCGACTCTAGCTCTTCCGATAAAGCCTCGAAATCTAAGGCTGCTAGACAGCCGCAGATTCGTAAACACAAGTCATCCTCAGTCTCCTTAGACAAGGACTTCAAAAGAGCCAAGTTGGGCTTTGTGAACGACACAGCGAATCTTGATTGGGTCAATGAGATTATGGCCGTCCCAGTCGCCCAAGAATTTCCACAAGCCTCTCATGAAACTGGCTTCATGAGTATGCCTTATCTTAATAACAATCACCTGCCAGATGAGGTCCTCACTCTATTTAAGCACAGGCAAGATGACTTGGTGAAGCAAAGAAGTCTCGTGAACACTGCAGAGGTGGCTGATATTCAAACAGGAAGACTTAGTCAGCCTATGTCTCGAGCACCATCTTCAAAAGTCCAGTTCACCATTGGAGATGGTCCTCAACAAGACTGTGTTACGAAAGAGCTCAGAGACAGGATCATTTTGATTAGCAACATGTCTGACTCTCAATTCCCTCCATTAGATGATCTAAATTCTTATATGTCACTTTACGAGAGCGAGTTCAACACATACTTCCCCTTCATCCACATGCCTTCCTTAAGAAACCCAATGGTCGACAATTTTGAAAACATCCCGTTGATACTTTCGATGTGTGCTATTGGCGCTCTCTACTCCTATCATGATTCGAATTCCTTATTACTTTTCAACTTGTCCAAGTATCATATTCACAATTTCTTTGAGAAGGAAGTGACGGCAGACAAGCTACATCAGAGAAAGGTTCCGTTGATGGCTCACCAATCCCTTGTGCTTCATATATTCATCTCTATGTTTCTCAACGAGCCAAACATGCTAGAAATCACGACGAAGCAAATGAACTCCATGGTTGGGTTGATTAGATCCACAAACTTTCACAGACCACTTGACCAGTTCTTGATTCCTCCCCCAGCGATTAAAAGCGAGACTGAACTCGGGACAATACAGAATAACTACGATTATTTTATCATGGCTCAAACGAGAATTAGGACAATTCTTTGCTTCTATGAGCTTGAGGTAATTCGCTCATGTCTTTTGGGTTCGCCAATGCCAATGAGCGGTACTGAACTTTTGAGCGGCACTCCCTGTATTGATGAACTCCTTTACAAGGCCGACAATTCTCGTGACTGGTATCACAGATACTTGATGTCTGAAAGTAAGGATTTGGTGAAGCTCACGAACAATACAGGACTCAACGACTTGTTTCAACAGCTAGTAAAGCAATACCCGCTTAGCCTGAAATTGCCATTCCAGACATTGTTGGTTCTTTTAATGTTTGTTCACGAGATGATATCAAAAGAGTGGAAGTCACACGGGGAAAATATGAGTCTGTTCAGATGGAGAACTAGAAGCAAGCCAATACTTGAAAACCTTCTTGAATCATGGGAAGTGCTCTTTGCAAAGAATGGCGGCTTTTTTAAGGTAAATTCTTACAATCGCCACCTTCTTAATGAGCACAAGGAACTCCAAATGATTTTGCCGCTTCTTTTACTCGCAAGATTGAGATTGTGTGTGAACATCACACCAGTGACAGAAAAGGTACTTCAAAAGGATTGGATGCTGATGTCAAACCTTCTTAACAGGCTTGAGGATGATGCAGATGCTTTAAAGGCAGCAGCAACCCATGCATTGGAGATTTTACGTATTTGGGCTCACAATATCTCTCTGCTTAGCGATTCCAAGCAGGTTTCAGTGAGAACACCAGTTTTCTTTGTTACTTGTATTTTTGCGGCCATGTTGGTTTTGCAGAAGGCCCTTCACTCGTTGGAGAAGCAAGGGACGCTTAGTGTTCGGGACAGAGTGTTCTGGCTTGAGTGTGAAGCTGTGTTGACCACTGTTGAGAGAACGCTCTCACCAAACGAAGACTCAGAATCGTATTCCGAATTTTTACGCAAGCTGTCACAAGGAGTGTTCGACTTTGTCTTAAGTAAGTCGTTCAAGACTAATGTGAACACAGCCATTGGTTTTGCCAATAGCGACGATATGGAGAACTTCGATAAAGCGATCGGTCAATGCAAGCTCTCAGTGCAAGTACTTGGGCTTGGAGTCCGTATACTTGCCGATGCTCCACTTTGGCCATTAGCCATGGGATTCGCTGAAGCATTTAAGAACGTTGCTATCCATAACAAAGACTAATGTTACATATTTATTTATTTAAACGACACGAATAGATGCTAGAAATCAAGATTTGTAGTAATTATTAATGGCTGCGAAATTGGGAATCGAGGCAAATTAAGTCTTCAAGGTAAACGTCCCTTGTAGAATGCAGCTTGATGATAATCAAGCGGATAGTAGTGTAATTCAAGAGAACACACAAGTCCCGAGGGAGAGCTTCTATGCTTTTTTGGTATCTTGCATAGGCTACCATATGGTCTTTTGTGAGGCATGCGCCTCAGAAAATTGAGATGAGCATCGAAGAGATTCTGTCCCTGTCACCTTTCACTGATAACGATAGAAAAACCATACATCTGCAGATAGAAGAAGACAGTTTCATGACATCCGATAATCTATCAGGACGCAAGCTCTACGAGAAAATCGGCAGCCCCAAAACAGTGTTGGCGCCCATGGTGGACCACTCAGAACTAGCTTGGAGAGTCCTCTCCCGCAGATACGGCGCCGAACTCTGCTTCACCCCCATGTTTCACGCAAGGCTATTTGCCACAGACGAGAAGTATAGAAAGAAGATGTGGGGGGACATGGACGGCGACCCAGAAAAGGACAGACCTTTGGTGGTTCAGTTCTGTGCCAACGACCCAGATTACCTACTCCAAGCAGCTAAATTGGTTGAAGACCGCTGCGACGCAGTGGATCTAAATTTGGGGTGTCCGCAGGGAATAGCGAGAAAGGGGCACTACGGAGCGTTCCTCATGGACGACTGGGACTTGGTGTATAAGTTGATCAATAAGCTCCACAAGAACCTCAAGTGTGCGGTGACTGCGAAGATAAGAGTGTATGATGATTGGGAGAAAAGTTTGGAATATGCCAAAATGGTGCTTTCTGCTGGCGCACAATTCATCACCATCCATGGCCGCACCAGAGACATGAAGGGCCAGAAGACTGGGCTTGCAAACTGGAACATCTTGCGCTACTTGAGAGACAACCTTCCCAAAGACCAGGTATTCTTTGCCAACGGCAATATATTATATCCTTCTGACTTGAAGCGGTGCACAGACGAGGTTAACTGCGACGCTGTGATGTCCGCCGAGGGAAACTTATATAACCCGGGTGTTTTCTGGACCAAAGACAACGACAAAGAGAAACAATTTCCCAGGGTTGATAAGCTTTTGCGAGAGTATTTTGAAATCGTGAAGGAATGTTCAGGAGAAGCATCGAGGGTGGCCATGAAGTCACACTTCTTCAAGCTCATGTATGAGTTTCTTAATGTGCACAAGGAATTAAGACCAATCATTGGCCGGACAAGCGTGAGTGCTCCTTTCGAAGAGTGGGAAAAGATAGTGCAACAAGTTGAAGAGATCGTGGCGAAGATTTACGAAAAAGAGGACATCGAGAAACTAGATCAAATCATAGATGGTCCCACCGAGGCTTGGGGTGGACATTATAAGAAAGTGCCTTACTGGAGGTGCCAACCGTACTTCCGTACGGTGAATGGTGAGAAGCAGAACATGAGGGAGCTCGAAGTGGCTGCTTCAAACAAAAGAAAGAACGAAATTGAAGAGGAAGATAGGAAGAAGGTGAAAGTGAGTGCTGCCTAATGGCTGCAATAATTACACAACGAGGCGACGTGGTTGTAATATCGCAAACCTCTTGTATTCGCAAAGGTTTACTTGAATGGGCATGGAACCATCAGATTACATGACCGAACATTTCGGATTAAAGATTACTGGTGTGGTTCAGTAGTCGTACCAACTTGTCATTAAAACCTGCACAGGTCGCAATGTATCCCAATATCATTCTACACGTTTTCTATTACCTACCTCATCCCATTGAAAATGACAGTATCAGCAGTGAGGATCCCCGCTACTCGTACAGCTAAAAATGCTGTGATCTTTTTACACGGCCTTGGTGACACTGGTGAAGGCTGGTCGTGGTTCCCGCAGGTGATTTCGCAAACCGGTATACTCAAATCGCAAGCTGAGACCAACTTCATCTTCCCAAATGCTCCAAGCATTCCAATCACCGTGAACGGTGGTATGAGTATGCCAGGCTGGTTTGACATTTACGAATTCGGCAACCCACACGCTAAGCAGGATGTGGAAGGGTTCTTGAAGACATGTGATATTCTCAAGTCTTTGATCAAGGAAGAACACGAGAAGAATAGCATTCCGCTCAACAAGATTGTCATTGGAGGCTTTTCTCAAGGGGCCGCCATCTCAATGGCTACATTGGCCCTTCTTGAAGAAAAGATTGGAGCCGTGGTTGCGCTTTCAGGATTTTGTCCTATTGCGGACACCATCAAGGGAAAATTGAAGAGTGCAAACTTCGACACCCCAGTTTTTCAAGGTCATGGCGATGTTGACCCTATAGTTCAGCACAGCTTCGGTGAAAATACAAGCAAGCTCTTCAAGAGTCTCGGGTTCAAGGACTGGACATTCAAGACCTACCGTGGAGTAGCCCACAGCGCCAATGATGAAGAACTTGTTGATGTGATTAAGTTCTTATCATCGGTATTAGATAAATAAGTATCGCTTTTTATAGAGAATTCGGAACACAGGTATATGTTTGAATCAAGTCAATAATGTTGGACCATTGGCAAAAGCCCTGCACACACCTGGACATAACCTTGTATTGTTCCTATAGACTCCAACACTCCATAGGTTCGCCAATTAGTACATATAATGGAGGCTCTTCAATCAATTTCTGGTCTTGGATTCCAGACTGATTCGAAACTGGATCTCTCTGCCAAAGACAAGAGATATCTCACAAACGTCGAAAAGGCTCTTGTCACCTTTGATACCCTCCAAGAGTGGGCCGACTATATTGCATTCCTATCTCGACTACAAAAGGCATTGCTGCTTGGAGACGACTCTGTGGAGCCTCAATCTGTCGAATGGATCCCATTGAGTAATCAAGTCTCGAGAAAATTGGCGCTTTGTCTCTCGCCTAAGTTGCCAAATGGTGTCCACCAGAAGGCTTTGAGCCTATACGAGTTAATATTTCGAGCTCTTACAAACGATGCCTTCAACGAACATATCAACGTATGGCTCCCAGGGTTTCTTCCTGTTGTTTCCTACGCGTCAATGCAGTTAAAGCCTCAAGTGCTCAATATATATAAGACCTACGTTTTTCAGAAACTCAAACAGAGTACGATACGGTCTATTGCAAAGCCCGTATTACTTTCCCTTCTTTCAGTCATTGATGATGAGAATTCCGAGGTGTACAAAGATGCTTTTGCTCTTTTGGATGCCTTTAAAGTAGCCATGAACGACAACTCCTTGTTCTGGCAAACGATTTTTCTTTGCATCACTAGTAGCCCTGAAAGAAGATTGGGAGCATTGAACTGGTGTGTTGCACGTCTACCGTCATTCAAATTGCTTAAAGATGAAAAGGGCTCCCGACTTTCTTCCGAGGCAGAATCTTGTTTGAAACCTGAACCGGGCCTTTTGGTCCGTGCATTTGCTGCCGCATTAGACACAAGCACTTCTTTCAATCAGGCTAATGACATTGTTGTGGTACGTGGTTTCTTTGATTTATTGTTGTCTCATTTACCGCTCTCATCAGAGGTATTCCAGCATGAATTTTCTGCATCAGATAAGGAGCTTTTAATCATGGCTTGCTGTAGAATCACTTTAAAAAAAGACATGAGTTTGAACAGGCGCTTGTGGAGTTGGCTTCTTGGTCCTGAGCTGGCCGACGAATCTACTGATGGCGACTCTCGCGTAAACTACTTTGCTGATAATGCCCTTCCGATATTATCAGAAGGTGTGCTCAAAATGGTGAACTCCAAGGACTCTTCAATGACAGTTAAGGGTCTCAAGATTGCTTTGTCCTTCATGCTAGATCGCTGGGAAATCAGTCAGTTGGTGGCTCCTCGCTTCTTTACTCTGATTTTGCTGGCATGTTTCATCTCAGTCAACAGCCAAAGAGAAGGTAAGCTGGAAATTTTGGCGAATACAAAGCTTTTCTTCGATGCCGTTGAAGCAAGCTTTATTTGGGAGTACATTATTTGTGAGTTAATATTAAGTGACACGTCTCCTCAATATGAGATGCTCTGTTTCTTACTCAAGAATTTCGATTTTCACGATCAAGAAATTGCTATTCATATTCCCCTAGCAATGTTGTGCTTGCTATTAAAATGTGAGATATCGGTGAAATCTGTGGAAACTCTAAAACTTTTGCTGGGACTCGCTCAGCCCCGGCTTTTTGCTCCTATACTGAGGGTTGATCGACTCAACAAAGAACCTTTCTTAGAGAAAGTCAAGGATTATTACGAAAATCTTCGGGGTGATTATGATGTCGAGTTTCCAATCAAGAAGTCCGACATGTCTTTCATGCTTTTAGATTGCTTGAAAGATTGGTATGTTGACAGCGTATCAAAGGGCTTCTTGAATGATGAACTCTCATCTATTTTATGTCATTTCCTTTTCACAATTCCAACAGAAAACTACGAGATACTTCATTTTTCGGATAAGATACTTTTGGATACAATATTTCACATAAGGCCTTTTTGTTTTCAGCTAGATGAGATGGAGAATCAAAAGGCGCTTAGGTTGGTATTGAGTGCTGTTAAGTTCACGCGCTATCTTGTTAAAGCTTCCAATACCCAACAAAGGAATCGGATCTTAAGGATATTTCTTTCCAATTTGTGGTATGCGCTTATAAGCTCCTATCCTGCCAACAATGAAGTCGAAGCTGTTCGGATCATTTTTGATCTCGAGCTCAGTTTTGATAGCCATGAGATCGAGGCTGGCCTCGTTGAAATGATTCTTCATACACCAAGGGAAACTCGATCCAGTGCATTTTATAAACTCTGGGTCCACTCGGCAGATCTTAGCACATCTGAGTCGCTTCTTGCAGGTCCATTGCGCTTACTATTGGACGATTTGCACGATAATGCATCTGCAAGCTTCATGGCATCGAAGAGACTCGTGCGAAATATATTAAAAGACGGAAGCGCTGCACGTTTCTTGAAGCTTCTTACAGACCCAATTCTTGCGTTTGATTTCATCAAGTCCCTGAAAACTCAAATTGGGCATCATGATGACCTAAAAAATTTTGCCTACAGCATAGAGTCTATCCACAATGTGATTCGAAGCAACGAAAAGCTAGTCAAGGAAACTTTGAATCACGAGCTTGTTGTTTCGGAAGGCACTGAATCGTTTGAACTTGTCAAAACAAATGAATGGGACATCTCAAATTACAAATCATTACATTTGTCTGTACTTCACAAGTTTCTTGGCCTTGAGCTATCTTCTGAAATTCTTGAAAGCAGACAATTACTTGACGACTACTCAAAATGCGTCTCATCATGCCTTAAGCTCTTCTCTGATTTGGTGATGGGATCAGAAGCTGATTTTACAGCTCATTTTGAAAAGCTTCTACTCTACTGCTTATATTATGTCCAAGCAATTAATGATATACCGCTAGAGATTGAATTGGTACAGGCGGAGTATATCAACACTATACAGAAGTTCTTGGATTTGACCAAATCCATGAACATTGATATTAGATTGTTGCACACGAGCACGGAATCAAAAGACCCACTTTTAGTAACTTTGATAATTGAGGGTATCAAAAAATGCCTGTCTGCAATTCTTTTAGAGAAATGGTTTGCGTTGCTCACTCGCTCTCTCTATTCCTGGAGCGAATCTGTCTTCAGTGTGATCTTGACATTAAATGACGGTATCATTAACAAGATTAAGACTTACTTCGAGCGAGTGAAGCGCTTTGAGAAGGTCAATGACTTTGTCAATCTAGAAACATCGTTCTCCATTCTTCTTAGCGGTCTTGAGGATATGCTTTCTATCAGCCACTCATACCTATTGACCTCAAGCCTTCGTAGCAATGCCAAAGTGCCTACGGCAAATGGCGACTCAGGCTTTTTGGGAAGTGTCATTCTGGGAGTGTTTCAAATTGAGTGTCCTAATTTGCAAACAGAGGAGCAAAATAGGATATATTCTGTTCTCATTTCAATTCAAGATGCTTCAAGGATCGCCTTCGAGATGTGGGATTGGGCGGAAAAAGGTGTGCTGAATCTTCCTGAGGAATTTGCATCCACAAAATCAGCAACATTTTTGAGTAATAAGCTTAAATTTAGGTCTCGAAAGCTTCTTGAGGCCCTCATGGATTTGGAGCGACAAGAAGTGATTGAAACAATTATTGAGAGCTCAAGTGAGAATCTAACAAAGCTCAAACTTCTACATGTTCTTGACAACGGCAGACCACAAATTACACTTCCACACATAATCAATTCAATCATGACTCGCTGCTGCCCTCAAGGTCTTAAGGAAAGCAATCGATCATCGATGAATTCACCTGTGACATCAAAGCAACTCTCCGAGTTCCTATACCCTTACTTTGATTCGATAGACACTGACACGATTGAGGATGTATGGCAGAAATTGGTGATGTTCTTTAAGGATGTCTTAGCACATGCATATCACTTCAAAGCTTCGTTATCAGATTATCTTCGTGTCCTCGCTGTGCTTGCCAACAAAATAAGCGCTAAGAAATCTAGTGAGAGAAAGGGGTATACGAAAGAGCTTGCTGATTTGTACCAAAGAATGATTACTGCGGCATGTACCTTATCCATGGCGGAAAATAAAGATAATCGTGAAGAGTTGGCGATTGAGAAAAATCTTCTTGAGACCTTGATCTCATTGATTGATTCTTTGAGTGATGTCTTGCAAGATTCTGACAAGGTTACAGCAGCGGTGAACACAATTGTCAACCTTGCTTTGGTTCCCAATTTGGGTGGCAAATCCGACAACTGTGAGTTGGCTCTCAATTTGATGAAATTGATCGGGTCAGCACATCCAACCCGTGTATGGAGAAACGTCGTCAGCAATGCCTTTAATGACAACAATTTCTTTGTCGCCGAGATCTATAAACAGAATCAATGGAAATCTCTTTTGAGCATTTGGGCATCAACAGAAAATGATGCGTTGACTGATCTTATCGCCAGAATATCACCTCCGACAAAGAGCACTGCCGCCAATATCTTTGTATGGAATGAGAAATCTGAGCTAGAAGATAAGTTGTATGTGTTGAAGAGGGTAGCATACTTGATATTAGTGCTGTCTCCTGACCATTTTGCAAACGTTTTAGATGAGCTCTGCACTCGTATTTTTTCAGTCATCAATGGCTCATGCCCTGCACTGTTTAGAACAGAATCTTTCGTGCTTCTTAGAGCTATTGCATTAAGATTCGATCAAATACACCTACTGGCATATTGGTCTCCTATCACGCAGAGCCTCGTGGAAGTGTTCAGATCAGCTCTTTTGAGAAGTCAAAAAGAGTTGGAACAGCTTGAAGACGAGGAAGTGCAGCTCGTATTGGGTGCATGCAAGCTTCTTGATCAACTTCTTCTTTTAAGATTTGACGAGTTTACGTTGAAAGAATGGCTTTTTGTCGAAACCAACCCAAGCGTGATCACCGACTCCACCAAAAATGCTCCAACAACATTGATCGATTTACTAGCAGTACACACGGAAAGCCTTTCTGTGAAGAGTTCAGCAGTTCAAGTAACACATCCTATTGCAGGCCAATCTAACAAGCCTACCTTGTATCGAGTGAAGAAGGTTGAAAGCATCGGTAGCCTTAGAAGATTCTTTGGCCTGTTCAGCTACATTAATTACGAGCAGACTTACAGTCTTGCTGGCCCCAATTTAGAGGCTTGCTGTGATGACGTTTTCCAGGACTTGTCGGTTTCAGGCTAGTCTAGTTGTTTGTACATAGCAGAAGCCGCGTCTACTATTGTTTGGGCGCGTTCTTGATGCAATGCTCATCAATTCGCAACATATATTACGAAACACTAGTACCCTGTAATACTCAATATAATAATATGTCCGATGAGGAGTCAGAACTAAACCCACAAATGCTTTCCCCATCAGATTCGGGTAAAAGTGACATTGAGTTCAGCGATACGCAAATAGAAACTCCGAGAGCCTTCAGAGAAACCTCACGAAGTGTACTCACAAAAACAACGACGACAGAGATCCCATTGAAAGATGAGCCATCTTCCTCCAAAAATAAAACTCCTACGAGGTTTAACAACCTCCCTGCGAGTGATCGGGATCTTATTGCCAACGAAAAACTTATAAGTGACGATAATCAATTTACCCCACACGGCAATCAAGGAAGCCCAGGTAGAATTCCGAGGCTTCAATGGAGCAGGGAGAAAGTTGACAGTTTCGACAAAAATGACTTCAAATCTGCTGAACTCAAAGACTTTAATAGCGAGTTCGATTCTGAGGATGAGGAGAGCAATAGTTGGGGTGATAAAGGAATTGAGCAGCCGACAATCACGTTAGATGAGCGGTCTCGCTTGAAGAAGCGAAATTTGACAAGCTCTCCTAGAAAGAGCTCTCCGCTAAGACGAGAGATTAATACGTTTAGTACCTCAATGTCTGGAAGCAAAGATGACCAACACGAAAGAGCAGGGAAAGCAAAATCTGCCGAAGATATATTGCAATCCATTGGAACAAGTATAAGTAGGCTACAAGAGTCGGAATCGGAGAACGAGTTCGACGACTACGAGGAGCATTTAGACTCGAATCCGGAGATGGACTTCTCCGATGATGACATGGCTTTGAACGATCTAAATGAGCTACTACCGAGCCGGAGAAGACAAAAAGCGGATGAGAGAGACACTTCGAACAAGATTCTCTCGGATGGACAGGATTCTGAAAGTATATCACATATTCTGAGGGGCGAGTGGATTAAAAGTAATGTGAGAGCTATGGATGAAGTTTTCAACGACGAAAAGCGTACCAATTTCGTTGGGGAGAAGGATAATTCTGAGGACTTAGAACGGCAAAGAAAGGGAAGTCCTTCACGATCTAGGAATCTAGGGAAGGCGAACAGGAAGCGGGTGGTTCAAAAGTCTCTCAGACTGAAATCAAAACAACAAGTGAGATACAAAACATGGCCTGCTGAGAAGTGGGATAAACTTATACGCCTAGTGGATCTGAGTGTTCCCAATGATGCCATCATAAGCAGTAATTTGGTGGTGAGAGAGCTCGGTTGTCAGAATAAGGCTGAGCTAGCTAAACGAGTCGAGTTTATCAAGCACTACTTTCGCTAATATCTAGATGCATGTATTATATTGTACTATTAGAAAACCTTAGAAAGAACACTGTCTAAGTTCTCACTATTACTAGCCTTCTTAAATTGTGGTTTGGCGTCATGTCTCATACTCGTGATGTCACGTTGGTCGAAAGTTCTTCTGAATTTCTCTTCCTGGCCGTCATCTCCCTCAGCTTTCCTCTTTCGTTGTTCACGCTTAGACCGCTCAACATTGTTGACAAATGTCTTATTAAGTTTCTGCTGCTGCGAGATCTCCATTGACAACTTCGCTTGTCTGATTTCGTTCTCCTTGGCAATCTGTTGGGTCAAATCGAACCACTTGAACCCTGATAAGTATTTGATGTTCATGATGTCGTCATGGTAGTATGATGATTTCTTGCCGCCAATAATATTACCGTTCATGGTTTGAGCACAGAGCTTGGCGTCCTTTTTGTTCACAAATTCGACCCAGCCTTCTGTATACTTTCTTTTCTTATTACCTCCATATTTGACTCTCTTCTTGTATGACGCTTCGTCCTCGGGCTTCAAGAAGATTCTATCTAGCTTGCCGAACTTAGACAATATCGATCTTAGCTTCACTGGCTTCATGTAGGGAGGAATGCTAGATAGATAACAAACGCCAGTCTTCTTGATTTTCTTTTGCTCTTTGGCAAGCTGCTCAGGCGTAAGTTTCTTTAACTTCTTCGATCTCTTCTTTTGCTCATTCACCATGGCAGTGGTCTCGTCCTTTGATTTACTTTCAGGCTTGATCTCATCACTCTCTTTATCTTTCTCACCGTCCTCATTATCTTCGTCTTCCTCATCACTTTGAAACGTCTTAGTGGTAGATTTCCCTCTGGTTTGATACACCTTCTCGTCTTCGTCGTCAGAGAAAAAGTCGTCCTCGTCCTCCAGGTCTAATTTCTTCAGATATTTACTAGCAGGAGCGTCACTGTACTCTGCATCACTATTCGAATCATCTGCCGGAAGAAAATCCCTCGTTGTTTTCGCTTTTGCCATGATCTTCTGGGTCGTGGTGAGATGAGCATCGAGATCCAGGTCAATAGTGTGGAGATATACAGTACCCTACTGTAGAATTCTGGAACACTTGAGAAGGTTAATCATTTCGACGAAAGCGAACATATAATGAAAACTTATGATCTTTCGACATCTCTCAAATTTATGGAAGCCTCATTGCCCACACCATAGTTTGTTGGTTTGGAAATTTTACAACCTACATCTCATCACGAGGGGTCCTAAAATCTGGAGTTATCATACTCATTTATCTTACGAAAAGGAACAAAGTACAATAGAATCTCGTATCATATCTGATGTTAACATTTCGCTCTCAGCAATTGGACACTTCTCACAATTCGACTGCGAATGGCTCTCACAATAATACTATCCCTTCTCAGGATCGAATGTGCCTCCACTTAAGCCGTTTCTGTTAAAAGCCTTACTGTTTACAGAATTTAATATTTAAACGGTATTATTAACATATACACTTACGTTTATTTCTTGGTGGAGTCAGCAGCGTTCTTAGCACCCTCAGTGGCACCGCTGACGACTTGAGAAACATACTCAGCAGCCTCAGAAGCCTTCTCCTTAGCAGCCTCAAGGTACTCCTGAGCGGTCTCACCCAAGGATGGCTGGCTAGAAGCCTCCTTCTTGGCGTCCTCTTTACCCTGGTGAGCGCTGTCAGCAAGAGACTGACCAAGGCCCTTCTGGTCCTCCGGGGTACCCTTGCCGGCCAATTCGTCGACCTTGTCAGTAACAACCTCCTTACCCTTCTCGAGGTAGCCCTTCTGGGAGTCAGGCTTAACGGCTTCAGAAGCCTTGTCGGTAAATGATTTTCTTCCAGCGTCAGACATAGTTAATGAATAAGATAAGGATTTAGAACAATTGAGGGGAGAAACCACAATATATATACTTGCAAGAAATGCGCCACAAAGGTGACCTATGGCAAGGAGCCGTCGGGCATAGAACGATATCGAAGCAACACTGGAGGGGAGCAAAAGCCCACGGAACCCTCCTTGGGTTAGGTGGATGCAAAAAGGGCGCACCTCTCTCGACGCATGCATACCTTTTAGACCGTGGCGCTTGCTGGTAGCAACCTACAAATCTGCGCTCTACAATTTAGACGCCATGATAGAATATAGCAAATGGGAAAAAGATGATCACTTCTACTTCATCCGGGAATTTGAAAAGACCATGCGTCAGGGGCGAAGCTGGGTTTATTTGTTGGTGAAACACCTTTTGAAGTAGCTAAAATTTTTATGCACTAGAATACTCATAGTAGCAACTAAACACACGCAGGAGTGTATGGCTAAGGCCACCGTAAGCGATTCAGGAAACGCCTGTAACCGGAAGAGCTAAAATTCCCGAGGCGTAGAGCAGCTCGATTTCAAACAGCTCCTGTGTTTGTGAAGTCTGGCGTTGACAATGCGTTGTTACCTACGGACTCGGCAGTATTTTTAACTTTTCAATTCTTGCCATCACAGCTAATTTTAAGAATTCGATGATTGGCGAAGTATTGAAAAGACAAGCAAATATTGTACATAGTTTATTTTATGTTGAAAAAGAGCACCTGGCCAAGATAAGTGGAATAGTGTACCAACGAAGGCAATTGAACCATGTCGTCTGATTCCACGCCTCCCTAATATATCGAGAGCTTAGGTATAGGAAAGCAGGTAGATCTCGATTCCTCCCAAGGTCTCAATTTAATACTACACTTCAACTGAACTCGTGCATTACGGATGTTGGTCTAGTTGTCGTCTTCGAATAGGTTCACAAATTGTGCAGGATTTTGCAACCAGCTCGGTATGTGACGACTTCTTGGTGATGACCACTAAATAGTTATGAACTTAGCTATATTTCTGTTCTTCTTTGGTGTCATAGAAGCAAAAATCTAAATACATAATATCTGGACAAAGCAATATTATCAAGGAGAATTCGGCCTGTTTGAACTAGTTCTTCTCGGACCATACCCTTTGGTGATCCTTCCTACACCTAAGCGATGCCCATCGCTACATGCGTATTGAAATATCAAGATTGACGTACAACTATGGGTAAGGGCGGCTCAGTGACAAATGCGCTAAACCAAAAGGTTTATAACCTAATACACGACCTTCTTCAGGATAAGAGTGACGAGAATAAGAAAAAAAACGATGGCGACGAAAACAAGTGGTTTTTGAACTACGCTCTTGCGAGAGATCTTCGAAGAAGCGAGGTATTGTCGTATTTGCTCGATAAAGACATGCTGATGCGCCGCTATAAGCGCTCTATTCTTGAAAACACCATAGATATTATTTTGAAAACTGTGAGAGAGGACGAACAAGAAGAGCTTGCAGAGGTGATAAAGCTCCAGAATGAGTATGAACTCAAGCAGGCCGCACAAATTGATAGTGATTTCGACAGCGTCGACGCGAATAATCTCATGACTGTAAAGGATACGAATGAGCTCAACAAGTCGGTCGTGTCAATGTGGAGCAAAGACAACGAGAAACCTGAGAGCGACGCCGAAGAAAAGAAGCCCAAGAAGAGAGGCCGAGACTCGGCAAAGACTGCTTCAAAACATAAGAAGTCGAAGATCGACTCTACTCCACCGTCATTGACTTTGCTGTCCCTTGGCGGACTTTCTTCGATAACAACTCAACTCATGGAGCTTGTTGGTCTTCCCATTTTGCACCCTGAAATCTACCAGTCGACCGGAGTCGATCATCCTAGAGGCATCCTTCTTTACGGCCCACCGGGATGTGGTAAGACTACAATCGCCAATGCATTAGCTGGAGAACTAGGCGTACCATTCATCAGTTTTTCGGCGCCCTCGGTGGTATCAGGTATGTCGGGTGAGTCCGAGAAAAAGCTTAGAGAAATTTTTGAGGATGCCCGTGCTGTGGCTCCATGCTTGATCTTCATCGATGAAATCGACGCTATCACTCCCAAAAGAGACGGTGGAGCTCAGAGAGAGATGGAGCGCCGTATAGTTGCACAGCTTCTTACGCTCATGGACGAACTCACTCTTGAGAACACTGACGGCAAACCAGTGATAGTTATGGGTGCTACGAATAGACCAGATTCTCTCGATCTGGCATTACGTCGTGCTGGGCGTTTTGATAGAGAAATCTGCCTCAATGTCCCGGATGAAGACCAGAGATGCGCCATACTCAAAACGATGACTTCCAAACTCAAGATCGACGAGTCTACTTTCAACTTCAGAGAGCTTGCGAAGCTCACACCAGGTTTTGTTGGTGCTGATTTGAAGAGTTTAGTCACTGCTGCAGGAGTAGTTGCCATAAAACGTATCTTTGAGAGTTTGAGTGAAATCGAGGAAGAACTGGCGACAAGGTCCGATACTGTAGACATGGACGTGGATACACATACTGCCTCAAGTCTGACTGCTATACCGACTGCCCTAGCAAACTTGAAATTCCTGAAGAAATCAGAGGCCGAACAACTAAGCACGATTCAAAGATTTTTATTGAAACATCCAGACCCTCTTTCAGACGAGCAGTTGGCACCACTACGGATATCATTCTCAGATTTCAAAGAGGCCCTACCTAACATTCAGCCTACAGCTAAGCGTGAAGGTTTTGCTACGATCCCCGATGTCACTTGGAGAAATGTTGGTGCACTTAATCGGATTCGCATGGAACTTCATATGTGTATTGTTCAGCCCATCAAGAAGCCAGAACTCTATCAAAAAGTTGGTATCAGTGCTCCGGCTGGTGTCCTCATGTGGGGACCTCCTGGATGCGGTAAGACATTGTTGGCCAAGGCCGTAGCCAACGAATCCAGAGCCAACTTCATCTCTGTCAAAGGTCCCGAACTTCTCAACAAGTATGTTGGTGAGTCTGAACGTGCAGTGAGACAGGTATTTCAACGTGCTCGTGCATCAGTTCCATGTATTATATTCTTTGACGAGCTTGATGCTCTCGTACCAAGAAGAACCTCTACGCTTTCGGAGTCAAGTTCTAGAGTGGTCAATACCCTTCTCACAGAACTAGACGGTTTGAATGATCGTAAAGGTATCTTTGTCGTTGGAGCAACTAATAGACCAGACATGATTGACCCTGCCATGTTGAGACCAGGACGTCTCGATAAGACGCTTTATATTGAATTACCGTCAGCAGACGAACGCTTTGACATCCTCAAGACACTTGTTGCGGCAAATAGCACTCCTCTTGGCACAGACGTTAATTTGCATGCTATTGCTAACGATTCTAGATGTCGAAACTTCTCTGGTGCTGACCTTTCATCGTTGGTGAGAGAGGCAGGCGTGTTTGCCTTGAAGAAGAAATTTTTCCATGGCCAAAAGATCCAAGAGTTGGATAAGTCTGGGTATTACGAGGGCGGTGAAGACGACGATCAAATTGTCGTAACTAGTGATGACTTTAATGGCGCTCTCAATAGCATAAAACCTAGTGTGACAGATAAGGATCGTGCAAGATACGAGCGCTTGAATCTGCGAATGGGATGGGGTGTAATTCAAGAGGAGGAGAAAAAAGAGGAGCCCTCTACATAGCATTTATATCCAACCTATCTCCAAATGAAGATGATCGGAACGTGTAATTAGTCGCAGTCAAGCTCGACTGCGCGCTGCCTTGAAAGTTTTGCACCCATTCAATTTACACATCTAACTAACATGTTCCTCCAAGCTAACGTCTTCAGATTCTTAACTAGATCGCCTAGATCCCTAAGATCTGCATCAACATATGCGGTGAACGATGGCTCCCATCTTGGAGACTCGCTAGCGACAGAGGGCATCGAAACGGTACCACTAGCCTTCGACAAGCACGAGCCTTCAACCAATGCCAGTGACAAATCTCCATTGATGTTTCTTCATGGACTCTTTGGCTCCAAAACCAATACTAGAACTGTCGCCAAGACGCTTGCTCTGAGGTTATCCCGCGATGTATATTGTCTCGATCTTCGGAACTTCGGCCAATCTCCACACATCGAAAGACTCGACTATCCATCGATGGCCGCTGATGTCGAAAGATTTATAGAAGAAGCAGAGATCCCAAAGAAGCCAATATTGGTGGGCCATTCTATGGGAGCCAAGACGGTGATGGCATTAGCATTGAGAAGGCCGGATTTACCTGGAATGATTGTCTCAGTAGATAATGCCCCTGTTTTTATTCCAAGTACATCTGGTGGAAAGTTCGGCAAATATATCAAACAGCTTAGATATGCTTTGGAAGGTAAAAAGTACACGAACATCAAGGATGTCGATGCTGAGTTGGCCAAGATTGAGCCATCGAAGGAGATCAGACAGTTTCTTTTGACAAATGTTGATAGAGGCCAGAGGGACGATGTCTGCAAATCCCGAATTCCGCTAGATATCATCGATAAAGCAGTTACTGCGGGAAACATTGCGCTGTGGCCGTATGACCCCAATGTGGCTCGCTGGACTAAAGGGCCAGCTCTCTTTATTCGTGGAACAGAATCTACATACGTTCCTGACGATGTTTTTCAGGACATAGGCCAATACTTTCCTCATTTCGAAGTGAGAGATGTGAAGGCTGGTCACTGGTTGATAAGCGAAAACCCCAAGGAATTCATGGATCTTCTATGCGAGTTCATCGAGAGGAACGAAGACATATAAGTCTATAGATATATTCCCCCTATTAGCATATATACTGACTATTTATCGCTCAATTTGGCATTCTTGCTGACATCATCATACACATCGAAGCGTCTCTGGAAGTGAACAGGAATCGAGCTCCTGGCTTTAGGTAACAATTCCTTGTCGAGCTCAGCATATAAGATCTCTTCCCCTTCACCTGCTTCTGCTACAATTTTTCCGAACGGATCAACGACAAGTGAATGACCATATGCTTGGTATCCATCTCCTCCAACATCTCGGGCAGGGCTACATAACACAGTGAACATCTCATTGTCTACTGCTCTTGCTCTTGCGAGCAAGTGCCAGTGCAAAGGTCCCGTTGTAGTGTTAAAGGCACCTGGGTAGAACATAGCAAAAGCGTTATTGGGTTGTCTTGAGGCAGCCATGGCCAATTCAGGGAATCTGATGTCGTAGCAGATTCCAAGTCCGACGTTCCCAAAGCTTCCAAGCTTGAAGACAGTACCTTTGTCACCCCCAGTCAAGGTTTCACTTTCCTTGAATGTGATTCCACCAGGGATGTCAATGTCAAACAAGTGAGTCTTGCGATGTTTGGCAATGATGTTGCCCTTAGGATCAATTGTCAAAGAAGTGTTGTACACGTTGTTGTCTGCATCGTCGAGCTCAGGGATAGATCCACCGACTATGTATATCCCGTGCTGTTTAGCTAGATCTGTGAGAAATCCAGTGGTTTGCCCATTTGGAATGTTTTCAGCGTATTCTCTGAATTTGTCCACAGCATAGGGGGAATTGAAGCACTCTGGTAACATGACGAGATCAAGTTTACTGGGAGCACGAGCAACAGCCTGATCAATGTAAGACGAGACATGGCGCAAGTTGTCGACCTTGCTGGGTCCTGCTTTTATCTGGATAAGAGCGATCTTGAGATTTTGAGACAAGGGTGATTTTATCGACGACATGGCTGTAATTAGTCTACTGCTGGGAACGGAATTTGAGGTCCATATAGCGCCTAAGGTTATCGCGAACACTAGCGCGGCAAGAGCCACATTTGTCCATAAGGGGAGTCAAATACATGAAGAACCACTGATTACTTGAAAGTCCAATGCTTAAAGAGATGATCAGGAGAACCCTTTCATGTAACGTCTCAAAGTCAAATCTTGTCGAAGAGAATTGCAAGGTTCGATAGCGATCCGATGAATGGGAAAAATCACAGAACCCACCCATTCCTTAAGCGATCATCCCCCAGAGCGACGGCCCATCATCAACATAAAACGCAAACAAATTAACTGTGATACGTGGATCAAATACCCCTTATAATTCTTCACGGTGGCCCTCATAGGGTGGATACACGTAGGATTTATTGAGACAATAGTATCGTAGACAAGCACATCGCAATACCACGGGAGCAACAAAGCTGGATCAATGAATCGGGGTAGAATCTCCGTTGTCCAGAGCAACGCTTCTTTGAGCATAAGAATCGACCACAAGATATGATACATACCAATATGCTAAGCGGCCTTAGGAAATCGTTGCAGCTTGTAGTCCAAGTTGTATCAAAGGAAGAGAAACGCCGTAAAGAGTGTCAAGTTGTAACTTAGTTGCCGCATATTCAAGCATCATGCCCAAACTTTCCAATGCCAGTCCAGCTATCAATGCTTGCTTGAGTCCCACAAAGTTTCCTAGCTTCCACGCAACAATAAAGTAGCTAATAACAGAAAGCAGTTCTGTAAAGAGTGACTCGTGTAGGTAAAGAGGGCCATAACGTTGTAATTCATTCTTCGGAATCTTTGTCAGTTCTCCGATTATCAACACAGGAACAAGAAAGGCAAAGAGGCAATGCATTACAACACCACAACCAGTCATGTTGCATTATTTTCCTGATGATAAGGCTTTACTTCCTTCGCTGATATTAGCGATTTCATGAGTATAGCTTTGTAGTTATGAAGACGTCGAAGTATGGAACTCGCTTGCAAGCGAGGTGCGACGATAATGCTGGGATAACAGCCTACTCATATTTCCACTATTTTATCGAATGGAATGTTAGGTTTGAACTTTAACCATTGTATCCTTGGACGAGTCTAGTCTTCGAGAAGGTTCAAACAAAGTAAGGAAGAAACTGCCTATTCCAATAGCGCATATTGTGTAGGAGACCACACATGAAGCAAATTCTAGTTGTTCCAAGAATTGCAACCACAAAAACCTGGTCAAGATTATGCCGAACATGCCAGCTATGCGCAAGTGCCAACGGTATAAAGCTCGAGAACTGGGTGCCGAGAAACCACCGGGAACAAAACCCGAACTAGTCGTCCAGACGCTATGAGGAAGGGAACTTTACCACAATCATCAACAAAGCGAGGAATAATCAGCCACAAAAGGTGCTGCTTTTGGCGAAAAATCGTGGACATTAGCTTAACAATTATTCTGGGTTCACGAGACGAGTATATGTTCCGAAGAGTTGTCACGACCCACAAAGCGGGGCCTAGCACTCGAAACGCCTCTGTAAGTAGCACCAAGGCTTCGAGACTTATGTCACATCCGAACCTTTTTAAGAGAGCTTTGGGCATTAAAAAGGCTATTACAATCACGATAATTTCTCTACTTCCTAATATGCTTCCCATTGTCCAAGCAAACAAGAAGCACAATTCAAATATAGAAACCCATAGTGAGGACCTAATCAATTTGTTATCATCGTCAAGAACAACGGTATAGCTATGGCGTTTGGCTACATCATATACAGCGTAAGCTCCGACAGCTATAGAGACAATCCTCGTGAACATGAAAATCTTCGTTTAATGGTGATAGTCTTTAAAGTTTTCAAACAAGAGTTCAGGACCCGGCGACTCGTTAAGTCTGATCAGGTGAGACATAACGCAAGTGTGATTTAATCGAACAAGCCTACGCTTCATCCAAAATTAACATACAATCATAATATACATACTCTAGACGGCATCTTCGCTTTTCTTCTCAGCAGCGCTTTGCAGGTCAACACTTTCGACAAACCTGCTTTCCCTCCTTTGATTGCCGAACGACTGAAGCGCTAAGAAGGTCACCGAAAGGATCACTCCGAGGCCTGCGAGTCCCATGCCAATGTAAAATGCATTACGATACCCTTTTACAGTAGTTTCGTAGCCAGGTGGCAAATCCTTGGTGGTATAGAATTCAACTGTGCCTGCAATACCAAGTCCAATGGAAATGGAATAGTTCACAAAAGTGCTTACCAATGAGCCAGCAAGGCCCTGCTGATGCCTGGGTAGGACACTCGACAAAATCATTGTGCCAGCAGGGAAACTCATATCCATCCCAAAGCTTTGAATTAAGATAGAGAAGAACTTTTGGCCCCAGTATATTTGGTGTTCTGCTCTGGTGCCCAAGAGCACAATCCCCACAAAAAATGCCAAAAGAGCCACAACCATCACCACAGACAGAGAGGATTTTCGCAAGAGGAACACTGTGAGCCCAGCAGCACAAAAGCCACAGAATGGAGCTGGCAAAAACTGTACAGCGCTAAGTATAGGGTGCAAGTTATCAACAGTCTCTGCCCATCGGAAACTGTAGTACAACCAAATGCCGAAACAAGACCACCCACTGGCGATGCAACCCAACACAAACCCTGTTTCACCCCTGAGACAAGACATTGGTAGTAAAGGGTTGGCTGCATATTTGGAAGCAATACAAAAAGCACCCATGAAAAGGAACCCAACTATAAGTAAAATGTAGTTGTAAGGAACGTCCCAACCAACGTTTGGGCCTTGGTTCCAGGCAAAGTTGATGAGGATCAACCCTGAAACACCAGTAATAGAGCCCCACCAATCAAAGGCACCTTCTGTCTTGCTGCCAATATTGTGTGGAATGAAAAAGTACAGCAACACAATCACACCGAAACATACCATACCATTGACCCAGAACATCCAGGGCCACCACACCAACTGTGCAAAAATACCTGAGAAGATTGCCCCGAGGACGAATCCAAGTGGCGCCACAGCACCGTACAGTGCCATGTAAATCATCTTCTTCTTGCTCATGGGGAAATAATGGCCGAGCAACGCCACAGCATTGGGCATGGCGAACGCAGGACCAAGGCCCTGAAGAGCTCTAGCGATGTTGAAAAATACGTCAGAGTTGGTGAAGCCCGCAAACCCGGCGATCAATGACCAAACGCCAAAAACAAAGAACCCAGCATTGAATATGAGCTTGTAGCCGTACAAATCGCCCAAACGACCGGCAATAAGAATAAACGTTCCCACGGTAAGTGAGTAAGACGCAGAAAACCACGACAACTTGCCAGGTTCATCCTGAACATCGAAAGTGCTGCCAATTTCCTTCACGGGATTAATGGTCTGAGCCACACCTGCTTGAGTGAGTATCTGACAAAGGCAGACCAAAAGGACAAACACAATCTCATGCAAAGAAGAAATCTTATCGGGTGGAGGAGAAGCCGACCGCAATTCTCCCAAGACGATAGTATCCTCTTGATCTTCGTCCATCAAAGTATCAGGAAAAAAGCGACATGCGCAATTATAACGAGAAACGGTTGCAGTTAAGTAGTCTATTCTGAGCAATTTCGCAGATACTACCTGATTCATCTTAGCCGAGCGCGCCGCCCAGGTTTGATGCGAGGCGAATGCAAGTCAGTGCGGCTGGAGATGAGGTGGTTTCTTTTCGAGGAATCTTAAGACTCGTCATTTTATTCCTTTTGATCTTTCTTTATTCTTGTTTTGTTTTTAAGATGGTTCGCTCCTTCGGTTTAATCCTTGAGAATTCTTTCCAGTGGGTTCCCACGGGCCTTAGCTTCATAAAAAGGTGACTTCCGTCACCTTTCTTTATCTAAAGTACAAGTCTATTCGCGCTCCGCCGAATAAAGAAGGTCGGATCGGCAAGAAGTCGATCCGAACTCTTATTATGTAATAAATTAGTATTAGACTACCGTGAATTTTCAGATCCAGTAGTTAAGTGAGACAAGAATTTGTGGCTTGGGTAGGATCATCTCATATCCGTCTATGCTAGTGTCTATTCAGGTTTAAGTGTGTCGGGATACTGGGTAGTTTGTTGAAGCCACTTTAAATGGGGGACGTAAACCTCTTCACATCTCTTCTTGTTGACTTCTCGATCATTATTGATGTATTCCAAAAAGTTTCCCATATATTCCTCTCTCTGATCAAGTGGGATATTATCCTCCTTCTCTTTCTCAAGCCATATATCCTCGCATAGAGCTTCCGTAAATGCTGTGAGAAGACGCAAGTCCAAGTCGTACCCGATATTCTCGTACGTTCCCTTATACATGCGAATATGCTCACCCAGTGTTTTGTAGATGAGGTCATTATTATTGTACATCCAATCTGTCCAATGCTTCGGGTAAGAGCAGTGGCTGAAAATAAGTGGAGCAGGCTTATCGTCATCTTTCGCAGTTATAGGGTCATAATGCCCTAGAGCCTTTGACTCAAACTTACTTGTGTCTTCGCTGTGGTATCCTACCCACATGAACTGTTTTTGAGTTTGGAACCATGGCTCCTGCATCACCGTTGCAGCTGCAATGAAAGTCTCTTTATCACCCTCTCCGGCGCCACCCTGAGTGAGCAAAGGATAGTAGAAGTTTGGTCCATAAACATTATAGTAGAGTGCTAGAAGGAGGGTTCTGACATGAGATGTCTTGTTGACAAGCATGACGCCTGCCTCGGAAGTTGGATTTGGAAGAGTGTTCTCAAAATCGTGGAAATTTGAATCTTTAAATGTATAATCTTTAAGATCTCTAAGGCCCTCGCCCTTCTTTTCAGCCTGAGCACGGTCGTATTGCGAGTATCTAACCTTCTTCTCAGGGACATGCAAACCAGCAATTTCATAGTATTTTGGATTTGTGGTCCTAGACCAATAGTCTGGCCAGATGAGAAGACCCTTTTCCTTGTAAAGATCCGATGTCAATAAATACTCCACGTTCTTGAGAGGATATAGGTCCGAATCGAGGTAAATCACATTCTCGAACAGAGATGCCATGATCGCCAACATCTTGTATTGATAACCTGACAAGTTGAACTTGAGGCTGAGATACTCTAGTAGACTCAGATCAAGCATGTTGCATCTCGCATTGTACTTGGGCATGATTTCGTTGCAGAATCTTGCATCTAAATCACTCTTTGTTGGAATAAACACCTCGACGGGCAAGGTTGATCCTGTCATCCTAATTTGCTTCACCACAAGGTACGCGAGCCAGGAGTACTTGCCACCTCCGATCAAAACATAGCCAGCAGAATTTCTATAAGACTCCCACTTGTCTGACTTTGGAGTGAGCTCGCCAAAAGTCGCCACCCCCACGGTATCAAGGAGATGTGGCATGTGCTCATTTACAAATCCATGGTGGGACTCCTTGAGTTTCTGGAACGTCTCATCCTTGATGTTTAGGATTCCCTCAAGATACTCTTTCGAGTAGAGAAACTCTCGATCTTTGCTCGGTGCATCATGGACTTTTTCGTTAATATAGTTGCCCTTCAAGCGGTCGCCGTGTACAGCGTACTTCTCTAGGCCATCAAAGAATGCCTTAATTGGAATGATACCCTTTCTGCCATTCTGAAAGAAATCATACGGATTGTACGGCAGATATGTGAGCTGGTGGGCAAGAAATACAAGCACGAATGCCACAAGGGCGATCTTCACGATTACCAGCTTTTTTGTTAGAAGGTGTTTCATGGGACGGGCTTCGTGGGTCAATAAATAAGAGAGATTTTTTGATTAAGCGAGATAGAGGAAACGCTCCTAGATTCGCGCCAACTGGAAATGGGCGAGCGAGTTGGAGAGACCTTGCAAAAAAATAACACACAAAAATAGTCTCCACCGCGCAATCCTCACAATAGCCTGGGTGCAAAATAATAAGAATACGAGCATCTCATCTGTACAGAAGAGGGATGATACACCTCAGTAGCGAGGAAGATCGAGCCAAAAGTGGCCAGAAGAGATTCACTTAGGAGAAACGAGGGTTTTACTCATTTCCGTTTTCTCTTACAAGACCCGCCAATCATGGTCATCTCAAACGGATTTGGGCGGGAGGAGAGCCCACATTTCTTTGTGTCTTAGTGGTGGAGAAGGTGGCTCCCCCTCTGACCCTTCCCCCACGTACGGAGCTTCAGTGCCCTTTAAAGTATACGGAATACACTGGATGACGCCTCTCAGGGTGCTATTATCGGGATTATACGTCTCTTCTCCAAATCCTGTCTGTACGACTTGACGTTCTGGGGTGTTTCCACCCTTTCGCTTGGTATGCCCCCTAGGTATAAAGCGGACCCCACGATTCCCATTTCAGCATCAGCAGTAAATTTCGGAATATGTCATTTTCAATTGTTCAAGACGATCTCGAGGTGTTAAGAAAAAAGGACTTCCTCATTTACCTTTTTGGTGAAGGTATCACCCATTCCAAGGCGCCATTGATGCAGAATTACCTATTCAAAAAATTGGGTTGTGACGGGTTTGTATACGAGTGCTTGGATTCTTATGGTTTGGAGGAATTCGTGAAACTCATCAAGTCTAACAAGAATGCTACCTCGTGGAAAGATGTCAATTACATCGGTTCCGCCGTCACGATGCCATACAAGGTAGCTATAATTCCTCACTTGGATGAGATTGACGAAAATGCACGCTCCGTTGGAGCTGTTAATACCATTTATGTGAGGTTCAAGAACGGCAAGGCAATCAACATTGGTACAAACACAGACACTGTGGGTATTAGGGACGCCTTCTTGTTTAACACTCCAGTGGCCGCTGCTAATGCCAAAGGCAAGCCCGGCTTGGTATATGGTGGAGGAGGTGCCTCCCGTTCGGCTGTCTATGCTTTGAAGGAATATCTCGGATGTTCGAAGATTTATATGGTGAACAGGTATGCCTCTGAGGTGAATCAAATTCAGGAAGAAATGGCTGCGAATGGGTTCACTGGTGAAATTATCCACGTTGCAACACCAGAACAAGCCAAGGAAATGGAATCTCCATACCTTTTAGTTTTGGCTGTGCCGGACTTTCCTTCTGTTTCCGACGAGGAAATCTTGGCCCGGGCAACGTTGGATGTCTTTATCAACCAGGAGGAGAAAGGTGCAGTCATTGAGATGTGTTACCATCCAACACAAATCACTAGACTTTACAAGGCCTTCCATGCCGCAGGTTGGGACGTGATTGGTGGTATCGAACCTATGATTTACCAAGGTTTTGCCCAGCAGGTATTGTGGACTGGATATGCGTTAGATGAGATGCCAACCAAAGAGGTTGTCGATTATGTGCGTGAAACTATCGAGGAGCCTTGTTTGAGGCATGATATCGTCGATGCTACCAAGCTTTAAACGATTCAAATAAATAAGCTTGTGATATAATTGCGTTAGTCGTGACTGCGAACTCTGTTTGATATCTACAGCCAGATCACAAGCATACACAATTTTATACAAATAAGCAAGCAAACATTTCGTCTAGCAGAATGTAGATTTCTAGGGATACCGGAAACTTACTGTTTTCGAATGTTCTTTTGAAATAGAACCCTTTTGGGTTTTGTCCATCTCAATCGCACAAGTCCGAGCTTAGTAACCTCTCCTACATAGACCTTGAGCAACTGGTGGGGGAAGGTCGTTATATAACTACTTAACGACTGGGGCATTTTCCTTCTAGTCAATTGAAGTCGACGACAAGTGTTCTGCTCTTTGCAAAGTCTCTTCAAGGCCAACCTAACTAGCTCATCTTCCTCGCTGTTATGATAGCCGCACTCAAGTTCAGAAACAACTATTGCAGGAGATTCATGTCGACTTTCGCTAGATTACCCAAGAGATCGTCCTTGCCCAAGGCTCTTGATCCTGATAACGCTATCAAGACCGAGGATATAGCTGCAGAAAACGAAAAGAATGTCATAAGGCAACCCAGAATTCTTCACGAGGGCGCTTTCTCTTGGTCTATCCCCGAAGAACGCAAAGAATACAAGTTCATCACGGCAAGCAAACCAGCACTCCATGATTTAGGCTTACCAGATAACGAGGAACAGGATCCAGAATTCAGGAAAATTGTGAGTGGTGAGTTCTATCACGACTTGTCTTTCAGGAAGAAAGACTTTCCGTTCCCATACGCTCAAGCGTACGCTGGATGGCAATTCGGACAGTTTGCTGGACAGTTGGGTGATGGAAGGGTGCATAACTTGTTTGAAATCCCTAAACCAAAGGATAATAAGCTGCCTTCAACAAAGTTCAACAGGAAGGAGTATGAAGTGCAGCTAAAGGGATCTGGGAAGACTCCATACTCTCGGTTTGCCGATGGCAAAGCTGTCATCCGCTCTTCTATTCGTGAATACATCATCTCAGAGCATTTGAACCAGATTGGGATCCCTACAACCAGAGCATTATCTCTCACTTACCTCCCGCAAACGCTAGCTCAAAGGTACGCCGCGGAGAGGTGTGCCATAGTATCGAGGTTTGCGGAGTCGTGGATCAGATTGGGTACTTTCGATTTGTATAGATGGAGGTTCGATATGTTTGGTCTTCGGAAATTGGCTGACTATGTCATTGAAGAGCTTTTCACGATAGAGGAGGGCGGGAAAATGGTCGAGTTCCCCTTTTTGGAACAGACACTCGAAGCCAATCCGGCCTTCAAGAATGACATTCAAAAGGGTCTTAAAACTTTGACAAAGTATGATAAGATGTACTTCGAGATCATTGTGCGTAATGCCATGACCACGTCCATGTGGCAATGCTACGGCTTCCTTAATGGTGTTTTGAATACCGATAACACATCAGTGATTGGCCTTTCGATGGACTTTGGACCATTTAGCATAATGGATAGATATGATCCAGAGTACACACCCAATTCGGAGGATCATCAGGGTCGGTATAACTACGCCAATACACCTACAGCCATTTGGTGGAATCTTACTAGATTGGGCGAAAACTTGGCACAACTCATTGGTGCTGGAACTGAGCTTGTTGACAACCCCCAATTCAAGGCCAATCAATTTCAGAAAGGCTGGGAGGACAAAGTTGTGAAGAGAGCGTCAAAAGTCATCGAGATTGGAGGAGAAATGTACATGTACGCTTTCACGAAGAAGTATGTTGAGACCTTTTTCAATAGACTTGGCTTGCTGCACAAGCTCATAGACATCCAGGACCCTGAGAAACAAAATGCTGATTTATTGGCGCCCATGTTAGATGTTCTCAAGAAGGTGAGATGCGACTATAACAAATTCTTCGTTCAATTGCAAGAGGCCAGAGTCGAGTCCGCTGACTTCAATATTGATGACTTCGCTCAGTCAGTTTTGCTAAAAGAAGTCAGTGAGCACGAGCATTACCCCAGGGACGAATTAGCTCAGGAAGTAAAAAAATGGGTACAAAAATACCAAGGGTATGTCTCGAAGACTTTGGAAAAAGAGGGCTTTGAAAGATATGATAGAAGCTCGAGATATAATCCGTTATTCTTACCCAGAAACTGGATTCTAGCCGAAGTTATCGAAAGAGCTGAAGAATCAAAGTGTGAGGATGTTGCCTTGTTGAAGAAGCTTGAAAAGATGGCTTTCAATCCATTCGACCCAAGCAAATGGGGTAGTGAATTGAAGGATTACGAGCAAAGGTGGATGTTGCAAAGTGATGTTGGAGAAGACAAGTCTATGCTACAATGCAGCTGTGCCAGTTAAGAAGAATACGGGTCCATAGTTAATACAACAATAAGATTTGATTCTGAGGTTATAGTACAATTGACTAAGACTTGTTAAGAGACTTGATAGCGTCGTCGTAACCCTTGTGGAAGGCCTCTTTAGCCTTCTCCTGGACCTTGGGGTCCAACTTGGAGATCTTGGAGTCTAACGAAGCGTCACCCGTAGTGAAACCAGCACCAGTGCTGGAAGCACCGTGTGTGCCCGAGGTACCATGTGATCCAGAAGTACCGTGGGAACCAGAGGAGGCGCCGTAGCCAGCACCGGCACCAGTAGCGCCACCAACGGCACCACCAACGCCAGAGCCAGTAGCGTTTGCATCAGTAGCACCATGACCGTGGTTTCCAGTAGCACCATACTTGTCAGCACCGCCAGTGGAGTCGTAACCAGATGTAGTAGCCGAGCCTTCTCTGATGCCACCTGGAGCGCCCTGGGACTTAGCACCAGAGGCAGTGTCGTATCCGTGAGATGGATGGCTAGAGCCGTAGGCATCAGAACCGTGGGTCCTTGGACCGGAGCCAGACTGGTGAGCAGAAGACTCCTTGCCAGAACCGTAATGAGAAGCACCGTAACCGGCACCAGCAGCAGCTACACCAGCACCACCGGCAGCAAGACCAGCCTTGTCGCCAGAGCTGTAAGCGTTGGAAGCATCTTTTCCGGAAGAGATGGCGTCCTTACCGTAGTTCTGACTCTGTCCGTGGGAAGCACCGTGACCAGAGGTTCCAGAAGTGCCAGAGGCACCCTGCTGGTGGCCCTCGTAACCTCTACCAGAAGTAGAGCCGGCGCCAGTCTCGTAAGTGTTACCACCGGCACCAGAGGAGCCGTAACCCTGGGATCCGGAGGCGCCGTGGCCTGTAGAAGAGCCATAGGATTCTTTGCCAGCTCCAGAAGAGCCGTAAGCGCCAGCTCCAGAAGAGCCATAGGCATCAGAGCCAGTAGCAGAAGTGCCAGAACCAGAACCCGAGCCAGAAGCACCGTAGGCAGCAGTGCCAGCTCCGGCAGCGCCAGCACCAGCGGCTCCAGCACCAGCGGCGGTGCCAGCACCCGAGCCAGAGGAACCGTGTGCACCCGAAGCGCCAGTGCCAGATGCACCGTGAGCACCAGAGGCACCAGAAGTACCAGAGGCACCCTGGCCAGAAAACTTGCTGCCGATACCGCCCTCAGTACCAGACAAGTTCTCTCTGCCCACGTACTTGCCGCCAGCCTTGTCGGCGTCGTTAGCATACTTGATAGCATCTTCCTTGCTAATGTTACCCTTGGCAACCTCACTCGAGAGGTTGTCCTTGCCGATAGCCTTACCGGCGGCCTTGTCAGCCTGGTCGAGTTCCTTGTTGCCCGAGATCTTGGAGGTGATTTTGTCAGCCAAGCCCATTGTTATTGATGTCAATTGATAAAAGAAAAATTGTTTAACAACTGCTACGAAGTGGAACCATCGTGGTTCTTATATAGGTGACCGACGCAAGAGTTGTGCTCTTTTTTTTGCACCCAAAGTTGCGGTCGCAGGGTACCCCTTGCTGCGGAAAAAGAATTTATGGCGTACTCCTCGAAACGGTCCTTTCAGGCGCCATAATTGCTTCCACTGTTGCTACGCATAATGACCGCAGAAGACGTCTTTTGCATCCATCGGTCGATCGTCAATTGTCAGTGAAGAATCTCTTTAAAAGCCTCAATTGGTCATTGGCAATGCGCCTCCATTAGGCAATGCCTCACTGAGCATTTCAGCTCTCACTATTTGGAAGCCCTGTTGGTGGCCATGTTCAGTACTTGCTCATTGCCATCTACATGTAGTTTGCAGCCAATGGGCCAATCGAGAGCCCACATGATCGCGAGCGCTTTGTCGCACCCTACGTCACAAAAAAATCTTGACTGGTGTGGCTGGAGTCATTTTCAGCAATGTTGTCGCTTCTTCTCGTCGCTGTATATCGTTCTTGGGATTGACGAATGCTCGATTACACTATGGTGGGGTCCTTGCTATTGGAGTGCGGCTTGCTGGACCTTGCACGCACAGTGATGAGGCGAATGTCAGCTATCCTCCTGAAAAATGCAGGATCCAGGCACTTGTCTTTGCTGCTGAACTCTAAGTCGAGGAAAGCTGGAGGGGTTATTGTGGAAGGCTGGAGGGGTTTCTGTGGGAACGAGAAAGGACGGAAATTCGGCCCATGCCACGTTGCTTCACTTGCGCAAGCTGACGGGTACACAACACACTCCGTTTACGTTTAGCCACACTACAAGTGCGACTCTACCACCAACTGCACTAGGCTTCATGGGAGGACAACATCTAGCTACAAATTCGTCTTCTGCTAATTGTGCTGGTGTTACATTGCCATATATACGAGCACCCATTATTGTCTTCAATAGTTTCGTAAACCGTGCCAAACATTCATCGAACAGTTTCGATGCGTTGCGCTTTTGGTGTGGTAAAACTAGTGTTACATGTCCCTGCGCGTATCCCGTGTGTTATTGTCACAAATAAGTATTCGAAAATGCCCTAGCTCTCTAGTCTAGAAGCTTGACGTAGTTGGATGGACATATGCCAACCTGGCCGTTGGACCTTCTGGCCTGCCACCACTTGCCGTCGATGTCATCGACTTCCAAAATCTCATCCTTAACGAAAGAAATCTCGTTAATGTCCTCTGGATTGGCGTCGTAGCTATACAATGCCTGTGCTTTGTATCTGAATACGCCAGCCGGCATACCAAAAGCGTTGGCATCCAGCAGGTTGTAGACTGTGTTCCTCGTTGAGTTTCTGACAGAGCCGTGTGTATTGGAGTTGGGAACGTTGGAGTTGGAAAAGTTTTCCAAGCCATTAAGTTGCAGCGACGACATGTAGGCAGACTTGGTATTGGTATTCTGTGAGTGTCTTTCGTCGTTGGTCTGGTGAGGGTTAGAGGTGCTTCGAGGCACAGCAAACTCGTCTTCCTTATACTCGCCAGCTGGAAGCAGGCCATGGAAACCGTTGTTTCTGACAGAAAACGAGTCGATAAACTGGTTGGTAGGCGATTCTGGATGGCCGCCAAAGTACAAGATCCAGAGAATGTTGAGCATGGACAACAAAATACATCCAGCGGCACAACATAAGTTACCGGACGAGTTGGAGTTGTAGATCAAGTTGTTAGTGGAGTTAGTAGTGTACAAAAATGCCACGGACAAGAACCCTACAAGGGTGAACTTGTATAGTTCGATCGTGTTGTAGACGTAAAGAACAAAGATCGTGATGATCAACACGATCTGGTAGACGAGTCCCCACCATGTGAACCTTGGAAAAGACGACTGTGTCGAGGCAGCGCCACCTGCGATAGCGACGATCCACGAAATGACCCCAAAACTTACTGTCGCTATAGCAAAAGGGTCACCAACGAAGTTGGATATCTTAAATCCCATTTTAACGACGGTGTGATATATTTAGGGGGTTAAAGTAATCAAGTGCGAAAGATTCGGTGAAAGATGGTATTCTTGCGAAGTGGTATCAATGAGTATGCCGAATTCAGCGAAAGGAGGTTAAGCAAGACTATTTTCTGTTTGTTTGATTTTTTTAAAAAAGAACTCAAGATCCAAAAGCTTGTTTTGTACTTGTTTTGACCTAGGTTGGTGAGGGAAAAAAGGATTCGAAAAAAAAATCCCCCATTTACCACCGTCTCAGAGTAAATACGGATCAGAGCGCGATTCGCCCTGGTGCAGGAGACAACGCTTCCTACAACCTTGGGTCTAGAAGTTGGTTCGAGCGCGGTCAATGAGGCACCTAAACAAAGGCACCTCCCCAGAATCGAATGGAATGGGTGCAACAAACAATGCTGGTGGGCATTTGTAAGGCATGCTTTAGTATTAGCTGAGAATAGTGGGGCTCGATTTGTTAGTGTCTAAGATCTGGGGTATGCCGGGGAAGTTTAGGCGAATAGGCGTAGTCGAAGAAAGGAAGTGCAGAGTATTTGTGGGCGAGATTGATGTAGCTCCTAGGCATGAAAGAGGTGATGTGATGTTGTATAGAGATTCTTTCGGTGGGCACATTTCTCGCATTCTGAGAGGGAAAACGGCTGCAAATGAGATGTGCGTGGTGGATGTGAGAGGCACTAACAAGGTAGTTGGGATGGGGATTAGTTTGTATGGAAAGAGGGAAAGATTTTCCTTCTGTATTCTTTCTTCTTGAGAAAGCCATTGGTGCATGCAATAGACATTCAAACCATTAGTAGACCAATTGCCCTGCTCTTTATCAATTCTTTCTTGTTCACACATGTAAGTAACCTTCAGGTTAAACTAGAGATCTCACATTCGCATTCTACGGGAGTGCAACAAAAAAAATACAGAAAGGGTAGAAGGACCACCACGCAATACTTGAGATTGTTCAAATACAAAGACAGCCAATCCAGCAGAAGCAGATAAACCAAACGCTTAATTTTGGACTATCACTTGGAGAAGATTTCACATACCCACTTTCTTTGCCACCCGTCTTTTTCCTGGCCTAGTGGACTTTTTTTAGTGTTACTTGCCGCACAAGCATGACCCTCTACGGTGGTCCCGTACAGAATTTGCTCAGACCAACTCTTTAACCCGAATATTGCCGTGACACCTCAGGCGATCCTTTTGATTCATGATCAACGTTGCTGACCGTGGAGATTTTTCACCGTTAGCCGTTGCGGTGCATCTTTTTTTTTAATTCTCAGATACACCTCAAGCAAACCCTTTAGCTGCAAACTTGAGACCCACCTCGCGTAGGTAATATAAGAACTGGCTTTGACATCGAAAGAAGCGAATGTACAGCACAAAAGCAGAGTAAGAACTGCTATAGTTACCGACGTTAAAAACGTGGTCGGCTGCACTGCTTACTTGCACAAATTCGATCAGAGCCCTCGTATTTTGCATGCTGACCAATCGCTAGGCGCTCATTTTTTTGCATAACGTACTCGTTCTTCCGACATCATCCACTGCTCCAGGTCCTTAGGAATTCACCATATCTGGGTTAGTTTTGGTTGTTATTTCTTCATTCAATCTGATGCTCCCTCCTTCATTGCAGTCTATTGAGTTTGTTCACTGATTTCTGATAGCCTGCTTTCTCTGGAGCTCTGAGCTGTCCCTGAGTCGCAGCCAAGCGGCTTACACTGTACACGCTTGGTGTACCCTGGTCAGTCCCAAGTTTCTCCGTGGCTGCGAAAAGGAAAGCCTCACCTCTGGGGCTTGTCTATAAATGTGGGGCGAATTCAAGGAAATTTCATCTAGACAATTCCCATTTCAACAAAGAAATCTAAACAGATATGCTATCCATCAATAAGCCAATTGTATCCAAGTTAGGATTGTCCGGGCTTGCAAGCGTGTCGCTCCGCCCAAATGCTTTTGCTCGTACCCTAAAGATCAAGACAGAGCTCCTCGAGAACAACGATAGACGCAAGCACAACGACACAAAATTCATCTCACATCCCATGTTTCCTCACCCAGAATGGACAAATGAAGAAGTGGAGATGGTGACTCCTACTCATCGTGTTCCAAAGAGTACCATGGACAAGGCTGCACTCCGTGCTATTACCCTGGTTCGTACACTTTTCGACATTGCAACCGGCTACAAAAAGCCCAAAACACCCGAAGAAATTGCCCATCGTTTTGAAGGCACCAGATGGGAGATGAACGAAAACAAATGGCTCACTCGTATCATTTTCTTGGAATCTGTTGCAGGTGTCCCTGGTATGACTGCTGCTTTTATTCGCCATTTGCACTCTTTGCGCTTACTCAAGAGAGACAAGGCATGGATTGAAACCTTGTTAGACGAAGCCTACAATGAGAGAATGCATCTTCTTACATTCATCAAGATCGGTAAACCTTCGTGGTTTACGAGATTCTTCATATATATGGGCCAAGGTGTGTTCTGCAACATGTTCTTCTTCATGTACTTGCTTTATCCTCGTTTCTGCCACCGCTTCGTGGGTTATTTGGAGGAGGAAGCTGTTAGCACATACACACATCTTATCAACGACTTAAAGGCCGGAAAGTTACCAAAGTTTGATGATGTTGAGGTTCCTGAGGTTGCCCAACAATACTGGACAGAGCTCAACGAGAAATCAACATTTTTAGATTTGGTAGAGAGAGTCAGAGCTGATGAATCGAAACATAGAGAGGTCAATCATACGTTGGCCAACGTCGATCAGAAGAATGACAGAAACCCATACGCGTTGAAGATCGAGGGCACCGACAAGCCACAACCCGAGAAGGGTTTGAAATCCAAGCACCCAGAAGGCTGGGAGAAAGAAGATTTGATTCTCTAATGGTTTTATGTATTCACATGTATATATGGCAATTTTTTCTAACGATCATAACAATGACTCAAGACATTTAATGTGTAGCACCAAGGAAGATGGTGACGAAAAGACAGACGATCATCACAAGGACACCCCAAACACTTAAGGCGAAGCCTCCATATCTGCAGAACAATTCTAGGTTAGTCAATTGAGTTGCACCATTGAGCGGTTTGATCAACATGAAGCCAAACAATCCTGGCAAGATGAATGAAATAGAGGTTGAACCAGTCGAACCAACAATTGCAAGAACATGCGCCAAAGAAGTAACCGAGATCGCAACCAAATATGCCAAGACCACAATACCGGTCGTGATGATGTAGAATTGTCTAGTAGTAAGCTTCACCACAATTGGGTCATGACCTTCAGTATCCTGAGCTCCCTCCATTGGTGTCGTTGATACAAATGATTCTTCTACCATGGATTCAGCATCTGACTGGATTGGCGTATAGCCATCAGTTGATACTTGAAACTGGCGCATCTTGTGTGATTGAACACCGTGCTTCAAAAAGTAGCGAATGTGGTTGATTGAGCCACGACATGGGTGGCATTGTAGTGGGAAAGATAACGAGACCATCACGACAATACAAAGTCTTCCGATAAGAGAAGGGACCGAGTCTTTAGGATACATGGTGATGATATTAGCATCCACTTTGTTTCCAAACGTCAAGTAGCCAATTATGCCAACCACCAAATACGAAGCACAAGCTATGGTGATGGCGTTACGAATAATCATATTGGCCTGACGAGTCTGAGAACCGGACTTCTCTGTAGGTTCCAACTCATTAATAATAGCAAACATGTTCTGGTGGCATGTATAGGCAAAGACGAAAATTGGGAATGAAGAGAGGGTCTTAGTCCACAGTTTAGGTCCAACAACGTCGATGCTTCTAGGAGGAAGGTCATCCACTATGTAGTGCTCAATAACGAGACAAATCAAGTATACCACGGAGAAAAGCGCAACCACAGAAGTATACTTGAGGGAGTCGAGCTTTTTGAGATACGAGAGTGGAGCCACCATGAGCACCATGAATATGGTAATCCACAAGTTACGTTCCATGAACCACGAGTCCGGTGAGAACCTGAGCAGCTCCATAATTTTAGGCATCAAATCACCAATAACAACCAAGTACGAGACTCCCACACCAAAACACTTTATGGCAATGGCCCCGTCAAACACCACTGATAGCTGAGGGTATGTCAACTGGCACAAGCTGAAGTAAGATACAGCCTCTCGTTGTTGTGTATACTTCGCTACCTTATTTTGAAGATAAAGACCAAACGCAGATGTAAGGGACGACCATGCTATTAGGAAGGAGCCAAATATGATACCGTTGCATTTGAGGCCAAAAGGCATGGCCAAAATACCAGCACCAATGATGGTGTTGAGAAGGTTGATGGAACCCGATTTTATTGTCGCACGGCCCATGGTAGCGAAAGTATGCTATATTGATGACAAAGAGGAACCCAAAGTGAGCTGGTTTGTTTTAAACGACAGCAATGTGGAAACAAGAAGGTGTTGATTGCTTGTACTTGCAGTAAGTCAGCCAAGTGAGGGAACCGTCATTTTGCGCGGTGATAACGCTCGCTATATGATGACCCCCAAACAGGAAACGATCGGGTCGCCTAAAGAGCTGCAAAACTACGAAGTACATATGTAGACCAAACAAGAGTATATTGATTGGATAAAATAATACATCACCCAGAGAAAGGTGAAAGAGAAAGCATGATTGTTGGTTTAGATATCATCCGCGTAAAAAAGCTTAGGGTATCGTAAAATTTGTTCCTTAAACAGATGGCATCAATTAGGTTCCCTAAGTGAGCACAGCTTTTCTTTTTCTTACTCTGCTGCTCACAAAACGTACCAACCCAACAAAATGGCAACGATTACCAAGATTGCAGCAAATGGGAGAGAAACACCGCTCACAGTGTCCTCAGTAGCAGAACCAGTTTGAGAGTTGGTTGAGGCGGCAGCAGCCTTCTCGTTGGAGTCCAACTTCTCTGACAAGTTATTGATCTTCTCGTTGGAGGCCTCCAATTCCTTTTGCTGTGCCTCGTCAGCGCCAGCACTGCCCACAGATGGGAACGCCTCTTTTGTAGTGTCAGCGCCGGAGTTGACGGCAGAAGAATCGAGTGTTCTATCGACAGTATCGTTAGCGTTGGCACCAGCGCCAGCGCCCACACCAGCAGCGGCACCTGCGGCACCTGCGGCACCTGCACCAGCGGCACCAAAGCCAGCAGACGAGGTGGCATTGGCAAAAGTCGTGTCGTTTGCCTGGGTCTCATTGGACTCGTCCTCGTCAATGACAAAGTTGACTCTCAATTTCTTTTGTAGCAACTGGTCACGGAACTTGCTCTCCAAAGCGCTCCACTGTTCGCTAACCTTGGATGGGTCTGTCAAGTCGGGGCATGGCAAAGACACAATCAAGAACTTGTCCTTGCATTTGTAATCCTTGGGCAAGGGCTGGGTGAAGCCCTGCAAGATGAGTGAGATTTTGATCGACTCACCCGGGCCAATAATGCTGGCATTAGGTCTAACACAGTACAACTTTGGCGCAGTGGTTTTCACCTTGAAAGCCAAGGGTTGCGATGAAGAGTTGGTCAAGTGCAAATACTCTGTGGAGGGCTCAGTAAAGTTACCTGTAAGTTAGTACACATTTGAGAGATAAAAATGCCAAGTCGAGATGTAGACGCCAGGCTCTATTGATGATTGAGGTAGTGGCAAGGTATGGAAAAAGGATATTTGAGTGTAGGTTTGATTGACGTATCATTCGTGATTGATTGGCCATGGAAAGTGGGGACGCAGTGGCGATCAATGTGTGGATCCAGCATACGTGGCAAATTGGTAGCGAACGGCGAGGGATAGAATCAATTCACACATCAAATGGACTCAATTGCTTGGGCTGAATTCCCCTTTTGTATGGTGTGTTTTGATGGTGGATGTTGACACATAAACAGATTGTGGGCAAAGCGGGTAACCAGTCATGAGCATTGTCGACTGGGACACTGGGGAAGAAGCTTAGATAAGCGACGTATAAACATACCTCTGTAAGTCAAGACGTTTGGGGAGACCTCCATGATGGCAGATTTGGTAGAATTGTTTTGTGGTGGGAGAAAGAAAAAAAAAAAAAATACAAGAGGGAGGAAGGAAAAAAAGGAGAGGTGAGCGAAAATTCCTGATAGTAGCAAAACATAAGCAGGACAGTTTTCAAGTGCGGTGACAAGCAAGAGAGGGAAAGGCGGAGGGAACGCTCAAAACAAGAATGTGATACGAAGGTGAAGATGAGAGTGTGAAAATTTGGTTTAGAGAATGAATTGGTTGGAAGAAAGTTGTCGTTTGTTTTTTTTATATATAATTTTTTTTTTTTTATCTTGTTTGTTATTGCTGTACTTAGCTTGCACTTTGCCAGTCTTGCAAGTTTACCGGGCCCAGCGATTGCGAACACCCGGCCGCTGTGAAAATGGGCGAGCAAGCGTGGAAACGGCTGTCACATGGAGCGAGTCGTCTGAGCCACCGGCCAGAGAAAAAGACAAAAGAGAATATTGTGGAGAGAAAAACTTAATCAAAAATTGGAGGGAAAAGAATAGATTCGAAAAATCAATAGGGAAATGAAAATTGCCAAAGCAGGGGTTTTGTGAAAACTCTATTACGGCCATACGGTGAGGATTGAGGATTCTTCGTGCTGGCGGCAACAAGAGCACTGGGCATGAGGCGCGAAAGAATCTATAGGCTGCAGCAGTGGGCAAGGTGAGGCACAAGACAGTTGAGGGCTTCTACTGACAGCCGGATGTTTGATGGGACTTTCCAGTACCATTTTCTCTGCTCTTGATTTTTTTTTCCTTAGATTTTTTTGTTCCGTATTCTGCTCGCAAGACTTATGGCCAGTGGTTAACACCCTTCTACGGAGAGCCTGCACTTCAACACTAAAGATACTGCTATACTGCTGCCTCAAAGCTACTGTGGCAGCTGCTGGTTGCAAATTCATAGACTTCTTAGACGGAGCCTTTTTATCTTTTGCACCACTCAGTAAGCACCACGGCCTCAAATCATCTACTAACATTTCTCGCAAGGACGTTTATTCTCTTTTTGACTCCTTTGGAAACCTGCACTTTACAAGCTCTATATAAGCGTATTTCCAATCTCCGAGTCCATCTGCTTTAGTAGTCATCACCTCTCGACACAACCTCTTTCTTATGTGGATGGAGCAAGATCGTGTGCTCAAACTGCGCCGTGTAGCTGCCCAGAGTGTCCACCAATGGTGGGTAGTCCTCGACAATTCCAGCACGCACCAATTGGTTGAGGGCAAGAAGATACTTGTCCTCGCCAGCTCTCTCCAAATATCTACGGCACCATGGTAACGTACCAAAGGTTTCCCTAATGGTGTTTTGAAGTTGTCTGGCTCTTTCAGATGGCGCTTTGACGTCCACCCCTTGGTTCAAGGCGTAGTGCGAGCACTCCCCTTGGCCAATGACGTAACCTTTCCCGGTGGTACCGAAAGTCTCAATGGCAAAAGTTTCGCTTTCCTCCATCTTGGTCATGTCGCCGTTAGCAACGATCGGAACGGTTTTACCCGAGTGGATTGTGTAGTCACCGATATTGTGTCCGTTCAAGTTTCTAATACACTTGATAGGATAGGTCTTGCCCTTGAGCTCCATCTCGTAACTTTCCATCACCTCTTCAACGGCAGCTCCAATATCGTTCAATCTCACGTCAATACCCGCCTCCTTAACACCAGTGTTAGTTGCTGCCTTGACAGCTTCCAAGAGAGGGTCGTACTTCTCATCAAATGTTAAGGTGAACGCGGAATCTACAATGCGTCCATTGACGTGAACTCCAATATCCACCTTCATGACATCCTCATACTTCAAGACAACCTTATCGCCCAGGTTAGGGGTGTAGTGAGCTGCGACGTGGTTGAGAGACAAGCCTGTAGGAAAACCGATACCTTGGTTCTTGGGATGGTCATTACCCACATACTGTCTCACAGAATTTTCAATTAAATCAGCAATTTCGAGCATAGTCATCCCTGGCTTGATATTCTGCTGCGCTTTGGCACGCACTCTTCTATGAATCTCGGCACCCTTTCTGAAATCCTGCCAACGGTTGTTTTGTTGTCTGTCCAAATACCTCTTCTCTTCGTCAGTAGTTCTGTAACTGTTTACTTCTAGTGGGTATTCCATCCATTGGCCCTCCGGGTATACTCCATCAGGATAGGAGGAGGCAATATTTGTGAGCTTCTTCTTCTTCTTTTTGTTCTTCTTCTTTTTCTTAGACGTGCCGCCGGCTTCATTATTGTCGTCGTCCTCTGCCTCATCATTGGATGCCACAGTGTCAATTTTTAAGTCTGAAACTTTATCAGCAACAGGTTGGACATCTGTCGGAGTGGCTTTTTCTTGTTCCGCTGTCATAGTGTCTTAAAGTGTTTCGACTGCTATAGCTACGCTTCATGAGGGTCATCGACGTATGTTAGTCACGTGCAACCACCAGAGTATTTTGCAGCCATTACAACAAAAGCGAAATCCCATTAACGAAGAGGACTTAAGCAAAAAGAAAACAACAACTTTTACGAAAATAGTATATGATTAGCTATTTCTTGTAATTATCTGATTAAACCGGTAGACTTGCTTCTATTTCGACTTGAGAGCGCAGTCATCGTGCTGAATGAGAAGTTGAAAACGTAACGAGAGATGACGGAATTACCGTGAAGAATTGTGTGCCAAGGGATGGCCAGCCTATTCCTTGGAAGATTCGGGGTTTGGCTGAGAGCCAAACAAGCCAACTTTGTCAAAGTTGATCATCTTGCCGTCAACGCGAGTCTTTTGATGCATTAGTCCCACAAAGTCAGGCGTTCGAAGCAAGTTCCTATTTGCCAGTTGGTTCGGTTGCCCTGTTTGTGCACCGCCTGGTGAAGGTGTGAAGAAGTTGACATAATCTCCCATATTAAATCCAGCAGGAGTTAGAGCCAAGCCAGCAGAAGGGAGTGCACTACCAGGCACTCCAGCACCCCCCGAGAGTCCCAATGATGGGGTTAATCTGTTCTGAGGAGTCTTTGCAGTTGAATGAAGTGGCCTCTTTGGCGTAAGGGGCGGTGGTGGTGAAATGAACAGAGCACCATTGGACGAAGGTTTCGCCATGAGAAAGTTGTGGTTTGCCGAGCCGTTTGGTGCTGTAGAAGCTCTTGGAGTATTAGAGTAGGCAGGTTTGGCAGGCGAGGGAGACGTAGCCAAGTACATAAGAAGATCGGCGCCTTCGTCATCGTTGTATACCGAGGCGCGTCTTGATTGTGTGGGAGTCTTAAGAAGAGAGGACTGAGACTGCGCAGATGAGAGCAGCTTCTTCGGTAACGTCGGCGTAGTTTTTGGATTCGACTGGGAGCTTGACTGAGTGTTCCCCTTCAGTGGATTGGCCGTAAGCACAGGCGAAGGATTGAGCGACTTTGAAGACGTGTCCCCAGGAGTCTCCGGCCCGCCATTGATTTCCTTCAACACCATTTGTGGAGGACCACTCTTGATAGCAGCACCACTAGTGGCTCTTCTTCTCTTAAGTGGTGAGTCATTGAGCTCATCTTCGTTTATTGTACTTGTTGAAGCTTTCCTTGAAGCCTTGTTGGGCAGACTAGCCAAAAACATCGATGGCTTCGTCAGTGTGGGCAGTCTGCCGTCTGGAGACACCAAGCTGGGGGACAGCGTAGTGTTTGGAGAGTGCTGCGAGACCATTTGGCGTTTCCACATGTAATAACTCTTCAAAGGGCTCGACTTGGGCAACGACGTCTGAGACACTGGAGATTCCGGAGGCTGCACCTTCGAAGACGCGTGGGAGGACATCAGCTGTTTGGCTGTGACAGAGGCCTTGGAGAGCTTTTGCTTCAACTCCTTGGCAATCTTCTCCAACTCATCTTTCTTCAATTGGGGCTTGGTGCTCCGCTGGGGAGTGTGGGTCTGGGTCTTTCCAGTGGACATATCTGATTCTGGTGAGTTCACTTTCTTGGAGTCCTTGAGGGTGCTCATGAACAGTGGGGAGGCAAAAGTTATTGCCCGTAAGGTGTAGGTGGATGGTCTACTTCAAAAAAGGGGCCACTTGATGGAAAAGATGGAAAGATGGCAAGGTACGGAAAAAGTGTTCTCTTCTTGTCTAATGGAGCTCCGTTAAGATATAAAAGGAAGAAAGCCTTAGGTTCTGGAAACAGCAACCAAAGAAAACGACTTGACTTAGAAAGGAGAGGATAGCGGAAAAGGATAATGGAAGAAGCGAAATGGCTTAATCGTGCACCCAAAGGGATGGTACGCGTGGAAAGGACAGAAAATGAGAAGAAAATAAGTGCACTAGTGCACCAAAAGATGCGCCAGGGCTTTCACCGAACAAGTAATTACTCGCAGCAACCCTACCGAAACAAGGAGGTGAATGAATAAAGAAACGTAGTCTATCAATGGTATTAAAATGCCTGAGAGATTCTTCCGCTTTTTCTGGAAGAGAACAGAAGTTTCGAAAACATTAATTGTTGGCCAGTTGGGTCCTCCGGACTACAGTGGTATGTGGCTCCTCGTATGGTTGCTTAAGCACGCCCCAATTACCGATCTACAGAAGCCCCCACTGAGGCGATCAGTATTTATGTTCCCTTCCACAACACTTACACCTAGAGAGGGCAAAATAGATCTAAGTTGAAAACAAGATGGACTCATCTTCATCTTTTGTGGCTTCTTTGTGCAAATTTGTGCATACTTTTTTTTTGCCACTGTTTTTGTCTATCATATCCTTTCTGCTTGTGTGCTGGCGTGCCCTAATTGAGCGGTTTATTACACGCGTAGAAAGATTGTCTCAGGCGGGAAGAATCGCACCCTATTCTTTTCTTTTTTTTACCATTGCGGAAGGAACGCGATAGACACTTTGGATGCGAAACCGCCAATACATGCCTCGAAGGAAGGAGTGGGTCTCGAACATCAGAAAATGTACGATTTTTGAATATTTTGAGACAGACTATTCGCAGGTACAAAATCTTCCATGTGTCTCAAATCGTGTGGTTATGTTGTTATGGCTCGATCGTTATATAAGGGGACTATCCAGTGTTATAGGCACAAAGATGTAGTAGACGGCACGCCAGTTTCTAGTAAGAGCTCTTTGAACAAAAAGGGCCAGACCTGAGTTATCTGGCCTCCAATGATATCACAAACATGCTGCTTTCTTCCCTTGATGGGCCGTTTCTTTTAATTTGCAATTACGCTGGGTGCGTCGTCTGAACGCGGATCTCATCGAGTACCACGGTATCCTCATCCCTCATTTTCGATGATGATTATTTTCTACTGTCTTGCGAGATGAAGAGAAGCTTGGTCTCAAAGCCCATTGTACTTTGAGTGGATTTCACTTTTACTACTGAACTTCCCCACTTGACTTCTTCTGCCCTTCGGTGAATCCCGTGTCACGTGTGAGATTCACTATCACTTACTCCGAACCACCTTCTCTTTCGCTCCCACAACTACCACTGATCATATGTTTCTTCTCGTGATCGGGGCTTTCACGGCCTTTTTTCTCTATAAGGTCGCTGAAGGTGCCTTGCCCCAGCTTTTTCTTGTTCCCCCACAGCATTGGCAGGACAAGATCAACAGAGTAATTGGGAGCGCAAAGCCCGTCTACTTGAAAGTTGGACTAAAAAGGTCGTCTTTTAGAAAGCGTCTTGTGGGTGCAAGTTTCCACCCATCCTTCTATACGAATTTTGTGGAGAATAAAATAATCTTGCTGCCAATTGATATCCAGAATAGGGATACATTTACGGAGAACCTCACAAGACGAGACCCCAAAGACCCGAGGAGATGCAGGCTATACGGATTTTTCCATCCATATGCCAACAACGGAGGCGGCGGTGAAAAAGTCTTATGGCAAGCGGTTCACGCCACCTTGGCACAAAATGAACGCAATATCGCCATCATCTATACAACCAATGTTGAAGCCCTGCCAAAGGATATCTTGCACAAAGTGGGATTGAAGTTTGATATCAAAGAATTGGACTCCAAGAGGGTGGTTTTCGTATACTTACGCAAGTTCAGTAAGTGGATTGATGCAGACGGCTGGAAACACTTCACACTAATCGGGCAGCTATTGGGTTCAATGCTCTTGGCTTTAGAAGCCCTATTTGAATTGACTCCCGACGTATGGGTCGATACTATGGGTTTGCCTGGTAGCTATTTGCCTGTGAGCATTATTGTCAAGATCCCAATCATTGCCTACGTCCATTATCCCGTGATTCAACTAGATATGTTCAACAAGCTTAAGTTTCAAAAGTTAGCTGACTTGACAAAACTCGAACCAAGTCTCGCTGACTTGATCTCTGTTCTCAAGTTCGGTTATTGGACAGCATTGTATTATTTTTACACATACTTGGGTTCATGTGTTGATATTACGTTAGCCAATGGTACATGGACCTATAACCATCTTAAGGCGATCTGGAGTCTGAATGCTTATTTGGGTAAGGTTGTTGAGATCTTGTACCCACCATGTGCAACTGAGACCTTAGTTAAGAGTGCATCGTTTGAAGCACCAAGAGAGAACAAACTTTTGTACATTGCCCAATTTAGACCTGAGAAACGTCACGACTTGGTTCTAGAAGAGTTTGCCGAGTTCTTGAAAGAAGCCCGCACTGCAAAATTACCACTCGAGAAGATCCCTTCAATCGTCTTTTTAGGATCTTGTCGTACACCAGAGGACTCTGGGACCCTAAAGAAGCTACGTACACAAGTCACGATGCTCAAATTGACAGAGTATGTGGAGTTTGTCGTTGATTGTTCTTTTGATGAGGTGAAAGAACAGCTCAAGAGATGTAAATTTGGTCTCAATGCTATGTGGAATGAACATTTTGGCATCGGGGTAGTGGAGTACGTGAGTTGTGGGGTCGTTCCCATTGTGCATGCATCTGCTGGTCCTCTTTTGGACATCTGTACTACGAGCGAGCCAAGTTTGACATGGGAGAATGATTTTGGATTCTTCTTCAAAAGTCTGCGAGATCCAGACTTCCATGGAATCAGGGTAGATAATAATCTTGCTTTTACAGTGAGAGGGGAAAGAGCACTCTACCCACCCTTGCATCAGCTTTTGAACAAGATATACATTGAGGATCCGGAAATTGCTCTGAATGACTCCTTAGCATTCAAAAGAATGAATGGAAGCTCCCTCATGTTGGAAAAGTTCTCTAACCTGATTTTCGACAAGAAATGGATGGAACACTTGACGGTTGCGGAACTGTTGGAAGAGACATTTCGACTTGAGAAGCGTGGCAAGGTTGAGGCGGTTTACTAAAGATCATTGACTCAATTATCACACCAAGGAGTCAAGAGTCTACACGATACTTGTGCGTTCATACTGATCAGGCGAGAAAGCCAACGCGAACCAGTACTTTGCATACTATAATGATAACTGAGCACGATCCATCGATGTGAAAAAGCAATTCCGCTATTTTTTTTTCTTCCTTTTATTCTTCACGTAGCTGATTATAGTTCTGTCTTTGTAGTTAATATTCCATGTTGAAGCCAGAAGAAACCCTACCGCTTTAGCAGGTCGTGCGCGAACGGGGTAGAGTGGATCGTGTTCAAATTTCCAAACACTGAGTACAGCTTGTCAAGACTCACTCCCAGCCGATTTATTTCACCAAGGACAATGAAGTTGGAGGTGACAAAACAGTTTTCTACTCGCTCGGAAAGAGTGAAGGGAATTGATTTTCACCCCTCAGAGCCGTGGATTCTCACCACTTTGTACAATGGTAAGATCGAGATTTGGTCCTACGCAACCAACACACTTATAAAGCTGATCCAGGTGACTGACTTGCCTGTCAGAGCGGGAAAGTTTATTGCTAGGAAAAACTGGATAGTGGTTGGTTCTGATGACTTCCATGTTCGTGTTTACAACTACAACACTGGTGAAAAGATCACTCAATTCGAAGCGCACCCAGACTACATTAGAAGCATTGCTGTGCATCAGTCCTTGCCATACATTTTGACATCTTCGGATGATCTTACTATCAAATTATGGAATTGGGACAATAATTGGCGCTTGGAGCAGACCTATGAGGGCCATCAACACTACATCATGAGCGTCAACTTCAACCCCAAGGACCCAAACACTTTTGCATCTGCGTGCTTGGACAGAACCGTCAAAGTCTGGTCTTTGGGATCTCCCACTCCCAACTACACCATGGTGGCTCATGACGAGAAAGGTGTCAATTATGTGGACTATTATCCTCAGGCAGACAAGCCATATCTTATCACTGCATCCGACGATAAGACTGTCAAGGTTTGGGACTACCAGACCAAGTCTTGTGTTGCTGTCTTGGAAGGTCACTTGGCCAATGTTTCGTTCGCAATTTTCCACCCAGAATTGCCTTTGATCGTATCTGGTTCCGAGGACGGTACAGTCAGATTCTGGAACTCCAACACTTTTAAGCTTGAAAAATCAGTGAATTATGGTTTGGAAAGAGTATGGTGTGTGGGCATCTTGCAAAAGTCGAACTTGATCGCAGTTGGATGTGACTCTGGATACATTGTTGTGAAGATCGGTAACGAAGAGCCACTTTTCTCTATGGACAACAATGGTAAGCTTATTTACGCTAAAAACTCAGAAGTCTTTTCATCAGTTATTAAGCCAAACTCAACAGACGGTTTGAAGGATGGTGAGACATTACCCCTTCAACAAAAGGAATTGGGCACAGTTGAAATCTACCCGCAGACTTTGGCACACTCTCCAAATGGCAGATATGCTGCTGTCTGTGGTGATGGTGAATACCTTGTCTATACTGCCTTGGCCTGGCGTTCAAAAGCTTTTGGAAAAGCTTTGGACTTTGTCTGGAATACGCATGACTTCTCCAATGCAACCTCGTTTGCTGTCAGGGAAAGCAAATTGTCTATCAAGATCTTCAAGAATTTCCAAGAACACGTTGCAGTTGACCTTGTTTACGAAGCCGACAAGATCATCCCAGGTGCTTTGCTAGGCGTCAAGTCCACTGGTCTTTTATGCTTCTACGATTGGGAGACTGGCGCTTTGGTGAGAAGAATAAATCTTGCTCAAAACGATGTCCAGGATGTCGTTTGGTCTGACAATGGCGAGATGGTTGCTATTTTAACAACGGCTGCTGCTACAGAGACGGGTGCTGGTACAAATGCAACTAAGACCAGCAACGAAACATACTTCCTCAGCTTTGATCGTTCTGTGTATGAAGATTCATTAACTGATAATACCTATAGTCCTTCGGAGGGCGCAGAGGCCGCCTTTGATGTTCTTTATACATTGCCATCTTCAGAACAAATTTTGTCGGGTAAGTTCATTGGTGACGTATTTGTCTACAGCACAGGAACGACCAATAGACTTAACTATTTTGTTGGCGGTGAGGTCATAAACTTGAGTCATTTCGACCGCAAGTACTATGTTATCGGTTACAAAGCTTCGGATGGCAAGCTTTATTTGATCGACAAAGCTCTCAACGTGATCTCATGGTACTTGAACGCCAAGATCTTGGAATTACAGACATTAGTTATGCGTGGTGACCTCGAGCAGTATGCCAAAGCATTTATTGAGGATAATATTCCGGATGTGTCCACCATTTCACCTGAGGATTTGTCTAGTGATTACAAGGCTTACTTGACAGATTTGACGAAGACTGAACTCAATCAGCTATCTAGATTTTTTGAAAAGCTTGGTTATTTGAAGTTATCCTTCGATTTGTCTCAGGACTTCGACTCAAAATTCCAAATATCTTTATCTACCGGCGACTTGAGCAAAGCATACGAATTATTGGCGGAGAGTCAGCAGAAGAGTCCTCTGACCGCTTCAGCCAATGTCAGTAAGTGGAGAAAGTTGGGTGACTTGGCCTTGCTGAAATGGCAGGTTAAGCTTGCAGAAAACTGCTACTGGTTAGCCAAGGACTATTCATCGTTACTACTTTTGCTTTCTTCCTCTAATAATCAAATGCTGTTGGCTCGCCTAGCCGAAGAGGCTGAAGCATTGGGTAAGTATAACATCGCTTTTCAAGCTTGGTGGCTAATTGGCAGCGTCGATAGATGTCTCAATTTGTTGATTAAAACAGAACGCTATACAGAAGCTGCATTTTTTGGTCGTACATATGGTGTTGGAGCGGATAAGGTTAACGAGATTGTGGACTTGTGGAAGAAGAAGCTAGAATCAAACGGGAGGGCAAGAATCAGTGAGCGCTTGATCAAGAGTCTTTCAAATCTTAGCATTGGTGAAGCTCCTGCTCAAGACGCGTTGATTGACCTCGATGAGCAGACTGACGAGAAGTTGATTGATGCTGATGAGGAACCATCCACTCAGGAGAAGTCCGCGAATGGTCCCGCTGGCGTTGAGATCGAGGTATAGAGTACGTTGCATTAATAGGATCCCAGTATTTCTTCATAAAAATAGAAAAGTGCCATGACTTTATGAGTTTAGCTAGGACGCTTCACGTCAAAGATGACATACTTGTCAGCGATCTGGTCTCTCTTGTCCTCACAAACGAAAAATAGCTCCTGAACCTTAGGTATATCAGACTCCGTCTTATTCTCTATTGACCACTTTTGGACCGATGTAAATAATTTCTCGAGTCTCTGTCGAAGAAGACTAAGTTCGGGATCAGCTAGGTCGACTTTCGCCAATCGAATAACAAGGCTTCCAGCCTTTGCCAAGTTTTCACAACAGAACAACAAGGCAGCATCGGCCAAATCAATGCAATTCTTTTCAGGGTCAGTTAGATTCATTCTGAGCGCCGTGTTTGTGCTTGAGCGTATAAAGGGCCTGCTAAATGTGTTGTTAAAAAACCCTCTATTCTGTAAAAAAGGAGTGGTCAAGTCAGACATGACCAAGTGTGCCTGATAATCTTGAAGGCTCAATATAGATTCCAAGGTCTCGTCTTTGCTGAGTGACAAGTTCTCGAATAATGCTCTTGTTTGCTCTATGCCAGCTTCAAGAGTGAGCTCCTTCGATTCATCGTTTCCTATTTTCTCATTTAAAACGCCACTTTTAATTGCAAGATTCCTGTAAGCATGTTCCTTAAGAATTTCCAAGACGTTTCTTTGGGCCAGTTTCGAGAGCACATTGCCCTGTGTTGCAAAAGTGCCCCGTGGAGCGTTAGCTACAACAATATCCAAGCCGACTATTGTACACTTTTGATATATTTTCTCCGGCTCACAATCGTGAGTAGCCAGCAATGCATCCCTTGCATACGTCATCCAGTTACCAGGAGCGTACCCTAGGTCGACCACTCTGGAAACTTTCTTGTTGAAAAGATTGAATCGGGTATCTAGTTGAAATAATTTGCTCCGTGAGAGGTGATTTTGGTTATCGATCTTCTCTCTTCGAGTAAGCCGTGTTGATGCATATCTGTTGGCTAGTAAGCTGAACGGTCGAAGCCCACTAGGTCTCCTCCACCTGATGATACTGAAGAGCATCATACAGCTACTACACATGTTGTAGCTAAGTTAAAGCATCTAAGCAATGGCGCGCCTATACCATTTCTATCGGAGTTATACAACTTGTGTATAATTTGACTTTTCACCGAGATTGGAAAAGGATCAAGACATTTGATGTAGAATTCTTGAATAGCATTGATCTTGCTAACTAATCCATGCGTGCAATTGCAATTGAGACGTGATTTTGCTTCCTAGCTGCAAATCAAGAGAGGACGCGCGACCATTTACATATTGTTACAGTTTAGACGCTCATAAAGTTCGTTTGATACTACAAATACCAATAAATACCTGAGACCAAAAAGAAAAAAAAAAAAAAAAATCATTGAAGAGCGGAATCCATAGGGAATGGAATATATTAGATGATAAGCTTTATGGAGGACCGCATTACTCATATTCTTCTAGCCTCAGCATGAGAGAACGTAGATTGGAATCCCATAAATCATACCTCCAATCGTCATCCTCTTCGTTACAATGAAAGAAATATTCATTGAAGAAGATACTTTTTGTAAACGTACCTCAAGTCTCATCAATTATGTAATGAGAGTTACGAATCCGACTACTTGATGCGCGAGGGCTCGAGCCCTAGGAATGAGACAACATCCTGCATTTACACGCATCGCTACTACCCACTGAAAAAAATCTTCCGTCCCGGTTTTCTTATACCTCATCCTCGTCGAATCAATCACATTTACCAAATACTTTTGGGAGACGAACTCTTTTCATCATGTCTAAGATTACTAGTGCCCACGTTCGTGAAAACGTCCAGAAGTTGTTGGAATTCTCTAACGAGACCAAGAAGAGAAACTTCTTGGAGACCGTCGAGTTGCAGGTCGGTTTGAAGAACTACGACCCTCAGAGAGACAAGCGTTTCTCTGGTACCTTGAAGTTGCCTCAGGTCCCAAGACCAAACATGACCATCTGTATCTTCGGTGATGCTTTCGATGTCGACAGAGCCAAGTCTGTTGGTGTTGACGCTATGTCCGTTGATGACTTGAAGAAGTTGAACAAGAACAAGAAATTGATTAAGAAGTTGGCTAAGAAGTACAACGCTTTCATCGCTTCTGAGGTCTTGATCAAGCAGGTTCCAAGATTGTTGGGTCCTCAGTTGTCCAAGGCTGGTAAGTTCCCCACCCCAGTCTCTCACAACGATGACTTGTACTCCAGAGTTCAGGATGTCAAGTCCACCATCAAGTTCCAGTTGAAGAAGGTCTTGTGTCTTGCTGTTGCCGTTGGTAACGTTGAGATGGAGGAGGACGTCTTGGTCAACCAGATCATGATGGCTGCTAACTTCTTGGTCTCTTTGTTGAAGAAGAACTGGCAGAACGTTGGCTCCTTGGTGATTAAGTCCACCATGGGTCCTTCTTTCAGAATTTACTAAACGTGCTTTGTATAGCTCCGGCATTAATTACTAGCTAAGCTTTATTCTGACCTACATTTGTAGACATAACAATTTGTGTGTTGACTAGCGACCTATACAATGTAATACTAGTTCTCTTTGGCGGCCTTTCCTTTCTCTGCATCTACGACCCTCTTCGCCCTGATGACCTCGTCGGCAACTTCATTATTCTCGTCGTCATCGTCGTCATCATCGTCATCGTCGTCGTCATCATCGTCATCGTCATCGTCGTCGTCATCGTCATCATCGTCGTCATCATCATCATTGTCGTTATTGTCGGCGTTTCCTGTGTCGTTGTTACTCCTCGAATCATCATCCTCATCTTCAACGTCAGGATAACCGCCCAATTTCAAAACGACTTTGTTGACAATTTCATTCCAATCCATCATACCACCCATTCCTATATCACCGTATGAGCCCATGACTTTTTCCACAGGCTTGAGAACCTCTATCCAAGGCATCTCTTCAGATATGAGTCTCAATTGACGCTTTGTAGTTATTGCATTGTAAGCATTACTTACCATAGCAGGAGCAAGAAGTATGGGATAAGCGGTATTCCACGCTCGGATGACTGACGTTAGCAAATTATCACAAAGACCAAGAGAGATCTTGGCCAACGTATTTGCGGTTAGCGGACAAACGATTAAAATATCTGCCCAACGACGCAATTCAATGTGGAGAACCGGATCAGCACGAGAGCTCCATGTAGCCCATTCATCCAGATCTCGCCAAATACGGACTTTCTTTGTCGTCTCTAAATGCTGCAAGGTTTCATGAGAGATGAAATTCTCAGAAGATGAAGTAAGAATGAGTTGTATAGCAATCTTTTGAGGGGTGTAGATCTCAAAAAGCTTGTTGATAATTAGTTTGATTTTGCCTGTTGAAATGGCACCGCAAACACCGAACAAAACGTGGAGCTTACCATCATCCTGAGGCAAACGAGGATCAATGTTTGCAGACTGCTCTTCTGAGGGCAACTGACCCCGGACACTTGCAGCAGGATCCTTGAATTCTGCGCCAGATGCTGGACTGGTGGCACCAGCACGAGCAGTGGCCGAGTGCAGAGCAGAACCGTTTCCAACGATGGCGCCAGCGCCACCGGCAGTCAGTCCTGAGGCACCAGGGTTCAGGCCCAGACGCAGCCTGGTTTTTGATCGCGTTGGCTCTTCCACCGAGAAATGAGCATGAACTGAGTTGCCCTTCTGATCGCCTACAGCAACCCCGTGAACATCAGATGTCTGCTTCAAATTGGAAGTACCACGAGGAGCAGGACACCAGATTGAATCACCTCCCGTGCGTTCGCTATCCTTAGACCTGACACGAGGCGACTCCAAGCTAGCTCTTTTCAAGCTCTCGTCAGGCCGTCCACGGATTTCTCTCACATCCACGGTTACACTGGGAAGAGGGAGCTTTTCAGCTGAAGCAGCTTTGGCAGCGTGAGATGAGCTCACTCCGGACGCATCAGCAGAGCCGCTAGACTTGTCCTGGCCACTGGCGCTAGAGCCCTGAAGAGGGGTGTTTCGGCTCGAATTGGTAAGAATGGGTGGTGGCAGAGGGCAACGTAAGTTTGAGATGGCTTGCACTGCTGGAGGAATTTCCTCTGATTTGCTTTCGGTGTCTGGACTGTGCAGCCGCAGAGATCTTCTCTGGACGTGCTGGGACATTACAGTGGAAGATGATGAACAGGAGTGATGTAGTGATGAATGTGAATAGTTTCAGTCAGTGAGATTGCCAAAAAAAAATAGCGGAACTCGATTTAGGGAAATAACAACCAGGAAGTGAAAGTCGGAATGTAGGGATTAAAAAGTCAACTGACTTATATGATGCAAATAACTCGACTTGTGACAGGAAAGTGACGGTATGAGAAATTGTGTGAATGTTTGGTAAGACACTGGAGTTAGTGAGAAAGAAAAGGGCTTTTTGCTCTGGTGAGCATTTCGGCCTGTGTAGTGCGCAAAGGGATCCCTCACCTTGTGCTCAGTGTTCGTTGCTTGGGCTTCGGTGCCGAACCAGCGTGTGGGTGCAAAAGTAAGACACGCGGTGATTTTTGTAGAATGAATGACCAAGGGGCAAAATAACAATATCATAGGGATTTAGCAGGAACCTTCGATCGATTTCCATCGCCATGGTTTCCGAGCTTAGAACGGTGTTGCTGACTCGAAGTGTCATGCTCGAGGCTCAGCTGAGGTGCCGCTGTGGCTGCACGTCATAGCACAGGAAGTGCTATTAGTTAAGACGAAGCACGGCGAGGTGAGGAGGGGTCCATATTTGGTGGCTCTTTTGTTGCCAATTAAAATTGTGTTAGCGGGTAGGTTGATAAGCAATTCGAAGTACTACGAATCGATCGATAAGATATAATTTCACGGATGCATCAACTGGAGTATTATTCTGCTTACTATACCCACCTCATGAAGGTGCGACTACACTCAGTAACCCATATCTGTCAATGTGATGCTCTATCATTCATTAAATAAGTTTTGTCGTCGTCAAAATTCGTTTGGAATAACTCCGTCAGAAATGAACCGCTCTTGCCCTGGGAAGCCAAACCCAATATCTCCAAAAGGAGCATTCTCCTCGTATGGTGGGTGGCTGTCGCTGAGCTCTCCACGCCCCGGACGTATGAAGTATTCGTCAAACGTCTGGTCGAACATATCTTCTTCAACCTTCACTTTGGTTTTGGTGGCTGCAAACATGTCCAGCACAGTTCCATGAGCACCGCTGCAAGGCTCAACAGAGCCATGGGTGTTCCGATGATGACGCTGTGTCTTAATGTACTCATAGCCGCAGATTAGAGCATCAATGAATTTGCTCAATTTGTGCGATGTACCCAGATAACTCGAATTGTCTTTCAATGCAAGTTGGCGCACTTTATCAATAGCATGCTCGAGTTCCTCAATCTCCACGCCAACTCTCATAATTTTGGAGACTTCTGAATCACTCAAAAGACAAAATCCCACGATGAGTCCCATAACGGCGTGGAAAGTGAAGAAAATGTCTGCATGAACCGTTCCGTTCAAGATATTGGAGGTACAGCTTGCCTGGGCGACATTAGCAGATGCGATACACAGGCTTAGGCACAGGGATACGAGCGTTTGTAGTTCGGGGTTGGCCCAGCATTGAGGTGCTTGTGCCACTCTAAGAAAGGTGGGTAGAATCAACAGGATTCTGTAATAGTGGAACCGCATAAGCAAGTGGATCTTGTAATCAGAAATCATTGAAAGGTTAAGTAAAGCGGGATCAACCTTCAGCATCGTGCAAGAAAGCTGCCTGTCAAGAAGAACAGCTCTTTCGAGATTCTCTTTCGACAATAAATCTTCATTTCTGTTAACGACCTGACGATACTTCAAGATATCGTACATGTTTCTGGAGAGATCGAGGACTGCTCTGTAAGCAGATGGGAATTCAGACGAGTTGACAACATCATAATAGAGAGGGTACGACACGTTTACATCGGATATGCGTATCGTTGAGGAGCGGCCCATCTGACAGCTCGTAAGCACTTCCATAGTGAAGATTGTCCACCACACCCGCTTCAGCTCTTCAACCCTCATCACGTCGGGATTCTGCGTGACGACCGCCTCTCTATTGAAACCAAGAGTGACTGCCTGGCGAGCGGCAAGGGCAGTCAAGACGTAAGAGCATTCTCTCTTTGTTGTATTCTCCATGTAGATGGCAAGGAGCATCAATGTGCGGATACCATCGAGAGTAGGAGTTAGAGTTATGTCCGAAAGACACAACTTGACCACATTGAGATACCGTGTAGCAACCGACTCATCAACACTTGGTATGTTGGCTGGGTTGAAGAGGCGACCTAGAAGCCATACCATATATATGCAACAAATAGTGTGATGCGAGAGATACTTATCAGGGGACTTCGATCTGACAGAATTCCAGAATTTCTCATAGTCGAGATTGAAGATCCTTCTAACAAAGCAAGGATTTCTTGGATGAACGTTGCTAAAGAAACACTCGGTCAAGTAATTTCCCTCTTCGAAAGAGATGTCTTCAAGATATGGAAAGTTTTGGTGGTGAAGGAATGTAAGTTCTTTGAGGTTGATCGGCTCGTTGTTGGAAGAAATGACTGAGTTGCCTCTGAAAGCGTGCTGTAGCGAGGGACTATTGAAGATGTCAAGGTTGAACATGGACTGAAGCGTTTTGAGAGAAGAGTCAAACAACGCAGCGGACCCCGATGGGCCAACCATATGCTTGTTGCCATGATGATCGGTGACAACGAGGTCTTGGTGAACAAGCGGCAGGCTGAAAGGCAAAGGAGATGATTTCTCTGGAGAAAAAGGAGGCAATTCTGTGGGAGCCAGCGACACATCGCCCGCCAAGTCGTCTGACTCTTCTAATTTGGCCTCAGGCTGGCTCTCACGCAGGTCAATTGAGCTCGCACGAGACGAAGGCGGTACTCTTCCCGAAGTGATTAGAAGCGACAAGTCGGTCAAGGTCTTGTCGTCTTTCCCACCATACCGTGAAGGCATGACGACGCCATTGCGCTCGCCCAAGTCGATCAAAGCATCGATGTTGTTCACGTCAATTTCTGGGAACAGAAACTGAATTAGTGCCAAAAGACACTTGTAGTGAAGGCCAATGTTTTCGATGGGGCCCTTGACTTTCTTTTTCCTCTTGATGGTGGTCTCACATTCTGTACCCGCTCTTTCGCAGCCATCGCACCGCTGGGAAGGAGCTCTTCTCTGGCAAGCGATTTTCCTGAGCTTGCACCGATCGCAAGAGAAGGAAGCCTTTTTTCTTTTCTCGGGAGGCACTAGCCGCCTTTTTCTGGTACGTATGCAAGGGATGACGGTCTCGTTGAAGGACATGATTGTTGGAGGTAGGCCCTTTGGTTGGAGAGAAAAAAAGAAGAACAAAGTGTAAGGCAGAAGGAAGCAGAGCACGATTCCTGTCTATTTAAGCCAGCAGAACCGCATGCAAAGATCTTGGGAAAGACCTTCATAGATGTAAGCTGTGCTGCTCCAGTCATGCAGTGCCAGATAAGGTGAATCTATGGGGAAGCAGAGGAGTTTGCAGCGGTGCAGATAGACGCTGACTTGGCGCAAGCTTTTCGCTTCTGTTTACGGGTGGAACAGGCCACCACTTGCAAGCTTTTCGAGTGACCCGAGGCAGCTCGAAGAATAGGGTGATTTGCTCGCTCTGAACCGATGTTTCATTGAACTATTGGTCGGAAGGGCTTGTAAGAGACCTGGCTATCCATCGGCAAATCTGAATATTCTCCGGATTACTCCAAAAATACAGGACGCGGTGCAAGTCGCCATGCTTGCTGCACGGATATGGTGCCGAGAGGGGCTGTGCAGTATTCAAATGCCGACGGCCAATAGGAGCCGGGATCATGCATATTCCACGCTTTTTTCAAATCCCGAAGTTACGCACGTATCTGTACGGCACTATCCTGGCCCTGCTAGGGTAGCTTTTACGGCCCGTGCGCAAGTGCTGAGTAAAACTTGTGCGGTTTGTTGGGCGCATCTCGCCGAACTTCTCGGTCGAGCCCTTCCGAACCGTTCGATCGCACATAGACACAGACAAGGAGTTGCGTCAGAAGTGGGGACAAGTCCAAGACGGACAACAAAAAAAAAGTCTCTAAGAGCGACCCTTGATTGATTTTCTGTCGAGGACTGTAACTCCCATTGTCAACGGCAGCCCTAACAATGACATATAAGGTTTTGTCGCTTCGATCTCAATAATGGATGCCGTCTGAGATCGCCAGCGTCGAATCGGGTAAACAGTCTCGTCAAACATACTTTTGACTTCAACTAGCGTCATTCACCGTCCTTGATGCGAAGCTTAGCCTCAAGGGTGCTCTCAATCTTTCTCCTTCACCGATGCAGCCACTACAGAAGCTGATTTTTCTTTTGTGTCAGTCTGACGTGCCCCTTCCTCGGGGAGAGTAGGCCGGCGCGATGTGTAATGTACAAGTGCGCTCGGATGTGCCGTCGCAGTTATAATATCTCGTATCGTAGAATAATTTAGACGAACCCATTGCAGCCTCTCTAACGGCGGCGCTCGGGCGCTTTTTAATAAACTTTAAAGATGAGGTCATCGATGGCGACAAGCAGCTTCAAACTTTCGTATCTCTTACTTAAGTGTTCACCAAGACCCCCTCGAAATCTTACCACTAGTCACAAGTTAGCTCACAACGCATTCGCTCGGCCTTTGAAACGGGGCTATGGCGCACCGGGCTTTGAATTATGCCGCCAAATGTGATTAAGTCGACGCATCTCCAACAAAATCTACGAGTTCTTTTGCCTTGACATCATCTCCGGAATTATGCTTAGGCAGCTCAGGTAAGCTGGACTCGATCTCCCGAAGGGGAGGTCCCAAATCGCTCATACTCATTTTAGTAGCCCGCCGCTGTCCCTGTGAGCTAGTCTCCACTTTCGCTGAGTCTGAATTCTTTCCATCATGTTCTGTCGCTGTGGCGTTTTCAGGCACCTCAAGAGCTCCTTGCGTATTGGAGCTACTACCACCCATGTCAGTTGCAGCTCCGCGAGTAGGTGGCCGCAGTGTCCCACGATAATAAGCGAACGATCGGTTTTGTGGATAAAACTGTCCACCGTAGGGCTGTGCCATGTTTTGGAACGAGGCAGAGCCATAATAATATTTCTGTTGGAACAGATTGCGTTCGACCGCAAGATTAGTTAGGATTCCGGGCTTTGCTTTGGGTCCGCAGCTGAAGGAGCTGTTGCGACCGGAGGGATATAGTTGCTGGAGAACGTAGTTGTTGAAATTGGGAAATCTATCGTAACGAACGGTCAACGGCCTGTTTTCGAATTCCACATTGTTGAAGTATTTGATGAGTTTCTCCAGGGAGGTTTTGTTTGCCGTGCTGACTATAGCAAACCCACGACTAGGACCCCTGCTTCCTCCTCGATTGAGATCAGTATTGTGAGGGGGCGGAGGCCCTTGCGGAGCAGAGCCGCCTGGACCACTTTGAAGCTGCTGAGATAGCAAAGATAGGTAGTAGTACGATCCCACAGTCGTTGCATCACCTTGATCTCTTACCTGTTGCATGGGAATCTCAACTTTTAGAATTTCAATATCATTATTGGGCTCGAACTCCTCTGCTTTGGAGATCAAAAACGATTTCAAGGCGGGCCAAGTTGAGTTGAAAGGAATGTTGCCCACAAACAATCGACAAGGATTGACTTCTATCCGCTCACCGCTTTCGTCCTCGATTGTCATCATGCCTTCTTCGGCTTCATCTTCGTCAGCCTCCTCTAGAATGTGATTGTCCATTGACACCAGAGACGGCAAGTTGCTCACATCGCTGTTTCCATAAGCCTGGTCCTTTGCAAGATTGTACTCAGAACTGAGACTGGAATTTGTTCTGGCCGGTACACTCATGCTACTTCTTCTAGAGTCGTTTCGACTTCCGACACGACTCGAAAAGGTACTATTCTGACGATTCAGGGATAAGGAGCTTGCCCTGGAGGACCTAGATCGGCTGAAATTGCTATTCAGTCTTGTCAGCGACCTTCGAGACAGCGGATATGACAGTGTGTACATTGAGCTTTGTCCTGAAGATGACCCGGGCCCATAGCCCATGCTAAATTGCAGAGCATCAGGACCGCCAAAGTAGCCGTATGGATGAGGACCATAAGATGAAGTGGGCATCCCAGGAGCATTCGTCATATTGGCCATGTTGGAAACACTGGGAACCCCATGCAACATAGAATGTGGTTGAACAGGCATCATGGAAGGCATTTGATTGGCAGATGGATGGCGGCAATAGATACTTGGATTGGGTCCCATGCCAGCAGGCACTTGTGGGCCGAAGTACCCATAGTCGACAGGATACATGGGAGGAACAAAGAAGAATGGGTTCATCGACGACATTGGCGGTGTGGGCGTATGTGCGCTTGTATGTGGCATCAGAGTTGCAGCTAATGATGGATTGTCTATTGCAGAGCAATTGATGGTAGAGCCCAAGGAGGAATCACCGTCCAATGCCTCAGCGACAGCGTGCGCCAGAGAGCTATTGGCAAATTCGACGGTGGCTCTGCCATTGCTCATGTCGAGAATATGGAAATGTAGACTGTCTGAGACATCTTTGGGGGGCAACTTCGAGTGAATGAGGGTTTGTAGCGCTGTGTGGCTAGTGCGAGGAGGGATATTCTCGAACACTAGCACATATGGCAATGTGGGCACAACAGGCACGACAGGGAAAGGAGGATTAGGATGGAATAGAGCAGGTTCCTCTTCGTAAGGCCCATACGAGTTGTTGTCGTGTGCCTGGCTGAACAGCGGCCGACGTGGATGGGAAATGCCGGGTTGCTGCTTGGGCAGCGAATCGCCCAGGGAAAAAGGGGACGACGAATATTCCATACAGCGTTTCACCAGAGAAAGTTGCAGGTGATCGGAAGTGAATAGTAATCACCGTCGAGAAGATATTTTTATGTATGATGAAGGGGGGAAACTATGGTTGGTAAAAAAAAAAAAAATGGTTGTGGTGTAGAGACAGATTGAGTAAGAGGGCACCTCGCCGAGGGTCGTGTAGGCAGAAATATTGCATTGAGAGGATGGAGAATCTGCCTGAGCAAATGCTCGCTTAAACCGCATAGCATCTGAGCATGTCGTGGGCAAAGAGCCTACAAATTCTGTGAGAACGCCGAAGGAAAAACCTTTCTTGCATCGCTTGCACACGAATGTTCTCTCGCAAGAACCCTCACGCTCCACTGGCACTGGTTGCCATGAATCGTTGCTGACGTAGGGTCCTGTGCAATCGACGTCAGCTGCCTTCTTTCAGGCTACAGTCTGGGAGCAACGAAGACGGCCGGCCAGCTTTAAGCTTTCGCGAGAACGTCGAGCAGCAAAAGCAAGCGAACGCCCCAACGGAATAAGCGAAGCTTGCCGAAAAATAAAAAAGAAGAAAAAAAAATCCGATTTGCGAGTCAAATTTCGTGGAACTTATGTTTTCGGGTTGTGGAGAAGATCGTCTATCTTCGTAAAAACGCGTTGAGTGCTGGCGCCTAGGCCGTTACATAGCGGCTCAGGAACGGGGTGAGGGACTGCAAACGCAACTTTATCACTGGTGCGGCGCTTGGGGCGAGTGAGCGATGGTGAGTGAAAAAGTTGGGAAAAAAATAAAAATAGTGAGCGGGAGAGCTCGTTTGAGATGGTTGCTGTTGCAAGTACGCTGTCGAGGAGAATTGAAGAACCTCGTCATTCCGACCGAGGATTTCGTTTGCCATTGTGTTGTAGCTTCGATATTCGACTTTGTCTAGTCGTCCTCACAATGCGCTGCTTCTACAGGCTCATTGCGCACTTGAAGCATTCAGATGAAAATTGCCACAAACTCCTTCACAATACCACTTCAGGCCGACCTAAAAAAAAAAAAAAAAAAATGTAAAAACTCAATGAAGGCTTGAAAAGGTTTGCTGTGCTCGAGACTCAAAATTACTAGCCACAGTTGGCGAGCAGTAATGTACTGCCGATTACCGCCACATTGGGCAAAGTACTCCGCGCAAAGTTTTCACACACTCACAATTGTTCTGGATTCTCTTGTTATAGTTAGGCTTATGACATAAGGTTGCTCCTCTTCAACCAGACTCAAAGAGGTACAGGTTTTGCTGGTAGGTGGCTGCATCCACCTACGCCAGCACTCGCCGCTTGTTGGGTCCTGTGCCCGATTATTTCGTGTGAGCGATAATTCTGGTATTCTTGCATCAGTGGATGCAGACTGTAGTGCTAGAATGGGCTAAAGGATTCTCTTATTCCGTTCTTCCTCCAGCAGGATCATTTTGATGAGAATCGAAGTCACCTCTTTGGCCATGCTCTAGCTATGTACATATTCAGAGCGACCTAGAATATCCCATTGCTGTGCAACGAGACACTTTGCAAACGAATCTGGCGGTAATTGACCTGGCCTTACTTCTAGGTGCTCTTTTGTTTGTACACAAAAGAGGAACCATCAGCTATGATTTTTGTCCAATGCATATTGCCCAAGTCAAGAGGCTGGGATTCACCAGCATAGGCTGCGGATCGCTAGACGTCATCATAGCTTTCTCGGGAAAAGGCTTGATAGGCTCAATTTAGTTTGAGATAATATTTGGGTTGAATTGGCAGTTTCGGTCAAGCAACATCTGGCAATAGTCTCCTTTCCGTGAAGCTGGAAGATTGATGATACAAAAGCACTTCAATCCATTTGGACAGTCATTCAATTTTGAACTGACTTGTTGATGTAGAGTTGAGTTACCCAGAAAATGGCGACGAAACATCAAATTATAGGAATTTTTAGCGGAACTTGTCCTTGCCGAGATTCCAACTTCGATGTAACCGGAACTCCGAAAAGCGGAATACCGATGGCCCTTGACCAGCCAGATGAACACGAGATTATTGATTGTGGAATCAGTGTTCATCAGTCATGTAAATTGTGTAATTTGATATTGTCTCGACTTCGGATTGCTTCGGCATGTTATTCATTACATTGGGCATCGAGCAAACTTTGTAGTGAGATCTGTTCTGCTTCCACATACTGCCACCATGGAGCATTCATTGGTCGCATGATATAGTCATGGAATTATTTTTTTTTTTCTAGTCGAGATCCTTGCCAATGGTATTCCCCCACGGATTTCACGGAATGCGAGAAATCAAGTCGAGCAGAAATAAACGAAACAGATTGGCGCACAACCATCTCATTTCCTCGTATTCTTCATTCAATACTGAAACGATAGTATGCTGTCGTGATTTGAGCTCGAGTCCGGACGTTTGAAAAAATTTTATGCTCGTCCTAACCTCATAGATATAAGGAAATACCAATCTTTAGATGACCTTCAAAATCAATGCCTTGGCACATCTAAGCTATAGCCAGAGTTCTCGGATATAATTTTGCCCTACGTGTTTATGAATCCTTGGCGGTCTAGAAGACAGAGCAAATCAAAATGGATCCTAGAGTAAATTAAAAGGAAGACAACAATGTTTTCTCCATAATTCATACGAACGAGGCAGTTCTACTAATTCAGGTGGTTCCTATACTCTCTTCCACACGAAGTTTTCAACAAGAACATCAGAGACGAAAGATACTAGAGACCGGTCAATTCTAGTTTTAGTTCAAGAACGTTTCTCGAGCTCCTTAAAAAAAATTCTCAAAAATAATACCCCCGAAAGAAAAGCAAAAGACTCGGAAAGAGCAGTATGTGCAAATGTCACCAGGATTATACATTGTCGGATGCAAAGCTCTCGAGGATGCCTATTAAAGGCTGTTTGAAGGGCTAGGTCACTTTGGCTTGCCACTATTAATCTAGAGAGAATCAGCAAAGCTTGAAACCCAGCTTCAAAGCATTTCGCAATGCAAAAGAATCATTCAAATAATTAAATCACAAGAGCAAATCCTCGGAAAGCCAGAGGTCATCCACCACAAATTCAAGGAAAAGGGCGGAAGACTTGGAATACTTCGATCATAGAAGGGAAAAGCGTGAAACCAATTTCGTAAAATTTTCTATTGAGGCGAGCACTTATGTAGAGACCCAACATAATAAGTTCAAAAATTAGTGATTCAAAGCACAGCAACGATTAAACGATAAGACTGTGTCGGTTTAAGGAATTCTGAATGCCATTGTCAGTTTGACAACAACAACATCTTCGAAAATTAATGCATCTCAAGAATAATGCTGAACGTAGTATCATTGCAAGGAAATGCATGCTGACACCGTAAATACATTTGAAAAATTAAACATAAGTGTACGAGACATTTCCTAGAAGCTGAAAGAACACACATTTTAGGGGATTTTGCAAAAATCACTCAATGATAATATCTACTTGGGTCGAAAACATCGTGTGAAATTAGTTGTTTTCGGCGCAATGGTTCCAGACCATGCCATCGTCTATATATGCCTTCGTTACTAAGGAGAGCTTTGCGTGAGCCAGAAAGTAGGAGGGATCTCTCGACCAACATAGGGAGTGGCACCGAGATTGGCACCGGGAAAGTGGCACGGCCTTGACGCCCGCTAACCAGAAAAGGGAATTGAGCAAAACACACGGGCTGAATACGAAAGAGGAAAGAAGTGCCGAGCAGCGATACAACAGAGTCACGGAAGCAGGGCAAAGAACAAATCGAAGAATACTGGTGATCTCGATCTCGACGTTTGGAAGAATTCTTCATGATTTTACTTCAAAGCTAATTTGCACAGAGATCAAATTCGAAAAATTGACCCAGGGAAAGTAACCGTGCGTCAGTTGATTTGAACGGTTGCGAGCGGCTTCTCCTTTTTGTAGACGCGCTGACATGATCTCCAGCAGGCGAGAAAGCCTGTTTCCACGGCGGCACGATGATATGGCATGGAATCATTCAGAAGCGCCACAAAGTGAAATTGAAAGGCTAGCAATCTCAGGTTGAGAGCCATTCAATTTGTTGCCCTCATGCACCTGTACAATTGGCCAAGGGACAGTTCAGAGAAAATATTATCTTCCTCTTGCTATGCAACGCAAGGACCCTGTAGCTCCCTGCATGTGAGGGGTGGAGAGGAGTTGGAAGAGAATTGGGTACATGGGAAGATCTTCAGCACGAAGTATCATGTTATTATTGGAATCAGCAAACAAGGAGTTCTTTTTTTTTTTTTAGCCAGCGAGCACTTCGGGGAAAGGTGGTCGTTCACGGGACTTCGCAGGTGCATAGCAGGACAATGCCACCGGGCCTCAAAACAGTTGACGCGAAAATGAAGAAGAGACCCAAAAAATTTGAGTCGAGAGATCAACACAAAATGGGCACGAATGCCATGGTGCAAAGCCGCGACGTCCGAGAACAGACTTGTAGTGAGATGCAATTGGAGGTAGAAAAATAAAAAAATAAGATCAAAATTAGATGACTCGCCTATTGTCGAGAGAATTGACATAAGCAGCCGGTATGTAGGAATCTGCTCAAGCAAATTGGTAGCAGCTGGGGAAACAAAGCACCAAACTCACAATAGCTCCAGCCACACGCATTGAGCTTACCAAGGGCAAGATCTGAACCGTTTGTCTCCTCCCCTCCAGTGGTGTTATGTAGCAGTGCAGGTACGAGATGCACCTCGATAGTGCCGCTTTCGTGCGGGTAGGGGGGCTGGGAAGCCGAGGGGGATTCCAGGGAGACAAGGTTTTTGTAACTCTGGAGTTTAAGGGGTAGGCTTCTGAAGCAGTTGAGCAACCTGAAGTGAAGAACACCAAAACAAGGTTGAGAGCGTATCTCAATTTGTGTGAGCCCTGTGCGTACTCTTTCCGGTGCAGATGACAGAGACGCACAAAATTCGAGCACAAATTTTCCGGCCGGTGGGGGACCGACTAGGAACAATTCCCCGATTACGTAGTTGCCAACGGGTGCCAAATTACGCAGGCAGGTTTCAAATTAAATTAAAAAAAAATACATGAGAGACACAATGCGTAGGAAATTGGAAATACGGAACTCAGCTTGTGAGAACAATCGCTGGGCAACGTCATTTAACGGGAAAAGGCATAGACCAGTGAGAAGTGCGCAGTGAATGTGGAGGAAGCCTTATGAAAGTTAGAGCCGGTAGACTATAAGCAAGCAAAGCACAAGCAACTTTCACATGATCACACGATTGTGCACAGGTGTTGGGAGGCAACGGCGACGGTAAAGAAGAAGGAGCCCTCTCCACTATATAGCACCCACAAAGGCCAACAAAAAGGAAAAAACGGTTGCGGTAGCCTTGGCGGGTGCGCGACAGGCTTCACAGAGGACAGAGGACTTGTGCAGCGCGCATTGCAGACAAAGGTGAGTATGTCTTCGTAGGGAAATTTGACCGCTGCGCAGGCTACAGTAGCACCTCGGATATGCAATGCACAATGGTTCGCGCATGTTTATTTTGTTCACCTTCCGCATCGGTATCGGTGACCATAGTGGAAAAATGTCTTCATATATCTATCTCATGCGGTACCTGGCGTTGGAGATTCATCCGCCTTGTTTCACATAAGAGGGACCACATCGTTGGCTATATAAGAGATTTGGAACTTTTGTCTTGCTGATCCCCCATCCAACTATCAACCTTCCCCCTTCATTTCTCCCTCCCACCATTTTGGAGATTTGTCCCTGAAGCTCGTAAACCTTCCCTCCATTCGTCGTTCCCACTAGTGCTCAGTGAATTGACCTACACTTCCTGACCGCATCGTTTTAAAGACACGCCAAAGCTTTTGAAGTGCCGCCAATAGTCAATTTGAAGGTTGCACAATTAGCTTAGTCATACAAACGTCTTCATTTGGGTTCTCCGTTACTACCACTTTCCCCAGGGCATCTTCACCTCCAGGTCTTTTTGTACAATAGACATTTCTCCAGCCCTGCTGGCGACGCTTTAGTGTTTAAAGAATCTTCCGTCGGTTCTTTTTCCCTGCCTTTTTCCTTCAACTAGGCCGCTCCATCTACCGAGAGTCATTCAGCCTCCGCTTTCGTCAACTTCACTTTTTCCGATTTCCTTTGCGATCCTGGAATGATCCCCGACTTTTCTCAACTATAGTATCACATCACGTCCCCTTCAACCCATCAATCGCATGCGAAGAAAACTGGCGCCCGCCCGTACGAAGGTGAAACGTTCTCGAACAAGGTCGGGCTGTTTTACATGTCGTGATCGTCACATGAAATGTGACGAGCAACTTCCAGTATGCCAAAATTGTCTAACCTCAAAACGAAAATGCATTCGAGGCGTCCGTTTGAACTTTACGCTGTACACTTTTTACGATCCCAAAGAATCCATGCCCGACCCTTCAGAGGCTGGGCCCGAATCGCTGGCCCCTATGGACTTATACACTGCTCCTCGCTATTTCGGCTTTCTCGACCAATCTGTCGCCGTTTCTACTCTCTACGAAAACGGTAAAAAGGCGTACAGACCTTATTTGCATTTGCACTCAGAGCAAGATCTTGCAGAGGCCGCCCGTCAAATAAGCGTCGATTGTAATTCGTCCAAAGCAGTTTCAACGTTAGACACGAACTACATTCCTCCAATGCTTCACACAACACTACCACAAATCGCAGTTCCCGCCAGGGTTGACGATCCCTTCCAAAATCAATATCATCAAGACCGCTCTTCACTGCTGTCCCTGCGACCGCATGAGACAGTCCAGCAACCTTATGTAAATCCCGGCCACAATCTTCTCAATTTGTCCCACAACCCTCCAGACGCATTCCTACTTTCCGAGCTAAATCCTTCCGAGCCAAGAGAAAATGTTATTTTGGAGAATTACGACATTACGAACTTGCTCACGAACCCTGAGCTCCAAGGAAGGGAATTCCCAATGGACTACCCCTTGACGCATGCAAGCTTACCTCAACCCGACCACAGACGGTCGTCAGTTGAAATTCTCAATGAATTGCCGACGGACTCCTCTGTGGATGCAGACCTCTTTATCGACTTGATTCAACGATTCCGGTACCATTGGCTTCTTGACTTATTCAACGAGATTCACTGGTGGAGAGTTTTTGTTCCAAATTATTGTGTGCGCCTCGCCCAAGCCGCCGAAGTTGAGGGAAAGCGCCCACCTGGCTCGGCTTTCTTGCTTATAGACTGTTTGATGGCTTGCGCTGATACCTCTTCATTGGATGAAATACTTGAGGCGAGTCAAAGCCAATTCACGGAATGGGCTTTCTTTGAAGATAAAGAGGTCAACGTGTCCACATTCCGCTCTTTTGAAAGAGTGTTACTAAGTGTTGCTCTTGTCACATTGTCCCTACTTATACAAATCACATCGAAACCAACCTTGATTTACGACGAGAAGTTTCAGCTACTTCTATTAAATCAGGGCAAGCTATTTCATAAACTAATGGTCCAATTTACACAAGTACCTCAAGGAAGGTTGAAAAAATTGAAGCAATCTCCCTTAACGTTGGAAAGCATACAAGCCATGACAGTTTTGCGTTTCATGATCAAAATGAACCTTCAAGCCCGAAATCCTTCCTTCACTTACTCCATTAATGCGTCTAATTCAGAAAGTGTTTTGGCTGAAGTGATCGATTACTCCCTTCCTCAGCATATTGACTTGAGTCACTTCTTTACCATTTCCGACTTCGAGATACAGTTGCTAAACGATTCCTTTGCCAATTTCGACTTGCCACAGATGTCGTCGCAGAACCCCCGGGTGCCTGCTAGTAGTATATCCGAATCGAGGAAATTGAGGGTGCTGTTGTGGGAGGTCATCAAGACTGACTATGCTACTGACAACCCTGACATCGTAAATCGATTCACATCACATCAGGAAGCCTTCCAGTTCTTGAAAAGCACGGACATAAGCATAGGAAGACGACTGAGATACCCTCATGTGAGCACGAATGAGAGAAGTATTGCTCTCAATTTCTTGTCGCTGCATCTCAATAAAATCCATAGATATACTTCCCAGGACACAAGAGCTGGGTGTGTTAAGTTATTTCAGATGATCGATGAATCATCAATGGACAAAAGTTTTGTGGCACAATGGCATCGTTATTTCTCTTGGGTATTGGAGTAAACGTTAAGGCGAAATTTTTCAACATAGAGGAAGGCTCCGTAAAAGGGAGAACTGAGAGTATAGAGGACACAACGTCTAGACCCTTAAAAAATGCAAGTGCAAATGTGAGGACTTTTGTGAGAAATGTAAAGTCAGGACGAAAAAGAAGAATAAAGAATGGAAAAAGAAAAAGAAGTCAAAACAAAGTTGACAATTGATCACCGTTGATCGCCAAAGGGACATCGCCTAGCAAAGATCAAAAACTTTCAAAATTTTTCAAAAAAGCAAAAGAATCAAAATTTCTCTCATGCGACCTCCATGTTTACAGTCGCAGGAGATGGAAAAAGAAAAAGAGGAGGCAGGCCTCGAGTGCCTTTGCGCATACTGCCACCACTCGGGAAATAGTTGCCCACTTTACGGAAGGAGGGCGTATCATAAAATCACCCCATAATTTATGACGGCACAACTTGACAAAAATCTTGTCTGGGATGAATTTTTAGGTGTTATTGTTTTTTTAATGTATCATATGTAACGAGCTTAATTGTCAAATATATAAATGTTTATTTCTACCTCGCAAGGTTGAGAAAGATTAAGCGGGCTCGACGGATGCTACGATTGGACGATAACAAGAGAAAGAATACTCTGACAGGAGTGACAATAATCAAGTAAATGCAGTGTTGCCTGTATTTGACTATTGGTTTTATTCGTTACTACCTTCTTTTTTTTTTCTTATTATTCCCGCAATGTGATTAGAGTTCGAGTTAGTTTCATCGTGAAAATGCCCTTGATAGGAGTCCAAGGAGGAATCATCGAAGTGCCAATTTAGTTTGAATGGACATTGACAGGTATGAGTTGGGAGCCAAAGAGGCTGCAAAAAGATTTTTCCTTCAATTACAGAATACGTTTGAATACCAACAGTTGAAGAAAACAAATGAAAGCCTCTCGAAGTAACTTGATTATTTCCTCTTTTTTCTTTTTCTCTTTGGTTTGCGCTTTCCCTATCTCACCTCCTAATGATTATCGAAACAAAAGCTCAGAAGTTTCAGGAAACAAGAATTTCGAGACCCCAGGGTTCAGGTGTCCCGGAATAATTGAGCAAGGATTCACCTTGTTACCTTGACGACAGGGGTTGCCTGCGGAGCCACTGCGTTACATTGCTTACACAGCTTCTTACGTGCATACGTTGCCTCGGCTTTCGTAACTGTCGCACCTGGAAGCTGCACTATAAATGAGAAAGTAAGAAAGAAAAGGTGAAGAAATATCTCAAGGGTTTAGTTTAGCTTCCAGGGAAGTGATTAAAGTAGGTTGGGAGAAAGGGGGATCTCAGATGCACATTTGTGGCGAACTGCAGAATCTGCGCTTCAGCACTTCCAATGTGCCATGATTTACGTCAATTGTGGATACGAAAATGGCTGCGCGGGCAGTCAACTTATGGAGCTATTGCCTCGGCACGAGAGTGCATTCTTTTTGTTCTCTTTCTCTATTGTATTGCTAGCCGGACTCGGTGTCCCAAAGGCGAACTCCGCTCAACGGTTCGAGCTTTGTGTCTCTTCTTTCAGTATGTAGAGAACATTCTAAGCCCACGGTCTTTTGTGGTAAGTGGAGCAAGACCGTGATTCGCTTCGAAGATGAAATGGCAGCAAATTGACCCACGGTCTCAATATGCTCCTGCTGCACACGCCTGAGCGGCGATCTCTTGCACACTGCACGTTTACAGGTTTGGCCCAAAGGACGGCATACCCAGGCACTCGTCAAGCTCGATCGCAATATATTCCCGCTGCACAGGTGAAATTGCATACTGGAAGCACGAGGTGTTGTGGTAACAGAGGACAGATGCAAAACAGCATGACGTGCATTGTCTCTTTTTTTTGTGGTCTTTCAGAAATGCTATGCGTTTAGTTGGTGCGTTTCCCAACGGTGTCGCGGGGAGGGGTAGGCTTTAGGACCAATGCAACATGACTCGTTGCATTTTTGCTTGAGGTAAGCACAAATCGCGCATGGTATACCTGTCGATGACGATGTCTCCGGTGGGGTGGAATAAGACTGTGGTGGTTGTGTTGCCCCGACTCATTATGACGCCGACTTAGAGGAACGTCTTTTTGCTTTCGGATTTAAGCTTGTCAGCTCCAAAACATCGTGTAGCCCACTGCTTGTACTAAAGGTTCTACATCGAAATAGGCGATGCTGGAACCTCTGGTAAGAGACTTATGCAAACGTAGCGCTAATATCGCCCGAACCAAGATCTCGGCGTAGCACAAAGCCGGATATAGAGCAGTAGTCATGCCGACAGTTTCTCGACCAGAGGTTTTTGTTCTGTAATGGCAAGAAAAGACCCAAGTTTATTGTAAGAGCGCAGAGCATGGCGATTAAATGTGGCTTTGTGAAGTACAGTGTTTAACTACCAGAAAGGCATTGGAAAAGAGACATGCAAGGCGATTTATCTCCAAACCGGTAATGATCATGATAGCAATTTGCCAAAAAAAAAAATATTGTTTCGGAAGTTGGTCATCAAGGGCGTATTCTTTTTATACTCTTCCAGGGCTATTGAAAGCTTGTATCATTTGGACGTGCTTAACCTCTGTCAAATTGGTGACGTACGACTCCTCCCTTCCATGACCAATATTCTGAAAGAAAAATCCCTTTCCAATCTTCGCTATCTATTCTTTGAAATCACCAATTGTCTCAATGTTTGAGAATAAGCAGTAATTTTAATTCGAGACTAGAAGAAGGCATCTTGATGGACCGTTTCTAATTACAGTTTGAAAGGACGCCAGAGTTTGTTTGAACGAGTAATCTCAAATCACTTCATTGAAGAAAAGAAGTATGGCTTATAGAGTTTCCGTATCCAAAAAAAGAATATAAAATTCCTTTTCGTTTTCCCTTCCTTTCACCTTTTTTTCGGCCCTGCAAGGTTTTAACAAACAATCCGTTGTATCTACAGGGTATTCGTGTGTGGGAAAAATTGTAGAGCAGATCATGGTAGAACACTTCCTCGATCCCTGTTTACAAACTAGGTCGTGCTTTTGTTTTTCGTCTTCACTGATGAGAGTTGCGAGAGGGTGCAGTCTAAAATCTACCCGTAGGCATTGATTTCGGCAATTCAGCAGCTGATGCAAGAAATGCACCGGGATTAACGCCGGAACTGTTTGCAAAAGCCGTTGCAAGCCGCACGTCCATTTAGCACGATATGACTACTGACATAACTCATTTCGGTTTTCGGGGAAACACGGAATTAATGATCGAGAAGCTTTTGTGATTCTTAGCGTTGACTTTAAGGGCTCCGAATCATGTATCTCTCGCTTTCAATTCTAGGTCTACATTGGTATCTCGATGTCAACATTTGCAATGGCGCAAAACATTTGCGCAAAGAGAAAGATTGGCTATAATAGTTATAAGAAAAAAAAAGAAAAAAATAAAGAAAAGGTTCAGATGCAATGTCTACCTATAGCAAACTGATTGTCATTATTGGCATTGGGGTATCTACAAAAACAAGAAAGTATTCCTCTGGGGGGGGTCGCGTTTTCCTGTTTTTTGGCAATTTTGCAAAACTATTCTAAAAGCTGAAAAACTCAAAGAAGAGGAGAATACTGTAGTATGCATTCTACTCGTAGTTCAATTCCGTGACACCAAGCTGTTTTGAGATTAATAATAATAATAATAAAAAGTAAGGGCTTTGCAACTGCTGCAGCAAATGCCACTTAAACCGTCGAAGCTCTTCCTGAAACTTTCCGAGCCCTAAGAGAAATGCCATTGTGAATCGATCAGTTACACGTGTACAACCGCACGTGATCCTCTTCATCGACAGGGCAACCACTGTGGATGAGAAAAATTTTCTCCTTATAAAGTCACCTTTCAACTTTAGTTATTCATAAAAATGTCTCAGGGTACTCTTTACGCTGACCAAAAGATCCGTGGTGTCATTCCAAAGGCCATCATCAAAGCTTACAACTTGGATGTTAAGGTTGCTGAGCCAGATGCTGCTTTTGAGAAGACCTTCCCACTCAAGAAGATCCCAGCTTTCGTTGGTCCAAAGGGCCTTAAGTTGACTGAGGTCATTGCTGTTTCTCTTTACCGTATGTTGCCATTGCTTTAAGAATTTTTATGATGAGAAGTTTCATTATTATACAGTTATCCCTGTCTTAACAAATCATGTCGAGGATTACTACACTCTGAATCACAAAGCATCGCTTTGTGCAATTGCTCAATTGACAAATACTAACAGAGCAGTCCTCAACATTACCAGCCCAGACACCAAGTTATTGGGTAAGAACGCCACCGAATACGCTCAGGTTTTGAGATGGTTGTCCTTCTCGAACTCAGAGATCCTTCCAGTGTCCGTCAATGTTTTCGGTCCATTGATTGGAAGATCCCCATACAACAAGAAGCAGGTTGACGAAGCTCTGGCTACCCTCAAGAAGATCAACCAGGTTGTTGAGGACAGATTGACCAACTACACTTACTTGGTTGGTGAGAGACTCACCTTGGCTGATTACTTTGTTGCTTCTCAGTATGTCAGAGGATTCAACTACTTGTTCGGCTCCCAGTGGAGAAAGGAATTTCCAGCCATCACCAGATGGTTCAAGACTGTCATCTCTCAGCCATTCTTGAAGGATGTTCTTGGTGAGGTTGAGTTCATCGAGAAGCCAGTTGAGTACACTCCACCAAAGAAGGAGAAGAAGGCTGCTGAGAAGAAGGAGGCCGCTCCAGCTGCTAAGAAGGAGGCCGCTCCAGCTGCTGAGCCAGCTCAAGCTCCAAAGCCAAAGCACCCATTGGAGGCTTTGGGCAAGCCAACCACTCCTCTTGACGAATGGAAGAGAACCTACTCCAACGAGAAGACCAATGAGGTTGCCATCCCATTTTTCTGGAACAAGTTCTACAACCCTGAAGAATGGTCTTTGTGGAAGGTTGACTACAAATACAACGACGAGTTGACCTTGACTTTCATGTCCAACAACTTGGTTGGTGGTTTCTTCGCCAGATTGTCTGCTTCGACCAAATACTTGTTCGGTTCCATGGTTGTCTACGGTGAGAACAACAACAATGGTATCACTGGTTTCTTCTTGGTCAGAGGCCAGGAGCACGAGCCTGCCTTCGATGTTGCCCCAGACTGGGAGTCCTACTCTTTCACCAAGTTGGACCACTCCAAGGCTGAGGACAAGGCTTTCGTTGAGAACATGTTGACCTGGGACCACCCAGTCGAGGTCAACGGCGAGAAGAAGGAAATCGCCGACGGTAAGGTCTTCAAGTAAGCTTACAATTAATGAACAAGTATTGAAGTGCTATAGTTGTAGTTATTAAGCCGTAAATTCAGCAGAATCTCTCTCAGTGTGAATCACAATTCAGTACGATTTCCCAAGGCTGTTCATCTGTGAACCCAGAGAAGCGAGCGCGAGGTACAAGTGTGTAGCGAAAAATAAAGATAAAATCTCTCCCGGATCGCAATAGACACACCACCGACTCCTACCACACCTGTATTGGAAGATGCTGTTTTCAAAGAAGCAGATAATCCGCAACATACGAAGGAAACCTTTGACCTTGCTTGGGCTTGTACTGCTTGTGGTGGTCATTTATTTTGTTTTCACGAGTGCGTTTCTGGTGTCAAGCTTGAGATCAACAAAGAAATACTCATATAGCAAAAAGGGCAGAACCTGGCTTTCTCCCAAGAATAAAGACCTGATAATCTTGCACAATCTCCCAGACAACCACATTGCCCATTACGACTTGAATAAGTTGGAAGCTACTGCTGACGTGTTGGGTAACGAAGGAGAGGTGTTAATTTTGACCCCCATGGCGAAGTTTTTGCCAGAATACTGGGATAATTTAAGCAAACTCAGTTATGATCACAGTATGATCTCGTTGGGCTTCATCTTTCCCAGAAACGCCGACGGCGATCAGGCGCTTAAACAATTAGAACAGGCAGTGAAGCAAACACAGGGAACGAAGAATAGATTCAAAAAGATCACTATTTTAAGACAGGACACGGATGCGTTGGACCTGCAACTCGAAAAAGAGCGCCACGCTTTGAAAGTGCAAAAGGAACGTCGTGCAATGATGGCGTTAGCAAGAAATTCTTTGCTCTTCAGTACCATTTCGCCTAGGACGTCTTGGGTGCTTTGGTTGGACGCTGACATTGTCGAGACTCCACCAACTCTTCTTCATGACCTCATTGCCCACAAAAAACCAGTTCTTTCAGCGAATGTCTTCCAGAGGTACACTGATAACGGGAAACCTGCCATCAGACCGTATGATTTCAACAATTGGATTGAATCCGAGGACGGATTGAAGATTGCCGAGGGAATGAATGACGATGAAATCATCGTCGAGGGATACGCCGAGTTGGCTACGTACAGACCGTTGATGGCTCAACATTACGATGAAAACGGCGATAAGAACGCCGAGATGCCTCTAGACGGAGTTGGAGGAGGAGCCGTGTTGGTGAATGCAGATGTGCATAGGGATGGTGCCATGTTCCCGCCCTTCCCCTTTTATCACTTGATCGAGACTGAGGGCTTTGCTAAGATGGCAAAACGTTTGGGCTATGAGGTATTTGGTTTACCAAACTACTTGGTTTACCATTACAACGAATGAGGCAGAAGCCGAATAAATATCTCATGATTATTTCATTATACGTGCACTCAAAAAGACCATCACACATGTTTGCACTGTAGAAATATCAACCAAGAGATGAATTCTGTTGATATCATATATAAGGCATAAACCTCCAGTGAAAAGATCTCAAATATCGAAGTTTGATTCAAAGATCGATTTGCAAGTGATTGATCAATGAGACACAGGTCAGGGTATCTATCAACAGCTGATGTCTGTATGGGGTTTATTTAGCATACTTCCTACTACCAGTACTCCTCCAAAAACTCAAACATGACATTGCATATCGTTAAAGAGTGATATCGTGCAATATCACCAATATTTACTTAATCAATCAATTAGACTACTTGCTTAGCTTTTGTTCTTCCCTTCTTCTTTGTCCGACTCTCACTCAGATCTATATAGGCCCCGATCCTGTAGTAGGGGGCTGCGCGGGACCTTAAAAAAAAAAAAAAAAAGAGATGAGGTACTGGTATTTTTCCATCCTCATCTCATACCTCTTCACCAGGAACTACACCACTAAACCTCCCCAGAAGACATGCAGTTATCTTGGAAAGATATTCCAACGGTGCCGACGGCCAACGACATGTTGGACATTGTGCTCAACAGAACACAAAGGAAAACGCCTACCGTGGTGAGACCGGGGTTTAAGATTTCTCGTATCAGGGCATTTTATATGAGGAAGGTGAAGTTCACAGCAGAAGGGTTCTCTGAGAAATTCACAGACATGTTGGCTGGTTTTCCCAACATCAATGATGTGCATCCCTTTCACAGAGACTTGATGGATACGTTGTATGAGAAAAACCACTACAAGGTTTCCTTGGCAGCCATCTCCAAAGCTAAGACTTTGATTGAGCAAGTGGCCAGAGACTACAACCGTCTCTTAAAGTTTGGTCAGTCTTTGTACCAATGTAAACAGTTGAAGAGAGCTGCTTTGGGTAGAATGGCCACGATCACGAAGAAGTTGAAGGATCCATTAATTTACTTGGAACAAGTGAGGCAGCACTTGGGGCGTTTGCCTTCGATTGACCCCAACACCAGAACCCTCTTGATCTGTGGTTACCCCAACGTGGGTAAGTCCTCGTTCTTGAGATGCATTACCAAGGCTGATGTCGAGGTACAACCTTATGCTTTCACAACTAAGTCTTTGTACGTGGGTCACTTTGACTATAAGTATTTGAGATTCCAGGCCATTGATACCCCCGGTATATTGGATCGTCCTACCGAAGAAATGAACAACATTGAGATGCAATCGATTTACGCCATCGCTCACTTGAGATCATGCGTATTGTACTTCATGGACTTATCAGAGCAGTGTGGATTCTCGATTGAAGCACAGACCAAATTGTTCCACTCCATCAAGCCTTTGTTCGCTAACAAGTCTGTCATGGTTGTTTTGAACAAAAGTGATATCATAAGACAAGAAGATTTGCCAGAGGAGCAACAAGCCCTCTTGAAGTCTATTGCTGACAGTCCTGGTGTCGACATCATGAACACTTCTTGCTACGCCGAGGAGAATGTCATGCAAGTGAGAAACCAGGCTTGCGAGAAGTTGTTGACAGCTAGAATCGAACAGAAGTTGAAGGGCTCTGCTCGTGTGAACAATGTCTTGAACAAGATTCACGTGGCTAGATCACAAATGCGTGATGAAGAGTCCAGACCAGCTTTCATCCCTGAGGGTGTCCAAAGTTTGGCCAAATACGACCGTGACGATCCGAACAGAAGAACTTTGGCCAAGGATATAGAGGCAGAAAATGGTGGTGCTGGTGTGTACAATGTCAACCTCAAAGACTTCTACTTATTGGAAGACGATGAGTGGAAGGCTGATACAATGCCAGAAGTGTTGGACGGTAAGAATGTCTACGACTTCTTGGACCCAGACATCGCTGCCAAGTTGCAAGCGTTGGAAGATGAAGAGGAGAGACTAGAAGCTGAGGGATTCTATGATTCGGACTCTGAGATCGAGGACGAGGAGACTGCTGACATCCGTGAGAAGGCTGAGTGGATCAGGAACAAGCATAAAGTTATGATCAAGGAGGCCCGTACAAAGAAATCATTAAAGAACAAGTCCATGATGCCTAGAGAGCATGTCAAGAAAACGTTTGGCGAAATGGAGGAACATATGGCTTCTTTGGGCCATGATACTAGAAATTTGAAGCAGAGAGTCAAAAACCAGAAATCTCTCAGTGGTGTGGATGTCTTGAAGCACAATCGGGGACTCGCACAAAAGAAGAAGATTCAGAAGAAGCAGGCTCCAGTTAACCAAAACGACAGATTGAGTGCTGGTGTAGCCGATGGAGCCTTGAGATCCCAAGCTGAGAGAGTTGCCAAATTGCAGAGAAGAGAGAGAAACCGCCAGGCAAGATTGGGAGAGGCCGACAGACACACGGTTGCATCTATGCCCAAGCACTTGTTCTCCGGGAAGAGAGGGTTCTCTGCTGACCGTCGTTAGAGCAGTTGCATAGGATTGTAAGGGATATTTTGGAGCTTTTTGTACATTAGAGAGACTAATTTAACGTTTCAATAGCATGACACATGTTACCGGCACGTTTCTTTTGTAGGCTTGCTTGCACCTTGAGAAGGCAGGGTGGCATTGTGTAAGCGGGGCACACGCAAGAGGTTTGATGTGATGGAAGTGTCTCGAGACTCCCCACATAAATCTAAAGTCTGCGATTACGAGAGGTGCATTACAGAGGATTACCACCAAGTGATAGTGTTGTGCGTATCTTATTCTAAAAACTCTCGCTAGATCCTGAATTAAAATAGTGCATTTTCTTAAGTTTATCATACATCACCCTTGTCTGTTATGTCCAGAATTTCAATCTTGAGATTGCACAGAGGAAGCCGACAGCATCGTCATTTGAATACAAAGAATCACCTGCCGGTGACTGTCAACCATGTAGTCCTTTTTCTCCATGGATAAGCGAAGGAGCCTTATCAGCTATCACCTGCCCTGCACCCGGATTACGCATAGTTTCCACACCCTCATATGTTATCCTTTCCGATACTGTGTACTGGGGAGCGTTGTGCCTCACTTTTTTCTCTGCAGGCCACCGCACCTTGACACTTTCTCTTATCAGGGCTCTATCCTTAATCAACCAGTGATTTTGACTCACATATTTACAAATACTCGCCACCAAATTGGGTCCTGCCTCTTTACTTTACACTTAAAACTTCCCATAAATTAGAAGATTTTTTTATCTACTGACAAGCGTGAAAATCACCCCATTATTTTTGCTGCCACAATTATCTTGCAGCGTTTATTAACCTCCGATAATGCCAGGTCCAGAGATTCAGTTCTTGACCGTCAACCACGACAAATACATACCATTTTCGGACGGGTCTGGAAAAACAGGAGCCAGAGGTGGGAAGCATTCTATGAACTCTTCTAGCCACCCACGCTCCAGAGTTCACCAGCCATTTGACCTTTGCTCCCTTCTGGATCAGTTGCCCCCTAATACTGGACCTCCGGGAACTGTTCCCACAAATAACGGCACAGGATTAGGCGCCAACGCCAACAAGAATTTGAGCCATGTTCCATGTAAGTTTTTTCGTCAGGGAAACTGTCAGGCGGGAAACTCTTGCCCTTTCAGCCACAACTTTGATGGCTCCTCAGCGGTTGACAAGCTTCCATGTAAGTACTTTCAAAAGGGCAATTGTAAGTTCGGCTCGAAATGCGCTTTGGCACATTTTCTTCCTGACGGCACAAGGGTAAATTTGAAGTCACTCAGGCGTCAAGAGAGAACTCATGGTGTTCTTGGAGGCAATCACTATGGCGGGGGAAATGTAGATGGATCTAGCACAAAAGGTGAGACACCCCTGCGGACATCTTCCAAAAATAGCGGCTATAATTCAGGCCAGGATGCTGCTTTCTCAGCAAATTACATCGCCCGGACTTCACAAATGCAAAGCTCTTTGGGATCTTCATACCGCTCACACCTTCCCCAAACTGGCGAGAGAATAAGTTTTACACAAAAGTTGTCTGCTCCAGATGTCACTCAACATGCCATGAACGATCTTTGTGGTGAACTTGGCGATTTCCATCAGGAACACACGCGACTTCACGGAGCATCCTTTGACGAGATCGAGACTCCAGTATCGTTGGCATCACGTCGTTCCATGCTGCATTCATCGGGACAGGCATTTCATCTGACATATGCTGCTAGAAACAAACCAAACAGTCCAACAGGAACCTATCAATCGACACACACATGGCTGACTTCTGCAACGACGCCAGTGAACACCTCTCTTTCGGCGAGCATTCATAACAACATCTACACCGCATTCAAGTCTATGCCATCAACGTCACCCACAAACTTGAAGTCGCTGCCCAACTCAATTGACCTCTCGGCGAATTTATTTAGTGCTAGTGGAAGCCAAAGCCAGCTGCCACAGGATCACTTTGTCTCATCTACCAATCTCGGCCTGATGCACAATCATCAAAGGTCGTTTTTTCCCTTGACAACGGAAAGCAGCTTGAGACTTCTTGACGAATCTGCAATACTGGATGGCTCAAATGAAGATGACTTTGATGATGACGAGAACGCTTTTTTTGAAGATTACGTTCCAGCCTCATTGGGAAACTTGATCTTGACCCCTCAAGAGCAGCAGCGGCGAGACTCTAGATCACAATCAGGCACGTTGTGGGTAAGACCAAACATCGAGAGGTCACCGTCGGATAACAAAAAGCATTGTGGAGGCGAAAATGCAATGTTCATGATGGATTGAGCGCTGTCGGATTGTAAAAGAGACGTTTAAATGCAATAGCAACTAGAGATTGTTATAGAAGTACAGGGTAAGGAAAATCAGATCAATACATGCCATTATTTTTCATATTTACAGAATGCCACTAAAAGCTATTAAATCATTATTTAAGCACTGCCAATACTCTTTGGAGGATCCCGATAGATATCAGCACTCGTTCTTTGAAGCTCCTCCATAGCTGCGTGATTATTGGAGACCTCAGGCTGGACCTTCCTAATATGATCTGACTCGAAAAGCGAGCCAACCAAAACAACTTCGTTAGTGTTAGGATCAATGGTAGACACCAAATAGTCCGTGATCAGTCTCTCTGTTTTCGTTGGCTCTCCTTTTCCAGTGCTGACTGTCATTTCTTGTTTAGTCTTCACCTTCGTTACCAACTGGATAAATACAGGCACTCCACTTTCATCTGGAATGGGAGTGAATGTTACAACCTTAGGGTTTTCAAGAATATCAAGAAGTTTCCATTTGACTTCGGCATCTGCTGGAAATGTCAGAGAACGACGGATCAAGGATTCGATGACTGCAGTACCAGCAGCACCAGAAAGTTGATCTTTAATAAAACGGTCTCTCGCCAGCTTACGCGTTGAGCAGGCAGCAGCAAACGCTTTGTTGGTCTTGACGTAATTTTCGACAGTTTTCTCCTTCCAGTCGTTGAAGTAAACCTTGTTTTTGGTTGCAAACCTGTAACGAGCAACATTGGCTGTGTTCAATGCAAAATTGTAAAATCTTCTTAAAAGTAATCTGTGCCAAGAGGAAGTCGGACAGTTCTTCAATTGTGGGGGGACGTAGAATTCAGCAAGACATCCAATGTGCTTAATAGGGACCTTAGAAATGTCAATTTGAGAACGCTTCTTCTGAGCATATGTTCGTGTGAATATGGCGGCACGTGTTGCCGGAGCAAGAGAAGAATGGACAGAGGGGCGAAGAAAGCCTCTGGAGATGCTTTTAATGCCCAACATGTTGTCTGACCTAATTGTAGCTATCACTTGTTCTGAAAATTTTAGGTGTATCCGCCACATGCAGGGTACACCAAAAGAGCACTTCTGAATTTCTCTATATATATAGCTCCGTTGTTGATATTTGGGAAAAGCAAACACCAGACTGAGCATTTATAAGGCGGATCTTGAGTTGACCATCTAGTAAGTTGCATCCTTGTGCATGGTGATGGAGGCATTGGCTTATCCTACTTAGGTACACTACCCTTACATAAAGGAAGGCATTCCGAACTCCAAACCAGTTTAAATGGGGAGCCTCATGAATCTATTGCAAAATTCGTATTTGATCCCCAGACTTTTGCATCATATCTCCCATAACTGTCAAGGAACGAATCACAACATCGGTAATGCTAATCACGATCGCGAAAGTACAGCGGCATAGATGATCACTTCTCAATCAGGATTTCATAAGAAGAAATTACCCGAGCTTAAGATGTCACATAATCAATTAGGTATTTTTATCAAAGAAAATTTAGCAAAATCATAAATCATTTAGTGCAAATCTGACTCGTTATCTTCCAACATCCGTGCACCAAGCTGCAGTGTGTGCGATGGGAAGGGTCAGATCTTTCATTTACTCCGAAGTCATCAATCACACCAAAATGCCCACAGCTATACAGAAAGGACGGAAGCTCGCTCCCGAGAAAGAGAGATTCATCCAGTGCTGTGCAGATATCTCACTAGAGCTAGTGGCGTCTCTTAAAACTTCCAAAGATGTGAACCTCAATGGTCTCATCACTAGATATGCCAAGAAGCACAAACTAAAGCATCAACCCAGACTCACAGACATCATATCGTCTATTCCAGATCAGCATAAAAAGTACCTCATACCCAAACTCAAAGCCAAGCCCGTCAGAACAGCATCTGGTATCGCTGTTGTTGCGGTGATGTGTAAGCCTCACAGATGTCCTCATATAGCTTACACTGGTAATATTTGTGTCTACTGTCCTGGTGGGCCAGATTCTGACTTTGAATACTCCACCCAATCTTATACTGGATATGAACCGACTTCCATGAGAGCCATTCGTGCACGTTACGATCCTTACGAACAAGCGAGAGGTAGAATCGAACAGCTCCGGGCATTAGGTCACTCCATTGACAAAGTCGAGTATATCATCATGGGAGGCACATTTATGTCTTTGCCTCAAGACTACAGAGAGGGTTTCATCACCCAGTTGCATAATGCCCTTTCAGGTTATAATGGAAAAAACCTCGATGAGGCGATCATGTTTTCTCAACAGTCTCAAACGAAGTGTGTTGGTATCACCATTGAGACAAGACCTGATTATTGTACTGAAACTCATCTTAGTGATATGTTGAAGTACGGTTGTACAAGATTAGAAGTCGGTGTACAATCAGTATACGAGGATGTGGCAAGGGATACCAACAGAGGACACACGGTGAAGGCTGTGTGTGAAACATTTGCTGTGGCAAAAGATGCTGGTTACAAAGTGGTCAGCCATATGATGCCAGATTTACCTAATGTTGGCATGGAGCGTGATCTTCATCAGTTTATTGAGTATTTTGAAAACCCCGCATTCAGAACCGATGGTCTCAAGATTTATCCCACCTTAGTCATCAGAGGAACTGGTCTTTATGAGCTTTGGAAGAAAGGCCTTTATAAGTCATACAATGCCAACGCTCTTATCGACTTAGTTGCTAGAATATTGGCGCTTGTGCCGCCGTGGACTCGTATTTATCGTGTGCAGCGAGACATCCCTATGCCATTGGTTTCTTCCGGTGTTGAAAATGGTAATTTGCGTGAGTTAGCGCTCGCCAGAATGAAAGATTTTGGTACCACTTGTCGTGATGTCCGTACTAGAGAAGTTGGTATTCAAGAAGTTCATCACAAGGTCTCGCCTGACCAGGTCGAGCTCATCAGAAGAGATTACACGGCCAATGGCGGCTGGGAAACATTTTTGTCCTATGAAGATCCAAAGCAAGACATTCTTATTGGATTGTTGCGTCTCAGAAAGGCCACAAAGAAATACACATTCAGGAAGGAATTCACCTCGCAGCCCACATCCATTGTTCGTGAGTTGCATGTTTACGGATCTGTCGTTCCGTTACACTCAAGAGACCCAAGAAAATTCCAGCATCAAGGTTTTGGTACACTTTTGATGGAAGAGGCCGAAAGAATTGCAAGAGAAGAGCACAGGTCGAAGAAGATTAGTGTGATTTCTGGCGTCGGTGTAAGAAACTACTACGCTAAATTGGGTTACGAGGTTGATGGTCCTTACATGTCGAAGATGCTTTGAAAATAGTTATTGCGAGCTCAATATTCAGATACGTAGTCCCGATGATGGCTTAAATACAATACAAATCTTGAATTGCAGTACAAGCTACAGAGATAAATCCCCCATGACCTCTTAGTTTTTAATAGTACAAACCTAAATGCAATGTAAATTGAATAATGCAAAGAATGACAGTAGAAGTTAGTTGCGGAAGAAGTAACGGTTGCTTTGCGCATGCTGATCTATCTCATATGCCCATCCTGGAATGTCCTCTCCTGAACCTCCTACGGGACGTTCCAAAACAACGTTCTCAAGGCCGAGAGCGTCGCTCAACCATGGATGGTTTACCATGCCACCCGCGTCAGCTCTTTTCTCGGGCTGCAAAGCCAACATCGGTAGCAAGAAATCGGAAATCTCAATAGCATCGCTCACAGGGAACTTGTATTTGTCTACAAGAACGTCTTTCAAGCCCCATGGTTTCAACTTTGAGATTCTGAGAAGTTCACCGCGAGAATTAAAGAAGTCCCGGGCGTAATAGCTATCCTTGAGCATGGAACGCGGGAAAGGACCAATTAACTCAATGATTTGAGCAATATGATCATCATCCTTACTGTATGACTTTCCTGACCTTGGATCGAACAAGTAGTCACCGGTCAAAAGCTCAAACATAAGGCAAGCGAACGACCAAAGATCAGCGGAGGCACCCCAGTGGTAGCCAAGTAGGACCTCTGGTGACCTGTATTGCCTGGTTTGAATCTCGTCGGTGAAGTGATGATGCACCCAACATGAATTACCTAAATCTGCAATTTTCACAGAAATCAACTCATCCTCATTGATGATCAATGACGATTTGTTAGCGTATGACTCATCTTTATCTCTCTGCAGACCCATGAAGGTGCCAGATGAGTTTGAGATGTACATGGAGGAAAGAGAATTATTCAAACTCTTCTCCATTTGTTCGGAGACATCTGCGTCTGAATTATTTGTAAATGAATTGTTGCTCACGACTTTTTGAATTGGTGTATTGTTCGTGGAGCTGGAAAGTGTATGAATATTTGTGAATGATTTGTTAAAAGATCTCAAAGGAGACGGCAAAGGTTGAGAACCTGTAATTAATGTTTGACGACGAGATCTTCTTCCATTGCGCCCAATCAGAGGGGAGCTCAAGTCGAAAGCCGACTTAGTTTTGTCTCCTATGGCGGTACTGTGCGAAATTTGAGGAGTATTCTGTGTAGATGTGGAAGGAGTTGAATTAGAATTTGATGCCATCCCCGATTGGGATTTGGTACGCAGTAATTTGCGTTGAAGTTTGGCTTGTTGCTCCTCTTGCTCAACGAGGCGAACAATCTGCTCAACATCGCCAATTTCTATCAAAACATTCTCCGGTTTGATATCCGTGTGAATCACTCCACACTTGCGATGAAGGAAATCCAATGCAGATAGTAACTGTTTTGCTATTTGTTTCACGAACACAATAGGAATACCTTTGTGCTTGTATCGACGAATGAGGCCAAGAAGGTTCTCACCGAGAACCTCAAACACCATGCAAACATGAACACCGTTGGGACCCTCGTGGGAGAAGGTGTCTAAGAGTTGAATGACATGTTCATGGCCCGGATGGTGGGTATCAGAGGTGGTGACTTTGTCCAAGAGCTTTATTTCATCAATTGCTGTATCGGTGTATTGTTTGGCCGACCTGACGATTTTCATGGCAACATGGCACAGCTTATCATTATCTCTAGCAAGCCAAACGGTGGAAAAGTGACCCCATCCAAGCTTTCTTACCAATGTGTACTTTCTATTCTTGTAAGTTTCGCCAATATGGCAGGTATGATATCCACCAGGAACGTAATCTTTGAGGTCTTCCTCGTTATCAGGATTTACTTGATTGAGATCGTCATCGCTTTCACTCTCATCCTCGTTTCCCTCTTCAATCGTCTCTGTCTGGTGGGTACTCTCCAAGTCGTTACGCGATGATTTGCTTTTCAAGGAAGATGCGCTTACCTTCTCAATACTCCCCGCGTCGACCTTCTCCATTCTGTCGTTATTGATTAGATTAAAAAGCTGCTCCTCACTCTGTTCCTCAAACGTCGTCGTGATAGGCGCAAGTTCAGGTCTAAACAGCTTCACCAGCGGCGCCGATGTGGCAAGGTTTCCCGGCCCGCTGAAGCCAGGCAAAAGATTGAAGGATGACGATATGCTGCTGGACTCTTTGGGCTCCACGCACTCAGCCAAGGCGTCTGAGCCAGACTCGTGGCTCTTAACCGACTGACTATCATGTTTATCGTTTCTAGTTGTTACCTTCTTGTGTGCTGCCTGACTCTCAGTGTCGGCCTTCTTTATTGCAATAGACAAGTTCGACTTGTGTTTTGGCATCGAGACCGAAACGTTGTATATTCTTCGCTGGGACTATGTTGTGCTCTGATGAGGTACTTAGAGGGTATATCAATGCTGTAAAACACAATTTTTGTATCTCGCTTGGATCAGTCCGGTATTTTGAACAATAACAGAAGTCTATGAGAGCTTGGCAGGAACCGTGAGAAAATCACCTCCACCAAAAAAAGTTTCAATCCCATTTCACAATAAATGTGCACGTGATCTTCAGCCTAGTTCCCGAGAGGGGATATGGAAAGTACGTGACGTTAATGGCATTAATAGTGGGAACCCGATCAAAAACGTAACGGTTAAAAAAGGCATTGTAGATCAAAAAGGGAATTCTGGTTGAAGATTTTTTTTCCGCAATCGTTGTCGTTCTACGTCACTAGGCATCACACACTGCAGAATGATGATCCTACGGAAACTAGTTGTTCCAAGTATGCCCTTTCCGTGACTATTGATTATATACTTCTATTTGTGGACCAGAATAAGTTAGGGGGTGGAAATCCATTAGTCGAGGTCCATCTCGTCGCCCTTCTTTTCATCCTTCTTTTCTTCCTCCTTGTTCTCTTCGGAACCCTTGGTGGACTCTCTCTGAGCAGCCATCTTCTCAGCCATGGCAGCCATCTGCTCAGCCTCCTGCTTCTGTCTGATGGCCTGCTTCTTCTCCTCCTCCTTGGCCATGTAACGGCCTCTAATAAGGTTACCAAGCGAAGCCAACTCCTCGTACTTGGCAATGTACTTAGCCTTGGTCGAGTCATAACCTTCATCATACAACCAGTCTTCGGCCTTCATCAACATATCGGACAACTTGGCCTTCTCATCGTCAGAAGCGAAATCCTTGTACTGGTCCTCCAACTTGCCACGCAACTCGTAGATGTACTCCTCCAAGGCGTTCTTTCTGTCTTCAGTGTCAGCAACCAACTTGTCGGCAACCACCAAGGCATTCTCTTTCTCGAAAAATGTAGCTCTTTGCTCCTCAGTCAAAGCAGAAGACTGCATCTCCAAGACCAAGTCATCCTTCTTGACGACCTTCTTGACCTCTCTGTACTCTGGCTCGGACTCTTCCTCTTCCTCCTCACCTTCCTTTGGCTCCTTCTCGACTAACTCCTTGACAATCTTCTCTTCAACTGTGTGAGCAGACTCGATGGTGTAGAAACCAGATGGATCGTTTCTCAACTTTAACTTTGTGGCAATAGAGGACTCGCCCTCGTTTGGCTTCACACCCTTGATATGCCACTTGGCAATCAATGGCTCAACACCGGCTGGCAACTCCTCCTTGTTGGTGTACCTGGCCTCAACGTCGAAGTCACCTTTTCTGAACAAGGTAATGATCTTGGTGGAAGGGAAGGTACCACCTCTTGGGAAAACTTCCAAATGGTCGTCGTCCTCTTCCTCCTTATCCCAGAAGTAGGACACGGAGTATGGGTTGAAGTCCTCAAACTTGAAAGGTCTAACTCTCAAGGTAGGGGAGTGCATGGCACAGATGAAGGCGTTACCTCTGGCGATGGCCTCATCTTGGTTCAAGGTGGTGGACAAAGGCTTGCCGAAAATCTCGGTAAGCCTTTTCTTCAAAGATGGCACTCTTGTGCAGCCACCAATGATCTCGATGGAGTCAATCTGTTCGGTGGTGAGACCAGCATCCTTCAAAGCAATCTCAACTGGGACGTTGATTCTCTCCAACAATGGCTTGATGAACTCCTCCAAATCCTCTCTGGTCAAAGAAGAAGACACATCGATGTCGTTCATGACGGACTCGATGTTGATTGGTGCCTGAGTGTTAGCAGACAAAACCTTCTTCAACTTCTCAGCAGCAGTGAGCACTCTGTAGTAGGCCTTAGGGTTCTCCCTGATGTCGATTTTGTACTTGGTCTTGAACTCGTCGGCAAAGTGCTCTGTGATGGCACGATCGAAGTCTCTTCCACCAAAGTGCTTATCGTAAGCAGAACCCAAAATTTTCAACTCACCTTTCTTCACGGCAGCAATAGAAACCTGGAAAGACGAGTGGCCAATATCAACAAATGCAACATTTTTTGGCTTGTCCTCAGGCAACTCATTCTGCTTGAAAACACCGTACCCGACGGCAGCAGCAGTGACCTCGTTGACAATTCTTACTGGGTTCAAACCAGCAATCTTACAAGCATCAGAAGCTGCACGTCTCTGCTTCTCAGTGTACCACACGGGCACTGAAAGACAAATGTCGACAATGTTGCCTTTGGTCTCCTTGGCAGTGATGTCCTTGATTTTATTCAAGAACATGGCCGCCAATTGGGTGGAGGTGAACTCCTGAGGCTCATTCAAAAATCTCACCTTGGCGTTGATCTGGCCAAGCTCGTTCTCACCCAAACCGCACGAGAAGTACTTGGACTCAATGTCAAAGTCTGGGTCTTTGTAGTTCATACCCAAGATTCTCTTTAAGTTTCCAACAGTGTTTTTCAAGTTGGAAGTCTGTTGGTTCTTACCGGTCTCGCCGATAAATCTGTTCCTCTGGCCAAAACCGACCAAGGAAGGAGTAGAACGGTTGGAGACCTCATTCACGATGATGTCGATACCTCTGTTTCTTGCACAGGCAATGACGGTATTGTCGTTACCGAAGTCAACACCAAATGGAGTAGCCATTTTGTTTAATCAAATAACTGGGTGGATTTAACGAGTCTCGTGGGTGAAATCACGTAGTATAACGAATTCAAATTGGCTCGAGCGACTTCTCATATACTATGCGAAAAACTGCTTAGTTCGCGCACGACTCATCTAGAAGCTTCGAGAAAATTTTATCACGTGGAGTAAATTTTTTGATGAAATTAAATATTTTTCATGGCTACAACGATTGATCTCTATGAGTAGAGGGCGTTATGAAGCAGTCTGACTAGCATTTTGTACCTTTTGGGGCTGTCCAGCAAAGTGTGCTTGGTCCCATCTCTGATGCTCTCACTACGCAGTACTGCATATATACCAAATCGTGCATGGTATACTCGTCCGTGGTGTCTGGACAAGCAGTTTCTCGGTGAATGCTTACCCAATACTGCACTAATTGAAGATCAAACTGTACGATTTCTTGGCACCAAAATAGGGTTGTATGCTTCTATTACAACCATCCGAATCAATGTGATCTGTGGATTTCACAGCGAAGAAGACAGGGCTTCAGGCTGCTTCTAGACTGACTGCGAAAAAGAAAATTGTATTTTGCTGTGATTCGTCAATGGGTGCTCTGCTCCAAGATTGTCAAGAGGGTCATCCATCCGCCGGATTGAATTAAGTGTAAATAGTCGTCGTAATTCTTTTCTTTTGCAAATTTTAAGAGAAGATCGAGCTCCTCTCCACTCAATACACCCATCTTACAGAGGTATACTAAGAAGTGAAAATCAACAAGGTGAGAGCCATCCTCATCGCCTTGTTGGATTTGTCTTTGCACAGCTTTGAGATCTTGAAGCTCCCCCAAAAACTCTCTATTCTCGACGACGAACTGCTGCTTAAACATCGGTTTGGGCTCCAATGGAAACGAGTCCAGAAGAGTTACTAACAAGAACTCGACTGGAAACGCTGGTTTGGCATTTTCCTTGACCTCCAAACCATACTCATTGATTTTTGAGTAGAATACATCAGGAACGTATCTTGAACCTTGTGTTTTATTGATGCAAAGCATGTTGGGATGCGTAGAGGCAGAAATAATGTCAGCCTTGACAAGACCCTCAGCACTGCGAGAAACTTGATACGAGTGGGGCTCAATCTCCCCATTGAGGTTTCCTGTTATGACGCAAGTAACAAACTTGGAAGAGAAGTCCTGAGTCTCAGAGTACTTGCTGTAGTTTGGATGAGCAACTTGATTCTTCGCAGCCATCATAACTTCGACGCATGACAAAAAGTAAGATTCTTTATGACGCTTGCACAAAACTGACCCATCTTTGCGGCCTGAATCCGTCAAATCGGTGAAGACTACACCGACTTTCTGCAAGCCAAGTGCTTGGGCGACTTTATCAACATCTGCTTCGTTCTCCCAAGGAAGGAGGGTAATGCCATCGAACTCACCCAGCTGTGGAGGTTCATAGATAGCCTCAACCACTGCTTTAATGCCAAGAGGAACCTTTTGAAAAGGCTCATATCTACCGTAGAGAACGCCGTATCTTTGAACTCCGGCTTGTCTCCAAACATCGATGAAGGTGTTGAGAATGGAATGATCAGCGTATTCGACATGATCAACCATACGGAATGGTTGCTGCTGGAGCGTGATTGGTGCTGGTTGACACTTTGAGCAAATCCCTCCCGGGTATGGAGCGTGTCCACCGGGACAACGTAAGTTGATGGCGTAATTGAGATCTTGTAATGGAGCAATGTAAGAAGATGCCTTGCTAAAATTATTTTGTTGTTCATTCATTTCCTTTAAATAGGCATGGAATGACTTATGCTTGATTCCCTGTTCTTTCAAATAGTTTTTGTCCCAAGGCGGCAAAGGCGAGCAGTACTCACACATACCTCTGTCGCCATGATTACATAAATTCGACTTAGATCTTCTGATGAGACCTTCTTCCTTGTCGAGCAAATCGTCAACAGGATGTTGCTTCACTGCTTTTGGTGCCGGAGTGGTATCTCTCACAGGTACCGTCTGCTGATCTCTACTGGCTCCCAGGCCCTCGGATGAAGCTTGCAGCTCAGAAGATTCGTATGTCAAGAAGATTATATCACCATTTTTCAAATTTAGATCTTCGACGGACCTATCGGCAAGGTCTGTGGCGTTAGTTCCTCTTTCGTTCGGCTTATCGCTGACGAAAACCAGCTCAGGGTCTTTTATGGAATACTTGGCAGCAACCTCGTTCAAAGCCTTTGAGAATGGATCAGTTTGCTCAACTTTGACTCTCACCATGCCATCTTTGGAGCGAAAACGGATGATCATGATGTAATTGGTAGAAGATGCTGGAGGGCAACCGTTCGTAAGTAGATTTGGCTTGCATCATGGAGTTGTGTTTATGCAGGACCAGTGGTTCAATGGTATTGGCGGGTGGAAGGCGAGAGAGAGAACGAGGTATAGAAGGGAAGAGATGATTCAGGTTGGGGAATTATATCATTATAGGGAATGGAATAGTCTGTTGGAGCAGGGTTTTGATACCCTCATGCTTACAAGTTGATTTTATGGCAAACTCAAAATTTTGCAGCCACGCCACTTGAGATGACTACCTAGCATTCTCAAAAAATTAGACTAGTCGAGAAAAAGTAAGTCTTAAAGTAATTCAGATATTTGATGTGACTTTCATGCTACATCGTATGTGCGAGTCTTCTATTCTTTGAGTTCTCAACAGACCCCGCAGTAGTTGAGCTAGTTCACCTGAGTACTCAACCGATCTCACAAAGCCGCTGTCCAAACCAATCAACATTTTGAATGAATAGTGTGTATATTCTCTGTACCTCAATTTCAAAGTACGCAATAACACAATGCTGCTTATCGACGATGGTAATGCGGGCATCTTGGTGCTGAAATCATGAGAACGAATGGTACTCCCAGCTACACCAGTTCACCAAAACGTGAAGCTTCTGAGTTTGTTGAAGGTACTATAAATACTTGCAAAAAACCACTGCTACTCCTCATCTTCCCAGGAATTGGCTCCCAGAATTTTTTTTTCTTAATTGCAACCAATGTGAAGTGCTCTAACTAATGAGTGACTTTGAGGGTCCGAGCACTGTAGACATGACACTATTTTCAATATTCCCTAAAAAAACCTTAATTTCATAATAACGAAAGCCGCCTACCGAGTTTTCAATTAGTTTTAGGCACTCAATATAGAGCACCTCATCCCCTCACAAAATTTCTGTAGAACCTCACAACAGTATAGAAAATTGTTTTACTTCAATAGAAGGTTTATTGTGGTTCAGCTAACAGGTTCACATACATTATCAAAGCCATTTGGTATCAAAAGTCACCTGTGGGTTGCGAAACTATGGGCGCTTCCAACCGGGATTCTTATGAGAAGGGTACTCTTCGAGAACAATAGTCGCAGGAGAATGGTACCTCTATCTGCACTGTATGCTGTCAAAAAATGCGTCCTTCGCTTAGGCAGCTTCAAGTGTGTGAATTAGCTCATTGGTCCGAAATGCAAGCAAGACAAGTGGAAGGACTCGGCAAAGAATGAAAATTTCAAAAGTTTTCCCAAATTCTTCCCTACTTACACTAAAGCTGATGTCCGCCTCGCTTCCGTTCCTGAGGCTTATTACCAACAGTTCCTGCGCCGTGTTACACCCTCCTCGCCGTTTGCACATAGCCTACCACAACCCGTGCTCAAGGACTTATTTTTGTCAGTGAACTGAGCCTTTTTTGTTTTTGTGCTCCTCTTTCCAAGAACAACTCGACACGAGTTTTGCATAACATTTCATCGCCCATTACATTATGATCCCTCGGGTCCCTCAGAATAAGAGGTTGTTGGTGGGTGTAGCCACTGCGGTTACCTTTATCTTGCTATACTTGATCTCCGCCCAGCTGGGTCTGCCCAAGGTGGTCTATGTGGACAAGGCAACAGGGACCGTTGTTTCAGACTTCAAGGAAGCTCTTGTTGGGGGAAGCACGCTAGTGGGAGCTCCCCTGGCGCCCGCAAGTCAGCCTCAGCCTCCGCATGATGAGCCACCCATCAAGGACTCGTCTCAGGAGGAGAATGCTGCGTTGCAACAGATTGGTGCCAAAGAGGAAGTTGGTAAGCAGCCTGGAGATTGCCTCATTCCTGGTGAAAGGGTGAAGGCCACATTCGTCTCGTTGGCAAGAAACGAGGAGTTGTACGAGTTGATCAAGGCCATCAGGAATGTCGAGGATAGGTTCAACAGGAAATTCCGCTATGACTGGGTCTTTTTGAACGATAAGCCCTTCACCCAGGAGTTTAAAGACTTGACCAGCGCAATTGTGTCGGGAAAGGCCATGTATGGCGAGATTCCTAAGGAGCATTGGTCCTATCCGGACTGGATTGATAAGGATAAAGCAGCAAAGTCTCGTGCCGACATGAAGGCCGCCGGAATCATCTATGGTGATTCGGAATCTTACAGGCATATGTGTCGATTTGAAAGTGGATTCTTCTGGAGACATCCTTTATTGGATGAGTACGATTGGTATTGGAGAGTGGAGCCTGGTATTCAGGTACACTGCGATTTGAACTACGACTTGTTTAAATACATGGAGGATAATGATAAGGTCTACGGCTTTACAATCTCAATCCATGAGTTCGACAAAACCATACCCACCTTGTGGAAGCACACCAAGGACTTCATTAAGTTGCACCCAGAGTACTTGGCCAAGGACAACTTCATGGGCTTTATCAGTAACGACAAGGGTGAGACATACAACTTGTGCCATTTCTGGTCTAATTTCGAAGTAGCATCCCTCAAATTCTGGAGATCACAGGCATACAGAGATTATTTTGAATACCTTGACCAGACCGGCGGGTTCTTCTACGAGAGATGGGGCGATGCGCCCGTGCACTCCATCGCAGCGGCGTTATTTTTGCCAAAGGACAAAATCCACTATTTCCATGATGTCGGGTATAACCACGGCGTGTACACGCAGTGTCCATTGAACGCAGAGTTCAGATATGAGCACAGGTGTGACTGCAATCCCAACCTGGACTTCACCTTCAGAGGGTACAGTTGCGGGAAGAAATACTACGAGGCTATGAAGCTCGAAAAGCCCAAGGAGTGGGTAGACTACCAATAATCAAGCATCGAGCATTTTTAATAATGGACACGTATAGAAAAAGACAAACAATGCAGCAGGGTGCCCCATTCGGCCGCCCTAATTGAAGATTCCTCTGGTGATTGTGCGTGTAGACAGTGTATTATGCGCGTAGAGACGCCTAAGCGAGGACCACCGAGCTAGCGCGTGTAGTGAAAGACACAGAGACCTAGTTGGGCGAAAGCACTAGGACCAAGCGGCAAGAGAAGCCCAAGTATCAATGGTAAATGATGTATTTGAAACAAGTAAAAGCAGTCTCAGCAAAACACAACTCTGAGGTTGGAAGCCCCCCCTTCCCGAATCACATCATGTGACTCAAGGCTCCCTGGTCTGGCTCGGCACCTTACGAGGTGAGTGTCCTCATTCTGATCGTGGAAAGAGAAGGAGATTGATTTCGGAAAAGGCTACTTCTGCGACCATGGCTTGAGCTAGCTAGGCTTAAGTGAGACCCTGGACGCAATTTTCTTTAGGAAGCAAAACAAAAGCAGTATTTTTTTTTGTTTGTTTCTTTTTGCAGTGTATTATATTTTGTCTTCCTCCTCTCCTTCGAACGCCTGGACCGCTACTGCCACCCTCCAAATAAGGTGTTAGTGCGACGGCCAAGTCTCGCGGCAAGGAGACACGTAAAGGGTTTAGGTGCGCTTTTCCTTGACCAGACGATTGTTCTGTACTGGAGAAAGGGTTACTTTTTGGCTCTCTTTTTGTTCCCTCCTCAATCTCTTCCCCATCCTCTAACTACCACGCCCCACTGACCTCTTAAAGAGATTCCTTTCTTTTCATCATGGCTTCTCAAGATCAAACGCCAGGTTGGTCAGATTCGCCATCTTCGCCCTTGTGTTGATCTTCTGTGGCTACGTGCTCACTAAGGGCTCTAGTTTTGAGGCGTCTACCGCCAACGTCGCTAAGACCAACACTGCCCCAGCACAGGCAATTCCCAAGAACGACGCTGGAGCCGCTGGTGCTGCTGGTGCTGCTGGTGCTGCTGGTGCTGCTGGTGCCGGTTCCGTCCAGAAGTCTTCCGGCAGTGCTGCCGTTGGAGGTGCTCCTGCTGCTGCTGCCCCTGCTGCCCCTGCTGTTGAAGCTCAAAACGACGCATCCAACCCTAATCTAGCCAACAAGATCAAGGCTACGTTTGTCACGTTGGTGAGAAACTCAGACAAGAACAACATTCTTCTGTCCATCAGACACGTTGAGGACAGGTTCAACAAGAACTACCACTACGACTGGGTTTTCTTGAACGACGAGGAATTCACTGACGAGTTTAAGAACGCCATCTCTGCTGTTGTGTCTGGTAAAACCAAATTTGGCCTCATTCCGAAGGAGCACTGGTCGTACCCTGAGTGGATCGACAAGGAAAAGGCTGCTTTGGCCAGAGAGCAGATGGTGCAGAAAAAGGTAATTTATGGTGGCTCCGAGTCGTACAGACACATGTGCAGATTCGAGTCGGGTTTCTTCTACAGGCATCCCTTGATGCAAGAGTACGAGTACTACTGGCGTGTCGAGCCTGATGTGAAGATCTTCTGTGACATTGACTACGATATCTTCAAGTGGATGAAGGACAACGACAAGTGGTACGGCTGGACCATTTCCTTGCCTGAGTACAAGGAAACCATTCCCACCTTGTGGGAGACCACCAAGAAATTCATGGATGAGAACCCTCAATACATAGCCAAGGACAACAACTTGGCATGGATTTCCGACGACAACGGTAAAACTTACAACGGGTGCCACTTCTGGTCAAACTTTGAAATTGCCAAGCTCGATTTGTGGCGTGGTGAGGCCTACACCAAGTATTTTGACTATCTCGACAAAGCTGGTGGATTCTTCTACGAAAGATGGGGCGACGCTCCAGTGCACTCAATTGGTGCTTCTCTTTTTATTCCTAAGGACAAATTGCACTTCTTCACGGATGTTGGCTACTGGCACGTTCCTTTCCATAACTGTCCAGTTGATGAGGAGACCAGGTTCAAGAAGAAGTGTGTTTGCGAGCCAAAGGATGACTTCACCTGGAGAGGCTACTCTTGTACGCCTAAGTACTTCACTCTCCACGGATTGAAGAGACCTAAGGGATGGGAAAACTTCACCGGTTAATTCTAATACATATTAACATTTTGAATAAAATTCACGTCTAGGCAGTCAGCAAATTAGGGTGTCTTTCGTGGGCCTATGCTAGCAAAACTTCGATAACTGCACGGGATAAAGCCAACGATAAGAACGAACAATTATAATTATTTAATGACAAAATGTAAATGTTGATAGTTACACAGGTTAATCAGAAACCGCCGTTCTAGGATGTTGCATTTTTTCAACTGCAGCTCCACTTGCACTGGCTGCAAGTAATTACTGAACGGAGTGCCCACACATTGTACCTAGGTCAACATCGAGACAATATTCAGAATTCCAAGTCTTGTGTTGGCAGCAGGCATTATGTTGTCATCTTAGGCCCCATTTTCTGAACTCTTCATTGTTCTGTATTGATACCAAGTGAATGTGAAAGGAGTTACAACAACGTTCGAAATTTGTAAGCCTCGCTATCGCTTTCACTACATTCCCCGGACAATGTACTTTTTCTGCGAAAAGCACAATGCACAGGTCAACCGCCTCCATCCCAGATACGGTCAATTACAGAGTTTCAAAGGAAATATCAAGAATAAAAGACATAGAAGATAATAAGGGATGCTGAAAAACATCCAGTCTTCCAGGACATAGCACTCGAAACCTCCTTTTTGTATCCGTTCCGTAGAGCTTTCCGCGTCCTAAGGTGCGTCTTCCATTCTCATCTGTTTCATTCCTACAGAGAAGCCATTCTGAAACACAAGGCTGGCGTAAGGGGTGGGCGTTACAATTTTTTTTCTTTATCTTTTCTTGCAATATCATCATTTGCTTTCGCTAAGCTTCTCGTTCCCTCAGCTTTTTTAGCACTTTCTTGACTTGTACTTTACCCAACACCCTCCACTTCCTAGCATGCCCGAGATAACTCGTCATAGACCACCCTCGTTGAAGCTCTCAAACGATGATGCTAAAAACGACGTGCTACTCCGGATAGTGAGTCCGATGGATACCCACAATTTGAGTGAAGATATGAAAAATACCATGCGGATGAGTGAGTCGATCAAGAAGAGGCAGTCGTCCATCATTGCATCCAAAAACTACTGGAACGATGTGGACACACTGGCTGACGATAGTCGCTTGGAGAGAGATCAGCCCTCTAGCCCTGCTTCTTCTGAAGCAAACAAGGGTGATTTAGACAGAAGGGAGTCTGGCCTGACAGACGAGAAATCTCCAGAAAACACGGCTGTAAACTCTGCCATGAACTCAGGTGTTTCTACCGCCAGTTCTTCTACGACGCGTTTTGCTGATATCAAAGTCAAAAAGGAAAGCGACAACGACGACTCTCCGAAATCGGCCCCTTGTACGAGCACACAGCTGAGCCCAGGCATATCACACTCCACGCTGGACCGGTTGGCGTCTCAATTCCAAAAGAGGAGCTTGAAGCGCAGTCACGCACCTCGTCCCCTTAAACTTCCTCATAATCCTGCCGTGGGAAGTGGCCCTTACACTGCTGCTCACGGTTACTATGGCATGCCAGCGGCTCATTATCCTGCTGGACTCAATACAGCCCCGTTACGGCCATACTTCTATAATGGTGTACGCATGGGCCAGCGGTTCAGACCGCGTACTTTTGTCCCCTTAAGCGCACAATATATGATGGTACAAACTCCATTTAGAAGAGACATTCCTACGGGATCTGACAGACGTATCCAACGACCACTTCAAACCTCAGCTCCAGCGCCTCCAACTGTTTCAGTCACTCCACCACAGCCAGCGGCTGCATATCCCCTAACACAAAACACTAGTCAAACGACTCAAAATTCGAGTCAGGATAGGCAGCCCCCAATGATACCAGATGCTCAAATGAAAAGAAGTCGTCCAGTTCAAGATGTCTTCAAAGACAACGTTAAGAGAATCGCACCGCTCCCACTGCAGCCTCCGCTGGCGCAAAGAGAGCGCTTCAGTCAGGTAGCTTCCGATGACCGCGGAGATGCCACGGAGGAAGAGATGGAAGAAATGCGTCGGAAATGGGAAGACGGTGAAGAAATCTTCGGATCGATGTCGTTTATGGATAAAAAGACTTTCAGGTTCAAAATCTTAAAGAAAAGTCTCTCGCTGGACGAGAAGAAGGCTAAATTCATGCAGATATGCGAGACTACATGGGATGAGTTCATGAAGGCAAGAAAGGACGCATAGACCGGCATAATTTATACAGAGTTAGGTGTAAGCGTGAGCCATCGGTCTCACCACTTGAATATACAATTCGCTATCAACTAAGCGTAGTGTCTAGCTTTGTCACATTACGCAGCCAGATTTTCGAAGTATGGTCACGTGCAGCTAGTGCCTCATTTATGGAAGGCGAACAACCTCCGAAGCTCTTCTGTATAACTTGACTTCATTGTCCCCGCTTCGTTAATTCAGGTCAAATGAACACTCTGTTGGCGGTGTTAAGCCGCCGCTTAATGGCTTCTAATGCTTTACTAAGGCAGATTCCAAGGCAGAGTTGGACTCGTATTGCTCCTCCCATTGGAGCTAGAGGTTTTCTGTTAGCTACGAGAGCAAGATTTCAATATTCGCCCCATAGATTTCAAAAGCCAAGTCCTAATAGAGATCCAAATTCTGAGAGTCTGAATAAAGAGTTCAAAAAGGATTCTGAGAAAAATGAAGAAAACGGGAAACAAGAAAAAGAGGAGGACCCTGAAACGAAAAGACAGAAACAAGAAGAGCGAAGGTTCAGAGAGGAATTACGTCAGAAGCAAGAAAGTGCTAAGAAAAATGGTCGTGATGCATCGCTATTCAGTAAGGAGGGGCTCACAGTGCTCCTCATTTGCATAGGGGTGACGATCCCTTTAACTTTTTGGACAACCCTTTCCTTGTTTCCAGATAAAGAAGAACTTTCATTTCAAACATTCAAAACTCGCTACCTAGAGAAGGGCCTCGTTACAAGATTGAATGTTATCAATCGTTTCGCCGTCGAGGCTGAATTGGTTCCGGGTGCTTTCTCTGACGAGACCAGTCTTGGTGCTGATGGCAATCCTATTGTTGTCTTCACCATTGGATCTGTTGAAGTTTTTGAAGAAGAAATGAATGCCGTTCAAGATAGACTCGGTATCCCAATCGAGCAAAGATTACCTATCTCCTATATTGAGCGAGGATCATGGCTAAACATGATTATGCCCGTTTTGCCAACAATACTCTTGATCGGGGGTCTCTGGTACATCAGTGTTCGTAGAGCTCCACAGGGTGGCGCTGGTGGTGCTGGTGGTATTTTCAAGATTGGTAAGTCAAAGGCGAAGCTTTTCAACCAAGAAACGGAAGTCAAGATCAAATTCAAGGATGTGGCTGGCTGCGAAGAATCCAAGGAAGAGATTATGGAGTTTGTGAAATTTCTCCAGGACCCAATCAAATACGAAAAGCTTGGCGCTAAGATCCCCAGAGGTGCCATCTTGTCAGGTCCTCCCGGTACTGGTAAAACACTTTTAGCTAAGGCTACTGCTGGTGAAGCTGGTGTGCCATTTTTGTCAGTGTCCGGTTCTGAGTTCGTTGAAATGTTCGTCGGTGTTGGTGCTTCTCGTGTCAGAGACTTGTTCAAAACGGCTCGTGAAATGGCGCCGTCGATCATCTTTGTTGATGAGATCGATGCCATTGGTAGAGAAAGGGGTAACGGACGTGTGGCTGGCAACGATGAAAGAGAAAACACTTTGAATCAGCTACTTGTTGAGATGGACGGCTTCGAGGCATCCGATCACGTCGTTGTTCTCGCAGGAACAAATCGTGTTGACATCTTGGATAAAGCCTTATTACGTCCTGGCCGTTTCGACAGACATGTGACTATTGACACTCCTGATATAGAGGGTAGAAAAGCAATTTTCAAGGTCCATTTAAACAAGCTTACATTAAAATGTGTTGAGGACATAAGGGCCTCTCAAAGTGATGTGGACTTTAGCAAATATCAGCAGTTAATTGACGAGGCAACAGACAATCTCGCAGGAAGATTGGCGGCATTAACTCCAGGCTTCGCTGGTGCAGACATTGCCAACTGTTGTAATGAAGGTGCCTTGATCGCTGCGAGAGAAGACGACACTGCTGTCGACGTTCACCACTTCGAACAAGCTATTGAGAGAGTTATTGCAGGTCTCGAAAAAAAATCTCGTGTTTTGACCCCAGAGGAGAAGAAGACAGTTGCTTATCACGAGGCGGGCCACGCAATCTGTGGATGGTTCTTGGAATACGCTGATCCTCTAGTGAAAGTTTCCATCATCCCTAGAGGTCAGGGAGCTTTAGGGTATGCTCAGTATTTACCGAAGGATCAATATTTGGTTTCCGAGGAGCAATTCAAGCACAGAATGATCATGGCCCTCGGTGGGAGAGTGAGTGAGGAGTTGCATTTCGAGTCAGTGACAAGTGGTGCTTCAGATGACTTTAAGAAGATAACACAAATGGCCCAACTGATGGTTTTGCAGTTGGGAATGTCAGAAAAGATCGGTAGTATTTACTTTGACACTGGAAACGACCAGGGTGGATTCAAGGTACACAATAACTACTCAGAGAAGACCGCGAAACTTATTGATGAGGAGGTCAAGCGCTTCATCGATGAAGCCTACGATGCTTGCAAAAAGCTATTGACAGAGAAGATTGACTTGGTTGACAAGGTTGCGGAGGAAGTTTACAAGAAGGAGGTATTGACGCGTGAGGATATGATCAGATTAGTTGGTCCTCGTCCATTCCCCGAAAGAAACGATGCTTTCGATAAATACATAAAGGGGAACGATGTCTACAAGGGAAAGCCAAAATCGGAGAACGACAACACTGGTTACGAGGACTCTGAAGCTGGTAATGAAGCAACTGCTTGAAAGTCATCACTTCTCATTAATTGTACATAGAATTACAAGGTCTTAATAGACGTCTATTAGTCATTAAAAAATTCATCAATGGAATCGTACCCGCTCTCATCACGGCCACCTTTTGAAGTGTCACCGATTCGCTCCCCTTTGCTCAAACTCGCCAGCGAGTCGTAACCTTTTGATGATGATTCAGCATCGTCTTCGATCTCACATATCGGCGCATCAGGCACCTTCATCTTGCTAGCCATTAAAGGGGTTCTGACATGAGCAGTTTCAGAATCTCTATTTGCGCACCATTTGGACGGAACGCCGCTTCTAGGAATTTTGTTTCGATGTTCGTTACGTATGTGTCTCCGTAACAGTTCGCTCGAAGTAGAGGCATCAAAGCGACAGCCTAAAATGGGACATGCCTTCTCAGATGATGTAAGAGATTCATCGTCACTCTCAATGTTCAAAGGATAATGTAGCCCAAGCTTTCTTGTGCAGAGCTCTGTTATCACATTTTTTATTTGTTTCTCATCGCCATCAACAGGATAGCCGATAAAAGAAAGCTCGTCTGCGTGATACGCCAACAAATGCTCACCATACTGAGCTCTAAGTTCCGTTTTAAAGGGACAATATTCAAAGGCACAATTGTACCATTGTATCAGTATTTTGTCTTTTCGACGTTTGGTGGGGGAGTTTTCTTTTGGTGAAGTAGGGATCTTCAGCGGGCTAGAAAAAATGGATTCCTCACGAGAACCTCGAAAAGGCGAGCTGGAATTTTCAGGTGACTCGAAACTTGATGAATGTTTACGAGTGAGAGTCTTTTTAGATGAATTTCGTTTAGAAGGGCTAAATATTGAGGAGACTAAGTCATCAATGGGTACATCTTCTCTTTTCATAGATGAGTCTTTATTATGTTGCAAGATGTGCGTATCAAATCGCTTCTTGAGCTTCTCTTGGTGCGCTTTAACACGTCTGTAGTCGTTATAGGCCTTGTCGTAAGAGTCATCCTCGGCCCATATATCATCATTCACTATTACCCCACCAATCTCTATCTGCCTCTCTTTCATGGATCGAAGGTGACCATTGTCTTTTGTTATTCGGCCGGTATGCAAATCGAGTTCGTCAGATTCCAAATCATCGTCAATAGCAGAATACTTTTCTAGAATTTGTTTCCACTTCTCTTTAAACTTATTTGTAGTGTCAGCCCTACGTTTGAGGAGTTCCTCATGGATCTCGCTATTTGAGGACTCAGAGTTTTTGATAAACAACAGACTGAAAGTATCGTCATAACTGTCCTCTAGAGGTATCAGTCTCTCATACTGTGGCAGCATTCTCATAAAAGTAGTAGTCTGAACAATTACCAAATCGAGATGCGTCTCTATAGGTCTCCAAGCTAAACAAAAGGTCACGTGCGTAAATTTAATCGAAAGCTATATACAATGAATATGAAGCTGGCACCTACTTAACAACTAGGTCACAGCGCAGGTCCCCCTTTATGTCACAGCAAGGCTCTGTTGCGACGTTCTACTGATGGTACATTCATAATGCTCGTAAAGTCGATGCACAATAAATCTCACTTCACGATCTGGACATCAATGGATAAAGAGGATTTATAGCTTAGTCTCTTCGTTACTTTTGTTAACAGTTTTCGTCCGATCGTTGTTCTTATTGAGATCCCAGCATTTCCTAAACGCCTCCATCTCTCCTAGACACTTTCGCCAATCGCCCCTGTCTGCGTGGCAGAGTTGAAGAGCCAAATTCTCTTCGTAACAGCCTGTTTTCAAGATTCTTTGATCCCATTCATCGGGCTCATCATCGATGTCGTTACTCATGTTTTGAGAAAGATTGAGTGGTTGGTCTAGGTAAATTAGGAACGTACGACAGGTCCTACATGTGTGCCGCACTGGAAATGCCGGGACACTAACAGCAAGTTTGATGGCAAAAACCGAATCTAGTAACGAGTCAAATTAACATAATGTTCATATTGATGATGGCCTAACCATAACGTGACTCTTACAAGCCAATGGATGACAATTGAATGTCGCTAAGCGTTAATTTAGCTTAGCGTGCATTTCGCAGATAATACTACATCGCCTTGTGCTCGTAATCTAATGCATTCGAAGTTATAATACAGTTATGCTGATTAGAATCCGAACCCTGCTTTAGAGTAAGCCATGGGTTTGATATCTGGGTGTGGGACAGCGTCAAATGTTTCCAGATTTAGTGTCCAAGGACAGTTAGAATCTTCCGCATCTCTGTAGCCTTCGCCTGTATCTTTGGATTTGTCGTAGTCTTTGTTTTCAGTAAAGTGTACCACAGCACCTTTATTTCCGGTGGCGTCGCAATAATTGGGTGCACTGAAAACAGTGATGAGTCTGCCTTTGTGCTCGTATTCATATCCGTCCATTCTAACTTCGTGCGAGCGCAACACCTTGCGAATCTTGTTGTTGAGGCAGAACCTTTCGGTGATATCAGGTCCGAACTGAATACCCAATCCACGCTTCGAGGGCGACCTACCGTTCTCGGGCTGTGGATCAGTCCACAAGAGTTCCATAGCCAAACCCTCACGTGGTGGCTGTGAGGAACCCGAGCTTGGAAAACGATTGATACTCTTGATGTCGTCGAGAGTGACTTGGTCGTTCGAGAAGAGACCACCATGCATTACCAAATATGACCTATTGATCAAGGTGGCTAAGGGTAAAGCACCAAAAGATTCAGCAAACGCATCGAACACTTTCTTCGAATACTTGACTTCGCACTCGTCAGTGAAGCCGTACGTCTTGTTCATATCGTTCGTTTCATGATTACCACGATTTATGAACATAGAGCGAGGGTATAAAATCTTAAGAACATATAAGTACAAGGCAACCTCACAAGACCAAGAGCCTCTGTCCACAAAGTCTCCATTGAATAGATAAATATGCTCTTCTGAAACGAAGCCAAATTTTTGGAAAAGGTTCAAGACGTCATAAAACTGGCCGTGCGTATCACCCACTACGGTCAACTTCTTGGCATTTTCCAAGATAATTTCATCCTTGGGTAAGGTCAGCTTGTCTATTTGTGAGTGTGGTAAGCTGATCTCGACCATAGAGTTCTCGTTTCTAAGAATCTCGTTAACTTTGGCTATGATGGCAAAAACGTGCTTCTTTGGCAATCTACCACCCTTTTTGAAGAGGTCGATCATGTACTTCAAATAATTGAGATCAAGACCTTCAATTTCAATCGCCACTTTACTCTTATCACTGCTTTTTTGTGCAGTGATTTTAAGCTCGGGTCCCTCCCACAGTTTTTCAATAAGCATCCCATCGAAGTCAAGGCCATAAATGATCAGCTGCTTCTCGTCACCAGCAATGGCACGTTCAAAGGCCTCCTTTTTTAGATAATTCACACACTGTTTATGGTTTTCTATAGTCAACTTGTCGTTCGGGAGCTTCTTCAACACAATCTTGAAGTTATTTTGCGCTTCCTTATAATTCAAGAGAGCCATGAGGGCCACACCTTTACGATAGTACGCCTTCATAAACTGTGGGTCAGCCTTTATGGCAGCTTCGCAGTCGGCGATAGCGAGACCATAGTTCTCTTGTTTGATATGCACTTGAGCTCTATTCGAAAAGAAGATTGGGTTCGAATCGTCGATTTCTATAGCTTTAGTGTAAGACTCGATGGCCTCGTTAAGTTTGTTTTCTTTGAGGAAGGCGTTCCCTTCATCCTTGAATTTCAAAGCCTCCGCCATTTTAGAACCCACCAACTTTCTTAGAAGCACTCTCTCTATGTGTAAGCTGAGTTCGAGTCCAAAGTTCTTTAACTTTTCGAATGCGCGCTCTTCATTAATACCGCTGCCGTATCATAATGATGGCACGCTCGCGGATGGCATAATTCAGTTGGTTCTTCAATAATCTCAGTTTGATCCTACTTGGATTTAATTTATCTCTATGTGTCATTGTTGTTTATTGCTTTTTGGTATTTGCTAAATGTGATTTTCCTTAGGTTAGCTCTTCACGTTCAAACACGAATGCGTAATCCTGATGCTGGCAGCCCTATGCTAGTGATCTTGGTGATGCGACAAATGTCTCCCTTGTACTCTGGCTTGTACCTGGCGTTGACCAATGCTTCATTCACCGATGGTTGGCCCTTGTAGATGGGTGTAAATGATGCGCAACAAATGTCGAACTCTGCATTTGGGTCGTAATCAATTTCGACGGCCTCACTGGAGATCGAGTCAGACTTCGCTCTGAGCTTTTGCGCTTTTTCAGCCTTGGCACCCGTGTTTACGATGGATAAGAGCTCTCCAGCAAAGTATGACGCACTAATGTAGTTCTTATGCTTGAATGATTCCAGCATGGCGACCTGTAAAGCATTGACCTTGTGAGCATTTTGAAGCTTCGCCCTCGTGAAGTAGGCTGCCAACTCCAAATTTCTCTTCACGTCGGAGGGGTCAAGCGAGCGACGCTCCAACTCAATCGATAATCCCAAGATGTACTCTCTGCATAAGGTGAGAATGTCCTCGCACTTGGCTTCTTGTTCATCATCTTGCACGCTTATAACAGCGATAGAATAAATTATGTCACGGAATGTTTGAATCGCCTCTGGCAAATTGTTGGCCCTGAAGAATTTGAAAGCGGTGCTCAACTTCTCCTCCAATGTGTCGTAACCTGGAATATGTGGCCTGAATTTTTCAGAGTTGTCCTCGTCGTTGTCTTCTCTGATGTAATCCCTCATCGCTGGCAAATCATCTATACCGGGCAAATACAACTTGTTGCTAGAGTAGACCTCCATGAAGCGCTTTTTTAAAGGTGTAAAGTCCACGACACCGAGCTGTTTGTTTAGAAGGGAAGCAGCTTGCTCAAAGGCACCAGCAGCAACGTACCCGGCAGCAGTTTTGTTGTTACGAAGCCAGTAAGCGATCTCTCCATCAGCGCCCTCGACCTTGATGACGGGTTCATCTTCACCAATCTCAACATCGTCGACGAAATCATCAAGGTCATCGTCGATGTTAAGATCATCGTCGTCCATGTCCCAGCCACCTTCATCTTCATCTTGTTCATCCTCGATAGCAGCATCGGTAAAGTCCGGAGAAATACCATTACGAGGATCCTTCTCAACTGGAGTCTCACTTTCGATGTTTAAGTCCTCGACCTGGCCACTGAGCACAGCAGTTTCGAAGAAAGAAGTGTTACCTTCTTTGATAGGCCAGTTGTCACTAGCACCAGCATTAGGCGTAGGTAACTGAACAGGTCTTCCAAGTTCTGGTAAACTGATCTCAGCTTCAGTAACGCCAGCCGCTGATAAAATCTCCTCTGCCTTTTCATTTAATCCGCTTGATTTAGCTAATGTGTAAGCCAACGGTAATTGGTCAGCCTTTATGAATGCATCAATTCTCGACTGAACATCATTGTTGTATAGAGTATTTTGAATTAAGGAGGATACATTTGAACGAGCACTCGCGATCAATGACATCTTGCCCAACTTCTCGTAGTCTCCTTTGTACAAATAAAGAAAAGACAATCTATCGAAAAGTTGTAATTGCTGGTACATCTTCTCCACAAGCTCAACATTACCTTGGTTCAAGGCTTCCTGACTTAATCTTTCCCAAATGACATTATTCTTGAGCTTGTTGGCTTCAACCTCAGCAGTTTGCATATCACCACACTCCACAGCAAGATCAAATCTAGTCTCAGGATCTTGCACGAATTGCAAAGCCACTTCTGGGTAGCCTTTTTTCTGCAAATACGCGATTATGTTCTGTCCAACCAAATTGGAATTTTTAATAATTCGTAAGACTTCACCAAAGTTTTTGTTAACTAATGATCTCTTGAATCTGTATTCAGTAGGATCAATTGTTATTTTTTCAACCCTTCCTGCACGGTTCAAGCAGTAAACGTTATTCTGGTTCACTCTGGTGATGTAGAGAGTGTTTTCCAAAGTCTTTATGATACCATTGTCACCATTCAATAGGGTGTACTTGATATGGTTAAGAGTCGAGTACAACAATACACCAGTTTCGTCCCACGCAGCACTCTTGATGCGAATTGTCTCGTGTGTGGATGTAATCAACTGCAAGTCCTTGGTAACGATAGAAATTGTGTGCTTGGACATGAGTGCCAAGTACTGTCCATCATTTGACCATGCTGCATATTTCACGTTATTGACGCTTAACTCGCCCAACTCCTTTCTTTGTTGGACATCATAGTTGATGATGGAATGGGACTTCACCAACAAGACACGACCAGGGCCCCCATACAAGACGTCGACAATAGAAGAGTCTAACTGAATGGTCTTAGTGACGTTGTTGTTTGTATCTTTCACATACAAAACCTTCGAAGATTTGACGAACGCAACAAAACGATTACGCGAAATGAAGCAGGCAAAGTTGCCTTCACCCAGGCGAACATCAGCAGGCTCTATAGCACCAGTGACATGTTTCGGAAGGGACACAAGGGCGTACATACCGTTGTCACCTTCACCATGGGTTACTAAGATGGAGTTATCGGATTGATTGTACGTCAATGTCTTCATAACAGACCAGGTCTTGCCAATCTTCTTCAATGACAACATGGGCATGGATGTTTCGTCTCTTTGGAAATCATAAGACTGAATCTGTTTTTCAGTATTGACAAAGTACAACTTGTTCTGGAAGATGGCATGAGCAGGTCTCTCTCTTTCGAGCTTGAACACCATGACACCTGAGTCATGACACGTAGCAAACAAATTGATGTTAGGATGACTAGCAACCAACCAGAAACGATCATTTTCTCTTCTGAATTGCTTCACAGGCGTTCTCTTATTCAAATCCCAAACACGTATAGTCTTGTCATCAGAGACCGAGAGGATGAGATCTTGGTGAGGGTGAAAGATAGAGCAAAGCACGTTGCCTGTGTGGCCACGACAAGTGTCGACCTCCCAAGCTTTGCTATCACTCATTCTCCACAATTTCACCAACCTGTCATCACCAGCAGAGACAATAAGTGGCAAGGTTGGATGGAAAGCTGCCCAATTAACACCCTTGTCGTGGCCCTCAAGTACATACTTCACAATGGCATTGACATTACCGAAAATGTCTTGCTGGGGCAATTGTCTACGCTGCAATTGGTCCTCAAAAGAACGCATAGATGAAGTTGGAGCTGAGTGTTTTTTACGCAACCCAGAGATATCCCACACTCTCACTGTCTGATCCAAAGACGCAGACACAATTAAGTCATCGGTAGGATGGAACTGAGCCAGCATCACGTAATGGTTGTGACCTGTCAAACAAGCGATCTCTTGGCGGTTTTGCCAATTCCAAATACGGATCGTCTGGTCATCAGAGCACGATAAAATCCATGGTAAATCGTGGTGGAAACTAACGGTTCTAAGGTAATCCAAATGGCCATTCAAAGTGAAGATACACTTCCTCGTATTCAAGGACCACACCTTGATGGAGTAGTCGTCCGAACCAGAAACGAAAAGTGGCTGCGTAGGATGAAAGTCTACCGATCTCACAGGCCCATCGTGGTCTTCGAATCTCTCAATTAACGTGCCCATTCTGTAGTCCCATAACTGAATGGTCAGTGAGTGCAATGCGACAAGGACCCAGGGTCTTTTTGGGTGAAACGCGACCCCTTTGGCCCTTGACGACTTCGACTCAAACTTGGTAAGCATCTTCATCTTTGTCTTTTGGGCGAAGATGAAAGATTGAGTTGAGTGTGAATTACCGTCAGTTGATGAACAGCCCAAAGTTTTGGTTTTTCATAATTTCGATTCGGTGGTCAATTTGGCGCACACCCGTACATCTGAACCATAGCGCCTGGCTGCCGTATACATGATCGATCGTAACGTACAAGGAGAAACAATTTACATACGTGATCAAATGACTGTTGAAAATATGATAAAAGAGAAGAAAAAAAAATGGAATGAGTATAAATAAAGGCTCATATCAAGAGATATGAAGAAAGCTTATATCGAAGTAAATTAATTGTTGAGACGAAATTTCCGAGAAATTCTGTCTAAGCCAGGATGGGAAGCTTGCGACTTCACCTGGTGTATTAGAATGCAAAAGTGAATACAATTCCCATCACACCAGCAGCGAGAGAAAGGATTCTCTCGATTGTATATGAAGGAGCGCCGGAACTGGATCCCGAACCAGAAGAACCCGAGGATTTGCCGCTAGAGCCCGTAGCATGAGAATTTTGAACGAAACCACCAGTGTACTCAGCTGAGGTGGTTCTCCCACCACCTCCTCCAGCAGCAATATTTCCGTTCCCAGCACCTGTAGGCACGTCAACAGTACTGTCTTTAGTTCTAGATTTTGTCTTGGTGACAGTGGAAGACCCCGATGACACGGTTTCAACCTCGTCCTCGTTCTCAGGGTCGAACCCTGTCGCGTCGCCTGATCCCAACCAAGTCTTCTTCTTGGTCAAGAAAATGTCGTTCTCTATACCGTCTGTGGAATTGTACAAGAAGGCATGATAACCCTTGGTGTCGTTGCTGGCGTTCTTTTTAACCCACGAAGGCAAGTCGTAAGTTTCGACAGTCACATTCTTCACGTAGGCGTAATAGTAGCCAGTTTTTTTAATGTCCTCAGAGTCCCAGTCAATTGGACCACCGGCCCACTCTATTGTACCCTTGGCGTTGGAAGCCGCTCCACCAGGCCACAAGGAAAACTGAATTCTAGACGGAGTTTGTGGATACATGTACTTTTTGGTTGTCAGGTTGTAAGTGTCTGACTTCTTCAACGTACGCACGGGCTCACCGTCAATTGACCAAGTAAGCTCCTCCTCAGACCAGTCAATTTCGTAGTAGTGATAGTTCTCGAAGGTGTTGGAAGTCTCGGCCTTCTTCATGTTCGTGTAATTCAACACACCCTGGTAGTAGTAGTTGGTTTCAGTGTTTTTCAAGTCGTAACCGATCCACTCGAAGTCGATTTCATCCTGAACGTCGGAGAAAGTGATGAATGCAGAAATCACACCACCACCACGAGATGATTTCACAGTAGCACCAACCTTACCGTACCAAAGATACCTAGTACTCGACACCACGGCGCCAGTGGATTGGTTGGGCATCTGCAACAAAAGCGCATCATCATGGTTAGCAATGTGGCCAGTGTACACCCAGTCGGCCTCAGTGTAGTTACCCAAGTAGCTTGTCAGTTTTTCAATGTGGTCAATGTTCTTGAATGAATCCTCGAAGGATTCCATACGAGGCATTGGCATACACGCAGATAAGTTGTAAGAAAAACGAATGTCACATCCACCCAAGCAGTACGAGCCTGTTCCACACATACCGTACTGGGAGCAGCAGGGGAGTTCTTCTGGACATGGGTTGGTCTTGTTACAGTAGGTGGGGGTCCAGTCAGCAGCAGCGGTGAAGCTGACGAGAAACGAAAGCAAAAGGACGAAGTAGGCCTTCATAACGTGGGGTTGGCAGTTTCAAGGAATCAGCCGTTGTGACAATTATCAGGGTTCTTTTTTAGCGAGTCTTAGCAAATTTTGAGCTACTTGCGAGTGGCTGGAGTGGATGGCTTTTATGTCTAAGCGTATGGTTTGTGGTTGGCCGGGTGAGGAGATCGAGACTATTTAGCGAAAATGTTGCAAAGCCTCCTTCGTGCTTCTGTGGTGCCGTTTCCGTTACATACTTTTTCCAGATTTAGCGAGATGTCGCGCCTTAGTTGGACGTGTTGTCATTTAACCACATCTGGATCACGCTGTTGCTACTGCGCGCTAAATTTAGATCACTTACTACTAGAGTGGCTGCCAATTCCATATCTGGGCTTTTCGAGATTTGGATGCAAAGTGAGTGTTTGAGCCAAAAAGGAGCACCAGAGAGCGGTATGAGTTATGGCTATATGGTGTTCTTGTATGTAATTTTCCCGCTCATCTTTGATATTATTATTCTCTATAGAGACTACTTTTTGAAGAAGTTGTACATATCTGGTTGGTAAGTTGAAGGCTCGTCGTAGATCAATCCGCTAGATGACTGAGCCTTGGGTTGTTGAGGTGCACCTTCGAAGAGCAGCAGAGCCTGAACCTGATTATGCATCTCCATACTGGGTTGGGTAGGTCTCTTCGGTGGAAGCGCAGGCGCCGGTCTTGAATAGGAAGACAAGCTACTAGAACCCGTCCCTTGGCGTTGCACTGATGGTGCTCCATGAGTGTCTGACATCATGGGCTGTAAAGGTGGTTGGTTGAAAGTCTGGTACATTCCTTCCTTTTGTGATCCTTGAGCGTATGGGGTGTATTGAGAAAAAGTAGGCGGAGCTGAAGGATTTGGCGAATAACCTCTATTCGATTCAACTGTTGGGTGAGAGCCAAGACTCATGCTGGACATTGAGCCAGACAATGAGCTAGCTTTATCATTCTCAATCGCTCTTTTAAGATTCTCGGCTAACTTGAGCAATTGCAGGTAGTACTCGGCACCTTTCTCCAAACCCAAGGAGTATCTCTTCCAGCAATTGTCATAGAAATCGTTGATCCTCTGCGTCTGTTGTTTAAACACACCGTCCCGAAATTTCTTTGACATTTGCACCTCCTTCACTTTCGGATTGGAGCTAAGTATTGTCCACTGCTCTCTGAGATCATTAACCAACACAGATTGCCTCTTGATCAAGTCATCCAATTGCTCGGAGAAAACATTGAATCTCTTAAGCTCCTCTGGGAAAATCACAGATTTGATTTCGTTCTTCAGTTTGACTCTGCTATTGAGCATTAAGATTTCGGAAATATCATCGTTGTGTATCTCTTGCTTTAACCGCTCAACAAGTTTATTTTTGTTACTCTTCAAAACATTCAAATCATTCAAAATGTTCTCAAGTGACGCGATTTGCCCATCATAACTCATGTTCTTTATCTGTGAGTCGTCCATATCAAGCAAGCTGATCTCCTCAGATGGTTGATTTTGAATTGCGTTGTGGGGTACGTCAAAAAGACTCTTGAATTCTGTTGACTCGGGGCCCTTGCCGAGAATTGCATGTAGCAGACTCTTGTCTTCATCAATTAAAGCAAACAATTTCGCATCTGAGTTTGCGGTGTCGTATAATGACTTCTTGAGTCGTATTAAATCCTCTCTAAATTGCCCTGACCTTTCTGTGATCAGCGCTTTCAACATTCCGTCACACTCATTCACCACAGATAAAATCTTACCTCTGAGCTCGGATATTCTCGCTCTATTGGTGGAATCCGTATGAAACTTTTGTGCGATTTCATTCACTTTGGCAAGTAAAGTTGCATCAACAGATATATCCGAGCCGCCTGAACTAATGAGCTCGTTGCTTTGGAGAATTTCCTTTATTTGAGTCAAGGCTTTCGGTAGCTTGAGGTACTCCAACACAGATGACAACTCCTCGTTGGATACGTCAACCTCATCAAGCTCGTTTCTCAAGAATTGGGATTTTTCCTCGGAGTAGTAACTCAAAAGCTCATGTATGTCCATGGGCACAACATTCTTTAAGAAGTTTTCATAGCTGTGCTCATTAACTTTGGCAAATAGATCAATTTCTTTAATTGAAATAAGCTTGGAGCTGTCAAGAGGTTTTGGTTCCACTAACGTTACTAAAGACGGTACAATCTCATGATACACAAGATCGTTATCCTTGTTAAGCTCTTTGAGCTTGATTTCCAATGCATCTTTGTGGTATTTGAGGTTGTCCAAGAGATCATATACATCTTCCCTGCCACCTTTCGATACCTTCTTCACATTCAGCAGGGGTATATCGTTTATGAGCTCCAATGACTTAGATAGGTAGGCAATTGCATCGCCATACTTGTGAGAGCTCTCCAAGTGGAGGCCGGTGAAGAAGTATGACAAGGAAAGATAGTACATAGATTTGACTTGTATGACAGCAACCCAAGAGGAGTCAAGACGTGCTGTGACCCGCAGGTCAGGAAGGCCCTGTTTATCTGGGTTGTACTCATCAGTTGGATCATTGTCAATATCTTCCAATTCATCATCTTCGTCCAAGCCTGCTTCCACTATAGCAAATGTAGACTGATCCGAAATTGAGGTATCGGCGTTTAATAAATGGCTGCAACTACTGAAGCAGCGTTCGTAGTGGTTTGCTGTGCCCCGACAGATTTTTGAAATGAGCAAGTTCTTCTTCTGTTCTACGTCCCCATCAATGACCTTCAAATTGAAGATCTCTTGACTCTGAGCTAAGCAAAGATTCTTCAAAAACATGATAGTAGCTGGATTGAGGTCATTTGAAGGAGCATGTAGGAAGCTCTCCCCAACAAATTGAAAGATACCGGCTGCTTGTTGAAGAAGCTGAACTGCCTCTTTGAATGCACTCTCGCCTGATGACCCCAGTCTTTGTGATTCCGTGTACTTCAAACTGGCAGCCTTCAGCATTAATGATGCAAGATTAAAAAGAACCCCAGCTTTTTCAAATGGTAACGCATACTGCTTGTGTTGTGCTGCGGGCAGAAAAGCGTCGTACCAAGTAAACGTTAGCTTCCTGTGCTTGTTGACTGTGGGGAAGGAAATTCGTAAATCTAAGAGCTCCAACTGACTAAAGTATTTGAAGTATAAAGAAATCCCTGTTGAATCTGCGTTGACGCCTTGTATATCTTGTCTGAGCTTGTTGAAACTCGTTATATCCTGTTGAAATTCCGAGGTGTTGCCGTAAATCGATAGGAGGTAATTGTTGAGAGGCTTCGTCCAATTGACATCATCAGTCTTCTTCGTAGGTATAAGGAGCAAGTTAGTCTTCATCCTGACTGAAGGCTTCAAATGTAATTGCAAGGCACCGAGATAATCTACTTTTGGGTGATTATCACGACTCCTATCCTGTATAAGCCGAGCAAGCCCCGGACTCTACAGTGCCACTACCGCTGTTTGCTTTTGACTTCCAAGGAAGCCCAGGTTAAATTGTCGAAACTTTAAACAGTTGTAGATTCGAGATTATATAAATAAATTATGAATAGATAAGCAGGTTGCATGTCTGGGGAGACAAACTTCATATCCTTGAAGCTAGTGGTTAAAAGCCAGTAGTTTTGAAAAACCCTTACGTAGTAGGTTAGACGCTCAGTCCTCGTCATTCTGTTTCAGGAGATACCCACCCTCTTTGCATAACGAGTAGAACATGCTGGTCTTGTCAGCAAGCAAAGTCTTTGGAGAGTCGAACTCCTTCACCTGTCCACTATCAAGCACGAGAATTCGATCACTATCCATGATTGTATCCAATCTGTGAGCAATCGTGAGAATAGTCTTATCCTTGAACTCCGCTCTAATTGTCTCTTGGATGATTTTATCTGTTTGCACATTAACTGCTGCAGTGGCTTCATCAAGAACTAGCACTTGCGAAGTCTTTAGTAATGCACGAGCAAGACACAACAATTGCCTCTGACCGGAAGAAAGATTAGCGCCTCCCTCATCTATTTTAGCCCTAAGACCAACCTGTGGTTCTTCGTCATCTTCCTTGCTCTTACTTCTCTTGCCTTCTTCTTCACCATTATCCTTTGTTTCAGTCTTCATTGACTCAACGTGACCTTTGAGATGAGCCAACTCTAGGACTCTCCACAACTCCTCGTCAGTGTACTGATCAAAAGGATCCAAATTTTTTCTCACTGTGCCTTCAAAAGCATGAGCATCTTGGGGAATGATATTGAGTTGGCGTCTCAAATCGAAAAGTCCTATCTTACTCGTGTCGATCGCATCAATATCAATGTTTCCCTCAATTGCCTCAATTATCCGAAATAAGGCCAAGGTTAGAGAGCTCTTCCCAGCTCCAGTACGACCAACAATGCCTATTTTTTCTGAAGGTCTAATATGCAAATTGATGTTTTTCAACACTGGTGGTAGTCCAGGTCTATAGCTTGTGCTATAATTCTTAAACTCGACAACTCCGCGATTAGGCCATTCGAGAGGGGGTCTATTGTTTTCGATTATCTCATCAGCTTCGGGTGCGATATTACCGTATTCGATCAATCTTTCAATGGCAACCAATCTAACTTCGGCTTCAGACGACATTCTGATTATTCCGTTGAGGTATGACGTTGAAGAGAATACGTAAGTCATGAGAAAACCTATCATCGATGGTGAAAATGGATTCTTCGACACCAATGACAAAAGAGTCAGTAAACTCGAAGCTAGGACCACCAACGCTGAGATTGACTGAAGTCTCATTGACAACCATCTGTTTGTGATCTGGGAAACGAAATCTGTCTTTATCACATCATCGACCTTTTTCTTGTTTGCATATATGAATCTATCATTTTCATTGTAAGCTCTTAATGTCTCTGCGCCATTAATAGATTCTTGAAGATGTGAAAACACTGGACTTCTCAAAGCGGAGCGAAGTCTCTTTAAAGCTCTGGAAGTTGGAATGAAGTAGTTTCTGTACTGAAGGAAAACGTATACAAGCACTGGAAGTATAATGATCATAATAGGCAAGTTGAAAATCACGATACCAATCCTGATAACTGTCTCCAGGACACAAGTGAATAACATGACAGATATCCAAAGGATTTGGTCGTCAAGAACAGCTATATCATCTGAAAATCTGTTCAAGATTCTTCCAACCGGTGTAGTGTCGAAGAACGACATGGGTGCCCTCAAAATACTATTGGCCATGCGGTCATGGAAATACCTCGAAGAATGAATGGCACAGAATGTCCAAAGTATGAAACTGTTGATGATTTTGATACCACCTCCAAATATTCCTGTTGCCGCGTATAATGTCAAGTAGAAGGCCGGCTTAACGTTGTATCCATGATCATAATTCTTCTCTGACCAACTCTTCAAAACAACTCGTCCATATATAATGGCAACACTGACAAGCACTGACAACAAAGACCAAAGTATAATAAAAGGATACCGACAAGCTTTGATGTACTCTAAGTAAACTACAAGCTTGATTTTGCCCTTCTCCTTCGTCTCCTTGTTCTCGGACTCCTTCTGAGTTTCACCAAATCCTTCTTCAAATTGGTATTTGTGATCAAATGAAACAATCGAAGCATGCCCGATAGTTTGATGACTTTGGACCTTAGCTAGAGGGATCATACCAGCTTCCTCTATTGCCTCCATTTCGGCAACACTCTTAGGCTCAAACGCTTTCGGCTCCTCGGAGTCATCTGAGTCACTTGACAGCTCGCTGACGACTTCCTCCTCCTGGTCTTGACCATCAGAAGCGAACTCAGCGATGAGTTCGGCGATTTCGCCTTTCTTGTTCATCAACGTATCATGCGTTCCTTGTTCGATAATTTGACCCTCCCTCAAGAAATAAGTTTGATGAGCCAATTTGAGCACTTTGACTGAATTTGTAGCAAGTATTATGGTCTTACTAGCTAGAAGGCCACTGGAAGATAATACAGCTTGCGTGATTCGCTTACCTACGTGAGCATCAACAGCGGACAAGACGTCGTCCAATAGGTAGATATCTGCTCTCGAGTAAACAGCTCTTGCCAATGACAATCTTGCTTTTTGCCCACCTGAAAGAGAAATTCCTTTTTCGCCAACGAGAGTAGAATCACCATGTGGAAGTACCTCAAAGTCACGCTCCAACTGGCAAGCCTCGATTGTTTTATCATAGAACTTTCTATCAAACTTCCTCCCAAACAAGATGTTCTCTCTCACCGAAGAGTTGAGGATCCAAGCATTTTGTGCACAGTATGCGACCGTACCGTTGACAGTGATTTGAGTATCATCATTACGTACGACAGGAATTTCTCCGACAATGGACTTCAAGAGAGTGGTTTTACCGGCACCGACTCTTCCAACAATACAAGTCAATTCACCCTTCTTTGCTTTAAAGTTAATGTTCTGAAGAGCGTATTTACGTTCTCCATCTGACATGAGGGCTTCTTTTTGGGACCACACAAACGATGCGTTTGACACAACAACTGTTTCTTCGCCCTTCTTCAGGGGCTTGTTTGTGCGTGTTACGATATCCGTTTCCATTTCATCCATGATGAAGAATTTTTGCAATCTGTTCAACGAGACCTTGGCTTCTGCGATTTGAGAAAAGATGTGTGGAATCATGTTAATGGGATCAGATAATTGATCGAACAAAGAGAGTGCTGGGAAGATGATGGCAGGTGTAAGGGGCGTCTTGGCAAAGAAGCCATAAGTTCCGTAAACTGCGCACGATATGAAGAATGGAATGATTTCCCAAACAAAATCACTGCCAGCGTTCCATATACCAATGTGTCTCGCATTCTTGAGTTCTTTTTGGTTTCTAATCTCGTCTAGACGCTTGAGCATGGGCTTCTCCCATGAGTAAAGCTTGATAGATTTGATTGAATTGAGAATCTCAGAGGTAAGCCTCGTCCGCTCATCTTTATACTCCATTTGAGTTTTAAACAAAGAAAATATGGCCATGCTAACTTTGGATGAAAGTGGAACCATCACGACGGAAACTGCAAACCCCGCCCAGGTTGAATTGCCGAGTAACTTGTATAAGGCACCTAAACACAAAGCTAAACGAACTGGAATGACAAACGCATCAGAGAATGTTTCAAGACATCTTGCTATCACCCCAACATCGACCGAAACATGGTTGACAATTTCACCGGTATTTTTCTCCTTTCTGGCGTCAGGGGAGAGCTTAAGGGCTTTTTCATAGGATGTGGTTGTAAGAGATGATTGAACTCCAAAACTTATTCTGAAGAAGGAAACGAACAACTGATTGAAGGAGAAGAATCTCCATACGGAGACGGCGTATATGCCAAATGCCAACGTGAAGCCAATGACTATAGGAGGCGTTTCTTTATTAGCTTCCTTTGCGACGGCATACTTCGTGAAAAAAGTAATGAACGCTTGAAGCAAAAATGGAACAGTAGTGTCAGCAACAATCTCCATCAACTGACAGAATATTCCCTTAAGAGCAGTTTTCCAATACATTTTGGTAATCACTAAAAGTAATTGGGGTCTGATTTCGTTATCCTTGGCTGACGGAGCCTTCGCTTTTCTAACTCTTCTATCTCTCCACCAAGTAGCTCTTTCAATTTCCTCTGACCATTTCTTTTTGAATATTTGCGACAAAACATCACTCTTGAGACCAACCTCAACACTAGGGATATCGTCGGCCTCGATATTCTCAGTCAGGTAAACCTCTTTCAACATTGGGTTCACCCAGATGAAAAGAAGTTCGTCCACAAGGTTTCTGACTGTTGATGCTTCCCACCCGTTCAACTCGAAGTATTCCAAAAGCTCTTTGGAAGGTGTGTAGAAGTAGTTTTCAAGAATCAGCACAAAAAGAGAGTTAAGGACTAAGAAAATCTCAGCAGTTATGGCAATTGAAATGGCATCTTTATCAGAGTGGGGCACAAAGACCTTGTGCTGAGAAAATATGTCGTTGAGGAGCACAATTGTCCAGAAGGTAGTGGAGGTAAACCAGTAGACAAGAAGGGAGCCGTGGCCAACCACAGAACGCGTTATTTCCACAATGTGAAGTGGCACCACGAGCAAAAGGGCCACTGCCAGCAGAACAACGGCTGCCTGATTAATCACCAGACCAAAGGTTAATGTAGATAACGACTCACCATTCAACAAGACAACTATGAGGAGCACAAGGCCCTGAAGCAATGCCAGATTAGCTCTTAGTATCTGAGCAGTGCCCACACTGCGGAAAGACCACGGAGAGCCGAACGAATACTTGATGGAAAACGGACCGTACTTATTTTTGAAGAGCACAAGAGCCGTTTGAGACAACACAGCCACAGCTAGCACAAGTTGGGTCAAAAGAAGTGCACAGGCTATGAAACATGGATTGGGAGCGCTTTTATAGGGGTCGAATAAAGGACGACGGATAGATTCGCCTAAGGAACAGTTGGACCTGATTGTGGCATCTAAGGGCCACAAGGTCTGTTGTAGCGGTGCTACTATAGGCTGTTGAAGCATCAACCGGAAGTTAAGGTTTGATAGACGGGAATATGTAAAAAAAAGGTGCTGATGGCAGGGACCAGTGGAAAAACGCCTACTATATCAAGGTCAAGATAAGGCGCCGCACGGCTACTGAAAGAGGACCAATTGAGAAGAATGGCTCATATGACATAATTGAAGCTTACAAAATGGGGCAGATCAGTAAGAAAATCGATTGTGTAGACGCTGCCACTGTGAGTCATCTAAACATGACAAGTAGTGGCTTTTGCGATTGGAGTTTTTCAGTGTACTCACCAGTATGACACATTTGAGCGCATCCTCGCTTGGATGTGGCTGCCGTTCCGCAGCAGTATAGTAAAGTGAGCAATAGCCAGCAAGTACAAGAGGTCTGGAATATTAAGCTTTGCACAAGCTTTGCTCATTAATGCGTGGAAGTGTTATCTATGACAAATGACAATTTGAGCAAACATCATATAATAAGTGGCCAACATTGTGGAAGGCTCACCTCTCCGTCGGAGCCACTTGGGTACACGGCAGGAGGCATATGTAAGGGTAGGGAAAAAACCAGTCGCGGCTGACAGAATGCGGGCATTTGAAATGGCGTTGATGGATTCGTCCGTGTAGTTTCCGCAAGCAGAGAACATTCATGCCGATGGATGAGATTCGTATTGCCACGGCTGCCCTTTTTTAACCACCCAGTAGAGACAACTTAAATAAGAATCTTCTTGTAAGAGGGTGATTGATCAAATTGCACACGATACTTCAGTCGAATAGTTTCTCAGCTGCGGATGATCTGACTATGACGAACTATCGAAGTAGACTGTTTAATGACTAGACTTGAAGGAGCTGTGAGGTGCACCGTATCTGTATTTGCGCCTGTAACTGAGTAGAAACAGGGATTGTTCATGAGAGCTACAGCTAGGGGCATGATACATAAGAAAACTCTTTCTTTAAATTGTGAAAAATAAATGTTTTCATAATTATATGAACTTGTATATTAGTTTTCTTCTACCTTAGTTTCATTCCATGATGCCATCTAACCCATATCCCCAACTGTCACCTTCTCATCGCACTCGTTATCGATCTGCAGAATTACCGCATTATCAATCCCTGTGCTTATGGAGATCCAACAGGTGTGCCAAATTTGCAACGATCTAGAGTCCTTGACCGCTGTTGGAAGCATTCTAGTATACGGGCTTGAGGGACTTCCATTTGGATACGAAGGAGTCTCCGTTGGTCGCCTGCGATGGAAATGGTTGGATCCATGGTTTCTAGATAACTGTATCAGGGACTCTTCAAGCACTCACATACGGGCTCTAGCCACGTTGCTACGACACAGGTTCCTCGTGGCAACTTACAAAAAGGTGTCAATTGACCCTCTTCGTAAGCTTCTTTTAGCTGTGGGGCCTATAAATCTTCCAGTGTACAAGGTTCGGCTCTACTGTGTGTCAAATGATATAAACGGCGCTCGATTTATAAAGCAGTGGAGAAACAAGTACGCACTGGATGCATACTTGAGGAACGCGTATAGATCAAGCTGGCTGGTTTTGCGTGAAGTAACGGATTTTTCACTGGAGTCGTGGAATGGTCTGACGCTTCCTGATCTCATAGTGATGGTGCCATTGGCCTCTGAAAGCAAATCTCCGAGAGCCAAACAAGAGGCTACTCATGAGTCATTTCATCTTAAACGTTGGTTGATGTCTTTGCCTAACCAAAAGCCTGTGCTGACACCCGATCCGTCGCTTGAATCTGTCGTCAAAAGGATTTACGATAATATCTCACCTCCTGACCTCTCCCGCTACGAAGATAACGGCTACACTGCTTCGAATGGTATTCTCTCTTTTGAGGAGACGATCAAGGGATTAATAAATGGCTATTATCATGATAGATTCCCTCTACAGGGTATCAGTTCCACATTGTATCCATTTCAGCTCAAGTCAGTTTGCGCCATGTATGAGAAGGAGCTGTTAAAAAAGCGAGAGGTCGTACCAAATTTTACGTCAGTGAGCTCCCCAACGGGTCTGACATATTATGTCAATATCTTCAACTTCGAGATATATCGATTACCCGAGCTATTTCTCCTCCCCAGAGGTGGAATTTTGGCTGAGAATATGGGTCTCGGCAAGACTCTTATGTGCCTCTCGTTGATTTGCTTGACGAAGCATCAAATCTCAATGATTCCGGATGACGCTATTCTTCATGATGATCAAAGTTTGGATGGTACGGACAATCAAGCTTCTATTGAGCTACCCCAGACTTTGAAGCCACTCTGGGTAATCTGCAGAGATTTAATCTCTCAAATGTCTCTACCCTGGAAATATTACAAAGATGATCTTCCATCTTCAGTCATTGAGAAGCTATCGACCCGACCAGGCTATTTCAAGCTTTCTCTAGACACCACTAACAATCAGCTTGGACTACGTGCTCGTCAAAAAGCGGTAACCCATGATAGATCTCGTATGCTTTACCTTTGCAACACTTCCTTAGTGGTAGTTCCTGAGAACCTCCTACATCAATGGCATAGTGAAATGACCAAGCACGTTACCACAAATTATTTGAGATCACTTTTTGTATCAGATCGATTCAGAGAAAGTATGCTGACGGAGAGTGCAGCATACATGAGTCGACTACCTCACTCAGCCAGAGAGTTGATCCAGCAAGATCTCATTGTCATGACCATACCCCTGTTCTTGAAACAGAGCCGTTCAGATGATACCATACTTAAGTCCATATACTGGAAAAGACTCATAATAGATGAAGGTCATTCAATGAGCTCCAAATCAACAACTCTAAGTTCAGAGTGCAAAGCGCTCTTTTGTGAGAGCATGTGGGCTGTCACAGGAACGCCTACCTCCGGCTTGACCAATCTATACATGAATGAAGAGGAGGCAATACAATCGAGCCCTACAAGCAAGAAAAGAAAGTATACAGTGAAGAGTAGCTTCAGTGTGAGGGATGATTTGGCTAGACTTGGGAATCTTGTCTCAAACTTTTTCAAGATCGAACCCTACCATAGTCAACCTCGACTTTGGGGCACTACTATTGTGCAGAAGCTAACCTCCGGTGATTTCAGCACGGAGCCGAACTTGAAACAGCTCTTGAATTATCTTTTAGTCAGACATGATCTTTCTGACATTGAGAGAGACTTGAAGCTACCAAAGCTTCACCATGAAGCGGTTTACATTACACCTTCGTATCATAATAGACTTGCAATAAACTTATTCACAGCCGTCCTAGCTGTGAATGCTGTTTCTTCAGAGCGAGAAGGATCTGACTATATGTTCGATTCGAAAAACTATCAGCAGCTCAGAAGGTTGGTCAATAATCTCCAACTTGCTACCTTCTATTGGACTGGTTTCAAACGACATGATATCGAAACACTACTTAAGATAGCACAAAACTGTTTAAAGAAAGAGAGCGCACAGAGGCAGCCATATTATTCTACTAGTGATCGAGAATTACTCAATAAATCAATCCAGGCTTCTATGGAAGCATTAAAAGATCCGGGATGGAATATATCAGCGTCTTTTCACGAAATGCTTTATGACATTGAAGGTATCCCCAATCAAATTGCTGAAGGTTTCAGGTTAGGATCTGGCAAAATAGGCCCTCTTTTAGGTGCACCACAGATTAGTGCTCTTCAAAATTTTTATTATAAAAATAGATTTCTTGACATGAGTGATCATATAAAATTGGACTCAAAGCTTCGAGACTTCACAACACGATTTTGGGGGCTGTACTGGAATGATTTAAAGCGAAGAAATGGAAAAGAGAATGCTCGGCATCCTGGAGAGCATGATATGCTTTCAGTTAGCAAAAACAGCTTGGTTGATTCCAATGCTGATTCTGATATCGAAATTTTGCAAAAGAAACACATCCTTCAAAATCTTTCTATCCAAGAAGATAGAAAAATGCCAAGAGTAGATAGAGTCGTCAATCTAAGAGATGCATCGATAAAAGGCACTGCTTCCTCAAAGCTATCATATCTTACTTCAAAGCTTGTTGAGAATCAACGCCTTGGTCTAAAGTCCATCGTCTTTTTCGAGTTCGAAGACTCTGCCTACTACCTTTCGGAATTTTTAGACATTGTTGGTGTCAATTACATCCTTTACGCTACTTTCATTGACGCCAGTCAACGTGCCAATAACCTCATCGATTTTGATAATCATGATGTGAAGATTCATGGAGGTACCACTTTAATCATGGATTTAAGATTAGCGTCACATGGGTTGACAGTTATCTCGGCAACTCGGGTATACTTTATGTCACCGGTGTGGCACACAACAAGGGAGGCCCAAGCTATTAAGCGGGCGCATCGCATTGGTCAGACACAAGAGGTTTATGTCGAAACCCTCGTGATGAAGGGAACGCTTGAAGAAGAAATTTATAGGCGTCGAGCCCAAAGGAACGAGAGCTCCCTCGAGGATATGGATACGAAACACGAGATGATTGATGACGCAGGTATGCAACAATTTCTTTTAAGGCACGACTTTTTGCCCCAGGTGGAGCACCTGGAAGAGTTCTCTTCCTTCATTATTCCATCCCATGGTTCTCCCTATGAGGAGGACGTTATCAAAGCCGAGCTTGATACTGATTCTCTTCAATCACACACAATGACAAACAAGATTGATCATGGAAAACTCTATCATCATTGGAATATTAAGCTTTTCACTCAAGATAACTTAAATAAGCTCAACAGAGCGAAGCAACAGAAACCTTCTATAGCACAGGCTAACAAAGAGTTGCTCCATATAAACAATGCCTCGGAGAATGTTAGCCCCGAGAGGAGAGAACGAGTTGGCAAAAAAAGACGCGTACAGTTCAGGTGATCAGAGCTCCCGTACGACTAATGTGGAATCAGCCGAAGCTGTCAAGAGTATCCTTTTGTGTGGATGAAAGTCGACAGCCAAAACGCCCTTGCTGTGGTCACTCAATTTGTGAAGGCTTTGACGTGAGGCCGTTCCCCAAATTTGACACAATGGCTCTTCAGACCCCAGAGCCAATAGGGTATCGTCGGCTGAAAAGGCAACTGTGATAAGGTTGCGCTGTGGCCCACCTACACTTCCTTCGTAGCCATACTTTCCGACTCTACTGACACCCTCCGTCAAAATGGTAGTTGTTGCTAATAGTCTCACATCACCATCCATGGATCTCGCTGCGAGCATAGATTTGTCATGACTTAGCTTCAAGGAAGTGGTTGGAGCCTGGAAAGGCTGTGATTTCCACATAACTTTTTTTGTCTTCAAGTCATATGCACGGACGTACGAGTCGATGCCACTTATGTATATAGTATCGCTTGAAGCGTCGCATGCCAATAGAGGATATTCTGTACTAAATCTGAGTACCTCGCCCTTTTCTCTCTCATCCCAGACAATAGCGCAGCCATCGTCTGCGACGGAAACTGCAAACTGATCAACTGCACAACAAGCATTGACAATTCCAGTATGTAGCTTCCCGGCCCTCTTCTTAGTGCCCAACTCAGCATCCCAAAAGGCAACGGTTGTATCGGATGACCCTGAAAAGATCGTTTCCGGCAGCATCCATATTAATGATGTAGTAGCACCTTTGTGGCCCTGAAGAACTCCGTAATTTGGTTCCTCGTTATTCTGATCTGTAGGAAGATTCCATAGCAATATGTCTTTATCCATACCTCCAGACGCAATGTGGTTGCCAGAGGGACTATATCTAGCCGTGAGAACACTTCCCTCGTGTCCTAAGAGCTGTACAGCTTCTTCATAAAGTGTCCCACTTTTACACTTTCCATTCTCCAATTGAAGAGTCATGATGTCTCCTGTACTGGGTCTTACCACTTGATGCGCTTAACTATGTGCGCATCTAATAAGTGCGGGCATTACGTGCATTACTTATCTAAGCGAGGTACTCGTAGGAATCACCTTCGCAACGTGCTATGTATTCCTTCTCCAACAAATACTCAATTGCTCTTTTGAGATCAATGAGCTTAGCCTTGAAACGTGATTGAGCTTGGAGCAATACCTCGTTTACCAACTCATTGTGCTTCATGGTCTTTCTAGCCTTCATTATTCTGACGATACTGGCTGTAAGGTAGTTCTTTCTAGACTCGTCGATCTCCTTATTTGTATCTTCATCCTCTTGTTTCTGCTCGCTCTTAATGGTGCTGACAAAATTTACCTTCAACTTCTTTGATTTGTACTCGTTGACGATGGTGAAGGTTGTCTCAGGTGAACTGAATGCCAGTGGCGTGGGTGGCAGCTGATCAAGTAACTTGAACTTGACGAGCGGGGTCAAGTGTGCATCAAAAACATGCTTGGATACACCAACAATATCATGGAGTTCTGCGTATGAGTAGGTGGTCTTCTTGTTGAATGCTAATATAATCATCAATTGCACGTTTGTAACTGTGAAAATGAATGGAGGCTTTCCCTTTCTTGATAAGTTTGCCTTAATCTCACTCTTACCATGATTCCAGAGCCACTGTAACTCTCTTCCATTATGTTTGCTTGTGTATTCTTCCTCGACGGCCCTGATGGTGTCTTGCAACTCAGGTGCAACTTTGAGTTTGTAGTCTTCAATGTGATGAAATGGCCACATGCTCTGCGCCAATATCAATGGCGTGAAATCATTCACAACAGCGCCGTCTCCAAGAATCTCTCTTATGTTCATCTTCAAATCCTCCAGGGATTTCATGTCTTGAAACATCTTACTGATCTTCGATGTAAACTCCATGGAATTTCCTTCCTGTAGTCTTTGCAACATACCCTCCTCGAGCTCATCTGACTTTGTATTACCATTTATTAGACGCTTCGCAAGTAAACGGCGGTAGTTATTCTCAAACACATCCTTGTTATCAATGTACTTTAACATAAGCGCCATGTTGTCCGCCGTCATGTTCGCAATATCTGCCTCCTTGGATGTGGCCTTCAAAAAGCTGTCGGCATACTTCGCCAACAACTCAGGGGTTTTACTGGCACTTTTAGGAGTTGGAGTGGCAATGACGTTGATGTTCACAAAGTGTCGACACGCGGAATCAAGTGCTTTAATAAAGAGGGGATCCTTCTTAAAAGCATTGAAAACAACATCGTTAAATTTCATGTACACTTGAATCAATGTGTGTATGTAGACCTTAGGGGAAATGAGACCCTGTGAAGATTTTTTGGATTTTTCCTCCTGTTGCTGAGCATTTGCAGATTCTGTTGATGACTTGAGCTCCTCAATAGCTTTTGCTGCTTCCACCTTTATGTGGCTCTCCAAACTATCGGCCAATGGCTGCAACGTACTGGGCACCTTGGAAAGCAACTTGTACATCCTCAGAATATGATCGATTTCGTTCTGTTCAAGCAACTTGAGAAACTGATCATACATCTCAGTAGCGTGGTCTCTGATCAATACCACATGCAAAACCTCGAGCAAATGTCTCTTGCTTCGCTCCTCAAGATAATTATTAGATCTAGAGATCTCTTCAGATAATCTGCTTTCGCATTTCATCATGTAATCGACAACATTGTGCAGAGAAAGAAAGTTTTCACTCTCTCTTCTATAGTATTCAGCTGTTCTGGACATAAAGTCCATCTCAAAATGCTTTGTATACACCAACATATTAGTCTTCTTCAAGTCATTGGTGTCTATGCCTAAGTCAACCATGGACCTCACGGCCACGGAGATGACGTTTGTGTCAACAATTTCGTTATTTCTTTGCCTCTCGATCAAATCAAGAACCTCATTCATGATTCTGTCGGCGTTATTGTTGAACATATGATACTTCCACTGAAGTAATGCCAATGTATTAACATCAAAGATATCTCTTCTTCCATCTGAGCGCTCCTTCTGCACCCAGTACCTGTTCATGTAGTCGAAGACATTATTCATATATCCAGCTCCAATAGTAAACCGCTTCCATTTTCTTACGTAAAACTCCAAGAACAGTTCATGTGGTTCTTTCTCTAAGCTCTGTATGAAGTTAATGAGGTACGTTTGTAGCCGATTGTAGATCTCAGCACCTGTCAACGAGTATGTGGTCTTATCCTTGCCTGATTTGCTGAAAACAGAAACATTCAGATTGCGTGACTTGTTAGCGCAGTAGTTATACACAGCGGTGTAGCAGTTCATGTACATTCTCGATGTCACACCCTGGTCGCCTTGTGCACCAAGAATGAACTCAAGCCCTGGCTCGATAAAGTTCCATGTTGCATTCAAATCACCTGCAATGGGGAGAGTCTGCGGTGACGACATGCTTGTTTGTATATGTGGATGATTCTGGAGGGAAGATTCTAGTGGTCTTAAGAGAGCTGTTGCGATTTGGTAGGACATCAATGCAGGAAACTCTCCAAACACCCCCCCCCCCAGTCTAAAAGAGGTACCACGGGGAAGAGAAGGCAACTGAGCTCTTTGAATGTTATATAACCGTTTCGAGATATTATTTTCACTCCTATGATGGCTTCATATCAGATTGCTGTGCAGGCTACTATCGACTGGGTTAAAAATGCTTGTCTAAAGATGTGGCGTGCGAGGACTACACTCTGAAATTACACCAATTCCATATTATTCTATCAATTTTGTAAGCCTTCTATTCCGTTCGTGAGTCACTGGTAGTCACCCTGTCGACCACACGGATGATTGAGATTGTGAAGGTAAGAACCCATAAACATAACGCTAAGAGTAAGAATGATGTTAGTGCCTTCTGTCGGCGGCACAAGGACGATACAGGAGGATAGAATATACCCATATTTTTGAGAGCCTCTGAGTTCGAGTCATGACAAACCCATTCCTTATCGCTAAGTGAATTGAATGCCAAAGAAAGGTTGGCAGATGAAAAAATGATGAAAAATAAATCTAACATGATAAGCTTCATTTTGCCCAGTGGATTTCTCAACCCCATTGGCTTCCCTGAGTATTCGTCGTATGCGATGTAGACAACGTATACAGCTGCAAAGCAATTGACAACGATCGCCATGATGGTTCCCGCCTGTTGTCCTACTTCAAAATTGTCATATGTCTTCCTTGAGTTGACGTAGATGGTGCAGGCAAGCGCCAAAGCGGCAAGACAGAAAATGAGGATGAGGATACGCAAAAGTAGCGGAACCAAAGGGTTGTTGATGAATATTCTCTTCAAAGTTGGCAAAAGAACCGCTCGCTTCTCGTCCAGCATCCAGTAACCTGCCTGGGACCTGTGACGAACTCTGTCTTCAGAACTCTGTGGCTTTTTGTGGAAAATCTTGGACCAAAACCCAGGCGACTTCTCAACATCAGTGACCGAGTCATTGGACGAAGCGCCTAATAATGCTAATCTGAGTCTCTCGTCACCTCCCCATGGCTCATAGAAGTCTTGCCTATCGGTGAGTGTGGAGGCCTCATCCATCTTGTCTGGAGGGTACACCTCTGGCATTTTCACTGCTTTGATGAAGTTGCTCCAATTACCACCAACAGAGCGAACAAATGGGTCGTTGGCAAACAGCTGGAATTGCTCTTCGTCGTCCCAACGAGTCTGATGCTGAGCTCTTATTGAGTGAGAGATATCGGCTTGCCCGTTGTTCACATTGGTGTTGTTCTGCTCTCTGTGATGCACCTGGGCGAGCCTATCGAGGACATATGTTGGCACAAGAGCCGGGGTCTGTGAGTAGAACAGAAGGGGGGTTCCTGAGACAGGATCAGGCGGATAGAAGTTACCATTGACATCGGCCTTTGCATTGGAGTGCCGCTCAGACAGCATTCTGAGTGCCCACACTATGTCGAAAGTGATGCTGTTTGCCGATAGTTCGTATGATTTTTGAGGTTTAGACCTCTAGACCTTGTATTCACCTGTGATTTGAGTGATTATTGAGAGACAAACGGTTTTGGGCAAGTGAGGTTTGTAGCAATACATCTGACTGCAGACTGCCTTTTGCATCCAAGCACTAGCAAGTTCATGGAATCCCAAGAAGTCAAACATCGCAGAGTTGATAATAGGGTATGAGTTAACCCTTCTGTAAGCCCAGTGGAGTTTTTAAACGAATTATCTATTCATAAGTGGTTATGACCAACTCTGTAATGGATCACTTGCCTTGCTATCACTGCCGCATTGGGCACAAGCCGCAGTACAATTTAGGCAAGAGAACACTGACATATAAGTTTCAAGAAAACAAGCTAGGTATTTATTGCTTCATATGCTACGATGAAGCTCAAACTTTCTTTAATTTTGCAGGTTTCTATTAGAAGGTTATTCTTTCGACGCCGGGACTCTATCAAGATTCTGTGTCTCCTATAGCAGAAGGCGATCATTAGTATTTGCCTGTCTTGTTTAAATCATAAAGCGTGACTTTATCTCAGTCAGAAACGATCAGTGATTTCCACGTCAAGCTATTCTTAGACAGACAAATGTCGAATAATTCGAGTACAATATTTTATATGCGACCTTTAAGTGATTTCCTTGACAGCTATCTCTTGTAATCTCCTGCACATGTCTCCACAACCACTTGCTTCATATTGGCGATACTTTGCCCCTCTAGCAACCGTCCGATGCTTGTTTTTAAAGCGAGGGAAACGGCGACTCAAAGTTTTCTTAATCATGGTTTACGGTCGTATAACGCATCACGTACTGTGATTGTCTCCCTAAGAACCGGCAGTTATCCTTTGCTTAGCTATCCAAGGCGCCCCATAGGTGCAAGTGCATCAGCATTGAGAATTCAAAGGCTTCAACAAATTTCGTCCCGTCAAGTATCAGAGACCGAAGACTTGCTCTCGAAGTCTAAAAATGCGCCTTTCTTATTCGATCCAGATTCCCTTTACATTATCTCCATCCCTATCACTACTCATCGTTCATACATATTTTGCAACCATAAACCATCATTCTTAAAAGGTGGTCAGACTTTACCATTCTATGTCAAAATCGAAACAAAGCTCACAGGATTGGCTAATAAAGGTTGGGAAAAGCTTAAGAACTCTAAGGTCTCAGTCAATCAAAAGGTGGTCACTCTAGCCAAGAAGCTTCTCGATACAATTCCCTACGATGAAAGCTGTCTTCAGTCTTTTCCAGCTAAAAGAGTTATGGTGAGAGAAATAAATGAGGAACATCTCAAGGAATTACCTAAAACGATGGTGACCGGATCCGTGGAAGATCACAACATTTCGGCTGATCAATTGAAGCCAATTCCGGTTTACCATCCACGTTTCCAGGATGCACTGGCCGTTCTCTCCCAGATGCACCTGTTCAAAGATCAATTCGGTAGCTATCATCGGAGATGGGCTTTTTGGAGTGCCATCGGCATTCCAATAACTCTTCCGTTTGCACTTGTGCCTGTATTGCCAAACGTTCCAGGATTCTACTTGGCTTATAGATTCTATTGTCATATTAAAGCACTTATGGGGGTCAAGAATCTTGGGTACTTGTTGCAAACAAAGGGCAGCGATAGAGAAGCTGATCCCACCGTTGACGATACTACGCATTTGACATTTAAGGCATGTTCTAAGTTAGACATCCCATATTTGGCTGATGCCACCTTCAGTAAAGTAAAAGCGGAAGACAATAGCGAAAGTGAGCAAATTATCCTCACTCACGAAACGATTGATAGAATTGTGGAGTACTGTGGCCTCACACAATTGAGAGACGATCTTCACAAGGCATTGAAGCAGTCAACTGCCAGGCTTAAGGAACGTCTAGGCGAGGAAACAGTGCAATAACCTTGCCCCTAAAGCGCGCGTGATGAAGAATCATGTGATTTGACTAGCAAAAAAAAGCAGTCACAAAGAGCACTGCACCATCGCTAGCGCTCAGAGTTGGTGAGTTTTGCACGACGGTCACTGGTTGCCTGGGTTCAAATATAGCGCGGATCGGCCCTTCTATTACACTCTTTTTTTTTTACCAGATCCATTAATTCACTATGAGAGATAAGTGGAGAAAGAAGAGAGTTAGAAGACTTAAGAGAAAGAGACGGAAGGTTAGAGCTAGATCCAAGTAATTGGATCGCTCTGTCTGACCCTCGTCTTGGAACTCTATCTTAAAGGATATTGAACCGTCGAGATGTCCGTACATAGCAATACATGCCTATGGTATGATACTGATCCACTGTAGACAATCCCCAATGATTTATTAATACAACCAAGCAAAGGCTAATTGATTAGAAAGAACGCATTGAAAAATTAGGGTAATCGCTTGATTGAAAGAATTGTTGCCTGAGACATGCTCTACCCTCCCCTAACAAGAATAGTTAGACGTCACCCTTAGACGTCACCCGTAAAGAAGCTTATTCGAGACAATTTCACGAATTGATTGCATGTTGATATTAGCATAATATGCTGATTGAATTGCCTACTGTCTGTCTGTCTAATTCCACGAGAAGGGTGTCTCGTGAGGTGTACGGGTCTCATAATGGTTGCAAATTTGGTGGTGAAGTACAAAAGAATCTTTCGAATTGAAGGCCACGATGACTGTTGAACATCCTACCTTGAACAAGTCTATTGATGGGTTTCCTGAGGCTCAATTAGCCTCCGTTTCCCTTAGGCTACCACAAAATTGTTACCTTGAGCCACAGCCAGAGCCCAATCCCCCAGCCTCATCTGCTGCCTTCTCATCAATGCCATTACCCCAACTTGAAGTCAAAACGGTTCCTCTCTACAGATCCTCCCACGTTCGGAGTAATACAGTGGTATCCCTCCCAGCCAGCATCATTGCATCAAGGGGAAGAGCCCGTCTGGTCTCGGATTCAAATGAGAGATATAGTGATAATCGATCGAGCATTGAAGAATTCACTGAAGAGTCGCCAGTGTCCACTGCTCCAATATTTGACTGCCCGAGCAATCCTAGAGTTCCTTCAAGAGTCATGGAAAGGGTCGAACGGTCACCGTTACCAGGCGGATTGTTCTTGGACCCTTTCACAGAGTACATGCAAGATAGGTTGGCTCGCTTTAGACCACTGGATGGCCAAAGCAATACAAATGCTCCCCTTGACTTTGAGCACCCTTATCAGGTAAATGAAGATAGCCCCAAGCCAGCGCTTTGGAGAAACTTGTTTTCCGGGAGCCTGCAATCGGCAGCTGCAATGGGATCACACACCGTCCCACCACGGAACGAATCATTGTCGCCCGTTGTAGAGCTAGCTTCTCCTCACCACAGTAGTTCTCTATTCTTACCAAGAGATATGCCATTGATCACTAGTGAGCCTGAAGCAACGGAGCCTGTCGAGACTCCAAGAGCTGGTATGCTAGACGACATCAAATCCAGTCCTAGACAGCAAGATGATGCCGTGGGCGGCTGTTTGTGGTACATATGGTGAACTACATGACTTGAGTCGTCATCGTTTCTTGTTACAGATGAAGTGTTCCGGTGACTCTAAAACGTAAAGTAGGTTGCAACTAAAGGGCACATCGTGCAATGAATAAAATTGGAAATACTGAGCAAAGCGTTTGCTTACTCGGCTGCTTCGCCAAAACGCTCGCTGATTTTGGTGAGCAACTCATTGAAGTTCTTACGGCCAGCCTCCTCACCTTCTGAGGGCTCAAAAAACTTGGCGCTAGAAACTGCGTGTTTCACATCACCGGTTGCCTCAGACAACTTGTTCCAAGCTGCTCCATTAGCGACAGCCTTCTGGGCCTCATCATGGTAGCTAATAAAAGCACGCATCATGTCGTAAGTCTTCCAGATAGGGCAGAACTGATCGTAAGAAGAGTACCCGTTCTGCTGCAAAAAGTCTTCTTTAATCAAGTTCGCGACATCCAAGATAATCTTATCAGAGTCAGACAATGCGGACTTACCCACGAGCTGAACAACTTGCTCCAACTCTTCAGCATTGGACAAGATCTCCTTAACCTTGGTTCTCAAAGATTTGAAGCCTGGGAAGTTCTTTTCGTAGTATGGATCCAACACATTGGTGTACTTGGAGTACGAGATACCAGTGTTGATGGAAGGAAAGTGCTTACGCTGAGCCAATTTTTTGTCCAAACCCCAGAAAACTTGTGTAATACCCAATGTCGCAGTGGTCACAGGGTCAGAGAAGTCACCACCTGCTGGAGAGACTGCAGCAACAATGGAAACAGAACCGACTCTGTCTGGCGAGCCCAAAGCAGTTGCCTTACCAGCACGCTCATAGAAAGAAGCCAACTTGGCACCCAAATAAGCGGGGAAACCTTGGTCAGCAGGCATCTCACCCAAACGACCAGAAAGTTCTCTCAAGGCTTCAGCCCAACGAGAGGAGGAGTCAGCAATCATTGAAACGTGCTTACCTTGATCACGGAAGTATTCGGCAATCGTGATACCGGTGTAAATAGAGGCTTCACGAGCTGCGACAGGCATGTTGGATGTGTTTGCGACCAAAGCGGTACGCTTCATAATGGGCTCCTTTTTGCCGCTCATTTCAGTGTAAAGCTCAGGGAATTCCATCAAAACTTCGGCCATCTCATTACCACGCTCACCACAACCAGTGTAAATAATGATGTCCGAGTTAGAAAACTTAGATAATGTCTGCGAAATGACTGTCTTACCACAGCCAAAAGCACCTGGGATACATGTGGTACCACCCTGAACACATGGGAACAAGGAGTCTAATACTCGCTGGCCAGTCAACAAAGGGTAGTCGGCAGTCAACTTCTCGGCCACAGGTCTTGGAACTCTGACGGGCCATGTATGCATCATGGAGTACTTGTGCTTCTTGCCCTCAAATTCAACTTCCAAAACAGGGTCCTCAACGGTGTATGAACCGGCCTCAGCAATGGAAGTGATTGTACCTCTAGCTCTGGGTGGTAACAATATCTTGTGATCATCTAACAAAGAATTTTCAAAGATGGAACCAAAAATGTCACCACCAGTGATGTGGTCACCCACCTTTAATGATGCTGGATTAAAGTCGTATTGCTTCAGTCTGTCCAAACATGGAACATCGATACCTCTAGGGATATAGATAGATTGCGACTTCTCCTTGATCTCTCTCAAAGGTCTCTGAATACCGTCGTAAATGTTTTCCATCAAACCAGGGCCCAATTCAACGGACAAAGGCTTACCAGTTCTTAATACTGGATCACCAACAGTAACTCCTGCGGTTTCTTCATAAACCTGAATGGTGGCCTTATCGCCATTAATTCTGATCACTTCACCAACCAAGTTAGCGTGACCCACTTTCACCAATTCGTACATGGCACTGCCAAGCATGTTCTCGGCGACCACCACGGGACCAGAGATAGAGAAGATTTGACCATATTGCGATTCGGCGGTGTCATCAAGCGAGAGGCGCTTAATTTCCTTCCTTGCGTTTTCCAAACCACCGGCCTGTTGATGTTAGTACCAATTCAGCATTTTCTATGTTACGATTGAGGGTTGTTTGCATACCATTGTGTGTTATTGATGTCGTCACTTACTCAAGTATGTGAATTGGCTTTATCATTAATGAACGCTTCGTCGTGCGCGAACTAAAAACAGTGGGACGTGGTATTACATCACGGATCTGGTACGCAATCACTAACCGAAAAGACATTTACTTTCCTCAATGACTGTTGAAGCTCAATATGGGTCTTCGGATCTAAGATGAATAGATTGCTGGAGTTTTTTGGTAATATGACGCTCACATAGTCCATACGGAAAAGCACAAGAACGGCTCTCGGACACGAGTTCCGACCAAGCAATTGCCTCGTGAATCCGAAGAATTGAAATGCCAGTAGAGTGCTCTTCATATTTATCCACTTACCGTACCAATTAAAGTCCCGTGTAATCAATGAGCTCTAATTAGTTAAAGAATGGCTGCAAAATTGAGCATGCAGTATCGGAATAAAAAATATGCTAAGGTATCATCAGGAATGCTTATTAGATTAGGGATCATCCGTGACAAGAAGTTGGGGTCGTTGGCATTGTTCGTGTCTTGCGTTATTTGGAGTAATGAGTTAGCTGGAGGTTTTTGTGAATTTACTTAAGCTATTTTTACGAATGCGTATTTCCTTGATACTTTGTCAAAACTACAGAAAAAATCTTAACTGTCTAATACATAATAAGATCTCTTGCTTGAGTCCTTAAAAAAGCTTACACTAAATGAAAAGAATATTTCAATGAGGATTGATATCTTAAGTTTCTAGTGTACGGGTATCAATATTAGCTGATTGATTCTCGATAATGAATCTTGACAAGAAGTGAATTAGTATCTATTAGTACTTGCTTCTACCTCCGATTGCGATATTTCAATGCAGTTAAAGCTTGGCTCCTAACTTCCGTGCTCGATCCAAAGCAATGTCACACATTGCATTAAAAGCTTCTTTTCTTTCGGCACCTATATCATTTCGTTCGATCCGTTCGATCATATTCTTCATGATAGTTTCCCTCGAGCGACCGTTGACGAACACAACGTACCGAAGCCCTGGGAACGTTTTTTCATATCTAGCATTGAGTTCAGCTAGCTTCCTAGCCTCTTCCTCACTTCCAGCCAATGATTTCTGCTCCAGCGAAGAGTGGGATGACAATTTGTCTTTAGATGGACCCAATCTTGGGTGAGCAGATATGATGTGTGCAATATCAGAGGAGACCGTCGATTTACTCTCCTCTTGAATCAAGAAAGCTAAAAGCTTCTTCCTGGTGTTCTCTATCAATGCTGTATAGGAGTCAACAGGCTCATTTAAGACATTATCAATCACAAAGTCACAAAGCACTGGACATGGCTCGAAAAGATGCCCCAAAACCTCAACGATCTCATCTTTTTGGAGGGTATGGAGTACTTGAGGAAGCGGAAGGGACACCATTTACTTTTTGGGTTCAATGTTTTATTGGGACAAATCTGGGGAATTCGTCATTGATATAGTGGTGGGCTCGGCCATTTCCGAGCGATTTGGGTGCAGGTGGGTTTTGCCTACTGATAACAACCAGCCTATTCCGTTCGTGACTTTGTATTAAATATGCTAGTGTAATCTACATGCTTAGGTGAAGTGCTCCACTTCACGCAATCTGGCCAATTCCTTTTTCGATGGAGCACCCTGTTGGGCGATCAATGGATGTCTCCAGTGCCTCACGTAAGAGAACAAGACATCGGCCAACTGGTCTCTCTTATCAATACCCAAGTCAGCGAATGTCTTGGCGTTAGGATCAATGACCTGGTTGATCAAGTGTCTCTGAATCTGGTCTGGGTTGGTCTGCTTCCAGTACAAAAATTGCTTCATTTGAGCGACAAATTTGGCTACTGCCAAAGGAATCTTGTAGTCGGCAAAGCTGTAAGAGAAAGGACCAACCTGAGAGAAGTCCTGAGTGATACCATGAATCATTTCTCTGATCTCTCTGAAGGTCAACTTCTCTGGACCATACAACTCGAACGTCTGGCCGACAGTGGAGTCATCAAAACCGATTCTTTCAAGGGCGTGAGCAACGTCGAGAACATGGACTGGGTAGATTTCCTTTTCATTTCTGTTGGGAATCCACATCTTCAATTTTGGACCTAAGTAGTTCAATAAATTGTCTTCACGACCGAACATTGGAGCTGGTCTAGCGATCGTCGAGTCAGGTAAGATGTCTCTCACCACCTGCTCAGCAATACCTTTGGTAGCATAGAATACAGAGTCAGACGCTGGGTTGGCATTGTAAGAGGAAACATAAACGTATCTTGGGTTACCCGCTTCCTTGACAGCCTCAGTAATGCGTCTGGTAAGTTCAATGTTGACATCAGCCATCGAAAAGTTCTTGGTGTTGTAGTCAGCACCAATACAGTTGAAAACAATATCGGAGTGTTGCACGGACTCGGCAATCGATTGCAAGTTTCTGCCATCGAATTCCACAAAGTTCACCACACCCAAGTCACCAGTCACTTTTAAAAATCTCTTCTTCAAGTCGTCCCTAAATGGAACAACGGTGGTGGTGCCGTGTCTAGCTAACTTGGACGTGAGGTAACGACCCAAAAAGCCAGAGGCACCAAACACAGTAGCGGTGTAGCCAGTTCTTGAGGAGCGGCCACCGGGACCACTGGCAATATTGACTTTTCCATTACGAGTAATGTTGATGTCGGACTCCAACACAGAGGTGTACAAGGAGCGGACGGGCGCCCTAACATTTGCGCGTAACATGGGTGTTGGAGGTTGGTACTCTTACTAAAGCTTTTTGTAGATGATTTTTTGAAGTCTGATTGAAGCATTCGTTTGGAGTACCTGCAGGAATGCGAATAAGCTCTTTCTGGTTGGCTGAAGCGAAGAGGTAGTTGAATGCTACACACAACATGGTCAATGAGACATGATTTTAAAAGAAAACTATACTAGTCGTGATGCATGAAGCGTGCTAGAAGCACTTCCAGAACATGTATGAGAGGTCGTGAGGAGCGTGTGCGAATGGTAGTTTCACGCTGCTTGAATACTTGGTGAAGTACCGGTGGTAAGTGCGAAGTGCCTCAACCTTCCGCCTAGATAACACCCCAAGATCAAGCATGAATTTAAGGCACAGTAATTGAAGGCAGCTCCACTTTAGTAATACAAACCGAGTTTCTGAAACCTGGAGAGAGACAAAATTGTAAATGTAAGATACCAATCACAAGAAATAGTCCGGCGTCTTTCTTGTCACTGTGGGTTCACCTGGCCTCACAGAGGGGTCGTATTGCAAGAATTGTTTCTGATGACTCTCGTCCATTTCCATGATGGCAGCCTGATTACCGCATCTATAACAGTAGTTCGGAGCAGAGAAGATCGTCACTACGGCCTCTTGATGTGACCAAGAGTAACCGTCCATGACCAACTGGTGCGCACGAGCAACAAGATCTAAGTCGTTGGTGTGGTTGAATTGCTCAGAAATATCCTGACCGAAAGTGAAACCAGCGCCTCTAGCCGAGATACCCCATCCTCCGCGGTCGTCAGGGTCAGACCATAACAAATCACACATGGGCCCGTCGTGGGGCACCTCCTGGATTCTATTCAACTCACGCACCTGGTCAATGGTCTCCACCATAGGAGAGAGTCCGCCATGAAGACAGAAGACCTTGTTGTCCACAAGAGCGGTAATAGGGAAGTAGTCAAACAAGTCTGTGAACAATTTCCAAACTGTGGCAGATCCGTACTTTCGCAAACACTCATCGTAGAAACCGTAAACCTGAGTGATTTGTCTAGACTCGTGGTTGCCTCGTAAAATGGTAATTCTATTTGGGTACCTCACCTTCATACACACCAAGTACGACACTGTTTCGACAGAGTAGTAGCCTCTATCAACATAATCACCCATGAAAAGGTAATTCGTATCTGGGCAAGGCCCACCAATCTTGAACAACTCCATCAAGTCGTGGAATTGACCGTGGACATCACCACATATCGTGACGGGCACCTGAACAGGCTGAACATTCTCTTCGAACTGCAAAACGTCAATTGCCATATCGCACAACTTCTTCACGTCTTGCTCAGAAAGAGGTTCACATTTGGATAGCTTTTCGATCCATTGATCCAATTGGTTGATCGAAGAAGTGCTCACTTCTTTTTTACTTAGCTCCTTGCTCAATTCGGTTTTTGCGGGCTGAACTTGCTCTTCCGAGGCGTCTTCCATGGGTACGTCAGTGTCTAAGTCCATACTTTTTTCCACTTTATCTCGATGAGATTCAATGAATGTTGGTGATGATGAGAAAGGGCACCTTTTCGGTTTGGACGAAGAAGGTTGGTGATTACTAAGGAGTACTGGTGGGAATTGTTTTCTTTCAAACTCGGCCTGCGATATCCTTCAAAGGCAATCAATGCACAATGTGATATTTATCAAGAACGATATGTGGAGAACGACAATGAGCTTGGAGGCTTCAAGAGTCGAGTTGGATAGGGTACGGTTAATTTTGCGGATGGTGGTTTTTTCCTCATTTTTGTTGCCAGCTTTGTCGTCCAGTGTGGGAGAGCGCAGGGTGCACGGGTGTGGTATACTGCAATCAAACTCAGCTTCGCTTACGAGTCACTTTAGGATATGGGTTTTTCAAAATTTGCAGAGTTAAAAGAGTTTGCCCCATAGAAAGAATTTATCATGGCATTGAGAAGATCAATTGCTTGCCTTCGTTTTTGGGGTATTCATCTAGAATCGAATAAGTCACGTGATACATTTTGAAAGGTAATTACACCTCCAAGATCTATGTTAGGACGAACCCTCTCAAAGACATCAGCATAATGTGAATAAGAAGAGCACCACTTCCTCTCACTATAATCTTTTGTGAATAAATCAATACTTGTATGATCGGAGGCACTGCGTTCGTGTGGGAAGTGTTCCTGCAGGGACTCCCGTCACCCGTACGTTGGTTGTGTTTCCATTTCCGCATTGGTGAAAGCAGCCTCAGGGCAAATGGCCAAAAAAAGGTAGCCCAAAGATTTGAATTTGGCCGGCAACTCTGAAGACATCAAACTCAGCAGTACTATTTCAAAATAGCAGTTCAAATGATTTGAATTTTATTCCTTACACCCTGCTCATGTTCTTCGTCGCGGACTTGTTGCAACCTACTTCTCTCACAGCTATTTCACACAACTTTCAATGCTAACCTCAAATATACATTTTTATGTAATAAATACTCACGCCATAATGCACACTCAAAGCTTCTCAAAGAAGTTTTTGGCAACTTCCACACCCACAAAAGTGGCAGCATTCGCTGGGAAGGATCTGGCCAAAGCAGGTCCCACGCCAGGGAAGAAGCCCTTGATGCCGCCCTTGGCATAGATCTGCTTGGTCGCGGTAGCAATTGAAATGCTGACGTTGGACGACTGCTGAGTAGACTTAATGGTGTCAATGGGGAAAACACCAAGCCACATGGCCACACCAGCGAAACCACCAGCAATAGAAATGGCACCCAACGACAAGTCTTTGCCTGGAGTGGATAACTTCTCCTTCAAAATCTCGTAAGTAGCGAAGTAGAGCGCAGAACCAGGACCGTCTCTAGCCAAAGTAGCAGCAGAGCCCTTAAAAATGGATCTGATGCCACCTGTTCTATACATCTCAGCAATAACAGCACCCATCGAGCTTTTTTTACCGTCAGCAACCTGCATCATTACCTTGACTCTTTCAAAGGGAGCAGCCACTAAAGTCGTTGGCACAGCAGAAATGAAACCAGCAGCAGACGTTTGTCCCACAGTGAACTCCTCCGCCTTCTTACCAGTATAAGAACCAACGATTTTCTTTCCCAAATCGTAACCCCAGAAAGAAACTGCAAACATGGGAGTGACTCCCAACAAAGGAGGCAAAACACCTCTGTAGAAGCCAAGAGCACCATCTTTAGCTAATGTGCCTTTGAGGCACTCAGCTGTAGACTTGTAGACTCCAGTTTGCAAACGAACTTTCACCAAGTCAAAGGGGTGGCCGGTCAAAACGGCACACACACCGCCGAAGCCTCCGGCACCGAAGGATTTAACGTTATCGATTAAGACACTGTCGACTTCCTCCATGATGTATCAAAGTTTATGAGCAATAAATAGAAAGGAAATGGAATAAATAAGGTGCTTTGCAAGGGCCAAGCAGAATTGAATAAAAATGAATGGACCTTGTTCAACAAGAGTAAATGAATACAGAAATTTGTCTTGGAAAAAAAAAAAAAAGGTTAGATGTCAAGTGGAATATTTATATTCCGATTTTTTTTCGTCTCCTGCGGGTGAGAGTCCGGGGAAACACTACTCGGTTTTTGATCCGCGGTCCCTCAGCCGCTGCGAGACGTCTACCAACCACATCAGGAGCACGCCCTTGTGTGCAATCTATGGCAAGGAAGCGCTTCTTCTTTTCTTTTGTATGACATTCCCGTTATTTTGCGTTATTGTCTATGTAAATGCGCAAGTATGCACTTAGGCGGACTTTCAGTTTACGAGCTCAACCACGGCCCATCATCACGTTAAATTCGGACTTTTGGTGGTATCTTCACAAGACTCTCCGACAGACAACACCCATTTGAGCAAGGCACGAAACAATTTAGCTGAACCTCTTCAGACAGACTCTCTGCAATATATCATGACGGGCTTCAATTGGAATAGGCCGAAGTTGTGGTGGTGACATTGCTTCTCTTGGCTTATACAAGATTTTGTGGGGTTGCCGCACCGACAGTCCTACGGATAACAGGCGCCGGGGTTCCTTTGAAACTTTCTCATAACATTTTGCTCAAATCTTTAAGGTCCAAGTCTGCCCGAAGATCCTTTGTGAATATTATGAGCCTCTGTTCGAAATTTTTCTTGTAAAGATCCTTGTACATCACTCCCATGAGGTCGTTGAGTCGCACGTGAAGTTGTTCCAAATCTCCCTCAAACGCATCACCTGCACCTGATTCTGTCGACTTGCTCAAGTCGAGCAAATTGACGTAACTAACTACCGAGGAACCAAATTCTTCGCTGCTTTGAACAAATGCGAACAAAACCTCCATAAACGCAAAAATCTGATCAATGAGTGGCTCTTTGCTCGACTTGCCTTTGTAGCTTTCATCCATAAGTTTGCAATCATAGATGCTTTTGAGATATATCAGGTGCATTTCAGTAATCTGATCTAATGTGCTTTCCACAGTATTAACCTCCGCCAATGAGACTCGCTTCGTGTCGGAGTAGGTTGGACTTGCCTCATATGCAAAGGCTGCGGCAAAGCTTTTGTCAATTATGGCAAGTTGTCGGTCTTTACGTGACCCTTTGTTAACTGACATTGGGTTACTTTTATGACTCTTTTTAAATACCAGTTTCACAACTTTTTCTTGGAAACAATTTTCAATCAAGTCGAAGCACAAAAAGGTTAGTATCGAAGAGACAAGGTTCAATAGACGAAAGCGAATCAAATTAATCGTTCTAAGGCACTTTGTAAACCAACTTCGACGTGCTACTGATATTCCTCTTTTTGCGAGATGCACATTTTTGGCACCAAGTTTGGGGATGTAATCTTTTTGTAACCTGACATAGTCCACGTAATTTTTCTGTAATAAAAAATGGAAATGTCTAAAACTCCACAAAAAATTAAAAAGTCGAAGGTATTGTGTCGATTGGCCACTATTATTGAGAAGCAACTCAAGAGAGGGCTCAAAGAGCTTGTATTCCAATGTAAAGACATCCCAGCCGATGCTTCCGTGGCTTAGGTCCAATATACGGGCATCAATCCTCAGCTGAAATCTCTGGGGTAACATACGAATGGAGGACGCTTTAATGGCGCTGGAAAGTAGACCGGCTAACTTTCCCGAAGTTAAAGATGTCGCTGGCTCATTGAACATGGCAAGACCCTTCTCATTGATTGCCTCAACAAAGTCACTTGATCCAATCAACATCACACTCTTCAAATTTTTCAAATGCTCAAAGAGCTCATATTTACCATATGCAACTAGATTGAGAAAATTCACAAGCTCTCGAAATTGGGTCTGAAGGAGTACCTGTAGGGAACTTTTATCTAGACTCAATAAGCCTTGATTCTTCTCGAAAATAAAAGCAAAGTAGTGTTTGACGTAAGCATTGAGCCAGTCTAGTTCCTTGCAAAATTTGTCAAGAAAAATTATGGTTTTGCCAATCTGATGGACATGAGAACAATCATCTTCAGTGAGTCCCAAGAACAAAGGAAGACGCTCATTATGGAAGCGAATAATATCATTTATATGGTCGACCTCTTTGTTGAAAGAAATAAAGAACTCGTCGTTAACATCAATTAGCTCACCACGGAGAATCCAATGCTCCAAATATTGAAAGTATGATTTTTTAAGCTCCTGGTAAATTATTTGAGCCAGGCAACTCACTTGCGTGTCACCGAACTCGGCCAACCTGTGGACTTCCTCTAGAAATTTGAACCCGTTAAGCTGTTCAAGTTGCTCCTGTAGGTGTGACAATATCCTAAGATCGACAATCTGGTCTTGCAAATCGTGGAAAACAGATAAGAGAGAACCCGGAGATCGTTGAAAGATGTTATTCACATGGCTAGCGTAGGCCATGAGTTTCACATTCAATGACTGAAGAAAAGCAGCCTTGATTGGTGAGGCAACCTTACCACGCAACCTCTCTACCGAGTCATGGAGGTGTCTATACATCATCGCACACTCGCACAATTCGTGAAGTAGCATGAACTTCCCTCGACTAACATTAGACGGGACAGTCAAGCTATCTTTTGAGAATGTGAACATTTGTGTATCAAGACCAACTAGGGTGTTCGGTAGGAAAGATAGTATAGCTTCGTCGTCTAGCAAGTCGCCATTAGGTCTGGGTTGGCTGTTCAGAACGTCATTTGGATGTTGAAATAGAGTTTTAATACCATTGACAGGGGATGACAGATTTGCAGGTCCCGTGTTGGGGACTGTAGGAGGTCTGGTACCATGTGAATTTGGTACTAGGTTAAGGAGGAACTGTAGGTATGATATGAGCAGCTCTGTAGTTTGTTGGTTCGGGAGTGAGATAAGTAAAGCTCGCATAGTGCTCCAATCGCTATCATTCCCATGTCTCGAAAAATGAGCTCGAATCTCCTCGATCACTTGAGAATTCTGTGATCCATCCCCGGAGATGTATGCCCATAGGGATTTCACTAGTCCCTCTCTATACTGCGCACTGAACTCTGCCAGAACTATTGAGTTGACAAAACGATTGAGGTAGATGCCTATTAGCAGGTTGTTATCATTGGACATAATCCAAGAATTTTGCTTTATAGTCGTAGTAGTTGTAGATGGAGTGAATAGCGTTGATGTTTTGAAAACGCGTAGCGACTGCAGGTGCAGTGTTGCATCCATGAGATGTCCCTCAATAAGAGGTCTTAGTACTTGAGAAGAGCTACGTTGCTTTAGATAAAGAATATTCAATTGACATGGAGAATTGGCATATAAAATATGGTGTTCTACCTATGGTAGAATGCCTTACAAGGGAACACCTGAACTCACAGCGTTAGGAGCGATCTGTGGATCGAAGACGTTGGGATTCAAGTCGCTGTCACGCAAGGACAATTGCTCGTCAGTCCAGATATGCTCCACAGCAGGCGCATCAAGTTCACCGACACCGCAAAGACCGCCAACGCTTTCCCAATCATTGGTTCTTTTCAAATTCAACTCCCCAAACACCGAGTCAACAGCACCAATCAATTCATCAGCAATTTCAGGACCGTGTCCAGGAGTGGGAGTGATTCTCAACCTCTCTTGTCCGATAGGAACAGTAGGGAAATTGATGGCTTGGACGTAGATGTTGTGTTTGTTCAACAACAAGTCAGAAGCCTTCTTAGCATCTGCGGCGTTACCAACCAAAACAGGCACAATGTGAGACGGGTTGGGAATCACTGGGATGCCGATGTTTCCAAAGTTGTTCTTCACATACCTAATGTTCTTTTGCTGAGCAATTCTGTCCATCAATGTAGATCTCTGGTGCCTGATTGAAGCAGTAGCACCAGACATCACCGCAGGAGGCAAAGAGGTGGTGAAAATGAATCCCGGAGCAAACGAACGAATCCAATCGATCAAAGTCTGCTTTCCAGTGACGTATCCACCAACAACACCGTAGGCCTTGCCCAAGGTACCAGTCACCATGTCAATTCTGTTCATGACTGAGTCTGGACGGATCTTATCCAATCCAGCTTTCAAGTGTTCCTCGAAGTTCAAGTGTTCGGCAACACCCGCACCGTGAGGGCCATACATACCAACTGCATGCACTTCATCCAAGAAGGTCATGGCACCGTACTTGTCTGCCAAATCGCAGATTTTCTCGATCGGGGCGATAGAACCGCACATCGAGTAGACAGATTCAAAAGCAATCAACTTTGGGGTGTTTCTAGGGTATTTGGACAAACGATCCTCCAAATCTGCCAAATTGTTGTGCCTGAACACTTCCTTTCTCGCTCTTGAATTACGTATACCTTGAATCATGGAAGCATGATTCAACTCATCAGAAAAGATAACCAAATCTTTCATTTTTTGACCCAAGAGGGAGAGCACCGCATCATTAGCAACAAAACAAGAGCTAAACACCAACGCAGCCTCGTGCTTATGCAAATGAGAAAGTTCAGCCTCCAAAGCAATGGCATGTCGGTTATGGCCCGCAATGTTTCTTGTACCGCCCGCACCGGCGCCGTACCTATCCAAAGTGTTCTTCATGGCCTGGATGGTCTTCTCATGGGTCCCCATGCCCAAGTAGTCATTGGCACACCAAACAGTGACCTTTTCACCTTCAGAAGACAAGTGAGCTCTAGGGAACTCCTCAGCCAAACGGTTGATGTTGTTGAAGTAACGATACGATTTATCATTCCTCTTCTTTTCAATCTCGCTGCTAAGGAACCCATCGTAGTCGAAAGCCTGTTCCTTCGTTGCCTTGTCCACAAGTTCCATGGTGTTAGCAACCAAGTCACTACCAGAAAAGGAGTATCCAGCGGGAATCCGGGTTGGAGGAGTCCCAGCAGGAGCACTTGAGGCAGCAGCAGGCTTTGAAGAGTGAGAGTACTCCCTAACAGCCATAGCGGCACCCATAAAAGGGCAAGCTTTGGCATGTTGACTCAAGGTCAGGGCCTCGCTCATTTTGCGAAGAGCCTGGGTGGATCTTGATTTCACAAAGGGACACATTTTCATGGAAGCACGAGTGAGCGACTCCATGATGAAAAAGGTTGTTTTTTTTCTGTGGTTCTTTTGGTTCTCGGTGGTGAACCTCAAGAGAATATTTTTTCTACTCGTTAAATATGTCACATTGAGAACTGTATAGTGGGGAGACGCAGACCGAAACGAGAATCCGGGCCATAGGAAGAGCAGGGAGGTCTCAAATTGCAGACATATCGGGTCTTTTGAGATTTCTTTGAGAACTCTACAATAAATGTATATGCTGAAGATTATTATACTGACATCATCGCTGGTATTCCCTAAAAATGTGAAATTTATGTGGAGTGAGCCGTGAGGGCTGCTAGCGAATCATGTGTAGGCAAATGCTAAGACAGTCTGGCTTACGAAAGCTGACAATCTCCGAAGAGCCCCTGCAATTAGGCAAAAAATGGGGATTTCGAACTCGGAGAAAAACAATGCGGGGACCGGAGAGTCAACTAAAATCATAAGAATCATTTGCCTTATTATTTGCCTGAACTGTTTCACTGACCAGTACTACTATTTTTCAAGGGACACTTTTGGGTCTCATGAAGATGTGCGCACTGTAAGCGGGGCAACCTGACCTGGCAACAGTGTCACAAGCTCAGCTGAGAGTGACGCGCACACTGAAACAGCTTATTCAGGAGAGAGATAATATATAACGGGGAGAAAAAAGAGATTACACGACCCCGGTGAGGATCGAACTCACGATCTCAAGATTAACAGTCTTGCGCCTTAACCAGCTTGGCCACGGAGTCATTCTGTGTGCCACTGGAAAATGAGATGAATATGAACTTGATTATGAGGGGCTCATCACCAGCGATTTCGAATGAAAAATTGGCTTTTAGCTAGCTTGTGCTTGCTGAAAGTGATTGAAATTTTGGTGAGGCTCCTAGGCCGGAAGTTTTTTTAAAAAAAGGAACATCTTAACGTTAGCGACCCTTAATCAACGCATTCATCATAATCCGATGTTGTGCTGTTTGAAGAACTTACAGAGCTGCCTTATAGTTCGTGGCTTCTAGGAGGCATTCTTACGTGCTTGAAGCGTGAAGGATGAATTTCTTTCGAATGACCAAGAATAGCTAGAAAATGCCCTCGAATTCCTTCTTTGGATCAGTCTGTACTAGTCATCGACTGGCAAAAAGTCTTGAATCTTTAATTATAGTATTTCAACTTTAATGTGATAGTTATCAGGGTTTCGACTTTGCTCGTTCAATGTTATCTTATTAAAACAAAAAAGACAAGAGAAGAAAAACTGACTAGTTGCCGAACACAGCGCCAGTTTCTGATTGACGCCTCAATTCGACGGACAGGAGATCAGTCTACATGAATTTCATTAACCATTCCCAATTATCAAGTAAACTATTCAAAGTTATTATGTATTATACAACTGGAAGAATTTACTCCTCGTCCTCCTCCTCGTCGTCAGCAATGGAGTAGAACTGCAACTGGTACTGGTTTCTCTTGACAGAGACGAATCTGATCCAGTCTCTGAGCTGGTTCTTCTTCAAAAACTTCTTGGTCAAGTACTTCAAGTACTTACCAGAGAACTTGGCAGTGGAAACAACAATAACCTTGTTGCCCTCCTCAGAGATGGTGATGGCGTCACCCAAGTTACCGAGGATACCGTCAACCTTAATACGCTCGTTCAAGAACTTAACGTAAGCCTCCTGGTCGAAGACAGCATTCTCCACTGGAGCGGAGGTGTCAACGACGAACTTCTTTGGGGCGTGAGTGTTCTTGGTGGTCTAGAATCCTGTTAGCCTACCGTACGTGAATTATCAAAATGAGCCAAAGAGCCCATCAGATAAAGACAGCAAAGCCCCCAGGACGGGATTCTGATCTGGTGGTGCCCATCATCATTGTTAAAAATGAATGGTGCTTATACTAGAAAATTGGTGAGAATCTTCGACCGAAGAAAGCTCTGGCGCTAATCAATGAAAAAACGCCTTGTTATTCTGATTTCCACATTCGAATAGAAACTCCCGTTCAAGGTTTATTGACTGTTCGATATCTTTTCGAAACTTAGGTGATACATACAATTGGAGCCATTGCTGATGAAGTAGTTGTATGGGAAAGTTTACTCAACTGTGAATTTTTTTTTTTTTTTCACTCACCACATCGGAGTGCGGTGTGTCAGGCCCAAGAGGGCATATGTGCAGGCCAGGGCTACAGCCCTAGGCGTATATAGTGGTTTCGAATCGTTTGCTTACAAGACATAAAATAAGATGGGGATTGGGATTCTTTAAAATACTTTACTTCTCAAGCTGAATAAGATTTATCAACGTATTCTTCAACCAAAAAAAAAAAAAAAAAAAGGAATTAGTGTACTTCACTGGTTAATTCTACAAAGATCGTCTTGCGATTTAAGCTAGATTGAGTTCACAAATTGTAAATTGACCCATTGAGTCGTATTTGAAATTAGTTCTTTGCATCCAAATCTTCTATCGGCTCTCTTATCCAAGCTGTCTTGGAGAGGTCTACCTTTGTTAGCTGACTCGGATGACTCCTTGCGCGGAAAAACTTTGGGCCACGATGATTCAGGATGACTCTCGCCCCAGATAAGCCCACAGAGGAGGGGCCCAATAAAAATTGGGTAATATATAATGAGGGCACTTCGAGATGTCGCAGCCATTTAGAATAGCTCGAATTGCATAAAGATATATTTTCATCATATTACATTCTCCATGTTTTTAAGAAGTTTTGCAACATGTACTAGGTTGAGCACTGCTTCTAGACCATTAGGCGTGAAGTTGACATTTAATGAGCCGTCAATAATATCACCAGTCAAAGCAATTAATTCAGCTATCAATTGCAAACCTCACAATCAATGGACTAGGGATGAAATTAAAGAAATTTACAATACCCCTCTAATGGAATTGACATTTCAGGCCCAGCTTCAGCACAGACGGTATCATGATCCATCTGAGGTTCAGCTTTGCACTTTGCTTAACATCAAGACGGGTGGGTGCTCTGAAGACTGTAAATACTGTTCTCAATCTAGCCGTTATGACACGGGAACAAAGCCAGAAAAATTAGTCAAGTTGGAGGAAGTGCAAAAGGCTGCTATCAAAGCAAAAGAGAACGGAAGTACCCGTTTCTGTATGGGTGCCGCCTGGAGAGACATGCATGGACGTAAGTCTGGGTTGCGAAAAATTGCAGAGATGGTGAAGTGGATCAATGACGAGTTGCAAATGGAAACCTGTGTCACCTTGGGCATGGTGGATGAGAACCAAGCAAAAGTACTCAAAAAGTCTGGTTTAACGGCGTATAACCATAATATCGACACATCAAGAGAACACTATCCCAATGTCATTTCCACAAGAACCTACGATGATCGTCTCGAGACCATAAAACAGGTTCAGAAGGTCGGCATCAAAGCTTGCACTGGAGGTATTTTAGGCTTGGGAGAAACGCCGGATGATCATGTCAGCTTCTTGCATACATTGGCTACCATGGAAAGACACCCTGAGTCGCTACCAATAAACAGACTAGTGCCAATAAAAGGCACACCAATGGAGGAAGAAATTTCTAAACTTCCTCCGGGGTCAAACAGAAAGTTGAAATTTGAGGCGATTTTAAGAACCATTGCCACTGCAAGAGTTATTATGCCCGAGTCCATTATTCGTTTGGCTGCTGGAAGATACACAATGAAGGAACATGAGCAATTTCTCTGTTTCTCTGCTGGTTGCAACGCTATTTTCACCGGGGAAAGAATGCTCACCACAATGTGTAGTGGATGGGACGAGGACATTGCCATGTTGAAAAAGTGGGGCATGAAGCCCATGAAGAGTTTTCGCAAACACGGTATCAACAGGGCAGAGGAATTGATGAAGAAGACAGTTGAGACGGGTTTCGAAGAGCCCTCTGCATCTCCTTCAGCGATATAGTGTAATCTCAATGTGTACTCAACAGCGGCTGCGAAAAAAATGAAGCCTGCTAATCAAATACAATACAAGCCACATTAGAGCCTCACCTGGCGCGCATAGATAAACGTTCAGAATCGGATTTTCATTTTTCACGGTGACTCATTGGTATGTTCAAAATTATAGCTCGACTACCGAGACGTTGGAATTCACAATCGGCATCGAAGGTGCCACCAGTAAGACGAATCTCGCTTCTTTCTACTCTTTTTGTCTCGGCATCATTTGCTACTGCTGGGTATTTTATAGGAAAAAGAGAGATCACAAAGAATCCTCCTGAAGACTTGTTCCCATGGTCTTCAACGACGAATTTGGAGAAGATCGGGTCTCCCATTTACGCTACAGATGAAGAATTGAAAGTTGCTGTCGAGGATATCAAAAATGCTGTGGGTGAAGACCATGTGAAAGAGTCGGTGGTGGAGATCACCGCTCACAGTGATAATGGGTTCACACCACACCCACCAAAGCCTCATGAGAAGCCAAGGTATGTTGTCTATGCATTTTCGACAGAGGAAGTCTCGTCTATCATGAAAATCGCTCACAAGTACAACGTGCCTGTTGTGCCTTACTCTGGGGGCAGTTCTCTTGAGGGGCATACTTTTTCCACTCGATGTGGGATAGTCTTGGACACCAGTCGAATGAACAAAGTGCTCAGAATAAACCATGACGACCTAGATGCAACCGTTCAGGCTGGCGTAGGCTGGATGGACCTCAATGAGCACCTCACCAATCAGAAGTTGATGTTTGGCTGCGATTGTGGACCAAGTGGGTTGATTGGTGGAATGGTAAACACGAACGCTTCGGGCGTTAATGCATCTAGATATGGAGCTATGGTACACAATGTCGTATCGTTGACTGTGGTGCTTGCTGACGGAACTATCATAAAGACAAGGCAAAGACCTAGAAAAACCTCCTCGGGCTACAATCTTACTGGTCTTTTTATCGGCAGTGAGGGAACTTTGGGGATCGTGACTGAGGCTACTGTGAGACTTCACGTCAAGCCTCTGCATGAAACAGTTGCGGTTGGCCAATTTCCGTCTGTCACTGCGGCCTCCAAGACCGTGGCAGAGCTTTTTCGAAAAGGTATTCGTCCTGAAGCCATTGAGCTTTTGGACGAGGACATGATGCATTGTACAAACTACAGTGGTCAACTTACCAAGAAGTGGCTTGAGGTGCCTACCATATTTTTTAAAGTAGGCGGCCACAACAAGGTGGTCGTGGACGAGACGTTGCAGATCATCAAAAAGGTGTCGCTTGAAAACAAGTGCGCTGATTTCATCATTGCGAAAAACAAAAACGAAGGGGAAGAGCTTTTCCAGGCTCGTAAGAATGCATTTTTTTCTATTCTAGACTACGGCAAGAATGAGATTGACGAAAACGTGAGACTCTGGGTCACCGACATTGCGGTACCACTCTCAAAACTACCTAAGGTTGTCGACGAGATTCGTGCTCTCATTGATCGGTCTGGATTTAAATCGGTTATTCTTGGACATGTGGGAGACGGTAACTTGCATGCTGACCTCTTTTACACTCCCGACCAGCTCCACGAGTGTCATAAAGTAATCAATGAGATTACAATGATTGGGTTGAGAAATGAAGGAACAGCAAGTGGAGAGCATGGGATCGGAAATGGCAAAAGAACGTTCCTCGCATATGAACTTGGTCAGGAAGCAGTAGACACCATGAGAAAGTTGAAGCTAGCACTTGATCCAAAAAGGATTCTCAATCCAGACAAAATATTTAAAATTGATCCTCAAGACAGAGGAGAATTCTAGAGACATTATTGTCATTGAACATTATTAGAAACCTATGTAGCATAAAAATAACAGTATAAGGAACTCATTTGCGACACCTTCACCATGGCTGCAAACCCACGGCTGCAAACTTCTGGGTGGGGTGTACACACTGCTAAGCCACGATCGACTGTGTGATGAAAAGGAGCCATCCTCAGCAATTTTAAGGGTTCTTCAATGTTTTCAAAAGATACCGTAGCACACATTGCAAACCGTAAGCACCAAGAATCCATTTGGCTTAATCACAGGCATTCCCCCTCACTGTAAGTAAGATAGGGTCTCATGCGCAGTGCTTTATCGCTATCAGCGACCACTTTTATGCACACTGTTGTTTGTTAGGATTCGTGCGGTAAATCGCCGAACATGGAACAGGCGAATGCCAAAAGCAGCGATTATTGGCAAAAATGGACTAATCTTTCTTAAAATCTGTTCACGTCTTTCTCCTCGAAATCTTCATTTCTAGGATTAGATCTCTTCTTCTCTTGAGCTGCCCCTATCGCCGGAATTCTCAACCCACCTTATCTCCCCAGTGAGTTCCCCACCGCAGAAATAGGTTCGCAAAATGCGTGAGCGCTCGCTTGCTCCCCCACATACGCCCAGACAAACTGAGTCAGCAAATCTCTTGACAATAATTTTAAAGATTTGAAAAGCCGGTTAAACTTTCGGTCGCCTGTGTATCTTGGCTCTTGCCACAAGTGATAAGAAACTTGCAAGTCCCTGCGGTGAACGTTGATCACGTGATACTCCCAGGTGAGTGCGTCTGGCACCTCCTCTACATTGGACAGAAAAAACCTGCTCTGGTGAAAATTCTACTAGCTTCCGTTCTTTCTGTTCCCCCATATTATACCATAACCCGAGCTTTCTTTCAAGCGTCAGTACTTCATAGTTGCTAGCTTTTATACTGCCTCTGCCAGATCTCGAGCATAGTCTCCTGACACTCCTTATCTTTGGTGGTAGTATACACTCAAGTTTACCCAACATCCCCCGATTTAACATCCACTATGACTCTGTCCTACTCTACGAACAGCATCCGAACCAAGTTCGGCGACTTGTCTTTAGAATCGGCCCAGGAACGTCTTTCGCCGAAGGAAAAGTCATTGCTAACCAAATCTCTAGCACAGGAGGACAGAGGAGGGATGTCGATTTCTCCACAGCAACATGCTAAGCAGACCTCGATACTAGAAGGTGATGCCAAACTCACCGATGACCATCCAGAGCCTGAGCTTCTTGCCACCTCTGTGGGCAAAGACATCGACGGAAGGCTCATTCCAAGTTCTTCCACCATTTCGCTTTTATCGTTGAATGCCAACGGGAATTTGAGCTCGGCTGCCACTCAGTACTCCGGATTTCCTCATTTCATCGACAGAAAGAACTCACATGGCAGTGGACTAGTGCTGCGAAATTCCCTAACGCATTTGAGCCACCAAAGGCTACAGCCGTACCATAAATTGACGAGTCTGACTTCGCAAAACCAGGAAATGGCTTGCGCTCACACTCAAAGCATACCTTTAATCAGGAACGCCGGCTCGATGCTTCTGACCCCAGACTCGCCCAACTTAGATCCCGTCTCTTTAGGAGGATCTCCATCGAGATTCTGGCTTGCATCACAGACACCACCAAAGTCGCTCTCTGGCTCCTACAATAAGCGCAGCTGCACACTACAATTGAGTCAATTGCACTCCAACCCAGCCAGCACTGTCCCTGGAACATCTTCCAGCGGCGCCACCAGCATTAACACCTCGAGGCCTCCACTGAGAGCATTTCGTGGAGACGATTCACCTACGCTAAATCCAGTACAAACACCTCTTGAAGATTTACCCATGACTCCTCTTTACCTCAACTCCGAGGCCGACCTGTATTTTGTTTACAGTAATGGTCACGGGAGAGATCAGCTGATCAAACGAGATCTCTTCCAATACGATGAAGAGGAGTCCGAAGAAGATGCAGTGAATGAAGGGTGTGAGGAGGTGCTACAATACAATGAACAGGAGGAGCCGCAAGGCTAGGAAGGGGTACGAAGGCAAAACAAAGGGGGTTTCGAAGGCATAGGGTTAGCGCGCGCGCCAGCACAACGGGAGAAAAATAGAAAAAAGAAAGCCCGTCCGAGTGAGCCATTGACAACGGTATTGTCTCGCGCAAGCCGGAATACAAGGGAAGGAGCTTCTAGCTCGGAGTTGGAACCCTAGGGCTGTCATTCATTTTGCCACATTAGCATCTGATGATCTCCGCTTCAAGGGATATTCAGGGTCAACTAATTTTTTATCTGTCAGGAGCTTTTATCGCAATAGGGCCTAGGCGTAGGACTGAAATTCGATCACGAGGTTTTTCTTCAAAATTTTTCTTTTGTCTGTCTTAAATGGCCTTATCAGAGGTGGCGCTATCTTTTTTCCTCAAGCGAGCATCGGGCTGAGCGTCTCCTATATTAAACCTTTGTGCGAAATACTCCTTTTCATACTACAAAAATGACAACTTACGAAGGTATGTGGTGCCAACTGTTCATATTTTGTTGATGTTACTAACTCGTTCAGACGACCATAACTTGAGATACCAGTCTGCGGAAGACACAGTCCGCCAGCATCAGACGTTTTCCAGCATCATCGAGAACTTCATCTCAGATACCACTGTTGACGCCGAGGGACACAGACACACGGGACGTGAACTTTTCAATAGGGCACTTCGGACGATCAACGCCGAAGAACGCACAGAGATCCTTGCAGAGATAATAGCGTCGTTGGAAAGGGGACGAGACAAGTTTCGTCCAGACACAGGGGTGTCCCAAGAGTTTCTCGATAATCTTGAACGTGTCGACGTGTCCACGCTCCCGGAAAGCGCCGACTGCCCTATTTGCACAAATCGCTTTCATGACAACGAGTATCCTTTGATTGTGAAGCTACCTTGTCAGCTCACCGGCTCATCCAAACGAGACCATGTGTTTGACATGGATTGCATCACGCCGTGGCTCAAGATGCACTCGTCGTGTCCCTTGTGCCGCTTTGACGTGAGGGACGCAGAGAGTGTAAGACGGCAGCGGTTGGAAAGAGACTTGGCCAGGGCGAAGGCTGAGATCGCTAATGAGGAAGACGAGGAGGAGGAAGAAGATGGTTGGGATATGTACGGCTGATCGGTCACCTCTATCGACAACATGCTACGGGTCATAACACATAATTTTTAAAGGAAAAATACCTCAGGTTTGGTTTAATGCATCGGCTTCGATTACGGTTCTTTCTGCAAGGCTACATAATTAGTGCCTGGGGATTTATATAGGTACACCGCAATATATGGAGGATAATAGGGAGATACCGAGATACGTAAATTGTGCCCCGTTATAGAGGGGCGGCTATGTACATTAAAAGTGTTGTTTGAACTGCTTCGATTGCAACAAATCCCTAACTTTGGCTGCAATTGGGTCAGAAGTATCCTCGTATGCTTCTGGGAATTTCATGTCGGAAGCAGTCATTTCGTCTAAGGTAGTCGCAAAATCAAGTGATTCACGAGTAGTAATCTCCGCCAGGCACTTGACATCCTCCACGGAGTTCTTGTTAATATATGAAAGCCATAAATCTATGACTTCTGGGTTGGCGTCGTAGGCCTTCAACTCCTGATTGTATGTGATTCTTAAAAAGTTCTCCTTGGTCTTCGCTTGAGCGAACGGCGATTTGATGACAGTATACAATCTGCGTTCTGTCTTCATCTTTTTGGGGCGTGAGCACGGGATACCCAAGTAGAACGCTGCTCTTGCAGCAAATTCAGATGCTCTAGTCAAGTGGTCTTCATTGTAACCCCTGAATTTGAGTTTAGCCACCTGGTGACCGTGAGTAGGCGGAAGTCTCAAGGGCTTGTACTGTAAGAGCTCAACATTAAGTGGAGGAGAGCTAGCAGGGGGCTTGATCTTTGGCTTTACATCGAAGTCCTTATTCAATAGAGACTGTTTGAACAGTTCGTCTTGAGCACGTTTGAGGGCTTCCTTCTCCTCAAACTCTTTGGGCAGGAGAAATTTGTTATCTTGTAATCTGCGTGTAAATAAAGAGAAGGAGCGCCTGGAGAAGTTCAATCCAAGAACTCGACGAGCCAACATGGCGGTAGTAGTGGAGAAAGTATGCCATGATTCAGTTTGAAAAAAATCTCCATCAAATAAAGTCACGTGACTCTGTTTGCAATCCGACCAGTGGTCAGCTTCCACATCAAAATCCGATTAACTTACATGAAAGCGTAACTTCTTTTACTGAAGTAAATAAGTGCCTCGGCTTTATGTTGCTGTGGTGAATGGTTTCGTTTATTCCGAAGACTATTCGTTATATATCACACACAACTGACACCTACATATAATCAGGTACCGTTTGACTTAAAAGCATTCACTTTTAGGTTGTCTAGTGCAGGGCAACATGATTTAAATTATCTCAAGTTCGAACGACGTTACGGTTGTGTTGTGTTACATTGTGGTGACTCCAACATTCAAGCTTCTTATATTCGCGCAGATATCACCAAGCTCATCGTCTACATTATGGGGAAGTCATCGAAGGACAAAAGGGACATCTATTACAGGGAGGCCAAGGAAAGAGGCTACAGGGCACGGTCTGCTTTTAAGCTCTTACAAATTGACGAGAAATTCAACATTTTTGAAGGCGTTAGCCGTGTGGTGGATCTATGCGCAGCTCCAGGTTCTTGGTCCCAGGTCTTGAGTGAAAAACTCCACAACAGCTCAAAGTCAAAGGACAATGCTAAAATAGTTGCCGTAGATCTCCAACCCATGATCCCCATTGAAGGCGTAACTTGTCTTCAGGCTGACATTACCCATCCCAAGACACTTCAAAGCATATTGGAACTTTTTGGCGGTGAACCTGCCGATCTTGTGGTGAGCGATGGTGCTCCAGATGTCACAGGGCTCCATGATCTTGATGAATATATTCAGTCCCAGCTTATATTGGCTGCTCTTCAACTAACAACTTGCATACTTAAAGATGGTGGCACATTCATAGCTAAGATCTTTAGAGGTAGAGATATTGACTTGCTCTACAGCCAGCTAGGGTACTTGTTTGAGAAGGTCGTATGTGCTAAACCACGTTCTTCTCGTGGAACCTCGCTCGAGGCATTCGTCGTGTGCATCGGTTATAGACCTAGACCTGGGTGGAATCCTCGCCTCGAGCTAGGGAAGTCGACTGAAGAGTTCTTCGAGAATGCTGATATCGGCAAAAGCTATATACGTGAGAACTTCGAGCTTCCAGACGAAGAGGAACGATTCATACCGTCATTTGTTGCTTGTGGCGACTTGGATATGGGGGATTCCGATGCCACATACGAGTTGAACTCGAATACAGCCAAGCAGAATCTCAAACCGGTGCAGATGCCTACAGCTCCTCCCTACAAAAAAGCATTGGAGATGAAGAGGAAGGGAAATCTTGTTAGACGATAATGTATGTTATTCTATCTAAAAAACTATCCATAATTTAAGTAGATGGCTCGACAGAAGAGGCTTCCTCGGCCTTGGTAGTAGCATCTGGCTTCAAGGTTGGGAACAACAACACTTCTCTGATAGTGTTGGAGTCAGTCAAGAACATAGCCAATCTGTCGATACCACAACCCCAACCAGCAGTGGGTGGCAAACCGTATTCCAAGGCATTACAGAAGGTCTCGTCAATCATCTGAGCCTCATCATCACCTTGATCCTTCTGTCTAGCTTGTTCCTCAAATCTAGCTCTCTGGTCAAATGGATCGTTCAACTCAGTGTAAGCGTTACAAATCTCCTTGGTTGCGACGAAGACTTCGAATCTCTCACACAAACCTGGGATCTTTCTATCCTTCTTGGCCAATGGGGACATCATCTGGGGGTGACCAAAGATGAATGTTGGGTTGATACAAGAGTCTTCAAGCTCACCAACCAACTTGTCCAACATTCTAGCGTTGGTCAATGGTGGAGGGCAATCGAGCTTGTTATCGATCAAAATCTGCTTCAAGAACTTGCCTGTCTCCTCGGTGTGCAACTGGTCTCCTGGTGGGAATTTGACATTGTAGACCTTCTCCAACTCCTCGATCATGTTGATTCTCTTCCATGGTCTAGCAAAGTCCAAGGTCAATGCCTCGCCCTCGGGACCGTCGGGATGGTATGTAACCTTGTAGTCACCAGTGATTTCCTTCACCATCTCAGAGAATAACAACTCGGTCATATCCATCAAGTCGTACACATCGGCGTAAGCCTGATAGAACTCGCATGTGGTGAACTCGGGGTTGTGAGTCATGTCAATGCCTTCGTTTCTGAATTGACGACCGATCTCGTAAACTCTGTCCATACCACCAACAACCAACTCCTTCAAGAACAACTCTGGAGCAATTCTCATAAACATGTCGATATTCAAATCGTTGTGATGTGTAATGAAAGGTTTGGCAGTGGCACCACCAGCAATGACGTTCATCATAGGGGTTTCAACCTCGGTGAAGTCCCTGTCATCCAAGAACTTACGAATGAAAGTGATGATCTTGGATCTGACCTTGAAGCGGTCTCTAACAAAATCATTCATGATCAAGTCCAAGTATCTCTTTCTGTATCTAGTTTCTTGGTCCTTGATACCAAAGTGTTCCACTGGCAACATGTGCAAACATGGAGTCAAGAGCTCGATGTGCTGGGCGAAAATGGAGAGCTCGCCCTCACCACCCTTGGCTGGGGAAGTTCTACCTGGGTAACCAACAACACCGATGATATCACCTCTCTTCAAGTTATCGTTGATCTTTTCGTACGCTTCAAGAGACTCGTAGTCCTGAGCTTGAGCCATCACCTGGACCTGGACTCCATCACCCTTCAAGAAGTAGAATCTCAACTTGGAACCGGACTCTCTCTTGTTCATGATTCTACCTGTGAGTTTCACTTGAACGTCCTTCTTAGTCTCACCCCTGGTCAACGAGGAGTACTTCTCCACAAACTGGGGAATAGTGGAGTCTCTGTGGAACTTGTGTGGGTATGGGTTAATGACCGAGGAGTCTGACTCGTACTTCTGTCTGTATTCGTTGATCTGGCGAGATCTGTGTTCAAAGTACTGGTTAGGATTCAAGTCGGCCATGTTATCCTTCTTCTTTGGCTGCTTGTCCTTGTTCTTAGCGGCCTTCTCTGCCTTCTTGGCCTCAATTTGTCTCGTCTTCTGCCTCTTCTTCAACTCGGTCTTGCTGACATACTCTCCGGTAACGTCATCGAGGTAGGTCTTAGCGACCTGCTCGGTCACTTGGTCAACTGGGTCAGACATGGATAAAGATAGAGATAAGACTCATCGAAAATTTTTCGCTGCTTGGAGGCATGCACGCAGGTGCAAAATATGGAAGGTGGTCCAGTGAGTCAGCCAGTAGATGCAACTGAATGTAAGATAAAAAGAAATCATTTTGGAGTATTCCCTGATGTTGAAAAAGCTGCTGATGGATAATTTGTGTTTTTTGGAGTAATTTCATTTGCTGATCGTGGTGTTTGTTGGATGACGTACAAAGCTCTTTTCGCAGCCAAAGAATAACGGTGCAGATAAATTACGTATGAGCATTCGCTTGGTGATAATCTACTATACTAGATGGATAGCATCATGTTTAGCACATGACAATTTCAAAACGCCTGAATGTTTAGTTACAAAGAAAGATTAATATAATTAGCACAGAATACAGTTTCTTCCTTCTCCGTTTTTGTATTCAATGATACGAAACACAATTCACCTGCACCATTAAAGTGATCATGGAGGCCTCACATTACTCTTTATTCAAAGTATGAAGGCATTCTATCAACTCTACTCTTTTATTATGTAAAACTATTTCTGCAAGTTGGCATTTACCTTGACTCTTTTGCGCCTACTAGACTATTTAGGTGTACAGGTGTACGGTTCGACATTTATCGTATGTGAAAATTTCTCACAATAGAGAGATACCCCAAAGTAAGCATGGTCAGTAAACAACAAGGCAAGGCGTATGAGGCTCCTACAGCCCATACGATCAATATAGAAGGATCGGTGGTCTTGTCTATTCTCAGACACACCTCGGAGAATTTTCCATCGTTGTTCTCGGGCTCCCTCATGGGATTCGAAGACGATGAAGGCACCATCGATATCACCCACGCATACCCATTTCCTTACCCAGACCAATACGAAGGTGGATCTTTCCGTTCTAAAAGCGGAAGCAAGTATCAGCAAGAGATCTTAGAAGCATTGAAATCTTTGGATGAGGGTGTCGAATTCCAAGGTTGGTTCCAGTCCACTGTCTCTGGTAACTTTGTCACTTCTTCTTTGGTCGATGCCGTGGCTCAGCAACAGCTCAACAACAAGAACTCGTTTCTTTTAGTGCACAACATGGTTTCTGTTGGTAAAGGCTTGGACTTGAAGGCTTTAAGATTGTCCGAGAACTTCCTTACTACATACTTGGACGGCAAGTGGAAGACAAAGGACTTAGAGACCCACAAGTTGTCTTACCTTAACATCTTTGATGAAACCCCCATTCATGTCCACAATCAGCATTTGGTCAACTTGTACTTGGCATCAAGTAAAGAGACCACCTTGCCTAATGAGTTCGACACCTTGAACTTCTCTTCCAATTCAAACATCACCACACAGTTATTGGAGAACTTGTACAGCCAAATTGACTCGTTCAACTTTGATCAGACCAACTTCAACTACTATCAGAGACTCTTGCAGAAGGAGCACACTAAAATCCTTCAATGGAAGCAGAACAGAAAGAACGAGAATACAGAAAGAGTGAAGATCGGCGAGCCCGAGTTGGATCCAAATGAATGGCAAAATATCTTCAAGTTGCCTACAGGTCCATCGAGATTCAACAATACTTTGTATTCTAGAGCCATCGACGAGTTGGCTGACGACATTTTAAAGAAGTGCGACCAAGAGTTGATCAAAAGTTTTGCCATTGAAAGAAAATTGACTTCTAATTAATCATGCATGGGTATTCGTTGCAAGAAAGATCGCAGCGGTGTAGAGTTAGGATGCTACCCTGGTAATGGGTGCGTACGGTCATAGTTAATGCTACAAACTAGAAAGAACTTAAGGAAGGCAGATTGCAGGATTCATGAATGATGTGCGTAACGCGACCAGAGTATGATTTAATTGATTCCAGGGAGGTAACTGGGCCCCAATGATTGCTTTGTAGAAGTCCTCAAATGAGCATTCATTGATTACTACCATCGCGCACCAATACTCAACTGCACTCCTTTGAGATAATCTTTTGATTTACCTTTTCCACCAAACCGATGTCTTGCAGTTCTTTATTATTTCGGCGATAAGTCGACATAGCCCCCTTGTGGTTTCAAATTCCTTTTGAGAGTAGCGAATTGCAGTAGTGATATTCGGAGTGACGGAACTTGCAGCACCTGCAGGTTTCAGTCCAAGAAAGGTTTATATGCTGCCACAACCGATACCTAACCTCTTCATCAAAAAGCTTTAAGACACCTTGTAATGGGCAAGCCAAAAGTATGTACACTAGACGGCGAATTACCTCATCAGCGTGAAGGATGAAGCCAAACTGTTCAACAACGAATACTAACCCCTAGTATATTCTATTGGTCAGACATGGTGAATCGGAAGGGAACTGTGACAAGTCAGTGAACAGGCACACACCCAACCATAAAATTTGCTTAACATCCCAAGGTCATGAGCAGGCACGCAGAGCAGGTCTTGTTCTCCGAGAGTTTCTCGAACAATTTGGAGAAAAGGACGGTGTTAATGCCAGAAGCGTACTCTTCTACACCTCTCCGTATTTGCGTGCTCGCCAGACATGTCATGATATAATAGAGGGGATCAAGGACCTTGAAGGTGTTCAGTACCAAGTGAAGGAAGAAGCAAGAATGAGGGAACAAGATTTCGGAAATTTCCAGAGCACGCCCGAGGAGATGGAGAAAATCTGGGCACAGCGAGCCCACTATGGCCACTTCTTCTTTAGAATTCCCCATGGTGAAAGTGCAGCAGATGTATACGACAGAATTGCTAGCTTTAATGAGACGCTCTTTCGACAGTTTCACCAAGACAAGTTCCCTAACGTGTTGGTTTTGGTCACACATGGAATTTGGGCTAGAGTGTTTTTGATGAAGTGGTTCCGGTGGAGCTACGAGGACTTCGAGTCTTTGAGGAACATTCCGCATTGTCATTTTTTGATTATGAAACAGCAGAAGACCGGGCGTTACTTGCTAAAAACACCTCTCAAAACTTGGGATGACTTACGTGATCTGGACGTAGAGGAAGAGATCAGCAAGGAGTTCACCCAAGAGGTAAACTTCAACTCCATGAACAAGCTCGACAATCCTGATGACATGGACATTCACAGCATCATCAGGGCTCAAGTTGAAGCCATTGAAGAGAATAGACACAAGGATAGGCAGATTCGAGAAAATTACAAGAATACTTTGGTGAACAAGCTCTCTCAGGCCGACCAAAGCTTACAAAATAGCACTGAAGACGTTCTGAACGTTGGGAATTGATGATACCTTGATTTCGTTAACTTCAGTAGCACTGAAGAATGGTCTAGTTATGGAAATTTGGGAGAACTATATCGGTGAACTTAAATAGGAAGGACTTTCTTCTGATGATGTTCACTTATTCACACAGTGTGCTTATATGAAGCCTGTGGGATTATTAAGCGCATACAATGGCAACGATTATTCGGATCATTTGCAACCTCACGTCATATTCCCAAACCGCATTCACAGGCTCGGGCCAACGCTATTAGCGCAAGTACAGGTGCGAGTGTAACCCGGGCACCCTCGGAGGGTACTGGCCCATGAGGAAGAACCGTCTGGTGAGGTTCTCTTCTGCATATATATATATAGGAGCAAAAGTCCCACCGCATTTCCTCTTTCCCCGTATTTCGTGTAAACGAGCTTTTATAACCTCAATTAATCAAAGATAGCCATGTCTCGTCAATTTTTCGTTGGTGGTAACTTCAAAATGAACGGTACTAAGGAGTCCGTTAAGAAGATCGTTGAAGGCTTGAACGCTGCTGACTTGCCTTCTAACGTCCAGGTTGTCATTGCCCCACCAGCCACTTACATTGCCATTGCTGTTTCTGAGAACAAGCAGAAGACCGTTGAGGTTGCTGGCCAGAATGTGTTCAACAAGTCCTCTGGTGCTTACACTGGCGAGATTTCTCCAGATCAATTGAAGGACTTGGGTGCAACCTGGACCTTGACTGGCCACTCTGAGAGGAGAACAATCATCAAGGAGAGCGATGAGTTCATTGCTGAGAAGACCAAATTTGCCTTAGAGCAGGGCCTCTCTGTGATTTTGTGCATTGGTGAGACCTTGGAGGAGAGAAAGGCTGGCGTCACTTTGGATGTCTGTGCCAGACAATTGGATGCCGTCTCTAAGATCGTATCAGACTGGACCAACATTGTGGTTGCTTACGAGCCAGTTTGGGCCATTGGTACTGGTTTGGCTGCTACCCCAGACGATGCTCAGGAGACCCACAAGCAGATCAGAGCCCATTTGGCCAAGACCATTGGTGAGGACGCTGCCAAGAAGGTTAGAATTTTGTACGGTGGCTCTGTGAACGGCAAGAACGCTCCAGAGTTCAGAGACAAGGCTGACGTTGACGGTTTCTTGGTTGGCGGTGCCTCTTTGAAGCCAGAGTTCGTTGACATCATCAAGTCTAGAATGTAGGAGAATTCCGACTATCAGAAACCAGTACATAAAGAAAATAAACTCAAGTTCTATACATGTCCATGCTGTTTTTGTAAAAAAGCTCCTCGGCTTCTTCGATTGACCATTCCTTGTAATCGCATACGGCAGAAGTGATTCCAGCCGCGTGTTCTGCGTATTCCCCGTCCCTGTCCAGCAGAAAGAAACGATCTAAAGGCATATCGGTTTCAAGTAGAATTTGCAGATCTTCTAGGACGTCTATAAGTTTATGGAGCATGGAAATTTTCTGCTCTGTAGCATTGATGTAATTGGAGAATGAAAAACGTAATTTCGTGGACTTTTTGCGATATTCCTTGATCCAAGATTGTGCTTGCTCAACTGAGCCCGTATACGAGTGAAGAACGACCGAAGGAATATTGTTGAAATCTTGGGACTTCCCTAGGGTGTCAAAGAAGTATCCATGTGCCTTAACACAGTGCAAAGACACTGGTGCTTGCAATTCATTTGCAAGTTTGAGTTGCTCAGTGAAGATAAGCGACTGGTGTTCCATGGTCACTTTGCAACCGGATAGCCTTACGTTCTCTGTGACGGCTTGGTTACCGTAGAAACCGTTCGTTGGCACGCGGAAAAGTTTATCTAGCCCCAATTCGCCAATGCCAAACTTTCTGTTGTTTGACTTGCAAGCCGTGGCATACTCCCTCACTTTCTCTACGTACAACGAGAAATCATAAGGCTCAGGTAGAACATCCAATAGCTCCTGAGATGGCTTGGGGGACAAAACAAGATTGTAATGGTCTTCTTTTGAAAGAACATTTACACGAAACAAGTGACTGTACCAAGGGTGCACGCCGTAATATGGCACTACATTATCATTCACCAACAGAATCCTGTGAACAGCGTCTATGTCGAAGTAACTTGTCGACATAAGACAATAGAGACCATGCTGCAAGCTTCGAGCCAAGCTTTCCGGCTCGGTTCTCGAATGCTCCATCAGAAGGTGGCAGTGATTGTCCACAAACATTCCTCGTATCCGGTAGGCATGAAATTGGAATTTCTAGAAAATTCAATACCAGCTTTGCGAGCGCTACTCTTCCAAGAAGGTACTGGTGCTCGCGAGTAAACTACAACAGCAAAAGCAAAGCAGCAAGCAAAGAAGAAACGAGGATTGCATTACGACACCCAATGACCTCATATTGTGAGCTGGAATGAATTTTTCTGATGGGATGTGTTGAGTTTTCGAAAAATCTTTCCACTTTCTCCCTAGGACTCCAAAGGTGTTTTGTGTGCAGGTCCGTTACCTGATTCTGGCCCGCATGGTATATTGCTTGATACATCAGTCGGGCCCTAGTGTACATACATGATATACATATAAAGATATATATATGGGGTTACATCCACCGCACTTTTCAAGTCAATTGCAAAAAACTCAAGGTACACGGACTCTATCAATTTAAATTGCCCTTTTCTGTTGATCAGATCTTAGTAACTCGATCATGCCTGTCATCATTGCATCACTGTACGTATAGATCCCTGCTTTCAACTATAACACTCAGATGTACTAACCAACACAGTTTCTTGCCCCACACAGTTAAGTTTGAAGTTAATTCTGGCGAAACCACCCCGAATGCTACCGAAGACAATCATCCCGGCGGTGACACATCAAGTGGCCACGATGCTATCCTCCAACACTCCATTGCCAATTCAATTCTTCCATCGTTGAGCCTGCCTGCCTTGACACAGAGCGCCTCTACTAGCACGCCTCCTCCGTTTCTTAAAAGCAGGGACTCGTCGAACATGCAGCAGTTCTTCAAGTCTCGTCAAAAGTCTGATGCCTCGTCCGAGAAGTCAGAGGATGGTAGCGCCCACTTAATCAAACCAAAGTCTAGGTATCACTCCAAAATGATTCCTAGCCTGGTGGTGGAGACTAAAAAGACGTCCGATGATTTTGGACTTTCGGCTCTCAGGTACAACTCCTCGGCAGTTAGCTTGCAAAGGCCAACGTCTGCTACCTTGCCCACGACAAGAACCACTTCAACGCCTCAGGGTGATTTTTCTCCTGCTGGTGTCACCCGCACCAAAAGTGGGTTTGGCAAGTTTGGCGGGTATTCTATCAATCAATCGTCTACTAGCTCCTTGGCGGTCACCGAAGAAGAGGACAATGCCCCACTGGTTTTTACACCGGCGTCAAAGAGTCTAACTCTTGAGGACGAGGATCAAGAAACATTCTCCGACGAGCCATTGGCTCCCTATGGAGGTTTCTCTAGACCTGATTTGGAAGATACCTTCTTAAACCAGAAAAATGTGTTTGAAACTGCTCCTTGGAGAATTGTTCCCACGGACAGCGGAAATGGCTCTTTGTACAAAGCTGTGGAAGCTGCCAAGAAAAATGGCATTATACATCCTTGTAAGTGGGTTGGAACGATGTCACTGCCTGTGGATGCCATCCCGCAGCAGATTTATCAGGACATTGGAAAAAAGCTCAGCGATGACTTCGATTGTGAAGCAGTTCATGTGAATGACATAGTATTTCAGGGGCACTACAAGTCTTTCTGCAAACAGATATTGTGGCCAACTTTGCATTACCAGATCCCAGATGACCCCAAGTCAAAAGTGTTCGAGGAACATTCATTTAAACATTATAAGCGCTTGAATCAGCTAGTGGCTGACAAGGTCGTTGAGACATACAGGAGGTATAATGAGACGCTTGATGCAAAAGACCCGGAGAACATGATATGGGTCCACGACTACCATTTGCTCTTAGTGCCTGCTATGATTAGGGAGAAACTCCCGGATGTCAAAATTGGCTTTTTCCTCCATGTGTCTTTTCCATCATCAGAAGTGTTTAGATGTTTGGCGCAGAGAGAGGCCCTATTAAAGGGGATGCTAGGAGCAGACTGTGTAACCTTTCAAACAGATGAATATGTGAGGCACTTCTTACAGACATCCAGCAGATTATTATTGGCAGACACAAATGAGCAAGGCATCATACATAATGGCACTTTCACACGTGTAAACACCGTTCCAGTCGGAATTGATGCCACTGCATTGCAAGAGGAGCTCAGCAGTCCCGCGGTAGTAAACTGGAAAAACTCTATTCGTGAACGTTGGAGAGATTCACTCTTATTGGTTTCGAGGGATAAGCTCGATAAGTTAAGAGGTGTCAAGCAAAAGTTACTTGCGTACGAAGCATTTCTCAAGGCAAACCCTCTGTTTGTTGAAAAGACAGTCCTTGTTGAAATCTTCATTGGCTCTCAGTCAAATAGTGACTACAAGGCTGAAGTGATGCAGATCGTCTCTCGAATCAATTCGATGGCCGAGAATATTTCGATCGCTCAACCAGTAGTTATCTTGGAGAAGGATATCGACTTCGATCAATACTTAGCATTACAGCACGAGGCTGCGGTGTTCATCGTGTCAAGTTTCAGAGAGGGTTTGAATTTGACCTGTCATGAATTTGTCGAGGCGAGCTCAGACAGACACTCCCCTCTAATCCTATCCGAATTTACTGGTTCCTCTCATCTTTTGGACTGCAAAGGGCAAGGCGCTTTACTCGTCAATCCATGGGACATTAAATCATTCAGTGAGGCTATTAAAAAAGCTTTGACCATGCCTGCCCATGAGAAACGTGTAAGATGGAGTAACTGTCATCAGGTTGTTTTGAAACACAAGCCTACTGACTGGATAAAGGAATGCCTAGCTAGCACAGAACGGGCTTGGCAGACGGACCATCTAAAAACGCAAACCTACAAGAAGCCTTTTACTAAGCAAACATTTGAAAATTTCTATGAGTCGGCAAATGGTCAGAGGCTTTTCATCATCAACTTTGACACATCTTATTCTCACAACGAAGCGGGGCTGAAATCTACTAAGGGCTTTTCGAATCTTGGTCGTATCATTAATATGTTAACTGGTCTCACAAGCGATTCGAGAAATTTGGTATTTATTTTGAGTATTTTGAAGACGGAAGATCTAGATCTGGTCTTCAAGAATGTGCCTAATTTAGGATTAATCGCGGAGAGCGGAGGATTCATCAAGTTAGTTGGGCAAACTAAATGGATTTCAATTATCGACAAGAAAGAGGTTGGCAACTGGATCACCCAGGTTGCCCTGTTGGTCAAGTCAAAAGTTGAACGTCTTCCTCAATCTAGTGCAGTTGTCGAGGAATGTACCGTGCGCTGGTTGGCTGATTCAGCCGTTAAGGAGGATCCTAAGAGAAGTTTTGATGCCATGGGTGATTGTATACAGCATATCAATGATATTTATGGGGACAGCCAAGGCATTCATGCTACATTGATTGACAATTCTGTTGTCGTGCAACAGAAAGATATCTCCTTAAGGGCTATACAGTTCATTGTGGCATGCTATACAACAACGATACCAGCGGCTAAGTTGGTGGAGAAGTTTCAAGTGAAACGCGTCGCATCCTTTCACGAACAATACAATTCAATTGTGAGATCACCACTTGCTGAGAGATTCGATTGGATTGAGGAAGACTCTAGAAGGACAAACAGTGCCCAAGCTTTGCTATACTCTGGTGGCTTAACGTCTATTGATGAAGCCATTTACGAGTACACTAATGGTCTCGAAAAGGATGTGTTCAGGTCTTCGATTTCAGTTGCTATAACTGGCGGGCAAGTGAATGCCAGATCCTCCGCATTGTACAGCGTTTTGGGTCGCAACGAGTTGTTCATGATTATTACGTCCAAGTAATTATAGTATGTTGCCTCGATTGTTTTAGAATTGCTTATCTTTGTAGCTAGCAGCCGCCAACTTGTTGAGTTCGTCAAATACCGCAAGAAACTCGTGGTTTTGCTTGTCTGAAATCTTCTCAATACGATTCCAGTAGTAGTTGGCGAACTCATCTTCTGTGACTGCGTTTGTGCCGCTGGGTCGATTCACCACCCATAGCGTTTCTTTCAGCTTTTTGTGAGTTTCTCTATCGTCTTCCATTCGAGCTAGAATTTGCTTTTTGGTTAGTGCAAAATCGGTATGCTTTTTATTTTGATCAGTAGTTTTTGGCCTAATCGAGAAAATTTCATCTTCAGGAACTGACTCCTCATGAACAGGGCCGTGCTTCAATAGGCGAAGCCTTTCGTATTGACTCTGCTTTCTTTTCCGAAGGAGGATATGCCACGCTTTTATTGCTGGATCTTTATCCTCGGTGTCAACATCGTCTAATTTAACTTCAGGGTACGGGATATTCTGGTCAATATTCTCTTGTTCTTCAGGAGGAAGTAGAAGACTCACGGAGCGATACTGCTTCTCGAAATCACTATAGTTAATATTGAGAGATTCTGAGATGTTTTTCATGTTGTTGAATATATTATAAAGGTTGGCGTTGTTCGTCGATGGGAGTACTTTCAACATAATCTTCGGCAAGGCAGTTTTAAGATTGTGCACGTAAGGGTAATTGTAGTTTGAATTAGCCTGCTGCGAGATGAAAAAAGACTCATGGATGAGAATATCAATAAACTGGAAGATTGTAGATTTAGTATTGAGGTCCACAGAAGGGTCATCTAGCACATCCATTATAGCATAAAAGAGGTAGTCCTCGCTTTCAAAATTCTTCAACGCAAAATGAGCAGCACGAAGAAGGGATTGCATGTTTGGTACAAGATTTCGAAGCATTTGTACGAATTGCGAGCTCGTTTCGAAGGAATCCATGTTTGTCTCAGTATGATGTACTTTCGAGGTCTCCGTTCTGAACCAGGATAGTCTTTGCATCATAGTGAAAGCACACCCGTACACCTCGATAGTTGAATTTACAACAATTCATACTTCACTGCCAAAGAGTAAAGAATACAAGTGTTTGATTATCAATATATTCTTCTTGAAGTAGATGCCCATAACGCATATAACTTCAGCAAGATAGAGTCTCCATTCGTCCTTCCTGCTAGATTTGTTACTCGTATACAGAGGTGGTGAGCTCGGCATTTAATATATCATTAGGATACCTATAACCTAAAAAACGCCTTTAAAATTTCATTTAAATAATCACCTTTCACCCTTCAAGTGTATGTCTATAACCTAATGTGCTGACACCTGACCGCACACCCGTGCACCTCTCACCTTCATACAAAATTTTTTTTTTCTCGCAAGCTTTGAGGTCCATCTAAAGTACTTCCTACTAATTCATAATGGGTAAATCTTCCAAAGGAAAGGGAGGAAAGAATAGAAGAAAAGGAAAGAATGACAACGGTGGTCAAAAAAGAGAATTGATCCACAAGGATGAGGGCCAAGAGTACGCCCAAATCACGAAGATGTTGGGTAATGGTAGAATCGAAGTGAGCTGTTTTGATGGCGAAAAGAGAATGGGCCACATCAGAGGAAAATTGAGAAAGAAGGTGTGGATGGGTCAAGGTGATATCATATTGGTGTCTTTGAGAGATTTTCAAGGAGACCAGTGTGACGTCATCCACAAATACAATTCTGATGAGGCAAGAACCTTGAAGAACATCGGTGAGTTGCCAGAAACCGCTAAGATTAATGAAACCGATACTTTCGGTGCCGACGACGACGAAGAGGTCAACTTCGAGTTCGGTGACAACGACGAGGAGTCTGAGGAGGACGGCGAGTTGGATATCGACGATATTTAAGGGGAGTATATTGCATTCGATTGTACCATAATACACATACAGATCTGATACACCTATGTATATTTCAAAGTTTGTTTCATTCAAGACATAACTACTCTGTTGAGTGCGAAATTAAATATATATTAATAGTAGCAAAAAAGATTAGTTGACCAAGGCAGAAGCGGTGGCGGACTCGTACTTCCAGTTTGGTGGCAAGACAGCAACGGTTCTGTAGTATCTGGCCAATCTGTGGATTCTGGATTCGATCAAAATCAATCTGAACTTGGAGTCCTTGTCCTTTCTGTTTCTCTCCAAGTGCTTTCTCACGGAAACAGCCTTCTTGATCAAGAAGTACAAGTCCTCTGGGATCTCAGGAGCCAAACCGTTGGACTTGAGGATTCTCAAGATCTTGTTACCGGTGACGACCTTAGCCTGGGAAACACCGTGAGCGTCTCTCAAGATAACACCAATCTGAGAAGGAGTCAAACCCTTTCTGGCGTACTTGATGATCTGCTCAACAACCTCGTCAGAGGACAACTTGAACCAAGAAGGAGCGTTTCTAGAGTATGGAATGGCAGAAGAGCTGATACCCTTACCCTGAACATGTTAGTAAAAAATCGTAAATGAAAGAATCGGCATTCCGACATCCCTTAGGAATCACCAATTTTGTATGATCAACTGGCAGCAGTCAGAAGGTGAGTAATTGTCCCGCGCAGCTTGGCTGACAGGTTTCCTTGGAAATCACTCCTCAGGAACGACAAAAATCACACAGCCGAATCTGCTCCTTGGTCTACAAATAGTGGAATCGATCAGCACAACGTACAAAGCTTCATTTATTGGCAGTGGCATCATGTAGCAAAAGCAGAAACTCCCCTTGAGAAAGGGAAGGACTTTTGACTAAGACCCAAGTACTGCCGAAACTGTACACCGAATCGACCCAGGTTCACTATTCAACCAAACCATGTTGTTCATCTGAACACTTAATTAGTCACATACAGAAGAATGCATACGACCCATGGCTGATAATTCTTAGGATTGATAGATGTAGTGAAAAATTTTTAAGATCTAGGGAATTTCGCACCTTATATGAGTCTGAAAATTTTTCTCGTCGGGAGTGTGTGTAGAAGACTCCTACGGGACTTGAAAAAAATACTGTGATTTACGCTGGTTGGGTAAATGACGTACCAGATATCGAACGGGCCCATTGGCCTGAAGTCAACTTGGCCCACGTAGTCTTCAAAGATAGGCTGTTTGTAATAAAGTACGAACAAAAATATTGTGTTTCTGCCATTGTAACTACAGTATTGAGCATACACGAGGAAATGTCTTCTCACCTCTTGTCTGTAAATCTTCAAGAAAAATGATACGTCTATTCAGTAAGAACGTAAATTTATTGATGCCAATTTTCATCAAAGATATTAGATGTCATTAATGCCTTTTGTATGGCGTATACGCGATTCGCACAATATATCCAATGGCCCTAACGATATTTCTGGGCCATATCACTCGACAAAAAAGTCTTAGACCAACTTTTCTTCCAAATCCTCAAAATCTTCCTCCTCTTCTATTTCAATGAGTCTGTTGTTAGTAAAGCTTCACCTCATGTACATTTTGCGATACGTACTTTGAAACACCGGCTTTCTCTCTAAACAACTCCACAGCACCAGCATAAAGCATCTTATTCTCTTGTCCTGATGTTGGCGGCCTCCAGTAGAGTAACACAAATGGGTTTTTGATCCTGCCATCTGAAAGTTTTATGGGGTATGATAAGAGCACATAGCGTGCGCTGTTATCAGGAAGCTCCTCCATGAGTTCCTCGATCGATTCAATTGGAGACTCAGACTCTCTTGTCACATAGTTCGAAGATTTATCTATGGCATCTTTACCGTTAGTGGGAAATTTTTGCTTACTAAATGAATGTACATACATATGATAGCTTGCATGTTGTCAGCTTTCCCACTGGAGAAACGGAATTTGCGGAGCTCAGACAAGGTTTCTGCACTGAAGTTGTATAATGAAGCCTATAGTTAGTACATTTATCTGGTAGATTTTAGATTCTATTTGTTTGTGACTTGATTACTTACCATTGTCTATACACCTCTTTACTGTAGTAGCCAGGTTGCGATAGTAACACCGAATTGGGTGCGCGCCGATTTGGAACTCTAATAAGTGCGCCTAAAGGAGCCGTTTTGTAAACAATACTCTCGAGCATTCGCTCAGACTGGCTTCTTTTGCATTTGTTTTGCGTATTTTGTTTTCGACCTTCTACTGTTGTTTAGAAGAAGTCACACGCTTACTTTTGCTTGGAGTACCTTACCTTTTCTTCTTTTTCACATTTGTTGAACTGCCATGCCTAAAGGAAGACTGCCTATTCCACTCATTGAGTTCTTGAAGAGTACGTTTAAATTCGCTTCACAACTTCCATCACAGATACTAACCGCAAGACCGAATCTACCTAGGCGCCTACGACTATACTCCCCACGATACTCCTGACTTGGTGTATTTTACGGTGGAAGATGCTTTTCCTTATAACGCTTTCCACTTGGACTTCGGTCCTCTCCACATCGGTTCCTTGTATAGGTTTGCTGTCAGTCTACATAACATCTTAAACGAAGAAGCTAATCAGGGCAAAGCTGTGGTATTTTACAGCTCCACGCTGCCCAAGGAAAGAGCTAATGCTGCATGCTTGTTGTGCTGCTACATGGTGCTTGTCCAGCTGTGGGCTCCACATCAAGTTCTTCAGCCGATTAGTCAGGTTGAATTTCCTTTCCAACCCTTCAGAGACGCTGGTTACTCCAATGCAGATTTCGAAATCACCATTCAGGACATTGTGTATGCAATGTGGAGGGCAAAAGAGCGTGACATGATAGACTTGACTACATTCAATTTAGAAGAGTACGAGCAGTATGAGAGAGTTGACCAAGGTGACTTCAACGTCATTTCGAAGGATTTTATTGCATTTGCATCTCCTCAGCAAAAGAAACCGGGTGTATTGAATGAGCCATTCAAGAAGGTCCTCTCCTTCTTCATGAGCAACAATGTCCAGTTGGCTGTCAGACTTAATTCTCATTTATACGATGCCAGTGAGTTCACAAAGCGTGATATACAGCACATTGACATGATTTTTGAGGACGGTACTTGTCCTACAATGGAGTACGTGCAGAAGTTTATTGGGGCTGCCGAATGCATAATAAACAGAGGAGGAAAAATAGCTGTGCATTGCAAGGCTGGTTTAGGAAGGACCGGCTGCCTCATAGGCGCCCACCTAATTTATACCCATGGGTTCACAGCGAATGAGTGCATTGCATACATGAGGATGATTCGTCCTGGCATGGTCGTGGGCCCACAACAGCATTGGCTATACTTACATCAGAACGAATTTCGTGATTGGAGACATACGATGTGCCTTGATAACAGACCTGACCCTTTTATTGGAGGACTTTTCCCACTAGTACCGTACAGCGAGTTTAAAGCTAGATTGAAGGAGGAAGCAAAACAGAAGAGGTTACAGCAGCAGCAACAACAGATCAATTCTTCGTACATGAGCCATCTCGATTCATCCTTCACGCACACACCAGTCAGAAGGAGAAAGATAAGTGAGCACCTCGCCAACAAGATTCAAAGCGCAGTTCCAATGGAATCTCCTGGTCAGCCAAGAAAGTACCAAGAGGCAGACACTTCCTCTGTGCTTGATGTTATCAACAACTCTGATGAGGACAACCAAGCTCTTTCGATGCAAGACGCTGATTCCGGAGTAGACCAAGAGATCAATAACGCTGATGGCGAAATCGTACACAGCTCTCCAAAGAGAGATGTTAACGATCATCGCGTCTTGCGCTCCATCAGTACTAACAGCCAACATTTGCCTGTGCAGTTGACTAAGACTACCACAACGACAACGACTCGTACTATAAGCACGACCTTAACTTCCAACCCAACTTCCCCAAGCGGTTCAAAAATGCTCAAATCTCGCTCAAGCACCAAAGTTCACAGTGCACTTCTTCCAGGAAAGAACGGAACCAGAATTCACTCTGGTGGGATCAGAAAACTTAGCGGCAAGAAGTACTGACTTTCACGCTAACAATTCACTTCCTTCTAAAGATCTGGCTTTTTCCTCGTTCAAATCAGCATGACTTCGCTTCATCCTTTGTATTACTGAAATCTATACACTAAAAGTTATTCCTCTTGATCACCGTACTCTGATCGTTCGATATAGAAGTCCAGATCATCTCTAGACTTGAATGCGATGATATCGTAATCGTTGAAAACAAGATTTTCCAAGTCTTTGTCATCTGCAATTGGAAACCACTGATTGCTGTGTGGATCACCTCTGTCTTTTGGCAATGCAAGCAGAATTTCCTCGGCTGCAATTTCGACCCCCTCCTCATCCGGGAGAGGCATTCCATCCTCCTCGCTATTCATGTTATCCACCACGCGTAGGCCCCCGGTTGAGTTGATAGCATGTGTCAAGGCAGTGATGAGGTGCTCTTGATTAAGAGTCTTCTTGGTGAGCACCAAAGGAATGCAATACGTCGAGCGTGATCGCTTGAACTTAAGAAGCGTCACGGGAACCTGAGCTGATTTAGGCGGCTGCGATTAGTATTCAATTGACTTCAACATGCTTTAGCTGCTCTTCCCACATACCATTTGTAGTTGCTACTATGAGACGCGATCTCGTGAAGATGGCACGAAAGTAATCCTATGTGATTAAGTGAGACTCCTGAAAAAAGTTATTCGAGATCTGATCTTAATTTTAGGCTAACAATTTCCGCTTTCAGCTAGATTTTGCCGGAAATACTGAAACAAGGTATATATCTACGATTGCATTCACCGCGATATCAGTCGCTGCGAAAAGTACAATTCCCTTACATCTGGATGGCCACACGAATACCTGCTTCAAGGCATGAATATCTGGTGAAATGTCTATATAAGTCCTTACTACGTGGCCTCTGTAAGACCAAATGTCTCGTGCCAGTCATAGACATAAACATGGAAACTGATGAGTACCTACTACCTGAGTTAAAAAAGGCATCTATAGACGTTAACATGTACCGAGACTTTCTTGTTTCGGAGCTTCGATACTATATTGATGAAAAGATACGAAAAAGACCTAGATCTTCGATTGATATGTACTTGTCAATCATGAGAGGAGATCATTTGAGTGAGTGTCTTGAGAAGCTACCAGTGGATGCATCGAAAGCAGAGCATTGGCATGAAGTGATACGACATTTGGTTTATTTGAGGGATGAGCTGTTTAAAAAGCAAAAATGGAAGAAATTCTACTCCGAGAATCAGAAACAGATCGATGAGCAGAGAAGCAAAGACCTACCGTTGAAGATATCACGAAGGCTCGCGTCCGTAAAGAACCCTCATAGGAAGGGACAGACCCCGTTCAGGTCACTTAAGGCAAATGAACAGCTCAAAGAGTACAAAAAAGCAATGGTAGAGAGCAAAGAGGATGCCGGATTCGTCGTCAGAAACTACCTCAAAAGGCTTCAGCTTGAAGGCCGAATTCCAAATCCTTATAAGCTACCCTTCGTCTCAAAAACGTTAACTTTACAATCCGCAAACTTACCAAATCCGAGTGTCCTTCTTCCTGGCTCGACCAAAAGTTTTGTTATAGAGCAGGCTTATGATGCTGTATATATCGAGGCAGTCATCAAGCCTGAGGTCGAGTACCTAATAAATCAGTCCATCATGAATGACACTGACTTCCAAATGAACGAAAAGGGCCCCCAACGTGCTAAAATCCACAGCACCAATGCCGGCATCATGACGGTACATTTTCTTGGAGCGCAATTCTCACCACACAGCGTTATGAAGAATATCGCTATGGACATCAAGAAGCTGACGAGGCTCTATAAGTTGCGCCATGTGTGGAACGTAAAAGCCACAAACAAAACTGCTCTTGCGCATGAGAAAAAAGTGGACGAAGGATACGCCGTGAAGGGAAGTGGGGGCTATTCTGATGACGAGGTGATATGTACTAAGGAGTATTATCAAAATCTAGCCGACGCTGAAGCCTCATGGGAAGCCCTTATAGACGATCTACGTGATTATGATAAATTTGGCAAGATGCGACCCGTACGTAGAAAGGCTTCTCTTTACAGACAAGAATGGCGTGAAGCTCTCGATATTTCATCTGCGTACATCGAAAAGGAGTTGAGAAGTATTTGTACGAAGTATAAGCTTCTGGAGGAGATTTTTAGTGAGCAAGACAGGGTTCAAAAAGCATTACAGGAGAGGTACGAAGAGCGGAGCCAGAGGTATGCCCGGCTCGTGGAGATGTTAAAAAAGGACAAAGTCTTCATGCACTCAGAGCTCATCAACTTCAGAAATCCAGTCACCCATGGTCTCGACGATTACCTAGAGGCAGACTCAAATAAGCAACCTCAAAACAAGCAAGGATTACCACAAATGGAACGATTAGGTATGGGCAAAACACTAGGTGATTATCTTCGGATCTTCAAGTTCAGTAACTATCGTATGGGTCAGAGATATAGAAAGCGCTTCAAATTTAAGTAGAGCACTACAATAGCAGATAATCATGACGTTTCGTAGCATTCGTAAGGTCTCATGGAGGTTTCTGTCGTATGTTATGCGATTACACCATGTAGCCTCCTAAACTGTGATTGCTGGTGATGTAACCATCTATTCCTCTGGAGGCCGCCTCCTTGTCAGACTCCTGTGGCTCCTCTTTGAGGGTAGAGCCACCTTCGTGCTCAACTATATCGAAGTCTTCGATTAGCTTGGCTAACTCTGTAGTGTCCTTGTCACTACCATCACCTACTGACAAGCCGCTCATCATAGCGATCACCTCAGAGATAGTTTTACCCTGTTCTTTTAGCTCTTTATGTTTGGCAAGCACTTCTTCCAAGAAGGTAATATTATTCTCATACCAAGGTCCATTGACTTGTGCAAAGGGCGGCATGATGGTGATATCTTTACGAGAGAACACTGCCTCCTGAGAGAGTTGATTGCGGTAGAACATCAGCGCCTGATAGTGTTCCTTGCAACAATACTGTGACAAGTAAGTGTTAGGAAGAATCATCAGAGGTTTTCTGTTCCAGATCTGATACCGCGTTGATGTTTCAATACACGAACCATTGCTCCCATGGGAAAGGCGGCGTACCTTGTGTTGTGGGGACTTGTTGCATAGAGGATAGCCACATTGGTGTTCAATGTTGCGTTCTTCGACAAGCTCATCATAGGCTGATTGGGTAAGAAACCTACTGAGGAACTTGAGTAAGGGAATGTCTATCGTATGGTCCAACACCAACTCCGCTATCTTGAGCTGTAGCGATGATGCCTCGCTTGGAGCGAGCATATCGCGATTAGCATAAGGAGCTAGTAACGATAGAAATGCGTCGACAGTGAGTGTATCTGCGTTCATTCCTTGTCGATCTGCTATGCATCAGTGAGACGAATTGGGGGAAAGATGTTAGCAAAGAAAAAGAAAAAAAGAAACAAATAGATAGCTTGTCGCAGGTCGCTCAGCGGACCCTTTATATACTGTGGCCACTAGCCTGTACACTGGTAAGATGATTGAGGATTCTTCCCCAGATCTAGGTTTGGCATGCGAAACGAAACGAGTGACTCTTGCTTGAACAACATGTTTTTATGGTATAAAAACTAACAAATTGCTCAAGTCGATTGAGACTGAACAAACAAGCATTTATATTGATATTTCAATAGCCAATTTGCTTTATGTTGGAGTCTGTAATGTACAGGCTATGCACTCGAAGCGAATTTCCCCCGATTCAAAATATCACTAATCGAGGCAAGATATAGTGAGTCATAGCGTAAAGATTTCACAATTGAGATAAAAAGTACAACAAAAAGTCATTCAACTAAGAAAGTGTCATCGCCCATTCTCATTCGTCTTCATAAGTATGGGAGGCAAGGTGGATATCCGATTGACTTTACCGTCTCATTTATCCTCTTAGCAGGATTACCGCGATCATTACAAAAATCAAGCTGTTATTGGTTATTCGAGCACATTCTGTCTTGAACCGTGTCACAGCCGTGGAGTGCATCAGGATTAAGACATAGGTAGCGAAAACCGTTCTGAAAAACAGTAAGACCGCAGACCAGCATCAAGAGTTGTAGGGGTACTAAGAGAGTGTCTCAATCTTTTCTGTGGGCTGCATGAAGGATATCGAGTGCACATCTGCATTGAAGGGGATAAGAGAAATACGGATATAGGACATCAGTATATAGGACAGACCTCTTTCAGAGCAATATCTAAACAACATTGATTCTCCCCTTTTCTGTCTACGGAATGAAATATTAAGAGAATACACAAGTCCACTCACTAAGTTTACGAATAAGGAATGTCTTCTCCTGCTTCTAAGCGCACATAAACGTTCCCTGAACTTGTATCACGTGATTATTTGTCACACAGTTATCGGACTCTAGGTATTCCTTCTTTCTCTTTGGAACATTAATATGGCCTCGTTAGAGGCACCAAGTATCGATCTCAATGTTTACCCGGCTACAGATACTACGTCAACTCAAAGAGGTTCCACGAGCACCATTGTTGGGAGGAGAGGCTCCTCTGTATCCGATATCACCCCTTCAATTTCAACTTCCTTGCAACCCTCCCGATCACGATCATCAACAGCTAGTGGGTTTCTAAACTTTATACACAATGGCTCAAAGTCAACATTAGCAGCCGGAAAACCTAATAGAAATCGAATATTGTCTTTATATAGGCTCTTGCTACTAGAGCTAAACTTACCAAAGCCGGGGCACAACAAACAGAAGGATTTGCTGCATGAAGAAGAACAAAGCCGAGCATACGAGCAGCTAGTAAGTATGGTAAAAGTGCCAGTGTATTTGGAAAGGTTTATCGTCTTTGGGCTTTTAGTCTGCCTCAATTCATTTCTTACTTTGTTCACGCTAGTACCATTAAAAATTTGCATCATCTGTTACACTGGCTTTGCAGACTTCTTCCACCATTTTTCTGGGACAGGAAAACTAGACTTTAGTTTGCTCACTAGAAAACTTCACTTCATCAAGCGTGATCTCATAAATTTGTTCATCATTGTGTCCACTGTGACGCTTCTAGCTTCTCCTAGAGTCGAGGTCTCGCGCTTATATCATGACGTTAGAGGGCAAGCTCATTTAAAACTCTATGTGATCTTTGGTGTTTTAGAGGTTATGGATAAATTGCTCTCATCCATAGGCCAGGAAATTTTTACGGTTCTTGTTGGAATACCAGTCACAAATACCAATTATAAAAGCATTCTGAAGTTGATACTATTTGTGATAATATCCTTCGTATACTCAGCCTGCCACTCGTATGTTTTGATATACCAGTCCGTCTCTCTTCACGTTGCTGCTAATTCCTACTCCAATGCGCTAATGACGCTCCTTCTTTCCAATCAGTTTGCTGAATTGAAGGGTGCCGTCTTCAAGAAATTTGACAGAGAGGGTCTATTCCAGGTGGCCATGTCAGATCTCACAGAACGTTTTCAGCTCTCATTGATGCTCTCAATCATATCAATTAGAAATTTGGCACAATTAAACATGACTCAGTTGGGTCTCGTCGTACCAGATAGCTGGAAATCATGGAATAAATGGTTTGGAGCAATCTTCGGTCCTTCAATCGTGGTACTTGGATCAGAAGTCTTTGTTGACTGGCTAAAACATTGCTTCATCATCAAGTTTAACCGCATAAAGCCTAGAGTTTACAAGAATTTCCTCTATGTGTCGAGCACTGACTTCATGGAAGTGTTCACTTCGAACTCTCAAAAATCTACTCTGCATGAAATCTCAGACTATGTGATTCTTGCCAAGAGAATTGGTCTTCCAATGTTGTCGTTATCGATCTGCTTTTTAAGGATGACTCTCCGTGATTTAAAACAGATTTACGTTCCTTCCCCCAACATCCTGAGCATTTTGTCCTGCGGTCTTCTTGCAACACTTACATTCATCACTTTGGTAATCATTCGATTAGTGTTGGGTTTATGGCTATTGAAATGGGCAAAAAGTATCAAGGGCAAGCATGAAGAATATCAAAAGGAGGTTCTGGCTGCTGCTTCAGCCAAAGCATTCTATGCCGAGGAGCTGAGTGTGGCTTCCATGCAAGAGGGCCTCTTCGACTCAGAAAATAGCAGGGGCGTTGGAGGCAAGTTAGAAGGAGACGAGAATCTGCATTTCAGTCTATACACAGATCTGAATTGGTCACGAGAAATGTCTCCAACTGATGTCCATGACACGATGTCAGGCCGTGTATACGATTCAAGCGATTCACAAAGCGAGATCGAGCAATCTTTCATTCCTGGGATCCCTAACACGGAATCATCCTCCATCAATCCTCGCACAAGAGGGTTTTTGTACGATTACGGGGAGCTGGTCCCACCGAATGGAGAAGAGCGAAGGAATGATATGGTGAGAAAAAGAGTTAAACTGACTCTGAAAACCTCCCAGGATCTCGGTGAGCTGTTGAAAGCAGTTCACAGGTATGAAATGTCTAGCAAGCGCATTTGGTAACTCCTTCGAATTCTTTTATGTACAATTATCTTCAATCTCTATTTACATGAGGTTAACCATCTAATGCTTCTTGAGTAGCTGTTTCTTCATCTGAGCGCTGATGTAGTTGACAGCCTGTGCACGGGGCCTCTTGATGTTTGCAGCAAATGCTAACGCTGCAGTGAGAAGAGCTAATGCTCCTGCTTGATGACCAGCAGCCAAAGGAATGGGCACCAAATAAATGAGTGTGGTAATACCTAACGCAACCTGGAAGGTCACCAAACCCATCATGGTGTGCATGGCCCTCTTGGCGTTGGGTGGTATGAGAGCCTTGCGTCTGTTGACGTACATGTGAGCAGCCAAGACAGAAAAGAATGTTGTAGTTGCAAGAATTCGATGAACCAACTGGACGGTCGCTGGATTTTCGAGAAGATTCCTCCACCACATATCAGATTTGTCATCTTTCCTGGCAAACAAGGGGTCCATAAGCTCCCTGTATGATGGAATGTAGTCTTCACCCATGTGAGGGAAGGTATTGTAAATGAGACCAGCGTCCAAACCAGCGACCATTCCTCCGGACATGGCGGTCATAAAAGTCAAACCAAGCAAGGCAAGAGACATTTTTCTCATAGGGTTCAAGACTGGACTGTTAAGTTTTGCAAGATGAGATGTGACTACCTTCGCTTTCGTACTGAGGTCCTGAACCCACCTGCTCTCATTAAGTATCTCGAATCCCGTCCAGAGAACACCCAAATACATCAAGAATGCAGCACCCAAGTGTGTAGTGAGTCTGTACTGAGAAACAGTAGGCTTCGATCTACGCTCCGCAAGCTGCTCCTCGTCGAGACCACTTTGAACCATCCACCAGCCAATGAACCCTTGCAAGCCTAATAGACCTGTAAGACCGACCACTCTACGAGTGACATGCGGACTGAATTTATTGGTCTTCCAAAAGTAAATAGCGGGCAAAATGAAAAACATTCCGATGGCTCTCCCTAAAAGACGGTGGCCCCATTCCATACTGAAGATAAACTTGAACTCTTCAAGCGTGATATGAGAATTCAAGAGCTTGAACTCAGGTGAGTTCTTGTACTTATCAAACTCTTCCTCCCATTCTTTCTCAGAAAGAGGTGGAATGGAACCAGTGACTGGCTTCCACTCAGTGATCGAGAGACCGGACTCAGTAAGTCTGGTTAACCCACCAACGACGACTATCCCAAAGATCAAGCCTGAAGTGGCCACAAGCCAGTATCCAGCGGCTTTGCTAGAGACGACAACGGGTGGCTGTTTTCCAGAAAATGCAGACCTGAGGGACTCAGTGTTGATTTTGGGGGCTGATCCTGTTGAAAGGTGGGAGGCGGTCGAATAGCGCCTCAACCCCATAGAGCGCCAGATGCTGAAGGGCATTTTCTTGGGCGGAAGGATGGAGAGCCTCGTGCCTCTGGTGCTTTTGAGAATATTGAGCACGCTCAAATTTCTCGTGAAGAAAAACCCCGATCGACAAAACATCGACATGGTCGTTAACTTTTTACAGATTTACCTGTGATGGTTAGCAAATGAGGGCGTAAGCTGATTTGCATTTCATACAGGCTTTTTGGTAAGCTGAGAAATCCAAGGTATGCGCTTGGATCAGGCGACTCTTCCCCTTGTGCAGTACGACGATAACGGGAACGAAAGGTGATTTAGTGAAGATGACAAAGGCAGGCTAATATGACTTGAAAGTAGTGATTTTACGGGAATTAGAAGTTTTCTGTACAGCCAATCCTTTCTTCTAATGGAAATGAGCAAATTTTACCCAGTAGCGCTTTCTGAGGTCCCCTCGTCGAGAAGAGAGCGAAGCAATCCTTACACAAAAATACGTGTTGATGACCTCCCATTTCTCTACAATTACAATTGAATATGAATTCCCTTTGCTTTAGTAACTTCAGATTTCAACAATGTAGGGTTCACTTTGTTGCGACTTTCTCGCTATTCTTTCCAATTCTCCGAGCAACATACACTTCGCGAGGCGGCTCTCTTTTTGCAACCATTGGTACAATATGGACTCGTCTTCGATAAAATACACGGTTATTCTCTACGGCATTCTAGTCCTTGGTTCTGGCATTTTTGGAGGCATCGGGCTCACCGTCAGAGTAGCAATTCGAAGGCGGTCGAGGAAAAAAGCCCATTCAATTGTAGCCGACTTGGAGTCCGGAATGTCTGAATTTGAGTTGCAGCCCAGCAGCTCTATCGACAAAAATCCTGTTGTCATTGATCCAGAAAGTTTCAAACACTGGAGCCCGCTTAGGCGCCAGATTAACAGCACAAAAGGTACTATACCCTTGGATAATATGAGGAAACGTCCCAATCTGAGAATCGCTTTCCCTCCCTCTCGTCAGGTGCAACTCCCAACCAAGGACGAACTGAGCAGCTCATGGAGCACCACTGAGACCCTGACGACACCGAGGCTTGATATCGTTGCCGAGCTGAACTCTCCAGAGGGAAAAATGTACGTCTATCAAATTCCAAAGCTTCTCCAAGTAAGGACCACGATGGAGGAGAATGCTTCGATGGTCCCTATTCAGAAACAGCACGACAAAGGCGGCAGGTCCAAAGTGAAGCTCTCGCTGCTCTTACGCCTTACTTTCCCCGTGCCCAAACGTCACTACTCATGCATTGGCTCTTTGGACGAGGCTATCGGTGAGATCATGAACAATACACATGAAGGTGGGCGGTTCATGCGGACTATGAGTCTTTTCCACTTCGTCACCATTGGCTCCACGGAAAAGACCTACGACAATCCCTACTTCTTCACCAGAAAATTCCACGAAGCTGTCGACTGGTCCTGGGACCCCCAGATGCTAGCTGATGAGCCTACTCTGTTGCAATTATCCATTGTAGACGTGCTAGTGTGTTGGTGCTGGAATCAGTGGTGTTGTGCCAACGGAGTGCAAGCAGGCAGTGATCTTCTCAGAGTGTTGGCCCAAGCCGCAAGCATGTCGCCAGAGGAAACTTACCACTGTGTTGGCCAGGGCGAGGTGATGGCGACCTTGTGCCTGATGTACATTGGGCTTACGCATTTTGCAGCCAAACATCAGAGGCCAGCACTCTTCAAGATCGCCACTGTGATCAAAGCGTGCACCACTACAGCACCGTGCCACATCCATCGTGACATTCTACCTATTTTTGCCCAGGCCGTCTCTACAGCGCCACGAGAGTGCAAAGTGGTGATTTTGTATGAGTGTCTCAACGCACTAGCGAGCTCTCACCTTCAGTGCTGCTTAGAGTACAGAGACCTCGCACCTCCCACTAGCGACATGCTAGCATTGTTGAGACACGGGCTTTGGACACGGCAGCCTGGTGATGTGCGCAACAAGGCCAAAACTTTAGCAGAGATGTTGGCCAAAGAGTTTCCTCAGATCACAGAGTGGTGCGACCAGGAAACGTCTACAGTGGAGTCCCTAGATAACGTGGTGGCCCCAGGCGCCTGGCTGATGTTTAGGCACTAATTGGTGCCTTCCGAAAAGACGAAGGGGACAAAGATCTAAAACTTCAAAGGTTGCAGAACAGCGATTATTTTGCGGTACCCTTCCCGTATCTATTTGGCTAGCAGTATTCCCAATGGCCCTCAAATTGCCTACAGTTTTTAGCGCCTGACGTAAGTTGGGCCCGCATTCAATCGAAGCAGCCTCAAAGTACCGCGGGGTGAGCAGAGGGCCATGAGCAGAGATAGCATAGTGTGGCAGGAACGAAAGAAGTGAAATTGATTTTTTTTTTCGCTTCCCGGATGCCCGTTCCACTGCTTACTGAAACGGGGCCATGGGAGGGAAAATTAACGCTCTGCCCCGCCGGGACGCCCCGGAAACGGCTGTCTCTGAAGACAATCGCTTTCTCATGGGTTCCAGCGTCAGATCGCACCTCGGACACTTTTTTCGCGTGCACGTCCCTCATTCATGTGGTTTTGCAACCATGTGAAACCACCAATGTTGAGCACCATAACATGGCATGAAACAACCGACAGAGAGAAATGGCCAAAACGGGTTGACTTTGTTTCCCAGACATTAATGGTGGATCGAAAATAAAGAATGTCATTGTGAGAGCGGCTAAGCTGGCTAAATGGGGGGTTCTTGCTAGCTACAACACATTCTCTGGCACATGCACTCCTGGACACTGATTATGCGGAGAAGTATATAAGACTTCTGGTACTCTCGCAATTTCAATGCCAGAAATCGCATCTTTTTGATAACCAAACCGTGCAGACTTCTGTAACCTGACCCCCGTTCTTTCATCTTGCAATTATCTGTCGCAATGTCTGGGCTTGAAATCGCATCTGCTGCCATTGTGGGCTCCCAGTTGTTGGATGCTAAGTTGCACGTATCCGAGGATCTTCGCTTGATTAAAAACGTCGTGAGCAAAGCCGTTCCCTATTTTTATTCTGTCTACAGAGGCAAGGCCAGTTACTGGTATCTTTTTGAAAAGGCTGCCTTGAAATATCCCGATAACTTGGCCGTCTCGTTCCCCCGTCCTAGAAAAGATGCTCCTCCGCCAAAGAAAGACGCTGAAGGCTACTTCATCTACGATGACCAGTTCACCATGGAATCTTACACCTACCGTGAGTTGTACGCCATGGTGTTGAGGTTGTCGTACATCTTGAAGAACGACTACGGCGTCACTTCTAAAGACACCATCGGTGTAAACTGCATGAACAAGCCCTTGTTCTTATTATTGTGGTTGGCCTTGTGGAACATTGGTGCTGTGCCTGCTTTCTTGAACTACAATACCAAGGATAAGCCTTTGGTTCACTGTATTAAGATTGCTGATGTGTCTCAGGTGTTCATTGACCCCGACTGTGCTGATCCCATCAAGGACACTGAGCCTTTGATTCACTCAGAGTTGCCAAACGTCAAGTTGCACTACATCAATGAGCCAGAGTTGCTCAAGGTGTTGAGTGACAGAAGCAGACCGAAACATAGAGCTCCAGATAACACCAGAAGACCTGAAGATAAGGACTCCTCGTGTTGTGCCTTAATCTACACTTCTGGTACTACCGGTTTGCCTAAAGCTGGTATCATGTCTTGGAGAAAGGCCTTCATGGCTACCGCTTTCTTTGGCTCTATTATGAAGATTGACAAAAAATCAACAGTCATGACTGCCATGCCTCTATATCACTCCACGGCTGCTATGTTGGGTGTTTGTCCTACTCTTTCTACTGGTGGCTGTGTTGTGGTATGTCAAAAATTCTCTGCCTCCACTTTCTGGACGCAAGCTAGATTGTCCAAAGCCACTCACATTCAATATGTTGGTGAGGTGTGTCGTTACTTGTTGAATTCCAAACCTCACCCTGACCAGGCAAAGCACCAGGTGAAGATTGCGTATGGTAATGGTTTGAGAAGAGATATTTGGAGAGAATTCAAGAGAAGATTCCACATCGAAGGTGTGGGTGAGTTCTATGCATCCACTGAATCTCCAATTGCCACAACTAACATTCAGTATGGTGACTTTGGTGTGGGCGCTTGCCGTAAGTATGGTACTTTGATTAGCACCGTTCTCGGCCTCACTCAAGTTTTGGTAAAGATGGACCCAGATGACGAAAGTGAGATCTGGAGAGACCCTAAGACTGGTTACTGTGTCAAGGCTGATGTCAATACTCCGGGTGAGTTGTTGATGAAGATCATGGATGCCAAGAATGTCGAGGGGTCCTTCCAAGGTTACTACGGTAATAACGAGGCTACCAATAAGAAGGTCATCAGGGATGTCTTTAGAAAGGGCGATGCATGGTTCAGATCTGGCGACTTGTTGAGAATGGATGAGGACAACCTCTTATACTTTGTTGATAGATTGGGTGACACATTTAGATGGCGTTCTGAGAATGTATCTGCCACCGAGGTTGAAAATGAATTGATGGGTTCAGGTGCAATCAAGCAGTCCGTTGTCGTTGGTGTGCGTGTTCCAAATTACGAAGGCAGAGCTGGTTTCGCCGTCATTGACCCTGCTGATGGTCTCACAGATCAGGAAGTATTGCAGAAGATCCATGACCACGTGGTCAAGACATTGCCAAAGTACGCGGTGCCTCAGTTCATTAAGATCAAGGCTGGTGGTATTGCAGCATCTCACAATCACAAGGTTCCAAAGAATCAATTCAAGAACCAGAAGTTGCCCAAGGGTGAGAAAGGAGATGAACTCATCTACTATTTGAACAACAACGGTTACGAAGAATTGACTGAAGAGGCTTGGGCTCATATTATGAGTGGAAAAACCAAGTTATAATTCCCTTTATTTATGAGTAAAACAATACATCCAATAAGTAATTTAGTCGTAATGTTATATTATTTGCTCAAAGATATCTATTTTTCAGAGATGGCAACAACACCTGGCAAGGCCTTACCCTCCAACAATTCCAAGGAGGCACCACCACCAGTGGAAACGTGAGACAACTTGTCAGAAGCGCCGAACTTCTTGGCAACAGTGGCAGTATCACCTCCACCGATGATAACGGTGTTACCAGCGGAAGCAGACTTCACAGCAGCGTCCAACATGGCCTTGGTACCATCAGCAAACTTCTCAAACTCGAAGACACCTGGAGGACCATTCCAGACAATGGTCTTGGCCTTAGCAATGGCGTCAGCAAAGAGTTCTCTAGACTTTGGACCAGCGTCCAAACCCATCCAACCGTCTGGAATACCTTCTTCCTGAGAAGCAACGCCAGTCTTGGCATCCTTGTCGAACTTGTCAGCGGTGATGAAGTCAACGGGCAAGACAATCTCAACGTTGTTCTTCTTGGCCTTAGCAACCAAGTTCTCGACATTCTGAGCACCAGCCTCGTCAAAGAGAGAGTTTCCAATTGGCATCTTGTCCAAGACCTTCTTGAAAGTGAACGCCATACCGCCACCAACAATCAAGATGTTGACCTTGTCCAACAAGTTATCGATCAATTGAATCTTGTCGGAGACCTTAGCACCACCCAAGATGGCCAAGAAAGGTCTGGTTGGGTTCTCTAAGGCCTTAGCGAAGTACTCCAACTCCTTGGCCATCAAGAAACCAGAGGCCTTCTGTGGCAAGTCAAGACCAACCATAGAAGAGTGGGCTCTGTGGGCAGTACCGAAAGCGTCGTTGACGTAGACATCGGCCAAAGCAGTCAAGCCCTTTCTGAATTTTTCAACATCCTCGGCAGAAGCCTTCTCCTTCTTACCGTCAACCTTCTTGGAGCCCTCCTCCTCAATGTGGAAACGCAAGTTCTCCAACAAGAAGATCTGGCCATCCTTGCCGGCATTGACGGCCTCCTCGACCTTTGGACCGACACAGTCATCCAAGAAGGTCACCTTCTCGTTTGGCAAAAGAGACTGCAACTCCTTGGCAACTGGAGCCAACGAGTACTTGTCCACGTGCTCACCGTTTGGTCTGCCCAAATGAGAGGCCAAGATCACGGCTTTTGGTTTCTGCTCCAACACGTACTTGATGGTTGGCAAAGCAGCAACAATTCTCTGGTTGTTGGTGATGGTGGAACCGTCCAATGGGACATTGAAGTCGACTCTGATGAACACTCTCTTGTTGGCGAGGTCGAGGTCTTTGACGGACAATTTCTTAGAAAGGGACATTGTGAAGCGATACAATAATTGAATTGCTGAGGATATTCAACTAAGAAGAATAACCGCTTAGGTTACTTCGCTACCTTATATATGGCTCCAGTGTGCGCACCCTCTCCTGTGTCTCGGAGTTCATCATTCGACAACCTCTGAAGGGGCCCGGTCGATTCCCACCCGTCACCTGAGGGTCCTCCAGCACGAGACGTCATGTGGCACCACCTCGCTAATTTCACTGAGAATCCACAATTTTGGATGCTAATGCACACTACACCATCAATTGACTTTGGTCCTCAACATTTTGTCCATTACTTCTCTATGTCCCTCTCTCTTTTGCAACCTCTGACTGCGCACTGAAAAATCATAGTCTCACGCCTACCGTGGCCCCGGGCTATCATCGGGCCAAAGGAAGCTTCCGGCAAGTGCACGCTTCCAAAGTTACGCAATTATGAGATTCAAATGTGATTGTTTCAGGAATGAATCGCCAGTGGCTTTAAAACAAATCTAAAGCTGAACAGAATGTACCCTGGCAGGTGTCGCTGTCAATTTCATGCGGATGTATGCAATGCTCCTAGAGGGGTCTCTCAAAGTGCGGACAACCCACTTCTGGGAATTCAAACATCACGTTGAGGAAAACATTGATTGAAACTCGAAATGCTCATGTTGCCTTACCTCTAGCTCGACTACCTGGTTGTTGTGTTAAACTTGTCTAAGTCTTTCTTCTCGAACCTTCTAGAATCTCTTCTCTCCTGCACTCGTGGTATAAGATGAAGCTTAGCAACTCTCATTAGATTGACAACTCAAACGATGGAGAAACTTTTGCAGTGGTCCATTGCGTCGCAAAGCGGCGACAAGGAGACCATGGACAAGATCGGCAAGCCCGACCCTGAGATGCTCAGCAAGCTCTTTGGCAATGGTCCCGATGAGCCTACTTTAATGAAGCAGTCCATCGAAGTGGTGGAGAACCCAGAAGCCACAGACGAAGCGAAAGAAACGGCCTTAGAAAACTTCGAGATGCTTGTGGAGAATTTAGATAATGCCAACAACATCGAGAATCTCAAGCTCTGGCCTAGCGTGATTGCCCAGCTCCTGAGCTCCAATCTCAATCTTAGTGTGCTCGCGGCATCGATCATTGGAGTAGCGACACAAAACAATCCAAACTCACAAAAGGCATTCCTTGAAAAAGAGAATGGCTTGGAGATCTTGATTAATTTGGTAAAAGCGGACTCCACTCCACGAGAATTGGCCCTCAAAGCTCTATTTGCATTGTCCTGCTTTGTCAGGAACTACCCTGAGGCAACCGAACGGTTTACAAACTTGGGAGGCTGGGAAGCTCTTCACTTGCAGGGCTCCCATGAAGATCACAAGCTTTTGTTACGTAAGCTCTCATTGACATCAGCACTCTTGTCTACTGGCTTGGACGAAAAGAAGCTTGATCATTTTAAAAACTCCCGATTTGTCGACAACTTGATCTCCACTTTTGACTCACAAAATGTTGGATGCATTGACAAAGCACTTAATATCATTTCTCAGCTTCAGAGTCTTCAGTATAAGTTCACGAGTGACGAAATCAAGAGATTAGTAAGCCAGCTTGAATCTGTCAGTCATCTCAAGGACAAATTTAATGAAGAGGATTACCACACGGCCACGATCATTGCTTCTCAGTAAATTTCTCGTCCATACCTATTAATGGGTTCTCCTGTCGTAGGTCGAACCCGCTTTATTGCTATACACATCGTAATCGGTCATTTCAATACACTTTTTTTTCACGTTATGATTTGTGAAGGATCTGTAGCGGTGAACGTTCGTCGCATTGCTGCATTTGATGTAGGCGGTAAGATATTCTTCCCATTCACCGTACCCAAGGTTTCGTTTTCGAGATATTTTCTGTAGATTGCGATTGGGGATGTGTAAAACTCATAGAGCTTCTCGGCTCTCGGCTGGGTCATGAGATTGAATTTCTTGAGCATTTCTATGAATGTAGACTTTTTATCCGAGCCCAGGCGGACAGTGCCTATGTTCGCAAGAGAGGGATTTCGCTGAAATTTGTCGTAGAGAGAAGACCCAATGGTGTATGTGAATGAATGAAGCCAGTCAATAGCTTCATGTGTAGTCCTTACACTGAATATATTGACACCAAGATCAACTCCTGCCTTCTGAATGCATCTTTGGGCATCAGAAGCCTTTATTCTTACTTCTTCATGCTTGCGTTTCTTGGAGACTTGCTCATTCATTTTCTTCAACATTTCAACACGATACACCCGATCCTCGATTCCCTGTAGTTTTCTTATGTATTCTCTGAGTCCAATGACCATAATCATAACATGATTGTCGAGCCTCGAGTTGGCATCTTGTAATAACCTAATGGCATGCTCGTAATCCTCTTGTAGTTTATCATTCTGAATTTTTTCTACTAGGTCTTCTGCCTCATAGTAAAGAACCGAAAACCTTTCGGAAATCTCTTTTGGATGACAAGGCTCGAAGATGTCATCCTGTGAGTTGTACACTGCCTTGACCTTTCGTTTCCATGAGATGAGTGGAATTGTTGCCGGATTTTGGTAATGCAGCGTGCCCTCAAATACATTTTTAAAGTATTCTGTTTCAAACATCTTTTGAAGACATTTGGGGATCTCAAGAATCATCTCCTTGAAAATGTCTTCTTTCTTCCTGGTTACCTTGTTTACTTCATTCCACTCCTTTTTCGAGAACGCCTGGCTGCTCTGTGTCCTAGGTTCAGATGCAGAGAATGGTAATTGACTTGCTGTTTTGGTGAACACTTGACTACTTTTTGGTGAGCTGCTTATGGGATCAGATAGGTCTGTTTCGATGGTGATTGGCGGTAGGGCTGACTCAGCGACTTTTAAAGGCAGCTTAATTTTGAATTCCGGCGAATTCACTTTCTCAAAAGTACTAGCATCTAGCTGTTTCTTATTGCGTAGAGGTTTCTTTGGAGCAGGCATGCTCAGAAACTCCATGCTGTCATCATCAGAGCTGCTTAGCCAATTCTCAATATCTAAAATACTGCCGGATTCTTTCAATGAGGCGGGCTCAAGTGGTTTGTCTAATTCAAAGTCTGGTCCTCGTGGGGAGCTTGGCGGAAGTGGCTTCCCTAAAGTTGAGTTGTTTGTGTAAATTATGGGGTCGGAATCATCGGAAAGTCTGTGATTAGTAAATAACATCGTAAATCGTATATCGTTCGAAACGTACACAATAATGTCATCTTTTTTGCTCCGTTGCTCTTGGAACGATACATCTTCACTGTTGATTTCAATGACTTCCATTAGCGGATGCGTACTTAAACATGATCTGGTAGACGCGCAGTGGTAAACACCGCGCTAGTAAACGTAGGACAGATATTGATATTAGTAAAATCAATGAGCAACTGGAGAATAATCCAAGAATGTTGAAATCCGGGTTCTCTTTTCAAAAAAAAAAAAAAAAAAATACTGTGAGTATCTAGTTTCATTCTTTTTAATTCTTTAAAATCAACCTAAAATTTTTCAAAAGAGTAGTATGTCTTTGGCCTTTCCCCGTATTAGCCGAATAGCGTCGAAATGTTCTAAAACTCCACTTACGAGTATAGCAAAAAAAAAAAAAAAAAATGAAGTAAAAATAGAAATTATGTCAAATGATGAACATTCGAACTTCTTTGATAAGATTTGGTTGTTTTAATAACTCTTACATCCTTTTCGCTAAGAAGATCGCTCTTAGCGCACGCCTCGTGCTGCCTGATCTTCCAAGTTGATTTGCAGCCTATTTGGACTAAACCCTGCACCCGTGCACCATGATACTTCAGTACAACTGGCTGGACAGTGAGCTCCACTCTTTCAAGCACGAGTAGGTCTTTGTACAATTCAACATGGCAAATCGTCGTCGTGCCGTGAGCATGGCCTTCAATGGCATGGTGTCAGAAGATGAAGAGCGAAAAACAAAAAAATCGCTCGCTGACGTCAAAACCCTTTACAAAGATATCCGGTATGACTGGTCTCAATTGACGACAGGTGACACCACTCCAATAGAATTGGCAATTGCGTTTCTTGACGACACGTCTGTTGGTCTAGCTCACAGAAAGGCGGAGTTCGATGAATTATGCGAGATCACTAGTGATACACTCAGGAAAGCTGTTGTGGAGAACCACGAGATCTTCAATAACTCTGTGGGGCTGTATCATATGCTCATGTCTATTGCAAAGGAGTCTCAGGAAGATTCTGCGCAGATAAAGGAGCTCATAGAGAGCAGTACTCGTGACATGAAAGACAGAATGGGGATCCTCAAGGAGCTAGATAGCAGCTCAGAGAAGTATTCAGAGATGCTCGAGATCCTCGACGCTATCGAGCTCTTACATGGTATTCCTGATACAGTGGACAAGCTCTCCGCTGACAAGGAATTACACAAAGTGTATGATACGATATCTGAGGGCTACAAAATTGCAGCCAAGTTCAATCTATGGCAATTACCTGCCTTGTCGGGTATTCAGAGCTACCTAGATAATCAATCCAATAGTCTTTACGATATGATAGTTGACGAATTGAGAAATGAGATCTACTTGAAGAGCTCAAACATCTTCAATCAGGACAAGGACTCGTGGATCGATCACCTCTCGTCGAATAACCCACAAATTGCCTCCTTTAAGACACTAGTGCAACAGCTGAACAATTTAGAGCTGTACATTTATAACTCTGCGAATTTGGATATCGGAGAGATTGCACGTTGTTTCACAGAAACAACAGCTTCATTCATTGAACGTCAGCTTCCTAGAATTCACGCTCATTACTCCAAATCTGAGAATTCCAAAGCCGACTACGCATTGATCCTAGAATATGCATCAAACCCTTTTTCCGAGCAGTATTACTATCTTTACATGTTATTGAGAACAGCCTCTAAACTCAATAGGCTACATTCAGTCTTGGACATTTTATTATCATCGGTACAGGTTGAGTTGCATGATTTGATCAACCGCACTACGCAAGAATGCAAGCAAAGAAACTTGACACAATTATCTCGACTTGCGAAAGCTATGAAGTTCGAGCTAGGTGCTGGCACAGACACCATCAGTGGGCAAACCTTTAATGATGCAGCTGTCCCTATTTTACAAGATTTCTTCAGCACTATCCTCACAAAGGCCATTTTAGTTCTTCTGAAGCACAGGGTCGTATGTGATATAGTGAAACTAATTGAAGGTAGCCATAATGCGTCTAGTGGGCGTGATTCAAATATAGGGCCGCCAACTCCAACTTACGACTTCAAGACCATATGGAACTTGCTTAAAAAGGAAATTGAAACACTTATTGTGAGCTACATCCATGAAGACAACACTGCTGAAAAATCCAAGCACCTGAAGGATCATGGCTCATCGACTAGTAAGTTACACCAAGTCCTTGCTAATAAAAAACTATTCCTGTTTGATAATGTATCTGACGGGAGTACCAGCAGAACAATGGAAGATATGTCCTTGGTTCTCAACGAGATGTTCCCAGGTTTCAGCCCGAGCTCTGCAAAAGGTTCTTCGCAAGCTTCCACAGCAGAATTGTCACCGTACATTACGCACGAACAGTTCAATATATTGGCCGAGGACCTTGTGCCCAAAAATATTTTCAATACGAGGGTTATCCTTGAGTTCTTCCTTATATTCACGGCAGCCTCTCATGAAATGCTAAATGATTTTGGCAAAATAAAAGAGTCAACCTCGTTAGCCAACCAATTTTTTAAAAATTTCATGAAGAACTCATTTCACAAGAAGCTCCAGAATGAACTCGAAAGGAGTTTCGAAAGATGCATGACAAGTGAATATGAACGACGTATAGCGGCAGACGGCTCACAGTTCGGTTTTAAATTCTCACAACAGACAATTACATTAAGCGAGGAAGAAGTGGAATCTCAAGCAATGACAAGCTATTCACGTCAAGCGTCTTCCCTGAACAGGATTTACATGAATGCAAGCAATTTTAGGAGGTTATTCATTCACACATGTCATTCGCTTAACACGTCTTTCACATACCGAGAAGATATTAGCAATCTAGCATTGAATCTACTCAGGAAGTTCGCAAAGGCGTATAATGAATATTTTAAGGAATTGATGTCATCAGGTGTCGGACACGATATAACTGAATTGGGAATTGGAATTGGAGAGCGAGAGATCCATATTCTGCCAATTAATCGATGGCTCAACAATCCAGCTCTTCTCGAGATGAGTGGAGGTATACTTCAACACCATGACAATCTCAAGGATTGTGCTCCTTTGATAGACAAAGAGATTGAATTGATGCTCCACAAGTCACAACAGAACTACGATATTTTTGACGTCACGAAGGATGATTTACTTGACGATGAATGGTTTAATCAGGTCTGCTATTTACTACTCACAGCATCATGGATCCTACAGTGGTTACCAGATATGAGAAAAGAGTCCAACTATTCAATTAACGAGGGAGCGAACCTGAAGGCTAGAATATCGGATGTTGATGAAATGAGATTTGAATGGTCCATCCTAGAGAATGGTAGACCCACATTTGCTGGCACTGAGAGGACACAGAACGTCTATTTGACTCTCAATCTGTTGAAGATTGGAGAATTTGACGATGTCATACAAACCTTCGAGAGCATAAGAGATCAGAGCTTGATTGCTTTGAGGTATGATCTTCGACTCAAGGCATTGCATTACATTGGTAAATCTTACGGCGAAAGTTTTGTTTATGGTACCGAGCCGGCAGATTGCGATCAATTCATTGGCCAATACAATCGTGAAGTTTACTCGATTGGAACAAAGATAGGCGAAATATTAACATCCGCAGAGAACGATTGTGCTTTCGTTGGCTTGCCTACTTTCTTGACGAGAGCATTTTTGCAAGGAAGCGAACGCGTTAAGATTGCCAACGCTCCTGGAATTAAACGGATTGTTTTAAATATCTCCACGATACAACAAATGCTTCGAAGTGTGATGAGGCAGGTGGACCATGTCGACTTTGACAAGGCATCCAAATATTTTGACCTTTTCACTAAAAAAGATCAAGAGTTGCTCAAAGAAATTTCACAAAACAAACAACTTTTCACTCGTGAGGAGATGCTTAATTTGCTTCGCTTGATATACAGCGATAAGCTTCAACCGAGCGAAATGAGTTCCTTCCATCAAAGTAAATTCAAGGAGCTTTCTAAAAAAATCGCAGATATTTATGCATGAGCAAGAAATAAAAGTCGAATTAAATCATTAAACTATTCACATATTATTTTTAGTGGTGGCCAGCAAAGTTGTTGGCGCCGGGCAGAATCTCGAGCTTATTGCTCAACTTCTCGAAGAAAACACGACCGAAGGTGTTACCCAAGATTACTGAAAAGAAGTAAACAAGACTGAAAGTCATGGCAACCAACATTAAGGCGTAACCGAACATTTCGGAAATGAACACTAGAATAATTCTGATGCAGTCTCTAATCAAATAAGTAAAGAAAGAGTGGCTCACAGGCGTCTCTTGACGCTCAAGTGACTCCAGAACTTTACCAGAGCCAGCTTCCTCGTCGTCGCAAGCACACTCATCGATAATGGTAGTTTGGCGGTTGTAGATTGGGTTGTGCCAAACTTTCACTTCCAAGTAGTTCTTGAGAAACTCACAACCTTTCCCGAGGAAACCCACCACAAAAAAAAGTAAGAATATTCCGAAAGCCTGGCCACCGTTATTGGCCTTGAGATTTTTGAACAAAACTGGGTAATCACGGTAGGTGGTGGTCAACCACATGTTCATGCCCATCATGCTGTGGTCCATCCCACCCATGTCCATACCCCCCATATCGCTGCTGTTGCCCATGGAGCCATGGCCCACTGAACCATGGTCCATGGAGCTGTGGTCCATAGACATGTGGTTCATACCACTCATGTGGGCGTGATCCATAGTAGAGTGAGCCATCGCCATCGAGGTGGTAGCGCTGCCCATATCCATCGACATTGAGCTCATATCCATTTTCACTGGTTTAGAGAAGATTCCTGGAATAGTTTTAAGGGTTTCTAGCCCGCATTATATACTTTTCATCATTGACCGGGGGTGATCGGTATTGAGCATTTATGTGTGCCTGTTTGGGAAGAACTTCTTGCTCGCCTGCACTGTCTACATGAGGCTATTGATGCACTTGTCAAGAGCCGAGCCGTTCCACGTCGATTGATATGACAGAGTACAAAAGAAAGGAGGACAAAATTAAACAGCGCAAAAAGCATTTTACTTTTCAAGCTATTTGTAAGTTAGCTGTCATGTCCCAATTGTCCCCAGTCAATTTTCTGACTTTTAAGGTGGCCTTCAATAGATGGAATGGCACAAAAGGTAAATGAATTCATGGCGTGGACTTGCACGAATACCACGACTGATTTCGAACCAAAATTTGCTCAAGAGGCTCTTTAAAGCGTTGTGAAGGACACAAAGTTATTTTATATTGGCTGCGAAATTAGCTCAATGGCTGGCTTTTCCGTTAGCTTTCGTGGGCCGATGACGAGCACATGTATTTGCTGCAAAATTTTCAAATTCTCTTTAGCATTTCAGGAAACCTTATTGACTGCCTTCACGAGTACGGCGCCTCGAACTCTACACTTGAGTTGGCAACTTCTGTCTTCCACCTTGGTGAGCTGCGAGGCGACCGCACTGCACGAGCGAGTTACGAGCTCGTGTTTGTCAAGAACAGGATGCTACAAGATTTGCATGAATTGACAAGCTTGAAACGCCAAGCTTTTTGCAAGGCATGATTTTGTAGCATTAGATACCCATTTGAGTGGTATTCTAGAGCAAATAAGCCCATAAAACGTTTCGCACGTGACTTACAATCACGTGCGAATAGAGTCAATACTCAAGCACTGGCAATGTTCGACCGGTTCAGATCATGCTCGTGCCGCCTGACAACTTTGGGCTAGTGGAGCCCGGGGTATACCGTTGTCTGAAGCTTGAAGCTGACCATATGCCCTTTCTAGCTACTTTACAACTAAAGTCAATCGTCCTTCTCGATGCAGCGAAGCCACCAAGGAACTTGAAGGCATATCTAGAAGAAAACGAGGTGAGGCTATTTCGCTTAGGCGGACTTAAGTTCTCGAGCCACGGAAATTTTAACAAAGAGAACGAAAAGCCTGGAAGCTCGCAACTGTCAGTCAGTCATGGGGATATAGAAGTGATCGATCTCGATAGGGGAAGCAATAGTGAGAACAACAAGGAAACCAATTCATGGATGCTAATAGAGCCTGGTCTCATTGAAAGTGCTCTTGAAATCATGTTGAACAAAACACGTCACAATGTTCTATTCGTTGATCTGTCGCTGACATTAGTTGGTATTCTTCGACGGATTCAAAAGTGGAACTTCAGTTCGATCGTCAATGAGTACCGTATCTACACGGGCAATTCGAGCAAAAACAATTACAATGCCGAAAATTTCTTGGAACTTATAGAGATAGAGATGATTCCATACGAGGTTGATCAATGGTTGAGGAGCAAAAGAGAAAAGGGCCTGGAATTTGAAGGAAGGACCCTTTCAATATCATCGGCGGGCAGCCAACGTCGCCTGAAACCTTCGCTTGACGAGGGAAATCTAACAAACGATGATGATAATACATCCGTCGATGACTATGAAGATGACATGGATGATGACCTTTTGCTGGCATCCCCCCAAATTCCTGCAAATTTACTCAAACTTGTGGAACAAAGGAAGCAAGATGATCAAGGTTCCGCACCACAAACCCCACCTGAGCATAGAATATCCAGTTTACTGCTTGAAAAGGGACTCCCCACGAGTGCTAATAGTCGACACAATAGCATCAGCGGCGATGGCATAAACTTGGCGGCACATCGACGGAAACTGTCCATGGACGCAAGGTTTACTCGTCCTGCAAACATAAGATTTCGAAAACCAAGCTTTTCGGAATTGCAGAGGTCACCAGGGCGCAAGCCGTCCTTTGAAACTAGTCTTCGGCACTATCGAATTGAAAGAGAAAGATCAGGCGGAATAGAGGAACTTGCATTGACAAAAGAAATTTACGGATTTCAATACTACAAACCAAGAGCAACAGCTCTGTCTTCCTTCGTTGAACCCATCAAAATACACTTGCCACCCGAGCATAAACTTCCTGATTGGTTCATTCAAGGAAGGGACTTTTGGGAGAGCCTTTACAAAGATCTTAACCCGGAAAGCTAGGTTAAATGGTTCATCGATCCTTTTAGTTCATTAAGTAACATACTTTCTCCGTTCATGGAGTCAACTTCTCTAATAACCGAAAGCATATATTAAAGGGATTAATATCACTTTACTTGGACAGCGTCCCCTCCAATTAGGCAACAGGCTTATACTTGTCCTCGTAGAAACATGCCAATTAATAATCGGCAATCCTATATAAACCGAGGGGAAGCGATGTGATTGAATAAAAAATAAGAATTGAAAGAGTGATCGTGTAATCGTGAGGCCTCTTCGAGTTCATCAGTCCAGGTTCTCCTCCTTTATGAAAAGCGCAAAATTATCTTCTTCAAGATTATCCGTGGCATGTAAAGCTTTTTGATCAACTTCGATGTCTGTTTGTAGCTTCTGGCATCGCTTGCCTTTGTCTGTATTGAGCACATGCTCCTCAAGCCAATCATTTCCAAGAAACCTTTGACCGCAGGAGTTGCACAGACCATAGACAAGCAATTTCTCCTTCAAGTTCGGGGCTAAACGAATCTTTGGATCATCGAAAGTGAAGTGCACATTGAGCAAATGTTTCTTGTAGTCGTAAGGTCTGTTGAACTTTCCTGATTTGTGTGAGCAGGTATTTCTGGGGAACACGCACTGGAAACGACCGACTTCATTGTGGATACGTGCATGTCTAGTGAAATCTCTACTGATATGCTTTTCACATATTGGACAGATCACAACTCTTGAAGACTTCTTCTTCTTTTTGACCTCTGACTTGATAACTGGAGGCACAGCACTCTGCGCAGATTGTGATCGTTCCAAAATGGGACGACTGACGAAAAGACTTCGCGGCTTAGGTGATGCGTCTGCTTTGAACAGCTGGTAATGATCTTGATTACCATATTGCATAGTAGAGTTATACCCAGTGTGACGCATGGCGTTGGGCACATCCAGTTGATTAACAGCTCTAGGAGGGTACGACACCTGCTCAGAACCAAGGTTTCGGAGCTGAGATTGAGGAGCGTGTGATTGTAATTGTGAATGTGAGTGTTGGTTTAAATGAAGATTCGAATGACTATGACGTTGAGCGTGCTGAAGATACTCGCCAACAACAGGAACATGTCCTCCACTGTCAAACAGTGTGTGACTAGGGTGCTGATGAGAAAAACCCAGTTCGTCAAATTGATTCTCGAAATTCGTTACACTCAGGCTGAAGTCGTCGAATGACTCCTGAATTGGCACAAAGCTATCAAAGGGTATTGCAGCAAATTCATCGAAGTCAGTACTATTGTCATCACTCTTTGTGACACTGGACCGCTCCGCGTCTCTTGGAAGCGAAAGATAACCAGATGGCATTCCGGTATCAAGAGCATTGAAACTGGCATCCTTATCGCTTACGGGAACTTCGAAGGCTCCAAAATAGCCCAACTCATTGGTAGCTGGAGGATTCATGAGCGGAGTGACATTCTCCTGACCGCTGTCCCATTCACCGCCGTTTCGATGAAAGTACACATCAGGGTCTGAGATTTTCATGTTTTGATAGGTGAGGTCGAGGTTAGATTCAGAACCGATGGAGCCAACAGCTCCAAGTCCGATGTGCGTAGGCTGTTGGAAATGAGAGACTGGATTTGAAGGTTGTAGGTTATCGAGGGGAATACGGAAGCCGGGGTTATTTTTGCGTTTTGCGGGCGATTTGGACTTCAGTTGTTCATTGTCTTGATTGTTTGACTCCGAGGAATAGCTTAGAACAGCAGGAGACGATTCATCACCATCAGCAATTTTTCCATCATGAGTGATGGAGTTCGATAGACGCGATTTGTGACGAATTCTTTTGTCAGAAGAAATCCTTTGCCTGGCATTTAGATGGCCACGATTCTTCTGGACGACTGGGGAATGTGGTTTCCATAGATTGATGTGAGGAGGCTGGTGTGGAGGAGGAGCATACTGTGAGCCAGCACCTGTATGCTCATGTTGATGTGACGGACGGTTCTTTTCCACGCCGGCGGCCGATTGACTAGGTAGCTGGAAACTAAAGTAGTCATCACCTGTTGACGGCACCGCTGGCGCGGAAATTGGTCCCGACTGAAAATGCAGCAAGTCCAACGAGTTCTGACGAAGAAAATCGCCGTGTTTCAGGTCCATTGCAGGGAGCGGTTGAAAATGGGGAATATGGGCCTGTTTGACTTGAGACATGGGTTTAAAAGAAGTGAACAAAGAATATGAAGGAAGCCTCGAAGATAGCTAGTTAGGTTACCCTTGCACTATTCAGTACCAGAAGCTTCGAGATGTGCTGAACTCACCACCGTAATAAGAAATGATCGAAAGTGGAAGATTTGTCTGCGGAAAGAAAAATATGCAGCTCGAGATTGCACAGCACAGGCGGAGTCGAGGGAATACGACAGGCGTTTTAGGGCAGGTTTGGTCACTTGATCCTCGGCGGCTTTAGCAGGGGGACCTGTATCGACCAAAAAAGAAGATGAGTTGCTTTCCACGAATTTCGTCCTCTGTGAGGAAAACTCGGTGATACCAGAGTGCGCTCTGGTCACGTGGCTGCAGCCAGGCAACATAGCCAAGAGGAATGGAATGCAAAGTCGGAACCCCCGACCTGGAGGGAATCGAAAGCAAAAGTTAAAAAGTTAAAATCACCAATATCTCGTTTCTTTGCGCAGGCGACTTACACCTCGGATAAACTCAATCGCACCTTTTGGAAGAGGCGTTCAAGTTTACGGGCACGCATGCATGGAACCTGGGCCTAAGTTAGCCTCCATTACAGATAGTGCCCGGTTAGGTAAGGCCAGCGTCAGCGAGATATAAGAAGTGCCATCGTCGATGAGAGGATGAGGAAAATCAGAATAGTCAAAAAGCGCTTCCAATGTGTTTCATCACAGAATTTTAGAAAGTGAACTCACCAGTGTTGGTGTGATTCCACGATCTCAGATAGCAGCGGGCATTTTTGTGCCTCACAGTTCAATCTTGATCTTTCGCAAATTCTTGCTTCAAGAGTGCGCAAGGGTTCAGGCATGCCCGATGGTAGGAGGCGAGAAAAAAAAAAAAAAGCGACATTTTAATTTGATTTCTAGCGCTAGACCGCGCATTCGCGAGTGGGGATTCTGGCTGGGCCCAGAGCCGGACACCAGCACCCGAGAGGCACAAGGTGTTAAAAACGTATAGTTGAGGGGAAAAATTCAAGGGAAAACTGAACGAAAGTGGATCTTAACATTTCACACAGGACCAATCAAGGCAATATCGTTCCTTATTGAAGCCGACAATTGTTCAGTGCTAGTGCAACTGACGATGTGGAGTGAGTGATAAATACGCTGCTAGTTGGTACTTTTGACTGAATTTAACAATTGGCTGTCTTTTCTGTGAGGCATTGAAAAAGTGGATATTAGTACGTTGCTGGTGACGTCAAGGTGGCCCCACAAAGTAGGTTGGGCGTATTACCGAACCCAGGTCTTTAGAAAAAAAAATAAAAGACCGCCTTCTTCTATATCCCCCTTTTCATGTTTGTGGCCCTGTGCCCTCCGCTCTTAGCGGTGCACTCATCTGAAGGTCCTTCACGTCTGCATCCGTTGGCCAGGCCGAAAAAGTACCTACGCATCACGGCGCCTCACTGGAAGACGTACAAAAAGCAAATATCATACGATCAAGCGTGTCCTGTGAAAGCGCCTCGAAGCACAGTTACGGTGCATGCAATAAGCAGAAAGACGAAGATTTTACGAAGGATACTCGCTGGGGACTAGAATTGCAAGGGTCCTACAAAGCAACTGTTCACTCGGTTTAGTGCTGTGTTGCGACTGTACGTCAGCCCTCCCTGTCTAGTGTGGCATCACTACGCACCAACTAACGCACTCCCTAACCCGTCGTCTTTGCCACTTCTGCTTTTTAACTACTCGTGTCACCCAACACACATCCTCAAATATTTCAACAAGCAATTCTTTATAATGTCAGCATTAATCTTTGGTGCAACCGGCCTCTGCGGAAATGAAATCCTCAAAACTTCAGTTGCTCTGGCAAAGTTCAGTAACATCACCACGGTGACTCGTCGTGATTTCGACTTCGTCTCGGACAAACTCAACAAAATAGTCGAGGCAGACCCCGCCAAATATAAAGACATCATTTCCTCTGCCAAGGCCTCGGTGCTTTTCTCTGCGTTGGCCACCACAAGAGCGGCAGCTGGCTCTGCCAAAAGATTTGTGGAGATCGATCATGACCTCAACTTGGAAATCGCCAAGGCAGCTAAAGAGGCTGGCGTCAAGACTTTTGTTCTCGTATCTTCTGTCGGCGCAAATAGCCTGTCCCCTTTGTTGTATCTCAAGACAAAGGGCCGCTTGGAGGATGATGTAATTGCTCTCAAGTTCCCCCACACCATCATTTTGCGTCCTGGGCCCTTGTTGGGAGAGCGTGAGAAGCCTAAGGGCTTTCTCAATGACTTGTCTGCGGGAACGTTGAAGTTTTTCCACAACACCTTCATCGGCAACAACCTATTTTATCCTATCTACGGCAGTGAGGTCGGTAAAGTAGCCGTTCATTTGGCTGAGGAATCTCTCGAGCAGTCCTCAGAGGAGCCTGCGGAGGAACCAAAGGTCAAAGTTGTGGGAGGAAAGGAGCTTATTACTCTTTTCAAGTCCCTAAAGTAGTCTGCTGCCTGATTTACTAATGATACTATGTTTTCAGTTTTATATCTTGTTAACGATGATCCTCGATACTTCTATTGACTAAATATTATATTCATGCAGCTGTTCATGGTTTCGTAGAGCAGGACATTTTTTGTTTTCGTCTTTGGTCAAGATATGTTCACTCAACCAGTCTCCCGACAAAAATCTCTGTCCACACTGACAGGTACCCCATTGTGTGAGTTTCTCTCGTAGATTATGCTCCTTGCGTGCTGATATATCGTCGTAAATAAAATGGTTGTTGAGAAGATGCTTCTTGAAGTCGTACCGTCTATTAAACAGCCCCGATCTATGTTGGCAGCTGCTTCTAGGGAAAACACATTTGAAACGCTTTTCTTTTTGATGGGTCCACATGTGTCTTGTCATGTCTCTTAGGATTTTTTTACCGCAAACTAAGCACTTGGAAGGGTCGACGAAAGTCGTCTCAACCATCGGAAGCGGAATGTTGGCTTCTGAGTTCACCATAGTGGTCATATCTGGGTAGGACATCAGTCCAAAATTGTTGGGTACTTTTAAAGGGTTTGATGTGGATGGTTCTTGAAAGCTTGACTCGCTTCCTACAAGTTGTTCTGGCGAAGCTCCTTCCGACAGTTCATCTGAGGCATTTTCAGAGCGTAGGCCAGGATGATAAGAATAAGGCTGTCTAAATTGACTATGCTGAGTACGTGGGTCATTCATCACCAGACTCTCCGAAATAACCCTTGTAAGAGGCGCCTCATGGACCACCGACTCGTATGCACCAGCATAGGCTCTATCGCCGTACGAGAATTGCGCAGTTGGACTATGAGTTAAGTCTTGATGCTGTTGATTTCTAAAAGAGTATTAAGGGAGCCCATAGGAGACCGTCGAGGTGAATTCTTCCCGATGGCCGAAATGCAGCGAAGTTTGTTCATCCAGAGGATGTTGGCTCTCAAATTGCAGAGTCAGTAGGCCATGATTATAAGCTTGATAGTAAGACGTCATATTCGCTGTTTCTGAAGCAGATTGCCTGTAATCTGAGAAGTACTGCTCGGATGACCAGTCAGCAGGGTGATGCTGCTCGTCTGGCATTACCCAGGGTGTAGAAGTCAGGTGAGTCGAATCGATGGGAAATCGAAACAACGATGCAAACGACAGCAGTCTGTCACCGGTTGCTTTGAAATGACTCAGGATGTATGGGTTCTGTGTTGAAGTGGGGTGAAGAAGTAATGTCTGAATAAATACCCAGTTCAAACAAATTGAATACAATTATTCAGGCTTCTGTGGACGACAAAGTGTACACAGTTCAAATAGCTGGCTAACCTCATTTTCTTAAAAATTTGTCCAGAATCGGCGAAATGAGACCTCCTATTTATACCTACGCAGGTAGCCAACGACTTCCCTGAATAGCGCTTCGGACTGTTACTCGCATGTACCTTCAGCGTCACTCCCCATGCAAGTCCCAGAGGGTTCCACTGCTGTGCGCACAACCGACATATGTAGTTGCGAGAAGGCTATGCACGCGGACGCACAGACCCATCTTGTAAGATTCTTATTTATTCACCCCGAATGGAGATCTCGCATAAGGCACCGGGGAATGAAGGATCTAGCATCAAAATGCTGAGAAGTTGAAGGTTGGCCGCATTGAAGACTCTTGTTGAAATTTTTTGGAGAAAAAGGTGTTAGGCGGTAAATGCGACTTCTCAACGAAGCTTAAAATTTCTTTTCGTGCTCGATTGCACGGAAGCAGGTACTTCACAGACGATGGCTATCGTAGGTAAAAGTTTAAGTGTTTGAGTTAGTCCGGTCAACAACGAGGTCAAAAAGAAACGCTGACTTTTCCCACTGCGCCGATAGAACGAGTAAGCCTTGGAGCGTTGAATATACGCCATGAGGCGTGGCCTGGAGATATACGGGTGCCGAGCGCTTAGTGTCGCCGCAGTAGACGCACATAAGGCAGATCAAGAAAAACTTAACTGCCCGTAAATATGTACGCTGGAAAAATTACACAACGGGTGGTGTGGGGCAAACAGTAGAATAGGGGGGAATGGGTTCGGTAAGCACAATGGTGAATGGATTCTTTGCAGGTGTCATGGAAGATATCAAGGCCTACAGCTTTCCACTACTCTTGAGAAGAAATATGAGGACCCTAAGAATTTCAGGACCCTAAGAATTTCAAATATCTGACATTGTTGATAAGATGAGTTTCGGGAAGGGGGGGGGGGGATCGACAGGTCGCAAGTGACACCTGCTACTTTTTTTGGTGGCACAGTTTTTCCGCAGGAAAGTACCAGTCGTAGATTTGTCGTAAAAGCATCGGCCCACGTCTGGCTCACATAGTTATCTCATCTGCCTTCCGTATTGAGCTGAGGGTGCATAATTCTAGGCGAGGCGACTGGCCCGCTACTTCCATGCATGACGCAAGGAACGCACCTTGGACAGGATGCATGATGAATGACAGCAGACTTTTCCCCTTGCTTCATCATTTACGTACCCGGAAAAACTAAGCCAAGGAATACGAGAAGAGATGATCCGAATTACGGTGAGGAGAAAGCGCACCACCTCCATCGTTCAGTAATAACCTTCTGTTCGTGTTGCGGTATACCCCAGTCCCCATGTAGGATTATTCAGGAACCTGCTGTGCCTTTACGCCCAATTGCCGTGCTCTTGGGTATTGTGCGGTTTCTGGATTTGGCAATCCGTAAGGTGGGCTTGTTGGGTTCCAACACAGACTCAATGTTCTGTCACGCTTCGAATTTGAATAAAAGAAAAAAAGCTCAATGATAGAAACAAAGATTACTTGACGAAAACTTGCCTCCCACAATACCCTAAGTGGCCATCGGAATAATTACAAGGACCAGGAGTGATTTAACAGTAATAGAGATAAAAATAGATAACTTACAACATGCGCCTGATAGATTTACTTTGGCACCCCCAAAGTCTCAACAATGCAATGTGTCAATAGACGTTTATCCGTTCCGCTCTTGATTGGTCACGACCTTTGTGTCTTGCGAGCAAATACTTCTCAAAATTACTTGACAGGCCAGGGACATGACCAGCACTTCAAACGGTGTGGGCGGTCCTTACCAGAATAGGCAGGTCGGAAGACTAAATCGACTCAGGCTGCCTCTCAGCGCCCAACAAATAACGTAGCCTTGCGCCCAGTGTATAATATCTCACAATGACTTTCTATATCACCATAGGTGGCGATCCTTTGCAGAGTTTTCGGAACTCAAAAAAGTCTCTTTGTCGAGCCCTATATGTGGACTCGTGAGGAGACGTGGACACTAAGAATTATTGGTGGGGCCACAATTATAATGTCTGTACGCATACGGCGTAAGTCATGCAGAGGTCCTTTTGCAGCTAAGTGCTTTTAGCCACTCCGATGTTAGATGCCGTTTTCGCAGATACCGGAATAAAAGGCATTAGGGCTCGAGCCATCAATTACGCACGTGACTCAAACAAAAGATTCAAAAGTCACGTGCTACCAAGGGGTTACCCGTCTGTGACCTCGCTGCGTGCGTCTCGGTGAAAAAAAAAAAAAACCTTCAAAGGTGCTTAACATCTCATCTACCACTAAACTAAAATGGGTGCTTACAAATACTTGGAAGAATTGCAGAGAAAAAAGCAGTCTGATGTCGCTAGATTCTTGTTGAGAGTCAGATGTTGGGAGTACAGACAGAGAAACGTCATCCACAGAGCTTCCAGACCATCTAGACCAGACAAGGCCAGAAGATTGGGTTACAAGGCCAAGCAGGGTTTCGTCATCTTCCGTATCAGAGTTAGAAGAGGTGGTAGAAAGAGACCTGTGCCAAAGGGAGCCACCTACGGTAAGCCAACCAACCAGGGTGTCACTCAGCTCAAGTACCAGAAGTCCTTGAGAGTGACCGCCGAGGAAAGAGTTGGTAGAAGAGCTGCCAACTTGAGAGTGTTGAATTCTTACTGGGTGAACCAGGACTCCACCTACAAGTACTACGAGGTCATTTGTGTGGACCCATCTCACAATGCCATCAGAAGAGACCCAAGATACAACTGGATTGTTAACCCAGTTCACAAGCACAGAGAAGCTAGAGGTCTTACTTCCGCTGGCAAGAAGTCCAGAGGTATTGCCAAGGGTCACTTGTACAACAACACCAAGGCTGGCCGTCGTCACACTTGGAAGAAGCACAACACTTTGTCCTTGTGGAGATACAGATCTTAAGCAGCCCATCACTAGGATTTTCAAGCAGCTTATTGGTGCCATTCATTTGTGTATTGAAAGTATGAACAGCATCTTGTAAGATGATTTGTATGCGTAGAAATTATTTAGTTGACAAGATTACTCGAACTCACTCAATAGCCATACGGACAGTTTTACTTTTGATATACAGGGATTTATTTTATATTTGCCAGATTATTGTGAAAATACCTGTCAGCTATCTATTGACGATGAGTCCTTGATTTTCCGTTATCACGCCTCGTCTTATCGTGGAGGGAGTTGATTTTGTTTACGTGGATGGCAACGAATAAATGGCTTCATTTGATAAAGTAATACAGAAATTCTGAGACATGTATTACATCATCGAACTACAGATGAAACATCTGATTTGAACTGTCATACGATCAACCCTATTCTGCGAGTTCCTATCGCCCGGAGTCATTGTCTGACTCGTATCAGGCATAATAAAGTATGGCACTATGCTAAACACCCGTGCCTCCTTAATATTGAGGAACGAGGTGGAACACAATTGGAAAAATTAATCTGGTATCATTCACGGTTTTTTGGTATATACTGAAATATCCCAGTTTGATTAGTCTCTTTAGCCTGCTCTTCATCCTCATTGACGTTAAGGAAACACAGGTTCTGCTTCTAAGAAAGTCATTAGCAAATCTTCCTCTCCTTACATCCAATTGATTGCGATTATCCCAAGGTTTTGATAGACAACCATCAATTCACTACCAAAAGAAAACACGCATAAAAATGGCTCATTCAAAAACTGCCATTTTGTCGGTTTACGATAAAACCGGATTGTTGGACTTGGCCAAAGGTTTGACCGCTGCCAATGTCAGAATTTTGGCCTCTGGTGGAACTGCCAAGTTGGTTCGCGAGGCAGGTTTCCCTGTTGAAGACGTTTCCTCCATCACCCATGCTCCTGAGATGTTGGGGGGTAGAGTGAAGACTTTGCACCCAGCCGTACACGGTGGTATTTTGGCCAGAAACTTGGAAAACGACGAAGCTGACTTGGCCGCTCAGGGTATTGAGAAGGTTGACTACGTTGTCTGCAACTTGTACCCATTCAAGGAGACCGTTTCCAAGGTCGCCGTCACTGTTGATGAAGCAGTTGAGGAAATTGACATTGGTGGTGTCACTTTATTGAGAGCCGCCGCCAAAAACCACGCTAGAGTGACCATCTTATCTGATCCTAAAGACTACCCTGTCTTTTTGGAGGAATTAAAGTCCGGTGAAATTTCTGCTGATACCAGAAACAGATTGGCTCTCAAGGCTTTTGAGCACACTGCTGATTATGATGTTGCCATTTCTGATTTCTTCAGAAAGCAGTACTCTGAGAACGTTTCTCAATTGCCCTTGAGATATGGTGCCAACCCCCATCAGAAGCCTGCCCAGGCTTTCGTTCCTCAGGGCGAATTGCCATTCAAGGTTTTGTCTGGCTCTCCTGGTTACATCAATTTGTTGGACGCTTTGAACTCATGGCCCTTAGTTAAGGAGTTGTCTGCATCCTTGAACTTGCCGGCTGCCGCTTCTTTCAAGCACGTGTCTCCTGCTGGTGCTGCAGTTGGTTTGCCTCTTTCCGACGTTGAGAAAAAGATTTACTTCGTCGAGGACATTGAGAACTTGTCTCCATTGGCCAACGCTTACGCCAGAGCCAGAGGAGCCGACAGAATGTCTTCTTTTGGAGACTGGATTGCGTTGTCGAACATCGTTGACCTCCCAACTGCCCAAATTATTTCCAAAGAGGTCTCCGACGGTGTCATTGCTCCAGGCTATTCTGAGGAGGCTTTGGAAATCTTAAGGAAAAAGAAGGGTGGTAAATACTGTATCTTGCAGATTGATCCAAACTTCACTCCCGATGCTATTGAGTCTAGACAAGTATATGGTATAACTTTGCAACAGAAGAGAAATGACGCAATCATCAAGGGTTCCTCCTTCAAGGAGATTGTCTCCTCAAACAAGGAATTGACTGAGCAAGGCACAGTTGACTTGACTGTTGCTACAATTGCATTGAAGTACACTCAATCCAACTCTGTCTGCTATGCTAAAAACGGTATGGTGATTGGTTTGGGTGCTGGTCAGCAGTCGAGAATTCACTGCACCAGATTGGCTGGTGAGAAGGCCGACAACTGGTGGTTGAGACAGCACCCTAAAGTGTTGGGCTTTCAGTGGGCCAAGGGTGTCAAGAGACCGGACAAGTCCAACGCTATCGACTTGTACGTCACCAATCAGATTCCTAAGAGTGAACCTGAAAAGAGCGAGTACGAGTCCAAGTTCGCCGAGGTTCCTGCCCCATTGACCGAGGAAGAGAGACAGGAGTGGATGAACAAGCTAAACGGTGTCGCTTTGTCATCAGACGCTTTCTTCCCATTCCCAGACAATGTGCACAGAGCCGCCAGATCGGGTGTGAAGTTCGTCGCTGCTCCTTCTGGTTCTGTAATGGACAAGGCAGTATTTTCTGCCGCGGACTCTTACAACATGGTGTACGTTGAGAACCCTATCCGTTTGTTCCACCATTAATATTTTAAGTAGCATTCATCAACTTGTACGTTTTGGAATCCATAATGTAAGTCTACCAGCACGAATTCGAAACAATATCCGCGCCACCGCTGGAGATCCCCACGTCCCTCACTTAAAATTAGGTAAGTAATAAAGAGTTGTTATATACACCTATTTAGAATTGTTTTGTGGGTTTTATTCTTTCATGTTCTTCCTTCTCCACAAATTGAGCTTTCCTTCACTGTTAATACTTACTACGAGCAAGGCTACCGTGTCGCTTACTTTTCTGCAGTCTTGGCTCACCTCGAGCACCAACGTCAGAAAAAGTAAAAAAAGTTAGCCACCGTTCACCCAACCCACCAGCATGGATTCCGAATACAGTTACGACGAAGGGTCTGAAACATGGCCATACTTCGTGTTGGCTTTGCTTGTGTTCGCCTTGTTGCCCATTACCGTTATATATTTGTGGGGTGCCGCAGGCATGGGGACCCCAGCCAAGAAGCGTATAAAGGGCAGCATTGAACATAACCATAGGACTTTGAACTTGGAGCATGCAGATGCAATTGATAGGTTTTACTCAAAGGCCAAATCAGACAGAATTTTCAACAAGAAGCTCTTGTTTCTCGTTTTGGGCTGGGGTCTAGTTGCATTCATCTGGACTAGTTTTGCCAAGGAGGTAAGCTTGCAGGGGTTCTTTGATCCCCATACGATTTTGGATTTGCCATACTCGGCAAATGAGAAGGAGATAAAGTCCAAATACAAGAAATTGTCCTTGATCTATCATCCCGATAAGCTTGTGAAGTACTCTGAAACAATGAGAAAGGAAATGGAAGCCCAGTTCCTTCGTGTGAACCAGGCGTACAGAGCATTGACTGATGAGGTAACCATGGAGAACATTAAGAAATATGGTCACCCTGACGGTCAACAGCAAATCACCCACGGCATCGCCATTCCGAAGTTTTTGGTGGAGGGCAAGTACTCACCAATCATGGTTATCTTCTACTTCCTTTTAATTGGTGTTTTGATGCCTGTGGTTGTCGGCTCTTGGTGGAACAACGTCAAGAGTCATACCAAGGGTGGCTTGCATGTTGACACAGCTGCAACATTTGTCCGTAAGTTGGCTGACAAGAACCCCGGAAAGGTGTTTACACCATTTGACATTTTAGATTGGGTACTCCAATCTCATGAGATCAACTCTGGATATGCTAATTTATCCCACGAACAGCTTAAGTCTATTATTGTGAAACACATGAATCGTGAATCTCGCGTTTCCGATGACCTTCTTCTAGAAGCTGAAAAGTTGAATCTTATCTCTCAACTACCACTGCTTATCGAAGGTTTCATTGAGATTGCCACCAATTTCAGAGCTCACGATGTGATAAGTGCAGCCTACGATTTGCTCAAGGGTATTTATCAGGCATCTTCTCCTGTTGGCAAGCATAGAGAATTGTTGCAACTTCCTTTTGTCGATAAGACCTCTGTTGAATCACAGGATGTGAAAAAAATCGGTAAATTGCTCACTTTACCGAAGGAAGAAGTTGGTAAGGTATTGGGAATTACTGACACTGACAAGCTCGAAGTTGCCCTAGATGTTGCTGCACATATTCCTTTTATTAGAGTTCTTGATGCTACATTCCGTGTCCCAGGAGAAGATATCGTGACCCCAAACTCCACAACACATGTCGTCATTAATTTCCTCATCAAATCCCAGAGACTTAAATCCTGTCCAGAAATCAACGAAGAGCGTTTTCTTGAGGTTGAAGACATCGAAGATTTGAAGAACCCTTTGAGATCGAATGAGACTCAACCAGAACTACCATATGCATACGCCCCATACTACCCACGTCAAGTCGCAAACTTTTGGGATGGCTACATCGTTGGTCAAAGGGACAATAAATTTGTGGAGGGAACTGCAGCTGCAAAATTAGAGAGAGTTGACTTAAGCAACTTAGAACTCACACAGGAGGAATGGATAGAAGGTAAGGAGGATGTTGTTGTGCTCAGCTCTTTCAAAATAAAATTAGCCGTACCTGCTCCTCCCTCTAAAGGCACTTTTCACTTCAGGCTTCTTTTGAAAAATAACGCATACTTCGGTAATGACGTTGATATTCCATTAGAGATGAAGGTTCTGGATCCCCCTATCAATGTGGAAGCCGTCAAGAAAGCTGCCAAAGCCTTTGGTGGTGGTGGTGATGACGATGACGATGAAGAGGAAGATTCAGACAGCGATATCTCTGACCCAGAAGAGGACTCCCTTGCTGGGGCTTTAGCAGCGCTCAGAGGTGAAGCTGTCAAGAAGACATCTGCCGAAGAAGAAGAGGAAGAGGATGACAACGAAAGTGTTTTCAGTGATATTAACACCGACACTGAGGACGAGGCCGAGAAGTAGAGTGTACCATAATAATTTATGTAAAGTTCGTCTATTGTCTGCGAAAATCATACCTTTAATGTAAGCACGAGCGCATCCGGCTCATTCAAGTTTTGCAGCTCGTAGTATCCCTTCACTGGCTCGGAAGAGCGCTCGAAGCCTTTCTTTTCGTACCAATTGATGGCATTGTCATTTTTGATGTGCACATGAACGTATATCTCGTGGATGAATCTCTCTTTAGCTTGCTCGATGATCCATTCAAGCAATTTTGACCCTATACCCTGGTTTCTATAAGCTTCAAGAACAGAGAGTGTCTCAATGTAGATTGCGTTTGGAATTATCTTAGAATTCAATTGAGCTGAAGTGGATGACTCGAAGCTTGATATATTATGAGATGAATTCGACAACTTCCCTCTTATTTGGCCCACCGGAAGTTCACTGTAGAAGGCTAACTTGACTATGTGATCATTATTAAATGCATCTTTGAGCCATGTCTCTGGATACGATGTTGGCAAAGTCACCAGTAAAATTTTTTTAAAAGTACCAATATTGTTGACTGTCAAGTCGTCTAGCGTAATGATGTTTCTGCCCATAATGTCTATTTTCAAATGGTTCTACAATAGTGCGCCTGAAGTATGCATTCTTGTAATCGTACACCAAATTTGCGTTGGGAGTCTTGAGTCATAAAGTCATTGACACACATATGGATTTTCCTTGATCCTTGACCTACTAGCAGGAAGTGCAATTAAACACAGCTTCCGTCTACTCTGAGCGTTTTCCTGGCACCACGAAAATATCATAATTACCAACCTACTTCTATCGTGAGGGCCCCAATGACCTCAGGCAGTCTTAACTTTGCCCTTTAAATCAAATTTCTTTATTATTCATCCATACTGCTCCCTTACTGTTTTTACAGTGTGGGATTGTTCAATAAGAATTTGACTGTTCTCGCGAATATCCACCAAGTTATAGAAATTTAGTCCTGATGGCCCAAACCAAAGATGATCAAAAATTAGAGCACATGAATCTTAAGGGGATTGAAAAATATTCATTTCTTTCCAACTATCTGCTCCCTACCGATTGAATCATGAAGCCATTGATCCCAATTTATTGTGGGAGCATGTGAATCTGTCATGTGACGGCACCCCACCACTGTATGTGATACCATGCGACTCAGATACTCGTACAGACCTCCTTTACTCTTTACAGGCAATTAAGGAATTGTGTCAATAACAGTTCAATCTACCCATTGACAAGTAAAAAAGGCTCCATCAATTGCTCATGATCGCCTTCATTATCATTGTATGTCTCATTGCGTATTTTGCTAAGTCGATCATCTCCGACTTCATGTCAGCTCCAGCTCAAGTGAACGCCGAACCTCCAGTTCAAACAGCCTTTACTCCCAAAACGCTAGCCAAGTATAATGGCAAAGATGATGAAAAGGTCTATATTGCAGTGAAAGGCAGAGTCTTTGATGTCAGTGCAGGCAAAGCTTTTTACGGACCTGGTGGCCCATACGAGAACTTCGCTGGCAGAGATGCTTCGAGAGGTTTGGCTTACAATTCTTTCGACCCTTCGGTTCTTACGCCTCTTGACAAGCCCATTGATACTTTGTCTGATCTTAGCGCTGAAGAGAAAGAGTCCTTGGAAAACTGGGAATCTCATTTTGAGGGCAAGTATACTATTGTCGGAAGCTTGAGCAACGAGAAAGAGTGAGAGAGGACTCGAGATATTCTTGCGTCCCTTCTTTTGTCATCTCAGCGCACTCCTTCGACGACAAGTTGGCTTATGGTGATTGGGTGCTTTTCACTATTGCCAAACGAATTATGTTTAGTCTACGAAAATGAAGATATGGTATTGGAATTATATCTGTCTATGTCGTAGAGCTTTGCGATGTAGTAGCGCGATGCCACTGTAGTATTCTGGTGAAGTATGCACTGGTGCGGATGTGAATGCAAAGTGAGCGCAGAGAGAAAAAATTGACTTTGGAACCTCAGAAATACCAAAGCTCAAAGTCAACCTCACCGGCCTGCTAACATGTCCTTCAGAGGTGGTAGGGGCAACCTTGGTGGTTTCGGTCTGAATAATAATGCATTCTCCAATATCAGCGGGAATAATGGAGTGGAGGTTGAAATAACTGGCTGGAATGGCGCCTCTGCTCAAGAGTGTATTAGTTTCATCTCCCGAAAATGCAAAATCACAGTTACCAACTACACTGTTAACAATGCAACTGGTGGAATACGAGGCTTTGTTCGCTCTCCCAGCGAAGCGGACCAGCTAACGAGCTGGTCTGGTGTGAGGTTTGCGGGCGGCGTGTTGAAGATATTTAAGGTCAATTCAAATCAGCAACTGGGTTTTGGTGCACAAGGAGGACCAGACAACACTGTCCAGACGCTCAAAATGTTCTTAAAGCTGAGATATAATCCTGAACTCAAACTTTTGAATTTGAGCGCTGTTCAACAAGACCCTACTCTTTCAGCAAAGGGGTTTTTCTCATCCGTTTCGACTAAATCGAAAGTCATCACTGCAATGATAAAAGTGGCCTGTGAAATGAAGTTAGACTTCACCAGCGCAGATTTATCCAATAACGATCTCACTGATCTTACGACTGTCTCAGATTTGGCTCGCGAGTTTCCTAAATTGCAAAATTTGGCCTTGCTGAATAATAGGTTGGCGCGAGTGAAGGTTTTTGAAGTTTGGAAAAAGAAGCTTGGCTACCTTAGAGAACTTATTCTCGCAGGGAATCCACTCCTCAACACCACCAATCCTACTGAAGTTAATTCTATAAAATCAGAGCTTCTTAAAGTGTTCCCTCGTCTAGTTATTTTGGATGGTGAGGTCTTGAGAAATGAAGAAGCTCTTCGTAAAAATCTAAGCCTACTGTTTGACCGTCCTCAAGCTATGTTCTTCCAAGACGATGAAACTAGAGCTCTTTCGACGAATTTCATCACAAATTTCTATAACCTATGGGACAGCAATCGCCAACAACTTATGGTTCTATATCAAAACGAATCACAGTTCTCAGTGCAGATCGACATGTCTCATCCGAAAGCGTTTGATTCGAAGGACTTGCCTGACTTTTCGTATTACCTTCCTTTATCAAGAAACTTGACTAAGATGTCCTCTGCCAAAGTCAGAATGGGTAAACTAGCTCACGGACAAGAACAAATTTTTAAATCGTTCACACAAATACCCAAGACACAGCATGAATTATTAACAAAGCCTGATGATTTCAGCATGGAGTGCTACCGATTACCGCAGATGGGAGCTATTAGTATAACTTTGCATGGGAGTTACAAAGAAGTTGCACCACCGGAAAATTTGGAGCAAATGAACAACAATCATGCAAGGAACAAATATCAACCCAAAAAGAAAGTGACCCTCGGTACCAAAGGATTCGACAGAACTCTCATTGTCATACCCGGGCCAAATAATAGCATGATAGTGGCCAGTGATCTTCTATGTGTTCATTCAGATGTTGGGTCAGACGCTTTCAGGCCTGAACAGATTACCCAAGCATCTCCACAACCTCAAAACACGCCATCGCCAGCTCCAGCCGTAGGAACAGCGGCAACACCAAGCCCTGGAGTTCCCAACACGAACACCCCCACCCCCCCTGGAGTCAACGTGCCCACAGCAGCGGACCTTCCTGCTCAAGTCAAGGCCAATTTGAATGTCATGCAGCAGGAATTACTTGTGAAAGTCCTCCTAGAGACAAAGCTCAACATCGAGTACGGGGTGTTGCTTTGCCAACAAAGCAACTGGGACTACCAACAATGCATATCAAACTTCAAAATCTCGGCATCTACTCTTCCGCCAGATGCCTTTGCACGTTAAGTAGAGTATCTAACTGTAACAAAGATTCCATGGATGCTTTGTAAATATGCGCGCATTGCGATACACATATAGATAGCTACTTAACCCATCACTAATAGGTGAGAATGAGAAAAAAGCACAACATAGCGATGGTCACGGACTATTTTTTCCCCCAACCAGGTGGAGTTGAGTTCCATGTCTATCACCTTTCGCAAAAGCTAATTGAGTTGGGTCACACAGTCATCATAATCACTCACGACTATGGTTCTCGAACAGGAGTACGCATGTTGACAAACGGACTACGAGTGTATTATTTAGCTTTCCTTCAAGTTTACAGAAGTACTACATTTCCTACAGTCTTTCTGGCTTTCCCCATTCTACGAAATATATTTATAAGAGAGGAAATAGACATTGTACACGGCCACGGTTCCTTCTCTAGTTTGGGGTGCGAGGCCATATTCCATGGACGTACTATGGGGCTTAAAACTGTATTCACAGATCATTCATTATTTGGTTTCGCTGATTTCAACTCGATTGTGGGTAATAAACTCCTAAAATTTACCCTCAGTGATATAAGCCATGTTATATGCGTTTCTCATACCTGTAAAGAGAACACCACGCTACGAGCATCTCTAGATCCAAGTGATGTTTCTGTGATTCCAAATGCTGTTATATCTGCCGATTTCGCACCAGACTTTTCTAGAAGTCGAGACAAGTCTCGAGTGACTATAGTTGTGATTTCCAGACTCTTTCCTAACAAGGGAGCAGACCTTTTGACAGCGATAGTTCCACGTATCTGTGCTGCGGACCCAAACGTAGATTTCATAATTGCGGGTGACGGACCGAAATTCCTAGACTTGGAGCAAATGAGAGAAAAATTCTTCTTACAAGAAAGGGTTTCGCTCATTGGTGCTGTGAAACATGAAGAGGTACGAGATGTCATGATTCAAGGCGACATTTACTTGCATCCTTCATTAACCGAGGCATTTGGAACAGTCATCGTGGAAGCTGCCTCGTGTGGCTTGTACGTTGTGACTACAAAAGTAGGGGGAATTCCTGAAGTTCTTCCACACCATATGACTTCTTTCGCAAATCCAGAGGAGGATTCATTGGTACTGGCTCTTTCAGGTGCCATAGAGCTTGTCAAACTGGGTGCAATTGATACATCACAGTTTCATAAAGAAGTTGCAAAGATGTATAGCTGGGCGAACATTGCAAAGCGAACCGAAAAAGTTTATCACTCGTTGGATACGAAACCAATAAATAAGCCATTGCTTGACAGGTTAGGGAACTATTACTGCTGTGGTGTAATCGCAGGAAAGCTCTATGCGTTGTGTGTAATCGTCGATATTATTTTCCTTATTATTTTAGAGTTCTTTTATCCTGCTGAACATATCGACCGTGCAGTCAAATGGCCTAAAAAAAATAAGAACGCAATAAAGACCTGAAAAGATTGATGTCAGATCAAGTACATCTTTGGAAGTTAAGCCGATGCTTCGGCATCTGTTGTGTAGAGCTTGTTGACATACGAATAGCGTAAGCACGCCTTTCATGAGCCCACCTCATGAAATGAGGCGCGTCAATATTTCTCCAATTTATCGAGATCGGCTGCCTTAACCACAGAACTTCACCTGTCTTTCTTTTCGATGGCATTGGTTTCTTTCGAAGTAAGCTTCTTAAGAATGCTATCTCCTCGCAAAGGGCCATCTCTTCGGTATACCTCTTCTTCGAAACTAAATCACCAAAGTGTTTGGTTTGCTGACCAGCTTCCGTTATCGCATCGAGGGAGAGAAGTTCATGCGCCTTCTTTTCCAAAGTAAGATTCTCATTCATCAATGACTTATACTGGAGCTCTAGACGAGCGTGCCCTTCTTTGAGTTCCTCGACAAGGTTTTCGAGTCTTTGGGATTCCGACGTATAACTTTCCGTCATGGACTGTAAGTTATGCTCAAGAAGCTTTATGTTTAACAGTAGGTCGTGAATCTGTTTATCCTTTACTGCCAATGCCGCATCATTACTTGAAGAGCACTCCGTACTATTAGTTTGTTGACTGAAATTCAAAACGAAAGACTTCGACGCAGAATCACTGAACACTAACTTTATATTGGCGAGATCATCTCTCAAAAACTTTAATCGATTTATATCCTCTTCAAGAGCTGGATGGCGCAGTTGAAAAGTGCTCACAGCTTCACAAACGGCTTCGCTGACATCATCTTCATCAACCATCTTCAAATCACAAATGTCAGATATTATCTCCCATAAGCTATTTCTCAAGAGTGACAATGAGTCTAGCGACAAGGCATTCAAGTTCATCAAATCTCTGTCGATGCTGTTGTGGAGTTCTTTTAGAAGGAAATCGCCCGAGATTATGCAATCTTTGGTAGTGGTGTATATCTCTGCGAGACCACTGAAAGTTCTTCCCAATGATGATACTTCGATATGCCTCACAATTTTCACGAGAAGATCAGCCTCCGCCATCATATTCTCCAATATGTAAGTCAACTCGGCATGATTGCCCATTTCTGGACTTTCAAACGCTAATGAGATATTCAACATGCTCTGAAATAGTGATGATTCTGCAATGCCTTCAAAATCAGAGTTCAACAAGCGCGTGTGAACTAAATCTATTTCCTCTTCTGTCTTCTTAATCTTGTCGATTATCTGATCAGAGTCATTAATGTCAAGGATATTATGCTTCAAAATCAAAATGAGATAATTAAACATCGCCAAAAGTCTCCTCAACTTTACAGTAATCTTTTGTTGATATATTGACTGTTCCTCAAAAAGCAGAATTTGGGCCCTTACTTTTATTGAGAGATCGCTTAATTCAATCAAAGCGTTAAACTGCTTCTCGAAGTCGGAACCAATGAGATTGCTGATTATTTCTTGTCTTGATTTTTTAGTTGTAGATAGAATGCTGTTTAAGTAGTCGGACTTTTCGAGGGTAACCTTTGCTTCCTCCTTTTTCAGATCTATTGAGGGATCACCTTGCAACCTCCTTGATTTCGAAAGGTGTTGATCAAGTTGTCTTTTGAGGTCTGAATTGTTTTCTGCCAATTCCGCAATCGTCGACTCGTACGACTCTATTGAATTAAGAAGCCTGGAGATCTCTGCCTTTAGGCGTTCTTCTTGCTCTTTGCTGTCCAGCAACAATGCTTTATCTATCTCATGTATTTCATTGAGCTCTTGAACTGTGGCGTCAAGATCAGTCACCCTCTCTTGCAAGGTATCATTCTCAGAACTGAGATATTCCACTAGTTCGTGCAGTGTAGAGACCGCTTCTAGTTGTGTTTGAAGCTCTTCGATGGTTTCTTCGGAATTCTTTAATGCTTCGACAGTTTTGCTGTGAGCCACCTTTAGAAATTTAAATTCCTCCTTCACGCTTATGAGTTCACTGTCCTTCAAGTTGACAGCGTCTTGTTTATTGGACACAGTCAATTTGAGTTGATTTAGTGCTTCTGCGAATTCTTTGTTTTGCTTAATGAGAGTGATAGCTTCGCTGGCGCTTACTTGAGAAGGCGCTTGTGCCAAAATCTCATCCTCGAGCTCTCTATTAATGCTCAACTCCTCGCTCACAGCTTTGAAATCTTGTTTGAGAGCATCATATTCGCGCTGGAGGTCTTCTATGGTTCGCTTCATTTTCTCATTCTGAGCCTGCAAATCCTCGTTCTCCACGGCAGCATTTTCGACATCAACCTCTAAATTTTCTAATTTGGTATCTTTATCTTTCAATATAATCTCCATACGAGATACCTCATCTTTTGCGTGCTTAGTCTCGTCAAGAGCATGTTTTAGCTTCTGTTGCAACCGCTCAACCAAAACGTTAACATCCATTGTCACTTGCAGCGCTTTTTGTAAGTATTGCGACGTTGACAGCTTCACTAACAGCGGTCTTACAAAAACCCCATATTTTCCTGGTTTCAAGCATTCAAAGTATCGCACTCCATTGAGTGCCCCATCGTTACGTCCTAGGGTAGAGTCTAGCTCAATACCAATCCAATCTCCGTCAGCGAATTGAGTGGATCCAATGAAGCGTATGACCCCTTCTTCATCTCTTACTGTGACTTTATCACCTATTTGAAAATCCATCTATACTCTCATTTCAAATTCTCAGGAGAACGTTATGGTCTCAAATGAACGTTATAGGTACTACCGAAGTTCTTTGCGCACTATAATCGCGTATCTGATATAAACAAAAGCTACACCTAGTGAATGTCGTCAGGAACGAACGGAAGTGGTCAAAAGATAGGGATGAGTAATTTAAAAGCTGAATTACTTAACGAACAGAAGCAGGAGATAAGGGAGGCTTTTTCTCTTTTTGATATGAACAACGATGGCTTACTAGATTATCATGAACTTAAAGTCGCCCTTAAGGCCCTTGGCTTTGATTTGCCTAAGAGAGAGGTCTTGGATATCATTCGGGAATACGACACTGATGATAGAAACTTGATTTCCTACGAGAATTTCTTTCATGCTGGTACGTATCATGTTAGAGGTGACCTCAAATCTTATTCGATACTAACAACAAGTGGGTGAACGTATTGTGAACAGAGATCCCATGGAAGAGATACGTAGAGCGTTCAAGCTATTTGACGAAGACAATACTGGAAAGATAAGCTTCAGGAATCTAAAGAAAGTAGCTAGGGAATTGGGAGAGAACCTCACCGACGAAGAACTTCGGGCAATGATTGACGAGTTTGATCTCGATGAAGACGGAGAAAGTACGTACATACCAAAAAACTAATCTTGTCTTTACTTTGATCCTTTTTACTAACAGCAGTCAATGAACAAGAGTTCATAAGTATATGCACAGAGTAAGTCGGTGAGTTACAACTTGAGGTGAGATTGATTGATAAAATTGCTGAGACAGATAAAATTAATTTTCAGAACGTATTAAATAGTGATTGAAAAAAAAAAAATAGTTCCACGATTACTCGTTGTTGGGTGTCATCAAGGTCTATGGCCGTTGGTCTCACGTGAGAGATTTGATTTTTATGTGCGAGTAGATTAATTTTTTCATCAAGGTTCACCTCTCCAGGCAACATGAGCAGATTCGTCAAGAGCATGGAGAAGTTGTCTCCGGCTCTTAGGGAAAACGTGATAAAGCAAAGAGAGAGAATGTCTCTTCCCACCCACTCACCAAGGCGATACATACCCAAGGCCGAGAGAAAACATGACTTGAAGGAAAGAGGAATTGCCAAAGGTGATTATGTCTACATTACAAAGGGTCAATACAAGGGCACATTGACGAGGGTTTACGATTATGAAGAGTCACTGGGTTCATTCACAACCCACGATGCTTTGAAGCAAGTAATCGTACCGAGGGAGTTTTGGGCCGATGGCCAGACAAGTCCCTTGATAAGGGCACCCGAGCCAATACCGCAAGAGCACGTTAAGTTGGCTGCAAGAGAGGTTGACGACAAGGGAAGTATCAAGCATTTTGTTGTTGATGAAGTTGTTTACAAGGGAGAGTATTATGATGACAGGTATAAAAAGTGGATGCCAAGACGATTCGTCAAACATCACGAGCATATTGAAGTTCCATGGCCCACGCCTGACAATGACTACGTGGACAGCGGTCGTGCTGCTAAAGAATCAGAGGCTCACTATAAGACTTTTGAGCTCCAAACTATTGCGAAACCCCTTATCCCACAAGGAGTATTGAATGAGCTCAGGAATCCATACTCAAAGCACAAGAAAAAGATACTCTCAGATGTGGAGGCTAGACGACTTAATGAGCCAACCATGCCTTTGACTCCCGAGCAGAAGATCTACTTGGCCAAGAAGGCTAAAGAGCCAAAGAAAGAACTCGAACCATTATCTGAAGAGGTCAAAGAGTTTATTGGCCAGAGGATGGCAGAGCATCTTTCCAGAATCGAAAATCCTAACCTTTTGGCCCATTTAGAGGCATTGTCAAAGGTCCAAATTCCAGATTTCAAGAAGACCATGCAAAAAATCGAAGAGAACCAAAGAGCAGAGGAGAATCAAAGAGAGCAACAGTAGAGAACAAATACCATGTAAATACAAAATAAAGGAGTAAATATCATGCCTTCTTGATGTAGTTTCTATCACACTATAACTTTTCGTAATCCAAGTTGCCCTCTAGTTTCTTGACGTCAGCAACTTTTCTAACGGCCTTCATCAAGTCGTTTTGTACGATGTAGTCCCTCTCATCTCTGATGGCAAAAAAACCCGCTTCAGTAACGACGTTTCGAATATCAGCACCGTTGAAACCGTCCGTCATCTTGACGGCGGCCTCGAAGTCGAACTCACCTTGTTTAGCGACCTTAGCGGTGTGAATCTTGAAGATCTCCAATCTGCCAGCTTCATTAGGCAACCCAATCTCAATCTTTCTGTCCAATCTTCCGGCTCTTAGTAATGCAGGATCCAATGTGTCAGGTCTGTTGGTTGCCATAATGACCTTTGTTTGCCCTAAAGTGTCAAAACCATCCATTTGATTCAATAACTCCATCAAGGTTCTCTGAATCTCACGATCGGCAGAGGTACCCTCACTAAATCTTCTTCCACCAATGGCATCAATCTCATCCATGAAGATGATACATGGCTCGTGCTCTTTGGCGTACGAGAACATCTCTCTGATCAACCGCGCAGATTCACCGATGTATTTGTCAACAATCGCAGACGCTGGCGAGAAAATGAAGTTGGCTCCGATTGTAGCTGCAACAGCTTTGGCTAATAGCGTTTTACCAGTACCTGGAGGTCCGTATAAAAGTACACCTTTAGGCGGCTTGATGCCTACACGAGTGAACAACTCCGGATTTTTCAAAGGCAACTCGATCACCTCTCTCAATTCACGAATCTGCTCTGTAAGGCCTCCGATACCATTGAACGAGATTTCGCCCGGCTCGAAAGTAGTCATATTGTAGACCAATGGGTCAACCTCTCTTGGCAAGATACGCATTATAGTTAACGTCGTCATATCCAAAGAGACTCTGACACCATTCTTTAAATTCTCCTTCTTAATCGTGTTACGACATCCCACAATGTAACGGGGCCCGCTAGAAGCCTTCACGATGAAAGTCTCGTCAGTCAACTGCTTCAAGACCTCACCTACAATCTGACCGACCGATTGCAATGCCTTGATATCATTTTCTGTCTTGTCATACGTCTTCTCCAAATCTCGCATACTCATTCTCAACTCTTTAAGACGTGCATCCCATTTTCGATGCTCGATCAACTTCTCTCTGAAGTTGGTAAGTACTTTATGTCTCTCTTGTTCTGCTGGAGTTGGCTGACGCTGCTCGGGTTGCGAAGTGCTTGAATCACCATTGGTTCCCTGGCTTTGGTCACGACCATCCTCGCCCTGCAAACCGGCCAAAAGAGGGTCTTGATCTTCACTCATGACTGGTAGCTATTAATGATGATTATTGGTAGTTGCCACTGAGAACTTCACCATTGTCGATACTGTTCAGCGTTAGTACATAGTGGGAGGACCGCGCATCACGTGAATACAGACCGAAATCTACAGCCATTTTTCTCACGATATCACTCTCCTGAAGAAGCAGAGGGTCTTTTTGAGGTTCATTAAAACGTCGTTGATTTGTTGGTTCGCCTGCTATTATCATGGAATTCCACGCAGTGATCCTCTGTGGTGAGGGGAAGGCATTGAGTCCGTTTTCGAAAGTCAGAGCCACGGGGACTGCGAAGGCTCTTTTACCCATTGCAAATAAGCCAATGATCGAATATGTTCTCGATTGGTGTGCCAAAGCATTTTTTCCCAAAATTACAATAATCTGTGACGAGACGTCTGGCCAAGATATATTGGCAGCGTTAGATTCTTATAAGTCACGAGTATCTAAGAATGAAGGCGAAGATGAGTCAAGTCAGGGCTTTCAATTCTTGGATCTGATCAAGGTTATGGAGCTGGAGACGGCTAGCTCTGGCGAGATTTTGAGACTTCTCACGAAAAGTGATATTCTAGAGCCGTACGAGCATTTTGTTCTTTTGCCTTGTGACTTCATCACCAACCTACCACCTCAAGTGCTCATCGAGGCATACAGGTCTCGACAAGATAAGGCCGTGGGGATGGTTTGCTACTACAAGAATCAGCTAGACATTGAGGATAAAAAACACAAAATTTTCCCAAAGAACTACACGATGTTTGCTGAAATACCATCCGGACAGTCACAGCTTTTGGACTACTACTCTGCAGAGGATGTCGACTTTCACAAAGCCTTGAAGATCAGGACACAACTAGCATGGAACTACCCGGAGACCACAGTAAGTACAAAGTTACTCAATAGCTCCATTTTCTTCGGGTCTGCTGCAGAGATCTCGAAGCTCTTTGATACGTACCCAGAGAAGTTCACAAAAATATACTTCTCCAGCAGAGCTCTCATAAAGGTCATACGTGATCTAGCGAGATTATCATGGCAAAAAACTTCTTGCTCGAAGACGATTGATATTATGCTTGTGCCTCCTCAAGCCCACTTTACTCGTTCCAATAATTTGCCTGTTCTCTTGGAGTCCAATAGACACTACTTAAAGTTGCATGCTCAATTCAATGCTGCTAGAAATCTGGGTCCAAAAGATAAGACTGCTGCTAATGTGGGAGCAGATGCGATGGTTGGCGAGAATTGTGAGCTTGGAGAGAAGACCAACGTCAAGAGGACTGTTATCGGAAATAATTGTAAGATTGGAAAGAGAGTGAAGCTCACAGGATCTATTATTCTTGATAATGTTTCTATAGAGGATGATGTTGCTTTGGAAAACTGCATTATTGGTCATGACGTGATCTTGAGGTCGAAATCAAAGTTGGTCAGTTGCTATGTCGAGTCCACTCATGAGGTACCCAAAGGTACACAGGCTAAGGGTGATACGATATTGTGTTTCAGCTTAGATGGTATCGATGTTGAAGATGAATCTGCTGTCGAATCATCTCTGGACGAGTCGTCATCAGGGAGTAGTTATGACGATGATGAGTACAACTACGAATATGGCGACAACTCTGACGGCTTGTTCGCTTATTAAGCTTTATAACTTCTAAATAGCTACGAAATTTCATATAGAGTAGACCGATAGTACTCGACTATCGTTATGCATGCATTGAGGTATGATGATATGTGTAAATTAAGTAATCTATTCGTTGTCACTGGATGAGTCAAGTTTCCGCCTCTTCACAGCATCGTGAAGTGAGCGCAAAGCTCTTCTCTTCTTCGTCTCCGCATCCTCGCTCAGTTCAGTTCCCTCACTCTCATTGTCGGAGGACTGACTCGCTTCATGATTCAACGTGACCGGTTTACGATGGGATCTTTTGTCAGGTTTTCGTGAGTCTCGAGATCTGGGCCGCCTGTAGTTTACAGATAAAGGAGCAAACGTGGGCCTAAAATGCAAAGACAGAGCAAGCTCAGGTGGCAACGAAAACTCGTAGTCGTGTGGAATATGTAAGTCGTCCTGGACTATTTCTTGCGAAGATGGTAGCCTTTCCTTCGTGGTGTTATTTTTCGTTACTTCGGCTCTTTTCGTGAGTGCCCAGTTTTCAATATCTTCACCATTGGTGATGACTCCTAAAAGGTCATCAAGACATTCGAGGTACCCCTTGTGCATCAGCAATACGTTTGAGTTAGTACCTAGCCTGTAAAGCGAGGCCACGGCCTTTGCAGCATCTGCGAACTGGGCTTTCTGTTGCTTAGTATCGCCAGTGCTATTATATAGAGCAGCAACGGATTTTGCTGCATTTTTGAACTCCGATGTGAGCTCCTTGTTGAGCTCCAATAGAGATACCTGCTCCAAATTTTGTGTCGAAGGCAAGTCGCTCGATAAGTTAGACAAATCCATAATATATATGAATGTGACTTTTTTCTGATCTGGGTGTTGGTGGTTATCGTATCTTGATGTATATTGTCGCAGAGAGGAGTGAGTTTATGTCGCACTATCAGTCGGGCAGGACACACTTAGCAGCCACAATAAACCTCATCACCCTTATGTTGAGGCACACTATTGTAAAGCAGATTTACAACGTAGATGGGGCGATTTCACTGAAGGCATTCCAGAATTACTGAGAATAAGCCCTTCACACGTTCCGAAGCTCAAGGAGTCCTTAAAAGGTGCTACACAACTAGATCCTAAGCGAAAACCATAAAAAGACCGAACGAATCACGAAATCAGTTAGTTCAAATTGTTCAAGTACAGACGTGAACAAAAGATTATATAGATACTTTACCTACTTCCATGCTCTGATTGGTATTAGCCAGGAGCTCGGCGAATGTCATGTGACCTAAGCGCAACTGCGAGAAGATACATGCTTAGGTGTTTTGATGCAACATAGCATCAACAAACCACATTATCTAGAATCGGCATGGTGAAGTCGACGCTCATCTATCGTTATGATGGTATGTAACTAGGTGATACTTTGACTTCGTCGACTACTAACTTCCAGCGCTCCCACTTTGCGGCTCCGTCGATGACAATCTTGATCCAAACCTAAATGAACAGAAAAAGAAATGCAAAATTATCATTAGTAGGATCACGCCCAACTCAGAACCCCAAGCTACCATAGAAAGTGGTAATTATAACATTCACTATCTTATTCAGAACAACATTGTCTACATCACCGTGTGTGATAGATCATACCCAAGAAAACTAGCATTTCTGTACTTACATGAGATAAGCAACGAGTTCGAGCATTCACATGGCCGGGAGGCATTGAGTACCGCGGCAAGGCCGTTTGGCTTCAGCTCTTTTGACAATTTTTTGAGTAAGACGAAAAAAATCTACCAGGACCAAAGAGCCCAGTCCAACCTTGATCAACTCAATAATGATTTGGCAGATGTAAAGAAAGTCATGACAAAGAACATCGAAGATTTGCTATACAGAGGCGATTCTTTGGATAAGATGAGTGACTTGTCGCTGTCGTTGAAGAACGACTCCATCAAATACAGAAAGAAAGCACAAAAGATCAATTTTGATGCTATGATCAGACAATACGTACCAGTTGCTGGCGGCGCCCTCATATTTGTGTTCTTGTTTTGGTACATATTTCTTCGTCGCTGATCTCTTCCGTGCATATTCGAACTTGCAAACTCCCTCGCTTTAAAGCGATGATGAGAGCACTAGTAAGCAAGCAAACACACTCTTGAATGATATACAAGATATGAAATAGTAGTAGCCTCAAATGGTTTTTATACGATGCGTTTAATACACCCATCTGCTGGATGTAGCTGTAGAACCCACTTTTAAATCTCTAGCTACATACAATTCTAGTCGCGCTGATAAGATACCAACTATGAGTGATAATGCTGAATCGAACTCCCTAAGACCACCGTCTCCAAAGCCCGAATTGCTGAGAAAAGAATCACTCAACTTACTTCCACAAGCATCTCAGGGAGGTACCCTGGTAGCAATCCCGACTACCGCGGTTACCTTAGAGAACATGGACCAGCCAGAGATCACCTCAAATGTTGATGATGAAGAAGAACACAGCATGTTAAGTCCAGGCTTGAGGCCATCGATGCTGAATGTAACATCCCAATCGGATAGGGTAAGCATTGCTGGCCTGGTCAATGAAACATTGGCGGAAGATCACAGTGAAAGTGATGAAACAGAGACAAACCATCTCACCGAGATACTTCAGAACCTTATGGCCCAAGATATTGGGAAAGCTCGTGGTCTCGGATCCTCGTCTTTACAAAATCTTAATTTTATATCTGGTGGAGATACAGAGATCGACGACAACTTCATACGCTCGAGATTGCTTCCAGACAAGCTGGACTCGTCTGCCTCATTCCTGGGCAAGCTAAAGCAAGTATTCGTTTTATCGACGGCTGGCAAGCCCATTTATTCACTCAATGGCTCCGATGATAATGTAATGGGGTATATGGGCCTCATAACAACTATTGTGTCATCCTACCAAGAGATAATGAAGTCTGAGTTTCATCATATCACGCAAGATGGTTTCAAGCTTGTTGTGATGAACAAGAGTCCACTTATTCTTGTACTCATTACTAAGGTTGCGTATGAGCTAGAGATGACGACAGAAATAGTGTCATCAACGATAGAAAGACAACTTATGTCCGTTTACAATTACCTTCTTTCGGTATTATCAGCGCCGGTCATAAGGAGGAGCTTCGAGAGGCGTATGAACTACGACCTTCGCAAAGTCTTGTCGAACCAAGACATTGCTTTTTTAGACTCCATGCTAATGAAACAAACGTATGGTTTATCAACACTGGCAAACGAAGAGATCATACTCGATAGCAACGCCTACATTAGTCACATGCTTGGTTCAGCTATTAGATGTGTCAGAATCACACACACAACTCGGTGCAAGCTTAATTCAATTTTGCTTTCCTCTCGAAAGTTGTCTGTTAAGGATGCTGACTCTGATGCAGCGTCTGTTATGAGTAAAGTGACTAATTACGAGAGCAAAAGATATCTTGCAAACGACCTTCTTTTTGGATTCATATGTATCAATGACAAGGTGCTTACAAGTATGCGACCCACCCAACACAGACTACGAAAGGATGATGTCAATTTATTATTAGCGATTATATCTCTTCATTATGGCGAGACACAACAAGAAGAAGGTGCCGAATTGTGGATACCATTGTGCATGCCGAATTTTAATGACACAGGGTTCTTGTATGTCTACGTTAAGCGGTTCATTCTCGCGGGCTATCCGGAGCCCTTGTCGTTGGCTCTCTTGGGAGCGAACAAAAATAGTTTCTTTGAATTGAAACAGGTTGGGTCGCATATAATATCAAAGATTTTGTGTAATAAGTCTTTAAAAACTACTTTAACTGCAGAGCTTGTCGAGATGGAAATGGCTGCAAGACTAGTCAAGGACTTGAACTGTACCTTCATAAAGCATTTCATCTACCGACAAAAAACAGAGAATCAATTCTTCATGGATGATATCAAGCATTTGTCTACTGAAACCGATAATCATCAAAACATTGCAACGCATCTTCAAGTGCTATATTTTTATACTTCTTTGCATAACGCGAAGAGTACTACAATCAAGGACGACGACAAAGAAGGAAAAAGACTCACCTACACAAGATGGCAGAGAAAAGATGGATGGATCACTGGATTCTTACTATCAAGCAAAACTTACGACTTCTACTGTCTCTGTGGTGGATCAGTGCAAGCGCAACACATTATAGATCAGAGTATCCGAATCATCAAGTGGGTAGAAAAGTACAAGAAGCGGCTCTTCATTGGCGAGGCAATTACTTTCTAGTTACATGACTTAGACTGTTTACTTCATAATTGCCTTTTCAGCGGTCTTGAAAAGTTCTTGGAGCTTATCGCAGTATTGCTTATGCAACTTTTCAAAGTCGTTCCAAGCTCTCGCATCTTCGTCTGACTTCTTCTGCTTCTTCGACAACCTTTTCTTGAGGTCACCTCTGATGGACGCAAGAGTATGCGCATTCTTACTATGTCCACCAGGCCCGTTGCGTAGTTTCTCAAAAGATTCTTTCAAATGTTTGACCGTCTCTTTTTTCGATTCAGTTGTCACTGGAGGCAAAGGGACCTTTAGCTGTTGTTTATTCTGAGGGTCCGCGATAGGTGTCATATTTAAATTAGATGCCAAAATTGCACTCACGATGTGCTTGGTATTGGATGGATCGAAGACTGTAATCATGAAATTACGACCCTTTACAGCAGTCTGAGCAGTGGAAGTAAATGGAAACTCACCATCCGCAGTATTGATTATTAGATTGTCGAAAATTTGTGGATTTGACTTTCCAAGTTTAGCTTCGTTGGCAACCTTACCAAACCTGTCAACAACACCTTGCATCTTTCTCCTAAGCTCATCAAAATCGATCTCAGTAGCACCAACGGCAGCCGAGCTTTCATCAACTTCGATCGTTTTCTTGCTTAACCTTTTTTTCAAACTCAATGGACTTGCATAAAAAGATCTTCTTGGAAGTATAAATGAAACCACTCTTCGCCTCAGGAAAACGGCAGGTCTTATAATGCCTCTAATCATTTGTCTCGTTTGCGGAGCAGTCGAAAGTGAATTTTCCAGAGCGAACACTTCGCAGTCACTTAGAATTGCAGGTACAGGTTGGCTGCGAAAAAAATAAGGAACTACAATCTTACGATGGATGACTTTCATGAATTCTATAAAAGGCTCTGATTAGCTGAGTCAATGGGTGCCTGAATTTTATGAATCGTTGAGATGCAAGTGTTTGCTTCAGCTCCAATTTCACCACCTTCTTTTACAGCGCTTTGCAAATTCTTGAGCAAGCCCTTGTGGAAAACATCCATCATAATTTTTCTTCTTGCATCGATGTCATCAGTGGACATTGATTCTGCTTCTCGTAGAGATATTTTGCCATCCTCAGAGCTCATAGAAGATGAAGTTGAGGAGGGTATTTCGTCAATGAATAGCTTGTAATGAAAATAGGATTGTGGCACCTGAGGCATCATGTAACATGGTGTTGAGGGATGTGGTAGAATGACCAGAGACCAATCGGTCGACATTGATGATGCAGGGGTCTCTAGTTCGAATAAGGCTGCTTCAAGGAACTGACTAAGAATGCGAATATGCTTTGCTCTCGACTTCTTCCCGCTTCCTAATGACCCAGTCGTATTCACAGCGAGGGACACGGATTGCTGGTCTCCTCCAAGAGGCCACGACATGAGAGAAAAATAACTTTTCATGAGCTTCACGAAGTAACCCTTGACAAGCGGCTGTGGCGAGAGATCCACAAGCGTAGCTAGTAATGAAGTCGAGGTCGCTCTAATGTCAGGCTGGATATGCGTCATGGCAGAGTTTAGGAACAACACTATTGCCCTCATGTGCAATTCCAACAAACCACTTTGCCTTAGGGCACACGCCCGTAATAGCGAAATAAGGGCCAGTCTTACTTCATGGCTTTGGTCAGTGATGAGAGGAACGGTGGAGCTGATAATTTGCTTGTAAATGGATGGATTCGAGGGGAGATGGCTTTCAATGAATCCTAGGACCTCCTTTCTAGTTTGGGCGCTATGATGTTTAGTCAATGACAAGTGGTGGCTCAAGTCCACCTCACCCTTTGTGGAAGCAGGTCTTGTGGCTTTCTTGGTGACAGACTGATTAGGAAGCGAAATAGACTTTGCAGTGAAAGATGTGTCAGTGTAATTATCCGGCTTGCGAGCTGTCTTGCCAACTTTGAGCTTGGTTTTTTGGAAATCTTTCTTCTTTTCCTGTTTCTTCCGCTTTGAACCCATGCTGTTTTCCCAAAGTATATGCGAAGTAGTAATTCTCTGATAGCGCCAGATTTTCTGTATGCGATGATGTGCGCGATGCTTGAGATATTCTGTTGACGTCAAAGCTCAGTTGCGAATTGTGGAGTGTACACCCAGTTCGTAACGAGAAAGTTCTTGATACTACTTGTATAAATGGATCTTGATAGAGTCTTGCTTCTGCTCTCCCTACGAGAAGATGACAATTCTCACGATGATGATCTCATGGACATCGATAGCGAGCCTGGTACCCATGAGCCTTTCAGTATCGACGGAGATCGAGATACCGAAAACATGGTGAAAATTTCAAGCAGAGATAGAAACGAGCAAAGGAATAAGACGGAAGAAGTATCTATGTCAAATGTTGATGAGGACAGCGTATCAGACGAGGTTCAGGAGCGACTGCTTGTCTTAAGTCTACTTAGCCCTACATCGTTAGGGGCTCAGTATGCGATGAACCAGCGAAAAGACAGTCATGATGATCATGACTTATCGTTTGATCTTGCTCAAGAGTCTGCTCTACGAGAAAACCATAAGACCACCTTCAGCTCGAGAAAAGTGTCGGACTTATATCAAAAGCCGTCGTACACTGTGGAGGAGCCAGAGCCAGAATCATCTACACCAGGCCTACATCAGGAAACAACAAATGTTTATCGCGGAACCTTTCCCGTGCCCTTTCCCATGCATGTCCATCATCATCACTACTACGGTGTAGATCGGGCAAAGACCACCAGCTATTATGCTGTACCAAGCCTGAACGAATATGGACACCTTGAACTCAGTGCAAAACCTCAAGCAATGGATGTTGATCAGCATGTGCTTAGAGCTGAGCCTCAGTTGCACCTCTCAAGGGCACCACCTCATCGCATTCGAGAATTGCCATTGCCATGGGACTCAGAGTCCTCTCCGGCGGAAAGAAACGCCTACGTGCTTTCATCATACTTGCAACTTGCCGTCAACACCATCGTGTCTGCCTATGCATTACACATCGTGTGGTCAATTGTTGCAGCCATCCGCAAGGACGTGTCCCACAAGCTTTCGCAACACGCCAACAACCTTCTCGTGGAAATCGCCTCCTGTGAGCGTAGCTACAAGGAAAACAAATGTCACCCGGACGAAATCGTGCCGGCGTTAGAAAAATGGTGTGCTTACTGGGAGCAATGTATGAAGCAAGATCCCGAAAGAGGTGGGAACGTGAGTTCCCTTGGGGCTCAGACAATTGGAATGGTTATTACCTCGCTCATTGAGCCCTTGAGTTTCAAGACGCTATCTGTGTTCGCTAGTGCTGTATTGTTGGTGTATGTGTATAACTTTGGCTTCGGATATATACGAGCCAGAACGTATTACGGGGCTTAGATGCGTTGGTTTTCTCTTTATTGCAATAGCCCTCGGCGATACCGAAGCAGTCAACACGCATAGGCGATTACGCCGAACACGTTTTGTGTCCCGCGTAAATACATTTTCCCGATCCACCACAATACCTCAAAGCCGAGGATGTTCACTACGTTTTGCGTCAACCACAACAGCTTCAACGTGGGAATTCTTTGCGTATCTATCACAGGTGCGCGAAAACGGCACAAATTCTTTAAGTCTCCTTACTGTGTGCGACAAATTTCAATTCGCATGCTCTGAAGTTATTGTTTTTGTGGATCCTCATGAATTCCCGCTCTGCAGATAACAATAATCTTTGGCTGCATCCAGAGACTCAAAGTAAGATGGGCTGGTAAATCCTAATTCCGTGTGACTAATTCACGGATCCTCAGTTTCAGAGCAGCTTGACCTAAACCGTTTAGTTTTTGAACTTCCTTTGCCGTGGTGTGACTTACTCCTTAAGCGACGCACCAGGAAAATTCGCGGGAAATTCAGCCGCTTTGAGCGGTCCTGTCGGTGAAACGTAGCCAAAATCATTTCGGAGTTTTTGTTGCCCGTCTCTGGTTGGCCATAACCATTTGAGGGAAGGCTGACTTTTCTGATTTTTTTCAATACTAAACCTTAATTCTCCACTCACTCGGTACCTTTTAAGCCGACCCTACGTTGTGTTGTCCTGCTTGAAAGCTTGGCAGAACAATTGCGACCGGCGTCAACCTTGTCAATGGGCTCGGTAAAGAATAGCCGTGTCCATCGCTTCAGATATACCTCTCGGTGATATCTTGCAGGACGCCTCAATTTCTACATGCCGCGGTTCTTTCTGTCATAAATATATAAAGCTTCTATGTCCCACTTGCGCCACAAAGCGCATAATCTCAGTTTTCTGATTCCTACAACTTAAATACTAGTGCTTTTTGTAGGTTTAAGCTTGACACCATGCCAATCTTCGGTACACTGAAACAGGACGAGGAGGCATTGAGAGCTGCCGCTCAGCAAAGTCACATTCAAGAAAGTGGCTCCCGCTACTCATTGAAAACCACATCGTCCGCATACGAAACGGCTTCAGAATTCACTAATGATGACCAACTGCAAGCAGATGTCCAAAGTCACTCCGATCGTTATTCACTGGCTGTTGTGAGGGACCACGAGGAATCTGCTGTTGACGATGAAAGGAGATCTACGCAAGGTACTGCAATTCACACTGAAGAAGAGGAGGAAAGCAAGATAAATCACTACGAAGCTTCGGATTATCCGCAAAATGGCAATGTCGATTATACAAGCATGACCGAGAATGAGCTCAACCGCATAGCTACTCAATCCGATACTCTTTCGCATTTAGAAAGACAACTCTCTAGACCACGCTCAGAGGAAAAGCTCGTCAATCCAAAAGACTTGGACTGGGATGGTCCGGATGATAAAGAAAACCCGCAGAACTGGCCCGCCTGGAAAAAATGGTTTGTCACATTCACTGTTGCTATTGACTGTCTCTGTATATCCTTGGGATCCTCGCTTTACGTTGAAGCTGTTCCTGAATTGCAGATTCGCATGGGAATCAGCCAGACACTTGGTATATCAGGTTTGACATTTTACCTTATTGGCTTGGCTATGGGCCCAGTCATTGCTGCCCCAATTTCTGAGATCATTGGTCGTCGCTGGATCTACATCATTTCGTTGCCTCTTTCGATGCTCTTCACCATGGGAGTGGGACTAGCGAAGAATATTAGAACTGTTCTTGTATTGAGATTCTTTGCTGGCTACTTTGGATCTCCACCAATGTCCATTGCTGGTGGTACCGTCTCTGATTTATGGGGCAACAATCCTGCTGACATGTCCATTGCTATGGCTCTTTTCTGTGTTGCCCCATTTTTGGGTCCAGTCATTGGCCCTATTATCGGCGGTTTCGCTGCTGAGCACAAGGGCTGGAAGTGGACTCAATGGGTTTCTTTGATGTTCTCCGGTGCCATTTTGCCGTGCATCTTATTGTGCCCTGAAACTTTCAAGCCAGCCATTTTGAAGAAGAGGGCAGAGAAGAGAGGTATCAAGTTGAATAAACCAAAGATCACATGGGAGTTTGTCAAGATGGCCTTGACTATGTTTCTCTTCAGGCCCGCTGAGATGTTGGTGGTAGAGCCTATTGTTTGCTTGACATCCGTCTACATTGCTTTCGTCTTTGCTGTGTTGTTCGGTTTCTTCGAGGCATACCCTATCATCTTCAGAGGCATCTATGAAATTGGAGTTGGCCCTTCAGGATTGCCATTCATTGGTGTAGGTGTTGGTTTGATCTTGGGTGTACTCTGCTACATCGTTTTTGATCACATCAAGTTTTTCCCTAAGAATCCTGATGGAACTAGAGGAAAGTTTGACGAGGAAGGTAAGCCAGTCTGGGATGCCCCGGAAAGCAGATTGATTGTCGCCGAAGTTGGCGCAATCTTCTTGCCAATTGCTTTGTTCTGGTTGGCGTGGACTGCGAGAAAGTCGGTTCACTGGATTGCTCCAACCTTGGCTGGTATACCATTCGGTTTCGGTTTAATTTGGGTTTTCTTCGGTATCGTTCTTTACTACTCCTTATCATTCCCACCGCAGTTTGTCGCCTCCGCATTGGCTGCTAACAACTTGTTGCGTTACCTTTTGGCCTCAGTCTTCCCGTTGTTCATCTTCCAAATGTATCAAAGATTGCACGTTGACTGGGCCACTTCCACCTTTGCTTTTATTGCATTGGCTATGGTTCCAATTCCTTTCGCATTCCACAAGTGGGGCCTGAGGATCAGACAGAGTTCCAAGTATGGCTACGCGGCATACTTCAAGATGCTTGCAGCTGAGAAAGAAGCTAGAGAACGTGAGCGCTCCACTACACAACAAGAGCCAGCCAAGGAGATTTCTACTGATAGTGATGAAAACCAAAGGGATAGTGTCGCCACGCCATTTGAGCAATCCCCAAAGAGGGATGTCGAGAAGGAGAACCGTCTCGCAGAAGTTGTTTGAGGTGCATATACAATTGACTAACTTGCATTGACTATCGTTTAAAGACAATTCCTTTTAATATTTAATCTATAATGAAAAGTTTTATGTTATGTACATTCACTATGCTGTAGGACTTACACCTAGTTCCTTAAAAGTGTCAGTCAAGATGGCCCTCAACTTGAATAGATTAATTATACGAAGCTTCTCATCCTTGAGGTGGGCATTATCACTGGCTTGACCGCAAGGTATTTGTGCAGCTGGTGCATCGAAAGCCTTCTCCAAGAAACGTATGGAAGGAATCGAGCCGCCCTCTCTGATGAATAAAGGATCAGGGTATGATGGGCCCCAGTGCTTTTTAATATTATCATATAGTATTTTGAAAACCAAGTTGTTTGGATCACCTAACCAAGGCTCGGCCTCGTGGAAAATATCGATTTTGAGTTCGTTTTCTGATTTAAGAGAGTCAAAGGTTGCTTGCATGTAAGAAGTAAAGGCCTGCTTTATTTTTCGAAGGTCTTGATTGGGAACAACTCGAATAGATACGGAAGCTTGTGCTCTCTGTGAAATGACTGTATTGTTTTTTGGCCCTGATACATCTAGCCTGTGAATTGTCAATGAAGGGTTTCTCCACTTTGCCAATAAAGTATCAAGATCGGTGTTCGTGACACCGAGTGAGAGAGAGACTTCTTTTATTCTCTCATAAAGCTTTAACTCAGTCTCATCAATTGGCAAGACATCATCGTAAAAGCCGGGTATCTTAATTCTGTTCAGGTTGGAGCAGATGAGTTGACCGAGAATTTGAATCAAGTCCATAGTGGGTTCCTTGGAAACACCGCCATCCACTCCAGAGTGTCTGTCTGGCTTGTCTGAGGTGACGCTTAGGGATGCATTGAGAACTCCTCTCAAGCCATAATTGAGACATGGTACATCGTCCCCTAACCAATAAGAATTGGACAACAAGATAAAGTCTACCGGACCGATGATGGGTTTGTGTTCGTTGATGACCTGTTGGAAGCCGATTGATCCACATTCTTCTTCGCCTTCAATTATGAAGACTACATTTATTGGAAGCTCTTCTTTCATATGAAGGTCCAGCACAGCGTAGAAGGCTGCTAAAGTTGGTCCTTTATTATCAGACACACCTCTTGCGTACAAATTTCCATCCTTAGCAACTAGCTCAAAGGGATCTGTGGACCAACATTCTTTATCAGCGGTAGCCTCTACGACATCGTAGTGGCCATACCAAAGGAGAGTCTTAGTCTCAGATTTCGTGTTTCTTTTGTCATTCTTTTCGAATTTTCCCAACACCACCGGGTTACAATTCGGTACGGGAAGTAGGTTTGCTTTAGTGGCTCCTAGCAAACGGAGAAGTTTAACCAAAAATTGTGCACATCTTCTGGAATCTTCAAGATATGTGCCAGGATGCTTTGAGATGGTCTTGTAGGATATGATTCTTCTTAATGACTGTAGCATATGCTCGTTGGAGATATCGGCTTCGCTAGAAAGCTTGAGAATGTTACCCGTGTCATTGGCCGATGTAGGTACTGAATCATCAATAACACTTAAGTTCCAGAGACAGAGGGAACCAAGTCCACCTGATAATAGATATGTTGAGCCTCTGTATCTGAATTTCTGAACAGAGAACACCAAACCCTCTTCAAGATTCCATGGGTCTTGAGTTAAGGAGTTGAGGTCCACAGCACTTCTGATGGGATGTGTTTTCGTTTTCTCATCCCCATCTGCTCCATCGCAGTGTATGTCCATTCTAAGAGGAAACTTGCAGAGTCCACCTAAGTTGGTGGCTTTATAGATATACCCATTGTGAAAGCACAACGAAAGAACTTCATCAGCTCTGGATTGGGGTGAAATAAATTTGAAAGAACGAGTAAGTTGACATGTAGTCAAATCCCATGCATTGACTGTAGAGTCGCCTAGCCCAACACATATAGTCGAGTCGATGACATGCATCGAGAGAATTGACTCGTCGTTATCGAGTTTGTTGATTAAGGAGAGCGAGATGGAGCCATCAATTGATGCTGTTACGCCCCATATTTTGATATAGCCATCACCGCCACAGCTGGCTAAGAAGCTATCGTACTGGGACTGATGTAGATCGCAAAACGCAGCAGCATTTGCTTCAGTTAAAAAATCCATACAGTAAACATAGCCGTTATGAGCGAAGCGGATCATATCAGTTATAGGAATTTCGACGAGACAAGGATTCACCTCTGAGTTCAGACTGTTCTTAAGCATTTGATGGGCAGACTGAGTCTTGTTAATGAAACCACCCGGACCTTTAGAGTCAAAGAACTTATCGTACCTGAAATGCGGAAGACGCTCAATCGACCGGGCAATTTTGATGTCCACGTCTCTGCCCAAAGGCAAGTGGCACCACATGATAGAAGCATTTTGAGAGCCGATGAATAGGGCCAGTAGCTTCTCGGACCAGTAAATGGAGAAGATATCACCAATATCCATGGAGGAGTAGACAATATGAGTACAGGGAATTGAGTATTCTGTTGCATCAATGTCATCAAAGGGAAACAAGTCCCACACTTTTACTAATGAGTCCGACCCAGCACTGAATAGAAACCGCTCATCTTCGCTGATTGTCAAACAAAGCACTGAAGTGGCAAAATGATTTTTACCGCAATTGATCACATGCTTCAAGTTATAGCTCTTCAAGTCAAACACCATGATATTAGAGTCTTGCGTTCCACAAAAGATCAACTCTTTCTTTGGAGCAGGAGTCACGCTGAGGATGGAATGAGTGTGTGTCCATTTGTGGACCAAAGGTAACACTTCTTCAAGGGAAACACCATCCTCACTTTCTTTGGAAGAATCTGGATAAGCAAAGCTGCAGTTTCGTGGGTTTGAGCAAGTTTCGATGTGTTCCTGGCGACCTGGACGAGGCAGCTGGTGTCTAACCGGAGTGGGTATCAGGGACGTAGAACTAGCAGTGGCATTTATGGGCAAAGTTGTTCGCATGGGAATCAGCACATATTCACCCTCATGGATGTTCCCGTTGTTGAAAGCGCCCATGGGATTTGCAATAAGTGGAGAGCTTGTAAGAAGTGTGGGTGAATGCTGCAGAGAAGTCTCGGTGCAGCCACATTTGGGAAGGTGCGATCGTTAGTGACTCACGTGTAGATGACCGATGGACACGTTAACAAGGGACATGTTTTTTTAGTCACAAAGTTGATGCATATTGAGTATGATATAAATCTGATTGTTACATTTTGTAGATCATTCCTCTTGATTTCTTTCTTTTGAACAGCCTTCGAGTTCTCGCAATTCTTTTGCGATTAGACTTTTCGCACCCATTCTTCAACGCAGTTCAGAAATCTCCTGGCAGAGCATAGTTTCATTCATTTCTCGATCATTGACCGATAATTCATATTTTGTCAAAGACTCTTTCTTGTCCAGTGGTAACCCAGCAATTAGTGAACAGCCTGGTGCGAATATATGCGTTTGGCAACTTATCAATCAAAAGCGGACTGATATGCCACAATTTTGCGGTGAGCTTATCAGAGACCCCCAAATGAGGTGTCATTGGCGTTACAGCCCAGGTTATATACATTGCCACTAAGTCCACTTCTTTTTAAAGAAGTCCCAAATGCTCTTTTTCTGATTTATATTGTTTGTAGCCAATGTTTTCGTACGCTTGTTATGAATTGGGTCTTCAAGGCTATTCTCGAAACCTGGAACCCAATTTGGTTGTCGAATAGTCCGTATCGATCCTCGCAATAATAATGATCTCACAAGATCATTGCGGCAATCGAGGTTTTTGAATAGACTAGAGAAGCACTGAGCTGTATGTGCATATTTGAACAGTACTACAAGTAAAGGATAGTGTATCAGCAAGGCACTTGCAGGTGCTATTCAGGTAGCTTTCGAAATATTTACACGGGGAAAGCAGAATGTACAAGATGAATAGATAGATTTTCATTCTCTTGCATGAAATCAAATGTCCAAAGTGAAAGCTCAAGCACATAGTACCAGTGCATCACATACTGTTAAGTATGCTGATCTTCATCTGCATATCAGGATGGTGACAGCAAAAGTGACGCGAGGGTTGTGCAATTTACAAACTGACGACTCTCAATTAATTTGAATTCACAGTAAATGCGATTTTTATCCCCCATAATTGACTGAGTTCCCTTGCTGGGATTCTGTATTTTGCAACCAAATGAAAGGGTTGTCTGCCGGGCGCCTAATCAGAGCGAGCAGGCTTCTATGGCGTAGTCTAGTGCAGGTAGTCGCGGCAAAACTACCATGTTAGATCGCCCGTGTCCGATCCACCGTAGTCGGCTGCGATGCCGGTTTCTTTTTCGCTAATTTTTCTCTGCTTCCCCAGCACTCATCGCTATTTACAGGGCCCACGTGGGGTGCGCTGCGCTTCTAATTAATCGTTCCTTTATCAGATCCAGAGCCCGGGAAATGCACCACAAAGCAGCCAAGCAAAAGCCATTTTTTCTTCGGGTAACTGGTCACACGAGCTGTTTCCTGTTTGTGACAAGAAATTCCCCGGCCTACATTTTTTCATCATTTTTCTTGTGCCTTTTTCCTTTTTTTTTTCTTCTGTGCATCGGTCGATCGTGTGACAGCTTCCCCGTTCAAGGTACCAAGACTTCCAAGACTTTTCCAAGACATCACTAAGCCGGCTTTTTTCTGTCAAAGGGCTAGTGCTAAGAAATTTTACAAGCATTTTGAATGAAATTCTCGCATTCGCTTAAGTTTAATGCTGTACCTGAGTGGCAGGACCATTACTTGAACTACTCTGGTTTAAAGAAAGTCATCTACAATGCTCAGCAGGAGCAGTTGGAAAACGGTCAACCTCAGGATGGATCCGTGGTCATGAACCATGCCACCATTTCTGAGTTGATCAGAATTGCCCGGAGAAACCAGGCCATCGCCGACAGAAGAGAGGCGTTGGCACAAGCCAAGGAGAAGGATGGCTCGCTGGAAAGATACACGGCAACCAAAATCATCAACAAGTTCAAGCAGAGGAAGGGCACTCTGGCTAAAGCATCTAGCCCAGAAGCTTCTCAAGAAGACTTGGAAAAGGGCGTCGTGGCCACTGAAAATGCAGAGAAAGACGACATCAATGAGATCCAGGTGACATACTCTTTTGACAATGACGAGTCGACATATCGTGGATCTCTTGACATGGATGCCTGGACAGCTGCTGCGGGATCCATATCTGCAGAGTCTTCGGACCCCCTTCCTGTGTTTGCTAAGCATTTAGTAGATGAGGTCACAAAAATTGACAGATTCTTCAAGCCAAAAGAAGTTGAAGTGTACAAGCAATATGATAACCTCATAAAAGATTTGGAAGCAAACAGACAGCATATTGACGCTTACCTTTTTACTGAAGCCTACGGCAAGGAAAACTACGACGAAAATGAGCATCGCAATTTGCATATTAAGTCCACTTTGGAAAGAACATTAAGTAATGCATCAGTTTTCGATACCGTCAATCATTTGGACTACGAGGATCTTGAGAAGGCTGACTTTTTGGAAGAAGATGAGGATGATGACGAGGAAGATGAAGACGAGCATGACCACCGCTCGAGCTCAGCGTTGCTCGGAAGAGACGATTTTGACATTAAGCAGCAGAAGCAAATCACTCTAAAGCAGCGGTCCACACATTTATTCATCACCTTGAGTGAGTTGAAGTCATTCATTGAGTTGAATAGAATTGGATTCACCAAGATCTGCAAGAAGTTCGACAAGACATGCAACTACTCCATCAAAGAAGACTTCGTCAATAACTTTTTGCCGAACAACTCCAGAACATTTTTTCCAGAGACCTCGGAAATTCTTGATCACAAAATTGACCATATTGTTAAAGTGTACGCTTTCCTTTCTGGCAAGGCTGTCAACAATGCAAAATCTGAAGACTTGGAGCCCATCAATGATGAGCTTAGGACGTATTTAAGAGACCATATTGTGTGGGAAAGAAATACCGTCTGGAAGGATTTACTTTCTATCGAGAAAAGACAATACAACTTGAATCTCGATGAGAGTGCTGCGAGAAACAACAAGATGGGCGATGAGGCTCACTTAACTTCGTTGCTTTTAATGCGCTGGAAGAAGGTACAGTTGCCTTTCGGTTGGAGAATTTTTAAGCGTGACTATGTCAAGCTTCCCCAGTTTTTGTTCACCACACAAATCATTAAGCTCGCAGTGATCATTCCAGTCTTCATCGTTCTTTTGACGGTCAAGACCATGAACGATAAGGAAGAAGCTCGTTGCTTGGCTGTTCTTGCTGCATGTGCCATGTTGTGGGCATCTGAAGCTTTACCTTTGTGGGTTACATCATTGTTAGTGCCTTTGCTCGTCGTTACATGCAAGGTTTTGAAGAATGAGGATGGCGAAGCTATGGAAGCTGCAGCCGCTTCCAAGGCAATTTTGTCGGCAATGTGGTCATCGACACTCATGATTTTGCTCGGTGGATTCACTTTAGCTGCGGCCCTTTCCAAGTACAATATTGCCAAGGTTGTCTCCTCGTTCATGTTGGCATTTGCAGGGACTAAACCAAGAAATATTCTTCTTGCAATCATGAGTGTTTCTTTGTTTTTGTCTATGTGGATTTCGAATGTGGCTGCTCCTGTGTTAGCTTATTCTTTGATTCAGCCGGTCTTGAGAACCTTACCAACAACTTCCCCACTTTCACAAGCATTAGTATTGGGAATTGCCTTGGCTTCTAATCTTGGTGGTATGGCATCTCCAATTGCATCACCACAAAATGTCATTGCTATCGAGTACATGAACCCTAACCCTGGTTGGGGTAAGTGGTTTGCGATCGCCCTTCCTGTCGCCATATTGTCCATGGTTGGTATCTGGATGGAGTTGATTATGACGTTCAGAATTTCTCAGACTAAAGTAAAAGCATACAAGCCTATCAAGGAGAAGTTTACAGCCAAACAGTGGTACATTAGTATCGTCTGTGTCGCAACTATCTTACTTTGGTGCGTTTTGAGTGAGATTGAGGACACATTTGGCTCGTCCGGTATTATTGCAGTCATTCCTATCGTTTTGTTCTTCGGGACCGGTCTCTTGAAAGTCGATGATGTTAACAATTTTCCATGGACTATTATTTTGTTGGCCATGGGTGGCCTTGCATTGGGATCCGCAGTCACAAGCTCGGGTCTATTAGCAACTGTTGCTAAGGCATTGCAAAGAAAAGTAGCCGATTTCGATGCCTTCGTTGTTTTAGCAATCTTTGGTATCTTGATTCTTGTTGTAGCAACATTTGTCTCACACACCGTTGCTACTATTATTATCGCTCCTTTGGTTAAAGAAGTTGGGGACTCCATGTCAACCCCTCACCCATTATTGTTGATAATGGGTACAGCTTTGATGGCATCTGCTGCTATGGGTTTACCAACATCTGGGTTCCCTAACGTTACCGCCATCAGTATGACAGATGAAGTTGGACAAAGGTACATCTCTGTAAACACTTTCATTACAAGGGGTGTCCCTGCGTCGCTTATAGCATACGTGATCACCATCTCTGTGGGTTACGGCATCATGACATGCTTGAGCTTTTAGACTGCGTTTCAATAGCATCGGAGAACTCAAAAGAGCAAGGGTTAAAGCTCGGGATTTATCGCATTTTTTAGTGTTTTTACGAATTATAATATTGAGCATAATTACAGTCGTACGATAAACGCCAAACGCTCATCGGTGGTATAAAAGTCGTTGAAGAATTGAAAGATGACTTGCGTGAATTAACTCCTGACCTCTCTATTGAGCCAGGAAAGAATCACGGCCCATACAAACTGCGCCTGACATTTTCAAGTGTTCCTTGGTCTTCTAGCTGTTTGAACAACTTTGCCACTCCTGGTGAGTACCTCTCACTAGTCAAGAGATCTTCTAATCCGTGAGCAAGAACATGTGTTTTTTTGCCTTTTTGGAAAAAATCGTTGATGGGAATCATGTCGAGCACTCCGTAGTCGTATAGGTTACTCAAGAGTCTACCAACCATGTTCATTATTGGTCTTTCAACTGCAGTAAGAACGATGGGGGTAACAATTCCGCTTCTCTTCACAGCACGAAGAATGGATCCAAGAGAATCGGTGACAAATCCTCCATTCACTGCAGAACCGATAATGTTGTTCACAAACGCATTCAAAGATCCCAGGTAGTCATCTGCACGCTTTTGATAGGTTGTTTGGTTATCCTGTAGTTCTGGTGCCTTGCTTTTGAAGTTCCTTACAGTGTTAAAGATCATTTCGAAAGTCAAGTCCTGACCAGCACCAAGATTGTTAAGAATTTTTCCGATATACGGGCGCTGAGTAAGAAGATCGCCGACATTTGTTGTCAAATTTTCTCTGTTTGCATCATTGACAACCAAATCGTCACCAATACTTTGAATGAGACCGGATGCCATCACCTCGTTCAAAATCTCGGTTGTATTCAACTTCAAGCTTATGTTCATCCCACCCGCATTACCTGATGCCATGTTGGACAAAAGCAGGTAGATGTATCTCGACAAGTTGTCTATCTGTTGCTTTGACCCAGCTATTTCGTACAAAACTTTCTCGATAACTTGTGAGTTCTTCACCTCAGTGAGAACTCCTGTCAAGGTATCCTCCAAAGCGTCACGCTTTTGAAGGGGACTGTCATTATCAATCAGCTTGAGAAAATCCATGGTGTATTCGTACAACTGGTGAAATGGCTCACTCATCGCCTCCAACTCGTAAGAACTTGTATCTCTTGTCACCACCTGAGTCTCATCATCAAGCACAGCTAGAGGTTGGAGGGCTTGCACCGCCTGTGATGCCAACAAGGGCAAGGTCGTAAGGAAGGGGTATAACCTCATGCTGTCAAACTTTTCTGTGGATGGCCGCCTCTTTTATTCAAGTCGGAGTTAAATCAGCGGAAATAACAAGGCTGAAGCTGGCAAAAGAACGAACAGGACGATGAAGCCAAAGGGACCTTCAAAAGAATTAAGTTGCAAAGAAAAGTTTTAAAGTATGATGAGCAAAAAGAAGGTATATATCTTATCAATAGAAGAATCCAGTGAAACTAGCTGTTTTTACCGCATTTGGCGATGTGCCCTCTCTGTGAATCGGGGAGGAGATGTTTACATTGTGCGCACGGCGAGACAGGATTGGGCTCACAATTCTTCTATGTGGCTCACCTTCCTCGTACTTCTGGTGCTCGCTAAAAGGCGTCGAGCGCTAGTAATGCGGTATTAGTTCCTAACAAACACTCAGTGGCTTGAAATACAAGTAAACGATACTTATTTTATCAAGAGCCTTCATCTTTTTCCGTGAATCTATCTGTTTTTGCCTGGTCTCATGTCTCACGATGGCTGGGAGGGTGTTACCTGGGTGAATATGACATGCATCTCATGAAAAGTTACATTTCCACAATAGGCATGTCATGATTCTTGTACCTGCACACAATTTCGAATCTCACTTCCTTTTTGGGAAAGGATTTTTATTCCTACAGTTCCTCATTAACGGAAACAGTAATTTTGCACCCATAGCACAACACTACCTCAGCATCTTGACTGTAATGAGATATTGGAATTTCCCTAAGCGGGGGGTGTCTCTTAGCAGTTTGTTTGCTTCGCCCTCCTCTTTATATACCTTAAGGGCGCTCTTCAAATTCTAAGCCAGAAGAACATCAACGCTTCTTCGTCTTAGCATTCCTACTGGTTATTAAAATAATGAAGTTTGCGTTCGTCTCGACCATCCTTTGCATTTTCACATCAGTGACGCTAGCCTCGCCGGCTGCAACTCCAGTCGGAGACGAGTTCAACTTAGCCTTCATCGAAGACACCCTTGAAGAGAGATTGGACTCGTATGATCTTGACGACTTGAACTTTTTCATCGAGAAGAGAGACACAAATGGCCTCGAGCGTACCATTGAGTCACTCTTGAATGTGGTCAATGACTCGGGTGTGATCTGGGCCATTTTGGATCAAGTTGCTTACTACCCTAAACGAATTGAGTTTATCGCCAATGCAACAGCTAAGCTTGTTGGTGGTGTGGACCTTTCAAAAGTGGGAGACTTGGCCAGTGGCTTAAACTTGGATTTGTCTGATCTCAATGTTTCTGCTATTGTCAGTGCAGTTGCCGACTCTGGAGTTGTCCTGAGCTTGTTGGACGGCATCTTGTTGGATGAAGATTACAGACCTGTTCTCGTTAGGCTCATTTCGAGGGTTTTGAAGAGTCAGAAAAACACCTTTTTGTGGCTTGTTCAGGATGTCTTCAAGAGCAACAAGAACCAGAAGAGGGCTGAATCCAGCGGGTTGGAAACTTTCATTGGTAACATCATCTCCACTGCCTTGTCTTCCACACTTGTAGCTGATGTTGCTAAAGATGTTCTTACTGCTTTGAATGAGACTCAATTCCTAACTTACACTGTTAAGCACTTCCTTGCCGATGAGGGTTACCAGAACATGACTGCTCAACTTGTGATTGACGTGATGAACACTGGTGCCCTTCGCCTCAATGGTAGCGCTTTGAACGTTACCGCTATTGCTCAGAAGGCTTTGAGTCAACCTCAAGTGATCAGTGGTGCTGTCGGGTACTTACTTTCAGGTCAACTTCAGCTTGGTGGTTTGACCGATGGTTTGGGCAAATATTTCGATGCCGTCAAAGACATCTTGAAAGACGTCGAAGAGTCTGGAACTTTTGCTGAATTGAACGAATACGTTTTCTCTGAGTCGCACACTGTGTCCACCCCCGTTCTCTTCACTGGTAACGTTGTTGTGCCCAAAACCGCAACTTTCAGTCTCGGTGGCCTTGGTGGTCTTGGCGGATTCGTCAACGCTTCCAAAACTTCCTCGAAATCTTCGAAGACATCTAGCTCTTCTAAGGAAACTGAGTCGGCATCCATTACTTTAAGTTCAAACAACAGTGACTTTTCTTACGCTACCGATGATAACCTTAATGAGCTGCAGTCTGCAGCTGAAGTGGCATCCATTCTTTCGGCATTATCTGCTTCTCCTGCAAGTGAAACCGGTGAACCTTCTTCTAAGGCTTCCTCTAAGGCTTCTTCAGTTACTTCTAAAGCTTCCTCTGCTATCTCGAGCGTTTCAGAAGCAGCAAACTCAGGAGTTGACAGTTTGAGCTTGTTCTTGCAGACATATGGCTCAGATAATGACAATGCCGAAACAACCACTAGTACGACTTCCAGGTCAAGCTCAAGCTCGAGAAGCTACAGATCTATGGTTACCGTCACTATTGATGAAAGCACCCAGACCACTACTGGGGGTAATGGAGGAGGTCTTGGGGGCCTCTTGGGTCTCTTCGGTTCCTCTACTAGCGCTGCAAGCAACAATCAGCGTAGGGAGGTGTCACAAGGCTCTGGTGCCTCTATTAGAACTGTTCCAATGTTCATGGTTTACTTGCAGTTGGTCATTTTTGGCGGTGTGCTTATGCTTTAGGTTTTGTAGAGCGAGACCATTTCATAAGCATTCGAATTCTTTCGTTACCCTTACTAATTTCGGTTTGTTATTTTAATTATACCTTTTATTTACGTCCCATGGTTTAAAGTCACTAGATAGATAGTTCCTATCAACACAACCCTATGTCCAGCCTGTAAGCGGTAAGCTTCCCTAATGAAGAAAATTATGTAGTGTGCTGTGCATCTGCAATTACAGAGTCTTATCAGCCCGCGCATTTCAACACAGTGCTAGAGCTGTACTTACTTCACTCGAGTTGAATAAGGCGATGCCCACGAGGGATCATGCTAGAAATAGTCTGGTGAAGACTGGTGCTCATGTTTTAGAAGAGACAGATGACAATTCCCCGAGAGCGACCCATCAAGTAACGTCTTTGTATGCGACAGCCACGCCTGTTAGATCGCATGACGAGTCCTATTCACTGCCAGTTCCATTTCACGGACGAGCCATTGGAAACGATGATGCTGAAATGGAGAACCTTTCTCTGAGCGTTCCAATATTAGGAGGATCTCGATGGCTTACTCCTCGCATAGAGAGAAGAAACTCGGAGAGTACCCTAAGTCGATTGAAATCCCCGTCTAGAAAGTACATATCGCCCGGAAAGTGGTTTTCCAAGAGCCTGAAACGCAAAAAGCGGAAAAGACAAGTAATTGAAGGCCCGTATACTATAGAATACTCGGTATTTCGACCCATTCAATACTTACCACAGATAAAATCAGAGGCTGATCTTCAAGAGCATGCTGCTAACTTCTTACTGCAAGAGAACAATAATGAGTTAAGTCCTGAAAACTTCATTAAACATGATGAGTTCGAGAATTTGGTTTCTGAGATGACACATGATGTCGAGTTTGATACTGATTTGCGACCCATGAGCATCAGTCAGGGATCACTGGGAAGCTATTTCATCTTAGGCAAGAAAGAGAAGCACGACGATAATTCTCTGGAGTACACTTTTGAAATCTACAAAAGAGGGATCTTCAAGCCCAAGGATGAAGAGCCATATGGTCCTTTGTCTCCAAAATGGTCCAAGTGGCTTCATCGAACCTTTTTTCCGTGTTTCTTTGGTAGAGCATGTCTAATCCCAAACTTGGGCTACATCAGCGAAGCAGCTGCTTGCGTCCTTGATCGCCAACTTCTTTCCTACATTGTCCCTCATACGGATATCATTTACTTGAAGTCCCATGCATTTTACTACACATTGTGGGAGAGGTTGCGTTCGACTCCTCCCCAATTGAAGATAGGCTCCTTCCAAATGTTTTTGAATGATTATGTTGAAGCTCAACACTTCTTCAGTTTATATCCGTTGCCCACGGACATTGAGAAACTACCAGCCAGTAAAATAATATTGGTAGAGCTGGACTTACCAATCGACGAGCTTCAGCTCACTTTCCACTGGACGAAAGAAGTACTTCTACAGTTCCAGGAGCAACTTGAAAAACTTGTAATATTAGACTACATCATGCGAAATACAGATCGAGGTGCTGACAATTGGATGATAAAACTTGAATGGAAAGAGCAGCCATCAGATGACAAATTTAGACACATTTATCCCCATCTCAAGATTGGGGCTATTGATTCAGGCCTTGCATTTCCTTGGAAGCATCCGGATGGCTGGCGATCCTTCCCCTTTGGATGGTTGTTTTTACCTTACGCGATAATTGGTCAACCCTTCTCATACAAGACGAGGCAGCACTATTTGCCGCTTCTCACCTCCAAATATTGGTGGGAGCAGACTATTATGAAACTTCGTAGCGTTTTCGAAAAGGATGCCGACTTCAAAGAAAGGATGTGGCGGAAGCAAGTAGCGGTATTAAAAGGTCAAGCATTCAATATTGTCGAGATCTTGAAATCCAGTCACGCTGGTCCTCTAGAGCTTACGAGAAGAGAAAGTTTACTCATTTGGGACGACGAAATGAACGTTCCTGTCCAGGTCAACAATAGCGTCTTGAGCCATGCTTTAGAAACAAGCATCTACGATGTTACTAGAGAGCCAGTTGCCAATCGCCTCGGACACAGCGAGACTACGCCACTTCTTGAGCCTCTTAAAAAACAAAGATCATCAGCAGGAAGTCTAGAGAGCGCTTTTAGTGAAAGCGAACCAATGAGAATGTCGGGATTTGATTATAATATTACTCGTGAAGGAGATGATAGGGATGACTATGAAAGCATTGAAGAAACCGATACAAAAACCGTTGTAATTGAGCGATTAGAAAAACTTGATACGACTTCACCCGTCTTCACATGGTGTTGAACCTTACGCATGTTTCAGTTGCTTTTCAAGAAATACTTTAGGATAGTCATCACTGTTATGACCTTGATAATCTTTCTCATCAATGTTCACGACGCCAGTCTCCTCCTTGATCCTGAGTTGAATCATCTTCAATAAACCATACAAGGTAGAAAGAACAGGTGTAGGAACTCCGTTTTTAGCAGCAGTTCTCAAAGGATTGCCTAAGATAACCTCTAGTTCAAAGAGCTGTTTCTTTCTAGAATCCACCAACATAGATGGTGAATAGAATAGCCCATCTCCGATGTGTATGAAGTAATCACTTGTCAGTGAAGGAAGATCTATGCCTTCACTAGCAGCAATGGCTAACACCTCATTCATAGCAGGCTTGAATATGTTCTCATTAGCACCCGCTATTTGACATCTGTTCACATCTAAGCCAGCTACAGTACATGTGGTGTTCAAGACCATATTGTAAACTAGTTTTTCCCACCTCGACTTTAAGGCACTTTCTTCAATGATGACTTTATTGACGTCCTCGCTCTTGTTCTGATACAAGCTGGCAAACTCTTTGACCTTCTCCATTGTTGTTTCATCTGAAACATTAGGATTATGGAACGGGCTGAGCTTAATAGTATCCTTGTGCAGATTATTCACAACGCAATTGATGTTGGTAGAGCCAATCATTGAAATACCCGAAAGTACAACGTTGTTGGGGTATGCTTCAATCATGGGCCCCTCGATGCCTATACCATTCTGGATAAGCACAATGGTATTAAACCCGTCGACCACAGCAGGTCTGATAATCTCTTCGCAGGGCAGCGGTCCATCAGGAATGTTCTTGGTTGTCACAACGATGTAGTCAAATGGGCCATTTTCTGAAACAGCTTCCTCTACCGTTCTGCTGATGTGATCAGGCTTCCAATTGTGCATTTCTCCATACGTTACCGATTTGATCTCGAAACCTTCTGTAGAGGCTTTCCCAAAGAGGGACCTCACGACAAGCGTCACATTGCACTTATTATTTAAGGTGAGAGCAAGTGCAGCAATAGATCCGACACCGCCAGATCCAACAACAAGAACATTTGGCTTGGTCATGAAAATTGTAGTAGGTGAATAATAGACGTGAGTGAAGGATGTCCAAAGAATGCGCCTTTAGTAGTTGTCAAAGTGCAGGCAGTGGGGTATACTGGTATTCCGCGTACATTCAGATCGCATTGGGAAGTAGCCGTTATGATGACACTGGTTCAAACTGTCCCTCTCCCGTATAATTGTAGAATTCACGAGCTTGAATTACCCGTAGCTCGAAAAATCTCATGGAGTCAGCATCATTCATCTTTCCTTCCAAGATGTCTTCATTTTCTAAGGTATGTATTTTCTTGTACTCACGATATTCTTCCTTGCCGAGCTTAAGGGTCAACTTGAGCACGTCTGCCATGATGGTGAGAACCTGGTTCACGGCAACCATGATATTTTTCGGGTTGTTATAAAACTTGTCTAGAAGGAGTGCAGTAAATAAGTCACCAACTCCGGTGAAGTAGGACTTGATGACGGGGATTCTAAAGTATTGCAAGCTGGAATCGTCGGATGAAGACACAGCACAGTATATGGTATCCGAATGACTCTTTGCCCCTAGCTTAAATTCATCACCCAAGCTCGTGATGACTATATGCTTAATTTTGCAAGTTTTGTGAAGGTAGTCTGTAGCAATTTTTAAATCAGTCTCATTAATGATTTTGCACCCGCTTAAAAGCTCTAACTCAAAGTGGTTTGGTGTGATGATGTCCACCTGCCCTTCGTGTAAAAGTCTTCTGTAAGCCTCAACACAGTCCTCACTGACATAAAGTTGTCCCTGGTCGCCCATGACAGGATCGCAGACGTATATGGTCGATGGCTTGTTGGTCTTGAGCAGCTGCACGTTCGTGGACATAATGTCGATGAGTTCTGCCGAGGGAATGTAACCCAGGATTATGGCATCGTATTTACACTTAATATCCACGAGACCATGAAACAAAGCAGTCATATTGCTGGCCTCTATTGCTGAACCTCTCACGAATCCATAGCCAGTATGGTTAGAGAAGTTCACTGTGTTGATGTTATCAACATCCCATCCAAGGTACTGAAGTGGAAAAGTAGCAGCTCTGCCGCCCACATATCCGTGCACAACATGGGACTGAACGGATAGAACCGATTTCATCTATTGATGTGGAGGAGAATGCTTAGGAAACTAAAAGTAGCGGATGTTGCCAGAAGTAGCTTTGCACGTGATGAGATGACTCGACCTACGTCCCAAGTATCTGATCGATGTAGACTACGATACTTAGATCTATGATATGACTAAAGCATTGTACTTATATGATGACCATAGTGAACACATTGAAAGGTGCTACTGCTCCTCAAGGAGCACTCTGGACGGATGCGCATAGAATGGTTAAAATTGCCAACTTTCCGATACCATTAGTGTGCCAGAAGACTTGGATGAACGGTTTGAAAAAGAGCCAATTAGCTAATTGTGCCCTTTTGGTATTGGCTGAAAGAAGAATTTCGTGCATGGGCTCCGAAGTACATTAATGCCCAACATCTAGTGAAGAGTTTTGGTTGGTTGCAAAAATTTGCGCAAAGCGAGCAAAAACTGAGAATCAAGACGAAAAGAAGTAAAACGCACTACTAAAAAAAATCTTTTAAAAGATCTATAGTTCACAAAATTGCCTTCAACAAACGCATCTTACATTGAGTCTGAGACAAGCGTAGTTGATTTTCCAGCCTGTTCCACAAGGCGGCGCCCTGCTCTGATAAAAAGCTTATTAGGGCAATTGAGCGAATCAGTGCGCAAAAAAGATTCCTGAGTCGTACTTTCGCTTACACTGAAGCAGACTGGCGCGAAACGGAGCAATATTTGCAGCAATTTGCTCGCTAAGAAGGCGGGCATGGACAGCAGAAGGCGATGGAAACGCCAGTTAATCTTGCTAGTAAATCAAATGCATGTAGCACTAGCAAAACCAAATTCCTTGCAATTTACTACATGCGTTTATCATGGCTACATTTCTGAAGCGGGCTTGTCACCGTTTGTGCACGGGCGATAGATGCCGGGTGGGGATTGAAGGGGGTGGGTGGAATGACGTCTACCGGAGTAGGCAGATGAAGGATTCAAAATAAAGATAGCGAGACAGATGGAAATTACAATGGCTCAGCCAGGACCACTTTGTGCACAATGAATTGTGGAAAAGCAAAAAAAGAGGTGAAAAAAACAAAAAAAAAAAAAAACAAAAAACAACAAAAAGAAAAAACGTAGCTTGCTGCTTGGTCCAGTGGTGCAATTGCCATGAGGGATTCAGGAGGATGCACTGGGAGTCGATGGTGGAACTTGGAAACTAAACCACGCAGCCAAGCTACGATTTCTCATTTCTCGCTGCTAATCATCATTTTGCCATCACTTGTGCCTCCTTTCCTTGCAGTGTCCCTATCAGTGCCACAGGGCGAGGTTATACCTGCCTCTCGGCGCGACGGCACCATTCTGAGCCACTATTTTGAAGCCTTTTTTTTTTTTTCTTACCCTCGAGATACCGCAACCTCCCTCTCTGCCATTTGAGATAATTCGTGAAACAGAGCCTTTTTGCACCTGGTGACGCCTCTTGGCATCATGAGGAGAAAGTGCGTAATTTTTTTTTTTTTTTTTAAACACAAGCGGTGAATAAACCCTTAGGGTCACTGATACACGCCCCCCTTTTTTTCTTTTCTCTTCTCCGATTACCGTCATGTTTCAGGGCGTAAAGTATTGTTTCATAATTGGCATTGAAGGCCACTGTAAAAGCACACCTCGTGCCTACGCCCTTCGCCTCGTCGGCATGCTGCCCAATACCGTGTTGCCCACAGGGTCTGGAATTTGCTTTCATGCACCACCGTCTCAGAGATATTTTATTTTTCCCTTTCTCTCGTCGACTTTCTCTGCCCACTTGGTGCATGCAGTGCCCGACTCGGCGTTGAGGGGAGCGATATTTATAGGTTGCCTCCCGCCGACCTCCAATTTTCGTTCTTTCGTCAGGCCACTCAACAACCTCTTTCATTTCTATACCACTTAGCAACTTGCTAACCGCACTGTTCATTACTTTCCTTCTTACACTGCCATCATGACTGTCGCCGTCGACCCTAACTTCAAGTCGTCCTTGCCACCTCGCAAGAGAGCTAGAACTCAAGAGGAGAAGGAACAGCGTCGTGTGGAGCGGATTCTCAGAAACAGAAGAGCCGCCCACGCGTCGAGAGAAAAGAAGCGGAGACACGTGGAGTATCTCGAATCGTACGTGTTGCTGATGGAGGCCAACTTAGCCAAATTGTCCGACAATTTTGCCGCTGTTTGCAACCTTCTCCCTCAAGACAAGATTGACTCGCTCAACTTGCCTGCTCTCCAAGACTTGACGTCATTAAAAAATCAAATACACGCGAACATGTCCCTGAACAACAACTCCACGAGGGGCACCAAGAGCGGTTCAGTTCTGTTCGGCGACGAGGAGATTGACGATTTCGACTCCCAATGCGACTTTAATGTCGAGGGAACTCCAAGAATTCAAGTCAAAAAGGAAGAAAGCGATGATGTTGCGGAGGCGGTGACTCCACAGTCAAAAGTTGTTGTCAAGGCGGAGGTGTCTCTGCCGCAACTCTTGTCAACCTCATCCTCGGGCTTTTTCAACTACCTCCTGCCCGTGTCTATAAATTCCCCAGTTAATTCGCCTATCGATCTACAATTGAAGACTAGCGAATCGACGGAAGCTCCAGAGTCCTTCTCTGGCTCAAGTACATCCGGCTCTATGCCAAGCACACCAGACATGTCCAATCATCATGACGACGTTTCGATGATGGGTCCAGCTACATCAGCCTTCGACGTATTGGCGCAAAATCCAGCAGCGGTTTTGTTCCCAAGGTTAGTCGTGGCTTGAGTTGCCGAGCTACCATTTCCTTGACTGTTCTCTGCTTGTCGCACCATTTCCAACTTCTCGTTGGCTCCTACAATCTGTGAAGAAAAGACGTATATTAATCAGCTACACATGGTCAGGTGATCATATGTAGTTGGTTAATATGCGTGAGAAGTTTTCAGAGCAGGTCGTAGTGTAGGGTGCCGATTCATAGCATCGAAGTAACAATCTTGGACAAACTCACGCACTCATTCTCACGCATAACCAATTGGTCAGCAGCACCAGTCGAGCCTGTTGTACATGGATCCTCATCGAACGTTGGTAGTAAATTGGACGATGAATTCGACCTCCCAATGAGCAAGAACTTTTCGTTTGATGTAAAGATCGAGGACGGTTTTTTAGAGCACAGCTCCCTAGATATGGAGGATTTTTTGTGTTTTTAAACCGATGAAAACTTCGTCGATTTATATGTGACATTTTATGAATTTGGGTGGATATGATGGTAAAATATCGGGATTACATACATTGGGAATTTAATCAAACTCATCTCAGAGAGGAACTAATAATTTTTTTTTAAGTGAGATCCCATATGACATTGTTAAAGGTACGAAGAAAAACCAGAAAAAGGGCTAAAAAAAGAAAAAGAAAACCAAAAAAACAAAAACCACAAAAAAAAACCTAAAAAAAAGCTCATTTTGGGTTATTGAGGTTTTATTTATAAGTTTTTCCTTTTTTTTTTTTTTTCGCCTGGATATTTATATTCTTGTGAAGTTATGTCACTAAAAGTCTTGATGGTGCTAGTGCCTTTGAAGATAGGCGCTCCTCGCTTGAGTCGATGCGACTTCTTCAAATACACAGATTGATCGTCGAGGCAAATAAACACAAGATCTCAAATCACCATTGTAGGTCCAACTCTTTCATCACCTGATCGCTTCTAGCGACCATGTTGCCGTACTCTCTTGAGCATTTTACACGTCCATAGTATATTTGGCAATCCCCATTTGTACAATGCCACACGTATTCAACGCTTGAAGTGTTAGCAAAATTTCTATGGATACATGCCGTGCACACCCTCTCGTAGTCCATGACCTGAGATTCTTTTTGTTTAACCATTGACACTGCGTCAATAGCTAATCCCATCTCTTGACCATAGCAAAATTGACACAAGTACCTCGATGGTGAATGCTTGAGGCTTCGTTGGCAAAAGTAACATTGGTCATATTGCACGATGTCGCTGATTTTCGTAACGTCCTGTTTTGTCAATGCAAGATGAGTCGTGGACTTCGGCATCTCTCTGTACCACTCTTGGATGTTTACACCCATCAAGTTGAATACCCTTTCCAAAGGTGGAATCAAAACTCGAGTAATGTAGTACTCAAAATCAAGCTCCAAAGGATCATTCGAGCTGTAAGATGATACGTACTGATCCGGACTGACGCATCTATCCTTGACTCTCTCTTTAGTTGAATCACGAGTTACAAGGTAGGGAATCCGTTCTCTGTACTGAGGCTCACTCCTGGGATCTTTTGATACCTTCTTCTGCGCCAAAATAGCCCCTGGCGGCAAATATTTCTCATTTTTATAGGAGCCATACCTGACTTCTTTAGCAAAACAAAAATCTTTAACGTTTACCTTGTTGAGAAAAATCTTTTGGAACTGATCAATAACATACAGCTTTACTTTTGAAAGGTCCTTGGTATCAAAAAGAATCCACAAACTTTTGCCAACCATCTTCAGCTGGGCTGGAATTCCATCTCTGCGGATTGTTTCTATACCCTTGGCTTCAAACTTTGGAACCTTCTGGTCCTCAAACTCATAGCATTGCCCCACATAACGTTTCTTCGCCAACAAAACAGAGGGATGGTAAATCTTCTCAAACTTAAGCTTTATAGGATCAGGAAAGAACTCAGTTATGTCCTTTGCAAGCTGCTTACCAAACTCGAAAGCTTGCTCTTTAGATCGCCCCGGAAAGTATACAAATAAAGAATCGGTATCGCCGTACACAACTTTAGCCTCGAAGGGACTGCCTTCAATGATTTCTATAGACTTCGTGAGAATCTCTCTTCCTGTCGATACAATTGCGTCAGCAATGTCGGAATTTGGCATTCGGCCGCTGAAACTGGCTGATGTGTAGCCATATGTAACATTTGCTATGAGTTTTAATGCGAGCTGCTTCAGGTTGTACAATTTAGCAAGCTCAATGTCCTCTCGGAATGCTCCAGCCACTGCTTTGACATTAATTCTCATATTCAAAATCTCTTGCAACATTCTTGACAAAATTGACCGTCGAAACCTGCTGGATACGAACATCATTCCATTAGGAGAGATGTTGATACCATCGTTTTTTAATAGTATATCGATGATACCTCTGGGAAGTTTTAGGTGCGGTAGATAACCTACCACATTCTTATTCTGTTCATAACCTTCAATTGGACCGAGAAGTGTTGAGTAACAGTAGTTGTAAGCTATCATAATGGATGGGTACAACGACTGAAAATCCAATACGACTAGAGGGGACTTGTAAAAATTTGAGTCAGGCTCCATGATGAGCGGTATTGAATCCAACGCTCGCATATCGTGAACTTGATTTTTTGATGGAGAATTGAGGAGCATGTTCTCTTCTTTCGCAATACGCAACAATATAGATTCCACTTTGAATTGCGAGCCCCGATAGAAGTTGGAATTGAAGTCTACACCAATCAATCTCGATTGCTCGACGTTCCGTAAGACGATCTCTTGAACACTCATTATCTTTAGTATGAGCTCAACACGATGGATGAGATATTTACATAGCATGAACGTCTTGCTAAAGTTTCCACTCAAGAACCACATACTGAGCTCTCTGTTTTCAACTTTGGGTAGAGTTTGATGTAGTAAGTGGAAGCAAACGTTTTCAAGAGAGTACGATGTAAGACTGAGCTCTGAGCGAAGGACTCTCCAGATGTTAAGTAGATGCCGCCCGTTGATCTTAAGAGTTGACGTATGTGTATATCCCCAACGATCACCAAACTTCCCATTACTTTTGAATTGAGACCGACTAAGTCTAGCAAGAAGATTTTCTTCATAAATTTCATTGTAACGTTCCACTAAGTATCCCCAACTTGAGGCATTAATTTCGTAGCCCGACAAGATGTCCGGATCAAATAGGTCGATGTATTCCAAGAACGAGCTTATCATTGATTTCTCTGATTCAAAAACTTTCATCGTGACACCCATCATGGAAGCAACCTTTTGGTAAATATCCAGAAGGCGAGCATGATCCGAACGTGGAGGACATACCATGACAGCTGTGGTTTCTTTGTTATCTCTAAACATACTATTTGCATCATCAAAATGATATACGATTGCACAAATTGCATCCGTGTGTGGGTTTGGAGCATTTTCTGAGGTAGTATTGACATGCACTTCCATATGAAGAGTGGTCATGTTCAAGAACCCACTGGGATTTCTAGCAACTTTGACCGATCTGTAAGAATACTTGAAATCATATGTTTGTGTCACAGCTGGCTCAATCTGGGACCTAAAGCGTTTGTTTTTGTATTGGTGATTTTTTTCAAAAACAGCGGCCCAGTTTCTAATGAATAGTTTTGTGGGCGGATCGGGAATGTACTGCCAGAATTGAGGTTTGGCTACAGTGATCTCACGTCGCAGATCTTCATCAATCTCCTCAACTTCAACAGATCTGTCGAAATATGGTGTCAATGTCTCATCACCCAGATGCGGAACAACGATCTTTTTGTTAGCAAATATTAGAGGCTTGGCATGAACATCTTCTATGTTCGAGTAAGAAGGGTCATTATAGTCAATTTCCATCATTCCAGCCAGCTTCAATGTCTTGATAAAGTTTGACTTCTTCAATTCTGAGGCAGAAGTGTACTCCAATAGAACCTTTGGATTTTTGACAAGACAATGCAGTGATTGGGTGAAAGCTGATCCCAGAGAATTGGAATCATATGAATCTACTTGGGAATGTGATCGTTTAAGAGGAGTATGCCGAGAGTTTGCAAACGTAAAAATGCTTTTAACATTGGGTTTTTGACTAGGATCCGCACTCTGTGGGTTCAGTGAACTGGAAGACACCAGCAGTAGGTCTGGTGATGAGATTTGCATGTCCACCTGATGTGGTCTTCTTGATGGTGACAACTCCTCATCAATCTTCTGATCATCTGAAATGCTTTTTTGCAAGACCACCGAAGAACTGGCCAGGTTTTCAGACCCAACTTTTCTACGTTCATCAGCCTCAAAGATAAAGAGAGAGTCGAAATCTGCCCATCGTTTTAAGTCGTCCTGGAAACTGAGCGGTGTCAGCTTTTGAAATTTGTCTAATGATGAAGAGCGATCAATGCTTTCAAAACAAGTTGGAATGTCCCCATTTAAGGATGGCTTGATAACGTTGTCATAATATGTATTCGGATCACTGAAGTTCGTGGCCCCGTTCAACTTGGCAACGTATGCGATGAGCTCACGATATCGCTCCAATGTTTCCCAATTCTGATATCCCTTTTCGCCTATACGGCTAAATACTTGGGAATACAGCTCATGGAGTAACTGAGAAGTGTTATTCATATCTCTGAGGATACATTGATATTTTAAATCCTCGAATGTGAACCTCAAAGAGGACAAGTGAATGTGTGCTGGATTAAACTCTTTGTTGAATTCGGAAAAGTCGTTATGGTTTCGCCTTTCGATTAGATCAGAACGATTTAAGATGTCCTTTGGATGTATGTCAATTTCAAGTAGCGACCTACCTATTCGAGGGTAGCGCTTGGACTGCAATATATTATTATCTGCAAGGAATGGCTTGAGGTAGCTCTTCAAGGGATCAATTTTGACATTAGAATGGTTGATTAAAGGCGCCCTAAAATATGCATTCTTAGTTCGTAGATAAGCACAACCATAAAGGTTGTAATCAGCTAGGAACTGAGATGTGTAAGGAATATGGGCCTCATAAAGATTTGGAATTCCCAACCTTCTTTTTATTTTTCCGTCAAAGTTCCATACATCAACTTTGTTAGAGGTAATCAACCTGACTAACCTAGTTTTGTATAGAGGCAGAAGAAGCAGCACCCTGAGAACTTGCTTGAAACCAAGGTGATACCCATACACTGGTGCCCCTCGACAGTACTCAACACAAGCAACGAAGTTCAGGTTGCAATCGGGATCATCATCTATATCGCCATCAGATTCATCCGCCTCTACGGCCCTCTTCTGAAAAGACTTTTGGATCTCCTGGTTGAAATAGTTCTTGAGGTCTTTGAGATATGCATCATCAAGCGCTCTGAATTTTGAGTTGGGACAGTCGATGTAGACGTACGGGTAGTAGTTATGCACATGTACAAGGACGTTATACGCGTGGGTTTCTGAGCCCTCAACCCTCAAGGTCCCGTAGATCCTGATGAATGGAACTTTAGGAACAAGTCCATGTAGCTGATCCAACGGGGTCGTTACGTGTTGGTACGTATCGAGGTCACAAATCTGGATCTGCAACTCATTTGCCATGTACTGATATGACACTTGTAGTTGTGGGATCTGTATGAATGATAGCAAGTGAAGACGGCTGATGTTGCACGTGCACTGTGTCACATGAACACCCGGTTACTTCCAGATGGAGCCCTCCAAGGTCTCTAGAGATAAAGCGTTTGGCCAATTGACAATATATCCTATATGGAATCACTTAGTGGTGGGACTTCGCCTAGATACGGCAGCATTGTCTGGTATAAGGGGGAGGGAGAAACACCGCATCGAGGCGAGCCCCAGCAACATAAACCAGCCACAACGAGGTAACGATTGATCGGGAGCATCAAACAGTTGACCCAGAGGAAAATAAGCAGAAGCATGTTAAATGTCAGGAAAGACAACAGGGACTTGCAAAAGGTGCAGACGTTCGGTAGAAGTTGCGACAAGTCTACATGCGAATTTTGCAGTCAGAAAGTTCGCACCAATCAACAGAGGCATGGAACGTCAAAAAGCTCTTTCGCCATGTACGTTTGAACGCAACAGGAATACGACCGGTGAAATGCAAAATGACATGTTTCGTTATGCACCATTGCACCACAAGAACCTAATTTAGCGGAAAATAGTTCAATTTTTAGAAAAAAAGTCAATTTTAGAAAGAAAAACAATTATTAGCAAACCAGGGTGCAACGAAAAGTTCGCATTTGCATGGCTGAGGCATCCCGAAAAAGTCAAGAAGTCGCCCTAGAGGGATCTTGCACGCCTCTTCTCACCGTGGACCCAGTGAAAGGACCCTTTCAGCCCGAGCAACCGGGCCGCCTTCTGCCCGCCCAAGCTCCGCACCCACCATTTTTCAAGGACCCCCTTTGCAAAATATGAAGAAATTCTTGCAAATAATCCTGTCCAACTTCGAACTTCACTATCCTCTTCCACATTTTGCTACCTTCACTGCTGTTCTGCTTCCCTCGTGTCTCGCTTCGGCACCTCCTCAAGCTTATTCCTCAGCCTTCCTGCCCCAGAGGCGGGCGCACCTGGGAACTTCCGTAGAAATCCGCACTGGCATCGCGTGCTCCGTTTTCTAACGCCGCCGCAGCCGTGAACCTGCCTGCCCTAGGGCCTCTCGCACCACTGCTCATTGAAGCCGCGATGGGCGACCGCAAACTTTCTCTGGTGGCTCGCAGCGCCCCTACACGCTTGCACACAGAGAAGAATACCAATAGATTTTGACAGATTATACTTCGATTGACCAATTGCTATGCTTCGTTATATAGTTGGACTCCGCTAATTGCCGCGCACCTTGTGCAATCTCTATCTATTACCATCCACCGATCCTCAGTAGCATCCCTCTCCCGAGTGTAAGGCGTGTATTTGCCAGTGTTCTGCGTTTTCCCACTGAGAGCTGTCGCGCGCGCCCTTCTACGAAGTCCCTCATATCGTTTCACTACTTCACTCACACAAGCTGTCGGCAGGCCCTCCCTCGTATCTAGAGTTGATCTACATCTTCTTTTTTTCATCCAATTTTTTTTTCTTCTTTTCCAACCCAATTTCCCTTTCTCCAATTTTTACTTGCTGCCCACAGTGGCCTTTACCACTCCTTACCGGCGTTTTTGTCATCATCCCTTTTTCCTTCCCCTACCACCAGGTGTTTCCCCTGAATTGTTACTACCGCATTGTTACTCTTTCCAACACACTTGATTCCATCCTATATCCATTTTTCTTCCTGGTAACCGAGTGCTGCCTGTCCCATTCCCACACCTAATCTGATCCACTGATGTCTGACGAGAAAGGTGTCGACGATTCGGCCTCACGTATGGCAAAGCTCTCCGTGTCGACGCCGAAGTCCACCTATGATGGACAGACATCCCCCCCTGTGACAACCTGCCATGGGCCCTTGAGCAGCGACGTCCACGCCAGAATCTTGGCTTTTCAACAGAAGAGAGCCAGCCAGCCCGTCAAAGAGTCTCCAAGTGAAGGTAGACTGCCTTCCACTCCTCACAGCCAATTGCATATGCCCAACATCCCCACAAAGCCCTTACCACCGTTACCTCACGTCAGACCACAGCTGGCATCCGATAATCCAGTGCCAAAATCAGGGCTTGTGCCTTCCCCTTCCCTAGAACTGCCACCATCCGACTCTTCCCCTTTTATTCGTCCGCCCATGCTGCCTTCCCTGAATAACTCCTTCGAGTTGAGCAAAAAACCATCGTTATCTCAGAGAAGAGGCATGAAGCTTAATATGAAGAATTTGGCTGATCCCCCCACGCCAGATCAGATTCCAGGCAACCCTCCACATATCAATTCGACGGGTGAGCTCGCTAGACGTCTTTCCGAACGCAAAAAGAGGCCGGACTTCAAGCTCAATCTCAATGAACTGTCCTCTCTGGCTGCAAGCACAGAAACGCACAACTCTGACGTTAGCTCAATAGAGTCCAACCATGCTGCCCCTCAGAAGCTCCAAGGTCTTTTCGCAAACTATTCGAAATACGTCGATATCAAATCTGGCTCGTTAAATTTCGCTGGAAAAGCTTCCTTACGCTCGGACGGAATAGACTTTTCATCTGGCCTGTCTTTCCACATCTCACTTGATGAGCTTGAGTTTCTCGAAGAACTTGGCAGAGGTAATTATGGCGTTGTTTCCAAAGTTCTCCACAAGCCAACAGGCGTTCTCATGGCTATGAAGGAGGTACGTCTCGAGTTAGAGGAAAACAAATTCACTCAAATTCTCATGGAGCTCGAAGTGCTCCATAAATGTAACTCTCCATACATTGTGGACTTTTACGGTGCTTTCTTTGTTGAGGGTGCCGTATACATGTGTATGGAATTTATGGATGGAGGCTCTCTTGACAAGTGTTATGGTGATGGTGTTGAAGACGAAGCATGCCTTGCATACATCACCGAGTGTGTCATTCGTGGATTGAAGGAACTCAAGGATAAGCATAATATCATTCACAGAGATGTCAAGCCAACCAATATATTAGTTAACTCGATGGGTAAAGTAAAGCTTTGTGATTTCGGTGTGTCCGGCAATCTTGTTGCATCACTCGCCAAAACTAATATTGGTTGCCAGTCCTATATGGCTCCGGAGCGTATCAAGACGATGAACCCTGATGACGCAACCTATTCAGTACAGTCGGACATCTGGTCCTTGGGTCTAACCATATTAGAAGTTGCTGCCGGCAGGTATCCTTATCCACCAGAAACTTTTGACAACATCTTTTCTCAACTCAGCGCTATCGTTGACGGAGAGCCACCCAGACTTGATAGTACCCGTTTTTCTAAGGAGGCACAAATATTTGTCAAGTCATGCTTGAACAAGAATCCCGATCTCCGCCCATCATATGACGTTCTTCTCAAATCGCCTTGGTTGACTAAGCATAGAGGTCAAGATCCTCACATGGATCGAGTTGTCCAACAGAATTTGAGAGCGAGAAAAGAGGCAAAGGCTAGCGAGAAAGCATTCAAGTCATCTAGCTCTTCAAGGCCTAGCAGCAACATTGCCAATGCGGGCACTGCTCTGGCGCTTGGTAGAGAGAACGTCTCCTCCTTGCTTAAGAACAAAGTCAATGCACCTGCGCTTCATAGAGGTGGGTTGCCATCACAGCGGTTTAGGCGGTAAAACATACGCTATTTCTACTCCACTCTTTCACACTTCACGTTCTACATCATCATTGACACATCAGTTTATCTTGCATTATCATGTGTATTATAGAATATAATTACCAAACGAACATACTATTGTACTGTAAAGTAACTGAGTAAAACGATCAAAAAGAGCGCTCCATTGAACAATAGAAAAACACCTGGCGATGTTTCACCGAGTACAGTGAGAATGAACCAGAAGAGGGTACAGCCAAAATATAACACTTTTTTCAAATTTCGAAGAAACATGTAACACAAAATAAGGTGAGATTTTGCAACCGCGAGATCGGATATATCAGTGGCTGCAAATACCGAGTTGTGTAAACAATTGAGTGCAATAGAAATACGGTAGAACTTGTGCTCAATAATCTACATGAACAGTAAAAGAACATTAATACTTTTGTTCAAAATTTTAGAATAATTTATTAAACTGCCCTCTTGCCATAGAGCAAGGTGCCTAACGAGATCTCTGCAGTATCGCACAGGCCAACTCAGGAAACAAGCTGTCCAAGTGATATTAAAGCGGTATCTCGACCGGAAAGCACATCGACGACCAGGATGTTACAGATCGATAAAAGCAACCTTTTGATAAAGAAGACGCTAAATGAGCGTGTATTTGCCAACCCCGAGGCACAATTGAAATCCTTAGATAGAATCATCAGTGACTTCGATTTTACCAACTATCATGTCTCAACATTGGACGACAGACAGCTAGTATTAGTTTCTGTTTACTTACAGTGCTGGAATGACTTGAAGACATACGGAGTCGAGGCATACTTGAAGCTGAAATATGAAAAATTCTCTGAGGTGTTGTCCCCTGTTGATGATGTGGAGCCCGGTTATAACTTCAGTCTTGTCTTGGATACCTCCAGCTTGAATTCTAAGCAGAATGAGTTCAAGGATGAGTTGATCGAGGAATTATCTTTATTGAAGAGACATGCAATTGCTTCTGCGTTCGAAAAGGCATTCAGTCGTTACGACCAACTTGCACAGCAATTCGAGGGCCAGGACACCTATGCTGAGGAGATCAGAGCGGAGTTGAAGAACGAGGAGGTTCTTGTCATCAAATACAGAGGTGAGGATGAGTGCATTTGTGTCAAGCCTTCTTTTGACCGTGTGACGGTAGTTTTCTCTACAGTGTTCAAGGATGAAACAGACAAGATCTTTGGAAAGGTGTTCTTGCAGGAGTTCGTTGATGCTCGTAAAAGATCGGTCCAGACAGCTCCACAAGTGATGTTCACACAAAGAGACCCCCCCTTGGATATTAAGAATGCTGTTAGCAGACGCAATGACGACGACAATAAGGGTTATGTTACCTTCGTATTATTCCCCAGACACTTGAGGAAAGGTGAGCGCAGAGATAACTGTATATCATACATCCAGTTCTTCAGAAACTACTTCCACTACCACATCAAATGCGCCAAGGCATACATGCATACGAGAATGAGACACAGAGTGAGAGAGTTCTTGAAGGTGTTGAACAGAGCGAAACCGGAGAATGTTGATGACGATGGTAAAGCAATTGACAACAGAAAGACGGCAAGTGGTCGTAAGCTTGATTTTGGAAAAGTCTAGAGTGCCATGGAGGCAATGTGTAACGTCTACGTATAAAGTTTGTACAATGAATTGAAAAGATATTAACTTACTTATTATGCTGGATTCTTTCCTATTTACATGGTCATGAGTTCTAGTCCTTTGGCTTTTTGACACCGTATTTGGAACGTGAAGTTGTTCTGTTGGCCACACCTGCCAAATCCAATGCTCCTCTCACTAGTCTATACTTCACACCCGGAAGATCTTGAACTCTGCCTCCCCTAACAAGCACCACATGATGTTCTTGAACGTTATGACCTTCACCTGGAATCAAAGCAGAGATGACATTGCCAGTGGAGAGTCTTACTCTACAACACTTTCTTTGAGCTGAGTTGGGCTTCTTGGGTTTCAAGATCATCACTCTCACGACAACGCCTTTTTTAAATGGATTACCCTGCAAATGGGGCGCCTTTGGGACATTATCCTTGACAGGGAAACCCTGTTTTCCGAATCTTATTTGGTTCAAAGTCGCAAATCTCTTTTGGCAGCTGTTTATGCCAGATGGAATACTTGTGGTTGAAAGCGGGATGTTGTTGCGTATTGTTGACAAGTAGGACGTAGCAGGCGCAGAAGCAAGAACAGGCCTTGCAACCAGCGCAAGCCTACCCAGAAACAAGGTTTTAAGCATGGCTTATCAATGATTGGAATGCTCCTTCGTGAGAATCTTGTATTGAAAATTTAGAGTTCCTGTATACAATACATCACATAGAGCTTTTATTTAACTTATCGTTTTTTAAAAAAATCAAATAGTACTTTCACTAGGGTTTAGGGCTTTAATTTTGAAAGTCGATATTCCCAGAAAACAACTCGAAAAGACATGTTTAACTTTGTGAATAAATTCGGTGGATCTCAGTGTAGTGGTTGGTCGTGTATATACCACCATAATTTGAGGGTCGTAATTCTCCAGTAAGATTGAAGATCATATAAGCATACTCACCAATGTTTAGAGCAGCTGTTGCCAGAAGCTTGAGACCCGCCAATATTCCCATGAGTATGTCAAAGGTAGTAGTATTACCCAGGCTTGCTATCCCACTGTTTGCTCAAATCAGCAGATCATATGCTGGCTTTCCTGCTTTGACAAGAGACGTTGCTAGAGAGAGAATCATTGAATTATTGGAAGGTTACGATAAGGTTTCCAACAAAGACATCACAGAGTCGTCAAACTTTGTTACGGATTTGGGCTTGGATTCCTTGGACGTTGTGGAGGTAGTAATGGAAGTTGAGCATGAGTTCAACATCCAGATTCCTGACCATGAGGCAGACTCCTTGAAAACAGTTGGTCAGACTGTTGACTACATACTTTCACAACCCGATGCTTGTTAAGCATTATATTCAGCAAAGATATATCCATTGTCACCTTAGACATATATATAATCCAAGACATGGGAATTTCCCTCGCAATGCATGTCGCTTGAGACAACAGGATTGTAAGTACAACACATTCTTTCAGGGATTCTCATCGAACCTTTCCCCACTCTTTTCTGTGTTCGCCTCTTGGACTACTTTCATCCACTCAAAGAAAGGCACGTGACGAACAGCACGTGCAATTATAGTATCCTAAGTTTACCGTTGCAAGAAATGCAAGACTTTATGAACGGTGCTCTTTGAAGTCTTGCACGACTTAAGGTAAGAGGTAATATTTCACATTGACTAGCTTGCTCCCAGTTCTTCAACGATGGTGTTTGCGGATGTGCAGTACATCAAGCCCTTTGTCCAGCTGAAATATCCAATAGCTTCGCGAGAAAATACATCTGAACTATAACACTTCAGAACTTCTAATTATGATTTCCGTATGTAAATACCAACAAAGCTTTCAAAATTGACTATCATGCTAACAGAGTTAGTACATCAGAGGTCCAGTTTATCGGGTTTCCAAAATCCCCTTTAACTTCACTGCCGCCAAGTCTTACGGCAAGGACTTGATCTTTTGGGGTGGTGCCGCCGGTGCTGCTGTTGCTACTTTTACAGACAACTGGCCATTGTTCCAACAGACTTTTTACTCTAAGATCCCATATTTTGGTGAGCACTGGATTCACAACCCTGATCCAGAGGATGTTCCTGTTTAATGATAGACATAATTTGCACAAATATAAATTGATTCATTTGGCTTCATGGAATGTAGATGAGTGTTTGTCCATCATCTGATCTCTTGAAATATTCTTGCTCGATCAACTGTTCGACAGCCTTTTTCATATCAGTCACCAGAATTTCTCCCTCACTCTTCAATTGCATCAAAACTTGACCAATGAGTTCTGGGTAGAGCATCGTTTTATTCGCTTTCATATTACGAACAACTGCCGCCTTAATCTCATCATCCCTAATTCTCTTTTCCGCCTTCTTAACCGCCTCGGTAATAGCATTTTCCTTGTCTTTGGACATGGGCGGTCTGATCTTCTGAGCCTTATCCCAGAAGGTAAAGTTGAAGGCAAAGCGCTCCCCATCTCTTCTCAAGAGAGGGAATTTTGTTGAACTCAAGGATGAAACAACTTTATGCAAGAGCAGCTCGTCAATTCCGGTCCGTTCATGTAGTTCTTTAAAAGTAATCGTATCAATCTCTGAAAACAGCAAGATAACTGTCGCTTGTAAAAGATTCACTTGAAGATCCTTCGGGCCTTTATCAAAATGGACCAGCAACGTGAGCTGATGAAACATATAATTTGTCCAATCAAGTTGCTGGTATTTGTGTTTCTTATTCGATCGAACATAGTAATCGGTGAATGTAGTCAATGCGTGCTGCAAAGCCTCTGGAAGCTTAATGTCGGTGGAATGCTTAGGAACATCAGGCCAATTGGACTTCTGTAGAACAAGCGGAAAGAAGTTGATATCAACGTTCACGTGTGAATACTCATCATAGCATCGCCTCAAATCACCAATCATATATTTTAGCTTGGAGCCGTCGACTCCCTCTCCTACTTCGGAGAGCAAGGACTCAACAATTTTGCATTCCATGGAGAAATTAAAGTTTCTTCCCAATAGTAGCCTTTTCGAGAGATCTCTCTCATAGTTACTAAGTAGCTTGCTCTTGTTCTCCGTGAGCTTAAAAAAAGCTATGAGCGTCGATATGAAGGCATCAATATCTCTTTCCTTGGACTTGAAGAACGAATCGCAGTATTTCGAAAACTGCCGCAAACAGAAATTCTGATTATCAGCACTAGATATAGTTTTCGACAAGGCAGATCTGACTTCGAATTCAAATTTATCGGCGTTGACATACAATAGGTTTTTGCAAACGTCAAAGTAGCGATCTCTCAACTTTATAAGTTCGGGAATCGGGTTCTTCCCGGAGATGGAGCACGACTCGAGCGTACGTCCCGACTCCGCCTGAATATGCATACCAAAATAGTATATTACTTCTTTGACATAGTCAGCATTCACGGTCTCACCCTCTGCAAGAAGATACTTTATAAGGATACCTAAGTCAGTTGATCTGGTAGTGTCAAGAAGAGGAGCCAAACAGGTTGACAATACTTTTGAAAGATCAGTGATAATAGTATGCCGCAACACTTGTCTTGCAAATGTGGCAGCCGTCTCATTGTAACCCATCTGCTTGAATAGTAGGATATCATTCCTCAAATTGCTTAGAACTTTGTCAAAATATGTAGTGGGCGATTGCATCCACAGTGAATTCCAATGATAGTAGTTCAGAGAAAGGACCTTTTCAAGCCCCATAATCAGAACATACGTCTTATCGAAATCTATCCTCCCAATGAGGCGCATAAGCGAAATGAATGCTTTGTGATCCATCAATCCGGGGTCTTCGATGATTGTCGAATGCATGGATTTTATGAGTTTTTCAATAATGAGTCGAAAATGCTCACTGTCTTCCCCAAGACAAGTCTCCGCAAAAAGACGCAATCCATGTTCTTGAATGGGCTGTTTTTTGGGGTGCTGTAGTAGATAAACTCTGTCCAAGTATAAGAAAGCTTTCAGAAGAAGCTCAAGATTGGCGTTCCAAGAATTGAATTCCTCCACAAACACTTTGCTTGCAGTGACACCGTTGTCTATGTTGAGAGCATTCCAAGCTTTTTGTTGAACAGTGTCCTTGAATGTCTTATCAATAGCGTTGAGGACAAAGTCGCCTAGTCTTGCCTGTTCAGAGTGCTTGTAGTTTGCCAATGCAGTAACATGCTTGTTGATTTCACAAACGGGGAGGTCTCTACCGCCACCTGAAAGTATGATTTGTACCACATTATGCAAGTAATTCCTTTTATCCTCTACCACTCTTTTATAATTGGTTTGATCATCCTCTGAAACCAGTTTTGCACGTTTGTTCACGTTTCTTCGTGTAATAATGTTTCTTTGCAGGGGAGCAAGAACGCCACATCCTAGATGGGAGGGGAAGCCATCGAGATTAGAGCTCTGGGTTTTGGCGCCAAAGCTCAATAGGCTTTCTTTGTTCATGTGCTTGAATATGTGTTGAAGCACTCCTTAGACAGTTGTATCGCGATATCTCACGGTTGATTATCAAGAACTCCACACGCACGCACTACTACATCTCTTCTTCAAGAGCCCGTTTAATATGAGTGAAAAGTCGCAAAAGATAGATAACAAGTACCTCACTCTGATATACAAGAAGAATGGGTCCTTTGATAAGCAGCGGAAACGATTATTGGAGAACTTCAAGTCTTCGCAGACACATTCTAATCTTCAGCTCAAACTAAAGTTGATGATCGAGTCGAAGCTAAAATCAGACCCTACCATTTTGTTGAAGAATAAGGGAAAGATGGCTGCATTAATACAGGGTGAGATAATTAGTAATAAAGTCGGCTCCAACATTCTTGAGATTGTTGATAAGGATATCCAGGAGAAAATTATTGATTCCCCTGAGTTTCACGAAAGTCTCAAAGTGGAATTGAAAGATATACGACGGAAGGCGTTAGGGATTACTGACGAAGAATACGCAAAACAGCTTGAAGAGGAAGAGAAGGCAAAACGAGAGGAAACAGAACGGAAGCAACGTGAGGAGGCCGAGAAAGAACTATCGTACAAGAATAATTTCAAGGTCAAACAGCTAATAACACCTTCAGCTCCTAGACCTCCTCGCTTCAACCTACCAGTTCGTGAACGTGATACATATCGAGGTCGTGCTGCTGGTAGTAGGCAAACTGATAGATACGAGAGAGGTTCAGGCCAAAGCAGAGCGAATGATTATGATCATACCAGACCGTCATCGGGGCATATGATGTACTAGATTACGGCACTTATGTATTCATTAGCATCCACAGAGAACTAGCTAGAAAATATTTTACTCATCAGCGTCAAAGATTTCGTTAGCAATTAGCATCAACTCTTCGACGACCTTTGTCTTATAGCTCAAGTCCTGTGGAGACATCGAGTTATCGTTGAGGATCGCTGGTCCCCAAATGATGGCCAAAGACTTAGCGGTCATGCGATTATTATGCTGATGAGCGGCCACCTTATTCAAATGAAATATCAAAGCTCTTAAGGTGAAGTAAGCACCATCGGGTAAGTTATACACCAAATGATGCAATTTCTTCGCAATGAATGTCTCGTCAGTTGATTTGACTGTTTCGATGAAGGATTGGTAACAAGCTGATGTCAAAAGAGGTTCCGGAAGGGAAGCGAAATATATCTTCATAAGGGAAGCCGTGCAGTATATATCAGCATCCATCACGTTGTTTGGATCTATGTTATGGCCAATCATTAAATAGTTAGCAAAGTTCGAGTCAATTGACTCCTTAAGCTGCTGAACAGTAGTCTTGTTACCACTAGTTCGATAAATGCCTTCAATATCTAGACCATAATTCTCGATAATCTCTATGCACCTTTTAACAACTAGCGGAACGTTGTCGATACCTGCGTACTGAATGACATCCTCGATGGAAACGCCAAAGGTAGGTTGAGCATATTGACTGACTTGACTCAAAGACTTGGGGCCAGTTAAGTCACTTTGATGAGTGCTTGGGTCCAATGAACTATAGGTAAATGTACTGGATGTACTCTCTGCCGGAGTTGCATTACCTTTGGGTTCAGAGTTTAGATTAGTCTGACTTTGGCTCTTGAGGGTTTGAGATTGCAGTGATTGTGTCGGAGCCAAGTTAGAGCCGAGATTCTTATTAGTCGAGTTGTTTGCAGAGTTGACATTGTTGCTGCTATTGGCGTTGTTAAAGAATGGCTTAGCAGGCTTTGTGTGTTTTGCGAACGAAGGGTGTGGTGTGTATTCGACGGGGGTTAACAGCTTGTTGCTTGGATTGTTGGAGTTTTTCGAGATATAGTTGTACAAGTCGAGTTCATTGTCAATGCTAGCAGCGAGGGCTTTCATTGATGGCTTGTTGTCCTGCAATGGGCTAATTAAGACACCTGAATTCATTACAAGTGTTTCGCTCCAGGTGGCAAACTTTTGTAGCTGAACATTTAAGGCAATATCCATTTCCAATATTAAATTCTTCAATTTTTTTGTGTTCGTTGGTCTGTAGATCATCAACATCTCATCCTTCAACTTTTTGCAAGCGGAAACTTTGTTCTTGTATTCTTGATCGGCCAAGTCCACTTTTCTCTGCAATTCTTCCTCTTCAGGTTTACTTTTGAGAAATGTCTTTTTATTGGGGTCCGACATCTTCAACCGCTCCAAGTCTTCACAGCAGTGGTAGTATTTTTGTTTCGCCTTCTCAGCCATCTGAATAGAGTCGGCACACTCCTTTTCCTTTCTCTTCACCTCATCCTTTATGTTCTTACGTGATCGGTCCACCGTATGGTTTAAGGAGACAATCTCATCGTGCATCGTGTTCAACGCTTTCACGTACGAGGACCCCACAGAGTAGAGTTTCTCGTCAAACTCGATGATCTCGTCTAGTTTCGAAGAGAACGAGTCATTTTTGTTCTTGGTGTTTTTCAAATTCCCACGAACGTTGGAAGCGTATTTTCTAAGCTGACTGTAGTGATCATCTTCAATTTGTGCCTTTCTCTTGACATACTTGGCGAACTCTTCGCCGGTACCAAGAGATCGCTTAAGCCTGGCCAAAAGCACCTCGAGAGCACCATCAGTGTTCATAAACGTTTTAATTGTCTCCAGCTCCAAGAGCTTAGAGCCCTCTGACTGCTCGGGCGTTTCTTGAGGACTCATGATTGTGGAATAAGACAAGGTACTTATTTTAGTTGAGTTGATATGTTGGCGCGGTTCGTCATATACGTCACGGTACTGTCACTCGATAGATAGCTAATTACGCAAAACAGGAGTGCCTCTGCGAGTGTTTTAGTGACTGCACGAAAACCTATGGACTTGAATATTGTTCTAAGCGTTTGAACTTAATATTCTGGGTAAAAGTTTCTGAATGTGAATCTCTACATGAAAGGATCATAGTTGCACTGGCCAAGCCATGCGTATAAAGTAAACAAGCCTACCTCGCAGCAATGAGTTGATAATATACCGAGTATGAAGAATTTTGTAATCCACTAATATCCTGAGCTTTGAAAGATCTCAGACATAGAGTGATGCAAATGCATTGGAAGAACTATACAGTAAGTTCTTACACACCTAAAAAAGTGTACTATACCTCTTTTCCTGCTCACCAAAGGCAGTGACGCCTTGCTCCACGTTTGCAACAGAAAACTCGAGGTCGTCTACTGTGATCATGTCCCAGAATTTATAGATCATCATGACAGCGAACAAGTTGCATGCTGTAGCGAAGAACACACCATCGACGTAGTGTTTCGTGCCTTCGCATATCTGCTTGTTAACAGCGTACATGAGAACTTGCCCCACAATGAAGAAAAAGCAGAACAAAACAATGGCGCCCAAGTGCCACCACGAGTCAAGGGCAAAGAACACGAGTACAAGCTGAGACACCACGTAGAGTGCCAAAATGATGGCATTTAGCACGTATGAAACAACGAAAAGCGCAGTAGTTGAGCGGTCGTTCAAAGCTGGGCCCCACAGTTTGAAGGTGGCCATGGCCACAATAAAGTTCACCACAAACCACACAATACTGATGATTCGCAATACCCACATCGACCGAGTCAGGCCATCCTCCCAGAACTGAAAACAGGTGAAACCATTATATAGCAATGAAATACACAAGGCACCCACAATACCTAGCTGAAGCGCAACAAACCAGGCGTAACTGGAGGACCCTGGAGGAGTCACTCCGCAATCAACCACAAGCGAGCTGATAGTCAAGGCCAAGTATAAGTAGAAAAAGTGGAGAAGCTCAGACCTGCCAATAGCGGTGTATTTGCTTCTGACGTTGAAGATGATTATAAGCACCACCAATAGAGCACCAAAGTGAATGAAGGCTGAGCCCAAATTAAATATCATGGTGTTGGCCAACTCGACAGGCCTAGGGTAGCAGCTAGGCACTATCCCCTTCTCGAACACAGAGGTGCCATTGACAGAGCCAACTACCGAACATAGTGGAAGCATCGTGTTATTGCAAAGAACATCAAACTTTCCAAATGTCATTTTTCTTTGATATTATGCTGTAAAAAAATGCCGATGAAAATGACAAAAATAAATAAGCGATCGACTTAATGGGACTTTGAATGCTATTAACGACTGAAGTAAGTACACGAGGCGAGTTGAAGCGCACAGCTATTCAAAGGGAAAAAAAAAAGTAAGTGTATCAGGCACTCGCGCCTATTTTTATCTTGTCCAAATCTGGTCAAATTACAGTCGTCGCGCCATGCTCGATAAAGCCTTTCAAATTGATAATAAATATATGTATGTATAAATAATCTCATAGCTATGTAAATCATGTCGCCGTTACTTCGTAAACATTAATGGATCAGTGTTATGTGGTGATATGGTGATATGGTGGTGGAGGCGCTTCAACTTCCTCGCCCTCGTAGTGTCGCTTGTCCGCAGACTCTGAAGGTGGCTTCCGCTCACTCAAATGCATTTGTAATTTCTCATTGATCCTTCCAATATCGATATGATTCAAAGACTTCTTTACTTTGAGTTCTCTTGCCTTCACTTCCTCTGATTTCTCCTTTTTACCTATTGGCGAGGTAGAGATAGGTGGGGCATGGGCTAATGAGAACGATGGGTTCCCGATGCCTACACCGCCGATAAAAGAAGAGTTCGAGCTCAAGGGAGAAGGGCATCCGCTTAAAGGGTTGTGCGCAAGATGATTGTAATGAATAACCAAAGGTGGACGCTTGTTGAAGTCTTGCTTGGGTGTAGGTTGTTCGACTCTAGCAGAAGATTCCTCATCCACAAAGGTGTCAGACGACGAGTCGCAGTACTCTGTAGCGGTCTTAGACATGGTCGTCGATCTAAGCATCGAGGAGTCCTGTACCGCTGGGCTTGAAGCTGGCTGTTCAATACTCTGCTTCTTTTTCCTCATCTTGCTACCCATCTTAATCGTTCTTCTCTTGGGTGACGTCTTCTCGTTGCTGTTGACCGATTTGAAGGACTTTCCTTGGATACTAGATATCTCCTTGACAATACATTCGACACTGGAAAAGTTATCTTGAGCGAAAAGTTCAACAGGAACACAATTGTTGCTGTTGGTTGCAGCTACAGGTGTGTCGATATCCAACTTGGAGTACAACGAGTTGACCAAGTTTGGATAGAGATGCTTGTTGAACTTTTCTAGACTGTTTCTCTGCACGATGCGCCTAAACTTGGGAACATTCAAATTGAGAGTTTCCCTTGAGCTGTAAAGACTTGCAAGGCGTCTCAAATTGTTGGATGAGATAGTCTGTGACTCGGAGAAATCCAAGCTATTTGAGTATGCCGGCGAATTCAAATGATCTTTTATGTTATTCATCACCTCGTTAGGAGTAAGAGCAGAAACATACTTCAAGCTGAGCTTATGCAAAAGAGTGGGCAACGTTTCCCTGAACAAATCCCTGATTTGAGTCTCAATCTGCTTCTGCAAGAAATTAGCTAGAACCTGGACCGTATCAAATGTGGAACTCACCTTGATGGAGTCAAGTGGGTCGTTGCGGAAGACCAAAGTTAATCCCTTGCTCTTGGAGAACACAATGATGCCGATCCCAGAAATCTTGATGTCACTCAACTTTAGATCTAGAGGAAGATTGAACGGTTCAACCGATAATAGAAAGTCAGGAGTAACGAACGACTGGAGCGACGACACTTCCTTCTCCTGAGAATTGTCGCAGTAGATCTTCAACGGGTTCGCTTGCACTTTAGTATGAAGGGTCAAGTGGAAGTCTCCAGAATAGCTAATTTTGAAGATCCCTCTGAACCTATCCTTGTCGAGCTCTCCAATTTCTAATATCTCGAAATCAGGAGCCACTTTGCCGAAATTGAGGTCTTTGATCTGGATATCTGACGCTAGAATGTTAGGTCTTCTCCCCGAGTTTAAGGCGTCAGTTAGCAACTCTGTGGTCCACGAACGTAACGAGTCCGTTTCTAGGGTGTTCCAGTTGACTTTAAATGACATGTTGAGTAAATCGGAGGTGTTTTACCCGGTGGTGAATATATGTGTCCAAAGTCCGATGACTGGAAGGAAGGAATATACTTGAGGAGATTGCGTAAACAACGAAAGGAATTAATGGAAAGGGGAAGGAACGACTTAATGCCGATGCGTCTCGCTGAATGAAATCCTTTCTGCACCCGAGGTAGTTGGTGATTGGATGAATGATTTTTTAATAAAGAGTGTTTGCAAAGTGCTACACTTTTTCTGGGGAAGCAAGGTATATAACAAAACAAAAAAAAAAAGTTTACCTCTGTTCAGCCATATGTTGCCTCCAGACATCCCTCAAACAATAAGAAATCGTGTGATTCTACAGTCCTCGCACGGATAATATCGGAATGAGCTCTCCAGTTAGAAAGTGATGTGTGCAGGGAGGCAAGACGGCACTAAACCTGCGGAAAGGGATTTATTCTTCTCTGTAACGCATCCATGTAATCCTCAGCCCCTCTGTGGTAATGTTATTACTCAAAGGCGTCTTCTTGACACCAGCTTCTATTCTTATCAAACTTTCTCTCTCGAATCTTTCAAGCCTTGTCTAATAGAAAACAAAAATTTGATTGTATCATCACCGTTCTCTCCTTGTGACCCTGTGTACGGCACCTGTGCCACTCGGTGCAACTCAAGTCCGAACGGTGAAGTAGACAGTCGCAATGCATCTTCAGCTACCGACATCACAATAATCACCAATGCTGGCATTTCACAAGTTGACTACCCTAGATAGTCGTCTGCAATTGTATAGCTTCGACTCGTTGAAAGGGAAAGTTGTGCTCGTCGTCAATGTCGCGTCTCTTTGTGGCTTCTCTCACCAATATGATGATTTGGAGAAGCTATATCAGAAATATCATTCCAAAGGTTTGGAGATTCTAGCGTTTCCTTGCAATCAATTTGGTGGCCAGGAACCTGAAGACGCCGACGCTCTCGAGAGAGTCATTAGAGATAAGTTTAACTGCACGTTCCCAATCATGAGAAAGTGCACTGTCAATGGCGACGATACGAACCCCGTGTACATATATTTGAAACTGCAAAAGCGTGGTCACTTGGGCTTTGAAGGCATACTATGGAACTTCGAAAAGTTCTTGATCGACAAAAACGGAAACGTGAGACACAGATATGTTTCTGGCGTGAGCCCTTTACAACTACAACCCGTCATTGAATCACTACTAGGTGAAGCATGAATATAATTTAAACTCCTTGTACATATGATACACAATTCCTTTATACAGCTATTTGCTTACCTCTTGCGCTTCTTGTTTGTCGTGATTTTGTTCTCTTCTTTTCTCTTGGTGCCATTACTCACGCCACCACTTTTAGATGCCGATTTGCTTGCGGCAGCTTCATTAGGATGGATCTCTTTAAAGACGCACGCTATCAACGTGCTACATCTTCTGGAGATCTCTGCCGTTGTCCTTGACAAAAAGAAGAAATCAAATCGGAACAATGGACTCAGACGAATAGCGTCTCTGATTCTTTCATATAGATCGGGTCTATCAAGACCAAATCTGTACATTTGGACAATCAAGAATCTGTCCTCTTCGTCTGTGAATGTTCTCTTATTAGTTTGGGCAGGTGGGTATTTTAATACAAGCTCCTGGAGTGGGTACTTGTAGCTTGACACTTTACGGCGAATGCTCTCTTTTTGTAGTTTCACACGATTCACCTTTTCTTCACCAAGCTCAATTTGATGAATGTACTTCTCAAAACCTTCAATCTCCTCGTAGCTCAGCCAAAATTTCCTCGCGTACTCTCTCACCTCCTCAATCGTTTTATCTTCAAACTCCGCCGCAATCATCGAGATCGCATTACGCCCGTACTTAGTGGAGACGGCAATGAAATGAATAAAATCCTTCCTGTTCCAATTTGAGAATCCTTGCGTCAAAAGTTCTTCTTTGAGGGCTTTCTCTTCTTCAGTCAATGGCCTAGAATTCTCGATTTCTTCTTGCTCGAGCTTCTGTTCTAGCTCTCTTTGAGCAAGATCCTTGGGTGTGCCCTTTTTGAGAGGAACCTTATAACCAGTCTGCTTCTTATAGTAATCCCGTTCCATGTCATGAAGTTCCATGAGTTTTGGCGGAAAGAATTGATGATCGTAGATGTTTAGTTGTTTCGGAGGTTTGGGTCCTGATCTCGGCGTTGACCTGCTTCCAGATTTCAAGACGTCTTTGTAGTACATGTCGATGGAATAATTCTCTTTTCTTTCTCTTTTGCCGGGGTTTATCCAGGCATGTCCAATGTTAGTTATTGCAGTCGGTTCCTTTTTCTTAAAATTTTCACCGTTCCACTCGTAAACAGATTCGTCATTCGTGAAGTTTTGTAAAGCATTCAAATCAAGCTTTGCGTACTTCTTGTTAAGCTCTAATGTCTTCTTCTCAGAATCAGCGAGCAATGCCTCAATGTCGACATCAGTGTTGCTGACTCCATCGCCCTCTTTAGCCTTGAAGATCTCTGCTGCTCCATGCTGGATCATGTCTAACAATTGATCTTTTGAAGCACCTTTACCGCTTTGTTGTGCAACTCCTCCGCTATTTCTACCTTGCTGAATAACCAACTGATCCAAGCGCAATTTCTGGGCAGCTCTCTCAAGCACCTTTTCTTCGATCGCATTTTCGGTGACAAAGCGGAAAACCTTGACTTGCTTCGTTTGGCCAATTCTATGAGCTCTATCCATGGCTTGTAAGTCGGCTTGCGGATTCCAATCGCTATCAAACAAGATAACAATGTCGGCGGTAGTCAAGTTGATGCCTAAACCACCTGCCCTGGTTGTCAATAAAAAAACAAACTTTGACGACCCTGGTTTGTTGTATTCGTCAATAGCCTCAACACGGTCAGCATGATCTGTTTGACCATCAATTCGGCAGTATTGGAATGAACGGAACATGCAATAGTCTTCAAGAATATCTAACATTCTAGACATCTGCGAGAAGATCAATACCCGAGAACCCTCTTTTTGGAACTTTTTCAAAAGCTTGTCCAAAATAATCATCTTCTGGGCATTGAAGACCAAGTGCTCATCGGTCGTGTAAGGGGGCCCTGGCTCTGCGCCCTCAAACAAGTATGGATGATTGCAACATTTTCTCAATTGCATGACAATATTCAACAACCTTGTCTTTGATTCCTTTTTGCCGTTTGCGCCGTTGACCGCATCAATGTCTTTCTCAAGAAGTTTTTGGTACCATTTTCTTTGCATGTCAGTCATCTTCACATATACATTTAATTCTTGTTTAGGCAAAAGTGACTTTTCGACATCAGACTTTATACGACGCAACAAAAAAGGTTTAAGGACCTTGTGCAATTGTGCAACGACATTATCGTCTTGTTCCTCCTTATTATCACCAGTGGAGCTGAACCATTGATCAAACGCATCTGAATCGCCAAATACATCTGGCAATATGAAATTGAGCAATGCCCATAGCTCGTGCAAATTATTTTGTAAAGGCGTTCCTGTAATTAAAAGACGGTTTTTTGAATGGAAAAGACGAATTATTTGAGAGAGTAAGGACTCTTCATTTTTAATTCTGTGAGCCTCATCAATGACGATATACTCCCATGCAAACTTTCTAAAAGATGCCTTTTCACGTATCACAATCTCATAGGATGCAATCACAACGTCAAAATCACACTGTAGTAATCGATTTTGTATCAAATCTTGTCTTTCATCTTTGTCTCCTTGAAGGACAAACACATTTACCTTCGGAGTCCATCTTGCGAATTCTCTGCCCCAGTTGTCTAAAGTAGATTTTGGAGCAACAACCAAGTGTGGCCCGTTGATCCCACGCATGTATCGCAAGTAGCCCAAGAAAGATATTGTCTGCAACGTTTTACCCAACCCCATTTCGTCAGCCAAAATACCAGAGAGATTATTCTCGTAAAGCGAAACCAACCAATTCAAACCTTGGATCTGGTACGGGCGAAGTTCACCTTGGATGTAGCTCGGACTTTCGGTAAACTCTGTGATGGTAGGCGTATCTTGTTCATCATCCAACAACTCTGCATCTTCTTCTTTCTCAGTCTTTCTTCTCCTCCCTGCGTTGTTCTTTGGTTGACTTTCGTGCATCTTATCTATAACTTGCGCAAACACGGGGTCTTTCTTTGCCTTTGAATCGATGAAATGTTGGAACAAGTCGGTTAGACCAAGCAAGTATTTGAACTTCTTGACGGTGTCATCCACGTCGATTCGTGGTTTTGTGTCGGGAGCAAAGTACTTTGTTCGGTTATGTTGAACCAGAGGGGTCCATCCATTCTTAAAGTTAGTTCAATGTTGCAAGACGCATCAGTTGGGAGACATTTATCATCCCTTCAAGCAAGGTCAGGAACGCCGTTTGCTTTCGAAGATAGCTTTGAGGTATACATACGGATGAAGCAGGAGTAAATTCTTCACTCATCTATGGCAAGGAACAAAGAGAATGAGCAGTAAGTTGTTGTTTCGATTTCGACATTTTCAAGGCGCGCTGCTTGAGTGTGGGAAACGTTATTATCTAGACACGGGTTAGGAGATCCTCCAGAGCAATTGATTACGTGTCACGACTAAACATGTAAAACTTATCTACTTTTCACTTCAGATTATTCTGCTAGATGCCCTTGATGGAGACTTACTGTTTGACTATTTCTTTCGACTTTCAAAGTGGTATTCTTGAATTTTGCAACCATTTGAATTCTTTTTGGATATTTTGCGAAATAGATGCAAGTTCAGTCTCTTCCGAAGACATCATCTTAGGGGCTCTGATGAATACTTTTATATCCAGCCTTGACAATTTGTCACATTGGCCATTAATTTAACATAAGGGAAGTTCATTGTGGTCAGGAAAAAGCTGAGGGGCTCTTCTACAGCGCATGGAATGGGAGTACCGACCAGTCCTTGTGAGGGCAACGCGTCACGTATGAAACAGAGAAGAATTGATGTTAAAATATTTATCCACGCTATCCAAGTTAGTAGCAAAAGTTAACAGAATATCATAATTTGGTAATCAACAATTCTTCAAGGTTAGAAAGAAGATCACTGCCTGCTCACCTGCCCATCCTATAGGACGAACCCAAGACAAAGGAAAATCCGTGAAGCCAAAGAGAGCTTACACCTGAGATCAAATCAAGAATTATTTCATTTCATCAAGTCTTCTGGCAACTCAACACCTTGTGAGCCAAAATGTAACATAGTCGCACGTGAGGTCACATTGAACAGCCTCGTTAGTATGATAAGTGACTTTCATCAACTTAGTCCAGTCACCGGTCCATGACATCTACATATGATCCCGATCTTCCCACCTACGAGGAGGCCCAACTACAGGCGCAACTAAATAACCATCCGCAAGATAACTCGCAACGCTTATCAGAGAATCCCCCAGCGTTACCCCGAAGGACCAATACTAGAAGACGACCGCCACCGCTACCGGAGAGGCCCATTGAGACAAGCAGCAGCAGCGAACAGCTAGATGATAATAAAGAACTGGATAATAGTGACTCGCTACAAACAGGCGATCAACCGTTCTGGAAATTTCATATTCAGTGCTTCGGAGACGATATGTACTTAAGTACCAACCCCACAATGAGACACTTACAATGCCGAAGTATGCCCGGATACTTCATGAGCATAGAAAAAGAACCTCAAGGGTTCACTATAAACTTAGAGGAGTTTGAGACTGGCGCCCTGATTATGAGATTCAAGAAGCTTGATGAGAAAACATTCAAGTTCAAGGTACGCAGGTCAAGGAAAGTGGAAAATGGAGAAATTGTCGTGCTAGAGACTCCAGATCCTGTTTTTGAGGGAACAATTAACAAAACAAGAATACATCCCATGTTCTTTCCGATTCCGCCGCCTTATGAGATGAAGTCATACGAAGTGGAGGGTATCGATGGCCTGAGATGGGACGTAGGTTCAATTCCGAGGGCCAAGATGAAGTGGTCACTTTCACACCGTTCAGAGGCCCCGAAGTACGTCGGCAAGCGAAATGTGTACTTCCATCGCAATTTCATGGCCAGGAATACCAAAATGCAAGATGCTCAATTTCCACCTGTAACAGCAGCATTTCGCCCCTGTGAGTCTAAAATGAGAAAACGAGCTATACGATCAATCACCCGTCTACTGAAGCTTGAAGATGACTCGAAACTGACTCCGTATGAGGCCGAAGGGGACCCCTTTTCACAGCGCAAACCCTACTTCAAATGTGGAGATGGCCTTTACGATGAGCAATTCCCAAAGGACGATGATCCAGACCATCATTTTAAATTGGGATGGCTCACAGTATTTGAAGATGAGCAGCTTTTCAGCAAAAGTGGAATGTTCGACTTGGTCGTTGGATCCACCGTGGTAGTCGCTTATGATCAAGAGATGCACAAATAAATGGCTGCGAAAATTGGAATATCAAAAACCATCAGCGTTTCCTAGAGACTAGAGAGTGGGGTTCTACCAAAGTTTATTAGATTTCCGTCCAAAACTCTAAAAATTGAAGGGGGCTATCATTACATTTATGTTCCCGATTGAGAAGGGTTCACTGCAAGGCTATGCTGCTTGGGCTGGAAGACGGGAAACCTGCGGCTCATGTAGTTTGCTGCCACAGAAGCTAAATAGAATTCACATAAACACAAATTCAATTTAAAGCTAATCAATTTCATTTCACTTAGTAGGTTCAGTGTAAGCTGGCTAAGCTGCGGTTCTACAATGGCACCGTAGTGTCTTCAATTCACCCTACACCAGACTAGTATAGATGGGCATGCACACAGTCAAATATACTACTTCAATACAGTATATACATTTACAAAGATATCAAAAACAAGCGTGAATCATGTGGAATTTGTATATTTTCTGCTTTTGTCATCAATTAATTTGTGCTCTCGTTTGAGCCAGGAATTTTTTGCATCACCACGCTGAGGCGTGCACGGCATGCGTCCACCGTGATTGCGGAGAATGATAACGAAAACGTCAATACTTCATCGCCATGTCGATTGAGGACGATCCGTTTTTCCCTACGGGGCCAGACTCAGAAAATGGCCAATGCGCTGACCCCAGACAGGTATTTCGTATTGCATCCAATTTGAAAGCTTTAATTGATAAAGTTATCCCAACTATTTTTGATGAGAAGGAGATCGCGAGGCCGCATTCGGCCGTTCTCAATTCCAGAGTGATTGACTTAGTCTACCGCTGTGCCGGTGGTAAGGGCAATGGAGTGGCAGGAACGTCATCTCACAAGTACAGAGGCGCGTTGGTGTTTGCGTTGTTGAAAGTGACGGACTGGTACTGGCAGCAGGCAGAGTATAAGCTTTCCGATAATGAGTTATATCTGTTGAGGGCAGTTGCTGCCCAAGTTTTGGCTGCCAGGATTATTGAAAACACAAAAGATGACGAGTATTTGTTTTTGGGCATGCTTTGTCACAGGTATCTGATGAGCATCAATGGAGAGGACTCTGACCCTGTGAGTGCTTTGGAGTTGGCGGTTGATATGCACCTGACTATTGTGATAGGCTCTTCAGGCTATCAGAGATGTGTGAAATGGCTCTGGAGAGGTTGGATCATGCAATCTTCAAGCGATCCACATTCATATGTGCTTTACAAAGGTGTTGCCTCGCAGTCGATCAGAACTCACTTTGATCCCGACAGAATCAAGACCCCAGCTTACCAGAATATAGTTGAGATTGGTTTCAGTATCCTTTATTTGATCCTCTTCACTATAATTTTGAACGCTCATCAGACAACAACAACAGATATCGATGTCGTGGAGGGCTTGTTTTATGCATTCACTCTTGGTTCAATAATTGACGAGATAACAAAGCTTTATCATGTGGGATGGAATTACCTTGGTTTCTGGAACGCATTTAATGACGTAATGTACACAATTATTGTCATTGCTATTGGTTTTCGATTCAGTTCCTTGAGGCACACAGGCTACTATAGGGAGAAGTATGACGAAATCAGCTTTCGTGTGTTATCGTGCGCATCTCCAATGATGTGGTCACGTCTTTTACTATACTTGGATGCCCAGCAGTTCGTCGGTGCCATGATCGTTGTGATCAAGACAATGATGAAAGAGTCTATCTTGTTTTTTGTATTACTAGGAGTCGTGATTCTTGGGTTCGTGGAAGGCTTCTTGGGCTTGGACAATTCCGATGGTAGAAGCGAAGCCACCAAGCATATCTTGACGGCATTGGTGAATGCTGTGATCGGTGCATCCGGGTTTGAAGATGTTCAGAACTTGGTGCCTCCATATGCCCTGATTCTCTACTACATCTACTCATTCCTTCTTCAAGTCATCTTGATGAACATTCTTATTGCATTGTACTCCACCGCTTACGCCAATATCGTTGAGAATGCCACTGATGAGTACTTTGCCTTGGTTGCACACAAGACTTTACGGTACATTCGTGCGCCTGACACCGACTTGTATGTCCCACCTTTTAATTTGATTGAATGGGTTATCTTTCCCTTTTCTTGTATCGTGTCGAAGAGTACATACAAGCTGATCAACCGGGTTGTCATGACTGTGGTGTACTCCCCTATCCTCCTATACATCACCATTGATGAGCTTGGAAATGCAAGAAGAGTCCAGTATAATCGCTATAAGGGACTCCCTGACGACGCCAATGAGATCGACACTGAATGGGATCTCACGGACGGCTACGACGTTGATTTGTTGATAAGTGACAACGGAATTGAATCGAGGGATGGCGAGATCAATGATGCTGTCAGGCAACAACGTCTTGCCGAAAGGAAAGATCCAGAGTTTGCCGCAGACTTCCCAAAATTAATGAAGGACATTGACAGTGTAGTACCACCTGTGGATGCTGCGAACGACAAAGGTATTAAATGGGAACACTACCCACTCTACGAGAAACTCGAGACTTTGACTAAATTGGTTGAGAAGCTAGCTGAAGAAAACCACAGTCTCAAGCAAAAAAGCGCTGAGCAATCCGATACTTAGCGTTGACTTTACTGTTGTATATTGAATGGCACTTCCCCAACACTTGGCTGCAAATCGCGAAGAAAGTGGAGTGCCTCCTCCAGCTTCCATGTTCACCTCGATAATGACAACGCATGAAAGCACATTTGAATCGTTGTTCAATACCCAAATTCATGTATCTAAATTCCTTCCTCTTGGTTTCAACATTTCCTTCTCTTCCTTCAGAGAGAGCCTCGCACACCTATGCATTGTAGTAAGTTTTTTGGTTCTCATCGTCCCAAGTGTGAAGTGAAAGGGTGCGCGACAAAGCCTAATAGAAAAGTTGGAATCACCTTCATACCTGGACGAAAAGAAAACCCCAGTGCTGAAATGGCAAAGGCGACTAATTACACGAACGGCACTGACGTTCAGTTCAATTACTCGCCGATACCAAGTGATAACAGCATGGCTAATAATGATCTAGGCGCTTCCACAGCGCCATCCAAAAGAAAAGAAGAAGAAGAAGAAGGCAAAGTCCTCATCCCTGGATCCCAACCACGAAGATGGCCCCAAGCAAGACTCAGGGCGCCAGTTTTCTGTTCATGATGCCACCATCAACGATCCCGACGCCGAGTACCCCACATCACGAGTGATAAAGGTGGGTCCCTCCGGTGATTTGATTGTGGAGAGCCTAGATGATGAATACCCCGAAACTGAGAAGGAGCAAGGTGCCCAGCGCGGTTACAACCCTTCGCAAGACCATGACTTTTCCATCTTTCACTTCCACAATGAAGAGGAAAGAGAATTCTGGTTGAGCTTGCCTGACTCTGAAAAGAAGGAGATACTACGAGTGGACCGGGACCTGCTCATGGAAAACCTACGAAACCTCCGGAGAAACCAACCAAACAAGGGGCTTCATCCTGCTCCCCTCCACCCTGGTGATCATAAGGCCGGCCAGGATACAGAGCAATGCACCTGCTCATACTGTGGTAGGAACAGCCGCTACATTGAGGATGAGTTGGCGATGGCCTACAACCAGCATCTCGACGTGATAGCCAACTATCTCGAAAACTCCATGCATCGTAACGAAATACCCCGCGAGCTTCTTGAGCCCAGCAGCCATCAATTTGAAGAGGCTAGTGCGAATACGAAACACATGCTGATGGAGATCACGCATTTACACACCTGGGATCAAAAAGCCGTGAGCCCTGATGTATTACCTCGAAAATCATCTCTGAAGGTTGCCCCGAAAAGTAAATCCCCAAAGATTGCGTCGAGCAGCGCTTCTCAAGGACAAGATCTGGGGTCTGACGATGCGGTAAAACCCCTTGCAAAAGAGGACGGGGAGACTACAACTGAGAATGAAGAAATGCTGTTGATGAATCTCGAGCCGCAGGAAATGCTTGATATTCTAGGAAAGGCAAAGAAAGTCTCAGAGCTAATAAATCCAAGCACAGTTCAAGAACTTGTGAAATATGAACTTCTACAGCGAAATATCAAGCCAGAAGCCGCCATCGATGAATCAGCCAAAAACCTCACTGAAATTTTTGCTAACATCAAAAAGGATGATGAGAATGGTATCGCAAAGACCGTTGAGTTCATCAAGTGTTGCAGTCGGCTTTACAAAGAGTCAAATGATCAGTTCAATGATGTTCTGCAATTCCTCTCGAATGTCGCTGATCTCATTATGAAGAATGATGGCAAGCCATTCATTGATATGCTTGAATCGCTTACGGATGCTCGTAATGCAAGAGCTAATCTGATCGAAGAAGCCAGAGCCGAAGAAGTTTATGACGATGACGATCATGAAATTACTAGGTCCGCAGAGGTAGAGGGTCAGGTGTTACAATCACCACTCAATGCGTCCAGTGCCTCCAATGGGTTCGATGACAACGAGCTGAATCAAAGTGACAGTGAAGAGTCTCCCGAAGAAGATGATTATGACGATTCATACGAGTATGACCATGACCATGACCATGACCATGACCATGACCATGAGTACGTGTGTGACCATACATGCTCTCATGAGCCTGACTGTGAGCACGATTGCGAGCACGATGATTACGATCACGATGATGATGTTAATGATGACCTCGATAGCAATCAAGATTATGATGATGGCGAATTTGATGATGAAGAGGAGCGTCGTGGAAGAAGACAGGAGATACGCGGATTTGTGATGATTCAGGCGATTAATATGATTCGTGCGAGGTTCTATGAAGCCTATGAGCGTAAAATATCAGAAGATCGTACTCAGAAATTCATCGCGGAGCTCGAAGCAGAGGAGAAAGCCAAGAAGGAACGCGAATTAAAGAAGTTTCAAGCCAAGGAGAAGCAGAAAGAAAAGAAGCGTTTACAACAACAAGCAAGGGAGGAGGAGAAAAAGAGGAAGGAAGCGGAGGAACTTGCTCGAAAAGAAGAAGCTGCCAGAAAGCAAGAGGAAAGACGTCGTGAGCAGATGAGAAAACAAGAGGAAGATCGTCTTAGGAAAGAGGCCGAGAAACGCAAAAAAATCGAAGCTTTACAAAAGAAAGAACGTGAGCAACAACAAGAAAGGGAGAGGAAGAGAAAGGTTGAGGAGGAGAGGAAGCGACTGGAGGCAAGGAAAGCAGAAGAGGAAGCCTGCAATAGAGAACGCGAAAAGAAACGGTCTCAAGAAGAAGCAGTCAAGAAGGAACGTCAGATAAGGAGAGAAGAAAAAGAGGAATGCGAGCAGAAGATGCTTGGGAGAAATATTTTGGAAAGGAATCGTGAGCTCGAAGTTGAGCAGGAGAGGCATGAAGTTATTTCAAAAGAACAAAGTTGGAGAACTCAAACTATTGATGCAAATGTACCCTACAATGAGAGGAGTATTAATTCAAACATACCGCTTTCATCACAACTGCAACGTTTGAAAGCACATGAGGCGATCACTGAGAAGATTTTGGATACGAAAGAAACTAATCAAGGGCTTAATTCTGAAGAAAATTCTGCGTTCAGCCGTGATCCGTTTGATGATACTGAAGAGTATCTCAGCAAGCAACAACAAGAGATCCTCAATAGGGCGAACAATTTGACTCTTGACGAATCCAGCTCATTGAATCCTTTCGAAGAAACATCAATTCATCCAGGAGGCACATCCACATCCCCCTTGAAGAATCCTTTGTTGGACCAACTCAACCGAGCGAGACCAGAATCATTCTCCTCCATATCAACCTCCACTCCACAAATGATGGAGAGCAATCCAATTGGATTTTCGGGACATGGCGTCCTACCAAACAGGAACTCAGATTTTATCAATAATCATGAAGGCTTCAATGGTACAGAATGGGGCAGTGGTAATTCCTTCGTGAGCTCTCAGAAGCACTCCACATTTGGGACTGGTCAAAACTCGTCTCAGTTCAGTCCATTCAGCTCGACAGCGGCTTTGAATCAAATCAACCAACCTCCTGTTGACATGCTTTCAAACCCATCGATTAGAGGAGCTTCCACTTCGAACATTCCTCAAAGTAATAGTTTCTTGTGGAGTGATGGAGCGACTACTCGTAATAACTCCATTTGGGGAGGTTCAACGTCAGAGACTCAACAAGGTGGAATCTGGAGTAGCAACAATTGTCAACAACCACTACCGAATGGTTTTGCAGCAAACAATCGCTCTTCCTTTTCGGAGCAGACAGCACACTTGGATTATGGTATCATTCAAAAAGCGGCGTATGAAGCTTACAAGAGCTTGCTTGGCAGCAACCAAATGATGTACGGTATGGCCCCTGTTCAGACCATGTTTCTGATTACAAGGGCGATATTGGGAGATCATACACTTGGAATGGGTGATTTTCTCAAAGCCCTTGGAGCCAATGGCGACTACACGTCTGAAATTTTTCACGATGACAACGGAAGTGTGGTGAACATTAAAATGTCTCAGAATAGTGTCCCTTCTACACATACAAAATTCCCACCACCCGCAAACTTGAGTCGGCCGCCCATGGCTCAACAATTCAATCAGCAAACTCAATTTCCTTTCAAAGGTGCCTCCCAGCCAAGCCCGTTCCAACAGAATCAGCACTTCCAGCTGCCGATGGCTAACCTCCAGCATACATCACCGCAACCGTTCAAGTCTATGAATGTTCCTCCGCCTGGTTTGCAGCCAAATGAGAACGAGTCCGCAAAGCCAAGCGCATTTCAGTTTTCAAACACGATATCTGGCTCAATTAATCCCCTAGGTTACGGTCAACATGGCAGCATATGGTGAATATGGAAAGAGACCACACGATGGGTATAGGTTAATGAAATAGCGTCCCGCCAAACAAGAAAATGAGAAGTTGTATAATAATGACTGTAGTCTTAACGACAGAGCTCTTGCTAACTCAAGAATAACTAGCAGGTCACACCATTCAATAATAGTATTCTACGGGAAGTCTACGAAGCGATTGCAATTCACAAGCTGACTGTATTCTCTTCTAACTTCGCGCCCTCGTACACAGAACTGCTCCAAAGAAAGTGTACTGCAATACCCTCCAGCAGCACTAGTATTGCTTAAAGAGGAAAAGTGAGAGCACAATTAACCAAAGCCTGAATCGACCCTCTCGTTTAAACTTGACACTCCATTAAAAGACAATATCTCAAACGTATGGTACTATGAGATACTTTTGTTCGCGGACCCTGAAAGACCGAGTCCTGCATACATACAGGGTCGGTGCACTTCTTCACACTTCACTCTGAGACGTTAGCAACCATTCCAGAAGCCTATATATTTCACCGATCCCGCCGAGTATGTGCGAGAAATTTAAACTACAAATTCACAAACTTTTCTTCATACTATAATATTACAATCATGGTGGAATCAATTATCAACAAGGCTCTCGGTGATTTGCCAACCCAGGCCCCCAAAGTGGCGGCCAGTGCTCTTGACTTGTTCTCTTTGAAGGGCAAGGTTGCCTCGGTGACGGGTTCTTCCGGAGGCATTGGCTGGGCTGTGGCCGAAGGTTTTGCTCAGGCTGGCGCTGACGTAGCCCTTTGGTACAACTCGCATCCAATTGAGGACAAGGCGGAGCACTTGGCCAAAACGTATGGTGTGAGAGCTAAATGCTACAAATGCAACATTGCTGACCACGAAGACGTGGAGAAGGTGATCAAGCAAATCGAGGAAGACTTTGGTGGTCTTGATGTGTTTGTCGCCAACGCTGGCGTGGCTTGGAGCGAGGGAAGGTGCATTGACGTTGAAGGTGTGGATGCGTGGAAGAAAATGATGGATTTGGATTTGAACTCTGTCTACTACTGTGCTAAAGGTGCCGGTCGTATTTTCCAAAAGAGAGGCAAAGGCTCATTTGTGGTCACTGCGTCGATGTCTGGCCACATTGTCAATGTTCCTCAGCTCCAGGCTCCGTACAATGCTGCCAAGGCAGCTCTTATAATGCTAGTGAAATCACTTGCCGTGGAATGGGCTCCTTTTGCCAGAGTAAATAGTGTGTCACCTGGTTACATTGACACGGATATCACTGAGCATATTGACGAGGAATCTGTCAACACTTGGTACAAGATAATCCCATTGGGCAGAATGGGCCAGCCTCGCGAGTTGGTGGGTGCCTACTTGTACCTTGCCTCAGACGCCTCCACATACACCACAGGTACGGACATTTTAGTAGACGGTGGTTACTGTGCCCCATAAACAGTTATTTAGATTATCGTGTATCTAATGGAATATTATATTTTTCTCAAGTTGTTACTGTTGTCAAACTGTTCAAGGTTTTTTGCAATCGTGACGGTTACGGAGACCCTCCGACCTGTATATTATCATAGACACCCTATCCTGCGATCAAGCAGTGAGCTTAGATTCGTTCCAAGGTGCCTAAAGTAGTACTGCAATTTTTGTCAACTATGGACGACGACGATTTGACTGCGTCCCATTGGGATGACGTGCTTCTGCCTTCAACAAGATTTGGCGCTCCAGCCACGATCCCCGCGCACTTGGGCAACCAATTTGCCGACTTGAGCCTAGAGGATCCACATAAGGCCACTGAAGACGAAGAAGAGGAAGATCTCGAAGAAGACGACAGCAAAAGACATGACACAAACATCAATGAAACCACAGCTTATGACTCTATTGCAGAAGGGGGCTTTGGCACTGGCCACATACATCACCATCAAGCTGAACTAGACCAGCTTCATGAGTTAAGAAAAGAAGAACGTAATGAACAAAAATCTGCGTTGATGTCAGAACTTACGCTGGGTTCTGCTCTTGAGGACTTGGAAACTTCGATGGCGAAGGCACCCGATATAAATCACTCTGGACTCTTGTTTGGTGATACTGACAAGATGCTCACTCAGAGTGACGCCTTAGAGTCCTCTCGCATTGATCATGTCACGTCTCCTAAGAAGGCTCTGCAACTCAAGCAGTCCCAGTTCAAGGCTACACGACCTCGAAGGTATCCACAGGAAACCGTGGTAAAGCAATTGAAAGCCGAAGCAGGGGAAGTTGATCCGTTGAGCGTGCTTGCGAATACGTCTAATGGGGAAGACGCTGAAAATCCAACAAAACGCTCAAAGAAAGCAGATGACTTTGTAAGGGAGTCTAATGCACCATTATATGACATTGAACACAACACGGGACGAGAAGAAACTCAAGCATCTGAGACTACGGACGAGCACTCAAAAGATAGCAGCAATCATAAGAAAAGAAAAGCATCTTTAAGCACAGAAATTTCTGTTGGTAACCCGGTGAAAGTTGGAGACATCACCAATGCTCACATCGTGTACTCAATAGAGAGTAGAAATCTCCAACTCAATCCCTCCGAAATTGCCCAGAACAACCGCTTTACTGTAACCAGACGCTATAGAGATTTCTGTTGGGTCTATAAACAGCTCCAACTTTCCCATCCAGGTAGAATTGTGCCACCTCCACCTGCAAAGAAAACGTATATTGGGCGTTTCAATGAAAATTTCATAGAGAATAGGCGATTATCGCTCGAGAAAATGCTTGAAAAAATGAGCAAGAACCAGTATTTCGCCACTGATCCAAGTTTTATTATCTTTTTGACTTCTGAGGATTTTACTCGAGACTCCAAAGAACGAGAACGTACAGGAGGAGTTGTCCTAGATGACTCTGGTGAAGTGGAAAATGACGGGGCCCTGGCAACTTCTGTGGTGACGGGTACGAGCTCGGGAGGATTCATGAGCTCACTTTTCTCCATCCCCACGAAACTACCGGAACCTGATCTTTACTTTTCGAAGAAGAAAGCTTACATCGATGATTTAGAGTACAATCTTCGGACGTTCCAAAGGTCTCTCGACGATATTGCCCATCAGCGAGTCGAGAGTGTGAGCATGACCGAGGAAATTGCAGTGGTTATTGATGAATTGGCTGACCTTGAGATTCTGAAGACTACTACGCTACTCTTGAAGGCATTTTCAGACGTCCATATGAAACTCAAGGAAAATCTTGACAGAATCAATCAACAGGATCAGCTCACTCTCGGATTTACTGTCGAGGAGCATCTCAGAATCATTGGATCAGTGAAACACATCTTCGAAACAAGAACCAAGACTTATAACCAGTTCCATTCCTTTCAGCAAGATCTCATCAAAAAAGAGGAATCGTTGAATAAGCTCACTCATAAGTACAAATCCTCAACTGAAAAAATCAATATGTTACAATTCGAAGTCGACAAGTTGAAGCAAAAGACTGAGCAATTCGAGAAGAGTTTTAACAGCATCAGCGAGATTATTAAGGAAGAGATGGAGAATTTCGAGTTGGAGAGAATAAGTGACTTCAGAAATAGTGTGGAGATTTACGTTGAAAGTATGATTGAGTCTCAGAAAGAAGCGATCGAGCTATGGGAAACCCTTTACGAAAGACAGCAATTAGACAAAATTTAAAAGATCACAATTTTAGATCCTTTTGTGCGTTAACGGGGGCTACTGGTCCCCTTTCGCGAAGACTTGAATTTTTCAAGGGGACTCATACTACGTATAGTTCCTTCCTACAGGTTCTCGCCGATGACTTAAATGGCGATTTTGATCTACACATTGTAACTTCCGTTTCTTGCCATACTTCGACATCATGAGTAACCAAGTACATCTAAATCCGACCAAGCTCGCTATTCTATCTATTCCGAGGGAAAAATTGTGGTTATTTACATCATCAATTCTCCGATTACTCCGTACGGAATCCCTGATCAAGCAAAGTCTATCGGATGATTCAGATCTTGATTCAATGAGTGATTCGTCCGAGTACGAGTCTGAAACTGATCACTCGTATAATGATTCATCTTTGGATGAATTTGGTGGACATACGGAAGCTCTTCGACGGCAAAGATCGGATAATGGGGTTGACAATTCCAGTAAACCATATCGCTCCTCCACTCCCCAAGGCCTATCTGACTCTGAGGAAGAAACTGAAGAAGAAGACGGAACTTTTTTTCACATTGCACTCACCCCGACCGAATGCACTGTCATATGCTCGAGTGCCTTATTTAAAGAATTGTTCACTGACCTGTTGTCCGTTTGCAAAAAGTTGGAGTTCGAAGATGTCGTGATTGTTGACGAGCCCTTCATCAATCTTCAGGTTGATAGCGATGGAGAGACGTACAATTCTTCTAGGATTCTCGAATTGACGCGCCCGCTTTCAGAGAACAATATCCCACTCTTTTTTCTATCAAGTCATTTCACTGACATTGTTTTGATCCCATATAAAGTGAGGAACCAAGTCGTTGAGATTCTAACTAACAAGTCATTCGAATTTTCTGATATATCTAATAGCTACATTGCCAATCTCCCTGCCGTCGAGCAAAAATTGGAAGATCTCAACATCAACTCCACAGAACTCGAAGACAAGACGTCGAAACTCTTTAAGGAGAACAATATCAGACCAAAGATCAGCAAAAGACTGAGACTTCTTCTAACGGGAGCAAGGCCCGGGAAGGTAAAGGAGGCTATTGATAAAGCGGCAATGTGTATTGGATCAGGATCCGTACCAGGATACTTTGTCATAACTAGGACCTCACTCAACGAGCTTTCACTTGTTCTCCCTGGGTCCTCTCGTCAAAGAGTCGCCATGGGTTTCGATTTTAAGTCTATCATTGGTTCGGCACTGGATATTATCTTCCCGATATCTATTGACTTCCGAAGCCTACCACTAGACTTGACTGGTGTAGTTGCAGGTCTAGCGGGCCGTATTTTTAGGAATTGTGAGGCTGACATTGAAATGAGCTACTTGTCAATGGCACGTTCAGGTGTCCTTATGATCCCTGAAGAAAATTTGGAGTCTGTCGCACTGGTGGTGAACAGCATCAACAACATGGATTAGTCAGCTACGGTGAATACAAGCATTGTAATCGCTCTCTCTAATTCTCTATTCAAATTAGCTCTTTCTTCCCTTTTTCTTACTCTTCACACTTGTGCTCCAGCCCTCATCATCAGTGACTGGAACCTTGTCTGCACTGGAAGCAATAGCAACAGACCACAATTCGCTGTTACCAGCACCAACTTGTTTCTCCACCCCCTGTCTTCTCTTCATAAACTCTTGGGCAAATCTACGACCATCCATAGTCGCGGAAGAGCTGTAGATAGTCTCAGAAATCAACTGAGCAGAATCTGGGTGTAAAGGTAAGGTGGTGAAAACCTCAAGCAAATCATTTTTGGAAACAGAAGGGTACAAATTTGTCATAGCAGACCGAGCCCACACCAAAAAGTCTTCTCTAACAGCATTTCCATTGACAGTTGGAGAGCTGTTTGTGGTAGACGATGCAGCACGCAAAACTTGAGGAGAGATAGCACCTGCGGCGCTTGCGACGGTAGCATAAGGAGAGGTGGTTGCAGTTGTGGCAGGCTTTTTTGAAGCAGTAGTCTTCTTTCCTACAACTGTAGTCCACGCCTTCTCCTCCTTTGGTACAGATGCAGCCAAAGAGCTGGCGAGGGAAGTCTTCACTTGGCCGGCAGCAGATGCCTTGCTAGCAGCAAGCTTCGCCTTAGCAGCCTCGGCTTCCTCCTTCTGAATCTCGGCCAAGCTCTTCTTTTGAACAACAGGCTGTGAAGGAGTGCTAGCCCAGTTAAACGTTGGCTTCTCAGCACTAGTGGTTTCTTTTGAAGAAGATGCAATAGCATTGGCAATGGCTGCTTGTTGTCTCTTCTCGGCTTTGACTTGCTGCTCCTCGCGCAATCTGGCAGCTTCCAAGGCCTGGATCTCCTTCAAAGTCATGGATGGTTTAGTCTGCTCAGCAGGTTGGGCGGTAGCTTTTGCCCAAGGAGCTAGAGCGGATTGAGCCTCCCGCTTTGATTCCACGGCAGGCTCTTGTGGGGCTGGGAGTTCCTCCTTCACCTCATTTTGTGGAGCCTGGGATTCAGGAATAGAAGCTTCCCCTAAGATATGATTCTCAACTGGTTGTCGGGCATGCTCTTGCACTTTGTGTTCTTCAACAGGTGGAACGAAAGCGCCCGGAATATTGGCTGTGGCAGGATCTTCAAAAGTGGTTTCCACCACTTCTTCTTTATATGATGGCTTATCTTCCGGATGTTGACGCAAGTGTTCATCTTCATTCAAGATTCCGGTCACCATCGAACTGTGTATATCATGGAAGACAGGATCCTCAGTATGATTCTTGTCAGATTCTTCTGCTGAAGCTGAGCCTGTTAACGAAGATGAGGGAACAAACGGAGAGCTCACGCGGGACACGGATTGTACACCAGATAGCCACGGTGACATTGGGCCCTGGTTGTTCAAGGCAGGAAGATTGCCGTTTGGTGCAACAGGAGTCTGAGTATTTCCTCCCATCAATCCGCTTGCTGAGTCTAAACCCCATCCAGAGTTGTTTCGGGACAAAGCAGGTTGCTGCTGTTGCAGGATTTGCTGCTGAAGCAAAGACGGCATGTGTAACTGCCCAAAGCTACCAGTCATGTTCAGGCCAAGGTTTTGACCCAAGTTTGGACCTATATTTTGGCCCATATTCAGGCCGAGGTTCTGACCAAGGTTCTGACCTAAATTTTGTCCCAAGCCTTGACTTAAGTTCTGGCCAAAATCCACGGAATCAATGCCAAATTTGTTAGTTGAGAATTGACTTGGTTGCTGATTCATCAACAGATAGTCACGAGAACCCATGAAGTCGAACAATTGATTCGAAGGGTTCATCCTCATGGAAGCGGCACCAAGAGACAGCGTGCCTCCATTTGGTAAGAGAGGAGAGTAGAGATTGCCGCCGCCAAAGGCAGCTGTTTGGGTTTGCAGCTTATGTTGGTGCTGGCCACTAACGACACCCGCTTGGACCTTTGTTGGCAGATCGCTCAGGGGTCCGTTGTCCTGACCAACGTAACTCAAATCTGGTAAGGGAATTTTGAAAGGCAGAATATAGTTATTGACTCTCTCACAAAATTGCTTCAACGTGTAAAACGAAGGTTCCTCCACACGACGGATACGTAACTCAAAATCCAAATAGCCGTCAGTAAGCCATTCTTGCATGACATTACCGGGAAAGGGCCCTTGCTCGTTTCCTGTCGGGTCAATATATGTCCAAGAAATGTTTTCTGGCAATACCAAGTTCTGGTCGATATGGTCGATAGGGGACGATCTTTCAGGGGCAGTCAAGTTTGGTGGCGGTGGAGCCTTCTTCCCAATGTTTATAGAAGCTATTTGCTCTTCTAAAGATGGCAAGGAACCATGCTTGGCTGAGGAATCAGGTTGAATCGAAGCATTGCCTTGAAACTGACTGTCGCTAAGTTGACTTTGGGTGTCAATAGGCTGGATCGAAACACCACCTTGCGCTTGTTTTTGTAACATCAAGTGATAAACTTCTTTCGGGGTGTTATGCTTGTAGTTCTCCTGAGGTTTAACATTGGTGGGTTGAGTGAGAACCTGGTCTCTCACTTCGTACCACACGTTGAACACTTCTTCGATAGAATACCTCTTGGAACCCTTATTTGTGGGGATATTGAAGGGATGAGAAGACGTGCCATGGTTGTCCAGAGCCAATGAGCCATCACTGTATAAGTTATCCTTACGTGATCTGCTTTGGTTAGTATATACTGGGTATGCTTCACGTTTGTCGACATAAGACACATACGGGTTGATACGCGAGTCAGTTTGCATTGGAAAATCTGAGTTTTAGATAAGTTGGAGTTTGTGGAGTTTGTGGAATGCACTTGGGATGCTTGCAGTGATAATACGACTTTGCAGCTGTGGAAGTTGTGTAAAAGTAGATTGGTGGAATGCAGCGTATTGAAAATTTTGAATGCGGCACTTTTTATATGGCCGCGCTGAGCTTTCAGGGTATGAGATCCACCATCCAGAGTGGTGGACTTTATAAGCAGGTCTTACTTTTTTGATATACTGACAACTATTAAAAAACTGTAGAGTATAGAATGATTCAGAAAACGTCAAGCAACTTTTGCTCTATGATCCAGTAATAGGGTATCGAGGGGCCAATATAGCATCGTGAATTGGTGCTTTTCTGAAACGTCAGTGAAGCAACATGGTGACTTTATCCTCTTACAAGAACTATGAGCGATCGTTGATGTCTATTTGATTCTGTTCATTAGGTGTGGTCACATAAAATAAATCGTTCATTCCATTCCCGCTAGTGCATACCTAAAGTTTAGGTGACTTCACCTACATTAGTTATTTCCACTTCTTGTCAATGTAATTCATAGCATTAAAAGAGTGAAATGTATAAACTCGTTTACATACCAAGCTTCTTCTCCATCTCGGTGTGAAAATCTGGCACATTGGCACCAGCCTCGAAGCCACCCTTGTAGATATCCTCCCAATCTACCGTTGTTTCTCTATTCAATAGTATGTCACGGTGTAAAGTGTCAGAACCACCAAGCACCAGGGGTTTAAAATCAGTTGCTTCAACAATGTTCAACTCCATCGTTCTGCGAATTGGCTCACCAGCGCCAAACACACGCCTGTATGTCTCCATTCTTGTATCTTGCTGAGTCTTCTCCCAATTCTGTATTCTAGACTCCAAAGGATGGCGATTGTTTAATTTGGAGGCTATATTCAAAGGACCTTCCTGTGCTCTTAATGTATCTTGCAATGCGGGCGTGTTCTCTGAGACATCTCCGAAGGTAGTTGTTGATACCGACGAGTGACTTCCTTTTTCTGGAATGAGACGTAATGACTTATGTTAGTAATTGCCTCGTATACACACGATTTCTGTCGAACATACCATTCTGATAATACTTGATGGTGGCAATAATTACTTGTACTTGCGACTTATGAATTACGCCAGCTGTGTGCACACTTCCACTCAGAAGCTTCACCATAGTGCTCTCCACTCGGACATAAAAATAATGAAAGAGAAAAATCGAAAAACGAAATTAATGAACGCATGTTAGAGATTATAGTCTATACTTTACCAGACATAAACTTTTGATTTTGGGGAATGGGTTTTTACCGAACATTGAGGGGTCGTATAGTTTTTCGCAGCCAACCTCAGCACTCTCACATTCGCTCCACAGGCTCATCAACAACATCAATGAGTCTTTCATACTTGTGTTCTTGATCTTTGAGAAATTCCGGAATGAATGTCCAGTCTTCAGGCTGAAGCACACCATTGAAACAAAGCGTACCAAAGACAAGAGTCACAAATCCCAAAAACTGCACGAAATTGAAGACTTCCCACCCCAATGCCATTGCAAATAGCCAAACCAACAACGTTCTGCAGCTATCTATGGTGGATCGAGCAGTGGCTGAAAGCTGCAGCGTAAGGGAAACGCCGCAAAAATTGAATGAAGAAATGCAGACCATGATCGCCAAAGATGACAAGAGAATTTCACGCAGAGAAAATGTCTGAGACAACGATTCATGCACATTGAAGGGGGAATCATGAAATTGCTTCTCCAGCTGAAGCAGCCCTGCAATAAAGTTCAAAACAATCATGGCAGTCGTCAAAATGACCACTCCAAAGAAACCTTCAGTGTAAACCAACCGTAACGGAGTGAAGTGGTACTTAGCGAGAATCTTCTCCTCTACCACAAACTGAACCGCTTGAAGCGAGACAGCCAATATAATCAATGACATTCCAAAGATCACCAATGCGGGCTCCTCGCGCTTTGTGTTTTGAGTCCCACCTTTGCTTCCCGAATACCCAACAATACCAATTCCCACAGTCACTATAACCAACGCAATCCACTCTAAAGTTCTAATTTTACGCTTCAAAAACAACACCGAGAGTATTGCAACAAAAAGTACAATAGCTCCTCTTGTCATTTGGTATATGGAAACTGGCGTGTAGATCAATCCCACGTTCATACATGTCGTAGCCAACAAATCACATATCGACGGAATTGCAAGAAGAATGCTTCTTGTTTTTTGCGTAGTATGCGCTCCTTCGTCCAATGGCTGGTACTTCGTAATTCTTGATAATGGGGATTTATAAAGGATGTAGTAAACGATGTAGATGCCTAGTTCACCGATGAACATTTGAAGCGTTTGTATGGCAGGTTGTTCGAAGTTTTTGTGCTTTGATATATCCGGATCGTCACAATTCGCCACACATTGATTATCCTGGTATTTGGTTAGGAGTGAGTTGAGACAACCACACACTAAGGTACCCACCACTATAGCGATAGTTTGAAGAATCATGGTGACAGGGGGGGTATCAACGCGAAGTTTAGCTTATCAAGACGCATTTGACGTTATGTGCGCGCCGTTTCAGTACAAGGCTTTGATCGACCAAAGCGGTATAGAATACAGCTATCTGCAGGTGTCCACCTTGAGCAGCAGTTTTAGCAACTTTCCACACTAATAAATAGCTAAAAATAAATGAAATCCAGACTAAATGTAAGTTATCGGCAATTTAATATGAAAGATTGATTTCTGAGTGCTTATATGATGTTTGAGCGCTGATTCCCATATCACTTGACCGAAATAGGCAGGAGGCTCGTGCCGCACGATGGGCATCGTTTTTCAAGAAGTTCAAACACTTTAGGAAGTTGTTGTAAGCCAGGCAGAAGAGATATCAAATTTTTATTCAAAATAGCATATTACTAAAGGCATCAATTGTCTTTGAAAGTTTTTTTTGGCTTTTGAATGCCTCATGTGGAAGCCTAAAATGAAGCATCTCTTTTCTCATCTGTACTTAAGCACAATTGAAGAGGAATGAATGCACTTCAAGATATGCAAATGGATGTTTTATGAATCGCAAGTATTCAGTAGAGCTTAAGTCCCCTTCAAATGCTTCTTACGACTATTTTATTGCCCGTGCTCAAGTCTTAAAGTGTCATTAACGTTGGCTCGTAAAGGGGTTACCCGCACATTTTACTTGTGTGGAGCGCACTTTGTGTGAAAAAATTTTACTATACCCACCATTTCCCATTTTCACATCAACACAAATACACATATATAATGTCTTTCCCCCAAAGAGGTGGTAGAGGTGGCGCACGTGGCGGCGCCAGAGGCGGTTCCAGAGGTGGTTTTGCTCCAAGAGGCGGCAGAGGCGGTGCTAGAGGTGGCGCTAGAGGTGGCGCTAGAGGTGGTGCCCGTGGTGGTGCTCGTGGTGGTCGTGGAGGCGCTAGAGGCGGCCGTGGTGGTGCCAGAGGTGGTGCTAAGGGCGGTGCTAAGGTCGTCATTGAACCTCACAGACACGCTGGTGTCTTCATTGCCAGGGGTAAGGAGGATTTGTTGGTCACCAAGAACATGGCCCCAGGTGAGTCTGTTTACGGTGAGAAGAGAATTGCCATTGACGAGCCTGCCAAAGAAGAGGGTGGTGCCCCAACCAAGATTGAGTACCGTGTGTGGAACCCTTTTAGATCTAAGTTGGCCGCTGGTATTATGGGTGGTATCGACGAGTTGGGCATTGCTCCTGGTAAGAAAGTTTTGTACTTGGGTGCTGCCTCAGGTACTTCCGTTTCCCACGTTTCTGATGTGGTTGGACCAGAAGGTTTGGTTTACGCTGTTGAGTTCTCTCACCGTCCCGGTAGAGAATTGATTTCCATGGCCAAGAAGAGACCTAATGTCATCCCTATCATCGATGATGCTCGTCATCCTCAGAAATACCGTATGTTGATCGGTATGGTTGATGCTGTGTTCGCCGATGTGGCCCAGCCTGACCAGGCTCGTATTATTGCCTTGAATTCTCACTTGTTTTTAAAGGACCAGGGTACTGTTGTCATCTCCATCAAGGCAAACTGTATTGACTCTACTGTTGACGCCGAGACTGTCTTTGCCAGAGAAGTCCAGAAATTGAGAGAAGAAAGAATCAAGCCTTTGGAGCAGTTGACCTTGGAACCTTACGAGAGAGACCACTGTGTTGTCGTCGGTCGTTACATTAGAAGCGGTTTGAAGAAGTAAATCTTCGGATTTCAACAGGATAAAAAATAAGCGGGCATACCATGTATTTTAGGCAATTAGCATTTATTATACCTACTCAAACGAACATTTGAAGCAAAGCTATCAAGAGAACAATAGTAGTTCTTGCATATAGTTTCAAGAGCTTTACAATTATAATAATTATAATCTGCGGGCTATATCACAGAAATCCAAATTTTTCGTTGCCGTGATACTCTGCTACATTCAACTGATGGCAAAATAAGCTTCTCTTACGTCTACGCGTCACGTGAGATCCCTTCAGCTCCTTTCCGTATTGCCCAGCAAACCGTAAATTTCAGTGTGATTTACGAACATATGAAAACACAAAACAAAATGGCTCAGATAAAGCTGTTAAGAAATAATTCAGCTTCTGATGTCAAGATTCTCAATTTAAAACACATTGTGGTAATTTCTTTTCTCGTGGTGTTTGGATCACATTCTGCATATTGTCACATCCACTGTGCTCCCTGGATGTGTTTGGGTTTTGCCTTGTACAGCACTAGTGCATTACCTTAGTAAACACCTACCAGTCCCACACTAGGCTAGATTGAATTTTTTTTCCTTCTTTTGCCATCACCTTACTTGTGCCCTTCTATAAACAGAACCAAAACAGTGTCTCACCTGATATATTCTTTTTTTTTTTAATTTTGCATGAATTCTAAATATTCTACCATATCGCCTCGACGACTAGATGACTGAGCAAGATACAAAATACCGAATGGCAAGGCACCCTTCGAGCGTCATAGAAGTTGAAAGCGACGGGGAACAAGCAGTGGAACTGAGCTCAAGCGAGCGCCCACGCTGTGATGGCGTGATAGAGGTTCTAAGTGACGCTAGTCAGTCCGATGATGAGTTAGAAATCGTTAGTGAAAGCGCTGCCACGTTTGCGGAAGGCAACGATGACGACATTCAAATAACAGGCCACAATAGGATGCAACCACCAGAGTTTCAATACCCAGGAGCACCCATGGAACTCTTACCAGTGACGGATCAACCGGATGATACCTCTAGCTCTTCCTTCAGCTCCCCTATTCCTCAGCCAAGTCAGAGGCGACAATTTGGTGCTATGAGACGCACAATGAGAATGAGACAACAACAACAACAACAACAACAACAACAACGACGGCCACGACAAGGGACAGCGGACAGACAACTGCTTTCGGACTTGTTAGAGTTGACAAGGTTCAGTGTTCCTTTCAGTTTCTTCGACTTAAATCAAGAACAGCAACGCGCCCTTTACGAATACTTTCATGAGCAGGATTCCCCGAATGAGATATCAAGTGCAATCATGGCTAGACTCGAAAGAGAGGATGAGCTGGCTCTTGACCGCAAGATTGAAAACGAGAAAATCTTTAATCGAAAAGTGCTTCAAAAGAAGAGAAAGGAAGCGAAAGAAAAAGATAATATGCATACGACGAATATCACTCCTGAGGAAAATCTTCTTTGTGAACTATGCGGTATTCAGTTGGGTGAAGGTATCCCTCAGACTTTTAAAGCAAACCCAAACCTTGCTGATAACTTTGAGAAATATGCCACGGAGTTTGAAATAAATGCGCCCTGGTTCTGCGTTAGACAAATTCTGGAGGTGGATCGAACGCTTTCCAAGCAAGTGTTTGCTGCAAAATGTGGACATGTTTTTTGTGGAAGGTGCATCAAGAACATTGGCAATCGACCACCAGGTCGTCGTACCAAAAAGCAGGATAGGGAAGTATCAATAGACAACCCTCTCATCAGTGCTCCTCGCAAATGTCCTGCTGAGGGATGTTCTCATCAATTCCTACGCAGAAAACGTGCGTTTACGGAGCTCTTCCTATGATTAATGGTGCTTTAGCTTCTGAAAATTGGGATAAGATCTCATGGTTGGGAAATGGTATAGGATTAAATGGATGGTATATATTCGTAATTTCGTGTATGAAAATTATAAAGAACGTTTCAACAACGCAAAAGAATTGAATGATTGCATAAATCTGCTAATCTACTCTGGCTTCGGACAATGTCAATGGTTTGATGTTGTTGGAGAAAATGGAAGAGCCGTTCTTAAACCTGTTGATCTTCTTCAATTTCTCTCTCACGACCATTACTGGCACCGTAGACTTTGTGACTAAGTAGTTAGACAAAGAGCCTAGCAAAACACCCTTGATAGCACTCAGACCTTTGGAGCCCACAACCACCAATGTGGGCTGAAGGTTATCGATGAACTCCAAAATGAGGTGGCGTGGAATAGGGTGATGGATGATTTCAATAACAATGTGGATTTGAAGCTTCGTAAGCTTCAATAAGTTCAAGACTTGTTGCTTAGCACGATTAAGCATATTGAGTCTAGCAGTTTCTCGTTCATTGGGAGAGTTGCCTTTTAAGTTGTGATTAGTATCGTTGTCCTCAATGACACACACGATAAAAAGTACAGAGCCATCAACTAGAACCGTGCCTAAGCTCCACTCAAGTGCAAAGATTGACTCTGGACTGAAGTCCATACAGAGAAGAAACATCTTTGGCTTGACCTTGGGGTTGATAAGCTGGAAGAAGCTACCACGTGTGATCGTTTGAATGACCCTAGAGTGTTGAATGTTGGAGTCGATTTCTCCTTCTTTGATGGTCTCATTCAACTGAGATGCAAACTCAGAGTCTAACTTGTCCTCTACGGCAGAAGTGTAGGGAGCCAAAAAGTCCTCGCCATCTGTGCCTTCTCCTGACTCATGCCCGTTGTCTTTTTTGCCGGTAGGAGAGCCGACCTGATGAGGGCCCCTTAACTGCTCATTCTCTTGGTCAATGATCTTTCGTCTGTACGCCTGGTACGTTTCCAACTTTTGTCTTCTGGACTCCGCATCCTGGTCGGAGTTGTAGAGGTCCAAGCCGTCCTTTCCCGTGAGAGCATGCTTGTTTTGCGTGAGTTTCTCAACGATATCATCGTCTACGGCGCTGCCGATGTTCTTGGCATTAGCCACTGCCCGCTCCGTGGCAGTCAACTCCTCGAGCTTCTTGATCGTTTGTCTGTCGTTCAAGTTCGAATTCTGTAAAATCGTTGAGATCTCCAGGATCTTTTCATCTTGACATGCGTAGTTCGGCAAAATGTTTCCCGTGCCGTCATATTGAAACTTCTCATTCTCATCATCGTCACTAATGTGCTCCTCCTCAGACACCTCGTTGTCCCAGAGGGCATTGGCTGCGTCCTCCTCTTCCTGTGATTTGCTTGGGTCTCGCAACCTTTCCAGAGGATCGTGGTTGGTGATCGACCACTTCATATCTTTATTGTTGAAGTCGTCATTCAGAGTGGACGACGACCTGCTATTGCTATTAGAAGGGGATCTGGAGCGTCCCCTGGACATGGATTTCTGGATGATTGCCAATTTCTCTGCCTCCAACCTCGATTGACGACTGGACATGGTGAGTTGTGTTTACAGTAGGTATTGGATATTGATGATGCTTTGGAATGAATGAGGAGATTTATGCCGTAGATAGATGTCGCAGGCCTAGTTCAGTGAGTTCCTGCCAAGCCTCGCACACAAATACGGTCTATAGTCGCACGGGCCTCACCCACACAACGCTATCGCTGCTCGGTCATGTGTGCGGCTACCACTAATTCGTTACGGACGAACGAGTCCAATTCGAAATACTGTGCTACAATTGTATGGCGGTGATCGATATCTCTACATGCTATTGGAAGGAAAACTGCCTTGAAATATCATTCCCGCAACTGACCTTGTCGGAGTGATTTCGCCACTCACGGAGGCCATTTTGCAACCATTAATAAAACCCATCGTCTCCGTTACGACTCCTCCTCCTCGTCGGTTTCGTTGTCTAAAAGATACTCAACCAAGATATTGTCTCCCAGCTTGATGTCTTGAAATTCTTCAATTGTAAGCTTTTCAGCGGGCACAACAACCTTGGGGAGTGGCTTAAATAGCTCGAAATTGAACGTGAACTTCTCGCAAAACTCCTCGACCGTCATATCGCACTGTTCATATTCAGCATTTTCTTTGCTTTCAAATAGTTGTGTCTCCACAAATAGATACATCGCCAGCATAGACATCGTCTTTGGGAACTTCTGGATCATTCTACGTCCATCCGGAATTTTGATTGAAACTCGGACAACCTCCTTAGCCGTCAAATCCTTCAACTGCGTCTCGAACCAATTATTTTCAATAAGACTGAAGATGAATCCTTGTCTAACTTTTTCCAATTTTCTCTTCTGTTCTTCCTCTTCCAACTTACGCTGTTTTTCTTGTTTCTTCTCACGATCCTGTGCCAACGTTTTTAGGTATGCTTCATCCTGTTGCTCCTTGAGAAGGCGGCTAAGCTCCATTTCTTGTTTGTCGTAACGCTTGGACACAAGCTGCGGATTATAATGATTCACACTCTTTTTCAAATTGCGTATTACCTTGTTCGCTAATTGTGGGTCACCACTCTCCTTGTCGTACACGAGGTTAGACTTGTAAATGACAGACATGGAGGACATAACTTGAGGATTTCTCGTGACGTTCCCCACAAGCATCACGTATGGTACTCTTCTGACTTTATAAGTATGTGCTAATTCTAACGCTTCGGGGCTCTTGCTAATGTTCGCAACGTAAAAGTCGTTTTCTGAGCATTCTTCTAGAAGCAGCTTGAGATTTGGCGATTGAAGAAATTGTTTAGCAAAGCCAACGCTGGAGTCATCCACCAACACAACGGTAAGAAACCTGAAGTCTCTCTGGCTAGCTTCATGTAGGTTGTTGAAATCATTCGTTTTTATATGAAGCTCCTCTGCATTGACACCATCTGTTTCCTTCACAATATTATAGGATTCTTCGTAGTTCTCATAATCAAACAGACTGGGAAGCGCTTTGTACATGGAAGAGGTGTTGATCCCAAACAAATACCTGATGAAGGAGTATAGCATGGAGAGAGCTTTGGGTATTATTAGTAATATGATCCATAAGAAATTAGGCCTTCTTTGCGACGATACTTGAGTGGAAGAAGAATTGATCTCTGACTCCTTTTCTGAAGCTCTGAATGCCGACCTGGACATGTGAATCCCGAGATCAAATTGCCAGTGGTTACTTATCTTGGGTGCCTTTGGCAACTTCGGTAAGAAGCTGTCCATGACGAACTCATCATGGAGGTTTCTATGCACAGCTGTGGACTCAAACCGTTCTGCACCTGAAGCAAACAGCTCTTCTGGGGTAGGAACAACCTCTGGAGTCGGGTTCCTAACAACATTATCTAGACCATTCTCAAAGTATGATAGTACAGCATTGTTCAAGTTGAAGCTATGATTTTGAAGCAAGATCACACTCTTGTTAGCCCTTTCTTGATCGTCTAGCGAGACATTTGTAATCAGCGCAAACTCGTCAAGCACACTTCTTTGCTCATCAGATAGGGAATCCATAATGAAGTAGGTGGTGAGTTAGCTCCGGAATCCAGCGATTATACGTCACCGGACTGCAGGTACGGTGCTGGGCCCATAAAGAAAAGTGAAGGCAATTGCAAAAGTAGGTAATTCCTAGATAGCTGAACAATACCAGGGTATAGCAATGAAATCAGAAAAGCTCAAGATGGGTCCGTATTGCATTTTTGTTTCGTTATGGCCGCTGGCGGGTGAAGCAGGTGAATGCGAATGGCGAAAGGTAATGTCTAGAATGGTTGCAAAAGTGGGCCTTCGAAGCCATGCAACACGAAGGACTTTGGCCAAGTAAGATGAACATGATTTGCAATCGGCGAAGACATTGCTATGGGGCTGTGTGAGGGGCCTTGTATTGATCTTTGCAATTCTTCATATTATGCCTCTCTAATGCCAAATGCCGCGGAATTGTAAACTACTAACTCAAGAAGGGGATCTTCAGAGGTGGACCGAAAAGGGGAACAAACTTTCACTACCTCTTGAAGGATCTCGCCTCACAGCGAGTGGACACCAATAAAGTCTCATCAATCTGAACATATTGTCGGAACCAATTTTAACCAACTATCCTATTAATTCGTAACCAGATTGTGGCCAGCTACATCATCTAATGCCAAATAGTATTGTGCCTGTGTCCACATCACCACATTTACACAAGCTTATACAAACCAAGCTTGCACCAGCTATTTCCGTCTGTTGAATGATTCTACATGGGTGAAGTGTACCCCAGATGTATAGTGAGACATGCGCAAGGTGCACGAGATTTAGCGAAATAGAGTTGGAAGCACTGGTGCCAAATATCCACCAGAAAGAAACTTGCGATAAGGCTTAAAACAAAGAGAAAAAAAAGTAAAAGCACGTTTCGGGTCACACAATAGCTTCCATAGCCACCGCCGTTGGCCACAAATAAACGGCCTCCGGGGCCGAGGGCTATCACATGATTGTGTTGCGGATAAATGGCAGGCAGCCAAGCGCCAGAGACGGTATCGCTCCGTTGGTGCGACGAGCAGGAGCCGAGGAACTCGGGCACGAAAACCACCAGAGCGGTTGCGAAACCAAGAACAAGACGAGGTGCAAAAGGTCAGTGCAACAGGATTGACCAAGAAGTTTACAAAAAAAAAAAGAAAAATAAACCGATGCCTTCTTCAAAATCCTCATCTCGCCCGCTGCGTGCCCTCTTTCCATCATCAATTCCCGCCCCTCATAGGCCCCGCCGAACGGCTGGCTCGCTAGGGTCCTTTGTAAGGAAGTAGTTTTTCCCTCGCGCCACAAAAGCGTTACGAACGTTGGAGGGCCCGGAACAACTCCTAATCTTTTTCTTAATGCACCATCTCGTGAATGCCCCCACCCCCCACTCATTTCCACGTATCGTCCATTCCTGATAATAGATCACACCCAAGCATATGCCACGCGGACTACCGCTGTACAGCGGGTTGCGCATCCTCGGGGCCACTAGTGTTGCAAGTATCTGGGGCAGTCTTTCGCAGCCAGTGTCAACGAGCAAAACCACGCCATGGAGAGGTGAAGTTGGGGTGGGCTCATGGGCACTTTTTTTTTCATCTCTTGAGTAAACTAGCTTAGCAAAATTGATTTAGGTGGTGGGCAATCTACGTAAATTTCCATGAATGGTTTTCGGTTTTCTTTGGCAGCAGGTCGCCTGTCGGCCCTGATCCGGCTGTCATTGAACCGCGATTCGTGATTTGTAGCACCGGTTTTTCCTCCACTGGGCCTGACCGCATTGCTTAATTTTTGTTCGCTTCTGTGCTGCACTACCCTCGAGTGAAAATCACCGTTGCTGGGCACATTTTTTTTTCCTTCTTTCTTCTTTCTCCAACTTTTGTATAAAAGACTTTTTCCCTTCTCATATTCAAGTTCACGCCGCTCCCAAAGAATGTCTCGCTTTTTTAAGTCCACATTCTTTAAAACGGCCGCTGCTTCTGCCTCGGTAGTCGGTGCCGGTGTCGTTTATCTTGACTTTGTCAAGTCCCCAAACCCTTCAAACTTCAAGAACTCCTATGAGCCTCTCCGCAAGAAGCTCGATACGCCTCCAACCAGAGAGCAACTCTTGGACAACGTGAAGAAGACCGCCAAGTTCGACGTGTTGGTGGTTGGCGGTGGTGCTACCGGTACCGGTACCGCCGTGGACGCTGCTACCCGTGGGCTTAATGTGTGTCTCTTGGAGAGAGACGACTTTGCCTCGGGAACATCGTCAAAGTCCACCAAGATGGCCCACGGTGGTGTCAGATACTTGGAAAAGGCTATTTTCCAGCTTTCCAAGGACCAGTTGGACTTGGTCATCGAGGCCTTGAACGAGAGAGGCAACATGCTCAGAACCGCTCCTCACTTGTGTTCGGTGCTTCCTATTATGATTCCCGTTTACAAGTGGTGGCAGGTGCCTTATTTCTTCATTGGCTGCAAAATGTACGATTGGTTTGCCGGCCATCAGAACTTGAGATCCTCCACGATCTTCTCTGCCGAGACTTTCAGTGCTATTGCTCCAATGATAGATACCGCCAACATCAAGGCTGCTTGTGTGTACCACGATGGTACTTTCAACGATGCTAGGTTCAACGCTACCTTGGCCGTGACCGCGGTCGACCACGGTGCGACTGTCTTGAACTACATGGAAGTCAAGCAGTTGCTCAAGGAAGATGGTAAGTTGGTGGGTGCTCTTGCTGTTGATCGTGAAACTGGTGAGGAATACAAAATCAAGGCTACCGCCACTGTCAATGCTACTGGTCCTTTCGCTGATAAGCTTTTGGAGATGGATGAAGACCCTCAAGGTTTGCCTCCAAAGCAAGAGCAGCCTCCAAAGATGGTCGTTCCTTCCTCTGGTGTCCACGTTGTTTTGCCTGAATATTACGGCCCTGCCTCCATGGGTTTGTTGGACCCTGCCACTGCTGATGGTAGAGTCATGTTCTTCTTGCCATGGCAAGGTAAGGTTCTCGCTGGTACTACTGACACTCCATTGAAGAAGGTTCCAAACAACCCAGTGCCAACTGAAGAAGAAATCACGGATATTTTGCAGGAATTGCAGAAGTACATTGTTTTCCCTGTCAACAGAGAAGATGTCTTGTCTGCCTGGTCTGGTATCAGACCATTGGTCCAGGACCCATCGAAGATTCCAAAGGGCAAGGACGCAAAATCTGGTACCCAGGGCTTGGTTCGTTCTCATTTGGTCACAATCTCTGAATCTGGCTTGGTTACCATCTCTGGTGGTAAGTGGACTACTTACAGAGAGATGGCACAGGAAACCGTCGACACTTTAGTAAAGAAGTTCGACTTTGGTGGCAAGAACTTGAAACCATGTCAAACTAACAACATCTTGCTCGCTGGTGGTGAGGACTACTCCAAGAACTACTCTGCTCGTTTGATCCACGAATACAAGATCCCATTGAAGTTGGCCAAACACTTGAGTCATAACTACGGATCTCGTGCTGCCCTCATCTTGGAGTTGTACCAGCAGAATGACTACAACAAGTTGCCAATTACCTTGGCTGCCACCCATGAATATATTCCAAAGGAAGACTCGAACTCTGATGGCACAATCTTGTCTTACCAGTCTTTCGACGAGCCCTTCACAGTTGCTGAGTTGAAGTACTCTTTGAAGTACGAGTACATCAGACACCCACTCGATTTCTTGGCTAGAAGAACCAGATTGGCTTTCTTGAATGCCAGAGAGGCGTTGAGTGCCGTGGATGGTGTTGTTTCCATCATGAAGAACGAGTTCAACTGGGACGACGCAACCACCAAGAGGATGTCCGACGAGGCAAAAGAGTACATCAGCCTGATGGGTATCTCCTCTCAAAAGTTCAACGTGTCCGACTTTGTTGTCCAATAATCAAGCTTAATGTCCCCTGATGAAGGTGAATTCAACGTTGCCTATTTATTAGATTCCATAGAATAAGATACATTTCCAGACCACGATGGCATCCTCTGGGTGCGATTGATACTATAGCGCAACACACCAATACGATAGTCTTTTATTATTTGATGTAGTCTCACGTGCTCGCACCTCTGGCGAAAGGGTAATGGTTAGAGCCAAAACTGTTCTCCTTGCACTAACAGCAATTACCGCATTGTGGATATCTTTCCTTGCAAGAAGAACAAAACTCACCATGGTGTCATCAGAGCACCCGTACGCGAAGGAATTGAGAATTGCCTCGCTAGCTGTGAAAAGAGCTTCCGTGCTCACCAAAAGTCTTAGCGACACTTTAGTTGAAACCTCCAAGACTGGCACTCAAATCAAGGATGATAAGTCCCCTGTTACGGTAGGCGATTATGCCTCGCAAGCTTTGATAAATCATGCCATCAAAATCAACTTTCCGGGTGATCACATTGTGGGAGAAGAGGACTCCCTGACATTGAAGGATGGGTCAGAGGAGGCCAATGCACTTAGTAAGAGGATCTTGGACATTCTCAGTGAGGCCCAGCAGAGAACCTCAAGGTCAACAGAAGACCTTGGAGAGCTCAAATTTTTGAATGAAGTTTACGAAAGCATCGATCTTGGTAATTATGAGGGAGGATCTAAGGGTCGTTTTTGGGCTCTTGACCCAATTGACGGTACCAAGGGTTTCTTGAGAGGCGACCAGTTTGCTGTGTGTCTCGCCCTCATTGAAGATGGCAAGGTCGTTCTCGGGGTCATTGGCTGTCCCAATTTGCCTGAGTTCATTTCACTGAATGAAAACCAATCAGGTAAAAAAGGAGGTCTTTTTTCAGCTGTAAAAGGTGTTGGCGCTTTTTACACTCCTCTTTTCGAGACGGAAGATTTCACGCCTCTCAAGGATCAACAGATCATCAAAATGACCAGTGAAACATCACCTGCTACATTGAAGGTCGTTGAGGGTGTTGAGAAGGGCCACTCTTCTCACTCGACGCAATCTCAAATCAAGGATAAGTTGGGCTTCAGTACTACCACTGTAGCTAAGCAGACTATAAATCTAGATTCTCAAGTGAAATACTGTGTTCTAGCAAAGGGGCAAGCGGATATTTATTTGCGCTTACCTGTCAGTGACACATACAGAGAAAAAATATGGGATCACGCCGCTGGTAACATACTACTCTATGAGAGTGGTGGACAAGTTGGCGACATAAACGGCGAGCCACTTGACTTTGGGAAAGGTAGACTCTTACATTCAAAGGGTGTAATTGCTGCCAATAAGGCAGTCTTTCCAAAAGTTATTGAGGCAGTGAAACTGGTTTTGAGCGACAGTAATTAGTTATATACAAGGTAATCTAAGTGAGCTACATTACTCCACCACTTCGACAACATGATAATTTTGTTTGCCAGATCTGACAAGCAAAAGTCTTCCATCAATTAAGTGGTTGTCCTTGTCGAAAAGAACAACATCCTCGGGATCTTCAAACTGATCTCTGTCGATACCAAAGTAAATACCTCCCCCCCTGATTAAGTTTTTGGTCTCATTTTTTGATTTGTTAAGGATTTTAGAGAGTAATGTGCTCATTTTTATATCCTCCGGGTTTGGGAATGAGCTCAACTCGATCCTTTGTAAGATTCCCGAATTTTTAAACTTTGAGATCAACTTTTCGGCAGTGATATCGTCATCAAAAGGCTGATCTGGAGTGGGGAATAGGAAGCTAGTTATGTAAGCCATCTCATCTCCCACACCAGGACCATGAATCATGTCAACAACCTCTCTTGCAAGCACCCGCTGAGCCACTCTGTTTGCAGGATCCTCCTCATGCTTTTTCAAAATGACACCTTCGATAGCCTCCAAAGGCAACAATGTAAGTGCCTTCAAAAGCTTGCTCACAAGATCGTCTGGAGCATTGATGAAGTATTGATATAGTTGAAACGGAGTCGTGAGCTGACTGCTTATGAAGACAGCGTTACCAGCAGACTTGCCGAACTTTTCTCCCGACGATGTTGTTAGCAAAGGAGCAGTGATACCATAGGCGGGCAATTCTTTGCCCTTCTCACCAACGCCACCGTAATGACGCTGAACTCTTGAGATGAAGTCAACACCAGCAGTTATGTTACCCCATTGGTCATTGCCACCAAGCTGGATATTCACACCCTCATTCTTGAATAAATGCCAATAATCGTATGCCTGTAAAACCTGATATGCAAATTCACTGAAACCTATACCTTGTTGCGACTGCAACCGTGACAGAATCGAATCTCTTGCAAGCATCTGCGAAACTCTGATATGAGCACCGTAAGTGGACAAGAAGTCAAGGAATGTGATCGACTTCCACCAGCTGGCATTGTTAAGACTGGAAATCTCACCCAACTTAGGAGGCTTTATTTGCCTAGATTGGGCATACAAGATTCCCTTTGTCAAGAAGGTATGCATCTGTTTCTGTATCTTTTTTACATTAGCTTCCCTCTGCTCTTTTTCTATCACTGTTCTCTCAGTCTTTCTTCCACTAGGGTCACCCACTGCACCCGTGGCACCCCCAACTAGGCCAACGACATCGAAACCTCTAAGAAGGAAGTGGAGAAGGATCATCAATGGGAGCAAATTTCCCAAATGCAACGACTCGGCTGTAGGATCAGCACCGCAGTAGAGTTTCAACTTCTTCTCGTTGCTTTCAGTCAACTTGTACAAGTCATCACTAGTCAACGATTCTACGAGCCCTCTATTAAGTAAATGAGCAACCAATGATCCCTCTCTGTCTTGTTGAATGAATTCAGATTTCGTGAGCTCTGCCACCGAAGGCACGATTGATATCGTTTCTGGAGGACGTTCCACGGTAGGGACGCCCGACCTAAATCTTCTGCCACCTAGTGACCAGCATACTTTCGCCAATGATCCAGGCTGCCTAACACGACTCGTTACGAGACAAAGGGACGTTCTGTGAAGTAGTCTTAGCATGCTGTGGAAATAAGCAGATTCGCGATTTCCTAGTAGTTCCCAGACCTGCGATCATACTACAAAGTTGGAGATAAATAAATAACCCAAACTGCCTGGGTAGAATGCATTATTCTGCCCCTCACTGTAATCTCTTAAAAGTCATATTGAAGCGGTTTTTACTGACTCAATTTATTGTAGTAAACCTGAGTCATTTATTAACTATTATCTTACCGTAGATACATCGCGCATCTCATCTCATATAGTATATTCACAGAACATCATCTACATGTCGCCTGGGCCCTATCCACTTGGATCCAACGATACTGGAGCCAAGAAAAGGAAAAGGAAGAGATCAAAAAGAGCAAGCAATGAGGGTCAGGAAAGAAGTGCCGATACAAACACAAACAGAGTAAACAAAAAGGTGAAATTTTATGAGATAGAGGATTCTGAACAAACCAGAGATGCCAACACAACTATAAATGGCACAGCTAAACTTGGCTATGAAGGTACACCTGAGTCAAATAGCGAAGGTATAAGCAGAGAACAAGAATTCCAGTCACGAACAGATTATAAAGCTGATACTGAACCCGAGGTCCCTAAAAGAGATGAGCAAACGGAAACTCCCAAGCCAAAACCTCAATTAATGAGGCTGAACGGGCCAAAGAAAACCCGCAAAAATGTCTTTTACGATGATCAAGATGATGACGAGGACAATGACAGTTCATCATACCAGATAGATCGCACAACTCCAAGAGCTGTCATCGAGCGAAGGGCCCGTGAGTTGCTCGAGGTGAGAAAGTCACTTCCTATTTATCAGCACAAGGATAAGATTGTGCAATACGTGCAGCAAAACCAGGTTGTTGTTGTGATTGGTGAGACTGGATCGGGTAAGTCTACGCAGATACCGCAGTTTTTGATACCTCTTAACAAGAAGCGTGTGGCCGTCACACAGCCACGTAGAGTCGCCGCTGCATCTTTAGCAACAAGGGTCAGCGACGAGTTTGGCTGTCGGTTGGGCGAAGAGATTGGGTATCAGGTAAGATTCTCGAACGTCACTTCGCATAGCACTAAGGTGAATTACCTAACTGATGGTATGTTGATCAGGGAAATAATGTTGGACGACAAGCTATCACGATACAGTACTATTGTCATCGACGAAGCTCACGAACGAACAGTCCTTACAGATCTTACTTTGGGCTACTTGAAGCAATTGATACGAAGCGGGAAGAGAAAAGACCTCAATGTGATTGTCATGTCTGCTACATTGAACGCTGAGCTCTTCAGCAAATTCTTTGACTACGCTCCGATTTTGTATGTCGAAGGTAGAATGTACCCCGTGTCGAAGCATTACCTTACCACTTCATCAGAAGATATCGTGGACACCATGGTTAGAACAATTGTTCAACTAAACATGTCAGAACAGGAGGGTGACATCCTTTGCTTTTTGCCAGGTCAGGAGGAGATTGACAACTGTGTCACAATATTGAATACTTTAGCTACTCAATTGCCCAAAGAAGCACCAATGATTGTTGCTTTACCCCTCTACGCAGCATTATCGCCTGCTCAGCAGATCAAAATTTTCGAAAAATTGAGTCCAAGAAAGCGAAAGGTCATTTTGGCAACCAACATTGCCGAGACTTCTATTACCGTCAGTGGTGTGAAATTTGTTATAGATTCGGGATTAAGAAAGGTGAAGGTCTGGAGACACCTGCTTGGATTATCTACCTTGCTCACTACGCCAATATCTCAGGCATCTGCCAAGCAGAGAGCCGGTAGAGCTGGTAGAGAAAGCGAGGGTAAGGCTTTTCGTCTCTATTCTGAGAGAGTCTTCTTAAATAAGCTTCCAAAACAACAGGAGCCTGAAATAGTCAGGAATGACATAATACTTCCTGTATTGACTTTGAAGAAGATGGGAATTGATGATCTACTCAACTGGACATGGCTTGAGCACCCAGGAAAAGAGGCCATATTGGGTGCTCTACATACATTGCACTTTTTGGGTGCGCTAAATGAAACTGGCCATCTCACTCCATTGGGATATAAGATGGCAGTTTTGCCATTAGCACCTGCTCTTTCGGCAGTGCTTATTTCTGCATTTGATCATAAAGTTTTGCAAGAGGTTATTGATATTGTTTCATGCCTCTCCGTTGATAATTTCATTCTCAATGTGACTGGAAATGGTGACTTGAGAGACGAGGTGAATCACAAGAGAAGACAATTCTGTCCTTTGGGTTCCAAGCAAGGTGATCTCATTGCATTGAAGGAATACTTTGATTACTTTAAGAGTCTAGATGACTCAAAGAATACGGCCGAAGCAAAGATGTGGTGTAAAGAATTGTTCTTCAGTTATAAGGGTTTCAAGAATGTAATGCGAGTCAGACGTCAGATAATGGATTACATGACCTCAACAATCAAGCAGGATGACTCTATTACACAAGTGGAAAAGGACAAGCAGCTCAAAGAGCTCCAACGTCACCTCAATCTTGGTAAGTATCACGAGGAGGATGATGATGAAGGTGATTTTAAGGAGCTTTCAAAGTCTTTGGATGTTCCCTCCATTCTCAAATCATTCCTCAAGGGTTATGCATTAAACACAGCAATTGGAATGCCAGATAGATCTTTCCGAACTTGCTCCACAGGTCAACTAATCAGCATACATCCGTCGTCCAACCTATTCGGTATGCCGAATATCGATGCAATTATGTACATTGAGTTTGTCTACACAGCCAAAGCATACGGAAGGAACTGCTCCAAAATTGAGCTTGCGTGGCTTCAAGAAGTTGCTCCTCACCTTCTACGAGGCGCTAAAGTCAGCATCAATGCCTAAATTATAGACTATAGTATATATTAATAGACTTTCACAAATCGAGAGCTTTTTGTTGCAAACGTTACTTTGAGGCACAGGTTTCAAAACGCGCATAATTACAGACGTGCTATAACACTCTCATTAACAAAGTATGTAATGACTGAGCATGAGGCCGTCTCCAGTACTGAAGCTCATGAAATAGATCACGATGAAAGCATCCAGCCAAGATTCTTGAGCCTTTCTCAATTAGGTTACCTCATCATACTTTCCGTCTGGTTCTTGTTCCTTATTACGGTCAACTCGCTCTTTGAGATCTGGAGGTTGGTAATCTTTCCATTCAGTCAAAGTCCAACCACACTACAATTACATGAGCAGTTTGTGGTGATCTTTTCCACTGTGGATTACTATGTGCTCAGTCTGTGGTGTCTTTACGTGGTTTTTTGGTGGTGGGCTTTGCTATCATGGATCGGGTTGAAGCTTTTTAGGCAGTCCAAGGGCCTCCAAACGTGACAAATTCAAGCACCGTCTTCACCTCGGGCGCTTGTCCATTCCGCACTACCCGATTGTCTTCCACGTGGAACCCTTGCCTCACTGGGCTCTTTGGTTGTATGACATGTTTTGAGTGAAAGGAGCTCCTTGTTATGGACGAGAATTAGCTCTTCGTACAACTTTTCGTACTTGTCCCCACTGTGATGAGGTTTTATGTCGTTATCCCAAAAGGCTAACATGAGGCGTGCATTGATAAATTTGATGAGCTTTTCAATGACTGCCTCGCTTGAGACGACGTCCAGCTTGGGAATGCGCTTTTCCTCCTCAGTAATGTACTTATCGCTTAAATCAATAACGTAGTTGTTTCCAATCCCAATAATATAGCTCATTTTTTTACCCCAGTTCTCACAATAAAGTGAAGGCTCATCGAATACATTCTCGCAAGGATCTAGATGGATCCATCTATTCTGTTTTCTGCTGTAATACTCACACCAGACATGATCCTCCCTGTTCCAGATGTAGCGGAGTTGAGCATCAAGACCAAGCACAGATTGTAGAACAAGCATGAAACAGTTTACCCATTCACCGCAACGCCCACACCTCGTGTCCAAGAGCTTTGCGGGGTTGTTTATTCGAGGAAACTCCACAGTTTGATCGCAATCTTTGCATTTATACTTCTCTATGCGTCCAATATCGTCAGGATTCACTAAAGGAGGACCAACAACTCCTATAAACTCAATGTTATCACCATTTCGATCGCATTTAGAACACTTGGGCTTGTCTATCCACTTGAAAAATTCATTCTTGAAAAGGGATAGGGTTTCTTGAACAAGGAAGTCTTCGTATCCCCACAATTCACTATCCAGGGAAGCTTCTCGTTCTTCTACCCTCGCAAAGATCTTGCCTAGATCAATAGCGTTTAATGCCTTCTCAGTGAAGGCTTCATTTTTGTATATGTCATTTTTGTGCACCAAAGATGTGATGGTGCTGGCAAGCTGGGCATCTCTTTGATCTTTCAATTGAGGAAAGCGCTTCTTACCAAGATTCTCTGCTGCTTCAAGAACGCTTTTCGCATAACAAGAGATTAATCGCTTACCCAAGTTATTCCAATCAGACTCGACGCCCATCACAACAAGAAGCTATGCAAGGCTTTAGCATCGAATGAACTCTATATATCGTTGTCAAAAAAGGCAAAAATATAACGACAACTGCAGGACTCGAACCTGCGCGGGCAAAGCCCAAAAGATTTCTAATCTTTCTCCTTAACCACTCGGACATGTTGCCAACTTCTTTGCAAAAAGAGACCGAGTAACCGCTCAGTGCAAATTATTTAAGTATATTTCTACATCTATGTGCGCACAAGTGTCTGAGATCAACTCAAATTTTAGTAAAATGTCGAAAGCAGAAGTCGGGTGTCCATACAAAAATTACACACTGATCCTCGCTTATTTGCTTCGACCACGAGTACAAGGGAATATTTGATAATCGAGAGGAGGTATTCGTCATGTAACGTTTATGCTTGTTCTTCTTGCCGAGAAGTAGGTGAGTGACACATTGATGTCGGAGCTCCCTTCAATCGAGGTGTGACTTGCGAAAGGTACTAGAATTTATGGTTATTTTATCAAGTGAAGATTCGCACGTACATGTGGGATTGTTTAAGAGTGGTGCAGGATACTGATCATAAAAGCACACTAGTCGTAAACTACCACCGAAGATGGGCAAACAAAGCGCAAAAAATAAAAAGGCTTTGGCGAATTCGAAGACAATTGCTGCTCAACAAAAAGAAAATTCTAGCTTTAAGCAGAATCCGTACCTCAAAACACCAATCTATGACCTTTTGCACGTTTTTGAGAGAGCCCCAGACCAATGGGCAGCCAGATATATATTGATTCTCAGTGCCATTCTTTTAAGAAGCGCTGTTGGTCTTGGTCCGTGGTCTGGTAAGGGCGAAAAACCAATCAATGGTGATTTCGAGGCTCAAAGGCATTGGATGGAAATCACAATTCATTTACCGATCAAAGAGTGGTACTTTTACGATTTGCAGTATTGGGGTCTTGATTACCCTCCATTAACTGCTTATCACCTGTGGGTCTTTGGTAAATTGGGCAGCATGATAGATTCTAGTTGGTTTGAGCTTGACAAGTCAAGGGGGATTGAGACGTCTGCGATCAAGACGTTCATGAGATACCTGAGTTTGATCAGCGACCTCGTGGTATTTATTCCATCCGTACTTCAATTAGTGTCATTATTGGGCGGAAAGAAACTCAATCTAGGCAGAATGCACCAAATCGTCATTATTGCACTCATTATTTTTCAACCGCCCTTAGTTCTTATAGACCATGGCCACTTCCAGTACAACTCTGTCATGCTCGGCTTGTTTCTATTTTCTGTATCTGAATTACTCAAAGATAATTTGTTATTGGCCTCGGTGTGGTTTATGGCTTCTGTTTTGTTCAAGCAAATGGCGCTTTATTACAGCCCTTTCATTTTCTTCTACATCTTATCGAGGCTATTCAAACCGAGAGACAAGCTTTCCAAGACATTTGCAACTTTTGACATTGCAAAGCTTATGGCTGTTGGTGCCACTGTAGTGGTCTCAGTTATTACTATTCTCGTTCCTTTTTTTATTGCAGCTAGTGACACGACTGACCTTGAAAGAATGATGAAGCAGATACTTATTAGGATGTTTCCATTTGAGCGTGGCCTTTTTGAGGACAAAGTGGCTAATTTTTGGTGCGTGACAAATATCTTCTTAAAGTATAGGGAAAAATTTACTCCCGAGCAACTCAAAGGTATTTCGCTTTGTTTGACTGTGATATCAATTCTTCCCCCGTGTCTCATCGCTTTTTGGAAGAATATCAAGAACAAACAAAATCATCCGTCGATGATAGTATATGGTTTTAGTGCAACTGCGTGGGGCTTTTACTTGTTCTCGTTTCAGGTACATGAAAAGACCGTCTTGGTTCCATTAATTCCGTCATGCTTCTTATTGCTTCTGACAGATGCAGATGTTGTTGGAGTGATACAGTGGATTAATAACATTGCAAGCTTCAGCTTATTCCCGCTTCTTAAAAAAGATGGGTTGGTGTTGCAATATGTTACGCTTACTTTATTGATCAATTGGTTTGTGGGTGGTTTCAGTTCTCCAAGCTCCAGCTTGGTGTGGCCCAAAAAACTGCCTATGATAGTCAAACTAGTTATAACCGGATCATACTTGAGCGCTTTTGTCTATCATGCTCTAGACTACGCTTTCGATCCACCAGCGAGATTCCCTGACATATGGGTGATCCTAAATTGTGTGATCTCGTTTGGATGCTTTGGTTTCTTCTATTTGTGGTTGCTATGCAGAATGGTCAAGTTAAAAGGTTAGTTTGTAAACTTTCTCGAGCCGTTTTCTGATACCATTGGAATAAGTTAGCTCAAACTCATGCCTTTCCTGCTCCGCTTGAGTCTGGATAGCGAGTTACTCGCTAATAGTTGAAGTCATATAAGAGAAGACTTCTAGAGACTCGATAGGTCTCAAGTCGTTTCTTCATTACTCTCGTCATCAAAACCTTGAGGAAACCAGGTAGTTCTCTACGTCAAATTCCTACGTAGAATAAGCTCATAAGTTCTTATTCTAACAACGCCTAGTGGTATTGTGTTCGACAAGGACTCTCTGGCCAAGAATACAATACGAGGCACTTTAACGCCATCATCGCCAATGAAATTTCTTCGGTTCGCCAATGAAGAAGTAGGCTTCGAGATTTCCTCGGTCAACCGAAGAAATCTAGTTTCGGCCACAGAAACTAAAAAGCTTCTCAGAGATCATAATGGGTGCAAAAAATCGTCTCGTTGTATATACAGGAAAAACAATAAGCTGTCAAAGGTGAAGTAGATCAGCACTGGTATCTGGAATTTCCCAATGATTATATAATGTAAATGTAAATCTAAATCTAAATGATGTGTTGTTAAGATAACTGATGTAAACCCGTAGAAGAATTTACAATTGGGCATCAATAACCTCACCGGGTCTAAGTAAATCGGGTATAACGGGAAGACTGTGCATGAATGTATGGGCATCCTAATGCCAAAAAGCGTTGAAAAACAGGCAGCAATAAAAGCAAACTAATCAAGTTTCAATTGTTTCTCCAAGCCTTTCGTGAAATTGATCAGCACTTACAGAATCCGACCATAATATTACCGAAGAAAGCGGCAGTGGAACTCAAACATCCCTCACCAGTGGATGGGCAGCAAGCTTCACAAGCACCAAAGCATATCAAGCAATCCTGACAAAATTCGGTGCACTCGTTGGTGTCTCTGTGGTATCCAGACCAAGTTTCAGAGACTGTTTGCATGGAAGGACGAGAAGCCTCACCGATAGGCAGCTGGGGCTGAAGCTCGTCACTGATCACTCTATCCTCGCTATTATCAGGGAATGTGATCAGTTTCGATTCCTGGTACGAAGTATCAGTAGAGGGCCTTGACATGGTCAGCGAACGTTGTTAGAAATGTGAATGTGGAATGAAGCTAAGGTCGACAGCAATGGTAGCGGTGTTGGGATCCACCAGTGAAAGTACCAAAGAACACCAGGAGAGAGAAGCGAAGAAGAATCAAGATGATGAAAACAAAAAGTAGGACAGAGAGCCGAAGTTACATTGATTCAAGCAAAAATTTAGCCTCAGTGCGTGCATATATATTCTGTAAGGGAGCCTAACCATGGGCTCTGAGAACACTAGTGTACCTTCAAGCAATAGAGTACTGTAGGGTAACCTCCAGGTGCACACAAATTCGCGATGAAACTAATGGAAAAGAAAGGCACCTCCTCCACCCAAAGTCTTGGAGCTACCCACAGAGAGGTTTTCAAGAAATCGCCGTAGACGTCCAGGGCCACTGTGCTGAGGGGACATGGACGCTCTTTTAGACAAAAAGACAGAACTTCTTTCGCTCTACTACCCTGGCTATGCCACCGATGTGCTCAGAGATATTCTTGTGAGCTGCGATGGCAACGTTGACCGCGCCAGGGCTTTGATTCAAGATCCCGCTCTGGAGAACCCAGGGAAGCAGAGGTCGTTTGCTCAAGTTCAGACAACTCTTACAGGGTTCAAAAGGAGCTCAAGAAGTGACACCAAGTCTTATCTGGTTTCCAGTAAGAAGCCAAAATTGGGTGTTCCTTCCTTGCCACAAGCGCTGGCGCGGTCGCCTCAGATCACTCTAAACACGCCTGAGGACGTGGAGCACCACTTAAAAGGCTACGCACTGTTACATTTGAACTTTTTCCCCAAAGACGTGGCTGACGGACTTCTCAGTGAGCTCGCTGCTTCCAAGGAGAAATTCAGAACTCGGCAGTTCTATCTTTTTGGAAACTTGTGCACCCTGAATTTGAAAGTAGCACTCTTCGCAGCTCGAGATGCCGATTACCCAAGTTTGGTATACAACGGACTCCAGATCGCAGGCGACAATGGGCCCCACGAATACTCGCCCCGTTTCGAAATGGCTGCGAAGTACTTGGAGGAGAAGATGAATAACACATTTATTCCACAAAACCCAAAATTACCCTTGCAGCTGTCAGATAAATGGACAGCCGGCTTTTGCGTGGCAAACATGTATGAGAAATTGGATAACCATTTGGATTGGCACTCTGATCGACTCTCCCACATTGGGCCTCACAACTATATAGCGTCGGTGCTGTTGGGGCTGACAAGGTTGTTCAAGCTTCGATCCACACATAAAAACGGAGCGCCGGTCTTTCTGGTTCCATTGCCTCACAATAGCCTATTTTTGATGAAACCGGGGTGCCAGGAGGAATTCAAACATACCTTGGCGCCCATGTCGAAGCTGCTTCTGTTACACCCGGAAGTGGGACTGCTACGGATCGGTCTCACTTTCCGCAATTACCTTTCTGACTTCATACGCAACTTACCCAAGTGTCGTTGCGATCTCCCAATGATGCTACGACGGGCATTCAAAAGCCCAGAAACAAGAGGGAAGTATTTTTGGCTGTGCGAGAACGTATACCAAAACAAAGACTGTGGCGCCTTTCACTGGGCAGACATCAACAACTGGAAAGATCACTTCATTGCGGACTCCCAAGAAAAAGCATCCAGATGGATTGCTCCCGAGTGAAGGTGTAGCCACAAGTGGCTGCAAAAGTTTGTGAATTATACATTCGGGGCTCAATGCGTCTTATATTGCCAAAATGAAGCAACTTGCGGTGTGTATGCTGGAGCAGACAACCGGCACTATTCGCTTTTTGTAGATTTTTATCATGCCAATGGTGTGCGATCTTGTGTGTCACAATTGTTGCCTTCGAAAGCACGATTTGGTGTATGTAATGTGGAGTAGTGCGAACAATCGTCGTATCACTTGCACCCATCTAACATATCGTATTTTCCTCATTTACTGGCAATATCTTGAACTTCGGGCTATGACTGTATTCCATTGTCACAGCTGTCATGCGCCCATTGAGTTGGACGAATCCCTCAAAAATCTTTCTAAAGTTCAAACCGATCTCATCACCAAGAAAGCGAACCAGATCCCCAAAGTACCATTAAGTCTGCCTTCAAGACATATTCCCCGGAACAGGCTAAACCTCCTAGACGAAGCACTTCGATCTGGGTCTGGTGACGCCATCTATCATGACAATGAGAGTGATTTGGTGAAGGAGGCGCCTCTGTCTTATGATTCCAAATACTCCTACATCTACGTACCTAAGCACGAGGAGCACGATTTTGACGATGATGGTGGCAAAAGGCAGTTTTTAAGTCCAGAACATGAAGATCAGCTTCCAGATTTCTCACGTATCAAGTCTTTAGGTCTTGTCTTTGATATTCTATCCGAAAACCAAGACGTTACCCATCCCATGAGCGCAGAATGTGCCCATCTTCTCATTAATAACTACAAATTCAAGTTTGACCAAAGCCAAAGAGAGAAAGAATATTACATATCCTTCTTGAAGAAACTCAAAGAAAGAGCGTCAAACTACTCGGCCGAGGTGGAGCTCGAAACCGACTCAAAGCTTTCCGAAGCTGCACATGAGCTCGAAGAATACCATAATCTCGAGCACGAGAAGCTCAAGGAGCTCGAGGAATTAGAAAACACTCACGAAAAGCTTCATGAAGAACTCCATGAGCTTGAAGAGCAACTTGAGAAGCTCAACTGCGAGAGCCTCAATGATGTCCTTCGACTTCGAAACTCGCTCAACATGGATTTGTCTATGAAGCAGAGCCACTTAGAGCACTCGAAGGCTCTATATCAGAAACAATTGGACCATTTGGACTCACTTCGCACGTTGAATATCTATAAGCGCTTGTTCAACATACTGTTTGATGGAGAAGAATCGTATGGCAGAATCAATGGATTCCGCCTAGGGTATTGGGTTCCATTGCCCGAGGTTAATGCAGCGCTTGGGCAAGTTGTTCACTTGTTGAAGTTTCTACAGAAAAGGCTCGATCTCGAGCTTGAGGGATACAAGTTGGTTGCGATGGGATCGAAATCGTACCTCGTGAAGACGGCTCGAGTGTCTGCAGAAGAAGCGGAAGGTCGCAGGGGTTCTTCCATACTCCAGCTACACTCTACTAACGAGTTCACATTAGGAAAACTTTTTAATTTCAACAAACTTGATGTTTCGTTAATAGCCCTTCTTGACATTGTGAGCCAGTTCGAGGCGAGAATTAAAGAGCTTGATGAAGAGTTTGAGCTACCGTATGCCATTTCACCAACACACGACAAGATTGGAGGTAAGAGCATACGAGTAACACTGAACAGCCGCTGGACGGAAGCATGCACGTTTCTACTAACCGATTTGGCGTGGATGCTTACATTTGTAAGTGCTCGGAGCGATCAGTCTACATAGTACTCAATGAGGAAATATATATCGCGCGACATCAAACTCCGTTTTTGCAGCCATCTTCAACCCAACTTCCTCTTCTTCTTTTGTGTGACGATGAATAGTACATGGCTGATACAGCATGCCCCGATTCATTCATCCGATGTCTCTGGTCTTTTTGAGCATTTCTTCGGTAACACATTGCCCAGTACTCCGCGGAGCTGTCCCTGGAACCTTCACGTTTCCCCGAATCGCCACTTAAAGACGCCTTCCTCTTCAACGCCCAACCCTGTATTCGACTTACTGGCCCACTTTGAACCAATGCAACTGCTGCCATTTCGTATCTCCCGTGACTGCTCTCCTTACAAGGGCATCATGTCTCTTGAAGCATACTTAGCCCCTGATACTCTTGAAGATCTGTCATTTGCGGGTCCTTCCAGAACAGCTGAGAGTCAAACACAAAGGCCAAAGTCTCTAAGCCAAACCTTCGAAAGCGAGAAGTCCTGTCCAATGGAACGTACTCCACAATCTGAATCCGTTTCTAGCTCTCCAACCAGGCAAGTCGCGGAGAAGCTTAGAGGCTCGTTTTACGGAAAATTACGCAAGGATCCAGCAAATAAGAGGAGGGCAGAAAATGGTGTATTTGAGTCACAAAAGGAAAAAACGAAGGATGCTTGTAAATCCCACAGGGTACATAGACCAAACACAAGAGAGCACCCATCTCAGGGTACACCAAACGCAGGTACAGAAACAGAAGCGGCCAAGGATTCGATCGGAAACGGTGTACTTGCGCCTATTAAGCCCAACGTGGATCTTTCCACTCAAGAAGATCTGGAAAATTGGTATTACACCCGTTCTCTGATTAGAAGCACTAAGGCAAACCAAGCGATTCAATTGCCAGTGAACCACTGCAAAGCGACGCCTTCTAGGCGTGTTGCAAACACAGTCGCGCCCGTGTGTTTGGGCAGAAAGCAAGGGAGAAAGCACGGGAGAAAGAAAACCGGGAAAAATTTAAAAATTGGAGGCAAGGGATCACTCAAGAAGCAAGCGAAAAGTGCAGTGGCAAGCATCAATTGCCTGAAACAAGCATCAAAATCAACAAAAGTGGTAAGAGAGTACTACGGGTGTTGGACATGTAGAGTTCGCCATGTTTCATGTCCCGCAGATGATGAGCCTTGCAAAACTTGCAGGCAGCTTGGTATTGTTTGCGACATGGCTCCGAGGAGACCCGATTATCTTAATGATGCCAAAAAAAAGGCATCGCGGTTGGCATTTCTTCGTGAGACGCGGAAGATTAGCCCCAATTGATTGTGCCCTGATTGCAGGCTGGTGCGAGTAGGCTTCGTTCGCAAGTACCGAACGCCTTTTTTTTCTCTCTCTACGTACACATCCTGCAGGCTCCTTCCTCACAACCACAGGACCAGGGCGAGCCTGTTAACCCATTCGAATTCCTTCTTCGTGTCGACTCACCGCAAGAACCTACAATCAGTGATGAAAACGAATCTTTGGTCTCTATTTGTCACAACTCTTCTTGTGGCAAGTGCACAGGCCTTTTACTTGCCCGGAGTTGCCCCTACAAACTATGCTGAGGGAGATCGAATCGACTTGTTAGTCAATCACTTGACTCCTGCTTTGAAGCATCCCTCATCCGAAAGTGATGGGAAGAAATGGAAAACTCAGATCTATTCCTACGACTACTATTATCCTAAGTTTCAGTTCTGCAAACCTCCTAACGGCCCTAAGAAACAGCTGGAGTCGCTCGGTGCCATCATTTTCGGTGACAGAATCTTTAACTCTCCGTTCGATATCCAGATGTTGAAGCCCAAAAAATGTGCTACCTTATGTGAATCGAAGTACTCAAAGACGGACGCTGCGTTCGTCAATAGAAATATTCGTGCCGGCTACAATTACAATTGGATCATTGACGGTTTGCCGGCTGCCAAGAGGGTGAAGGATCTCAGGACGAACTCCGAATTTTACTCGTCTGGGTTTCCAATTGGAAAAGTGGACGACAACAATAAAGCATACCTTTATAACCACTTTGAAATTATCATTGAGTACCACAAAAGATCGGAGGGTCAGTTCAGGGTGGTGGGTGTCACTGTGGTTCCACAATCTTTGGATAGAAACACTCTTGATGTTTCGAAGGCATCCCCAGAAGAATTGTGTAATCCTGATTTGAATCCAGTGGTGTTGTCTAAAGACAGTGAGAAAAAGGTATTGTTTACTTACACAGTGTCCTTTGAGGAGTCCACCACTGCCTGGGCGACAAGATGGGACAAGTACTTGCATGTCTATGACCCAAAAATTCAATGGGTATCTTTGATTAATTTCTCTTTGGTAGTCATTATTTTGGGTGTCATCATGGCTCATATTTTGGTAACTACCTTGAAGAACGATATAGTCAAGTACAATGAGGTGAACTTGGATGATGATGTTGCTTACGATAGTGGTTGGAAATTGGTCTATGGTGATGTGTTCAGGTCTCCAGCTAACAGAATGCTCTTGTCTGTCTTGATTGGAAGTGGCTCTCAATTGCTCTGCATGACAATGGTGACAATTGTGTTCGCCCTCTTTGGGTTGTTGTCCCCTTCTAACCGTGGATCCTTGTCAACATTCATGTTCATCCTTTTTATCTTTTTTAGCATTATTTCCTCATATGTCAGTGGATATCTTTACAGGTTCTTCGGAGGTGAAAACTGGAAAGTCAATATGCTCTTGACTCCAACACTTGTTCCAGGGCTTTTATTCCTCATTATCATATTCTTGAACTTCTTCTTGATCAGTGCTGGCTCCTCCGGTGCAATTCCTGCTGGAACAATGCTTGCAATGGTGCTTATTTGGTTTGCCATCTCGTTCCCATTGTCCATCGTGGGCTCGATTCTTCAATCCAAGAGACCTATTCTACTGGTCCCAGTAAGAACAAACCAAATTCCAAGACAAATTCCTCAACAGCCATGGTATCTCAAGACCATACCGGGGATAATTATGTCGGGCCTTTTCCCATTTGGATCTATTGCTGTTGAATTCTACTTCATTTTTTCGAGTATTTGGTTCAACCGTATATTCTACATGTTTGGATTTTTGTTCTTCTGTTTCATATTGATGATATTAACCACTGGTCTTATCACGCTTTTGTTCGTCTATTATACTTTGTGCAGTGAGAACTACAAGTGGCAATGGAAGGCTCTTTTTGTTGGTGGAGGATGCTCAGTTTACGTCTTCCTTCATTCGTTGTTCCTCGTTAAGGGAACTTTGAAGGATTTTACATCGATGGTTTTGTACCTTGGTTACACGGCCGTCATCTCGATTCTAGTCTTCTTGGTTTGTGGCTCAGTTGGATTCATTTGTGCCCTATTCTTTGTGAGAAGAATCTACTCGCAAATCAAGATCGATTAATTTATCCTTGCAATCGATTCCTTAAATGCACATTCATATTACTCGACATACAATTGGCTCACCTATCAAATGTAAAAAGAAATGAAAGTAAGTAATGCAAACACATGCTTATCTCAATACCAACCATCTACATCTTCTCTTTGAATGAAATGGACAATAATGTCAGTAACTTCTCGTCTCCACGCCTCAATTTTCTCGACTCTGGACTTCAGCGAGTCACCTGTTGGTGGACCTGGTGTGTTGTTGAACAGTAGCTTGTGATGATCGATTTTGCTTAAGATTAAGGCGATTGAAGTCAGTCCCAAACCACTGACATTGATTGAGTCGGAAGTAGAAGTCGACGGACTTAAGTTCACATACTTATGTGCTTGACTGTTGAGGGCATTTCTTGAGTTAGTGATGGCATTCAAATTGTTGTTCACATTGCTAATCAACAAATTGTAAGCAATGGAAAGGTCACCAATAATTTTCATTGATCTGGTGTAAAGTTCATTGTCACTCGCATATTTTATCAATGGGTCCACAAGAATTTTGCAAGCCTTGATCAATTTAAATGACTGACCATAGCTGAGATTGAAGAACGGACCAATCAAATCTTGCGCACTGGTCATGGACTTGTTATTTGCATAGATCGTCGATATATAATTATCAAAGTTCAATAGGGACTGTGTGAGCTTTTTTAGTAGCCTGCTGATTTTAAGTTGGTAGTCGTAATGGGCTTCGTAAATGCTTTCATCGATATGCTCAGAACCAGCCGCCGGCGGATGGTTCTCGAAGAAACGCAAAACTTCTTGCAAGTTGTCATGAAGCTCGTACTTGTCTTTGACCAATGATACAAATAACGAAACGAAATTTGGCACCATGGAGTTCGTGGGGTTAGAAGGTGATGTTTTAACGGTCCATGATTCCTTGTATCTTGGCTTATTGGATCCACTCAACACTGCCTCCGCCCTCAGATTGACTAAATCATTAATGATGATGGAGGCCTGAACGTTGTAGTAAAATGGCAGGTATGACGCATCAGATGGTAAAAGCAATGCCAAATTTTTTATGAACAAGTCATAATTATTCGGAAGACTCAGCAGAGAACCGTAACTTAAACTATACGTGTTGTCAATAATGTACAAACACATGTAGAGTCTTGGCAAATAAAGCTGAACATCGTCCGGGGTTAGACGTGAGCATGTTGAAGAATCTTTAATTAGTGCCTGAAAATTTTCAAGAAGCTTGAAATCGTTGAATACAGCTGATGTCATTGCAATTCCCAATGAGTAGATGTCGCCGTTGATCAAAATGGTGTAATTAATGAGTACCAACGTTGAAAAGAAAATAATAAGGAGATCATCATTGACCATGATGTTGTTGTGGTTGAAAGGATAAATAGACAACGCGCTCTTTAATAATGCAATCAGGTGGCTGAGGGGAACATGCTGGTAATACAGTAAGTTATTGAGCGCCGTTTGGAAAAGTTCAACTACCATAGACGTATGCGTGGCGTGAGTGCTCAAAAGGGACTGGACTATTTTCGATATAAGTGGCTGGGAGAAGGGTAAAATCGAAAAGTTTGCATGAAACCTTGTATAGTACAAGTTGATATTATGTTCCAATGAGTTGAATGGAAGAGCAACCTGGCCGTTGGTAGTATAATGGTAAGTTGGTTGAGGAGTCACTTGCTGAGGTATTGGAGGTGGGGGTTGAGCACTGTTGAGATCAAGGGATCTGTTCAATTTTCCATTCAATGACGATAGGGAAGACACCGAGTTCCTTGGTGAGAGGCTTGCTGAATACGCACGAGATCTGGTCGAGTAATAGTCGTCGTCAGAGTCGGAAATCGCCATCTCAGTATTCATGGATGCTGCAGATTTGAGCGATCCAAAGCGGGATCTCGACCCCGTAGTCAGTATAGAGCTCACCGAGTCCACAGACGAACGCCTCAGATTTGCATTGGAGCCAGTCCTCAGATTTGTCGCCGATCCATCCAGACCATGAGAGCTCGAATTCGGCATCTCGTAAGGAACCGTCCACAAAGGTCCCTTAATGCGTGCATCCTTAGGCTCACCCGCAGCGTTTCCGTGAGGACTGAGAGGTACAGCAGTTCCTGGAGGAGCCTTCAGTACAGGCACTGATAGCTTTACAGGCTGTTTTGAAGGTTGCGGGCCAAGCAAAGGAGGGAGGATGATTGGGGATGATGTCGATTTGCCATTGGAAAACGTCAGCCTATGCAACACCGGCTTCACTGGCACCAGCAGGGACGAAGATACTGAAGATACCGATCCAGAACGCTGATCTGCATTGGGAGTTAACGGGGATCCTGTGGGGATACTGCTTTGAGTTTCCGGGTTGGATGTATCCACAGACTTCAGGCGTGGTCTTCCGTGAAGCTTTAATATTGAAGTGTGGTGCGTATTGGTGTAGCCAGGTCCCAGTTCGTCCATTTTATCGACAAGATCACGGATGTAGCCCTTGGAGGGCCCACGTTTCAACGGCACTCGTGAAAACGTGCAAGTGTCGGCATTCTTAACGCAGTTAGTGCAAATTTTTGTCACTTTCTGGAGCGTTTGCAGGTATTCAGCGTCGCAACGGATTTTCTTCCGTCGACAAGCGTCGCATGCTCTGGACACCTTTGATCTTTTTCTGGGGAGGTTCTCCTTCGCAGACCGCTCCTCGTCACTCATCAGCATTAGACAGATTGTACCAGAGAGGCCCTAGCAAATGGGAAATTGGGGAAATCAGATGGAAGGGAAAGTAATTGGAAACTTTGTAACGGGAAGGTGCTTGATCAACCCCTGGAATATGGTGGTGCCCTAGACGACGTGAGAACAGTATGGGGTAAAAAATGAGAGAGAAGGAAAGAAAAAAAATGTGAGCATGTGGACGGATTTACATTTTCTCCGTATGTCAGCTCGGTGCAGGCGAGGATTCGTAAATCATGGGGAGGGTGGAGTGGTGTAACGCGGGGACGGGCCATCAGCTGCAGTACTCCTTTTGTCGGTGAGCCTCATATGAGACAGACGGCGACGTAGTTGAGGCGACCGCCTTCCGTAAAAACCCTTTCATTGTGTGGTGGATTGTTTGAAGGCACCAATGGAGTCCCCACGAGAATCTGTCGCAGGAGGTGCTCGACTCCGCCGAAACACAAAGCAAGCGACAAGGGTGCACGTCACATGACTGCCTACCTCGCCATGTTTCTCCGGGATAACGGCTCCGGGCAGACATGCAAAAAACAATTGGTAAAAAAATTGGTAACCCTGCTACCAATTCTTGTACGGCATCGGCATTTGGCAAACAATAGACTGGTGCAGAAGGGCAAAAGCTGTCTGTCAGAACCACATCGACTATAATTGACCGTGTCCGGAAAAACCCAGCAAAGAATTTGTCCAATTGGGCGCCTGTTGTATGTGAGAGGATGCCGTAGGAAATTGCGCTTCTTTGCCTATTGCTCGCTCGGAAATTCGCACCCAGTGTTGCAATAAAAAAAAAGCGCCGGAAAAAATAGGTGCGGCCCAACCCCATATTTTGTGACGCTCTTTTTTTTGGTGGGGGATGCGAGCGAGGGTTACATTTTTCCGAAGGGCCCCTACGATTGTCACTGAGGCTTTCGTCCAAGCAGGGTCACGCAATGAAATTGTAACAAGCCAGCTCCCCGATGGTTGCTGGGAGGCTTCGTGCTAACAGAAAAGAACACAATGCCAGACCCAATCTCTGCTTTGGCATCAGCAGGATAGGGGCTCGGACAAATGGCATTTTCATGGCACTCGCGGGTGCCTTCTTGTCCGTGCTTTCCGGGGTGTTCCTCGCCTTGTTAGCTAAATTAGGTCACTTTTTCAGTGTAGCTTCCAATGGTATTTTTTCCAACTGTTTTTTGCATGTCGCACACACTTCAAAGCGGCTTCGGCGCCCCCACCTTTTGCAAATGTAACTATACCTTCGACTTTCCTGTAGCCGCTCTACGGGTGGCCGAAAATCGCCAGTGCATTCTACCCTGCTGACGCCACTCGTGCGTTGGGCTGAAAGTGGCCGGATAAATTGGGCAGTTCGCTTGCGGTGTTTGCTGCGATGGTCTTGGGATGCTGAATTGTGTAGGTCAAGGCGGACAAGCGAGCGTTTGGCAGTGATGTGCCGATGGGGAAATCCTAGGGTGAGAATTCCGTTTGTCAAAAGGCAATACCTATTTGGGGCGTTGCCAGACAGGACAAGATTGGAATAGGGGAAACTGCGGAAGCCACTTCTTGTCAGACTAATACATGGAAGAATTGTGAGCTCACTTTCTGTGGCCTTTTCGTTGCATGGCGAATATGTTGCAAATTTGTTTTTTTGCAGCCAATTTCGGTTCACATGGTACCAGGCATATATGAATGACAGGTTGAAATGACACTCTACTTTACCACCATCTACGATGCCTGGTTCTCCCTTGGTTATAGTCACCAATTGGAGGACACTTCATTTTGTGCGTTGAGCAGCCTCTTGTAGTGGTTGTAGGTCTTACCGCTCTTTGCATCACGGCTTCCTACAAGTCAAGTCAACTTTTGGGCAACAGTAGCAACATTCATCGCATGGTCGGCGCATACCATTCGGATTTGTTGCATCCATCAAATATCTTTGCATCATTAATGTTAAACGATTTCGCTCACGCTTTACTCACGTTCGATACCACTTCGGCGCGCAAAGCATTAATGCAATAATCATCTAGCTGCTGTGTCTCTAGATTTATGGCCCAATTGCCGAAACATACAAACCTCATCCTTCCTACAGTGATAGTATTATGTCTTGCCTACTATAACTATGCTAGTGCTTACGTGGTGGGTTTCAAGGAGATTTACAAGCACCACTCAAGGGCTGGCGCAATCGTCGTTTGGGTGCTTGAAGGCATACTTCAGCTCGCTTTGCTCGCAAGTTGGAGCCTAATACTTCTCAAGGGCCCAGGTAAAACCCCTCGTATCCCTTTATTCGATATATACGACACAAAGGACCCCGATCTCCTGCCGGTGCCTGACATCTTCTTATGTGACAAGCATGGGTACCCATACTGGTGCTCGGCTTGCGACTCGATAAAACCTAAACGTTCATTTCATATTCGAAGCCTCAACAGATGCGTTCCTCGATTTGACCACAAATGCGTGTGGGTGGGTACTAGTGTGGGGAGGGACAACCTTTTGTTTTTTATTCATTTCCTCATACAATTCGGTCTGCTTTTCGTCATAGCTCTAGTACCCGCTGCTGTCACTGTCAAGCTGGCTTTTGACAGAGATACTCGTAACTTACCACATTACATTGTTATATTTGTGTGTTCAGTTCTTTGGCTCCCTATGATCTTTGGTCTTCTCTTACAACAGATCGCCTTCGCAGCAACGAATCGCACAACCATAGATGATATCAGCATGAAACAAGCAAGAAAGTACAGTGAATGGAAAAAGGGTGATGAGAGCAAATTACCGAAGTGTCTTAGAAACAATATTCAAAGGAAGGAGACCGGGGAACGGTACGTCAATCTAAGAATCAAAGACACAAGATGGGTAGTCCCCTTTTCTGTTCAAGATCACCCTTACTCAGATGGTTTCAAACGGAACCTATCTCGAATTGTGTTTGATACTGACGATGACTTCCGCTTTGGGTTGTCTTTATTCTACATCGTAATTCCATTTGCATCTGTATTTATTAAGCGTCAAGGTGAAGACATCAAGACATACGACAATGCATCTGAGCCCTTCAGTGAGAGGTTTTTGAAGCTTATTGATGAAAAGATCTCGAGAGGCGAGTGCAGTATCCCACTGTACCTTCAAGGTAAAGAGAGTTCAGCCCAAGCATAATACAACATTCCACTCTCGCACTAGATCCATGAATTCCACTTCTTCACCCTCGGAACGACGTTTCCATACCTCAAATAGCATTTGCTTTGATCTCCAATAATTGTGCTTCCGAAATATGTTGTGACTCCATAGCTTGCGGCACTGTATTTGTAAGTCTTCGTTTGACTTAATGTCTATATCACATCCACAGATAAGGAGAGGCCAAAATGAAGGCAAGAATGAATAGGGGTCATTCTTGGCTTTCAGCTCCTCGGAAAGTTTGAGGAGCTTTTCCATAGCATTCAAGCTCGCTCTAACATAGTCTTGGGTTGCATGAAGAGCACTTACCGGAATCAAACGCTTGAAGTACACCTTGAGTGCATTGTAAACACTCATAACGTTATAATACAAACCTTCATGGAACGAAGAAGGGAAATTTTTCGTGGCTCGGTTGGTAATTGTGTCGAATTCATTGTCGTATAATTTCCAGTAGCTTTCGACGTTCCAATTTAATATTTTGTCCTCCACATCAGCGCACACCCGAGGAAAGTTTCTTGGAAAATAGTGCTGAGTTTGGAAGACACGTTTGTGATTCGTGAGTTGAACAACTTCATGGAGTAATTGCAACAAGGATTTGGGCAAACCGTATGAGACATAAACAGATCTGTCACCAACTTCAGGAAAGATGGGACTCGAGCTCAGATGAATCATGCTTCTCCTTGGCGGTTGGCCAGAATCCTTACTTTCTCTCCTTCTATCAGAACCTCGCTTTTCACCAAAGTATACCGTAAATGAGAATGGCTGTTGCTCATCACTAATACCGGCAGAAGCCACCTGAATATTCTTAGGTCTTTCACCCCCTTCTAGATTATCACTTTCTTCACTAGTTGAATCATACAGTTCGACATCAGAGAGGTCTTTTGTGAGATCGTAATTCTCGTCTAAGTCCTGATACCGTTGTTGTCGGTCCTTTTCCGGAATCTCGTAATTGAACAAAGTTACAGCCTGAGTGGAGCTGTAAAAGATTTGTAGAATCTCAAACACACTTCGGAGATACTTGTCAAGGGTAGTTAACTTGCGCTCGACCATTTTCAACCTGCTCTTGATAAGAAAGTCGCCGATGGCAAATATAAGTTCGTAGTTTTCATATACTCCAAAAAGATCATCAAGATTAATCTGAAGTAAAAGTGCCAACAATAAATACGTCTCGTAATTGTCTATCTGAGGAAATCGAGAATTATTGTCGTACTCATCCAAATGGTAATTCAAGATATTGATTCCAATTTTTCTCATCTCGATAGACGCTTTAAGCTCATCGTCCATGAAATATGATTTCTCGTCATTATTGACATTTTTCTTCTCGAACTCCAGCGACCTGCGAAATTCACTTGTAGCCAAACACATGAACATGATACCTAAGCGTAAGTTCTTAAGAAGTAGCGCTCTAGGAATATCACTAGCATCTTTGGGAATGTGGTGCGTTCTCCAGCTGTTTGACGTAGGAAACTCCTCGCATATCAACTCAAAGAGTATTTGTTTGATAAGCGGTAATACATAGGTATCCCATTGGTTTCTTTCGTACACAACTCTTGTAAATGCCATTGATGAGCCATTCAATTGCTGGGTCGCTGTCGTCAATAATGGGTGGATCTCAACGCCGTTTGGAAAAGATGTGGAATGCTTAAAATACCGCAACATGACATTCATGTTTGGCTTCCAATCATCGGGATCAATATTCGGGAAAAAATTAGGGTACAATATATGAAACATACTCTGCTCCGAGAATTTATACTTGGGGCCTTTAATAGCTAAAGTGGTGAGCTTCGCGGAATCTAAAAGAGCGTAATGGACGTAGGTATTGTCTGTTTTGGAAAAGATAGAGGTTTCTGGCTCGAGTTTATCTGAGTCTAGATTTTTTATAGGTTCAGAGATTGAGTCAGAGCTCAACTCTGGTGAATCGCTCTTGGAAATTTCATCGATATCCATCGAGGTCGCAATAGAGCGCTTCACAGGCAGTATCTGAGCACTTTCGCTAATTGGGATTGGTTCAGGCAATACCGGACTATCCGTAAATTTGAAAGCTCCGAATGGTCCGTTGAAATATCGCATGCTCCTTGACATCTTCTTTGAGACATCATCAAACTGAGATACAACAGCGTTCAACTGTGCATAGGTTTCGTATTTCATCAGGTCAGGAAACTCCACAAGGTCAACATTACGACGCAGCAGTAGCCTCTCCTTCTCAAGCGCATTTCCTTCTTGTTTTTTCTGATTAACCAGAGTTAGGCGGTTATCCTTATCAATGACTAATGGCGGAGCCCATGCTAAGACTATGCTGTAACCCTTGCATTCAAGTTTAGCACGTTGACAGCGTAAACAGACGGGCCTGGTGCAGTCACATTTGATTTTTCGTAGACGGCATGTCCAACACCCATCGAAGTTTCTTGATCTCTTCTTCACGCCATGCGATGATGTAGGAACTATTGATGCAGTTTGCGCCATCAATTGGCGACTTCACTAATTTCGATATTAAGCCCCCCTATAGTTCTATACTTGAAACTTAAGGCGCTTTAAATTCCTCGAATTGGCGAATGGGAAGACTCTTGGCTAATAGTTAGCTTGAGAAGTTCAGTAGGTGAGATGCTTACCAGAGACGCCAAGCGCGGAATTATAACGCCTAAGTGACTAGGTTATCTACAAGCACAAGCTTCCACATAACTCTGATCCTTGGTGACGCTTCGTAACATTGCGACTCTTGATCTCCAACTTATTTCGATATGGAGGCTTCTGAGGAATTTGACCCTTCAATTCCTGTTATATTGCCCCATGAGAAGGTTTACCTCGTTCAAGTAGGGTACAAGCTCTTTCGATTCAGTGGCGCCAGCCTACTGTCAGATGCTCCTTCTTACTTTACTACGTACTTTCTCAAAGCTCAAAATGCCGATAAAGTGCTTTATATTGACCGCAACCCTCAGGTGTTTGAAAAGATCTACTATCATTTGCAAGGCTACCACATCGAGATTCACGATGCTCAGGAATACGTGTACTTGTGGCTGGATAGCTACTACTTTGGACTCTCAAGACTACAAAAACTCTTAGACTGTGAATATACCTTCGCTTGCATTGGAGATCAGTCGTTCAGGATACCCAAGCAATTATTTCAGAGAACCAATAACTATCCCAATTTCTTTCTGATCAATTTTGATAGTTTACTTTCTGATAGTGCAAATATCATTAAGGCAAAGTCAATGATTAGGCCGCCTCCTCAGCGGCCACCCACAGCGTCAGCAAGATCTCCAAAACTATTCGCTGACTTACTAGAAATTCTTAAAGGGAACGAAACTGTGCTCAAGGATGAAGACCACAGGCAAAGCCTTCTACGAGAGTGTCGATACTACAGACTATTAGAGTTAGAGCAGAGACTACTAAAGCACAAAATCATAGCAAACCCTTTCGAAGATGATGAAGAAATCGTTCTTAATTTATGCGATCTTCAAAAGAGAGGTGTGGCAAGTCGGTCAACCGGCATTAAGGACGAGCGTCCATTGAGGTACACAAGACCATATATGTTAAAGGAGAGGGAAAGAAGCTTGATTGTTCAATTGAACCTTGAGCCTGGGTCACTTTGCAAGTTGAGTCTCAATCGAGATACTCATATCACTCTGTTAGTATGCACTGGCAAAATTGCCAACAGTATCTATAACGTTTTTGGATCCATTGCCAACGAACTTCTGCTAGAATATCAAATGGATATACATGGAAAGGGAGCAGATAAATTTGTCATTCTATGTGGCTTATCCAAGGCAAAAACAGTTCTCAATGGACGAGAACTTAAGGATGACTGGTTTCTTGACTGGTACAAGCCATTGGAAGAGCCACAACAAAAGAAGAGGAAACTAGAAGAAGAGGAGTTGGTCGAATTCATCTTGACGAAGTCCTTGTGGAGAGTTCTCGTGCGAGGAGATAGATGTCGATTTCACGCCGTTTCTTTAGAAGGCTACACGAACCAGGCAGCTTTCAATAAAAATATAGCTTTTCTATAAAGAGGAAATTACATTTTCCTAAAAAAAAAAAAAATAAAAGATCAAGTAACTTGTTTTCAACATTGCAGTCAAAGGTACATGCACCCGTGCACCACAATCTTCGATTGTTCGCTCTATTCGTTCTTGTCACCGCCAACACACAACCAGACAGGCTTCATTTCTATAATCTCATCAAGATGCTAGCCAAATCGCTTGCTATTGCATCTGTTCTTGTCATTGGAGGCTACTTGGTTTTTCAGGGTCAGGGTGAATCGTTCAATGTTGGTGAATTCCTAGAAACAACATCACCATACATGTGGGCAAACCTAGGAATCGCCAGCTGTATTGGCTTCTCGGTTATTGGTGCTGCTTGGGGTATCTTCATCACAGGTGTGTCAATTTTGGGTGCTGGTGTGAAGTCTCCTCGTATCACCACGAAGAATTTGATATCCATCATTTTTTGTGAAGTTGTGGCTATCTACGGGTTGATCATGGCCATTGTGTTCTCCGCTAAAGTCTCTAATGTTCCTGAGTCTTCCTTGTATAATCATGAGAATCTCTATACGGGATATGCATTGTTCTGGGCCGGCATGACGGTTGGGTTCTCAAACTTGCTATGTGGTATCACTGTTGGTATCACAGGATCAACGGCAGCGATTTCGGATGCGGCAGACTCCTCATTGTTTGTCAAGATTTTAGTCATTGAGATTTTTGGCTCTGTCTTGGGCTTGTTTGGTCTTATTGTTGGCTTGATGATGGCAGGAAAAGCTCCAGAGTTTCAATGATTCACACAACGACATATCCTTCACAAAAGAACTTCACTTCATAGACTACCGTCTTTCAACACTACGAAATTGTATACTCATTAGTATTGTAGCAAATCTCTTTAGTCTATAACCTAGTTTTCGGCCTCGACATAGTCGGGAGACTTCTTCAAGATGACAATGCCCTCCAAAGTGTGAGATAGACTAATCCACTCCTCGGTATTCTCCAATTCGGCTCTTTCTCCATAACTCAACAAGACAGGTGTAGCTTGTGTGACCCAGCCCGTGATGGTCTTGGGTTTACCTGCTTGGCCAACAACGTCAACCGCTTGACCGACTCTCACATTCACCTTGATTGGATTCAAGTTTTCGTCAACAGTCACGAGCATTCTTGGTTTTATAGCTGGGGTCAAGTAATATAACATTTGATGACTAGTCTCGGTGACTGAATCACTCAACACAAAAGATTTTGGATCTAGCAAGGCAACCGATACTGTCAAGAGGGCTGCCAAGGACACTTTATTCAAGATGCTTCTTTCTGTGTTAAATGGAGACAAGGTTAAGGTACCCTTACCCAAGGAAAGGATACCCTGTGCAATTCTTACCATGAAAAGTGAGTCTGCTGATTTGGAGTAATACGATGCCAACTGTCTCAACAACTGTGCCAATCTAGCATTGTTGGTACCAGCGCCAACGAGACCCATCGCATAAATAGCATTTTGAGTAACTTCCAAATCCGGATCATGGGAGTAACGAGAGAGGATGTCAAAAACCTTCATTTGAGGATACGATGCTGAAACGAGACCCATGGCTAAAGGCACCGATCTACGGATCAATGGGTTTCCGTAATGCATCAAATGGGAGAAGTGACGTAACACCATATCTTGGCCAATATCTTCGCCCATAGCAATACAAGCGAGACCTAAGACGGCAAAACCCTGGTATAACTCCTCTTCTTCTTCCTCTTCGTCGTCTTCAGCACTCACATTCGCTTTATCCTTTAGAGAGTCATGCCTCTCTGTCTTAACTTCGGCAGCATCTTGCATCTCGACATCACCAGACGGGTCGTTACCATTTTGATCTCCAGAGGTGGCCCCAGTGCCGTTAGCTTCAGTTGGAAGCTCTTGTTTACCTTCTCTTTTCAACTGGTCTTCCTCGCTTTCGCCAAGCTTCTTTTCTTCTTCCAACGTATCCTTTGGTTTTGCAAAGCACATTTGTAAAAGCGATTGGATCTGTAAAACATTTCCTGTACCAGCATAAGCGCAGATGTTCACCAACACCTTAAGAGTCTTGTTGATGGGGTGCTCAATGGCGTCGATTATATCTAAAACATCTTCCGCCATTTCGGTTTTGCCCATGTATAATAATCCAAGACCTAACGCCATAAATCTGATGAACTTGTTGCTCAATTGAGTGAAATCTCTTTCCAAAAGCGTTTGCAAGATAGTTGAGGTTATATCGCCGTGACATGTTCCCACAAAGACATGACCAAGCGCTAATGATGCTAAACATGACACCTCGCATGAAGTTTCTGTATCAGAAACAAGGGGTAACAATAAGCTTAAAACTTCTTCATTGGCTGATCCTGCAAAGGCGAGACCCAAACCATTGATAGCATTCGTTTGCAAGATTTTCTTTGGATCGGTGACATATTCTTGCAATAACGCTAACGCCGCCTCTGCTTCATCATGAATGTTGGTGGACACGATACCTGTACCCAACAACGCGCCCGCTTTGACCTCATCTTCAGCACTATAAGTGTATCTATCCAAAGCTTGCAAGCCATCTTCGATATTCCATTGATAAAGGCATCCCAAAGACGCAGTCGAAGAGATCATCCCCGCTCCCTTAGTCTTATAGATCCATGATTGATTATCTTGTTCGCCTGAGTGAATAAAAAGCTTGTCGGAACCGTAACCTAAATTCAAAAATGCGTTTACAAAAGATGCCGCCAAATTCTGCTTCGCAGAATCAATCTGGCCGAACCCAAAACGCGTGTTCTCTAGATGAGATTTGTAAACATCCTCCGGAACTTTGGGGTCCAAAAGATTTAGCTCCTTCACCAAGTAGGAGTAGAATGTAGGAAGCTTTACGTTTGAAATTATCTCCTGAACATCATCATCTTCACCAGGATTCCTGAATCTGTTGAATTGCTGTGATAAGATAAAAGCCAATTGTTTGTGCACCAACACATCATCAGTAGACTCAAATACTTGTTTGATGAGGTTTTCATCGTCCAATTTGATAGCCAAGGTCAAGGCTTGTGTTAATTGGTTGTGAGTTAAGTAAATGGAAAAGGCAGTGTGCAAAAACGCATTATCGTCAGGAGGAGCCAAAAGCGGAACACAGCTGACCATGTAGAGACAGACTCTTGCATAAGTTGATTCATCCAAGTATTGTGGCAATTTTTCAATGTTTTCAATCTCGAGCAACAAATCCACGGCATCAGCCTCAGCGTTGTGCTCAAGGAAGAATGGTACAATTTGTAAAGCTAGCTGTACAAGGCGATTGATGTAGGCATCATCAAAACCCAACTTCTCCTGATATGACTCGCCGATCTCCAAAGCCAAATGTCTGATGTACTCATGACCCCAATCAACTATAGTATCATTGGATGCCAACAACCTATATTTCAAGGAATCTCTCTGAGAATCAGTGTATGTCATGGCCAAAACAGACAAGACGTCAGCAAACTGGACCAAAAGGGTGCTAGAGATCTTGCTGTTCGGTGAGTCCCACTTCTCGTACAACTCAGTCAAAAGAGTATAATGAGGTCTCAAAAACTTCAATGGCTTAGGAACAGCAGTCATTGACGTAGTAGACTCACGAATCAATTTTTTCATCGTGGAGAGGTACTCGGAATAGAGTTCTTCCTTTTGGTCTGGCTCGTTAAGTCTTTCAACAAGCAACTCTAAGTCATCCTTAAGTTTTTGGTCTTCTTCAGAAAGCTCCTCCTCCTTGACAATGTTCTTTTGCTTCTTCTCCTCTGTATCAGGTTTACTTGCTTGATCACTACTTGGAACCATGTCTTATTATTGATGTTGGATCCAGAAGTTAGTCGTTCTCAAAAAATGGCCGTGGCAAACAGTGCAGATTAGGTCACGTGATGACTACATGATCAATCAAGTATATTTGAATGTCGAAAATTACCAAAGCGTGATTAAAAATATAGATTTTAGCCTTGATTCATATGCTTTATGAGAGCTTTCAAGACTTCATCAGATCCCTTTATATGCGAGTAGTATCTGTGGCCACGAGACTCTATTAAGCCTCATGAATATTTTAAAGCGTTGTTTAAATCGATGTGAATTCAATTTTAATCTAATTATTCTCTATTTTCCTTCTTTTCCTTGATAATATCTTTTTGGTTTCTTGATTTTCATTAAGAGACGAAGCTTACAATCTTACGAGCCTCGCGATCACCTAGAGAACCCATCCTCACTTTCGCACGTACAACGATAAAGCACTACGAAATCGTGAACTATCATACACAATTTCAAGCAGGTTGCCTAAAATTACAATAAGGAACTTGTCATAAGCGAACTTGATTCTTACAACCATCAAATCATACTTTGATTATAGCGATTCGCTAGACGTGCCCCTCATACCTTACAGAATCAACATCATCTCGTCCTCACTATCGCATCATGTCCGAGAGAAAGGCAATAAACAAGTGGTATCCTCCGGACTACGATCCTTCGAAAGTCCCGAAGAAGAGCAAAACGCAAAGCAAGGGCAGGGATAGGGTGCGTTTGATGCTACCTTTTTCCATGAAATGTCTAAAGTGCAACGAGTTCATTTCTGCACGAAGAAAGTTCAATGCAACAAAAGAAGCCACATCTGAGAAATACATGGGCTTTAAGATCATCAAGTTTCATGTGAGATGCCCATGCTGCAATAATGGTATTGTCTTCAGAACTGACCCTGCCCTGGCGGGATTTGTCCCTGTGGAAGGCGGCGTCAGAAATTATGAATCGTTGGCACGGGAGCATCCAAAGATAAATCGCATGGAGACAGACGAAGAGATACTTTCAAGATTAGAAAAAGAGGAGGAAGCTAGTCGACAGTTTAAAGAACAACAAGAGATGAGAAAGAGGAATCCATTCTGGCAACGAACAGGCAATTCCAATGACGCTATGAAAAATCTCGAGAATAAATTAGCAAAGCAACAGGAGGAGCAACAAATGTATGATCACCTTGTACAGTTACAAGACAAGGCTAGCCGTCTTCAGGAGTCAGGAGGTCTGGACAGGTTGGTTCAGGACGCCCAAAACAAGCTACGGGAAGAGATGGCTAAGAAAAGAGAGTTTGGAGACGCCAATTTTGACAGTATAGAGGAAGCACGTAAAACAGCTGACACTCTCGTCTCACCGGCAGTCACAATGTCAAAGGTGATAACTGTGAAGAAACCCAAGAAGATGACAGAAACGCACCAACCTTCGCAGCCAAAGTTCCGTTCAAACGATAACGATATCCAACACGATACTAATTTGACACCAGAACCCACCAAAAGCGGTCTATCTTCTTTACTAGGGTATGCTAGTTCTGATGATGATGACAATAACTAGTGAGGCGTGCAGAGTCCACCATATGACCTAGTCAGACCGTTTTACCAGCATTACCGCTCGCGCACCTAGATCTTATCTGAGCAGCGCGGCGGCAGGATTCATATGCTTAATTCACACCCCTGAAACCTTTTGACCGTTTCCAAACATTGAGTGAAAAACCTTCAAGTGTATTTATGATCGTTGTGACTCTGGCGCTTGTTGCCGCAGCTGTCACAGCGTCAGTCTCATGTTCAGTGTACGTTTGCCTGGAATCTAGGACGCACAGTGTACCACAAGTGAGGACAGTTTGCCATCTTCGAAAGGAAGACATAGCCATACGAATTACCAATTCCAGACTTAAACTGCTTTGCAGATTCGAAAAAATTTCGTCCTCTACAGTCGTTCACAACATTTACCGTCAATGTGGCGTTTTACGTGGTGTGGGCTCTGGGAAAATATTAGCTAGGTTTTATAAGAATACTGTTGGCAAAGGGGGTTACATCGAAGTGTGGCCCAATAAAGCCATAGAGCAAACTTCTATCATGCTGAGTATATTGAGCAGGTTTCAGCCATCCAAGCATGATGTGGAGTCTACAAAGATATTCATTTCGTCCAAGCTTTCTGGGGACATTGACGACGTTGTTATCGGCGATTCTGAAAGGTATCAGTGGTCTACACTGGAGTGTGTGCTACGAAGGGACGGTCACAATGAACATGCGTTAACGTTGGACACCAAAGACCAGGACGATTTGATATTGTCAATTTATAACAAAGTGATTGACTCCCACTTAGCAGTTTGTGTTGCTATATTCTTTGCTCTTCAAAAAAGACGATAATGAAGTTTACTCAAATGTGAAATGACTTAGAGTTTGCACCTGAATCATCTCTTCAGTCGGCGTAAATTTGCTCTTTATGTGTGACAACTCGTCTATGAGCTGAGGTAAACGCTTAGGATCAATGTCCTTACGACAAAGCAAAATACCACGGACATACTCGACTGAACAGTCTGCAAAATTGGGAAGTATCTCATGCTCCCAAAATGCAGGCACTTCTTCAAATGGCCGTTCAAACGTGGCTAAATCGCCCAAGAATTCGATTGCAGATAAACTTTTCACAAGTAATATAGCGTCCTTCCTCGAGAATTGTTTATCAAGTTCTTCGTAGAATACGGCAACATCGCGTGAAATGGCTTCGGCAAACGATTTATATTTCTTTGTTGCATGAGGGTCGATCTTCTTGCCATCTCCATGAAGGATATTGTTGAATCCAATGCGGAGGTATGCTTTAATAAATGTGTCAAGCATCACAGTTAACGTTATAGCATGAAGATCGTACGTTCCCCATCGCTGAATTGAAGACAACCCGTCTTCATCCACGATCGCATCGACAAGAAGGTGCGCCATGCTCTTCCCATGGTGTGCCTCGTAATCAGAATCTAAGTACCAGTCCTTGGTAAAAATCCCACATAATACTGGAATTGTGTCATTCACAATCATGTCCGCTTGGGCACGGACCACTGTCGCATTGAGGTCGGTACTGGGTCCAATGGTACTCATGATAGCTTGCTCTATCCGCTCCAGATACAGGGAGTGAACTTTACTCATATAATTAGGCAAAAATTTATCTTGCAATCGATCAGAATTGATCTCGTATGAGTTTCCTAAGGCAGTCAAATAATCAACAAGACCTGGAACTGAGATTGCTGCCTTCTCTTCATCTGTCATATTTTTGATGTCAAGTTCATCTTGATTGTTTGCTTTGAAGCGGAAAAGACGCTTCATTCTGCTTTCCTTTATTAGAAGCTTGTCATTGCTGTAAATTGCCATGAAATTCTCCACCTCCCTTTCGATAAGGCTCATGTAGGTCTCAACTTTCTCGTTGTAGCGTTTGCACCAATGTTCAATAACTTGAACAAGAACGCTACCATAGCCAGACTGTGCCGCAGCATCAGCATGCTCCTTCAACATTTGAATAAATGTTTTGTAATCAGCCAAAACATATACATCCTTTGTTTCTTCCCTGACAACTGGATGATCGAATTCATCGATATCATCAATTACTTGATGATGTGGAATAATATCCGGCTCGACAGACCGTTCGAGGAAGTAGGTCCTTTCATTGTTTGTAAGAGTTGCGTTCCATTCGTCCATTCTTGCCCCAATGGTACTAATGTAGTCGTTGAGAACTTGTGCTTTTAGTTCTTCACCCAAGATGAATCTTTTCTTTGATTTGTCTCCATCATGTAGAGCAACCGTCAATTCAGCATAGTAAGTATCGTACTGTAGAATGCGCATCAAATCCTCTATAGGCGGGCTACTGTTGATGAAGTCCATGGTGAAATTCTGCAAACAGTTGTGGTATGAACTCTCAAGAAAATCGGCGACTGCCCAACTTTGAGGGAACAAGGGACCATATGTATCTATGACAAAATTGAGTTCATCTTCGAGCCAGTCGAGACTGTCATAAACATCGATTTTATAATCAAAATGATTGACACATTCGTTGAAAAGGTGTTCAACGTACTCTTTGAGTTTTGAGTAAAAATATCTCATGTAGTTTCTGGGCTTAGCCCTAAACTCAGAATAGTTTAGTGTTTTCATGCTTTCGTTACTGATGAGACCCAATTTCTCTTGCAAAGACGCTTTGACATCTTCTCTGTTTTCGTATTGCAAGATTCTGATGATTTTAAAAATCCATGCGGTATTGCCGGCCTTTAAAGCAGCAAAAGACCTCTGACAGATTTCTTTTAGGAGTTCGTCAAACTGCTTAGTCGCCTGACGAACAGGCAGAGTGATTTTTTTCACAATCAGCTGGGTATCGTCCGACAATTTCTCAGCCTCCACTTCCATATACTCAGCGAAATTCCTTACCTGTGTCACATTGAAATGAATTCTGTAAATATTCATCAATTCATACAGATCGTCATTCATTACTATATCCAACTCAGCTGCAATCATCATTTGGATATGTTTCATAAATTCTTTGAAATTGGCAATGTCTGTGTAGAGGTTCTGAACCTGTAACATGGTTTGATGTACGTTGATAATGTTCTTGAGAGTATCATATTCGACAACATTTGTAATAGAGTCATCATAGATGGTATCAATTTTCTCTATGTTCCTTTTGATGAGTGAAAGCTTCTCCACAGACCGTTGTAATCTTGACAAGTTGGAGAAGATGAAGTCAATTTGTTCCCCTGTGGCAGTGCTTAATTTTAAATCAATTGACGTTTTCTCTTTTCGAAACTGACGTCTAAGCTCATCTATTTTTTTGAGATCACTTTCATCTCGTATGAGATTCGAGATTCGAGATAATACAGCTTCACTCATGTTGTCCTCGTGAAAAGTTGAGTGGAGTTGAGTCTTTGTGCGGTGTTATCATAAAGCAGGGATATCACGTGATATTGGTCATGTGCACCATATCAGCCTAAATCGGTCTACAGACTATCAAGTTATCCCCGGATTCCATTTGAGCTCTATTAAAGCATTGAGATGAAGAACACGAAAGCCGCAATACTTCGACTTCACAGCCATTCTTCGTCCCTAATTCAACAACACCTCACTGATTTGCTCCACTGCTTCTCTGCAGATTACCTCCTCGCTTGTTCTGTAAAGCATTGTTGTACCTACGACTTCCATGGTGATGATTATTGAAATTCCCTTGATGGCCTTGCATGTTAGCATGACCAGTATATGGACTCCCGCTTCCCATCATCACATTATCACCAACAGGGCTTTGTGAGCCCACAAATGCTCCAGGCACCATGAAACCAGGGGGCATTAGTTGAGGATCTGGAGGATAATATAGCTGATGAGCTCCGGGGGGAAGTCCAGCTTGCATTTGATACATCATGGCTGCTTGCAATTGTTGCTGCTGCTGGAATTGGGCAGCCATACCAGGATGTTGACCCTGCATAGGCGACATGGGGAACTTTGGATTTGGCGTACCCCCAGGGAAACCATGAGGTGCAATGTGAGGACTTGCACCTGGTATAGCCATCATTGGGGACGGCATGAAAGGTATACTGACGGGAGGCAACATCACGGGCGACTTATTTCCGGACGATGATTTTCTCTTGATATAATCCTTATAGCTTTCTTCAATGGTAGAGTCCCATGTAGGCGGCGTTTGATAGGCTTTTTCTAACACAAGAGGTGTTGACTTGTCCTGATGATTTTTCTTTGCGGTATTAAACATGTTGAACACTTCCTTGAATTTTGCAATTTTGTCTTTTTGACTCTTTTCAGTGGGAACCCTATTTTGACCACCGAAGAATTCAGCAGCAGTGATTTTGTGATGTCTCTTTCCAGTAGAGGAGCCAGAGGATGCGTTACTAAATGGTCGCTGATTATGGATCCTCGGTGATGGATTTTGTGGTGAGCCAAAGTTTGCTTTTGGTGGATTTGGCGACACATTGGACAGTTTTTGAGAAGACAGTGGCGGAGCAAATGAAGGTGTAAAAGCAGCAGCCTTTGGATTCAACTTGAATTTGCCATCCTTACGAGGTTCAGGTGAACTTTTCTTAGGTGAATCTTGTCTCTTCAAAATCTCATCCTGCTTCATTTTGTCTTTGGCTAGTATTGGCAACAAGTCATCTGGCATCTTGTGGGGGACTTTGAAGTTTGCACTGAACTCGCGCAAGGCATTGATCTCACTTTGAGCATTTAAACGTAACAGTTCATTAGCGGCCTTAGGTGGTTTTGGAGGGATGGAGCTGGGTTTCCAAGATTGTTCTTGTTCTTTATTTGTCCGCGCAACCTGCGTCAAAGCGGCTTTATTCTCTTCTTTGTCGGTTTGATCTGACCTCTCCTGGGTGGGACCGTCCTGGAGCAGAGGTTGCTTGCGAGCAGCTGTGCTTGATAGAATCGCAGGATCATCATAGTATTGTTCATTTTGTCCATGTTGCGGTCTTGGTGTACTTTCTTTGGAGGAAGGGCTCGCATTCATCGTGCTTCTTAATGCTGCCATGAGTTCATGTCCTCTAGTATCGGGCTGTTCTCTTTGGACGCCAGAATACTTGTCCTCTTCATCCATGCCACTATCATCCACAAGCACGCCTCTTTCTTCTAGGACATGCTTATCAGTAGTAGATTGTCCTTCGATCTCCCTCGCAAGGCGTTTCGCACGTTCCAAACGTTCTTGATAATCCTTCACATCCTTGTTAATTTTGGTGGTGTATAAATGCTCATCGTAGGACGATTCAACGCCGAACTTCTCTTCATTCACCTTGAACTGATCCCATGCACCACTGGAATGGTCCTGAGGGTCGTCTAGTGAGACAGCTAGAGAGTCATCATCAGGGACCCAGCGCTGCAATTCCCTCTCTCTTATTTGATGGGATGCGGAAATGTCTTTATCTGTACGGAACTCGGACCTTTTAGGAGGCCTGTAAACTTCGACAGGTGGTTCCGCTACTTTTTCAGTGGCTCTTGAATTTTCGGTTTCAGGCTTGGTTTCAGGCTCAACTGCTAACTTTGGTGACTCCGAGACCTTCACGACAAATTCTGGTTCCTCTTTCGAAGAGATGGCGGAAGTATTTTCAGGGACAGTTTCGATATTCTTTTCGGTCGACTTTGCGCTCGACTTTTCCGCGCCGGAGTCTTCCTTTGACAAGCAACTACTCTCAGGTTTGAATGCACTGTTCACTTCGATATCAATTAAGTCTTTTGCCTGAATGACCAATTTTTCTGGCAAAGAGCCGTCGGAGTTTGATTTCTCATCTAAAACAGCCTTGGAAATCAAAACAGGCTTGTGTAGAACAACAGAAAGCGCTATTGAAGGCGACGAGTCGGGATCAGCCGCCTGCAACAAACCTCGGTAGCGAGCGCCGGAGGATACTGTGGCGATTGCACTCTTCCCTAGGGATTTGGCTAGGACGTCCAAAAGCTTGTTATGAGTGGCGTTTGAGTCTTTTTGGACCGAGGATGGAGATTGTGAATCTCTAAGGTTCCCATTATAACGGGAATTGGAACGACGGTGGCCATTTTGAAATGCTCCCAGAGATTGGGGATTCTGGCTGGGACTGGTGCCCCCAATTTTATTCTGACGAGGATTTTGACCCTTCATGACAAATAAGATATCAGAGCTGTCGCCTTTTTTTTTGACAATATATTTCTTCAATCACGGATGAATTGCCGGGATCTTAGTTATTAATTCACCACTGAAGCTAAGTTTTACTAGATATTGAAGTAAAACAGCTTGAGATGATAAAAAAAGAATAGTTAAATAATAAAAAAAAAAACAACCAGTCAATAACTTCTGCAACCGATGCACAGAACACAAAGTGTTCGAAACCAAGATGTAGCTGTTAAAGCTTGATGACACTAGCCAAAGTCCGAGGAGTGGGCGAAGGTTTAATCAACTCTCAGTGATCAAGGTAGACACCAAGTGTTTATCTCGCTCACCTTTGTGTGCCGTGCACGCCCCAGACACGAACGCAAGGGAGCGTACGACCTGGGGAAACGGAGTTATCGCAGAAATTGGATGAGAGAGAAGAATATGCGTACTACTCATGGATGGAAGAGTGTCGAATATCGCTAAGTATTTAATGCGTTGGCCGTGTAACCTTGCTCTTGATCTTCTTCTTGGTGCAAATGCGTACTTCGCAGCTCTTCTGATAAGTGCGGCAGCGGGCATAGTACGGAGCAGGCAAGTGAGGTGAGTACCAGTAAGGTGACCCCTTATTGCGACTTGACTGCGTTAGCAACAGAGTCCATGGAACCCAATACCAATCTCCACTTCTTCTACTGCATTGCCCCAGTAAAATAAAATGAACTCTTTCACGAACTCGACGTCCTGTTCCGAATATGGGTCTAACTCCATGTCAACAATGTCTTGGTGCGAGAGTTCCACAGTAATTTTGTTCTGGAGCGGTGTCTCCAAAAGTAGACTGCTGCGCTCCCCGGAAGTTTGTTCTTCCAATGTCTCTGTGATTATCTCATCTAGAAGGAGTAACCATTTTTTCGTAAGGCGATGAAACTGGCCCACTAATTGGGTCAACTCTGTGAATTGTTGTTTCACAGTCTTGTGATCTTCCAGTGTCTCTTCTTCTAGCCCATCCAAATATTGTTCTGTAGCGCTTCGGTTTGTCGTGCCAGCACTAGCAAACCAGGCGAACGCCAGCCATATATACTCTCTCCATGACATTGGAGTGGTAGCATCGCATTTCCACCAAAGAGGCTCAAAAGGTGCCAAATTATCCTCTGCACTGCCAAATCTCAACACCGATAATATAGAGTTTGCAGTCCTGACCGACGACAGGTCATCATTATTAGTAGAGCTGTTAACGTGAGGTAGGCGCTTATATAGCTTGAGGAACTTGGTGTAGTCGTTGAAAGTGGCTTTCTCGGCATGGCCAGAATGATTATCAGAATACAACAGACACAGATCGAAGTCTGCCTGAGGCATCAAGACTGCAACGTCGTAAAGATCCTTCTGCTGTTTCATTATCTCGTCACTAGTGGAAGCGACATAATTATCTTTCTTGAGTGCAGCAGAGTCCGTATCGTGAAGACATATGGTATACAATGGATATGAGAAAGCTGCATCGCCAAAGTTACCAGCAACTTCTTGGGGAATAACTGATATAAGCGTAATCAAGTAGACCAAAGCACCCACCACCGAGTAGTCTCTGTTGTTTCCCTCATGTAGAAGTTCTCCGCTCTGAGTTGACAGACTAATCACGAGAATGCGTTTGCGTAACAATGCAGCTTTGAAGATAGGGAAGATTAGGGGCCCAACTGCTGATAAAGCGTTTCCCAGCTTGAACAACGGGTGATGCTCAATAGGATTTGTTGAAGATTTTCTCACATCCAAATGTCCGTTACCAGTGAGTTTAAGAAACAACTCCTCCAATAAATCTTGCTTCTCATCCCTGAGATAAAGAAGTAGTGTTTCATCGATTACATCAAAGTGCTCCCATCCGACATTACCAAATGAGTTGGGTTTCCATTGGTTTTTGAGTGGCTCCATGAACACGCCTAATGAGTACATCTTGATCTTGCTTCTGTCATTTTCTGAACCTTCATTCAAATTCAATTGTCTAAAACGCGAAAGGCCATAGAACGTCGTTCCTTCGTGCTCCTGGCTTAGGTAGATCGTGTTTTCTTGGTACTGGTGAATCCCCGAGGGGATTACCTTATATTCCATCCCCTCGAGTGGGAATTCGGTAGTCAGCTTGAACCAATCAAGTTTATATCCCTCTCTTCTGTCGAACTTCACAAGAAATATGCAAACCGCCTTAGGTTTACTGTAACCAGCTGTTGTAGCTGACGATGACATGGACATAACAGGCCCAAGGAATAATTACGTGTAGTTAGTATTTACGTTTCGCGAATCTCCATACATAGGAGTCAATCTAAAAAGCCTTGTTCTACGCTCCTTCAAGACCTATGAATAATTCCTTGTTTTTGTGAACTAGATCTAGTCATCTTGCTGCTGACAGATCATTTTGCGAAAATGGCGTTACTTGATGAATTCGTTGTCGGATTGACAGAAGCACGAATTCTTTTCTTCCGAATTGACTGTAATGACGACGGAATGCAATAAAATGACTTAACGACAAAAGCACATGATGATGTGTAGTTCAATAATCTTCATAATCACCGTAGATGATAATCCAGAGTCTGAAATATTCATATCAAAGAACTACATTGCTCCTTGGTATTTTGGCGCGCTTATGGAGATGCTACTAATGAGGTGCACTAGACAACTAACTATTAACGTTTCAATACACTTGAAGTAGTGATCAGGTAATCTGTACTTCAAAATCAGCTGTGTTATGAACCCAAAAGTGAGAAGCTTGTTCAAGCAGCTCATATATATGGGCAAAGATTATCCTGCTGACTCTGGAGGTTATAGCAAGTTTAGCAACAACCTCAAGAATGCTTTCAGGAATACACCCGCAAACACAGAGGAGGAGTTGGAAGCAGCCTTGAAAAGAGGCGAATACGTGATAGAAGGTACGTCATTAATTGGGCTTTGTCCTCTACAATACTAACACGCAGAACTAAAGGCGCTATACTTTCTTCGAAGATACCGACACCTCAAAAGGACATACTACAATGAATAGTCAATTACGATGATTAGACAGACCTTTTAGGCTTCAAATTATGTATAGTTTTTGATATACAAAATTATGCTGATTTCGTTTGCAGTTTGCTGAGAAAGGCTGCTTGATTCACCTCCTCTTACTTTAGATGTCCATACCCATCTGAAGACGTTTGGCTCCGATTGATGATCAAGCTCTTATTCTCAAGATGAAATTGACCACAACTGCGACCAAAAGAAATATGCAAAGCATGGTGGGGCCAAATCTATCGTCGTATGGACCAGATCCTCTCATTCTGATTGCCTTGGCTCTCCAATGGTAAGTAACAAGAGCATAAGCCATGGTCAACATAGCAATGAAAGTAAACAAACCAGCAGAAACCCGACCGATCTTGTCACCAAAGTTCAACAAACCCACACCAAGAGAACCCAAGATCACAGTGAAATTGAGCCATGATAAGAAAGTACGTTCATTGGCAAAGAACACCTTTGGCTCCACACGAGCAAGCAAGGCAATCCTCTTGTTGGAAGATGACATCAAGACAGGAAATATGTTTACTTCAGACAGATGCTGGAGTTGAGGAATGTCGTTCGCTTCTATAGATGATCAATGCTCCAGCGATAGTTCGCTGCAGTATTGTCCTGTATTAGCGCACGTGGGGTCCAACCTCTAATGAGCTGGGCTCTCTGATCCGTGATAAGACAGAATAAACTGCTGCTACTAAAAATGTGAGACATGAATATATTTCAGATCTCAGAGTTACCGGTCTGAATCAATTTGCGATTCCACAGGCATATATGGCTTTCGCTCATGCAAGGCAGATTGACTGCGAAATATGGTACTGATTGGTATGATTTGCACAAGGCCAAGTTTGCAACTTGCTAGGAAAAATAAATCCAATTATAGTATTCACCATCGCTCAAAAAATGTTAGATTACATTGCATAGTTTAAGTCAACATTGTATAAATATACACTGATTCTCCAAACAAGCGACTTAAAAAAAAGCCGCCAGGTGGAGTCAAGCGTCGCGATAAATAATTAGTTTGAGTAATTCGGGTCCTTCAGTCCTGCTGCGGAATGTTCTTATTTGTTTCTGGTCAAGGGGAGCACCTTGACGCCAAAGTAAGAGTTCTGCTTGTTGGCCACACCAGCGAAAGCGTTGTAAAAGGCAATGAACGCGGTGATGACACCGAGGACACCTCCAGCACGAGTGCAACCGACCTTCGAGGTAAAGTCACCGATACACAACATGAGGAATGTCAAGGTCAAAAAGAAGAATAACGACGAAAATGCAACCGTGGACTTAAGAGTGCACAAGAAAAGCATAAAAGTAAAAAGAGTCCATCCCATAAGGAAGAAACCAACAGCCAGGTGTAACTGGTCGGTGCCGGTGTAGGCCTCACCGATACCAAAAGCGGGAACCTGGATAGCAGCATAAGATAACCAGAACGCACCGTAACTAGTAAGAGCACAAAGGGCAAAAGTGTTGCCAATAACTCCTTCCCAGATACCAGCGCAGAACTGGGCAAACCCACCGTAGAAACAGGCCAAGCCAACCACAACATTAGGCACCTCAATGCCCATAGCCTGAGCGTTGTACATAGAAAGACAGAACGTAGTCAATGCGAACCCGCAGAGCCCCAATGGGGAGGGGTTTGCAAATTGGTGTTTTGGATAGGGAGCCAAACCGGGATTTAAGGTGCCTCCAAAGGCTTCCATTAACTCGTGCCTATAGTAACGATTCTTGCCAATGACGACAAACTCGTTTCCTTCGCCCGATGTTTGGATTTTACCAATGGGGATCGAGTCCGTTGAGTGGGCCTCTTTATAAGAGTGTGCGCTCAGGGAAGACATGGTTGATGTAACAGTTCTTCAGAAATTTGCAATGGGGTGACGATGAGGTTGCAGTGGTTGCAAAAAAAAAAAAGTATGCTCAGTGTCTGGTCTGCGAAAAAACTTACTAGAGTCCAAAAAACAACCAGGGAGATTAGCGTCAGCAGAGGGAACCTGCCTCGTATAAATACCAACCCGCAGCAATGCACTTTCAGGTCATATGCTGGGCGGCTGCTCGTTCGGGGTCTCTCATCTCTATTGCATCGGAGAGGCTTCCTAAGTGTATGCGTTTTTCTTTTTGTCCTCAAACTACTTTTGTGGGGAAGAAAGCCCTGTTCAAGACAACAATTTCCGCACCATCCCACCACCCTCGCATCACCCTCACTTAGAGTTATCTTGCCTGCATTGACTCCCCACCCCAGTTCAAAGCCGATGCTACCGTAAAAGAAGGAAAGTGGTGAGGAACCGTCAGCCAATGTAGAATGACCATGCTCCAGTACAAGTAGGTCTTGTAAATTGCAATTGCCAAATTTTTTCTCACAAAGTGCCGCAGCGGAGTGCCCTAACGCAACGCGCCCAATGTACTTTTTCACTTTTTTTTCTGATGCAATGCCCTCGTTCCAGCGCCTGCTCCCTCAGTTTTTCGCCTCAATGCCGCGCACCACCACCACCGCACCACCCTCAACCGCACCGTCCCGGCGCCCGTTGCACCACCACCGCATCTGACCTTTATTAACTTTAGGCATCACAGAACAATATGGCACGACCTCGTAAACTGAGAACGCCTCACGTGGCATAGTCGGAGTCGAAGTGTGACAATTGCTTAAAGTTTGTTGGGGCGTAGTGGCTGGGTGCTTGCTCATGATCCCGACCTGCCACACTCTCAGCCGGGTTTGCGACCCGGGTGCCGCCCCACCTCTATCATGAAGTGGTGGGCCCTGTCCCAAGAAAAAAATTTTGTAGCCTGGCGAGCGTTCGGAGTAATTCTAGATAGTCCGCGGCGTGTGTGTGGGGAGAATAAGACAGTACTCCCTGTGCTCACCCTCTTCTCTTCACCCTCTCTCACCCTCACAAGCTCTCCACTTTTAAGTTCCTTCTATCCTACACTGCAATATTCTTGTAGCCACTTGTATTGTTCTAAACAACCCGCACAAACTCTACTTTCAAATTCTTGTACCGCTTCTTGCTTTTGCCAAGCTGCCTCCTCCGGAACACTCGCTTGTACAACCACGCAACCTTCTTGAACCATTTCTCCTCTCCGTAGCTCATTAGAACAAAGTTGACTGCTGCGTACACAACGATCCGGAAATAAGCGGTAGACGACATGTTCGTCAATTGCATAAGATTGCCTGCCCATGAATCCTCTTCAATGGTAAAGAGCAGGGCGGACATTAGAAGTGCCACCACAAGATTAAACAAAAATGGCTTGTTCTTATACATCTGCTCTCTGTAAGGAGGTCCGCTACTCAAAACCAGCGAGTTGAGAATGTACTGAAAATTCGTGAACAAGAATAATACCGTATTGTCCGTCGATTTCACATTCTCATCATCGTTTGAAGGAATTGGCTTGATGTACCATGACTCGTTTCGAACTGACCTCCACATTACGAGCTGGAAGATGAAAATAACAGATATATGGCAAAGCAATGGAATAAGAACTTTTGGGCTGACCAAGTTGGCAGTTGGTTTTGTGACAACAAGTTTTGCGTAAGGCTTGGCCCATGACATGAAGATGGCCAATGGCAAAATCAAGAACAAGTCGATGTAGAGGAATTGAAAGTCCCCCAAATTCGTACCCATCTTGTACAATATCGACACCGTTATGAACTGGATGGCAGAGTATAATGACATATACTTGAAGCATGCAAAACTTGTCACCAAGGACGATCTTCCCTCTTTGATCACATCAGTGACACATGCGATTTCAAACACTCTAGAGGTGAATGGCGCTGCAACAGAGGCTTCGGCCTCGCTCAACGAGATACCAATATCTGCTGCTTTAAGCGCACCACAATCATTGGCTCCATCACCACAGAATCCAACTGTGTAGTCAATCTTCTTGAGTTGTTCTACCAATTCATGCTTCTCATCCGGTGACATTCTAGCAAAAATGTCACATTTCATCAAAACTTTTTCAGTCAATCTGTCATTTTGTAATTCGATCAACATGTAGCGGAAAATATCCCCCGTCATAGCAAGCACATATTCTTGAACATCATCTCTAATATCGGTGCTAATCCTTTGCAAGGTCACAGGATCGAGTTTGTGGGATGGGTCATGGATATCCTCCCAGATCAAACCAGTAGCTCCTGTTGCCTTGAATTCGTCCTCACTTGCTAGACGTGCGACATAAACCTGCGATACAGCGGGGTCAATGAGCTCGCAGTCTCTTCCAACACTGACGGCTGTCAAGACATTATCACCTGTGCACATTATCGTTCTGATAGCAGCTTTCTTCAACTCATTTAATGTCTTTTTCGTAGAGGGCTTCAACTTGTTTTCAAAGATGATGAAACCTGCAAACTCAAGATTTGACTCTGCATCCTCTCTTGATATTTTTGAGACGTCCTCCTTCTTGTTGAGTGTCCGTTGAGCACATGCGATCACTCTCAATCCGCTGTGAGTATACCCGTGAAGTAAATCTTCGTAGTTAGAAGGTATCGAGGTAGGATCGCAAATGTCAAGCATTACCTCTGGAGCGCCTTTGACAAAGACTAACTTGACGCTGCCTTTCTCGACAATTACAGACATTCTTCTGAGCGAAGCAAGAAATTCAAACTCCCTGAGGATTTTGTATCCGAAAGCTTGATTTCCGGCACCCTCATAAACCAAAGGTATGGAATCTGCCGAATACTCCTCAGTGTAGGTCCAATTGGTAAACTCAAACATCTTCAGGTCAAGAGGATCACCGACGAGTTCATCTTCGATGAGTCTGAGAGAATGACATGACGTCATACAACCGAGCATGCTGAGGCCGCTATGAACTTCATACTGTGTCGCCTGCGATCCTTTTGCAACCAAAGAGTCAACCGTCTCAATCAACTCCTCAAATACGATTTCCTTACGTCCCTCAGCATTCTTAGTTGGGTGCACACCAAAGACGTCCAATCCATCCTCTGTTAAAGTACCAGTTTTGTCAAAGCAAACAACATCAACTTTACCACCAATATTCACCCTGGTCGGGGCTGTACAGAATATTTGCTTGTGTTTTAGTCGATTGATTGCAAATGTTGTACCAATTGTCAATGTTGCAGGGAGTGCCGGTGGGACAACGATGGTAATGATGTCAAGTGCTCTCAAAATCATAATTCGTTTGGAGAGACCCAATTGAATGAAGTTGTATGTGGAGTATATAAATCCAATGCAAGCAATCAATGTCATAAAGCCGATGTACTTGAAGGAGTCTTCGTACAACTTAAAGCCCGTGGGTTTAGGAAACAACATAGATCTAACAAGAGATCCTTTTGTTGTATTGAACCCAGTTTTCAAGACCATACCAAGAGCCGGCTCATCGTTATATGTTTTCGTTTTGAGTAGTCTAGTGCCGCTGTAAAGATATGACTTGGCCAAAATTGCATGAGTAAAACTCTCAGCAAGATATTGAATAGTTTCTTCAGTCGCGACGCATTTTGACACTGGAACGCTCTCACCGGTAAGCATCGATTCGTTCACAACACATTCACCATTAATGAGCAATGCATCACAAGGAACGTAGTTGAAGGAGGGCTCCACCTCAAATACGTCACCTGGTACCAACTCCTCAGATTGAATTTTGTTCCAAAATCCATTTCTCCAAACACGCACTTCACATGAAAATTTACTTATGTTTTGGAGTCTTTTGATCGTGGTCTTTGTTTCAATCAAGGAATTTATAATTGAAAAAAAAGAAATGATAAAAATACAAGTGGCATAGTAGAAATATTCATCAGCACACCACAAAATGATCGAGAACACTTGGAATACGTAAAACGGATGGAGTACCTCATCCAACAATAATTGACCAATAGTCTTTTGCTGGATTTGTATACTGTTCTCGCCAAAAATATCCTTCCTTTGTTCATGAAGTTGCTGAGAGCAACCTTCACGTATATTTTTGACATTGAGCCAATGAATGTCGTACCAGTTTGAGTTCGTCTTGAAGATGTCTTCCACGGGATTGTAGAAAAATTTGATGTAACGGTACTCGAACGAATGAACAAAGGGAACAACTGGATTAGCCTCCTTTGAAGGCTCTTGAATTTCAAAGTTATCTTCATCGGTCGTCTTCTGCGTAACTGTCAAAAAGTGAGATAAGCGTTCATTGAGACGCATTTTAGAGATATTCACGATTGCGAGCTCACCATATTCGTTCTCAATAACGCACCAATCGGCCTTTCCAAGAGGTCTCTGATTTCCAAGAAGATTGATTCTGTAACGAGGAAACCAGCGAAGCAACAAGAAACCTATGCCGAAAGTAAACATGCAAATCATATAATAGATGGTTTGTTTCCATAAGCAGTCGCTATAGCCTGCTATACCAATGACTATATCTTCTTCGGCGAGATAGTATCGTTGAAATTTGGCTCTAGGGTTGAACTCCTCGAAGTACGCTTGTACTTCTCCTTCCAGATGCTCAGGACTCAGATCAGCAAATGAAGCAGACCGGCCACTGGAAGCTGAGCTTCTACGCCTGTACCTGTCTTCAATAAATGATCCATAGCTGCTATCATTGTCAGAATCACGATGTGCCCGGCTTACTGACCTTGCTCTTCTTTCTGTATCTCCGAAAGTGGATGATGCACCGTTTTGGTCATAAAAGTACGTCGACAACTGCGAGCGACGAGACCTGGAAAACAGAGGTCTTTTGGAACCAGGTTGACTTTCCTCCTCGTCGGGATATTTGTCTACAGAATACTCCCAGTTAGTGTTGTAGTCAACTGGGTCATCTGGATTCTCTAAGGTTGAACCACCAGGGGCTGACTCAATCTGATCAGGAGAAAAAAACTTGAATTTTGCACTCTGAGTCTCTTTAGAGTCCTCGCTGAAGACTGATGTCGCTGAGTGGGCATCACCATCAATCGACTGTCTCACTCGATCGCGTTCTGCCAACAAGGGGGACGTTTCTCTCAGGATCTGTGGTGCTATCGATACACGTCTAGCACCAAAGTGATGAGGGAAATGCATCGAAGAGATCGACGACGGGATGTTTTCACTCGTAGCACCTGAAAACATCTCATGCGTGTTTTCTTCAAGCATAGCTGATGATTCCGTCGACAGAATACTGCCATGTCTGGACCTTCTGCTTGCTAGCGAAGGCCTTCTATAGCCTGAGCTGGCAAACGAGTCTCTTCCCATGCGTTATGGTATTTGGAGTTTGCGATTCAAAACGGTTACACTGGCAGCAAGTGGAGACTTTTTCATCGATAAGCGAGAAGATATTCTACATCAGTACACAGTCTTCAGCCGCTGCATTAGCGACCGACCATTGTATATTCATTGAGGCTATATGAGCCTATCACGCAAATTGAGATGTCAATTAGCCTAAGCGGAAGGATTTTCAAAGTATTGAGTGTCGTTACAGTGAAATTCTGAAATCATGTAATCTAGAAATTTAGAAGAAACTATCCTAATATGGCTGCAAAAGCCAATGGCGCGAGAAAGACGCAAATAGAGGCAAAAGGTGGGTAACGTAGCAAAGCAACTGAGGAGTATAACTTAAAGGATAAACACTACAAAAAGGTCTGAAGAGTCGTAAACAAGTGGTCAAGAAGATGAAAAGGGTAATGTCCTCTGACGGGATGGTGCTTTTTTCAGAAACGATGTAGATCTCCACCTTGCCTCATGGAGACAAACAGTACGACGATTTCGAAGATAAGTCATATGTATCACAATAGGCCTGAAGTAGGAAGATCCGAACCTTCTTTCACCCTAGTGAACGTCAATGACCCTACTCATTTCCTTCTATTTGTTATCAATGACTTGTCCTGCACACCAACACACGGGAAGACCTACCTACAACTTAGCTTGAGACACCGAACTCCATTTATTATTAATGGCATTGAAACTTAAATTGAAGGTCAAGCCTTCTGCGTCTCCAAACAGTGATGCAACAGCCCAGGATGATGTGATACAGGCTTCATCAAAGATGCATCGAAACCCGGTGAAGGTGAAAGATGAACCACTGGATAGAGTGGGCAAGCCAAAGCAAAAGAAAGAGAAACTCCAAAAACTTAAATTGAGTCTAGGTAGACTGGATCTGCAAGGCTCAGCAACGCCTTCTCAATCATCTCAGTTGCCTCGGCCAAAATCAATTTTGAAGAAGATCCCAAAAGTGAGAGTCAAACCTACAAGAATACCTGGCGAAGGCTACGACTCTGAAGCTCCGGACGTCGAAGATGACCCACTAATAGAGCAGGGCATTCTCGTGAGATTTCTCAATGACTCAAACCTTGACTTTGTGCATAATGCTGTTGAGACGGGCGATCTTTCGAATGTCAACATCAAATGGATTACAAGAGACAAGGCTGTTCTCAATGTGAACCTGACATTATATTCAGCCAGACTTGTTGATCTACCAACACTCACTGAGATCTACAAAACGGTGGATAGAAAGAATATTTTTAAAACGATTGATATTAGTCAAGTGCTCCTTGTATTGCATCCAATCAACCCCAAGCAACTCAATATGGATCAAGATTTCGAAGTCCCTAGCAAAGACACCTATCTACATCCCATCTATGAACTTTCAACGAACAAAGAGATCCGCAATACAAAAACTGTTTATCGCCATGGGTTGTCATATGCATACGAGAATGTATACCGAAGATTTAAACCGAGAAAAGTCAATCACCGGATCATGCAAGATATCGAACTGCGTGTTGACGAGCTCGTTCGAAGAGATGCCGAAGCCCAGGAAAGCCACTATGAATATGTTGATCCAAAAGCGCAGGGAAGAATGGGCGCGTCACACAGTCATGTCGGTACACCCACGCGGGAGTCAGTGCCGTCGACTCCATCTGCTCGTACCTTTTCTCCTAGAGACTCAGAAGGCTACGAGTCAGAGCAGCAAGATCAGCAAGATGATGTTGATCTTGAAGCTGACATCGACAACGCCCTTGAACAAGAGTTGGCAGAGGCTCTCGATTCCACTTCAAATAATACAGCGGCAACAGTTCTCATGAAAGCCGAGTATAACGAAGATGAAGGCATGGACGAAGACGAAGAGGGCGAAGGACAGGTTGGAGAGGAGGAGGAAGAGGAAGAAGATGAAGAAGATGACGACGAAGAAGAGGATGATGCTAATGAAGACATGAACAAGGTAAAGAAACTCGAAGAGGAAATTGGAGATTTGGAGAAGGCGGCAGAGAAGCAGAAGAAGCTCTTATCAACCGCAAGTTATAAGATGATGCGGATGAAGTTCCAATCTGCTTACAACAACTTAAAAGCGCAGCTTGATCAGAAAAGGCGTGAGTTGGCTAAGCTCAAAGAGCAGCAACAGAAGACCCAACCACCTGAGCCTCAACGCCAGCCAGCAGACGAGGAGGATGAAGAAGACGAGGAAGATGAAGAAGAAGACGAAGAGGACGAAGGCGGCGAGGATAAGACACAGCATAGCAAGCAACTTGTAAATGAACAAGAAGCGGGCCTGAAAGCCAGCAACGCCCTTGAGTCCCAGGATGGTGATGACCAAGATATGGATAACGAAGATTACGGAGACCTAGATGATCTATTTTGAGTAAAAGGAAAGAAATTTGCAGATTCTGAGCTGGAAGAAATGACACATTGCTGAATTTGAGCTCGGGCCACCTCTATAAGGTCGATTATTTGTCAATATAATACATAAACCACTCTGGAGAATGGAGTAACCCTCAATCTTGAGAAGATGTGAACGAGGTGCGCGAGTGCAATTTTTTTTCCTTCATATCATTGATTTGATTACTGCACCAAGTTAATTTTTAGTCTCATCTCAGATTAATTACTTAGCTGATTCCATAAATGTCCAGCAACTCCATTAAGCTCTTGGCGAGCGATGTCCATCGTGGTCTAGCGGAACTTGTGGCCAAAAGGTTAGGCTTAAAGCTCTCTCCTAGCGAGTTGAAAAGAGACTCCAGTGGAGAGGTAACCTTCAGCATTGGAGAAAGTGTCAGAGATGAAGACATCTTCATTATTTGTCAAATCGGCTCAGGAGAGGTCAATGACCGCGTGTTAGAGCTTCTTATTATGATCAATGCATGCAAGACGGCCAGTGCAAGAAGAATCACCGTTATTCTCCCCAACTTCCCTTACGCCAGACAGGATAGAAAGGATAAGTCAAGAGCACCAATCACGGCAAAGCTCATGGCAGATATGTTGACTACTGCTGGATGCAATCACGTCATTACTATGGACCTACACGCGTCTCAGATACAAGGATTTTTTGATGTACCGGTGGATAACTTGTATGCTGAGCCCAGTGTAGTGAGGTATATCAAGGAGAAGGTCAACTACAAAGAGGCGATTATTATTTCACCAGATGCTGGTGGAGCCAAGAGAGCTGCCGGGTTGGCTGACACGCTAGATTTGAATTTTGCCTTAATTCACAAGGAACGTGCGAGGGCCAACGAGGTTTCCAAAATGGTTCTTGTCGGGGATGTGACGGACAAAATCTGTATTATTGTCGACGACATGGCTGATACGTGTGGTACGTTAGCCAAGGCAGCTGAAGTGCTCCTTGAGAACAAGGCTAAAGAGGTCATTGCAATTGTAACCCACGGCATTCTCTCCGGTAACGCCATCAAAAACATTAATAACTCTAAGCTCAAAGCCATAGTGTGCACAAATACGGTTCCATTTGAGGAGAAGGTGTCGTTGTGTCCTAAGCTAGATACCATTGACGTGAGTGCCGTGTTGGCTGAGGCAATCAGAAGACTTCACAACGGCGAGAGTATTTCATACTTGTTCAAGAATGCTCCATTGTAAACCAGTGGCGAGGATTTATATTAATAATGCTTACAAACGGGATCTTCTTCGTAAATTTACACATCGACTTAGCACACTACATGAGACGTTTCATTGTGCGAACATGTAACGCATTCAATGAATCACCAAAAGAAGAAGATAGAAAAACTATGCTGGCACATCTTATTAGCTTTCCCCATTTGTCTGCGTCTGTAAGAGTTGGTTTCGCAGCCAAATGAAACGGAAAAAAATCCGGGGAATGCGGCCGTACAAATGTAACACCTTAACCACATTTTCTTTATCACGATGACGATTGGCACTAGGACAATAAAGGCGTGTCTTTTCGGTATGTCCCAACAAATATTTGACTATGATAGCTGCTAACACCAGACATGGATGGTACACTCATCAACACCGAGGATATCTACACCGAGGCTGCTACTGAGACACTTGCACTCTTCGGAAAGGGACCGTTGACCTGGGACATCAAGATTGATTTGCAAGGCAGACCCGGCCCAGAAGCAGCACAAAAGGTTGTTGATTTTTTTGAGTTGCCTGTAACGAGGGAAGAGTTCATGAAGAAGCTGTATGAGGTTCAAGACACGAAGTGGCATCGCTCTGAGTTTTTGCCTGGCGCGTTAGACTTGTTGAAATACTTGAAAGAACACGATATTCCCATGGGCTTGGCCACTAGTTCAAATACAGCAAATTATTTGAAGAAGACTGCTCATCTCAGTGAAGGTTTTGCGCTTTTTGATGGACACATTGTCACTGGCGACGATGAGAGGATCCCACCAGGGCGTGGAAAACCTCAGCCGGACATTTGGTATGTTTGCTTGAAGAGTATTAATGATGGAAGAGAGAAAGAGGGTCTCGAACCTATTAAGATCGAGGAGTGCTTGATCTTTGAGGATGGTATTCCGGGTGTGATCTCTGGGCAAAACGCCAGGGGACATGTCATCTGGATTCCTCATCCCAAGGCATTAGAGGAACTTAAAGGTAAAGAGAAGGATATAATTGCTAACGGCGGCGAGATCATCGAGAGCCTTGAGGAATTCGACAAGGAAAAATTCGGTCTCGATAGGTGATCATGGTACATCGACAAGAGATTAGTAAAGATTTATATAAGGAGAAGCTAGATCCGAAAAGGCAAGTATAGTCTGAGGAAATCAAACTTTTACCAGGTATCACGTCGATTTCTCTAGTGTTAGTCGTCTTCTCTTCACTTCCAATACTATCTCAATCCGGCATGGATATCACCTAGATCTTCAATTCACTACATCTCCTCGACCTTGCCATATGGTCGGCACAGATTATTATCGTATACTGTTAGCTTTCAATTCATTAGATACTTCAGAAAACTCAGTCGGCTCTCCCAAAAAAATTGGTTCAGATTATCGTTGTTCTCCTATTTCCGTTGTCAGCATAGACCCTCCTGCGATGCAAGCAGACTCTTCGCCAAATGTCCCCTTGAAGGCGAAACAGCTTGGCGAAGGGGTGATCCGTTTATTTCGTGACTTTGATGATGATGAAGATGATTCGCTGCTGAAAGCTGTCGTCACCAACACCAATGACCAAACGATGCTTTCGATATTGGCGCTTCCCACATACTTTACGGCAACAGATCTATTGGGATATATCGGAGATCATTACCTAGATAGTATAACACATATAAGGATCCTCAAGAGTGAAAAGGCCAATCGATTCTTAGTGCTTCTTAAGTTCAATGATGTGTTACGCGCAGCAGAGTTTCAATACCATTTTGATGGAAAGCCATTCAATTCCATGGAGCCCGAAGCTTGTCATGTGGTTTATGTGAAGTCGGTCGTAGCTGAAGGGTCTACGAAGTTAGCAGCAAAGGATACACTTATCCCGTTCTTGTTGGAGGACCCGTTCACCAGTCAGACGGAGAACAACAATACACCGGTTGAGCTACCAACATGTCCGGTCTGTCTTGAAAGACTTGACTTTGAGATCTCAGGGTTACTCACTATTCCATGCCAGCACACATTTCATAGTACCTGTCTCTCGAAGTGGAGCGACGATACATGCCCTATTTGTCGATATACGAATAGTGTACTGAATCAGAATATCAAGAGATCCGTAAGGAGACTTCTGCAAATTAACTCAAGGATCCAACAGCAGCAGCTGCTGCATCAACATGAGGGTGAAGGCTCAAGCAGTAGAAACAGCACTACAGACCACTGTGTGGATTGTCTGGCAACGACAAACCTTTGGGTATGCTTAATCTGCGGTAATCTCGGCTGTGATCGATATGCCCCGGAGCAGCATTCCTTAAAGCACTTTGTAGAAACCGGTCATTGCTTTGCTATGGAGCTCAGTACATCCAGAATCTGGGACTATGCCGGTGACAGATATGTACATCGTTTAGTCACCACAGAAGAGGATGGCAAGATTGTTGAATTGCCTGAGAAGGATGATACGAAACTGACTAAGGATCAAAGCAACGACGAGTATTCCGAGCTTCTTTTGAGTCAGCTTATCAGCCAGCGAGAGTATTATGAGTTACTATTACACGAGAAGTCAAACAATGTGGCTCGCAGAGGGTCATCTAATGAAGTCAATTCATCAAGAGTTACTGAATTGGAGAGCAAGGTGAGTGAGTTGAGTGAACAAGTCAAGAAGCTCACATCGAGTGTGATTCCAGCACTCAACAGAAAGATCGACATCAAGGAGAAGTCTCTTAAGATTGCTGCTAGTGAACTCAACGAAGCAAACGTATTGAACGAGGGTCTTTCAAACAAGGTTGATTATTTAATTCAAGAGAACGAGAAGCTTAAGACAGAAAGAGAAGACCTCTCCGAGCAGGTAAGGGATCTCATGTTTTACTTGGAATCACAGGCGAAGTTCAAAGATCAACCAGCAGAAGTTAAGGAAGGGCAAGTGATCATGAAACCAAAGAAGAAGAGTAACATAAAAAAAAAGTGAACGTCGTTACCTTGACCCACAGTAGGACAGGACTGCACTCTGTTAATGGGTGCAAAAGGTGAAACGCATAAGGAGAAGCTTTCAAGAAAGATATATCGGGATATATCGGGAAATAATATAGGTTAGTCTAATATGTGTCGTGTTAATTCTAATTCAGGTTTCTTTTTTATTTTCTTTATTCGCTTGGTCAAAATTCCTCAGAGAAGAATTATAAAGGTTCCTTTTGAGAGAACCTGGTGTCACCTGTATACTGTAGTGAATCCACGATAATGCGATGAGAAGGCCATCTCGAAATTTTTGACCTGTAGACTTTACCTTACATTATGGACGAACCTACTCGCTCCAAGTATGCTTTGAGCAGCTCTGAGGTTGCGTTCCCAAGAGGTGGGGCCTCGGTCTTGACACCATTGGAGTTAAAAACCATCTCCAACAAGGCCACCGAGGATGTTCTCTTTGAGCAGGGCAAAGGCTTGAAGAGAAACGCTCCAGAATCTGCGGATGTACCCAAGAAGAAGAAGAAAAGCAAAAAGAAGAAGTCTATAGATCAAGAAGAAGAGATCACCGAAAAAGAAATCGAGATCGAACACTTTTCCTTCAAAAACTTATTACCTGGGTCATCAGTATTGGGTCAGATTGTGAGAATCGACAAGATGGACCTCACAGTCGCCATTGGTGACAATCTCTTTGGACATGTATCAATCACAAATATTAGCGAAGAAATTTCCGAGATGATCGAGAGATACGAAAACGCCATGGAAGACTCAAGTGACGAAGAAAGTGATGATGAAGATAAGACTCAGGGCCTCAGTTTCAAGCCAGAGATGCCCAAGTTAGATCAGATTTTCACGATCGGCCAGTGGGTGCGTGCTGCTGTGCTACCTAATGAAGAGTCAAACAAGAAAATCAGTCTTTCCATCGAGCCTTCTGTCGTGAACGAAGGTATCGAAGAAGATGATTTGACACCAGGTAATTTCATTCAAGGTTCTGTGAAGTCTATTGAGGACCATGGTCTTGTTCTTACAACCGGAATCGACAAATTTGTTGGCTTTATGTCCAAGAAGGAGTTGAAGAAGGCAGAACTAGACATTTCATCAATGCAAACTGGTCAGGTCATCCTTTCAGCCATCGTCAGCTCGTCATCTAGAACAATCACCTTGAGACCTGGCTCGAACGAACAGGTCAACAAAAAGACAGTTGTTTCAGTTATCAGCTCCATTGATGCAGTGCACCCTGGTGCAATTGTCAACGCCACCGTTACCGAGGTCTCCGATCACGGTGTTGCTGCCAGAGTGTTTGGTATGGTGGATGCCTCCTTCTCATTACCACATGCTGAGGACTATAATCTCGAGAAGCTAAAAAACCACTTTGCAGTTGGTGCGACAGTAAGAGCCAGAATAATTGGTACTGTTTTTTGCGAGGGGGCTAAAAAGTTCATCTTATCCAAAGCCAATCGAATTCTCTCGTTGCAACCAACTCTTAACAAAGATCCACTAACGGCGTTTCCCATCGGCTTCATCTTCGAAGAGGGAGTAACTGTGGCCGGCGCAGACAAGGAATATATTTATGTGGATCTTGGAAGCTCCTTCGGTGAGGTTCACAAATCAAATATCGATCCCGATTTGGATATACATAAGCATTATTATGTTGGTTCCAAGCATAGAGCGCGTGTGTTAGGTTTCAATGAGATTGATGACGTACTCATATTGACTTTCAAACCGAAGGCAATCGATTCTCAATTTGTCTCCACAGACGACATACCTGTCGGAGAGCTTGTCGCCGCTGCCGAAATTACTAGTATACTTCCTGATGCTAAGGGTATTGTTCTCAAGGTTTTTGGTGACTTTGAGGCGTTCGTTCCACCAACACACATCTCTGATTCGAGAATGATGTACCCTGAAAGAAAGTTTAGAACTGGCAGTAAAGTTAAAACAAGAATCTTGGCAAAAGCCGGCAAAAAGCTTTTTGCAACTCTTAGAAAGAGTCTTGTCAACATGGACGAAGACACGATTTTGAAGGATTTTGAGTCTCTTGATGTTGGCTTCAAAAGCACAGCTATTGTTGAAAAGTTCATAGGTTCCGGTGTCTTGGTTTCTTTCTTCGGCAATATGAAAGCATACCTACCAAAAAACGAGATTTCGGAAACGTTTGTCCAGAACGCTAGTGAATACCTTAAGGAAGGACAAGCAGTTAACGTCAGAGTCCTTAATTTCAACCAGCTAGACAATAAAATCACAGTTACGTTGCGCCAGTCTGCTGAATTGACCAGCAATCAAATGAAGCACCTCGAGGATGTGGAAGTTGGAAAGACCATCATTGAAGCCTTCATAGTGGAAAAGAAGAAGGATGCGATAATAGTTGAATTGGAGGGATCTAATTTAAGAGGTGTTGTCTCTTCAGAGCATTTGTCTGATGGCGGCTACGATGAATGCCGTCAAGTTCACAAGTCTCTTAATGTCGGAGAAAAATTGGAGATCTTGATCCTTGAGAAAGACTACAAGGCTAGAGCTGTTATTGCCACTGCCAAACAATCGCTTCTACACGCAGCCAGGGTTGGATTATTTCCTGCAAGCTATGAAGAAGTCCATCTTGGAACTGTCATTCCTGGATTTGTCAAATCAGTCACAAGCATGGGAATATTTGTTAGCTTTGGTGGAAAACTTACTGGTCTCGTTTTGGCGAAGAACGCCTCTAATGATTCATCACAAGATTTATCTTCGAAATTCTATAAGAATCAGAGTGTTGCATGTAATGTTATCAGGACTGACGATGAGAATCGGAGATTCTATCTTGCGTTTAGTGGAGTCAGTGATAAGGGTTTGAAGAAGCTCCACATAAAAAATCCAGTTGACACAACCAAACTCAAAGCTTCCGATTACTCAGTTGGCTCCAGAACCCAGGGGGTGGTAGCCTCCGTTGAGAATGGATACATCAATGTCAAGCTTGCGGACAACTTGTACGGTCGTCTCGAAGCTTCTCAGGTGTTCCCTACGTGGAATTCCATCAAAAACAAACAAAACCCGCTTTCTGAGTTCAAAGAAGGCGATAGAATTGATGCAAAAATCATCGGTTACTTTGATGAGAGCAGCCAGAAATACTCTCCCGTGTCAACTTTCTCCACGTCTACGATAATTGAATTGTCAATTCTCCCTAAGGAGCTCAAGAGCAAAACACCCTACAAGACCCCAGTTTTTGATGATGTGAGGGTGGGTGGTGAGTATATTGTTTTTTTGCAATCATTTGATCATGGAGTTGCCCATGTCTCATTTTCACCGGGTCTCGATGGTCGAATCTCGCTTTATAACCTTTCCAGCGAGATTTCACTTTACGAAGATTTCATTGCTTCCTTCCCTATAGGATGTGCCATCAGGGCGACAGTGATCAGTCTCGACTTTGAGCATCATGTCGTGGAATTTAGTGGGAACAATAAGGCAGTGACGTCTATTGAGGACCTCAAACCCATGGAGAGGTACCCAGCTAAGGTCTTTAAAGTCGCCCCAAACTACGTCTTGGTGGAGTTAGCTAGGGGCGTGGTTGGATACGCCTACATAACTGATGCTTTAAATGACTATGACGATAAATTGGAAGAGGTATACAAGGTGAATTCTGCAGTGATTGCCACAGTGGAGGAAATTGATGCCAAACAAGGCAAAATCTTCGTGAGTTTAAGAAACGAAGAGATCGCTCGAGATAAGCCAGTTAACTCCTTGGAAGAGATCAAACGGGGAGACCTTGTCAAGGGATTCATCAAATCTATCAGGAACAATGGCCTCTACATATCTTTGGGAAGAGAGATTTTCGCTTTGGTCCGCGTGGCAGATATCTCCGATGCATACTTGGCAGATTGGAAGAAATTTTTCAAAGTTAACCAAGCTGTTTCTGGAAAAATATCGCAGTGCAAAGCTGAGGGTCGTATCCTCATGACTCTCAAGGAGAGCGAGGTGAATGGTGATTTATCCACATTCAAGACTTTTGAGGAGTTGCAAGTCGGAGAAAGGTATGATGGTTCGGTTCGGAAAGTTGCAGAGTTTGGTGTTTTTGTCAAACTAGATGGTACATCAAACGTCAGTGGTTTATGTCATCGATCTGAAATCGCCGATACCCCTGTGGAAAATGTTCTTGCGCTCTTTGGAGAGGGCGATCGTGTGAAGGTCAAGATTCTCAAGATTGATAGCGACAAGAAGCAATTATCGCTCGGAATGAAGGCGTCCTATTTCTCGGATGAGCTTGAAAACACCTCCGGCGACGAAACTGGCGCGCAATCTGATAACGATGTCATCGAAAACGCATTTAATGAGGACTCCAACGTTGAAGGCAGCGACGATGAAGATGAACTGGATGAATCAGATGACGAAAGCGACAAAAAAACAGCTTCTTCAGGGCAAACAGGCTTGTCCTCTAACGGCTTTGACTGGACAGCATCAATTCTAGATCAAGCTGAGGATGACGATACTTCATCTGACGAGGAGGAAGATTTTACTGAGGCTCACAAGAAAAAGAAGAGGAAGTCTAAGAAGCAGGTGGAAGATAAAACCGGTGAAATGAACTCCAGAGCACCTCAATCTGTTGCTGATTTCGAACGCTTGCTCATTGGAAACCCAGACTCATCAGTACTTTGGATGAATTACATGTCCTTCCAATTACAGCTTGGTGAAGTTGACAAGTCTCGTGAAATCGCTGAGCGTGCTCTCAAGACCATCAATTATCGCGAGGAACAGGAAAAAATGAACATCTGGATTGCAATTCTAAACTTAGAAAACAGTTTCGGTAGCGACGAATCTCTCGACGAGGCCTTCAAACGTGCTACTCAATACATGGATTCGTTGACTATGCATCAAAAGCTTGTTGGTATATTTGTGTTGTCTGAAAAATTCGACAAGGCGAACAAACTTTACAAGTCTATGTTGAAAAAGTTTGGCAAGGAAACATCTGTTTGGGTTCAATACGGCTCCTACCTCATGGACAGAGGAGAGGGAGAAACTGCTCATGAGACCCTCGCCCGTGCATTACAAGCATTACCCAAGAGAAGTCATATAGAGGTCGTCAGAAAGTTTGCTCAATTGGAGTTCGCCAAAGGTGATGCGGAGCAAGGTAGAAGTTTGTTTGAAGGTTTGGTGACTGATGCCCCTAAAAGGATCGATTTGTGGAACGTATACATCGATCAGGAGATTAAACACAACAACAAAGAGCATGTACAAGACTTATTCGAAAGAGTTTTAAATGTTAAGCTTTCCAGAAAGCAAGCTAAATTCTTCTTCGCCAAATGGCTCAGGTTTGAAGAAGAAAACGGAAACGAACAATCTGTTGCTCGGGTCAAGGCCCTTGCGGTCGAGTACGTCCAAACTCACTCAAAGGACGAGTACGAGGAAGAAAAGAACTAAAAGCAGTACATAAATATTTAGATTCAATTTGCATAATTCGTTACAGTTGTTTTTCATTCGGGAATAGTTCCGCAACCAAAACTTCGATGACCTGAAATAGTAGCAGTTTGTTCAATATGTCATTTTGGAAAAGTTCGAAAATAACCCTTGAACGCGCTCTCGTGTTAGTGGAGCCAAAAAGTTTACCACAAGTTTCCTCCAAATAGATTTCGAATATTGCTCTCGCTTCCTCTCTAGTTTTATTGCGCTGAATATCATTTCTCACAGGCGGAGGTTCTCTAAACTTGCCCTCCGGAAACATGGTCTCTTTTAATGACCTGATACAGTTCAGGACAAGTACCAGATCATTCATGTATGTCTTGATTATGACGGGAACCTTTTTTTCGACAGCAGACCCGAGAACCTGTTGCAATAAAATGAGAAGAGCTCTTCCTCTTATCCAACTCTTCGATGAACCAATGTCAAATAGATCAATTAACAAGTCAGAGATTGGTTTCACAAAAGGAACTTTGCCGGAACTTTGAAGTTGAGAATCATCAAATTGCTTCAATTCTTTTTGCATCTCCTTTATGCTCTCGATCAAGTTTTCATTAGGACGATCAGAGGATACTTGCTCCGGTGTAGACAATGGATTCTGAAATCGAACTGCTAGTCCTCCAAAAAGATCGTCAATTTGTCGCTTGGGCTGCCTTATTGAGCCAAACAGGAAGTTCTCGGATGAGAGAAAAGACCTAAGGATGGGATCTGAGCAGACTTCAGGTATGTTGAGAATTTCTTGTAGATACTTTTCGAGGGCTTGTCTTCTAATCTCCAAAAGTTGTTTCTTTTGAAAATTAAGCACAGACTTTTTCGGGAACTTGATGGACGAAACCTTCGGTGATTTTCTCTTTAAGTACTCATGGAGTTGATAAAACTGACTAAACCGTCTCGCAACAACCCATCCAGCAACAATTTCGCTAGGGTCATCATGAGAGAATTTCTGAACCTCTATAATGTAGATAATATATTCCGAGCGGTTCTTCGTCTCTGACATATACGACGGGATTCGAATCTTAGATTTTCCAAAAAGACTATTTTCATTCTCTTGAATGATCCAATGTTGTCTTTGAAGCTCCTTGGAAGCAATCTCCCGTTCTAAGCCCTGTTGCAATCTTTTAAGGATGTTCAACTCGGAAACGTTGTTCGTCAACTCCGCCTTTCTCAAAAGCGGAAACGTGATGTTTACTTGCTCCCTCAAGCTGTTAATCTCCTTGTCAATAGTTCGAAGTTTCTCGGAAATGCTAAGGTCACCTGGCGCTGCCATAAGAATTTCGGAACTGCTGAGTCTGGAGTTATCTGAATCAGATTGAGTCTCATTTGAAATTATTGATTCATTGTCAGATGTGGTGTCTGTTAGCAATTCATGCAAGTAAGCGCCATCAGGATCATCATTTGGCCAATTGCGCTTCAGATTAGAGCTGGTAAGGCCCGCCATGATGGATGGATGACCACTTGATGACAAACTTCCTAGATTAGATGACGTCTGGCTTCTTGAAACTGCAAGATTAGCAGCCTTTTGACCCTTTGAATTGAGAATCTGCTCTAAAGATTCTTGAACAGCTTCGTACACGGCCGGACTAATTGGTCTCTCCAACGATTCATGATCGACACTGGACACATCATACTGCACTAGCAGAGTATCTGCAGAGGCGCCGCCAGTTATCATCTCAGAGTGGTGCACCTGGGGTGACTTCGAGGGCAAATAACGCGGTAGATAATCAAATAGTAATATATCAAAAACCTTCTGCTGTATATTAAACAAGGAACGCTTTGCATCGTTAAGCCCGGACAAATCTTTTAAATAGCTCTTTATAGCGGCTAAATCAATGTTATCAAGCAGTAACTCTTCATTTTCGAGGAACTTGTCATAAATTGACTTTATTGACTCTTCATCAGCGAACTCTAATGAATGATAATCATCGGAATCAGCTGTCACCAACGGAGTCTTGAGGTCATTTATGGACACGTAGAGTTCGATGAGTTTTCCAGCTCCAACATGGTCAAGGTAGTCGAAAAATTCCTCGCGAGAATGAGAATGACTCAAAATATCATGCAACGTAGAACTATCTCCTAACTTTTTGAGTTTTGACTTGACTTTATGAGATATAGCAGCAATTAGCGTGGCTTCCTCAGGATCCAGAGCATTGGATATCAGCGACATCTTCGTATTCACTTCATGAAGTAGGGATCGTAAGTCTTCCCCAGATGCGACTTCGATGAACTGTAAGGCCGCCAGATAATCGGATTTCGTGAGCTTGCCTTTCAAGCTTGGAGGAGCCACCACGGCCGGAGAGCCCGAGAGTTGCGCGTCAGGTCGTTTAGTGTGTTTTTCTAGGGCCTCTCTAAGACGCTTTACCTGACTCCTTCGTTGTAGACTGTCCCCCATGAACTTGATCAACATTTGATTCAAAAAGTCACCTTCTGCTAGCATTTCAATTAAGTTGCCGAGAATTGAAGAGCCGAGAACCTCTCTCAAAATCGAAGTTACTATGGTACTCTCGACCTCTTCTTCAGATAACACGCTCGAAAGAGCTTTTCCAGCCAACCTTCTGAAAAATGCGTTCTCTCTGACTCTGTCGGCTTTGCTATGCACAATAGAAATATCCTCATGCACATTCTTACCTAACGACCTGACAAATTTTACTTGACTCTCATATGAGTAGGATTTGTTGTCATGTGGGATGTTTTGAGCAAATTGCTTGAAATGTGTGTTGAGTATCGGCAAGACCTTCAACACGAGGATGGAAGGTATGTCTGCTTTTTGTATTCGAGTTTTGACACACCCGAGGATCTGAACTAGCTCTCGTTTCAAACTGTTTTGAAAAGCTCTGTCCGTCGATAGACTCAGGTACCAGGAGTCTATGAATACAGAGAGTATAAGATCCACCAATTCATCAAGTAGTCCGTTAATGGATTTGGACTGACATATGTTTATGCTTTCTCTAACGGTATGTAGCCGCTCATTCTCATGGACCCACCTCTCTTGTTCCAAAAATGTAAACTTCGTATGCGCAGATCTTATTTCATCTGGATGTATCAGTTTTGCAGTGATTAAGTATCTCGCAGCCTTGTAGAACAATAAGGATCCCAATGCTGAGAGGAGAAGTAGAGTAAGGAGAATCCTCCACCAAGAAGCCCAACAAAGTAATCCAATTAACGCTCCAGCATAAAGGACACAGGAAATGCTGACTTGAATCTCAGCAATTTCAAGAAAAGCCATTGAGGTGTCATGTGCCTCAATGATATTGATGTCTTGAACCCTAGCCGCTAAGGAGTCTCCTCGGTAACTCTCTTGTGATGTATGAATATCGCGCTCCTATCGTGTACTCAGACTGTACTATGTTACACGGCTTCTGTCTATTATACATGCTAACTTGAATGAGAAAACAAAACAAAAATTACAACTTTTTGCTTTTGAGGACCTTTCCGCTGTCCTTATTATCATCACTCAGCCGCTTCTTGGAGTTCAGCTTGTCTGACTTTTTCTTTTCCTTGGATCGGCTCTTCTTCTCGTCTTTAATCTTCAGCTCGGAGGACTCAAGTCGGGTCTCGTCTTTACTATTCTTCAATTTCCCTTCCTTTTCTAATCCATCCTTAGTCTTCTTTTTCTTCTCTTTTCTCTCTTTCCTACTGTTTTTCTCCTTCTTCTCCTTTCTGTCCTTCTTATCGCTCTTTCCTTTTTTTTTGCTCTTTTCCTCCTTACACTCCTTCACATCCTTACTTTGCAGTAGCATCTTCTCGGTTGCCTCAAGAGCAGCTTTATTATCTATCTTGGTTTTCACATGAGCATTTTCAGTGCTTCCCACGGTACCTGCAAGTCCTTCTCCCTTCACAAACATCTTGTACAAGGGAGACATTGATCTTCGAAGATGAAGTGCTGCCAGCTCAGAATTTGTCTCAAAAACCACACCAGAAGTGCCATTACTTACGTCTAGGCTTTTCAACTGGCCGTCGAATAGACGCTCCCACCATACATCAGTGTCTTTTCCATCAGACCCAAGTCCTTTCTTGTCTTTCTTATGCTTCACCAAAATCGGCTTTTTAATGCCACCATGTTTAAGCGCCTGGCCATCTTTCCACCCGTAGCTCTTCAAGTATAGCCTAGCATCCATTCTCTATGACTTGGTGGAAGACGTGGTTGGAAACTATCTCATCTCGTTTTGCAGGTACATATGCGTACATCGCGCAGCCCAGTGTTGATTCTTGAGAAACCGCTTTACAATGGTTGAATCGGTTGATGTCGATGACGCATTTGCCGAATTTGATAGGCAAGTGCTGGCCTCGTCTTTTTGCTATAGCGAATATGAAAAGCTCGAACACAAAGTGATGGCTATCCCCAATTATCCTGTCATACAGCTACTTAGTAGAAAGATGGCAGTGGCGCATTTGAACGAAGAAGATGTCGCCAATTGGAAAAGAGCATGCCCTTCGAAGGATCTGAGAGAGTATCAATGTCTACTTATGTACCAAAAGGAAGAATTCCCAACGGTTGAAACCTGGTTGAACTATCTCGAAGGCAAGGAACCCAACGAGCATGACTTACTACAAGCATTTGCTTCATGTCGCAGCAACTACAAAAGAGGAAAGGAGATTTTTCAAAAGATTTCTTGCTACTACACGGCCACTGGAGAGGTGGATAAGCAACAAGCAATCTTTGTGAAGATGATCTCTACTCCTCACAAAGGACTAGAGGAGACTTACCAGGAGTACTCCCTGTTCGTGTCGGCACATTGTCCCCTTGATTATACGGCGAGAATGAAAGAGGCAAGCCAACTCAAACTGAAAGCTGGAGCAAGAGATAAATTCTTTCTTTCTCACGAAATGAAAGTGGCTAATGATCCACAAAATCCTCAGGTTTGGATCGACTATATATTGTCTTGTGCCAAGCATGAACGAACAGGCGAGTTTCTCGCAGCAATTGAGGAGATTCTTTTTCGATCAGTACTTGAGTCTCATATGATCTCGGATAAGCGCTGGCTAAAGGTTTGGCTTACTACCTTAAAAATCATCGAGGAAAACGAGCTGGCTCGTGTGGTGCCATTACTAACTAGGATGATAAAGGCATATCCAACAACAACACGTGTAATAGCTCATTGGTTGAGGTCTGATACGTCAATTGAAAATTTCTTTTCTTTACGCAGAGAGCTCCTAAATCAGATGAAAGACATCAGTTCTACTGACTCGACTTGGGGATGGGCCGCCACGCAATTGCTATATGCGGACCTAAAGAAGTATGGCAAATTCCAAGATAACTTGGCAAATGCTTTTTTCGATGATTTGTCTTTAGTTGGCTCCATCGGTCTTAAGAACGGGAACGTTGACCTAGCTATGTTTGCGATGTCTTTGGCGGCCAGAGCATCATCGGGCGCTAGTGGATTTTTTGAACTTTTTATACAACTCGCTAGTGTTGCATTCGATACATGGCCCCATTCTTCGAAGGTTTGGGTGATGTGCTTTCACCTTCTATCTTTGTATGGTCCGTCCAAGTATGCAAATAAAATGCTCAAAATGCTATCAAAGGATCTAAAGCAGCTTGATGATCCAAAAATGGTCATTGATTACGCCGTGATGTATCAGGCAACGCGTGGCGAGGTGGAAGGATTAGAACACCTATTGGAGCTTCAAGAGGACTACAAGATCATAACCCCACGAAAACATGCACTTGACTCTGATAGGAGTAATGAAACGGATGAAGTTATAGTGGAACAAACATTGAAACCCAGTGACGCTTCCAGTGCACATCCAGTCAAGAAGTTGCTCAAGGCAAGCCTGACAGAATTAGAGAGAGAGGAATTGAAGCGGTCTCGCGAGATGTTCAGAGTGAAGATTGAAAACCTTAGTCCATCAGTGAATTTAGAGGCCATCACCGACTTCCTCAGTGAGTTCTGCCATCCGAACTCCATCGATATTTACCTGGATCATGGGAATCACTACGCCTTTGTAGAGCTCGCTTCCGAACAGGATGTCTTGAGGGCTCTAGCCAAAAACCACAAAGTCTTGCTAGATTCAACGGTGACTATAAAGCGCATCTTCGCAAACACTTTATGGTTGACGAACTTTCCGCCAAAGTGGGGTGCATCTGATCTACGTAAGTTATTGAACTCAAAGACCCTCCATTTTCTTGATGTTCGTTTCCCAGCACAAAGTGATGCAAAGGAGAGAAGGTTTTGCTATATCGACTTCCCTGACACAAGTGCTGCCGAGGCTGCACAACGCATCCTCAACAACTTTGAAGTTGAGGGCTACTCGTTGCATGCTGAAATCTCCAACCCTGCTCTCAAGCACAAACGCAGTGGTCCAAATGTGCATCACCAGGTTTACGTTCGCAATATGAATTTTGAGGTCACCAATGAAGAAGCACTAAGGGACTTCTTTAGTGCAGTGGGTGAAGTAGTAGATGTTAAGGTTCCTGTGAAGGATGAAAATCGGAGTAAGGGCCACAAGAATAGCGGCTTTGCGTTTGTCACATTCTCCGACGCAGATTCTGTAAAAAAGGCTCTAAAGGCCAATGATACCATCCTTGATGGGCGCCATATTCAGGTGTCAAAGGTCAAAACTAAACATGTCTTGAGCGAAGCAAAGCCTCATGAATTTCGAACGGAACGCTCAATTGCGGTATTCAATTTGAATTCGACCACTTCAAAGGCACGCTTACAAGATTTTATGAACAATAAGGTTGGTGAAACACTGAAGGTACAACTCAAACCAAGTAAAAGAGCAGCATTAGTGGAGTTCACCAGAGAAGCTGACGCAGGCCGAGCACGATTGCTACTTGAGGGAACGTTGTTCGAGGAAGAGATTCTTCATGTGGGTTCCAAAGAAGACTTCTTGAAAGCTGCGTATGGTCCTGATGAGTCATTGACACAAGAATCAGGAACTGCTTCGAAGAAGCCCTCGATGGCACCACCACAACTCATGAGACGGAGGAGAATGTAACTCAATAAAGTGAGTGCCCCTAATCACGCCGCTGTTTTCTAGAGAATACATTAGTGCGGCTATGAACTATATTTCTTCGGGAAGAGCTTTTGCAGCCAGTGTTGCGAATGGTATGCATTTTTAGTCAATTTTTCACCGCGCGATATAGAGCTTCAGATATTCTTTTCCTCAATCTTCAACTATCATGAGTGCAACTATCAAACTCGAGAAGACTGACAGGAGAGACACTCTTGTCGAGATCGAGAAAAAATATCAGAAATACTGGAATGATAACAAGTTCTTTGAAGTCGATGCTCCAACCATCGACGAAGACCCAGAAGATGATCCAGACAAGTTAAGAGAGAAATACCCAAAATTCTACTGTACCATGGCTTATCCCTACATGAACGGTGTTTTGCACGCTGGTCACAGTTTTACATTGTCAAAAGTGGAATTTGCAACTGGATTTGAGAGAATGACTGGCAAGAGAGCTCTCTTCCCATTGGGTTTCCACTGTACTGGTATGCCCATCAAGGCTGCTGCCGACAAGATTAAAAGAGAGGTGGAGCAATTTGGTGCTGACTTCTCTGGTGCTCCTGCCGACGATGAAGAGGAAGAGGAGGAGGCTCCAAAGGAGGCCAGCCAGAACGCAGACCCAACCAAGTTCAAAGCGAAGAAGTCTAAGGCTGTTGCCAAGCAGGGTAGAGGTAAGTATCAGTTTGAAATTATGTTGCAATTGGGTCTTTCCAAAGAAGAAGTTGCTGCTTTCGCAGACCCTCAGCACTGGCTCCATTATTTCCCTGCTCTTGTGGAGAGAGACGTGAACAATTTTGGTGGTAGAGTGGACTGGAGAAGATCGTTTGTCACCACTCCTGCCAATCCTTACTACGATGCTTTTGTCCGCTGGCAAATCAATAGATTGAAAGATTGTGGCAAGATCAAGTTTGGTGAAAGATACACCATTTACTCCGAGAAGGATGGCCAGGCATGCTTGGACCACGACAGACTGAGCGGTGAAGGTGTCAACCCTCAGGAATACGTGGGTATCAAGATTCCCGTAGATGAGTTTCAGCCTGAGGCCAAGAAGGTTTTCCAGGAAAACAACTTCGATTACACCAAAAACAAAGTCTATTTGGTTGCCGCGACTTTGAGACCTGAGACGATGTATGGCCAAACCTGTTGTTTCGTTTCTCCAAAAATTAACTACGGTATTTTCAAGGCGAGCGAGGGTGTATACTATATCACCACAGAGAGAGCCTTCAAGAACATGTCGTTTCAGAAATTAACTCCTACCAGAGGCGACTACAGAGCCACCTTGCACATCAATGGTGCTGCTCTTGTTGGCTCCAAGATCTCTCCTCCATTGACCCAACTCAAAAACCTTCATGTCCTCCCCATGGAGACTATTTTGCCCAATAAGGGTACTGGTGTAGTGACTTGTGTTCCTTCTGATTCTCCGGATGATTACATCACCACCAAAGAGTTGGCGAACAAGGCTGAGTTCTACAAAATCCAGAAGGATTGGGTGAACACTGAGATTGTTCCTATTGTGAAGACTGAGAAGTATGGTGACAAGTGTGCTGAGTACTTGTGCAAAGAGTTGAAGATTCAGTCTCCAAAAGACTCCGTTCAATTGGCCAAGGCTAAGGAATTGGCTTACAAGGAGGGTTTCTACAACGGTATCATGGTCGTCGGCAAGTATGCTGGTGAGAAGGTTGAAAACGCTAAGCCCAAGGTCAGAGCTGACTTGATTGCTTCTGGTGATGCTTTTGTTTACAACGAACCAGAAGGACAGGTTATTTCCAGATCTGGTGACGAATGTTGCGTGTCCTTGGAAGATCAATGGTACATTGACTATGGTGAGGAGACTTGGAAAAATCAGGCATTGGAGTGCTTAGAGCACATGGAAACCTACTCGAAGGAAACTAGACACGGCTTTGAGGGTGTGTTGGACTGGTTGAAGAACTGGGCTCTTACTAGAACTTACGGTTTGGGTACCAAGTGTCCATGGGACCATTCCCAATTGATCGAATCCTTGTCAGACTCTACTGTTTACATGGCTTACTATACTATCGCTCGTTTCTTGCATTCCGATTACTACGGTGAAAAGCCCGGTAAGTTTGCAATCAAGCCTGAGCAGATGACTGACGAGGTTTTCGACTTCATCTTCACTAGAAGAGAGAATATCGAGACCTCTATCCCTGCTAATCAGTTAAAGGCCCTCAGAAGAGAGTTCGAGTACTTCTACCCATTGGACTCTAGAGTTAGTGGTAAGGACTTGATTCCAAACCACTTAACTTTCTTCATCTACTGTCACACTGCACTCTTCCCAAAGAAGTTCTGGCCAAGAGGTGTTAGAGCCAACGGTCACTTGATGTTGAATAACGCCAAGATGTCCAAGTCTACCGGTAACTTCTTGACTTTGCAACAAATTGTAGAGAAGTTTGGTGCAGACGCATCCAGAATTGCCTTGGCTGATGCTGGTGACACGGTCGAAGACGCTAACTTTGATGAGGCCAATGCCAACGCTGCTATTTTGCGTTTGACCACTTTGAAGGAATGGTGTGAAGAGATCAAGGCCAATCAGGACTCCTTGAGAACTGGTCAAAAGGACTCGTTTTTTGACAAGGCATTTGACAACGAAATGAACTACTTGATTGAACAGGCGTACGAACAGTATGGGTTGACTAACTACAAGGCCGCTCTCAAGTTTGGTTTGTTTGACTTTCAAACCTCTAGGGACTACTACAGAGATTCGGTTTCTGGCTTTGGCATGCACAAGGACCTAGTCTTCAAGTACATTGAGAGCCAAGCTTTGTTGCTTGCGCCGGTTGCTCCCCACTTTTCTGAGTTCCTTTATAAGGAGATTTTGGAGAAGGATGGTTCCGTCCAGAACTGTAAGTTCCCCAGAGCCTCTGAGCCAGTGTCTCAAGGTTTGTTGGACTCTCTAGAATACGTCAAGGAGTTAGCCAGAGCTGTTCGTGATGCTGAAACCACGGTTTTGAAATCTAAAAAGGGTAAGGCCGAAGTTGATGCAACCAAGCCAGCTTCTTTGACATTGCTCATTTCCACATCGTTCCCAGACTGGCAGGAACAATACATTGACTTTGTGAGACAACTCTTCGAGAGCAACTCTTTAAATGACAACAAGTTGATCAAGGAGAAGGTCGGCAAGGACATGAAGAGAGCCATGCCTTTCATTCAATTCTTGAAGCAGAGATTAGTGAAAGAGGATCCCAAGACTGTGTTCAACCGTGAGTTGACGTTTAACGAGGGTGAGTTGGTGAAGCAAGTGTTGCCCAACATTCAGAAATCCAGCACCACTATTAAGATTGACCAAGTGAAGGTGATCACCTTTCCACATGGCGAGAAGAAGGGTACTGACATTCTTAGTGGAGAAGAGGTTGAAATTACTGCTACTGGCAAAGTGGTAGATGCTGCTGTTCCAGGACAGCCGGGCATCTTGATCAAGAACGTTGAATAATTAGATGATTGTATGTATAAATAATAGATCATGAAAACAGAAACGATGTGTTTTTGTTCCTTTACTACTATGGGGTTGTTTCGCAGCCATCCCAGAAGGGGAGGCAGCAACCGAGCGCACCAGACAAGTAGATTGCAAACAGGACAAAGAAACTGATAAAAAGAACGTGAAAATCTTGCGAGGAATAAAATCGGCGGCAGCAAATGAGCTGAATTCTCTAAGTAGGACCGCGTATGCAAGAGATACTTTTCAGAGTCAATATTTCCTTGCTATGAACTTTAAAATCGTCAAATCAGCAAAACTTCCCCGTCTTTTCGGTCTCCTCGAGTCAGTCAGTGGCTTCTGCAGTTACAGCGCCCAGGCACAATTTTCCCACACGCCTAAATGTATATCAATCGCCGCCTAAAGGCAATGGTCCCCACCTGCGCACAACCCTCTGTTAAGTCTCATTCTTACTCTCACTTTTCTCTGCACCTCATTTTCTTAATCAGGCCGCTCGCTACAGGTTTGCAACAAACAAAAAACCCGCCTAACCGGTCACAACTCATTTATCACTCACATTCTTCGTATTCACATCTTTGACAACGCTGAGACATACGTTACCTGAAACCCCCCTTCATATCGAAACAGTCGTCTTTGTTTTGAGTCTCTTGTGTCATAACACTATTTCCGTTAGAGTCGTACCATCATCATAACTTCCCGTCAACAACCATCCCAATATGTCTGGCCCTCCTAGGTATCCGCTTTTGGGAACCCAGGCTATTTACGACACAAGACTCACAGACCCTTCGGCAAAGCTCTGCGACACGTTGGTCGAGCCTTGTCCATTCTCTTTGTCCCTGGCGCCTCTAGAGACCCAGCTGCGCAAAAGGTACCGTGCCCACCAGAACCAGGACAACAAGGACGAGTCGCATCAAAATCTTTCTTCACAGGCGCCTGGTGCTGATAGTGGTGACGACATGATTATCTCGGACACGGATACCGTTCCTGACGTGACTCATCCGCCCAAGAGACGCCTAACGCTGGCCAACCTGACGGACCCTCAAGGAAGACAGCTTTCAGTGCCTGCTTCCTCTGAGTCGAACATGTCGATTCTGAGCAACACGACTGTGGTAGGGTCCGCATTGCGCTCCAACACGTTCAACAAGCCAAGTGACAACCAAATGCATCCTTGTACACCCAACGTCATAGAGTCCATGACGAACTCTCCGATATCCGATATGGAAGATCAGAATCCTCATCAACTTGTGCTTCCTCTGCCTCTGGCTTCTCCAGTGCAGAGCGCCAGTGAGAAACGGTCAGTGTACGAACTCTTTGAGCGTTGCATGATGAAGCCTCCCATGACTCAAGGCGACTTGGCCGATCTCATGGTGAACCTCTCGCAGTTCTCTTCGTCGCAAAGCAGAAACAATATTATCTTCCAGCTCTTGCAACAGGTGGACAGGCTGCTGCTTCTGACTTTTTGCGGTATTATCCAAGATTCCTTGAGACGAGACTTGCTTTCGAGCTTACCTTTGGAGATCTCCTTATCCATACTCTCGCATTTGGACTACAAATCTGTTCTTGCCGTCTCTCGGGTGTGTCGCTCATGGCACCGTTTGGTCAACAACACAGCTCTATGGACATCTATGCTCTCTAGAGACAAGCTTTTGAGTGACGCTAATCTCTTGGATAAGGAGCTTTCAAAGCCAAAAGAACTTGTCCGCGACTGGTCAACTCCGAGTCCATACCTTTCGGAAATCAACATCGCTCAAACGCTTTACAAAAAACGCTTCATCATTCTACAACGTTGGATGAACCCAAATTACGAACCAAAACGTATCAGCGTGGCTGGCCACGGCTCCAATATCGTGACATGCCTTCAGCATGACGAAGAGAAGGTGATAACTGGTATCGAAGGTAAACTGATCTTTGTCCACGCTACTAAGACAGGTGAGCTTCTACGCGTCCTTAGGGGTCATGATGGTGGCGTTTGGGCTCTCAAGTACTTCTCCAACACTTTGGTGAGTGGTTCTACCGATCGTGATGTACGCGTATGGAATATCAGGACAGGTAAGTGTACCCACATGTTTAGAGGTCACACCTCTACTGTTCGATGTCTAGATATCTTGCATCCTGTTCAGATTGGCACCAATGACAACGGAGAGCCTATTATCTTTCCTAAGGAGCCACTTTTGGTGACAGGTTCAAGAGATCACAATTTGCATGTTTGGAAGCTTCCGCTTGACAACGAGGGTCCGCATGCTGATGAGAGCTCCGAAACGAAAGTGTACGATAGTAAGGATCCTGATAATCCATACCTTGTTGCAGTTTTGGTTGGCCACACTCAATCTGTTCGCTCAGTTTCCGGATATGGTAACATTATCATCTCTGGTTCATACGATACCACCGTTCGTGTCTGGGACTTAAAAGAAGGTGGTAGATGCAAGCATGTTCTAGAAGGTCACACCGATCGGATCTATTCTACCGCCTTGAACTTTAAGACGCGTCGCTGTTACTCGGGCTCTATGGACCTGTCCATTAATGTATGGGATTTTGAGAAAGGAAAGCTACTATTTTCTTTGGAAGGTCACAACTCACTCGTGGGCTTGTTAGAACTCTCGGACGACTATTTGGTATCTGCTGCCGCAGACTCTACGTTGAGGGTCTGGAATCCTTCTACCGGTGAGAATTACAGCAAGTTAAAGGGACATAGTAGCGCTATTACCTGTTTTCAGCATGATAGTCTCAGAATTGTGAGTGGAAGCGAACGTATGTTGAAACTATGGGATGTCAATACAGGCAAGTTCGTCAGAGACCTATTGTCGGACATCACGAGAGGTATATGGCAGGTGCGTTTCGACCCAGATAGATGCGTTGCTGCTGTTCAGAAACAGGGTGGTGAAAGTGAAGAAACATACATTGAAATTCTTGATTTCACTGAGCCTCTCAATAGAATCTCTGAGATATAAGGATTTCAAATTTGCAGTTCTGATCATATTTTGTGTACCCATTGTGGGGTGCATATTTCATTATATAATACATAAAGCACTGCGTGCCGTAATAAGTTATTCAGCGAAGTACGGTTTTCTTAACCGCTTAAACTTTTCTAGTTCCTCCTGTAAATCAAAACTGGCTTTTCTCTTTGAAATTTTAGGCGTCACATCAACTTCCATATCAAAAGTGTCATCTCTATCTGTTAAGTATTCGCCTTTTGGACCAATATAATCCTCCAGTGATAAAATCATGCTAACAAAGTATTGCAAGTAAGACTGGCCAGCCATTTCTCTTACTTGACAACACCACAGTTTGTGTTCAAAGAAAGGATCCTCGTTCTCATCCTCTATAACTTCGTCTAAGTACTCATTGGAAAAATTCAAAACGCCATTCGAAATAGTAGCTGTGTACTGACATGGTGTCAAAGCTTTGGGTTGATTATCATCGCCTGCTGTACCGCGCCCAGTCGTACTTGATTTCTCAAGGAAGATTCGCTGATTACAGCTCTGACATATCATTAAAAGTACTGTTTGCCCATTAAAATCTTGAGTAAACAAATCCCATCCCATGGCAGCTACGAAGTATAGCCATATTGGAAAGGTCTTGGACAATATTGTCCCCACATTCTCCTTATCACTACTGTAGTATGTGCTCAACAACCATTCATTGGAGATGCGACAGAATTCAGGAGCATTATGCAACCGACGTATTGGAGAAAGTCGACTTAAGAAACCTGCGTGTTCCTGGAGTATGGCAAAATTGTCAAACAAGCTTCTCAAGTTTTTGGTATATTGTTTGATGAGTTGTGCGTTCGTTGAGGCGAGGTATGGTGTCAAGTAGTAAACTGTGTCTATCGGAGTCAGAACTTTGGTCCACGGACACGATGTGGAATGACCTATCGACTGAACCTGATGAGTGTATTGAGCTTTAAGGTTCAAATTAACCGCTTGGATGTCCTCAAGATCAAAATGAAAAGGCGCAAACTCAGGCTGCTCTTCCTCTGCATTAAAGCGAAGTATTAGTTCACTCCCACATTTCGTACACTTTAAATGATTTTTGGAAATCCTACTTCTCGCAACAGACTGGCATACCCAGCCATACGATGCACATAGAAGTTCATTAAGCTGTATTCCAGGGTTTTTCCCGGCGGGAACTTGCCAGTTCAATGCATTGAAAGTTTTGAGTCTGTCCAATAATTGGTCTCTATCGAAGGGCTCGAATCCTAAGTTCTTCGAAGACATATGATTTGACTTTTGCTCTGCGGAGCTCAAAGAAGGCTTTGACTTGTGATAGGCATAGTGGTGTTTCGTTTTCACCAGCCTGAAGAACTGGATCTCCGGATGCGATTCGTACATTGTAGGAGTTACCGGAGCTGAATGGAGTCTTTGAGAGTCTTCTTGTATTTGAGAAGAGGGAGATTCGAATACCTTCAAGTATTGTTTGAGCACTCTTGGAGTGCCTTCGGCAACTTCAGCAAGTTGCATTAAAGTATAAAGAGCCGGAGATGTGGTTCATATTGGAGACGCTGTGGAGCCGAAGTCTGGAAATGCGTTGTATGAGTCACGTGCCTTCTTTCGCTGTGGCGGGTTGACTGCGACGCATCCAGGCGAAGAACCCCTGATGTTATATCTGAGAGGAGTCAGATGGTGATGACTCGGTTAGACTCTGCAACACAAAATACGAGATCGAGCATTAATGTAAAAAGACAATCAGCGACTATGGTCACAGCTCTAGCCGAAGCATTCTCAGCAGGTGCGTGAAAAAACATAACAGTCATTATCATTAAGTGGGTTCTACTGTGATACTTCTCTTGAAGCACGAGATGAAGAAAAGAAACCAAAAATACGTTCTAATAAGAGCTAACCTAGATCATCATGACCTGTGCTTATCTTGTCCCCTCACGAAACGGCCGGAACAGAGCTTGTTCAAAGGCTGCAAAATTCTCATCATGTGTGGTACATGATATATTGTGAACGTACATGACATTCCATAGCATTTAAAGAAGAATCACATTGTTATCAAGGAATCTCTCTTCTTCTACTCGGTCTATTTTTTTTATTTTTTTTTGAATTTGTCAATATGACTTTCGGTCTCAATTTTGGTACAAAAGGCTTCCTGTCGCCTGCATTGAGCGTGTGCTTCTCTTAAGGCGACAAAAAACCGACTTCTCGTACTCTACCTACATCAAGCACCATGCCGCCAAAGCCCACAATAGAAGAAGTCGATGATGATGAAATCGATAACATGGAAATGGACATTGCCCAGTTTGATCCTAACCTCAAGACACCAATAGCACCGGTCAACAAGCCTGTCATCACGAGGTCGCAGGATTCAGAACCACCACTCTTTCCCCAACAACCATTTAGACCACCACCAAGTACTGGCAGTCTCGAGAGGGAGCAAATAATAGATCCATCAAAGATCTCAAGTAAGGATAAAGAGGAACTCAACAAGTTCCAGACGATATATCCTTGTTATTTCGACAAGAACAGATCGCATAAGGAGGGAAGAAGAGTCAGTGCAGAATTGGCCGTACATAATCCTTTGGCAATCACGATTTCGGATGCATGCCGTCTGTTGGGTGTTCCTGTTCTTCTCGAGTTGGACAAAACACATCCACAGGACTTTGGTAATCCAGGTAGAGTAAGGGTTTTGATTAAAGATGAGGGAATTGTCAAGGATACTCGTTTCAAGACGAAAAAGTCCCTTTTAAATAAGATAGCCACCTATCTTCAAGATCACCCGACAACATTGAAGAGCATAAGCAAGGGAAGCGGCATTCCCTATCCAAAGGAGTTCGAAGAAGGTTTTGACCCAGAAGAAATACCAAAAGTCAAAGGTTTTAAGATGAACTCGATCGTTCCAGTTTACTCTAACTACACATTGAAGCATCCAATGACGAAAACCATTTACGACCCTGAGCCAGAGACTACAAATGAAGCACCCAAGCTACCTAAGCAACCCAAGAAAAAAATCATGAGAGTAAGAGGTTAGTATAATACATTAAGCATCTATTGTTAGGAAGCCCCACTTAATTCTTCGAAGCGTATTGCTGTCTGTAGTTCTCAATGTCCGCCAAGTTTTGTGGAGATAACTTTCCCTTCAAATGGGTAATGATGTCAGACAAAGTGACGATTGAAAACACAGGTATTCCATACCTGGCGGAGACAGCCTGAGTGGCGGATTTATCAGAATCTGGAGTCGTCTCCTGTCTATCCAAGGCGATGATGCATCCAGCAACAGTGCCCAGTTCTGCAGAGATAATCTCAAAGGCTTCGTTGATAGCGGTACCGGCAGTCATCACATCATCGATGATGAGGATTCTCTTTCCTTTCAAAGCGCAGCCAACGATGGAACCCCCTTCACCGTGGTCCTTCTTTTCTTTTCTATTGAAAGAGTAGCCGAGGTCAGAGTAGTTCTCTGGGTCAAGCTCAGCCAACTTCGCCACGGTAATTGCAGCCAATGGGATACCCTTGTAGGCTGGGCCAAAAAGGATGTCGAACTCCACTTTCGACTCAATAATGGCATGAGCATAAGCAGTTGCAAGAGTCGACAAAAGTTTCCCGGTGTTGAACAAACCCAAGTTGAAGAAGTATGGAGACTGACGACCAGATTTGAGAGTGAAGGACCCAAACTTGAGTGCTTGAGACTCCAAGGCGAGATCAAGAAAAGAAGTTTGAAATTGGTGCATTCTACAACGGCAATCTGATATGTCTCTGAAACAAAGGCCAGCTGTAGCTCACTTGGATCAGAGAAGGAGAAGAAGAGAGGAAAAGTTTGCAATTCTCGCTGTGCGAACTGTATAACTGGGAGGCCTGCGAACTGGCTGCAAAGATAAATGATAGCAAAACAACAGACCGATGATAAAGCATCGCTCTAGCAAAAATACGTATTATTACCTTTACTGATTTGACGAGAACAGTGCTTCATATGTAAAAATTACCTTTGACGTTTCCCTCTAGCTCTGCGACTCTGAACTAAAATACATAGGCGAGGCATTAGTCGCATCGCGATGCAGATAGCAGCAAGGACGAAACTTTTACGACTATAATTTCGTGCAATGGATGAAAAAAGGGATTTCCGAAAAATCCTAGAATATCTAGATGACGAGCACAGGCATGATTTAGCCTTACATCTTTACGTGACCCACTTGCTTCGCAGAGTGAATCCATACTTTCCTCATGGCAATTGGAGCTCTTGGCCCTTGCCCCCTTCAAGAGTTCCAGAGGTTATGGATAAATACGAAGACACCCTTGAAAGACACATCCGTGTGTTGGCTGAGAACGAAGTGGGATCGCGACCACTTGAGGACCAATTCTATGTATCTTTCAAGAGGCATCAACTGAAGATTACTGTACAGCAGAAGAGGAAGGAGCAACTCCCGAATCCTGTGTTGGTAAATGCCATCCACGATGTTGTCCAGAGGAAGATACGGATGAAGCTAAATACTAGAGGGCTTTCTTTGGATGTGAACCACAAATCAAACACTTGCAGAGCTCTCTCCTTACAGATTGCAAATCGATTGAGCCGTGTATTGTGGAAGCTACTGAAAAATAGAATTTCACGGAGAAAGAACATTTTGTTGAAGACGTGGCAGGATGTCCAGATTGCAAATGTCATGGGGAGAAGTAAGTCAGAAAAAGCTCCGTTGATAAGCTATAGGGTAAGCTACGAGCAGGCTCGTGCTATATTTATGGAACATACGCAAAGCTATGAATATGATTCCTCGGCGTATGCAAGTGATGTTGAGTCTGACTCCGATGGCGATCCCAACTTTGTTCTCACAACTCCTGTTTTCAAAGTGGAACATCATCTCTCCGCTATCGAAAACGAGGGAACAATGCCCTTCAAGAGTAAGCGTGATGCTATCACCGAGTTAGAGAGAAGAAGGGCAGATTTTGAAAGAAAAGAACAATTATTTATCAACATATGGGACGACGCAGCAACTTCATCACAGCACTCATTTGCTGCTGACAATGCCGTTTCCTACAAGATCACCTTTGGCGTAATGCAGAAGGAAAGAGAGGCTGTTTTGACTTCTAATATACTAGGCAAGGATGATTATCAGATTCAATTCACTAAATAATCTCACCCATCCAAGTAAAACGTATACAATGCATTCATGAATATAACGAGCATCAACCATGGCCGACTGCAGTCGATTAGGTAGAACGACATGATCAAGCTCGACGTAACTAGTACTGTTCCGAGACTCACGATCTTTTCTCGAAAGTTGAAGTGATCTCAGTATCGAATATGACATCCCAAAATTTGCTGGTTACACCAAAGCCCATCTCGTAATTTTTGTAGTGATGTTCCAAGTGATATTTCTTCAATTCTTGGAAAAATTTGGGCAAGTGGGTATGGTGCAAAACATAGTGTGTCACATCATACATGATGTAGCCCAAAGTGCCGCCTGCAAACCCTGAACATGCCATATAAAATGGGAAGATTTTGAAAATCAATTTATAAAATGGATAGGCCAAGACGACAAACAAGGTGGGAGGCAACACCAATCTGTACCTGTCCATGGGCAAGTAATGATGCACACCATGCAAAAGGAAGTGGAGGGTCAAGAAGTACCTGTTGTCAGGTAAATACTGGTCCAAGTGGAACAAGAATCGGTGCAAGCAGTATTCAACAAAAGTCCAAACAAACAAACCCATCACCCATAAACTCAAGGCTGTGAGCTTGCTTTGGTTGACAAATCCAACGTAAAATAAGTACATGTTAGGAGGAAGCCAAACCAAGGGAACGACCCACCACGGAGTCAAAGAAAGAGGCTCCAAGAAATTACCGAAAAGTGGAGCAGATCCGTTACCATAATGTCTCGGACGGTGAACCTGATCCAAATAAAACTCTTTTGAAAATGTTGACCTGAGCATCTGAGGAATCAAAGGCTTCTTCAAGTCGAGGAATTTATGCTTCTTAGCATCATCGTCGAAATCAGTTTGAACAGACAACATTTCTAAAGCAGGCAACTCATCGTGGAACTCATACAAGTCGATCTCAGCCTGAGCCTCGTCTGTGAGTCTTACATCCACGGTATGCTTCTTCTTATTGTTCACCAACTCACGCTCCTCTTCTTCGGTGGCCATGTACCCTACTAACATATCATCATCAAGCATCTCGTAGGCGCTCTCCGAGTGTTCGTGGGATATAGAGTCGGCCATGATTTCTGTCACATCTTTCCCAGCGTATGGAAACACAATATCGGCGCCGCCAGGGTGCTGGTCAAGAAAACCCGTCACATTGTACACTTTTCTGTTATAAAGGGTAACCCAGCAGTCTTTCTCTGTGTTGTGCTTGCTAACCTCTTTGGCAGAGAGTAAGGGCAAAGTTCTAGCCATTTTATTTTGTTCAGCGAGTGTTGTCAAGGATTTGATTTACAAAGTAGGTTTTTTGCGTTGTTTCGGGGTCTTCGGTCAGTTCTCTATCTAGAAAAGGTCTTTTTTTTTATATGTACGAGAAGGCCAAGCGAGGAAGCTACATTTTCTGTATTTTCGTCACGTGCGATATTTTTCTATCGCACCACTTTCGCTCCTATTCCCCTTAAACAAAAAAAACGCGCCTGGATATATCCAATGAAAGATTTTGTAGTGGGCATATCGGCTAAGTTAGTGAGATAAATAGGGCCACTGAGGCAAGCCTTCATGCCGCTTTGTCATACTGTCTCTCAAACATCTAATCTTTTTCCTTCCCTATATGCATATCGTTGCTATGTAGTATAGTAAATGGTGTGGTCTCCCTGAATATTTTTTTTTGCACCCACTTAAACAGTGATCTCGTTGTATTGTTCACCACCTAGATCGAGTCTGACATCGAAGGCATTGTCCTCTAAGGCATCATCTTCAGATTCGAAATCCGTGTCTTTGTCGTCGTCATTGAAAAGTCCCATGTCAGCTTCCGGCTCTTCCATCATGTCCGATTCTTCCGCGCTCATTCGTTGTTCCAAATGCAACGTATGATCAACCAAATTCAAGTATGCATACATGAAATTGGACAACAACACCTGCTCACGAAGCGAGCGCTTTCGATTCGCGAGCTTTAGATGTGAGAGTCTATAAATTGCTCTTTCAACATGAACAGGGAACCTGTAGTCCAACATGATCAACGTAGAGACTGACGGAGGTGGAAGTGGGAAACCAAAGGCCGAATCAGTATACTCTAGCGGTGGGTTCGCTTTAGAAGTTCTCTTGATCAGCTTCTTGATTTTTTCTTGGACTTCAAGTGTCGTTTGAGGTTTACTTTCTTCCTCTTCAGCATCTTCTGAAACTTCCTCAATGGTTTCCTCAACTTCAACAGTTTCAATTGCAGTCTTCTCAGCTGGCCTTTCATCAGAATGCTTGTCCCTGCTTCTAAACTTATTCTTGATCTTTTCTTTCGTGGACTGTTCTTCAGGTCCTTCCTTGTGCCGCTCCTGTTTTTCTTCATTGACAGCCTCTTGCTCTTCCCTAGAAGATATGCTCTTTGCATCATCATCCTTAGACGTCTTAAAAATAGCAGAGCTAAATCTCTTTATACTTTTTGACTCTCTCTCTTCGCTGGTGCCTGCCTCATTTTTCAGCGCAAACAGATGAGTACTCCCAACAGAGTTGCTTCTCTTCTTCTTGAACAATTTGGAGATGACGTTCTCTTTAGGCTCTTTTTGAATTTCCTTATGATCCCTTTTGTTTGTTTGAATGTCGGGAGATGAAACCGATCTCGACGGTTTTTGGGAGGCTCCGTCTTGTGGTACATGTTGAGCGCTCACTGAGCGACCCTTGGACCAAAGCCATCCCTTCTTATTTTTCTTTTTATCGCCAATAGAAAGGGAGCCGAATGATTTTTTATTTCTCAATTGCTTTGAATCACCGGTAGAAGTGGCCTCCAACGGAACTGGTATTGCGGCAGTTTCAGTAGGAGACATATCATCATCTCTCCCGCTTCCACCTTGATGAATACTCTCCTTTTTCTCGGGCATGACATCAATTTTATCGCAAACGAGTTGAGAAGGTGTTTTGCGCTCGTCTTGTATTGGGAAAGAGTCCTCGACCACTACTTCATCTGTGTCTGACCCTAAACGCTGCTCCCTCTCTAAGTCCCCTTGCTTCTCGGAGACATACGGTGCTTTTATTTGTTCGGGAAGTCTTGTCTCGAGCCTCCTCTTATCATCGTCAACTCGCAGAGCTGCCAAATCAGAAGTTAACTTAGTCGTTTCAACATCTACTTGCTTCTGGGTACCACCCGCTTTGTGAGAGCGTTTAACTGGGCTCGTATGAGGAGTACTTGTAAAACCCTCGTCTTTGAGATCATCAAGAATTTCCTTCTCGATTCCCAAGGTGTCCTCGTAGCTTAAGTCGAGTGAAGTGTCAAAGCTGAAATCAGGCACGGCGCCTGATTGAGTTGGCGATACCTCCTCAGAACTCTCGGCCTCGGGCTCAAGAGGCAGAGTTTTGGGCTTTGTCTTTGCATCAGGATGAGATAAACTCTCTTTGAATTCATTTATCTCATTTCTAAGCATATCAAGATTTTCATTTAATTGAGACGTTTTATCAATCTTGACATCTCTACCTGCCTTATGAGAGTGAAATGGCTCATTTGGATATCCATTTTCATCACGATTTGCCTCCTGTAAAATTGGTCTAGAGCGCCCCAAAGTTTTTGACAGTATACTTCTTTGCTTTCGGAATTGCATCGTCGCGTACGCTTGGTTCTGTTGAAGGGATTTTTGTCTATAGTCCATCGATGTAGCACCATGATGCATATACTGAGAATTCGGTACTTGTTGAGGAGATATGTTACGCCTTTCCGATTTGTGTTGGCCATCAAATCCCTGTTGTGAAGTTGGCGAGGGTTTACGTTGCGTGGGGCGGTATGGACCAGGCATGGAGGCAAACCCTGATTGTGGAGCCATGTTCTGAGCTTGCTGGAGATTTTCACGCAGAGAGCGTGATGAAAGACTGGTAGGTTTGTGACGGTGCTGAATATACTGATTACCAGTTAATTGTCTTTGTTCACGAGACTTTTGTCGTAATTCCGCAGAGTTCATTGGATTTACCATTGCAGTGTCTTTGTTCATTTGCCCTACTACTGGGCTTTTTGGGCTTCTTGGATGTAGAACGGGTGATGGTGGAGCTGAGTTCGGAGGAGCTGAAGCTGGAACTTTATTGTAGGTTTGCAGTCTTGGCGGGCCCTTATAACTGAAGAGAATTTGAGAGCTTCTCGGGTTTATACTCTGCATGCTTTGACGACTGATGGAGCTCTTCATGCGTGCCTCGGACTCTCCATGATATGACAAAGGCATGGACGTTGAATTGAGATTGTGCCTCAATTCAGCCAAGCTTCCTGCCTTCTTACTCTGTAATTGGGAACCTAAATGAGTAGGTGTTGAGGTGTGAGGTTTCCTATGATGCAACCTTCTACTTCTCTTCAATGCAAAATGTCCCTCACTTTCATTCAGATGCACTTTTGGAGCCTTCTGCACTTGCAGCAATTGCTGGGTAGAATGTGAGCGGCCGTCCGGATGGCGATGCTGTGCTTTCTGCAAGTCTGTTCGGTGTGGAGGACCTTGAGTTGGCCGTGATTTTACAGGCTGTCCAGAAAATGTCCTATGGACGGACTTGTCCATTCCAAGATCCAAGATCTCCGCTTGATTGGCACCAACATTGGTATGAGGAGCTCCTAACTCATCAATTGCTGCTTTCTCTACTTCGGTATACCCGAGTGAATGCGTGGACAAGGAGCGAGCTAGCGTAACAGCATCGTCAGAGTCCATTCCTGCTAAACGCGATAGAGTCTCTAGTTCGGTACTTAACTCCAAAAGTGAAGGGTTACTATACCTGTTGTTTTGTTCAATTTGATGGGACAGAGTGTCAGACTCCGTGCTATCGAAATCTGAATCTTTGTGAACGTCATCATTCGTTGTCAAAGACAAAGATGAGCGCTTTGATCGATTTGACTGCGATCTCGATAATTTTCTTTCTAGAAGCTCATCAATAGTGACTTTGACATGCTGTTTAAATTGTTGTGGATTGACCTCCGGATGCAAATTGGCTGGTACCCAAAGAACATTTTCGTGATTTACGGAAGTCTCTGAGTCGAAAGAATCGTCAGGAGTGACATAATGCGACGTGTGATCTGAGGAGGGATCGTTCGCAGACGCCGATGGGTCTTTCGCTTCTAAAGGAGGAGTATGAGAGCCTGATGAGGGAGGCGATGCGGATTTGGAAAGCGAGAGTGTGTCAAGTGATGCAGTGGAGTCGTCAGTTCTCTCTTTTTCGTTCATGAGGAGAACCTCGGGATCCTCCATGGGAAAGTCTGGATCATGCTCGATAAGATTTCCCATGGATAGCCTCTTGAGAGCTTTCACCATCTGCTTCTCCAGTTCGATCTCCAAAGCGGCAGACTCATAACTCTCAGGGGAGTTCATCCTCAGAGGAACAGAGGATCTTGAAGTTGTGTCCGACATGGATCGATGAATGGAACAAGCGAACGAAATAAATGCTTTTGTCTCAATGAATGAATGTGGGTGAATTATTTGGCATCTAGAATTCAGCGAAATTTGCTATTGAGCGTCTGTGAAGCAACTGTGGTTTTGAAGAAGGTGAATGAGCGACTTCAGATCAAAGTTTGTGGAATATTGGCGGTGCAATGAGTAGGTCAGTGGGTTCCTCTCTTCGAAAATGGAGATATATACAAAATCCGATGAGTATTAGGAAATGATCACGCTACCAATACAATCTAACGGACGCCTCTGTATTCTATATATGGAGCGAGGATGGGGAATGAGAAAAGGTAGACAACCTTCATGCTGCCAAAACACCTACCAAGTCGTGTATGAGTGCACATAAGCGCGCCTTACAAGATCCACTGCTTGCAGCTATTCTCGATATTGGGCCCGTTTATTCATAATAGCGAAGTTGGCTTATGTGATAAGTTCTTCTTCAATTTTCATTTGTTTACGTACTGGTTACCTTCGGGCTGAGTTCACCCATATCTGTATGGATAAGCTTTCTCTTACAGTGACAGCTTCTTCGTGAAATATAGGGGTAGTAATTTCAAAAAGCACCGTATTGATCTATTGGAGATTAAAGTCTTCAAAGTTGATCTAATATTTTGATGCTACCGCTTTTTATTCAAAGCTTCGAAATCTGGGTGAGTCTGTTTAAATTTTGTCAGTATGTGTATTAAAATTCTAAATGATCTTCACAAAGATAGTGAGCCCAAGCACCAACAAGCCCAAGTAGACGTAAAAAAACCTCGCATGTGTCTTTCTTATCTCAAAAGATGGAAATCCGCCCAAGTTACAAGTGCTGTGAGTGACTATAGCGCACCAAAGGTTATTCCCAGACTCCAAGTACACCCGGTTAGCGAGGATGCCAAACACAGTGGTGTACAAGAATTGAAATGCCGCTGTGAACAATACCGTTACTAGAGATGTACCCTGCTTATATAAGCTCCAGCCATGATGTAGGTGTGCTAGGCCAAAGAGCATCGGGGTGTAAACTGTTAACGCCCATGTGGAGGACACCACAGGCTGAAGAATGCACAAAATGAGTGCTCTATAAATGAGCTCCTCAGTAACAGGAGCAAAAAGATGATCTCTGAATCCCCAGAGTGAGGCGTACTCTTCCTTCATATCTTGCACGATACTAGGACTGCTGAGCATGTAAGTGACTAGAGGCCCACAATAGAGTATACACATTTTGCCGAAACACAAAAGTATGTTCCAAAGGTCATACTTCCAGTTGTATGTGTTGGTAAATCCAGGCACAATACCCAATTGGCGTATACTTTGTTGCAACGTTGGATAGTATCTGAGCACATAAGTGACTAGTATTGGAACCGCTACCATTAACGCAAAGCACAACTCTGTCACGCGACGTAAACGGTACTCAATCACAGCCCTATCATCTCGATGAAGATTTTTGATATGCAGTGGCTCAGCAACTTTTATGCTAGCAACATACGAGTAGGAAATTGCACTGCTGAGTGCGAGTGGTAGGAGCATCTGATGGAAGAGCGATGCGGGTGCGGTATAATACTATTAACTTTTTGCTGCGAGAGTTGTGTGGTGTTTCACATTGACTTGTCAAAACATGTGTTTCTGCAGTAGTGATGTGAGGTATAATATTTATCAGGTATTATAGAGTTTGAATGGCCGAGTTGAACGTTGCATTTGGTGTCAAATGATCCCAATAAAACACAACCAAGACTGCTGCAAGGACAAAAAATCTCGATGTAGGATTATCGAGCGAATTTAAATTACAACCTATTTGACTCTGTTAAGTAAGTCAACTGTTAGGAGTAGGCTCGAAATCACGACATGTGGAAGTTTGTCACAGCTCGATCTGGCAGCTTCCTTTTGAGAAGCTTTGTGATAAGCGAAGCTCTGGCGTTCGTGCTTTTGTATTTTGCAACCAATCAACATTGGCGCACCAAAACGCTAATTAGGACTTCGGCCTCTTGACCGCAAGGAATTCTCCAAAGGAAAATATGGTTTGAAGACTTATCTATAGAAATTCAAGACAAATGTCATCGAAGTCCATTTGAATCGCCAACGCAGTTAGTATCATCTCATGTAGTCGTCGTGAGTACCTGGCAATTCCCCTGCAACCTCCAGAGCTCAAAATAAAACAAAGTGAAAGGTTACTAAAAAGAGGGGAGAAAGTTTGTAAAACAGTGCACGCAATTGCAGAGAGATCAATCAGCATAAGAGTCATCACATTAAACTCTCGGATCTTATTTGGCGCTAGTGTAGTGACTTTTGCACTATACTGGCGAGCTTACCAATGAAACGCGGCATTATTACTCTGAGTCATAAAGTGCACCTGAGAAACTCACATTATCTACCCGCATACATGCAGTCGCTTACTAGTGATAGCATTTCTCCAGATTATTCACGTTATTCGGCTTACCAAAACTACCATTTCTTTTCTCATCCTGTAACCAAAGCTTTGGATCCCGATGAGATCATCGATCACTTATACTTTCCGCTCGTTTTCGTCTTGCCCCAGACTATCTCGAGGGCAGAATTTGACAGAAAAGATTGTACAGAGATATGCTGTAGGGCTTCCGAAAGGCAAGAAGGTTTTCAGTGGTGACTATGTCTCCATCAAGCCTGCCCATTGCATGTCCCATGACAACTCATGGCCTGTGGCAACCAAATTCATGGGTCTTGGAGCAAAACTGGTGAAGGATAATCGCCAAATTGTGTGTACCTTAGACCACGACGTCCAGAACAAGTCGGAAAAGAATTTAGAAAAGTATTCCAATATAGAGCGTTTTGCCAAGGAACAAGGTATCGACTTCTATCCTGCTGGGCGTGGTATTGGTCACCAAATCATGATTGAGGAAGGTTACGCTTTTCCTTTGAATTTGTGTGTGGCTTCAGACTCTCACTCTAATACTTATGGTGGTGTGGGTTCATTGGGTACCCCCATAGTGAGAACGGATGCTGCCTCTATATGGGCTACCGGCATGACATGGTGGCAGGTCCCTCCTGTTGCTAAAGTGGAGCTCGTTGGTGAGTTGCCAAAGGGTGTAACTGGTAAAGACGTCATTGTCGCTCTTTGTGGGTTGTTCAACAAAGACGAAGTGTTAAACCACGCCATTGAGTTTGTTGGTGATGGATGCTCTAAGTTGCCTGTGGACTACAGATTGACAATTGCTAACATGACCACTGAATGGGGTGCCCTTTCAGGATTGTTCCCGGTCGACGATGTTTTAGTTGATTTCTACAAGGACAGAATCAAAAAGTTGCCTCAGCCTCATCCACGTGTCAATACTGAATCTGTAACAAAGCTTGAACAAAATAAGGAGGCATCTGATCCCGATGCTGTCTATGCGAAGCACTTGGTTGTCGACTTGTCATCACTTTCACCGTACATTTCTGGCCCAAACAGTGTCAAAGTTTCCAACTCGCTCTACGACTTGGCTAAGGAGAATATCCCAATCAACAAAGCTTATTTGGTGTCGTGCACAAACTCCAGATTGAGCGATATCAAAGCTGCTGCTGAAGTCATCAGAGGAAAGAAGGTCGCCGATGGTGTTGAATTCTACGTTGCCGCCGCATCCTCCAACGTTCAAAAAGACGCTGAGGCCAGTGGTGCTTGGGATGACATTATTGCTGCTGGCGCAAAACCACTTCCAGCTGGTTGTGGTCCTTGTATCGGGCTTGGAACTGGCTTGTTGAAGGATGGCGAGGTTGGAATCTCTGCTACCAACAGAAACTTCAAGGGTCGTATGGGATCGAAGGATGCTTTGGCATACTTGGCTTCTCCTGAGGTTGTGGCAGCATCTGCAGTTCTCGGTAGAATTGGTGGCCCTGAGGAGTTAGAAGGCAAAGCTGTTCCTGAGGCTTCTACGGTTCTTAAGTCTTTGGAAATCAATGATGCTCCAGCGGAGACTGCAGATGCAAGTGCTGCTGTTGAAGTGTTGGACGGATTCCCCAAGGCGATCGAGGGTGAGTTGATATTGTGTGATGCCGACAACATCAACACTGATGGTATCTACCCAGGTAAATACACTTACCAGGACGACATCAGCAAGGAGAAGATGGCGGAAGTTTGCATGGAGAATTACGACCCAGAATTTAAGAATAAGACTACATCCAGTGACATTATCATTTCCGGCTACAATTTCGGTACTGGTTCGTCAAGAGAACAGGCTGCTACTGCAATCTTGGCCAGAGGCATGAAGATGGTTGTTGCAGGTTCATTTGGTAACATTTTCTCAAGAAACTCTATCAACAACGCTTTGTTGACCCTCGAAATTCCAGCTTTGATAAATAAGTTGAGAGAAAGGTACGAAGGTGCCACCGAGTTGACCATCCGTACAGGTTGGTTCTTAAAATGGGACGTTACAAAGGCTTTCGTTACTGTTACCGATTCTAATGGCAACGTCATCCTTGAGCAAAAGGTCGGAGAGCTAGGCACAAATTTGCAGGATATCATTGTGAAGGGTGGCCTCGAAGGCTGGGTCAAGGCCGAGCTCGACGCTCAATAATTATCTAGACAATGCATTATTTATACAGGGGATGAAAATTTCCAAGAAGTAATTATAGAGTAGAAGTATTGAAGGGGACAAGGCAGAATTCGATACAGAAAAAAAAAATAAAAAAAAAATAAGTTGGGGCGAGCTGGGAATTGAACCCAGGGCCTCTCGCATGCTTGTATGTCAATCTGGTGTACCAGGTCGTCGCCCAAAGCGAGAATCATACCACTAGACCACACGCCCTAATTGGAAAAAAAACGTGCTCATTGTATTCGATTGTGAATCTTTGAAATTTGCTTTCTTACAACAATTACAACCACTATGAAAGACCCAATAAAGAAATCATCAATTTTAGTATTCTAGCTTGCACAATACGATACAGCCGGTTTGGGGGCAAAAAAGTAGCTATGATTTTCGCCCAATAAAAGTGACGATGGTGATTGAAGGGTGGATCAAAACTAAAGTACCGGATTAGATTAGTCAGGGTCAAGCTTGAGCTTTCTAATTAGTCTAATGCACAAAAGTTGAGCCCCTTAAAAGGCGCTGCGCAAGATTAGTCCATGTGGGCTGTAATTTAGTGATAATTTAGTGATACAGTTTTTTCAATCAGAATGTTGTCTTAGATGGAAAGGTTGACAATGCGTCGTGCTAGCTGCTGTATTCTTTTCTTTTTCCGCAACATTCTGAATGTATCGTCACTAGTAGCTGAAAGGAGGTTGGGATGAAAATCCCGACCTACATAGTCGTCTGGTACGTCAGTTGAAGAGGGCAATGCTGATTTGACAAGTAAGTGGTGCCTTCACAGTTTTCTATAGCGATAAAAGTTTATTTACTTTAATCGGAATATGTTGTCCTTGAAAAAATAAAAAAAAGTTCTTATTTGTGAACTCCCTAGAGTTTCTCATCCATAGTGAAATCTGCTCAAAGTTTTTCTCTGTGTCAAGAAGAAATTGTTTTCTTCACTCAGAATGTGTCATAGAGAAAGGCTCTTGGCACATTGCTTTAGCACTCTACCTTCGGCGGGATCGGCCCTAAGTCGAAGGATCATGAGCACCTATTAGAGAGTGCTGAGCATTACGCCATCCTCTCACTTGCTGTGACCGACTCATCCTCAATCAGCATGTGCAATCTGTGATTAAGCCCCTTGCCTTTGTTGGCATAGTTTTAGCAAGCTCCATATTCTGAACAACAACAGCGATGCGGCCACCCCTGGCCATTGCGCCCGCTGCCAGTCAATTGTTCTACAGACCCCGGCCTTGCAATAGCATTGTCCAGCGTGGGTACCGTTGATCCACCCCACCAACATATCATCGTTACACCCGTGTACCGACCTAGTAACCGTGAACCCACTGCAGATCTACAGAGCAAGGCTTGGGTGCCGTTCACTCGCATAAAAATCTGGGGTGCTGGGGAGCGCAAAAAAACAAAAAAATATTGCTAAGCGGAGGAATGCGAGAAAATGGTGCTTTCTATGGGCACCTCGCGAAAGCCACAGCAACAACCCGTGGAATGTGCATTTTTGCGAAGGCCGCTTCCATTTCGGCGGCCACTTCTAGCCTTCCGAGTCAGCTGATGACCGAAACAGCCACTGTTGCAAATTTCAACTGCCGTTTATTTCTTTTCCCACACTTGGCAGTCACTTGCTTGGATTGCGAATTTGACTGCTTTTGTGCTTTTGACCTTGGCTGAAACGTGCCTACTGAGCTTCCCCTCCAGGCCAGTAAGGCGCCTTTTTTTCCCTGACCATGACGACGACGATCGGAACTTAATATTCAAATCTCTCTCAAAACGCATTGTTCCGTTGATCTGGCGATCCCAAACAGTAGATTGTGACAATTTTCTTTTTTTTTCTTTCATCATTGTCTTCGTGCCAGTTTGCAACTTTTCATTCCACATATTGTTGCATGTCTCATTTGTGGGGGAGAAAAAAATACATGATTTTTAAGCCAGGCGCCTTATGTCTCATAGTGGCAACAGGCGGTCAAACGGTGCCTTAGCTGGAAAACTTCTCTTAATCTCGCATGAAACTCTTCTTCTATTGGCGTTTTTCTATTCTTTGTCCACGCCGCTCCTGCCAAATCTCCTCTCTCACGCTCTCTCACTCTCTCTCTCTCTCTCCTCTTTCGGGCTTATTCTCTCTGCACTGCTGCCGTGCCCGAATGAGGCTCAGAAGTTTCCATGCAGACGTTTTCACATCGCTACTGCTGGCAGGAGGATCACTTGTGGCGATGATGTTTTACCTGGGACGTTGTGGCAAATGTTGGGCACTCAAAATGGTAGAGGATAAACTGTCTTCCTACAAATTTCACACTTCCATTGTTTCCGATTTCGCATGGAAGAATCCATTTTGCGGGGTACAGAGAACTGGTGATGATGCGTCGGTGCTGTCACCGCACATAGGCATGCGTCACGTGAATAACTCGTTGATTACTTTGTCTATTTCCTTTTTACAAATTCGACGGCTGGCGAGCCGCCTTATGCTTGAATCTAATGCCGAAATTCTTGTTCTTGTCCTTTGCAGTCCTGCTGCCCATGGGGTGGGATTAATTGTTCTTGGTGCGTCGCTTGTTTTAATTGATGCTATTGTACATCGACAACTTGAACACCTTCTTGGCAAGCTCGTAATTCTGGACAGCTCTATCTGAGAAGTCTAGTAACTTGTCAGCAAACGCCAACACCATCAAGATCGCGTTCATCACGTAGTACAACCCCGTATCTAGTACATGCCACACCCTTTCCACCCATGTCATAAACATAGACACAACAAACGCCCAGATGCGTCCTGGCAAGTTGGCCACATAAGCTGGCGACGTGCTGATGTAGCTCATAGTGGTGTTCATCGTGCGAATAAATAATGTTGTCTTGAAGTTTCCTTCACTTTGCTTTGCTTTTTTCTGAAGAGTTGTTGACAAAGCGGCGATGCCATCTTATTTATATATGTTTGGATCATCTCCACAAAAACTTTCGCCTGCCGCAAGGCTCCATGACTTCCCCTCTCTGACAGACATCACCGGGTACTGCACACGCCAGCCACTGGTGCGCTTTGGAGCGTTGTTTAGGTTGCAAAAAAAGACTTCTAACCGTCATCACAGTGTGTGTATTACTTCCGCTACCTCCTATCGCGCATAGTGCCCGGGTTTAACACTCCACTGTGTTGAAAAGTAAGTGATGTTTGCTCTTCAACTCATGGAAGTAAGCCCCCCACTCGCCATTTGTGGCGTTGCTATGAACAAATACATTGTTGATGGTCTTCAGAAGCTTGATCACCATTCGTAAGGCTTCCTCTTGACTTTCGGCTTCTTGCGTACTTGCTTTACTCCGCAACTTTTTGTTAGCCACCTTTGTGAGCGCTGAAATCATCTCTTGCTGGTTTGCAATTGCATGCAATACATTTTCGTCGTTATGAATTATCTGAAGGAGGTTTTGAACAGCCATGACCACTATACCATTCTCGGTATCGTTAAGTCCCTTGGCCAGCAACACCTCAAACATCCTCACCTGATTCACCCCACCTTCCTTGTCCATGAGGCGTTCATTGTCAATACTGATGATGGCATTTATGAGCTCATAACACAATTTCCTTACCTCAAGTCCTTCATCCACAACATACTTATATGGCCCCATTGGGATCACCTTCTTAAACTCATCTTTGGCATCTAGTTCGTCGTAAATGCTAGGCAAAATAGTGTCATTGAGTACTGATGCAATCAAGAGTGCTTTATTGTGAATACCAGTCAAGAGCGTGCTAACAATGGCCTGTTTGAGCTCCAAGTTCGATCTCGAGAGATACACCAAAATTTCCTCCACCAACAGCACATTCAAGGTTTGAGACTCAATATCGTTTATCAACTGTTTTGAGATAACAACCACAGTGTAGACCGCGTGTTCATTCAGGTTTGAACTTTGCATTCCGCTCTCTAAGATGTCAAAAAGCTTGTTCTGGTATTCTTCCAGCTTTGTAAACTCGCATATCTTGGCCAATATCTCGCCTGCCAACTTCAATTCCGCAACATCCTTATGAGTGAGTGTACCCTCCTTAAAGCTAATCACTTCAAACAAACTATGCCAAATGTGCGACAATAAGTTTTGTTTTTCGTGCGTGATATATCCTCTTAGCAATTGCTTAATAGCGACAAGAATAAGGGTACCATTCTGCTCCGAGCCTTGGTTCGAAGAGTGGTAATACTTGAGGAGCACGGGCAAGTACATCTCAACATCTCTCTTTATGCACAAACCAACTGCCCTTGCTGCTGCAAGACAAAGAACCTCGTTTTTGTTAGAAATCATAAGAGAGAAGAACTCGTCGAAAGTTACTCTAGACAACTCGACTGCTTCGGCAATGCATCCCAAGTAGTGAATATTGAAGACAATCTTGTCGAATGAAGAGGGCGAATCAAGCATTTCGGAGACGCCCACGAGTTGGGCTTCCGCGGCAGAAATCTTCTCGCGTAGATTAGCATCAAGAGTGATGATTGCCAAAACCTTTGCACTCAAGAAGTTACGTAATACCAAATTCTGCAAGCCAATATCATACAATTGCTCACCCTTAAGCGGGCTTCTAGTCGCAACTTGTTTTATCAAATAATCAAGAGACCCTAAATCGACATCATCCTCATCGATCCACTTGACGTTGATGACTTGATGAATGAGCTTCTTAAAGAATTCTTCATCCGCAGGGACGTAGTCAAGGGCATGACCGAGAATACTAATGGCACGATTGATAAGATTGGAATCGCTAGTCTCATGTAAAAAATGAAAGACATTGTTCGTCAAGATTTGCAAATCTTCAGCCTTACCCTTGAAATGCGTGTTTGTGAAAATACAGTCAAGCAAAATCAATGAGTTTAAATACAAACTTGTATCATTCGATGAAAGATACGAATTGAGCTTTTCCACGACAAGATTGCATAATTCAGGATTGTCGAAAAGTTGGGATCGTTTCTCACAGATAGTTATTAAGTTCTCAATCGTGAAATTCACTGTCACCTCGTAATTCATACTCTCTTTGTAAATTTCAATAGCATTATTGAGATTTGCTTCTGAAACGTCGAGATGGACTATAAGTTCAGTTAGAGAATTGAGTGAATGTTGACGCACGTCGCTTGAATACTGCTTGACATTAATCCTGTCAGCAATTGGCTTAAACAAAGTCCTGTCAACTAGTTTTTCATAAAAGTGATCACCTGCGATCTTCGGATAAAACTCATTGCACACCTGTAAAATATCGGAAATGAAACTGTAGTATGTTTTGGTGTCTGTAAGAGAGTTAACCAAATCATCGTAAATGAATTGAACAAGATCAGAGGGGATTTCTTGAATCGGATAGACCTTCAAGATTATCTTGTATAATCTTATTATATCAGGATTGGTCTTGAGTGTGAGTTTGTATTCCTGGAGCTTTTTCGACAATTTCTCCAAAAATGACGGCGATAGAAATACAGAAAGGACTCTTATCATAGCCTCAATCAATGCATTGGTAGTAGTGATTCTTCCAATGTTCTTTGTTGTCAAAAGACAATTGAAAACGAAATCTTCAAGAAGTGGCGGCAACGTTGTTGTCATCTGTGATGATGGTGTGCCTGATGTGCCCCTCTCAGTCATCATGCTGATATCTGAGCTTGGCCTTGACCTCATTGTGGCAGCGGCATGAGTTGCGTTCAATAGAGATATCGTTGTGTACACTGCTTCGTTTGAAACAATATCAGTCTTATCGCCAATGGCAATTATCAATGGTTCCACGAGGTTTTCACCGTATAGAATTCCGAGAGCACCAGGAAAGACTTTGATTACCTGCTTTATGAGCCCAATAGCCTGGAATCTAAGTTTAGAAGCTAAGCCATCGTTGTCTCCAGCTTTCTCGACTTCAATAGAGTCTTCATCATTAGAAAATTCGATTTCAGACTCCTCATCATCTATGTCGTCACCAGAATCATCATAGGTCAAGGGATCATATGAAATGAATGCACGGATGATTTCCACCACCGAGTGAGCATATGAATGTAGAAATGTATCAGAAGAGATACAGCTAATGAGACTTGATAATGTGATGAGTGCGTCCTCACGAACCAGGTTCTCCACAACCAAGACATCAACATCCAAGTCTTCTATGTTGAGTGAAGTCACGAGAGATTCAAGCCTCAAATTTGCATTAATCTCTGAAAATATTATCAGAGCAGAAACATCAGAGAACACATCTCTCTTCGACTTTCTTGCCTTTGCCAACACAACTTGTAGTAACGTGAATTGAGTATTTTTCGCAGCCACACCCTTATCACTTGAGGAGTATGACGCATGAGTATCAGAAACCACTTTATCGAAGAATTGCAACTGCCTGACTGTTTGCTCTTGAGTAACCAGGTGTACGTGGTCCAAAGCGTAGTCGACTGCGACTATGGCTCTTCTACTGATGATGCCAGTTTCCTTGTAGGCAATGCAAATGAGCGACAATACCATTCCCGACAACTCAGGCGCAGTGAGGGTTCCTCCTAACGCTTTTATGAGATCTATGATGATTTCGATACTGTCGATCGTGAGTGGTGCATCAGTAGCGAAAAGACGTGGGAACAACGAGTCGATCACAGAACGAGCAAGTTGTTTACCAAACCTCGAGTACGAGCTGTTGAAGATCGATCGCAAGGCCAAATTCGGAACTGATGTAGAGAACTTGGAAGTGTTGGAGCTCTTCAACACAGCCTCGAACAATTGATTCACCACCGACAAAACTTCTTGATCATCGATATGACGAACTAGAGGGGCAAATGATTTCACTGCCTGATTTTGAACTTCTGTGACGTTATCGCTTAGCATTGTGATTAAAAGTGGAATGAAACTGGAAACATTTCTTGCTTGAACTTTTGGGTTGCTGAGATGCTTGACAAAATCCTCAAGAGCCATATAGCGGAGATCAGGATCAACGTCTCGCGCTCTGTCTTCTAATTGTCGAATGTTGAACGTGGACATGATCAATTGTGTTCAATGCTTCACTTATTGTACTTGCGACGAAGTGTGGTATACTTGTCGTGCGATTACACTGGTGCAATGGTGTGGAGTACTCCTAGGGAATGCAGAGTCTATTACATTATACATGATAACGAAGTGGTGAAACAAAAAAATGAAGTCCATATGAATTTCCTTCAGTACATGATGGTTTTTTCAGCTATTTGTCGTTATTCTTTTTCGATATCGGTAAGCGTGCAATTCCCCTTTGGCTGCGAAAATAGCCATTGGAAGTTGCAAGACTGTCTATGCGAACATTAAACACTAGCGAGATGCATCAGACTGATTTCTTGACTTGCTCAGGGACCCACTTCTACTGTGTTTCTTGTTAGTGCTTTTTCGCCTGCTCTTTGTTTGACTCTTGCTCTTCTTCAGTGACTCGCCGTCAGAGTCTTCGAAGAAGTCTTCCACATCAACACTCTCTATAATGATGTTATCCTCCTCCTCTACTTTTTTGCTGCTAGAGATATTTCTTTTCGAACCGTCATCTTCACTCTCATCTTCACCTTCATCATTGGTCCCATTACCGGTTTCTTTTTCCGGTTCCTCACTTGCAGATTGCCCATCAAGTGCGTCTTCGGAGCTCTGATTAGAGTCATCTTTAACATCACTTACCACAGTAGTACTTGTAGATTCCTTAGTACGTTGTTCGCTTTCAGATCCTTCTTCTTCGAGACCTAAGAGCTCAATATTTTCTCCGGTTAATGCATGTAATAGCTTTCTTGTTCTGATCGCGTTTTCACGAGTGACACTTTGAGGAGTATTCTCCCCTTTCGTTTCCTCGTTTCCCTCTTTTATTGCCTCATTTTCACCTTCTCCATAAAGTTCGGCATTCACCTTAGCCTCGAGAGCCTCGCTAATCGCATTCCATCTATTGGCAACTTCGGTCAACTGCTCAACAAGCCTACTTCGGGCGCCACCTTGGATGCCTTCAATATAAGCAATGAGCAGATCTTCGTATTCGTGGGGGATTGAGTCCAAGTTTTTCAAGATCCAGTTTTGTTTCTGCTTACTAAATTTCCAGTTTTCTTTGTCAACTGAGTATTGACGCAAGTAAGCTAGTTGGTCTTTTTCTGGAGGTGGCTTCCTTTCCGACTTGGGAAGCTTTTGTCTCTTTGGAGGCTTCTTCTCTTTTGTGTCCCTACTCTTCTCTTCTTCTTGTCTTCTCTTCTTATTGAGCTTCTTTGTAAGATTCTTGTCAACAGTTGGAGTATCTAGATGCACAATGTCATTGAAAGAAGTGACCTCATTGTTGTCCTTAACTTTGAGTCCTAGCTTTTTCCAGGCAGGTACCGTCGCCATCATAATATGTGAAAAGATACACTTGCACTAACCATCTCTACAGCCTTTATTCTGTACTACGAGGATGCACGGGTCTTGTTCGGATTCCGAAATCAGGTAAAGACAAAAATGAATAAATTATTCGATTCTCTAACTTGCTTGGTCTCAGAAAATCTCATTCTTATTGCAAGAGGGGCGAGGGGTGGCTCAATGTCTAGTGCAATCCATTTGACGTCCTATGTTCTAGCTATCTCATCTCCCGAATTAGGGCGCTTCCATTGATCGCACCCATCGCGAACAATTCTCAACAACTAATACACGCTTCTTCTCTCTGGACAAATGTAGGTCTTCGAACTACACTCTAATTGCGGGCATTGGACTCGGTCATTTCGGTGGCAAGAGTCTGGTGGCACCATCGACTTGATATGGTGCTGCTCTAATGCTACGCTAGAAAGAATCTTCACATGAGTTTGAGTCTGCCATAAAAAAGTATACTTACGGTGGATATAGAAATTGTGAACATAAAGATTACTCTGTGGCGTTCTCAAGCGACAATATGTACTCTACTAGGCGTCTGTAACCGTCAACTGACTTCAAGAGGTCCTGATTTTCCACATGTTCATCGTCGCTGTGAGCAACGTGAATTGTACCAGGGCCATACAAGAAACGCTTTTTCAATGGCAAAGACAAGTTGGGCACATCTGTATTGTAGGCAAGAATAATCGACTCAAACCCAGGGACTTTGTAGTCGAGATACTGGGGATCGGTGGTCCTACCTGTGACTGGTGCAACATGCTCCACATCGTCTACCACTGAATGAACCAATCTCACCACTTCGTCAAGGTCACTGGATACTCTGATGGCAATCGTGGCCTTAGCGTAGGCAGGTATTACGTTTGCTGCAACACCAGCCTCGACTTTACCAACATTCACGGTTGAAGGACCCAAAAGTTCAGACTCAGGAAGCTCCAAGTTCTGAATTTTGTGTAGAATCGGTATCAAGATCTCTGTGGCGGATACTCCCAAGTGTGGATAGCCAGAGTGTGCAGCTCTGCCGAATACTTCGATGTCGAACACAAAGATACCCTTGTGACCCACGCCTAGCTTGTTCTCTGTTGGTTCACCAAAAATTGCATACTCCCAATTGACTCCCAACTTCTCACTAGCAGTCCTCATACCAACTCCTGTATTCTCCTCACCAACCACAAATAAAAGAGACACCTCACCCTCTTTGATCTTGTTCTCGTAGTAAAGATCCAAGTAGGCAATAACTTGAGCAGCGAGGGGACCCTTGTCGTCGCAGGCACCTCTGCCACGAATCTTTGTTCCATCAACAGAGTAGCCAATGTAAGGCGGCACGACATCAATGTGGGAGGAGACCACAGTGGTTGTGTTTCTTTGGTTGCCAATATATGCATAGACATTATACCTGTCCCGCTCCACATGTTGCAACTCCACAGAAAGGCCAGCTTTCTTCAAATAGTCCGACAAAAACAATGCAACTTTATGCTCATTACCACTAATGGATTCAATCTCCATCAATCCCCTATGCAATTTGAGAAGAGAGAACTTATCGTCCACGATGTAGTCTTCCAAGGCAGAGAAAGCCGGCTCTGAATCCCATTTGGAAGTGACATCTAAGTTAAGAAGATTCTGGGGCATGTAATCTAAAAGAGACCATGCAGCCACTAACAGAGCTGCGAATAAAAGAACAGTTAATCTCATTCTATATTCGATAGCGCTTGTAGTACGGGATCTGTTTGAACACATACGCGGAATTGCTGTATATGGAGTCTAACACCTCATTGACTCTATAGAACAACCACAGATCCCTCAGATGTGCTTAACATTTTGACTTTTCTGCTAGCTCGTGCCAATTATTCAATGCCACCTTGAAATCTACTCAGCTTCAGTTGTTTACTCCATTATACCATTAGCTATATACGTCCCTATCGCGGAACCAATATTAGATCTGAATTTGGTTTGATCTCCAAATAACTAATCTTTTTTCTCTTCAGCAGAGGCAGCAGCAGCATCGCTTGAGGCATTGGTGTTGCTCTGGCCCTGTTGAAACGACTCTGCCCAAACCTTGAACTTTTGAACAATATCATCAGCAATTTCCTTCGAGGCTGCGTCTTTATCTTCAGCATGTGCCACCTTGTCCAAAGCGTTTTGAACGTAGCTAAAGGTGCTGTTGATGTAGCCATCCATCCTTTCGTTGGAGCCGTCTGGGTTCAAAAGGCTTCTCACAGAGTCACGGAGCTTGTCCTGATCTTCTTTAGAGGGTACGTCCTCGGGGGTCAACTTCTTGGGTTCAGAGCTCAGAGGCATTTTCACTTGCTCTTTCAATAGATACACTTGCTTGAAGACAACTAGTTTTTATATATACTTAGGGTCTTGCACCCTGGGGTCATAAATCATATGAAGGACTACTCTCGACTACCCGATATGGTAATTTACCAACGGTCATCATTGTATGGGCTATTCTAGAAGCCTCGGAGTTCAAACAGTCTCACTTCTTGCCCAATTCACCTTCGGTTTTTCCCAAGGCACCCTCAGTTTTGCCCGCTTGGCCCGAACTTTCCTTACTTGTGAAGCTCTGACCCTTGTTTTCAAGCTGTCCCTCGGTTTTGCCCAATTGGCCTTCAGTTTTACCAGCTTGTCCCTCAGTCTTACCCAATTGACCTTCATTTTTGCCGAGTTGACCTTCTGTTTTGCCTAGCTGACCTTCTGTTTTGCCCTTTTCGCCCTCGGTCTTGCCCAAGTTGCCCTCAGCTTTGGTGCCCTCGACTTTTGCGCCTGTCTCCAGTTTTCCTACGTTTGCACCCAAGGGGTTTTGAACGTTCCCTTTACTTCCAAGATTCTTGGCGTTCTTGAGATCTCCAAGTTCACCCAATTCCTTTTGATTTGACATTTTGTAAGGTAGTAAGATGCAGATGAGGATGGAGCAAAGGGACCCTTTTATATAAACTACCAGAACCTGACTTGCCGACGCTGAACTCCTTGCAGGATGCCACCCCCTGAAGATTCCAAAACCATCATTGGGCGTCGGAGGATTTGAAATTTCGACAATTCTTTAGTCCTGGAGAGTTCAATTGAGGTACGCCTTTCACTCTATCCATAAAAAAAAGGCGACTTATTCTTTTCCTTAATACCACTCTGGCATCGCTGCGATGACTTCTCAGTGCTGCCCTCTGCATACTGTTTTCACGATACGCACGTCAATGCCAGTTGTATGGCTCGCTCGCTAGTATCTGATTTACTTGGTTAATTACCATCTTAATCCAATTGTACTTTCCACAATTTTCTTCCGCAGAATGGCGTCGGCGGCGAAGCCCGCACGCGTGCTAGTTATGGACTGGGACGAAACAATTACAAGAAAGGATACAACTTTTTTGGTGGCGCAGGCGGCGTCGGGGCGTAATCTGGGTCCTAGTTTCTCTCATTATACGAAGATCTACATGGATGCTTACGAGAAGTACAATTCTAAGTGGGGAGCTCGAAAGACGGTTGAAGAAGAAACTGAATACCATAGAGGAATGAGAGAGGTGGAAATGTCGCTGATTTCTGCGCTAGAGAGAGATGGGTATTTCAAGGGCATCAGTAGATCAGATATCGCAGCTCAGGCGAAGAAGGTGGAGCTTGCAAGCGGATTCAGGGAGCTCGTTGAACATGTACAGAAAAATCGGCATCCACTATATATACTCAGTGTCAATTGGAGTGTTACACTCATAGAGGAGGCTCTACGATTGGCAAAAATACCAGGCATAAAAGTGCTTGCTAACGAGCTTGAGTTTGATGAAAATGGAAAAGCCACCGGTCAATTCGATAGAAGTCTTGATATACGTACTGGATACGATAAGGTGCAACAGCTAGCGAAGATTAGAAATTGTCACCCAAACTCTCAAGTTATCTACGTGGGCGACAGCTCCGCGGATGTGTTACCTATAGTCGATGCTGATGTCGGTATCGTCATTGAAGGGGGACGAGGTAAGGCACAACTTGAGAAACTTGGAATACCCGTGAGACAGTTAGAATTTTTGGATAAAGGCAGGACGTTTGAGGCTTCGTGGGAAACGTTGCTACATCGATGGTAAATGTCGTTACTCTATAATACACACAATTTATATCACAATTTTGGAACTAAAACTCATTTTACGCTATTGATGCCACGCAAATAGCTATGCAAGTATAAGTCACGCACCCATGACACTCACTAGTTTATTGTCTCCAGTTACTTCCTTGTGGCTGCAACTGAGCAAGGACCCCTTGGTGCATTGGCATGTATTGCCCATACACATAGCCAGGTGGTCCGTGCACTGCATAGCCATTGTGAATCATTTGGGGATGATTAACTGGTGACCTTGTTTGAGGACCCGGCGGAACGGGCCCGTTTGTTGGAGAGTTCATGATACCATTGGGCGGCTGTGCAAAGGGTGGTGGAGGGCCTTGGAAAAGTTGCTGTGGTTGTGGAATGTGGTCTTGTGGAGACCAGGCCCGAGAATGCGGTGGTGGAAGATGGGAATTGTTGTCTGCGAGCTTTCCAATGGGTTTGAAAGGAGCGGGATACATGCTGTAGGACTCCTGTGGCTGCTGTGGCACCGGTGTGTGAGGTGATGAATGAGAGTAAGCGGGCGCACTAGCAGCAGGTTGAATTGGAGGGCTTCCTTGAGAGGAAGCGGGAGGTTGATGATGCTGGAGATGCTGAGGAGGTGGGAGCAGTGTGACAGACGCTTCGCTGGGGCCCAGAGTACGTCTTGGTGGTTGCAAAGGAGTGTGAGCAGCTGGAGGGAGAGATGGAGGTGGTTGTTGAGCAGGCTGCAATGGTACATTTTGTTGGTTTCTTTCCTCGGGATTGTGTCCTTGAACGAACACGATACGTTCGGAAGGGAGCAACGTCACGAGATCACGCAAGAAGAAATTTGGCACACCCACTGGCAGCGACAAAGTTGGCACCGGGCCCTTGCCATCAGCAGCAGCTTGCAACTTCTTTGACTTGTCTTCGAAACGTGCCGCATTTTCGGTGTCGCCTATTGCACGGAAACACATGGCTGCTCTGGAGCTTGCGTCCGCAGCATCGCCCAACTGGTCGTCGCAACGTTCGTAGACGCAGCTTAGACCTTCCCAAGCAGCAGCTGTACCAGGCAGGTTTTCGTTGAGTTGAAGTCTGAGCGCCTGGGAGTAAGCCGCAAGGGCATCTGGAAGCTGCTTGAGTTCCAAGTAGAGCTTCCCTACGGCAAGCCATGTGATAGGCAGGTTGGACGCTCTACGCAAGGCAACCTGGTAGCAGTCGTAAGCGGCACGAGGAGAATCAAGAACAGTATGAGCTTTACCCAAGAGATACCATGGCAAAAAGTCCCCGTCCGAGTCGTCTACTTCGTCCAGCTTCAGGTTTTGACGTGTTTGGGCCTTCAACTCCTCACGTTCTGACTCCACCACCCGCGAGAGAAGCAGCACTGCTTTGCGGGCCTTTTCGGGGTCTTCGTCGAGCAAAAGCAAGTAGGCATGAGTGATCAAGATCCGTGGCAGCGCACCCACAGCGACCTCTGCCCGTTCACACGCCTCAAGAGCCTCTGTGATCTTGTTGGCACGTTCCTTGGCTGTGGCAAACGCACACCACAAGGCAACGTGCTCGTGCTGTCTGGCCAACGGAGGAGGAGGCAACAGAAGGGTGGCTGTGAGCTCGATAATCAGCAAGTCAATATTGCCATCGGCAGCAGCGATGGCCGCCAACTCAGCATGAGCGCTTCTGGCCGTCTCGATGTCGGCCTTGGAGAATTCCGCCAACAGAGGAGGCAAAAGCATAAGGCAGTGGTTTAAAGCAGCCGCCGCCTGGGCCCTAGCGCCCGCACGAATAAGCGTCTGTGCCAGCAAAAGTTGCAAAGCTGGATCGTTGGGGCTCCGCTGGATCGCCTGTTGGATCGCCTGGTGCGCCTGCTCATTGAGTCCCACAAGCAAGTAGCACTCTGTGAGCTCTCGGAAAAAAGAGGCACTATTCGTCACCTCAGGATGGGACTCAGCCACGGCGTTGAGCCTCTGTATTAGCAGCTGGGACCCGGCAGTATCGTTCATGTTGATGTCATTCATTCGAAGCAGGTGGGACCACCCGACCAAGGCATCGACGCTGCTGGGAGCGTGGTTTAACGCCAGCTCAAACGCTTGGATGGCAGCCACGATGATGCCCATGCTTATAGCACAGTTGCCGATGGCGATCCACGTGTCGGCGGCGGTGACTTCGTAGGGAGCCCCTGATGGCGGCTTGGATATGTTGTTGTGGGTGATATTAGGCGTGTTTGCCGACTCTGCCAGCGATTTGCGAGAGTGCTGGCGTTTATTCATTGCTGGCGATGCAGCAGCAGCAAGTCTTTTGCCCATTCTGGGAAGGTGTTTTTTCTGTGGAAATTATGGTTGATGACAGGAAAAGCGGAATGATCTGTGGAGGTTGAAAAGCTTTTTTTTATGACACTTTTTTTTTTTTTTTGGGCCTAGCACTTGTGAGATTGCGGCTTGCTTTATATGTTTAGTGGGGAAGCAAGAAAGACAGGCTGCTGGAAAGGAGGAAAGTCAATACAAGGCAGTAAAAGTTAACCAGGTATTCAGGCTGAGTGAGATGGGTCGAGTACAGAAGAAAAAGTGACAAGTTGTCTGTGGAATGGGAGGAACAATCCGGCTTAAGTAACCTCTATGTGGCAGGCAAAAGATTAGGCGCATGGTAATGGAGGGGGTGCAGCATGCTGCAGTATGTGCGTCTGTGGATGCGTTTACACATGTATTGTGCACATTACAGAGTAGCTGCATGCATGGCGACGCATTGGGTGTGTCTTCAGGTCAAACTTTGTTCGCTGTGGGTGACCGTTTCTTGGTTTTCCCAGGTCGAGAGACTGCACAGAGGACGCGCATCCGCCGGGCGAACATGGCTTCCTCTCTTTGTCCTGTGCAGCATGAGGTCTAGCGCTTACTACATGCACCACCTGCTGCTGAAACCCATGCATGTACTTGCTAACACACCGCATGCACGTATACCAGACTACAAAAATATAAGAGAAGTGGGCTGGCGGCGTAGGTCCCACTGCCCTTTCCAACAATAACAAAAAGCAAAGGTATCATAATTTCTGGTAAATGAACAATTGAATGGGCGGAAAGATGCGAACGACTTACCGCTTCTTACTGATTCATCACTCCGAACGTCCACTAACATCTTCGCCACCAGTTGTAGCCACATAAATTAAAATTCAGCAAAATTCTCAGAACGAGCCTAGATTATATCCCAAAGTGACTATGCCGAATGCCTAGAAACTTGTAACCAACGTGCCAACATTGTACCTCTATTGCAAACGTTTCGCCAGGGGGAGTAGGCTACGTGATATTTATACCCGTCCGAGTATACCCCATGCGAGGTGATATAATGTCTAGGGACACCTGAACGACGCATGTTGCTGCGGAAGAATATCAGTGTGGAACAAGGCGGCAGCGCGCGGGCCCTTGACTATGTGCCAGCACGCGCCTTTGTTGTCGCTAGGCCTTGCACTTTGAACCCCCCCTCCCCTGGGTATTGCGGTGGAGCACGGTGGAGACACGTGACTGCACGTTTGAAACTGTAAAAGGCTATTTGGGAAAAGTTGACCTAGCAGCTATGGATGACTATACAATAAGCAGATATAGCTTTGCCATTTCAGGTTGGATTCTGGTCTATCTTTCCAAGCCCCCTCACGTGAGACGCGTTCGGACGGGCGTCGCACGGTGAAACTACCAGTGTCGCCAGTTTCCAGGCTGCATCGAACCGCTGCACGTTAAAGAGCTCTCGTATAGAAACGCATCATTGCGTACGTCACAAACAGGTCGAGGCCTCTTCAAGGGTTCCTTGAAATTTTGACATCCTTCCCTTTTCAAAAAAAAATCGTTGACATGTTCCTCTACAACACCGGCAACATGATGGGTGTGAATTCCACTCTGCGCTGAGTTGATGAAGTCCTGCACACAGACGAGGAAATCAATGTAACTGAGAACGTTTGATCGTCTTACGCGGCGCCAGGGCTGCAGTACCGCCAGCATGCGGCGTCTTGTCAGCGCAATGTAGCTGCTGGGACCCGAATTTCTCGAACCGGTGATGAGATTTACATTCTACCTATGGGCTCTTGGGTTGGTGATCTTCACAAAACGATGTTTTTTGGAAACGGTGACTCCCCGCTACCCCCTTCCTGGGCAACGCACGACCCTTGTGGCCCTGTGGGCGAAGAAACGCTGCACTTGCCGTGAAATAATATAATATCTCATTGTGCCTAGAGAGGCCACGCCAACTTAGTATTGGCCCGAAAAAGTGCAAACCTCCAACCCCTGCTCAGAGATCATAAATCCAAAATGGAAACTCCAACTTTTCTGTTGACAGTCGCCTGGCGCTTGGTCTCAGGGTTCGGACCCATTTCGTGCTTGCTCTTTTCGGTACTCCGCCTGGTTTTGGACATCCAGCATCGCCACAACCTTACTTTAGGTGGTCCTGCGCTCCATTGCATGGAACGGCCTAGGTGGACCCCCACCATATTAATGCCCTCAAAATAGTGACCTAGCGAAGCTTGTATTCAATAGACTTTTTCACAAAGCCTAGCGCTTCTTGAAGTCGTCGCTCCATTTTGAGTTTTGTAAGAGTTTTGTTCCATTTCCTTTTTTTTTTTTGTCTTTTTCACATTGCACAAAATAGGAAACATGACCGAGCAAATCAACGTAGTGAGCTGTGAGGACAGATATGGAGGAGTCGTTGTTCGGTGGCGTCTTCAATGCTTAAAGCGTTACCTGTAATATTACCTTCCTCAGCTGTTTGTTCTTAATTTACGATTTGCCAGGTTCCTGTGCCTGTAGATCCCAACACATGCTCACTTGCCCTACCACTTGTCGATCTCCTCCTTACTTTCGTCAAGGTTTTGTGAACATTTAAGCTCGCCATATCCCCGTAGCGGAATCACCTTCGTGTCAATTCCATGCCTAAGCAACTCACGCTCCGCCGGCTTTTTTGCTCGTCTCACATTGCAGCATTTGCAGAGCTCCTCAAACCTCGCTTGAGTGCTCCAGAACGCATTGTGAACACTCCCTCACGGTTGGGGTCCTCTGCTGTGGTTCTAATGAAAAATTACAGATTACAATAGAGAGTATCAACTTAATCGGACAGTCTAGTAATGCAAAGGTCATGTGTCCTTACGTTAGCATGAGAGAGGGAACACAAAAATGGTGCGGCACCTGTTTGGTCTAGAGATTTTGGTTCGACTGGCTTACAGCAACCATTGTCAGTGGAGTCTTTGCAACAAACCGAAAAATTCAAGGTGTAACAAAATTAAGAAGAAAATAATAAGAGAAGCAATATAATCAAGTCAAGCTCGAAGAACGATATACGACTAATTGGGAGATAATGAGCTACATTCTGATTCATTGTTACAGGCTCGTGATTGTGCTGCTTATTCTTCAAAAAGCACCCAAATCACAGGGCGGGTCCGTTCATTCCTTTCCTGGCATCTGGTGGCTTCATTGACCACATTTCGTCTTGTTCCTATTTCCAGGGGGCCGCCACATAGAACCCAACACTGCATTGGCCTTAGCCATTTGTGCGGGAAGCAACACTGACAAGACAATGCACAGAACCTGAGCGGGCCAAAGTGGGGAGCTTGTTTGTCTGATTCTCGTGATTACACTTGTGGCGCGGATATCCAGTTCAGACAGCAACCATAAAGGTCAAGGGGACAACTATGGATGTCAATTACATGGAAAGCCTTTTCCCATCGTTATCTCTGCTCCCCCACCCCAAAGATGTTGGGCCTCCAGAAAAATAAAATGAAAACACCCGACGATGTCGGTGGACGTCAGGATAATAGTATGCGTTGCTGCTGTCACACGTCTGTGCAGTACACCGCATGAAACGATGTACTTGCGCACGGGTTTCGAGCAATGATGCATGAAGCATGACGCAGCCTGTTCTCTCAGTGAGCCCATGCGGCTCTTGCTGGTGGGTGGCAGCAGGCTGGGCCTCTCTCTCCATCATCTCACCTCATTACATCATTACATGGACATATCTATAAGGCACCCTTCAGGGGAACCTCTCACGGAAGATGAGACTTTCCGTGGCCCTATATGACCCTCTTGTCATCCTTGCCCTTCTGCGGCGAGTGCGGCGTCAATATGCTCGCATCGTGCAATGGCCTCCTGTGCCCTTTGCCCCTGCCCGTTCGGCGACATCCAGCGGAATAGGGGGGAGCATACATCTCTCTACATTGAGCCATGGTTATGAACTGGTATCAAATAGAATGCTGACATTCACGCCTCGGAAGAAATTGTGCAAGGAAATTCCCGACAAAGCGGCTGCGCAAACCCTACTTCGTGTCGGGTGATGATGTAGGAAAAATCCATGTTTTCTTTTTATTCTTCTCTGACAACGTTCACACGACCACTTCTGATCTTGTTGATAAGATGCTCTAGTGAATTAGAAAATTTTAAACATTCTTAGTTGTTGAGCATTACATTGTGTTTTGGTGATATGCTGCCGCACGTTCCCACTAATTGTTGAGTTCGTGCATTGCTTTCCGCCCCCGGCGATAAGGGTACTGACTGGGTAAAGTCCACTTAAACACAACCTTCAATTGATGAAAACCGTATCGCAAGACATTAGAATTCGAGTAGTATTTCCTATAGTCTCTCCTTGGTCAACACACACTTTCTCTGGCTATAGTAGTGCGCATTGCAGACTCTTAAATTTCCGAGATGAGAACTTCTTGAGTCAAGAGCAACCGACAAGAAAAAGTCCGGGCGTCGCTTTGATAACTTAATTTCACTTTAGTTCGCTGGTTTCTGTACTCATAGCTGCTGGACAGTGACTCAAAACCGTGCCCGCGTCCCTGTCGAACATGAATCAGCCGTCTGTTATGAATTTGTCGAGGCAAACCATTGCTCGCACCGTAAGCAGGCTTGACATGCTGACTGTGGCCGACTTCTGGAAACCCTCTTTACTTTCGAAGCCTCCTCTCCCCTTCTATTTCTTCCTTTTTTTTTTTTTTTTTTTGTAATTGCTTTTTACGTACTCCCAGTCGACCTGTTTCAGTAAACTGATAGCAATCTACTCCTCGATCTCCAAACATCAACCGAAGTGGCATTGTTGTCCCATCCGCGGTGGTGATCTCGTAAGTGACGCAACCTTGGGATTGACCATCCCCATGTAGTCTGTTTCCATTGTCCCAGGGGGACCCTTCTTGCGGCAGATGAGGTTTCACGCAAATATGTTGCCTTTTTCAAAAACTACGAGAAAAATCCATCAATTCTGCGCTTGGCTAAACCTGTGAGAGCACCTTTCCCGCAATGGCTCCTTCCTCTGCCTCATGAGCGGATTTCGTGCTATTGTGACGCAAGGGCGCCCATTGTCCTAACCGCTACCTCCCCGTATGCGATATCGATGTTGAAATCCGTGCGAACCATTGTGAGACATGAAGGTGGATGCTGCAAAGATGAGAATGAGGGAGTTGCACGAAGTAGACGATCAAAGTTTGGACTTCTCCAACAAGTGTGACCTCTATCGGGTGAGCAAGAACATTCTCCGGCTGCTTGCAGCCAGTGGTGTTTGTTAACTTTGGACTTCTAACGACGCCACAAAAATTCCTCATCACCCAAATCGTTATCGAACCGGTAACTTCCACTTTTCACCTCCACTGGTGATGTTTCACAGCATTGCTGTTTTTAGGCACACTTACAGAGGAATACTATTGCGAGGTTCCACATATGAAGCTGGATGTGCATCATGTGCCTCGCTAAACATCGGATGATCTGTGAATGCACGCCTCTGCGGGCAAGACAATACCTCCACCGCAGGTGGTGACCTGCCCTTAACGTGGCTTACCTGATGTGGTGCGTCTCTGGTGGATGGTGGCTGTTCTTGCGCCTAAACCGTGCCACTTGTATGGAGGCGTGTCCTCTTACCTGTCCTGAAAGATGCATTGTTCGCGCAGATCATATGCATGCATGCTTCATTGCGCTACATATGTTCTGCGAACTCGCAGCAGGCTGCAGCCTCATCTGGTGGGGCCTTGCTGATGCGCTTTGGCCATTTTCGGGTTCTCGTCATGTGGTCACGGTCACGTGGAAGACATCGCCATCTCCACCTACATACTAGGAGCTAGACAACTCTACTGCTCAGTCGAAACACAAGGAACATCTATGATTCGGAGCCAACGACTACTATGTAGACCCCTTCGCTTCGTAATGCTCATACATAGCATGCGGCGTCTATCGGTTACTTCTAGAGTGGCCAGGATCGCGCCTGCTGCTCCCTCCATTTCGCTGGTCTCGTTGCTTGCAGATCAGCTCGTGCCCAAATGTTCCTCCTGTGGGATCAGACTTCAAACAACAGACAAATCTAAAGAAGGTTACTACGTCGAACCGTCCCCAAAACCTCCTAAGGAGAACCCGTTAGATAGTGTTTTTGAGTCTCATGTGAACAAGATGAGCGAGGAAGATAGAATGCTTCTACTCAATGGGTCAGATGTGCCTGATTTGAAATCTGAAGTACGCCAGCAGAAAGAATCCAAAAGAAGAGATGGTAAAATTCAATGCTTGCGCTGTCGAGATGCCAACTTGAAGGCAACATTTGATCTCTCTCAATTCCCTATAGATCCTGTCAGTGATGTGATGGAGACTATACCTCCTGGTGCTCCACTTGTTTATGTTGTGAGTGGTACTGACTTTCCCATGTCTGTGAATGAAGAAGTATTCAAGTATAGATCGCCGAAGCATATGAAATTTGTCGTTACCAAGACGGATCTTCTTTTTTCAAAGAAAGATATGGTGAACAAATATGGTGAGCGCTTCTACCAGGACTACTTCGAAAGAACCTATGGTGTTCCCCGTGAGAATGTTTTTGCTATCAGTGGTACCAGTGACTGGAATAGCTCCTCTCTTCTTGCTGCAATAGATGACGGGCTGTATATCATTGGCACCGTGAACAGTGGTAAATCGACCCTCATTCAGTCGCTTCTTCATGCAGCCCAGAGGGAAAAGAGTGAACTTCCTAACGCCCGTAGAGAACGTCAAATACAAAAATTGAGTGACGAACTTATCTCTAAAGGAATCAAGCCACCAAGTCGAATGTCACTTATACGACTGAATATCAAAAAGATCTCCACATTCAAACAGCAGCATGGACCCGGCGTTTCATATATGCCAGGCTTCACTAGGGGCAACTTGCCCTTTGAACTCACGACTCAGAAAACTGTTTTTGACGTACCCGGATTTTCTAGTGCACGAAACACAAGACTTTCCAATATAATAAAACCCGAGCAAATCAAGAAACTTCTTAAAGGAAAAAAGGTCTATAAAGTTGGCATGTACGACTCTCATTACGAGACTGTCAAGGCGGGACAGGTTCTTACAGTGGGCGGGTTGTTTTTCTTGCAGGTGCCAGACAATGCTATGCTTCAAATACGAAATTGCATCAACCACAAGTCACATGTGTTCAAGAACTTGCAAAAAGCTCTTGATGTTTTCAATGGCCAACGCACAGATGCTATGAAGGATGTCTTTCTCGTTGATCCCAATAAGGCTGAACTTCAGAAGTACATAGTGCCCCTTTTCCACGGAAAAAAGGACATTGTACTTCAATTTCTAGGTCACATCGTGGTTACTCCTACTGGAGCAAAAAATGCCCAGGATCCTTTTGTTATCTATCTTCCCAAGGGTGTTGAAGCTATCTTGCGCCAACCAATCACGAATTACATCACTACTACCCTTTCTGGTAGAGACGCCAATGGAAATCCTTTGAGAAAGGAAAATTGGAAGTCTAAGAGCACCAAAGAGGTCAAGAGATGGACGGGCAAGATTCCTTTTTACACTGACCTTGTCCCTGCTAGCGAGTACTCTAATCATCTTGACCACATGAAACTGTATGTGCAGCGTTACCAGGCAGACAATGCAAATGAGAACAAGGAACCCAATGACAAAGAGTCAGAATATGCCATGTGGTTTCAAAAAAAATAAAAGCCCCATTAAAGGCAACTTGTAAATATTCGCTTGCCTACCTTGCTGTTTTAGAGGCTATGGGACGTCTTTTCTTCGCAATATTGCGATTTCTCTGTTGGCGACGCACACTGCGCTTCACGCATAAACCCTTCCATAACACGCTTCTCTCGCGACGAAGGAGGCACTGAAGCGCGCATCTAACACACGCAGTCTTTGTTTGGGTTTGATCTCAATAAACCAAAGCAAGCCTTTAATTACTATTCTTTTCCTCCTCAATCGTTTGGAGAATATCGCCACCGAAGTTTTCTGTGTTTCAATACATTCTTTAGCACTTTTCACTGCAAACAACATTCGTTTTCAAATTACAGCTCCATCGCGATGATCCGCAGCCAAAGCATCTCCAGCTTTACAGAGAGGAAAAAGCCTAACTTTTTTACCGCCCTTAGAACAAGGAAGCTGTCTAAGGATCTCAATGGGGTGTTAAGAGCTCGTCCTCTCAGCCAGCTGTCTCTGCTGCTGAACTTGAACATCTCCTCTGCATCCAAACGCCATTCGGTGCTTCTTCTGCCAACCGAAGACAAAGAGAACCAGGTGCCCCAGTTGAGAAAACACTCGAGCGCCTCTAAATTGAGAGACTCCAAAAGGAATTCTGCCTCACTCAGATCAATGATCTCTAGCCCTCTAGAAAAGGCTCCCTTGAGCCCTCCTTCTGACATTGCCTCAGTAGACACTGACGTGCTGGACCATGTGTCGCCCTATACCCCACAAGCTGCTGCAAATGTAGCATTGGACCACATTGAATTTGGTTCGACTTTCAATCACGAGCTGATAGATTGGGACGAAGAGCCATGTAGCCCTTCCAAGCTACATCGCACTACGAACATGAACAATATCAACGATTTTATCAAATCCATGGATACGCTGCTCTTGCCATTATGTAACCGTGCCAGTCTTGAATTTGAAGCTCACGAAATTGGAGTGTTGCAGGAGAAGCTCCAACTGAAAGAGCTGGAGTTAAAATTGGTGGAGAACGCTATGTTTTTGCAATTCTTTGAAAAAGAGGCCCGCAAGGAGAACCAGATGAATGTTAGGTTTTGGGACGATGTTGATATGACAGGCGCGATCAAGGACGAGGATTATGGTGAGGAAGACGACTTCCATTTGTATTTATAGGTAAATTGACAAAAAGGTATGATATCAAATGTTGGTGGAGATGTTTAGATTTTCGCAGCCAACTAGCACAATGTGTACGAAACGTTCAAAATATACAAGCGCTCATCTCGCTTATTTTACAAAATGATTAGATTTCGATAAAGAATGCAAAACATTGTATGCTTGCCATAATCTTTTATTGGATGAGATGAATTCGTAGAAAAGAGAATAAAGAAGAGTGAAAATAAGACATACGACGGGTATGTCAATGAAAAAAATTAGACTAGATTGTAAATTCAGATCATGCTGCGAGGTGACTCCTCCTTTAACTTATCAATCTATCCAAACAATAGCCTATGACCTCTGCCAGGAATACCATCGAAGAGAGTACTCACCTCTTTAGTCTCTTTTCTAACTAGTTTGCAACCGTCCGCATTTGGAACCGACTGGTCCTGGTATTGCACCCGTACACCACCTTTGGCACCGAAATGTTCAGATCAATTTCGCTAAGAATTAAGGCCCCGAAAAATAAAACAAACAAAACCACCATGGCTGCAAATGGTGATAAGGATATCGGCGACTTGCTAGAGCATTTGTCGATAGCCGAGAAAGCGGGAAAGCAAGAGAATGTCTCCAAGGTTGAGACAGAACCAAGTGCCGCCGAAGACACTGTTGAAAAACCCGCCGAGAAGGAAGAAAGTCCTTCAAACGACACATCAAAGACGCAAGCGGAAGCCGAGAGCGTAGCTGAGCAATCCAATGATGTGAGGGCTGAAGAGACAAAGGCCGAGGATTTAAAGGAGGATTCAAAAGAAGAGCCTAAAAAAGAAGACAAAACAGACGCAAAGGAGACTAAGGTTGAGTCCAAAGAAGATGAACAAGCAGAAGTGAAGGAAGACACTAAGATTGAGGATTCGAAGGAAGAGCCTAGGCAGGAGGAAAAGGCTGATGGGAAGGAAGAGATAGACGAAGAGAATTCGAAGGAGGAGACCAAAGAGGGTGAAGCAGCAGCCGTGAAAGAAGGGTTGAAGGCGGAGACGCCCAAACCTGTGGAGGAGAAGAAGAGAGACAACAAAATTGACCTCGATGAGGCCAACAAAGACATCGAGGAACCAGACACGAACTTGATCAATTCGACATACGAGGTGAAAGTGAAGTTGGCTGACTTACAAGCAGACCCCAATTCGCCATTGTTCTCCGTCAAGAGATTTGAGGATTTGGGTTTAAGTGACGAGCTCTTGAAAGGCTTGTATGCAATGAAATTCAACAAGCCATCTAAGATTCAAGAAAAGGCCTTACCTCTTTTGTTGAGAAATCCGCCAATGAATATGATTGGGCAATCACAATCAGGTACCGGTAAAACAGCTGCGTTTTCCTTGACAATGTTGAGCAGGGTAGATGTTAAAATCAGAGCCCCCCAGGCTATCTGCTTATCCCCTGCTAGAGAATTGGCCCGCCAGACACTTGACGTGATTCAGGCTATGGGCAAATTTACTGAAGTCACATCAAGACTTGTTATTCCAGGCACGTACGATAGGGATTCTAGGTTTGAGGAGCACATTTTAGTGGGAACGCCGGGCACGTTGATTGACTTACTTAGAAAAAAACGTGTGAATCTCAAGTATGTGAAGGTATTTGTCCTTGACGAGGCAGACAATATGTTGGATGCTCAGGGGTTAGGTGACCAGTGCGTCAGGGTTAAAAAGATGTTACCAACCAATACCCAACTTGTTCTTTTTTCCGCTACCTTCCCCTCCGAGGTTCGTGAATATGCTGAAAGGTTTGTTCCAAACGCAAATTCTTTGGAGCTTAAACAGGAGGAGCTCAATGTCGCTGGTATCAAGCAGCTCACAATGGATTGTGACGGCGAGCAGAACAAATTCGAAGTGTTGTGTGAATTGTACGGCTTACTTACCATTGGTTCTTCCATCATTTTCGTTAGGACAAGGGATACGGCAGACAAAGTAGCTGCTGGCATGATAAGGGAGGGCCATAAGGTCTCTGTGCTTCATGGTAATTTGGAAAATGATGTGAGAGATCGTTTGATAGATGACTTCAGAGAGGGAAGGTCCAAGGTGTTGATTACTACAAACGTGTTGGCCCGAGGAATCGATATAGCATCTGTGTCGATGGTGGTGAACTATGATGTTCCTGTTGACAAGGATAACAGACCAGACCCCTCTACGTACTTGCACAGGATTGGAAGAACCGGTAGATTTGGTCGTGTTGGTGTGTCTGTGTCCTTTATCCACGACAGAAGGTCTTACGAGCAGATGGAGTACATCAGACAGTACTTTGGCGTACAAATGACAAGAGTCCCAACAGATGACATGGACGAGGTCGAAAGAGTTGTCAAGAAGGTGATCAAGGGTTAAATTCTTGTGAATGTATATAATGCTTGATAATATTTACAGATGATTAATGTATAAGGCAACTTAGTTCTCAAATGCAACTGACGGCTTGAAACGCTTTGGTGTTCTGGCCACAACTACGTCCCAATTAATACAATCCCACACATTGTCCAAATATGCAGCTTTACCAAACACACCATAATCAGGAACATATGTTTTCATTGATGCATCAATAGCCAAAAGGGGCATTAGCTTACGGTCGCTGTAAGAAAATGCTTCCTCAGCTTCCTCGATTGTGCCCAAAAAAATGTCATTCTCCTTAGGAGTATCTTCTTCAACTTCTTCTTCAAGCTCCTTACCTTCGATCTCCAGTCTTTCGCGTTGTCTCTTCCTAAGAGCTTCCTTCTTAGCCCTTTTTTGCTCCTTCAATTTCGTTATTTGTCCAGAACGAATAGAGTCATCCACTGTGCCAGCGTTGTAAGTGTTCATGACGGCCAACTTGTTGTAAGAAGGCTCAGGATTAGAGATCCCCGAGGTGGATCTCATGGCGCTGTCCGAATATGTGGCCTGGGCAACCAACCACGTGAGTCCATTGCCTTTGATTCCTTTGGCGCTGTTAAGAAGAAGAGTTCTGAACTCGGCAATAGACCCGAATGAGTCGATAATCCAATCCCTCAATTCGGGATCCGTAGGCTCATTTGGGAATTCTGTTTGAATGGTTGGCGTTTGTAGAAGTGCCAGCTCATCAGATTTCTGAATCCTATTCAAGTTTTGTTCATTTGGTTGTATGGATTCCATGACGAATTGCAAGTTGTGCAACATCAGGGCGTTCTCGTAAATGCGCTGCAACTCTGGTTTACTAAATGTCAATGTGATGAGCTCGCCCAAGTCCGTAGGAGGGTTTGAAACCAGCTTCTGCACAAGCTCAGCGTTGAGCCTATCAACTATAGCTTGACCTTGCTTGAACCAAAGCTGGTCCACCGTGTCAGCGGAGAAAAGACCATCGAACCCTTTCTTTGAGACTTTAATGTTTTCCAAGGTAGGCAAAGTTGGGAGAATGTACGATACGGAACGCACAAGTCGGTGGTTCACGCCTTGACGAAGCGGTCCAATCGAAGAGGATGCTATTCTAAACATTAATAATTGTAGTTGGAAGTTGGAGGTGGTTCTTAACTAGGTGGTACTAGAGAGTTTTGAAAATTTCTATGAAGTAGCGGTGCGCACACGACATATGCCAACCTGCGGAGCTGGACTCTGAGTAGACTAACTCGACCTACATCGTCAAAAAATTTTTTCGTGATACATTACAGAGCCGTCGAAACCTGAACGGCGTCTCACTATGTCCTCTTAGAGGCTTTCTCTCGAGCCACTTTTCTCAATCTCTATAATACAGCATGACGTCAAATGAGCACAATGAAGTTTCATCTTACTTCCTGCTAACCTTTAGACTCTTCACTCTTCTCAAAAACGACGATCCTTGCGCATCTTCGTCAGCGAAAGTAGTTCTTTGAAATTCTCCAGAGTTGTCATGCGAAGTTCTTGCTGATGTCAGTTCGCTGCCACTATTTTTGCGTAAACGGTGAACCAACGACTTCTTTCGGCCGATTCCACTGGAAGGTACATTCAAAAAGTCATCAGTCTTGGGAGCCGGAGCTCCATCAAGGAATGTGGTAGAGCCCAAACCCGCGGTCGATGGGCCATGAATTGGCTCTGCCTTTGCGTGAACATCAAATGCCATGACAGACGGGTTCTGCCTGGGGGTATACATCGATGATTGATCGGGTACTCTATTCGTTTTAGGACCGATCTGTGTGCTGCCATTCGAACCTGGGGCGCCGATAGAGCCGACAATTTCATTTTGATCTTGAGCGTCGCCAAATGCCATGTAAAGATGCGAGTTTTTGCTGTCGCCATCTGGCAAGGCCTTCATGGAAGTGTTGGGCCCATCAGCAGGGAACGCCATGACTGGCGCTGCCTTGGAATTCTTGTTTCTGTGAGGAGTACATGCGTCGAACGGCCCATCGTGATGGAACCTGCCACCAAAGAAGGCACTCACGTCCAACTTGTCAATGGTATCCAAACCTTTAGAATTGTGAGGCTCAACAGACTTCTTTTTTGGAGACTTGTTCCTTGATGACTTGTGGGAGCGACGCCTTCTCTCGTGATCCTTCTTGTGCCTTTCAGAGTCGCTGTGGGATCTTTGGGGGAGGTCGTATCTGTGGGGTCTTTCGGGTCTTTCGTATCTCTCCGACGTTCTCTCTGACGAAGAAGAGGCCTTTTCTTGTGGATAGTCCCGTGCAGCAGCGGAGTGGCCGGCTGCTTCTTCGTAAGACGGAGGTGGTGGTGCTGGTTTGGAGTCTTTGGCAGGGCGTGGGGGTTTTGTTTTGTTGGACACGGTATTGGAAGGCCTGACCGAAGTGGGGGGAGGAGGAGGGTCTCTGTGGTGCCTATACTCGCCAGTCATGGCGGCAGCGAAAGGATTGTTTGACATTCTAGGGAGTAGTTAGTAAAAAGCGGATGACAAAAATATGAACCGTGATATAACAGCAAAAACAGCAATGTGTCGTGAAGATAGGAGCAAAAAAAGTACAAGGCCTAGAGGCGCGCGAGGGTTGACGCTGCACCACAACTCAGGGCACTAGCATGAGCCGAAACGTCACCGTAATCACCATCAAAGAAGTGTCCTGCAGATCCCCGAACGTGGTGCGTGGCGAGGCTTTCCAAAAGTCGCAAGACTGCTAGGGCAATATTGAAACCCAAAGGAGATTAGAGAGAAAAAGTTAATTCCAATAATGTATGGGGTCTCTGTCTTAGCGAGGTCATGCCCTCCTCACCGCTTGGCGTCGCTTTTCTGATGGAATGTCGCGCCCAGCAATCTCTCGTTCGCTAACGTTGAAGCATGTTTGATACCGCTCGCACTGCGCACCTACATCTGTCTGGCGCTAGAGTTGAAAACGCGAACCTGGTTTCAGATTGAGCTCAGTGGCTGTACATGTCGGTATTACCGGAGACGAAGGAAGACATGGCTTCTGTGTAGTAACCTGATCTCCTTCTTTTGGGAATTGTGATACGGATTTTGAGATCATTGCTCTCCTTTCTTTTCCTGTGCCCCTTAGGAAAGTGTCAATCCTTGGTGGCGCCATTGCCAAGGTCCCTTAAACCGCGCCCCTCGATGGCTTTTGCTTATATTGACACTGCCTCCCTCGGAACATGGTGTAACCGAAATCTGACTTCCTAATCCAAGGCATGTCATCTTCTTAGGTGGTCTTTATCGCGATTGGGGCTTGCCTCTTGGGGATACAAACTTAAGCGGCTTTATTTCTCTCCTGTGTCATTGTATTGGAAATCATGAATTGAAAATAACAAACTGAAATATATAACACAAATGCTGTTTCTGTGACAAAATAAGTAAAACTTATACACATACCTTCCATAATTCACATCGCTATCGCTGCCTGTTCTTGAAGATGTGGGAAACGATGGTCTAACGAACACTTCACGCTCCTCGTCTGAATCTTCTATTAACGCCTTATTCTTCTCGATCCACTGCTCGAAGGCAGAGTTCGACAGTTGGACAGACGAGCCACGATTTCGAGGCGCCTCAAACTGACGAAAGGGATTGTTGGAAGAAAGCCGGCGGCTTAATGAAGCTCCTTCGGGGTCTCCGAAGTTCAGGTTCATGGCCAGGGTATCACGTAGGACTCAGAAGTAGCGAGCCAGGCTATAGCGAGAATAATCAAGTGGGTGAGGAAATCACTGATCTTTGAGGTGCTCACTCTGTGACGAGATCTAGACATCAAATGCCCCGGTACGCGCACGCCGTCGCGTTCCCTCTACCTGCCCTATGGGGACACGGATGCAGCTGGGAGGTGTCCCCACGAAGGGAGCGCCTTATTCAATTGTTCTCAAAGACAATGGTCCCAACCCGAATACGAAAACAGGAATGCTGCCGCGTCTCTGAATTATTCCAGATTGCGCCCGTCCAGAGTAGAAGTTAGTAGCCCCCGCGAGATTTAAACCCTAAAGCCCCGCATACAAGCGACGAACGGGAGATTACGCTTTCTTCTCACTTTTCCCGAGAACATAATGTGACACCCAAGCTTCACCCGAATCTGATCAGTGAAAGTGGAAAATGACAACGAAAGTGAACCGTCTAGCACACTCACACACCCGCTGCATCATTTCTCTGGGCGGTTAGCGACAGACGAGAAATTCAACAGCCCGATTTTTCTAAACAAGAAGTAGATTTGCCCCTTAAAACGAACTCCACGTCCAGTCCAGTGGTACGTTATTGCCCGTAGAGCTTCTCCTTCTGTCCCGAGAAGGACAGGGGCCAAAATGCGAAGGATTAATATCACTAATGGAGCTGAGACTGCTATCTAGTGTGCCGCCAGACACCGCCTCATCTTTGGAGCTGAAATCAAAAAACGGATTTTCGATGAATGCATATGGCACCGTAACTTCTTCTGGAGCTCTTTCCACCCGCAGATTTAGTGCTTGTACAAGTCGAAGGTAATTGTGGCCGCACGATTTGCATATTTTGCAGCTCTTAAACCGTTGCCGCATGCTTTCAAAACTGATGGGGTCTTGACTGAGATTGGCGAAAATAGGCACTACAAGGCGAGCTTTGGCGTCCATCATCACACCACTGGCGTTTTCTGATGAGCTCAGCGAGGCTGATATCGATGAAAGCACCGAAAGGCCACTAGAGTTAGACGAACTGCTTCCAGAGCGCTTTGACGGGCTGTTGATTGAAGTGCTGGATCTCGACAGAAGTTGGGCGTTCTTAAAAAGACAATCCCCACAATATAAGAACCCACAGAAGCGACAGTGGTGTCTTCGTTTGCGCTGGGGGCTGAAGAAATTGCCAAACACATCGAAGCATTTTGTGCAATGGTCCGTCGAGTGATTCGGCTTCCAATGCTCTCGTGTAGGTTCTATCAAAGTCTCTAAAGATGGCTCGTCATGCGCTGGCATCTTGAAAGGGTACTCCTTCATTTCGCATTCTGGCGACGACGTGTCGTATTCTACGTGGCCTGACAGTTCTGGTTCCTGGGCTGGCCTTAGCACCGCAGGCGTGCAAAGCGGCTTTTTCAAGCTGTAAACGTGCTGGAGTGATGGACCTATGACATCCACCAAATGACCATTAGATCTTTGCTTTGTTGCTAGTTCACAGGGAGCCGTTCTCTCTGCCGATGTTGTGTTTTCATTCAAGTTGAGCAAAGCCCGCTGAATCTTCAGCTGGCTCAGATGGACGGTCAGCTCTGATGTCTGCGAACGGCTCAGTCTTGCCGACTCGCCCGAATTGGATTTCTGCGATACTGGCGGCAGCGACAGCCCGGGAAAGTACGCATCGAGAAGCAGCAGCGATGAATTGTGTCTTAAAGGAAGCAGATTATGGCGGATTTTGGCGTTGAGGTCGAATGTGGCCGGCGTGTATGGCTTTTGCGGAGGGGACTCTGAGTCGGAAGGACCAGCCTCCGAAGAAATGTGTTTTGGTCCAGGCACTGGTGATTGTGGCAGATGCGTATAGTGAGAGGCCAGGGACATGCGAGGAGCTCTGATTTGTTCATCGTAGTTGATGTTGTTGAGCAGGGGCTTTGTGGACAACTTGCTTTCGTCATTCTGAGGGTTATTCTGTTGATTTGGGTGGTGAAGAAGGATCGAAGAGATGCCCGACGAGGTGTAGACGGATTTGATGGGCTTCTTGGAGAAGGAGAATGGCGGTAGCAGCTCCTGAGGCTCGACAACAGACTCAGAAGCCTTCTCGGACATTCGAAGGATGAGGAAAAAGGTAGAAGTTGGTACCGGTGAATTCAGGGACAAGCCAGAGAGATAGACTGAGGCGATTACGATCTGCAGGACATGATGAGTTCTGATAAGAGGAAAGGTTGGATACCAAAGCAAGGGCCACTTAGGTAAAACGCGGAGGCCAAAGTAGCTGATGCAGCGATATCAGGCCGTCAAAAATCATTGGGCAAAGTTCGTGTTGATAGTAGCCCGGAAGGTGATGATGGAAACTTCCAGGTCTTCTCCCTGCACAGGCACCGATAAGCAATAAGAGAACTGTAAATTACACATAGGCACAAGCGCCTTTCGCCGCCGCCATACAGGCGCAACTATTGAACCGCCCAGCGAGGTCAATCATCTAGCGGCTCCCCCTAAGATGCAGTCGAGTCACTCAGGAACGACAGAATGAAGAGCTAAAACTACAGATTGAAGAGGGCGTTTGAAAAATAAAAAAAAATGGAAAAACGTGATGAATTAATAGTACATATTCCGTGTGTAGCGTTGGCGGTCTAGCAGTTTAATCCCTCAACACCACGTACAAGGCGTGGATGATAGCAGGGAACCAGATGAAGATACAACAGACAATGTTGATCCAAAACTGGGTATCAAGGCCCACCTTCATGAAGACGGCCAATGGGGGCAAGAATATAGCTGACGTTAGTATTGGTTGAATGGCAGTATTGAAGTTGGAAGAGTGGGTCCACAAAAATTGTTGTGCTGGCATTAAAACTGAGGCCCAAGATATCACTCGTATATAGGACCCAATCAGACTCGCCCTTACATACCCAAAATGCATCCGACAATCTTTTCGCTGTTCATTGTTGGTGGCGGGAGGTTGTGGGTAGTTGGAGGAGGAAAAGAAGAGAGACGAGGTGGTGGAATGTATTTGTTGGAGCGACCGGGCCTGCAGCTAGCCCATATTTTCCCTGGCTTGTCTTGGTGTCCATCATGAAACTGCGGAAAGAACCTCGGGCGTGTGCACAGAGGGTGTCTGGCGACTGACCATTTGCTACAGAAGAAGTGGACAAATTGTCTTGGTATGTGGCCTGGGGAGACCGGTCGGTCCGAGTATTTCCGTGACAAAATGGTGATGGCGGTACTTGCTATCTTTGAAATAGCATGATTTTTATTCGGATGGGCTCGTGCTCAATTTGTGGCTCCGATGCGGCCGCCGCCTGTCTATTACCGAGTCGCTTATGCTGCTCGAGCCTGTGCGATCTCACATTGGCGTCCATTTTAAGTGTATCGAACTTGGCGATATTTTGCATTGTCGAAGTCGTTGCGCTGAAAACCCTCTACATTTTTTCTTTTATTTTATTTTGTTTTGTACCTTAAATCGTATTCACCTATGTATTTACGATGACAATTTCTTGGATGCTTCGGTGTCTCGTTCAAACCTGGCTCTCTGAAGCACTGATCCACGGTTCAACATATCCTCCAAGTCCAGCGAGTATGGCGCCTTGGTCTTAGTAGGGTCGTTGTGCGTCTTGACAACCTTAAAGTAGTTCTCGTACAAGTTGCCGTCGTAGACACCAATGGCAGAGTTCAAGAACCCGTCTGGCTGCTGGAAGGAGTCAACCAAGGGGATGGCCTGGCCCCTGACCTCCAAGCACGAAGCTGGAACAAACTTGGACGAGATGGCCAACGAGAGCTGTGGCTTGACAACAGCGTAAGAGACGAAGTCACGAGCAAATGCCTCCAACACGTTGGTCAAGAAGTACAACTTGGTCACCTTCGACAAAATGTAGGAGATCTCTGGCTTCTGAGCCTTTCTGGTGGCAAGGAAAAGAGTCTCCAACAAGTAGTGATGAGCATGCAACTTGGACAACAACACACGCTCGTAAGAGACAGCATCCCAAGACTCCAACTGCTCCTGTTTCTCGGCAGCAGCAGCAGCGACTCTCACAATCAATACTTCAAGAGCACGAAGCACCTCAATAGCAGTCAATTGGTCCTCACGTTTTAAGTAGTAACGTCTGTTGAGGTACTCCTTGGCGTCCAGCAAGTAATGAGTCGAACCCTTAATCTTGACATCCTTTTCGAGCACCGTCTGGATATTCTTGATCAATGTCCGACCAGCAGACATACCCAACACGTTGTTGTCACCTTCCCAGGTACACTGAACAACCCAGTCTGCGTAGGACTTACCAAAACCAGAGTATGCCGAGTATCCGCTACCACCACAGGCCTGTCTAGTTTCAGTGATACACTGCTCAGCCAACCAGGTGAGGGTAGACTTAAGAGCAGCTGAATCGACAAAGAGAGACTTGGTGTTGGCCAAAGCGGCGTAGATGGCCTTTTCGTTCTTTTTGGCCACCGCATCTTCCAAAGTCTTAACGGTTTCAGCATGCTGTCTTTCCAAACGGTCGGTACCAAGACCCATGGCGTAAGCCAAGGCCAAGTATGGCATGAGACGACGCTGGTGCAATGGGTAGTTGATCAACTGAGTCTCCTCCTTTTCGTCCTCACGCTGGTCACTCTTGAACTGGCGTCTGCCCACGGCGTATCTGGTAGCAATGGTGACAAAACGAGCACAGATACGGTAACTGTCAGAAGCCATACCAACACGACCTTGCAAGAGAGAAATGTAAGACAACTGCTCCAATGGAGGCAATTCGACCTTACCGGAACGGTCAACCTTACAGAACTTCTGCAACATGAAGAATCTGGGGATTCTCACCTTGGAGAATTGGATCCAACCATTGTCCACACCCTCACGGCCCATCTTAGAGCCGATATCACCAATGGCCACACCAGGCATCAACTGGTGTCTTGAGTCTCTCAATGGCACCACAAAGGTCTTGACACCGTAGTCCTTGCCCTTGATGATCAAACGGGCATAAACCACACAGTGAGTGGCAGAGTGGGCAGCGCCACCAATCCACCACTTGGTTGCGCCAATGTGGGGGGTGTTGATGATGAACTCGTCAGTCTTTTCATCAAAAGTGGCAGTGGTCTCAACACCGGCAGCGTTGGAGCCGTGTCCCAACTCGGTCATACCGAAACATCCCCACAACTGCTTCATGTGGCGAGCCTCCTTCTCCACACACCAGTAGTTGTACTGGGCGTCAGTACCATTACCACGAATACAATTGATGAAGAGACCCAAGTTGACGGAAATACGAATGCCCAACGAGGGGTCGTACACAGTCATCAAGTTCAATCTCCTCCAGAAGTCCTCGTAGGGCTCATTTTCCACGTACTGAGTCATTCTGGCGATTCTCGCGGTGGTCTGTTCTCTGTTCTCATCACGAGAGAGCTCGTAGTCCCGGAAAGATGGAGCCAAGATTGGGTCTCTCTCCAAAGACTGGTAGAGCTCCAAAATCTTCTGGGCCTTCTCAGGAGAACCTTCAATGACAGCGTGCATGTCAACTGGGTCGAAAGTGGCATTAGCCCTTTCCTCGGCAATCAGTGTGGCCGGATCGGGGCCTGGCGAGGTGCTTACAAGCGACTTACTCTGGAGGACCATGTTGAAGAAATGAAAATTGAAGCGTAATGATCACTGACCGGTCCAGGACCCATGAGCTTATATAAGGGCGGCACTGCAGGGCCACTGGCTCCCTCCAGGCCACGCGCGAAAAATAGGTGCACTTTGTGGGGTACTTTCTTTCACAAGACTAGGGTGGGCTTTTCCACGGAACACAAAGAGGGCAGACAGAAAAAAAAAAAAAAATTCGAGATGGACCGGGCGCAAACCAATGTGGAAGGAGGCGAATCAGGCGATTTGCAAGTGACAACCCACTTCATGTTGTATTTTATTTCTGTTAAAGTTTCTACTAATGATTTTTTGGATGGTCTTGCATACCCCACGTTTTAGCTCAGAGACTGGGGTGGTCCTGGAGCGTAGTACTCTTTTGGGCAGCGCCCTCTGCTCAGGAGGCTCTATTATGCCTGCCATTGTAAGAAGACTATGGTACAACGGTTTTTTGGTTTGTGACGAGGCTACGGGGAGGGAATGCCGGACTAATCATCGGCCATTTGCATGAAGGTGGCTCCCTCTATTCCCATTACTACTTTTTGGTTGTGGTGCGTAACCTCGGATTCTCGTTACCTTGTTCTCGGCTGCAAAATGCGGCCCTCACCGTTTGGCGCTATTCACTATCTTTCCTTCAACCCTCGGTGTCTGTATCCTACAAGTAATTGACATAAACATGAAATAAATTCTAGATGACTTATTTGGATAAAAGGGCAGCGGCAGCAGCACTCTTGTCACCTCTCTCTCTCTCTTCAAGAGCAGCTCTGTTCAAGGCAGTCTCAAAAGCGGCGCTGTAAGGAGCCTTGGTGTTCTCTGGTGGGTTGCTCTTCTTCACAGTGTCGAAGTAGTTCTCGTAGATGTTACCGTCGTAACGAGCAATTGGCGCATTGATGAAGGTGTCAGAGTACATGAACGAGTCGGTGTAGGCAACCACGTTGGGTCTGATCTGCTTACACAACTCAGGGAGCTTCTTGTTGACGACTTCGTTGAGCACAGCTGGTGGCACAATGTTGTTGCTCAAAAGATCACCACCAAACTTCTCAAACACAAAGCTGGCAGCGTGCAACTTGCCCAATAAGATCAAGTGAGAGTTTAACTCCTTGTGCTCGTTGGTTTCGATTCTTCTGTAGAATTCGTTCAAGTGGTAGAAGTGAGCATTCAACTTGGAGAGAACCAAAGATGGGGCACCGACAGCGTCGAAGTTGCCGTTGTTCTCCTTCAAGACCTCGGCGCCGTTGAGGGCAACTCTGGTCATCAAAACCTGAATAGCCTTCAAAGTGTTCTTTGGCTCAAGCAACTCGTCAGCGGTCTGGAAGACAAGCTTGTCGTTGGCCCACTCCTTTGCTTCGTTCAAGAAGGCAACAGAGCCCTTTTGCTTCTTACCAGTCTTCAACACCTCAACAGCGGCTCTGATCAATGGCTTACCGACCGACATGGCCAAAATGGAGTTGTCACCTTCCCAAGTACATTGGACGACCCAGTCAGCGTAACCCTTACCAAAACCGTTGTAAGAAGAATAGCCAAGACCACCACATGCCTGTCTACATTGGTCGATGGCGTCAGCACACAACCAAGTAGAGGTGGACTTCAAAGCAGCGGAGTCGATGAACAAGGACTTCATGTCGTTCACAGACTTCATGATCTTACCCATGTCGCCCGCGGCCACGGCAGCATCCAAAGTGTCCAAGGTGCTCTTGATGGTGTGCTCCAACTTCCAAGCACCAGCACTGAAAACGTAAGCCTGAGCCAAGAATGGGATCAATCTTCTCTGGTGCAATGGGTAGTTAAGCAACTGAGTTTCGGTGCCATCGGCCTGCGAGGCAGACTTGAATTGTCTTCTACCAATGGCGAACCTAAGAGCAATGGTGGCGAAACGAGCAGTCCATCTGAAGGAGTCCATCACCATAGAAACTCTACCGCCAAGCAAAGCAGAGTAGGCTAATTGCTCCAAAGGTGGCAAGTTCACCTTACCTTCTCTGGAAACCTGACAGAACTTCTGTAACATGAAGAATCTTGGGATTCTGACAGAAGAGAATTGGATCCAGCCATTGTCAATACCATCTCTGCCCATCTTGGAACCAATGTCACCCACAGTGACGCCGGGCATCAAGTTATGGTCAGCATCTCTCAAAGGAACGACGAATGTCTTGACACCATAGTCCTTGCCGTCAACGATCAATCTGGCGTAGACAGCACAGTGGGTAGCCGAGTGAGCAGCACCACCAATCCACCACTTGGTGGCACCGATATGAGGGGTGTTAATGATGAACTCATCGGTTTCCTTGTCAAAAGTAGCAGTGGTTTCCAAACCAGCAACGTTAGATCCGTGAGCCAATTCGGTCATACCGAAACATCCGTAGAGGCCCTTCAACTGGCCTGTCTCCTTCTTCTTGGCCCAGTAGTCCAACTGCTCAAAAGTACCATTACCGCGGATACAGCCCAAGAACAAGCCCAAGTTAACACCAATACGGGTACCGGTCTGAGGGTCAAGCACACTCAAGAGCGACACTCTCTGATTCCAAGTCTCCTGGGAGTCATTCTCGATGTACTGAGCCAAGCGAGCAATTCTTACCGCAGTGTTCTCTCTCTGCTGGTCCTTGGTCAAGTCGTAGTACTTGTTGCCAGTGGCCAAGATTGGGTCTCTGTCGAGCTGCTGCACGAGTCTCTTGAACAGTCTCGACTTTTCAGCGGTCTCCTCCAAGAAAATGTGCATTTTGTTAGGGTCGAACTGGCCCTTGGCTCTTTCGGCCAAAAGCAAAGCTCTGGGGTTTGGAGCTGGCGTGGAGTCAACAAATCCACTCACCTGGTTGTCTGTGTCGGCCATGATGAAGTTATTTTTTTTTTTATTTTAAAAAAAGGTAAATGGTAGTAGTTATTCGTGTGGAGGAAATTGATCTTTATATACAAGTGAATTTCCAGTAACCGGGGTGCAGGTTTGTGGAGAAGGGGTATCGAGGGCGCTGATCCGAGGGCTGGACGGACCGAGGAAAAAAGTTGCTCAAGGAAATCCGCGAGAACACACTGGTAAAAAAACGGCCTCTTTTTCTCTTTGTCCGCGTTTCGTGGCCCCCAGAGGTGACGCTACACAAGTTTTTGTGTCTGCTTCGGTACCGCTTCTGCCGATGGAGTTAATGTCGACCAGCCAATACTAAGCGGACTATTGACGCCTATGTCGCCGGTCTTTTGAATTTGTGTAGCTTTTTTCGTCGTCAATTATAAGGGTTTCTTTTTCATGTTCTTGCTCACTTGTCGGCCCTTGCATTCCCCTCTGTCAAAATCTCGGACGCTATTGTCTTTGGTGCCCGGTTCCATTTACAATTGGATACTACCTTCTCCAAGTTTGATCCTCTCCATTGTAGAGATTTCTTTGAGTCTTCGGACTTTGCTTATATCCGTGGCCGTCCAGCACGATTTGGGCTTGCTTCTTGCCAAAGAAAAGGGAGTTGTCTACTAAGCATGAGAAATTGTTTCTGATCATGCCACTTTCTGTCAGTGATCGGATCCCCGGCTGGACCGCAAGAACCCCGGTTTCTACATGATACGATTTGGTCCATTTTGCTTGTCATCGTTAAACTTTCATTGCGCTATGTACAACTTTTCATTGGTTTAGTGAGTGATCCTGCTGGATGATTAAATTTGAGGAACCAAGACGTCCATCAATGGAGACTGGATGAACCAGACACCGGCGGCAAAAGCGGCGGCATGGAGCCCAACCTTAAAAAATGGAGACTCTTTGAGCTGCTGGTAAGTCGACTGAGGAGGAACTTTGGCAGGCATAGCTTATTTGATTATTTCGTCGGTAGGATAAAAATCTTCACTTCTCGTTCATTGCTCACCGAATTTTGGTGGAAGGTGGTCACGTGCCGAAAACACCCTCAAATCACTAGCAGTTGGGTCTAAATCACGCCATACTTTTACATGATAAGGCTAGAAAAGCGGGGAGCGGTGGTACTCATTCATCAATGACGTTGGATGACTAAATCTTTTTTTTTTTTTTTTTTTTTTTTGGCTGTAGACTTAAGATGAAGTAGGTGTGGTTTTTTCTTGTAGATTTCCGCAGTAGCCCACAACTAGCAGAGGAAAACTGAGAAATGGTACTAGAAGGAGTCTTGAAAGTCAAAAAAACGTCACCTTTTATTCGGTTGAACTCCTGTAATTCAAGAACGGATCGTACTAGGAGCGCTACTAGTTTATTTAGATAGAACTGGATTTTTTAGTTGATTGGAGTATCAAAGATTATGTTCGATTATGTGCACAGACGAGAGTTGCAAATGCGCAGTCAAACGTACCTGAACGGCATCAGTCTAGCCAGCGCTGCTGCCTTCAGAGGGTTTTTGGCAATATTCTTGTTTGTAGAGTAAGAAGCAGATGAGCGAAATGGATATCAAAAATATTCATTGATTTGTGGGTCCTTCTGTGTTCCACTGCAATAGCGTTTTCCTGGTGGCTCCTACATCACCGCCACATGCAGTCGGTTCACATCTCGTCTTGTAATAGCTACCAAAGAATCAGGCAATGACTAAGAATACACCCATTACACCTGAAAATACATTTTCCTTAGCCGGCAAACAGCTTAAGTTCGATACTGCCAAAGATATCAACAGCTACTTGGACGATTTGACCGCTCAAAAGGATGTCGTCAAAATCGACTTCAGCGGAAACACCATTGGCGTTGAAGCTTCTGAAGCTTTGGCCAATGCCCTTTTGAAACACAGTGAGACACTTGAAGAGATCAACTTCTCTGACTTGTACACAGGTAGATTGAACACTGAGATTCCTCAGTCGTTGAACCACTTGTTGCCCGCATTATTGCAATGCCCAAACTTGACCACCATCAACTTGAGTGATAATGCCTTCGGCTTGCAAACTATTGACCCAATCGAGTCTTGGTTGGCCAAAGCTGTGTCCATCGAACATTTGATCTTGTCCAACAACGGTATGGGCCCTTTCGCTGGCGCAAGAATTGGTAAATCGTTGTTCAAATTAGCTCAGCAAAAGAAGAAGTTGGGCAAGAATTCGTTGAAGACTTTTATTTGTGGTAGAAATCGTTTGGAGAATGGCTCTGTGAACTATTTGGCTATTGGATTGAGGGCTCACAAAGACCTTGAAACTGTTAGATTGTATCAAAACGGTATCAGACCAGCAGGTATTTCCAAATTGGTCTTACAAGGTTTGTCCCACAACTCTAAACTAAAGGTGCTTGATTTGCAAGACAACACGATCACCACGTCTGCTGCCATTGGTTTGGCAAGTTCACTCACAGCTTGGCCGGAGTTGACTGAGTTGAACTTGAATGACTGTTTATTGAAGCCAAAGGGCTCTCTTTTGTTGGCTAATCATCTTTTAGAAGGAAATGAGAGGCCAGCATTCGAGAAATTGAAGTTGCAATACAACGAGTTGGAGGGTGAGGCTTTAGAGAAACTTGTGAAGGCCGTTCAGGAGAAGTTGCCGAGCTTGAAGCTCCTTGAATTAAACGGTAATCGTTTCGAAGAAGACTCTGAGCATATCGATGCCATCACAGCAATGTTTGAGGAGAGAGGTAGTGGTGAACTCGATGAATTAGACGATTTAGAGGAAATTGACAGCGAAGAGGAAGAAGATGATGATGACGAACAAGACCCTGCTGTTGATGAAGAATGTGATTCCGACTTGGACCAGCTTGAAAAGGAGTTGGCAGGCATCAGCGTCGAGGACTCAGATAAAAATGTCGACAGCCTCGCCGACGAGTTAGCATCTACACATATCAAAAGCTGATAAATATATACATACTCGTGACCTAATAAATATATTCAGAGATCATCTCAATCCGATCTTGTTGCTGCTTTAGCGATATTAACTGGTAGTTTGCATTCGATACATTGATTCCCAGAAAAGCGAAGGACGAAACGAAAGTAGTATAACCTGGACATCAAGCAGGTTTGGAAACTTGGGACCAATGTGAATTCATCATAAGACTTATAATCCTTTCCCTTGGGCGGGGCATCCACCAGCATCTTTTTGGCCTTGGTGACATCGACGCAAAGTGAAAATTTTTTTCTTATACAGATCACCGTCCAGACGGCTCCATGGAATCTTTACCCCATTGACACAAGGCTTTGGATTTGCGGCTGTAGACTCGTCTTTTACACACATGTCTTCAAGGACAAGTCTGTTATATTTCTCCTCGACTTTAGACAATGCGGCAAGATCCTCGACCATGCCTTTCTGGACCTGAAAGTTTGTGGTGCCCAAGACCTTGAACAAATTATACAACTCTCCCGCATATTGTTGCATAGGATGCTTTACAATATGTGTAAAATCATCAATTGATTGACCACAATCATCCATCTTAGACGTATTCTTGAACAAGAACTCATGATTCAATTCTATTGGAATTGGGCGATTGTTTGATTTTAATGTGAACACCACCAATTCACCATATACTGAGAGAATCTCAGGTGGCTTTACTTCGACATCATCTCGATTGCGACATGGCGAATATGTAATTTCGAAAGGAATCTCGACTTTCCAGGAAGATGGGTCTATAGGTCCTCTAGTTCTAAACCGCTTCGGTGAAATATAGCTCAAGAGGTAATCGATTTTTGGGGTCGAGAGCATTATTGAGCCTAGCTCTTTAGACCTGCTAAAGAGTGATTTCTTTCGGTAAGGAATAGCAATATCATATGACTTCGGAACGTGATAAGTAGCTTTCACATCACGGGCGTGTGAATCTCTTGTGAATAGTTGTTGTGACTTGACATGATCATTACGGGCTTCCCGTTGTACAGCTTCTTCTGCGGCGATACGGTGACAAAGAAGAGCGTCATCTCTGCAATCCAAAGTCTTGATCGCTTTACAAAGCTCTTTTCCAACGGCAATGCGCTCCTTAATTTGCTCCACAAAATTGTCGTACGTGACCCTGGTGACTCTATTATTGGCCATCTTCTCCGCATCGCTAGGAATATTAGTCTCCTGAAGGATACGGATGAAAGATCCTGCTTCCTTTAAGATGACGAACTCATCACCCTTAGCGTTTATCAACTTGCATCCCTTGGCATCAGTCATGGTAGCATCATATTTCGAAGCTTTACCGATGAATCTGGCCCATAAGCCATGGCTAATCGAGGTATCTACAAAAGAAAAGTCGTTGATCATTTTGTCCGACTTTTTCCATTGTTCCCTTTCAGTCGGGCAAGTTCCTAACGTCGGAGGCAATTCTGTATGGCCAGGAAGATTGTGATCGTTGCATTCTGTGTCTAGCAATCTAGTAGGGATTTTAAAAGTGAAAAATCGTTTGTAAAGAATGCCAGGATACACCATCCTTTCAGGACCAATGGACAACTGGGACTTGTCCAAAGGGTCGAACAAATATGGGCAACAGTAAGTATTATCTTTTTCTGAAAGCAAACGATTTACCGAGACAGGATTCCAAGATGCAGCGAAATCATACATTTCCAAGAACTTGCGTATCTTGATTGGCTGCCTCGACTTGACGTTATTTTTGTCCGATACAATGAAGTTTCCGTCAAAATGCACATAGAACATATCAAAAGGAATCGGTTTGGTGCCTTCGTTCTTGATATAGATAAACCCATTTAAATAGTCTCCTTGCTTATATTCGTAAAGGGAAGGGTCAATTATCTCAGGCTTTACACCACGCTCACCCACGTCTTTCGTGAAGTGAAAGGATAACTTCACCGCATTGGACATTTCATTATCCGTGCCTGTCAAATTACGCAAGTGTGAAAAGTTATCCAAAATTGTTTCTCTCCAAGAGCTGCTGGACTCATCGGCCACAATGAAGCTGCCGTCACTCAGACCAACCAGATCGGATCTTGAGTTGTTTCGGTAACTCGTATCACTCTGAGACACGCTGGTGATTTCTGTGTTCAATTCGCTAGACAAGTGAGAGGAGACAACCCTACTAGAGCTATCACACTTCGAATACGAGCCTGGCCTTGCAAAATTATCAGACTGTTCCGTGTACTGCGGAGGGTCCTGGTCTCCAGTAAATGTGGAGTGATACATGTAGTAGGAGGGCAAGATGGTCCAGATGGGATCCTGAGGTTTACACATTGGCTTGGAGGAGTCGCCGTCGTCGTCGTTGTCATCTTTCCGATCATCTTTCCGGTTCATTTGAAAATTGAGAATTCTACCTCTAAGAGAGTGACTCCAAACGACGATCTCCTCTTTACTTATAACTTGCACTCATTAGTCAGCTGCTATGAGTCAAAGCCAGTCGGGTGAGGCTTAATCGAGAGCGGCGCTATATGATTGTTCGCGCTGCCGCACGATGTACGGGGGAGGGTGCGATCTGTTCCAAGAAGCCAGAAGAAGAAAATACCTTTATTTTTTTTTTTCTTCGTAAACGGCCCTGGCGCAGACAATAATGCGTGCAGAGTGTTTACGGTTATGGAGACGGGGGTTTCGTCAGGGCTCACGGAAACGATGAAAAAGCAATCTTGGGATCCTAGACGTTTGCAATTGCCCTTTAAAAACCACAGCATCGAGCGGCTCGACAAAAATTTTTTTTTCTTCCATTTTTTTAGTCTGCAACCTTTGTGTATACTTCCCACATTGGTGAAATTTTTCTCGTACTTGATTCTCAATTTCCGCGTCCTTCACGGTTCCGTGCAACCCGTTTCCGTTCCACTCACCTGCCATACTTTTTCAACTCTACGTAGCGAGCCCAAGGGTACACTACTCCACTGAAGCCCATGCAAAGCCACATGGCAATATCGCCTCCTTCTTCCCCACCGACTTTTCTCGCCAATGGCCCGACCCAGTACGCTTGTGACATGCCGACGGCAGCTCCCGCGGCCCCGAACAAAAACGCTAGAGTAGCCGCCAAACCTTGGGTGAGCCGCGTGTAGTCGTTCCAGATGGCAAAATTGTAGAAAACGTTGGGTCTTTTTTTGTAGAGACCCACAGGGCCATCGATTTTGTGCGCACTAGCGGCAATATCCTCGTTTTCCTCCGTGTAGAGGTGGTGGAAGCGATGGCTGCGAAAAATGGTGTTTTCCTCAAGTAGCATTATGAAGTACATCAGAATCCAGTATCCAACCATCGGAAGAAAATTGCCCAAGATGTCCGAAAACTTGTTGCGTCCGACAATAGCGCAGACGAGGTAAATGGCTGTGAGCACAATGGCCCATACCCACCGAGGAATCTTCGCCAAGGGAATCCCAATGAGCTGCACCCCGAATGCAGCAGAGTAAGTGTTGAGGATGTTGTTTGATATAAGTGATAAGAATATCAAAATAAGCAAAAACTTGCCACCTCCACCCCATGCTTTAAATGCCTCATTTAGGAGACCTCCCATGCCCATGGTAGCGTAGGCCTCTCCCCAAGGGGTATAGTTTAGAGCAACATTACCAATCAAAATGGCAGCGGTACCCACAAAAGTAGTCGGAATCCAGATACCAAAAAATGTGAGGGAAAAAATTTGGATATCTGGAGTATCCTCAGGGAACAAGATGTAGTAGTCAGATGCAATAGAGCCCCATGTCGACGTGATGGAGAAGCACAATGAAAAGAACGAGAACATATTGCCCTTGACAGTGTCATGGTCGACGTTTGGAGCGTCTGCATTCAGGAGATATTCAAATTTCCTGGAAGATACCACGTATAGCATCAAGAATGCAAAGTTCACCGGGAGACTTAGAAATGCCTCTACCCGAAGCAAGTAGTGGATTCCTCCAATGGAGACACATAGCGACACCCCGGCAATAATGACAATGGCAGCAACGAGAGGAACTTTCTCGTCACTCATGGAAGCGAGAATTTGTCCCCCAACCACACAGTTCACCACAGACCAGCCCATCACACCGATGATACTTACCAAACACACCAATTTCACAAACCACCATCCAAATAAAAATCTGGCACTGACCATCTGTCTGCACCCAGAACGAGGGCCCATGAGGGAGCAGTAGGCGGCCACAAGACACCCTAATGTCATACCCACAATGCCAGTGATGGCAGTATTTTTCAATCCCAAGCCAAAAAGCAACGGCCCCAAGTAAAATGACGACATCGAGGACAAGCCTCCACAAGCAGAAAGCCAGAGTCCCATGACGGTAATAAATTGCTTTCGTTTATTCACTGCTCTTTCATACGGCTGGATCCTTTCGATTCCTCTTGCTTCGACCCCCAATGAGTCAAGCTTGTCTGAGAAGCGCTTGAACAAGCCATATGCTCTTATTTCATCGGAGGATTCCAGCACTGCGTCCAAGGTGCTCTCCTTGGCGGCAGAACTCTTTTTCATCTATGGAATTTTCTTGTTAGAGGTGTAAGAGGGAGAAATAGCTATGGTGAAATACTTGATCCATTTGACTCTGCAGGCCCTGTCTGACTGCGATGACTGCGAATCCACCAGACACGGCAGTAGCCGCTAAGGACAGAAGAATCGGGAACTTACATTCAAACTGAATTTTGTGTATTTGTCATGTCAATGTCTATTACTCTCAGATTCGTTTTGCATTAGCGTACGAGGATTTTAGGTGTCCTTTCGTCCTGACGTCAGTCGGTCATTTTGCACACATCATGGCTAGCATGTAAGATACCTTCTCTTCCAACTTGGTCTCAGGTTCTTACCCTATTTCTTTAAGATGGCGTCGAGGGAGTCTTCATCAAACATGTTGCTCCCAGATTGTAGCGTTTTAGCTAGCATGACTATGGACTTGTCAGTGAAATCGGGTTTCTTTCGAAGCTCGTCTATATCATTGGCAAATGAAGATGCCATGAGGGCTAAGTACTCGTTATCAAGCTGCTGGCTATCCTTTTTCAACGTCTCCTGGGCTTCTGCCTGAGATTGGTTCTCTATTGAGGTAAATTTGATGCTTTTCACTTTCTCCAGCACCTCCCTTGAAAGTGGTTCATTGCGAATAGACCCACCTAATTCTTCGTTATCAGAATGAACATCAATATCATTTATGTTGATATTGGTATCTTTTCGGTCTTCAGAGTCCTGCTGGTCAGGTGCGTCATCTCCTTGGAATGTTGACGAAGACGAAGATGAATCTGAGTCCAGGTCAGAAGATATATCTTCTGTCCTTCTCTTCTTCCGCCTTCTATTCCTTGCTTTTTTATCGTTCACTGAAGGAGCCATTGTGTAACACAATACAGTAGAGTATCGTTATACGTCTTTCGCGATGAGGTTTGTACGAGTGAGGGCTTCCTACGTGCTTCCTCCACACGCATTAGGATTTTAATATACACAGAGCACTATTCCTTCTTAGGTTTTTTCAGATCGGCCGAATCTGAAGGAGCTTTTCTTTTCTTTACCATAGAAGACAAGTCGTTCACAACAGGTTTTCTTTTTACCATGTTCGAGAGATCTTGCACTGCTTTGCTACTACTACTGCCCTGCGTAGACGAGACAGCTTCTCCCATAATGCCTTTGATGATATCCATCTGCTCGGCCTTGAGATCAGGTTTGGGACTTTTTTTAAGCTCTTTGTATCGTTCGTCCATGTCACGCAACAAGTTGTCATTGTCCTTCTTCTTTTCCTCATCAGACTCTTTTGAGTTTCTCAACTTCACACTTTCGATAGCGAGTTTCATTTGCTCTGTAGCTTCCTCTCTCAGGTTGTCGGTAAGACTGAACTCAAGTGCCAATGAGAGCTTGTAGTGACATTCAGAAACCAAGCCACTGTCCTTGGGGTATAGTTGTTGACGCAATTCAAGGCACCTGTGCAAGTCAGTTGCAGCCTGAGCGAAATTCTCAGCCTCGAGGGAGACTTCTCCCAAAAGATCATACACTTCAGATAGTTTCTTGATGTTGCTGACATACTCTGAAGAGGGTATTTCATCCGCGTTTTTCAAGTATGGCTTCTCAACCCCTTCAGCTGACTGGCCTTCTAGCCTCTTGTCTAGAAGCGATCTTGTCAATTCTAAAATTTCCCACGCAACTTCAAAGTCAGATTGCTCAGGACCAGCTTCTTGCTGCTCCTCATTATCTTGATTTTCTTTATCCTCGTCTTGATCGGCAGCTTCCTCTTCTTCTTCGTCTTCTTCTTTCTGCGCGTTCTCATCGTCATCAACTTCCTGGGCAATACCATCCTCAAAATGAAAATTTCCCTCTTCATTTTCCTCCTTTTCTTCATCTGCATTTTCTTCTTCATCGTTTTCCCCGATACCACCAAGCATTCCAGATCTGGTCACGGCACTTTGGAAAAGAGCCTTGCCATACAAAAGAAGCAAGTCAGCATCATCCTCATCGTGCTCCTCGTTATAAGCAGCGCAAGCATCAGCGTACTTGGTAGCCGCTTCATCAAATTGCTTGATAGCATAGAGCTTTGCTCCCTCGGCAATTGCCTGGGAGATCTTTTCGGAGTAAGCCATAGTTGTGGTGAACGCGTCAAATAGACCACACAAATACTTCGCGCTTTACTTACATAGTAGAAGTTCGATGGGCACATAGTAGAACCGGCTTAGTACTAAGGTGTGAATCTATCTTAAATTTTTTTTCGACTTATCACGACTATCGAAGAAAGAAAGAGATACCGTTTGGAAAACATGCTCCTTTTCGCTATTGCATCAGAAGCTTACAATAGAGTAAACACGTAGTAACATGCCCAAGATACAACTGAGCTCTCACTGACTCGGCTCTCAATTGCCTTTGAGCTCTGGCAGAGAGCTCTATAGACATCAATTTTGTGGCGTACAGATAAAAGCGAATGCTTAGAAAGATTTCTCTCCAAGCTCACATTTTAGCCACGAACTATTTTCCACACCCATAACTGACTCGCTTGCCAGAGGCTCTCTATTTGATACAGGTGGATCTTTGTTTTGCAACCACGCGAAAATACTAACGCTCCGCTTAGAGCTAGTCTCATCACGTATAATATCATAATTTATTTATCGTAAGCTCCGCCATCAAGAAGCTATCCAAACTTTGTGGCCTTTCCAAATTTCTACGTTTTCCTAATTAAGCTTTAGCCCTTTAGCGATCGTTAATGAGTTCAGTCAATTTCCTGTACAGAAACCTTTCCTAGCTTGATAGGTTTGAGTACATCCACCTCAAAGCATTTGACATCACCATTCAGTTCGTAACTTTTTTACTGATAAACATTGCTTCATCCTCCTCCCTTCAACCATGGCTTCGCAGCCCCTGTCGAAAAAATCGCTAAGGAGGAAGCCTCCCCCACCATTGGAGGATCCAGCCCCCCCTCCCATGATGACATCACAAAATATGGGGTCTCCACAGTCTGGTAATCTGATCCTGTTCAATCCTCCAGCCTCAATCACCTCACCTCCGCTACCCCCTAGAGAGCTTCCGAAACCCATTATAACGACTCATTTCGAAGATGACTCTGTCGAGATCAATGAGGACTCTATACTATCGTACGAGTGTCCCAGACCCATGGGACCTAAGCAATTGTCAACAGACCATGAATACTTCACAACCGATATGTCCCAACAAGATCACAATTTACAACCCTCCTCTGCAAATCCATCGACGAATGATGAATTGTTTCTGGCTTCTCCAGGCACACAGAACAGCTTCCCGACATCTCCTAGCCTATCCACAATGGAACTGTCCCGACGAAAGTCTTTTTCGAAACGAAGATTTCAGAACCTACTGCAAGGTGGAACATCACCATTTAGTCCCCCAGAAATGATAAACACTATTCGATATGAACAAGAACAAATGGCGTCATTGCAGATACCTCCGAGACCGAAAGGCTCGGTTGCAGGGCCAGACCTCGGGACTTCTCCGCCATACCCAATAGATAATGACATCTTGATTGACCTGGACGATAATCAAAGTATTTTTAATTCTCACGATGAACCAAACAAGTCTACTCCCTCACGCATTCCAACGCTTCTTGGCGAGAACTTGCTGCCAACATCACCACTGAGAGTCAATTTTATTACATCATCAACATACCACAATGACATTGCTCATAGCTCGCCCCCAATAGAGTACAGACCGGCACAATTCGAATCTCGATATGGCCCCTATGAGCTGCCATCGGGATCACCACTTAGATCCCCAGGCTATCCATCAAGAAGATCGTCTTACTTTGCAGACTACAGTCGCTCGCCGTCTCCTACCAAGGGCAGTGGAAAACAGCAATGGTATGTTGGAGACCAATCTTTTCAGAGCAATGATACGACATACGACGAAGCCGAAGAATCACCCGAGGAACGTATTCCCCGCTGGAGTTTACTTGAGACGGACCAGTCAGAATTCTACGATGAAATGGACCCTTATCCTTCTTCGGTAAACAAATTCGACTATTCCGTTTTACCGGAGCTTCCCTCTACCCATGATCAATATGAAACACTGGAGGTGATCACGTCGGACATTCTTAATGAAATACCGAGAGGAATGGTGTCTGTAAAGAGGAAACATGATTCATTACCTCCTGTGCCATTAGATCTTCCAAGACTACCGTTTTCATCATCCTCATTAAACTCTCAACATTTTGCGGCATGCTCAAGCGTTTGGTCATTGAAGGAAGTATTCAATTGGTGCCTAAAGCTCAAATGTTGGCTACATGACTCGTCAATTTCGGAAGTGGAGTTGAAGAAAGCTTTAGTAAAGCTTGTCATATTTCACAAAAGGAATGTTGCAGTTGACATCATCAATCGAAATGTCACTCATATGCTCCAGTCGTTGACACAAGCAAACGCAATGGAAGTTGAGACAGTGGCTGAAAGTGGTGGAGGTGAAATTTGTCATGTTAACTTCTTTGAAAACGTAGAAGTCAACGCAGTTTTTGTTGAATTGACAGACTGCTACGGCTTCGACAAGGATCATCAATGGGAAGAGAAGTCTGACAATCTCTTATCTTGTTATTCATCCAAGTGTCACATTAATGCTTGGATAGAACACAAAAATAGGATGGAGTCTACGAACATGGAGGACTTTGAACTTGGTCCCGATTGGGCTTCCCATTGGCAGTTGACAGCTCTTGATATGGACCTAGATCCACAAATCACGAAACGACAATCTTTCTTGTTCGACCTCATTAAGTTTGAGCAAAAATTCATCCAAAGGGCAGAATGCTTTGTAAACATTGTCGGTCCAGACTTTATAAGGACCGCTACTGCTGCTGCAAGCTCGTCAATTGTCACGTCCTTGAGCAAGTTTAGAGATGACGTCTTGACACCTGCAAAAGAACTACTTGAAATTCATAAGAGTGTTTTAATGGAACCTCTATTGAAAGTTCTCATACGAGAGGGCAGATTGATCACAGACGTTGTCAGCATAGCGAACTTTTATAGCACATGGTCGAAATCATCCAGAGATGCTTTGTTGCGTTACATGGGTGTCGTTCCCATGATCGAAGATATTTTGCAAAATCATATTTTAAAAAAATGGGATGAGAGTCTACGCACGAATCCAACAGTGAAAGAACTCCAAGTAAATGGAAACATGCTTTTATTGAGCACTTTCAACTCGAGATACCAACAGCTTCCTTTACAGCTATCAGATATTCGAAAAACTTACAATGCCACCGATTCAGAATTTAAGGAATTAACGAACACGATCGAAAACATCAAGAAATTAGGCAGTAAGGTCAACGCGATGAAAGTGCACGCTGATAATATCCATGCACTCAGAAGAATTGAGAAGCAGTTGACCTGGAAGTCTAATGTTGTGCAGCCAAAGTTGAATCTTCATTCGAAACTGAGAAAGTTCTTCTATCGCGGTAACCTCACCAGGAAAGGTGATTTGAAAATTAACACTCATGCTGTTCACCTCATTGTTCTTGACAATTACATTTTGTTGACGGAGAAGTCCAAGAGTGCTCGGTCTGTCAGTTACAAAGTCGTCGAAAATCCTATTCCTCTAGATTTTGTCATTCTTGAAAATAGGGAGCGTGAGACTGGAACTCTAGCAACAATAACAACCCCAATTCTGAATAACTCTGTGAGTGACAATAAGGAAATTGAAAGTGCAGATGCTGATGAAGCGACTTTCCCTTTCAAGCTTCGCTGCGCTGGACGCGGCAAGAGTCAGGCTTATACATTCTATGCTGAGAGCGAAAATGAACGCAAGAAATGGTTTACTGGAATCCTTCAGGCAAGGTCCAATCTTCTAAAGAAGGTGGAGCCTTTAGCCCCGTATCGAGTTGAAGGGACAGAATGCGCCTTTTTCGCCTACGAGTCTAATGATAGAATGTTGAAGTTACCAATTTGTCCTTCAAATGATCCTTTACAGATCAATTCGAAAGATACGAGTGTGCTTCTAAAGCAGAGAGGGGCTAGTCCTGATTTATACTCTCTGAATAATGATAGCATAGTCGTCGGCAGGGTGAAATGCTCAGAGCGATTTCTTTACAAGGGTATTACCTTCCACTTAATCGGCTTAAGTGCGGGACTTTATTGTTCGGACTTGCAAAATCGTTGGAAAAGAATGATAAATTCTACTAGTGTGACCAAGATCACAGCACTCCCTGCTTTCAAAGTGATTATAGTGTTAGCCAACAAGACGTTGAAGTACTACTCTCTCCCGCAATTTGTGGATGTATATTTTGAAAGAAAAGAGACCCTTCAATCGACCATGCTTTCGAACGATCAAATACAGTTTTACGAGGTTGGTCGTCACCGAGGTGTGACCACATTATTCCTCGCTAAAAAGAAGAATGCAGGTGTCACAAATTTCAAAGTTTTCACGGTTGAGACCGACAACAATGGCATATTCAGTTCCTTCTTCTTACTCAAAAGATTTTACATCCAAGCTGATTGTTATGGCTTGTCCGTGTTCAATACAACCATTGCTATTCACACTCAGCGGGGGTTTGAAATCTTAGATCTAAATAGGCTCCAGCCGCGAACTGTGCCAGAGCTTCCCGCTCAAGAGAGCATCAACAAGAAGATTGATGTATACAGCAGAAAGGGCACAACTCAAGGTAGCGAGCAAATCAGGAGAATGCTCTCTCATAGCGGGATCAAGCCAATGGGGATGTTTAAACTTAACAATAACAAGGAGTTCTTGTTGGTGTACAACGAATGTGCCATTTTCGTTAACAAGTCGGGAAAGCTTTCACGGAATAATGTTGTGAAGTTCGACTTCAAGCCGCGTGCCACTGGATTCCATGATAACGAGCTCTTCATAGTTAACGACGAGGTGGTCGAAATTTGGTCAATCAGCGATCAAGCTAATGGCACAAACATGCTACATCAGGTAATTACGGGCAAGGACATCTCTCTCATAAATTCAGAAACAAGTTGCTTCGTTGCCGCAAACCCACGCAAAATCGGGTTGCAAATGGTGTTTTATGTACTACCCAAAGCGCTCGCGGAAAGCGACCCCTGAACGTTGGAGACCTTTCATGTGAGCGTCCCGGACATAATTGGGCGCGAACCTGTGCTGCCGAGGGAAATAGGACACATTTGTGGGGAAAATGCCGGAGAAATTATATAAAGAGCCGACAGTGAACTCCTCGAATTTTCATCACCTTCACTCACAACTCTAAATAATGTACACTTACGAAGTTAATGGCAAGACCGCCGTTGTAACTGGAGGCACAAGAGGCTTGGGTCTTTATGCTGCTGAAGGGCTAGTCAAGAATGGCATCAAAACCATTGTCATAACTTCTAGAAAGGACAAGGCCTGCCAGGAAGCCAAAGCGCATTTAGAAAAAATTGCCAAAGATGACGGTAAGGCCGTTGAAGTGATTGCCATTCCAGCTGATATTTCCAAGGAAAGTGACTGTCAGAGGTTTTTTGATGAGGTGAGCAAGAAAGTCTCCCAAGTTGATATTCTTATTGCCAATGCCGGTGCCAGTTGGGGAGCGTCCTTGGAGGAGCACCCAATTGCTGCCGTTAAAAAAGTCCTTGATTTAAACGTTGTGGCTGTGTTCCACACTATTAAGTTATTTGCTCCCTTGCTCGAAAAGGCTGGTAAGGAAAACGACCCAGCAAGAGTTATCATCATGTCATCTGTTGCTTCGCTTGTTGCAGCTGACCCAGTCGGCACTTATGGTTACTTGGCTTCAAAGGCTGGTGTCTCTCATTTGGGCAAGAACTTGGCTGTTCAATTGGGCCCCAGAAATATCACTGTCAACTCCCTTGCCCCTGGCTTTTTCCCTACCAAGATGTCCCAAGGTCTCTTGGACATGGCTGGTGAAATGATGAAAGAAACGAACCCAAGAAAGCGTTTGGGTGTGAAGGAAGATTTGATCAATGCAGTGATGTTTTTGGTTGCTAGACAGTCTAATTACATCAACGGTATTGTGTTGCCAATTGATGGAGGCAGTCATGTAGGCGGTTCCTTCACACCAAAGTTGTGAGGAACGTGGAGCTTTGAGCTCATGAGATTATGTGCAAAGACGTATATAACTATGGCGTTTCCAAGACAATAAACGTAAATCAGCAAACAGATCTTTGGATTAGTTCAAGGCAATGGATCTTCTGATAACTGGGAGTCCTGTCCAAAACCTGCATAGATCGTACCCACTGAAGTGGATTATGTAGAACACCCATCCGGAGAATCGAGTACTTCAACCACGTATATAGAAAGGCAAATTCGGCAATAAAATGGGGTTAGCATCATCCACGCTTCTAGAGTCCTTCATGGAAGGCACGAACTTTGACCGTGAAGAGATTGATAGACTCAGAAAAAGGTTCATGAAGCTCGATAGCGATGGGAGTGGGGCCATTGATAAGAATGAGTTCTTAGCGATTCCTGGTATATCTTCAAACCCGCTCTCCAGCAGACTAATGGATGTTTTCGATGAGGATCACGACGGTACGATAGATTTCCAAGAGTTTATCACGGGTCTTTCAGCCTTCAGCGGCAAGTCTTCACGTCTAGAGAAACTTCGGTTTGCATTTAAGATATATGATATCGACAGAGATGGCTTCATTGGTAATGGCGAACTCTTTATTGTCATGAAGATGATGGTAGGCAAAAATTTGCAAGATGAAGAGCTACAGCAGATTGTCGACAAGACTATTCTGGAGGCTGATGCTGACGGCGATGGTCGTCTAAGCTTTGAAGAGTTTAAGAACGCTGTAGATTCCACGTCGGTGGCATCTGCGTTGACTTTGAACAATATTTAACCGAAATCTTCCGTATTGTGCTTGTCGCAATACGTATACGTTGACCTACAAGAGCTTAGTTTGGTAGAGAACGACTCTTATTCAGGACACTGAGGACATTATTCACAGGAGACTAGGGAACACATACTCGTACGGGTGAACTATCCCGCTATGTTAGGGTCCTGTAAGCATTCTTTTGACGATCTCGCGCAGAGGATTCGAAAGTACACATAAGTTAGGAGTAAGCGATAAGAAAAAAAAAAAAATCAAAAAAAACACCCACAGGCGATTGGAGTAGATACTCATAGACCTCTAGAGTTCATTATAATTCTTGACAGCGTCTACTTTCATTTTGATTAGCTCTTATCGAACTGTGGGGAACACACTACTGCATCGCGATAATCTCCCAGTTGATGCGCACCTCGAGGCACTTACTTAGTCACCACCATGTCTGATGATGGCGAAGACTTTGAGTCGATTAACCTCGCATCCGTTCAAATTGCCTCTCAGCCACTTTCTCTGCTAGGAACGGTGCCCGAGTCATCAGACGACGGGCTCGATCCAAATGACTTTCTCACCCAGAACCACACTGATCTAGATAAGGACAGAAACTCGTCAAGCAATATCGGAACAGAAGAACCCACTGCAAACGAGGATCCCCACCGATCGACTTCTTTGCTGACAAGCTACCTTTATGAGAGCACATTGAAGGAATCAATGTCTCCCTCAGCTATACAGACAGAGGAGCATCTGTACAATGACATGGATAACGTATGGCAAACACACCAGCATGACGAGCTGCTACTACAGTTTTTGCTCGACAGACAACAGGAAATAAAGGAGGAAATGAAGCGGGATATGTCTACTCATAAATGTTTTATCAGCGAGGGAAATGATTGCAGGGAAATCAGACAACTACTTGGTGATCATTTTGTTGAACTATCAAAGAACTGTTACTCGCTTCACGAGCTATATGGTAAAGAAAGCACACTGCTCAGAGGGCTCTTGCATCACCTTGAAAGGTGGGACATCAGACGATCGAGGGTATTAAACCGTGTTAAGTCGATCAAAAGCGATGATCACAGCTTTGGTGTCAAGCTTGCTGGACTTCTTCACAAACGTAACGATATCGATACTGAGATTGATGACCTCGAAAGCCGTTTGAGACTATTAAGAGCAAACAGGGCTGCCGTCAATTCTGAGATAGAGGAGGCGAGCTCGGTACTTGAGAGCAAGTCTGCCAAATATGTAAATATCTTCCGAGAACTTGAAAAACACGGGGAAAGTGTCATAACCAACTTTTTGTTATCAAGTGGACTACCTCAAGATGAATTGCAGGTGTTGTACAAAAAAGTTCCCGTCGAAGCACTATTCAAATATAAAGGCGCAAATCAAAAATCGTCTAGTGAGGTGGTCAAAGCGAGGCCAGCCGAGGAAGCAGCTAAGCGAGAGCATGGAGAGTCTCCGAATGCTCAAAATATGGGTGCCCAAGCTTACGAGGTTGCTGACGGCGAGACACAACAAGTGACTGAGAAGTCAGCATATGATAGAGGTTACGAGAAAGGCAATGCGCAATTTGTTAAGGTCAAGGAGACAGTGTCATCCATGGTACACAAGATTTTCAATGGCAAAAGAGATGAAAGGGCCTCACGTAATGACGTTGATGATGAGCTGAACACTATCACGGAGAAGATCGACGTAAATCCCATTACCGAACTACTATCGCAACGGATTAGGGCTCTAGAAGATCTTAGTGTGTCATCTTCAAATCTATCCGCTGTTCTACATCAAGATGGTATTATATGGAGTAATATAGCAGCTCTGCTTAACAAAAGAGAAGAGAAGATGCTCGAGGTGCTATCCCAATCGAGATCAATGCCTTCTGAGATGGAAAGCATGCTCATTTCCTGCTTTGACACCTTAAAAGCTGCGCTTGACGAATGGGAAAACAAAAGAAAGGTTGGACAGCCTGTTTATTTTGAGAGTTTGGTATACTGCGAGCTCAACGCAGTCGCTCATGCGTTGGATTCACTTCGAAATGACACCAACTATAGCAATCAAGTTTCAAGCGCTCAGATAATTTTAAGCGACGATGATACGGCATCCCTGAATTCAACAAGGCCGCTTCTGAGGTTTACAATGACACATTATGGTTACCACCCTCGTTCAACCACGATTGTTGATACAGTGACAGAGAATGTAAATTCTACTAATTCGCAAAAAACTAAGAGTTCCGCCATCAAAGCAACAAAGGATCTCAAGTTTGAGTAGTCCAAGGTAATTCTATATTAGCCTAATATGGTGGCCCAGACGGACGCGCCTGGCGGGAATTGCCCTTCCTTTTAATAAATATACTAGTCGATTTTTTGCGGGCTTTGGGGTCCGGTGGAGCGTAGACACCACTCTTGACTGCCTTTGGAGGGGATGGTGCCTTCGCAGAGGCAGAAATATCTGCAACTTTGGATTTCTCATCAGAAGGAGTCGGCTCGGATGAAGAAGGAGAGTTTGAGGCAGGTTTTTCAACAGGAAAAGGGCTCAGGACCTTAGTCCCAGGATGTACATAAACACCGCTTTTTGGAATCTTCATCTTAGTCTTCACCTGAGGCAATAAATTATTGGAGGATTCTTCGGAGGAATTAAACAACAGCAGTGCCTTTTTGCGTGGAGGCTCAGAAGAGTCAGAAGCAGAAGAAGATCTGTCGTTTTCGGAAGGTCTTTTCACTGATGGCCTGCAGTTGTCGATCTGCTCCTTTGTGCTCTCACCTATAGGAGGTACCTGAGACAGGTTTTTAAAGGTGTTCGTTGTCGGCTTCGAAGATATCATCTTTAAAAATCCAGGCTCCGCAGAAGTGACACAATTCCGATCTTCAGCATCTTGAATCAACTTTGACCATACGTTGTCTCTCTTCAACGACTTTTTATTTCCAAGAATCCAGAGTGTAGTTCTTGCACGAGTCAAGGCGACATTCATACGTCTTATATCACTTAAAAACCCGACGCTTCCACTTTCACTTGCTCTTACACATGACATTATAATGATCTCCTTTTCCTGACCCTGGAAACCATCAACAGTGTTGAAGTCAATTTCATCAAGAATAGTCCTACCATACTTTCTTTGGAACACATCTTTGAGTGTGCGGATTTGTTCCTTATAGGGAGAAATTATACCAATTCTTCCCTTAAAATGATTAGTTGGTAGTATATCCATCAACTTTTGCACCAATTCTAAAGCTACTTGAGCTTCAGAATAGTTGAAAAACGATTTAGTTTTGTCACTTTGCTGATGTTTACTCAAAATATCAAAAAAGCGATATGGTGAGTATGGGAACTCTCTATGCCAAGGTCGATCATTTTTCTCATACATTCCATTTCCATCTTTGAGTCTTGAGTTGTAAAACTGCAAGCTAGGAAATCTGGAGATCTGTGGATGCATACGATATTGCACGTCTAATAGATACACAGAATTTGGCTTGCGTCTTTGCATCCGTACGAACAAACTCTCTTCATACTTGAATGACGCTGCTTTCTGCGAGAGCACTGTTGGTGGAAGCTGATTGGGATCACCAACCATTATGCATTTCTTACATCCATATCTCAATGGGATGATTGCTGAAAGCTCAACACACTGACAAGCTTCATCAATAATAACCTGGTCGAAGGTCATCGACATGCTTGCTAAAAATTCATGAGCAGAACCAGATAAGGTGGAGCAAATAATTCGTGCCTCAGAGAGAATCTTTGCTTGTAGTTGCCTTCTCTCGATTTCTCGAGTACGATATGCAATAGACGCATTCTCTCTTTGGTCATCAAGCCGCTTACCAAGCTCGGATCTCTTCTTGTTAATATCTCGAAGTTTCGTCTCTAGCTCTACAACCTGCTCATCTCTTAAATCCCCTCGTTTAAGCTCCTCACGTATTCTATCTCTCTCTGCAATGCATTTCGTGTGCTCATTTCTTATGTTGGGGTCGATTTGAGCCTCATTAGCCTTCACATTTAACTGTCTGTCAATTTGTTCTTCCAAACTCAAGTCTCTCACGGCTTGATTGATTGCATCACTTCTTCCGAGACGAACAATTTTTGGGTTTATAGGTTCACCTTTTGCATTGACTACACCGTCTCTTACACGAAGAACAAGTTCATCAACAGCGGCATTACTAGGAGCACAGATCAACACTTTGGGACCCTTTGCGGTATCTTCAGGAGTGGCGCTTCGTGATGAATTGGACGGAGTTGGAATTCTGATGGTGTTTTCCAGCTGTGCAGTCGTCAAGAAATGGCCAACAATTCCCAAGATTGTCTTCGTCTTACCAGTACCAGGAGGACCTTGGATAAGAGAGAATCCCTCTGTTCTCGCGGATGCCAAAATAGCTTTCGCTTGCGAAATGTTCACATCATAGCCTCTACTCATGGATCTAGCTTCTTCATCTGAGATGTTCACTGGTTCAGCGGGTGTAGCGGACAAAATATCATCACAGAGATCATAGTATGGCAAGCCCTTGAGAGATGAGTACTCTCTTTCCACCGTTATCATTTGCATTACCTTCATACCCACTATCACCGTTTTAGGCGTTAGAAGGCCCATCATCGAACCTTGAGGATAAACGCGGAGAGTTATATCACAGTAGTCGGAGTTCGCATGTTTGATACTTCTGACTTTTGCTAAGCAAGTTTGAGTACCTGGCTTCTTCAAGTAGGACGCGACTTCTGAAGCAGCTTCAATATGTTTGTCCGCAACGTAACCAAGGACCATAAGATCGGTCTCACCAATTTTTCTTGTTGCTAAGTCAGCTTTCTTGATAGAAGCATACACATCAAAAAATCCATCGCATGTTGTACGACTACCAACAAGAAGTTGCACAGGCACTTCCTGACCGGTTGTCCTTGATGACTGTATACCTTGCCAACATTCAAGCATCAACAAGGGTTCTGTGAGCCTTACGTACTCCTTGACGTCAGAGTAAGTATCCTTGATGGGCTGGTAAATATCACGATCTTCGGTCGGATAGGCACTATCCGAATTGTAGTTCCAACGTAATATGGTTGAGTAGAGTGGCTTAAGGTTAACGTTGAGACGCATTCTCATTCTCTCTTCGTCACGGCGATCCTGCTCGGCCTTCTTTCTCTGAGCCACCTTGGCGACCGGGTTGCCATTGATATCCAACTCGGTGATTTTCGCCTTCTTCTTGGAGTCTAGGAATAGATCTGAAGTATCGATATCTTCATCCTCATCTTCTGAAGAATCCGAATCGCGACCCGTTTGACGGAGAGTATTGAGAGACCGTCCCACGACAGGGGCTCTTTTACTATTGAATCCTGCTGGTCTAGGAGGAGCAGGGGCTGCTGCTGGCTTCTGAGGGGTACGGTTGTTCTTAAGCTCGTTTCGGATAGCTTCCAAATTATTGGACTTGAATGGCTTCGGAGGAGCAGGAGCAACAGGCGGCTCTTTGGAAACGACACCAAATCTGGTAAGTAACAGCTGCTTACTCTGCTTTGGTTTCCCTGATTGGTAAGCATACGTCGCTCCTTTATCAGCTACCTTATCAACATGAGAAGGCTGCGATGGAATCTCTTTCGAAGCTGCACGTTGACGACGAGCTTCTTCAACAACGGAGCGCACTAATTCTTTGTCGAACTCACTTGCTTTTGCTAGAACATCTTCTCTCTGTTTCTCCGTTAGCTTGTTATTGAACTTTTTGGCCCTTGCACCATATTTAACGAATGTAGCGAGAAATTCTTTGTCAACATCAACACCCATTTCTTTTGCAAGATCGAAGCCTTTGAAAACCAAATTTACACACGAATTAAGAAGGGACATATCACCAAGTCGAAGCCACACAATGACGTAGTTAAATGCTTTCAAAAACTTACCAAACAAAGTTTCTCTCACTCTAGGGTCATCGAAAAAGTCAAGGAGAGGCCTGAAGGAGTCTAGAAGAGAATGGCTCACGTCAAGAACATCTCGCGTAAACTCAATCAAGTCAGTTAAGTGATACATTGAAGCCCAAATGAGTGTGAGTTGATAGATCATGACTAATAACAGCCAGCTGCTAGTCCAAAGCTGTTGAACAATCTGAGTACTGTCGGTAGCAAACTCTGGACTAGTGGTTAGGATACCCGTAAGCGGGTCTGTGAGAGCATTTGTAACATCCATAAGGATTCTGACAGCTTTTGGGCATGGCTCGAATACCCTCAATTTTGTGATAGTTTCGAAAGAAGCAACGATTGCAGCCAAATTATCCTTGAGGGATTGACTCAAAAGACCACATATCGCCTCAAAACGACCTTCCGCATTAAAAACTTGATATAATATGTTCAAGGATGACTGATTAGTTTCAGGTGAAAAAATGCAACTCCATATCGCCATTGCAGTAGAAGCATTTGTTAAGCTCTCCCTCATTGTATCAGGATCGGTAAGAGCCAATTTCTCCAACAATGCAGAAACGTTTGTACAGATCTTTCGAGCATCTTTGTTGTGCATGCTAATAGCTGCTTCCAAGTCTTTATCTTTATTTGGTGATTCATTCTTCTTCGGCTTGAATACGATGATAGAATTGACATCACTCAAGGACTGTATTAAAGCGTTGACCAAGAAGGTCAGCCTAAACGGTATCTGTAGAACAGCCTCCCAAAGCGAGGAGTTGATATCTAAAAGAGTAGGAATCTGATTCTTCGAAAGCTGAGACGAGTTGTAGGCTGTGAACATGACATCATAAGTTAACGATGCTCTGATAAGATTGATTTCCATTGAATTCGGTCCCGATGCGTTCTTTGCAGCACTGATAAATGTACCAGCATACTTGGACACTACCTTTCGAGCATCGCTCAATCTCAAGTAAAACAGCGGGTCATCGCGACATTTCGCCAATAAATCTACATTAAATGTAGACGACAAGAGATTAGTAGCACTTGTGTTGGGTATTTTATGCAGCAAACAAAAATCGCTGAGGGTCAATGCAGCTGCTTGCTTCTGGGACGAGTTCAAGGACTGATGAAGGGCGTGAAACCAGGAAGTCAACTCCAGCAACTTGGAAGGCTCACCTTCTGTAATAGCCTGCTGTAGAAGACGAGAATATAGCTGACTTTGGAGAATGGCATCAGTGAAATTTCGATAGTGCGTCCCCTCCGAAATGGCCCAAAAATCTTGTTTGAGCGACAATAAAAGAATATCAAGAACCTTCAAAAGGTCAATGAATGTGACATCCATTTGCGCTAGAATATTATTCAAAAGCACACGGATCAATGGGAAGAGTCTGATCTGTGTATATTGACTTTGTTCCTCAAGATCACGAGGGCAAATTAATGACCTGAGCTGATCTGTATCAAGAGCACGGAACAAGTAAGCGCACAATGACCAGAATCGCTTAGCTAATGCCGGCGTGAAATACTTTGCGTCTTGAACGCGATATAGTTGAAAGTGGAACTCATCGATGGTCTGTGGATCCAAACTCTTGTTAGAAGCGTTGTGTATGAGACGGAACCCTACACTCAACTTTTCCTTATCATCATCCATCGCCAACATTATGGCAGCAGGAACTATCTCCGTTGGATCAGATGTAACAGTGGCAACATAATACTTCACGACCACGTCGAGTGTAACCTTGTTGTTCCGCAAAAGAGTAGGATTTTGTAAACACTCGTATGCCAGTACACCATCAAGTCCTTCTTTAATCTTGACTTGAAGACGAGACGCGACCCACCTGTTGACGATTTCTATAAATTGGTTGACTTGCGCAACAGGTATATGACGCAACACCACGAAGCGGTGTTTCAACTCCGACAAGCATTTGTAAAAGCATCGAGCGTTGTCTATGCTTGAGGAGACACTCCGTGCAAGTCTTTCTTCCACAGTGGTATTTGTTTTACCTGGAAAGGAGAACATGATTAACGCATGCCCTGCAATGGGCTGATACTCCTGCTTCGCAAAAAGGTCAAGCTCATTGGCCATGAAATCCAGCGAAAGGAACTTCACACATCTCATAAGAACACTTGACTGAAGCGCAGAGGACCCAGGTTCCTTGTGACTTCTGCTGATGTCTCCAATGAGCTCTTCCCTAAAGGACGGCAGGTCCATGGTGAATGAATCAAGCAGTCGTCTAGAATGAAAGAGATGAGTTGCAAGTGATTACAATGCAGTCGTTTTGCAAGATGAATGATCCAAAGGACAGTTAAATAAAGAACCACTAGCCTCAAGTCTCGTCAGACCTCTTCGGGGAGGATGCGAGCAGATATGGGCTTGCAAAAAAGTCAGAGGTGATGTACCTACGCGGTGTAGTGCAGACGAGACGGCTGCGCGAAAGAATAGGCAAGTGGCTGCAAGTGGAGCAGTGGGTCCTCTTCCATTAAAATACTTAGGGCTAAACAGCCGTAGTTACATTAAGACGAGATCAATGTCAAGTACATTGGCTGCGGTGGTCCAGTCCTCACCAGTCTCCCAGCAGCGTTTCATTACTTGAAGACTCTTAATGGCGTTGCGGTTGCCTGACTGGGCCATCCAGGTGTGCCGTTCATAAATGACCTGTCTTCGTTCTGGGTCTAATAGTTCACATCCAGCGCAGAAGTGGCAAAATATAGTACATAGTTCAGCTGAGCTTCTGGCCTCCACGCCGAATCGTAAAACGTCCGCCATCGTATTTGAAAGATCCTGAACTATTGGCGAATTACGCGGAACTTTGAGCACCCTTCGATATAGATTTAGCATGCCCATGCAATAAAATAACTTGTTAGTAGCACGAAGAGTGTTGTCGTGCTGAAGAAGCTCGTCAATACCCTTCTGTCTTTGATGCAGATGTATAGTGTGTTTGCGAAGTTTGTGATCGATGCTTCGCTCTGTCTGGGCTTGTCTTCTCGCTTCGCCTGCGGTATGCGTTTCATTGAGCTTCTCCTTAGTTTCAAGAGCAGCTGTCACTAGCCATACTGGAAGTGAGAGAGCTTCATCCTCTGCAGTGCTCTCTAGTCTTTCGACCTCACGAATGAGTAATGCTATGTTGATGAGATGAGGAATAATCCGAGCATCAAACCCCATGAAAAAATCGATATCGCCCTTTGGGTCAAGATTGTGTGAGTTGCCAAAAGGCATTTGCAAAGTATCAACCGGCGCATAATGAGACCCATTTCTGTACCCCCTAAGGTACTTGTCTTGGCCCCTCGTAGTCGAGAGGGCTCCCAAAACATCGACGTAAAAGAACCATCTTGTCAAGAAAAAGGCTTTATTACTTTCGTCACGCTGGAAGACCATTGCAAGTGAGCGATCTGAGCTATCCGAGTCATCAGAAGATGGTGAAGTGCTTTGGCTTTCTTGGGACGCGCTTCGAGCAAGAACGATTTGACTTGCGCCAATTGTGTGTGTTCTGTGCTTATCAATGTCGTTTGAATTGACAACTTCGTAGCACGAGAGAAGCAATGCAGTGAGCAAAGCGCCATCAGAAGTGGCCTCTTTTTCGTTCTGAAGTTGCTTGAGGAGCTCATTGCATGATCGGTTCAAGAGTTGTTCTACAAGCTCCGTGGTATCTGAGTCGTCCAAGTCATTCATCAAGCAACTTCGCCAGCGAGCTGCAAATGCCAATACAGTAGTAAGAACTCCCGGGTATCTCATAGCCATCTGAGGAACCAAAACTTTGAATGGATTATCAGTGTAGAGATGCGATGGTGCTGGAACCAAATCATTGGAGGCCACCTCCACCCAAAATCTCAAAAGCTCACGATAGCTTGGGACTTTCAGTAGAATATCAGGAAGTGGCGTGAGTTGAGCAGGTATGGAGTATAGCTTTTGCCATGCATGAGACGCCTCTTCCATCGCAGGGTTTGACAATAAGGAATGGTATCGCAGGAGTGGATCACTACCCATGGACACTGGGGGACTGAGGTATGACGACGAAGGGGACCTAACCAAGGCGTTCGACTCTTCTGGCGTATCTCGCTTCCATGTCCGCGGTAAATCCTCCGATCGAACGTGGCTTTCTATATGTTCGACATGGTCTGTCAAGTCCTGAGACATTAGATTGAGTAGCCCTGATAACGAGGAAGGGCTTCCCCCATTAGAAATACTAGGTATGTGATTGAGGTGCTCATCTGGTATCACCACATCGCTCATATCGGGCATTTGCAGGAGGGTCGAAATATTCTTGTCTTCGTATGGTTCCGCTTTGGCTTCATCACTCTGCATAGAATCGGACCTGTTGCTCGAAGTTGCGGACATAGAAGTCGCCAAGCTAGGCGAGACGAAGACGCCACTTGTCACATAATGACCTTGGAAACTTCGACTGTCCGATTCCAGCTGTGCTCCAGCAAGTTGAGAATCTAGAGAAGCTGATTTCGTGCTTGAAGCGCTAGTGCCGTAAGCGCTGGGGACGAACGTTATCTCACCCGGCTTCGATGCGCCCTTTTTATCTGTTGAATTTGGTGGTACGACATGTACTTGAGATGCTTTTCGTCTTTCAGCATTCTTATAAGGTCTCCCACCCCACGTAAGTTTCAAACTGTAGTCGCAGGATGCGTTAGCTTTCAAGCATGATGTACACGTCGGTCTGTCTTCGGAACACTTGATCTTGAGCTTTTTGCATCTGTGGCAGCCCAACCGAGAACGTTTTATTCTTTTCTTTGTTGAATCAGGCATTATTACCAGGCATATTCTACCCTTTTTTTTGGTTCTAGAAGGGAGATCTTAGTGAAGGGTGGGTGACTGGACAAAATGCCTGGGGATTGATGGGGAAATCCTTCATATAAGCGCAACCGTTTTCAAGATAGTCAACGCCGTAGTCAGAGCCCGGAAAAAAAAAAATCCATAGATGAAGGCCAGCGCGAAGGCAGAGCCGACGAGGTCTCCCACTTGAGAATTTTAATGCTTAATTATCAGAATTTTGACAAGGGCTTCTTATTGAAAATGACATTCATCCTCCCAAAATAATATTGACTTAATCGATTCCACCTCCACTTTGCCATATTTGCCGCGTGCTACGCCTCGTCCGCCCGAGGCAGAAATTCCGCTGCACATATTCTCCCTTCGCAGCACAGGCTGGATGATAAGAGCTGACCGAAACGAAGTTTACCAAAGAAAGGTAATTGATGAGAAATAGTGTACGTCTATCCCAACAAACCTTTGAAGACCTGTCTCGAAGATATCTTAGCCCCGTCGTGAAGACAAATTGGAGCCACCTTGCATTAGCGAGCGGCCCTTACCTAGACGAGAAATTCCGGGAACAACTATGAACAATGTTGTGGCTCACAAAGGTGAGTTTATCTCCGATACCCGGCACGAACCTCATTAAAAGTCTTTCTTTATAGGCACAACGTGATCCAAGATACCACCTTCTTTCTTCTCCCTACCTTTGTCAACATAACGCTTTCCGAAAAGCACCACAAGAAGCTTTTCGTAGAGCCTGTAGAAGTAGCCTGCTACGATAAACAAGCCAGAGAGGATGGTGGCAATTCGAGACACGAATTGGAAGAAGGATATTCTTTTCTCCCGTATTGAGAGCTTGATGGGTTCGAAGGAATAAGAGAAGAAGATTCCTGGTGGTGCCAGGCCTCTGCCTCTGGCGGGATGATGGATCTCGGTCAAAGCATACTGATACGTATCAATCACAAGTCCAATTTTTTCATATAATGTTGGCACCACCTTAGCGTAGTAATTATATACCTGGTTCTTCTCCAGCGTCACTTTGGCAGTGAAGTCTAACGGGTTGTCCATGAACGGGTAGAACTCTCCATAGGAGAACTCAAAGATAGCGTGTGAGAGATTAAACGAGCTCTCGGGAATCCGCCTTCTCTGTGGAAACACTGCTCCCTTTGGAGCAACGAAAAACTCACCCTTGACCTGGTTCACGGGAATCGACCCAAATATATGGCATGCTGGAGCATCCACATTGATATGCTGACCCTTGATAGCGTACTCTGCACGTAGCGAACCCTCTAACGCTTCATCCAAATTGGAACTGGAATGGTGATTGTTTTCGTTGTTAATATTAAAGTAAGGTGGCACGAAGAAATCCACGCCCACAAAATTGAGTACTTCGTTCGCTAGAAAGTTGTCGCTGGTCAAATCCATGACATTGGTCGTTAGTGTATCACAAGGCATGGCAACAATCATATCGATGTTGATGTCAAGCGACAGATGGATGTCTCTGTTCACGGAAAATTGGCGGTCGATGTACCCACCGAGGAACCCACCAATTTGGACCCATAAGATGAAAAGTCCAAAAAGGATGGTAAAGACGGACGAGAGACCTCCTCTCGAGGATCTGACCGAATGTTCGGGAGCTACCTTGGGAAAGGCATCGAACACACGAACTTTTTTTGAAAAATTATCCATTTGACGCCTTATGGTAATGAACCTTGATTGGATTTGCAAATAGTACGTACCACCTTAGGTGAGAATGTATGGGTGTCCTGTAGTGGGAGACTTCCAAGGGTGCGCAGCTCTTGGTAATTTTGCAGCCTACTTAAATATATATGCCTCAAAAAAAGACGCACTTTACATGATCGCATTGTTTACAGGGCGAGCATACCTGTAACACTCTCTGTATAGCCGGCGTCTTCTGAATTCTATGGTAGTATCCTGAGCAGCAGGAAGCTTGTCATAAATCCAGCCTTCGTGCTCGTCTTCCTTGATCTTCAAGTGGGTGACATCAATTGCACGATCCCTCAAGTATGCCAGTGGATTCCGGTCCACAAGCCAATTACCGGCATATCCAAAGTCAAACTTCCATTCTTTGGGTGGAAGAATTTTGGAAATAGAGTCCACTCCATGAGGCTTCTTCCCGGAAACCCTGACCTTATCTTTGAAGTCGAATAGACGCTTTGAGTAGCCATAAAGCTTCCACTCGTGCTTGAGAACGTTGCGCATCTGCAACTCGTAAATCTCCACTACACGAACTTCGGGTGGATCATCCACAATGATATCTGGCCTATCAAACGTTTCGTGAGGTGGAAGCTTCTTTGGTTTCTCTTCCTCTTCTTCCGTCTCTTCACCCTCGTCATCTTCCTCCACTGGCGGTGCTCTTTTTCTCTTCTTGAGTGCCTGAATATACTTTTTCGCATTCGGATGGCAAATAATCATGCCGATCCAGCCGGCTTGAATAAATATGATTCTCCATGGGATCCATCTTCCAACGAAAAGTACAATTGATGTGACGGCACTCAATATGTAGAATATGAATGTCGTGAGTCTCTCATTCTTGAAACCAACAACATCTGTAGCGATTTTTTCGGTGTTATCCATGGTATTGAGCAAGTCTGTAGTGAGGTTCTGTAAGTCTCTCATGTTCATAAATGTTGATACCTGCGACTTCACAAATTTCGATCTCGTCTCAGAGGAGAGTGTGTCGGCAGCGTCAAGGCCCTTCTGCGCAAATGCACTATGGGACTCGTTGGTTGAGGTTGCCCTAGAGTACTCTGAGGAGATCGTAGCCGATGACTGTACCAGGATTAGGTCATCGGAAAAGTCCCCTGAATGCTCATCAATGAAATCCATCACAACGCTTTGATCCTCAGATTGATTGAAATATTCAAGAAGTGATTGTCCTCTTGGCTTTACTTTCACGAGCTCGGGAATGTCTCTTGGATGACGATGCAAGTAAGCAGGTACAATGACCCCAAACAAAAGCACAAGCAATGGGAGTGCCACAACTAGGTGAGGCCATACGCAGATGGCAGTGTACATGACCAACACAGAAATGGTTTTAGTTGGTTGTTTCCAAGTGATCACATGAATCAATCCATACTGAATCTTGAAGAACAACCCCATCTTGGCACTCAATCTTTTCATATTGGAAGCAAGCTTACGAATTGACAAAGGAGCTTTACTTTTTCTGGATGGATCTTTAATCCTGCTGTTCAATTCTTCATAGTCTCCAGTATCCAGCGGAACGGTATGGCTCACAAGGCGCTCCATGAATCTGTCCATGAAGTGAGTGGGTTCTTTTCTGGCCTGATGTTCCTCGGCTGACAGCGCCATTTCTCTCACTGCCTCGAGCTCTTCTTCAGTGTACTCAAAGCTGCCATCTTTTGCTCGAATTCCACCGTCAGATGTTCGTTCGACATGTTCTAATCCCATCCCCAAAAGTGTCGCAGCTGTGCCAGCAGCAATGCCTCGATTTTTCCCAGCGTGAGTTTCCGCTAAATCGCTGGTGTAATTGTATAATGAGCTTAGCATCCTGCTTCGGCGGCTGCCTTTCGGGGCAATGTCAGGCGCCATTAGATGTAAGCAAACTCGATGTTGATTTTGATACTTGTAAATTTGAGAGAAAGAGATCTTGGAGATTGTCGAAATGGTGTCATGTGACAATGTGGGGAGGGAGTTACCTTTTTATGCATGAGATATGGGTGCGAAAAAATAGCCTTACTACGAGTAGAATTACTGAATGGTGAGTACTTTACTTAAGAAATGCGTCGTCTAGTAATGTAGATGCATCTGGGCGTTCTTGAGGGTTCCAACAAAATATTCTGGTCAAAAACCGAGAAAATGACGTCGCATGAGGCTCGTCTGCTTTGTGTAGACGTAGGGTAACATCCAAGGATTTGGAGCTAGGCTTGACGGACTTCTTAAAGTGACCATGGGTAGTACTCTCTTTCCCAACAGCAATAAGCTGCTGGCTGAGTACTTGTTGGTTTAGTTTTCCATCAGCATTAAAAAGAGAATATAAGAGTGTTCTCTTTATCTTCTTCTCATCGACTGGAGCCTTAACATCGTTACCATACACTGATGCCTCGGCAGAAACTGGATCCCGTATATTGCCAGGTGATGCTCTTGCCATTCTCATGAGGTTCTTCTTCTCATTCACAATGAAATTAGAGGGTGGAGATCCAAATAGTTCGAGGATCAATGCAATTTGCTCGACCTCACTTCTCCCAGGAAGGATGGGCTGGCCGGTGAAGAGCTCTGCCAACACGCATCCAAGCGACCAGATATCTATCTTGCGACTGTATCTAGACCCTAAAATAACCTCTGGTGCTCTGTAGAATCTAGATTGTATGTAAGAAAAGGTTGTGTCATCCTCCAAGCAGGATGATCCAAAGTCTATGAGTTTGACAATGAAGCTGGGAATTGATTCGGGATCGTTGGCATTGAAGTCCGGCGGGAGCTTTATCATTATGTTCTCTGGTTTAACATCACAATGTATAACCTTTTGATCATGAATAAATTTCAAGCCCCTAAGAATATCTGTGGCAAATGTCCTGAGGATATTCAACGAGACCCCTCTGAAGGACATGAGCTCTAGAAAGGTGAAAAGATTGAGTGAAAGGACCTCAGTCGCGATACACATATGTCCACGGAAGTGAAAGTGGTCATAATAGTTGATAATGTGATCGTTCACGTCTCCTTTGGCGCTTCTTTGATTCAACTGCTTTAGCATCTTGATCTCACTTACAGCTTGTAGAGACCAGTTGAGGTCGTTTCGTATAATTTTTATCGCAACTTTGCGTTCTCTTCCTGGTTGTGAATATTTGTGATCTGTGCAAAGTACAACATTACCAAATGAGCCTGTTCCTAGTGTACACTTAATCTCGTACCGATAGTCGATGTGGTCGTTAAGCGATATAATGTAGTTACCCTTGACGTCATCAAAGCCAAAATTATTTTTGTAATCGCCAGAGTTGAATACGTTCAAATTGATATTCTTGTTTCTTGCCTTGGGTATAAAGTAGACATGTTGTTTTCTGATGATCTCTCCTCGTTCATACACACTTGCCAGTTGGTCACTAGGTAGTGAGTCTAGCTGATGTGGAAGTATTGGAGCGTTCGCCTCAATATTAGGATCCAATGTGTGGAAATCCTGAAATAATTCGGCATCCGCAGCCTCAAGTATCCCATACATTTCTGCCAAAGACGCAATTTTGGGGAGTTTCTTAGAGTGCGATGAAGTTGACAGTTCATCTCGCCAAAGAGACGAAAGCTGGTTTGAAATTCTCAGGCGAGGCAAAGTACTTCTCGTAGCCAGTTCCTCGACCAGTTTCATGGCATCGTTGTAGAGACGCAGATGAACATTATTCATAGATGCCGACTGGGATATCTTACAAGGCAGTCTTCTGCTTCCTCTCGTTGGGGGCTCATCAATGTATGAAGAGTCTGCTCGCTTTCTAGCAGCATTAATGGTGGCATTGGTCTTTTGCCCAGAAGGCAGACGGCTTTCCAGCGTTGAGGTAAACATGCAAGGTCGTTTGTTGTAGAATTCTGGATGAGAAACCGATCTGTCTTGAGACTTATACTGTGGTTGTTTGGTAGTCGGCAGTTTACCTGTGGCATGCAGCTTTTTCCTTGATGAGGTTGTGTCCCTCATGAATGAATATGATGCTTCGCTGTATCTTGAAGCTTTTCTGGGTGTTTTCCTGTCAATATTCTCAATAGCTGAGATCACTTGGTTATTGGGCTTTAACACTTTTCTGTCTGGAGATGGATCAGCGGTAGCGTCCTTCCCATTCTTGGATTGTGAAAGCGATCGAGACTGAGCTCTTCGAGCAGTGGAGAGCACCGGAGCCTTACTTGGAGTGGTGGCCGTAGACCCATGGTAGCTTTTGGGATATAGGCTTGCTGGGTATGTCTTTTTAGGTGATCTGGGAGACTTTGCTAGTTGAACATTGTTGTTGACGCCGAGTTCAATGCTGGCTAGCCTGGAATCCAAGCTAGGTGAGATATTTGACATGAGTTAATTTTCAATGCCAATAAAGTAGCTTTTGCTATTAATGAAGTGTATCGTCTTTCTAGTATAATGGACGATCTAGGCTAATGGCTGAGGCGTAGGAGTGTATGAGGTGCTCATATTTGTAAACAGAGATTTCGCAGTAATATCGGGAATACTAGTTGAAAGAGGTTACGAGTAGACCGGAATGCCGATAAGAGGTCTTCTCTTATGAAATGAAACGCAATTGCATAATTGAATGCTCACTGAAAGAAAACATATATATAAAAAAAGAAGGTGATTTTCTCACGTCCTCTCAAGAATAGACAGCTTGCGATACTCTACACTAAGTCTACAGGGTAGCATGTCTTGTCACGATCGCCTGTATGGAGCTTTCTGGTAGCGAATCCAGAGGGTGCTCAAGTCATCACTACTACCCACGCCACAGATGACAGCTTCAGGAGACTCAATTATTACTGCGCCAAATTCCTACACCAACAAGGATCTTCTCTTACTCAGTCAGATACTACATCGCCAAGGTCTCATTGAGCCAGATGCCGTGAGGCAATATGAGGATTTGGACAGGATCGGCAGTGAGTGGTTTCACCACGATAGCACCCAATTGCTGCGGAGGACCCACGAGAACAGTCTCACAAAACCACCGACAGGGAAGCAGATCCTTCAGTTGTACGAGAATATGTTGGAAGAAAACAGCGATTGCAGTAACACCACCGAGTTGGCCAACAAGTTCTACTTTGCCCGGGTCCATGAGCTTGAACACCGCATTCAACAGGACAAAGAAGATTTCAAGAGCATCTTAGCTGAGTCTCAGACGTAGCACGATAGCATAATTCACGGGGAGGAAGTGAAGTAAGGTCTACTATGAAGCGCTTGAAGAGAGAAGGTCAAGAGTATATGGAACTAAATGGCAATGCTGAGTCCAGAGAGAAAGCTGCTATTGGTTGGGGCAAACGAGAGGCATGATTCACCACAGAGTCATGATCAGCCAGCTGTTGATTGGAATTTACTCAAGGACCCGTTTTTGAGGGTTTCAAGAATACTTCATTTCCTTAGCTGGCATCAGTTGATGTATGCCTCACAAAACACTATAGAGCTGTTTGCAGCCCTGAAACGAGCATACTATCGAGGTCCTCCTGTTGAGCACTTCGCTACGAACACTATATGAGAATATCAAAACTGTAATTGGCCCAGCTAATGAACCAAATATGCGACACTATTTCACCACCTTACTTTGCCTTTCTACGTTGGCTTTGCATTTATGTCGCTGCAAGCAAGTGCCTGAGGGATGTTCGCGCCACTTCTACTAGCGCGGCTAGGCCACCGGTGACCACCGGGACAAAGGAGGTATCCGACTAGAAGAACAAAGAGCATTTTGAAATATTTCAATACAAAACGAAATAACTCGCTTGTGCTGGTATTTCTCTCAACCCCGTTGCCTATCCCTCCGTGTCTCTTTTCATCCCTCCGTCCTTTTCGCAACCATTTTGCTTCCTCGGATCGTAGTGCCTCCCCACATTCGTGCTGCAGTTTTGCCAAGATGCAGTCAAGATATATCGTTCATCAAACTCATAATTGGTGAAACGTCCACCTCTCTTCTTCTGCTAAGTAACCTTCTGGTCTCCTATTTATTTGCACAAACCCCATGCCGAAGTCTAGAAGGGTTCAAAGGGACAGGTTCGCCGTGGCGGTGTTCAACGCCTACAAGTCCAATCGGTCTCTTCTATTGAATGCCTCCTACATTATTTTGATTACTGCGGCGTTTTCGGGTGCTACAACAACCTCGTCGTCGTCTCGAAAGAAGAAGGACGCCAACGAGGATGCGTTGATCCAGGGGAAAGCGAAACCAAGGCTCACGAGAGAATCTCTCAGGAAACTTCTCAAGGCTGCCATTCCTTCCTTTGTGAGTCCAGTTGTCGGTTTCTTCGTGGCTCACTTGGTGCTTTTGGTGTGCAGAGCCATGCTCACAATCAAAGTTGCCAGCTTGGACGGTTTTCTTGTGGGTGCTTTGGTCTCCAAGAAACTCAAGCGATTTTCGAAGCTTTTGGCGTTCTGGATGTTACTTGGAGTGCCGGCATCTTTCGTCAATGCGTTACTCAACTGGACCAAAGACAAGATGAGGCAGCATTTGCGTATGAACCTTAACAATAGCATTATCGAGGATTATCTTCCTGACAATTTGGATCCAAACTATTACGCGTTGATTCAGCTCTCTGATAGCAAAATCAAGGATCCCGACCAGAGACTCTCTACAGATGTTTCGCGCTTGGCGTCTGCCATGGCTAGTCTCCCTGGTCAGCTCTTAAAGCCAACATTGGATATGCTCCTTTGCGCAAGAGAGCTCTCCAGAAGTGGTGTAGGTAGCGGCGAGGGCACTCTTGCTCTTGGTATGTTGGCTCATTTCTCCACAATTGTCTTGAGGTTCTTCTCCCCTCCATTTGCCAAGCTTGCTTCTGAGAAGGCTAATTTGGAAGGCCAGCTTCGTTCAGCTCACTCAAAGATTGTTGCTAACAACGAAGAAATTGCCTTTTTGCGTGGTCATTACCGTGAGCTCGACTATATCGATCTCTGCTATTACCAGCTTGAGCGTTTCTTAAAAATGGAGTACTGGAAACGTGCAATTCATGAAATTGCTCAAACTTTCATCGTAAAGTACTTCTGGGGTGCCGCAGGCTTGGTCTTGTGTTCGGCACCTGTGTTCATCAACAAATACCTTGGGAACGAACCTGATCCTAATGCCGCCGGTGACTTCATCACCAACAGAAGATTATTGATGAGTGCCTCGGACTCCTTGGACAGGTTAATATACTCCAGAAGGTTTTTGCTTCAATTTGTTGGTCACGCAACCAGAGTCACTTTCCTTCAAGATGCCTTAAAAACTATTAAGGAAAAAAGATTAGGTAATCCACAAATGAGTGATGAAAACGTTGAGTTTGGTGATGAGATCACGTTCAGCGATGTGAGACTTGTCACACCAGCTGATGTCACCTTGGTTGAGAAGCTCAACTTTAGTATCAAACCCGGAGAGCATTTGTTGATCGCTGGCCCTAATGGTTGTGGTAAATCATCCATGTTCAGGATGTTGGGTGGCTTGTGGCCTTGTAAGTACGGTAAAATCACTATTCCTACCAGTGACAACATGTTCTATTTGCCACAGCGTGCTTACCTTTGCAGAGGTTCATTGAGGGAACAAATAATATACCCTCACACTGCGGAGCAATTCCGTAACAACAAGCACGGGAAGAGTGAAAAAGATCTCGAAGAAATTCTCAATATTTTGGATTTGTCTGACCTTTTGCCAGAAAACAAGGATTGGGACGTTGTCAAAAACTGGAACGAGGAGTTGTCCACTGGTGCACAACAACGCCTAGCAATGGCTCGTCTCTACTACCACCAGCCCAAATTTGCTGTTCTTGACGAATGTACATCGGCTGTGTCACCTACGATGGAACAGTTCATGTATAAGCATGCCCAAGAGATTGGAATCTCGTTACTTTCTGTTGCCCATAGGCCTGCGTTGTGGCACTTCCACAACCGTTTATTAAAGTTCGATGGCAAAGGAAACTACTACTTCGGTCCATTGGACGCTGAGCGTCGTTTGAAGTTCGAGGAGGAGAGATTGAAGTTGGAGAAAAACCTTAGAGACGTGCCAACCTTAAGAGACAGGCTCCAGGAGTTGAAGACTGTTTCGAATGCTCAACATATCAGATATGAGAACTCACACCGTGATTTGGCTGCGCTTGGAAGAAGTGCTGCAAGTAATGGTAACAAGGATAGTGAGAAGAAGGTCGAAGATGTCACTGATAATGCGGAGGACAGAACTTCTGAAAAGCCTACTAAGAAGTCTGAAGAGAGTACAGGCAATCAGAGTGACGAGAAGAAGAAAAGGAAGAAGTCTGCTAAGAAGAGTCAAAGTAAGTAAACTAGGGTTTCACTAAATGCGTTTCGCGTATATTCTTTGATAAGTAGTGCACTGTTGTGTGCGAGTTTACTAGTGGAGATGAAAATTATCTTCCAGACTCCTGATGCTACGACAATCGGCTCGTCTATGGTTTCGGGCGCCTCGATCACCATTCCTGACTATCCAGCAAGAAGAAACGCCTGCCATTCTTTTTGCAGCCATCGGTAATCCTGTATCGCAATACTCTGGCACAAGGCACAATGTTGGAGTTTGGGTGCTCAACGAAGTTCTCAAGAACAAACAAGACGTCCCACCGTTCACTCCGTCTCCCTTACTTAAAGGTGCCCTAATCTCTGAGCCTCGGGATCTTAATTGTGTATTCTTCCAATCCACCCTGACTTTCATGAATCTTCAAGGGAGCCCCATCTCCAAAGTGTGGAACCATTTCAGACAGCAACACCCACAAAGCTCTTCAGCACTTGTCATTCTTCATGACGAGATTCAAATCCCACTTGGCAAAGTTCAGGTTCGTCGTCAAAACACAAGTGCCAGGGGCCACAACGGTTTACGATCCATAGACAAGGCCATAGGCCCCAAGTACACGAAAATTGGCATTGGAATAGGCAAGCCCAACCACAGTGCAATTGATCGTTTCGTTCTCTCTAAGTTTTCCCTTTCAGAGCTTCTGACCTTGTCGGAGCTCAGCGTTCCACAAGTTGACGCTGTTATTGAGGAAATGTTGAAAGGCAAGTACATCTACGAAAGAGCTTAAGGCACTTATTCGTTTTAAAATAAATCAATATGCGTCAGTATCGGTCTAAATGTTTTAGCAAATAGCACACTCTCTAGGGCAAGGTGTTTCTAGCGTGAGTGCGTCCTAACACAGATTTTCGCATTGATCCGAAACTTTGTCTTTCTGGGTCCTTTACCTGAGAGCGCGACGATAATATAGGAGGGCAAAGCAATTCCACCCTTGGCACAACATGGAGTTCGAGCTTAACCTCACTGCCGACCGAGCGGTTGTGCGTGAGTCTCTCAAAGGTATGTCTTTTTAAATTGTGGCATTTGGTCATTGTTGTTGATGTTGGGCTTTACTAACTCGCTCTAGGGGTGCTTTGGTGTATCTTCTTTCACCGGCTTTTTGGTCCTATCGCTCCCAGTTCCCACGAGTTCATGGGAGTAACATATCCCGTGGCCAGCAACCTACCGGATGTTGACTCCTTGTTTGATCAAAAAATTGACCAACTAATCAAGAAAGATTTTGGCAGTGCAGACCTGCTACGCCAGCCCAAGGTGGGCCAGCTACTCATTCTGTTCCACAAGAACCCATCCAAAATCAAAAAGAAGTCTTCGTGGTTCGGTCATTTAAAGGATGACGTTCTGCAAGAGACTACTGTGTGGGAACTGTGGCGGATCAATGTGAATTGCCGCCCTGTGCCCCCAGAGTCCTTGCTGGCTGACACATCCTCAGTGCATGATAGGGGCGTGCAACTGTCACGTCAGAGCTTCGAAGAGACACTCATGGCGATATATGGAAAAATGGACGCTAGCAAAGATCATATTCCCCCAATTACTACGCTTGATGTGTCTCCTTTTCCATATGAGATTGAAATCGACCCGAAGTCTCCCAAGAAACCTCCTCCGCCCCCTGACGATGAGTCGTGGGGAAACTACATCAAGAAGATGTTGGATTAATTTACAGGTCATCACACAGAATTCATTCATCATTGTAAATAGTTTATTTACGCTGCATCGTTCACAAGTTGGCGCTGTACATCCCCTCCTCTCCACGAACAAGAATACACTCCTCTTGGTGGACAACTCTATCAATAAGGCCTAAGGCTTCAGCTGTGTCTAAGGCTTCTTGATCATAGCTACCTGGCTGGAACCATAATCCCTTAATGAGAGACTTGTAGTCTGGCACCTCAGCAATATCCTTTAGTGTCTGGATAGTGATGTGGGGTGGAGTCAAGAAAGAAATACTGAGTCCATCCTTTTCAGAAAGCTTGTACTGAGATAAATCTTTTTTAGCACCTAATGCCTTCATGACCTCCGGGACAGACTTGATTACTTGTTGGCCGAGAATCTCGCTTTCCTTAGGGTTGATAGGAACCACAGATAGACCGTGGCTCACATACCACAGCAAAATTTTGAAGCCAAATTTGGACGGATTATTGGATGCCCCTGTAACAACGTATTGTCTTGAAGCTCCAAAAAAGCTTTTGATCTTAGGTTTCATAGACATCTTGAAGAAAGGTAGTGAATTCGCTGACTTTAACAGTTCATTTTCACAAGAATCCGGGGAAAGCCATGCAGTGGGGGGTACGGATGTCATAGAAGTTGCAAACTAAGATGTTGAAGACAAAAGCATTCTTTAAATAGAGAGATATGAAAGAATATCTTGCTTCGTGTCTGTCTCGTTTGCGCTTGTTTGGACCAAAATTTTACCCTGAATGTGGAGAATTCTCTTTTTTAAAAAATGCACTGTAGTCATTCAATTGACGTAAGGATGCAAATAAAAAACCCTCTTCACTCTGTACTCAAGTGCCTGAATCTTCAACAACATAAATGAAGGATTGTCATATTTCTGTTTGTATCTTTGGTTTTCTTCCTGTTACTGTTTAAGTTTAATTCAGAGGGCTCGATGATTGCTGATGTCATTAGCAACTTCGTTCAGGAACACTCGAGGAAAGCAAAAGAGCAATAACCAGAAAAGAATAAGATTGAGAAAACTAAGAAGACACAAATCTGCTTCTCTGCTCTTCATGTCATACAAATTCAAGTCCCTCATTGCTTTCGGACCAAAGTCCCGGATTTCAGCAATACAGGCCGCGAGATGGTTGCAAAAAAAAAAAAGCAGGACCAAGCATGCAGAAAACACCCTCATCAACAACTACTACGCACTACCAGCACTAAAACACTCGAACAGGCTACATCGGCATGTCTCGAGAGAAAAAAAGAACCAAGCCATGCAGTAATTGCAAACGGTCAAAGGTGAAATGTGAATACACAGATTCACTACCATGCACTCGCTGCATCAAGAGCGGTCTCGCAAGTACCTGTCAGATTGTCCCCAAGCTCCCGTCGCTAAAGCTACCGCAGGTCGGTCCCCAAACGCTTCCGAACTTCAATATGGTCCCTCACGTACACCCTATTCCATCCCATACTCCTACATATTCACCACAGCCACCAAGTATACGACATAATCAGCTTGACCGGCAAGCATTGCAGTCTCAGACGCTCCCGAATCCACCGATCCATTCACAGACAGCTCAATCAAATCAGCTACATCCATCATCACTAGCATATCCAAAGTCACAACAAGATCTTGACCTACAATGGAAATCTCACATGGAGAAAAAATTAAGCTCATTCGAGTCCAAATTTGACGACTTGGTGGGGGCACTTCGAGAAAGTCGGTATTCAACAAACGACTTCAGTCAGGAGAGAGTATCGCTTGCATACAGAGATCCACCATCAGGTGCACAATCTCACTATATTGGTAGTCGAGTATCGACTCCGGAATCGTCAGAGTCTGAACAGAGTGTTCACGGAAGACGCACATATAATGATGAATTTACAGTCTGTAAACGGCCCAAATTACATGTTGAGAGCTCCACCAGGCCGCTTCTTACACTTGAGGAAGCTAAGCTTCTCTTCAAATTTTTTAACTCTCATATATCCCAACAACTTTTTGGTTTTGATATTGAAAAATTCCAAGTTAGTCAAATCTGGGAAACGTCGCAATTACTAGTCTACGCTGTTTGCACTATTGCTGCTATGCACTATCCCGACCCATCGATATCTTCCAAACAGAGTGAATTACAGCAACATTTGCACAAATTGTGTTCTGAGATTCTTTTTCAGCCGCGACCAAAGTCTGATGTTGAGGGTTTCAACATCATTGTTGCTCTCATATTGTGTAGTTTTTGGCTCTCAGACTCCCAAAGATTTACAGGTTTGGCTTTGCAGCTTGCAAAAGAATTTGGTCTCAACAAGCCTGTGACCGAGAAACTGCACACTCTCAATACAAAAGACCGCCTCAAACTATGGTATTTGCTCTACGTGTTGGATGGACAACAATGCATGTCTCTTAACAGGCAAACGCTTTTCGAGACAGACGACTACCTGATAAGAAACAGCCGCGAATTACTTTTAAATAAGAAGCCCCGCGAGATCGAAGGAACATTGGACAACCAAGATTCCACAAATGGTTCACTCGTGAAGAAGGATACCTCAAAAACCCTTCTATCCAATGAAAAGGAAGACATCGGTAGCTGCTTTACTGATCTTCAGTTGGTATCCCAAGTGGAGTATAACCTGGCCATCAAGGAGGCATTTAAGGGCAATGCATGGGACCTAATTGCACCGAGTACTTTCGGCATCCCATCGAAGTCTAATCTCGAGCTTGACAAGTGGATGGTTTCATGGACAGTTCTTCTTGCTCCTATTAACAATGGCGCCGTATGGCTGTCGAAATCTACATTAATATACTACAACTTCGCCAAGATGCATATAAACTGCTCAGCCCTACGGGAGCTTCAAATCGATACTGGTTCTGAGTCTGTGATATTCCCGAAGTGGGAACAATACCATCAATTGAGACAAAGAATGGGACCCTTGCCGCTTCAAGAACAAACGAGTCAACCAGAATCTGATAGCGAGACTGATGAGGAAGACGAGCTTATCAGCAACAAAGAGCTCGCAACGCACGATCAGACCCTATTGAGTCTCAATATTGCCGTGAATGCCGCTCAAACGGTCTTGAATCTTGTTCTCAGCGACAAGGATATAACCAACAATTTAAAGTATGTTCCATTGCATATTCATATCATGCTATACTATGCTGCCTTATTACTTGTTAATCCCCCACCAACGGATGCAACACATGTCGCCAATACGAATCAAGACACCTATTTTGTAAAAATTATCGAGAGCTTGAGAACTGCAAAAATGTTGCAGAAAAAGATCTATGTCAATTTACCGACAGATAAAAACTTTGGGAACAAATTTATCGAAAGCTTAGATGAAGTTGTTGCCGACCGAAGCCGAAAGTTGAAAAGTGAACTTCACGAATCTCCGCTTTCCAATGATCGTAAAGGTGAGCTTTTTGAGCAAATTTCGACATTGAATTACGTCGATGACCATTTGGAAGTGTTCTCTGGTTCGGGAAATAGTAGCAAAGAGTCCTCACCAAGGGAATCAGGCATAGCTGCATGGCCAGGTTCTCATCATGGTCATCCATGAGATGGATTCGCATTTGTACATATCATGACAGTGTACTTGTATTTTGTATACTAGACACTGATGTCACATCAAAGTAAACGAAATGCTAGCAAGCAAAAGCCTGTTAGCTCTTTTCGTTGTCCTCATTGTCTCCGGTCCGATGAAGCTTTTGAAGCTTTGGTTTCGAAGTTCGAGTCCGTTGACATATGCAATCAAAAAATGGAAGCTTTCGTCGTTCAAACGAAAATCACTCTTTCTCAAATCATTTTGCACTCTTTCGAGATAGCATTTTCAAACCAAATCCTTTTTCTAAAAGATATCGGTGTTTCTAACGAGAATCCGACCGATAAAACGACGGAGGAAGAGTTTGTTCAGGGTTATTGTTACACTCTACAAGCTATTCAGAGGGAGACCATGGAATCTTTCAGAAAGACTTCGAGGAAGCTCGAAAGTGCATGCAAGACATTGAAGAAAACAATCAGATCGATCAAGTACAACGTTATTAAACATGACATGTACTTCCTGGCTTACCGAAGTTACCACCTTAGCGGCCTTGACTCAGAATGTGCTTTCGAGAAGAGCCACAAAGCCATCATTAAAAGAGACAGATACCTCACACAAAAAAAGTTCGACAAGTTGCATTCTCGGCTACTCGAGCAGCTTTCATCTTTTCTTGATTTGGCTTCAGATGCCCATAGCATCTTGTTGTATAAAATTGTAGAGCAGCAATTGAAGATGGTATTGGTTTTTGAGGATGAGCTCAGCAGCTTTTTGAAGATTTGGAGAATTTTGTAAGCAGCAGAGATGTACAGAACTGAGAGAATTGTTTCTTAATGCCAGAAGACGTCGCCAAACCGAGATGATGCAATTATAGATGTGAAACTTTTTTTCAATTAAATGTATGGCTCTTGAAATATGTTTTCTCTGTAAGGAGGCCGCTTTCTTAAAGCATCGTACCGTGGCTATCCGAGGTAGCCTGTTCTCTCATTATATACACGGACACATCTCTCGGAGCAGAATTCTCTTTTGAAGGGCACGCTGGTGTTCTGAAGAAAATCCCACCACTCGAATATTTCAGCATAAGGCTCCACGACCACTAATTGGCACTCACTGCATGTGTCCTCAAACATCCCCTTTGAGATCGCCTTCGCAATTAGATGGTGGATTACCCGAGGCGTATGTCGCTTCCACGAGTGAGTCTCGCTGTAAGTGACATCATACTTGGCAATAGTATGTAAGCATAATGATTTGAGTGAGGGAACGGTACTTACCTCTGAGTGCCTCACAATTTGACTGACATACCTGGGTGACGGTTTCTCGCCTTGATGAACTGGGATCGCGTTCTCCGGAATCGAGATAAAAGGGTTGGGCCCTGCTCTAAAGGTCGTGAGATTTGGGAGCTCAAGAATCTGAACGGGTAGGGACCGTAGATGATTTGTGGCTATATTCAAATCACACAAGTTTTGCAAATGACGTATACTAGCAGGTATGCTTTTGAGATAATTCTGACGTAAACTTAAGACATTAAGCTTTGTGTATGCAAATAGAGCTGGATTAAGGCTGCGTAGTTTGTTGTTTGTCAAGTACAACTGGTGAAGGTTATTGGGCAGATCTCTAGAGAAAATCACCAAGCTGTTCAAGTCACGAACTTCTTCCGGAATTTCTGTGAGACCCATGCCCTCCAAGCTAACCGACACCGAAACATCATCGAAGGCTTGGAGAATACGGTTTCGTGCCGCTGCGTACACAGCTGCAGATGCAGCAGGATCTGGCTCGCTACCAAAGTCGTTGTCCGTTGAAGGTTGAACAATATAGCTCGATGTCTTGAACCGGTTGAAAGGTCCGATGCCAAAGTCTGGCTCGGAACTTCGTATGAAAGGTTTTGCATTCCTCACTGGCGATGTGTTTAAGCTGTGAATCCCATGGCTTTCTTTCCTTGGACTGTCAGGAACCGTATCTGTCGTGGTTGATATGTCGAACTCAGACATCTGCGGTTGTACAGGAGGGCTACTGGGAAGCTCTTTGGCCGAGGCCTGAGTCAGGAACGTGTGTGGGTCATCTCTCGAGTCCGGTTCGGTGTCAATAGTATCATCCTCACTCGACGGTCCGTTGAAGAAGTAATCTCTTCTCTTGATGTCATCCTTTTCACTAAAGCTTGCACCCATCTTCCTCTTCAAGCTGGGCATAGCAAATGGCGCTTCCTTACGAATTGGTCTGTTTTGGCTGTTTTGACCTCTCGTGTGATATCTGGAGCTAGCATTCTCGTCAATAACATGCTTCTCACGGGGGTCGGTGCTTAGTGCATTCTTCTCATCAAAGGAACTGGTACTAAATGCGAATGGAAGTAAGGGGTTTGATTTCTCCATTTCAGCAGCCTCACTGAAGAGATTGATAAGAGCTCAACTCGTTCAATTGACGTCTCCTTGCCAGCTCTCCAATGCGGCTCACATTTTAACGCGTACGATGTCGCGATCTTTGTTTACCCCGTCCTGAAGCGAGCCCGGAGGACATCAGTCTGGCTAAGTAAGTACGGTGGGTTGATTTGTGACCGGACCGTACGGCAAAAGAAGAATGCAAGAGCTTAGAAGAAGATGTAATAGTTGTGAGTGAAATCAACCGAGCGGACTGGCAAGGATAAGTCAAAATTCGTCCGATGCAGGCGTGTCCAGGTTGAACCTTGATCTGCAAACAATATCTGTGTCGGTAAGAGAGAGTTCTTCAATTTCTATGTTTGCTCCTATTGAAAGTGATGGTACAGAAACATAGAGTATCAATTAGACTTGCAATTGGGCAGCAGGACTTGCGACGTACTTTTTGCATAGCCACTTTTCCCTCGTAGAGATCATTCTCAGGCTTCTATTACATAAAATGATCTGCTCTGGATCCCTTCCATAACCAAAAGAGGATTCTTCGATCCATTGTGTCATGTGTGACAAAATCAACGATTCAACCAGGGGCGAGGGTCTAGATGAGACCCCCATGCTTATCGAACGTAATTGGTCTTGTGAGATGTTTACAGTTCTTAAATTAGTGTCTATCATTATCATTGCTCAAGCTCCTTCTTGAAGAGTGATCATCATCTTCTCCTTATCGAGTAAATATCTAATTTGGAGTATCAGATACCTAACTGTAAAATTTGTATGACCATCTTACTACTCAATCGAATGCAATCTCCGGCACCTTACAGTGAAGCCCTTTGAATGGGATTCCTGATTTATCATGCCTTGTAGTACCTGCCTCGACTTGCAGTCACTCGCATAATGGAGGTGGCCCTGCGAGCCGTATTGGCAAGTGTAAGAAGCTCCACATTTGCTAGATTAAGCTGAATCGTGACAAGTCCTAAACGTTAAAAGGGAGACGTATGAGCTGTCTAACATTTTGTTTTCTTTCTCCTACTATCACTATGAACGTTCAGTCTGGATATGAGGTCTGGAGGGTGGCAGACAACCGCTATGAGACAAAACGACAGATTCCCTCCTACCAGGAGTTGATGGCAAGTTGCAACCTCTCAGATGATTTTGCAATCTACGCTTGCCCCCGGCGAGCTTCGCTAGCAAATCGAACGTATCAGCCTATTTCTCCCTTCTCGAATGCTTATGGGAGCCCACCTCCCAGTACACCAAGTTCCTTTGGTCATTCACGAAAATCCTCGGCATTATCTTCACCTAATAAAAACATATTTCCATTAACAGACCCGGACAACAAAGATAATGTACAGACTTTGTTGGATTCTGAGCAAGCGGTGTTAAACACACCGATGCTATCAGAACCGGAGTTGGAAACAGCAGCTTACGATAGAAAGAACATAAAAATTCCAGTGACAAATGGTAAGCAGCTTTCAAAAAACCATAAACGTAAAGCTGAAGGAGTTCTTATGAGGCACGAAAAAGTTCTTTTTGTGTTAGAGCCTAGACCAGCTACAGAGTACACAGCTGGGGAGATTGTCTTCCCCCAAAATGCCCAACAAAAAGAACTATGTTTGAGAAAGAGATACCAATGTGGCCAATGCGGGTCAAAGAAAACTCCCGAGTGGAGGTCGGGTCCTGCTGGAAGTAGGACCCTTTGTAACGCTTGTGGTCTCTTCTTTGCCAAGTTGACTAAGAAGATGGGACATGAGAAAGCTAGCAGCTACTTTTTGGAGATGAAGAATGTTGGTAATGTTCTCGATCGACGTATCGGCACTTTGCGTTCTTGATCCATGGCTTTAATCATCATTAACTATTTCGATTCTTGTGGTCTGGTTCTGTAGTTATATAATAGTGCATTGCAAGTTCGTCTAACCACTTCTCCTCTATGATCATACAGTTTCTCATATATTCTTTTGACGTTAGCACCAATTCATGATACATCACAAGCTTTGGCGGAGGTTTCATGTGATACAATGTTGAAGAAGGATGGATAAAGACAGGCATTTTTCTTTTCAACTGAGTATAGTTAGTGCCCAGTTTTGAGAGTTTGGCAACGTTTGGAAAGAATCCTGCCACCAAAGATTTTTGTATGCCTCGCAATTGGTCTTCATTGGAGATTTTCTGGAACTTCTCTTTTTGTTGAGCGATGTCAATCTCAACACGCTTACATAGACCCTCAAGCTGCGATCTAACTTCCTTGGCCCTCTTCAATGTACGATATTGCAAGAAATTTTCCTCTGCCCATATGTTGGAGAACCCCGTATCCTCCCATTGATTCCAGATGTTCAATAAGGTGAGGTGATCTCCAAATTCATGGTGGAAAGTTTCCTTCTTTTTGTCGGCCTGCTCTCTTTTATCCTTGGGACGGAAGAATAAGGAAGATGACTCGGAAAGAAGGGCCATTATCGACAATATGTCACCCGTCACACCAAAGTCTGCGCTTTTTAAAAGGCATTTACAAAACATTGGGTCCATGGGGAATTCTGCCATTTTTCTCCCTAACTTTGTGATCTGGCCCTTGGCATTGAGCGCTCCGAGTGAGTAAAGCAACTCTAATGACTTTATTAAAATCTGTGACGACGGTGGATCCATGAAATCAAAGTGCATCAAGTCGGTTATGCCCATCGATAGAAGCAAAAGCACAACGGTGCTTAGGTTAGTTCTTTGAATTTCGGGAGTAGGGCTGGCTTGCAACTCATTGTAGAAAGACCATTTGGTAAAAAGGCGATAGCATTTCCCAGGGCCCACTCGTCCTGCTCTTCCAGCTCTTTGATCAGCAGAAGCCCTTGAACAGGGCATTACCACGAGACTTTCCATACCTGTGGTAGGATTGTACACATTTTCCTTTACATATCCAGGGTCAATCACGAATCTGATACCATCGATAGTGATGGATGTTTCGGCTATATTAGTAGCGAGAACCACCTTACGGGCGCCTGGTGGTGTGGGCTCAAATATCTTTTGTTGTTCCTTCGGTGGAAGATTTGCGTAAATAGGAGCAACAATCAACTTGTTAATGGATGAACCTATCTTATCGCAAGCTTCTATTAGAGTCTCGTGCATGGATTCAATCTCGTCTTGACCTGTTAAGAATACCAAAATATCTCCCGAGACATTTTGGGTTGTGTGAATTTGAAATATTGTGGTTATGGCAGCTTGAATATAGTTAGCTTCTGGGTTTTTTGTATAGCAAATCTCGACTGGGAATCGTCTTCCTGGGATATTAAAGACCGGAGCGCCATCAAAATACTCAGAGAACTTAGCAGCATTAATAGTAGCAGACGCAACTATAAGTTTCAAGTCTTTGCGCTCGCGAACGATATCTTTGAGTAGACCCAATACAATTTCGGTCGATACTGTCCTTTCATGGGCTTCATCAATCATGAGCGCCTTATAAGTTGAAAGCAAGGGATCAGTAAGAAATTCTCTTAGTAGCATACCATCTGTTAGGTACTTTATATGAGTTTTCTCAGAGGTGACATCCTCAAAACGGATACTATATCCCACTTCTTCGCCTAGCTTACAGCCAACTTCGTCAGCGACTCTGGTAGCAACTGAAGTTGCAGCAACTCTTCTTGGTTGTGTACATCCAACTTTTTGAATCTGATTTTTTTCCGATCTTGAGTTAGTATAGCCTGCTTCATACAAGTATTGAGGGAGTTGTGTGGTTTTGCCTGAACCGGTCTCCCCAACTACAATGAGTACTTGATTTTCTTCGACCTTTTGAAGAAATTCTGATCGTAGGCTGAAAACGGGAAGGGATTCCCTTACTTCCTTTATGGATGTTCGGTTGCTCGTAATAGTGGGCTCGATATAATCTTCACTGGGATCTGACTGCGTCTCGCCTTCCTCTGCGAAATCGATGAATTGTGAATCATCAAAAACATATTCATAGATTCGGTCCAGCTGAATTTGGATCTCATCAGGGTGAGCGGTTCTGATTTCGTTCGCTTTGCGTAACTGGTGAAGCTCCCACTGGTTCTCAAAGCGGAACTTCTTCTTTGTCTCAAAGGTGTCTGGATCGTCATATGTATCTTTGGAGGTAAGTAGATCTCGCTTCTTAGACCTATCATGTTCCAAGGCAGGGTCATCGAGGCCAGGAATGTTGTATTGGTGAACATCATTCGGGGTTTTAGTGTCTTCGATTGACTGCAAGAGGTCTTTCTTTTCTTTGTACTCCTGAGCCTCTCTTGCGCTGAGATTCCTCTGTGACTCTAGCCGCTCAACATCTTCCCTAAGATCTTTGATCTTGTTTTCGAAACGTTTTTGAAGGTAAGCGGCTCTGGATTTCAGTCGCTCATTCTCAATGTCTATCAAAGGCATCAGAGCTGGAGGATCGCTCGCTTTGGGATTCACTTCCAATAGACTAGCTTCACCTTTATCACTGGCAACTATATTGTCATCCTCATTCTCATGTTCAAATATATCTTTTCTCCTCCTATGACCTTTACCGCTTAGTGTTGACATGTAGTTGGTGAACCACTTTGTATGTACACTGGTAGACATCTGATGAGCATCGCGCTCTTCTAATCCACATACCTAGTTCCAAGACCTTTATGACCTCTCTGGCCGCTGCTAGAAGGCGGTCTTCGAGAATTGCCCCAGATGATGAGCAATCATCTTCGTTTTTCCTGCCAACACCTATGTCAGCTTCTTCCTCCGCCACTGGTTCAGCGGATCACCAAAGCCAAATGTCTCTACAGAGCAAATCATCCGCTGTTTCTACCTATATCCCTCCCTGGACTGAGCCTTACATCATTGGAGTTGCTGGATTCTCGGGTTCGGGCAAGACATGTATAGCTCAAAAGGTAATCCTGGAGTTAAATCAGCCGTGGACAGTACTCTTGCTGTTTGATAACTTCTATAAGCCGTTGACACAAGAGCAGTCGGAACAAGCATTTGCGTGCAATTATGACTTCGACAAGCCCGAGTCAATAGACTTGGATCTTATTGTTGAGACTGTGAAGTCTTTAAAACAGGGCAAGAAAACCGAAATTCCAGTCTATTCATTTTCGCAGCATACTAGAACCGACAAGACGATTACCATCTATGGTGCTAATGTCATCATCATGGAGGGTATCTATGCCCTTTACGACAAACGCTTGTTGGACCTCATGGACATCAAGATTTTTGTGGATACAGATTTGGATGTGTGTTTAGCACGAAGACTTACGCGTGACATCTTGTTTAGAGGAAGAGATTTAGCTGGTGCGTTGAAGCAGTGGGAAGTATTTGTCAAGCCAAATGCTGTCTCATCTGTCACTCCCACAATGCATAATGCGGATATCGTCATTCCCAGAGGTCTTGAGAATACAACAGCGATCGAGCTCATGATCCAACACATTCAAAAGCGCTTGGCTCTTAAAAGTTCCTTGCATCTACGCCGTCTCAAAGCTCTTGGACTCGGACCAAAACTCGATCTTGCAAAGATACCCAATCTTCAGATCCTACCTTGCAACAATCATACTGCTGGAATCTTCCTGATTTTGTTTGATGCACATACTGAGCGGACTGACTACATATTCTACTTTGATCGAATCGCTATTTTCTTAGTAGAAAAAGCCATCGAGCAACTTACAGCCTACGAAGAAATAGATGTAAAGTGTTGCAAGGGGTATTCATTCAAGGGTTTGAGACAAGCCGAAGATATCGTTGCTGTGAGCATAATTCGGTCAGGCGACTGTTTCATGAACTCAATTAAAAAGACCTTTCCTTCTATTCCAATAGGAAAGCTTTTGATTCAAAGTGACTCGCTCACTGGTGAGCCACAATTGCATACTGAGTCCTTGCCTAAAGCGACTCGAGGTAATCGATTTTTCTTGTTTGACGCACAAATCATAAGCGGTGCTGCTGCAATCATGGCAATCCAAGTCCTAGTGGATCATGGCATCGCACCAAAGAATATTATCCTCATCTGCGTCCTTCTGACAGAAATTGGTATAAGAAGAATACTTAACGTTTTCCCTCAAGTGACAATTGTTGCAGGCCAAGTGAGCAAGACGGAGGACCCCGATTCTAGGCTGAGTCTCGACGTGGCTCTCGAGGATCTGGACGACGACGAGGTTTTAGCGCTGGACAGCGCACCCGAGAAGAGCAAAAATGGGGTCGATGTGAGGAGCAAAGATCCCATTCCGCAACCAAGCTTGATTGCGTCAATAGCAAAAGATGGAGCCGCCAAGTTTCGTGACACAGATTGGCCCTTTCGCACACGATTCTTGGACTCCTTGTACTTCGGCACGGCATAGCTAGATATATCGGTAGACTTAGTCATTTTCACTCGTAGTGCTTGTATCTGCGGTTCTGGGCATCAGGAACTTGATAGCCACGGAATTTCGTCTGTGATGATTCTTAAAATTGCAAGACCTTGGTAGCGCAGATTGGTCTGTGAAACGGCCGGACACATCCTCGCTGAAAGTATTGAGGTCGCATATAGAAAAGCGTCTTTTTGGAGTGTATTGATCATCTTTGGGCATTGAGGTGAAGGAACTTGACTTTGTCAAAGTCGGGCAGTGGTTCTCCACGAGAAAGCCCGACAAAGGCTTGTTAATTGGTGACTCTGGGGACTCTGAAGTATCCACGTCTTCAATGGCCAAGGAAAAGCGTCTCTCCGACATTGCGTAAACTGCGAAGCGAGAAATGATGAAGTTTGTGGGAACAAGAGTGGACACAATCACAATCTGACGATTGGATGTTTGTCGCTTCTTAAGGGACGAAGAAAAGAGGCGAAGTGAAGAAATGGAAAGTATAGAAAAATCGAAAAAAAGTGGCCTGGCATCTCTGATCACGTTATCATGTCTGGGGTTGCTTGAATGGAAATGCAGGGAAGAGGAGAGCAGCAGGGCGTCCATGAGGCGACAAACAAGGAAAGGGGTACCGACCCTTACTTTCCTCAAAAGGCGTGCATGCCCGAGACGGCAAGAAAATTTAGAAAGATGTGAATGTTTGAATACAAACAATGGAATTCTCCTCGTGTTTGTGCTTTATCACAGAAGCTTCGCTGCTCATCGCTTTGGGCAACCTAGAGGCACACAAGGTAAACGAAATCTGGGGTGCGCATTTTGCAGCCAAAGTCTAGCCATATGTAGCGATCGCCCTTTGGGTGCGAACACAGTGACGAGAATAGCGCGACTTGGAGAAGGCTACCCCTTGAAGAAAGAAGCCCCCGCGGGGAGATAGAGGAAGGGTTTGGAAAATAAGAGAAGTACCTCGCTATGGGGTTAGCTAGATGATTATGTCATGGTGGGGCCGCTCACGCTTTTTGTTTTGTAGTTCACGTTTTTCAGTGGAATCTGAATCTAGGGGGTTCTTGAGTCTAGCTTGTGCGGATATCGCCTGATGCGCAATGAGCAGATAAGTAGTGTCCTGAAATTTCAGGAGACTGCAATGAGCGCACCGTAGAATTGAAAAGAGGAAGACGTCCTCATGTTTTCATTAGGTGATAGGTAATATGGCTTGTGAGCTGTTTCCGAACTTCCTAGCAAGTGCCATATAACGTCAAAGTACAGATCCAATCCTAACGCCTGATGATTTGTCCCTCGAGTATTAAATCTCTCGACAATTTCACTTCATCTTGTGGAAGTGTTGTTGCTATTTCAAGGTGCCCTGGCGCCAACGGGGGGTGTTGGCGGTCCATTGGCGCAGCTCCAGTCTTTAAAAGCGCATTACCAGCACTTGCAGAAGCCTCCCCAGGCATTACTGATAAGACTCCAGCAGCCTTTCCATATGCGGCACACTAAGTCAAAAAGTTGTGCTGATAAAAGTTAGGCTGATGGCACCAGGACCCCAGACGAGACCGATATTCGAACTGGCGAATTCCAAGCGCTTCAATTGCCCCGGGACTCTTGACTCTTTTGCCGTTCAACATTATTCAGTGCCTCTCGTTTTGGCAACCGGTGCACCGATCATCGCGGAACTACACTTCCAGCTGATGTACAGCCAGGACCACCCACTCGCTTGTATCCGGTACTTGAACCATTTGTAACGGCATGACCGTGAATACGGAACTCTATTTTCTTATCGGGATCATCAGGATTCTTATCAGATTAAGCATCGGCCTCACCGGTCGAAAATTGCCAAAGTTGTGCCCTGCCATTGCTATGGCGGTACTGCATTGACGCGAGAAAAAACCTGGAGTCACTAGGTTGGTGCTACATCTTTCTCCGCTGGTGAAAAAAGTTCACCCTCTCACTTCCGTTCCCCCATTCCGATCATTTAACCGCTTTTGTCTTGATCGCTTAAAGGCACTTGCGCATATAAATACAGTTTGGTTTTTCCCTTTGTCAAAATGAAGCGTCTTTTTATCAATCATCATAGAATGGCTCCTCTGCTTATCGCCCGCAGGTTCCAAGGCTCCTTCTTGCCCGCTCCACCTTTTACCATCAAGGACTTGAATGAGTCCACACTTGAGGCCAAGTACGCTGTGCGTGGTAAGATCCCAATTCGTGCTGACGAATTGAGGTCGCAGCTCGATTCAAACGAGAATCATGGCTTGCCCTACGACCGCATTATCAGTGCCAATATTGGCAACCCTCAGCAATTGGACCAGAAACCTTTATCCTGGTACAGACAAGTCTTGTCATTGACCCAATACCCTAATCTCATCAGCAAAATTGAGAAGTTAGAACCTACCGTTAGAGATCATTTGTACCCCGCAGATACGGTTCAGCGTGCAAGAAAGCTTCTAAAGTCCACAGGATCCGTGGGTGCCTATTCCCACTCTCAAGGTGATGCCGGCATTCGTCAATCTGTTGCCAACTTCATTGAAAGAAGAGACGGTTACCCTGCTGATCCAAATGATATCTTCTTAACCAGTGGTGCCTCTGCTGCAGTCTCATACTTGATTCAGGTCTTGTCCTCGAGCGATAAGTCTGGTTTCTTGATTCCTATTCCTCAGTACCCATTGTACACTGCTTCTATTGCTTTGAACAATGCTGTTCCAATTGGATACTTCTTGAATGAGGACAAGCAGTGGTCTACTGACCCAGAACAAATTCGTGACTTGATTGCAGAGAATAAGGAAAAGGGTGTCCAGATCAAGGCATTGGTTGTAATCAACCCAGGTAACCCTACTGGTGCCATCTTGAAAGAAAACGACATTGTCGAGGTCATCAACATTGCTGCTGAACACGGAATTGCCATCATCGCCGATGAAGTCTACCAGGAGAACGTGTTCCATGGCGAATTCATCTCTGTGAAAAAGGTTTTGGCCAAATTACTTGGAAGTGATCACGAACTCTACAAGAACGTCCAGCTTGCATCCTTGCATTCCACCTCTAAAGGTGTCAGTGGTGAATGTGGTCAGCGTGGTGGATACATGGAGTTGGTGGGTTTCACTCGTGAGGTACGTGACATCATCTTCAAGCTAGCTTCCATTAATCTCTGCTCCGTTGTTTCTGGTCAGATTCTTGTTGAGCTCATGATCAACCCACCCGTGAAGGGTGATCCATCTTACGAGTTATATCACCACGAGACCCTGTCGATCCACAGAGACCTTCAAAAAAGAGCTCTGCTGTTGTATGAGGCTTTCACGAAGATGGCTGATGTGGACTGTCAGAAGCCACAAGGTGCTATGTACCTCTTCCCACGCTTGAACTTCTCAAAGGATCAGTACCCTGCATTATACAAGAAAGCTGAAGAGCTAAACTTGACTATTGATGAGTTCTACTGCACTGAGTTGTTGGAGAGGACTGGTATCTGCTGTGTTCCTGGTAATGGTTTCGGTCAGGTACCAGGCACCGCACACTTGAGAACGACATTTTTGCCTCCAGGAACTGAGTGGATAAGTAGCTGGGCTGCTTTTCATGAGAAGTTTGTGCACACTTATAAACATTAAGCTGCTTCATGTATGTAAATCTATTCACTTTTTTCATTATCGTTACCATTAGCTTGCACATCCTCAAAAGTACCAAAAGTGTATGCTAGGGCTATTGAGACCCAAGCCGGGAACCACCCAAGAACCACAACAAACCAAGTCCAGCACTGCAATTCGTCCCACAGAGTCAATAGACGATGTGTTAATGTGGCGACTCCATCTGGGCCACCATAAAGAAGGTAACCCAGGAAAACAACTGCAGTAACGGGTGATGAGAACAAAAGACACAACACAATCCTGAAGTGAGTCTTAATGCACAGACCCTTCTTCTTCAACTGTTCTGTAATTTGAGGCTGTATGAAAGTGAGGGGCAACGAACATAACCCAATCATCAATGCTAAAGCGAAGTGTACAATGAGCAAAGCAGTTACCAACATGGCAATAAAATAAAGACTGAATGCGATCAATGAGTACGTTGTAACTTTGCTAAATCTGATTGTAACGATCCTCCCAATTACCTGTTTTGTAGATAGCTCCAATGTGAGTAAAATAGCCACCGCAATAATTATTTGAGACCGTACCTGAGGATCTTCCGAAATCTTCACGAGATGAGGTAGCGTAAATGCAAGGATCAAGCTGATGAGCTCAACCCCCGTGAAAGTAGTCAACAATGTTCCCATACCAGCCAAATACGCCCTTCCATTGACACCATTGGCCAAACAACATAATGAACTCAAGGCGAATGCAATTGCGAGAAGCACAGCCGATGGCAAGTAAGTGCCGATTGAAACAAAATGCGTAGGAGACAACAAAAGATAGAAGAAGAATGACTGATGAAACTTTTCGAGCAAATTGTTAACTGCACGGAAAGTTGAGTCTGCAATACGGCCAAATTGAGTTATATCTGGGCCACCCGTTCCAACAGCTCGAATAGTAATTGCCTGGATTTGCCATCCTGAGAAGGCTTCGCAACCTAAGGATGACTTCTGTAAACCGGCCAACGCCAAGTTGATAATACCGCGAGCAAGCGTTCTTATGCGAGACATGTAGTCCCTCCTTGTAAGTTCCTCGCCAGGTGTACCTTGAATACCAACATGCATATTTTCATTACGAGCAATCGTGGTGACGGTGTTAATGAGATCCAAGTTCGGAAGTTGGCCATTGAGACCCTCGTAGAATAGTTGCATGTGGTCAAAATTATCACTATCCATTGCATATTCGAGAACTATGGCAGCTTCAATTGAGCCTGCTGTAAGGTCTAACGAGGTATGATATGCCTCGACCCATGAACGCAAGGAGGCATGACCATCTCTTGGGAACACAAATATTATATTTTTCGACCAGATGGACATTCTGCCAAAGTATCGAGCTAAAGCTGGCGCTAACGCAAAACCTCCGATATTACTTTCATCTGATGAAGTGATGTATGGTGTCACAAGTACAATAGCCTCAGTGTTATCTCCTCTTGGAGCGTGCATGACAGCGTAGAGAGTTGTGGAGTTAGTTTTTGGATCATCGAAGTGAGCCACCTTGAGCCCGAGATCTGATAGCCAAGATCCAAGCTCTGGGTTTGACCTTGCAGCCTGCTCATAGTCCCATTTCTTCGCCTGACTCCTGTAGCCACGAACAATATTCCATTCGCTTTCTCTAAAGTAGGAGGTCACTTGCCCAGGCATCAATGCATTTTCGGATATATATGTGTTTCTATACTGGCCATCGAGAGGAAGTATTAAAAGCCAAGCTATACTTCCGAGAGCGAAACAGAACGAGATGATAGGAAGTAACTTCACAATTTTAGGGATCATTCCCAGTTTGTGAACCCTTCGAAGGAAGGACTCCGCCAATGCCATTTATGATATAATTATAGTGTCTGGAGCATAATGCTAAAAAAGCACTAGTCACGGTGCACGGGTTCTGTCGAAGTCCCCAGATCCCACCGATGTATGACTGGCTCAGCATCTGGATAAAAGCGCTCTATATATGTACCTGTATCCCATGTTGTTAGGTGGGTAGTTTGACTAAAACACAGATCCTGTGCAAATATTCTTGTTCTCTTTTCTTCAATTCATCTCTTCAATTACCTATGTCTTTTTTTTGCGAGATTGCAACAATTTCGCAAATTTCACTAAGGATGTCTTTTCACTAACAAATGAAATGAAGAAATCAAAAATCTAATGCAATGATGACAACAACTTTATCATACTATAAGAAGATTTACAGATGCATAAATCGCCTACCGATTGACTTAAAAAGTTTGAAAGTGGCCAAGGATAAAGTCAAAAACGCTTTCAAAACTAAACCCAGCTCAAATTCTGCTCTTGCAGATCCCAAGCAATACAAAGATTCCATCCGCTTGATGACAAGTCTTCTTAATGGCGACTATAAGAGCTTTCCAGAAACTTTAGACCTTATCTATAAGAAGGGAGAACCTTTTGATGATTGGGCACGAGATTTTCTCCACACGAAGTACAGTTCCTTCAAAAGTTCATGGCCTCAGGTTCACCTCCTCGAAGAGTTTGGAATGAAGTATCACATTGATCATTATAACAAAGAATTACAGAAGCTGAAGCCCGAAGATATGGAGTTTCTGCTCATGAAAGAGATGAAGCTCAGTCTCTTGCTGCATGAGAAACCAATTCAGCCGTTGCGCCATCACCATCACAAATCAAGCGTGCAAAGTCTCGTGAAAGAGGCCGAAAAATTCTACAAGTTCATTTTGGCGAACTCAAACGCGTTACTCAATGGTAGATCGAAGCCATTTGAAGTGATATACGAGCCTACGCGTTTTGGCTTACCAAAAAGCGTCGCTGCCAGGGAACATGATCTCAGGACGAAAGTGACTCATGTGAAAAACATTATTCGGCAATTGCGCCCGTTATCACGAGAGCAGCTTACCCACTTGGCCGAAGTGGCATCCGGAAAGATTGAAGAGGAACGAGTGAGGATCAATCCTAGCTTTTTTAGGTATGCTTCTCGACAGCATAACGCTATCAATGACGTATCGCCATTTGAGAGAATCTACTTGCGTCAAAAACAGCTTGTTCCTAATGAGCGTAATATAAGGTACTTTTACAGAGATTACGTGACGAAGCAGTTTTATAAGGATGAGGATGGAACTTTGAAGATGGGCCCTATGCGCTTTTACGATTGACTCTTAGCATCTAAATATCACATATCGCCTCTCAATCATGTCAAATATACATCCCGTGCTCCTTGAAGAGAACGGGTCTTGCGTGAGTGTCATCACCGTGGGATTCTTCATGGTGCTGGTGTTGTCGAAGAACATGACTCTTTCCTTCTCTAAATCTTGATAATTTATACGACTTTTTCTTTGTGGAACTTTGAACGTGACGAGCTCTGAATGCTTTTCAGGAATCTTGAGTAGAACAACAATTTGCATATTTTGAGTAATCTTATATGACATGATTGTATTGGGGAATTTGATCTCTGTTGTGGCTTGCTTTCCATTTTCATAAAATTTGGTGAGCGATAAAATTGAGTCCGTTTTGCTGGAAACAAGAATGCCGTCATCATTAAAAATCATCTCGGAATCATTTGCCGAGCCCAGTCCATCAATCGAACCAGTAATGTCGAATTTGGCTCTGTCAGCGACAAAGTTTTGGATGCCAGGAAGAAGAGTCTGATTGATGACAGTCTTTAAAGCTGTAAGCTTCGCGATGAGAGACACTTGCTCTGAACCCTGTTTGGTAATCACATCAAAACCAGACACATCAAGATCAAGATAAGACACAAGTATCGGCAGTGTTAAATGTTTATCTATGAAACTGATTGTTTTGCTGGAGCTGACCTCAACTTCTGGATGTGCTTTTAAAAACAGTTCCATTTCGCCATCTTTCTTTGAGAGAAGTTCTAAAACTTCTACTTTGACATAATTACAGAATACGTTGAAAAGCTCTTGCTCGTCGTTGAATTTCCAGATCAACTCGTAAAAGCCCTTTAGCAAAGATTTACTCGATTCAACCGCCAATTCTAGTGTATCGACAGCCATGCCATAGGTGTTCTGGTAAATGTTCTTCCCAGTAATGCAAACGCCTCGTAGATCACTCAAAAGAACGAGAATTTTCTCAACAGCCAAGATCACCTGAGCAAAAGTTGTCTTTCTGGTTGCATCGTAAAGCTCGTTTCCCCCTTTTGATAGTCGTTGAAGACCTCTTTCCCCAAATTGATTGAGCCAGTAATCCTCAAGATATGATGGGATAGTGCCAAATAGAACCATGTCGATCAAAAAGGTCACAAGCGTGTTAAGAGAAATCTCCGAGCCCTCTAAGTTGTCTTCACCTTGTACAAAAGCCTCCTTCAAATTGCTCAAATATCTGTCTTGAAGTGAGTAAAAAGCGGAAGCCTCCTGTTGCATAACACTCACCTGGTCAGTTATGTGATTGAGCATTGATACCAACAATGAAGACCATTTCAAAATGTCAAGAATGTAAGCACGTTCATGAGCCTCTGACATTTCGAATTCCATCTTGTAAAGGAGAAATTTCTGCGATTGCTCCGCTAGAAGGTACTGCTCGAAGAAATTCTTCCTCATAACATGCTTGAAAAATTTAGATCCCTCAGGTAGTTCAATGTCTGGTACCACAAACAAATTATTGAATGTCGCCGTAAGAAGGGAGTATGCGTTGATGACAAGAAGGAAGTCGAGTAAAGAGTCATCCTCGTTTGTGTTTGTGGCAGAAATAGACACTGACTGGGCCTTCGATGAGCCACTTTGCATTGAGATAACACCTCCAGCCCTCTCTGAATCGTAGAAGTTGACTTCATGACTTAGCTTCGGAAGCTGCTTTAGTATATCCTGTTTGAACATTTTTAAAAAGGGCGCAGCCTTGTCAGATCCAATTGACGCATCCAATTCAACAGATACCCAGTTCATGAGAGTAATTGGAAGTGAGGTATTCGTGGCAAACTTATTAACTAATGCACCTGTGTTCGTCTCATAGATTTTGATAAGGTTGTCAGTTCCAGAGACAGCAAAGAACTTTCCACTAGAGTTCCATTGAAGTTCGAGAATCCTAGCCTTGTTGTTGATTGAGTACACTCTCTCACCGTTGAATCGGAACATCCACACCGACGTCTTGTTCATGGAAATAGCCATGAGATCCATCCTTGGACAGCAACTGAGTACACTGCCATCGGGAATACCGATAAGTTTGCCCACTTGGAGGATTTGCGGTGTGTTTTTATTATCCATGGATCATGTGGGTGCAATACTAGGTGTTACAGTATCTGGGCGCGTAGTGGTTGTACTTACTACATAGAACACACGCGCGAAGCTCGATAATACACTTTAAATATAAATACATATACACCTATTGCATCCAGAAATTCATTCCCAATGAAAGTGACTAGCTGTAGAATGAAATAGAATTTGATAAAATTTCCCCCGAAATATTGACAAGACCCATGAAACGAAAAAAAGAAAGTAAACATTCACCCACGGTATCAACACTTGCGGCCACAAAGACGCAAAGACAAATTTCTCCCAACCGGTTTCCAGTCATCTGCCATTTTGACGTTGCTATCCGGTATTAGATTGTCTAGTGAGGCAGCATGTTTCGATTTAAGAAACGAAAACTCTCCCTCTACGGGTGTTCTTGGGGAGGGTGCTGGAGATGGCACACTAAGCTCCTCTTTTGAAAATTGTTCATTGTCGTAAACAGAAGATGACGACTTGAATAAGGTGATCAAACTCCTCCTTTTGCTGTTGTTTGACTTCTTCTGTGCTGATGGCGGCCTCTTAGACACCTGCGATTGTACATTGGGTTGAAGGTATTTTGTGGTTTGTTGGTTGGTATTGAAACCGAGACTGTCATCAGCCGGAGGTGTGAGAATGTCACCACTCGTGCGACTATAGCTTTTAACAGCAAAATTCTCGGCTTCATTCGAAGACGCAAAATCAGTGTCCATGGACAGGGCTTGGTGGGAAGAATTACGAAGGTTGTCAGAAGATCCAGCCTTATCTTCCAAGTTCTGTTTTGAGCTGAAGTTGAATGATAGTCTTTTGGAACGATTAGCTGGTAGGTGATAGCTGTCGAGAAAGACGCTAAATCGTTGGGATAATGAAGACTTCCTCTTTGGGTTTCCCTCGGAGAAGTTTTGGTTGTGACGTGGGGTATAACTGTTATCGGAGTAAACGGTAGCTGGGGACACCGCGTGGCCCTCAGATGACGACACCGAGATGTTGTCAAGATCCAACTCCTCGAGACCGCCCAAGATCGAGATATAGCATTGGTATTTTTGAAGAAGCTGATCGAAGTGTACTACCAAAAACGTGAGGAGATCCTGAAGGGGACGCAAGTCAGAGACATTGGCAGTATTGAAAATATAAGGTTGAAAAATGATGGAAGAATTGTCAATGGTCATACTTGTGGCCTCTTTGTGTTGCGATAACTGCTTGAGCTTGTATAGCAAGTAGATGAAGAAGTTGTTCTTAGAGGTGATGTTTTTGGTGACCAATGTGTGAGCGATGGAGTCTAGGAGAACGTTTGGATCACGCACAGATTTGGAAGAGCTCTCTTCTTCATCGCTCTCGGGTACAGAAGATAACAGCAGAGAACCAAACGAGGTATTTGCACTTTTGTAAGAATCGATGCTGCAATCGGAGCCGGTTCTGCGATGAGCGTTAAACTGACGACGAAGAAGTGTGAGCAGCTGCGGATTGAAAAGTCCGTGCATGGTGTCTAGGTATTCACCGAGATATTTTTTGATGATGCCACACACATCATGAACAGCTGGCTTTTTCTCGTCATAGAGCCATGTTTTGTACTGAGAGTAGTCGCTGGAGATGATCTTCATTCTGCGAACAGACCCGCTGACCCTGAAAATACCTTTTGTCAAGCCCTGATCAAGGATAAATTCGAAGCAGTCATCAAGAATCGAAGGAACGCTCACTTGAAGTCTGTCGACCTCCACCACAGTATAGGGCATTGATGGGGGCGGCGACATGGCTGTGAGCGGTGGATGACTTTAGCGATTAGTGAAGAGGAGGGGAGCTTCAATGAGTAGTAACGGTTATTCCAAACCAGCCTTCAGGTGTCTTAGTGAGGAAATGAGTTGACGAAGTGTTAAAAGTTGTAGTTTTCTTAAAAGTTCAAGAAAAGCGATAAACCTTTTATTTTCTCCCTGAAGTGCAGCCAAAGCAGTTTTGTGGGATCCAGAATGCGAGCGTTCCTCAGGTAGCGTGGGTGCGCAAATTGCGGAGAGGCCGAAAATCTAGGTTCGCTAAAATTGGAACAGATGGCGACGCAGTACCGGTCCAGAGCGAGCGAGCGAGCCTAGCGGTAAGTGAGTGAACTTTTTGGCGAGAGATGCAATGACCAAAGGAGCAACTCAGAAGCACAAAAGCAAGTATATAATAAAAGATAAACCAGAATAAGTAGCAGGAGAAAATTTAAACAGGGACCAGTTCTGGGTTTTTAAAACGCCTCCCCCGAGCAGCACACAGGGCGCCCTCAAAGAGATTGTTGAAGCAGAATTAATGTACCCTTTTGGAAAAAATCGCTTTTTGGCGAGCTGTAGAGGTGCAAGGCTCTGGGAACAGGGCGAAAAACTCGTGTCAAAGAAGAATAATGCGCAGTGTTTCCTTCACACGACAATTCTATTGTGACGAACTAGAGTTCTCGTCTGGCCAAGGCTGGCCCAAGCCGCGACAAACCCACAGCCAGTAAGAAAATGTGCTGGAGCCACCCGCCACAAAACGCTAATTTACAACCTTAGTGGCGGCGACGTGCAGATTGTATCGAAGGGAAGAAAAGAAGAAAGTACGTGATTTTGGGCTTCGGCTTCCATGAAACAGACGACACAGTTAAAGGTAACTGATATCGGCTTCTTCCTTCGCTACTTTGCACACAATAATGCAAAAGCTGCGAAGGCTGCGACGGTTGACGAGGCTCAAGCATTTTCGCGTTTTGGTTCTCCTTGAAATGACACTAATTGGACGCCGGCGCAGTAGCTTCAACGCGCTGCCTCCGCGGGTATCTTCTTGTGCAAGGTCCAGGCCAGGGCCCAAAAAGCGCTACAGCTTCAACAAGTGCCAGTGAGGAGCAACCCATCGAAATCAGTGGCCGTTTTTTCTAATTCTTTTTCTTTTTTTTTGTTGTGTGATGTCATCGCTCAATATCAGTGGCTTTTCCAGGCAGTGTTCGCCACCCGGCGTCGCCAGGCATTTCCTGTCAGACATCGCCAACGTGGTGGGTTAGCACAACAGAGGTTTTCAAGGCCGGCCTGGCACAGTAGCTCGCGGACATGCTCTCGTTCCAGGGCCAATTGTGAGCTTGCTGACGCTATAGGCGCGCTCATTTGGACAGCGGCTGGCCTTCGCCCTGGACCATACTTCGCGGTGCGCCACTGCCACGCCGGATAGCACAGAGCATGCCTCCGGTGTAGGGAGCCCCACATACCTCGCTAAGATAGGCACGAGATCTTCGCCCCTGGTGCGTCGAATCTGTCGGTGCGGTCAATTGATGGTGGAGGGTTTCGGTCTCGCTGTAATTTTGGGGCCAGTTGTTTTTTCACAAATGCTGTGCCTTTGGTTTTAGGGTATGCTATTTCTTTCCTGAGGCCCTGGATACAGACCTCGCCACACTCCGCCACGCTCCTTTCACTTATCTCTTGCGCTCTCTGACAATAACCCTCCCTACCTTGATTCTCTTTACCTCTCCGTACCTCAAGGATCAAGTTATTGTCTTACACCTTTTGCGACTTTGTTCCTTCCATTCCTCCCACACAGTAGCCCTTGCGCAAATCCTAAGTGATGGGCGCCCCCGTGCTTATTGTGAAAAAAAAATGCACTCTTGATCGACATCGCCATTATTGCCTATAATGCATTGCGAGGCCCTTTGTCTGGATAAGTTACTTACTTCGGGTGTCATCTGTATCAGGTGGCTTTTTCATCTTCTGATGCTTAGCAAATCGTGTTCGTTTCAGCCCCTTATGTCCCAGGGGTTGACATTCTTTCGTCTGTCGGGAGAGCTACCTTTCTTTGACGATTTGCGTTGGCTAACATTACCGTAACAGATTTAGTCTTATCACAATCTTGTATATGATGGCATCTGCTTGAGGCTCTCATTAAACAAGCCCAGATAACACTACACCTTCAAGATCACGTGCACGTTTGCACATGATCCACACACTAAAATTTTCAATGCTTTCAAAGGCCTTCACCTGAAGAGTCAAGATTCCATGTTGGCTAGACACTTTGCTATAGCTCGCACGGAGCTTGCCATCAATAGACTGTTCTCAATAGGCTTACGATGTTTCGCTGCTCCTGCAAAGAAAGATAAGAGAGAAGAGGCCAGAGAGTCTTCCAGGAGGCTCATGAAGAGACGTATTGAGAACAAAGCTCCTCCAAACAAGCATCCGCTTTACATGGATGTGCCAACCGCCATGAGATACTTGCGTGCAGCTGAAGTCGGGAAGGCTCCCGAGAAAACCACAGTCTCTGCCCACATCTCGCTTGTTTCCACGAAGTCATCTGCTCCTCTTCAAGGCAAGATATTTTTCCCAAAGCAACTCAAAGACACTCATGCTCTAGTGTTTGTAAATGATCCAGCGAAACAGGAGGAACTTAGAAGTCTTAGCAGTAACATCACTGTTGGCGGGTCCGATCTCATTGCTCAAGTTCAAGAGGGCGACTTTGATTTCTCCAAGTATAACCAATGCTACGCTCATCCAGACATTGTTTCTCAGCTCAAATCTGTTGCCAGGATATTAGGACCCAGAAAAATGATGCCGCTGGAAAAGAAGGGCACTGTCAGCAGCAATATTCGCGAGTTAGTGATGGAAAACTTCGGTGCTTACTATTTCAAGGGAAACAAAGATTCAATTGCCTTCCCTGTGGGACGCTGTGACTTCAGTGATGAAGAGATCATCAAGAACTTGAAAGCAGCCTCCGAAGCAATCTACAGCTGCCAGCCAGCAGGAACCAAGGACCCTGTGTTAATAGGAAGATGTCATCTCAGCACGACGTTGGGGCCTTCCATTGTGATTGACTTCAGAAGTTAATGAACATGTAAATAGACCACAAAATGCATTCTCGAACAAAGTTGAAGAAACTGTGCAACCTGCTTGCTCAATACTTTGTGCACTAAATCTTCTCCTCTACTATGTATCGGCTAAAGCTTTGAATTTAAATTAGAATAGGTATTATTCTCTTCAAAATACTGTGGGGATTTCGATTCTACTATCGATATTTTGCTTCTGTTGATGTAAATGTTGCTGGTTTAGACCACTTAAGTGCTGCATTAGCCAGCGCATAACGCCTTTCTAACGTCTATTTCCATGCATGCAACACCTTTTACGATCGTCGCGTAACCGGCCCCACCAGCCAACTCGAGTTCCTCCAGAAAATACTTTCTCATCCTTCTCCAAAGAATTCTTAGAAAATTTCTCGAATTTGCCCCATTAATTTGATACTAAACCAAGTAGCAAGTCCGATGTAGCAGCGAAAGGGTATAGTAGCCCCAGTCCAGGGTCCAACAATAGAACGTAATCCTTGTGACATACCCTCCTGCACCTGTTCTGGCATGCCCACAATCTCTTCCCAACGCATCTTCAAGTCATTCCCCTTAACTGGAGTCGTCCCCAAACGAGCCTGTTTAGACGAGAAGACACCTTTTGCTGAATAAAGATATTGCCTCCAAAACATAGCTCATATCCTCTTTCCTAAGGCACGATCTACGAAACGTTTGCCCCATTTATCTAATATCCACAACGTCGATAACTACCAGGAGATCTTACTGTTTGGGCCACCTACTAAATAACCCTGCCTTGTCCTTCAGCTGCCTATTCTGATGTGCCTGCTCCAGCTATGAAACTGTCTGCTCGTAACTTCCAGCCCGCGAGCCCTTCCCCCTTATCTGCTGGCGACTGCCCAGTGCCTTCCCTTTTACAACCACCTCCACTGCCTACTTCCCTGCCATCCAGTCCAACGATAGATGGTGTTCCCTCCAATTTGCTTGAAAGACTCCTGACGTTCCCGTTGTTCAAAGATGCTCCTCCCCTGTTCCATCACAAGGTTGCCGCAAAGCTAAAATTAGTACAATACACTCCACAGGAATATGTCTTGAAAGAAGGTGACCCAGCCTTGTCCATGTACTGGATTCTCAAGGGAACTGTCAGTGTTACTTCTCCAGATGGTGACTCGATCTATGCTGAGTTGACTCCTGGTGCGTTTTTTGGTGAGATTGGTATCTTGTTCAATAGACCCAGAACTGCTACCGTGGTAGCTCGTACAAGAGTTCTCTTGGGAGTCCTCACTGCAGATGCCCTTAACTCTGTGCTTCGATTTTATCCCCTCATAGAACGCCGAATCCGTGATGAGGCTCAGGAACGTCTCTCAATGCAAGATAAAAAGAATAAGGCAGAAATACCGATTTTGAAACCGAGTAATCCACCTTCAACGGATATATGGCCACAGCAGGTGACATCGGTATCTATTGCCCCCAGCACGTTGTCGAGGCCAAATCCGCTGCCTCTTTCACAAATAGTCAGTGCTTCACGCCGGGTGTCTATTTCATCACCGTTAGTGGTATCTTTAGATAATGTCGACCAAACTTTGTCTATTCAGGACTTTATCAAAACGCTTCCGATTTTTGCCAATTTACCGCCTGACCTAATACATCGTTTAGCCCTTGGAGCAGATCCCCTCAATTTCAAGGCCTACGAATATATTTTTCGAAAGGGTGATCTTGGCTCCGACATATACTTCGTTGTTGATGGCGAAATCGAAGTCATTGATGATGTACAAGGAAAGGACAGCTCAGAGCGTATATTGGCCCGCCTAAAAAAAGGAGCTTACTTTGGCGAGATGTCATTTTTGGAACTAGCTCAGAATGGTAAGATCGTAAAAAGAAGCGCTTCAATAAGGACGGTGACATCAGTGGAGCTAATAGTCATTCGCTCGCACCAACTAGAACGTATCTGCTCCAAATACTCATTTTTTGTTGATGAGATAAGAAAGACGGTGCTCGAAAGGAAAGTCATGAACGAAAATCAAAATATTGGAGCCCAAATGACTCTACCCATCGCAATACCTGAGAGAAGGCGAAGTATTGCAGTTGAAACAATTGCTCTGAGGGAATCCTTGAACATCTCACGCAGATCAAATCGGCAATTGCTTTCACCTGAGCCCTCTCTCTTCAATCCCAACTGGGAAGGTTTTTCTACATTCAATCAATCGTCATCACCCAAGCCATCTAGGTCAATCTCGCCAGCATCCTCTGTTGATTCAGAGTTTGTGCTAGCAAAACCGTCGTCCTTGCCACTGAGCGAAGGAATTGCAGAAAACAACAGAAAACGAAAAGCTAAATGCCGAAGCGTGTCACCACTTCAACAGCTTCTGGAAGGACCGCTTGATCTCAACATTCCACCTTCGAGGAATTATGATGTCAGCAGTTTTCCCACGAGTAGGAGACAGTCTTTCCATTATATGCCTCATTCAAAGCGATTAAAAATTGCAAGTTTAGCGGGAAGGCGGCGTTCTTCAGTCCTTGTCAGCCCCGGATCGATACCCGATAAGATTCTTCTCAAGGTTTTTGAACTTCTAGACCTACCTCAGCTAATGAGGTTACGAATTGTTAGTCGTCGATGGAGACAATTGTTATACATGGCACCTAATATCTTTCAAACTCTTGACTTGACACCTTGGAACACGACTATAACAGATGATGCTCTCGTTGCCATCACTGACTTTGTTGGATCTCGCCCACAGTACATCGACATCTCCTGTTGCTTTCACATAACAGATGAGGGATTCAGCTATATGGTGAATGAAATAGGGATGGCAGGAAATCTCAAGCTGATCAAGATGAAGTCTACATGGGAAGTTAGCGCAATGGCTATTATGGATTTAGCATCCCCTTCGGTTGGAAGTCAGCTTGAGGAAATCGACCTTTCAAACTGTCGTAAAGTGAACGATGATGTGATTGAGCGATTGATCGGTTTGTCTGACGAGACCAAAAAAGATCTTCCAAGTGATGATCAAGCCATATCCGTGGGCTCCAAGAAAATAAAAGTTCTCAGTCTCAGTTACTGCAAGGCACTCACAGATGATGTTATGCATCACATTGCCAATAACGCTAACGAAACTTTGGAAAGCTTGTCTTTGACGCGCTGCACTACCATTACAGACATTGGATTCCAACACTGGACTTACAGAACCTTTCCTCGCTTGACTAATCTCTCGCTAAAGGATTGCACATTTCTCACAGATAAAGCGATCATATCTGTTGCCAATGCGGCTTCTCATCTAGAGACGTTGGACTTAAGTTTCTGTTGCGCACTTCTGGACACTGCTGTTGAGGTACTTTGCTTGGGCTGCCAGAACCTTAAGTCTTTGGACCTCTCATTCTGTGGATCAGCTGTTAGTGACTCATCATTAGTAGCGATTTCCTTGCATTTACGAAATCTAAAGACTTTACTGGTAAAAGGTTGCGTAAGGGTAACTAGAGCTGGGGTTGATGCGTTGCTTAGTGGGTTCTCTCCTCTAACGCATATCAACATAAGTCAATGTCGTAATGCTCATGTCTATCCTGGAAACGTGCCTGCTCAAACCCTTCAAATTAATCCATCGACAAAGTCTGCTTTCATTACGGCCGGTCCAACGAAAGATATCATCGAGATCGTTGTTTGAACAACTGAACTGCTTACATCGCTCTTTTACATTCATTTTTCATTTTGAGCAGCAATTATCATTTGGTTGACGAATATGTATGTTTATTAAAATACTGTGTTATAATTCAATAATATGTTTGAGACCTCAACGTTTCTTCCTTCTTTTGCTTTTATCTTCCACCTCGATATATGATGACGGTACCCCCTTTTCCTTTAAATACCGTTCGACTGTGGATCCATGTGGTCCTTGTACCATAACCTCCGTTAGGTTCGGATTGTGAATAGAATTCCCCACCGAGGTTGAACCCGAGCACTTATTTTTGAGATCCTCTGCCAATGTCGCAGCTTTGATAAGGAAAGGCTCGAAATTGACCACCGTTGTTACTGTTTTTCTTCCCAAAACAGTTTGCGTCAAAATCTTCACCTTTGGCGGGGTGCCCTTGTGTACCATCTTCAGGTCAATTGTTTTGTCTCCTGGCTTCAAGATTGTGTAATGAGGAGAATGACTCGCTGTAAAAGGTTGAAGAATCTTGTCCCTAGTGACCTTTTCTTCTTTAATACCAGTCGCCGATTTAATATGCTCGTCTAAAATCAAGAATTTGGGGTTTTGTTTGTCAACTAATCCTGCGATGTTGATGTATTCACCGATTATCTCTTTAAGCTCGACTTGAGTGTATAGCTTCTGGTAACTCTTGTCAACTTTGTTATATATCATTCTTGATTTATTTGTTGGTTTATAAAGTAAAACGACGGAAAGCTTATTGGCTGCATCACTTTTACTACCTGTCGTAGAAGAGTTCTTATTCGTCGCATTTACCTTATGTGTGACAAAATTGTCGACAGTTTCCTTTGGTACACTGATACTGACCACACTCACATCATCACCTTTACCCTTAAGTTGAAGTAGCTTTTGTTTCTCCAAAGACTTGAGAAATTTGGCGCTCTTCTTCCAAGAGGTCTTCTTGATATTACAATACTTAACATCCATCTTAGGAAGATTTTTGAGGATGTATTGCCCCATGAATTGAGATGCAGAAAGTGGGAGCTCGATCAGTGGATTGAGTTTTACCAGCTGGATAAAAGAACGGAAGAAAAAGTTGTCAATATCCTCAACGCTTAAATGAGACAATGCCTCTGAAACATTTTCCACGCTTGAATCACCGTTCAATTCTCGCTCATGAGCAGAAGTCTGATCAGAAGCCTTCTGCTCTTGACCTGAAATCTCTATCATAACTTCGCTTTGCGTATCACACCTCTCAGAATCTTCCCCTTCCACTTCATTTTCATTTTCATTTTCGTCGTCGACATCGTCTTCACCATATAAAGCTCGAAGGGTCTTGTTCAAGCCATCATAAGCAGTAGGAATATATGGCGCCACTTCAACTGGTATTTCAATGTCTGAATCGTATAGATTGAAGAGTTCATCTTCAATGACATGGAGCACAGTGACCGCTGTGCCTTGACGACCAACTACGTCGTCAAATTGGGTCAAGTTGAGAAAGCAATGACCGATGGCTTGAACAACAGTTGGCGTTTTGTAACTAGCGATACCTACCAAGGCATTTTTAGTAGCTCTCGAGTCAAACGGCGGAATTGAACCAGGCAACATGAGATTTGCATGAGATGACAACTTGTCGATAACATGATCGTTCGTGAGAATGATCGGGAGAAGCCCTCCACATTGCCATAATGTGTATATTGAAGGGTACAATTGAGAATCTCTTGTTTTAAACCATAATGGCTTTTCCTTCTCATCAAAATAGATTGTGCCCTTATGTCCTTGAACACTTTGGAAGCTAGCTTGTTTGATTGTGATGGGTAGAATCGATAACTCTGTCTCTTTGGACAAATCTTCCTTGGTAATGCTATATTCCTTGCAAATGCTTGTCAAAAGAGCACGTCTCTCCGAAGATTTGATGTTAGATGATGGCTTTGGTTGTGGGTCTTTTTTGAACATGGTGGATGAGGAAGAAAGCTGAATGGAGCGACCTCAATATTGCATCAAGACTTCGTACGTGTATGACGAGCGCCAAAGTGTATTGCAAGGTCGAAAGAAATTTATTGAAGGGAAAAAGCAAAAGAACAATTGATCAAATCTCAATTAAATTCACGAATAGATTACTTCACCAAATACTTTGAGATATCTGGAGACTTCAGCCAAGATTGCGAAAACCTCACCTTTACAGAACTCTAGTTCGCGTACTCAAACTTCACTACTCCATAAGCATGAAACGATCACAAGAATCGGAGTCCACGAAATGGACTCGTAGATTAGTGGTGTGGGTGATTTCTGCATTTGTGGTATTTCTTGGAGCGCCAATGTTTTTCTATACCACAAGCATTCACCGAGCTGCTTTACCCGTCGAAGAATTGATGCATCGGAGAAACAATTTCCTGGAAGCAATTGCCATACAAGTACCTCTATATATACAGTGTGAGGAACTGCTTGATGTTGGTTCCCTACAAAGGCAGATAGATAATGTGATCAAAAGTGAATGGGGTGTTGACAACAGCTGGCGTGTAAACTTAAAATTAGCTAGTGAACACACACCAGACCCATTAAAAGACTACATTGTGGATATTGTTATTGATGGAGACAAAAAGCCTTCCATGATGCCAAATACTTTGATGCTGACTGTTCATGCGAACTGTAAGGATTGTGTGTCGAAAAAGTTGCTTGAAGTGCTCGAGCTTATATTCAAAAATGAAGTCGATACCATACTAGACGTGATACACCGCCGGGTACTGAAAGTGGAACACAATGAGGTGGCTGTTCCACACTCTTCCACGTACAATCTTGTCTTCAATTTGTTTGTTGAGGATGGTAGGGCTGTTGACTGGGAAATTGACGACGCCGTGTCGAGTATTCAACCACTCTTGGACCTTTTAAAGCACTACACAAGCTTCAAAATTACTTCGCAAGTGCAATACTACTCGAAACTTCATAATCCTACTTTATTCGATAACGAGACGAACAGGTACATCATACCTACAAAGGACTTGTCCACTTTTATCAATTATGGAGACTGGAACTTGATTATTCATGATGTTTATCCAACTATAAATTTTATTGTCTTCTTCCCTGCGGCTAATCATAAGGGTTATCCGTTGATGCTTGAGAACTCGAAGACAAACTCCTTCATCGTCCCGCAATGGGGCGGCGTATACATCTACAATTCAGAAATGCCTGTTCTTGATGACTATACGTACACCCTCCACCAAGAGAAGTTGGCACCTATCTTTGATATCTTTGCATACCAGCTTCTTGAACTAATGGGAGTACCCAAAGATCCAAAGAGCCTTTTAATGAGAGTTGCTTCATTTCACAGGATCATGGCTATGAAAAACTTGAAACATTTAATCGAAAATCTCTCATCCCTAGTAACCCTCTCAAATTCGTTGGATGAAATCTCGATACCAGAATCAACTTTTGCCCATATGGTTGATAGTTTAGACTTCTTTGATAAAGCTGTGGAATGCCTAAAAACTGGATTATTTGATTCTGCAATGGAATATTCATCTAAAGGCTTGATAAGTTCTGACAAGGCATTCTTTGAAAAAGAGATGGTTCAACAAGCATACTTCCCTAGTGAACATAAACTTGCCGTGTTTCTTCCTTTGTTGGGCCCACTCGGCGCCATTGTGATCTTTGGGTTGATAGGTTCTTTGAAAGAACAAGCTAAAGAGAAAAGAGAAAAGAAAAAAGAGCTAGAAAACAAAAAGAAAAGTTAGTTTCTATAATTCTATGAATCGCATCTAATTACGAATAGACGAAGCTGTCTCCAACGAGTAGCAGACCTTTCACCGCAAGATCTTCGATGTATTCTCTCCACAATGGATCGTGCTTGAGGCAATCCGCATCACCAACTAAAATAAGACCGTATTGAGCTCTTGTCAATGCCACATTGAGTCTTCTTTCATCCTTCAAAAATCCAACTTTATTGGCATCATTTGACCTCACGCAAGACATGATCATAAATTTCTTCTCTCTTCCTTGAAATGCATCAATGGATGCAACCATTATGTCAGACACAATATGTACAGTGAGAGGCTTTGAGTTGCTGTAGTAATCATCTCGGTCAACATCCTCGTGTACAATATCCTTGTCGGGATTGATGACATCATTCTTGACGAGCGTGGATGAAATCAAATCTCGCTGGCCTCTGTAGGGTGTGATGATACCAATATCGGATTTCTTGATACCTTTCTCGAATACGAGAGTCATCAAGACCTGCTCAATGTAATTGACCTCACCCCCATTAGCGTATGTCACACCAAATCTTGTGTGGACAGGTGATTCCGGATTCTTACCTTTAGTATCCCAAAACACGACGGGATTAATTGGAATCCCTTTCATTTTTCTGTCTTCTGCAGTTATACCATCTTTAAGAAGATTATTATAAAATTTTTGTCTCGGGAATTCACTTATTGCTGGATGCATTCTGTATTGAGTGTCAAGCATGTGTGGTATTTTGTAAGTGCCGTTTCGAAGAATTCTTTCGAAAAGGGACAAGGAAAGATTTGGTACCTCAGAGAAGCTGCTTAGCTGCTTGTGATCACCAACAAAAACAAACTTGTCGACACCATTCATCGAAAGTGGTATAAGGGAAGTTGGTTCTGAGGACTGGGTGGCCTCATCCATTATAACAACTGGGACTTTGGGAAGAGCTTTTAATTGCATGCTGCCAGCGGCAACGGTTGTAGTCAATATCACCTTTTTCAGCGCAATTAACTTACTTGATTGAGTTATCAATGCAGACATTAACAGCTGGTACTGTTTCTTGCTTACCTTTACGCCTGGTCTTCGTAAGTCTTTGAGAGCTTCTTGAAGATGCAAAGGAAGGCCATCAAAGGTCATATGGTGTAAGCAAATGGATGCCAATGGATGGTCTCTGTTATACTCAAACTCCTTCTGGAGCGATGTTATTCTCAAAATGGACTTTCCGTATTTTGGTAATAGTTTCTCCGCGATATTGTCGATGGCAATGTTAGAGGCTGCAACCACCAAAATTGGTGATACATTCATCTTTTCAAGTAATTGCAAAATAATTTCATGAATTGTTGAAGTCTTTCCAGTTCCCGGCGGTCCTTGCAAGACGGTGATGGCATTATTGAGAACTGATTGCAAGCCTATTTTCTGAGACTCATTAAACGTATCCCTAGTGAGTTGCAAGTAGTTTTTGAAATTAATTTGCTTTACTTCTTTGTTACCCAAAACCAAGTCAATGAAGGATGGGTTACGCAAGTTCAGCATTGCCGTGAAAATTCTACTAACAGGAACAGACACTGGTAGTAGCTTCAAGTGTTTAATATCAACTGTAGTTGGAAGAGGCATCGTATTCCAAGAGAAGAGCTCAACGGCCATTTCACAGATTTGAGGGTGATTTGAACTTGGCGGTCTGGATTTTCCTTTGCCTTTGTAGCCTTTTTTCTGTGGTTTTTGGGAGCTAAAAGTGTCTACCATGGCTATTCTGCCGTACCAGGGTATTCGATCATCCAAAAGCAAGATCAAACCTTGGTCTTGTGAAAATGGAGTTTGCTTGACTGCTTGCATATTTTTTGTGAGATACCTGTCAAGAATCTCAGGGGTAAGAAGGACCTGAGCTTTATACTGTTTGTGTTTTAGATCATTCTCTTGATACCACTCCAACACGAATTCGTCAGGACCTAACATGGGAATTCTTTCAGCATTGAGTTGTGCCTTTTCTTCAAGCAATAAATTGATACACATTTCATTGAAGTAAGATTTCAAGTCTGGGTACAGCATAGGCGGTTCTGGCGCCGGCTTGATCTCATAAATGTTCGGAGGTAATTTCAAGGAAGTGGTAGTAGCCAGCATTTGTCCTTTACTGTGCCCAGGAGATGTTTGCTTCTCGTCCTCTTGCTTTTTTGACTTGGCTGGAGGTGCTTCTGGTGTCTGTGGGGGTGCCTTTTTATCATTAGTCTTCTTTGAACCACCGTTGACCTTTGAGCTCGCAGACTTACTGGTCTTCCTGTCTATCTTTTGTTCAGCCTTAACCGTAGATGATTTTGAAGGCATGCCATTTGATTCTTTCTTTGGTTTTGAGACAGACTGAGCTTTTTTCGCAATATGTTCTTTTGGATCGGATTTCTCTTTCATCTCAGGTTGGGGTGTCGGTGTCCTCGATGGTTTTGCACCTTTTGGCTTCGATGCTGTCGTTTTCTTTGTGTCTCTCTTGGGGTTATTAGGAGTAGACGAGCGAGGAGTCGCTGAACGGGAGAGGGTGGGCGAAGGTGTGGATGAGGAGCCCACTGCTTTCACTGTTTTAGCCTGCTGAAACCTTGCCTTGGTGGCCATTTTGGACTCATAGTGAGCTTTTCTTTCCTCTGCATCAGGCTTAAGTTTTCTTTGTCTTTTTCCACCTTTACCTTTCACTTTTCGAGCAAGTTTCTTTGCCTTCGCCCCCGGCTTAGGAACATACTCTTTGATGCCTAGTAGGGCAAACAAGAACGAGTCGCTATCTTCACTAACAAAGGATAAATTCCGTTTGATTGAGGGGATTTTCTCATCAATGCACTTCTTGCAGTATATGTATTGCGTTGACCCGTCGTTAGCCACATGAAGATCACTTTCCAGTTCGCAGATGCCACAGTGGATGTCTCTAAACTTGAAGTACTGAGGCAACTTGACAAACAAAGAACCATTTGAGAGAGAGTATGTAGCCGAAATCTCTCCAGAGCTTTGCTTCAGCTTGCAATCGTTACATAGAAGGCTGATATCAGAGAGGCCGTACCTTATCATGTTCAAGAGATGAATGTTCGAATCCTCACAATCTTCACATTTGATCACCTCGTCCAACGGATTATACTTGACTAGTTTGTGACGCGTCGTCGATAGATGCTTGCCTATATCCTCCAGGCCCACAGCCTGACAGGTTTGGCACGTATAAGTAGCCATAGCGATGGAATTTGTGAATAGCTCTTCGAATCTCGATGCGATGTAGTGCAGGAGAGAACGTCTGGAGGTGTAGGTTAGCATCGCACACCTGCGAAAAAGCACTTTAGTGGGGCTCATTCGTGGAACCAGATAACGGAGAATGTGGTTTAGAACGAACCTGAAAAAGAAAATAATAGCTGACACTCAACGTGCAAGTTCCAAAATATGAAGACATCGATAAGCATTCAGTATGTAACCCAGGGAGAACTGCTGCGACCATTAGCCTGGCGCACAGTATGCCCTGAAACCGCCAGGCCCAGATCTAGTAATCGCATGTATCACTACCAAACAACATATTTTTACCTGAGCAATCTAGACGAATGGCCATATTACACAAATTCAGGGTAGTGCCTTCTCAGGGCCTCGCATCTACAGATTGCCCAATTGGCGAACGCCACGACCGAATTCGAGACCCCCCGGTAAAGTCACTTGTTCAGACACTGCAATAATCGCCTTGAGAGCCTTATACGAAAATTCAGAACAAAAATGGAAGGTTGAAAGATTACATGTCCAAATGTTACAAAGGTAATCTGACACAGGAATTTCATTTTTGTAGTCTGTCTTAACTACTTATTATACCCGAAGACTGAGGCGCCTTTATTCATTTGTTTAAGACGGGTCCTCAAAAACTCTTCTTGAGAACTCTTTTACTAGGAACTTTCTCTGAGCTTCTGTCGATTTCCAAGTATGTCTCTCGCGCAGATCGTCGGTGTCGACGAAAAAAAATTACACTCCCTTTTCAGGAACGCGTCCTGTGTGTCTACGCGAAGGAATGTTTCTTGAATCTTAGCCTTTTTACCCGAGCTGAGTAACCACCATATAAACGTCATTTATATTAACCTGTCAGCCAAAAAAAAAACCCCATAATTGACATTGCCTCCTGAATGGCCCAACTGCATTACTCTGTCTCTCTGAGCGTCTACTCGCCGGTCGAAACCGAGCGGCGGTCGACGTTTCCTCTCAGAGATCCAATCGAGGAAGAGAATGAGGATGACATTGACGAAAGCTCAGAGCTTTTTGGCTCGGACTTTAACGACACGGAGTCCCAGACAAGTGCTTCTCCTTCACGTGTGAGGCAAGAATCAGCCATTTTACCCGAGACCTCTAGCCAGACGTTGAAGTCGTACTACACAGCCATCAACGGTAGCGAGCCCAGTTTCTCGTCTATCAACAACTCGTTGTTGCGGCAAGAATCCAATGAACAAGGAGTTAGTGAAATGCCAGGCTCCTTCGATCCTGATGAGACGCCTAGGCTCAACACCGAGATGCATGGCCAGAACGATGCTATATTCGACCAAACTCCTGTTCTTAATGCTAATGGGTTCAATGATGAAATACACCCGACTTCTGAACAAGCTGCCCCAGCCACCTCCAAAGTTGCTCAACTGCAAGTACCACACAAATTTAAAAGACTATCGGTAACATTACTCCAAACAGGCACTAACGTATCAAGAGAATCGCATTTATTCCATGAAAATTTTAGCTCCAAGGCTCAAAAAGCGCTGAGTGAGAACCAAGGACGCACGAGCAGGACTAGTTTGCTTTATAAAAGACTTCACGAGAAGCATGGTCTAGTCGATCCAACGTCTGCTGCTGCAAATGATGAGGACACCTCAATATTGAGCACATCCTCGAACTTGTCCAGTGCTCCAATGAAAAATGATACCCTGTATGATCACAACGTTTTACAAGACGAGGTTCCTCCAAGAGGTGATTTGCCTCCCGGGACTCAATTTACGAAACCAGCTAGTGGTCTTAACATACTATACGATGAAAGTTCAGCAAACAGCTCGAGGCATGACGTTTCTTCTGAAAAGATGGACCGCTCGAGATGGTCGACTGCCTCCAGTACAACTGAGGATGAGGATATGTCGTCGCTCTTCATCCGGGCATTGCATTCATTCGATGCAACAGAATCACAGCTTGAGTCAGAAAACTCAGTCTGTTTGTCTTTCGAGAAGAACGATATCGCATTTGTCCACACAATTGATGACTCTGGTTGGGGAGAAGTTATTTTGATCGAGACCTTAGAAAGAGGTTGGGTTCCCATGAACTATTTCGCCATGGCAATTACTACCGATGGAGCCAATCAAACCGAATTTATCAACTCGGACGAGGCTAAATTCTCGCACTTTATGTTTCCTTTGCTCAATGCTTGTGGACACTTCCTCTCAAATCCACTTTCTCGTGACGGTCCACACGGAAAGACGTTTTCTAATAAACACTTGAATGACATCAAAGACGGTGTTCGTTGCTTGCTTGACGAGACAGACTGTCTTTCAAGATCCAGTGAGATAATCGTTAAAAAGCCGGTGGTACGTAAGGCAAGAAAGGCCTTCATGTATGACTGGTGGGAACTTATGAAAAAAGCTGCTGAGTATAAGGGCACAACGAACTTTGAGAAGGTCGAGATATTGACTCTTTTTGTACTCCTGGTCATAAGGAGGGGTGTCTACTTCTTTGACGTCTGGCTTACAGAAAGTAAAGACATCATTGAGAAAGAAGCTGAAAAGAGACTAAAGAGTGATTTGAATACATATCCCCTCCTACCTACACCTCCATTGGCCAAACAAAGGGTTACAGAGATTAAGGGTATTCTTTACTCATACTTGTCACTTATAATGGGACGTTTAGATTTAATAGAGCATAATCCACAGGGATGTGTTTTGCTCGAGAAGATATCATGCCATATTCTCTTACTCTTGAGTGAACTTCTTTTCATCTCAAAGACAGGCATGAATTATACTTCTAGCAAGTCCACTGACCTTGATGCTTCAATGGATGCGTTCATGTCATTTGGAGATCAGTTGGTCACTTGTGTGAAAGTGCTTATCAACAAAACAGTCGGTGAGGATCAAACGTCACGAACATTCAACAGCGATAATACCTCGCATAACCAGGACTACGTCTTCACTGAGGAGGGTCTTAAGTTGAGACAGGTCGCAGCCAAGACTATCAAAGCCATCAATATAAGCGTTCGTTCCATAAACGAGCTCTTCGATCAGATTGGTGATTTCAAATTGAGTTCCGAGAGATCATATCCTGATTACCTCAAAATGAGAATAGATCCAGTTGATTTTATTCGTGAATGCTCCGTTGGCATGGTTCAATCACACTCATTGAAGAATAAGGATCTTCGTGTTATGAAGAAAAAGAATGGAAGATCTACAAATCGGTACTCCATGATACGTTCAGGAAAACCCGGCGGGCTTGGTATGACTCCTACGGGAGTCGATTTGCTACACAAGGTAATGCTTGTCGAAACTGATGATACTCCATTCGACGCTACCACAGCTGAGTTTCAACCTTTCATTGCTTCTGGGTCAACAGAAAGCCGTTCTTTTTCGATAAAGGACGAGCTTCTTGTGGATGCTAATGGTACCTTGTTGGGCGCCTCTTTCAAGGGGTTGATTTACACTCTCACGAACGAGGATTTGCCACCTCAGTACTTCTTCATCTCCGGATTTTTCATCTGTTTGAGGAGTTTTGCCAGCGGAATGGACTTGCTTGAAGGCCTCATCTCAAGATTTGAGGAGACGGAGGGAACAAATTTCGAAAAGAGCAACGATGCCTTATTGGAAGTTCGTCTCAAGAAGAGACGGCGCTTGATTATCGCAATATTCAGAATCTGGATGGAATCATACTGGGATCATGACACAGATACTCCCTTGTTGTGCACCCTCATTAATTTTTTCAACGAGGGTATCTATCCTCACTTGCCTCTCGATGCTATGCGTCTAATCGAGCTAGCTGCCAGGCTTTCTATTAGGGATGTAAAAGGCAAGGAAAGGAAGCAGATTCACGAAAGACACATCACACTTAAGAAACTTAACCGGAAGGACTCAATTGGTGACATTAGGGATCTAGATGATCTGTCCCGCAACTCTGGAATCGATGGACATGAGCTTTCAAGGATAAGTTCTAACAGCTCTATTGCAAGCTCTTTAAAATCCATGACGATGGGTCTTTCATTATCAGGGCTGGCTCCAACTTCAGGCACTTTGCTCACTAAAGCGCAGCAGGCTACTGTCGAGAGCACCGTGCTCAAGTTCCGTCAAGTACTTGGAGAGGCGTGGTGCCCACGCCAATTTCTTGAGATGCGAAGCTATGGTGTGGTACCTCTAAAGATGCTTTTACCAACCTGGTTCAAATTATGTGAGGAAAAATGGGAGCTTGATCAATATAGACCAAACTTGTTGGACTTTCAGGTTTTGGAGTTATCGAACCAATTGACTCTAATTGAGTCAGAAATATTCTGCTCGATTAGATCTAGTGAATTGCTCAATGAGAATTATACTGCAAAGAAAGCACATCTCAAGCTAGCAAATAATGTCAGACAATCATTATTGTTCACAAATTGTTTGTCGGGATACGTACTCGAGTCTATCTTGCAGCCTGGTCTCACCGACAAGCAGAGAGTTAACCAAGTGAAGCAATGGCTCAAAGTCAGCTTCAGCTGCTACGAGATGCGCAATTTCAACTCCATGGTGGCCATCATCACCTCGTTACAATCACATTTGATAACAAGAATAAAGAGAATTTGGGAAGATCTCAGTCCGAAATACACTCACTTATACGAATACCTTTGCACAGTGGCACATCCACAGAACAACTTCAATGTCTATCGTGAAAAGCTCAGAGTCTTCTTGGAGAACAATGAATACAATTATCCAGTCGTTCCCTACTTTTCATTATTCCTTCAAGATTTGACCTTTGTTACCGATGGGAATCCTAATTACCGCAAAGCCAATACTTTCTTGAACCAAAAACTCATCAATATTGATAAGCATCTCAAGCTTACAAGAGTGATCGCCGATATTGAAACCTTGCAAGTTCGCTACGTTGAGGAGGATGGCATGAAAAGGAGATCTCGGTTCTCTCTCAATCTTGGCAAAAACACCACTGCTGATTTGAAGATAGTCAGTAATCCAGCTTTGCAGGAGTTGGTTTTGCTCGAGTTCTTTAAGATTGCTCAGCTCAACAAGAGTGAGGAAGATAGAGCTTGGAAGTTAAGTTGTGCCTTGCAGCCCAGAGATACCCCACGCATGTCCTAACGTACCGTTTCGAATTGGCTGCTCAACAAAATAAGAAAAGGAGGTTCAAATACAAGGGATTAATAGTGACGATCGGAATTCACGGCATATCATTATTGTGGCAAAACAGAAGAGGCGGGGTTCTACATACCGTTCAAAATCCTTTTGGTTTGAGTGATGAAATTCGAAGTGCTGGCGGTCAATGCTTCTCTAGAAGAGAGACATTTGTAACGAGCTGAACTAGTCGGCCCCTGCTACTAGTGGAATGATTAAGAAAAATAGTGTTTACATCGTTATTCTTTTTGTGCAACATGTAAGTGCGGAATAGTGGCATAAATGGTATAGTTTGTTGTGTGATGTCTGGTGTATAGTCTGCTCTTGTACCCAGTGCGTCTCAGTATCTAGATACTTGGTTCACCCTGCGCACAACATGCCTCAGAATCTAGTCCAGTGTATTATGCGCACGGCAATAAACGGGTGAGTCACATTATCTAGACAGAGTAAGGGAAGCTTCCGCGCATTATAAGCACAACTACAGCGTTATCTATTGGCCGATGTGTAGGACCTTTGTGCACAGTGGGGTATAGTGGTGAAAAATTTACCGTGCAAAGTACAACCACGACCAAGAAGTTTCACTACCAAAAAGTCATGCTCTCTTCCAGAAGCACGGTCCATGTCTCCAAGAGGCTCTTAGCCCGGAGATTGGCCACTAGCAGCACCAGCGATCTCGCGTCTGCCTTTTCGGTTCCCCCAGAGTACGAAGCCAGAACACCTCCCTACGCCAAGCTTATAACAAATCTTCAAGAAGTCAGAAACTTAGTGAACGACAAACCCTTGACGTTGGCAGAGAAGATTTTGTACTCCCACTTGGTCGACCCAAATGAAAGCTTGTCTGCGTGCAATGGCGACTTATCCAACATTCGTGGGCAGCAGTACTTGAAGCTTCATCCGGATAGAGTGGCCATGCAAGACGCCTCAGCACAAACAGCCTTGTTACAGTTCATGACCACGGGCATGAGCAGAACTGCGGTGCCTGCTTCGATCCACTGCGATCACTTGATTGTGGGCAAAGATGGCGCTGAGTCTGACTTGACGTCGTCTATAGCCACGAACAAGGAGGTGTTTGATTTTTTACAAAGTTGCGGTGAAAAGTATGGGATTCAATTCTGGGGACCCGGTTCGGGCATTATTCACCAGATTGTCCTCGAAAACTTCTCGGTGCCAGGTTTGATGATGTTGGGCACAGACTCGCACACCCCTAACGCTGGTGGGTTGGGTGCAATTGCCATTGGTGTGGGTGGTGCGGACGCTGTGGATGGGCTCACAGGAACACCATGGGAGTTGAAGGCGCCAAAGATTTTGGGTGTGAAATTGACCGGCAGAATGAACGGATGGACTTCTCCTAAGGATGTCATAACTCACCTTGCGGGCATCTTAACCGTACGTGGTGGTACAGGCTACATTGTTGAATATTTTGGTGAAGGTGTGGAAACCTTATCTTGTACTGGTATGGCTACTATCTGCAATATGGGTGCTGAAATTGGCGCCACCACGTCTACTTTTCCTTATCAGGATGCTCACCGTCGTTACTTGATCCAGACTAACAGAGGCCCGATTTCACAGGCTGCCGATGTAGCTTTACACAAGTACAACTTCTTGAAGGCAGACGATGGTGCTGAATACGATAAGATCATCGAGATTGACTTGAATACCTTAGAGCCTCACATTAACGGTCCTTTCACCCCGGACTTGTCGACCCCAATCTCTGACTTTGGCACTAAGGCCAAGGCCGATGGCTGGCCATCTAATGTTAGCGCTGGGTTGATCGGCTCGTGCACAAACTCTTCGTACCAAGACATGTCTCGTGCTGCGTCCATCATTATCCAGGCAGAGAAGGCCGGTTTGAAGCCTAAGATTCCATTTTTTGTCACTCCTGGTTCTGAGCAAATTAGAGCCACCATAGAAAGAGATGGTTTGACAGAGATCTTCGAAAGAAACGGTGCCATCGTCTTGGCTAACGCCTGTGGTCCTTGCATTGGTCAGTGGGACAGAACAGATGTCCCAAAGACTTCTACATCTTCCAATGCTATCTTCACCTCTTTCAACAGAAACTTCAAAGCGAGAAACGACGGGAACAGAAACACCATGAATTTTTTGACCTCCCCTGATATTGTCACTGCCATGATTTACTCTGGTGACATGAACTTCAACCCTCTTACGGATAGCATCAAAAAAGAAAACGGCGACGAATTCAAGTTTAGTCCTCCAGAGGGCGTTGAATTGCCTGGCGAAGGATTCATCAAGGGCCGCGAGGAGTTCTACCCTGAGGCCAACCCTCAACCAAAGCCTGAGGTCCAAGTCAATGTGTCTCCAGACTCCGACAGACTTCAAATTCTTGAGCCATTCGATCCATGGTCTGGCGATGAGTTGTCAACCACTGTCTTATTGAAGGTTGAGGGTAAGTGTACTACCGATCACATTTCCGCTGCTGGGTCGTGGTTGAAGTACAAGGGTCATCTTGAAAACATATCCTACAACACTTTGATCGGTGCCGTTAACAAGGAGACTGGTGAAGTCAACACAGCATACGATCTCAACGGTGACGCATACGGAATCCCCGAGTTAATGTTCAAGTGGAAGGAAGAGAAGCGCCCTTGGATTGTCGTTGCTGAGCATAACTACGGTGAAGGTTCTGCTAGAGAACATGCTGCCATGTCCCCCAGATTCACTGGTGGATCTATCATTTTGGTGAAGTCTTTCGCCAGAATTCACGAAACCAACTTGAAGAAGCAAGGTATGTTGCCTTTGACATTTGCTGATGAGGCAGACTACGATAAGATTCTGGCTGGTGACCAGATTACCACCATCGACTTAAGGGATATGGTTGCTAAAAACGGTGACAACGGCGGCACTTTAAGAATTAGGGTTGCCAAAAAGGATGGGTCTGATGAGTTCGAGATTTTGTGTAAGCACACTATGTCCAAGGATCAAATTGAATTCTTCAAGGCTGGTTCTGCCATTAACTACATTGGTAACTTGAAGAAAGAACAGGAAGCTGCTGCTGCTTCTGCTAAGCATTGAGCGACAGGTTCATTAGACACTCATTTATTCTATAGCATCTTTACAGGTATACTGTGAAACATAATTCTTTTCATGAACTCTTTACATGAAATACTTTTGTTGAAGTAGCGTTTAAAAAGACAAAAGAAAAGATACTCTAGTTGAGATGTGAGACTAAATGCTATAAAGTGGAGTAATCGTTGTGATGTTTAAGCGTCAATCAAGTCGTGGGACTTATCTGGGTTTTCATCCTCGTCATCCTCGTCTTGGTCTCTGGCTCTATCGTAAAATTCATTCAAGATCTTTGGACTGATCCTGTTTAACATCTCCTTAGGGTAGATTCTCAACAATGACCAAGCAAGGTCCAAGGAATCAAACACTGATCTGTCCTCGTAGGCACCCTGAGCAATGAAATTCTTCTCAAACTTCTCCAAGAACTCAAGGGACAACTTGTCCTCTGTAGACAAAGCCTCTTCACCAACGACGGACTTCATGGCAGCAGCATCTCTACCAATGGCGTACTTAGCATACAACTGGTTGGAAACATCACCATGGTCCTTTCTGGTCATACCTTCACCGATGGCAGACTTCATCAAACGGGACAAAGAAGGCAACACGTTGATTGGTGGGTAGATACCTCTGTTGGACAATTGACGATCAACGAAAATCTGGCCCTCAGTGATATATCCGGTCAAATCAGGGATAGGGTGTGTGATATCATCGTTAGGCATTGTCAAAATAGGAATCTGGGTAATTGAACCGTTTCTGCCCTCAACTCTACCAGCTCTTTCGTAAATAGTAGACAAATCTGTGTACATGTAACCTGGGTAACCTCTTCTACCTGGCACTTCTTCTCTCGCAGCGGACACTTCTCTCAAGGCATCAGCATACGAAGACATATCAGTCAAAATGGTCAACACGTGTCTCTCCGTCTGGTAAGCCAAGTACTCAGCAGTGGTCAAGGCTAATCTTGGAGTAATAATTCTCTCAATGGTGGGGTCGTTTGCCAAGTTCAAAAACAAGGAAGTTCTTTCCAAAGAGCCGTTCTCCTCGAAGTCCTGCTTGAAGAATCTGGAAGTCTCCAAGTTAACACCCATAGCAGCGAAAACGATGGAGAAATTGTCCTCGTGGCCATCATGAACATCCTTCGTTGGTCTCACCAAACCAGCCTGTCTGCAAATCTGAGCGGCAATTTCGTTATGAGGCAAACCGGACGCAGAAAAAATAGGAATCTTTTGACCTCTGGCAATCGAGTTCATTGTATCAATGGCAGATATACCCGTCGAGATCATTTCCTCAGGGTAGATACGAGCGTAAGGGTTGATTGGAGATCCGTTGATATCCAAGTAGTCCTCAGCAAAAATTCTAGGGCCCTTATCAATTGGGCGACCAGAACCGTCAAACACACGTCCCAACATGTCCTCAGATACAGCAATCTTCAAGTTCTCGCCGGTAAACTCCACTCTAGTCTTTTTGATATCGATGCCTGAGGTACCCTCGAACACCTGGACAATAGCCTTCGAGCCTCTGACTTCCAAAACCTGACCAGCTCTCACAGAGCCATCAGGCAAGGTTAAGTTTACAATCTCATTGAAGGAAGGAAATTTGACATTGTCCAAGATCACCAAAGGACCGTTGACACCACCGACGGTGTTGTAGTTGATTCTGGGTTTGATCTTGAAGCCCTCCGTGACGGCTTTTTTGTTCAATTCGTACAATTCCTTATCAGACAACATAGTTTATGCGCCGGCTAGAAAAGCTGATCGATGAATGAAATCAATAGGGTAACGGCGAACGTTCAATCTCACTAGATTGAGAAAGGGTTATCGTTACTCTCGTCGATAATTAGACACCAGCAAGTGTCATGCAGGATTTTACTGAGGCATGCTCTCTGTTACGCACATTGATCGGAATTGAGAGAAGGAGCAATCCCTCAAAGTGCCCTATATTTCATTACTATTAAAAAAGACGACTCACTACATCCCAGTCTGAGAGCTGAGACTGGGTTTTTTTCATTATGCTCTTTGTAGCAATCTTCACTGCCTCATCACCACCTTCCCCATTCCCTCTCCCGCCACCCTTTCCATTTGCAACTTGATTGTGAACGGCATTTATCACTTCTTTGATATCTAGCGGCTCGGTATGGGTAGAGTAGGATGAACCGGTTTTGAAAGGTGTATCACTGTCCACTGTGGAGGCTTTGCTTTCATCCTCGTCGGTATCCAGAAAACCATCACTAACTGCCCCATAAACCTGATTATCTAACGAGGTTCTTGATGGGCGAGAATTTTGACTCTTTCGGGAATTCTTGTCAATGAAGTTACTGTAGAATTCTCGTAGCCTTGATCTGCTTTCAGAGCTGCGAAGGCTCGCGTTTGAAGCATGGTGACTTGGTTCTTGAGCTTCCATCAAAGGCGCAGAGGAAGGTATGGTGGACCGAGAAGATGCCTCTTTAATTATAGATGAGGCTGGTTGGGCTTTGCTTGGAGCATAAGCAAAACTGTCTATCTCTAACTTGAAGTACCCATCCATTTCTGCAAACTTCAGCAATATTTTGCCGAAGTCATAGAACAGTTGTGGTGCCGCCTCTGTTTCACGAACTGGGTCGGTTTCTGCTCGAGACTGACCATAGGTACTCATGAGCAAATTGCTGGTGGGTTTTTTTCTTTTCGTTCGAGGTACTTTGTCAACAGTCTGTCGCAGAAGCATCTCAAAATTGATTATTATCTTGGCGACTATCAGAATAAACTTTAGATATTCCTTAAGTGTGAGTTTAGTAAATGGTTTTGTAAGAATCTTATGTGGTACAATTACCATTTTCTTACCCTGAATTGCGCTGTTCTTTGTCTTCTCGCTTCCAGGATGTTTCGAATCGGGTATGGACGGTTCAGGTGTTGCCAGAAACATCTCCGGTCGGACTTGATCCGCCGAAACCGGCGACTCCAAAGAGTTGGATTTTGTTGATGCTCTTCGCTGGAAGTTGGCAGTCTTGAAAGACAATGGTACCTGTATAACATTGTCCTTTACAACTATCTTGTCAGTGTTCTGTACATCATGCCTTTCTTTCTCATCGTCTACACCATTCAATACCTCTTCAGGCTGATCAGCGTATTCCAGATTATCCGATTCGTGCAAAAGAAAGTTGATCTTCTCCTGAACCTGAGCATAGAACCCCTCATCCGGCAATTGTCGCTCGAGGTGTGATACAAATGGAAGATCAATGGATGACCCATTCTCATTCAAAATCTGCTTCAAAAGAATTTGGAACCGTATCATGTTCTCTAGGAATATGTTTATGGCGATGAGCTTGTTGTTGTGCAGTAGGAACGACTCCAACGGTATTATCGATTGGCCATAGAAGTCAAGTTTGATGGGAGGACCGTTTGGATTTGTTTTATGGGCCAGCCATGCGTCGAATTTTTGAAAGGCAACTTGGCGTATAACTTTATAGTGGTCATATTGAAGGATTGAAGCTTGTCTGGAGACCCTTCTTGCATCCTCCAGTTGATATCGGAGAATGCGTTCATTATACATCGTTGACAACTCCCGATGCAGAGACTCAATGAAGGCTTGCTTTTGGTCTAGTAGATCTCTTCGACTCGTTAGATTCTGCTGAGCCTTTTCGACCTTACTTTCGAGCAATGAGATCTTCTTCTCTAGTATTTTCCTGTAATGGTCCATGTCTCTTTGTTTGAGCTTAGCATTGAGAATTGCTAGCTTTTGAAGATGAAACGCAAGATGTTTGATGGTATACATGTTGGAATCTTGCGGAAGGTCTCTCCGGGGCGATGTGGAGCTCTCCTCTTTCTTATCTATTACTGCTGAAGGACCAGCCTTCTGAATAATGCGACACAATTCAAATACCTCGTCAATCTGATCTCTCATTTGATTATTTTTGGCCTCGTTGGCTATCACGGACTTTCGTATCACCGCTATGTCGTTACTGATGCACTCTGTGCATCGTAGCTCTTGCCCAGCTAGAGCGTCCATAGTGGTTCTAGACTGAGATTTAGAGTGTTTATGCGACATACTAGACTGCTCTTCATGTGATCAATGGTCTATTACGTTGTGATGTAGTTGTACTTGACGTCTCAGTATTGAGAGTTCTGTTATCGCGCGTGATACTACATAGTCAAAGCATAGGGATAAATGAAGGCTCCAGATTTCACTGCAGGTTAGATCATTACCATTATTTTTTTCGGTAAGCCTTTCGGAGTTGGCGACGCTCGACCAATTCCCTGATCATGAGGGCAATCGCTTCTTCCACGTCTGACTGGACGTCCACAGCTAGGAAGCCGCACTTCCATTTTTTGCTCAACTGCCTGCCTTCTTCTATAAGTAGTGGTGAGGCTAGTGGCAGATTACAGTGCGTACACACAAGCCATATTGGTGGTGGGCATGATGGGTCAGCAGGGTCTGACGAGATGTCTAGTAGTTTGGAGCCACCAGGGCCACCAAAGACTGGTGCAGGTTTTTTGACTTCGTCTATAAGTAGTCCTCTTAGAGCAGTTTTGAACGAAAAGACATCTGACTCCTTGCCTCCTTCCCAAGATACTTTATATGTGTAGTATTCTTGCCACGCCTCGTCCAATGCGTCTTTCATTATGGGTAAGAGGTCAAAGGCATTCTGCGTCTTGGTGGCTGATGTGCCTTCAGTAGACGACTCATCGTAAGGAGGAGGTAGACTTGAAGGCACGGCACTGTAGACAAAGTAGTAACCATCTATCGTTCCATTCAATTCGCTGGCTCCACTAGCAACAATAAGGGGGTTAGTGCTCACAGGCTGCCGAGGCTCATCCGCAAGATTATGTAGAATGTCTTTCTCTAGCTTGATATAAAGCGATGCTTCTAGGAAGGGCACGATCTGGGTGGGGTTGAAAGCAGGGGTGTCTATTAGCTCCATCAAAATTGGAGTTGTGTGAGTCTGATTATCTCGAGAATATATCGTGTAGATGTCATTGGACTGAAGAATCGTAGGTGAATTCATCGAAACAGCAGGATGTGGTGAAGGTCTCCTGGTCGTATTGCTCACCAAGTTGTTGTATACCACTGGACTCAAGACCACATTCTCCTTTATAAGCGCCAGATTAAGCGTGTTTCTTGGTGAATATGTATCTAGCAATTGTTTCGACAACGTGGATTGCGGATAGTATGTGAATAATATTGGTTGCGTCTGTTGCAGAGGGTAGTAGGTCTCACGGAAGCTTCCCATAGTGAGCTTGGAAATTAACGACGTCTTGCCCGATTTGGCTCCTCCAAGAAATGCAAGCCGCACCGGATCCTTATCATTAGTAGGTTGATCGACATCTATGACCAGCCTTTTAAGAAAAGACTTCATAAAGGTGGTATTTGTAGGAGATAGACGGATGAAGTAGGAAATATTCTAGATAAGGTGCACGGGTGTTTAATGAATGGCTGCGAAAAAGACCTAGGAGCCAAATAATATTTTGATTGATATATACTGGTCAAAGTTCTTATTTTAGTTGGCAGGGCATGTTGCAACTGCCAACTTGGAGTCACCCTGTCCATAGTATAAGAACCACTTGCCTTTAAACTGGACCACCCCCTCGGTGAACACAACTTTGTCTACCTGGCCATTGACCTCATTCGCATCCTCCGGCACTAAGATGGGCTTCTCCAACCGAGCCACGGGGCCATCTTTGATATTGTCGTAGTCCACCAACATCTGAGAGATGGTGTATGTCCCTTTTGGATACGGCCCGCCGCCAATTGTTGAAGAATTATAAAACAAAATATAGTAGTTCTGATGCCTATTGCCCGTATCCATCTTGATGGGAGCAGGCCCAGGCTCAATCAACCGGTCCTGCCAGTTGAACTTGCCAATAGTGTAGTTATCAGCGATGGTCCAATGGACTAAGTCTTTGCTTTTAGCAAGATAGAACCCAGACTCTCCCCAAATCATATAGTAATGACCGTCCTTATGCCTTTCTACAAAGATAGCACCGCTCTTCAGCCACGCATGCCGAATGAATTGATTTCCGTCGAGTCCATTGGCGATCTCATTGAAGTTATCGTCTTTGATGATTGGTGGGTACTTCCTCCAGGTAAACAAGTCCATTGACTCAGCAACGCAAAGTCTCGCCAAATAGCCATCATACGCAGTATATGTCACAATAAATCTCTTCAGAATCGGATCTCTCACTATACGTGGGTCCTCACATCCACCAGGAAACTCATAGCTCTCTGTGGGGTAAATGATAGGTTTGTGGTACCGCTTGAACTTATAGCCATCATCCAGCCACGCCAATCCCACACTCAGCGTTTTGTTCTCGTCCTGAGCCCTATACAACAAGTAAACCCGATCGTCAATGACAATTGCCGAGGCATTATATACGTACGCCTCCTCCCACTCGTTATCGGGGTTCGGCTCCAAGATCGGGTTATGCTCGTATCTAGTAAAGTGAGGTCCGATGGGGAATGTCTTTGGCGGCTTGTAGTGCTTATCGCCCGAGGGCGTGTCTGGTCCGATTACCGGAACTGTTCCCATATTTGATAAAGAACACTAGTTGGTTTATAGGGACCTATTTAAAGGTTACCCAGTGTCATTCTACAGGACCCATTATCTCACTGCAGGACCGTTTGAGGCAGTGGGGATCAGCACCCAAAAAGCGTGAGGTGAGGAAAAAGACAAACAAGTAGCGAGTGAGGCGAACATAGGGCAAGAAAGTTTCGGAGTAGAGCCTATCTCTCGGTGTCCCTTTTTCTATGTCCTTTCGCTGCAATTGCCCAATAATTCATTTTGCGCCCCCAGTCTTCCGCTTACCACCTTTAAAGCCCACACAACCAACTGCCTTTTTTGTGTTCAATTCCCTCACACACGCAAAAATAGTGATCCTCGCCTCCAGTTTCACCCAATTTAGAACCCATTGCCAAATCCTATCGTTGGCCCTAGCACCTTGCCATTATTCTAAATTCCTCAATGGGTCAGCTCTTATCTCACCCGGTGGAGGAGAAGTCCATCGAGTTCCGAGAGCACTCGTCGATATCCTATTGTATTGGCTCAATGCAAGGGTATAGAATGACCATGGAAGATGCCCATGACGTGAGGGTTTCGGATGATGAGAAACTCGCCGTGTATGGTGTGTTTGATGGCCATGGTGGCAAGGAGATAGCCGAGATCTTGAGGGATAAGCTTGTTGCGTTGATTTTCAAGACTCTACAGACATGCATAAAACAAAATGCAAACACAGAATTGCTGACCTACATTAGACTTATCAAAGACTGCTTTTTCAAGGTGGACGCTGGACTCCCCGAATCTTTAGCAGCCAATTGCGGCAGCACTGCTATCATAACCACAGTTATCGCTGGAAAATACGTCATTGTGGCCAACACAGGTGACTCCCGTTCAATTCTTTCTTTGCAAGGTGGATGTCTGAAAAATTTATCGTTTGATCATAAACCTTCGACTATGGGAGAAAGAGTCCGCATAGAGAACAGTGGGGGCTACGTCATCAATGGCAGGGTGAATGAAATTCTTGCGCTCTCCCGAGCATTTGGCGATTTCAACTTCAAGTTGCCTTACCTTTCTTTAAACCCTACAGGGCAACATAATGCCTACCTAGAGCAAAACCGAAGCATCATAAAGAACAACGTTATTGAGCTCCCGCCAGAGCTATATCAGGTGAGTGTGGAGCCTGATGTTTTAGTGTACGATCTCAGCTGTCAAAGTGAGCCGGAGTTTATTGTGTTAGCGTGTGATGGCATCTGGGATTGCTACACGAACGACGCTTTAATTCAAGTCATCCGCAAGAGATTACGTGACGGTTGGACTCTACAACACATAACTGAGTTTGTGCTTAATGACTGCATCAGCATGGCTAATAATATCACTGGCATTGGCTTTGATAATATGACGATAATGATTGTTGCGCTACATTCAAACGCATCGCTCGAGCAATGGACTGAACAATTTAGGAAAAGGTGAGATGAGATTAGTTTGGCGCTGAGAATTTTTACTTAGAACAGCTTGGGACGATTGGTCCTCAATTGTCAGAGAACCGGAGTCACTGTCACGAGATTCTACTCCTTGAGAAGCACGTCGCCTGGTTGCGAAGGAGGAAAAAAAAATCAGGCCAGTTTGGCTACCCACTTGACATACCCCCCTTAGCAAAGAACGACGTACAATAATTTAATATAATATATACACTTTCGGAGTAACCGAAAAAGCTCATCATTACAAATTCTTTCAACAGAGATTTCCAGAACGCCCACTATCAGACCTGTAGCTCCAATAGCAAGACGGAACCGCCTGCAGGTTCTAGAGAGTACCAAGCTTCCTGGTGAGGCCGCACTATCTACAGTCTACGTTATGTCAGCTCTTTAGTTCTTCGGCATTAACCCACACTAAATATCTATTCATTAGCAAAAGCACCAGGCATAGCCACTAGACAAGCTCTTTTGGCTCATTGACCTTCCCTGCATTATCCCTTTCATAGCATTCCATCGCATATCATCGTCCTAGGGCAACCCTGGAACAATGTCATTCACTACATTTGATACATATGATGCATTTGAGGATCCCATCTTAGCATTAGCCAAAGACCCAAACCTTGTTAAGGAGAAATCAAAGAATAGTAGAATCACCCAGATAATACAAGGTTTCGCTGTTGCGGAACGCAAGGTCTCCCGGCTATGTCAGCTCAGTCTTACGATTCTACAAACATTAGAGAAGATAGACCTTAATCTAAAGAATTGGGCATTTTTGTCTCTAGATTTGAATTCGACCGATCATTTCGATGCTTCAAATACTGAGGAGTATAAGGAGTTCAATAACAATGTCTCGCTCAAAGTCATCAACTCATGTCAAGAGCTCACGAAGAAGCTCAACAAAATCTCTGCTGATGTCGACTTCATTACAAACGCACTGCGGAGTCTCTCACCACGAGAGTTCATAAGTGATAGTGGCACGTTGCTCACATCATTGACATTACGAAATATCCGACTCAAGGATGAGTTGAGAGACAAGGTCACTATTGCATATCTGAAAGCCAAGCTCATCACCATCGGCACCGATTTGGAGCAGATGTTGGGAGAAGGCAGCCTAGAACAACAGCAAACCGTTCACTCATATAAGCAATTTGTAGTGAGCCTATTGAACCAGCTCAATACTGCTGTGGAGAGCGATGACATTGAAGAACGTAATGAGTGCCTCGCAGTGATCAGCGATATGGAGCAAATGTTTGAAGCATTCAAAGTTGAAAAGGTGCAGCAAGCAAAGGATGAGTTACAAAGGCGTAACGAAATGGCAGAAGATTCCGATGCAACTGCTTCCTCTCCCTACGGTAGCGCAACCAAGCTGCAGAAGACTCTGCCCGAGTCGGACTTCGGTTATTCTCGTCGCGATTCTGTGTCATCACAGTCCACTGCAATGATGCTGCAATCAGCGTTTAGTGAGGACCTTCCTCATCTTTTATCTGCATTTCATCAAGATGAAAAATCTGACAATAGGTCGGAGAAATCGCTTGATATTTCACAAATCAAGGAGGGAAAGAACAAGAAGTCTCAAAAGTCTCCGTCCGATCCATCCGCAAGTACAATATTGCATTTTCCTCGTCAGAAATCTCATCTTCCAGAAACTTCATTATACTCTGGCAGTGAAATTGTTGCCGCACCGGAGACACCATCACCGTATTCATACATAAACTCTAATAGCTCATGGCTTTCTAAGTTGGGCATACGACCACAAGTCATCACAACGGACAAGCATTTGTTGAAAAGTGCTTCAGTCAATCGTGGCTTTGCCGAGAAACAGTTGCCGACACCATCTTCGTCAACATCATTCATTGAAGACACAGACGATGAAGATTACGAAAAGCGGAAGCATATATCTCTTCTGACAGAGAATCTCGAGGCACATACCTTGTCGCTGCTAAGCATAGATGATAGTCAGTTAGTAGAATACGTTGAATAGAGTTATTCTATCTTACATCACAGTAAGTAAAGAATCAATTCTTGTCCAATACAAAACGTTAAAGTCCGTCTATATTCAGTTCCATGGTCCAGGTTTCTTCTCAGCGTTACACTTCGCTAATTGCTTAACGAAGCTTTCACCCCAGTACCCAGAGGTATACTTGGATATGTAGTCAAACAACTTCTTAAAGTTGATGGCTTTCTTCTCCTCGGGAAGGGTCAAACTCTCCTTAATTGCGTCACTCATATCCTCAGAACTCCATGGGTTAACAATGATAGCACCGTTGAGTGACTGAGCAGCACCAGCAAATTCCGATAATATAAGAACACCGTTTTTCTCCTGTTGGCATGCAATGTATTCGTAACTGACCAAGTTCATACCGTCACGCGTGGAGCTCACCAAACAGACGTCTGACACACGGTAGAGACTTATGAGTTCATCAAACGGCACCGATTTATGCAAGTAGTGAATAGGAACGAACTCAACTGTACCGAATCTACCGTTAATTCTTCCGACGAGCTCGTTAACATTTGCTCTTAGACTCTGGTACTCTTCAACATCGCCTCTTGAAGGAACCGCAACCTGTACCAAAACAACTTTTCCAATCCACTCGGGGTTTTCGGTTAGGAAAACTTCGAAAGCGTGCAACTTCTGAGGTACGCCCTTGATGTAATCAAGACGATCAACGCCAACTATAACCTTGACGTCATTGAATTTCTGCTTCAACTGCTCAATTCTTGAGACGACATCCGGCTTCTTAACACCTTCTGTAAATTTATCGACATCGATCCCGATAGGAAATGCACCAATCTGAATTGAGCGACCTTCAAACTCAACACCATTTGGTAGTGTGTTCACATTCGGAACAATCCTTGATACAGAGGACAAGAAATGACGGGCGTAATCGTAGGTGTGGAAGCCAATCAAGTCACAGCTCAACACGCCAGTGACGATCTCTCTTCTCACAGGCAAAATTCTGTAAATCTCCGAAGATGGGAAAGGTGTATGAAGGAAGAAACCGATTCTTACATTCTTAGGGTGCTTCAGGGACTTCGCCAACTCCTCCCTCAACATTTGAGGCAACAACATTAAGTGATAATCGTGGACCCAAATCATGTCATCATCATCGACCTGCTCCACGATTTTGGAGGCAAATTGGCGATTGGCCTCAATGTAAGCAGCCCATGCGGTTTCATCGAAGTTCATCTCACCAGGGTGGTAGTGGAACAACGGCCACAATATACTGTTGGAAAAGCCATTATAGTGCAAGTCAGCAATGGTATCGCTTAAAAAGATAGCACAGCACTTAAACTGATCCATTAAGTCCTCATTGACTCTTTCTTGCTCGTCCTCGGGGAGCTCCAAGCCTGGCCAGCCATACCATTGGAACTCGGTGGACTTCTTTAATCCTTGAAGGGCGGTCACCAACCCTCCTGAGGACATCGAGTATTCATAAGAACCATCATCTTTCCTCTTGATGGTCACTGGAAGACGGTTTGACACCACAAGAACTTTTCCCTTATGCATCTTCTAGTGGTCAATCGCAACTGAGAGTGTTAGAAGTTGTAAGAAGTTGTAGTAAGTTCCACCAGATAAATGTATGAGGTAGATTGGTGCGAAGTATTCAGGTGAGTGGGTGGCCTGATCAGTTGCGGCAGGCTTGGTGTTATACGATTTTTCAATTGAAATTGTAAGCTTAAATGTCAGAATTTGATGGAATATATATTTGAGCACGGTTCGTGGAAGTTGATCGAATTCCTCTACAATAAATTCCAGAAACGGGATCGGACTTTCTAGAACCTGCGCAACTGCTCCACATGGCTGAGGCAGGAACAAGCCAGCCACGCCGATACTCGACGCAATTGTGCCAATATGGTGGAAGCCTGATTTTCGTAACCATTCTAATTGAGTTGCATCACGGTTGCTTAACGAGAGAAGCAACTCTATTATGTCATACACATAAAGCCTCAAGGTGAGATAATGACCCTGCTGATCGAAACTGGTTCAGTTGCCTCGGCTTTAAAAAAAAAAAAAAAATAAAGCAGTTACCAAATCTCATTCCAGTTTACTTATTGGTATGAACATGGGCAATACTATCTAAATTAACACGAAATTGAATGCAGCTCTTCAATTTGATATTTGTGGGGGGATACCAGCGAGCTGATGATTTGAAACATTGTACTCCGATCCGGGAAAAATTGTGAATTGCTTTAAGTTACCACACTCTTACTCACTCTAACTGAAAATCTTGAGGATTCCGCTCTCTACTTAACATCTATATAAAAGGTCGTATGTAGCTTTTGAAGTCAGAGACACCCACTTTATATATTGCAAGGCTTTCAATCTCTCGCCATCCATGCATGTGTGTAGTCCTAAAGCGGTATTCCGTGAGATCAAGAATTCTGTAAATAGGCTCCTCCGCTGATCGAGAATTTCTTGATTTGAAGGCTACAAATGAACGGCACACCAAAATAAATTTCTCTCCTCTGATTGATAATTCATCGCTTCTAGGCCCTGATGTTCGGATCAATTGTAGAAGAATATCTACATGGTTATCAGATTTCGCAGCCACTGACAGTAGCAGCATCTCGTGGACGATACTTACCAGACTTTTCATCGCTCCAAATTCTACAGCTAGTTTGTAAAAGAGCAACGCAACTTCCCTGAGAAATGAATCAACTAGACTTTATAAATCTGAACCTGGAATCGAACTAGGATCAAGGGTCTCGAATTGCGGTTGTGCGATACGTTGTGCAGAGGCCGTATCACAATAAGTGTATGGGTTTGCGCTTTGAATCAGCAGAGTTAGAACAAATAATCAAAATTTACAAGTTTTTTGCTGCAATCTGAATTTGCTAAAAGCCAATTTTCTTCCTCTCCCGAAGGCCAAGTTTGCAATTGAAGGCCCTGGGTAGGGAATGAATCGTGCACGACTCGCACTCCTCTGTGATTGCATTACAGGTTGATTTCTCAAACGTAAGCTACACACCATCTGCCATGTCAAACCCTTATGCCTACGTTGCTGATGAGTATCCTCAGCAACAAAACTTACAACATCCGCAGCCTCAACATGCTCCGTTCTCTCCTCAACAACAGCATCAACAGCCCCTTCATTCGACGAATCCGCAATATCAGCAGTTTGCTGGACAACTGCAATTCTCAAATCAACAACAGTTTGGAATTCAACAGCAGTTCGTGAACCAGCAGCAGTTTGGCAATCAGCAGCAATTGGGAAACCAGCAGCAGTTTATGGGTGGACAAGGTAGTCAGTTCCAGCCACACCAACAAACTCCAGGCGCCAATGCCGGGCCCTACTCGGGCTTCTTTTCGGACCCAGCTGCATCCATGGCAGCCCAATTTGCAAAAACAAGTCTTGGTCAATCCAATAATTACATTCAGCAGAACTTTGGCAACTATATCCCTGTTGCTGGTGACTTAAAGTTCTACTTCAATGTGAGTAACTCCTACGTGCTCAACAAAATCATCCTCATACTATTTCCTTACCGCCAAAAGAACTGGGCTCGCATACCACAAGCTGAGCCAACGCCAACCGCTAGCGCTGGGAGCACCTATGCTCCACCCTCTGAGGATATCAACGCGCCAGACTTATACATTCCATTAATGTCTTTTATTACCTATATATTGCTTTGGTCATCGTTCCTGGGTTTGAAAGGTGAATTCCACCCGGAACTTTTTGGCTACTTGGCTTCTCAGACTTTGGCTTGCTCCTTCATCGACATCTTAGTTTTCAGAGTCGGTCTATACCTTTTGAACTGCTCTACTCAAAGTTCCATTTGGGACCTCGTCAGTTTTAGCGGCTACAAATACGTTGCAATTACCGTGCTCTTATGCTGGAAGAACGTTGTGGGAGGTTCATGGCTACTTTATTACTCAGTTTTGTTTTATGTTGTCGTTAGCTTGGCCTTGTTTTTGATGAGATCGTTGAAATTCTTGGTATTGCCAGTTGGTGTTGCTGACATCTCAACTCCGCATGAGCCACAAAGGAGAGTCAGACTTCAGTTTTTGTTCTTCTACGCTGCGGTTGTTCAATCCTTGATCATTCTATTCATGTCCCGTTAGGTGCCTTATATAACAGGTCACATGACTATCGTGTGCGTTGACTGAGGTTCCTTGCCTTGTCCGTTTTAGTCGCACCTGTATTTGTGAATCGCGTCTTACAACGCGTGTGTAGATGTAGCCATCGCAATGCATATTGTTCCATACTAGCAGTCATCTTTCTCCACCACTCTTTCCAAATAGAATTTGCATTTCTCAACCTCAATGTCAAGACCTTCCACATTTAGGGGGTCTACCTCGGCGAGGTTTGTGAAGAATACCAAACAGCCGAAGAAAATCACCCAGGGGTACAAGCTATCAAAAGATCAGCTTGTGCCTGAGAAAGCTAATCCTTTGCTAAATGACGCCATTCAAAAAAGAGAGATTGTTGAACAAATCGACAATATGGACAAACTCATGGGTTTCGAGCGGTTCGAGCACGGTGACCACGATGGTGCCAAACCCAGGAAGGGCTGGCTCATAAACATGCATGCAACCATAGTTCCAACAGAAGACTACTTGGCCGGATACTCAGGTGTTGATTATTACTTCCTAGATGCCGAAGGTGGTTCATTTAAAGCCACCATTCAGTATGACCCATATTTTTTCTTATTGGTCGTGCCTGGAAAAGAGGCCGTGGTTGAAGAAGCTTTGAAGAAATTGTTGGAACAGTTCAACATGAATTCTGTCAGCAGAGAACTCAAAGAGGACCTTAAGCTACCCAACCATTTGGTTGGCCTACAACGCTCTGTGCTCAGACTCGTGTTTCACAACACAAGCGACTTACATGGTGCACGAAGAACTCTTACTCCATTCATCAAAGAAAACCAGAGAACAGGCGAACGCAGAGACGTGTTCCAAACGCTCAATTTTTATAATTCGGACAACATTGACCTGAGGGGCTATCAAACAAAAAAAGAAATAAGCAGAAGTGAAAGCGTCGCTGATCCAATGTCGTACATTGATGACATTCGTGAGTACGACGTTCCATACCATGTGCGTGTTTCCATAGATAAAGCCATCCGTTGTGGTAAATGGTACAATGTCTTTGCTAAACATGGCATCGTTAATCTTGAAGAAGACAAGGAGCGCATTGCATTTGCGGATCCCGTTGTTATGGCTTTCGATATCGAGACAACAAAAGCTCCCTTGAAGTTTCCAGATTCAAAAGTCGATCAGATCATGATGATATCGTATATGATAGATGGCGAAGGTTTCTTAATCACAAACCGTGAAATTATATCTCAAAACATCGAGGATTTTGAGTACACCCCAAAACCAGAATACCCAGGTGAGTTCACAATTTTTAATGAGCCTGATGAGAAGCATGTACTTCTACGTTTTTATGAACATATACGTGATTCTCGCCCCACTGTCATTGCCACATACAACGGTGACTTTTTCGACTGGCCATTTGTGGAAAGCAGATCAAACTTTCATGGCCTCAACATGTTTGACGAAATCGGCTTTGCTAAGGATAATGATGACGAGTATAAGTCAAAATACTGTGTCCACATGGACTGCTATCGCTGGGTGAAGCGTGATTCATATTTGCCACAAGGGTCTCAAGGTTTGAAAGCAGTCACCACTGCAAAATTGGGATACAATCCAACGGAATTGGACCCTGAATTAATGACACCATACGCTCGCGACAAACCACAACTTCTTTCGGAGTACTCTGTTTCCGATGCCGTGGCCACCTATTACCTCTACTTCAAATACGTTCATCCGTTCACCTTCTCCTTGAGTACTATAATTCCTTTGAACCCTGATGAGGTTTTGAGGAAGGGTACGGGCACTCTTTGTGAAATGCTTTTGATGGTGCAGGCATACGAGAAGAACATTCTACTTCCAAACAAATACACAGATCCTATTGAGAGATTTTATGAGGGTCACCTTCTCGAGTCGGAGACCTACGTTGGCGGCCATGTGGAATCTCTTGAAGCAGGTGTGTTCAGAAGTGATATTGCCACAGATTTCAGGATCGAGCCGACTGCCATTGATGAGCTACTAAGTGATTTGCACAACTCGATGAAGTTCTTTGTTGAAGTTGAGAATGGCAAGTCCTTAGATGACATTGAGAACTTTGATGAGGTTTACACCCATATCAAAAGTCAACTTGAGGACTTGAAAAATAATCCCGTTAGAAAAGAAAATCCTCTTATTTATCATGTTGATGTTGCATCCATGTACCCGAACATTATGACCTCGAATAGATTGCAGCCGGACTCCATCAAAACTGAGGAAGATTGTGCAGCTTGCGACTTTAACAGACCAGGCAAGACATGCGATAGAAGACTACCTTGGGCATGGAGAGGGGAGTTCTTTCCTGCGGAGCTAAATGAATATGGAATGATTAAACGTGCTCTACAAAATGAACTGTTTCCTCCAGCGAAACCTTGGCTCCCAAATAGGACCTTTGATGAACTTCCATACTCCGAACAAGCGTCCTTAATCAAGAAGAGATTGAGTGACTATTCCAGAAAAGTTTACAATAGAATCAAGCAAACGAAAACAGTCACAAGAGAAGCTATCGTATGTCAGCGTGAGAATCCTTTTTACGTAAACACTGTCCGCGATTTCAGAGATCGTCGTTATGAATTCAAGACCCTTGCTAAGGTCTGGAAAGGCAAAACAAGTCAGTGCAAGGACACAATTTCAAAGGACGAAGCAAAAAAAATGGTGGTACTCTATGACTCTCTTCAGCTTGCTCACAAAGTTATTCTCAATTCTTTCTACGGGTACGTTATGAGAAAAGGTTCAAGGTGGTACTCGATGGAGATGGCCGGTATCACATGTCTTACTGGAGCTACTATTATTCAGATGGCGAGGTCTTTGGTCGAAAGAATTGGGAGGCCCTTGGAATTGGACACAGATGGTATTTGGTGTATTTTGCCCAAATCTTTCCCTGAGAATTTCAATTTAAAATGCAAGGATGGAAAAAAACTATTCCTCGAATATCCTTGCTCCATGTTGAACTACTTGGTTCATCAGCGCTTTACAAATCACCAGTATCAAGAGTTAGTCGATAAGAACACTTTCAAATATGCGACAAGATCAGAAAACTCGATTTTTTTCGAAGTGGACGGCCCCTACAAAGCTATGGTTCTCCCTACCTCCAAGGAAGAAGGAAAAGGTTTAAAGAAGAGGTACGCCGTCTTCAATAAAGACGGCTCACTTGCAGAATTGAAGGGGTTCGAGTTGAAACGAAGGGGAGAGCTTCAACTTATCAAGAACTTTCAATCTGATATATTTAAACTATTCTTGGAGGGCACCAATCTTGAAAGTTGCTACGAGGCGGTTGCGACAGTCGCCAACAATTGGTTGGATGTACTAGATACGAAAGGTGGAATGCTCGAGGAGGAAGATTTGATAGAGCTTATTTGCGAAAATCGAAGTATGAGCAAAGCAGTATCCGAATACGAGGGACAAAAGTCAACTTCGATCACAACAGCTCGACGTTTAGGTGAGTTCTTGGGTTCTGAGATGGTTAAGGATGCCGGCCTCGCTTGTAAGTATATCATCAGCGCGAAGCCATATGGTAGCCCCGTCACGGAAAGGGCTATCCCTGTGTCAATATTTTCCTACGAAAAAAAGGAAGAATTCCTAAAGAAATGGTTGAATGATAAAGAACTCAAGGATTGTGACCCAAGATCCATCATAGATTGGGACTATTACAAAGAGAGACTTGCCTCTGTTGTACAGAAAATCATCACGATTCCGGCAGCTTTGCAAGGTATTGAAAATCCAGTTCCAAGAATCCCACATCCGGACTGGTTGCAAAAGCGCCTCAACATTTTGAATGATAAAAAGAAACAAAGTAATATTGCTAATTTCTTCGGCGTACTGGACCTCAAAAAGCAGAAAGAGAAAGCGATTAAAGATTTGGAGGACTTTGGAGAGATAGATGAGTGTGATGTTCGATCCAAAGTTGGCAAGGTGGCCATCAGAAAAAGAAAGCATGCTCGTGCGATTCAAATGCAGCAAGCAGAGGAAGAAGAGCGTAACAATTCTATATTAAACGGACCATGTCCATCAATGACTGAAGATTACGTTGGTTTTTTGAGGTACCAAAAAGCCAAATGGGCCGTGCAAATAAAGAATAGAGAGCGCCGGAAAAAGCTTTTTGGAGAAAGTTCTGATTCATCTCACCGTGCGTCAGTTGGTAACATGATCAGACGGAGGGCTGAGAACTTAGCAGGATCTGATTGGGAGATCCTCGAATATAAGCCAGATCCTGCCAATCCAGGTGCTCTAAGAGTTTACGTCGTGGCTGGCGGAAAAGTACAGTCTTTTATGTTCCATATTCCCAAAAGACTTTACGTCTCATTCAAGACTGCTCTTCCAGACAAACTCACTGTTCCTCACGTTAACATTGAAAAGTCTAATGCAATTGCGCCGAACGGTCATGATACTAAGAACCTTTACAAGCTCACAATGTCTGAAACCACCTACAACGATGAGATGAGCAAAGTCGACAGTTTGCTTCATGATACAAAAGTGTTGGGCATTTATGAATCTGAAATAGACTCGATGGATAGAGCCATTATTGAAATGGGAAACACCGTACGTTTCGATGATACCAAGGTTGGCGCCTTAGGTAAATGTTTGAAAAATGGTTTCAGCTCAAAAGATTTGATAAATGTCGAGAAGGACAATTACTTGAAGAGGTTTAACATAGAAATTGTCTACTTGTTGCATATCATGACCAACAGCTACGAATTCTTCGCTGTTTTCAACTCATGGGACGAGAATGTTACTATTCTGATATTGAAGCCATCAAGTGGAGCTCAAGAGTTGAGTGTGAATCTCGAAAAAATATACAAGGAGGTTTATCAGGTGAAGAGGGACAAAGTCTCCAAGCTTTACAACATTCTCGACTATAAGCCTGAAATGAAGTTCGAGACGAGTTACTTCAATACGCTGTCTTCGCTTTACAAAAGGCTCAATAAGACATTGCGGGGGTTTCAAGAAAGCAGGAGCAATAAAGCTTTGCTCACAATCCAATCTCCATACTGTGAGAAGGTCCTCGAATTGCTAGATCTGGGCATTGACTTCCCAACAGTCAAGATGCAAGTTAGTGAGGTCTCTCTTCCCGCTCTTAGTTGGCAGTCTTTGATAGCCAAGAGAATAATGAATCAGTTTCTCCTGGTAGCGTCGTGGCTCAAAAATATGATCGCATTAGCTACTTACGGGAAAGTGCCTCTTTGCAATTTGCAAGTTGAAAAGATGGGTTACTTGATCGATATTGAATTTGCTAGGCGCCTCAATGAAAATAATATTATTCTATGGTGGTCGAAAAATCCTTACCCAGACCATGGTGGATTCGAAAACGACAAAGTGGGGGATATTACAAATTATGACTTTGTTCCCATCAACAATCCAGAGATTTACGAGACCGCATCCTTGGAAATCGAAATTGGCACATTGACTATTAATTCTATATTGACAAGCTCTTTAATTAACGAAGCTGAGGGTACTGACCTCTACGACGTCTCACTTATTGGACCTGAGTACAATGGATCTACCATGGCGCAGGATGCATTTTGTCCTGCTGCTTTGAACATCCTCAAATCCATGGTCAAGGGCTGGTGGGATGATGCTGTGGGAAGCAATGTCAATGCAGATGCTATGATGAGTATCTTAGTATCTTGGGTGCATCTGTCAGATTCTAAACTCTACGATTTCAGCTTGCACAATCACATAAACAACCTTACTTCAAAAGCATTATTACAGCTTGTGGGTGAGCTTAAACGTATGAACGTAAACGTGGTTTTTGCATCTCGCTATAAGATAATTGTCCAGACAACAAAAATATCCGTTGAAAATTCATATGCTTTTGGTCAATACTTGGTGAATGCTACGAGATCCAAACCGTTGTTCAACTTCCTCGATCTAAGAATTGCTCGATACTGGGACGTCTTGATTTGGTTGGATGAGTATAACTATGCTGGTCGTTGTTGTACAAGGATCACGAACGACGAAGTCCAGACTTTGCATCCGAAAAGTAAATGGCATATTAAGAAATTTTTACCGGTCATCTTTCAGAATGATTTTGAGGATTGGGTGTTTATCTTTTTGGACGCAATCGTTAAGCATAAAAGCGAGAACTTGCTAGGAGGAACCCAGAAGGGAACGCAACGAATCACTCAATTGGCTCACGTTCTCCGGGGACAATACCAGCAAGATACGGCATCTGAAGAATTTGAAGAAGATGAGAATAGCTTCACTTCCAGTGAGGTTATGGAGGCATTGAGAAAACCACTCCTAAGAAGAATCGAGAAGCTCTATCGTCGTCAAAATGAATCAATCCTCAACCCTGATATGAAGAAGGACTACGAATTTCCGACGCATCCAGGATCACATCTTGAAATGAAAAATCCAGTCCTTGAGTTGGTTAAGTTCTTATGTGCCGTGTTTGCATTGTCCAATAAGCGGAACACGGAGGTACGAATGCTTAGGAAGGACCTCCTTTCTGCAATTGAAGTGAAAGAATTTTGCCCCGAAAGTCTTTTCGTAAATCCAAGTGCATCAATGAAGATCTCAACCATTATTTGTGACTACTGCAATTATTCGAGTGATATTGACTTCTGCAGAGATGAAGAGAAGGACATTTGGACATGTCCAAACTGTCGCAAATTTTACAACAAGGTATTTTTGGAAGAGGAGTTAATCAAGCAGCTTAACATATTGCTCTTCAAATACATGACGCAAGACTACGAATGCAATAAGTGCCATTCTATCAGGAGTGACAACATGAGTGAGTACTGCAAGTGCTCTGGCAGATGGACCGAGACCGTCAAGTTTGCACAGATCAAAAATCGTCTCAAAGTTTTCAGCAATGTGTCTGCTCATTTTGGTTTCAAGATGCTACGGTCGTTGACTGAAGAAATTGCATAAATGATAAACGAAAGAATCAATTAATTTGCATTGTATTCACATCGTAGGTACTCTCGTGCGCGCATCAGATGGTGGTGATCCTCACACTTCCTGATGTCCTAAAACTCAACTGAAGCTAATGCTTCCACAAGTAATTGGCCGAGATAGTGAGGTGCAGCTTCTACGAGCTTTTATCACTGGTGATGCCCGCACTTCCTCCCCCAATGTTATAATAAAAGGGTTTAAATCTTCCGGAAAGACGCATGTTGTTCGCAAGTACTTGGACCTGTTATCTGTGAACACCTCTTATGTCAATTGCGACGAGTGCCTCACACATAAGCTTCTCCTTCAGCGATGCCTAAAAACCATCAAGAATGATAGTGGCATCGATTTAAACAATTATCAGCAGAGATATATGTACAAGGGTCTAGAAGCTGCCAGAATATCAGTCTTATGCGAGAACTTTGCCTACTTCCTCATGCTGTTGGAGCAATTTTTCAATGAAACGGGCTACAGTGAGTCTCACGTATTGGTGCTTGATAGGTTTGATGAGTGTTGCGATCCTACGGACGAATTATTCGCCTCATTTCTTAAACTTCAAGAGCACTCCAGTATCAGAAACTTAAGCATGGTATACATTGTCTCGCACGATGATCCCAAGGTTATTCTGACGTTTTCTGTACCCAGGGTATACTTTCGAACATATGAACGGGAAGAAGTGGTTCGAATTGTTCAGTGTAAGCAGCTTTTCAAGCTCGCTAATGTCTCTGAGGATGCAAACAGCCAATTCTGGAACACATTTGCCAAGCTTGTTGTTGATCTATATTATGACTTCACTGGTTCGGACGTAGTCTCATTGTTGAACTTATGTGAAAAGCTTTGGCCTCAATTTGCTGAGCAGGTAGAAAGTGGAAGGTGTCAACCACTGGATATTGTGAGAATTTACCGAGACTTGAAAAATCTGCTTCTAAACGACAACATCATTACTAACAGTTTGGTCGACGGTTACAGATCCGATGAAGCTGCAACCTCTGAAGATGTCTCTGCAGTTGCAGATCTCCCTTATCATTCTAAGTTTATACTCATTGCGGCATACTTGGCATCATATGTGGAGCAGAAGTATGACCTACAACAATTCTCACGTATCAAGCTGATTAAGAAACGACAAAGAGCCCCGAAAGAAAAATCCATCACAAAGAGCCAAATAGACTCGAGATTACTCTCTGCTGGGCATTTTGACCTCGAAAGACTAAAGGCTATTCTTTCCGTTATCTATAGAAACGAGTCAAAAACTCTCAATCACGATAGTCAAGAGTTCATCAATTTATATCAGGACATGAGTGAGCGAGAATTGGCAAGGAAGGATAAGGAATTTGCAACCTTTACTTTGAATCCGTCAGTTGATGTGAACACCCAGTTGTCCACGCTCAACACATTGGGTTTAATTGACCGAACTTATGCTCTGGACATTTTGAGCTCCAAAACGCGTTGGAAATGTACAACTAGTTGGAATGTCATAGCGGATGTTTGTCGGGAAATTCAATTTCCTATACACAATTATCTAGTCGAGAGGTGATGCTTGTGTCTCGAAATCCTCGGCTGTTATCTTCCTGAAGTCAGATTCACCCTTTTTGCGTATCATTACATCATCATTAAAGTAGTTGACCTTCCAGTAGTTCATCTCATACGATGAATAAGGTCCGTTGACCTGGTCGTCACCCTTCCAGCGGAACTCCCAGATCTTGGGACCATAGTCAATGACATTCACCGTTTCATCGTCCTCGATCTCAGCATCATCGAAAGTCCTCTTTTGCCCTCTGTCAAACTTATAATCGGAGCCAGTCTCTTGTCTATATATTCGCATCAAGTCTTCTCGACTCAAATCAAATAGCTTCGCAAATCCTTTGTCGTTCATTAGTTCGTCGCATGCGCCAGTTATCTCGTATACCTGTTGCTTTCGAAGTTTTTCGTCTAAATGTTTCAAGAGATTTTTACTCTTGCGCCCCTTCTTTTGCGGAGCTAGTCTCGATAGAGCCTCCAAAGGTGTCTCTGAGGGCTCCAATGCCGTTATCAAATCGGTAAGTAGCTCTTTTGTGCATCTAGTTGGCCTAATCTTTGTTTGGGCTTGGTTTTTTGCCTGAGCTAACCTGGCTTTCTCTATATCAGCTGCATTCACGTCAATAAGCCATGCTTCTTCCTTTTGCAGGTCATCCTTTTGTCTAACAACGTTCATATTCTTATCGAACTCAAATTTCTCGGCCTCTTCTCGAAGATCGAAGGCCTCTATCGTTACTTCTTGTTTCGGCCTTTCCGTGTCATTTTTAAGTACCTCGATATTGCCATAATATATTTGCTGTCTTCTTTGCTCTTCAGCGTCCACGAGATTGAATTTCTCGTCGTTACTCTCGATTAACTTCTCTTCATCGTATTTACCAATACCCTGTTCTCTCTCGAACTCGTCCATGTCGAACTTCTTCCTAGACTTGGTTTCCGAAATCAGATCGTCGTCTCCACTAGCAAACATATCATCGTCGTCAGTGTCATGAGTCTCATCATTAGGATCATTTTTATCGTCATCCTTCGGAGAGTCATCTCCCTCCTTCTCCGAGTCGCTATCATCGATCTCAGCCTCCGAATCCGAATTGAACCCAAGGAGTACTTCAGATTTACCCTTTTTCAGCCCATAATATTCTATGCCGCTTTCGTCATCGCTTGACATTAGTACTCTGACTGGTGATTGGAGTGTGGACTGGTAGCCTGAGAAGGGTTCGCATCGCACTTTTCTGAAGATCGAAGTAGGTACCCCATAAAATGGCCGACATTACACTAGATGATGTCCTCGATCTCGAGAATGAATTTTATAAGGAGGGCTTTACAGAGGGTCAGGAGAAGTCTGTGAGAGACAATTTTCTTGAGGGCAAAGCGTATGGCCTACAAACAGGGTTTCAACGGTTTCTTGTACTTGGCTACATTCAAGGGCTCGTCGAGAGTTGGGAGCAATACCAATCGAAGGCAGTCCAGGGTCACCTCAGCCAGCTTAAGGACATCATCAAGGACATCCCATTGACGAATGGAGACAAGGAGGTCGCAAAATACGAGCTTGCAATAGGGAAGGCTAGAAATAAGGTAAGGGTACTAGCGAGCATTACTAAGTCATCAGAGAAGATTGCTAAGCTAGACAATTTGATAAAAGAGGTGGGTGGTGCATTACAAGTGTCTGAAAATGTCGATGAGATGTGGTAACCGATAAGCCTTTGTTGCAATCTATAACATAAAAATTAAAATGAAAAATCAAAATCTAGGGGTTTATCTATCCCTTCAAGCTGATAAGTAAGGATGCCACCAAGGGGACAGTCATTAACGCCAATGATTAGCTCCTCTCCTTGCCCTGAATCCGCCGGACACATATTAAGGCCAATGCATTTCCCAATGAAATCGATGGACTGAACTCTTGATTGAAGATCCCCGTAGTCTTTTTTCAAATCCGAAAATTGAATAATTCCAACGTGGTCCAAACTCTCAGCCCATACTATGTGAGTTCCATTATAACTGAATTTGCAGTTTCTGACCGGTCCACCTAAGAACTCATCCAGAACTGAAGACGCCTGGGAGCCAAGAGAGCTGCTCCAACAGTATAAATTCTCTTGTGGGTTTCTTCGATCCCAAAGTCTCACGGTTCCATCTTGATTACCTGTAAGTAGGAGATTCTCATCTAGAGGGGACCAGTCACATCCAAATCCGTAATCCTTATGCCCGGAAAATACAATGCATGGGTTGAAGTCCTTACCAAGGATTCTTCGGTCCATAATATACGCTTTCGAATCATCTCCTATTATAAAAAATTGATTCTTGTTCGTGGGACTATTCGCCAGACAATTCACCGCTAGCGGTATCTTGGAACTCGATTTTTTGATATTTCGAGCAAGGTCAATAACCCGTATCGTCTTGTCGTTGGATGATATGAGAAGCTCTCTGTCGTCCTTGCTGATGCTTATGTGATTTGTTATACCATCGGCGGAGCCAGTGAGCGTATACTCCCCTAATAGTTTTGTATCATGGGGGTCGGAAATGTCCAGCAAAATGTAACCGCCCTCGAACGTGCCATTTACCAAAAATTTGTTTGAGCTGGCACAAGATGATATTCGACTATTAGCGCTAAGCGGTAGTTGTCTGGAGTCTACCAAACAGTCTAGTTTCATGGCTCGCGACGAGAGATCATCGTCATCTGGCATGAGTCGATTTATTTTGAAAAAACTGTGAAAGCTTTCGGGGCTATTATGCGAAATAGCGTTATCCAGAGAGACAGTATGGAGGTTTCCATCATGGTAGTAAGAAGAAGGATAGAATATGCCATTCAGAAGGTTTTCGCCACATGTAACTAAATTTCGTAGTTGGAAGTGGGTAATGTGATTCTTTAACTTACCGTAAAAGGTTTGAAACTTGAAGAACTCCGTCCTTGTGTGGAACGATAGTAGGTTGACGTTCTATATTGTTAGTTGATTGCTTAAAAGATCAGGACTTTCGATACTTACTTCGATGGCATCTTGCCTTGAGCTGGGCATATTGCGAAACCACAGGTTGCGGCCGACTCTCGACCTTTCGGTGTAGAACTTTCTTCGGAGACTTGGGGGCATCCAAACCCCCTGGACATTCATATACCCCCATAAATCATTGAAGGTAAAGCTCAACTCGTTTTCCCTCTCCTTGAGGGAGTTGAGAATGCTAAGAATATCAGCTTTCGTTAGTGTAGACTTATCGTCGTAAAGTAAATTATAGAGAAAAGTCAAGGATTCCAGCAGATTAAGTTCATATTCATGGGAAGTGTTGGTCGCCGTCAGAAAGTCCTCATATATTGCATCACTCTCCCCAAGCCCTTCGGAGGTCATGGATATTTGCTCTTGAGATAGCTCAACAGTCATAGTGGTGATTAGCAGAAGGTCCTGAGTTTTGTGGTGTTAACAAAAAGGTTTCTAGTATAGTAAAATTCTTATCAGATTATCTTGAAGTGTTTTCCAAAAGACAGACAGGGTGCCGCTTATTTTCTTAGTTGTTCCAAAAATGCAGCCGGTGAACCTTCTTTTAAGACCTTTAGTAAAAGTCTTGAAATGAAGGAGGTGGTCTGAGCTATGGCCTTTGAAGTTTTGTTTTTTTTACGGATTGTTGTCGAAGATATAACTAGTTAGAACTCACTACTCTTCATTTCGCAGCTACACACCATGTCGCTACTGGGGGAGACATTTTTGACGCACATCTGCTACCAAATTTATGGGCAAATTAGGACGCTTGTAAGTAAACTTATCTAGATTTCAAGTCTCTAAAACTATACAGTGTCTGTAAAATCTCTTCTACCCCCCATCTATTTTAGGGATAAGCTTTAATCATTCACGTTACTGTCTGGCAATTGTCCTTCCGAGTGACTTACGCTTCAAAGGCGGTCAAAAACCCCTTTTTCCTGAGCTCTTCAACATTGTACTCCCACGTTCTCTCAATATTATCCTTTGTGGTAGCCACGCTTGTAGGTTTTGCAATGACACCTCCAGTTTCTAAGTAAGCACCGTTCTCATTCTCGAGCTCAGGGTCGAATGCGACCCTAAGAGTGGCCAAGCTGCCCTCTTCAAGGCCTACGCCTGCAACTCTACCAACAACATTCAAACTTCCCTTGTAAAAGCCACCAATTACTGGCAAGTTCTTCCAGTGGTTGTAAAGCTCTGTTCCAATGATCACCCCTGGGTGGACCGCGAAGGACAATATGTTAGGGTAAAGCTCTGCCAATTTTTTGGCAAAGTGGATCTCAGCGACCTTGGCGATACCATAACGCACCCAAGTGTACATGAAGTTGGGCGTACAGTTGACCTTGTTTGTTGGATCAAAATACTTGTAAGATGCTCTGTGGCCAATTGACAGTAGCATGATCACCCTTGGGGTACCATTCGTCACTGCAGCTTTAAGATTGGGTAAAAGTTCCAACGTGAACAAAAATGGTGCCACAAAGTTAACTTGGTATTGAATTTCGTACCCGTCCTTGGTCTCCTCATAAGGCACACCCATTAAGCCGGCATTGTTGATGAGAAGATCCAATTTCTCCTCTTTCTTTGCGAAGTTCTTAGCGCACGCAGCCACAGTACTCAAATCAAGACAGTCGAAGTAGATATAGGTCAAGGAGCCCAAGTGTCTTTCTTCTTGTTCCTCCTTGGAGTAAGCATCAATACGCTTGTTTGCTTCCTTCTTAATATCTTCAATGGCCTTCAAGACTTTGCTCTCGGTTCTTCCTGCGATATACACGATGTAGCCGTGGAGGTAGAGATGCAACACAGTGTACCAGCCAATACCTGAATTTCCGCCAGTTACGATTGCAACACGGCGATCTACCTTTGGGTTAAAGTATTTACCTTTGGAAGGATCATAAAATTTGGAGCGTGAAGGCATAACGAAGCTATGGTGGCGAGGAAGAGAGGTTAATGGGTCCTGCAACAAGCCGCATGTGAACTATTTGTATGTCCTAGATGAGTTATCCACAACGCTCGCCTAACATTTTAAACTCCGAATAACTCCTATTGAGAATGTACATAATCTTATCTTAGCAAACGTTAGTGGCTTCGATGGCTCAATCTTTGGGAGCCTTTGCCAAAAAGTCTATAAGATGGAAAAGAATCTCTTCGGTCTCCTTGGGGCTTGCAATCCATACCGTGCAAGCGCTAAGTCTGGCTTTGTAGTCATTGGCTCCAACAGATGCGAATTGGTCTCCAATGTGCAAAGACTCACTCTTGGAGATTGGTGGCTTACCTGAATCCTTGCAGAGGTAGTGTTGCAAAGCTTCCACGCCCAAGGACTTGTCGCCAATGTCCACCCAAACGTCTGCACCACCGTTGAAAGCACACACTCTTAAGTCACCTCCAGATACGTCCGTCACTATTGAGGTGAAGTGGTGGCTCTCGTCCTTAGCTTTGGGCAACGAGGAAGTAGCATAAAGCATATCGTGCAATCTCGACAGCAATGACAAGACAATCTCTTCCAAGATTTCACGCAGAATCCTGAATCCGTTAGTGGGTATGATTCCTAAAGATCTCTCCTTTCGAATAATCGTGGTCTTCTCATCTTGATCCAAACAAAATTTCTTCTGTAGGTGCACCAAATGATCGTATGATGCATCCATGATATTGTGGATCTTGTTCACGTCCCAGTCTCTCATAAGTGGCAAGTACCACTGTTCAGCCTCAATGAATCTAAGCCCACGAATCTCACAATCGTATCTGAATAAATAGTTCGACTCACCTCCCATCACCAAAAAGTTGCTTTTTTGCTGATTCGTAAGCTGATCTGTCGTTCCCAATACCTCAATGAGTCCAGGAAGCCTTTTGTGATACTCTTTGGCACCTGCCTCTCCAGGGTAACCCGCAGCAGTGACAACGGCGACGTAAATGTCATTGGCCAAGAGCTCAACAAGACAATCGACCAAGGGAGATTCTTTGTAAAGGTTTTTGCCGTCATCGTAAAGGGTGACGTCTCCATCGAAAGTAATAAGCTTCAACCTGGAGTTAGGGTCCGCATGGGATGTGAGAGCGAGCACTTGAGCAGTATTCAAAATCGCCCTCACATCATTAAATGATGGAGACACAAGCCTCCTTCTGGAAATATGCTTCTTTTTATCCTCAATCTCAAAAGCATCTTTCAATGGTAATCTTGTGAAGAACTTGCCTACTGAGGGCACCAATTCCCTAAGTCTAGAGCGAGAGACATTGTTAGAGCCGTCGTCAATGAAGCTATCCAAATAACGTGTGCTATCGATCAATTTTTCCACATCCATAAATACCTCTATGTATCTCTCCAGGCATGTCTTTGCAAGTGTCTGTTCGTGCATTTCGAGAAAGTGGTCAGCCTCTTTCTCGTGTTCATTGGTGATTGAGTAGATCTCTTCGTAGTTCTCCAAATCTGCGTGTAGCACAAATGGAACAGCCAAAAGTGACTTGATCCACTCGATGAATTCATCACGCTTGTGCTTCTTTAACGCATACTCAACTCTGTACCTCGAAGTCATACTCAAATCTAAGGTTGGTTCGGAGTTGAATGTTGAGGCTATAATCAGTGCGCCCTGCAGATTCAACGTGGTGGCTGCGAAATGGACCTCACCTTGTTTCATGACCTACTATTGATAGATCGAAGCTTATCATTCAGTGGTGTCGGTTGGGAAATCTAGATGCGACGTTTCTTGTCCAGCCACTAGATGACTTCCATTGCCCTTCATCATTTCTTTCCATATACTTGAGTCCTAACCGCAAGTTCCCCGTTTGTCTACATCACTAGATAGCCTTCCAATTATTCGTGTTCCATTCTTATAATACAGTATTGATCTAAGCAATCAAACCTTGTTGAGCTCTTCTTCTGTCACGCTCCTCAGTAATAGACAACTTGATACCCTTACCCTTTGGCAAAGAGATGTGTGGCTTGCCAGCCTCCTCACCAATGACGAAGACGTTAGTCAATCTGGTGACGAAAGTGTTCTCCAAAGCATCCTTGATGTGGACAACGTCGAAACCACCCTCGTGCTTCTCTCTGTGGGTAATAACACCAACTCTACCCATGTTCTTACCACCAGTAACCATAACCAATCTACCAGTGTCAAACTTGATGAACTCGCTGATCTTACCGGTAGCCAAGTCAATCTTGACGGTGTCGTTGGCTCTAATCAATGGGTCTGGGTATCTGATGGTTCTACCGTCGTGGGTGACAACGTATGGGATACCTCTCTTACCCAAAGCAATCTTCTTGACCTTGGCAAGCTTGTAGGAAGCCTCTTCAGAGGTGATTCTGTGGACAGTGAATCTGCCCTTGACATCGTACACCAATCTGAAGTTCTCGTTGGTAGCCTCCAAGGTGATTACGTCCATGAAGCCAGCTGGGTAAGTGGAGTCGGTTCTGACCTTACCGTCGACCTTGACATGCTCTTGCATCAAGATAGCCTTGACTTCCCTGCCGTTCAAAGCATATTTCAACCTGTTTCTCAAGAACACAATCAATGGCAAACATTCTCTCAACTTGTGGGGACCGGCAGAGGCTCTTGGTGCGTAGGTACCGGACAACTTGTCCAACATCCAGTGGGATGGAGCCGCCAATCTTTTAAGGTGCTTCTTTCTTTTACAAGTTAGTAATAGTTAAATACTACGAAAGACAGATGCAATCGGAAGCGTGGGACACAAAAATTGGGAGGCCGTAGCTGTGCCATGTACGTCAAAGAACAGAAAATTGAGCAAAGGTCGGCCTCAAACACAACATAAATTGACATGACTTTGGCACAGCACACCAATAGGTGGTCGCCACAGCAACCGATTATCAAGACAAGGCTCCCATCCTGGCCAGTCCATAAATGGAATGGCTGGAGACCGGCTGATAGTTTCCAAAAAAATGAAAACAGGCGGTATTATACGGGTTCCAACTTCAAAAAAAAGCTGTACTTCCTTTGATTTTGTCTTTTCATCTGCCCTTCGTTAAAAGGGTGGATTTGACATACGGGCCTCTTGCCATATTTGATAATCGATACTGTTTAAATGGAAAGGAAGAGTTTAAAAAATTTTCGGAGCGATCTCTCAGTGGATGCGCGACACTTTCCTAGGCCGGGTAATACTGTAAGAAATAGGTCACGTGTGCGAAATGAGGGCTCCGGTAACAAGAGGGGACCTTCAAGATGTGGAGAAGCTTGACCGATTGATAACTACTTAGAGGGGAACTCTGAAAAAAAAAAAGCCATGTATTTCCGTATGTAATTTGATGTGGAGAATTTCAGGGATAGTGACTGGCCGGGGCACGTAGAACAGAAACACAGCAGCTCAAAAAAGGATTGCATGGTATTGGTAGATTGAATAGATGTGAGGGAATGGCCGAGTAGAAAATGAAGTCAGCAGTAGCATGCTTCGGACGGCTCTCGCGTGAGATCATCCACAATGACATTGCTCAACAACGTTGATGTGCAATAGACATTCCTTAAGATTGTAGCGGTCAAATGCAACGAGGGCAGTAACCAATTTAAATCACGGTGTTCTTTGGCTCTTCAAATTTGTGTGTGTTGAGAGCGCTCCCGCCATTGCCCGTAGGCATGTTTGTCTCCATATCTCTGCGGTTTTCTTCTCTGTTGTGCTGGTCAAGTGCCAATCTCTCAGCACGAGACATGTCAGTGACCTTTTCAACCTCTGCGCCCGTCATCACCTTGATCCAGTCGATCTTCAAGCTGTAAGGTCCATACTGCTTGTCCAACAAACCAATGCCTACAGTCTTCACTTCAGACTTGTTGAGCTCAGAACCGTCCTGAATTATGCCCCAATTGGTCATGACAAAGTCGTTCAATGGAATCACAACAGTCTCCCAGTCGCCAGGGTGGTGCAAGAAGAGCCTGTGCTGGAACAAGTCAGTCACCAAAGGAGTGTTGGCCTGAATATTCACCAAGTATTTCCTCCGGTCTCCCTTGACACGCAACACCAACGAGCTGAACTGGGACCAGTCCCAGTACGAGTCACCGGAAAACCATGACTCCTTCTGGTCCTTTGTGCGGAACATGGCATAGCCAGACCTTGTGATTTCCGGGTTGTTTTTTGGCAAATCTAAGTTCAAGTACCCATGAAAGTGTCCAGCACCTTCTTGTGGGTCAATGTCAAAGTTGACGGTGGAAGAGCCACCCATCTCCTGGTCGCATCGAGTGATGACCTTTTCCAACAGCTCTTGTGGGTGCTTGCGGAAATTCAACACCGTTTCGACGGTTTTCACGTTTTCAGCCGATTTGGCAAGGAGGCCCTTGAGGGAGGAGTTCAAGCCCAAAGTTCTCAATGACATGGTTTTGAGGAAAATCACACTGATGCGGGTACTGGGGACGTCGCAGGCGCTTTATATACGGGAGGCGGTTGAGGGTGATGCTTAGGGAGGAAACGAGACGGTGGGTCACGTGGCCACGCTAGCGTAACGAAACCCGCAAAGCGAGGAAGCATCAGAGGGAAGTAAGCAAGCGTAGGCCGCGTGCAAAAAAGAAAAGAGTAAAGATGGATGGTCGATCCAAAAAAAATTGATTGCTCTGTCAATGACATACTTTAGCTAAGGAACAAGAAAAGAAATCGACTGTGGTTTGCGGACATGTCGAGTTGTTGGTTTTTTTTTTCGTTGGGTTTTCTCATTCCTTACCTCTCTAGTTCCTTCCATCATTGTGGGGAGCGCGAACAAAAGGGCTGCGACTCTTCCCACACAGATATATTGATACCGTCTGACCGCATATTCACCCATTCACACCACCACTCACCCCACTAGATAACAATGTACGGATGTCTTACAATGCGTGTTAACTGTGAGGTGATTGGCTATTTGCAGGCAAAAATGAGGTTGTTACTTGCGTTGAGGAGGAATCCTTGTTCGTTGCTTCTTTTGTGTCGGGGCCTCGGAGTAGCCCCTACAAAGCAGTGCGAAAGGCCCCCTTTTACTCACTTTTTCCCCACAAAAAGTGAGCGCTGCTGCCTCACTATCTCTACTTCTTCCTTTTTTGTCCCTGACACATCGTATGATTCCATGTGAAATAGTGCAGAATCCTACGACGAGGAAAAGAAAGTCACGGTATTTTGGGCAACACATGCAAATAGATTTTGTTGTCTCTCCTTCTTCCTCTCCTTCTTATCAAATTTTTCAGGCTTTGGATATGTGGAGGTGGCCGCCGCAGATACCATGGATGGACTCCAGCGATAACGCACCCGCTACCTTCTGTGCAATGCACCCAGATCAGAGGGGATGGTCTGCCACTCCTGCCGATGATTGCTCACTTTAGGCGGGGCCTCCTATCTACGTCACAATGTGGGCTCTAAATCATATGGTTGTCTATCTGTCCATTCTATAGTAATCAATTGTGGGGACTCGATCAGTGCACTGGCCAGTACCCAGGGAACAAGAAGTGCATTTTCTCTAACAATTCCTTCTTCACACCGTGGGGGCTGGTGCTTACAGCGAACTTCATGGTACCTTCCAAATCTTTCCCCAAACCGGCAGCGCCGGTGCGCAATTCCTCAGAGATCACATCCACCAATTTGGCTGCAATCTTCGTTGCATTGGCACTGTTGGCCTTCAAGTTGCCCACAACCGTTTCCACGGTGACAGGCTCCTCGCTCTCGTTCCATGAGTCGTAGTCAGTGGACATACAGATCATCTGGTAGGCGATTTCTGCCTCACGTGCCAATTTTGCCTCTGGCAATACCGACATGTTGATCACCGAGCCGCCCCAGGTGCGGTAGAGCTTTGACTCTGCCCGTGTACTGAATTGAGGACCCTCCATGCAGATCACCGTCAAGTCTTCTCCTTTGTTTGTGTGCTGCTTGCTGTGCAAAATCGGCGTTGCATCTGTGTCGAACCCTTCCAAGAACCCTGTAGAAGGAATTGCGTCCACGACAATCTTGTTGAGCTTCAAGTCGAAAGGCTCGCCAAACATGGCGTGTGCAACAAAGCCCCTTTCGAAAAAGGTTGATGGTCTGATTCCCTTTGTTCTATCAATTACCTGAGTGGGCACAACAAAATCTCTGGGCTTGATTTCCTGTTGCAAAGACCCTACAGCGGAGAAGGCCACAATGGCCTTCACGCCAATCTTCTTCAAAGCAGCAATGTTGGCACGAGAAGGCACATCAGAAGGCAACAAATCGTGGTGGGAGCCGTGACGAGCCAAAAACGCTACGTGATCGCCTTTCTCTGTCTGCGAGATGGTGATAGGAGCAGATGGGAACCCCCACGGCGTCGAGACAGTAAGTCTAGCAACCGGCTTTAGATTAGGCAAATCGTAGAGACCAGTACCTCCAATGATAGCCAAGGGCACAGGCTTATCAAACGTATGAGGCAATGCTTTCAAGTCGACCTTTTCTCTGTGGACAGACATGAGTAGCTTGGAGAGGTTGTTGCGGAGGTGCAATTTAACCATCGACTTTCGCCGGGGAGCGGTATTTTTTCGCTACTCCAACGGCGGGCGTACTGTGTAGGCGCACTGTGGCTGTCAACGTGGGACCCATGAGAAAGTTGACATCCCTGCTGTTAGTGGATGCGAAAATGATGTGATTTCATGAAATGCCGTTCAAATTACTGAAATTGACAGAAAAATGGGTGAACCTAGAGTGCTGTGGGCATTCAGTGAATCTTTGTTTGAGGCACAGACTTACAGACACAAGAGATACAGGACCATATCTAGAAACAAGGATGCAAGAGACTCCTCACAAGATTATCTTTTACACGATACAATAATTTTTTTGTATCCACAAGTTGAATAATTAAACACTAAGGTGAAGTCAATGACATTATTTTCGTATTTCATGTCGCCCAGTGACATACCCGTGAAGCACACTACGATGAGCCGAAAAGCATTTTATTGCTGTTCAGATGCAGCTTCACCGATATATTCCGAATGTTGATATAGTTGAGTCTCGTACCTCCTTCCATGTAATGGATAAAAATTTAAAGTCTTGGTAAATCTAATAATGATGTCGTGAGTAGTAACTTGGGCTAAATCTTTCGTAGATGTTCGCGAGTTTTGCCAAAAAGTTGGTTAGGTAAAATACCTATGATATACCAAAAATCAAACATCTGAGTAGACGCTGGAAGAAGTAGATAATGAAATTCTGAAGGACAATCACCTTTCTCGAGTAATTATCCACCTCTTACACTCTTTGACGGTTTGGGGTTGGTGAACAGGTTTCATTCTTGCACGTGACAAAATGTCGCCTCTATAGAGAGAAAAACTAATGACTACAGGCAATACCTGTCGAAAGAAGTGAGTCAGTGATCATGTCTAATCGTCTAACTTCACGTACATTTGCTTGTATTGCAGGGCAAGCTTTAAGAAGGCAGGCCCTGCTTAAGCCCTCAGTCGGTCTGTTAAGATTTCAGTCTAAAAAATCAGATGGCGAAGGTGGTGAGGAACTATCGACTCCCAAGAAGCCTATATCATTTGCACAGCGTGGTAACACCGAGGTACTTCGTGCCCTGAAAGCGGATTCCGAAAGCAAGGAAAAGGAAAAACAGACAAGTCAGCTGTCTTCCAGCAAGTATATGCCAGTTGATAAGCTTCCCAAACCGCCTAAGGACATTCTCGATTTGCCCTTGGACCACTTCTACGCCAAAGTATACATGAGAGATCTTCCTGTCAGACCACAAATAGATTCAGGCAAGTTTCTGTACAAGTTCGAGGTGCCCTCGAGGTTTGTACGTCATAAGCATCACGAGTTTCCTGCTCTAGAAAACGAGAAGTCTAAGGATATCAACGAAGAAAAGCAACAACACAGCGCATTTGAACCGGCAAATAATATCCTTGAGTTCAAGGTTGATTACAACACTAACTCATTGATACGCGTTCCTGAGCACCCTTTGAAGGAATCAATAACAGGAATGTTCGTATCGAATCCACTCATGCATAATCTTGATAACGATTTCCTTTGGGACATGTACCCACAAGGCAAATCTTACGGTAATGCTCCCTTCGGAGGTGACGCATCCTTCGATGGTTTCAAAAATTGGGAGAACAAGGAGAACGACAAAGTCAAGCAGAAAGAGTTACAGTTCGAATCTAAAGTCAAAGAGGTCAACGAGTTCAGAGAAACCCTCAACGAATCCAAGTCCTTCTACAGAAAACAAACTGCCTCAATGTCGACAGACGTTCAAAATGAAAATCTGACAAATAAAGCAGGTGGCAGACGTAAGTTGGACCGGGGACTTCTCAAGCAATACCGCAAGTATAAAAAGGAGGGCTTGTTTAAAAAGAGATTCAATAATGATGGCAACAAAAACGGTAACTTTTAACGACAAAATGGTATAATTTTTACATCACTGCACTATCGATCTTCTTGTTTATAGGTAAAATTTCGAATTTATTGAAATAATTCATTACGGTTCAAGATAACTACTCGACAATGACAAGCTCGACGTCTCCGTAACCATAGAGATGCTTGTTTTCTTCGTACACCTTCTTAAGCTCCTCGATGTACAAGCCATGGTAATGATCAAGAACCTCTTGATCAATATGAGGTCTGCTTCTTTTCTTGGGCTTTCCTTTTGCTTTGAAAATAGAGAAGCGGGAATCTGAGCTCAGCCCGGATTTTTTATCACTCGATGTTTCTGATTTTGCAACATCCTTCTTGGTTTCTGTAGAGTCCTCCTCACGTTTTTTCAGTACCAATCCAGGTGGAACATATATGGGCCTTCCAGTGCAGATGTTTATAGGAGTTCTGAATGGCAAAAAGCCAAAATCATAAATGAACACGCCTCTAGCACTGAAAAATGGCAATGTGAACAGAGTTAACTTCTTCAACCCTAGTTGGAAGGAATGGAAAAGTGATCCTTCCTTTGGCTTGGCCAATCTATAAATATCAGCCTCACCAAATGCAAATGTAGGTACCAAAGATACGTTACCTAACTCAATCGCTATTTTCACAAAACCCTTTCTTTTTTGAAGCACGAGCTTTATTTGACGTTTAGGCTTCGTCTCCTTCACATCTTCGTCATCAGATTCAGGACCCTTGTATCCTGCTCCAACACGCATATTGTCTCCTACCATGTCATTCAACAAGGACTCTTGAGCTCCTCCGATTACAAGACACACTGAATTGTCGCCATTGTTGATCACACTCTTGATATTCTTCCCACTTGCACTTGTGAGTCCCAAAGACAATAGGTAATCTCTGTAGATTGGAATGGTGAATTGGGTGGTGAGTGTGAGGGGAAAAACATACCCAATACCGGGAAAAAGTTCCTTTTCCTTCGACGGGTCATGGAAAAATGGTTGTAAGAATTTCGCTGGTGGCTTAAAAGGCTGATTTCTCAAAGCATTGGTCGCAAACAAGCCCATTACACCCATCGATATAACACCATGAGGATGATAGCAGAAAATGTAACGAGGCCCGCCACCTACCTTCCTGACTTTTTGAACTGTACTTGAAAGCTTTGAATCGGTGCTTTTGGTATCGTCGTCATCCTCGAGTGGTGGGGATGGAGAGGAGGTCTCAGCGTCGTTCAAGCGCTTCCTGAGGCCGATAAACTTGAAGAATTTGTCTAAAGTTGTGCGGGCGTTCTCTGAGATCAAGTCTTCTTCGTCGTCAGGGGTGATCTCCTCGACAATCTCAGTTGTGAACGTGGGCTCCAACTCACATGTTTTGTGCACACGTATTGGGTAATAATCTACGAACCATTTCCATATTATGAGGTTTTTCATGGCAGCACGAACCCTATAGACCACCTTACCGTTGGTTGGTGTGTGGAGATCAAACCCATAGAACCAGATGAAATATGGGATCACGATAAGCAACCAGGAGAGCCAGCCTAGCCACAAAATGTAGAGGAACAAGCAGCAGAAACTTGGAATTGACACTGTGTGCCACATCACGCTCAATGTCTCGAGCCTTCGATGGAGCGGTGTATCCAAAGGGGCGACATTGATCAAGTGCTTTTTCTTCTTCCTCTTTGGCCTCTGGTGGTGGGAGGTGGCAGTTTTGGCACCCTCAATGGGTTCAGGAGACCTACGGTGCCTCAATTCTGAGTCCGTCATGACGTAGGGATAGGAGCACCGAAGAAAGTTCGACGCAAGAACAAAAAGTGAGCCAGATGGTTAATTAAAAGTACGTTCGGGCAATATATGTAGAAATGTGGGGCAAGATGGGACGCCGCTCCCGCGGAGGAGCATGTATAGAACTGGGCAAGAAGGTGAAACTGGAAACTCGGGCCATCGCAGTGAAACAGATCCAAGAAATTATTAAATATTTGAATTTAGTAATTTTGAATGATTTCCTTTCAAATTCCAGTTTTTCTTTGCGTTGTCGTCATTATTTGACACCTCCGGTCTTGGATCCCACCATAGGGGGGGGGAGACCGAATCACTCCTTCTTAGAGGATGTCGCAGGAAGGATAATAGAAGGATTGCACGGACTGCTTTAGGCAACCAAACAATGTCACTAAGGTAAGCCCCTTTTAACCGACCAATTGTGAATGGATTGCTGTCAATCAATCTACTACGCATTCCTCCTTCAGCTTGTCATTGAATCTTCTAAATTAGGGGAAAATGGCGTTTTTATTTTTAGAGATTCATCTCCCACTGCCAGACTTTTTCCTTCTTGCGGTAAGTGGGTTTGGGCGTGGTTGCGAAAAAAAAAGGGCTTGCGCGGCCTGCCTACTTGAGGTGAGCGAGGATTATCCAATGCCACATTAGGAGGGTATTTTCATTTTTGCAACCATTACGGCAATGCCGGTTCGTGGAGCTTTGGACCACAGCTCACAAAAGACTCACTATACAATTGATACGAGTGAGAGAAAGAGAATCAAAAAAGAGGAGATCTCGGCTTGTCCTTTCATTTCTCATGAAGGTGAGAGTGCATCTTTGACCAAACACAGGTATAACTTGTATGAAAAGGTGTGGAACCACCAGCTTGGCGCCATTCAGAGGATTCTTAACTCAGCTAATGATCAGTTCTTTGCTAATCTTGTTCAATTTGTTGACAATCCTTTCCCCTCGAAACTAGCTACCGCGTTTTTAGGTCTTAGCTCAAATACTGCCAACAATCTTCGTACTCTCGATGAGTTTGCAGGGCACTTGTATCAGAGTGGAAGAAATCAACATGTGAGGTTAGTAATGCTTGATTCAAAAGAATGTATCCACATAAAGGCAGCCATGAGAGAGTTTATCAAGCAGGTACTTGAGCCAAAGCTGCGTCTTCAAGATGATCCCATTGCTTCGTTCGACGAGGAGCAGGAGCAAGACCAAAAAACACAGGTCGAAGAGGACGAGGATCTAGATGCTGTCGACGGTGATGCCGGTGACGGTGGCCGTATATCCTACGATTTTGAGATTGTGGAAGAATGGGTGGACGCTTATATCAATCGAACGAATTCCAAGGAACACTTTCGCATAGTAGTTGTGCTTCAAGATAGCGATGCATTTTCCAATGAAATTCTCAATCAGCTCGTGCATCTCCTAAGTGTTTACTGCAAAACAATACCCATAAAACTCATCATGGCTCTCAGTTCGAAGGGAATCAGCGACTGGATTAGCAGGAACATAACGAGCCGTCTGAGGACACTTATTAATGCGACAAAACTAGAGGCTCGTAACAACAAGGACATTTGTTTTCAGGTGATCGACAACATCTTGTTACGAAACGAAATAACATCTGAAAACCCACTTCTACTAGATGCTCAGCTTTCGCTGATTGTTTTGAACAGATTTGAGAACTCGAATAATTCGATTGACTCTCTAGTCACTGAATTTAAGTTAACGTATATGATACATTTCTACCAACTGCCTCTCTCCATTATGGTTGACCCAGACTTCGCTCCCCAGAGTTTCCATTTCGATGCACTACGAAAGCTTCCGTCTTTCAAAACACACATCGAGTTTCTTTTGCATAGCTTTCAAAATCTCAGGAATGAGAAGAACGACGAAGATGCACAGGCAATGCTGGAAAAGATCAATGAACTACTCACCAGTGACCAAGCAATTTACGATCTTTTCCGAAGTGCTAGACTGCAACTTCAAAAATATCAAAACGCGGTCATGAACGCCATTCATATCATCCATTTTTTGAGTAGTGGAGAAAAGCAGGTATTCCAGCTTTACAAGCTTGTGACAAATAATCAACTCATCAACTCTTCGTACCTAAGTGATGTTTTGAAAACAATAAGAAGTTTCGATGACGCTCGGATAAAGAGGTTTTCGCAATTCATACAAAGTGAAACAATAAAGATCACTATAGACGATGTGACAGATGAGGATACCCTCGGGCTCAAGAGAGCGTTGAGCAGACCCGGGATAACCTCTGAGCAATTACTCCGACTCATCACGGACTATTTGCATGAGAATCCTGCGTTAAACATGAAAATCAGTGATAATCTTTTCAATGAAGTGTTGACAATTACGGGTGGAATTAGTGAGATGGACAAATTCCTCCCAAAAGTCACCATTGAAGAGAGTTACGAGAATCTTATGATCAAGCTCATCAGGCCAAGGCTGAAAGAGGCCCTAGAATCTGCTCTCGACCAACCTCAGCAATTCTTAAAGAATAACTTGGTTTTGAGTATCACAGAGAAGAAGCACAATTCGCTGAAGGTGATAGGTCCACTTCTTCCGAAATTGTACCACATCTACAAGGATGCACCTGTGAACATAAATATATGGGACTTCTTTGTTGCATTCAAGCTGTCAATCCCAAAAAAGGAGATTTTAGACGAGCTCAAGAAGCAGATCCGAGATTATGTTGGAGAATTCAAAGATCAAATGACAAATATGCTTAATGATGCGGCAAAGGATGACACGAAGTGGGAAAGATTGGTTTATGCATGGTTTATACAGAGTAGTGCAGAACTTACGACCATGGGATTCCTTCGTGAGAAAACGAAGGGTGATTACGTTGAAAAGTTGATTTGGAAAAACCTTTAACAAAGTTCTTTGAGTTCAAATATTATATTAATTCATGGATACATATTTAAGTGCCATTAACTTGAGTGACGAGTGGAATAGTGGTGTAGTCTCGGATTCTAACTCCACTTTTTTAGTTAGTAGGGGCAATTGTGGTATCTGGTTGTAGTGATGGAGAGTTCGTGACCGAATCTGCGTCCCCAGCACTCCCCTCAGCCTTTCCATCAGCGTCGGCTGCTGCCTCGGCAAGCTTAGAAGCCTCTTCTTGCTCCTCAGATTCCAAACTCAGATCAGCATATTTTGAGTTGGCCCATGACTTTGCTGTGTCAACGTACGAGCTGACTGATTTGCCAACCTTGGATTCCTTGATGTATGAATGCGCTGAGGAAGACGTTATTATCAAAAACGTGACGAACAACGTGAAGATCAAGAGTACCATATAGCGCTGAGAACGCAACATTCTTGAGGCTATTATTTGCGAGTCTGCCATCGTGAAGTAAATTTGCAGTCAATTTGCGCTAGTAGCTGTGGTATTGGTACAACAGTACTGTGCGAAGTGATGTTGATGTTGCGTAGTGCGCACAGCGACTCAAGAGCCACTACAGTGAACATAGAAAGACAAATAGACAAGTGTGGCATCGTCGATTCAAAAGGCCCGTACGCTGATGTAGTTTCACATTTGGCTATATTATTCTGAAGTATACTTAGATGCTGAAAACTTCACAGTTCAACAGTCATGACCGAGAATGATGTTGCAGAACCTTATATATGGTGAGAGGCAGAGGTATCAAGAAGATCAGCGAAGTTGAACTTCAGGAAAAGTACCGAGGGTCTTTTCACCTGAATTGATGAGAAACAAGCAAGCAAGTCAAACCTAATTCTTGGTATTGGAAACGCTTATACTTGCCGTAGTAAGTGTTTCACACTTAAGGTTTCGAGACTGGCAAGAACAATCGATCCAACAATTGTCAGAGTACCACCTCGGCTCATTCGTTTACTGTCCAGTACATACCACCCTAAAGTCCGAGTCGTACAAGGTTATGAGAAGTATCAAATGCTTGGGAATGCAGAGAAAACGTCAGTCTAGACCTATATCAGGCCGCCTACAGTGAGCAGAGATCGGTTAGTGGCAACTGAGGAAGGAGCCTAAAGCTTCGTGACTGGTGATGGTAATTTCTCGCGAGATGATCGAAGGAATGGCTGCAAAATACGACTGCGGTCACCCTGCCAAAACACCGAGGAACATCAAAAATGCACATAAAAAATTTACCACAGGGGAGCGGGAGCCGTATCTGCTAAATGGTCATAATATCTCTTCAGTATTACAATTTTGACCAGTGAAGTGATCTAGTCCATGAGGAAAGAGCACTTGTTTCTGGTCAAAGTTGGCGGCATCTCAATAATACCTGGACAACCTAGCCTCATAGCGGGTCGGACTTAAGTGGATCACCACTTATATGGGGAAAACTAGGGCCAGCCGTAGCGTTCATGCTCGAAAGATGATTCTGCATGGCCCAGCAGCCTCCCATTTCAGTGTTCCCGCTCCTTCCGCGCTATTCTTACGATGCCACCATTATATCTCATCCACACAACGGCTCACCTGTTAGTCTACAGTTGCTCGCACCGATCAAAGTCTGGGGCGATTCCAACCTAACTCGTACCGAGGAATGGAGAGTGATATACTTCACTAGTTGCTGAAGGTCTCTTTTAGATTCAAATCTGGTTTCTGTGAATGTGAAATTCGGCGGAATTCGGAGTGAAACATTCAAGCAAAGCCGTTGAGAAAACGTGGATCGTGTTTAGCCAAGATGGACGTATATCGACGCCTTCATTGGACCTTTTATGATCGAGGCTCCAGGGCCGAGGAATTAGACGGTTGCAAAAGATGGGCCCATGTTTTAGGCGCAGGATACGCATCGTTCAGCTAGTCAAAAAGGACTGCCGCTGAGCGAAAAGTGACAATTTCGGTCACGTGCGTCATATTATGGCAGGCTGCCCCAGGAAAAATCACACCACTTTAGCTTTCTATACACCGCCAGCAGCCTTTAATCATTTCTCTTATTGTTTCCGGTGGGCACCTGTCATCAGCGAGACTTTCTTTTTAAATAATATCTATTTCTTTTCGTGGTGGACCCTTTTCCCTATATTTTTGCCTCCCTTTATATCTTGATCGTTCGGCACTCACTTAGTGCATTTAACTTATTCCTCCTCGCATCCACCTAACTTCCATCATCAATTTTCTGTGTCGCTTCCCATTTACTCGATCCTGATACCCGTTAGCTTACTCCATCGAGAATGTCTCAAGCTGACCTTTTTGGCGATCCAATGATGGACTTTGAGGATACAGACTTGTTCTTATCTGCAATTCTGTCGAGTGTCCCACCCTTGGACAAGTTGCCCAATCCATATGATCTCGACTTCACAGAGACCTCGGCTTTGATTGGTAACCCTGAAAATACTCTCAACAACCAATACGACAATCCTTCCAAAGACACTAGTTCCGTTAACAGCACTTCCTCCTCGACAGCCAATATAGAGCCTTCTTTGTTCGCTTCCGACAATAAAAAGAAGCGCTCCTCGTTCAGCTCTACATCTTACTCCGAGCCGGTGGCATCTTCGGCCTCGAACGAAGGAACCCCGAATACGACTATCCTGTCTCCACATACACTGCCTGAGGGAATGCCTGATGAAGTCGAGAAAAAGGACTTCAAGGTACCACAATCCCATTTAAAGAAGGAGAGCGTAACTTCAGCGGAGGAAACCCCTGTCTCCACCAAACCATCGAAGAGTAAGGTCTCAGCAAAGGACAAAGTCTCGAAGCCAGCGAAGAAACCCAAAGTTTCTCACAATATGATTGAGAAGAAGTACAGAACCAACATCAATACAAAGATTTACGAGCTTAGAGATGCAGTTCCAACTCTCAAAATAGCGGCAGGCAAAAGTGACGTTCAAATATCTGATTTGGAAGGTTTGGCGCCTGCTGCGAAACTCAACAAGGCCTCGGTTTTGACTAAAGCTACCGAGTACATCAAGCACTTGGAGAAGAAGAATAGTGATATGATGTCAAAAATTTCGCAGTTGCAGCAGCTTATAGGAGAGGCCAATGCCAACCCGCCTCAAGTTGACCTCAATCTGCCATTAAGAATGGACGATCGCCAATCTCGCCCTGAATACAATATGAACAACTTCGATGGTCAATTTGGCTTTGGATTTGCTCCTGAGAACAATTACAACACAACCTCCAACCAATTTGAAATGCTGGCCATTACTCCACAACAACAGCAATATTCACAACATGAAGGTGCTTATCAACCTTATAATTCGAATTGGATGATGGGTGGTCTTGCAACCTTTGTGGGATCCTCGGTGCTTTCCAATGATAATTTCAAGGGCTTGGCCGCTCTTCCATTTATGCCTTCATTCGTTGCTCATCCTTCAGCCACCACTTTGCAGACTCTTGCCATCTTGAGAGTTGGTTTAGTAGGCTTTGGCTTATATTTAATGCTTCTGCCAATTATCAATGCGGCAAGGAAACCAAGAGATGAGAAGTCTCCAGTGCAAAGCTTGTGGTTGACATGGCTACTTGTACTGCTAGGTTTCCAAGTGCCCAAGCAGCTCAATTCCTCCCAGAAGGACCAAATCTTAGGTCATGTAATGGGCAACAGTACGGATTCCTCAGACTGGGTGCGGGATTACGCTATCTTATCATCTAGCGAGGTCACATTTGAAACAGCATTTTTGAATGTGCTTATTGGGACTTTTATAACGGAAAAGTACCCACTCTTTTCCAAGTTCATTGCTCCAACACTTCAGACGAAAGCAGCCTTGTTACGTAAGCTCGATTGCAGCGAACATCAAGAGTCTTTGAAAAGGTTGAGCCAGCTCATCAAAAATCTTGACGGTTCCTCGATGTTCACTTCGGAAAAGCTCATTGCTCGTTTTTTGAACGTTTCTACGAGAAGAAACATCTTTGCCGGTGTAAAAGCTGGTGAGAACTCTCTTCTTTATATTGAAGTCTTCAAGCGCTATCGGAAAGATATTTACTCTATAATTTTTGGATGGAGAATTCTCGATTTGTTATATGAGGTGAACCTCAGATACCTCAAATCATTGACAAGCAAGAGCGAAGATGAAGAAGCAGAGGAGCTCAAGGATTCTTTGAATACTGATCTCATTACAATCGGTAAACTTGTGGAAGACTTCGCGGATCCAGGTCTTAAACAATACTATTTGCTGGTAAGAAGTCTTATGTGTCCCGAATCAACACCCGAAATGATTCAAAACATGAAGCAAGCCATTGTACAAACCGTTTCAAGTCTTAATTCCTATTTCGACGGTCAGGAACTAACGGATGATGAGGATTTCTCAGACAGTGAAGAAGCGGAAGAATCATCGGACGACACTGAAGTAGATTCGATAGGAAAGGGCAGAGTCGACGCGATTGAGGCTCTCAAGGAGGAGAAATCGCTTTTATACTCCCTCAACTTGGTCGATGAAGAAAAGTTCATTGTTTTGACTGCTTCGTCGATACTCTTCTACTTGCAAAAAGAAGATCACGAAAATGTGCAACACTTGTTGAAACATTTGAGGCAAATCACAAAGAAGTTCCCATTGTCAACGCTTTCCTTCACATGTCTCGTGAAGGTTATCTGCCATATAGTCGAAACGGCAGAGAGCGAACAGAGGTTTAAGTTGAGTGAGGAAAATTTTGAGATCCTAGAAAGTGTGGTGAAAGTAATGAGAGAATGGCTCAACGATGATAAGAAGAGCCAGTTTCTTAGTCACTCATTTAGAAGCGAGCTTGCGAACTCGGTGGTCACAAAGGGCATGCTCCTTCACAGCATATAAGGAGGAGAGACACTCAATTAATTCTCATTGTATATTATGAATCTATGTTTTATTAAGGGATTCGGAGCTAAGACTGGACAGCCAGGGTGTAAAGATGCATTTCGGGATGAAGGAAAATCTTTGGGCTCTTTGGGGAATTGATTTGCACCAAAATGCACTCTTTAGAATATGTTCATCGTGCGTATATGAGGGGATGTTGAAAATAATTAACGACAATTCCTGTGCCCTGCGTCGTTCTTTGTCCCCAGAAACTTGATAGTTCTTCAGCACGAAGAGTAGCGCCATTGTAGCGAACAACAAGCCTTTTTCATGCCGCTGCCTGGTCTCTTTGGTGTACAACTTACAGATCGGGAAGCGGACACGGCGACGGGCTAATGTCTACAAAGAACCTATTGTAGAGCAACGAAAGTAGGGAAACTTGCCCAAAAAAGGAGTTGGTTTTTCGATTTCCTCAATCTGAAGCACCAGTCGCTTGACAATGACAAGAGGAAGGAAATTTCATGCTTGAAGCTGTCCGTAGTGTGCTTCAAGCGTCTGAGTCACCTGAGGCAGGGCAGAGTGCAAGAAGGAGAAGAAATAGTGTGAAGACGATTCACGAAGTGAAAAAGAGCACAAAGTGAAATATTGAGGTGCAAAGTCGCTCATCAGGGCAAGGAATTAGTTCAGGGTTGGATAAAGTGAGCTAGGAAGACAGAAATGGCAGCATGCGAAGCAGCGAAGAAGTGGTACAACCAACCAAAAATGAAGCGATGAAGAAGCATGAGCCCATAGCCAACTAGCAACAGGAGCAAGCTTTAAGGTTAAAAGGCAGCCTGAGTAGCCTACGCAACCTCGGTAGCCTCGGTGGCGCCGTGGGAAAACGGAATCGGGCGCTGGAGCGGGTGGGTGGTGAAATTTGCAGCAACCTCGGGCGGTCAAGCCCACCTTGGCTTGTTTTGCAGCGCTCAGAGCGCCTCCCCAGTGCGCAGTGGCACGTCAAGCGCTCCACGCACGGCCCAGCCTTGAGGCCCTCCCTCAGAGCCCTCTAGCGGCACGACGCACTCTCGCATCGGCGCTGCAGGCGCACCGTTAACAACCATGCCTTGTAGGGAGTGCGACCTCCAGCGCTGCTGTCATGACCCATGCAGCGGGCCGCTAGCACTCACGTCACGGAAGGCGGCTTCTGATGGTCGATTTGCGAGAAAGACATTCGATCGCAGTAAGATTTTTTTTTTTCTTTCTTGCTCGTATTGTGCTGGGTCCCCAAAGTTACTGGGGACGTCGATGCGGCCAAGGGCTCCCGGCGGGCACTCTTGCTGCTGTAGGGTGCGGTGCACTGGAGGACCCTGAGTCTCACAGCGGGAAATGGGAAAACAGCACCTGTTGCAGGACTCAGCATCGGTTGCATTTTTCCTAGCGGCACAGCGACTCAGATGGAGAGAGGCGTCGTCTAACCCAAATGCAATTGATTTCCAGGCGATTTCTTTTTTACCAAAAATGGCGGGACTAGCCATGCTTTCCTCCCCCTCTCGTGGCTCATGCCAGGGTCTGTGCTGTGGTTCGCGGTCACCTCTGTCGCTCGGTTTCATGCCCCCACTGTAACCCTATCCACTTGTCAAAGTGCCTTTCCAGCCTTGCCCCCAATTTTAAACATTTCCTCAGCCGTCGCCTCATCCTCTTGTCTCCCCTCTTATGACCATCCCACGCAGCTACTAACAAGCTACATTTTGCCGCTTTGTTGCGTTCTTGTTCGAACATTCTTCTCCCGATTCTGCTCTCCCTTGTACTTGTGATAACATACGGTTTCCTCCGCCCAGGACACAAAATAAAGAAAAAAAAAACATTCACCTGTGTGGGGCAAAAGCTTAATCCTCAAGGTTTTGTTGTGTAGATTGTTGCATCCTTTGTGCAAGGTAGCTGCCTGCCTCCCCTTTCATGCACATATAGCTTTAGGCCCAGTTACGTTTGTTTCCTCCATGCTTGGGGTTCTCACACAATGAACGCACGGATCGATGGTGCCTTCTTCCTCTCGAACTACGCTCAGATCAAACCTTGTTCTTCCCTTTCGTACCTTAATGGCCTGCTCCATTCGTCACTTTCCCCGTGCCGGTCCTATTGCCTATAAGACCATTTGAGAATAATCCCCGGTCTTCTTTGATTGTGCATTTGCATTTTTTTTTCGCTTGTTACTCCGACGTGCCTTCTCACCTCACTATATATTTCACACTGATCAGGGCCCACTAACACCGCTTTTTTCACCCTATTTTTTTTTGTTTTGTTCCTTTTGGTACAATTCCGTTTTTGAAACTGCAAAGTGTCCTTGAGAAGGCCTTTGACTTTTCACCCCATCCCTTCCTCCGCTTGTTTCATAACCCAAGTTTCGGTCTCTTCCATGCAAAGACCGTTCTCTAGTTCGAAAAGTCCCCTTTCCCGTTCAACCATCGAATATCCTTGGCATTGTATCACGTAACTGCCAAGAGAGACATCAAAGTTTCACTTTAGCTTCTTCAATATTTACTCAAAGTCATTTATGTTTTCCTGGAATGTCAGATTACTCCGGTTCTGACACTGAAGCAGTGGACAGATACGAAAACGACACGAAACAATTTACTGGCACTTCTGACTCAGTGAGGCTGCCATCCTCAAGCATCAAAGCTGATGGCCATCATTACTCCCTTCTGGACTACTATGACCTAACAATTCCACTAATAAATGGAAAGTGCCTTCAATCCCTGAACATTCACTCATTTCTTCGAACTTTGTTGGACTTCCTGCTTCTACATTCCTTTCAGCTCAAAGCTCTTCAAAAGCGTGAAATCAAGCTTGCGGACCTTACCCTATATGAGTTTAATGAAGATTTCCAAGCTCTTCTTATCCGGTCTGTCCTCCCCAAAACCACTCAGATACAATACACAGCTCGTCTTCGGCACAAGCTTGTTGAGTTGTGCCCGATATTTATTTTCTCCATGTACCTTTTTGCACGTTTCCATATCCCCGACACTTATGGCGAGTACGATCTCACCGAAGAATCCCTCACAAACGAACAATTTTTGGACTATAAGCTACTCAACGGAGGCAATAAGCTACGTCCCTTATCGTATTCCCAGCAATATAAGGCTTCCACAAGAATCCTCAAAATCAGTGATAAGTATAAGCCCATTCATTTGGGGAAAATTCTCACTACACAATACAATACAAATCCTGACTTGGGCCTAGTCTCCGAGAGTCCTCAAAACTATAAATGCTCTAGTCATACGGTGACAGGTATTCAATTGGAGGCACTTTGCAAGTTCGCCGGGTTTGAAAACGAGCTGGCGTATAGAATCGACAGAGCCAAACGCATACCTCCACCATTCATTGTGGAACAAATTTTTCCTTTCCTTAATACTCACAGGTATGGGCAGAATACTGAGCTCGATGAGTTCTTCAGACTCCTCAACTTCATCCGTATAACGCTTGTACAAGATATGGTTGAAGTGAAAAAGCGGTTTCCGGAAAACTTAGTGTGCGAGCATCCCATATTTTCTTCACAAGAGTTTTGTGATTTTGCTGGAGTTCCGAAGGAGCTGTCCGTGAGCTCTAATCGCAATGATCCTGATTCTAGTCCAACGTCACCCTACTCATCGTCAGTTGACCTCAATGGGGAAGATGGCAATGCTTTCAAAGAGGATGACGAGTTTCGTTCTAACTCACGTAAACGCCCGTATATGCTGACGTCGCAAGATGGGAGCAGAAAACGCTTGAGAGATCTCGAAAAATTGGTAGAGCTGATGAGAAAACAGCAAACGGCAATGGCTCGAGAGATGAGTCTGTTCATAGAGAAGCAACATGCTCAGCTAGCCGAACAGGGAAATATGCTCAGGAGGCTTATGAATAGCACTGATGGGCTTTCAATACTCTTGGCTACCAGAAACCCAAACGCCGGCATGTATTCCAAACAAGTTTACGATCAGAATAGTGTCACCTTTGATCAATTGCAGCGAAAGATTTCTCAAGCTAGCAGTGATGGAGTTGCAATTCTGCAGTCGTGGAGTTCCAGGATGCAACAAGTGGGTAACCAATCGAAGCAATATAAGGATAAAGTCGAAGAAGCTCGTGCAAGAGCGTTAATGTTAACACCAGCTCCTACTGTGGACTCAATCAAAGAACTTTACGATGACTTTGCCGCCTGGAGTCTGGCACTTACTGATCATCATATTACATTGGATGAGTGGAATGCGGCCCACAAGCCTGATGACAGGACATTGGTGGAGATGAGGTCTGCAATAGTAAGGTTTTTGGAAAATGAGACGGCACGAAGCCAAGCCCCTATTCATGTTACAATCGGCAAACTCCAATCGAAATTACGTGATCAGAACTTGTCTGTGGTGTTACCTGACCTCGCAAAACAGATTCTCTCAGGAAATACAGTAATTCTTGATTGATTCTATGCAGATACCCATGCAAACCGGCTATAGAGGTTTCTGGGGATACTGAGATTATTTAGTCTACTGTTTACGGGCAGTATAGCTCAATAGCACCTGCTATAATAATTATTTAACATATAATTCCCATGTATGTGTCATTTCAGTACAATTCCTAGCATTTTGTTGGAGAGAACAACATGATTTTGAGAAGACATCCTTTGTGGTTGGTTTCGAGCCAATACATTTAGGGAGTGAGTACACGAGCACTATGGGGCATCTTCGGGCATTTGGGTTACAAACCAGAAGCTAAGGGATGAAACGGGATGTTCTAGACGAAAGAGTTCTACCGAGAGGAGCCATCAACTTTGAATGGATATAACTGTGGTGGATCAATTTATCGGAGAAAGCCCGCGTTCTCCAGAGAACCTATTCAACAATTCAATGTAGCGAGCACACCAACACATCATTAGCAACTTACAACTTCAGGCATTAAAAGTGTGAGCCACCGTATTTGGTGAGCATCTATTCTATAAGATTCGACGACTCGTCTCTGTCCCATTTTGGGACCCTTGCTTCAGCAATGCGCGTATAGTGCGCGGAGGCTGTAGCAGACAGACCTCTGCACTACTCGCTGCAGCTTGCATGCATACATTTCGTTCGGGCGTTTCTCCATATTTCCCAATTCAACTTTAGCACCGACTACATGAAAGTACAAAGACGGGCTGCAATGAAAAGTGTGAGCCGCTAGTGAACACTGCAATCAAACAATTGGAAAAAGCTGCAAACAGGGACCCAATGAAAAAGAATCTCGAAGATGCATCAACAGTACTTGCAGACGCAGTCAACCTAAAGCTCAATATCTTTGAAGGTAAAAGGTTCGAACGCGTACCCTTCACCCTCGAAGAACTTCGACATGGCTTCGACCCAATGCAAACGCAAGGAGTGCAACATCGCAGACGTGCCTTCCATCATTACCAAAATGCACAATGTCAACGTAAACCACATGGCGAACAAAAAGAATGTCATGATAATGCCAGTAGTTCCAGTAGCGCCAAACGCATTTTGGAGCGTCATGGTCCACAAAACACTCGACAACTGGGCATGCGCCAAAGACAACGCCCATAATCTGAGGTATGATGCGGTATGAGAAACGCAATTAAGGCAGAACTCAATTGTGTGGATGACTTGGTGAATTACAACATCCATCAAATTGAAGCCTTCTTCATCTCCGCCGTGCGCAGAGTTACCCACCATAGGCTCGATATCATTAGGAAAGGAGAAATTTTGGTTTAAAAGATCGACCTCGTCATCAGGATGCAAGCCTGGAGTTTCGGCATTGACTTCACCATTTTGCATCAAGGCTTCTTCCTCTTCTTGGAGCTGAAGAGTATGATTAAGTTGAGAATGCACGTCGCTATAGCCTAGCTCCTTCGCTCGAAGGTTTTCCTTCCGAAGCGCCATAGGCTTGTACAACAATAACCAAGGAACGCATGCTAATGCAAGAAGCACAAGCACGACTTGCACAAATTTCTGACCTGAATAAAGCGGTTCTTCGATTTTACCTGGAGCCAAGAACATGTTGATGAGTGTGTTGAGTAATCCTGGGGGTTGACGTCCTGTTCCGAACCAATCGACACACCACTTATATATGATCGTCAAGGCAAGGTATCCAAAAATGCTTTGCATGAAAATCAAACCTGGAATGAAATTTCCAATGATATCGACACGGGAGTTAAAGAAGCGGTAGTTCACCAAGCTGAACATATACGAGTATGTCATGTGAATGTAGCCCATGAGGACTGACATCTTCATCTTGTAGGAGTTGGTGAATAATAAGCCATTTTCTGCGCCATGCCATGCCCAATCAATACCAATTGGGTATGTGCCTTGTCCTTTTCTTGTGGCAACCAAAGCAACGCTCGTATTGAGAGAGGGCTCAAAATCTTCGGGAAATTCCCACTTCCATGTGGAGTTAAAAATTGTCATGGACTTCGAGAAGATGTCATTGTAAAGCAAGCCAGTGAAAATGGAAAAGGCACCCATTAGAAGGATGATATATCTACCGCTGTAAGCCATCGAAAGTATCTCGTCCATTCTTCTCATGGAGTCAAAATGCCTCTCGTTCTTCACAAAGTACAAAGACATGAGAAGAACGATGAATCCGTGTCCCAAATCGCCAAACATGATAGCGAACATAAAAGGGAAAGTAATGATCGTCGCCAAACCAGGGTTGACTTCTTGATAGGTTGCGATACCATATGTATCGACAATAGACTGGAAACCCTGAGTGAATTTGTTAGTTTTGTGGTACGTTGGTGGAGTTCTCGAAGTTGCGAGCTCGTTGAGAACTGCAACAAAGTTGAAATCCTGGTCATCATTTTCATTGTCGTCATCACTTCCGATATCTGCGTGGCCATCTTCATTGCCCACTGCGAAGAGGGTGTTCGAACTCAAAGGAGCAGGGCCCCCACTATTATTCAAGGTGTCAGTTGACAAGGTGATCTCTTGATTCATAGCAAGCGAATTACCTGTGGATGCCGTCTTAGCCCGAACTAGATTTTTCAATGCCTTCCGGATGTTGTCAATTTCCGAGCGAGGAATCCAGCCCTCGCCTACTAAACAACGTCTGGTGCTATCTTCATCGAACTTGTTGAGAATTTCAAAGATTGCACGTTCTCTCTTGACAAGATAGTACCAGTCTGTGTACTTCTCCTGAAAGATAAGTAACTCCGTAATTAAATGATTTCTTGTAGACTCCAAGACATTAGATAAGTCCTCGATTTTTGCATTGAGCTCATTAATAGTCTCTAGACGACCGCCAGCTCCTCCTCCTGTGTTGTCGTATATATGGCCCTCAAGGGAGGTGATAATTCTGCGAACGCGATCCCTAAGATAATCGCCATGAATGTAAATGATGAACACGTTCTTTTGTGTAAGATCTGAAGGCCTGTCAAGAGAAGCGGGAAGCGGCTCGTCGATTGGGATATCATTGAAGTACAAGTTCCCTCTCAAAGTTCTCCAGAGGATCTTTCTGAGAATAGGCACTTTCTCTCTCGCTATGACGCCACATATTGAATTGAACATTGATGCACCCTCTATGGACGATTCATGCATTGCTGGACGATCGAGGTCAAAGGAGTCCGAATGTCTCCCTTCATTGAGCAAAGCCTCCTCGTCGTCCTCTATTTCAAACTGACGAAATTCCTCATTAGTATCTCGTTGAGAAGGCACCAAAGATGACTTGTGAAAGTTGTGTACCGTGTTAATGACATGGCGGTTCTCAAGGTACTTGTACTTTTTGAGATCCAAGGACGAGTGCGAGTCGTCAAGGTGCTTGATCTTGTCATGAAACGCGGTCACTTTTTCCCTGATCTCCTCCATTTCAGAAGCTGTGGGCAAAGGGCTCTCATCAGCAACCAAGTTGGCAAAAGGGTCGCCTTTGAAAGTTGAGTATTTAACCATCATACTGAACAAGAAGGTCAAATTCATTTCGACAACGTCAATATTCCGTAGCTCTGTGACAAACGTTCTCTGAAAAGGCGTCAACTTCGAATTGAGATCACGGAAATGAACCTGTCCTAAATTGCCTAGGGTAAACACTAAGTCTCGGGCCAATTCCATGGTAACATAGAATTGCACCAAGGACATGGGCGCTGACCTGAAGATGGCTTCCGTGGACTGGTACGCTGGCTTTTTAGAACTGAACAACTGCATGGTCGGGAATGAGCACTTCTATAAACAAACAATGCGCTCAGTTATAAGTGGAAGTATACCTCAGACAGGTAAAAATGCGGTTGTTATTTCGCTGAAATCTATGGCCACTCGGTTGTTCAAATATACACCTTGTTAACAGCAAATGCATATAGTTTGAAAGAGTGAGAGTTTGTAGGAAGGATCTAGTCCAGGACCTGCACATCGATCCGGGGTTCGATTTTCTTGTCCATGTATAGCGCACCCAATTACAACCACTACAAACACGCGAGAAAGCCGAGATGGTAATGCGTCAAGGTCAAGCAGGATGGCCATCGCTTGTTTTAAAATGAATTTTTGATAAAAGAGCCGAATAGGCTCGAGGGTTTCTTCTTGCTTCTCTTCTTCATTATCGGGAGAATCACATATTCACACTGCTTACTATATACATGGTGAAACAAGAAATCCAATAAAGATGTATGCTGAAAAAGCACTTCTCAGTTCCTAGGATGATTGAACAACTCTAATCACTTACCTGTGGAGCTGATCATCTGGCAGCTTTTCAGGATACTAGGCTGTATTGTTGGCATAACGGCAAAATGCCATTCAACGGCTGTTCAAGGTTTACTCGCTTGAAACTATTGAGGGCATCTGACAGTGCGAACGATTCGCAATGTCTTAACGCACCAGTTAAGCATCGAGGCTAATGAAATTCATGAGCCCGCAGTGTAGGCATTTGTCATTTTCAAATCGTCCAACGTCTAGTTTCGTTAGGAGCAATGTCGTAAATTTTCACGGGCACTTCTCAGACTATTGTCAAAATCGCTTTTATGAAGAATCCCCATCGGAGTATGTAGGTGACGGTGTTGCTGTAAAAGTCACTCTCTCCTTCTTTCTGCAACACATTAAATTCGCATGACGGCAAATCATTCATCGAATCATTGAGGCAGTACTGAGGAATTCAATGTGTAATAAGATTGTATTACTTGGGCGCTTCTACTGTGAGCTCTCAATTAAGTCATTATGTTATCCTACACGTCCGGTGATGCAACTAAAAATCATTGGTACTACATGATCCTGTCAGATCTAATCCGGTGGACGAGCAGCCGAGTGTCCTGCATTGCATGAACAGGACCACTTCCTCCACGATTCTATTAGTCACGTATAATAAAAAATCTTGCCGGTATATGTGTCAATTATTAACTTTTGCATCGAGATTGTTTTTTACATGTTTCTTATGTTGGTGTTTTAATTTGTATTGACGTCGAGATCTACTTCACAACTTTTGTCAACTCCGAGAAACGATGCGAAAAATGTAAATGCTTCACAAGACGACACTGAATTCGACCTTAGACTATTAGATACTTCTAAAACTGTCAAGCCTGGCATATAGTCTTGTGGTAAGCTATTCTAATAACTGACCATATTTTAGGTTCTTCAGTTGTCTCGTTGTCTGTTGCACAACTGATACGTAAACAAGCCTCCCTATGTTTGCATCAGTTGTAATCTCTCAACAATCACTTGCAGACTATAGAAGCTACGCACACGTGACAAAACCAAAAGCGCAAAATCACCTAAATTCTAAAAAATTGGGATTATTTTCTTCGATTCTATTGTAAAACTTTCTTGCTTTCTTTGTGCTCATCATATGTCCATATATTGGTCTTAGATGTCTATTTTGCGCCCGCTAGTAGTCTCCCTCACTCTACTTCAACACGCTAAATAAGACCGTGTTCAAGTTTTCTTTTAAATCACTTTAGCCAGGGCTTCTGAATAAATCTTTAAATTTTGAATTCGCCCTTCTTTCTTGAATTTCTTGAATTTTTGGTGGAGGCTTTCGGCATCGATGTTTGATTACCAACTTATCAACCTGCACACGACTAGTATATTTCAGACACCTAGCATACTTTGACAAATCTGCTTCCCACTGAGTACAACCAGCAAAGCCATCGATATTCTATGCGGTTGGTCTTCCTAATAAATGCCTTCATTTGGACCTTCCTGGCAGCGGTAGCGCAACACACTTCTCAGCTACTGGCAGTGGATCTGTCAAACAATCTACTGCCTCTCGAGAAACTCCAACAGTTTATCGACACCAACTCTCATAGACGCCACTACAGGAAACAAATATACACAAAGGACAACATCAAGAACAGAGTATCGATTCCTCAATATGATCTTGATCGCAAAGATTACGAGGGGTCACCCTATCTACATCCGTATTTCGATGAATTCGAGGAGTTGAGTCTACCGTACATCACTGAGGCCGCAGCCACCGATGATCAAGAAACACTAGTCTATCTAGCAGATCTATATATGTTTGGACAGTCTGATATTAAACCAAACTATACAAGGGCATTGGAATACTACAAAAGGGCCGTAGCGCTGGCCCCACATGGTCATGCCTACTTCATGCTTGGCTTCATCTACTCCACAGGATTATTTGGAGAGGTCCCTAAGGATAAGGCCAAGTCTAACTTATACTACCATTTTGCCAGCAAGAATGGCAATCTAAATGCAACTCTTGTACTTGCGAATAAGCACTACCATGGCATCGACAGACCTCCAAATTGCGATTTGGCAAAATTCTACTATTCGAGAGCCGCTCGTGCTGTCAAACAACATCAACATGAACATGGCTATTCCCCGGATACAGGTAATCCTCTTCATAACATACGCCTCTCCGATTTTAATGGAGGACTATATGGCTCGAAGGTAAGCGATCCACGAAGTTCTTTTCTTTCTTTGGAGGACTCTGACGATGCAACGAAAAACTACCTTGATGAAATGGATTACAATCACGATCCTGAGTTGCGAGATTTCTACTACGATGCGATTGCTGCCTACACCGGAACTAGGTTCCAACCTATGAATCATTCTTTGGCTTTCTCGCTTCTCTCGAAGTGCAATGCCCATGCCAAAGCCAAATTCAGCAATACTCCAAGAAGCTACGTCAGTAACAAAGATAGAAACTTTTGGAGTCGATGCACAAGCTTACAAGGTAATATGTATCTCGACGGCAGGTATGTGGAACGTGATATACCCAAAGCATGGGAACTATTCACTAGAGCAGTGGAAATCTTCGATAGTGGTTACACAAGGTCACAGCTAGGAAAATTCCATACCCTCGATCCAATGACCCATGGACAGCTAAGTGATAATTGTACAAAGCATTTCCAAGCTGCCGCTGGGGTAGATAATTTGGTTTCCAAATATTACTTAGTTTCATGGCGTTCCACTCCTGACCCTAATTCGCCTTTCGTCATCGAGAACACTGAAAAGACATTTCAGTTATGGAGGGAGCTCAGCAACAGGAAGTTCTATAACGCCCATTTCTATTATGCAGATGCCATGGAATCTGGTGACGGGGCTCCTCCCTTGGACGTATTTTTCTGTTCGAATATTGTTGATACCTACAAACAGTTTGTCGAGCTCTCAGAACCGGTCCTTTTCCCGCATTTAAAATACGCTTTTACGGAGTTCTCCTATGGATACTATAAAAATGCCCTTCTCGGCTATCTGATAGCTGCAGAGCAGGGCCTCCAGTTTTCGCAGGTGAGTGCAGCGTACTTGCTATACCAGGCTGATCCTATCTTCACTTTGCAACGTAAAACATTTGACAAAGATAGACTCCAAAGTGCCATGACTTATCTTGAATTGGCATCTCTTCAAGGCGATGTTGACTCGACTATGCTACTTGGAGATATATTTTATGATGGTATCAAATCCGCAAACATATCCAGAGATTATGGAAAGTCATTTGACTACTACAATCGAGCTGCTTCTGAAGCTTCCGCACATGGATGCTTCAAGCTAGGCCACATGTATGAATATGGTCTTGGCTCAGCAAATGCAACAGTGGATTACCACATGGCGAAGCGGTATTACGACTTAAGTCTGGATTACGTACTGGAGTCGATGTATTTCAAGGATTCGAGGCTAAATACATACCCAATGAGCCTCGCTTTACTTCGTTTGAGGATTAAGCTATTGTTTAGTCGTGACAAAAAAGAGGTCGACAAGGCTGGCTGGTTCAGCACTTTCAAGCAGCTTGGAAGGTCTCAAGACAGTGCGGATGATAACGAATCGGATGATAATAGAGCAGTTCAAAAGTCCACAGCTCAGTTTGAAGGAGGGGACTATGAAGGAGAGGACGAGTATGAAATTTTTGATTACGTGGTTCTTTTCCTCACAATTGTCTTCTTCGTATTTGTCTTCATCCTGAACATGAGGGGACAAATACGGCGTGCAGCAAATGGTCCTAACGAGCAAAATCCAGGGAGAAATGCATTCGAGCAGAATGCCTTCGGATTTCGTCGTGGGAACTTCGAGTTCCATTTTTTGGCTTTATAAGCTGTGTATAACTTGCATTCATATAACGTGGTATTTGGCATTGTAAACATTGTGTTTATTAAACCGTAAGCACGTATGGATGTTGTGGCCGTCATGAGTCGGTTTAGGGGTTAAGCTTCCAGGCATCTTTTTTCCATTATTTTCTCGCTTTATAAGTCTAGAGATAAAAAAATGCTGTTCATAGTGTTCATATAATGCTATCAAACTTCGCTTGAATAAAAATCTGTAATATAGAATAATCACACACTGCTTCACGCCCATCAAAACCTTGACGATTTTGAGACAATAGCAAATCCATGACGCAATATAGGAGATCTAGGACATGTGTATTAGTCTTGAGGACACAATCATCAGTACAAGTTGACCTTCTACTTTATGAACCGATATTAGCCCTATAAAGTATTTACCCGAGTTCTTCTATCCAAATATATTCACGTCCATGTCATGCAAAATGTCCCTCGAAATTGGGTGCTTCATGATTAGCTTCTCGCTAAGCTTTTTAACTTGGGACACATTCTCATCAGATCCGGTGAACTCCTTCTCTCCAAAGTCGTACACGCTCCTAGCATTCACGGGAAGGTTGTAGATCCAGTTTCTTGCTCTAAACAACTTGATGAAATCTTTGATAGCAGATGTGTTTGAGAGTGTTGAAAGGGACCCAAAGATGAGGAGCTTTGAACGAGCTCTGGTAAGCGCAACATTAATTCTCCTCAAGTCTTTCACCAACTCTCCCGCTTTGCGATCCTTATTAGAGCGGACAAGTGATATAATTATGCATTGCTTGTCACGTCCTTGGAATCTATCAGCTGTCAAGATCTCGAGCGCCGGTCGATGCTTAAAGGCATGATTGAGTAATCTCAATTGAGATCTGTACAATGTCATGATACCAATATCGTTTTCATCGACTCCGCATGCACACAATCCCTCGACAGTATCTTTTATCAACTCAACTTCGAGGAGGTTGGTCACGCTTTCGCCCGTGACCATTTCAAATTCACCTGAAGCATCGTGATTGAGAAAGAGACACCTCGTCTTCTCCTCAAAGATCCTATGTAACCAATGCTCTTCGCACTTTGTATTTCTGACAACTTTCAGTAACTCATCAATTCGAGGAATTTTCAAAGTCTGATTAGCCACAGTCTCGGAGCCGCATTTGAGTCGACCACCATATACCAAAGAATTCGAGAGAAACATAATCTCCTCGCACATCCTATACTGATATGTGAGCTCACACACGCTTTCTGGATGCTTTTCAGCTAATATTTGGAAGAGTGATCTTGAGAGTCCTCGTTTTACCTCTGGGTCGGGATGTTTCACGAGCGGTGGTAATTGATAGTGATCACCCACCAAAACAAACTTGTCACAGAGAGCCAATGGCCCAAGAGAAAGAGGCATCGAAACTTGCGAGGACTCGTCAATAATGCAGTAATCAAACTGATCACGTATGTTGAAGGCAAGATCTCGTATTCCCAAAGCCGTGGCTGCGAAAACTGCAGGAGCTTTATAAAGACGCTCAAAGTCTTGATATGTTTCAAGAGGACACTCCGCTGATCCAGGAACAAACTTTCTGATCTCATGATGCATTCTGGATGGGTTTCCGAATCTAGCAAATTTAATGTCAAGGTCTTTCAACTTTAATAGAATATTGTCAACTGCCGAATTTGTATAAGATGAGAGTAAGACAGTCTTGTTTTGACCAACAAGGATTTTAATTAGATAAGCGATAACGGTGGTCTTTCCAGTTCCCGGCATACCTAGTATCAAGGAGTAATCTTTACTTTGCAAAACTTTCATAATTGCATTCTCTTGATCTGGATTGATTGAGATACCATTGAAATCCGGACGCTCGGCACATTCCAGAAATTGAGGTGGATTCGAATCAACTATGAGGCTTCTTCTCTTACTATCACCGGATTTCGAAAACAAGTTGAGCAAGTTGAATCTAGCCACTCCCATGCCGTAAAACATTTCATCCTTGTCAATTCGGAAGATGACTTGGGAACCCTGACTTTGCGAAGTAGATTGACTCTTTTTCAAAACCTTTGCTCTATGAAACTTGTCTGTCTTCAGTGTGGTAGGAATGATGCGGCGTCTCGTCCCAACTGTAATGGCGTCAGGTCGAATATCATACACAGAACCTTGGCAAAGTGCAAAATGGCCGTCATCATCGCTGATAACAACTCGATCAAATCTAGCTATTTGAGTGATTTGCATGGATGTATATGTTGCACCTGGTTTCCTTACAAAGGTGTAGTAGAAGAGACCGTCATCTGCTTCTTTACAAGTACTGATGACTAGGCTTGCTATTGCATTTCCTTGTTCGGCCTCTCGTTCTTTGGATGTGTAAACCCAAAGATCACGATTAAATTTAGTCATGAAGTGTTCCTCTCTGGTCAAAAGTTCGTCCCAATACTTGAAGTATGTTGCATAATGCGGCTTGTTTTCAAGATGCATAGTGATATCTTCGTAGACCCCATCATTTAGGCCACTTTCGTCAGCTGTACCTCCTTCAACCATGTAATTCATTGTCATGCAAGCCTCTTGTATCGAGCATCTGTCGCATTTCTGTTGGCGCATCAAGTCCGGTAGATCATTCTGACCGCTCTTTAAAAAGAGAGAGATTTGATTTCGTAAATGAACAAGTGATTTCAAGTCGGCCACAGATATGTCATACTTTCTGGTCAGGCCCTCTTCCAGGGTGTAAACTAATAGAAAAGATGAAATATCGACGTTATATCGGTCCTTGAATAGAAGGGAGTAAAGGGCTGCCTGAGCCTGATGGCTAAGAAAGGGCCGGCTCGTTTTGATTTCCATCGGAAGAAGTACCTCGGAACTCGTGTGCTCAGTTCTAAAAATTGCTCGAAGGGTTACATCCACATTACCTTTTATGCCAAACATTGGTGACCAGATACTCTCTTCAAGGTCGAGACCGTCAGCAACAGAGAAATTTATCTTCTGGTTTCTTTGATTAGTGGGTATCGTCGACGGAACCTTCCTGTAGAATGTCTCGAACCAATGCTTGATGAATGGTAGGTGTTCTCGAACTTTGTTTTCAACTTCCTCCGCTATGTCCCCCAATGAAAATATTTCAGCTTTTCGAGTGCTAATAGTATTCTCAAGAAGCATTTCCAAATAGTCATTATCAAATTTCTCGCTAACAAAACATGTCTGAAATATTTCATGTACTGTTGTTCCGACAATCAAGGGAATTGATGGCTCACCCGGAAAATTATAGCGTCTCATTATGACAGTCTTTCTTGGGCAGAATAGCTGGTCAGCGACTACCGTAGAGGACACTAAGACATCTGGATTCCATATGAGAAGATTATGAGTGTTGTCCACTAATTTCGGGGTCTCTGGAGCTGTCAAAATGACATGTATAATGTCACCCTTTTCAAGACTCAACTCTGCGGCATCGCCCCTTACTATGAGTCTGCTTTCGACGCTTTCCTTATTCCTGACCGTGAGGATGAGCTGCTTCCTCTTCAAATTCTGGATTACGAACTGGCTCTTGAGGACTGACATTATCTGATAACGTACGAAGTCTGATCTTGAGAATGATATTTTGGCACCTACATCCTCGTCGTTTGCAACATGACCAGATTGTAGTAATCGCTCAAGGAGCTCGTCCTCAGTAGAGTTTGCTTTTGATGGGACGTTGGTACAACCAACTTTACTCTCCAAGTCAATAATATTCAAATCATCCGAGAAGGGATCGGTATCATCCGCTGTTTGTATTTGATTGTTTGGAGCTTCACTAAGGACATCATTACTAGATTGCCGAGATTTAGAGTTCTTAGTAAACTGCTCAACATCTAAGGTGGCTAATAAGGAATCATCATCGGAAAAGAGGTCTTCATCATCATCTATATTATTGGGTTCTTGATTGGCATTAGAAGGCACTTGTAAATCATGTGATGACAGACGTAGTAAATGCTTAGATTGGTGTGGATGCTGAGGAAGCGGCAAGTCATGACCCTGAGGACTCGTAGCGAACCGATCAATCCAAGTATTAAGCCTTGAGAAGGAGGCAGGGATAGACTCATTTAGCAGCGGGGTCCTTTTCGCTATGCATTTTACATCAAACAGCTTAGATCTGGTCAAGGAGGGGCTCCTTTCAATGTGAGACTTTGATGTCAACGGTTTAGATTTGGGCGTTTGCGAGAGGATGGATTCCATCCCAAGACCGTATTTGGAAAGAACAGAGTCTGTAACTTCATTGTTGAAAGATGTTAGAGATGCTGATGCAGCAGGTCGAGAGTTGGAGCGATCCCCATTCTTCAAAGGGGACGAGAGAATGCTTCTGGTGTCTACCTTGCGTCTCGGGCTGGCACCACCTTGCCATCGGACACCTTCAAAGCTATCGTCCGAGCTTTGCTCTGGCAAAACTTTAACCGTCAGAACAGCCAGCGACCCCAAACATGCATTGGGAAACGTTAGAGGGCTTTGTGGTGTTTTGGTTGTGGAAGGATCACTTTCATGATTATTCTTACTCTTATTGGACTTATAAGATAAAGTGTTCTGAGGCTGGAAAAAGTATGTTGTCTTGCGGGGCTTTGATCGCTTGAGGTCGTTTTCTTGGGGCCGTAGTGGTTGATTGTGACGCTTTTCCATTGTCTAGAAAAGAAAAAATCAAATGATAGTCGGCTGAATTTACGCTGGATGATGAAGCAAAATGAGTGGAAGTGTCTTATGCGTGTAATGCATCTATATAGGCTCCGTGTTTTCCTGCGAAACCAAGGGTAAATAGTGCGCGTGAAGGTGAGAAAACGAGATGAGGGATACGAAAGTAATACTTACATGTCTTTTTCAATTTTAAATTGACTATTGATCACTAATATTGCAAGTATTGGATGCTAGCCCATTTTTTTTTTAGCATGAATTGGGGGCATATGAAAGTCAGTGAGGGGAAGACTTATCGGAGTGTGATCTAGAATGGCTGCGAAAACGGCTTTGCCATGAATGGCCTCTCACTAATGTCGAGTTACTCGAGAAGTAAGTTGTTCGATAATCATTACCAGTGTCGAGAGTGAAGGGGCTGGAAGAAGAAAACTTTTTTTGACAGGACGACTTCTGCATTCAATGGATGTTGCTAGGTTGAGGCTAATCTGAGTACTTGCATTATCACTACTTGATCTAGGAATCAGCGAGCCAACAATTTTGTTGGCGTAGTAGGAGTTGCATTCAAAATCAAGCTTAACGATTCATTATACGAAATATTGTGTCCTATCTTATCAAGTTGACAGTGAACTAAATTCGTTTCGATTATAGTTGAACAAGAAGATTAAGACCAAGTTTGGCAACGGTGAGGCAAAAGGAGAGAAGGGGAGGAGTAACGTTCTACTTAGTTATAAAAGCTCAAGTCGCATCAACGTGGTCAAACGTCCTGAAATGAAGAAGTCTCTACTTGTCAAATGCGGAGATATTCGGTACTTAAAAGGCATTTTGCTTCTCATTTGATGTCCCTGCTCGTTTAATATAGTCAATACTTGGCTTATGATCACTTCGTAAACATCTTGAATACTAGAACGAGAATATTAAGTTGTTTGAGATATCCACAGCTCTATTCGCAATTGACATTCTGGCATGTCTTAACACAAAAGAGGGGATTTTGCAATCCTCGAGAAGGAAGATTTAACAACCTCAAATCATGAGTATATTAGACAGGGAGGTTTGGTTTTCATCAAAACTCAAGGTTTCCTCCATGTCACCGTTTGCCTGAAATTATCTACGTCAACGAGACACCCTAGTAAAATCGCTGCGAAAACTCATTGTATGCTCCTTGGTAGAGTCTTTTCACATGATGCACAACACCCCCAAAATCAATGAGGGATATTGTTTAATCGATTGAGATGCGATGATTCTCAACTCCAGAAAAAAAAATACAAGAAAACTTGACAGTATATTTGAAATTTGGGCAATTCACGTAATGTTAATATGATCCTGCATCTATACACCCCAAGGTGCCAGCCTTGCACACAGGTAGAGTCGAAGTTTTTTCCCACCTCATCTCACACAATTTTCAAGAGCTTCTCGGTTCCATCTCAAACCTCAACTCCAGATCGACACTCCAAACCACGCCATGGCTTACGTGTTGACGGAAACTGCCGCCGGTTACGCCCTTTTAAAGGCGGCCGACAAGAAAATTCACAAGTCGCTGTCCTTGCTCGAGGACTTGAACTCGGCAGAAAAGGTCGCTGAGCAGTTGAAGATCCATCGCTTCGAGAAGTTCCAATCTGCGGCCAACGCTTTGGAAGAAGCTAATGCTGTGATGGAGGGCAAAGTCTCGGACACTTTGAAGAAGATGTTGGAGGACGTCAAACTCGAAAAGAAAGTGACTTTGGTAGTCAGCGAGGCCAAGTTGGGTAATGCTATCAACAAGTTGGGCTTAAACTACTCGGTAGTGTCGGACGCTGCCTCTTTGGACTTGCACAGATCCATCAAGGAATTTTTGCCTGAGCTTTTGCCAGGTTTAGACGACTCTGTCTTGAAGCAAATGTCTCTTGGTTTGGCTCATTCCATCGGTAGACACAAATTGAAGTTCTCTGCTGACAAAGTTGACACCATGATTGTGCAAGCTATCGCACTTTTAGACGACTTGGACAAGGAATTGAACACATACGCCATGAGATGTAAAGAATGGTACGGTTGGCATTTCCCTGAATTGGCAAAGCTTATAACAGACTCTGTTGCTTACGCCAGAATTATCTTGACCATGGGCGTCAGATCCAACGCTTCTGAGACTGACTTATCTGAGATCTTGCCTGAGGAAGTTGAGGAACAAGTCAAGAGTGCTGCCGAGGTATCCATGGGTACTGAAATTACCGAAACCGATTTGGACAACATTAAGTCTCTCGCCGAACAGATCGTCGAATTCGCCGCCTACAGAGAACAATTATCTAACTACTTGTCTTCTCGTATGAAGGCCATTGCTCCAAACTTGACTTCTCTTGTCGGTGAATTGGTTGGTGCTCGTTTGATTGCTCATGCTGGCTCCCTCACGTCGTTAGCCAAGGCTCCAGCTTCCACAATCCAGATCTTGGGTGCTGAAAAGGCGCTTTTCAGGGCTCTCAAAACCAAGCATGACACGCCTAAATACGGTTTGTTATACCACGCATCATTGGTCGGTCAGGCTACCGGTAAAAACAAGGGCAAAATTGCCAGAGTTTTAGCTGCGAAAGCTGCGGTTGCATTGAGGTACGACTCTCTTTCAGAGGACAGGGACGACTCTGGTGATTTCGGTATGGAGGTGAGAGCCAAGGTTGAGTCGAGATTGAGTGCATTGGAGGGAAGAGACTTGAGAACTACCTCGAAGGTCGCCAGAGACGCTAAGAAGATCGATATCACCGAGTCCAAGGCATACAATGCCGACGCTGACTCTCTCGCACCTGCCGCTGCTGCTGACTCAGACGATGAATCCGACGAGGAAGAGGCGCCTAAGAAGAGAAAGAGAGATGACTCCGACGATGAGGAGGAAAAAGAGACTGCCAAGCCAAGCAAAAAACTGAAGAAGGAGAAGAAAGAGAAGAGAGAGAAGAAGGACAAGAAGGAGAAGAAGGAGAAGAAAGAGAAGAAGGAGAAGAAAGAGAAGAAAGAGAAGAAAGAGAAGAAGGAGAAGAAAGAGAAGAAAGACAAGAAGGAGAAGAAAGAAAAAAAATAATTCCCGCCCTGTTTCATTGCATCATATAATTTGTAAAGTTTAAAAATATATTAAAAGATAGACGTTTTGCGTAGATCGCAAACTAGACAAGGAGGAGCAAAAGGAAAGGGACCCTTTAAGCTTATCGGAGTAGCGGCCGCGTGGTCGCATAGTAGCTTAATGCCCAGGAACGATAGAGATGGTAAATCAGCAAAAAGAAAGTCTCATTCACGGAAGTATGCGATAAACAGAAACCTTAAACTCACTCCAAAAATCCCCACATTGGGCCTCTCTTGATGGTAGCCAGGTCCGAGGACCACAGCGGAGATTGGAATATTGACCTTTTGCTAGTGTTGTAACACAATAGGTATCCTAGACATAGCGTTTTACTAGTATCGCGCTAGTAGTTGCGAAAAGCCATCCCGGGCAGAGATAAGCGAGCGAGCTTAGAGGTACGAAAAAGAGCTTCTAACACCGAGGCAGACGGATAATCATGCATCTTAAGAAAAGTAATGTCTCATAGAGCAAAGCTACAGATCGAACGATATTGACTATCTAAAGTGGCGAATGTAAAAATGGCTTCTGCTGCTTGACTTTTCGCCCAATCTTTGTGCCGCTCGCCAGAGATAAGGCTCCCTGACCACATGCATGAAATCTACCTCAGGCTTCAGTCCAGATCTTCAAGATGTCGAAAGCACGACGCCGGCAGAAAACCCACATTTTGCCTGATCTAGGTTATTGTGCTTTTCGGAGCGATATAGCACAAGACATAAAAAACGCCGTGCCAAACGCCTCCGCTCAAGCCTGCCTTCATCTTTGAACAAGCCCTTTTGTTCTCAAATTCTTGTTCGCGGCGAGGGGGGAAGTTTTCGCACCCACCCCTGCTCACAAGCGAACTCCTCGGCTACCCCTACTTGGCACAGCAAATAAGAAAAAAGAAAGCTGTCAAACCTTTCATCAATGCCAGCGAAGAACACAAGTTGCTGGGCAGTCTTTTGGATCTTCAATTCTACTGTTATTGGGGCTAACAGGCTTATGTTTCCAACTGAGGATGCACTCGCCGCCCTGCCGTTTGTCCTGCCGTTTGCCTGCCTGCCTGCCTCCTCTGCCGCCCAATTGCTCGCTGAAGAATCGCACCGACGCTTTCGCGCTGGGGCTAAACTCTCCCTTGTTATCTGGCTTGATTCCTGCTCATGCTAGGGATTGTATCGGTGACGGACGCCACACCCCGAGCTAACAAACGAAAAAAATAAAAAAAAAGAAAGGATTGCCCCTTCCTCTGAGTTTATTTCGTCCAGTAGTTTTCCCCACAATGCGCAAGGTGGATTATATCAAAGGTAATTATTGTCCGTTTTCTCTTTTACATCATTTGCTGCAATTGTCGCCCGGGTCCCTGGCCGCCTCGTACTGGCACCATCATTTGGTAGGCGCTGCCGGAACGCGGCATTTTGCCAGATAGCGCAGACAGACATGTTTCCCCAAATGTCTGCTCATTGATAACAATCGCCGCCAATGTACCGGCTCGCATGTGCCCTCTCTTATCACCACATTTTGCAACCATTATATAAGGTGGCACTAAAGCCCTGGAAACGTAGCTTTTTTAGTGCAACTTAGTAACTGTCGTAATGCCTGAGAAAGAACTTGTTTACATTACGTCCAGAGAACAAGTGTCTTCCGACGAAAAGGACGGTGGCGTGTACATCAATGCTTTCGATGAACAGGACCACAAGGAGCCTATGGGCAGATGGGAGAGCTTCGTGGATGGCTTCAGAAGATTTGATGAGAAGGATTTGGGCTTAGACCCTGGCTTGTCTGATATCGAAAAAACGGCCATCATCACTGCAAACTCTCCCTTGTCTAGATCTCTCAAGGACAGACACTTGCAGATGATTGCTATTGGTGGTGCCATTGGTACTGGTTTATTCATTGGTTCTGGTAAAGTTTTGGCTAACGGTGGTCCAGCATCTGTGGTGATTGCCTACTTCTTGATCGGTTGCATGATTTTCTGTACTGTTCATGCTTTGGGTGAGTTGGCTGTCACTTTCCCTGTGTCCGGTGCTTTCGTCACTTACAATACTCGTTTCATCGATCCCTCTTGGTCTTTTGCCATGGCTTGGAACTATGCCATGCAATGGTTAGTTGTTCTACCCTTGGAATTAGTTGCAGCTGCTATCACAGTCCAGTTTTGGGATGACAAAACGAATTCTGCTGCTTACTGTGTTGCTTTTTACGTTTTTATCATGGGTATCAACCTTTTTGGTGTGAAGGGTTACGGTGAAGCTGAGTTCGTTTTCTCTGCTGTCAAGGTTATCGCTGTTATTGGATTCATTATTCTTGGTATCGTGATTGTTTGTGGCGGTGGTCCAAAGGGTGGATACATTGGTGGAAAATATTGGCATGATCCTGGCGCCTTCAATCACGGCTTCAAAGGTCTTTGCTCTGTCTTCGTTACTGCAGCTTTTGCTTTTTCTGGTACCGAGTTGGCTGGTTTGGCTTCTGCGGAGACTGCCAACCCAAGAAAGTCTCTTCCTAAGGCTACCAAACAAGTGTTTTGGAGAATCACTCTTTTTTACCTTGTGTCTTTGATCGTTGTTGGCTGTATGGTTCCTTACAACAACGAAGAACTCGAGAAGTCTGATGGTACTGCCAGATACTCACCATTTGTTATCGGTATCCGAAACGCTGGTATTGGCGGATTGCCATCCGTCATGAATGCTGTTATCATGATTGCGGTCTTGTCTGTTGCGAACTCTTCAGTCTTTGGCTCCTCTAGAACATTGGCTGCTCTCGCTGCTGCTGGTTTCGCTCCTAAAATTTTTAACTACATCGACAAGAGAGGTAGGCCAATCTTTGGTATTCTCTTAGCGGGTGTTTTTGGTCTTCTTTGCTTCATATCAGCATCTGACAAACAAGGTGAAGCTTTCGACTGGATGATGGCTCTCTCAGGTTTGTCCTCGCTTTTCACCTGGGGCTCTATTTGTGGAAGTCATCTCAGATTCAGATGGGCATTGAAGTCACAAGGAAGAACTACTGACGAATTGGCTTACACATCGCAGGCAGGAATTGTGGGCTCCATTTTTGGTATTACCTTGAATTTCTTGGTGCTCATCGCTCAATTCTGGATTGCTTTGTTCCCTATCGGAGGTAAGCCAGAAGCTGAGTCCTTCTTTAAGTCATACTTATCCTTCCCAATTATTATTGTTTTCTACGTATTCCACAAAATTTGGAAGAAAAACTGGAGAATGTGGATTCCTGTGAATGAGATCGACATTGACACTGGTAGAAGAGAGTTGGACTTGGATCTTTTAAAACAGGAAATTGCCGAAGAGAAAGCTTACATCCGCAGCAAACCTTTCTACTATAAAGTCTATAAGACTTTCTGTTAGACGAATTATAAATGCCTCAGCGCCTTTGAAAGCCGGGATGCTTTCAATTAATTGTTTTCGTCCATTCAGTTCTCAAACCGACTTGTAAAATACCTTCAAAATAAAAGATATTATTGATCAGATTATGTAGATCTATAAAGTTCGTGAAAGTCGTGTCCAGTTTTATGATATAATATACAAGGTGCTCAACCTAAAAGATGAATCCAATGATCCATTTGTACCACGGCATTTGGGCACGTCTGGCCTGTTCTTCCTCTTCCTCTTGCTTGATTAGATCAGTGTCAACAACACTGCGACCAGAGTCCACGTCAATCTCATCAGCAGGAATGTACATTCTCATGTTCTTTGAATAAATCTTGTACCCGATCCAACTGATGAGAACGACCGGAAAACCCAAGTAGCCTTGGAAGAAATCGGAGGCATTCGGAGCAGCCCCAATGGGAAATAAGGACAACCAGAACTGAGCAATAAGCACAAGAAAGTTGATGAGAAATCCGTACCACGATCCAAGCTCTCCAATGGAAGACTTAAAGGCCAATTCGTCCAAGGATCTGCCTTGTGCCTTCATGGCGTATCTGAAACGAATATGGGCCATATTGATGGACATCCAAGTGAAGATGGAGGAAAGACCACTCAAAGCAAGCAACCAGTTAAAAGCCTCCGTCTGTTTGTCGGAAGCAGCAATGAAAGCGAAAAGTCCGAAAATGTTAGTTACGATGATTGCAACGAGAGGACGACCGGCTCTGTCAACATATCCAGTCCACTTCGGAGCCATGCCTTGTTCGGCGAGCGAATTAAGCGAACGAGAGCATGCGTAAACGGATGCATTACCAACAGACAACACAGCAATCAAAATGACTGCATTAATCACAGAAGGCAACCCTTTGATGCCTCCGTTGACGATAGCTATGACAAATGGAGAAGCTGTTGCATCAACACTAGATTCAGCATTCAAAAGTCGATGATCGTTGTATGGAACGAGGGTAGCGATAACGATAATGGTCCCGAAGTAAAAAATAATGATTCTGTAAAAAACCTGCTTGATAGCCTGCGGGATAGCCTTACTTGGATTGGCGGCCTCAGCAGCTCCCAAACTGATCATTTCAGTTCCACCGAAGGAGAATGCGGCAGTGACGAACACGGAACAGACACCTTTGAAGCCGTGAGCGAAGGCACCTGGATGCCTCCAGTATCTTCCACCAACAAAGTCCTTGGTAGGCCCACCGCCACAAATAAGCACAACTCCCAAAATGATGAATCCAATGACGGTAACAACCTTGATCAAGCAGAAAATAAACTCGGCTTCTCCATACCAGCGAACACCCATCATCGTGATAAGGAATACCACGACCCAGAAAATGGCAACAAATATATCAGGGTTTAGCTCGGAGTTCCAGTACTTAATGGAGATGGAAGCAGCCACCAATTCCAACGGAAGCAAGACAAAGAATTGCATGAAGTAATTCCAACCTACTGCGAAGCCTATTGCAGGCTCAAGAAACCTTGTAGCGTATATGTTGAAGCCTCCACTGATCGGAAATGCGGTACTGAGCTCACCTAAACCTTGCATCGTGGTGTAGATAGAAGTAGCAGTGATCACCCAAGCCAATACTATACCGCCTGGACCACCTGTGGCCAAAGCGGACCCAGACCCGACGAACAAACCGGTGCCAATGGATCCACCAATGGCTATCATTTGTAGGTGTCTATTCTTTAATCTTCTGGAGAGCTGAGAGTTCTTAGCGTTCTGGTTTGCTCTTTGCACAACGTCCAATTCGTTGTCTGAAAAATCATCGGCGGTGACGGTGTCAGCAGCCTTGAAGGAATCCTTGAAGGACCGCCATCTCGAAGAGGTCTCCTGTGCCTCATATGCATAAGTGCTAGCTGAATCGCCAGACTCCTTGTTTGAAAGAGTCATGTATTAAAAATGGTGAAATTGTACAGAAGAAGAAGAAGAAAGAGGTTGACGAAAATCTTTTATAAGTTTAGCATGCAAAGACTTCAGCTACAGTTAGTCAAGAATTTTGCATCCACTCTGCAGCGAGATCGCACCGAAGGTGCGATGCATTTGAGGCAAATGAGGTGAGATTTGGTCATATAAATGGGGCGAAAATCGCTATAAAACGAGTTTTTGTGACTCACTGCTTGACAGTGCCAGTGGTCGCCGCGGATGTGGAAACAGAAAGCGAAAAAGAAACGTGCGATTCTCGGAAAAACGTAGAGGCAGGTGCGATTTTGTAAGGGCGACGCAAGAGAACGTCTAAGAATGGTCACGTGTATCGCGTGTTGCTGCCGTTCACGGACACACTGGTTATTCCGAGGCCAGGTTGAAGAGCCCAAGTTGAGTAAAGCGTAGAAGACTGAAGTCGTTAACGGAAGCTGGCAATCAGTGAGACGAGCCTTGTGCAAGGTGTCCAAGGGTAGTAGAGGTAACCTTGTCTAATGGGCCATAATTATCACTTTTGTGGCCATTGAACTGAGCAACGTTTTTTAAGCTGGTTTTTTAGAAAATCTCGGCTATTTTGCAGCCATTCATTATAAAGAATATACATTCCATGAAGCAAATTAATATATAGGAGTTACACCTATGTTTATGGCAACAAGGGACTCTTATGGTCGAACGATGCCGAGACAGTGTTTCTATTATAGCACGCTTTATTGGGAGCGTAGTTAGAGTCGTAGCTACTCGGTGTAACGAACTCTACAAGTCTGCACTATATATAATCTATTTATGCAAATTTGTGGTATTTATGTTGTCACAGATTCAGTGATCTTCTTGTCCTTTTATAATGGAAATTTCGATTGATATGTCAACATCGTCTATTTCCAACGGTATATTGGCGCTTTGGAAATAAGTACTCACTCTACTTCAAGATAATTTCGCGATACTACCTTAGTCGAGCGATCGTCAATAGACGTTCCACTGTGGATCACTTATCCTGTCACTCACATGCCAAATTTTCGGTCTACATTCACACTTAGTTCAAATCACGTTTCGATGTGAGTCCATTTTTTTTTGCAGAGACGTCGTTCTGAGGTGCCTACTAGTGGCCTCTCAGTCACGTGCGCACTGTAGCTGTAGGCATTTTCTTAGTGTATCAACATCTCAACCACCCCGTACAATGTCATCCCTAAAAGATTTCCTAGGAAGTATGTACACGTTCCTTACAATTGGCACCTTAACAATTCACTAACAGTCTAGAGAAAGTTCGCATTATCACTACAGATGCCCGTCTTTTCGAGGGCAAGCTAGAAAGCTTCGACCATTCCACCAATCTTGTGATATCGCAGACAATTGAACGCGTCATTTATCCAGACGATGAAAATGACGAACTTCAATTGGGCGTCTACCTTCTACGAGGCGGTAGCGTTGTTTGTGTGGGTGAAATCGACGAGTCGGTAGACATCAACTGGAATAGTGTCAAAGGCGACGACCTAAAAAATACAAGAAATCCACTTTGACCGGTCCAATAATCTCGAGTTTTTCATTTTCCTGTCATATCCTATCTATCATTGTCTATAAAAGCTATTTTTTGACTAGCGGGATGCCAAATTGGTGCATTTTAATCGCCAACTCAAGCAAATAGTCGATTGCCTCGTTATACACCTTGGCCTTCCAAACGTTCTCACCCCACACATATATACCATGGCGACGCACCAAAACTGCAGTGGCTTGTGGATAGTCCCTGATGGCTTTCTGCAAAGTGTCGGTCAAATCCTCCTCGTGTGGTGTATTCTCAATAATGGGAAGAACCATTGTATCATAGTATTGCATGCTGCCAACCTTCTCAATCTTACCTGTCTCAGGGTTTGCCGCTAGTTGGGGGAGAGCTTTGATTTGTTCAATATGGCTCATACTGAACTCAACCTTATCCTCGAAAATGAGAGTGGCCATCACAGCGTTTTGCGAGTGCGTATGGATACAAGCACCAGCATCTCTCATGTTGTAGCAACTTAAGAAAAGGGGCGTACAAGCTGATGGCTTGTAGCGGAAGCCCTTCGCCAAATCTTCCGACAATGGTTGACCGTTGCACTCGTCGTTCGGCGTATGCAAGATCTTTCCAGGCAATTCAGCCACAAACATCTCCTTTGGCTTCAATCGCTCTTTCTGGATACCTGAGGGAGCGATGTATACAATATTTGGGTTTGGTCCATCGACATCTCTAATGGAGATACCACCTCCCGTGCCGGTAACCCAGTTGTTGTCGTAGAACAAACGACACAACTCGCAAATAAGTTTTGCAGGATGCTGTGGAGAGTCGTTGAAGTACTCGGACATTGGCGTTGAAGATTTTGCTCCAATGTCTCCGATCTAATAACTATCCCAAAGAGCCTCAGTTTGGTCAACTCATGGCACGTGCATCCTAGCACGTGGGATATTTCGCTGTGCTTTACCACAAACCCAAGCTTATTCCGATAAACAACTGCTGGATTCTCAAAACTGTCAACATGCAGAGTTGAAAGCGTAGTTACGTGAATTCAATTTGTTTAGTCGCTTCAATAACATCATTGGCCGCAATGCTCTCATTCTCGCTATCGCCTGCAAGTCGATTATGGTAAAACCGTAAAACCAAACAAGCAAGAACAACCCCTGAAAGTATCTCAGGTTTCTAATACAGCTCTTCGTCTTTTTTTTTCTGGTCTCTTCTCAGATCATCACCAATTGTGACGCCGAAGCCGGTATCTACGTGTTACTCGTCATGACAATGCGGACATTGTTGAACTACAATGGTTGCAAAATAAGCCTCAGTTACGAGAGAACAACGAACAAGGGAAAAGCTGGTATCACTGATTGCCGTGTATTCTGCCAACTCAAGATTCAATTTTTAAAAGCATGGTGCTGATGCATTCACGACAACAAGACCAGAGAAGAACGCCCCTCCCTCCCCCCTACGCACAGCTTTATACAATCATAAGCACACTGGTGTCTCACAAAACGGTTTGAAGACGACCGCAAATTTGCATCTCAGGGTCGTAAATTTTATCTGAATTGGGCTGGTCCACTGCCCATTTGATCGCTGTCCCCAATGCCTCTTCCTACATTCAGTGACGCCCCGTCTGGCAAAAGGGATAATGTAGGCGTTTTCTCCTATGCGCACCCAATACGCTGTAACAAGCATATCGCAACCATGGACCACTTCAGTCAAGACCCCGCCGCCCCTTGCATCTTTAACTTTGAACAGGCCAAAATAAAGTATGAACGACCGATAGTGAAGACTTGAGAGAATTCAGACAGACTGAGTAGGGGAACCAGCCAACTGCTGCGCGGGAGGCTTACAATCGCTCATCTCCTACCCTCGCGAGTACCCACCCCCCTGAGGAGCCGTTCGCTGGCGTCATTGTTGCCTGCGACGGCATTTGCTAAGAATGGATATGCAAACTCAGATAAGTATTAATCCGAACCAATAAGTGGTCTAAAGGTATACTGAAAGGATTGGCCGGTTTTTTCAAGAAGTTGGCAAGATATCCCACAAGGGGTCATTCTCCTTGGCCCCTGTATCTGAAATCTATTTTCTTGCTTCCTGTGCTGGAAGTTCTCTTCATTGCTTCCTTTGTTTTGTGTGCTTGGCTGTTTTCTTTTGCTGATCGCGCCCAACGAAGCACTATCGCACCGGTAATGTTCTCCCGTACCTGGGCTGCGTCAAAGATAGTCTGCGATTTTTTTATTATTATACTTTCGTCCTTCTTGCCTCCTGACGATCTTGCTCCCGAGCCTGGCATTTTCCTAAACCTCCACCTCACTACTTCGTCACAGGGCGTTTTTCTTCATCTTCTTCATCTCGCAACCTTTGCCTGATTCCTGTTCATCTCTTCACCTCAATTAGGTCGAGGCATCCTAGTCATACTGTCCATATCCAAATCCAAGTCCCCATTGCCCATACATTCCCTCATATGCTAGCATGTCCATCCAGCGACTCTTGTACGCCAGGTCCTATTACTGGAAATACCTTGTGCTTGCCTGGCTCTTGTGCATGAGTGTGTGGTGGTTTTCAATCAGGCCCCATGACACTGGCTACATTCCCTCGACAAGCAAGGAATCTCTCACCCACAAGGAGCTCTTCAAGGTGTTTTCCATGTATCACAAAAGGCATCCCACCATGTCCCACATCACCACCAGATCATCTGCCTATGACGAGGTGCTCAACTCCATCAGCATGTACGACTTCTTGAAGAAGCACCTGTTCGACGATCGCTGTCTGATTTACTTCAATCACTTGGAGAAGAGCAATCCTGACTGGTTGATCAACCCTCACGAGCAGATCTCCTACGACAAGACGGCGTTTCAGCTGTTCGAGTCGTTCGAAAAGTCGAAGATGGATGAGCACAATAAGGACGTCAAAGCCGCCGAATCAGATGGAAGAGACCCTCCTGACCCTCCAACAGAGAGTGACATGCGTATCCAGTACAATAAACTCTGGAAGGAGGTGGAGAGCTCCGAACAGATATTGCATGACTTTTTGGCCCATGTCAGAATCTTTGATAAGTGCTACATTCAGTCACAGGATGCAACCATACTGCGTAATGACACAGCATATGTCAAGAGACAGCGCTATTTCTTGAAACACAACGTCGATTACTTGGCAGACCCAGACGAAGTGGTGGATGGCTCTGTTTACCGTAATAAGCTTCTGTGTTCCCAGGTTGAGACAAAAGTGTTTCCATGGTTGACGATGCAGTATCCAACCTTTACTCGTGCCAACGGCGAAAAGTCTTACTTCCCTGGGAATGATTATAGAATCCATGAAAGTCGTGGGTGTTTTCTCAATGAGTTCAAAAAAAGACTTAATGGTAAAGGCATTGTGATGACTTTCAACAATGACCAAGTCGACGATGCAATTCGTCTTATAAAGGTGCTTCGTTACTTGGGAAATAAGTATCCTATCCAAATTGTTTATCACTCCAACCTTAGTGACTTGTCCAGACAGCATATTGTGAAAGCTGCAAAAATCAAGTTCGAGAGGTACCCAACACAGGATGTTTGGTTCGTGGATGCAAGCCCAGCAGTTGAACCAGAGTTTTTGAATAGGTTCAATGGCTTTGCCAACAAGATTTTGGCGACTTTGTTTAACTCATTTGCGGAGATGATTTTCTTGGACGCGGACACAATTCTTTTGCAGTCGCCAGATTATTTATTCACGCTCCAAAAGTACATCAATTCGGGAACGATGTTTTACAAGGATCGCTCTACATTTAATTTTCGGGAAAGAGAGAACTCTGTGTTGTTTCACAAGCTAATGCCGTCGCTCGATGACGCTGTCGTGTTCAACATCAATCAAATTCAGAACAAAACCTTGAATAACGAGTTTTTTCTTGGTTTTGAGAACTACATGGAGAGTGGCCTCGTTGTCATAAACAGGAAGAAGCATTTCATTCAGCCGTTTATGATGTCAGTCTTGAATTTCTATCACCCAATCACTGCGCGTCTTTATGGTGACAAGGAATTATTTTGGCTTTCTCTCGTGCTTGCGGGCGATGAAAACTATGAGTTTGACGACAACTTTGCTGCTGCAGTTGGTGAGATCACTCCAGAGACAGAGCGTCATAAGGACGTGAACCAAGTCAAAAGCTTCCGATCTAAGGAACTCTGCTCCTGTCATCCAAGCCACATCAGTGACACAGACAATCAGACGCTTGTCTGGTTCAACTCTGGATTCCGATTTTGTGGTAACGTTGACAAAGGCGCCAATCTAAAGGACGAGTTTGAGAGCAAGAAGCGTTTCAGTCATCTAAAGACACTCGAGGCATTTGAGACATTTTTCAGATCAAAGATGAGGATTACCCATGCCATCATTCCTCCGTTTGATAGAAACCGTAAGAAAGCGGTAAACGTTGAACATGAGCCTGAGGCTGCTTGGCACATGATGAACTATTGTAAAAACTATCTTTGGTGTGCCTACTCATCCCTTGGCGGCTACTATAAGGAAGATGGCGAGACCAAGAGCAATGTTATAGAGGGCAGAATCATCAAGTTTACGGATAAGCAAATCGAAGAAATTGACAAAATCGGTGACATTTGGATGATGGATACAGGGTTGATGGTAGCTGCATAAGCTAGCATTTTAGGCATATAGCATTTTCCTCTTTTTGTATTGTGTACCATATAGAAACCTGATTATTAATTATCCGGTAATAATTTTGTAATTTCTGTGGGCATACAATACACTGGATCCACCGGTTTCAATCCATACTTATCACTGTACATCAAACTCAAGCCACAAATGGCAAAACAGGTGTGATAAACGTCAGTTTGATTATCGGGTCTATCGCCAAATCCACCATCGTCGAGATCTTGACATTCTAATATGAATTTCTCAAGAAGCTCAAAATTAATCCAATGTGATTTTTGCAACATTTCGAGTGACAGTAGAACCCACCAGCTGTAGCAGGCATCAGGAAGCTTCTCCGGTCTTCCATTAAAACCACCCGATGGCAAAACCTGTCTTTCACTGAGCCAGCTGGGTGTCTTGCTGTCAATTCTATCCAAATTCTTGCAAATAGCTAATGTTCCAAGACTCGTGTATACTTGTGCAGCGTGTGATTCAGATCCTGGTAGTAGTCCAAAACCTCCATCGAAGTTTCGGCAACGCATGATAAATTCTGTAGCTCCCTCTGCAACTTCGTGTGTTAGTCTGCCCAACATCTTAAGAATGTAAACGGCAGCGAATACAAATCTTGTATCTATTTCACCAAAAGCATCACCTTTAAAAGAGCCATCAGCGCAGCGTTGTTGCATGACGAAGTCGATGATCTTATCTCTCTTCTCTCCCTCAATCAAGTCAAGGCGACGATATATAAATAAGATCTGCAAACCAGATAGAGTCGTAAGCATATGAGCGTCATGGCCTGGAAATGGAGCAAACCCTCCTTTCTCTTTGTCGTAACAGCCTACAACAAATTGGAGCACTTCATCTTGGGGCAAGGCATCTAACGCGTTCATCGTATCCAAAGCCATGATACCCCAGTACAAGCCATTGAGGCGAAGATGTTCCAGAAGCCAATACTCATACGTTTGCTTAGTGGCCTTTGAGTCGAGATCTTGGATATATTTGATATGCTTCCCCCGTTGAAAAGGGAGCGGTGACATTGGATAGAAGTGTGAGTTGGTGCGCAGGCTAAAGCATTGATAGAAAGTCGCACTCTATGCAAAGATCCCGCATTGTGAGCACCAAAGCAGCGCCTAGAAATATTGTTCCCTGAATATGTAACTCTTATTGCTTGGATAATACTCAGCAAAATTCAATTTTTTTGTGTTCTTGTTGCTGATCAAATTACCGATATTTGCAACCTTGCACCCATTGTATGTCACCTCGAAGGATTCAAACCGTGAATCAAAAAGCACTAGTGACGTGGGTAAAGGTTCAATACGTAGGACGTGATGGTAATTTGGATCAATTACTTTCAAATCTTTCAAAAAAGGCTGCAAGTTTCCTTGATCAAGAATAGTTTTGACCAATTGACGGGCTTGTCTAATCTTCGGACTTAAGAAGCCTGTTTGATTTCCCACCATATCTTTGACATTCAAGCCCTCCTCTTGGTTCTCTTTATCTGCCTCAGCCATCGCGTCAAGCTGCTCTTGAAACAATATGTCATTTCTCTTGAGTTTATTCATGAGGTCGTCTCTGTAAAGCACAATTTCTTGAGAGATATAATTTATCCGCATAGGGTTTCCTCCGTAAATAAGGTTTCCTTTCGGAAGGAGACGCTCCAAACGAGTCAAAAAAACCTTTGGAATGGGCTTCTGAGGCAAGTTAGTTAAGCTTTCCCTGCCTAGTGAGTATGACGATTGCCACGGATCGTTGGGCCCCGGCATCAAGACTAACTTACAGGTCTTGATGACAACTGGAAAGTTCGTTAAAAGAGCCGCTAACTCGTCGAAATTGCTCTTGTAGTTTTCTGAGTTCGACACTTGAGTGTTTGATCCATTTACTGCCGTAAGCGGCGTGGAACAGAAAGATCCCGTCATGACGATAGCCAAGGGAGAGTCTTGATCCTCAGTACCTTGTTGTTCGATGAGGCTGTTTTCTAGCTGTCCGAAGAACTTTTTTAATCCGGTCATGATTTTTCTATCATCAAGGAAGCAATTTGCTCCGAGGTATATTAGTTTGTGATTTCCTAGTGCTTTTTCTAATGCACTTAGTTTCTTTCTAAGAGGTTTATCAAGTTTCCCGCCTCCACTCAAGGTAGAAGATACCTGACCATGGATTCCCATGAAGTCTAAGTAACCATAGGTCTTGAGACCAACATCTCGTCTTTCAGCAGGAGGGTGACTTATATTAGACACGTGAAAACGACCACTTATGACATTAGCGTCATTATTCATAGATCCTCCAGAAGCGGAATAAATACCCTCTACAATGAGAAACATTCCTGTTGTATAGAATGAGCCTTCCGTGGGTAGAGTGTGCATGAAATCAAGCTCAATGTGATCTGTAGCATCTTCAAGGATGTAATTACCGTTTATGTTTGTAGATAGAAGACCAAACAAGATGAACTTTCCACCATCACGACCCAACACATTCTTTATGAGAGTGATCTCATACTTCAATTCGTCTCTGTTCAAGGTGCTATTGACAGCAGCTAGACTTGAGAAAGACTGCTTTTGAAAGTTTTCATGCCTTGAAAGACGATCAACGATAAGGTGGTATCTTGAGTTAAAATAGTCTATGGATGCCTGGAGCGTGCTATTCAACTTGGAGCCCACAGCAGGCTTAGAATTGAACTGTTTCCTGACCCTGTCAAATACAAAATTTGGCTGGTTATCAGGTGTTATGAAGGCAAAGTAGTCGGTCCACTTGATGAGAACCTCGCCGTTGTTCTCATGAGATTCTGAGTCGATATCCATTAGAGTATCAGAACGCAGAGCCTTCTGAGGGCCCTCCTTGCCGAGGCTCTTGTCCTTGCTTAACTCGTTCACAACTTGCTCTAGATTTGGTCCATCGATAAAGATTCCTCTATCTTGAAGCTTCCATGCTTTTGCAATTTCTTCAATAAAGTGCTGGGTTCTTGGGCCCTTCCATTCGGCACCGAAGCGAAGACCGATCACGTCTGTAAGAACACTGAGGGCATCTGTTTGAATATTGAGACCATGTTTTTTTGACAAGATTCGATATGCTATGGGTCTTATATTGGCAGGCGTCAATTTGACTGGAAGAGACGCTGGGCCGGACATTATTATTATATGATGCGTTCTATAAAATTGGTTTCTATTGATGGTGGTAGATGAGACGCGCGCTGCGACGTGAGACCCGCGTATCACATCAACATATCAAGGCGGGAGACATTTTACGCGATATCAGCCTCTACCGCTTCTAGTTTTTGGATGAGCACATTGAGCTCTTGAAGAATCTTTAATGTACACTTTTGCTTGTGATGAAGCTCTGAGCGAATAGTGAGATATTGAGCAATCCTTTCGGCTTTCACAATGTCAAAGTCGAAACGCTTGACCCAGCTCTTCTTTATCTGATTATTTAGCTGATTGATTCTGTATGCTCTTCTTGAAACCTTACTCTGAAACTCGTCATGTAGCTGGCGAAAGTTTTCCTTAATTTTTTCGAGAGTTTTTTGATTGTAATTGTCTGCGAGAGCTTCCTTGTTAGTCACCCGATGATATTCATCAAGATAGTTATTATAGTCTGCGAAGAGGGTCTTCCATTTGTTATACCCATCCTTCTTATTCTGAGCTCCGGTAGACTTTAGAAGGCCATGAAGCCGAACCAGAAGATTTTGGTCATTTTCTCTTCTGGTATCCTCGATCACCAAATGAACCGTCTCCCTAAATGTTTTGAGATCACTTTCATGCTCTGTTATCATTTGTTCTACCTCCTCTAGAGGGTTCTTCTCAACAATGGCCTCTACTTCATTTTGTCTCGTCTTGAGACGATTTTCCAACACCCTAAGGTACTCCTCCTTCAGCTTTACGTCAATCTCACGCTTCTCCACTTCGATTCTTGTCTGATTGAGCTTCTTATTCCACTCTTCGAGTTGTTGCTCACGTCTTCTCAAGTTCTGCTCTCTGGTATTTTGTTGAATCAAAAATGACTCATTCTCCCGCAAAACCTCTTCTCGAAGTTGTGAAAGTCTCTGCCTTTCAATCTCCTTGTTTCTTCTGCTAGCACGAAACTCAAGTTCTCTTATCTCCTCCTTCAAACTGTGAGTTGTGGCTTCGTTATCACGTTTAAGTAGATATAGCTGCCTCTCAAGATCTTCCTTGGTCTCCTGAGCGCTTTTTCGTTCCAGATCTAGTGTTCTCTCAAGTTCATTGATCCTGTCATTAAGGCGTTTCGCTTCTTCACGAGCTTTGGCTCTCCTCACTTCCTCGTCAACCTCATCTCTTTCATTCAACATATTCCATTGACGTCCAAGAGTTCTGCGACCGTCAATTCTAGCTGGTGTCAATCGAGTCGTTGGTGTCTCATGAGGAGCAGTTAGTCCTGCGGAGTCCTTAAGCTGCTTGTACTCTGAGTCTTCACTCGTACTGATTTTAGACAAAAAAGATCGTAGTTTCAGGAACACGGTCTCTTTGTTTCGCGTATTCTGCTTGGAAAGGTGATTATTGGCTCCTTGCCACGATCTACTTTTCATCACACTATGCTGAGTCTCGCTGAGCTTTGGTGGAGAGAGTCCTCGAAATAACCTAGGGAGTTTTTGTCGATGGAGTTCATTTTCCCTTAAAATTTTTATTGGCGAATTTAGTTTCCTCCCATTAGAATTCGTGTCATTGTTAAGTCTTCTTGGTGCCAAGGGTCTTTTCGTGAGATACTCGTCGTACTTATTGGAAAGGGATCTTGTGGCTCTGATAGGGCTTTTCTGTTTTAAGGGACTGCGTGGTCTGGTGGTACTTGGATTCATAGCCCTATGTCGGGCATACTTCTCGCCCAATAGGTTTCTCGTTGACATCTGACTTTTTTGCAATTGCAAGAGCTGTTGTGAGCTGTTCTTGTATTAGATTTAATACGCTCGCTACCAAAATAATCAACACTGATGCAGAACGCATCCTATTTATTTCGCAGCCAAATTAACACCCGATTTCTATTTCCCCACAAAGTTCTACCTTCCGACTGGAGGTGCTTACGTACAATTTATACGTTCCTGTTTGGATAATCCACTGCTGAGACTCTTTCTCCCAGATGCTTAAATCACGGTGCTTGATCTCAAACTCAACTTCCCCACATTCTTTAGGCTCCAAGTAAATCTTCTCGAAGCCTCTGAGTATCCTCGGCGGAGAGGCGACTATGGTACTTGGGAACTCAATGTAGAGCTGTGCAACGTAGTTACCTCCAATTGATCCGTCGTTCGAGACCTTGGCAGAAACTCTGTAGAGGGTTTCCCATAATGCTGGATTACCTCCTGGCCCTCCTCCCGCTAACGGAGCTTCGCACTTCTGATCGGGAGTATAGCCCTTAGGATAATCGTAACAATCATCTTCGTCAAGTGACCTGACGTCTTCGTTGTACAAGTAAGGGTAGATAAATCCAGGAACAGGGTCCATCTCGTCATGTGGGAAAAGTGCATCCTCCGGATCACATATGTCATCGTCGATAGTATGAAACCTGGGCATGTAGTCAGAGGGACAAGGAAGATATTCAGAAGGAGGATTGATCTCGTAGATCTCTAGGTCCGTCACCAGAAATTTCGAATACGACAAGCCGTATCCGAATTCAAAACGAGGTTTGATATTATGCTTGTCGAAGAATCGATAATCGAGGTACACCCCTCTCTCGAATGTATCTTGAGGATCACAACAGTCACCCAACTCGTATCGAATATCGGCATAATGCAGATTCTTTTTGGCTATTGTAAATGGCAACTTTCCAGACGGATTGACTTCTCCGAAGAGTACTTCAGCAATCGCAACTCCCACGAATTGGCCCAATGGGGGAACAAAGAGGACTGCAACTACATTGTCGTTTTCAATCCATTTCTCCATATTGACAGGACCGACAGCATTGATGACCACAACAGTTTTTTTGCAACCCTCGGTGACCCTCTTGATGAGTTCGTCACCGTTATGCCACAAGGAAACGTTGTTCCTGTCACCGTAGTTGTAATCGACTTCAATGTAACCCTCTCCTGATACAGAGTTAACTATAACAATAGTCATGTCTGCAAAATCAGAAAGCTCTTCAGTACACTCTAGATCCCAGTTGTCCTCAGAGAGATCAACAAGCATTCCTCTTTCCCTTGCCTTTCTTGAAATCGCCTCCTGAGCTGTTACAACCCAAGGATTGTTGACGGAAGCTGATCCCCACCCAGAAGTAAGTGTTCCATCAGTACACTTTTGATCCCTGCAATTGAAACCATTGGGATCCACTCCACCAGCTATTCCGGCTATCAAAAGTCTCCTTACTCCATCATCCTTGTGAATTGGAAGATTCCTGTTCTTATTTTTTAGGAGTACTATTCCCTGTCGAGCTGTCTCAAGAGCGACCTTGTCGTTCATAACAGACCTAGCTTCAGCATGAAAATTCTATTGCACGATTGCTCCAAAGTGCTGATAAGGATACTGCTGGCCATAGGTATGGTGAGTCCAGGAACTAAAGTTCGGGACTTCTTCACAAGAGGGAAGAGAGAGATGCTCTGATGAGAAGAAAGGAGCTAGGATTCTGGCAGCCATGTCGTTGAGCCGATCCTGAGGTATCGTCTTATTGTAAACTGCTCTAGTGAGAAGTGGTCCCCAGTAAGACTTTCCTCCGAGCCAGTCATCAAACACTTCGCCAGGCATAGTCATGTCAAGTCCAGACAATGCCGACGTTACTCCGGTATGCTGAGCACCCCAGTCTGACACAACAAATCCCTGGAAGGCAAGTTCTTCCTTGAGTAAGTAGTTGAGGAGCTGAGAATTTTCACAGGCATAGGTGTTGTTGACCATATTGTAAGCACACATTATCCCGCCAACACCGGCCTTGATAACGTCAGCAAATGGCCACAAATAGACTTCGTGCATTGCTCTGTCGCCAATGTTGGAACTGATCGACAGATCAAGTCTGTCATAGTCACCGTGGTCCCACTCGCCAACTTGTCTGAAATGCTCTTGTTCATTACCTATCAAGTGCTTTGCAACGGCAACAACACCCTCTTCCTGAATTCCCTTGACTGTTTGGGCCCCCATGATTCCTTGCAAGTAAGGGTCTGCGCCAAAACTTTCCCAGTTTCGGCCACCTTTAGCTTTGAGGCCGATAGGCCCAATCGAGGGTCCAAGAGCGATGTGAACTCCTTTAGAACGATGCTCGCGTCCAATGGCCTTCCCACGCTTGTACACGAGCTCCTTGTTGAAGGTACTTGCAGCGGCCAAACCAGAGGGAAAGTGGGTTACGAAGTCTGTGAACCTCACTCCATTCGGTCCATCTTGTAAGCACAACGAAGGAATACCGAGGCGAGGGACGGAACCAGTGTTACCCACACATGGACCTGAACCCCAACCGGTGCCGGTAGTCAAGTTTACCTTTTCGGGAATGGACATGCGGTCGACAAGCTTGCGAGCTTTGTCGAAAGCGTATTGCCAGTGGCTTTCCACCCTGCCACCAACAGCTAAAAGATGTTAGAGAGAGATTTGAGGTTTTGGTAGAGAGGGTGAATTACGAACGGCTTGGAAAGTAAGGTGTGGTATAGTAGTGATCCAGAGGATGGTCATCAGCAAGGTAAATCAAGGGCGTCTCATAGTGTTTACCACGTTTGTCTAACTCAACGCCAAAATCTTTGAACGTTGACCGAATATGTTTCGGGGACTGACGGCGATCATCACATGTCCCCAAAGAAACTAAAAAGAGGAACGTTACGAAGTGTTGAAGGAAACACGTCATAAGGAAGAAAGTGTTATGGATTTTTTGCACCTACAGGGTGTAGATACTTATGTATTGTGATTCGCGAGGTCCCGCTCGAGTATATACATAAATCCTAATGCGGCCTTTTTCTTACAAAACAAATTTAAAATCGTCAGCCATTATTGAAATCCTTCGACTTGTACTTGAACAGGCGTGATGACATTCGGAGCAGGATTGTTCACTCCCGTCGCCTCTAAATCAATTCTGCTAAGCGTAGTTGAGCTTTTGAGGGTTGTAGCTGATCCATTCTGATGTAGCATTGGGGGAGTGAAGGAGTGTCTTGTCATGCTAGAAAACTTGCTCGTTGAGAAATGAGACTGATTATTGAGATTCTGATTCGCTTGAAGAGGACTTTTCGTTGAAAGTGCCACAGCAGCTGGTGTGCTCTCCATTTCAGCATGTGCAGTTGGTGGAGTCATTGGAGTAGTTGTCGATGCTGCACTCATCAGACTATTGTGTTTCAGCTGAGATGTGTTGGGATCGGGGTACTTGATATTAAGCTGACCGACTGCGTTGGCCAAGTCGTTGGCATTCCCAAGGGAGTGAGTATGACGATGCTTCGGAAGAGGCTCCATCGTTTCTGGAGTGATCGTGCCGTTCGCAGAGTTGGCTGCTACTGTATTATTGGAATTGGTGACCTTTGCATCTTGTTTATCATGGTCAAGGAACTTGCGTAGCCTTTTGACAGCCTCTTCATGGTCAAGTAATAAAGCATTCTCAAAATAGCCTGGTCTCGAGTCGTCAATCTTCATGTGATTTGAAGGTCTCACACCATTGAAGAGATTAAAGAGATCAGCACGATAAGTTTTTGGTAAGGGATTACCTGAAACGAACACATTACTGAGCTTCGAACCTTTCTTTTTGAAATGAAGAATGAGGGGACGCAATAGCGTGATGCTATCAAGTTTGTTTCTTCTCAAATCGATCTTTTCAATACTCTCCAAATGCTCTATACCAGATATATCCGTGACTTGGTTGTTATTCAAATTAAGCGTAGTGAGATTCTTTAGACTATGCGGTAGATTACGCAATGATGTGATATAATTGTCGGCAAAGTTGAGGTACTTGAGATTACTCAAGTGGCACAATCCATCTGGAATTTCCTCGAGAAGATTACTTGAAAGATTCAACTTTACCAAGTTTGAGAGGGGCTTGAAAACAAATGCCGGGATCGAGGTGATGGATCCTTCGGAGACAGTGAGCTGTCTCAAGTAGAACCACTTTGAGTCAGGTAATGCTGAGTAGTCTCTTTCAAGGGGATGTGTGGCAGGTGTTGAAGCGAAAGCCACGTCGGTTGAAGATTGGAATGTGTAGTCCACAACGAAGTGATCGCGTGAATGAGACCCACCGGTGGTGAACGCCCGTTCTCTTCGATGATGGATGTGTTTCGCTAAACCCACCTCGGTGGCTTCATGCAAAAATGGAGATTCATGACGTTTCGATTGACGGGGGTTGCTGAAGGAAGAGCGCCCACTTTCATCATCTATGACCAAAGAGAAGAGTACTTGAGCAAGATCAGAGACTTTTGAGTTCCTGATAATAAGGATTCTTAACTGCTCACTGAGGGCGTGCCATCCAAACAATTCATTCGGTTCGTACTCCACCAACTCTAGCACCTGAAGGTTCTTGAACATCTTCAACGGCACCAGAGTATCGCACGGGTATTCTTCGTAGCCCGATATGCTGTTTATCTTTGTTTTAGGAGATAAGATGAGGCATGGGATTTTTGTAAATGAGGAGTACAAGTACTTAATGTCTCTGTGGATGATTTTAGGATCCTTGCTGAAGGAAAAGGACCTCCAGTAGACAGAAGCACTGGATACAATTGACTTGACTGAATTCATGGACGTGATGGATCTGGCATCACTTTCGAACTGTCTCTGGTTTCTTGCATTATTTGCCATAAACGATATAAACGTAGGTTCATGGTTCGGAGTGTCGAGCTTGATGTTCAAGGGCCCCACATCAATACCGAGAGAAGAATTATCGATTCTCTCGGTCACATAGTACAAATGGTGGATGGTGAAGGTCATCCGAAGAGGCTTCACTTTTGAAGAGCCTCTGCTTTTCAGGAAACAAAGAAGACCGTTGGCGAGCGCCTCCTCATTCTTTCGTATATAAGTGGCCAACCGTTGGACGTAGACGTCTCCCTCTATTGAGGAGTCGTTTCCAAAGGTGCCCATAACTTAGCTATAAACTTTAATATTTTCAAATTCTTTTGGAGGTCGGTTGGCCCTTGTCTGATGTTGACTTTTTTTTTTTTTCCTATGGTGATATCTGTGACTAAAATGCGATCGCCTCACAGTTGTTTGTTTTGGTCAACCGTCTTCAGGGTGCACTCCCAAGGTCCACAAATTGACACTTTCCCCCTCTTCAATGTGTCACGACAAATACAAAAAAGAGATTGTTGATGAAGAAGTCATTGTTCTAAAAAGGGAATCTAATCCCTTTGATACGTCTTTATTTGGACTTCAACAGGTGCACTCCCTCCTTGTTTCTAGAAACTATGCTCTTATCGCACCAACTGAACGCTAAACTCTAACTAAAGCTTCTCCCTGTAAAGAGCCGCAGATGTGCATCAATGGAGGCTTTCTAACCAAGTAATAAAATTTACAGTTAATATGTGAAAACCACTCAGATCGAATTAAATGCGTCGGTGAAATAGTCCAAACTCATCTATCTTGGGTTGTTGTTGACGATTTCGCAGCCATTCATCTCTATTCACTTAGCCGTCAAGAAATGTTCCCACATTTATCTCATGAGGTGCCTACATTGGATACCTTCAAATTCACCCATCCAATTCTCTAATTTCTTTTCAAAATCCGTCCATTCATATATCCCATTACCTGCCTATTGATTGTTCCTCGTCCCCTGGCTGGTCTCTCGCGGTCGGGTTCACCGTCAAACGCTCCATGATACTCGCAGGCGGAATCCCTGCCATACTACAATTGGTGTCAATGCTCCTTCGCCTGACCCTCCTCGAGGAACTTGCAAGTGTGACGATCGACTCGCTATCACGCTCTCGCTCTCCACCCATCCTCGTGGACATCAGCCCCGTATAGTAGCTGGGCGACACCGAGGCGTGGGGGCTGGGCAATAGTGATGTTTCTGCTGTGGATGGCACACCCGAAGCACTTCCTTGGTTGTTCTCGCTACTGATAATCGAAGGTGAATTTGTCGTAGACGTGTGTGAGACAATCAGCTTGAGCGGGATGGTGGAAATGTTATCCGAGTGGGCTGACACCTGCGAGTCCACGTCGCTGCCGATATCCATGCTCTTTAGAGACTTTCTTGTGCTATTGTCGTCCAGAGGCAATCCTGGCGTACCTGGAATTGCCGGGGGCCCCTTTACAGTGAACCTCACTTCGCTGGGTCGTTCAAGCGCTGCACCTCTAGGTACTGCTGGCTGGGAGCTGGATTGTGACAGCACCCTCTGGGTGCGTTGGTGGTTTTGATGGTGGTGGTGGTTGTGTTGTGAGGGATGCAGATTCTGTCCTTGCACGAGTCTTTTGACCCAGCTAAATCTTCCCCTGGTGTTGCTACGACTGGGTCTTTTCTCGTGGAGGTAGGCTGTATACGTTAGTAAATGAGGTCCTCGCGGTAAATATGGGGAGTCACTAATATGTTTCTTTACATACGTGGTTCTGTGACTTGTGACATGATAATTGGAGAAAAGGAGCTGATAGCTTGATGCTACTTGTAGTTTACTTTTTCTGGACTTTCTGTATAGTTGATGGGGCTGCACCCTCAAAAGTGTGTACGCATATTATCCAGTATTCGCGCGAGGAGCCTGTCTGTGTACAAGCGGTATGCTTTCCATAGGGCTAGGTTCGGGCTTTGCTTGTGACGGGGTCTATTTATTGAAGCAGAGGAAAAAGAATGAAGGTTAAGAAAATTCAAAAAAGAAGCTGCGCAAGCCCGGAATCGAACCGGGGGCCCAACGATGGCAACGTTGGATTTTACCACTAAACCACTTGCGCCGTGAGTAAGTTCTCCGAGACGGGGAATTGAACCCCGGTCTACCACGCGACAAGCGGTAATTCTAGCCACTAAACTATCTCGGATTTCACTGAAAAAATTTGTAGCACCCGTAGTGAAGTACGGTTCGCTATTGTGCCTAATTTTGCTCAAAAAGAAACAATTTTCGTGTCCTTACAGCATTTTTTGACGTTCAAAGCCTATTATTCTCTATATTTACACCAAAGGGGACTCAAAAGACTCAAATAATCAATTTTGCGCTCAAAGAGTGCTCTTGCAGCAAGCCTTGTTCTCTTCGACACCAACATTGGCCAAAGTAGACTTGTTAAAGTTGTTGTTGGCCTGTGGAAGGTCCAAGCCAGGATTCTTGTCAAAGAAGTTGAATGGAACCATGTGGATGTTGTGGATTTCGACTGGCATGACGGGGAAATCCTCAACTCTGGGAATGTGGGTGAAACTGAGGGTTGGCCAGATGACGCAGTCCTCGTTTCTGACATCGTCAGTACCGTTGGCCCAAACACCGAGACCAGTGTCAATCTGAGACTGGTTGGTGAACTCACCCGCAGCGAACAACTGGTTGTCACCATACTTAGTAACCCAGAGCTGCTCGGTAGCGAACTTGGCTCTGGTGACATTGTAAGTGTCTGAGTCAGAGATGATCATCTGTCTGGCTGGCATCTCGATCTTGTATCCAACGTTATCTCTGGAGATTGGGTTAACCACGTTCTCATTGATTACCTTGTAGGCTCTGTTGGTGAATGGAGACTGCTTCACAGCACCAGCTTTTTCAACGAAAGTTCTTTGAGTGACAAAACCGTTACCCCACTGGTTGTGCTTGTCCCTTGGCATCTTCACAACGTCATCGTAAACAACAGAGTTCTTGTGGCCATCGACAGCTGGGTCGATTCTGAAAGACAAAATGTGCTGGTGATAAGCGGCCATACAATTTTCAGCGACAACGGTACCCCATGGAACGGTCATGTTGTCGTCAATTGGCATGGTGGACAAGATACCGGTAGCTCTGACCTCCAAGTCGATGGAACCATCGTTAACGAACTTGAAGTTGAGGGCGTACTCGTAGTTAGCCACGGTTGCGATGGTCTGGACGACGAACTCTCTTCTTCTGGCAACTACAGCGTTACCGTTTCTGTAGTTCATGTGCTTGTACAAGATACCATCATCCTGCTCGTGCATGCAAACGGTGGAAGGCATAACGGATGGCTCACCGTTACCACCTGTGAACATACCATCCAAATACTTGATAACACCGAGACAGTCGCATCCAAGCTTCAAAGAGTTACCAGTCACTCCGAAACCAGCATCACCCAAGTCGAAAGCCTGCTTTCTGTGGTATGGAGGTCTAGGGTCGGCGTATGGAACGGTCATCTCAGACAAAGAAATTCTGTAGAACACTTGTCTGCCCTTGAACCAACCGTCGTAGAGTACGAAACCTTCTCTGGCAGTAGTGGCAACTCTGAATTCCCAAGAGAGCCATTTAACTTTAGAGCCCTCCATAGTGAATGATGGGCCCTCTGGTTGCTGAACTAACAATGGCTTCACCTCTCTCAACTGCTCACCGTTTAACTCTGGGTGGTACTCAGAAGGCTTTGCTCTCTTCCAAGGCTGGGTGGGCGTCACGGTATCGTCATAACCGGAGGGCAAGAAGTCCATTCTGACAAACTTCTTGGAGTAAGCCTCGAATACTGGGGAGAACTTCAATGGTAACGAGTAGTGGTTGGACTCAGAGTGGCCGTTGTTGGCCTGAATGTACATGAAAAATTGCACCAATGGTCTCTTCTCGTTTGGATCATCCGTTGCGTAGATCCATGGGTCAGTAATCACAGAGCAGTCGCTTGGCAACTTCAACTTCTCAACTTCGGCAAGAACAGCAGGGTGCTTAAGACAGTGGGCTTCCCACTCAGCCATGTCCTCAGCCATAAAAGGGCCGACCACACCTTCTGGCAACTGTGTCTTGGTGATAATGTGGCCCGCAGTGACATTGACCAAGGCCTTGTTGAATGTCAAAGTGTTGGTGTAGTAGTAGCAGTAAAACACTCTAGGGATTCTTGGGAGCTCACCACCGTGTCTCTCAGCGTCCAAGTATTTGATCATGTCCTTCTTTGGAGGGTCACATCTGTCACACTGGACAAAGTGAACGTTGTCAGAGGCTGGGTGGGCATCTTTGACCAACTTGGTGGCCAATCTGATCTCGTAGTCCCTGGCGGAGTCAAATGGGTGCACGGAAGGCATTTGAAGAAAACTGATGGTCTGAGCAAATATGAAGACTAAAACAACCAAATCTGGAGCATTTCACCGTCTTTATATATTCTTCAACTGGGAAAGATGGGGGTCCTATTGATTGCCGCATCCAGATGCCTTATCGGTTTAGCCCATACTTCGTGGGACGGCTCAGCCTGCCCCATTCGTCTTTAAGCGCCAGTTAGGTCGTAAATAGATCACGTGATGAAGCTTCTCCCTCGATAGTCCACAGCGCTTGCACCGATAGGGCACTCGAGGCTGCGGGGCCCACAAAAAATGGGCCACGACTGATTTCCGTTCCGTTCGTTTCTGAGAGGCCCGTTTTCCGTGCCAACTTCGGAAGGTCCTATACTACGAGAGGGACGATCATCGTTTAATAATATCGTCGTAGTCTTTGGTGTTCTGTTTGCTGGGAAGGGGTAGGAAACATTTCGCAATCCAAATTGGGGGGCCCGAAGCAGTCTCGACTAGTGCGCACAGAATAGGCAAGTCCCTCCGGCAAAGAACATTGGACGGACACAATCTCTTTGGTATTGATAAGGGGTTGTTGTTTAACAATGCAAAATTACCAAAAAACATTTTGCTTGTAATGATCGTTGATTAGCCATTCTAGGAGTTTAGCGACAATTACACGACAGTATTCGTTAGTCGAGCTCGCTTGCTTATCGAAATCTGCCACTACTTTGCATACTTCAGCACTAGTGATGTCACTCACACAAATACACAAAACCTTTGGTTCCAAGTGGCTCGGGTATGATTAGACCAATCTTTACTAAAATCACATCGCTTAATACCGTTTGATCGTTGCGATAAGCGCCAACTGCTATATTGGAGGAGCCACCACACGACGATCGCTATATACCATGTCTTTGGTCCAACGCCTTGCTACAGTAGTATCGGTAAATTCTAATATTATAAACTACACCATCTTTCGTAATATACAAACAAGACCGTGCGCGATAGAGGCCCATCCGCTCTTAGTGAGGCCAGCCTCAAATGAACAACGAGACGTGCAAAATCAGGCAAGATGTTGTTGAAAGAATGAAAATGACACAGATGATGTGATGCAATGCTAGCCTGGCAAAGCATCCCCCGCGCCGCAAGGATACGCTCGTCCACTTCCTCACTCACTTGTGAGTAGCAGGAGAAGTGATCCTCACCTTCGTGTGGGGGTTGACGATTTCCACAGGCTTTCTGATTCTAGAAGTAGTGGCTCTAGGAGAGTCTGATGACTGATTGTTGGGCAGACTAGGTACTTCACCATGATAGGCAGTCGGAGCAAACACACTGGCCGTGTAAGGATTGAATTTCTTGGAGTGGCCAGCGGTGAAGGACTCAGGAATGTCGGGACAAAACTCCATGTCATCCTCAGCGTCAAAAGACTTCGACAAGTAGTATCTCAATCTTGAGTTGTGTAAGGAATAGTTGGAGGTGAGGGAGGAAGTGGCCGACGAGGACGATGACAAGGAGGAGCTAGTTGTTGAGTTGGCCAGACCGCCAAGGTATTGCAAATTGGCAAACGTGGGCGAAGCGTTCATTTGGGCATTATTCATTTGAGGGGAGTATTGCTGATAGTTGTTAAATATGTAAGGGTTGGACATGATGTTGGTTTTCTGATGGGAATCCTCAAGAGTGACTAATGACTGATCATAAAAGGTTCAAGAGTAATGAGTTCTGGTAAGCAAGAAGATGTTACCAAAGTGTCTGTTATTGATTTGATGAAAATATTTCGTGAAAGCAATTTGATGGATATGTGAAAGCTATTTAAGATGAATGAGTGACGAGAAGGAAGAAAACGTTTCTTTTACAATTTGGAGTTGGACTTGCGCAATTGGTGTACTGCATGAAAGTAGGGGCTTGCCAGTGGCTCCCCATGATAGCCTGCGAAGGCGGTATGTGTGCAGGTCTATCTCGTTTCTTTTTCGCACCCAGGCTTCTCTACAAACGTCAAGGTAAATCATGGTTAAGGCTGATCGTCGGTTAAGGAGACCTACAAAAAAAGGTCAGAAAAGTTGCTTTATACTGTTGCAGAATTGTGTAGATTTTGTCGTAATAGCAGAGCACCAGTCAATGCACGGAAGATTGATGACCACTTAAATGCAGGCGTCACTGCGTTGGGTAACATGACCTTGGAAAGCTGGCTGCGAAACCGAACGGGCGATAACGTGATATTCAGAGCGGTGAATATGAGGTAAGAGAAGGACTTGATATTATCAATTCATGAGGTTCAGCTGTTCATTACAACTTACTTCATTTTCTTCGCCCCCTATTTTGCGATAGTTTGGTTACTTTTCTTTTAATATTTGCCTTTGTTTGTTTGTGGAGTTGCGGCTCCTTGTTTGTTTTGGTGTATCGCCATCGCGTAGCATATTTACAAAACTTTTGAGAACCTGAGAACATCTTGTTTAAAATTCAAATGTAAAAGAAAAACAAGATGATAATTAAAAGGAAGAGAGAAGAATGTAAGATGAATGCTGAACAAGGAGTTCGATTCGATGTGTTTTAGGATCGAGTTCAATGGTTCGTACGCTGTACGCCTGAGTACTTGGCGGTTACATGTTGCAATTGACTGTTTACTCATGCAAAGCATGGTCGACATCGGTATAGTATAAAAAGGAGACGAAGACACAGTTGCACTTGCCACTTGGGTCGGGATCGTTAGAAAGTCATGTCGTTAGTGGAAAAAGGTCAGGTGGTTTTTGCTACAAACCGGAGCGTGCCTCTCACGTCTATCAGGCACCACGCAAAGTTGATAACATCAATTGAAAACTACCCCATCACATTGTTCCCTTAAAAGCCAAGTCCCGTAGGAAATCATGGTCAGAAAATATCTTGTCTCCTTTTTTAAGGTAGTGCCTCTCCATGTCCGCTCTCTTTTTCGCAGCCGGTGGTGACGAAACAAGTCTGCCGGGAATTGACATGCTCATACAAGTCAAGTTCAAGATATTGCGCATATTCTGAAAGAAAAGTCCACTTCGAAATGTTTCTTCTGTTTAACAGGATTTTCTCGGATCTGTCTCCGGCACCATCCTGTTTCATGTTGCATATTCTGAAACATGTTCTCCCATTGTGAGGCTCGTTTGGGCAAGTTTTGCACCCACTGAGTACCTCCAAATGAAGTCCACATCTACACAACTTTGCAAGAGGTACTATGAACACTTTTGTGAGCGAAGTGAAAAACATCGATGTCAAGTTACATGTTCCACGGTCTCATTCCCACCGCAAGTATCAACTCGTGGAGTTGTCTAATGGACTTCGAACGTTTTTGATAAATGATAGGAGCAGCGATCTCTTTTCCGCTGCCATGATAGTCGGCAGTGGTTCTGCTAATGACCCAGATGAATCTCTTGGCCTTGCTCATCTATGTGAGCACATGTTGTTTTTAGGAACACGAACATATCCAATTCCTAACCATCTTAATCAAATCGTATCTTCGGCAGGTGGCTTTACCAACGCTTACACTACGATGGAGCATACATGCTACCACTTCGAGCTCTCGTCGTTTGCAAAGTCAACAGATGAAACAGTGTTTATCATTGACCAAGTTCTTGATATTTTTTCGTCATTTTTCAAATGCCCATTGTTCAAGGAGAAATACATCAAGGGAGAAATTAATGCTGTGGAAGAAGAGCATCGAGGGAATACGGAAGACATGAACAGAATAATTTTCCACGCCCTTCGTCTTCTTGCATCTCCAAACCATGCCTTCCATCGCTTTGGAACAGGCAACAAGGATACGTTAAGTGCTCTCGGCACGAAGACCTTGCAGAGGTATTTACGTGCATACTTCCAACGCTTCTACACTACACGGAAAATGGTACTTGTTTTGAAAGGCCCCCAATCGATAAATCACCTCAAGAAGCTTTTGGTAGCTCACTTCTCCGACTTGGTGATAACCTCACTTGACCACTGGAGGGGATCAAATTCCTCCTTCGTTTCTGATCATGACATATACTTCAGCCCCCAGCTTTATGGATATTCCGACACTCCTCTTTTTCTGCCTACGACGAAGGCTATCTTTCTCAAGGTTCCCAAGGACACACTTCTAAGACTATGTTATCCATCGAAACATATTTTTGACACAGCAGGTATTGGGCGGCTCAAGAGCTTGATTTGTAATCTAATTGGCGACGAGTCCATGAACACAGTTTGCGATTACTTAAAACGCAAAAAGGGATGGGCCACAGACATCATGGTATTCTGCCAAAACACGTTCATGAATGATGATGTGCTTGTGGTTGATATCGGCTTGACACCATTAGGTTTGAAAAACCTTCCTCAAGTGATCGATACACTCCATTACTTCGTCAACTATACTGTTGTAAGGGCAAACATATTCGATTTGGAAAAAGTGGCTAGTGACTTGCTTGATCTTGAAGAAACTCTATTTTTGCAAAGAAATGTCGAGGCATGCTTCGTTGATGAAATTTGCGACTATGGTGAGAAAATTGAAAAAGGGGACCTAGCACTTCCAGACATAGTTCGTGGGTACGGAGATTTGCTTGAAGACGGGAGTCGGCTCAAAACCGTGCAACAACTACGAAAAGCGTTCATAGAATGCTTCACCGAAGAAAACGTACGTATAATCGTGGCGCATAAGGATCTCACTCCACTCAACCACTTCAAGAAAAATATGGAAGATTACGAAATAGCCACTGATTCGTACTATCAATATGAGTTCGTAAAGATAACGGAATCAACACCAATGACTTTCATTAATTTGGACCTTGACTTGGGTCTTGAACTACCAACTATCTCCTCAAATCTCAAAGAGCTGGTTGAAAACTCGAGAAAAAGGGGTAATAGTAACGATCCTGATGATAACGATGATGTTGGTTTTGTGAGAGGTATGAGAGCCAAAGAAAACCATCCATGCCTAGTTTGGTTTGATGAGGCTGCGGAGATATGGCAAATTGACCCTGATGGTGAGGATCAAGAGTCGATTTACATCACTGTGACCTTTCACCTTCGTGAAATCGAAAAATCACCCGAGAATATTGTGGGAATAGAGCTAGTTGCAGAAATCGTCGGAGAAGAGCTACGATACAAGCTTTATCACTATGAGCTCTTGGGTCACACATGGGGGTTTTTCGTCAATGTAACTGGTGAACCCTCAATACTCGTATCGGTTTCAGGGCCAAAGAGCAGCAGTGTGACGTTGTTGCAAATCATACTTGATCAGTTACGAATGCGGATTGGCTGCAAGGAAAAGATTGCATATCAACAGTTCAAACGGGCTAGAGTGAACACAAGAAAAAGAATAGAAGAAACGCAAAGTGCAACTGGTTTGAGGAAGGTTTTCTCTGCAGCCTACCTTATTATTGAGAAGGATTTGATCACTCCAAATCAAAAACTTGAAGCATTGGAACTTTATGACACGGACAGCTTGACAACACTTTCTGAACAATTATTGAGATTAAAGCCATTTACACAGCTTTTATTTGAAGGAGACATCGACGACGAAGAACGTACAAAAATTATTGACGCAGTCTCCCTAGGGGAAAATCAAGTTGCTTCATATAACGTACTAGCCAAACAAAGTCATGCGTCCAGCTACTTTCTTCCCGATGGACGAAATTTAATGTTTTCACTGCAAGGAGGCACAGATGATACGGCAAACACTGTATTTTACTATTTACAGCTTGGGCCCAGGAATGATCTTGAAGTATATGCTTGGGGCCGTTTGTTCGAACATTATCTCTCACATACAGCATTAAACGAGCTACGAACAAAGCGACGTTTAGCTTACATGGCTTTTACAGGGATGAAGTTTTTTCGCCAATCCTTTGGAATTCACATCACGATTCCTAGTGGAGAATTTGATTGTCACCGACTAGCTGACGAGATAGAAGGGTACTTGTGGCGCTTGGAGCAAAACCTAAACCAACTCACCGAAGAGCGTTTTAAAAGTGAAATTTTGGAACCATTCATTCAAGCCCTCGACCAGAATGCCAATCACATCAATACCCCCTCGGGCTTATTTCTGACACTACAGCCTGTGCAAGGCTCGGGAGATAAACCAGAAACTGCGGAATTCATGGCACATTGGAGCAGGGTCGATCAGATAATAAACGGCACATATCGCTTCGGAGGGACGGTATGTGAAGAGCCGGTCAACAAGAATTTCCTTCAAAATCTCTCGTTGGAAACATTCTTACAATATGTCCGAACATTTATTTCCGTGAAATCCCCTCAAAGATCATGTCTCATTGTCGCTAATGCTGCAGGGACTCAGCTGTACGAAGCCTGTAAGTCGCAATTTGCAACCATTATACATCGTCAACTCCGAGAAGGGGACGTTAACATCACTCACACTAAAGTGACCAGCTTGCTCGAAGCTTGCAGAGACCAAGAGGGCTTCACTGACTTACCAGTACTTCTCAAGGAGTATATCAAGGAGAGTAAACAGAATTCCAAGTTGGTAAAATTGGCATTCAAAAGATTCGCTACCTCCATAGTGCGAGGTGCAACGTCCAAAATTTCCGCTCGGCCAATTGCAAGGTTCGACACCCATCCAATATCCAACAAGACGGAATTCACCAATTATAAAGATATACAAAACCTATGCTATGTGGGGAAGCGGATTTGCTGGCACGATAAAATCCTCAGCTTAGAAAGCATAGCGCAGGGCTAGTGCCATAGCACTGCACAATTATTGCCGTATATTTATATATATATATGGGGTACACATCGCCCTGAGAGTTATTCTCTACACCAACTTTCGCTCATGTCTTCAGAAGCTGTATCTGTAACACTCGAGGAGCTCACAAAGGGGCTTGATTTCGATACGTTGAACAAGGCATTCGGCCCCGATTCTCTTGGTATAATCATAGTAAAGGATTTACCTGAGCACTTCAAGGCGTTGAGACACAAAGTTCTTCAAAGTATTTCTGTTCTTGCCAACCTACCACAGGATGAGTTGAAGAAGTTAGAGCTGCCAGAATCAATGTGGCTCACAGGTTGGTCCTGTGGCAAGGAAGTCTTGAGCAAAACAGGAGAGCCTGACTTCAACAAGGGCTCTTACTATGTCAATTGTGCGTTCTACAAGAACGACCAGCTTGAGGGTCCAGAGGCCGCTTTAGTGGAAAAGTTCAAAGACTTCAAGACGTACGTTCTGCCAAATGTGTGGCCGGCAGATACAATAGCTGGGTTAGAAACGTTCAAGGCTGACGCCAAGCAGTTGATAAACCTCATCATCAGCACAGCGGAAAAGGTTGCGAAGAATTGCGATCACTACATCAGCATGCACATTGAAAAGTACGAGAAGAACTTTCTTCAGAGGATTATCAGGGAGTCCACGTGCACAAAGGCCCGCTTGCTTCACTATTTCCCTAACAGCGGTGAGTCGAAGGGTAATAACGACGATTGGTGTGGTGAACATCTCGATCATTCCTGTCTCACCGGGTTGACTTCTGCTCTCTTCCTTGAAGAGTCCAATGGTACCACCACGGCTTTGCCCAAACTGCCTGACCCTGAAGCTGGTTTGTACATTAAAAACAGACATGGGGAAGTACAAAAAGTGAATATTCCCAAGGATTGCCTTGCTTTCCAAAGCGGACAGGCTTTGCAGGAGATCTCTAAGGGTTTTTTCAAAGCAGTCCCCCACTATGTTCAAGGAACATCACTTCCACGCATAGCCAGGAACACTTTGGCAGTTTTCTGTCAGCCAGATTTGGACGAGATGGTGAACGACACAGAGAACTTTGCCCAGTTTGCTCAGAGGATCGTTTCTGGGAACCACTGAGACTTTTCGCAGCCAAATATACAGACATCAGCAGCGTACACCAAGAAGCCACAACCAGCGCCAAATGTATTGAAAGTAGTATTGAAATTGGAATGTGAGCACTGACCTCGTCCAAATATGTAAAACAAGTTATCATTGTGTTTGATAGATTGTGTATTTGAAAATGGTGTCACATGACCTGACCCGCTGTTGAACAGTTCAAGGTTCCATCGCCTACTCATTCTTCATGCAAAACGACGAAATTCCGGTCGTGAACGATCCCCGGACCTTAAAAAGAAACATTGAGGTTACAGATGTGCCCACAATAGATAGTGAAGTGAGGACTGTTCTCAGGAAATTGGGGGAACCCATCACATTCTTTGGAGAAGGGCCATCTGAGAGACGAGAGCGTCTACTACGATTTTTGCAAGAGCGACCCCACACAAACATTGAATTCGCTGAAATAGAACAGACTGAAGATGAGAGTATGGCATCAGAAGATGAAGATGACGATGAGGAGTTTTACACGCCGGGCAGCGAGGAGCTAGAAGATGCTCGCAAGAAGATTCTAAAGTACTCGGTAGACCGTGCGATTGCCAGAGTAAACAAAGAGAAGGAGGAGGCAAAGACGTATGATTCGTTTAAAGTTCTCAAACACAGGCGTTACATCAACAGTACATTAGGCGATTATGAATTGAACGGGACAGATGTTCTTAAAGGCAATACCCGTGCAATATCGGTTGTGAGAGCCAACTGCGATGACACGGTGATCGCATGCGGGTCATGGGATGGGAACGTTTACCTTCTCAAAAGGGACGAGGAGAATTTACTCTCTCAGAAGGGAAAGTCGGGAAGTGGATACCATACGGAGAAAGTCAGTGCTCTAGATTGGCACCCCACCGACTCTACCATTCTCGCTACTGGTGGTGCAGAAGGTTATGTTAATCTATGGAGGTATAATGAAGATGAGATTGTCAAACCTCAACTCAAACTCAAAGCCAGTGAAAGAAGGGTACCAAAGGTTGCATTCCATCCCAGCGGTCACTATTTGGCGAGCACATCGTTTGACCAAACGTGGAAGTTTTGGGATATCGAGAAAGAACTAGAACTTGTTGAGCAAGAAGGTCATTCCAAGGAGGTCTATGCGTGTGCCATTCATCCCGACGGGAGCCTCATAGCAACAGGTGATCTTGATGGTGTTGGCAGAGTATGGGATTTGAGATCAGGGAGATCTATTGCTGTTCTCAATGGCCACATTCAGGGCTTATATTCTATGGACTGGTCACCAAACGGTCAGCATCTCGCATCAGCAAGTGGTGATTGTTCAGTCAAAATATGGGATATGCGGAAGCTCACCAGTGTCAACGTAGATACCCAGTTGTTTCTGATCCCAGCGCACACTAAGCTAGTAAGCGAGGTTAGATTCTTTCAAAATAATCTGGGCCCATTGGCAATTGCAGTGACAGACGAAAGTGACGAAAACCCTTCGACCCTAAACGTTGCGGGAACGTTCTTAGCCACGAGCTCTTATGACGGGACGGTAAAACTATGGTCGGCAGATAACTGGATAAACGTGCTGACACTTAAAGGTCATAATGATAAGGTAATGAGCTGTGATATTGGGAAACAGGGAACGTACATTGTGAGTTGTGGATGGGACCGCACAGTCAAGACCTGGTGTAAATTGTAGAGGATGACGATATGATGTCTCATGAAAACGGTAAGCATACTTGCAACATATTCTCAAACTCAGATCCTTCGATTTTCGATTGATAAGATGTGTCTTCATGTTAAGCGTTTTTTCGCAGCCATCAACCTTAAACTTACCATAGACTATGATGGAATGCAAATATGAAGTGAGATCCATCATGTGATTGTAAGTTTTAGACAAAAATTACATAAGTTTACCTTTTCCAACGAATTTTTTATTTTGTATCTTTTCATGATGGACCCTTTAGCTGATAAGCACTCGCACCCGCTTTAAGTATGTCTTGCATAGCAGGCTGGCTTATCACAATGTTTGCGAAAAAAACGGTTTAAACTATTTCAACACTCCGAGTATACGCAAATTCAAGATGGATCTTCACAGTATTTTGGACGACGTGCCTGAGCCCCCCATTGTGGACTTGCACTTGGATGAAATTAATACTTCTGGAGTGTACAATTTGCCGACCCCCATGTTTGAGTTTCAAAAAGAGCTCACCGACCAAATTGTCTCGTTGCACTATTCAGACATCTTGAAATACTGTGAAACAAATGATACCACGGAACTCATCATAAAGTCGCTACAAATATGTGTTGAGAACTGTATGCTTGTTGCGACGCATCCATACTTGCTTATACAACACTATATGCCAAAAAACTTATCCATGAGAGACTTGCCTGCGAAGTTAGCCGAGACAAGCGGAAAGTTTAACGTGGTGAAGGATCTTATCAATGTTATGGTCTCCAATAATGTGCTGCCGCTACCAAAGCATGTGGGCTTAGTCATGAATAATAACGTCCGAGAGATGGATCTAATAGAGGCTCTCTTACTTGGATGCCGGGGCTCCAAGACTGTTCAAAGATATGTGGGAAACAGCATTAAACGAGAAAATGCTAAGATACAGAAAGGTAACACGAAGGGATCACAACTCACGTTGCACATGATTCCTCAAGATGGGAAACTCACAAGAAATGAAGCTGATCTAGAAACCGTTAAATTTGATTGCATTATTGTTATGGACGGTCATGTCGACACGGAATGCACGTTTTTCAAGAATTTGAGACAACAAAACAGAAGAGGTGAAGAATGTGTAATGGTGAGACTAATACCAATATACTCCATTGAGCATTGCTTACTTCACTATAAGGGGATGGACGAGGACCCAAGCTATCTTTACAAACTAATTTCATCCATCGTTTGCTTAAGAGACAGAATTGGAAATCTACAGCCTGATATATTTCCCATCTATAATCAAAGTCTCACATACTTGTCACACACGTTCTTTGACTACGTTTTTCGTCGTGATAATCGCTCGTTCCCATCGTGGCCATTACCTGAGCTTCCAAAAATACCAAAGTTCTCTCCCACTGATGTCGAGAGATCTCTTCTAACGGAGGTTGTTTATCACTATACACCATATGATTCAAACGAAACAGCTATGGATGGTACGTCGAAGTCAAAGACATACTATCAAACGAAAAGGCTTCAACTGGACTACGTTACGAATCCGCTCAAAAACGACTACAACATCTTGAGTGGTATCCACAATCACGCAGCAGTATCGAAGAGATCAGGTAAGGATAGAACCATACTTACTCATAAGCTTATCCTTGAGTTGAATGCGGGTTACTTAGACCTTGCTAGAATCGAGGAGGAGTATCAGTGTCATATCGACTTCAACAAAGAAGAACGGCTCAACTTGGTTGGAAGAAGATTAGATGAAATGAAGCAAGCATTATCGAACATTGTTGGAGATGTCGATCATGTGGAGCAAAGAATACAAGTAAGCGAAAAGAAACTTCAGAGGCGACAGGAAGAAATGGAGGCTCATAAGGCTGAAATTGAATCCGACAAAGAGAAGTTGAACAATTTTGTGAAAGAAAAAGGCATTCCGGATGACGATATTAAGAGAGCGTTTGTGGAGAACCAACTAAAGATATGGCAGTTGCAAACTGAAGTCAAGGAGGATGCCAAAAAGCTACTGGCAAAGAATGACGAATTGAGCTACACCAAGCGTGAAATTGAGAATTGTGAGAACTCTATTAGACTGTCTGAGGAACAGTTGAAGGATGTTCGTGAGAAAATCGCTGATTTACAAAAGCAGCTCGAGGCTGCCCGTACGACGGAGTTAGAAGCGGGCGAATCCTTCAAAAAGCGCAAGCTAGCGATCGCTGAAGAAATCGCTCAAGCTAAAGAAGATAATACGGCACTTAAAACGAAATTTGTGAAGTCTTTGAAATTCTTAAGAGATACCTCACATTTGAAGAGTCGAAAAGGAAGGGGCCTCACACCCATCAATCGTTGATATTATAAGAAGTATATAGGGGCTTCCGACCGCAAACCATCAAAAATAAGACAGTTGTTGATTGGACTATCTTTCTTGCCAAAAAATTGGATAATATCCTGTGCTAAGAATCCACCCAAGATGGCTGCAACCGGTGAAAACTCCGTATAGCATTGTGTAGCGAAGTTCCTTAAGTCCTCCTCGGTGATAACATGTCGTGAAACTCCCAAAACATCACATACTTGCTCAGCTTTTTCTAGCAATTGTGCTGTGTCTATAATTTCTTCTGGATTCGTAGGACGTTTGAACTCAAAAAGTGCGAGAATAAGAGGCAACGCACCCGTTAGCCTTTTAAGTTGTCTCTTGCTAAGCTGAAGTGGTAACTTGCTTGAGCTGAAGATCAGACTCAAAGGAACAAACTTATCAACAATTGTGACGAGTTCAGTTTCACCATCTCCCTTCAAATCAACTTTAACCACCTCTTTGACCTCGTTGATCTTTGTGCCCGGCTGACGCGGATGATTGCCAACAGTGTGCTCTTTTGTTGATGAGTGCTCTATTAAGTCGGTGAAGATGTAGCCGAACATACCATGTTCACCTGCAACGAAGAGTGGGATTTTGTGGTCTCTAGTTATCTTGTTTATTGCTAGTATCTGCTCCTTCGTCACCTCAGTGGCAACAACTAAGTCAAAATTCTTGTAATATGATAGAGGGACGTCCTCCAACTTAGTTGTGTTGATCAGGAGATTGACCCTCGGATTTAGTTCTTGAATGCGTGGTAAAATAAGAGGAAGTTTCAAATCGCCAACGACACTATCGTCGTTGGGCAAGAAGAACTGTGCTGCAAAATCCTCTTCCTTAACAACAGAGCCATCAAGTATTTCAATGGTGTTGAGACCCCCGAGCACGAGGTTCTTGACTGTCTCAGACCCTACACCTCCAAGGTTCACTACCAATACTTTAGCAGACCTCAATCGAAGCTGTGTGTCCGTACCCCATAAGCGGATCTGCCTATCGTACAAAGCAATTTCATCTAGATGTTAGAATATAAGTAAGATTCAGTTGGTCCTGTAAATAACATACCAGCAGTCAACTGACCCTCGTTTGACATTAGATGATGCTTAAGATATCAACGAGTGCGATTGAGTACTGCCGAAAAGTGGGATGCATACAGTCACTTGGGACATTTTAGTAATGAATGCTATAATTGATTTCTTATTACTTATAACTTTTATATGCTATTTCTTTCCTGTAGACGACGTCCGTGGCTAGAGTACTATTCTTTTTTTTTCTAATCTTCTTTTTTTCTTCATGGGATGTATCAATTGGACCCAGACACAACCAACTTCTGCAAGTGCGACATGAAAACCTGTAAGGAAACATCATCAGTCAAGACAATTGCTCCGTTACTGATTTGCTCAGAATTATATGACGTACTTGGATTCAACTTAGACATCAAGAACCTAGCTTGCGATCCACCTTCTTGAGTATCAATGAATCTCGGTAATGGAAACCTATCAATCAACAAATCTCCCGCTTCAAGCTTAGGCTCTTCCAACAATGCTTTAAAATCGGCATGTTCCTCTAAGTTCTGATAACCCTCTTTTCGCCACTGCATGATTGTGCGTCCATGGTAAATCAAAATGTGGAAGAAAGTATCCAAGAGCAAGATTCTGTCATTCCTAAGTGAAACAGAATCCAACAAGACAGGCTCGGGCTCTTCAATATCGAGGCCGAACGATGTTAATGTTGGCTGGATCATGATCAACGAATTACCGCAGTTTTCTGTCAAGAAAACATGTCTATAGAAGGCTGTCTCATCAGGCGAGTTGTTGAACACCTGCAAAAACTGAGATCTTCTCAAGTAATAGATAAAACCAGGAAAAAATGAGAATTGTGGATGCAACCTAAACGATGTTTCATCATCCTTTCTGTAGTCGGCAAACTTTTGACACAACTTGATCAACATTCGGTCAATCCACCTCAAAACATCGGCTCCATCGTCCTGCTCAGACTTGAACAAGGTGATACGAGACATCAACACTGCAGCAGCATCCTGGTCAAACGATTGGGCCAAAAGCTGCTCATCTGGTGTTAAGATTGTTGCCACTGTGGTAACCCTTACCCTATAAGTACCTGAGGCATGCTGATATGTGGTGATGAATTGCATGTAAGCTTGAGCTTCATTAGGCAATGGCAGATTGTTGACCACATCGAAAAAAATTGCATGAGTGGTCTGTGGAGAAATGGCGCACATTTTGTACTTGTTTGTGCCACCAATACCCAACTCGGTCTCTGAGACATAGTGAGTTTTTGCCTTCAATGATGACGCGTGTCCAATCAAACCACTGACTTTCAATTCTCTAGAACACTTGATCTCTAACGTCCCATTAAACCCCATAAGTAGGAAGTCATTTTGGTCTTTATTGAAGAGCTTGAGGAATGACTGCTTGAAAATGGATGTGGTGAATGCATCAGACAATAACAAGACACCTCCGGTCTTGGAGCACATCGACTTCATCTCCAGGAATCCGACTTGATCTAAACAACCACCGAACAAGTCAATGACATGGCCGTGCTTAACAGCTTTGGCGGCCACCCCTTCATAAAACTTGACCGCCTTTTTGTAGTGCTTTGCGTTATCCTTATCGATATCGGAATGAGATCTGATGTTCTCGCTCAATTTCTTCCCGACAATCATACCTGGATTCCTTGTAGACGCACCGGCAGAAAACAAAAATATCCTTGCGCCGAAGCCGGAGAACGTATTACCAAGCAAGCAGGTGGCCACGTTGATTGCAGACCCAGTAGCACGAGTGGGCCTTTCACCATGGGCCACTGGCCAAGGATCGGTGGTCAATCTATCGATGAGATCGCAGAACTGGGGTTCAATTTCCTCGACCGGCAAGAAGAATCGCTGCAATGAATTTTGCATGGAAGGCTGTCCTGGTTGAGCAAGCACTGGTTTATTCAACATGTCCGCCACTTGTCTTTCAGTGTACTCCTTGTTACCTTGGAAGATGTAGGATTTATTGATGATGCCCGTACCCAAGTCATACACTTGGACCATTTGGCCATAAGTGATCAAGCCTATGAGGGCGTTAGGTGGAAGATAAGAAAGAGACGCGATCAAGGTCTCCTTCAAGGCATTTAGGTTGTCTTCATCCTGGCACAAGTCGACCACATACAAAAAGATTGGTGGATGTTGTACTGGCTTGGAGGTGATGTACTCCATGGTAGTGGAAGCTGGGTTTAGTTCGAGAGGCATATGCTCGGCACTGATTCCTTGGTAATGTGGAGGTAAGGGATTTCTAGTGCCGCAAAGGGGACATATCCACACTCCGTTGACATCATACTTGGCAAATGGGTTCAAGAACCCTCGACACGATGTTTGGTGACAAACCACGGGGTCGTACGCTGCCACTGGCAAGTCCTCTCTGTACTTTAAAGGCGTGTACAAGACGCCAGTGGGGACGACAATCTTGTTCAGTTCAGCTTTTGTCGAAGGGAACGTGTTCCATGCCAAACGAATTCCATTGATGTCTTCCTGTTCCTCAAACTCCATTAGGTATATAGATTTGGATGAAGTATGAACAAGCTAGAAAACGCGATATAATATAGGGGGAAAAGAACTAAAAGCAAACAATGGATGTCAAATGTGAAACTAATCAACAGCAGAACAAGGTAATTGGGCCACGAATATTTGGTGAGTTGTTGTTCCCTGATGTCGATAAGCTTCTTTTGATATTTTGATCTGAAAAAAACTCGTCGTTTGTGAGAGGACAACACACGGTCGTGTGTACACCGCACGACCATTCGCGGTGCTATGTTATATGCTCTGGAAATGGTTGCAAAATATATGGACACGTCTATTACAAGGGCACGTAAACAATGCAATAAATGTCAAGTAAGTAAATGAAGTCTTTAGGCATTTTCTAAATTGATTCACACACTTTCAGCCTGCTTTTTTGTTCTACGAGACCAGTTTTGCCGCTTCAAATGAGTGCAATGGAGCCATCTTTGGGGTCGTTTCGTATTAGGAATATGAAATTCTTCAAGTGAGGACTAGACAATAGATATGTATCCACTACACTGTTGCGACCATATTGTTGGGCGATTAGCTTCACCATTTACTATCATAATAGGTGAGGGTAGCTTCGTAGACTTCGAAGGATCTACAAGGAAGTCATCACCTGGTACCCCAAGTAAGGAAAATTGAGTTTGTTCTCCACTTCCACTTACAATACCTGCTTATACACTCAAAAAAGAATTATACTTTATTGATGTACTCGTCGTTTCAACTAAGGAGTTTTCATGTGGTCAACACTGGCTGCGAAAAAAAAGAACGTACAAGTTCAGCCGGTCCTCAAATTTCAACGGTCCACTCACGAAACAGCACAATTAAAGAGAGCAACAAATCAAGCAGATACCTTAAGAGAGGAAGTGAAATTCAAGTAGCTACCTTTAGAGGTGTTGTGACTTTCGAATAGGTAATAATGGTAGTGTGCCTCTCTACACCAATTGAAAGCACAAGTGCATTATAACTAGTTGCCATTGCCAGTCAGCTTACGCTGAGCTCATTAAAGCCCAATAGGTGAACTGAAAAAAAAAAAAAATCTGAAGGACTACGAAATGCATCTCAGAGACAATTATATCATAAAGCATGTACACCAGGTCCGTAACTTTGCTCATAATCACCTTCTGCTACCCTTGGTAGCTTTCATCCGTACTGTACTTAGACCGCTTCGATATCCCCCCACATATTCCGAAGGCACACCGAAACCGCATGCAACACACTCTTCTTGCTATGTGGCGCTTCACTAGATGGCCCCATGCATTGCAACTGAGACTCATGTTGGGTGGAGCACGCCAGTATGCCACACATGTGAAAAACTACTTCGAGCTATACCCAAGAACTTTTCCAAATGGAGGACCGCCGAAGGACTCATTCATCATCAACGAGAGACAATTGAGACGGGAGCATCGGGGCCTCCAGAGTGAAAACCATCCAGACATCATTGTAGGGTCTGCATCAATACAAAATAGCAATGGTGAAAAGGCCACAAGCGACAATCAGATCTCCTCGCTTCTAAATAGTGCTTACTCAACCATCAGAAATCCTTATACTAGAGCAGCTTATCTCGTCAGAACTCAACATCCAGAAAAACTTGATATCACACAAGATGAGGTTTCGAAAGAGCTTATCGCTAAATTCCAGGAGCAGTCTTCTGAGTACTCATTAGACTATAAGATGCTTCTCATGACAGTGCTTGAAGCACACGAATCACTTGAGATGGCTGCTACCGAGGCTGATTTGGAGCCATTATCTGCTGAGAACGATGAGAGGATTAGAGAAAGCGAGGAAAAATTGGACAAGTTGTTCAGGACGGAGCCGATTCATTGGAATGCCATTTTGATAGAGACCATCAGATTGAAGTACTGGATGAACATCGCAAATGGCATCAAAGAGTGGGAGCCAGGTAAGCCTGTTCTATTGACGCACTGATTTCTCATTCTACGTATAGCAGACTAATTAATTCAGCCAAACGAGTTTCTTATGTATTTGGAAACTGGCCAAGCCAGTTGCAGCCAGCGCCTATATGGCCTATGTAGCGTATGCCGAAGGAGCACCGTGGTCCTGATGAAATATGAAGGATAGCCACCTTGCTTGTCAGCTTCATCAGGTGTATAGTACAGTAGTCAGGAACTGTGTTCCACAGAATATAATCAAACTAAGAAAGGGATCGGAATGGGTCACCAGCATTATCTTACATTCCATCACTGGCCATCGTTTTGTCGTCATCAACATCGACATCGACTTGACCCTCTTCAGAAGCAGTGATGTCGCAGTCACTGTCATTATCAGCTGGTATAGTGAGCTCGCATTCGTCAAACTCCTTCTTCTCTTCTGCACCAACTGGAAACTGTCGTAACCACTTCATACGAGGCCCGCTTGCACTGGACTCGTGGATGCGAAAACCAAACAAACGCAAGCCAAAATTGTCTTGATTGACTTTGTTAATTCTTAGTTTGCACTGGTTCTCGATTTCAGGGAACATTTTAACAAGCAAGCCGGGAAATGTTGTGCCGAAATACGCACCGTCAATGTTCAAGTACCGAGAGCTCAGAGGCAAGTATATGTCGTTACAGCATGGGCAGTACAAACGTACCGTCTCTTGCCCGGGAATGTCGGTGGCACCGACAGGAATAAGGTGCATGCCATCACAGTAGTACCTAGGGCAGATACCAAACTCAGATCTCTCAAATTTACTAGCCATTGCGGTTAGTCCGCCTTTGGAGATGATATAACGAGCATGTATAAGCCCATACAAGAGCTCTGCCGAGTGGGAGAGCAATGCCTTGTTGGGTAAGTCGTTCTTGCCCTTCCCCCCGTTCAGGGAGGAGCCTGTTCCACTGTTACCGGCAGAGTTTAGCCCACTACCGCCGCTACCATTGTTGTCCTCGGCAGTTTCCACCTGGTAGTCCAATATTGTATAGAGAGCCTCTCTGTAGTAGGGCACTTGCAGCGATAGACCCGTCAAGTTGAAGTCGTCCTCTATGAAGTCCTGAGTTACAGGTACAAAGTAGTCGTGGCCAAATGCCTCGCAAAACTGCTGGATCCATGGAACATAATCATCCTCTGGATCACTAGACATGGCCGTTACGATGTCTTGATGATGAAAGAGGGGATGGTGGGTGTGCAAGGAAAGTGCTCTGGTATCAGTGTTTTGCGGCTAAGGTGGATGGATTCCTCATTTTAGATGGGCCAGGGAGGATGTAAAAATTGGATGCTCGCACGTCAGGCTTTTGTGCTCACGTGCGCAGCCATTCGGTGGAAGCACTGGTAACCGCATCAGCTATAAAGGTGTTCATCTTTGTCCGTCCCCTAAAACTGCTTGAACAATATGCTTGACTTGAAGCCCTCAAGCATTCTCGTGTTTGTGTTTGTGGCGCTTCTATTGAAAACAATCGTCAACGCCATTGGCAAGGCTAAAATCGAGAGCTACGTCTGGAATCTCTACACCAACGTTGCGAGCAAGTCCGAGTTCGTGGAACTAAAACAGAAGAGAGAACAATTAATCGAGATAAACAAACAAAGGAAGTCTATAAGTGCTCAGGATGAATATGCAAAATGGACTAAGCTCAATCGCCAGTTCGACAAGGTTAACAGTGAGGTCGCTGCTTTGACGGAGGCTGTCTCTTCTGAAAAATTGAAACTTACAAAGGCCATCGGTGTTGCCATTTCCCTTTGCACCGCTGCTCCTATTTGGTTCTCGCGTGTATGGTATCGTAAGGCCATCTTATTTTATTTCCCTCAGGGAGTGCTTCCCCACTACCTCGAATGGGTTCTTGCCTTACCTTTCATCACCACTGGTGGTGTGGGCTTGACAATCTGGATGATGGCAGTGAATTGGGTATTGGATGGTATTGCGCAGATTGTTCTGTTTTACCTTAGCCCACTGGTGCCGAAACCAGTTGCCCAGCCTGAGTCCAACGCAGCTCGTCAAAAAAAGGAGTAACCATCATTGTAATATATCAAAACCATTGTGATAAACTAAATTTAGCATAACTCCACAAGTTCTTTAAATCGCTCTTGCATGGTGCGCTTGAGCTCATCATTATCTTCGTCAAATGTATACCTACTTTGTTGTCCCCTCTCTACCAATTCCTGAGTGTTCGTGTAAGTCTTTCGTAAAAGGTTCTGAAAGATTGGGCTCCTCAGGTAAACCTCTGCTTCAGTCAACGCTAAGAAATACCAAGGATCGACAACTTTCAACCACACTCTCATTTCGAGGGAAAACTTGTAGACAGAGTTTGAGTGTGTCATGATTATATATGGCATTCCGTCTGATGCATCAACATCAATTGATTTGACGACATCGACAACCACGGATGGAAACTCACCTCTCTTGACAGCCTCAGGATCGACCTTGGGGAGGTTTGTCTCACTATTAAGAACTGATGCTATTGATTCGCCACTGAGTATAACCTTTAGTCTATGCCCTCCGTTGGTCAGCAAATGCCACATGTATATGAGACCTGAGCTTGTGAGAACTAAGATGTGGGGACCGCGTTGCTTGGAAAAAATAACGTTGCTTCCAAGTTCAAGAAGGGGTGTTATGTAGCTTCCAGTCTCAGCTCGAATAAACTGAAGAGCGCCATCAAAGGAGATCAACACATAAAGGTGAAGACATGATTCCAAAATGATTGGAATGACTTGCTGTATTCTAAACAGGAAATAAAGAATATAGGTTCTTTGTCCATCTCTAACGTCATTTGTGACGATAACTTGGGTTGGATCCTGAAAGTCCAACCTTTGCCCAAGGTCCACATTTACTGAGTCGTCATCCTCAGGCCAGGCAGTACCGTTTCTGATCTCCACAAGCGACGTCACAAGTTGATCATTATCACCATTCAAAACTTCATCAAGTAATTCGTCTCTCAGCGATCCGGATACGTGCTGTATGGATTGCACAACAACCTGAAAAAGAATATTTTCATCTATTGCATCAATGGAGGAAGGATTAATCAATTCTTGAGTGCTGGTGAGATCTTTTTTCTGAAGTAGATTGCCAAGTTCGTGATTCATTGCGGCAGCGTTTCTGAATAGCACATTGGGCAAATCAGAAATATATTTAAACGGCGTCGGGTACTTGTGAATCATGAGCCATCTTCTATATCTTTTCGCTTGCTTTCGGTAGGAAACACCTGTTTGGCTTGTCCCAACAGTGGTGATGTCATCTAAGCCAATATCCTCATTATCGTTATCTGGGTCCTCGTTACTCCTCTGCTCTGTGTCTCCCGTTCTTTGATCACGTTTCCTTAGTCCATGAACACTAGTCTGGACCCCCAAACGCGGTAAATGGTACGGTGTTTGAGAAAGTTTGTTACTGATATCAAACTTTTTTGCCCCTTTCGATACGGGTTGCAATAGAGAGCTAGGCTTTGTTGTAGCAGAGGAGGATGAAATTAGCATTGGAGCAACTCTCTTTTTACCGTCCTTAGTGATTCTAACCGTTTGAGTGAGATTGTTAATTTTTTTTGGAGAAGGATCATTATCCTTAGGTCGTTGAGGTGTGGATGGCGCTGTGGTAAAGTCATCATCAGTTCTCAGCTTACTTTCGGGCTTCGGTGTAATCTGACGCGGAGTGACAATTCTACCCTCAGCAGTTGCAAGTGCCTCGAGCTCGAGTTGCTCGGTGCTTTCTGCAAAGACTGCCAGCTCTCTGTCGCCTCCGTACCGTAGCAATTGAGAGTCATTGACATCCTCGGCCACAACTTCACCAAACTCATTCTCCTCGAACATGACACAAGTAACTGAACCGTCTAGAGAAGTCAAAAATAGAGACTGACCATCGGGCGCCCAGCAGATATCTGTGATCGCATTTCCCACAATCTCTTCTGCCACGACCAAGGGCTTTGTGCAACCGGTGCTCCATATAGCTAGTGTTCTATCCTGTCCACCTGTTGCCAAAATAGTCATATACTTATCTTTCTTCCCATCATCCAGGCGAAATAGTCTTGGAGAAAAGGAGCAAACCTCACAGGGAGCTTCATGACCAATAAGCGTGACATCTGTAGCCCAGTTGCCTCTATTGATGATGACTACAGCAGTCACTGGGCCATTTGTTGCATTTGGCACTGCAATATGTTGACCGTCAGGCGACCACGACATTCTGCGAAAGTATGACGTGAGAGGCGATTTCTTGAATGGGTCCATGACAATGTGCTCCACCTGGAACTCATAATTGTTAGCAGATACATCGTTGACTTTTCTAGAGTACCGAAAAATTCTCACCGTTCGATCGTCAGAGGCTGTAGCGAAGAACTTGTTAGCTGGATCGAAAACAATACCTTTGACCATCGACTGGTGGATATCGTACCTCTTTATTCTCTCAAAAGTTGTCCCACTCCATATAATAATCGAGCGGTCTAACCCTACCGTGATTAATAATGACCCATCTGGCGACCAGCAAATGTCCTGAACATCATTGTCGTGGGCCACTAGCCTCTTGCGCACCATCCAATGCTCCAAGTCAGCCTCGGTCTCTCCAAACTGCTTTGGCCTGTTTGTCAGTTCCTCATCCTTCTCCCAAATGAGCACGATCTTGTCGTCGGAACCAGATGCTAGAAACTTGCCGTCTGGCGAGAATTTCACGCATGTCACCGCACCGTTGTGTCGGGACATTGACGCGATGGGCCTTTTAAGGTTATGGGACAGTTCAATGATGTCCATGCGGTCACTAGGGTCACCTTTTTTCTCATCCTCTTCTTTGTAGTTCTTGTATCGTAGAATCAGTTGGGTGTCCCATATCTTGACGTTTCCATCTAGTCCTCCGGTAGCGACCTTGGTACCATTGTGATTGACACTGATGGCATAGCACTCAATGAACTTGTTTTCCGCTAGTTGTTAGTAAGCTTTCAACAGGTACGTAGCTTGAGATATGAACATACCTCTGTGGCCTAGCCACGGTAGTTTGATAATGTGCATTGGTTACTAGTGTCGGTAGTTGATACAATCTTTATACAGAGGGAGCGCACTGGCTGCGAAAGATCTCCTCCACCTACTTTTCCACTTCGCTACACCTTTCAATTGCCTAGTCGATTACATTTATTAATTCTACTTCACAAACCGAATTCCTCATGCACAGCAACGCCGAATTTTCTCAAACCATTCTCCAACTCATCCATTGGCACAGCAGCGTAGGTACCTCTAAAGAAAATGTACTTGTTGAGCGCAGGATCCTTTGGCGTCGGTGGCTGTGGTGGGGAAGTTTGACCCTCGGCCTTGAACCACGAACCTGGAATCATCAACGTACCTCTTTCTAATCCCTTTCTGTAGATAGACTCTTCAACTCTCAATGGAGACTCGCCCAATTCCTTGAACTTGGGATGCTTGCTTGCGTCAATTTGGACAACAAAAAACATACCAGCCACTGGTGGCAAGATCTGCACGACCTCCTTGGGGAAGTATTTGTGCAAGGAATCGATGGCAACATCTCTGTTGTGGGTGTAGACCGCTCTCAAACCCATCAACCAGTCCAAATAGCCCTTCTGGCCCCATCTCTGGAATAAACCGTTCAAGGCAGACTGACTAAATCCAGATGGAACTTGAATAGTCACTTCATGATATCTCACTAATCTCTCCAAGAATTTGGCCTGACCGACAATCCAACCAAATCTAGAGCCTGGAGCAATGGTCTTTGAGACTGAATCTAATCTAATAACACGACCCTCCACATCCAAGGAAAGAAAAGACGGAACTAACGCCTGGAGGAACTCTTCGTGAGAGTGAACATGCCTCTTGCTTCTCTCCTCAATATTCTGGGTGTATGGCTCCATTTGCAAAAAGTAGTATGGCTCATCTTCAATAATGAGTATGTCGTGCTGCTGAGCAAGCTTATAGACAGCCTTTCTTCTATCTGCGGACAAGCAAGATCCTGTGGGATTTTGCCCAGTGCAGATGGTGTACAACAACTTGGGCTTGTCGCCAACCCATTGATCCAATTGCTTCGCCAAAGATTCAGGAATTATACCCTCTTCATCCATAGCCATAGGGATGGTATTGATGCCCTGGGCATGCGCAGCCTCCAAAGCAGAAGAGAAAGTGTGTTCCTCAACCAAAATGGCATCGCCACGAGCAGTGAAAGTTCGCAAGACGGCATCCCATGATTCAGTGTTACCAATGCTGCAAATCAAGTCCCAGTCAGCATAGGGAACCTTGTGAATTAGGTCGGTGTGTTCCTTTAAATACTCAAGGAGCTCTGGAGCACCCTCGGTGTAGCCATACTGCAAGGATCTGGATAATTCGACGTCCTTGTACTTTGGGTCATTCAAGGTCTTGTCCTTGAAAACTTCGACAACAGTCTTGTCTTCGTCAGTCACTTGAGCCCCAATGCCATTTGCAAATGGAGGGCTAGGTGATTCCAAAGTGATTTTTTTAAATGGGAAGTAATCCGAGAGAGGTAATCCACCACCCAAGAAAGTCATACCTGGCTGATTGAAGTACTTGAAAGCGCTCTTCAAGGGCGAATTCTTTCTGGACTTTGCCTCAGCGGACAACAAATGAGAGAGATCTTTGGCTTGTGGTTTCGACATAGTTCTTGCGAAAGACTGCTTGGCAAATAAATATAAGAAGAATTTCGTGCCTCGACAATGAGCGAGTCTTCCAACTTTATACAGCACACTCTGAGTAATACAAGCGCGGCACCGTTTTATCGCGCTCCCGCCTATCGATAGTGGACACTCGATGTCACCTTCTGTTTATGTGCGAATTTTCAGGTATACTTATTCAGGAACCAGCGGTAACTTCCATGGATAGACAAAAAAAAATAAAAAAGAAAAGTTGGGGAAAGTCTGAGTTATTCGCACGGCGATAACTCAAACAGATTCAATTAAGGTGAAAATACAACCAGCCGAGTGTGATTGATTTGTTAGGCATGTTCATGCTTGACTCACCGCAAGCGCAGGAAAGCGTCCAAAAGCACCGAAGCAGGAGGCTCATTATTCCGATTCTTCTCAAAAACGTTCCAGAACCTTAGCGTTTCGTCTCCAGCTCCGGTGACTATCGTTTCTCCGTCTGGCGACATCGATAAGTAGAGGACCCTGTAGGTATGACCAGTAAGCTGCGCAATCTGCTGCATTGACAGGTACTTCCACACAATGATTTGATTTCTAGAGTAGCCATGGGTCGATACAAGCTCATTGGAATTCTTTGACCAAATCAAGTTACACACCTGAGATCCAGTTTCAACATTGTTTATACGGTTACCTGTGAGAGTGTTCCACACTTTGATGGTCTTATCAGCAGTTCCACCTCCAGAGGCTAGTATACCACGCTGATGCGGCGACCATGCAATTGCCTTTACCGCAGCATTATGCTCAGTGAACTGATGTAAAGGCTTGGTGTTGAGTGCATCCCAAATAAATAAATTATTGTCATTGCCTCCACTGGCTAGTTTGTTTTCTTCAACATTCCACTTGAGGCCACACACTTCTTGCTTGTGGTGCTCAAAACAGTTCACGTAGTGATCCAGGATTCTGACGTCTCGGTTGTAAATTGTTCTATCCCTTGAACCACTCGACAAAATGTGTTCATTCCATGCCAACGCACTGACTCGTAGCTTATGACCTGTCATGGTACGTACGCATCTCGTCTTCGTGGCATCCCAAATCTCCACCAAGCCTTTCAGGGTACCGACAGCCAAGTGGGTTCCAGACCCAATCCAGCTGAGCGATGTGACCTTGTCCTTGTTTTCTAATACGCAGAGTCTTTCCACAGACTGCGTCAGTCCATCCCAAAGATACACGGAGTCCCCGAGGCCCACCGCAAGAACATCCTGAGAGCCCCAGTCAACTAAGTTGAGATAAAAATCATCCGAAAGGTCAGGAGCATCAAGGACTCTGTACGGGACCTTTGAAATGTTTCTGGGTTTCTTCTGTGGGCTGAGTAAGAACTTCTGTGACTCCAGTCTCACAGGAGATAAAGAAAAAAGCTCATGTTGTAGGTCTCTTGATATGGGTCTCTGCTTACTGGGCAGCTGATATGTGAACATATTAGTGCTCAGACGAGGAGTAGACATTACACCAGTGTTCGCCGTTGTTCGTGGGGGAGTAGTCCTGCCTGAGGATGGGATGCTTCCGCCGGCGGTGAGCATGGTCGAAGAGTGATTGGAGGATCTCATGTTACTTGCTAGGTCATTTTTCTTATCTGGCCTAGCATTCGATCGAGAGAGGTCCGCAGTAGCCATAGGGACATGATCACCAAAGAGTTCTGCCTTTAGAACACTAGAGAACAGTCGATTAGCTTCTTCCTCCTTTCGAATTTCAATTTCGTTTGCATCCCGTTCCTCTGCATTTGCTGACAGAGTATTTCCTGCTCCAGATGCTCGAGATGCCCGGAAATCAGGCAAAACCTCCTGATTCGTTAAGCTGAACGCCGCCTGGAGATCCACACCGGTTCTGTTGGGTATGTATCGGTCACTAAATAGCGAGCGTCCGTTGTATCGACGTCTTGGCGACGTTGAGGGGAACGTACCATACTGATCCCCTGGTTTCGGTGGTGATAAGTTCCTTGTGGAGCGAGATGGCGAGCGTGGGGTCTCTAGCGGATTAGACGCACTATCATTCTTTGAGCCCCCAGGCGCTGGTGAGTTCCTTGCATCAAAGGGATTGTCCATTAAATGTTATGTGAAATGGTCTTGTGGAGTGTTTCTTTCTTTGTGTGTGTGTCTATCAATTGTTTGGAATATTGTGTCAGGGTAAAGATGCGCCGCAGATTCAATATCGTAGAGAATTAAACTGGTGAATAACAAGTTCTCTTGTCCCTTGTATGTGTCAGCGTAGTTATACAATCGTATACGGAGTCCTTCGAGGTTGTACAGTGGATTGATAGCCTTGTGGTGGTGTGCGGTTAATTACAATCGAAATCGGTCGGCACTGCAGAGAAGACCTGAATGGGACATGGGAGATGGACATCAACACAGCGTAAGCAAATATATGAATTTTTTAGTTTTCTTTATTTTAAACGGGTATATTTGGGCGGGAGGTAGTTCCATTTTAAAGGTCTTGAATTTCAGAGACAACTTAAGTACTGCAATAGGACATATTAATCCATTGTTTTATTTAAATTATGATACTTTCATCGAAGACTAAACACATACAAGTCCAGCAACTTTCAATTGAGTATGTAACAAATTGTGTGCGTAACAGAGAGAAATAATCACACAAGTAGTTTACCTGCTTGTCAGATGCTCAACATCTTCTACAGACTGGCTGCGAAACTGTGAAATAAAACGCTCAATAACTTCAAACAATTTCCTGGAACTCATTGCATATAAAATTCACGTAGTTTCATCTCTACTTTGTCAAAGTTAAGAACAGCCTGATATTCCTTACATTCCATCATTTCATGTCTTCCATTGGGGATTCCGGAGTTGGGGTGCCACCTTGTGTACAGGTATAATAGTATGGCCAATGGGACTCGGGCATTTACTCGTTACGCTCTCTGTACAGTGCCCCCATACATTAGCAAAAAAAAAAACCCATGGGTACTTCGTGCTAAACATCTATAAAACCCACACTCGTCATCTGTGTAAACCATTTACATCTTTGCATATCATACAAAAGACACTAGCATCATGTTCCGTCAATTGGCTAAAAGCTTGGTGACCCCTAGAGTCGCTCCAGCTACTCTCATGAGGGCGTCACTCAGAAACTCCAGTATCCTCGCTGTTCACAGAGACATCAAGGAAGACAACCCCAGTATCCCTTTTGAGTTCAACTCCGAGAACAAGAAGAGAGCAGAAGAAATCATCGCCAAATACCCTCCTCAGTATAAGAAAGGTGCCGTGATGCCCTTATTAGATTTGGGCCAGAGGCAGTTGGGATTCACCTCCATCTCCGTCATGAACTACGTGGCTAAAATGTTGGACATGCCCCCAATGAGAGTGTATGAGGTTGCCACTTTCTACACCATGTACATGAGACACCCCATGGGGAAGCACAATATTCAGGTTTGCACCACCACTCCGTGCCAGTTATGTGGGTCTGACGATATCATGAAGGCCATTAAGGACTACCTCAAAATCGGGCCGGGCCAGACTACTCCAGACAAGATGTTTACTTTCCAGGAAGTTGAATGTTTAGGTGCTTGTGTCAACGCCCCAATGATGGCTGTTGATGATGACTACCACGAAGACTTGACCCCAGAAAAGACTGTCGCTATTTTGAAGACATTACAAGAGGGCAAGCCTTTGGAGAAGATGGGCCCAGTCTCCGGCAGAATCTCGTGCGAACCATTGAGCGGCAGGAAGGTCTTGAACAATCCCGAGCCAAACGATGTCCGTAAATTCACCAGAGCCGATTTGTAAATGGGCTAGTTTCTATGTCGTCATATTCTCTGTAAATTAAACTCGCATATACTGGATCAACAGGTAAATTAATTAAGCTGGAGGTAATCTGTAGACGGGTAGTAAAGAATCTTGTGAAACGTGAGTGGGATCACGTGAAAGCACCTTAGATATAGCAATTTCTATTGAGGCACTCCTAAAGTTTCCCATAAGTTATATTATCAGATTTTTGCATTGGTGTATCATGATAAGTGATTGGGAAGACCATCATGCTGTTCTTTATATTCTTCACATCAGTTTGAAACCTCAGAAGATCTTATCAAGTGGGGGATCCCCAGATTCATGCCTGCACAGAGTCATATCAGTCCCGTGAGTAATTGCAATCCGCAGATGACTAGAAGTACAAAGCGAATATTTGAAAAAACTCGTCTACAACACTTGTTTCTCCACAAATGACCAAAACAAAACCGTACAACATCGAGACCGAGTTGGTTCTCAACAAGTCCAATGATCAACACAACGCCAGCGTGCCGCCTTTGTATCAGTCTGCCACATTTAAGCAAGAGTCCCTCTCCAATATGGGCGCGTACGACTACACTCGTTCGGGAAACCCAACTAGAACACATTTACAGAACCACATGGCAAAGATCATGAAGGCCAGCCAGACATTTGCTGTGACTTCGGGCATGGGATGTCTTGATGTGATTTTGCGGTTGCTTCAACCTGGAGACGAGGTGATCGCTGGCGACGACTTGTACGGAGGCACCCATAGGCTATTGACATATATGAACAACAAGGGAGATCTAGTGGTTCATCATTATGATACAACGAACACAGAGTTGATCAAGTCGAAAATCACCCCCCGCATAAAGATGATTTTCTTGGAGTCCCCCACAAATCCGTTGATGAAGGTTTGTGATGTCAAAGCTATCACTGACCACGCCCACGCAGTCAATCCAGACTGTATTGTTGTTTTCGACAACACCATGATGACTCCTATTTTGATGACTCCCTTGGATTTAGGCGTAGACATCCAATATGAGTCAGCAACTAAGTACCTAAATGGCCACCACGATATCATGGCCGGTGTGATCGGTACCCGCGATCCTAAGTTGGCTGAGCGTATATACTTTGTGATCAACTCCACCGGGTGTGGGTTGAGTCCCTTTGATTCCTGGTTGTTAAGCAGAGGTTTGCGTACCTTGGCAGTGAGAGTTGAGAGGCAACAGAAAAACTGTTCGAGAATAGCAGAATTCTTGCAAAATGCTGGCTTCAAGGTACGCTACACAGGGTTGCCATCGCACCCTCAATATAGCTTGCATCAGAGCCAATGTAAGGGCGCGGGCGCAGTGTTGAGTTTCGAGACGGGCTCCATCAAGATGTCTGAGAAGATTGTGGAGTCGACGGACATTTTCGGCATTGCAGTCTCTTTTGGGTGCGTCAACTCGTTGATTTCGATGCCATGCAAGATGTCACATGCTTCAATTGACTCGAAGACGAGAGAAGAAAGAGATTTCCCGGAAGACTTGATAAGATTGTGCATTGGTATTGAAAATGTGGACGACTTGATATACGACTTGACGCGGGCGCTTTTGAAAAGTGGAGCGGTCAAGATAAACGAGAGAGATGAATTGTACAATGCCATTGGCATCCAGCCCAAATTGTGAATCAGCGAAATAAACGATTTTGAGGGTTCCACTCTCATTGTGGCCACTGGCTGCAATTCAGAGCGCGCTGATGGATACAGCATGATAGATGGTATATATATTCTGAATTGGAGAAAAAAAAATCCGTAGATAACGATATCGTAATATAATAGACAAGAGGACGTCACATTGTTCACTGTAAGCGACCACATATGAGAAATCTTCGATCTTGTCTCAAGTGAATTGCCGTATAAATGGCCTGCATATACTTGCACCATCAACAGAACGCGCTATCGAAGGAGATCGCGTAAACTCGTCTTCAACATCTAGTGTCCTAAAAGTATGCCCGAAACCTACGGTGTCCAACCTGGCTCTCTAAAAGAGGCGCTTAGTAAGTCTACCTGTCACTTGTGGGAAAATAAAGGTCTCCGTCTTCAGGTGACCAATTCAAAGGTCATCAATGAGCAGTCCGCCACCGACAGAAGATACAGGTGTGTTATAAGTGATGGTAAGTATTCGATCCAGGGCTTGATTGACGCCCGTTGCAACGCGTATTTGGAAGCAAATGGGTTTGCTCGTTTCTCTATTATCACCGTGAAACTGTTTACAGTGGCTAAGACCTTGAAGAGAATTGTGCTTATTTCGGACCTCACTGTGGACGTGCCAAAGACCGAGAGGATCTCTTCGGACTTGACCTCTCTCGACACCTATTTTGACCAGCACCCAGAAGAAGACACTGCGACAAGTGTTACAGGGAACCAGGGTGCTCTGCTGAGCAACAGCCCACAGCCTCAGCAACAGCCTCAGAAAGCTAAGCAAGCGCCTAATCAGCAATCACGGGGACGTGGTCCTGAAAGACCTGTGAATCCTATTGAGTCATTGTCTCCCTACCAGAACAACTGGACCATCAAGGGTCGTATTTCTTATAAAGGTGAGATCAGAACATGGTCCAACAGTAGAGGTGAGGGTAAGCTTTTTAATGTGAACTTTTTGGATGAGTCTGATGAGATCAGAGCCACTGCTTTCAATGACATGGCTGATAAATTCTACAACTTATTGGAAGAGGGTAAAGTCTACTACGTCACAAGAGCGCGTATCCAGCAAGCCAAACCAAAGTTTTCTCATTTAAGTCACCCATATGAGTTGTCTTTGGACAAAGACACGGAAATTACCGAGTGTTTTGATACTGCGGACGTTCCAAAGATCAATTTCAACTTCACCAAATTGAGTGACATCCAGAATGCCGAAAAGGATGCTATACTTGACGTCGTGGGTGTGATCAAAAACGTCAACGAGGTGTTCCAAATTACTGCTAAATCTACAGGTAAGCCATTCAACAGAAGAAATATCACTATCGTTGATGATTCTAACTTTGCTATTGACGTGGGCTTGTGGAACGCCACTGCAGTGGATTTCTCTATCCCAGCCGGATCCGTAGTAGCTATCAAGGGTGTGAAAGTTCAAGACTTTGGTGGCAGATCATTGAGTTTGACTCAGGCTGGAAGTATCATGAGCAACCCTGACATACCTGAGGCTTACCAATTGAAAGGATGGTACGATAACAAGGGCGTCAACGAGAACTTCCAAAGCATGAAGATTGAGTCCGGTGCTGCAGACTCCGTGGCTAACAGAAAGACAATTTTGGAAGCAGAGCAGCAAGAATTGGGAACGAAGGAAAAGCCTGATTATTTCTCTGTCAAAGCAACCATAAACTATTTCAAGACTGATAACTTCTGCTACCCTGCTTGCAACAACGAGGTCAATGTATCTTCCAGAGGCCCTACCCCTTGCAATCGTAAAGTTATTGAGGACGGTGGTTCTTGGAGATGCGAAAGATGTAACCTTACTTATGCTGAGCCTCACTACAGATATATCTTGAACTGTTCCATAATGGATCACACCGGCCAAATTTGGGCCACTCTCTTCGATAACGAGGCCAAATCACTCTTCCAGGTGAGTGCTAATGAGTTGTTGCAGATGAAGGAGGCAGAAATGAGTGACGTTCATGACTTCTCCAAATTGGTCGATTCTGTGACAATGAAGGAATTCAACTTCAGATTAAGAGCCAAGCAGGAGAGTTTCAATGGTAACATGAGAGTCAGATACAATGTGGTGCAAATCAATGAGATTGATTTCAACACCGAAGGTCTTCATTTGGCCAAACAATTGGAGTCTGTTTTATGAGTTGGGGAATTTAGGTTTTTGAATTAATGTGTGTATTTGATGTATGCTATCTGTTATGCAAGTTGCTGGTCTTGCATTGTTAAAAACTTTGTGACCCGTAATCAACAACTCCATTTACCTGCAACCAAAAGGATTTGAGAACCTCATTGGCGGCCCTCCTTCCACGGGTGACAAGGAGGCGGTGAATGAACATCTCTAAATCTTTTCCAGAGACCCGTGCTTCTATGGAAGTCTCTTGGTTCTCAAGGGAGTTGATTAACCATTGCTTAAAGTGCGTAGGAAACTTGCCAAGGAGTGCTCTGAAAGTAATGTAGTATAACTCAAGAGCAGAACGTGGTGATTTGAGAAAGGCTTCAATCAAGCGCCTCGTTAACACCTGTCCGAGATTGTGACGAATGAAAATGTCATTCATTTTCTCCTGATCTTCTTTGCTGCCTTTTCTTAAAGCTGTGAAATCAGTCCAAAATTTCAGAACTGACTTGACTATGAAGGTCTCGTTTGCGCTCAATCCGTCAAGGGCAAATGGTATGATGATATTCACGAAGGCATCTGCATGAATTATTAGAGACGGTTTACACTCGATGATCCTGGCCGACAAATCAATTGCACATTTGACCATGTCTGGATCAGTGCTAAGAAAGTCAAGCCTTTCAGCGATGAGTCCGTTCACAAGCTCAAGAACAAGCCCTGGCTCTAACGTTCTGAAATTGAATTTGACAAGTGCCTCAACTAAATTAAACACATACGGCACAGAATTGGGATTTGTCAACGAGTTCATCATCCTGAGTGCAAATTGAGCCACTGTTGTGTTGTCGAGAGTGAACGGTCCGTCAAGACGCTCCCCCAAGCCGGCCTTAAACACATGGGTTGCCTTCTCTACCACGATGGGCTTTTGGGCAAGAGGGTCATAGTTTAAACATAGTTCCTCAATGATGAGGAGAACTAACTTCTTTGTTTGCAATGGATCCGACGCCCAAAAGCTTCTATAACGTTCTTGCTCCTCCTCTGACATTTCATCAACAGTCTCATCAGGTAGCCCGCTACCCTTCGCAATATTGACGATACAAGATATCAAAGATACTAGGTAATCTTCCTGTTCCTCCCTCAACTCATCCTTAGTGTTGTCGATCATCGAACGAGCTGCCTCGACGATAGTGGTGATGAGCCCTTTGATGATTTCTGCGTGCTCCTCAACACTGCCGATACCTCTTGCAATTACACTGAATGCATTGAACATCCTCAGCCTCACCAAACTGTCGATGTTGGTGTTCTTGAGCATCTCTATCACAACAGGCTCTAAATTGGAGAGATAACTTGTCAACTTACTACCGCAGTGTTCACAAACATTTGTGACGGCTTTCGAAGCAAGGAGTGAGAGGGGCTTAGAGCCCTTCATGATTACTGTGAAGAGGTAATCAAATACACCCCCTAAGTGACCAAACCCTTCCTCGCTAGCAAAGTAGAACTCGTTTGAACTGATGAAGTGCAATGCAGTAGACATATAGAGTATGCCGATGTGAGGTATCAGAATAAGATGCTCAAAAAAGCGCATGATACCACCATCAAATATGGCCTTTGAATAGGGTATCAACTCACGAGTTTGCAGTTCGTAGTATGATGAGTCCTCGTTGATTTTATAAAGGAGAAAGAGTGTAGACTCAATCTCGGCAAGATTCTTGTTGCTGAAATCTGTAGATCCCGCCTTTTCAGCTGTGAATGCAGCAAGAGAACGATAAAACGGGGACTTCAAAAGATTGTATACCACCAAGAAGAAATCTGCCACGTTGTTTCTGTACGTCAAGAGGTCTGATTTAGATGACTGATAAGACTGTAAGTCTGTGATCTGGATCTTCTTCCAGTACACTCTGGCTACCTCGTCGAATATTCTATCTCTCTCGCGCTTGAATGAGTCAGCGAAGCCGGGATCATTATTATTCTCCATAAGTATTTCGACTAAATCTTCCAGATCGACATACACATCGGCAAATTCTTCCCAAAAAACAAGCATTTGCTGTGAGATCATCTCATCGATAAGGGGACTTCCAGGTATGGTGGTAATTTGGTACATGATAGATAGTATGTTTTGAGTCTGAGGTGTAAGTATTGATCTTGAGAGCCTAATCAAGTTGAGCTGGGCAATCACGATGACTAAGTACACAAACGCATTTACCTCGTCTTCAAACTCTTCTCTTTTTTCGCTTAACACCACTTTCTTGAGAAATTCACTTCCCCACTTATTCTCGTCAAAAATCTGGCTGTATAGTATCAGCTTTGTCTCGAGGGACAAGAGTGCAGCGTTGCTTTCGAGAATCTCCGAAAATATTAACAATGCCTCTTTATACTGCTGCAAATTCGTCTCATTGTCCAAAGAGTATGGGCCCTGTAGATGAATTATTAGGTATCGAGTCAAAGGAGCGATATCCTCTGCGGAGAATCGTAGGTCACCTCCAATGTTAGGTATATACGCCATCCAGGAAGATATTGTTTTGAGAGTCTCCAAATCGAGCCCATAGAGCATTTCGCCTTGCGTGTGAAGATGCTCAATGTACTCCACAGAAGTTAGAAGCATCGGATAGATCTGTGATCTGATTGCATGATGCACTGGCAACTTATAGTCATTACGTCTTGTCACATCTTCGATCAATATGGCAAAAACCAAGAGTATTAGGCTAAATCTATCAGGAGTTAGTTGGGTGATGCAATATGCAAATGAAGTGGCGTCCTGAAAATCTGTATCTGAAATCGCCTCCAAAACGGTAAATAAGGGATTAGGGGTTTTATCATGGTAGTTAATAAATACCTGAGACAAATTTGATATGAGCTTGCGTAGTATAAGAATGTTTGAGCTCGATGAGTTTCCCTCATGAGTGAGACGACGGATATGAGATCCAATTGACAGTACTAATTCAAGTAAGCTTCTGTTTGAGGGCTGATCTAAATGCTGTAAGACAACCGTATACGTCAAGGCTCCAAAATATCTGCAATTCATACTCTGCTGCTGGAGCAAGTAAGACGCAAGGGCCTCACCATGACTTGAACGCTGCAAATCTCGAAGGTTTCTCAGGATTTCAGCGACCTGATTCTGGTCACTGGTAGAATATAATGTTTCAATTTGCTAGATGTTAGTAGCTATCAATTGAGTGTTACGAATCGATTAGGCATACCCGTTCGGCGTCTTCGAAGACCTGATTCATTGAGCCCTTATATTTGTTAGTATGGTTGTGCCTATATAACTTAATACGCAGTAAGATGTAGGTACCGAGATGAGTGCGGTTCCACAACTACTACACTGATGATTATTCTACATTAGCACAAAGATGGTAAGAAAAATGGGTCGAGTAAAAAAAAAGAAAACAAAAAGCCATATTTTACCACTCTAAGTTGATAAATCAATTGTTTGGCTACATTTTCTTCAGATGGGATTAAGGTAGGCATTGGGTGGGTGATTCCTTATTTGGACTGGGTAGGAAGCGGAACTAGTACACTCCTTCGTAAAAACTTGATGATTTACATGATAATTACAAGTCATAAACTCCATAAATTATCAAAAGCTCAGGTTGTAATCTTTGATTAATGACATGCGATGGATCAAGAATGGAATCCGCGGGTACCAAACTCTTCAATGCTACTGCTTTCAAAAAAAGGTACTGATATTAATCTCGACTTGTCTAAATATAGCCTCTAAAGTGGCTTTTGAGAACAAATGTAAAATATCTTTTAACATGTTTCCGTGCGATAAAAGCGAAAATCTTTCCAGTTTGCAACTACACTCCGAAATTGCAAGAAGGATACAAAAAAAAGTAAACCTCATCAAGGAGTACTTTCAGCCGACAACAAGACAAGAAGCAGTAAATTTTGAACATCAGTCACTCTTTTGGGGCTTTATTTCACCACATGACCACTCTCAGTGCCCGAGTCGAAGGAGGTGACCATATTTCGCAGCCAGTAACTTACCCATCATATAGTTTCACCATACGGAGTTCCGTGGAGCCAGTCACACTATTCTGCCATAGCTTTCTATCGTTGCAAATACACATCTCTTGCTGAAGACAAAGCACAATAATCCTATGCTTGAGGGTGTGCTAGTTCAAAAATCACTTTTTCCTCTCTCCTTCCAGAGATCTCAGGTAATCCTTCATCCGCCAGCGATCGTTTAGATTACGTCAAAAGCGCGCTGGCTAATGTGAGAAGTTCACTACAACGGGATGGCGAGGTGGCAAGCCTAAAGAAAAAAAAAAAAAAATTTCAAAAAGAAATAAGTACTGAAACTTAAAAAGCACGTACTAATTACCATCGCCTTTTTCATGTAGAATTTCGTTGCGTGACTGGGGTCATAAAGTGCCATTTTTGTGTTCCTTCGTTATTTTCCTTATTTAGTTCCCTCTCTGTGTTTTCCTATTGTTTGATTTCAAGCAGTAGATTGACGACATTGACGTTTTTCACTACTTAGGAAGGTGTAGGATCTGGGAAAGAATCGAAAAATCGTAACTTTAAGCATCAATTTTCCACAGACTTATTTCTCTTACTTTTGTCAACCTCAATTGCCTTGCTGGATTCTCGCACGGCTCGCTTGCTGCTTTTCGGTGCTTACATAATCGGGCCGCTCGCTCAATTCCTTCCCACAAGTCAGGCAACATTTTTATACCTATCATCCTTTTCCCCCACTACTGCTACTTCAATTCAATGTCCGTGGCTCAAAGAAGAATTTCCAGAGCAGAGTGCTCCAACTGCACTTGCTCTCCAGGCTTATTATCACGAAACAGGAGATCGTCGACTTTTGCTAAAAGAATTTCCATCAAAAGATTCAACTCCCAGCTGGGCTCACCAAAGGGCTCCAGAAAGGGTTCCGTCTACACTATCGACGCTGCTTCCTTGTGTGTGCCAGAAATCAAGGAGGTCAACACATCGGCGAGATTGGAGAAACTCAGAAAGTTGATGAAGGAAAATGACTTGGGCGTTTACGTGATTCCCTCGGAAGACCAACACCAGTCGGAGTACGTGGCTCCGGTGGATCAGAGACGTGCGTTTATTTCGGGCTTCTCTGGAAGCGCTGGCGTCGCTGTTGTCACCAGAGACGTAAACAGCTTCGGTGAAGTGCCAGAAGGTTCTGCTGCATTGGCCACCGATGGCAGATACTTTACTCAGGCAACAAACGAGTTAGATTTCAACTGGACGTTGTTGAAGCAAGGCCAGAAGGATGTGCTTTCTTGGGAGAAATGGGCTGTTCAGCAGGCCATCCAGTTGTCTGTAGACTCCGGAAAGCTTGTCAAAATCGGCGTTGACCCTAAATTGATCAGTTTTCTGTCCTTTGACAAGATAACAAAAGCCATTGAGGAAGAGACCAAGAAGAAGACCGAAGCCCAAGTTGAACTTGTACCGGTCAAAAAGAATCTCGTGGACGCTATCTGGCCTGAGTTTGAGGAAGTTCCTCCTGTTCCCGAGAATATCATCAAGGTACTTGATGAAAAGTTCGCTGGAGAAGGTGTGAATGCCAAAATTACAAAAGTTATTGACGCTGTTAAAGAAAACAATTGCGACGGTATTATTATCAGCGCTTTAGACGAGGTTGCCTGGCTTTTAAACTTAAGAGGCAGCGACATACAATACAATCCCGTATTCTACAGTTATGTGATCATTGACGCCGACAAGGAAAGTGTTACTTTATATGCAAACAATAAGAAGTTTGATTCCCCCGTTAGTCTGCATTTGGAAAAGAACAATGTGAAAGTTAAACCTTACGAATCCTTTTGGGAGGAGCTAAGCAAGGTTTCCAAGAGTTTCAAAGAATCAAAGAAATCATTTTTGTTAGATGAGGGTAGTGCGTCCTGGGATATCGTTCGTACTCTAAATTGTGAGCATGTGCATGTTTCCCCGACACCTGTGGAAAATTTGAAAGCAATTAAGAATCTGACAGAGTTAGAAGGTGCTAAATTAGCTCATTTAAAGGACGGTAGAGCGTTGTGCAAGTTTTTCGCTTGGCTTGAGGAAGAGGTAGCTAATAAAGTGGAGTTGATTAACGAAGTCGAAGCTGATCAAAAGCTATTTGAACTTAGATCTGAGGAAGCAAATTTCGTTGGTTTGTCTTTTGACACCATCAGTGCATCGGGTGCCAACGGTGCCATTATCCACTACAAGCCTACCAAGGAAGCTTGCGCTACCATAGACCCTTCCAAGATCTACCTTAATGATTCCGGTGCTCAGTATTTGGAGGGTACCACGGACACCACCAGATGTGTGCACTTCGGAACGCCAACGCAAGAGGAGATCGACAATTATACATTAGTGTTGAAGGGCAACATCGCGTTAGGTAGTTTGAAGTTTCCCGAGAAGACTCCGTTGACTGATACTGTCGCCAGACAGTATTTGTGGAAGCAAGGTAAAGATTTTGGCCATGGTACATCTCATGGAATCGGTGCTTTCTTGAATGTGCATGAGGGACCCATTGGTCTCGGACCAAGAGCTAACTCCAAGAATCTTTTGAAGCCAGGTCACTTGCTATCTAACGAGCCAGGCTACTACGAGGAAGGTGAATATGGAATTCGTATTGAGAACGTCATGTTCGTGAAGCCTAGCGGATACGAATATAATGGTAAAAAGTTCAATGAGTTTGAGACCGTTACCAGAGTACCATTCTGCCGTCGTTTGATTAACCAGAATATGCTCACAAAGGAAGAGAAAGAATGGATCGATGATTACCATAAAACCATTTGGAAGGAATTGAGCGGCAGTTTCATCAAGAATACTATCGAATGGGCGTGGTTGAAGAGAGAGACTGCCTCGTTAAAGTAAAACCATTACTTTCATATAAAATGTTTACGTTTAATGATAAAAAGCTCGGAGCTAATCGCCGACGTAGTGTGTAATGCAAGGACGAAAGAAGCGTGAGTGATTCCCCACGCTTTGCCCTTGCAGACACCGGATCCGAGGAGCGGTATCCGCCGTCGGAGTCAAAAATGAGCCAATAGGAGAGCAACAAATATGGCTTACCCAGAAACCCATACTGCATATAGACAATTTGCTCTGACCTTCATTCTCATATGTAGACTAAGCAAAAATATTACTCAGATATTTCTTAACTATTTACTACATTATTTTACTTATCACCTACGCCTATTTATCGTTTGCACACTAAAATATTTATATCATTATCATACAGACATGTTACGGAGCTGTGCAACTCAAAGAACTAATATATTTGTGAGGTATGCTTCCCACGGAGGGTATAAGAGATGGATGCAAACAGTACCCAGCACGGTGAAGAGGCTGCCAGTAGCCAACTTCGGCTCATTGAACTATCAACTCAATCAGGACATGGTGCCAGTGAAGCTGAACTCTTTGAGAGGGTCCCGCTGGTCCAAGCATTCGCTCACATTCCCCTCTTCAGACTCACAAGAACAACAGGCTCCAGAGCCTCAAGAGCATCATGAAACTATCACAATAGCGGCTCCTCCCACTCCACTAGCGAGAAAGTCGAGGACTTCTAGATTTAGATCTGCTGCATCGAAGACGACCAAGGAGGCCAAGGAGACGGTGTCTCAAAATGAAGAATTCACTAAGAGGGACATCAACGAGACTCAAGCCACAAAGAACGCTAAATCACCAGAGACACAAACATCAGCTTCCACTGCTCCCCTTCCGAAGGTAAGCACGGAGAAGGCTTCGGAAGCCAGCGCTAAGCCCAAGAAGGCCAGGAGGCAATTGCGTCCAAGAAAGGCTTTAATCACGTTGTCTCCAGGGGCCGTGGAGCATCTCAAGGCATTACTAGACCAGCCTGAACCTCAACTTATCCGCATTGGTGTCAGAAACAGAGGCTGTTCTGGCTTGACATACCACTTGGAATATGTCACCGAGCCAGGCAAATTTGACGAGTTGGTAGAGCAGGATGGAGTCAAGGTTTTAATTGATTCTAAAGCTCTATTTTCCATTGTTGGTTCTGAGATGGACTGGATTGACGACAAGCTCTCATCTAGGTTCATCTTCAAGAACCCTAACTCCAAGGGCACATGCGGCTGTGGCGAATCGTTTATGGTATAAAACCCATAGAGATTTACTTTGGCATAATTCTTGGAATAGACATCTAGCATGTATAGCATTGAAATCTTGCATTTACGACACAAGGGATCTTACAGTTTGTAGCACATTGGTTGCAGGGCTCACTCAAGCACTATAAAAGACAGGCGCGGTAATTTTTGCAACCATTTCATCACAACCCACTCTCTTTTCCCACGAAGTATGATGTTCACCAGGTTTTCTTCCGTAGTGTCAACCATTCTTATCTCTGGGCTTGCGTCCGTCGTCCTTGCCGGCGTGGCGCCCCAGATCACCTCTAACCCTCTGAATGTTGTTGCCGTTGCCGAGTTCCCTATGTTTGGTTGTGGCGAGATGGAGGGCTACGTTCTGTTCGAGGCCCCTTACGGCAAGAAAGTCAAGGTCAACGTTGACGTGACCAGGCTTCCAGCCGACGGCTTCCCATTTCTCTATCATGTCCACGAATTTCCCGTTGGCGATGACGGTGACTGTGAAAGTGTTGGGCCAATCTTCAACCCTTACCACGCCTCGCCAAACTGTGACGCCCAAGACGGCGACGAGTACTGCAAAATTGGCGACTTGTCGGGCAAGCACGGTCAAATCCAGACGACCTGCTTCCAAACCGAGTACTACGATCCTTATATCTCTTTGACAGCTCAGTCGAAAGGTAGCATCGTTGGTCGCTCGGTAGTGTTTCACTACAGTGACATGACCAAGATCGCTTGTGCTAATATCGAGTACGCCACCGAGGAGCAGATGGAGCGTCTTCGCTGTGACTCTGACAGCGAAGGCGACGGTGAGGGCGCTGATGTTATCTACGACGTGAACAAGCGGGACGAGGATGGCGACGGCAGCAGCAGTTCGTTCGGGGGCTACGAGTCAGCCGCCTCTACGCTGTCTACTGAAAGTGCATATTCAGAGACAGAGTACTCACCCGAGATTGTCACTAAGGTGACAAATTCTAGCAGTTATCATCACAATAAGACCACTGTGACCAACTATGGCCAAAACTCCGTGTGCGAGGAAGGCGGAGCTGCGAGCTTGAATGCTGCTATCTGTGCCCTTTTTGGTGTGTTGGCTCCCTTTTTCTTGTGATGTCGCTGGTCGCCATCGTATGTACATGCATTTGTATTAGAGTAAAGAATCATCATTAACTATGTAATCTTGCGGCATTCGAAGTAGGTGGCGTCAATATCGTTAGGCAATGAGCAGAAGTACTCAAGCTTCTGCATCTGCTTGAAAAGCTGTATTGAGTTATACCCTAACCTCAAGCATGTCTTCTCTCCTCTCTCGTCGTTGGTGCATATGATCGACTCATTGGCGTACTTCTCTCCGTCGATGATGAACATGCGCTTAGGATGCGATTCCACAAACTTAGTCACAGCATTATTGCTTTCCTCATTCGTGTTAGCACGAGCAAATTGAACTTCGGGTTGCGAATGGGAGGTAGCAATCTGGTTCAATGTATTCTGAATGTCCAGCTCGTCAGACAGCACCCCAAGAGGTTGGTGAGAGCGCTGCTCTAATTGGGGAGGTTGCGGTCTCGGGGCCGCAGATGCATTGTCTTTTTTGCCGACACCAAAGGGGATCCACGCCATTCTTTGGTTGAAAGAGTTGAGTGACAGCAGTAGTGAAGTGAGGGAATGTCTACCACTATGCACCGTTTTGGATGTGCAGGCCGTAGTTTAATGCAACGGCTAGAGACAAAGGTCCAAGGATTCGTTTAGTGCCATGGTCATTCTTTCGTAGTCAGCGTAGCCTATGTCAACGACCTCTCTCGACTTGTTGAGCTCTTTTGCTCTCTTTTTGTCGATCATCCCCAGAACAAGCTCTTGCTCCCTCTTCGAAGCCTCATCAAGCCACCGGTATTCAGTGTCGAGCCTAACGTGGATAGGTGCCTGTTCTTCAAGTTTTAGGATTGTTTGGAGAATTTGTGTCTCCAACCGAGGTCTGTTGACTCGTTTCACATCATCGTACGTCTTTACTGTTTCAGGTTCGTCTTTCATATTGCAAGTGGCATTAAACACGAAAATGTATGTGTTGTAGATTCGCTTGACTAGAGCTCCATGAGACAAATCATCGTGAATGCCGAGCACCTTTTGTCTGCGGAGATTGAAATCGCCTCGAAGAAAGCGCCTTTTTAGAAGCCGAAGATACTGGTCCTGGTGATAGTCCCTATCCGAGATGAGATGCCGGAGTCTGAAGAAATGCTTGTATGTGAGGGTGAAGAAGGACCTTGGCGGAAGCGATTGAAGGTATTCGAGTGATGGTGTGTTGGATATTCGGTGCTTCACTGTTAGTAGAGGGCCCCCAGGGCCGATATGGAAAGAAGTTCTCATGAGGAACGTATGGTCCCGGTGCGAATAATGTATGTTTGTGAGAACTAGATGGCTCGAGGGTGAGTTGAAGCAAACACCATAAATGGCAAAGTTGGCAATGAATAGAAGAATGTGAAAACTAGGAACGAGAAAAGAGACAAAGAAAAATGCATAAAGAAATTCAAATGAGAGAAAAAGAAAGTAGATGGTGTGTTTCTACATTCCTTTATTTAGCCTGGACATGTATACGTTGTGGCTGCGCAATGACTACTGCCGCACTGCAATTACAATCTGCCACTCTTCTTTATCATGACCAAAGAGTTCATCCTCCAAGAGTTCGATGACACTTTTTCTTTGCTGTACAACGTCTCCCACACTGGGCCAGACGAAGCCAAGTTCTACGTTCCACTACAACGCATATCTGTATGAATTGACCCCATCCCCTTTCGTAGCTGTCTCTTTTGTCATAGACTAACGCCATAGCTCAAGCTCGAGATCTATGTCAACGACAACAGGTTGGACGCAACCAGCCATTGTGTTGAACGTATAAGGAACTCACTCTTGAGTTCATTCTTTTGGAAACAACTCTTTTTCGATGTTTCCCTGCTGGACGACTCGGAGAGCTCCTTGTGCCTTGATCTCAAGTGCAAGTTATTTGCCAACTCCCACATCGAATTCAAACACGCAGAAAACATTGCCCACGTCGAGAAACTTCACCTCGTGTTCAAGTACTTTACGCGATGTCCTCTGGTGTACTACACTTCTCTTTTCAACAACCTCCAGTACTGCCTCTCGTCGTTGATGCTTGATTTGGAGAAGGAACTCCCATTTGTCTTTTCTTTCTACGGGAAGCATCTTTACGAGATTAATTATAACACCATGCTCAGATGCTACACGGAGCTCAATACGCCGCTAGTTGGCTCAGGCAAGGCGGATCAGGCCGAGATGTTGCAGTTGGTGCTTGAGAAGTTGAACCACTTCATGCTTACGAAGTACAATACAATCGAGGTGATGAAGGAGTGTGATAAAAGCTCGTATCGGTTGCAGCAATGTAAAAAATCCATTCACAGGCCTCGTTGCACGGAGGATACGAGAAACTTGAGGAACATCGCCTTGACATATAGAATGCTTGCAGACGAGCCTGGGAGAGGTACGAGTGGTGGCTCGCAGGGAGTGTGATTTCGCACCTAATCGGGAGGTGATGTAAACACAGAGACTTCCTGCCTTGCGATATTGAGTAACAACGTCCTAGTTAAAAAAAAAAAGTATATATATCCTACTCTTCACAGAAACTATCAAGATCGCAGAGCTTATCGACCATGTCGTTTTTCTCCAACTTTAATGCCCACTCTATCAAGTCAACACGAGGGTTTAAGCTCAAGCCTGGGTCTCCCATCTCCAGCCCACAGCCCATATCAAGCTCAGCACTTCCCCATACCCCAAGGACAAACTTGTACGACAAACCAACTTTACAATTAGACCAGGATGAAAACCCTTACCTGACCATGAATGTCGCTTCTAACTTGTCTTCGCAACCAGTAACTTCGCATAAGGATATCAGGTCTTACGCTGAGCAGACTTTGGGGTCTGATAACGCCTTAATCCAGGCCGTCAAGCTCCCACAAGATGAAGACGTGAACGAGTGGCTTGCTGTTCATGTTGTCGATTTCTACAATCAAATCAACATGCTTTACGGCACCATCACGGAGTTCTGTTCCCCACAAACATGCCCTAGAATGATTGCCACAGAGGAGTATGAGTACTTGTGGCAAGAAACTAACACTGGAAGTGGTAATGTCGCTCCTAAGAAGCCAATATCATTACCAGCTTGCGAATATGTGGAGAACCTCATGAACTGGATTCAAAATTTTTTCGATAATGATAACATCTTCCCCACGAAGATCGGTGCTCCATTCCCTCAGCAGTTTCCCAACTTGATAAAGACCATCTTTAAGAGGCTTTTGAGAATATATGCCCACATTTACTGCCATCACTTCCATGAAATTTCCGAGTTGGGCTTACAGAGCCATCTCAACACGAGCTTGAAACATTATGTCCTTTTCAGCAAAGAGTTTGACTTGATAAACAAAAAAGACTACGGTCCTCTTGAAGACTTGATCAACACCATGTTGAAGTCCTAGCTGAAGTGTACAAAGTTTCTATTCATCTAGCACAATTCGACTCTAGCCATGAGACATAGATGGTCAGACGGGTACTGGCCATTCCTTGGTTGTCCCGAAGGCTCGGGTCCCATCTCCTCAGGGGTTGGCATTCGAAGAAGCGAAAGGAGCCTCACCTGCTGCTGGCTCTCTAACTCGTCCACGGAGTCCACAGCATCATCCATTTTCTCCCCATTCCATTCTGAAGCAACAAAGATATAGTCAAGCAACCCTCGCCAAGCGTGCGCCCAGTTGGAGAACGGAGGCTCGTATCTATCACTTGGAACAGCATTTTCAGGATGCACCTGACGGTATGCAACTGAATATAGAGATATAAACCTCATATCTAAATCGTTATGTAGTTTTTGCAAACGCTCTATCTTGTCCAGAATATCTTGAGAACATTCAAACACCTCTGGTTCCGTCTCGTCCTCTTGCGAAACGTCTTCTCCACCATCATCGGCGTCTTGATCATCCCATTTATGAGAAGCGGCTTTTCCGAGAACCCTTTTGGCTCTATCCTTGTATTGAACAGGCTTCGCAGTCATAGAAAGATAAGGAGAGTCGTATGGCTGCGCATTGAAGTCACCGGCAAAGAACCTGTAGAACTTTTCATCAGCACCATACAAAAGATGCATCATCTTGGTGAATTCTTTCATCTCGTGTTGCACGATGTATGTCTGTCTTGTTCTTTCAAAGGTGCCAAATGGATGCCAGAAAAGATGGGTAGTTCCAATAATTACGCCATCTTTGGAGAGACCACGATGTGCTTTCTTGACTTCCTCGTGAAACTTGAGGTATACTAATAAGCCAACATTCTGTGTTTGAGTCGCAAGCGGCACGCCTGTGGTAACGAATTTATCGTAGTCAATGAAGTAAGAATGCTGAAATTTGAATAAACTATTTTTGTAAAGAATTGCAACGCCGTGTCTCTTCATACCAGATCTGTGGTACTGCGATGAGTAGCCCCATTTCATGAACTCTTTCTTCCAATGTGAGTTATACTGGTCGTAGTCTAATTCCTGTAAGCACAAAATATCAGCGTTATAAGATTGAATTTCAAAGCCTAATCTCTGTGATCTGTGGGCCCACTTCAAGGCAGCACCGCTGGTGGGAAACAAGTTCCGTCTGATCAATGCCTGTGCTAACATATTGTATGTCATGATCTTAATCTCAAGGCCCTCACCTGAGGCTTTGGACCGGTATATATCTAGCATTGGCCTCTGTATCACCTTCATGTGGGATGGAAGGGGTTTGGCATCTGGATCAATGCCTCGTTTGATCAACTCCTCTCGTTTCTGTTGTTTCTTCAATTCACGCTCTTTCCTCTTCTCCAGAATGTATTCCGGAGTAATCGTAGAGGGATCCTTAGCTCCAGGTTTTCTTTTCGTCTCCATTTCCTGGTCTTCTGTTAGAGGCACCCGGTTGAAAGGTGTATGAAGGTGTAATTTCCATGCCAGTTTGACTGCGAAAACCATCGATGAGAGAGACCACAATTCAATTGTAGACATCCATTACTCTAATGAATACAATACTCAGTGGCAATATCAATGAACAACTACATCTTTGTTTCAATTTTTCTCATTTGGTTTGCCACTTGTTGGAGCTGCTTCAGTAGCAGTTGTCTGTGCGTAGTGTATCTAGCACATAATTTGCCAAACATGAATGCCTCGATGATAACAATCAACGTATGCTGAATACAGAGATTGAAGCACAAACAGAGGCTCTAACACGGCTCAAATATAGCGTGTTTGAGAATATAGAAGAAATCAGGTCATTGCTGGCAGAGGATGATGAGCTGACATCCATTGAGCTGAAAAAAGAGACCCTCACCAAGCAAGCACATAGCTCGATTAGTCAAATGAGTGATCTCTTGAGCGTCCTTGAGCTTTTAATCCTCCAATGTGCTCCAAGATCCGCTGAAGAGAACTTGCTTTGGGAAAAGCTTTCGATTCACAAATTGACGGTGCAGCATTTAAAGGATAAGCTCAAGGATAGCCAGATTGCAGCTTACGAACAACAAAGCAAACAAGTTCATGCTCAAATTCTAGAGGAGTATGTTAACAAATGGAGGGCTGAGGAAGGAGACACAAGAGACCAGTTGTTTGCTGGAAGATCGGCACAACCAACAGGCGAGAAGGAAAAGCCTATTGAGGAGCAGGTGCTCAACAAAAATGAAAGTATCACCAACAACTTGAAGTTGACCCATCAACTCATGCAAATGTCCGTGGCACAAACTGAACTCAACATTGACACTATCGGCCAGCAGACAAAGGATCTCAGCACTTTGAACGATAAGCTTGTTGATTTAGAATCCTTGTTGAATAAGTCAAGGCAGATCGTGAAGTTCATTGAGAAGCAAGACAAGCACGATAAACGGCGCATTTACTTGAGCATAGGTTTTCTTCTCACATGCTTCGCTTGGGTGATATGGCACAGAATATTAAAGCTACCCACGAAAATACTTCTTTGGACTTTGCTTAGAGCATTTGGAGTCGTTACCTGGGCCACTTCGAAGATGAATGCTTCAGACACGGCTGACTCCTTGCTGCAATCAAGTGGGATTGCTATCTCCTCAGCATCTCATCAGGCTTTGTCAATTAGCAGTTTTATAAGTACCGTATCTTCAGCGACCGAGACCTCAACTCGAAGCGAGGCATTGTCCATCATTGAGGAGATCACATCCTCTATAATTGAAGACATCGAAAGCGCCCTGCGCCAAACTGAGCGCTTTTCTACCGAAGAATTGAGTGAAACCTCTTGTGGAATATCAGAACCTCGGAGTGAGATTGACAGCGAGGTCAAGCTGGTGACCACAAAGGAGCAATATACCACAACGCCACTGACTATGATTGAAACAAGAGCGCTCCAGACAAACTCATCAAATCATAAGAGCGGGGATATTGAATTGCGTGATGTGCTGGAAACAACAGTGAAGATGAGTGCTCTTGAAGATAATTCTGTCACTACAGTTGACACATCTAGTACATTTACATTTCGAGAAAGCGACCTCAGAGATTTGGGTATCAAGAAATGGAACAACGAAGAAAATTTTCATGATGAACTATAAAGAAGCGCTTATAAAATTTCAATCTTATGGCAGAACCACCTTAACAGAAGTGCCTTCTTTTTGCGACGATTCGAGAGCAGCAGCAACAATAGCCAAATGATGAAAAGCCTTTCTTGGAGGAACTTTTACAAGTGATTTGTCCTTTGCTTCTACCGCTTTGGCAAAGTTGAGAAACTCCTCTTTGATAGCATTAACCTCGTCGATCTCAACTACGGTCTTCTGTGAAGCCTGTTGTGCACTAGAGCCAGTCTGGTAGGTAATAGTTGGCTTTGGCAAATTTGGCGAAAAGTCATAGAAGATTGACCCATTTGTCCCGTAAATGGTGAAGTTTGTGGACTTCTCCGTGGCACCGAATGCCGATCCGTATACAAAGTTACCAATGACACCGGACTTCAATTTGAACGTCGAAAAGAGAATGTCGTCTGTACCACTCTGTTCTCTCACTTGTTTGGTGTGGCCACTGACGGAGTCAACCTCGCCCAAAACTTCTGTAAGTAAAGTCAATTGATGAACTCCACCATCACTCAAGAACCCACCAATGTGCTCGGGGTTCTGTCTCCAGCCTGTTGCGAGATACTTGTTGTTTTCGTTCCAAGGTCCAGTAGATTTGTAGATGAAGGAAACAACCTCACCAATCTTTGGGAGAATTTCATGAAGTTTTTCAATGGCACTGAAGAAAGCCCATTGTTCCAAAATGCCAACTGGGAGGTCCGTGGATTCAGCAATCTTGACAATTTCCTTTGCCTGTTCCAAATTTGCAGCAATTGGCTTCTCGAACACAATAGGTTTGTTGAACTGCACGGCTTTTCGAACGATATCCAAGTTCGACTGAACTGGCAATAAGGCATCGACAAAGTCGATTTCTTTGTTATTCAAGAGATCTTCAACGTTTTGGTAGACGTCTTTTTTGTCAATGCCGGCCTTCTCTGCAAAAGTGTGTGCCTTAGACTCCGTTCTGTTGAAAGCGGCATAAGGCCTTAAATTAGAGATGCTCTGGATAACAGGCAAATGGTTGTCCGTTGCAAAGATACCTGTACCAACTATACCAACGTTGAGGGTCATTTCAATGATTGATAAAAGAGTTATGAAAAAGGTGAAGTTTTAGTGAAAAAAATGGAATTGACTACTCCGAAATGTGTAAGAGATCTGAGCCACAGGTGGGGGATCGCGAAAATGGTCTGTGAGCGTGGGGGATCCCACCTTTTGTGCATAAGCAGGCCCTCCACGATCCATTAATAAAATCTTCAAGTAGTACACTTCGGATACCTTTGAGAAAAGGTGAATTGTTTAGAGCTTCAATCCTTCTCACAAAATTATCTGTGACATGTAGAATCCATCAATTGCGACCGAAGAATATAGGGTGTACCATACACGCGAATATAGTGCATGACAGTTTCCAGGTGACTACTACTATAAACTTGAGATGGACCTCACGCCTATACCATTGCAACAAAAGAACGATGTTGACGAACAAAAGAGTTCGGGTCCAGATATAGATGAATATGAGCCTGAAGTTCCTGGACAGGGGTTTGACGAGAGTCAAGTGGCATTCAAAGAGAAAAAGGAAAATACCCTGACCTCAAGCAGCCCAACTGATGAGCTTGGCCCTGAAACCACGGCAACACCAGCACCCGCTGAGTCAGATGAAGAGTATGACCCCGAAAGTATCAACCCGTCGCCAGAGCCCGAGTCTCAGGCATCAGCATCACTAAAGCTGCCAGGAACACCTTCTGACGATGACTACGATCCAGAAAACGGCCCAGAGATACCTCTATCTGAAAAATCTTCTGACAAATCACCTGCTGTTTCAGATGAGAAGGCTGTCAATAAGCCAGTGCTTCCTGCGAAGCCTAATTTGCCATCAAAGCCAACGGCATGTGCTCCATCGGTTGCTAAAGACCCACAGGTTCAGCTCAAAGAGGCATACGAGGCAATCATGAAGAGTGATCTTGTGAAACGACCAGAATTCAAGCAACTATCACAAGAGGAACAAATGATGCTCATTGATCAACAGCTTAAGCAAAGAGGGATCACTTTGCCCGATATCAATACTCCTGCTGATCCAGATATGAATTATGATCAAGTGTATTCATACAACAAGCCCTCTGAAACCAAGAAGCTTATCCCCTTGGTTCCTCAGAATAAGTTCTGCAAAAGACCCAACATAACACTTCCGATGACACCAGAGGAGGAGAAAGCATACCAGAAATACTTACAGGCGGAAAAGAAATACTCCGACAAGAAGCTTCTCGACCTGTTTCCCGAGAATTCAAGACTATTTATTGGTAATTTGTCCACGAATACATTAACAAAGCAGGATATTTTTAGAATCTGCCGACCATACGGTGATGTTTTTCACATCATGCTCAAAGCGGGCTATGGTTTTGTGCAATTCGAAACGGCAGAGCAATGTGCCGCTTGTATAGAGGGTGAATCAGGCGTACCCCTCCATGGCAGATACATCAGGCTCGATGCATCCACCAGTCACAGAAAACTTGATGAAGGTCAGGTTAGATTTCGTGAAAGAACTTCTGAGAGATCGCATGAAGCAGCAATGAAAAGAAGGGACTCACCCGATTGCCATATTTTCATTACCGCTGGCAGCGCTCAAAGTCTAATTGAACAAACCATTGAAGCCTTCGAATCTGCCGGACTCTCGCTCAAGATTGAGGATATTGGTGACCAAGACTTATCTGAGGTCATTCCCGATGCTGCCTACTCTGGTGTGCTCGGCGCTTGTGTAGTAAAGGAAGAAAACGTTGATATACAAACGTTTCAAGAGACAGAAGATGGAGGAATAAGGTTCGATGAATACGTTGCGCTCACCCCCTCGGTAGCAGTCGATCTAATCAAGCAGATGATCCCTTCAAGTCAAACTGATGAACCTAATCAGAAGCGTTTCAATACAAATGATGAAAGCATTGATTCATGTGCTCATGAATCTGAACAAAGAAAGAAAAGACAGCGGCAGAATGATCGTCAGAAAGATCATCATGATCGATATGGTCGAAGGAATACTAACACACATACATCTTCTCGAGGTGGCACCTCATACGCTGGCTCGAGTGCCGCAACATACGGGGTGCTGCCTACACCACCAGCGTATTCTCCACAACCGCCTGCAAACGCATTTCAACAACCACCGAACTTCCAAAGTTACCCACAACCCTATCTCTCATATTCTCAAAATTCTGCTCCTCAACCTGCGATTGACCCTCAAGTTCTACAAATTCTTCTGAGTCTTGATGCTGCTACACTTCAGCAAGTCATCCACTATATTAAACAACAGCAAGCCCTTGGTAGCTTGCAACAGGCTCCGCAGCAACCAATCACTAGTGGCCCATCAGGTGGCTATGGGCAATATCCGATGCCCCAGGCACCACCACCACCTCCCACAGTTCAACTGTCCAGTCATTTGAACACCCTTCTCTCCCAGCTTCAAACTCCTCAACAACAACATCAGAATCAGAGCTTACCTTCGAAAATTCAGTATTCTCAACCATCTCAACAGCCAACACATCAACAGCCTGGGCAGTCCTCAATGTTGATGGAAATGTTATCGAGATTTAGTAAGCAGTAATTTCTCTACTCTTAATATAATACCTCGTGCTCACGTTAACTCAAACCTAAACTAATCGACAGTGTCGTCCACATTTAGTTGCTCGTCAGCAACCAGTGGGGCATCATCTTGCTGAGCCTTCATCTTCTCGAACTCCTCTTCGTTTTCTAGATAGCCACTAAGACCGATGACATTACACTCGTTAATGATTTCCAACACTTCCTCTGCATCTTCAACCTTCATGGATGCAAAAATTTTATTCACTTCGTCAAGATCGCCAGTCTGGATTGCAGCTTGCATCTCTGGGGAGAGCTTCAGAGAAAAGATTTTGTATTCCTCAGTCCCTTCATCGGGAACATTAACTGTCAACTGCTTACTTTCATCGAGAGATCTTAACTGGATAACTGCCTCCTCATTTTCAGTTTCGCCCAGTGCCGAGCGTTCTTCTTGGATGACTTTACATCTAGTTTGGATGTGCTTTAATGTCTTATCGACATCCTCATTGAAGGCAGCGGCAACTGGGGTGGACGAGTCCATCAATTTTGAAAAGAATATCTCAATGGCTTGCATGACACGATCTTTTATTAACCCACCACCAGACAATTGAGAGACGTATTGCAATAAAAGGGACTGATGGACAACCTGCTTCGTCATTTTCTCACGACCTTCAAGTTGATGATCAAATGCAGTCATTATGAGAGAGTCTTTTTGATGTTCGGTGCAAATTTCGGGATGCAACAACAAAAATTCTCGGCTTTTCGCAAGCTTGTGGATATCAATCTTTGCGAACTCGGCCGTGGGAGGCAAAACTTCGAGCTGATCATATTCGTCGTCTGTCTGGGAACCTGACGACTTTGTATTTTCTGGTTGACGTGGATTATTGATGGTCTCGATAGATGTTGAAGTAGTGGTCTGTGGTTTGGTATTCTTCTCTTCGGCGTCTTTCTTGTCTTTGTTGATAAATGAGCTGTCAAAACCGGTATGGTAATCTTCACTGCTGATGAGGTTCGCCTTTTCGTGGAGCAAAGAGTCGAGTTTGATTGACTGCTTCAGTAAGATATCGTCAATCTTAAGTCTGTGTTCCTTGAGGTGCTGCTTCAACTTATCGTCATCATTGGTAACTTCAGGATGGTCTTCTTTAACTTGAGTGAAAAGGTCCTCGACCATCTCATTATACGGTGGAGTAGCCTCAATTTCGTCTTTAGAAAACTCCAAATCATGCAAACCCTTTCTAAGCTCACTACCTTTCTCCTTCTTGAGCTTCTCATAATCGAACTTTTCCTTTGGATCAAACTCTCCATCTAGAGCTGCCTTCACTTTCGCTTCATCAAGAAGCTCTGATGGTTTGAGTTTCTCCATCAAAAAGTCAAGTCTGGCATTTAATTTGGCATACATGGTCAATTGGATCAAGATAGACTTGATCTCAATGTTTCTCTGATGACGCTTCTCATGAATATCCCGTTGCTTCCACCTAATGAAGGAGCGTTTATCAACATTTGGGTGGACCTCTATATCAGAATCATCGGAGAGTTCTATTTTATCCCACTTCGAGTAATCAATAGGCATTGTAAGGTTACTGTGTAGTCGATTAGTATCGTAGATCGAGAAAGTTATGATGGTGCGTTCCTGGTGCAGGTTCGAGAAGTTTCTACCAAGTTAGACACATATCGATACATGGATTACACTATACATAGTAAAAATTGGATCAGGCAGTTCCATTGGGTCTCAAACCACAGAAGAACGCATAGCCGTAACCAGTGGTTTGGAAAGTGATGGTGGTACCCTTTGGAAAATAGAAGACGTCACCGGGAGACACAGACACCTTGTTACCAGTTTCGTCTGAGATGGTGTATTCACCTTCAACTTCCAAGATGATCTTCATCTCATCGTAGTCGTAGTGATATTCCAAAGGCTCTCCCTTCTCTTGCTTGTAAAAACCACAGGATATTTGCTTATCTGATGGTGCGTCAGAGGTGAAGATGTCACCAAGGAAAGAGTTGTTGCCTGGAGAAGGAATCTGTGGAGGCTTGACTTCTTTACCTTTGGCTGCGGGAGTATACTTGAAAGGCATTTTGGTATTTGCTATGAGTAATTTTTGTTTTTCTGGCAAATTCAAATGGTGCTTGGTTTTTTGCAGCCATTTTATACTACTCAAGGTACGCGAGCTTCGGATCTATTTGCCTAAAGGGGTGCGACTTCGCATACATGGGTCTGAACAACTTTCGTATATTTTATATGCTTCAAGAGAATAAGCTCGAGAAGTGGCCGAGTAACGGAATTTCCGAATCTTTTTCTACAGGCCTCCATACGTATATGTTGCCGGGTTACCCGATTAGGCTACTTTGGTGTTCATATTACTGATGCTGTAGCAGAATTGAGCCAAATTCAATGCGAGTATAAAAAAAAAGTCGACTTGAAAGAACATGATTTGAAGACAAAGAAAAAAAGTGCAATCATACTATCAAGAGATAAAAAGAATAGCACGGAGAAGCCCGACGCGGGGGTCGAACCCGCAACCTTGAGATTAAAAGTCTCACGCTCTAGCCATTGAGCTAGCCGGGCGATTGGTTACCCCGTTGAGGTAATGAGTTAATAAGAGCAGAAAACTTTGTTCACGTGACGAATCACGTGATTACTTCTCTCAATTCACATATTGTGTATCATGCATTTTATTGCATCAGGTTGACTTGAAATTAAAGATTAAAAAGTAGCCCTCCCAGATCTGTCGGGGAGCGGTTACAGAAGGCAAAAATGATGACTCCGGCGTGATTCGAACACGCGCATCTTACGATAACAGAACTTGAGTCTGCCGCCTTAGACCGCTCGGCCACAGAGCCACTTGCTTATATACAAATTTTTTATCAGAGAATATATACTTCGTACTTGTAGAAACTCTATATGCAGGTCACGAAGATAAGAATTATGTTACAGCACACTAATGAAGATAAATGGTCCTTTCTTTATAGAATATTCAGATTTCGGTGAAACTGGGCGCACAAATAGTCATTGTAACCTGCTATGGAACATTTGGGTACTTACAACGACTTGAACGCATTTTAAATATATCGAAGTGTATGGCTTCAAAATTGAGTTCGAGGTGAGGGAGAGAGTTTCAACAGTGTCACACTGAATGAAAGGTCCGAGAGAGAAAAAGAAACTATTGTTTAATAAACTGACCTGAATTAAAATAACTTAGCTCTCGTTCACGAGTTGCAAACAGACATCCAACGTTTTTTCAACGTTGGCTTCGTTCATAACAACAAGATCTCTGAGTATGGCTTTATCAAGAGTTGGAAACATCTCAGAGAGTTGACCAAAAGCAGCGTCAACATCCTCCTCAGATGGTCTATGCCCTTCTCGCTCCTCAGCGCGTTGTGTAGCTCGCTCCTGAGATGATTCTTGAGGAGGTGGTGATAAATAGTTCGAAATTGATTTTTTGAAAGTCTCGGCACTTGCCATTAATACACTTGATGGGGAAAGATTTGTACGTACAATCGGACCACTTTCAGGGGGGCTATCTGAAGCACGAGGTTCCGGAATGATGAGATATGGTGGTCGCTGTCTAATGTCAGCTTCCCATGCTTCTATGTTGGCTTCATACTCTTCATCAGATACTGTAAGATCGTCTCGGGTAATATTCTGGATGAAGGTGATGGCCCCCTGTATTGATGAAAGGTAGTAGCTGGTTTCTCCATGCAGAAGCCACTGTTCCCCTCTAAACCTTTCAATGTAATGAATATTACTAATAAGATTGGGCGTCTTCGCCCTAATGATCACCAATATAAGTAGTGGTATAAACGCATCGGCGTTAGTTTCTTGCTTGCTAACACGAAGTAAGCTGAAAATGATCTTGCAAGAATTTAGTATGCAAATGATTTTATCACGAGGAGCCCTGTAATTGTTGATTTTGTTTAGCTCATTAATTGCTTGATCAAGGTAGTTCAAGCTTTCCTTGGAGGATTCCCGTTTTCTTTGTGATATCTCATTGAGATCCACGTCTAGGTGTGGACCAGACACCCAGCTGAACTTGTCTAGCTGAGTTGTGAATTTGACATCGTCTCGTAGATCTTGCAAGAAGGATTCCGGTGTACGAGACTCGTTTTTGTTGAATACTTCTGGCGAAAAAGTATATTCGTACAACCGATTCATGATAAGTTTTTCAATTCCCTCATTTGAGTTCTCAAGATCCTTGCTATCCATGGATGCAAAAGGTTCGAATTCTTGAAATTTACCATTAATGAATTCCTTAAATTGTCTGACAGCCTTGATTCTTTGGGCAGAAGACATGGCAGGGGCTTGTCTAGTGAAGGACACCAAAAAGGATCTTATGTAGCGAACAAGCGGGTCTGCTGATTTGTTACGAATATGCGAAAGGAAAACTTGGAAATCAAAAGGTCTATGTGATTTCTGATATTGCTCTTGTGGGTTGATGGAATCATAAGTTCTTTGAATAGAATTATTTCTTCTCTGTCGAGGACGCAGTGGCATTGGAGCAGCACTTGATTCAGAGGGTAGCTCACTCTCTTTAATTTGATAATCTTGGACAGTTTCAGATTGAGTATCCTTTAGAACGTCCACTTCATCGTCCCCTGGTCTATTCGGCTGGGCTAACTCGGTCTCGTTGTCTTGTTGCACATCTCCTGTATCATTCGTTGATTTCCAATTACTATTTGACGATTCATCCTGACCATTTTCGGATGAGTCGTCGATTACTTTCTTTTCGGTCATTGGTTGCTGCGGCTGTTCAGTGACAGTCGATGCGTCATTCTGATCGTTACCTGCGGACGCTCCCTCTATGGTTTTTGCGACTTTCAGTTGTTCTTCAATTGCTGGTTCGGTACATGTGCTGAGATGGTCTTTCTCGTCGACATTATCAGTCAGGGTGGATAAGTTGGAATTCTGTCTTGGTTTTGGCTTGAACTGCTTCATTTTTTCCTCTAGCGAATCAACCTCTACCTCATCATCGTCCATGTCACTCTTGATGTTGACGTCAAACTTATCAAAAAGACCAATGAGATCTGTTTTTTCCCGAGGTCCATTGGAGTGCTCGGTTACTTTCACCGTTGTGGGTGTCACCTCACTCAACTCTGTGGTCAGAGCAGGCTGGAGCACCTTTGGTGAGGAGCCAGAAGAAGCATTAAGTTTCATGGACTCAGATAGATCCTTCCAATTGGCTTTGCCGAGATTTAGTTGGTCATTGTGGCCATGTCTTGAGGGTGAGGGTGAGTTGTTTTGAGAAGTGGCCGTAGACGTCGTATTAGTATTTGTGGTGGAGGTTGTGGGAATTGCTTTGGATACATTAAATCCCAAGGGGTTATTGAACGACATTACAGTGAAGAGGGTATCGACTGTCTAAGAGAATTGGAAGAGTGCACCTGATAATGGTGATTTGAATCTGCGCGGACATACATCATTACACAGTACTATAATACATTTCTCATGATATTTCATTTGAGCGAGAGCTTCAAGGAGAGCTTTGGCTTACTTTTGGGTGCCTCTTTTTGCTCTTGTTCATTATTCTTCTCATCCCTGCTCTCAGCAGGCTCTTTCTTCTCCTCAGGCTCGACTGAGCTCGAGGTAGATCGGCTTTGGCTCCTGGAGCCGTCATGAATGTAGATTTTTGTTTTTTTCTTCTTGGTTCCATGGTTTTCACCGTCTCCAGGACTGGTTGCCCTTGACCATGGAGGTTCTGCCAGTCCCTCTCTCGAAGTAACTCGAGGGGTCAATTTATTCGGTGCATGCGAAATGTCTCGTTTAATTGGTTCTGCAACCGTTTCTTTAACAGTCTGCGGTGTCTCCGATTCATTCATCAGGTGATTTTGCTTGGGTTGTTGGCTCGTCATATCTTCCCGTTGATCACTTGTGAATGGAGTTTCAGAAAGTGACACCATACCAGACTTGATTTTCACAAACCTAGTTGGTCCTTTGATAACCGAAAGGTCACCTCGTGCAGTAGTTGGGATGTCGTTAACACTTTCATCAGCCACAGTATTAATCTTAGGAGGGTTTTTGAGCTTCTTAATATTGTCCGGACTGAAGAATTTGAGCGTAACAGATGAATCGCTGAGTAAAACGTTTCTTCTCCTCCTGCACGATGTTGTCACATCTGATAGGTTACGTCTCAAAAACTTCATCTTTATACTCATATTGTTTTTGCCATTTCTCGTGACGATCGGATGTTGTTCGGCTTCTGGTCCTTTGGTTTCCAGGCGACCAAGTCTAAGCTTGAGTTTTGGTTCAGGGGCCTTATTATCAAATGTAGAGCTCGATCCTCGTTTGCCATGTTCTGATACTGCGCGGCCTGGCTTCTCTGCTCTCCTACCATCGGATAATGATATCTTAGTTGAAAGCTGAATACGGAATCTTCCCTCACGTTTGATAATAACCTGGCAATTGTCAAGTTCTTTGGCAACAATCTTCTTCTTTAATTCCTCTAGTGGAACGTATGGCACAGGAATGTCGACAGGATAGGTGTCCTTTTCGAAGAACAAGAGTTCACACAAGCCAAAAAGGATTCTTCTCTCTCTTAAGCCCAAAAGCGATGTATGAATCAACCTCCAAAAAACCTTTTTAAGACCGAGCCCAATTCCGTAATCTCTTCTCAACAAAAGAATAGCACCCTCAATGCTAGCTCTGGCGAGGGCGTCTCTTCTCGAGCTGATCTCAGGGTTCTGCGATTCCTCCACAACGACCATGCCATTCGGGTTGGAATGGCCCTTCCTAGAATTAAATAACTTATCAAGGGAGTCAAATTCGGGGTCATCAATGTCAGATGGCAAGCCGTGAATTGCAGCTTCGCATACCGCATTCTTAAGAGCGTCAATCATCCGCGTTCTAAAACTGCTGGTACTTGAGCTGAGACAAAGTGAATGTAGGAAATAACGAAGAACCTCCCAGACTTTGATGCCACCTAGCACAAGTATACTTTCAAATGCAGCCAATCGAATTTCGATTGGATTTTTTGGAGTTGTAAATTTGGCAAACTCTTCAAACGAATACTCGCAAAGATTGTTTCGAGCCAATTTGGCTTTCTGTCTGATGCAGCTCGCATAAATGATATTTTGGTACGATGGAACCCATTCTTCAATCTTGCATAATCTATCAAGTTCCTCGACAACTTGATCGACAAATTGTTGATCGCTGGATTCATAACCAAGACGTTTCTCTTTTTCCAGATGAAAGTCGATAACTTTTTTCTTTTCATTGATTGGAATCGTCGCCTCAGTGAGTGCACCAAGCAAATCACTAACGTAATAGCAATCTTGAAACTCATTGTTGGAATTATCATTATACTTTACGAAATTCAAAAGGATTTCCTTGATCTCCGGAAGTGTATTTCCTTCATCATCTCGCACTTGTGCTAGTATTCGTGGAAATGCTCTTTGAAGGAAGTAGCGTTCGAACTGCTCGAAAGAGTTCGCTCGTGGAATAGAGCTATTTTCAAAGCAGAATAACTTGCGAAAAGCTTTTAAGAGATATTTCAAACCAAAGTATGAATTACTTTGTTTTGAAAGATCTGCAAGTGCTCGTGCTGCAGCAATTCTAACGCCGTAGTGGTAGCGACGGTCCATGAGTGTCCTCGTTAAAGTAGTACAATAGATTTTGTTGGGCTTTTCTTGCTCTCCAAAGTAACGTGCTGCATCACATTGTGCTTCAACGTCTCTATCGTGTTGCAATTGAGAGCAAAACATATAATCAGGTTGCCTCACATTAAACTTTGCGATCCACTCAGTATCTGTATCAAGTCGAATCCATTCATATGGGTCAACCAAATCTTCGTCGCGTTTTGGCCACTCTTCCAAATCCCATTCTTTCATGTCTTTATCCTTCTTGAGAATATCTCCAAGTTTGGAAAAGACAGGATTAGCCTCCACGTTCTCTTCCTTGTGTTTCCTCAGACGTCTAGCTTTGGTATTGTATTGAACGTCGAACTTAACAAGTGAGTCTTTGATATCAACAATGTGCTCATAAGGTGTACCATCCGCCTCATGTACCCTGATGGTCATTGGCCCCATAAAAGTGGTTTGTGCTGAGGGCAATTCTTGATCATGAAGATAATGCATAGCCTCTTCCATGAAGTTTTCAGGCTTTGGTCTAATCGTTTTGTGCTGTTGCACTTGAGTTTGACGAATGACAACTTCGATCAATGATCTCTTCTTATTAAATCTTTGGGTGATATTAAACACTGGTGTACCCACTCCAAATACCCATTGTTTGAAGAAATTGTCTAATCGATTTCGGTTTACTTTTTCACAAACATTTTGAAAGTGCTGCGTAGAAAGGGTACCGTTTTGCAAGTCTCCAGACATTGCTTGCAAGAAGATCTTGGGTAGCACACGAGAAAGTCCAAACAGTTTATCAGTCTTGGTCATCCTTCTGTCTAAAATGAGTAGGATAACGGATGACTTAAGACGCACAAAGTCAAGATCAGCCTCAGACAAGGGAAATCGGAGATAAGGTAATGATATTGGCTGCTTTGATACATCCGTTTCCACTATTTTCTCCATCTTCTGCTTGATTTTATATCTGAACTCATTTGTTCCCATTAAATTCTTCAAGAACTGGAATGACATAAAGCGGGCGATACCGATTGTACACCAAAGATCATGGAACGTCTGTGGCACGATATTGATGCTCGACCATTGTCCAGCGATGCACTCCAAAATCTCCTCTGTTAGTGTGAATATTGGCTCAATGAGGTTCTGAGGATAAAGAAGGCGGTCACTCAATACAGTAAGACCAGCAAAGTTATTGTATGGGTGGGAGGGTCCACTGACAAACACTATGCCATAGGAACTAAAGGGATACGAGCCGAATTCAGAAGAAAAGAAATTTAGTGCCTCGTGAACAAAAATACACGTGTTTCTCGCCAACTCTTCTTGGCCGGGTAAGAAGTACAACGTAACGACGGACCCGAGTTCATCCTTTTCGATCTCTTCCATTTCGTCCTCTCCTGAAGGCTGCAGTGAGTTACTGTTTAGATTTGCCAACTCCGAGCTCTCAAATGGGCCAATTGCCCACCCAACATGATGTGCGCAGATGGGATTAAAAATGGACCAGGAGACAACCTTCTTGGATTTATCTGTGGGGTGAGGAGTTTCCTTCACATTATTTGTATCTCCAGTACAGACAAACAAGTCGAAGTGTTCTGCATCATCCTCATCGTCGTCGCTTTCATTGTGATCCACGGGAATTCCTTTACTGGAAAAATGTTTTGTCTCTACTTCGTCCTCCTTGGAATCGTTGAGAGAACCATTCTCGAACGAAGAGAAGTTGTCAATGTCCTTTGTACTCCTCGGAACAGTAAGTTCAAAAGACCACGTTCCTTTTTCCCACAAATTATCAACGCAAGGTACCCATGAGGAAGTTGATACGTTGTATTCGGAATTCACTGTGTAAGCATGCCAGAGTTTTCTATCCTCCCCAAAACAAGAGAAGTTGACACCGTTATTTGGATTAATTAGCTCATACTCTATTCCAATTTGAATGGGAGCATACGTGTCGCCATGTGTGTTTTTATTTCGCAGATGCAATGGAGTTAGATCTGTCGGTATCAGAGATGCCGGAGTATGAGCCGCGTGCCTATCTGCTGATTGATGCTTGAAGTTATCGGGAAGACTAATGATGAGCTCCTCCGTGTTCCCTAGATCGAAGGTATTATTAGCATCATATTCATCTTCCTCGAATTCGCCGAATATGTAGTTGAGCTTTCGTCTTAGAAGATGGTGCTGGTTGATTGTGAATTTTTCGGAATATAGGTCCCATATGTTCACTAATTTGGCGCTAGTGCATGACTCAAATTTTTCGGGATCGTTGATATATAGCATGTCCTTGTGAATGAAGTTCACCAACTTGGTACCATTCACGTACACTTCCTTGATGTTCATCTCTCTAGCATCCAACTTCACTGCTCGAAGCTGATTGCTCGTTGGAATCAAAGTAAGTTCAGTAAAACCATTGATCTTCTTGTGAGCAAGGTCCACATCAAGACTGACTCTCTGATGCGCTAGCCTGAAATGTTGTGTCAGTAGGTTGACATTCTTAACTTTACTTCTGCTCCGAGGTGTTCCTGTCTGCCCACCAGTATACTTTGGAGTCGGGCCAGCCAGATGATTTCTATCGTGCAAGCTGATAAATGACATGGAATGATGGGGGTAGAACCGATGGAACGATTAGTATCCTATAACGATGTAGTACTGGAGTATTGATATGCTGTGCAGGATTCTCAACTTCCTTCAGTATACACGCACCACTGCAAGAAAAAGCACCACCTTCAGTGGTAGTAACTTCTCGAGGTACTACATTCACAACGTATCTTTTTCTATTTTTTTTTTTTTTTGAAAAAACCTGATTCTATTTCTTTAGTTGCAAAAAAGCAATTATTTAGATGATTACTATGATGAAGAACGCTAGACAATGCTTTTGTTATCATTATTGGCAAGCAGCTAATCTTCTTTTTTTATATAACATTCCACTTCTATGCCAGATAGAGCTTTCTTTCGAGTTGGAAGTGCGATCACATCGCCACTTTCATCGTCAAATACCACGGGTATGCCTTGCATGATATTCTTTAGATCTGGAAAGGACTGTAGTACTTTCAGTCGCATGCTCGAGTCGTAAGGCCCGATGTTCACATTTCTTCTCGTGTGGCTTCTAAGTCTTATCCACCATATATTGGTGAATAACGACCAAGGCAGTGGATGTTCATTCAAATGCATTTGAATTCTGGCAGCTTCAAGCTGGTATCGAGGTAAGGGTTGTCTTTTTAGGGTTACCTCAACGATGTCGTCAGCACATCTTTTAAACTGTAGCATCACGTTTAAGTATGTCATTGAGAGCACATCATCGCCATGGCCCTCCATAAACTTGTGAATGCGAGGAGTTGCTCGACGTTCCATTTTTGCATATGACCAGTGGTAAGTTTCTGTCGACGATATCGGATACATAATGCGGTATAGCCACCTTGCACAGACACTGTTATCAAGAAGTTTCCAATATGAAGAAGAAACAGTAAATTTGATGCTTCCTTCGTCTTCCAGAAACTCAAATGAGCAGTTCTCCCGTATATATTTGTCAAGGCGCTTGACATGAGCCTCAATACATTTGGTAACGGCTTGGATCAGCTCAATACTATCAACTAAAGCCTCCCGTGAGAGTGGATGGTTCTTGCTCTGCGATGATGAGGGAACATACTCATTCACCAAGTATCGTAGCCAATTTCGCTTAGTCAAATCGGGGTCTGCATTTGTAACATCTTCATACCAGTTAATGTGGTCCTCCTCGCATATTGACTTTAGTTCCTTCTTACTAAATGACAAAAGAGGGCGACATACGTGTGATGGCTTCACTGATTCAACAGGGCCAAGTGGTTTTAGGGGAAGAGGAGACCTTCTCTTCAACCCATTGAGGCCGTATAGCGTCGAGTTCATTTGAAGCCTATGGAGAAATGTCTCAATTTGGTCATCAAGAGTATGTGCCACCAAGATGCACTGTATTCCAAGGTCAACGGAATACCTTTGCAAGGCCTGGTACCGTAGGTTTCTGGCCACTTCCTCAAAGTTTGTAATTGCATTCACATCTCGGTCATACTCAAGACTTTCTATGTGATGTATAACTCCCCACTTGCTGACTTGAAGACCTACTTGTCGGGCCTCCTCAGATGAGCTTCTTCTGTACCCATGATCAATTGTCAATGCATGGATATTCAACAGAGGTTGACAGGACTGCTTATACTCAGCCAAAAGGTGCGTCAAGCACATAGAGTCCACGCCTCCTGAAAGAGCAACAAGAACCTTTTCTGGAACCTTATCATTGCAGCATCGTCGTAACTCATTAAAGAAGAGCTGCTTGAGTGACATAGTAAGTAGTGCTTCTAAAAGTGCGAATATCGTTGCATAGTCCGCGTGTAGGTTTGATTATAAACTAGCGGTACACGAATCATGGCACGAAATGTGATGGAGACAAAAGTACTCTCAAGTAATATTACAACCATGAAAATGGAGTAAGTTTGTTAAACAAGAAAGTAATTAATCTGAAGCCAATGGTCTTCAACATAGTCCTAGATGATACTTTGAGACACAAAATACTTATTGGATCTAATTTCGATACTCGCTAACGTTGTAAAAAATCGAAGGCGATAGCAAAGAATGTATCTGATTACCTAAGGTATGAAAACCACATTAGATGGCAATCTACCTTTAGAATCAAGATGAGTCAAGATTTATGCATTCTTGGATGAGTCTTCAGATAACAACTTCATTCATTTGATTCACATCTTAGTCTTAGTCATAGCAAACAAAATATTCCAGTAATGACAACTTTGAGTCACTTTAATCAAACAAAGAGTTTCAAACCACACCATTGACTTGACTCATTTTGCAATCAATGCACATTGCGAGACACCCGTGCACACGAAAATTTTTTGTGAGTAATTCTGTATGCATTTATAGTAGACAAAATATCACGAAGATTCACTGCAACCATGGCTGAAGAGAACACCTTTTTCAACTTCTCCAAGGAGGAGGAGAAGGTCTTAGAGCAGTGGGATAAGCTTGATGCTTTTCAAAGAACTCTCGAATTGACGGAAGACCTCCCGCCTTTTGCGTTTTTTGATGGACCTCCATTTGCAACCGGTACTCCCCATTATGGTCACATCTTGGCCTCCACCGTGAAGGATATCATCCCTCGTTATGCCACCATGAATGGTCACCATGTTGAAAGACGTTTTGGCTGGGACACTCACGGGTTGCCTGTGGAACACGAGATTGACAAAAAATTGGGCATCACTGGTAAGGAAGATGTTATGAAAATGGGTATTGATAAGTATAACAATGAATGCCGTTCCATCGTCATGAGATATGCTGATGAGTGGAGACAAACCATACGCCGTTTGGGTCGTTGGATCGATATGGATAATGACTACAAGACTTTGTACCCAGAATTTATGGAGTCTGTATGGTGGGCTTTCAAACAATTGTATGAGAAAGATGCAGTGTATAGAGGCCTCAGAGTGATGCCTTACTCTACTGGGTGTACTACTCCATTGTCAAACTTTGAAGCTCAGCAGAACTATAAGGATGTCAATGATCCAGCCGTCACCATTGGTTTCCCATTGGTGGACGATGAGAACACTTGGTTGGTGGCATGGACGACAACCCCATGGACCTTGCCTTCCAATATTGCTCTTGCGGTCAATCCAGAGCTCGAGTATGTCAAGATCTTTGACGAGGAGAAGCAAAGACACTACATCTTGTTGGAGCAATTGATCAAGACTTTGTATAAGAAGCCTGCTGCTGCCAAATACAAGGTAGTGGAGAAAATGAAGGGTAAGGAGTTGGCTGGTCTCAAATACAAGCCCGTCTTTGACTACTTTTACCAAACATTCAAAGATTACGGTTTTAAGGTCATTCTTGCCGACTACGTTACTGATGATTCCGGTACCGGTATTGTTCACCAGTCCCCAGCTTTCGGTGAGGCCGATTTCTCTGCTGCAACTGAGGCTGGTATCATCAACGAAAAGAGAACCCCTCCAAACCCGGTCGACGACAATGGTAAGTTCACCCTGGCTGTGAGTGACTTTGCTGGCGTTTACGTCAAGGATGCTGATAAATTGATCATCAAAAAGTTGACGGAAAATGGTAGGCTTTTGCTTGCTACTCAAATCAATCACTCGTACCCATTCTGTTGGAGATCTGATACGCCATTATTGTACAGAACTGTGCCAGCATGGTTCGTTCGTGTTACCGATGTTATTCCACAGATGTTAGAGAACGTTGAGAAGACTAACTGGGTGCCATCAAATATCAAGGAAAAGAGATTCTCTAACTGGATCTCTAATGCAAGGGACTGGAATGTATCCAGAAACAGATACTGGGGTACCCCTATCCCATTGTGGGTAAGTGAAGATTTTGAGGAAGTCGTCTGTGTTGGCTCTATCGAGGAATTGAAGCAGTTGTCTGGTCGTAATGACATCACCGACATCCACAGAGAGAGCATCGACAGCGTCACCATCCCTTCAAAGAGGGGTAAAGGTACTTTGAAGAGAATTGAAGAAGTCTTCGATTGTTGGTTCGAGTCCGGTTCTATGCCTTATGCTTCCAAGCACTACCCATTTGAAAGAAAGGATTCTTTCCACAATGCATTCCCAGCCAATTTCATTTCTGAAGGTTTGGACCAAACCAGAGGGTGGTTTTACACTCTTACAGTTTTGGGCACCCACTTGTTTAACACAGCACCATACCAGAACGTCATTGTTTCTGGTATTGTCCTCGCCGCTGACGGGAAAAAGATGTCCAAGCGTTTGAAGAACTACCCAGACCCTGGCATAGTTTTGGAGAGGTACGGTGCCGATGCTTTAAGATTATACTTGATCAACTCCCCTGTCTTGAGAGCTGAAACATTGAAATTTAAAGAGGAAGGTGTCAGAGAAGTTGTCTCTTCCGTTTTGCTTCCATGGTACAACTCTTTCAAATTCTTGAAGGATTCTGCTGAGGTTTACAAAAAAGATAATGGCCATGCATTTGTTTACGACTCTTCCTTGACCTCCAACAACGTCATGGACAGATGGTTATTGGCATCGATTCAGTCTTTGGTCAAATTCGTCCACGATGAGATGCGCAGCTACAGATTGTACACTGTTGTTCCAAAATTGTTAGCGTTGATTGATAATTTGACGAACTGGTACATCAGATTTAACCGTCGTCGTATCAAGGGTTATTCGGGCGAAGGTTTGGATGACACGAGAAAGGCTCTCAATACGTTGGCTGAAGCTTTGTTCATTTTGTCCAGACTCATGGCTCCATTCACTCCATTTTTGGCCGATGGTATCTACCAAAGATTGAAGCCGTTCTTTGAAGTGAAGGACTTGGAAAGCTTTTCTGTGAATCCTAAGATCAAGGACACTGGTTCCGTGCACTTTTTGGCTTACCCTGAGGTGAGGGAGGAGTTATTCGACTCTGATATTGAGGTTGCTGTTTCTAGGATGCAAAAGGTCATCGAGTTAGGGCGTAACATCAGAGAAAAGAAAATGATATCCTTGAAAACCCCATTGAAGGAGTTGGTGATCTTGCATTCAGATTCGTCCTATTTGAAGGACATTGAGTCTTTGAAGGGATACATCCTTGAGGAATTGAATGTTCGTAACATTGTCATCACGGATGATGAAGCTGCATACGGTGTCGAATATAAGGCTGTTGCTGACTGGCCAGTTCTTGGTAAGAAATTGAAGAAGGATGCCAAGAAGGTCAAGGCAGCCTTGCCAAACGTGTCTTCTGAGGATGTTAAAAAATTTGCAGAAACCGGCAAAATTACTGTGGATGGAATTGACCTCGTAAGTGAAGATTTGCAAGTCCAGAGAGGATTGCCAGAGAAGGAAGTTTCCTCCGGCCACGAGTCCAGATCGGACAGGGATGTCTTAATCATCTTGGACACCAATGCTTATGCTGATTTGCAAAGTGAAGGTTTGGCGAGAGAATTGATAAACCGTATCCAAAGATTGCGTAAGAAGGCCAGCTTGAACGCTACTGACGATGTCAACGTCGAGTACGAATTGATCAAGGACACAATTACTTTTGAAGAAGTCATTGAAACGAATAAGGAAATGTTGCAAAAATGCTCGCATAGCCCGTTGAAGCCATTCACCACCTCTCCACAGGAGACTGTTATCATAACGGAAGAACAGACTATCAACGATACTGTGTTCTATTTGAGATTGTTAAAACTCTAAATTACAGCCGACTATAGAATAAATACATAAATCGTTAGAATGAACTCATAAAGCTCTTCGTATCATCCCAAGTGAAAACACTTACGCCGGCGCCAGCAACAACGCCAACGCGTCGCCCATCAATGATAGTCGTGTCACTGCAGCCAGTGTCAGCGACAGTGGTGTATTTGGCACAAATGCAATTTAATGAAAGTAATCTGGTATCCCAAACTCGTACAATCTGATCCACAGAGGTTACAAGAACCTGATTATCTGCAGCCCTTGAAATGGAGACGATGGTGGCAGAAGCTGCCCTTTCAACAAAAGCTGTTGTCACCAATTCTAACTTCCCAGATTCATAGCTTACTTGGGAAGAGATCAAGGAATTGTCGTCACCACCCGTTACGACAGTATAAGCACCAAATTCATTGAAAAATGGAAGAACGGCCTTAACACCGCTTTGGTGAACCTGCTGTTTGACTATAGGCTCGTGGGGAGGTGCTAGATTGCACTGAATTAAACTTGACAAATCCCAAATTGTGAGGTTTCCATCAGAAGTGCCTGTCATCACAAAGTCTTGTGTCCCAAACGAAAAAAGATGAATATTGAGGATGCAAACTGAACCGTAAGGAATGCAGGCTTTCTCCTGTAATTGAAGATCCTTCTTGTTGAAGAAGAATATCTTGACGATAGAATTCGAGTAAGCTGCTGCAATCCAAAACCCGCTCGAAGTCTCTTTGGATGCAAAATCCATGACACGCAAATCAGGATGTTCACCTGCCACTTGGACTCTATTGACTTCATTGATGACAACAATTTCATTTCTCAAGCGAGTGAGCTTCCATATAAGCAATTCCTCATTGGCTGCAGAGCTTGCCAAAAAGTCTCCATTCAAGAAGGCGACTCGTTGCAAACCAGAGATATGATTATTCATAGTCCACTGATAGCTCATTTTTCCATCTTTGTATAACTTTCCAACTTTTATTCTGGCGTCTTCAGATGCACTGACGAAAAGACAGCAAGCGCTGTTTTCCGATTCTTGATGAAGGGCAACATCACGGATCTCTCGTCCATGTGTTCCCTCTACGAGGAGTCCTTGGTTTATTGAGTTCCAGCTTGACTCCAACGTGCTAATACGTAGACAGCCTTGAGTTAGATATGAGAAATGAAGTTGCAAAGGATTTATGTGGACACTAACCTCCCAATGCCTGTGGCCTCCCTTACAGAAGTCCTTCGCGATCTCAATTTGCTTGGTTTCATTCCATAGGTAAAAGCAAGAAGAGCGGAAACCATATAATATAAGTTGATTCGACTTCATGAAGCCTCCTTCGATATTTCTTGAAATCTTATTCTTCAAAATAATTTTACTTTGAAGCTTGTGCCCGATGCATGTTTCCATTAAAATGTAGAACCCATCCCGTAGCGTGACTAGCACGATTGACCGCCCTTCTTCACCGTCAACTAGAGAAAGTGAGGTAATTGTATCACCGTTGCACAATTTCTTTGAAACCTTAGGTAGAAGAGTTTGTTCTGGAGTGATCTCATACACAGCAAAGTTAGCATGTCTTGACCCGACGAAAACCAAGTGATTTTTCCAGTCGACATGAAACGAGGTGGGAATGAAGGTCCTGGGGTCAGTCTTTTGCAAGCATTGGGACAAATCGGGTTCAAGTCTATCACCCGTCTTAACAAAGGTTACCAAATCCATTGGCTCAGATAAGATCGGTGAATTAAGTAAGACAAAAACTCTTCCATGCCCAGTGGAGCTTGAAACTAGCATGTTGATGATTTTCTTGGGGCCAGGCAGAGGGTTTTTGCGTGCAACGTGATAGACCTGACATTTACTGTCAAACCCTATAACATGCATGTCACCGTCATTGTTACAAACAATGAAGGCATTTAATTCACAGACAGTTTTGAAGAGGGTGTAGTGCGCTATTTCATGCTCGGCGAGGCTGTCAATGGAGAGTCGACTCCATATTCCCACGTTCTCATGGTGAAGGAAAAGCCTGCCTTTCGTGGTGACCACTAAAGTAATGCCTGTGAGGTTGAGGATCCCAAAACTTCTTATCAGTTCTTTAGTAAGTACGTCTACCTCTGCTTGAGCTGCGATTTCCTCTAGTGATATAGTCATCGTAGGTTCTTCTTTTAAAGCCTCCGCTCTGACTTTGCCGTCAGCACCACCGGTCACAAAAATTCCTGAGTTTGTGTCGACGTCGCCAGACCAAATATGCTTTCCTGAGTGGTAGTGATCAAAGAGCATCAATTGACGTAAAGTATGCTCGCCATGATACTCCCACAATCGAACAGCACAATCTTCTCCGCAGGAGAAGATCTTGACACTCTGATCAGAAACTGAAAGGAACTCCAAAGACCAAATTCTGGAGCCGTGGCCCCAGCCACTAGCTAAAAGAGTTCCATCAAATGAGTACAATTTCACTGACCTATCGTCAGAACATGAGATGATAAACTTGCCGCTAGCGTCTATTTTTACACCAAAGATCGATCCCTCGTGGTCTCTTAGGTTGTGAAGTATTTCTTTTCTTCTCAAATCCCATATGAGTACACCATCCATCACTGTGCCAGCAGAAACGTACACGACATTGTCATTAATCACTCGAATAGAGCCACTGTATAGAATCGACTTTTCGTTACAATGGTACTTCGAAAGCATCCTGAAGTTTTCGCAATCAGCTATATCAATCTCCAAAACCTCATTGTGTGACGTCAACACTAAAATCTTATCGTTGTTGAGGAACTCAACAGCAACAATCCATTCGTTGATGGCTCTTTCTTGCACAGCATATCCCTGTTTCAAAGGTTCAAGCACCGCAAACGAGCGAGCACCAGCAATCGCTATTCTATCATTATTTACTGCAATGCTGTGTATCTTGTTTCTCTTGAAGATCTTCTGGCTGAATATAAGCTCATCGTTTCTATCGCGGTTGAAAATCTTTAAAATGGGCCCGTACCCTACTATGATGAGGCTTTTGTGTACCTTGATTGCTGTCACTGGGCCATAATGCTCGAGCTCTTTCAAAAACTCCTCAGAAACAGAGGAGACGGGGTTTCCTGAGGGCATTGGCATCCACTCTTGAATTGATGAGTAGACATTTCGCTTAAGGTATACAGATAGGCATGCAGGCTGATGGCTGCGAAAATATGAAATCTGACATCTTTGATTCAATCTAACTATCATACATAACTTAAAGCTTAGCCTTCGCGTCGAGGATCTGCTTGACAGAGTCGTAAACGGTGGTCTCCAAGTCAATCAACTTGAAGCCCAAGATTTCCTTAGTCCTCTCGTTCTCGATCTTGCACATCTTCTCATTCACAGCCTTTCCAGCTCCGGGGGTACCCTTTGGAATCTGGCCCCTCAAGGACTCGAATTTGTCATTCAAAATATCAAGAATGTCTTGGGCAGCAAATCTGCCGGCGTTAAGCAACAACCTTTGGTTGGCGATGTTCTTCTCAAAAGCGACAATGTGGGCCTTAGCGACATCTCTGACATCCACAAAGCCACCCCTGGTGCCGGGAACCTTGGCGTCAGCCTTCAACTTCAAGAAGCTGTTGAGGATCTCTGAAGATGTATTGAGGTTATCTTTGAGCTCGGAGTCAAAGGCCTGGGGGCCGAAAACATATGAGGGGTTCACGTAGTTGATTATGAACTTGGGCTTCTCTTGCTCAACGTAGTCCCAGGCAGCCTTCTCAGCAAACTTCTTGGATCCACGGTAACCCATGTAAGGGTCCTTTTTGGCATCCTCCCATGAGATGTCGTTCCACGAGTCCTCGTTGTTGGTGTGAGAGCCGTCGAACTCCTTCTCAGACGTGGAGACTGCAGCGTACGACGAAGTTACAACCACCTTTTTGATCTGGGGACCGTACTTCTCAATGGCCTTCAAGGCATTCTTAGTACCATTGACAGCTGGCTTAAGCAATTCTTCCTCGACATTGGTAGCATTGAAGTGGAATGGAGAGGCCGTGTGCAAGAACACAGTAACTTCTGGATGCTTCTTCAACGCCTCATCGAAAGCTCCCTCGGGGGTAATGTCAGGCACAATTTCGTACGTGAAGTCGCTTGAGTTAAACAATTTGGCCAAGTGAGCACCTTTAGACTCGGATCTCACGGTACCGACAACCTTGTAGCCCTTTTCGAGCAAGAGTTTGATCAAGTGCTGGGCAATAAATCCTGTGGCTCCAGAAACGAAAATCGACTCAGGCATAGTAAACCGTGACTGGGAAAATAAAATCAAAAAGAAAAGTAACTTCTAGTTAACGTTCGATCAGGTCCCCTAGGGTGCCTTATATAGTGGGGGAGAATGCGTCTTTGGTAATGCGCACTAACTGGAAGTGCTGCATCCACAGTTTTAAAGTCCATTATAATCCATCAGTGTCCATGTAGGAGATAAGCCCTTAATGAATTCTTTATTCACATGGCCCCCCTTGGATAATACGGGAGGGTTTCGCTTGTTATTTTTTAGGCCAACCGTCTTCCTCTTATCTATGGCTCACCTAGACGGGTAAGTGCGTTCGCCTGCGGTATTCTAAATTGAGGAACTCAATTGACAAGCGCTTAGCGCTTATTTCCTATCGCGGATTCCGTTGTGCACTCGTCTTCTACGCTACAAAACTGGCTACCAAAAAAAAAAAAGAAAAAATGAAATTATAAATGCTGCCCATTCCAATTCGTTGCAAATACTTAACAAAAGAGTAGCTTGTTGGCCCGCTTGACAATCTCTTGTTCACCTGGAGTAAGGTTTTCGGCACTGAAGGGGGCAAGGGCAAACTCTCTTAGCGCCTCAGTGCCTCCGACCTCCACTACATCCTCTGGAGTGCCCCTGCCAATGTGCTCAGACTCGGCAATACCATGTGGGAAGCCTGGAAAATCAGGACCAGCAAGACCCTTTAAGAACGCTTCACGCTGGATTGCAGCGTACTTGACATTTATATCACACAAGGGGGCAGAGGGAATGTAGAACACCGAGGAGTCGTGCGGGCCCTCATGTACGGAGTCAACGGCGTGAATCAAGTCACAATGCCAGAAAACCATGTCTCCTGGTTTTACTGGAGGTACTGGCACCATCAAGTCGTCCAATTGCAATGTAGGGTGTGTCTTGTTGTTGAATTCCTGACTTTTACCAGGGAAAGTGCCGGGCAACGACGAGTCGAACTTGAGGTTGTCATTTTCGTCGAAGAAGGGACTCATGATCCAGTGGGCTGTGACTTCTTTTATCAATGGGGCAAACAATATGGTGCCTTCCTTTGGCGCAATTTCTGAAACAGCCAACCATCCTTGGTATGCTCGGAAGATGTTGCAATTACCATTGGAGGCATATTTTTCCATATTGATGTTGATTCTGTGTGTGGCGTCGTTTGGATCAAACTCTTCCCATCTCCCTTCAAAGATAGGCTTGTAGCAAGCGCTGTAAGCTGGATCTTCCCATCTTTCAAGGGATCCCCCGTCAGCATGGGGCCCAAGGGAGAAGAACGCATCTCCAGGTTGTCTAATACGTAGTCTGTCTGCGTAAGATACATTCTGGTCTAAAAGCACCTCTGCCTGAGGATCAGCATGGAATAAGTTGTTCATGAACCTCGTGGCCTTCTTCATATTTGGGTGCGCTCTAGCCCTGACCTGAGGCCTTGACCAATAAAGCTCATAAACGACCTTGGCGTCCTTAGGAAAGCCTTTAGTCTGTGGGTTCTCTTTTACGTATTGTAGCACTTCCTCTTTATAACCCTCCGCCTCTTTTTCCGGGATGACGCCCCTGATGACAACGCATCCTCTTTTTAAGATCTCTTCTCTTTTCGTGGGTTCGATGTTGCACAACTCGTCCAATGTCACCGAGGGGATGATGCTGCTCTTTCTTTGTTTGATCTCTTCAAGACCTGCTTTATAAGCTTCTTTCAAACGCAACCAGCTAGCTTTGAATGCTTCCGGGTCTTTAATAAGTGATCTTTTGATGTCAGCCCAAAACGAGCTGTCGTAGGTTTCCCCCTGGCCAAAAGAGTTGAACGAAGTAGAGATGTCACCTTCTGGTCTGACGGTAGCAGTTAAGAGATCAAAATGACGAATTTTTGCAGTCGTAGATGGCATTATCCTGATTATTTTTTTTTTCTTTGTTTTTTCTTCTTGATTGAGGTGACACTCATATTTATATCTTCGTGGAGGCTATTTGCAGCCAATTCTACTGCATGAATTCGATGCCCCACACTCTCTACCTATTTCTCAATGGGGGGAATCCGCCCGCTCGACAAATTGAGTATACCACCCGGCATTTCACGTCATCATATCAATGTCCTTCCTTGTAACTCTGTTCCCAGTGCAAAAACGAGAGGTACGTAATTACATTTTTGGAATTTCTGCAGACCCGCTAACATTAGCGTGCCCACAATGCATGTCTATCATGTCGATCTAGAAAGAGAAGATGCGAAATTAGATCCGGTGAAAAGAGCTGCATTAGATGTCAGACTCTGAAGTTGAAGTGTCAATGGGATAAGGTAAGTCATAGGCTGCTGTTACCGAAATCTTATGGTGAACTGGATGAAGATGTTTTCGTGAAAATGTTCCGTGATAGAGACCAGAGGAAGCCCCAGTTTGTATGTGCAACGCAGCCCTTGGCCTCATTACTCAGTAAGGACTCTGTCTTGTGTTTCGATGGTGATGCTTACGGGCTCTACTATCCGTGGAGGGGAGAGCGTCGGACTCTGTCTCAAATCGGGAATAATCTACGCAAGTATTTGGAGGCCGAAAACGCTTTTGTCTTGCCTAGCATAGTCGAGCAACGCAAGTTGATTCATATTTTCTTCGATCATCTTTATCCCTTCTACCCTGTTGTAGATCAGGATTTTAGAACCAATTTTACTCAGTCGCCACTTATATTGCTCAATGCCGTGTTTCTAGCGGCCACGAGGTTCGACAAGACTATTCCCCGAAAGAACCTCAGAGAGCGGCTAGCGGTATTATATGAACGTTGCAAATTACTTGAAATGGTTGAAACAAACAAAGTTGTTCTCATACAAGCATATTTACTTCTCTCTATCCACGAAGAAGGAATGGAGGGCGTGACTTCATCCAAAGAATATGTCGCAAAAGCGTGCAATCTATGTGGGGAGTTGGCCATTACTAACATGGGATATTCGGATGAAGCCTCGCAATTTCCTCTTCCCAAGGAATCGCTGACCTTCCCTAGAGCCCTCTTGCGAAGGCTCTTGTGGACGACGTTTTGCTGTGATAGACTTGTGTCGGCGACAAGTGGGAGAGAGATGATCTTCAACATGAAGGATTTTTATATTGAGCCGTTCAGTGAAAGGGACTTTGAAGATGATCCTAATAGTCTGGATAACGTCATTTTATTCAGCTCATGGTTGCATCTAAACACCCTAACTGATCGAATTCAATGTGCCTTGTATCGGCCCCCTGCTAGCAGAACTATAGATGCAAACTTGCAAAAAGACATTGAAAGTTGGATACCACCCGAAATTAATGACCCCGAAAAGGTAGGATTTCTTAAGGTGACTCACGCTTACCTATGTTTGTTATATTTGAGGCGGGGTATCGACTCCGTGGCATTGCTGCTTCACAATACCTCTTTGTTGGCTACATTCGATAAACAAATCGAGATAACAATACAGCAGATTCATCGAACATCATCGGATGTTCTAGAATATCTCGAGTCACCTCGAATTTTGCATCATATTGTAGTGGTTCATGCTGTTCTCCATGTTGTGGCCCTTCTTCAACTTGAATTGAGCACTCATTATGGCATTGAGGTACAGAAACAGGAATTTAAAAATTATTACAACAAAACATCAAAAAGATGTATTGGCAGACTTGAAGAGTTCAAGGACTACTGGTGGTTTGCTGGTTCGGCACTTAAGCTCTGCCACGTTATAACCAAAAACGAAATTACCTGAAATGTTTTACTTCATACCGATCGTTAGTGAATTGCACATATCTATGATATAAGTGAAAGATACTCGCTATGCTTGCCAAGGTGGAGCATAAATGTAATCGACAATAGCACGTGCGCCAAATTGATCAATGCAATGTGTTTCCTTAGTTTTCGACAAAAAACTTGCTAATCGAAGTCTGACCAGTTTTTATTCTCTTCAATCCAGTTGTGGCCTGGTGCGCTCCTAGGGACATTCTCATTATTGAAATAGTTGGCATACCCTGATCCAGCCCCAAGTTGATAAGACCGCCGTTTTGAGGCAATATCATCAGCCCCTAAATTTGAAGTATTGGGTGCTTGATGGGAGTTGAGAACATTTGTAGCTTTCAAATTTCCCAAGTGAACCGCTCCCGTATGAGATCCTCTTTTGAATGGTGGAATGTATTTCCCTTTTCCATTCGCTTCGAGTTGGGTCTTTGACGTCATGACACCATTCGAATCAGAGTGCTGAGTATAAGCTGAGTTGAACGTTGGAACTTTCGAATTATGAGAGGTAGCATTGCCTCTTACTTCTGACCCTGTACTGCGACCATTTCCTATGGATTTAAGATCACCTTCTAGGTGAAACACTGGATCCTCATTGAGCCTAAAACCATCCAAATCATCAACCAAATGGTCCACGGCTTTTGAGGAAGGAGATCTCAAATTGGGAGGGACATACTTGCCATTAGCACGACCACCGCCTTGGGGTTGCAATTGAGGAGATTGCATAGAATCCGGACGTGGGCGTCTTTTCCCGTTGACGTGTTTGCGACGAGTTGCTGTATCATTGTGTGAATGACCAGAGGTATAGGTGTGCCGCTTCGATCCAGATTGATTATTGTGACCGTTGCGGTGGTCGCTGTTTCGATAGTCATGGCCGACGGCACGCTTCCAAGATTGCTTTTTACGGCCACGCTTCCATCTTCTTTTCTTGTCTTTTTCCGATCTTTCGAGCTCTCTTTGCTCGCCATACTTATCCATGTAGTGGTTCACGACACTTCTGGGAGTAAAGAAATCCTCCCGACGAAACCTAGCCCCAAAACTTCCGGTGTGGAAGCTATTGCTAGTACCCTGATGACTAAATCCGTGTCTAGCACTGAACGCATTTTTGTTATATGAAGCAACACCAAAAGGCTTACGAGTGTTTCGAATGAGCCTCTGACCGGCGCCAATGGGGATTGGCCGAGCACCCATCGCTGGCGACAAAAGTGCATCAGCACGACGATTATAAGGCATAGAATCATCTCTTTGCATCGATTCAGTGGCAGTGCTGCTCTCTGAAGCTGACTCTAGCAACTTATGGTCCTCGTCAATAATTACATGAGGTGCTTCGGCAACCTTGGGTGACATCACAAGGGCCTGTGGAGGTGACATCTCCTTGACTTCATTATCGAACTTGAACATCTCGTCATCTGACTCCATAGGTGACTCGTCGACCTCTTCATTTTCTTGTTCCTGGACCGGCGTTGCATGTTCCTCATAGTAGTCCTCGTACCCGTTCTCATCGTCGTCAGAATGTTCTGCCCAGTACTCTTCATCGATAGTGAAGTAGTTGAGATTATCAAGCTCGTGTTTCAAGCTATCCAAATCTCTATTTGACGGATCAATGTTCAAACAGTATCTCAATGTACTGAACATTTCTCCAGTCATGCTGCTGAAGAAGTCAAAAAGCGCTTCTCTGTTTGCTGAAAACTGTAAAAATCGTTTATCAGTATAATTGGCAACTTGGAAAGGGTTCTTGTGGAATACGAGAGTGAGAAGAATCACGCCAACTGACCATAAGTCAGCCTTGGCGGCATCGTAAGATTCTTGCTCAGTATCAAAGAGTTCTGGGGCCATGTAACGTTCTGAACCAATGTCGAACTCAGCTTTGTTCGTGATAATCCTTTGTGTTGTTGCAAGACCCCAGTCACAAATTTTGATAGACCAGTCTTGGTCGATTAATATATTCTCAGGTTTTAAGTCTCTATGATAGACTGAGTTGGTATGACAAAAGGCCAATGCGTCAAGAATTTGGCTGAAGACATCCTTGATATCTTGAGACGTGCTTGGACCGAGGCCGTTCTGCACGGCCTCATACAAGTCACCTCTTGAGCAGTACTCGAGAACAAGATAGGAGTCAAAATAGTCAACCAAATTGGTGATGTTGTCATGGGCACCAAGAATTTGGTGTATGCGAATTTCTTTGTTTGTTTCTTCGTAAAGAGCTTTAAGGGTGGAACTCTCGGAATGCTGCGACTCTGGCGCAGCCGCATTTGATCTAAGCTTAGCAGGGGAAGAAGTTGCTCTCCCTGTTTTCGAAAGCTCCTTTAACTGTTTGGTTCGTTTGTAATCGATGGGAAAAATGAATTTGACAGCCACTAACTTGTCGCTAAGTTTGGTGTCCTTGGCTAATGACACTAGCCCATAGGATCCCTCACTTATATCTGCAACCTTGAGGTAACGGTCTTTCAAAAGACCACCACGATCGTATCTATTATACTGTTCCATTAAGGTCGATTGGCGTTCCCAGTGTATGTGTTCAGATGATTTAGGCTAATGAGTGGATTGCATAAAATAAAGTGCTTCGAATGAGATAATTTGATGTTGTGTAATCTGTTTAATTTGGTTTTGAGATGAGTTTCCAAGACGAGTGGGAACTGCAAGCCTATAAAGAAAGGCTGATGCTAACTTTGGGTGGACGAGGTGACTAGGACTTCGTTATGCTTTGTGTTAAAGAATCGATAATGAGGAGGGCCAAAATTGGAGGTGATCAAATAGTACTTTCCCGAAGGTAACTTCGAGGAATCTAGGTTTCGGGTAAAGTAGGTGAAGCACCCGGTCTAAGCAGTGAAGATGATTGACTGAACTACTGCTTGAGGAAACTGGGGTGTGAAGCGTTGTGATCGATCTTGGACATGACTATGATCGCACCGCGACAATGTCGTTAGGGAAGTGCAGGTGTAAGACCCGTTTTTGGGGTTCTCATTCTTGAGCTCTCTTAGTTAAAGAGCCACATCAAGATTGTGGCGGAGGTGCAATGACAGAAGCGGGGGAGATCTTCCAATTGAGAATTGAAGAAGAGATTGGAGAAAGTGTGGGTGGTGCGAGCTTCATTGTCAATGAGGGTCGTTTTTTGTAGATTCACTATAATTGCTGCAAATCCCTGCGAAACACTTCTAAAAAGGTACTTCGAGGAAAAAGAATGCCTTGAATAAGCATTAGTCTCATGATATAATAAAATATTAATCAACAACAACTTTTTGGATTTCTTGTTGAAATCCCTAGCACCGAGTGAATTAAGCTGAATTATTCAAGCTGTGGCATCTCTCATTCTTAGTCTCTCCCACTCCGAGGATCTGACCACTGTTCGCACACTGTCCACACGAAGCCTACGGGAATTAAAGCTAGAACAACAACAGATATATCTATTAAATCGACTTGATAACAGTGCTTCAATTTCAGCCGTAAGATCAAGTTCTTTTAATAATAAACGGTGGAATGGGACACAAGTCTTGTGGTTGCCACGATGAGCCATCTGCAGTACATCGACTATAACTACTCCCAAATCTGTGGGTGGAAGTAAGACTCTTCATCATTGTCAATCATGGACAACGACATTGCCACCTTTCTTGCTTTCACAGGCACTGAAGACGAAGCAACCGCAAAGAGATTTTTGGATTTGACAGGAAACAATGTCGAATACGCCGTCCAGCTTTTCATGGAATCGGGTGCAAATGGGCCCTCAACTGCTTCAGGAAATCAAAATGATGAGGATATAGCGCAGAGACTACAGCAGGAAGCCTATGGTGAGGATAATGTAAGAGAGGCAGATACCAATGTTCATCGCCACGAGACTTTGATGGACTCGTGGACGGATCTTGGAGCAATGCAAAACCCCATCGATAGAGTGAATGATATGTTTGGTCGGGGTCGCGTTGGTATTTTCAATCAGAGATTCGATGATGAAGACGATATTGATGACGACGACGATGCGGATTTCTCGGACGAACCTCAGATTGTTGAGTTGGACGAGGACGATGACGACGACGAGGTGATTGACGTGGACAACGAAACATCCCCACCAAGAAACAGGAGATCGAGAATGCGTCAAAATAGAATGAACGATTTAACATCCACTCAAAGGCGGCTAGCCCAGTTATTCAAGCCTCCATTTGACCTTATAGAGCGCACAAACCTCGAAGGAGCCAAGCAGAAGGGAAGACAAGAAAAGAAATGGATTCTCATCAACATCCAGGACCAGAGCGAGTTTCAGTGCCAGGTATTGAACAGAGATTTCTGGTCCGATCCGGAAATTAAGCGTTGTGTCAAAAAGAATTTTGTTTTTTTACAGTTTCAGCATGATTCCGTCAATGGTGAATCCTACATCAACTTTTACCATCCTGATGGCTTTCCTCACATCTCCATCTTGGATCCTATGACTGGAGAACGTGTTCACAAGTGGACAGATGGAGCAGTGCCAAACACTGAAGAATGGCTCGCTGACGTTGAGATATTTTTGGGAAAATTCTCTCTCAATCCAAACTCGAATAACCCTCATGTGAGGCACGAGGTGAAATTTGATCCAGATGCAATGACAGAGGAACAAAAGATTGAATTTGCAATGAGACAGTCTGCTGTCGAGAACAAAGGTAAGAGTGCTGCTGATGCGATCACGGTCGACGAAGACGAGCAAGTCGCATCGCCGGCTGAAACTCAAGATCCGTTTGAGAGCATCGCCCCACATAGGCATGATGAGCCGACGTCAGGTTCCATCACAAGAATACAGTTCAGATTTCCCAACGGGAAGCGCTTGGTCCACAAATTTGACTTCGAGAATGATACCGTGCTCACCATCTTCCAATGGTTGAAAGATGTTCTCAAGAACCTGGAAGAGTCTATATACGGCATTGGACAGTCTGATAGATTCACAATTTCTAGTGTTGGAAAACCAAAGTTGATAGAGTCTCTCGAAGAGACCATTGGGAATGCAGGACTCAAAAACGCTAGCATTTTACTTGAGAAGGATTGATTAAATTATTACATGGCCTATTTGTGATTAACATGCTATCGAATCCTCAACATTACAAAAAGATCGCGATGCTGTTTATTTATTAGTTTGCTTCGTCCTCCGAGCATCATCTTGAATCTGAAAGGTCTCTAGGGCTTTTTCGTGCAGCCTGCTGCTACGAATCAACAAGATATCGTCGTCAACTTCATCTTGGGATAGTCCATCACATTCTGTGAGGCGGACCTTTACGTCTGGTCGCTGAGGGATCTTACGAGCACCTTGCTGCGCCTCAAACGTCTGCCATCGTTCAAGAGCATCCAACTTGGTTTTCGTGAGCTGGATCTTGTTCTTCTTGAAGTAGCGATTGTCGATATCGTAGTATGAGTCTATGTTGCCACGCTTGTGTCGTTCTTGCACATCTGGTGACTCCTCGTCTTCAGCCATGTCTTGTATAGGTACTACTGATTTGAAATAATAATCCCAGTCATTTGCGGCCATCTGGTTAGCTCTAATGCCGTGATATTCCTCGTAAAGTTTGGAAAGCTCGTGGTTGGTCCTTTCTATTAGAGCATTGCGCTGGTCAAGGAGATCTTCTTGATACCTCTTCCAAACGATAATTTGGTTTTGCTTCACATTGTTGTCTATCATTTTAATTTGATAGTCGTAATGATTTCGCAGGGCATCTAGCTGTTTTTCGTAAGGTTGGAATATTTTCTTAAAGTAGTGAGCAAACGGAAGATTCTCACTTCTAGCTCTGATATCGTCAAGGTCTCGCGGCGCAACAACCTGCGATAGCAGTTCTTTCAAGTCGTCGTCACTCATCCTATCCGGAATGTATCCAAGCAAATATAGCTCCGGAGCAGCAATCATGTGCTCGAGGTGTTTTGTTTCCTCGTTATATATCTTTGTCCACAGACGGTCATGACCATCTGCAGCCGATATCAGCTCATCTATTAATTTAAGCAAATGGTCAATTCTCGCCGCTCGAGCATCAACGTACTCTTTTGAAAGTGAAGCAAATTCACTTGCCAACTGTCCCTCGATCGCTGCCAATTTGTCCAGCGTCATGCTTGGTAGGTCAGGTATGGTAGCCGGTTCAAAGGGCGCCTTTGGCACCTGGTCGAGCGGCACCTCGGGGAGGTAAACATCCGAGCCGTTGGAGTCCTCGTCCTGAGTGATCATACGCTCAGAAGTCACATGGTTCTTGTGTTCTGTTGCCTCCAGCTTCTCCATGGTGCCCTTTTCAAGAAAGTTTGCAACTACGACTGCGAAACTTTGTCTGCGAAACATCGACTGCGAATTCTTGCAACCCGCTTTTGCAACCTGCACGGCCTCTGCAGGCACCATACTAGGGCAAATGACGGAGCCAAAGGATGCCTAAAAAATAGGTGTTGAGAATGCCTTTCATTGATATCTATTGAAAATAGATATTCATTTACTCTTCAAATCTGCATTGTATCTTGTCATCATCTACGACCTACACTCTCCTATAATCAAACTGATCAACGTAATCGCTATTCATCTCTTTCATAAACCTAAAAATGCCGGCTATCTGGCCTATCTGTCCTCGGCCCACTCGTTCTCTTTTCTAATTGCGGCCTCCTCCTCTGGGCTGAAGTCGTTCACGATGTTGAACGTCTTTCTCAACTCCTCTGGCGACTTGTGCTTGATCATCTCGGCAATAATCTTACAACCAGCATCCAAAAGGGGCCTGATGTTCAAGTAGTTGGCCGCTAAAATAATCTCGTACAACATCTCCTGGTCGACTTTCAAGAAGTTTCTGTCCCACGAGTGAACAGGGGCAGACTTTCTGGCATCTTCGTCGTCGTCATCAGGAAAGACTGTGTTCTTGTGGTGCTCACACCATTCCAAAACCTTGGCCAAAACATTGGCTCTGACGTTGGGCGTTGGGATTTCAAAATCCTCGTCGTCCTCATCCAAGTCAGGCTTCAAGTCTGAGATCATGTTCTTGATGAGAACAGACTTCGTGGCGACTTCGACATCAACAGGAAACTTCTCCTCGTCGGAAGAGATAATAACGACTTTGGGCATGTCTCAGATATTAAGAATCTTCGTTATAATCTTGCAAAGACGGTTACTGTGAAAGGCTACTTCTCTATCCGCACTTAGAGGTAATGCTCGCAGTGAGAGTCCTATGCACAACACACGTTTCATGAAGCTTTAAGTAACTACAAAATGGAGATTCTACGATTGCGTAAATTCGAAAAAATTATTCAAAATTAGAATAGATACTGGCGCTGAACTCGTCAAGCTCGTCTAAGTCGTTAAAGTTGTTGATGTAGATGTTTCCTGTTCCTGCTTCATCCTCGCTGGCATTTTGAGGATCGCAGATCACACTGGATTGTACAGATAACTGTGCCAAAAACGTTGCAAGCTTGTGCACTCTGCCGGGAACGTTGTCGGGGTTAAGAGCAACAGAAATGCTATCACCCAAAGTGTCGACACCGCTCCTTACAAGCAGAGAAAATACATGCAATGTGAAGTCGTTGGCGATGATAAAGTTGGTCTCATTGATAAGCTTAACCAAATTAGACTCCTTGTTTTCAAGTTCATTGACGAGCTCAGGGTTTGTGTTCATGAGTGTTTCAATCAAACTGTCATATTCTGTAGGGAACAAAAGATTCTTAACGAGTTGGCCATCGGCAATGACACCAGCATTGATTTCCGAAAGCATTTGAGTGAAAGTCTCGACAGTCATTTCTGTTTTGGGAGTAATTTCTTTGAACTTGCTCTCCACAAGGGTCTCAAGGCCATTGGCCACACGCATCCACCCGTGGTTAAGGAGCCACCAACTCAAGGAAAGATAACTTTGTTCAATGAAGTAATCAAATGATGATTGCGAGTTTTGTGGAACAGAGCCTCCAGCCATCACGATAGCCAGCTCAAGGTAGGCCTTACGAGCCAAGATGTTTAGCTGAAGACGGGTAAGCAAGAGTAAACCGGCAGATGAGTAGATGAGAGCGAGCATTCTCGATATCGATTTGACCTTCAAATCGTGCCACAACTCGAGCTTGGACTTGGATAAGAATACCAGCAAATCCGACGTAGATCCACCTATATCCTGACTCGAATGGGCCATCAAGTTCTCTGTGGTGAGAGAATCGCTCATTTCCTTGTTGGTATTCTTTTTCCTCTTGAGAGCCAGGGTGATCGCTTCCGTGGGCAAGAAATTGAGTACTGGCTGAGTTAACACAGGTAATAACGCCAATATCGTCAAATAGCAATCCTGCTGAGTCTGAATAAAGCGACGCCTTATCTGCTCTTTCACAAGAAGCTCCTGTTTCAATGAATTCTGGAAGTTGCGGAAGCGCTTAATGACGAACTGATTCACAAGGAGATACAAGGAGAAGCCCACTGCCGAGGTCCAGAGGAGTTTCTTCTTGTGGCGACGAAAAAAAGCCGCCAACGTCGGAAACACAGGCATGATATGATATTGTTCTCAGACCGTAGTAGGTAGGATTTGTTGCCGTGGTGGATGAGCCCTTTGTAGTTCAGCAGTTGGGTTCACGGTGAATATGGATTATGACGATCGCGAAACCGAGGCAAAAGTCATGTGACATAGGCCCCCCCCACATATGGGTTCGAAGAATTGAAGAGAATCATAAGAAAGAAAGAATTGAGCTTCGATGAATGATCAGAAGGTTTTTTGGATTTGCGTTTGATTGACCGAAGGATATCTGCCATCAAAGGGCTTCTTGTTGGTCAATTGCAGGTGCGCCTGTGAAACCTCACTGGCGGCTGAGAAGGGACCGAAACGCCAACAGCAGATTGCTACAAAGTGTCACAGTTTCGAGGCAGCCCGGATCAACTCTACCATCATCAACAAATACGAAAAGCAAAACCAAAATTTATCGAATGCGAAACTTGTTCACGCCGTTTCCCAACATGGCTCTCCACCTTTCCATTAGCTGCGAAAAACCTCAATGAGGAGTACGCATTGGTCCGGCAGGACCGGTACAAGGGCGTATCCTATTGTTCTTCTAAGGAACGCTAGATAGGAGCAAAAACTAGGTGAAATCGCCGCCAAAATCGGTAACGCGAAACTATGTCGATTGACTACCGTAAATTGGTGGTGCCAAGGGTTCTTTGGCACCTTTCAGTGCAGTAGTAGCGTTGACAGTATTAGAGGCAATTTCATGAAGAGACATAGGCGGACGACTGCAATACCTAAATCACCCGTTTGGTCTCCATTTCAACTGATGAGTTTCTTTCATTGTCATTGTAGTTATCGGAACCCTTCCGTGAGTTCGGCTTTAGTCCGATGTAGCGCCTGGCGCCAAGGGGCCCACTGAACAGGTGGAGAACTTTGGGGAACTGAAGAATGTCGATCTTCGCCTTAGTTCTGTCTTTTTCACTTTTTTCAGTGAGCCGCTTGAAAGCACTTGCGATGATCAAGGTTCACACAATTAGCCAACTGCACTGTGTGGTAGATTCTGATTCCTCATCAGGAGTGCCATAATACCACCAATTCCGGTGGTGTGATGACAATTTAAAGCATCTCTGTTTAGGGAATCCAACAAGTTTAACCGTGCAACTTGCGCAGACCTCAATGTCTCACTTGATGGAACCCCTCGTTTCAGGGCATGCCCCACAAGAAGATCGACTTCCGAGGCAGATCGACTTCCGAAGCCGAGCGGAATTCCCAAAAGAGATCACATCAATTTGAAGATTTTGCAGCCATAGAGAAACATTGACTAAATCCATCAATAGGGTGTGTCCAAAAGGAATTGAGAAGGAATTGGAGAATGGTCTCAACTTCCGCATCGGTGAGGAGTTTGCAGCCATTGGATGGAGGACTCCGATAACATCGTAGTAGGTATAAAAAGGGACAGACCCCATATTGAATTCTAGATACTATCAACTCTGAAGGTCCTCAATCATGAAATTGCTTAACTTTGCTGTTGCCTTTTTTGCCGCTTCTTCTGCCATCGCTGCTCCTTTGGCTAAGAGAGCAGAGGACAAGAACAAGACAATCTTGCTCACCAACGACGATGGTTGGGCCTCTACGAACATTCGTGCCACTTACTCCGCTTTAAAAGATGCTGGTTACGATGTTCTCTTGGTTTCGCCAGTTCGCCAAAGGTCCGGTTATAGTGGAACCTTCCACATTCCTCAGTCAACCACCTTGGAGGAAGACGGTGAATTCTCTTACCCTCCTGCGGGCTCTCCATCATGGGGCCATGAAGATAATGACAAAAACATATGGTACTTCAATGGTACTCCTGCTTCGTGTGTGGCCTTTGCCATGAGCCACGTGTTGCCAAAAGAATTCGACAACAAGTCTATCGACCTTGTTGTTGCCGGTCCCAATGAGGGTGTGAATTTGGCTCCTGGTCTTTTCACATTGTCCGGAACCATGGGTGCTACTTATCATGCCGTGCTTAGAGGCTTGCCAGCCATCTCTTTCTCGGGTTCCAACGAAACCAATGCTTTTTTCAAGGACGACGAAGAAAAGCTTTCGGATGAAAAGTTCCCACCAGTGATCTACGCTAAAAAGGTTGTTGAGCTTGTTGACCGCTTGTTCGACGAATCCTCTGATCGTCCAAGAATCTTGCCAAAGACTACTGGTCTCAATGTTAACTTCCCTTTCGTCGGCAATGATGACGAGGATTGTCTCGACCCTGACTGGATGTTTGCTCGTTTGACCGGTGAAGACTCTGTAACCCCCAACTTGAAAGTTCTCTCTAACGGTACCATTGTTCGGGATGAGGGTGTCTACAAGGCTCCAACTGAATGCATCTTCGGTGATTGTGACTTACCATCGGAGTCTTGGGTAAACAAGAATCTCAAGTGCAAGACCCCCCATCTCCGTATTCTCCATTGATTATGATGCTTCTTTCAGGCAGGCTAGGTCCGTCCAGAGTCTCTTGAGTCCTCTATTTTAAAGATACTGTCTTATAAGACCAAGGCAATTTTTTCTTCTCTCGTTTCCTTTTAACCTTTTTCGATAGTTTTTCCGATTAAAAGTTATCTATACATGTCACTGACGTACTCATCTTTCGAAATCGTAGCGATCATATCATCACGTATGCATTACGTAAAAATTAATGTCTTCTATTGATTGAAGATTGGAGAATGCTGTCCTATCTTGCACTATGAGTCTCCTGCTTCCATTCGAGTCTGCTGAAGGGACTGGATAAATCATTCACTGGTGCTTTCGTTGCTGAACAAATTATGAGCAGCACTTGTGCACAGTCATTTGCCAGCAGCTCCATCTGCTAGTAGTAAAATCATATTCAGTCTAACGTACGATTCTCTTGAGATATTCTACCAAACATTTGCAAACCTTACTCCTGCCGGTTCAGTGACGAAAAGAAAATGAGTATGTTTGTCTAAAGCTTATTCTAGCTTCATTAACAGAAGTAACAAGCAGTGTGGTTTCTAGTGAAAACAATGCCGTCACACTTTTGTGGGGCCTCGAGCGGAGCGCTCATGATGCTTACGCATATAGTATTAGCACACACGACAATTGGGTGAACAATGAAGCAATGCGTCCAAAGCCTACAACTGAAGAAATGAAGAATTCTTTGAGAATACGATTACAAGAAGTCAGTTTATCGCTTGCTCACTAGGTTGAGGCGATCCCGAGTCCAACTTTTGATTCGCCAAGACGACCCAGAAACATTGAATAAGCGCCATCACCGGGAACAAGAAAATCACCATTCTATTCCTTTCACATCCCCAATTGCATCCATTTGTCTTCCATTCCCACCATTGTGCCGGTCTCTTGAGCACGTTGTGGTTCGGTACCTTGATGTGCGGCTCTGTTAATTAGTGCAAAACCAATCGAACGCATATCCGAAGATTTGCCCGAGAAAAGGCCGATAGTGGAGGTTTCAGGCATACAAGACCAAGAAATAACCTGCTGAGGTCAAATGAGCTTTCGTGAAGAGTTGGTGTTTTGAATGAAAATTGCCATCTGCTGCGGCTTGGGTCGCTCCACGTGTGGCCCATGCAAGATAGGTGGTGTTGACATTTAAACTGTTAAAGCATTAATAGTATGAGATGTACGTGCGCGAAGGGCAAAGTGGAGCCGCCGCCCGATGATGCCCTAGTGAGCTACTTTGTGGCGCTTTTCACTTGCGCAAAACCCGAGGAAGGGTAATTATCCTGCCGAAAGGGGCCGCCATCTCAACCCAGGCAACCTGGTGCACTTAGTTGAGATTTTTAAACCCTGCAATTGAGCTGATCAAGTCTCGTTCAATATCTCTTCCGCTTGCCGAACATTTTTGAAATTGCCTCCTCAATGGATGGCTGCAAATGAGCTTCCACGGTTCGACGCCTGCACTAGGAGGGGCCCACGATGGCAGACGCATATTCCGTAGTCTCAGCTCAATATGGGCTTCCATTGAATGGCCTCTGCCAAGCTTTGCCTGACAAGTGAAACACTATGGAAATACACAAGTTGTACCCGAATCGAGAAGACAATAATACCCACGTTGCTCAATTACTGTGCCTAAAACAGGAGGCGTGTGTACATAATGACAGGGCCGTGCAGATTTCTCGCTTGTGGCCATGCACCATAGGCTCTCATCAACGTTTGCACCCATTTCCAGTGTGCCGTGGGTACAGAGGTATAAAGGGCACTATCCCCCTAGACTTTTGCATTTCACCTCTCATCACCAAAAATGAAGTTCTCCACGATCGCCAGCGCTTTCCTCGCTGCTTCTTCTGCCATTGCCGCTCCCTTGGCCAAGAGAGATGACGGTAAGAACAAGACCATCTTGCTCACCAACGATGACGGCTGGGCCGCCACCAACATCCGTGCAACCTACTCTGCCTTGAAGGATGCTGGATATGACGTTATCTTGGTTGCTCCAGTGCAGCAGAGGTCGGGTTTCGGTGGTCAATTCGCCCTTCCTACCACCGAGAAGTTGACCGAGGACGGCGAGTTCTCCTACCCTCCAGCTGGCTCTCCATCGTGGGGCCACGAGGACAACGACAAAAACATCTGGTACTTCAACGGTACTCCAGCCTCGAGTGTGGCCTTTGCCTTGAACTACGTGGTGCCACAGCACTTCGACAACAAGTCCATTGACTTAGTGGTGGCTGGTCCTAACGAAGGTCTCAACTTATCTCCTGGTATGTACACTTTGTCTGGTACCATTGGTGCCACCTACGCCTCCGTGCTCAGAGGCTATCCTGCCATTGCCTTCTCGGGCTCCAACTCCAACAACTCCTTCTTCAAGGACGACGAGCTGAGACTCTCAGACGACCTGTTCCCACCTGTGATTTACGCCAAGAAGGTTGTTGAGATCGTGGACCGTTTGTTCAACCTGTCATCTGCCCGCCCAAGAGTGTTGCCCAAGACCACCGGTCTTAACGTCAACTTCCCCAAGGTTGGTGACGAGGACGAAGAGTGCAAGGACCCTGAGTGGGTGTTCACACGTTTGTCTGGCGAGGACTCCCCTGTTCCAAACTTGAAGTACTCCAATGGCACCGTCAAGTGGTCTGACGGCTTATTCGAGACCGCCACCGAGTGTGTGTTTGGCGACTGTGACTTGCCATCTGAGGCGTGGGTGATCGCCGAGCAAAAGTGCAAGACCCCCATCTCTGTCTTCTCCATCGACTACGACGCCTCCTACCAGCAGGCCAAGTCTGTGCAGAAGTACTTGGGCCCACTTTTTGATTAGGGCTCCTCGAACCGCTTCACTCTACTATAATACCTTTTCTTCCCTTCTTGCGTCAATGCTTCCCCTTCGATAGCTGTGTTTAAATGAAAAGTTTACTTGTTTAGGCTTTCAATACTCTGTAGAGACTCGATCGGATCTAAATTACTTGTCATTATTCATCTCTTTGTCGATTGCTCCACATGTCAGTGTCTTCTTTCTTCACACTGGGCCGGGGTGCGCCCAATGTGTCTCGCTTAAGTACAAGGGATCAGAACCCAAAGTCGCAATCCACCCCTAGAGGCTGTTCAATTAGCTACTAAAAGTTTCTCCCATTTCCACCTCGGGACCTTGTTTTAACCAACCTAAAACGCAATACATACCGTTTGTTTTTTGCACTAGCACTTCGCTTCTCCACAATACCATTATCTAGATCCTGCGTTCGGCTATTCTGGAAGAGACTCCTTTCACATCCTAATTGCCTGAGGCCATGGCGCAGACGGAACCTGAAACTAAACCAGGCAAACACGGCAATAATGGCCTATTTCTGTCGTTTCTCACCGCCGCTCATAACGTTGCAAACATGGTGATGAGTGACGATGAGGTAGAACGCCTGAGCACTGGCCCGAGTCTGCCACTGGCTAAGCAACCCAATAGACTTTTGCCTAAACCAGTCCACAAGTCCCAGGGACTGTCCAATAACACTTCTCGAACTTCAGTGCATAGTCACAATGATCACAGCAATCTTTCTGGCCCGAATTCCCACGATAACGACGCCGGCAGCGCCATGGTACAATTCCCAGCATTGCCCCGCTTGTCCACCTCCAACGTTCATTTTGAGCCTGTTCATGATTCTCCCATCAACACAATGGGAAATGGAGACTTGCAACTTCTGCACTTTGATGGTAAAACATCAACTGAAAACGATATCGTCCCGCTGGTGTCGATTAACGGCACTAAACACGCAAATAGCAGCCTGGAGCTCTTATCTGTTCTGGGAGGTGCGGACTCCAAGGTGGTTAAGAGAAGAAGACGTGGGTCGGAATTGTCTCTGACCGAAAGCAATTCAGAGGAACTTTCAATTGCCGAGACTGAAGGGTCCAATCAGGAGTTGGACAGGTTGTTGGAATCCTCAGAGGTGACTTTTGCTAGCTCGAAAAAAAATAAAGAGTTTCACCATGTATTCAAAAGAATACCCCTGTCTGAGAGGCTCATTGCAGACTATTCGTGTGCATTGTCAAAGGACATTCTTGTTCAAGGGAAAATGTATCTCACCCAAAATTACATCTGCTTCAACTCTAACATTTTGGGTTGGGTAACACACCTCGTGATACCTTTGCAGGAGGTGATTCAGATTGAAAAACGCTCCACAGCTGTTCTTTTTCCCAACGGAATGGTCGTGAGAACACTCCACCAAAGATACATTTTCGCTACTTTTATTTCGAGAGATGCTACTTTTGCGCAAATCACTAGAGTTTGGCACGACGTTCTTCTGGGAAAGAGTGAAGCCAAGCCTAACGGTCGTGCTCGCAGTCAATCAAGGGTGAGTAACAGAACGGGTGAATCGGAAGTGTCTGTTGGAAGTGAGGATGATGCTACTGGCGATGAGGAGGACGATCAAGGTAGTTTGTCATCAGATACCTCATATGATCAGGAAGATACATCTATGCGGGACCGTTCCTCTTCGCGAACGAAGATAGAAGATGAAAAAGAAGGTGACAATGATGGTGACGAGAACGCAAAAGCTGAGGATGATGACGAGGGTAGTCTGCCCAAAGTTTCCGAGGATGAGGGTGTTGGCGGTGGTGATTTCAAGGGCCTCAAGAATCCAGGCCCTGCGAAGCACGAACCTACGAAGGCCGATAGGGAGGATGAGAGTAACGATGTGTTCGTGATGGATCACACCTTCAAAGCACCGCCTGGAGTCATATACAGCATTCTATTTGGTCCCGATACCTCCAATTACATAAGAGTTTTGGAGGACCAGAAGAACTTTGACATCGAAAAAGACAAAATTACCGACTTGTCGATGAAGAATAAAGAGAGGAAGTATTCTTATACAAAACCATTGAGCGGTCCTATAGGGCCCAAACAGACTAAGTGCAATATCACGGACAGATTAGTCCATTGCGACTTTTCAAGGTATATTCATGTTGAGCAAATAACACAGACTCCTGATGTGCCTCTGGGAAATTCTTTCAAGATCGTCACCACGATTCTATTTTCATGGGCTGAGGATAATAACACAAACATGCACGTTGTGACATCAATTGAGTGGTCCGGAAAGTCCTGGATCAAAGGTGCTATCGAGAAGGGTAGTATTGATGGCCAGAAGGACTCCATGAAGAGTCTCGTGGAGACTGTCACCGATATAATCGAGCATGGCCTGGGCGGGTCTAAGAAGAAGAGAAAGAGGTCTAAGTCAACCAGAAGGCCACCTCAAGCTGAGGAGCAGGCCAAGCCAGAGGCACCAAAGGAGCTCACTCTCTTTGAGCACATCGCCAAGATCGCAGAGACTATTGGCAAATCTATTCCCGTTAGCATCCCTAATATTAGCGATGCCACACTAGGCGGTTTGATTCTTCTATTGGGAGCATTTGTCTACACTTGGGTTCTCGCTCATCTCTTCGGTAGCTCAGCCAAAGTTCCCGTTCTCAATGACGCCGATGGGTCCGCTAGACTCCTTAGATTTGGTAATAACAATTTCTATGTTATGCCAAGCCAAGAAAGGTACATCAATGACAAACAAGGACGCATGGTGAAGGAAGCGAGGATGTGGAGCTGGATCAATCTGAGAAGCCAGGGAAAAATCCCAAACGTAAGCAAGTCCCAAGAGAGCGCACAGTATATGGACCTGTACGCCTCGCAGGAGTTTGAAGAGATAGTCAAGCTCACAAAGCAGAGAGTCGACGAGCTCTACCGGCGAATCAACAATTGACACTGGAGATGATGAAATCAAGAGGATGAGGAAAAGAAAAAAGCAAAAGAGAATTTAAAAAAAAAAAAAAATACATTTATAAGGTTATTTAAAGCGATATCTGTTGCCTCCGTATTGAGAATAGCAGAATTTCACCAATTGATGCGTCACGAGATAGTTAGTGTAGCAGGACATGCAAGACAGCGAGGGAGAAATTCGTAGGAAAGGTACTGTAAGTAAGGCAGGCAAAGCATAGTGGGAGGGAGAGGCAGAAAAAAAAAAAAAAAAAAATTGAGACGCACTTTCTAGATAGACCAGTGCCTGATTTCCAATCTCAGCACCTCCTCCTCAAGAAAAAGAAAACGGCCGTTTTCCTTGACTAAACCATCATCTATAAATTAAAGACGAAATCCGCTCCCGACATCCGTTCCTTGGTATTTTAACCCACTCCCACACCCTCCATCTACGTTCAGGATTTTGTCTTGCCTAGAACCACAAGGAAGGTGAAAGGATTTCCATCTTATGGTCTGCCGCTGGTTCCATTCAATTCCCACCTGGCTACCTAGCTGCTTCCCCTAAGTTCTCATCAAACCATCATGAGATACCCGCTTTGTCTACTAGCGCTACTTATATCGTTGATCTGCTCGCTTCTTCCCGTTTCTGCCGGAGTGGTTTCCAAAGAGCCGACGCTGGACGAGGGACGGCTGCTGCTCAATGACGTGAAGAACAAGAACATTCTTCCATTAGACTTGCGGTCGCTTCAGGACTGGAAGCTCACCGACTTGCTTCTAGTGAGCGACATTGATGGCAACTTGCATGCGGTCGAGAGAAACACCGGTGCTTCTCTTTGGACGCTTCCTCTCGACGAGCCCTTGGTTCGTGTGTCGAGAAACAGATTTCCTCGTAAGGATCCTGAAAACGACACCAATCTTCTATGGCTAGTGGAGCCGTACCAGGACGGGTCCTTGTACTACTTCACGCCTCAATTCGGCCTAAACAAGTTACCCACTACAATAAAAAACCTCGTCATGGAGGCTCCGTTTTCCTTGAGCGGTGATAACAAAATCTACACTGGCGTTAGGAAGACGTCGTTATACACTATAAATATGAGAACTGGCGAGGTTCTAAATCAGTTTGGCTCTGCCGACGAGAGCTGTCCGGCGCCAAACTTATACAAGTCTCCGAACTTCAGCCCAGACCTGCAAGAAAACACCATCATGCTTGGTAAGACGACGTACGAGCTCCTGGTGCACTACAAGTACGACTCCAGCGTCGTGTGGAATATCACCTACTCGTCGTGGGGTCCCAATAACATAGACAATGATTTGATTATGCAAAACGGTCAATCCATTGACGACCTCTACTTTACCCCTTTCCATGACAAATCGCTCTTAGCCATCAACAAGGGCACCGGCACGCCTCAGTGGATTTGCAGACTACCGTCCTTGGCCGTCAATGTCTTTGATGTCTTCAACAATGAGGATAACCCAAACCAATATGTCACCCTTCCTCATCCCTTGAAGGTTCTCAACGACCTCCAGCATCTTGACGATGCCCAAAGGGAAACGCCAAACAACGACCTTTGCTTCGTGAACAGAACAGCAAACGGGAAGGAGTGGTTTGCCATGAGTTTCAAGAATTATCCAACTCTCTTAAAATCAGCCCCTATAGCGCAGTATCAAATGGCCTTGTACCAATTTGCAACGTCAACATTAGATCGCCAGACTCAGGATTTTCTCTCGAGACTCAATGTCAGTCGAGAAGATGTCGAGCCATTCATCAATGGCGTTCACAAGATCAATCATCTTACGCCAGATTCCATGTATCAACCGCATGTTCAATTTCGTAAGGAAGAGTACCTAGGGATAGGTGACGGCTCTGAACTGTCCGGGCATCTGGAGAACGAGCTGAAACAGGTTCCACACATGATTGATGGTATTCTTTTCCCATACACAAGTGACGAGCACGGTCTGGCTTTGGCTACCATCGACGAAATGCGCAAGGAGGTCATTGCAAATGACAGAAATTATCCCACCGGGCTTCCAGCAAGGCATAGCGACATGGGATTTCCTTCAGATTCGAATCACAGACTATCGATCTTCAGAAGGATTGCTGAAGATATAATTGTCCTCGCGGTATTACTTCTAGTGCTATTCTCTGCTGGTAAGCTTAACGGCTTCTTGCAGTTCACCAAGGGAAGAGAGTATGACTTGGCTGCAAAGACCGGCGATGTGGAACTCAAGTTACATCCCACCAAAAGTACTCGTGCTCCTGTTATCACGGAGACAGAAGAAAGGAGTGTCGAAGAGAAGCCTCTTCCTAGTATACCGAAGGAGCTGACTGAAGGCGCCAAGGACAAAGTCGTGACTGCCGAGCTCGATGATGATGAGAAGGTAAAGGCTGTATTCGAAGACTCGAAGAAAAAGGTTCGAATAGTAAGCGAAGAGCAACACAAAGATGATGCTGGGGCCCCCACACCGGAAGTAATAAATGGTCAGGAACCAGAACCTGGTATTGTCACGAAGAAGAAGAGGAAGAGGGGAAGTCGTGGTGGTAAGCGTGGAGGCAAAGGTAAGAAGACTACTGAAAGCAAAGAAGATGATGATCCAAAGGATGAAGCATCCGAAAACACTCATCAAGCAAGTGATGATTCCAGTATTGATGACACAGAAGCCATTGCAACTAAGTCATTAGTGAAGCAATTCACAAAAAAGGCGAATCTGAACAGGAAGTTGCAAATAGATAACAATCTTATCATTTCTGATAAAATCTTGGGATATGGCTCCCATGGTACAGTTGTCTATGAAGGTACTTTCGAGAACCGGCCGGTTGCTGTGAAGCGAATGTTGCTAGACTTTTATGACATTGCCAATCACGAAGTTCGTCTACTTCAGGAAAGCGACGATCATCCAAATGTTGTGCGGTACTTCTGCTCGCAATCAAGTGAGTCGGAGAAATTTCTTTACATAGCGCTTGAACTATGCGTTTGCTCTCTCGAGGATCTTGTTGAGAAACCGAAAGTGGATGATAGAGCTTTGAGATTGGATCACCATTCCAAAAATGAAGTCTTGTTGCAGCTTGTAAGTGGCCTTCATTACTTGCATTCGCTTAAGATTGTTCACCGTGATTTAAAACCACAAAACATTTTGGTCGGGGACTCGACCAAGAAGAAGAAATCCAAGTTGTCATCAGAGTTCAGGTTACTTATCTCAGATTTCGGTTTATGTAAAAAGCTTGACGCTGACCAATCATCTTTCAGAGCAACAACGCAACATGCTGCTTCTGGTACGTCTGGCTGGAGAGCCCCTGAACTCCTCTTGCATCATGACTTGATGGAGATTTCGCCAGATACTGTTTCCTCGCTCAACTCCACTTCGAAGCACTCCATAAAGGACGGGCTTAGTAATGGCGGCAGTGGGAAGAGGCTCACCAAAGCCATTGATATCTTTTCACTAGGATGCGTTTTTTATTACATCCTTACGGGTGGAGGGCATCCATTTGGTGATCGCTATTTGCGAGAAGGTAATATTGTTAGAGGGGAGTACGATCTTTCGGCACTCAAACAGCACTGCCCTTATGATTGGGTCGAGGCCACGCACTTGATTGCATCTATGATATCGTTCAATCCTAAGACCAGGCCAGATACAGCTGCAATCATGAAACACCCGTACTTTTGGAACTACAACAAAAAATTGGAATTTCTTCTCAAAGTCAGCGACAGGTTTGAGATAGAGAAGAGAGATCCACCAAGCCCGCTTCTCCTCAGCTTAGAGAGCACGGGGCATGTTGTTCATCAAGGCGACTGGCTCGCTAAGTTTGATCAACAGTTCATTGATAATTTGGGCAAATATAGAAAGTACAACACAGACAAAGTGATGGACCTTTTGAGAGCATTGCGCAACAAATATCATCATTTCAATGATATGCCCCCTGATCTTCAAGTGCAATTAAGCCCGCTTCCAATTGGGTTCTATACCTATTTCAATAGGAAGTTCCCGAAACTACTCATGGAAACGTACAAAGTTGTTGACGAAGAGGGCATCAAAGATGAGCATGTCTTCGAAAGTTTCTACTCGGGAACCCAGGAATAAGTGCTAGGTAATGAAAATGTATACTTGTGATAAAATTAGCATGTACCATCTTAACTATTATTCTTAGACTTCTTGTGTCTTAGTCTCTTTCCCTTGCTCTTTGGCTTTGAAATTTTGTTTTGAGGGCTTTCTTGATACTTGTGTGTCTTTGACTGTTGAGGCTTCGCTAGAGGTTCCAGCCTTGTCGCTTCTGGGTTTATATCAGGCTCCGAGTCGTCATCCATGTCGGTAAACTTCGTATGCTTGCCCTGAAAATTTGACGCTGAGATAGCTGGAGATTTCATATTTTCTGAAGCAGCCTGGCCACCAGACACACCGCCCAATGTTCTTTGAATGTACTCCGCTGCTTTCTCATTGCTTCTTGCGTCCTTCTCTTCCTTCTTCTTCTCAGCATTGTCCATCTCTTTTAACCTTTTCATAGACGCTTTCGCCCTGTCTAGTTCCTTCATTATGGGGTGTTCATCGGTATTTATCCCCTGGATTTTAAGATATGCAAATATTAAAGAAACGGTGCAATATAGGTAGTTGTTGAGAAACTCCGCTTCCTCTTTCGGCAGCCCACATTCTCTGATTAGCTCATCCAAAGGGCGATCAGTTATAGGTTGTAATGTGCCCTGTAGCTCTTCAATAGAGCTTTGAAGGCTCGTGACCAAGTCCCTTACATGCTCGACATTCTCCATGTTTTGTGCGGTTGTATGATTTGTAGAAGTAGTGGGGAAGGTTAAGTGCTATGTATTTTCGCACATAGTCGATGAGCATCGGCTGCGATCTTCAACTACATCAAGAACGATGGTGACAAGAGCTAATAGGGATATCTTAACTGGGGGAAAGAAATACCAGCAAAAGCAGGCAAAGAAGTATGGTGTAGAGGAGGTTGTTTTTGACAAAAAAGCTCGAGAGGAGTTCTTGACTGGGTTTCACAAACGAAAAGTGGAACGTCAAAAGAAGGCTCAAGCGTATCACAAAGAACAGGAAAGAAAGGCTCGTATCGAGGAAAGGAAACAACTCAGAGAACAAGAGCAATCGAAGTTTGAGGAGCAGCTAAAACAGCTTAGAGAACAAAGGGAGCTATTTGAAAAGCTTAATTCTAAGGATGGAGTTATTGAAGAGAAGGAGAATGACCAACAAGAAGAAGATACGCAAGCAAAGAATGGGGAGATCGAGGATGAGTGGAATGGATTTGAAGAGAATAGTGAGGGGCTGAACGAAGCTCTGAACGAAGCTTTGAAAGACAACAGCGAGGACGAAGATGCAGTAAAGGGTATTCTACGTAAAAAGCAGGTTTACAAGGTCGATGAAGAAGCTGGTCTCGGGGATGTCATCGTTGACAAGGAAACTGAAGTTACCATAGAGTCTCTCGATAACCCATACACAACCGCCATCTCCAACAGGAGTATAGAAGCCTTGGCCAAAGCCAATAATGTGAACTTAGACAAGTCCGACGAAGTACTTGAAGGATCAATCAAGCGGGCAAAGGACTACGCTAAGCTTTGTGGAGTAGACAAGTCAAAGCAAAAGCCCAAAAAGAAAAAGTTCAGGTACTTGACGAAAGCAGAGAGAAGAGAGAACAACAGAAAACAAAAACTTAGTAAGCTCAAGAGCCGCAGGCAAGGCATGCAAAAATAATCTCGCTTGTTTTAAACAGTGAAAGGAGATTCATCAACACTAAGAATACTGATAAGAATCTCAGGAGTATGAAACGCTGATAATAGATTTATGGTTTCCCTCGTTTTTGCAACCATTCATGAGAGCCTCACATGAGAGCCTAATAAATGAACTTATTCCTACAACACGCATGACATCGATGCCCTCTAATAAATAAGAATTGAAAATGCTAAACATTATCTCCTGAAATATTTTCCTTGACTCTTCTTTACCTACCGCCTGTTTGTGCGGGTAACTGACGGTGGTGTATTTCGCGTTGAGATGTGCATCTCGAAGAGATGGAAAAAACTTGAGTTGCAAACTTCTTCTTATTTGCAACCATACCACAACTCCACAGGTGCCACTGGTATCTTTGGGATTGTGAACAAAGGTATGTTTTTTTTCTAAAAGAACAATCCCCAATATACCATGATGACTAGCTGTCGCCCCAGACGGAGGCTCCTTTTCAGAACTATGACCGATTCGACATAACACACTGAAAATGCTGAAATGTATATTGGCCCGCATTCATGCGGAACTGTCAAGTGACAACTTTGTACTAACAGCTAGTTGCAAGTCATATACGAAGTTTGAAGTATGGCTGATGATGACTTTTCCATGCTAATCATGATTACCCTCTGATTACAACTAATACTATTGTCTGAAGCTCAAAACTCTGCTCATGTGCACGGTAGAATCATGTAGATTGTCTTGATCGGAGATGGCCCTAGACTTCCAAAACCTAATGTTAGTTTATCAATTTGAATCCTTATTCCGGGCATTATCTGTGCCAATATTCACCGCACTCATATTCTCGCGACTTTTTTAAGACACTAGTACCTCACATCAACATAGCCGACCATACACGGCAGCTGCATCTTGAAGATGTCAATCGACGACTTTAAGTTCAACGACATTCTTCCGCTTCCTTTCAGAATCCTCTTTTTCATACAATTGGGGATACATCTATGGTACGCTTTAGTTTGGTACTGTTATAGAATCCATGGCATCAACGTGTTGGCCTTGATAAACCTTTCATACTCGCCACATAAGTACTCGGGCGGATCGTATATCGACGAATCCAAGTATGGGGAGTTTGCTACAAGTACTCCGGCTGATGTCACCGAGAACCAGCTCTTGCTCAATGGAATCAAGAACAATATAAAGGTGACACTACTACCCAACCTCAGTGGTCTACTTGTATACTGGGTATCGGCACCATTTCTAGATAACGACTCAAAAATCTTTTGGATTCTTCGGCTGGTACTGCCGACAATTTTGATGCTTCATACCGCTTACAGGTTTTTTTTACAAAAAGGATCTGTCGGGGCAGTTAGAATCCATACAACCATGAGACGCATACTAGTTGGCGACATTAATTCGTCGACAATGAGAACCAATGACATCCTTTTGTCAGATTCAATGATATCATATGGGAGAGTTATAAACGACTGGAGTATGTTTGTCTGGAAGACGTACATCCCCACAGAGCTGAACTATAACGCTGGGTTTGAGACTGCGGTTCTTTCTATCCCTGCAATAATAAGAATGAAGCAGTGTTGGTATGAGTTTCAGCTGACGAAACAGAGGCAGCATTTGTTCAACTTTTTTAAGTACTTCATCAGTTTGGGCCCCATAGTGGTAAACTTTTTGATCAAACATAAGATGACACACCTCACGGAGAACGAGGACGTCTCGGCTCAATTGAACACGCTCAACTTCTGGTGGTACATGAGTTCCACGGTGAGCGCGTCCTTCCTGTTCTTTTGGGATATAAAAATGGACTGGGGATTCAATGTGTTTGATATAATTTTGCACAGGAAGGGTTCACGATGGATCATTTTGAGAGAACCAAACAAGTTAGTCTATAACAACTTCATTGCATACTATGGCATAGTCGTCCTAGACTTTATTCTCCGTTTCATATGGATCCTCAAGTTGTTTGTTATAAAGGAAACCGAAGTAAGACTTGGCCTCAAAAACAAAGTGGGCAACTTTTTGTTTGGACTTGATTTCTTGTCATTGGGATTCGCCACACTTGAGCTCCTTGAAATTATAAGAAGATGGCTCTGGTGTTTCCTCAAGATCGAAAGCGATTTGGTAAAGTTGCAGTATGGAGATAACAAAAATGCCATCCCGCTCACGACTATAAAGATAGGATAAACTGTTAGCATTTTCTACAATCAATTTCATGAAATATTTATTGTAAAGGTAGTGTACATGCAAAGATATCAAATCGTCTAGTTGTTGTCAAGCCACTTCTGGGCGCTGTTTCTCCAGGCCAAGTCTGCCTTTGGGCTGATCCTGTTCTCAGCAGCCCACTTGTACTTGATTGGTGACTTAAGCCAGGCATAGATCACCAACACAGAGGACATGGCCCCAACGGCATAGATATTTAAAGGAGGAGCGTGAGCCATGTTGATGTAATGGGATGTGATATAGCAGGAGCTCTGTGTAAGACTAATTATGAGAATATGGTTGGTTGGGAGTTTTCCGGTGCGCGCACGCCCATCTAGGATTCTTACCACGGTAAAGCCAGTGGGCTATTAAATACAAAAGAAGAAGAAGCAAGAGGAATAAAATGGATCAGGTTTCAGGTCTTTTCGTCATGATAGATCGAAAGCATCAGTTGTCTGCAAGATTTAGTGTACTTTTGAGTTAATGATGTGAAAAGGGTAAGCTCCCAGAAAATGGGATTTGATACCTTCAGGCTGCTCAAGCATTTCTGAAAAACTAATAAATTTTTTACTCGATTTACCTCTGATATATAGTTGGGGTCTGTCAATGCCCAGTCTATTGGGAACATTCGACAAGTGTAGTGCACATAGGAAAGGAGGAAAAAATTTACTAGTACGCTTTGAAAAACTCTGGATCTTTCAAGTCATCTTCATCAGTCGATAAAACATGTTGAGGCTCCTTTCCAAAGGCAGTCCTCGGATAGGCCCTCGTCTCTTCCGTGCTGCTCGCCTCCTCCCGCTGGCCTCATATCACGTTCTGAAATTGGACCCTTCCTTAAACACATCTTACGACTCCCTCACGGACTATGGCTCCTACAAAGCCAACATATTTACCCATAGACTCCCCGAATCCACAGCGCAGCAGTCGCCTCCATTGGTGGCATTGCATCACAGGTTACGTTTGCCTGAGTCTTACAGCTTGTCCACATTGTCGCAGGCGTTGAACTGTGACAAGTCCACTGGGTTGGCCAATAACCACGGATTGAGCATCCTTGGCCTGAATTTACTAGCATACTACATCAGCGAGCACTTATTGATGAAATATCCTAGACTTCCCTTGCCAGTACACAACGAGGCCACAAACGCATACATAGGTCCCTACAGCTTGGCAGAAATCGGTCGTTCATGGGGTATCGAAACCGACGTGAGAACCAAGTTGCAGAAGTATCTTGCCAACGAGCCAGAGTTTTTGACATTCGGTAGATTGAGGTTTTTGTCCGAAGAGGCCAAAGATGCTCCTCAAGAAGAAGGTATTGTGGAGTTAAGCGAATTGGGTTCGTACGATAAGAACACAAAGACCTTCTTGACAAAAGAGGAGGAAGCCTATGCTGAGGCCGTCAAGGCCATCATTGGCGGTATGTACACCCACGCAGGCGAAGAAAGCGCCAAAAAATTTATCCAATCCCATATTTTATCAAGAAAAATCCCCTTGCATGAGATGTTCCAGTTTAGCAGGCCCACAAGAGAGTTGACTAGGTTGTGCGAGAAGTTGGAACTCGAAGACCCACTAGAGATCAGGCTAATTGCTGAAACTGGTAGATTGTCCACGCATGCCATTTTCGTTGCGGGAGCCTTTTCTGGCGGACACAAGTTGGGAGAAGGTGTGGGTGCTTCATTGAACGAAGCAAAGACTAGGGCAGTGGTGAATGCATTGTTGTCTTACTACTTGTACACCCCAGTGAACGAGCAGGGTGAGGAGATAAAGACTCCTAGCGAGGAAAACTACAAATTTGAAGGCATTGTGGGCTCCGGTGACGTTGCAATATAAAATATACTTGTACATATCACAAGCGCAGCTTGTATTAATAAAACACGAATAATGACTGTTTAGTGTCTAGTGACGTTGAGAAACTTTATGTTCCGAACACGCGGTCAGTTCAGCTCCTTCATACTTAGGCTTACAATCAACTGCAATTCCAAGACAGCAGATGAGCGGCCTTACGACCATGATGTAATTGTCTACACTTGTAAACTAATAGGCTTATCAAAAAGGCTATTTCAATTCGGGTTGTTTTGAGATTACCTGTTGCAAAGCTAGAGAATCCAATTTTCTTAGTTTTGCTCACGTTCAATGACCAACGAGAGGTTTTCAAATGTATCAATCAGCTTTATTCGAAGCAAGTATGATATGAGAATAATGGAATATGAACCTAGGATGTCCTTGAAGCCGTTCAGTTTTAGTTGAAACCAACTGTCTGGATAGACCTTTTCACGGCCATCATGCTCCCCAAGAAAGCGTGTCAGCCTAACTAATAGAGACACCCTGAATGGAAAATTAAATATGCTTATGTTCATTCGAAGACTTTTATAGAGAACTTTGTCCTGACTGCCTTCTCCTAAAGGAGCTGGATTTTGCATACTCGAGGTCCCAAGTATCATGGATTCATCTACATTTGCTTTGAAATACCTAGAAGTGTAAGTCTAATTATCAACTCTTCAGGCACACCTCGTTGTCAGTTATCATTTTGTCGACTTTCTTTGCAGATTTTTATCCTTAAGTATAAGATTTATTTCACAGCGTACCTCGACTTTCATCTGTATACTGTCTATTGAAGCCATCCACAGTACACGGAACAGGCTGTACAATTATGTATTTGGTACCCATGAAACTTCACCAGCGATCTCATCCAATTCTCATATAGCCCTTACATTTATCTACAAGTCTCACCACTGTTGGCTCAATTGCCTGCTGAATACCTTTCCAGGGTGCCATCAGAGTCAATGAGTAATATATGGCAGAGAAAAAATTCAGCCATGCGCACTGTTCCCAGCCTCATCTCTTCCCCGTAATCGCACCTCTTCGTCACCATCTATAACTTTGAAAAACTCTCGAAAAACCTCGAAAAATGTCCTTGAACGTTCTTGTCGTCGGTAACGGTGGTAGAGAACACGCCATCACCTGGAGATTGGCCCAATCCCCCTTGGTCCTGAAGATTTACGTGGCGCCAGGTAATGGTGGTACCTCTACCGCTGACGATAAGGTGGTCAATGTTCCTGACTTGTCTGGTTCTCCTAAGCACTTTGACAGGCTTCAAAAGTTCGCTTTGGAAAAGAACATTGGCCTTGTTGTTCCAGGGCCTGAGCAGCCTTTGGTGGATGGAATCACTTCCGTGTTCACCAAAGTAGGCATCCCAGTGTTTGGTCCTAGTGCTAAGGCAGCCACCATGGAGGGTTCCAAGGCGTTCTCAAAGCTGTTCATGGCGAAACACAACATCCCAACTGCTCAGTTTAAAAACTTCACCGACGTGGAGGCCGCCCGAAAACACATTCAGGAAGTCGACTACAAGATTGTGTTGAAGGCAGATGGTATCGCTGCTGGTAAAGGTGTTTTGATTCCGGAGACCAAGGAAGAGACATTTGCTGGCCTTGATGAGATTATGGTGGCTAAGAACTTTGGTTCCGCAGGTGACGAGATTGTCATTGAGGAGTACCTTGAAGGTGACGAGTTGTCGATCTTGACTATCACCGATGGTTACTCTTTCTTCAACTTGCCTACTTCGCAAGACCACAAGAGAGCTGGCAACGGTGACACTGGTCTTAACACAGGTGGTATGGGCGCTTACGCTCCTGCGCCAATAGCGACTCCTCAAGTGTTGAGCAAGATCGACGAGCAGATCATCAAGCCTACCATTGATGGTATGAGAAAGGATGGCTTCCCTATGTGTGGTGTTTTGTTCACTGGTATCATGTTGACCCCATCCAAGGAGCCTAAGGTATTGGAGTACAACGTCAGATTCGGTGATCCAGAGACTCAAACTGTGTTGCCTTTGTTGACTGCTGACACTGACTTAGCAGAGGTCATGTTGGCAGCTGCTGAACATAGATTAGACTCTGTCACCATCAAGACCAAGCCAAACACTTACTCTACTACCGTGGTTATGGCTGCTGGCGGTTACCCAGAGGCTTATGGAAAGGGTGATGAGATCACTATCAAGGACACGCCAGCCGACACCTACATCTTCCACGCCGGTACTGCTGAGAAGGATGGCAAGATTGTCACTTCTGGTGGTAGGGTTATTGCTGCTACTGCAACTGCCTCTACTTTAAGAGAATCTGTGGACAAGGCTTACGTTGGTGTTGACCTTGTATCCTTCAACAAGAAATACAATAGAACTGACATTGCTCACCGTGCTTTTAGAGATGCTGATAGCACTGCTAGCGGAGCTACTTACGCTGAGGCTGGTGTCTCTGTCGACAATGGCAACTTGTTGGTTGAGCAGATCAAGGCCAAAGTGAAGTCTACCAAGAGATCGGGAGCAGACTCCGATATCGGTGGTTTTGGTGGCTTGTTCGACTTGAAGGCTGCTGGTTTCGCTGGAGAAGACACTTTGTTGGTTGCCGCCACTGATGGTGTTGGTACTAAGTTGAGAATTGCTCAGATCATGGACATTCACGACACTGTGGGAATTGATTTGGTTGCCATGAACGTCAACGACTTGGTGGTGCAGGGTGCTGAGCCTTTGTTCTTCCTTGACTACTTTGCAACTGGTAAACTTGACGTTGAAGTTGCAGCCAAATTTGTCAGTGGGGTCGCTGATGGATGTATAACTGCTGGCTGTGCTTTGGTTGGTGGTGAGACCAGTGAGATGCCTGGCATGTACGATGTCGGTCATTACGATACCAACGGTACTGCCGTTGGTGCCGTCCGCAAGGACAAGATATTGCCAAAAATTTCTGCTATGAAGCAAGGCGATGTTTTGATTGGTTTGAAATCTGATGGTGTTCACTCCAATGGATTCTCGCTCGTTCGTCACATCATCAATAAGGCTGGCCTCAAGTACACAAGCAAGGCACCATGGAACGAAAAGAAGACTATTGGAGAGGAGCTTTTGGTGCCTACCAAGATCTACGTCAAACAATTGTTGCCCTCGATTCAAAAGGATTTGCTTCTTGGAATGGCGCACATCACCGGTGGTGGTTTGGTGGAGAACATCCCTCGTGCCTTGCCCAAGCACTTGCAAGCTCAGGTTGACATGGCCAAATGGGAGGTGCCAGAGATCTTTAAGTGGTTTGGCAAGACCGGAAAGGTCCCTTATGAAGATTTGTTGAAGACTTTCAACCTTGGTATTGGTATGGTTGTCATTGTTGAGCAACAAAAGGCCAATGCAGTGCTCAGCGAGCTCAAGAGTGCTGGTGAGGACGCTCTTGTCATTGGTGAGTTGGTGGTTCGTGAAGAGGGAGCTGCCGGCTGTGTTGTCAACAACATTGGCGAGCTCTACTAGGTGATTAAATTCAGAATGATGTAAAATAGATATACGAACAAACAATAGAAAGAAACGTTGACGAGAGGTGTAAGATCCAGATATTGCCGGCAGAGTTAAAAAGCAACCTACGAATACTTCATTGGGCAGCATTGGCCATCTCTTTGGTTCCACCACTTACAAAATCTATAGTCAAAAGACCGGCACTAGTGGCTTTGCAATCTGAGAGGGCACTGAGTTACATTATCGCGAGGTTATCTACGGAATTTCCTCAAGCGGTGGAGGTGGAAAAACTCACCTGTTAGTCACGTGCTATTGCATCTTCAGAAGACAATCACCCCTTCTTCACTCCTCCGCATGGACTGCCTCGGTGAGATGCCCCAATTTGGCCTCATCTCCAAACATGCACGTTGTAGGGTTGTGTGAGCCGATTTTCTCACCCCCAAAAAAGAAGGGGCTGTACGTTTTAGCGCTATTGCCTCACAGGCTAAATTCGCGAGCCGAGTCGTCGCTCCCATTGCTTCTTCGCAAAAAAAGTTAGTACACACTCCCACTGCTTATTATTCAGTTGCAACTCACCGCCGGTTCCCAGCAGCCATTTGGTTATTCTTTAGTTGATCTGCTGCAAGCGCCGCTAGAAGTAACACCTTTCACATTTCGGGAATATCCGAGATAGAAAGAAGTGGTGAATCATCGCTTCAAGTCTCAAATTTCATTCGTTCCATTTTCTCCAGCCACACCCAGCTCTGATATAACTCTTCAACATGGGTTTGCTATCGCTTGGGACACCTTTGGACTGGCACGAGCTGAGAAAACACAATGAGCATGTAAGAGAGAATGGGATAGAGCAACTAATCAATATTTTCAAGCAGCATGGCAAGAGACAGAACGACCATTTCTACTGGGGAGATGAGGTTGAATACATGTTGGTGGACATCGATTCGAGCAACAAGACGGCCAAGTTGGCGATCGACAGGGACCTGATTCTCGACGATTTGAACGATCCGCTGAAGCCAGAGATCGCCATGAAAGCTATCAACAATAATGTCTCGTTTCATCCCGAGTACGGTCGGTACATGATAGAAGCCACACCTCTTAAGCCCTACGATGGGGAATCGCTTCTGGACTATGTCTACGTGGAGGAGAATATGGTGAAGCGTAGAGAGGTGTCGCAGTCGGAGCTCCCGAAGCATATCATTCCGTTGACGTTGACAACGTATCCTCGCATGGGATGTGGGAATTTCACGTCTCCCACAGCCAAACCGATAGGCCCGGCATCTCAGTCTCTTTTCTTGCCTGACGAAATAATTAATAGACACGTCAGATTCCCCACGCTCACAGCAAACATCAGAAAGAGACGTGGCCACAAGGTGGCCATCAACTTGCCCATTTATCCTGACACCAACACCAAACTCATAGACGATAGCATTCCAAAACGAGACTTATTTCCGTCAGATGAAGAACCTTGGCTAGGCGCTTCACAGCCGGGTCATGTGTACATGGACTCGATGGGCTTTGGAATGGGCTCCTCGTGTCTCCAGATTACGGTACAGCCGTCAGACATTCACGAAGCTCGGTACTTGTACGATACCTTGGCGCCTCTTACGCCAATTCTCATGGCTGTGTCAGCTGCTGCCCCAATTTTTAAGGGTTTTTTGGTGAACCAGGATGTTCGCTGGAATGTCATTAGTGGGGCGGTGGACGACAGAACATTCTTGGAGCGTGATATCAAACCATATCGGGGTCTCGATTTTTTTGGTGGCTTGGACGTCCCTGACGAAGTGAAGGTCCATTTTGACAAGCTTGGAGGCGGGCCTGGTGTTAATGGCGATCACATCACTAATGAGTTTGGCGATACGACCATCACAACATTGGATGGCAAGCCAGTGCAGAAGATTCCCAAGTCTCGTTATGAGTCTATCGACTCGTACTTGAGTGATGAAGGCTACCGCAGTGACCCATACTTCAAGAAGTCGTACAATGACATTTACTCGCCCATCAATAAAAAAGTGTACGACAAGCTCATATCGACGAAACTTTTTGATGCGCCTTTAGCCCACCATTTTGCCCACCTCTTCATCAGAGATCCACTCGTTATCTTTAGTGAAAGGGTCAATCAAAACAATAATCTTGACAATGATCATTTTGAGAATCTCCAGTCAACAAATTGGCAAACCTTGAGATTCAAGCCACCTGCTTTGTACAGTGACATAGACGATCTTACCAAAACACCTGGTTGGCGAGTCGAGTTCAGGCCTTTGGAAATTCAGCTCACTGACTTTGAGAACGCCGCCTACTCTGTGTTTATTACGTTGGTGAGCAAGGCAATCCTCAAATTTAGTCCAGACTTCTACATGCCTATCTCGAAGGTAGATTCTAACATGAAGACCGCTCATGGAGTGGACGCTTCCACGGACGCAAAGTTCTGGTTTAGAAACCCATCGCAATGGCGTTTGAACAATGAGGATTTCAAAGGGTATGACCTTACATGGTTTGACCGTTTTGTTAATGATGGCAACGATCTTTTTGACGATAACGTCGTTTACCTCAATGGATACGTAGAAGTGAACAATGGCATCGAAAACGGCATCGTCGAGCATGAAGACTGCCAGAATGTGAAACTCACAGCTCAGGAGCTCATAGATGGTCTGGACACCTTCCCAGGTCTCATCAAGATGATTGTCAAATTAATTGCCACAGATCTTCTTCCTGCAAACTGGCAAAACCTGAGTCACCATTGCAAGAGCAGGCAGTTTGCAAGAGATCTCGAGCTTATACGAAACTACTTAAAGCTTACCAGTGGTAGAGCATCAGGAAAGATCCCAACCGTTGCTCGTTTTCTTAGAAACTTTGTTCTAAAGCACCCTGACTATAAGCAAGATTCTAAGGTGAGCGAGCGGATCAATTACGACCTAGTGCAAGCTAGTGTTGCCATCACCAATCTCGACTTCAAGCATCATCAGCCACTTCTCGAAGAATACTTTGGTGAAGAAATTGCCAGTTACTTACAGACACGGACTAATTAGAATCATAATCTTCAAACGTTGCAAGAAACCATATGCAACCTTCCCGCCCTTACGTTCAGCATAAGTTGTAGTAGACATGAATCCTCGAGTGGTTGTCGCATACTATTTGGTTGCAAAATACGGTCAGGAGGCGCGATGTAAAATCACTCAACGCGTTAAACCAAGGGAGTTCTACTTGAAACATCCTGGAATACATGGTAACCTTGTCAAAATTTACGACCTTCATCTCCGAAACCACTAAACCCTAAACCCTATTTTCACTCACGTCACCTGCCAGCTAAGATTTATACTCTTTCGGGAACGACCTTTTCCTGGCCGTCGACCTGCACACACCGCAAGTGAGCGCACTCACACAAAAGTTGTAAGCAGCTACCGCGAGGAATCACAAAGAAGGTATCACTAACCTGATAGTACTCATAAAAAAAGAGCGTGTATTCCCAACTAAAAGCTTGAAAAATCGTTCACTTGTCCCACTTACACCATGGGCTTTTTTGATAATGTCAAATCTTTTTGGCATTCTGTCACCACCGACGACCACTATGCCAGTTATGGCTCTCCGTACAAGAACTCCACCGCTGGGGGCTCCATTGATCCTACATCATCCACGGCGAGACTAGCTGATTTAAACAACTCGCTGAGCCATTCTTTGGTTGGCTCACGTACAGCTTCCACGACAAACGTGGCTGGCTACAGACCTGGATTGAGGTCGCTGTCAACCAATTTGATTAACCAAGGCGGTGACGTACAGATGCAGACATTAAATCGTGAAGGGCTCCCACCATTGCCTCCTGTTGACTCGTTGTGGGAGAGAATCGAAAAGTGGTTGGAGGAAGAGTACCCTGAGTTGGAGGACAGCTTGAACGACGGGGCTTCCACGGCCGACTTGAACGAGTTCGAAAAAGATTTGGCTATTGGGCCGTTACCTGTAGAAGTTCGTCAGTTCTTTAAGATCCATGACGGCCAATTTAGGGGAGGCAAGCCCACGGGGTTGATTATGGGCTTGACCTTCTTGGACATGGAGAGCATCATGGAGGAGTATGCTGTGTGGGCAAAAGTGGCTGAAAGAATTGAAAAGCAGGTGATTGCCATCAATCATCAGAAAAGCTTGCCTGAAGAGGCTTCGCTGGCCTCTTTTATCAATAGCGAGAGACAGTTGAACAACTTCCTTGCCCACCAGAAATCTGTGCCTGTAAATGCCGTCCAGTCGTACTATATTCATCGTGGATGGGTTCCTCTTGTGAAGGATCCTTGTGGTAACTTGATTGGTCTTGACTTGGCTCCAGGTCCTGCTGGCGTCCGCGGCCAGATCATCTTGTTTGGTCGTGATTTTGATACCAAAGTTGTCATTGCTAACAGTTTGCAGGAGTTTTTGTTCCAGTTTGTCACCGACTTGGAAGTCGGCAACTTCCAAATTGATCAGTCTGAGTCGAACACCGATAACGGATTTTTGGACAGTGCACAGAACGACGACTACATGATTGGTGATGAGGATGAAGGTAACGGTGAACTTGCATTTTTGGACCGTGACGGCGGAGAGTTTGGTTCAGAACTCAGAGGTAAGCTCAGCTACATCGAGGTTTTAAAGAGAAGAGCTTTGAAGAGATACAGCGTGCCCAACGCAGACAAGTTCCAAACAGCATTTACTCCTCATGCGGTCAGGAAGAGGCCACAGCGTCCAGCAGAAGGAATCTCGCCTTCCAGGAGTGGAGGTAGCACGGCGAAGCTTGTCAACATCGATAGCTCTGTCGAGCTTCCCAAGGAGACTTTGATCGATGACAGCTCCAAGGGCGATGAGACAAAGGTGACTTCCAAAGATGATGACTCGGCTGAAGGCAAACGGGATACACAGAAAAAAGATGTCGCCACGAATAAAAAGGAATTGACTGATGAAGCACCGGCGAACAACAGCGACGATACCTCAGAAGAGAAGAAGGAAAACAAGAACTCTGAAGCTCATGCGGAAGTGGAACTCTAGTAGATAACAAGCACATACCAAATATTCATACAACACACCTGGTTAGAGAAGTAAAATGTACTGTTCAAATCAGCGTAGAGTATGAGTGCTAGATAGCCTAGCGCGATCGCACGTATATAAGAGGCAGCCGCATATGTCATTGAACCTTCATCAACATGTCCCACTCAGGGCAATGGCCACACGGTGGCAACTACTCTGAGCCCCTCGATCCTCATCAGCATGCTTCATCTTCGCCTCAGCCTGGAATCACAGAAATGGGGACAGGCGCTAGTTACGATAACGAGCCAGAAGAAGAACCTAGATCGCCAGATCCAGATGCCTTACATGATTACAGCCAGACAGACGTATCCCACGAACCGCCTTCACTTGAACAGCAGCAACATGCACTTTATAAAAGCGGGCAGAAGGATTTAGACGAGCTTCAACTTCTCGATCTCTCGCCGCTAGCGACATGGAAACTCTCCTCTCACAAGCGAGGGTTTGGTATTCCTCAATTGAGAGCAGATACCCCTGATCTATACTGGCAGTCTGACGGAAGCTCAGGAAACAATATGGAGCATCAAACCAACGATGGCGGCCAGCTCAGCCATCCACACTCTATCACTCTACAGTTCTCCAAAAAGGTATCACTAGAGCGTATCTCTATATTCACCAACTATCAGCTTGATGAGTCGTACACGCCGCTGAAAATAAAAATCGTCGCTGGGGGCTCGATCTGGGATCTTACAGATGTGTGTGTTGTTCATCTCGACAAGCCAATTGGGTGGTCGCATATCGTATTCAACGGGGTGAGAGGCGATGGACTACTAAAGTGCTTTGTCGTGAGAATAATCGTCTTGGCAAATCACCAGGACGGTAAGGATTCTCACATAAGGGGCGTTCGTTGCCTTGGTAAGAAATCTCACGCTCCAGTACTTTCTGAACCTGCTACTGAAAAAGTTCAGAGGGATCGCAGCATTGCCTCAGGATTCACAAGTGTATCAGGGATCCTGTTGAACAATCATTCTTTCGGAGAATTGCCTACATCTATTCGTCGTGCAGATTCACTCGAAGGGACATCAATTGAGGAGACAGAGGAGGAAAACAAAAATGAATTCGATCCGACCACATCCAAGATTTTGAATAACGTGAATGAGGTGCTCGGGTTCAATACAGGCTTTGAAAGCATCGAGCTCAAGAGCATATCCTCAATTCGCTAGTTAAGCGTTTATTTTCAACGAAAAGTCCACAATTTTGCATCCTTGGTGTATGGAAGACGTCGAGTAGATGTCTACATCATTGCACAAGTATGTGCTCAAGTTCTGCAATGTCAATCCGCCTGAGCATTCCAACAAGAAGCTCTTATTGGAGCCCTTATAATGCTGCTTTAAAGTTTGGGCAACTTTTTGCAATGAAGGACCGCTGAAGTTGTCCAACATGATGACGTCTGCACCAGCGTCGATGGCTTCTTTGGCATCTTTTTCGGTACTCACTTCAACTTCCACCTTCACAGCAAACCCGCATACTGATCTTGCACTTTTGACTGCCTCGGTGATGCTTCCAGTAGAAGCTATGTGATTATCCTTGAGCATCACCATCGAACTGAGGTCGTATCTGTGAGGGTCTACTCCTCCTACAAGCATGGAGTACTTTTCGAGCTGTCTGAGGCCTGGAGTCGTTTTCCTGGTGCCTGCAATTAACCCCTTGTATCCTGATTCGTCAGCAAGCTTTTTCGTCACATACGATTGAGTAGCGATACCCGATGATCGCGCTAGCAAATTGAGCGCCGTCCTCTCTGCAAGTAAGATCTTGTTGGCTGGACCTTTGACGGTTGCAACGACGATCTTGCCGTTCAGACTCACCAACTGTCCACTCGTCACGTACTGCCCCTCTTGATAATGCCACTCAACCTCGAGTTCACACTGTCTAAATACTTCATCAGCGAATGGGACACCACATATCAAGCCTTCAGCTTTCATGTACAATGATGCGGTTTCAGGTTTGTTCCCAACGACAAACGCACCATAGTCAAATGAAGGGACATCCTCCGTCAAGTAGTCAGTGATCTGTTGCTTCCATTTGCCGCTAACAGAGAGAAGGTTGGCGTATTTTGATGCCATTTTGTGAAGGTGGTGCTGGAGCGAAATTTTCTGGGGATTTGTTCACAACGGTGCCCGCATAATTCCGACCGACCTGCACCTCCTAGAATCTACTCTCCAGAGAGAATCAACTCAGTACATGGCTAACGATGGTAAACCACGCAAGGTACAGGGAATATTGAACTTCGCAAGCAATAAAGATGTTGGCCCCACGTCATGCAAGCTATGTGGAATGGCGTACCACTCGCATTTGAAACCGGATAGGGATGCCCATCAAAAATACCATTCGGGTTTCGTGAATGGAAGGAAATGGGGTGGGGTCATCACACCTTTGGAGAGAATTCGAGCGCGTTACAATCAAAAGGATACTACTATCGAGATAATTCGGGCTGATGCTAAATTTTCGTCGCATATCTCGCGTGTTGAGAAATTACTTGAGTTCGTAAACAGTGAGCTTGGTGCCCCACCAGCCAATGATGCATGGAAAAAGCATTTTCAAGGCTCTATCAAGCCATCTGCATTCGTGGCTGTAGTCCAGAGTACAGCTGTGGGTATGTGCATTACTGAACCTATCATCGACGTAGGAACTCAGGGCAAATGGATGGTATGTCTGACGCAAGAACTCGTGCCCAATCAAACAAACAAAGCAATCGCATTGGGTATTTCGAGAATCTGGGTTGCTCCCAAGTGGCGACGCTATGGTATCGGAAGGCATCTTCTAAGAGCTGTGTGCAATCATCTGGTGCATGGAGTAACATTGCAGCCGAGAGAAGTTGCATTTAGCCAGCCAAGCACTTCCGGAATTCAGTTGGCAAAAAGCTTCAACGGTGTCAAACACAAGAGCGGTGAGGTACTCCTACCTGTCTATATTGAGAACGCATGAAAGCTAATCGGTAAAAACGGTTTTAGTTGCGAGTGTGTTGATGCCGCCGTCTATCCATTGATAGAAAAGCGCTGTAAGACTTCCGTTGATGCCGATTTTCACACCACGAGGAACTGAGCCGGCAAAAAGACCCATGATTCCTTTCCTCACAAATATCTTATACGCTGTAGAAAGCGAGTCCTTGTACAACATGTAGCCATTCTTCGACTGAATATGCGTTTTGATGACATCAAGAGGTTGAGTTGCCGCGATAACTGCAGCAGCTGAGATGACGTGGAGCCCAATCAGTTGCCAGGCAGAATGTTGAAATCTAAACCAGTTCTGCTCTTCTGTCTTCGTATGGGGATCCAACAATTGCCTCGTGGCGTTGTAAGTCGAAAACCAGGCAGCGGACGAGCCGATTTGTCTCGCGTAGGTGATGAACGTACCGTTGAAGAATCCTCGTAATTGGTGAATTGCGTACATTTGGCGGATTGTACCCAATAGTGTCAATGCAGGTGTCTTGTTAAATTCAAGCTTGAGAGCATCCATAGCTGACGGTCCTTTGACAGCATGCATTGGTGGCTGGAACTTCAGGGCACCTTTGCCCGACTTAAGCTGCGTAAGCAAGTTATGGGTGTAGTACGAATGGGGAGAAACATACTGTCTAGCAAAGATGGACTGCAGCAGCTTGTGGTGCTTATCGACACCGGTGATGTCGATATTCTTATCAGGAAAATTAGCAATTTCGTTAGCCAAGATCTGGTTTTGGATCATCGTGATTTTGATCCTCTCTGTAGGAATTATTAAGAACGTCTCGATGGTAGCACTCATGGCACCCGCAATGACCACTCTGGGAGCGCTAGTTTTCTTCTGATCGCTCCTCGAATCGATAGCCATGAAGTTGGAGGACCAATTGTACAGCAAAATCCGAGTGAAGTTTTTAAGCACATTTCCCGTCACGAGAGCACTGCTGCCCTTCATGATCTGAGCAATCGATGAAGGTTGGAAGCCAGGAGCATTGAATTTCTTCAACTGGTGAGAATTATCCAATTGGGCCAGAGTTTTCAAGAAGTCGAGAGGGAAAGTTGCAAATGCAACAAACGCTGCTGAAGAGCAGCCCGACACCAATGCCGTCAAAAGGCTATCACCATGCTCCGTTGAACTCATTGCTGTGAATGCACTAGTATCTCACTCTTGCGATATTCTGTTTGCAGTGGTGTCTGGGTGCAGCAACCCAGCCTACAAAATGGGTCTACGAACTTGACCGACTTCAATGGTGAATAGACTCACTCTATCGAAATTCCGATCCGACGGAATTCGAACTACTGAAAAATGCAAGTCTTTTAATTACCAACAGTCGATCTGACCACCTGATAATTGCAATGCACCGCTAATACCCACGCCAAGCATGCGTGCCGTCTTTTCTCCTTCGCTCTTTTTTCACCAAAACATGTCAAAGTACTACTTACGTTCAGAATGTGAACACTCCTCTCTCCAGTTAACCCATTGACCTCTTGTCCCTCGCAAGAACCATAGAGTGAGGCATGTGGCAACAAGTACAATGGTGACAATTGCGCAGCCTTCTTGTGCACATTGTCTCTCGTCAAAATGCACATTTTCGCCTCGCTCGAATTGTACGATTTGAGCCAAGAGTCTTGTGGCTAAGTATAAATGGAAGGAATTTCTCTGCACTTTGTATATATTAATGTGTGTGAGTTTCTGAAGTTGAAAAGTTTCAGAAACTGTACACGATCAAATTTCTGTCTCTTCAATTCTTCATCAGTCACCATGGAGAAGCGGTTTTCTGTCAAAAGAGACACTGGGCTCCCACCGCCGCGCAAGAGAGAGTGCGATAGGCGAGAGCGCTACGAGAACCTCCGGCTGCAAAAGCCACGAAAGAGAAGCTGCGATAAGAGAGAACGGTACCACAATTTGCAAAATGGAAACGCCGACCGGCCCAGGGCCAAAGCAATCACACAATCGATGTGGTTCATTTTTCTCTGTCATAGCATGAAATCTCTGTACTGATGATGAGTGGGGTGAACAGTTGAGGCTTACTTCGAAATTTCATTGGGTGAGAGACTCAGACGAAAAAAATCAGCTTTTTCGAATTGGAGCAGGCTGTTTGAATGTGTTCTGGAGCTCACGTTAGTATATTCGGTTTTGAGTGCGTTTGGTTGCTTTCTTGGCTGCGAAACGGTGCAAGGGACTTCCAGATGTACATTGGTCAACAAGGCTCTCTAAATACTGGAATTGGCAAGTCTTTTTTAGATCTCCATTTAAACTTTGTCTTTTACTTCTTCATAGACAGTTCGTAGGAACTGTAGTCGTTTAATTGATGGTTTGCAAAAACGCTCTCTGATACCGCATGAACCAAAATTCATATTCCATTGACCAAAGCGAATTTAGTGCATTCTCCAGTTCTATCAAATTAAACAAACAAATTTTTTTAAATGCAGTGTTTTGCTGCATCCTTAAACGCTTTTAGAATTATTCGATAATATTGAACACAATTCTTCGTCTCGCGCAGATTCTGCAAACTGAGACATAGCTGCAACTACCCCTACCAATAAGCTTTCAAAGGATTACTCTCATAAGCAGACCCCAGTGATGTTGAATAGATTCAAACAAAATTCTCACCTCGTACAAATCCTGAAAAGCTCTAAAATGATAGCCAATCTTCTCGCTTCCATCCCCATCCCCATCCCCCTCCTCTACCTGCTATCTCGTAACTATGCGCCCTGCAAGTTAGAGATCAATAGCACTGCACGTCGCTACCCTTGATCAAAACATACTCATCACTTATGCGTGCCCCATATTGATCTTGATAAATCTTTCATACTTCACTCTCGACACCCTGGAATTCCCATTCAGGACCTATAGACACCGGGCATTTCACACTTAATTACAAAGCAATGCCTCTGCCACCGCTCAGAGACCAGCCCCATGCCAACACAGAGCCGTCCACGCCGCTACGAACACGAGCCCCCACAAATACATCTATCTCGGTGCCCCTGAGCGTAAGGTCCCGGCTCAGTTTTGTAAACCTACCGCCAGATGATTTGTCTCTGGTAGTAAGCCGGCAGAGCTCGAGCTGGCTACGTAGACCAACCAAGGATACCACTTTGCAGAAACTGAAACGCCTGGGTCTTCATTCTCACAACAGCTCGGTGCTCCTGTCACGAAGGACGTCACGACCAAACTCGAAAACGGGCTCCGAGGTATCGACTCCCCGCTCTCGTCGCTTAAGTGACCATCTAACTGTGAGACGTAAAAGACGCTCTTCTACCGGTACCACCTACGTCTCCGGATACCACGGACCCATTACTAAGGACTTTTTACGTGCATTTTCCAGGGCACTAGTACATGACCAGCGAGAAACTTTTCAGGATTACGAAAGTGAGAGGGTATTTCAGGCTCTAGACCACGAGCATCGGCTTCAATCACACAGTCCTCAAGACCATACCAACTACAGCGAATTCGATCACTCTCTACCGCTACCTTCTGATGATGCCATGAGATCGCCTCCTCAAGCAACAGTGAATGTGAGCTCCTCGCCGGTGGGTACCCCGAGAATTGAAGCACAGAAAGAAGAAAAGAGGCCTGCTTTTAAATCATATCTAGAGCGTATTTTAGAAAGCAGAAGGCATGCCTCCATATTTGATCAAGACACCGCTCATGTTGAACATGAGGACGAGGACATTGAGGGCGTTCACGATATCATCACAACATCTAAGTTCGTGATAGAGAACACAATTCAAGGTCTTCCTGAATTCTCCGACGACAAAGAATCCTACAAGGAGTTGGATATTCGACTCGCCGAGCCGCTTGTGGTGGATTCCAACGCCATTCGCAGCGAGTCTGAAGAATCGAGCGAGGGAGATTACAAGGTTCCAGAGTTGACTCGACCCAAGCGAACTCATCGGTCATCCATGGATCTCCAGAAGACTCCAGAGTACGAAACATTTGACTACGAAGACGCAAAAGGATTCGATGAATCTCAATTAGATTCCATGCTGAGAGTGCCCGAAAACTATGACTCCCCACCTACAGCGGTTGGGGTAGACGATGATCTCGACAATGCACCACATCATCCTTCTTCAGATCTAGGTCTCATCCTGGGTCACTTCACGATTGATAACGAAGATCTCGAAGATTTACATGCGTTTCAATTGCAACCTGGACTACTGCTCAGTGACAACGAAGAATCGCTCCGACGTCTGGAGGACCAACAAGCTAAATCACAAACTAGACGAATTTCTAATCTCAGTGGAGTGAAGCGATCTCGCTCAACAAGTACACTTCCGATCCCAAAAAACTTGATCAAAGGCGCAGTCAATTCTGTGAATCATCTCTCACCAACCAGCAAGCGACCCAAGAATACTCGTCTTTCTCCATCTCTATTGCAAACGGTTTTGAAGTGCTCCAATGATTTCTTAGGGCAAGTTTTGCTGACACTTGAGGCGTACGCCGAGCACAGAGGTGCTGATAGTATTGGTATTCAAGATGCTGTTCTATATTTGAATCGAGTGAAGACTCCTCTCGCCTCATCAGAGATGGAGAGGGTGGCGAAGCTTGCTCATAATCTCTTCCCCTTAGAGACGCTCGTCTCCTTGGATAATAATTTACAGCAATCAACCTTAAGAAAATTCAAACAAATGAAAATGAAAGAAGAAATTAACGAGATGGATGTTGTTGAGAAGCAAGAGTCTTTCTTGAAGGGCGCACGTACACGAGAAACATCCTCCTATTCGACTCTCTCCATCGACGACGATACTAATGACTAATAAGTGGATTTAACAACTATTTACAAATGCATGAAAAGCGTCACCGCTCTGCCGTTGGTGACGTCCTTTGCTTTTGGTATACTAATTTGTAAAGCTCGAAAATTGATGCTGGCGTAATGCCCTGTATTCTTCTCGCCTGTCCGATGGTTCTGGGTTGGATTGTATTAAGTATCATGCATGCTTCATGAGAAAGCTTAAGCTTTCCGGTATTTGTATAGTGATGATTCTCAGGTAGTAGCAAATTCTCATCTGCTTCGAATGCACGGATATGTCGCTCCTCTCTCTTGAGCCAAGGTTCGTACTGGCTTTCAATATCAATACGATGCTTCTGCCATCGTGACAAGTCATAAAAAAACGGTGGAAGCTTGTCACAAGGTACCACCTTTGTAAGATTCTGCAACATGTGTTCTAGGGTGATATCATGATAGGATAGTAGCTTCCAACCATCAACCATTGTCTTCCTATTCACCTTATCAGAGAGCTCTCCAAGTACAGGCGCCCAACGAGCCCCGGATAGCTTAACATCTTTCAAAAAAGATCTTATGTCATTGAATTGTTTCATCTCTTTGACGTGATGGTTATACCTTTCGTCCCCAACAACTCCTGCCTCATATCCCTTTTGGGTGAGTCTTTGATCAGCGTTGTCAGCACGCATAGTGAAGCGGAACTCGGATCTCGAGGTAAACATTCTATAAGGCTCTTCGACACCCTTCGTAATCAAATCGTCAATGAGGACTCCAGAGTACCCATCAGATCTGAAGAGCTCAAATGGAGACCTCTTAGCCAGTGCAAGACCGGCATTGATTCCAGCAATACAGCCTTGCGCAGCAGCCTCTTCATAACCTGTGGTACCATTGATCTGGCCAGCAAGGTATAGTCCGTTAACCAACTTTGTTTCTAGAGTCCTCTTGAGCTCTCTAGGATCGACATAGTCGTACTCAACGCCATACCCTGGTTGAGTCATGGTGACGTTTGAACAACCAGGAAGAAGTCTGACCATCTGTTCCTGGAGATCTGCTGGCAATGTACACGATATACCATTTGGATATACAATATCTGTGTCTAATCCTTCGGGTTCAAGCCAGACAACATGAGATGTTTTTTGTGGGAATTTGATGATTTTAGACTCGATAGAAGGGCAGTAGCGAGGGCCCTTCACAGTTTCTCGAATATGAACAGTTTTATCTAGGTTGCTCGCGACAAGTTGGTGAACAGCAGGATTGGTAAACGTTTGATGGCATTGCACAAGACGATCTTGCAAAGCGACTTGTTCAGACATGTAAGACATGGGTTGTGGGGGATAATCGGAATCTTGTGGAGCCAAGTTGCTATAGTCAATAGTCTTTGAAGAGAGACGAGGAGGTGTGCCGGTCTTCAACCTCCCGAGTTTGAAACCTGTTTCGCTTAACGTTTTGGATAACCCAAATGTCGCTGCTTCACCCATTCTGCCTGATGAAAACACATCCATTCCGATATGTATTTCTCCACCGAGAAATGTACCTGTGGTAATGACTACATTCTCACACAGTAATACGGTACCGTCCTCAAGACAGACGCCTTTCACTGTGCCATAAGCTCTACCTTGAAAGTCACTAGCTTCCGTAGAGGGAGCGATGATAATATCCTTTACCAGGCCCTCGAGAACTGTCAAGTTCTTGTAATTCAAAATCACCTTCTGCATCTCTTCGAGATAAATCTTTCTATCAATCTGTGCTCGTGGCCCATGGACTGCTGCCCCCTTGGACTTATTAAGTATGGTAAAGTGAATTCCGGCCTTGTCGGTTACTTTCGGCGCCACACCATCAAGTGCATCAATCTCTCGTAGTAATGTACCTTTGCCTATACCACCCATGGAAGGGTTACATGACGCTGTTCCGATTTTTTTGATCAGAGGTGTAATGAGCGTTGTGGGAGTTCCAGCTCTCGCTGACCCAGTGGCTGCTTCACATCCAGCATGCCCTCCCCCAATGACAATCACAGGATGGTGTTTGGATGATTCAAGTTTTCTTTGTAGGTCAGCATTAATCGATATATGTCGCCTAAGGCAAACAGATCGAGCTAGTCGTGAAAACATCGTAGTTAGTTTCTTGATCCAAAATAATGCATCTCATCTCATTTCGCGCAGAGCTTAATCGAAGCCGATAAGATATAACTGCACTTGTTAGCAAGATGGCTGGCGATGAATTAGATGACGGTCTCGAATACGACGTCAATTTTTCTGACTCAGAGGCAGTTACAATTGAAAATGGTCTGAGGGTTGTTTCTCAGCTGGACGAGAATCCCTCAGGTGGAGAAGTTTCAGTTGATGAGGAAAGCCACAAAGAAAACCCCAGAAAGAGAACAAAGAATCCCAAGCTACAGGAGAAGAAAAAAATCAAAATGGACATGGATGTTCAGCGAAGAAAGCAGTTGTCTACCGAATCCTCCGCGGATGTTATCGCAGACTACGTGAACGATGTGATCCGTAGAAAGAACAGCGAGCTTTCTGCATTAGAGTTATCGGAACTCTACCTCAAGAAAACTGATTTTAGATCATCTGCTGAGTTTGATATGCCTCGTACCCTCGACAACTTGTCCAAGTTTATTAATGGCAGGTTTGGTAATATGCTTCCATCTTCGACTCCAGGAAAGAAGAACACAAAGAATAAGAAAAATAAGAAAGGTAAAGAAAAAGTCGACACCGGAAATGAGAACGGCAAAGCTCCTCAAGATGAAAGAAAGTTCATTGCAATCATGTCGATGTCAGCTATCAGAGCATGTGACGTTCATAGGGCCCTTAGAGAGATTCCGGGTTCATCCCTCAAGTTAATAAACAAGAACAAGCTTCATGTCGATCTCAAGCTCGTGCAGTCAACTTGGTCTCGTGTTCTTTGCTGTACACCAGGGAGATTGGCAAAGGTCTTGAATGCCGAGGAGCTGAGTTTACTGAAGGACGAAATCAAGATAGTTCTCCTCGACAATTCTTATCTAGACCAAAAACTCCAGAACATTTGGCACATCCCGGAAACTACACAAGTGCTTAAGGATCTCGCTGAGTCGGGAGCTAAAATCTATTTGTATTAGTACTATAGAATATCTTTATACTACCAGGAGGGGTAAAAATAAATTTTTGGTGGCTCTAAACTGCTCGCTCACACCTCTTGATATGAGTTCGATGGTTGAGTCCTCTACTTGCGTTGCGTCTAGAATTTTGCACAAGCATGTCTTGAGGAAATCATCGTTCTCTATGGCCGAACTTTTTGTGAAGCTGTAAACAAACAAAATGTTAGCAAAGACAAGCTCCGCTTCCAACGTACTAGATTTATTCAGTGAAGATTCGTCAGTATTATTCGTCTCGTTTTTTGAAGAAGCGGTTCCATTTTCACCATTCAGATTCTCCTTATCAGACAGATCGCAGTAATGCTGAAGTGCTTCTTCGATGATTGTCAATAAATATTTCTCTTTCCGCTCTCTGAATAATTCCGAAACGGCTTTATGAGTGAAGTACGAGAGGACATATTGCTGTTCAAAGCGATCCAGGTCAAGAAGTTCCTCGACGACACCAAAAAGCACAGAATGCACCGCAAGTTGAGCCCTTTGTGGTCTCTCAGTAGGATTTTCCCCGCTGGAATTCGATATAGCCTCGGTGAGTTGGGAGCGAAGAGCTATGCTGTCAAGCTTCAGATGGAAGGTGCAATCTAATAAATTATCGTAAAGTTTGGCAACAACTTCACCAACTTTTGCATCAACCACACGAAGGCTCTCGTTTTCGGGATATTTGTTAACGAACACCTTGACTTCAAGCATGAGACCAAGGACACCCAAATTGAGGTCCTTGTTCGCTCTCTTTTGTGCTTGGACCATTTTAAAGAGCTCTGCGATGAAATCCTCGAGTTGCTTCACAGTATTCTCTTCAATGCTACTCCTAAACATCTGTATCTGGTCTGCGAATTCCTTACGTTGAAATCCAAACACAGCAACGTGACTAGCTTTCTCTAGTTGGCTGTTTATTTTGCGAACCATATTATCGCTTGATATATTGGTTTCATCAATTAATTTTTCTGTCAACACGAGCCACATTTTGAGACTGTCATCTAAGGCATTCTTTCCTATTGCTTTAAAGGACCCAAGTTGCAGCACCCTCTTCAAGTACTTTTCGATATCTTTATCCATGAACCCAATGAGATCAGAAGAGAAATATTCATCATCGTGGTTTGTTTCCGTCAGATCGGCATTCAACGAGCTGATCACTTCTGCAATTATGCATTGAGTGAGATTTTGCGAATGTATTTCTGAAACCTGTTTGATTGTTGAGATGGCACTGCTGACGAATGAAGTGAGAAGATTCTTAGTGAATATACCACCAATAATGTAACAGCTCCTCTCCTCAAATCTTGCTAAATCTTTGACTTTTGTAGCTCCCGCAAAGAAGTTAAAAAGAACGGAAAGGACAATAGTTATAGTGTCTGCAACATCATCAGAGCGAGCGCTACACTTGTAAAGTTCACTTGCAAACGATTGTAGACAATGACGGCAATTTCGGTAGTAGTCATTAAGCAAAACTTCTGAATCAGCCGCTGTATCTATTGGACTCTCAAAATGTATTTCATCCACCTCAAACCAATTATGAAAGCCTATGAGCTGCGAAGCTTTCCAGGATTTGATCTGTGCAAGACGTGTCAAAAGCTCCCCGTCATGAGTAATATAGTCATTGATACATATGGCAGTGGCTTCAATAAATCGAAGAATTTTATAGAAGCTAATATTTGATGCGCGAGGATGTTTCAAGGACTCTTTTATAAGTGTATGCAAGTATGCCAATTTGAGGTCGATCACTTTTGCTTTAATCGACATCGGCTTATCCTCCTCAGATCTGGCTATGAGGTATGCTAAAAGGTAGTTCACTATTGGCTTGATAGATGCGCCCAAAGAGTCACTTTCCGTCGAGTCATTCTCGGAGGAGTTAAAGTCATCATCATTATAAAATTCTCCGTCGAAGTCAAGAGAGTCGCTTTCGAGCCACTGTTTCGTTTCAGAATTCTGTATTAGTCCATTCACATCTAACAGGTTGGAATTACTTGACATAGAGTCATCAAAGAATGTGTACGTAGCTATCTTTTTCTCAAGATGTGCGAGAAAGTTGCCTTTAAGCATATAATAACGACTGACACCGTGAACATTCGACCGAAGTCTGTCACTGAAGAGTTTTTCGATTGTATAATATATCTTTGCGAGATGTACCAAAGTTTTGGTATTCTTGAGAGAGCCTGTTTGCAACTTCAAGTCGTAACTAATGAGCTCGTTGTTTATGATGTTATTAAGGATAGTGTTTTTCGACTGATGGCGAGCAAGCGCCACCTTCTCCTTACGCATAGATGAGTTGAATTTTGAAAAGTTGTTGTTTCCAAATGCAACATAGCTGGACGATCTGAATGACATATCTGTGAGCGAATCATCGATCTTGTGTGCTGTATCACTCATGCTGTCAATTTCCTCGGCAATTCGAACGAGGTCTCTGTATTTACCGCCAACCAACAGATGTAGTTCATCTTTCGCCGTGGCTATATCCAGATAGTATTTACTCTGTAGCTTCTGAACTTGGGGAACAGTATAGCGAGCAAACACATCGTCAATAGAAAAATCAATTAGCTTTTGATTCGTACTCCCATTGATTGACGAGGCACTGGATGACGCCAATGAGGATACTGACGCTGTCAGACCCTTCCGATTGTTCATGATCTGTTCTAAGTGTTAAGAAAGTGCTAGTCGCGATTTTGAGACAGCGCCTATATTGAGGAAGGACAGGTAATTAGATGATTGTCAAGTTTCTTATATGGCACAATTAAACCAATGACTTTTGGAATTTTTTTTTTTTCTTTATATTTCTTTTTTCTTTTGCTCTCTTCAAATGAACTTCTCGTTATAAGATGTGATGGTGGTTTCGTAAGGCCGCGTACCTGTTTGCAACATCAAATAAAGAGGAATACATCACTTGAAGTTGTAGATTCAAGCGAGTTATGATCACTTCTTCTGATATAATAAGCTTAACAGATGAGAAATGTTTTGAAATCATTCGAACTTTGATTATAGTTGTATAGAGCCAGATACCCACTGTGGAGTTTAAGCGCGGTGTGCACTTGCCTCTTTTGGAAAATCTTTACCATAAAAGTTTTGCTCTAGCCCACTAGCCCACTAGCTAAAGCCATCTGGTCATGGCAAATCCAAAAAAGAAGCGCTCTAGAGACGGGTGCTTGACCTGTCGAAGACGCAAGAAAAAGTGTGACGAGTCGCTGTCTCCACAGTGCCACAACTGCGAAGCAAATGGCTTGCAGTGCACTTGGCCGGGACATGTTCTTGAAGCCCGCAAGAAAAGGGCAAAGGAAGGAGAACTCTATAACTCGAAGGTTGATCCTAAGGGCATTGACTCATCAAGCTATCCTGGCTTACAGACCCATCATCATCATAATACATTGGGGCATTCCACCAGTGACTCACTTGCATCACTCCCGCACCCTATAGCAGAGAATCACAGTTTGAGTTCAAATGTGGCGCTCCGACGTCGTGTGTCTGACACTGACGGCATTTCATGGAGGACAAGTTCTTTGTCTCTGTTGCATACAGCTGAAGACCGTCGGGGGAGTTCCATTTCGCAGCCAATGCCCAGTATCGCACCGACACCAGCGCCGCATCGAGAGAACTATTGGGTAGAGAAGCCTAAGGGGCCTCAAAGAAGAGAAAACTATTTCTTACAAAGAATCGCCATGCAACAGGATTGTGTGGTGGAAGAAGATGCCAAAGAGGACAAGCCCGACCACCACAGTCAGGTGAACAGAGACCTTATTCGAAGCTACATCGCCAACCAAATGGACTTGGGAGAAGCACTCAAAAAAGTCTAAAGAGAAGATATCTTTACACAATTCTCTGTTCCAACTTCACAAAAGAAGCTATTTTCTGTTCCCTTGCACATAAAGTATCTGAGGTTTTAGGTTATGTTGAGTTGAGGCTAGAACGACGAAAGAGAGCCATGATTAGATCATCTTTGTAGCTATGTTTGCATCAATAACACAAACAGTTTCGTCTTTTTTTCTGTAATTCTTCACCCTACTATTTTGGTCCATACCGAGATCGGACTGGAACTAGCGGGTTTGACATCGGCTCGCACTGCACACAGCACCATCTACTGCTACATGGTGGAGCGTGCGAAGTACTATTTTTCCTTTGGAGTTTATACCATCTTCCGTTCTTCCAGCTCCACTGTCCATCTACCTCCTTCGAAACAATTTCCCTTGGAGCTCAAGCAGTTGTGTTGATGCAATAGCTTCAACAAGACATTCGTACAAAAGAACAAGATGACCTCTCTACACCAAGAGCCAGGCACTTACTACGCTGAACAAATGCCCCCAACTTACTATAATTCTCATGTTCCTCAGCACACAATAATCAATAATCAAATAGATCAGCACGACAGGCCCCAGTTCTATCTGGCCGAAAACGGAAACACTCACCCTCATTACGAAGCAAACGACTCTCCTCACCATGAATACTACCAACAAGATCACATAAACACTGGGACCTCAGTGCTTCCTGAGGCCCCCCAGCGGCCTGTTCCACATCAAATTCCACCTCCACAGGTGCCTACGCAGCCCCAAATGGAGCAGCCCGCGGAACAGCCCTTCTACGTGAACGCTAAGCAATACCACAGAATCTTGAAGAGACGTATAGCGAGAGCCAAGTTGGAGGAGACTTTGAAAATTGCAAGAACCAGAAAACCCTACTTGCACGAGTCTAGACATAAACACGCAATGAGACGTCCTCGTGGACAGGGCGGTCGTTTCTTGACTGCTGCTGAGATCGCAGAGAAGGAGAGATTGGAGAAGATGAAAAGTCTTGAGAACCTGGAGGACTCCAAGGTTGAGAGCTCGGAAACCAAAAAAAGGAGACTCCTCTGAATCGGGCTCGTCAGGAAATACAGAGCACTCTTCCCCAGCTACAACTGAACAGTCGAATGTCGAGCAGAAGGATGTGGGTGACTCTATCTTTCTGAATCTCATGAGCGAGTCTACGAATTAGAAAAGTGACGCTTTGCCAAGCTACTTCAGTGCTGCAATCTGTAGGATGTTGGCCTTTGGGAAATCAAATGAAAAGAGAATAAGAAAAAAAAAAGAAAAAATAACAATATTGTGGCTCCTATTTTGCTGCAATATTAAAAGCTACTTTGGTGACGGTTCAACTTCATTTCTTGCCTAGACGTAATTTGTATTCATTTGTTCATGTATTTTAATAAAGAAAAGTTATTTATATCATGATGCATTAACCACAGCTTTTGCAGAATCGCTTAAATCGCTAAGAACACCTGACTCCCCAAGACGTTTCACGCTTGCCACAGCCACAAATCTGATTTGCTTGAAATCCTCATTTTGTATATGTGGCACAGGATCAAATGTTTTTAGCTGGATCGAGACAATTTTTGAAAAGTTGGACCCATACGCCGCACTTTCTAAGTCAACTTCGTTTATAGGGACACTAGCAGCATTAGGTCCACTCAGGATTGTGTTCTCAACAACATTAGTGCCTTTCAGGATTCCAGACAAAAGCGACAAATTTTTACACAACTGCTCCACCGCAGGTTGAAGCAATGCCTTGCATGAGCCTTGAGTGAACTGTTCAGAAACAATCAATTGTGATAATCCCAAAGCAGCGATCTTTTTGTCCTGCAAGTTGGCGAACTCTTCAGTTGTAGGCAAGATAAAACTAGTTGTAATCTGTTGAAATACACCTTGCTGAACGGATTCGATGAAGTTTATGACAAAGCTTGAATTAATTCGACTCTGACTTTTTGCATTGAGTGTGTCGTTCAAGGGCACACAGCATAAGGACATCAAGAACACCACTAATCTCTTGATGTATTTTTCTGTTCTTGAAGTTTTGAGTCTAGTCAAAAGAAGGATGGCAATTTGATTTAAATGAACGGAAATCAAATCAAATGGGAAATAAAGGAATATCCCCATCAAGAGATCGAATCCATGAGTGTCATTGGCTCTCAGAGCTATAAGTTTTTGGAAGACACCAAGTAGTGGAACAAGCTCCTGAGACGTCGATGCAAATGCAGAAAAATCGTGCGACATGATCGCCACAAGCAACCTGGTGATACCTGGCACATTGCCACGAAACTCCCATACTGCAGGTGATAAGAGTGGCTTCACAAGTGTCTTGTATTCTTCTGGAATGGGTGATGTTTTAGGGTAATTCTCGAGAAGGAAAGCCAATATCTGAAATGTGTAAGGAACAAATTCTTGAATATCCTGACTTAAGATTTCCAATAATGATGGTAGTATAAGCAGGGTGTATTGCTTGATTTTAGCGCCATCCTTGTCAGTTCCAAACTTGATCAACAAACCCAAGCTCTCATAAATATAATGCGTGAACCTTGGATTGGCAGGGTTCTTAGCGATAATACCCAAAATCTTCAACAACTGCTCCATGATAGTCACTTTGAAGCTTTCTTCAACGGCATCTTCCGCGGTGTTGAGAACCCTCATGATTGTTTTGACCAAAAATTCATTTTCAGAAAGTTTCTCAGGAGCAGAATTAGAAAGGATGAGCTGGAACAAATTGGTCAAAAGGTCGTTGACGTATGGCTCAATATCTTGCTTGTTGAAAACAGGCATGTGCTTGCTGTCTGAGAAGCTTGTCATCGTAAACAACTTGTCGATTGTGATTGCGGCATAAGTGTATACCACAACATTAGGGTTTTTCAAGTGATCATTCAATAAAGGAATGGTAGTGAGGAGCTGGTCCTTCGTCAACTGATTTCTGAAGGTCATGATGTATTTGATCGCATCAACCTTCAAGATAGGCGTAGCATCACCGGTCAAGTATGATGCTATGTTGTCAGTGAAGAACTTGACGACATCCACAAGCATGTTGGTAGAAGTAACACCAATATTCGTAACGGAGCCCTTCGCAGCCAAGGACGTGAAAAGATAGATCGCGATATCTCTGTTTCTCCAGTCATCGTGTGACAAGAATCTGTTGACGTATGTCATGACTGAATTTGTCAAGAGTTCTGTATTTACATCCTTCAATTCTCGCAAGAAATCAGTGGATGACTTTCTTCTAGAATCAAAATCGGAGCCTTCCAAATCAGACCTGACGAATGAAATCGGCTCATCCTCGAAGTTTTCTTCGTCCACCTCACGGAAAGCAATGTTGGGGAGAATGATCTTTTCGATGATCTCATTTATAGCTTGTTCGTTGTTGAAGTAACTTTGATATTTCACGATCTTTGTGATGGAAGTCAAGAAAGCCAACGCATTGACAGCCAAAAGATCGAACTTCGGCTGCTGTGTAACATACGTGTTGATGAGTTCCCAAACGGATGTGATAAAATTAGGAATCATTGGATCAAATTCCTCTGCATATCTGGTGACATGCAAAAGTAGTAACTCAATGATGGCGGTTTTGACCTTGATTAAACTATCGACATCAGTGTCATCACTGGCATCGCCAACGAGGCTCGACAGGAAACCCAAGTATTTGTGAAGGATAGTCATTCCAGCTGTGAGGTTATCTTCAAAAAATTCTGGAATATCTTGACAGTTAAGATCGTAGTAGATTTGAACCAAGAGTAAGAAACAGTCCAAGTATATGGTGAGCTTTGCAGAGTTGTTTTGAGAAACCGCCTCTGTGATGAGTTCATCAGTCTTAGCCAAAAGAGCCATGAAGGGTTCCGCAAACTTATCTAACACCATTTTGATCTCCAAAAATAGCTCGTCGGAACGGAACAATGGTCTCCACTTCTTGAAGATGGAGTGGGCCACGAGCAAGATACCTTTGTTTAACACGAAATCGTCAGGAGACAATTTTGCAACAAGATCATCAATAAGATTTGGCCAATTGTGTGGAAAGTCCAGCTCAGCAATGATGGAAATTGTCTCACCTAGTTGGATTTGTAAGTTGTTTGGAAGCTTGATCATTGTGTTCAAGATTTCCAGCTTTATGTACTGAACGTCGTCATTAAACAACAAGTACTCTCCATCCTCATTGACCCATTTCCTTTTCACCAAATTTTTCAAGAATAGAGCACCGGCGAGTCTAACTCCTGGATCCAAGTTCGTGGAGGCCACAGTGTGGATTAAATTGATGGCAAAGTGAGGTTGTGATTCGATCGATCTCAAATGTGACTCTGCCTGCTTAGCATGGTTTGGGTTGAGGGATTCCTTCAAGTACCCTGGGATGCTCTCCAAACTATTCTGTGCCATGGTAAGTTGGCTGACAAAATAAACGAATCTCCAGAATTGCTACTGTTTAGATGGAACTCGATGTATGTGTAATGGATTTTTCTACAGGTTCATCAGGACTTATGCAGGTCGCAATGTAGTTACAAAGTTAATGGAGAACATTCATTCCGCTATAATCTACAGATATGCTCGATAATATCTATAAGCTGTGGTTTACAAAATGCGAGGGATTTTACTTCTCTCACTTGGAAGTAGTTGGCAAGGTTTGAGCGTTTTCTTTCTGTTGCTTCTGCTTGGCGACGGCGTACACCAATCCAGACACGAAACCAATGAAGATAGAAGAAACAGACCAGAAGTTGACGGCAGCGTCAAAGAAGATCAAACCGGATAAAGCGATTGGCAATTTGTTCAAAGCACCCACCATTGAGTAGGTGGTAGAGGAAGTTACTCTCACACACCATGCAGAACAGTAGGAAATGCCAATGGCGGAGGCACCAGAAAGCACCATTGCGGTGATGGTAGCAGTTCTTCTACCCTCAGGGAAATTCTTGGCAACGTTTTCTGGAGACCAGTCCTCGACGGCGAGGGTAGCAATGAGCAAGATTGGGATGGACAACAAGTTGTTGTAGTAAGTGGTGTCGAAGTCCTTAAAGTTGGTCAACTTGATTCTAATTCTCATGATCAAAACAAAAGCGGCACTGGCAAAACAGTTGGCAAACATCCAGAAGTAGCCGTAGTACAAAGTAGCGACGTCCGCTGGGGTCTTGTCATCGGCAGAGTCACCGTAACAGGCTAACACAGAGGAGAAGACCATCAAAAGAAAAGATCCCAAGGTCATGGTGGTAACCTTACCGCCAAACCACAAAACTTCACCGTAGGCTATCAAAATGATGGTTAAGTTCTTGAAGATGGTGTACACAGGAATGGACAAGCCCTTCAAGGCCTTGGAGCCGGTGTAGATCATGGCCACAAGCAAGAATGCGATAGGCATCCATTTCTTGGCCTCATCTTTATTGAAAGGACGGTATGTGATGACGGTCAAGGCCTTCAAGGTGCTGAGAATGACAACACAGGTCAAGCCCTGGATGGCCAAAAGCAAGAAGTTCAAGTTGAAGTCACCACCAAGCACATACTTGTTTGTGACGGTCATTAAGATAGACGCAAAACAGTAGCAGGCGATGGACAAGGGTCCCGAGTTTGTGATGGAGTTAATGCTGGAAGCGCCGTACGAAGAACCGGCCACGGGGGAGTTTTTTTCCATTTTTCTCTTTACTAGATATAAAACTTGGCCAATGAGATAGAACAGAATAATTCCCATACACTAGGAACACGGCCAAAGATGAAGATGAGTGGTTGGTCTGGGAAAATAAAAAAGAACGAAAACACACGGTGTTGTGTGCATTAAATTGGGCACAACCAAGCATCAAACGTGTGCAGGTCCCATCGATCAACAATACGCGGGTGAAGAGAAAAAAAAATTGTAGAAAAAATACAAAAAAAAACGCCAATTGTATTGCAACTTGCAGGTTTCAGGGGAACCCCATTGCAGTCGCTTACCCGGAAGAAAAATAAAAATCATATAGAAAAGCAACGAGATGAAGAGTCTTTAACATTGTTTTTTTTTTTATTTAGAATTTCATCTTTCAAATTCTTGAATCCTTATCTTTTTTTACTTATCTTAAGGAGTAGTGCTGGCTGAGCGTCGCATGCAAAGCTTTCCTTGCCAGCCCTGAGCCCGTAATTCCTGAATATCAACAGGGCTTGCAACACTCCGCCCACAACAGGCAACGGCATGGAGGGAAACGGGTATTCTTGCGATAGATGAGTATGGAAACGTTATTTTACAAGATTAAGCTGTTTTAGGGGTAGAGGCCAAGTGCAAAGGTAAAACGTAGTTGGTGGAAGATTTGGCTAAAACCGCTAGACAGGTGTCGTAGTGAGATGGGAGTACGTTGTTAGTACAAAAGGCTGTTTGCCTAACTCGATCAATCAGTTGATAGGCATGGGACACGGCAATAAGAGACAATCTCGTTCGGCTGCGAAATTGCAACAATGGCAGGTTATTGCTGCATTTATGAAGAGCACGAGTTTCGATGTCTGCTCAGACAAATGTGGCATTAGACGCCGCCCGAGGGAGAGATTATAGTTGCCAAACACGGAGAGGTCGAGTTTGAATATTGGGAAAAGAGAAGGTAAACAGAGTGTTAGCCTCGCTGTTCAAAGCGGTAGTTGGATGCAAATGTTACGAGTGAGGACACTTATTTGACAAAGATATTTAACAATTGGGCGAAACCGAAAGCCGAAAAAAGCAAAATCACAAATCAAAAACCCAACGTTTGGAAGAGTCGGCGACAGATCCATGTATTCAGTGTGCTCTGAGTTGTGTGTGTATGTTCAGTGGACCTTAACACTAATTGACCCTCAACCAAATCAAACCAACCCATTGACCCCACAAATGGCTAAACTTTGGCGTCTCATCCTCCCTCATTTCAGTCTCAGCTCACACTCACGAACTCTGGGTGCAACAAGCCGAGAGTTAAAGTTGCAAATGCAACAGCGTATCTAGCACATCTTTACTACACAAACAATTTCATCATCCAAACCGTGGAGTCAATTGCACAATAATTAGCTTCAATTGAATCAAAGGCCCTTTACTGTATTGAATGCCGATCAACAATCGCTGCCCATCAAAAGTTTGCAGCCATGCATTGTTTACCGGCACCGGCGGATCCTCAGGGTAATTCACAGCATCCCCCCAGCGCCGGCCGATCCACGCGTCTACTTGGAGACTTACCGTTGTTGTGTTTCGGCAGCTACACCGCCTGCCTTTAGCAACATTGCTCTATTGAAGCCGCTCGACGGCCCTTGGGCCCTTGCAGCGAACACAGGCTGGGTGACAAGAGCCAAATTTGCTTACACCGCATTTGTCAACGCCAAAAATTGACGAAACAGTTTTCATGTCGAATACTAGTCCCAATTCGTTCCAACTAGTTGGTGTCCTTTTCCCACAGCCCACATTTTGACAGGCTTTTGCATTATTCTTACTACGTCAAATGGCACATTCGCATACATGGTTATTGTTCCTTGTGCATAGATATGGTTTGCGGCCACGGGTGAGGGAGCCCACGGGTGGAGCGAGAAATGTAAAAGAGACAAAGAAGAAAAAAAAAAAAAAAAGGTTTCCTTGTGTGCATTCGGTCCTTTTTGCGTATAGGCTCTGCCAATGGCCTTCTCGGCCCATGTTTTACTAGGGGGGTCGGTGTGTGGCCCTCCATGCATCTTACCTACCGGCAGGGTTGGGGAACTGCAACCTGGGTTGCGCTTAGGAATTGGCTATATAACCGGCCCCAGGCCCTGGCCCAGCAAGCACAATTGCTGCATTAAATTTCCCATCAGTTGAATATCATGCCCCTTTCTAAACACATTGACACTGAGCAATTGGAACAAAGGCTCTTGAAGTTGTCTACAAAGACCCCTGTAGCTGCAAATGACGAGTACATCTTCAACTACACCTCCAACAACCCCGTGCCCAAATATGAGATTCCAACCACTTCTTCCAACAAGGACTTGGTGCTTAAGTACATCGAGGAGGAATTGAGTCTTGACGGTTTGCCCACGTTGAACATGGCGTCGTTTGTCAATACGGAGATCGAGCCTACCCCATTAAAGTTGATCACTGACAACATCACCAAAAACTTGGCTGATAACGATGAGTACCCTTCAATGCTCGAGCACCAGGCTCGTTGTATCAGCATCTTGTCTTCTTTGTGGCATGCACCAAAAAACAAGAATGGCAAGGTTGACACTATTGGTACTTCCACCACCGGTTCTTCGGAGGCTATTATGATGGCAGGCTTGGCTTTGAAGAAGAGATGGCAGGAGAAGAGAAAAGCCGAGGGCAAATCTACCGAGAACCCAAACATCATCATGTCTTCCATAGCCCAGGTGGCCTTGGAAAAATTTGCCAGGTACTTCGATGTGGAAAACAGAACCATACATGTTAATGAGGGCTCGGATCACGTCATCGATGTGGAGAAGATTAAGGAAAACATTGACGAAAACACGATTGGTATTTTTGTGATCTTGGGTTCTACTTTTACGGGGAACTTTGAGCCAGTGCAGAAGATTAACAACTTATTGGACGAGGTAGAGAAGGAGACTGGCCTCGACATCAAGATCCACGTTGACGGAGCTTCTGGTGGCTTTGTTGCACCATTCGTGTACCCACACTTGAAATGGGACTTTGCAGTTCCTCGTGTTGTTTCCATCAACACTTCGGGCCACAAGTTCGGTTTGACCACAGCTGGTTTGGGTTGGATCATTTGGAAGCACAACGAGTACTTGCCTGAGCTGTTGCGGTTCAAATTGGACTATTTGGGTGGAGTCGAGGAGACATTCAATTTAAACTTCTCCAGACCCGGGTTCCCTGTGTTGCACCAGTACTACAACTTCTTGGCTTTCGGAAGAGAGGGCTACACGAAGATATTTGACAGCTGCATCCAGAACGCGCGTTTGTTGTCGAACTTTTTGGAGAGTTCCAAGTACTACGAGGTGCTCTCTGTCATCCACAAGCCATTGGCAGAGGCCGACTCAAAGAGCCTCTTCACCCTCCCTTGCGAGCTTCCATCAGACTTGAAGAATGTCGCTCAGAACAACCAGAAATTCCGTCCAGGCTTGCCTGTGGTGGCATTCAGATTTTCCGAAGAGTTCAGAAAGCAGTACCATGGAGTACCTCAGGCAATGATCTCTGTGCTCTTGAGAAAGAAGGGATTCATCGTGCCTAACTACAACTTGAGTCCTGACGAGCAAGACAAGGAAATCTTGAGAGTAGTGGTGCGTCCTTCGTGCAACCTCAACTTGTTGGAGAAGCTCATCCAGGGAATTACTGAGGCTACTGAGTTGCTCATCAAGGCGTACGATGGAGTGGTTCAAGTTGTCAGTGCCCAAAATACTGCGAGCGAAGAGGAGAGAAGAGCCGTTATCCATGACTTGTTGCTCAGTATCGCTTCTGACGGAGTCAACGATAAGAAAAAAGAGCAGGCCAAAGTGTTGGATAAGAAAGGCACTGGCCACCACAAGCACAAGAGGTCGTACAGAGGCGCTTGCTAAATATGCGTGGCTGCAAAAGCGAGGCACCGTAGACGAGAGTTATGTATGCACGATAAAAACTGTTCCACCAACAAGCTGTAGAATCCGTGCTTCTCCCTACAGAGCAGGCTTACATGACCAGCCCAACTTTTTCGGCTACACAATAGCATGGGGATCAGGTGCCTCCTCTTTAAGGGCTAAAGATCCCTTAAACACCAGTGGGGGTGCGTTAGGGAGCCTCGCACCCTGTGCACAAGGCCCCTTTACGACTGAGCAATGCAGGCGTGACGCTTGCTGTTCCGCAGCCATCAGGCTAGCAAACAAGGCATTCGAGAACTTTCAGAGTGGAGGCACGCATTGGCCCAGATAAAAATGGCTTGATCGGCTCCTCCTTCTTCTTCTCTCCCCTTCGACCAACTCTTGACTCAGCTACAATTATGCCTCAGGTTTCATCCAACAGCCTTGTCGTCCACAAGTGGGCCACCATCATCTCATGGATCCTCGCTGCCTTCGTCAGCATTCGCTACTTTGTTGGCAGATCGCCTGGTGACAAGCACAACCCTTACCATGTCTCCGACACCCCCTTCTCTGCCAACATCATAGTGACTTTGCTCTACTGGCTTGTGTTGTTCTTCTTGCAAATCTCGTTTGTCGTGCAAATCTTTGTCCCTGCTGCCGAGTCGTCCAACCCATTGTCGGAGTCGAGACACACCATCACCGAGAAGATTGGGTGGCACTTCACCGCTTTCAACTTGGGTGTGTTTGCATGGACGTTACTTTTCGTCAAGAAGCACTTCTTCTGGTCCGAGCTCGTGCTCTTGTTGAACTTTGCCAACATCACCTACTTGTACTTCACCCACAAGACTTACAAGCTTAGACCCTTGTCCACGTGGGTGTTGATCCACTGGCCTACCGTGGCATTGCCATGGTCCTGGTTGATGTTCGCTGTGTTCTGGAACGGTGCCGTGTTGTTCCACGTTCACAAATTTGTTGGTAGAATCATCTCCAACATTCTCATTTGGATGTTCTTGTTTGTGCCTACTTTCTTCATTGTCGTGTTCAACGACTGGGGCATTGGCTTGAGTTCCAGTGCCTTGATGTTTGGTGTCGGTCTCAACCAGATCTTCACCAAAACCTTTGCGTTGCAGTGGATCTTCGCTTTCGTTATTGCTGGTCTTCTTGCCGTGTTGAGTTTGGTCGCCGCTGCCACTGGCAAGATCACCAGGGAGCCAACCACCGAGGAAGGTGCTCCATTGTTGGACGGTAATTAGTTATTGTTTGTTTTACTGTTACATACATATACTTACTTGTGTTCCAAAGCCAATCTAGCAAGCTGTAGCACCCCCTCTTGAGTTTCACACCCACCAATGAAACCTGCAGCATGCACGAAGATACAGCCAGGCACTCCAGTCAATTTAGAGAGCTCTTCGTCTCTCACACCTCGCCATGGCTCGGGGAGCCCAAAACGGAACTCAAAACTGGTGGATGTCACCGACACGGTGGAAATACGCCATTTCGAGCTCAGGTCTGCGAAGAGCACAAATTTGATGACACCCTGGGCGTCTTTCTCCTTTTCTATGGCGTACAAGTGCTCTTTCCAAGGGCAAAACCTCTCTAGCACAATCACCTCACCGCTTTTGTCCGTTTCAAACCTCTTGTCGAAAGCTGCCTCCACAATGTCCCTTGCAGGCAACCAGGACTCGCCATACCCTTTGAGCAAATTGTAGAAACACGTGCCCATCAACTCGCTGGCTTTCTCGAAAGCAGCATCATAGTCCTCGTCCTTAGGGTCATTGTTCCATCGAGGGTTCAACTGGCTCACAATGGCAGGCAACCCCAAGTTCTTGTCGTTGAATTTCTTCTCAACGTCACCTGGGTAATTGTTGATACCGTTGTCATTGGCGTCCACCGCCTCGATGAACTCCTTGTATACTTTCAAATAGAGCAAGTCCACGGTTTCTGGCTTCTGGATTTTGAGCGTCTCTTGGATGATGTCCTTACCAAAGTGCTTATAGATCAAGCCAGCGCTCGATAGCTTCGTGGCAAACTTCCCGGAAAACGTCTCGTTGAACTCCCTCTGGTGGTGGTCAAACCACTTCACCCCATCGTACTTCCCACCAACATCGACCACAATGTCGGCCGCTTCCCAGTCCTCAGGCTTCCTCAGTCTCGTGAGAGACGCCTCCTTGTATTTGGGCAAGAGCCTCAACATGTACACGGCCAAGGCCTCATCGGCGTGGAACAGGCCCAGATGGGTGCAAATTCTCATGGCAGAAGAGTCGAGCTTTGGCCTTTTGGGGTCTGCCATAGTGAAGAGAGCGATGAGATCACTGAGCCCTGGGGTGAAAAAAAGCGTGCGAAAGACACCAATCAAGAGGGCCCGGTAGTAATAGAATGGGAAGACAAAGTTGAAGGAAAAGTGAAGAGTTGAAGTAAATTTTACGATGGGGTTCGAATTCAGGGTGAGTTTTCATGTAATTCGGAGATCTTCATTTCTGGGCTGGGTTTTTAGATAATCTCGCTTTTCGTATGCTAGAGTGCTGATATTCAGAGCTCTGAGCACTGAGGCACATTTTGAAAAATTACGCCGCAAGCAGTCTCAAATCGAAAATTTGGTAAAATATGTTTTACACATAGTTAGTACACATTTGCCTTATTTACTCAATCTGGGCAGCTTGTACGACGGCACGCCTCACAAGACTCGCCATCTATCCGAAGAGATTGCCGTGAACTCTTTCATATGAGATGGGCGAAAGCCCCGCAAGAAAGTCGATGCAAATATTGCGCTTCTGGGCTTCGCTGGACACGAGCCCACATACAAATTTTTTGGCTCAATGATACGGTATATGGAATAGCCTATAAATAAAATCTCCTATGAAATGACCCAGTAAACCTATATCGAATCTATCAATTGGTGCCGGTTCAAAAGCGACAGGTGAAAGAATATGTATGCTGTTGACTTGTTTGACGTCACAGTCTGTTAGCGCACAGCACTAGCATGCTCACGTCATCTTCACTGGCACACCATCATACATGGACAAAGTAAGATGCAACATCTTCTTTGGTGGGTATGGGCCATCGTAAGCGGAGACCAAGTTGGGGAACATCTGAATCAATCTCACAACAACGTAAGAAGCCTCAGTGAGGGCAAACTGCTGACCCAAGCAAATTCTTGGTCCACCGTTGAATGGCAAGTAGGCCCAGCCAAGCTTGTGGTTCTCGGCCCATCTCTCGGGTCTGAACTCATTAGCATCCTTGCCATAGAACTGGGGGTCTCTCTGAGTAAGGTACACAGAGTATGCAACAGTGGTGCCCTTTGCCACAAACACTGGGGCAGTGCCATCTGGACCACCACCGGTGGGAAGCACAGTGTCTTTTGTAGCCTCCCTGAAATTCATTGGCACCGAAGGATACATTCTCAACACCTCATTAAGTACCCACTTCAAGTATTCGCACTTCTTAAGAGACTCAAAGCTGATGTTGGCGATGTCCTCTGGAGAACCTTCACCAAACTGCACTAACACCTCCTGCTTCAATCTCTCGTACACCTCTGGATGTCTAGACAACTCAAAGAAAGTGAACGACAACAAACCAGCAGTGGTGTCTCTACCGGCCACCATGATGTTCAACAACTGATCCTGCAACACCTTGGGGTCTCTGGTCTGCTTCACCAATTCATACAAGAAAGTGTAACCCTTTTCAGATTTGGCCTCAATCTCCTCCATTGGAGCCTCAAGAGCCTTGTTCACATAGTACTGAGCGAACTTATGCACCTTGTTGCAACACTTACGGAATCTAGGACCATCAATGAGCTTGTAAAAGATCTGCGAATAAGCTCTCATAGCGAGGTATCTCTGAGTAACGTTAAAAGCCTCACCAAACTCCGCTCTCTCAGGAAACTCATTGTGAGGTGGCTGTTCTGGGACAGTTCCATCTCTCAAACAGTAAACAGACTCACCGAAAAGAATCTCAGTTGCAGTGTCAACAGTGAACTTGAAGAACAAGTCCTGGATATCAAATACTCCACCGTTGGCCTTCTTGATGTGGGAAGCAAGAGTCATAACGTGGGGCTCCAAGGTTCTCACATGAGCAATCTGCTCTCTGGAAAACTGAGGCCTCAACATAGCTCTGGAGTTCTTCCATCCGTGAGCATCCAAAGTGAAGATACCGTCACCAAGCAATGGTAAAAAGTGCGAGTGTCTTTTGCCCAAGGCAAAGTCGTTAAACTGATTGGCCAAGATAGCCTTGTAGTTTTCTGGCTGAAAGGTGAAGATAATCTTGATACCACCCAAAGTAACGTGGCAGGTGTCGTTCTTAACGTTGCTGAAGTATTCTTTAAACATTTCCAAGATGGTACCATTGTTGATATTCTTGAGAGCCTCGATCAACACGGGAATGGCAAAGAATGGTGCTGGGACACCCTCCGTATCCTGGCAGCCAAACTTTTTCGAGATTCTGTAGACTCTCACCTTGCGATGCACATAGTAAAGAAGAACAGTAGCAAACACGATGGTGTACCATTTGGCAATATGGGGTTTGAGCGCCTCAACGGCGTCAGCGATAAAAGACATGATAAAAATTAGCGAAAGGTAAGCTGTAGCAGAATCATGGTCAGCAGGGTGGAGAACATTTATACTCCGTTCCCCAACGCCTGTGGTGATTCCTGTAGAGGGGACTTTCACATGGAGAAGAATGCCAAATTGTTCGAGCCAGGGCCTCCACCACGCAGGCCACGCAGCAATGGCCATCCGTTGCGACCAATGCCATGTCCACAGACTGATATTCGCTGCCACAGAGTCATACAGGATGCTCGCTTTTGGGAGAGGGTAACCACTATTCCGTCACTATTCATGTGCGTTCCGAAGCGACTCGAGGTTCATGTGCTTTATCGAAGCAGGGCCGCAAAACGATGAGGAAAAAAAATTGGGTCCGTCGATTGTTGCAAACATCATCGAAGAATCTAAAACAAGGCTATTGTCACGCATTCCAGATCGACAATGGCAACGGGTTATTCACAAGATAAAACAAAGCAAATAATTCACGTAGAGAAGAAAATAGCGTCTTTGTCACACCACGATCTCGAGGTCGTCCCCGTCACTGCCGTAACAACGTTGCTCATTATTAACATCCATCTGGGGTAACTTCTTTAGAGGCGCACTTTTGCCATCTTGCGTGTTGCGCAGCAGAAGCTGAGCGTTTTGTCTCCATTTGGCTGCCTGCCTGCGGCGCTGCTCCTGCGCCGGCTCGAGGGACACCTTTTTTTGGCGAGAAAGCTGCTTGAGCTCTTGAAGGTGTGCATTTTTAGACATTCTGGGGACACTGCCACTGTTGTTGATGGAGGCGTTACTGCTGTCAATGTCTCGTGGATCAAAACCCATGTCCAGAATCAACTTTTGCAACCCTTTTCCACCGTTACCATTGTTGTCATTGTCTGTTGCGGAAGCAACTCCGGCCGCTGTCTTATGAAAATGAAACCCCTCTTTTTCGCGCCCATCGTTGGGCTGGTTCTCTGCCTCTCTCCCACAGTGCTTTCCTGCACGGCGCTCGCATGTGGCCGTTTCGCAGCCTCCATTGCCTGTCTCATTATCGCTACCGCTACGTAGAATGCCTAGTTTCTCCAATTCTGACACCCGTTTTGGCGCCACCGTTGCACGTAATCGCTTTTCGAGCAAGCTGTTGGTTTTCTTTTGTCGAGCTCGGCTTGCTTGACTTGGAGGCTTGTCGTACTTACCCTCGTCAAATCCAGTACCTCCACTGAAAATCTCGCAGCGGGATCCTCCATAAACACCCATGCCGGCCCAGTTATCAGGATCGAAGCGCCTGTTGGAGTGCGCATTACCTCTGTGATACACGGACTCTCTCATTTTCACTCCCTGAAGCTCCATTCTCAGCCCCGACGCCTTGTATTTCTGTTCCTCATGATAAGCACAAAGGGCCAGTTTGGAAACGTCCACAAAATTCTTGCACCTGGTGCCGTTTTTCGTTTCACTGCCGCAATACCCAAAATGTCTAGCCCTGCCTAGCTCTAGTATACTAAGGGAATTGTCTGTTAGCGTTAGGTTGAAAGTGCCCTTGAACAGTTTCACTTGAGGGTTTAACACCCCAATCACTTCCCCTACTTGTAGTTTCCAGTACTTCTCGAACGCTGCATCGAAAAGCATGAGGTCAACAGAATGGTCGAAATCGCCCACGCGTAGAATCAGGTATTTTTGCCCCTTCACGGTGTGCTTGGGCTTGCTCATAAAGACCACCATTCCTACAAAACACCAGTTGGCATAAGAGGGCTCTTTGAACTCCGGTCCCGTCACTTTCGCGAGAAGCCTCTTTACATTAAGAATTTTGATGCCTTCGAAGAGCTCAACAACTGCTTCCTTGGGAATTAAACGCGTTTGAAGCTTGATGCCGGAGTACGTCTCAGCATCATCTGGTGGCACTTGAATGGAAGTATACTTAGGCACATTTTCGAACTCAAAAACTCGTGCATAATAATCCAATTTGTTTGTTTTCGAGCGGTCCATGCCCGCTAGTCGAGACGCAAAGCCATTGGGTGTTTCCTTCTGTGTCTTATGTTTAGTATGTGTGGTGAAAACAGTCTTCACCTCAGGTTCAGACCTCACTGGCTGCTGAGCAGGATCTACTCTTCCTTTTGTAAAATAATCCACTGTGGACTGCTTTCGAGGCGGCAGAGGGGACCTTTCCACGTTTATTTGTGGTTTTGCTCTCTCCCTCTTCCTTCGTGCTTTCTCCTCAAGTAATTTCTGCCTTTTCAACGCGAATTCCTTCTCTAAGTCTGCAAGCTCATCGTTGGAGTCTCCAGTTAAGCAAAAGTCATCAGCGGCTTCTCTTGGATCCATTTCAATTGCGAGGCGACGCTGAATAAACGAATAATGGTGAGCTTCTACCAGACGTGTGTTTCCTGTATGGGTACGCGATATCAAGATCTGGTTACACTTGGCTTCATACAGATCGCTACTGGTGTTCACCAAAAATGGCTCGTGGAAGGTCGAAATCTCTAGTGAAGCAGGTGGCCTCCGAAGTGCCTGCCTACACACGAAATTCCGATGATAACGAGTCCACAGATTCCAGAAGCATACACAATCCTACGCTTCCCAAGGGTCAATCGCACCACGTAGTGAACACAAGTCCGGAGCGAGGAAGGTCAAAATCCTTCAATGTGGGGGTCAATGTGAAAGAAGCAGTGGCTCAAGTGATGCCAACGTATCCTTTCACGGACGACGAAAAAGACCAGCTATGGATGAAATGTCTAGATACGTTCAACTACAACGCCGTGTTGGACTCTCATCACATCGACAACGTGAACGATTATAGCGATGATTTGGTTTTGTCATTTCAAACAGACTGCAACATGAATGTGAGTCATATAGAGAGTCTAATGAGGGAGAACGAGTTCATGATTTCGTCTCTCAATGACTTGAGGCTCAGGTACGATAAAGTGTCGAGAGAAACGTCGGACTTCGCTACGCAGGCCACAGAGCTCCTCCTGAAACAGAATGAGCTTGAGGCCAAGGCTCAGCAGATGGAGCATGTTCTTAAGATCTTTGAGCCTTTAGAGAGAATAAGTAAGAAGTTGGTCTCTTCTGGCAATTCCATTGTTCGTACAGGTAGAATAAACACGATGTTGGTGCAATTGCAAGAATGTCTTGAGTTCCTTGAATCCCACAACAACTACAAAGATAGCGAAGTTTACATCATACGCTATCGCCAGTGCATGACCAGAGGTTTGACTTTGGTAAGGAACTTCTTGATAGAGAACATCAAGAAGAAAGGCGATGAAGCTGTCTCGAAAATACAAAACAGCAACCTCAAGAGCTTGTCCTGGGATATCATCTTATACAGTGAATTTGCAAGCGAGCTTTCCAAAGAGCCTGAAGTGTCTAGCTTCCCTACGCTCATTCGACAAATCGTGCAACAAAGCTCATCGCATAAAGAGTACCAAGGGTTGGTTATCGACGTACTATCCCAGTATTTTAACTCCAGAAAGCAACTAGTCTATCGGAGTATTGATCAAAATAAGCCACTGGGTGATCTGGAGGGCTTAATTCTACACTGTCAAAAGACAATCTCCTGGTTCAAGAAGGTCTTGGAAAAGGAGTATAATCTATTTATCAAATATTTCCCTTTCGAACTGTGGGATGCTGACCTGCAACTGCTCTTTACAGCGGAGCTTAGCTCGTTCTACAAGGATCTTCTTGAGCCTTTATATGACGACGTAAGAAACAGGGTTCTTCGAGAGCAAAACATCGGAGAATTATGCAAGCTAACGAACTTACTTACAGCATATTTCGAGTTCGATGATGATACGTCAGTTGCAAGCACGGTAATTGATGCTAAAATCGAATATGGAGAGCTTTTTGAGCCTTTGCTTAGCATTTCTCAATCCAGGCTCATTTTCCGCATCCAGAACTACATCGACAACAAACTCACGAAGTATAAACCAAAAGCAGAGGATTTACGTCTTGGTAGACGCAGATCATCCGGCAAGCAGAGAGGCAGGGATGATTCAATTTTTGATGAGTTCGAAGATAATCTTTTTCCCGAAGCGTACACACCTGTTGGCAAGGCATTAACTATTCTATCAAACATCTATGACCTAATCAGCTCAATCGTTTTCGATGACATGGCGCATTATATTGTGCACAGTTGTATTGGAATGTTGAAAAATAGCGCTTTGCCCTTGGCAAAATCGCATCTAGGTAGCTCTGACGCAAAGCTATTTTACTTTAAAAACTTGATGATATTGAGGACTCAGCTCAATAACTTTGACACCCAGTATGTCAGAAATGAGACTTCGCTAGACTTCACTAGCGGGATTACGGAATTAATCAAAACCTTGAGAAGTGGAGAGCTCCGAGTCAAAGTTAATGAGATTGGCGGTTTATTCGAGCTAGTGAGAAAATCGGCACCCCAGGTCATCAATAACTTAATTGATGCAAACCGTGAAACAGAAACCGAGTTGAGTAATATTGTCACCGAATGGGTGACAGAAACTGCCAACACGATCTGTGGCTCGTTAATGGACGAAAAATTGTCTCTCAAGGATGCTCTCGTGACCTTCAATGATGCTATCATCATGCAACTTCCAAAAATCCACAGTCAAGTGAAAGCGTTTGTTGACGAGAATGATATCATAAAGTTTCTTGTCGACCAGGTTTCCAAAGTAATATTCAGCACTTACGAGCAGTTCTATAGTGGGCTTGAGCAAAAGGTGATGACCAATAAAATAAAACCGGAGGATATGAGCGACGTGATGGAGCCAGATGCTTTCTTTAATTTCTTGAATGATACCATCAGTGGGATTTTTCAAGCAGAGGAAGATGAACATATCACACTAAACGATAACATTCTAGATGAACTTGAAGAAAGCCCAGACAAGCTGGTTGATGAAAAGGCCTAATTCTTCTTTTCTAAGGTCTCATACCGTCAATGGGATCATAAATGTTTTGTGACAATAGACGATTAAGTTCTTCCTTCACATATTGTACCGTGTCCTGTTTGATCATAAGATGGTTATTGTCCAACTCCTCGAGTACTATTCCTCGGTTCTTCAGATCAAGCTGTAGAATCAAAGCTCTAATTGACGGATCACACTGAACAAGGACACCTTTACTTGCAGTTGGCATAATCGAGTAACTTTTGTAGAAGCGTTTGTTAGTATCAAATCTTGCAATTATTTGCAGTACATACTCACTAAGTATGGGGCACTGACGATAAGGTCATTGAGCACTAATAAACAAGAAGTCATGGCACAATCATCTGCCGCCAATGGAAGACCTTGTTCAGAGAAGAAAACTCTAGATGACCAGGCAAGAAATACAGATCTAGACAATGATAATGACGACACCATAATTGAGCGCCTGGACCTTGAGGCAAGTGATGAAGAGAAATACAGTACGGTTCCCACGAAAACATCAAATTCGAATGATAATGCACATATAGAGAGCAATGTTAATGTGAATCTACGATTCCACAAACTGTCAGCTCATGAGATCGAGGAAGATGATGAGGAAGATGATGAGCCACCCATCCTCAAGTACACCAGGCTAAATGCCCTACCGCCCAACTTTTTTAGAAAAGATCCCATTTCCACGCTGTATTACGACGAAAATTTGTTTATCTTTGGCACGCATACTGGTTTGCTTCTCTTTACGAAGCCTGATTTTACTCATATACGATCTTTCCGAGCACACAAGGCATCCGTTCTTTCTCTATATACTGACGGCACGTACTTCGCAAGCGGGTCCATGGACGGAACTGTTGTGATTGGATCTGTGGATGACGCTAATGACATTGTCATGTTTGACTATAAACGACCTGTGCATGCTGTTGTTCTTGACAAGAACTACCAAAAAAACCGATCGTTTATATACGGCGGAATGAGTGGGAAAGTCGTGTATTCATATAAGTCATGGCTTGACCAACGAACAGAGCTTGTATTGGACGAAGAGAATGGAGTAATTGTCGGTATACAAGCAATTGACGACCTTCTCTTGTGGATGAATGATAAGGGCATCACAATCTATCATGTTACAACGAAGCAGGTAATCACAACAATAACAAAGCCTTCAGACTCCTTTCGCAGTGACCTCTACTGGCCTCGAATTTGCTTTCCTGAGAGTAATATGCTCCTTATTGCGTGGGGCAACTATATCTGGTCTTTAAAGGTCTCTTTGAAGGGCACCAGTGGATCAGGTGCTGGTACATCAATAAGAAGCAGGTATTTGCCATCTGCGCCTTCTCTTTCCTTTAGACTGTCTCATGAGAAGAAGGTTGAAATTAAACATGTCTACAAGATGGACTTTTTGATTTCGGGAATTGGTAGCTTTAAAGATGACCTCTGGATTGTCCTTGTCTACAATCAACCAGAAAAGAACGAGGAGACAGGCAAAATTCAGGCTCAAAATCCTGATATCAAGCTAATAAGCTCAATTGATGGAGCTACAGTACACGAAGAAGAGATTGGTTTTGACTTCACCGACAACCTCGGTCTTAATGATTATCATCTTGGAAAGCACATTGGGGAGAGGTCGGTGCGCTACTTTATCATGAGTGCAAGGGATGCTATTGTTGCGGAACAAATTCAACTAGATGATCGTCTTCAATGGTATCTTGACAGAGAAATGTACTTAGAAGCTTGGCAAATGAGTCAACACATCGTGTCGCCTATCAAAAGACTAACGTATGGTGTTTCGTATATTGATAGTCTCTTGAAGCAGGAAAAATGGTCAGAAGCGGCCAACATGATGTTAAATATTCTTCACGTTGACCCCTCTGATTTTCCATTGACAGACACAAAAAGCACATTGGGATCAAAAGCCTCCACGACACTGTTGATTGAAGACAGGGAAGCACTTGTGAAGGAGATATCTACATTATGGATCAAATGGATATCTAAATTTATCAAAGCTGGTCATGTTGAAGAAATTGCATCAGTCGTACCAGCAGATACTAGATGGAACCTCCCTAAGAAGCTCTTTTCTGAAATCCTAGACTATTGGATTGATCGATTACCAAAGAGCTCGAAATTCTACGATTTGATCAACACTTGGGATATTGACCTTTACGACATCACGCTCACCACAGCTAAAGTGGAATCTTATCTCGAGCAGCACGAGGATGATACAAGGTTGAGAAAGCTACTCATTGCACTCTACGAAAGATCGTATAATCCTCGCAAGGCTATCCCACACTTAATTCATCTCAAGGACCCTAATATATTCGGCTTCTTGACTTCAAACAGTATACTACCATATTTCATTGACGAAATCCCTACCTATATTACGTTTCGTTTCGAGAAGCCCTCTGACTTGGAACTTCTACCAGTGAACAAAGTTGGAGCAAAATTACAGGATGTTATCGAGCTTTTGGTTGATGCCAGACATGAAATTTCTCCTTCAAAGGTGATTCAAGTAATGTCGGATAACCACTTAGACGTCTTGAACTACTTTTACATCGAGGAGTTGGTCAACATCGACGAACTACTTGTGAAAAACCTCGAGAATGTGCGTGTGCAACTTTACGGTCAGTACGATCGCTCAAAGCTTCTTCCATTTTTGACATCTCATGATAACTACGATATTTCTAAGGCCATCGAGATATGCGAAAGAAACTCATTAATCGAAGAATTGATTTATTTGTTAGGCAAGGTGGGAGAGAACAAGAAAGCCATGCAGCTTATAATGGAACAGCTCAATGATCCAAGAAGGGCCATTCGATTTGCTAGGATTCAAAACGATCGAGAGACCTGGGACATTCTTTTACTGCATTCATACACAAGACCTGAATTTATCAAGGCATTGATTGAACTAGCAGATGACAAGTCAAATGAGTATTACAATCCCATAACTATATTACAAAACATGAACACAGACGTTGAGGTGGAAGGTTTGAAAGATTCTGTCATCAAAGTCGAGAAGGAAAACGAAATGACTAAGATCATGAATGACTTGATTTTGCGGATTATCATGAAACGATCCCAACATTATTCTCAAACGTACTATAAAGACATGATTCGGGGGATCAGTATCGACGAAAAAGACTTTGAATATCTTGCATCAGAATACGAGGCGCTTGCTGTTCTCGCTGATACTTCAGAGGGGAAGTATAGACTTGCCAAAGAAACTGAGCTTTTGCCTGATTCAACTTGGGCTAAGAAATCCTTCACTTCCTTAGGACCCAAACTTGAGCATTTGAAAGCGTTGCGTCAAGCTTTGAAGTTGCAAAACTCATGAAGAGAATGGGTTAAGCCTATTCCAGATTCCCCCGGTGGTTCTGGACACGAAATCGGAAGCCAAGTTGTTTGCTTTGCCGAACTTGTCGCACTTAGTAAAAGCCATCGCGTTTGTAAGAGACAAGGAGATGCTGATGACGATGAGAACAAGATACAACAACTCGAACTTCAAAACGGCCATTATAGCCAAGACTGCCCACGCCACTGGCTGGACGTAGAGCAATGTCCAAAATACTTTTGAGTCAATTGGGTTAATATACCTGTCTGGGTCTGCAGACTCAAACACCCACACGTTTTCAAAGCTTGTAGAGCCCTCCTGCTTGTTTGTTTCATTCCACCACCGTAGGCCCACCAACAATCTTCCTGAGATGTTCTTTAGGTTCCAGAAATCAGCCGACACTAGAAGCGTGAGGATGATGAAGTGGAGTATGAACCTGTTCTGGCTGATGAAAAGCGAAATTATCATATTGCCAAATATATAGGTAAAGATAGGGGCTAAACGAAACACAATATAAAACATCAATGCCACCGGGTGGGACGATTCCTTAAGTTTTCTCGACCACAGCCATTCTTCGTGGTCTCCGCTGGTAGGTTCAGAGGCCATATTACCTGATACGCCAGGGGAGCCATTGCTATTCGCCGAAGTATAAGGATTGCTGTCAACTGGCTCGTCAGGCTCAATCCGTGTATATCCAGACATCCTCTAAGTAGTTTTTGATCTCAACGATTGCGTACAACACGAGTAGTTAGTGAAGTATGTGTACAATGTGTACGCCATACAAAATGGGTGCGAATGCGAAGCCATCCCCAGAAGTAAGGTGATTACTACATCCGAGACCACCATGGTATTATATCATTACAGAAAGTTCGCTGGCGGCATAACCAGAACACAGCTAGAGACGTTTAAGGTATGTTGAAGAATCTATGTCGCTATTTTTGTTCCATCTAGCTAACAGCAGTTTGGCTTCTGTCTCTTGACCCCAATTCTTGTCATGTACTGGGTTGGTATCGATTCAGATAAAAAGTTTAACTTGCCGGGATTTTGGCCAGATCCTCTGACGCTTAACCAGGTTCCCAAGGAACCTCATGAAATTCAGGCAGAGGTGGCTCGAATCAGAAGAGCTCGTGCTGAGAAGAGAGAGAGGTTGGAGGCAAGAGCAAGAGAGTTGGGCATTATGGAGGAGGACGAATAGAGCAATGCGCTACTGTGTGGTTCGATAACGTTAGACCTCCTTTTCATTTCCTTGTTTGTAAATAGTGAATTAAAAGATTTGATACGAATGCTATGAAAGTGTGTAGTCGTGCTGGGTATCATCTTAGTTTCGCAACTCGCCTTCTTGCTCTTGCTTGTGCTGCATCTTCACCAAGTTCGCTTTGAGCTCAGCCAAAGCTTGATCCAGAAGGTTGAGGCCTTCACTTCTCGAGGCTGAAATCACTTTGCTGAGCAATCCTATTAACTCTCCATCATTGGGATTTTCCCTCACGGATTCCCGGTATCTTCTACCAACGACAGGTAGTCTAATGTCATTTGGTGGCCTGATGTGAGGAAGGCTTTCACCTTGTACTTGCTCGGGGATGCTGGGGTAGTATGGGGTGGACCCGTATGAGTTGCCATAAAGCGGAGAAGAGAAGGACTGATTGTAAGTGGGACGCTTTCTGTCTGGATGGAGCGGTTCCAACTCAGCATTGTTGAGTCTATGCTTTCTTTCAAATGGACCTGGGTACCCGCCCATGTCCATTCTACTTACAGGAGGAAGGTTGATCTCCGTTTTGGAAATAGATGGTAGAGCTGAAAATGGTTCTGGTTGACGAGCAACATTGGTAGCTAGAAGTAGCGCACTCATAGTCGAGGGACTACCAGCACCATACTCCTGAGCCGCCTGATCTTGTCTGCCAGAATACTGGTTGTTGGATGAGTACTGTTGTGTGTTCTGTGAGGAAGGGAACAACATTGGAGCTCTGTTGATCGAGGTGTTGCTCATTGATGAGTGGGACATGCTATTAGTCTCAGGAAGCTTTGGCAGAGCTGCCATAGGACTGGCTGAAGTGTTTGGAAACAGAGAGTCTGCTAGTTGGGCCGACGTCTCTTCGTTGAACCATCCAGCTCCTAACGGAGAAGGTGTCTCTTCATTTACGACTTCTCGCTCTTCTGGATCATCCTGAGACGCAGCAACACAGCTCCCAATTATCTCTTCTATGGACACGTAGTTTAAACTGACTTTGTTCCTTTCGTTGACTAGCCCTAGTAACTCATCGATATCCCAGGGTATCACGACATTTAAATATTTCATGATCTCTTTGAGTTTGTCGTAACTCTTTGATGGATTATACGTATTCTTGATATCAGAAAATGCCAGTAAGGTCTCCTGAGCTAGCTCCGCAACTTTCGGATCAGAGGCAGGCCATGTCAGTCGAAAGTTGATCAAGTGAGTGGCTCTCCAGCTTAAAAAAATCTTCTCTGATCTTATTGAATCCCAAGCTCTTTTAATCCATTCAATCACTTTGATAAATGGTACTTGGTAGTCTGACTCAGCAAGAACTTCTGCAGACTCACCCAGAGTAGATGGGGTCCTGAGATTATCCAAACTTACAGGAGATAATGAAGATGGCCTGCTAGGTTTTCCTGTCAATGATCGTTGCTTGTTGATCATGTCAAGATACTGTTGAAGTCTGTACAAGATTTTGAATTCTTCAACGATGCCAAAACTCATGGGAAGATAGTCAAATCTGACTCCATTGAACGAGCCCCCATATGGATTTCTATGCTTCGATGCATTTTCCATGTACACGAGTCTTATATGGTTGAACTCAAGATTTATGATTCTGTGTGAGGAGCTATCATCCAAGAAGATGATTATTTGGCGATTTGGAGTGCTATTTTCAATTTTGTGGTCCAACGTGAGCAAGTAGTCTTGGAACATGCTTGAGGTGATCCATTTATTATTGTTTGATCTGTACGATATTTGGTACACCTCATCCAACTTGTTCATAAGTGCATGGGCTGAGAGTGACCCACTGTGAGATCTCAATGCTGAATGGGAGCTTGCCGAAACGTCAAACTTGTCCTGACGAGAAACCACTAAAGGAGATAATTTCTCGGAACCATCAATATTGCATCCAAGCATTATTGAAAGTGTGTTCTCAGAAGATGTGCCGCTCTGTTTGAGGCCCTTATCAATCGAAGAGATGTCGAAGATCTGGTCCAACGGCAAGGCATGAAATAATTGAAACTCGTCCAACGTGAATAAGTCCTTGGGCGAGTAGTTGTGGTGGTATATTAGGTCACGTATGAATTGTTTGAGCTCCAACTTCTCGTCTAATCTCCAAACAGTATTGAGTTTTTTGCCCAAGTTCTTCTCTTGTGCCTTGGGAGACCCCTCCAAATTGATGTTGAGCTTTTTCACGAAATGATTACACCATTTAAGATTAAAGACGCCATTTCCATCCTTTGAGTCTGCCCGTAGCCTTGTCCATATGGCATTCGCTGTCAGCTGAATGATTGGAGTGGTAATCGGTATAGACTCCCAAAGGGCCTGGGTGATCCATTCGGTAAGAATCTTTCGTAGTAGAGGATTTGATTGTTTTCTTCTTCTGACCAAGGAAAAGTCTGACTCCTTGGAGCCGAGGATCTCGGATTTTGAGCTCAATATTCGAGATATGGTCGTTTGAGAAGGAGGTTTCTGGGAGCCGTACTTCTCTTTAGCCCACAGCGCTAGCTCGCTCTGGGTCATACTAGGATTGACCTCTGACTGAAGACATATCTCGATCTTCTGCTTGATCGTGTATCCCATGGTCCACAGGAAGAACAGTTAAGAAGGGTATTTGTGGTGATTCTTTCAGGCGATAAGTTGATTCAGCATCAGATGACTTTTGTAGGGTTGCGTATATACGCCATCAGGAGATCGTCCGAGCCGCCGAGAATGAAGATGGGAGCACTTTGTTTGATGATAAAGGGGCTCAGACAGTGGATGAAATAGGAGTCACGCTGGTTTTATCAGTTACACCAGTTGCAAATAATGTATCTATGATGGGTAGAGTATTCTCGAGGAGTCCTAACGGTGGCAGACGGTAGTGTAAGCGGATGCGCACCACCTATGCGCTTAGGGTGTCGCGACGGTAGAGGGTCTTCCGGGGTGCAAATCCCCGTAAGTACTATATATCTTGTATTAAATCTCGATTTATCTAATAATTAGGCTTCTTCATATTTAGGCTTCCTCATTCAAAAACTTCAACACACGGCTCAAAGTATCGTCATATAATTCTTTTCTCTCGTTGAAAAGTGAGTGCCTGCCTCCCTCTACTGGCACAAACTCGTGCTTGACGGTATCCGGGAGCACAGAGATGAACTTCTTGGACCCCTCTATATCGTTGATGTAGTCTATGTCACCATGCAACACCAACAAGCGAATGGTAGGGCTAAAGTCGGCAACATACTCCTTTTGTGTCAACTTCTCTCCACGAACAAACATATCGTTGAACTGCCTTATGGTGCCAATCAACTTCTTGTCGCTGCTCTTGATGAAGTTCTTCCAGTCCTCGTTAGAAGTGATGTAGTCGTATGTCAACTTAGAGTCTATCTTTAGAGTAGGCACGAGCAGGTTTATCACTGGCTGTAAAGCCCTAACGAGGATGTTAGGGCGCGTTTTGGGGTGCAAAAGCACCAAGGGACCCGAGCAAAACACTGCTTTGAACTCGTCTCTGTATTTACCGTTGATTGCATAGTTCAACACAATTCCACCTCCCATCGAGTGGCCACCTAGAATAAACTTCTCTGACTTGTCCGTCCTCGCATCCAAGTTTCTCTTAATCATGAAATTTAAATCGTCAAATGTGTGGAACTCGTCGGTTTTACCGGCATCCTTCCCAGGTGAAGTGTCTCCGGCTCCTCTTTGGTCAAAGAAGAACACCTCGTAGCCATTCTGACTCAAATCATCAAAAAATTGCGTGTAAATGTCGGAGTGTTCACAGAAACCGTGGACATAGATGATTTTACCCTTGTATGTAACAGATTCGGGCACTTTCCAGGTTGTGGTGAAAAAAGTGGCGCCATTGTATGGCACTTGCTCTTTAATAGGCTCTCCCTTAGGGTCGTATGGTAAAGGAACTTTAGTCATGGCGGAGTTACTCTGAATGGTGTAGGTGCGAGAAACTTGATTTATATATACCACGTTTCTCGCGGTGATATCTCCTTGTGGGGAGAACCTGAAATAGTGTGCATTTTGCGGGGGGCAAGCGAGATCCACACTAAAAAATAGCGATTCGATGAGAGATGAGATTATTCAACTAGAGTAGTAAATAGACTTATAAGCACGCTCAAAAACAGCAAGCGTATCAAGTAGGCGTTGTGAAGGAAGGTGAAGTTGAAAAACTAGGGTGAGATTTTTCGTTAATCGCTGGCTCTATAATCAGCCCTGGCAATTGGGCTCGTACCTGAAGATCGCATCCAGGAGGATCACGGACCGAGGTGTTCGGTACTTGCCGCAGGACCGGTTTACACCTATGTTACCAATGATAGAAGTCGATTGGACCTAATCGAGTTGACACCACTGAGATTCTCGGCCCGACCATCGCAGGACTCCGATTATTGGAGCTACGGCTCGTTGGCTCTAAACCATACACCTTTAGAAACCGCTAGTACCTAGTTTAAATTTGGGAAACGAAAAATTATCAAAGGTATTGCGTGCAAACCTAAAAGAGCTACCGGTTTATTGTAGGATCTTATCCGATGGGGAGTTGCTCACCAGGCTTCATCAGGAGTACCAGTTGTAAGACACTGGTGATTGACATCTTCGTCGAATCTATAATTTGCCTAATGGTAGATACGAATCAATCTGACAAGATGAAATTCGAACTTGTTGTGAGCTCTTGGCTACTGCCCGGATGATTCTTCGAGAGACGAGACAATTGGATTCTCCAATGGACTTTGAAGAATTGGTGCTCCTAGTGGTCTCTGAGCGCAAACATTCGGGGAACGTATTCCTCAAAAAGATCAAGAAGTAGATTAAAAGGTCAACATGAACAACCAAACCAGGGATTTGCGCCCTAGGATGTGCGGTATTTACTCTCTACTGGACATTGTGCTAGCTTAAGTATAGTTGCACGCCTATCTTTACAGAAAACAGAAACCACACAGTTAGGCTACTATCAGCGTCACCAGCTACAGAGCATGCGGTGTCTCACGAATTGTGAGCAAGGATCTTGCTCAGAACACGTTATGCTCTCCGTGATCTGGCTTTGAGTGAGCCGTCGGGAAGCTCACACTTACGGACGATACAAAAGCAATACTTCAACCGACAACTTTCCACGAAAAGCACAATCCTACAGCGCCTCTGAGCAAGCGAAAGCTAACAATGGAATATCAAACCTCAAGGGAGCGAACCCTCTCGTTTATTGGAAACTTTTTGTCGACCACAATATCATCGAGTCCTCAGTCATGTGGTTAAAATTTTTCTGAGGTGTGCCGCCCCTCCTTTGCCTCGAAAATTACGACACAGCCAGCTGCGGCCACGAAATTATATCCCTCATAGTTAAGCTTGTGCCTGTGACAGTCCCAATAGGGCAAAGTGTGAGGGTGTTTACAGGAGACACCTCGCAAAGTGTAACAACTCATGAATTAAAATCCCTCACCAAAAGCCTCCACTTTTGAGATAACCATTTGTCAAGTGCTTTTGTGTAAGTGTGACCGATTTCATGATTTACGAGAATATACAAATTTTTGAATTTTGTGTGTGGAGCCTTCAGCACTGTTGACCGTCTTTCTCTCCCAGAGAATTCGCATTTTGCAACGCAAACCTTGAATTCTGTGAGACTACAAGGTGAATGGCCATAATTGCAGCAAATAGCCCTCAAGACCCACTACTTTTATTTTCCTTTTTGTTTTTTTGATTTGCGGGCTCTTGTACCTGACAATTGGTTTGAGGGATTATTACCATTGGTGGTTGCCTAAATTGGCTGGGGGAGCCCTTCCTAGGACAGGCGCAAGGAGAACTTAAATCGCGCAATTTGCCCAGCTTAAACTTACTGGTTGACGTAGTGCGGCGTGGGTGCAACATCGAGTGCAAATTGTAGGGGACTCACTAAACAATACCTACCCACCTTGGGTTTGAGCGATTTATGACCCACCCATGTCCCAATGAGGGCCAATCCCAAATCACAGCGTCGATCCTTCTGGCCGAATGGCACCGCCGTGCCTCTCGACCGTGTCGTTGCTGGCGAGCCCAAAGATAGTTGTCGGGCACCGTGTCTCGAGGCCATGTTGACGAGATGAGTGAACGTATATAAGCTCGAAAGCCGTAGTTGGAAATTTTAACATCTTTATTTTTCTTCTCTATGAGTGACAAGAAGCTCAACCACATGTCTAGTACCGTGTCTTTGGAGTCGTCCGTCGTCAAGGACGACGATTCTGACACAAGCTTTTCGAAGGACAAACCTGAAGACGACAGAATCAGGTTCGCCGAGAGTGAGAGACATTATGGCATCTCTGTTCCTGCCAGAGCGAAGAGACGCTTGTCTTTTCACAGCCTCGGCAAAGGAGGAGACGATGACTTGTTCACCATTAGAGAACGAGTGCAACCCGATGTGGTCCTTCCCACCATCTTTAAGACTATCTCCCACGAGGTTGACAATACGTCGGAAGCCAAAGTCGAGCTTGATCCCACTGCAAGCAAATTTGCTGGAGTCACTTTCCACTCTGATGATCCTGAGAAGTTGTTCGTTGACTTCGACACCGATTCAACTTATGGCTTAAGCATTGCCCAGCTGGCTGCCAGAGTCAAGGAGTTTGGTTACAATGTTCAGTCAAAACCTCCCAGTCGCTTGCTCAAGAAGATTTTCATGTACTTCTTCGGTGGTTTCGGTATACTTTTAATGACTGGCGGTATCTTATGTATCATCTGCTGGAAACCTTTGGGAAATCCAGATCCAGCAGTTTCAAACTTGATTCTTGGTATCATCTTGCTTTTTGTATTCTTGGCCCAGGCATTGTTCAACTTTTTCCAGGATTTCTCCAGTTCGAGGGTCATGGATTCAATTCACAATATGATTCCGGTGGAGACTTTGGTTGTTCGTGAAGGTAACATTGAGCAGGTTGACTCGAAGCTTCTTGTTCCAGGAGATATCATCAAATTCGGTGCCGGTGTCAAGGTTCCTGCTGATGTCAGGATTATCGAAGCTTCAGCTGACTTGGCTTTTGACCGCTCAATCTTGACTGGTGAATCTTTGGCTACTCCTGCTACCGCAAACTCAGATCCACCGCGTTCGAACTATCTTGAGAGTAACTGCATTGCAATGCAGGGTACCTTTGTTGTGAGTGGTGCCGGTAGAGGTATTGTTGTTGCAACTGGTGATAACACTATTTTTGGCACTATTGCCAAATTGACTTCTAAACCTAAGAAGGGTTTGACTCCAATGCAGTGGGAGATTATTCGTTTTGTTATGATGACAAGTTCGATTATCATTACGCTTGTTATCCTCATTGTCATCCTTTGGTGTGCTTGGCTTAACAAGGATCATAAGGGATGGTTGAGTGTCTCGGGTTTAATTGTCGACATCGTTTCTGTTGCTGTGGCTTTTATTCCGGAGGGTTTGCCCATTGCTTTGACTACATGTTTGATCATCACCGCTAATCAGATGAGAAAGAGCAAAATCTTGTGCAAAACTTTATCTACTGTCGAAACTTTGGGGTCTGTTAGCGTGTTATGCTTCGATAAAACAGGGACTTTAACGAAAAACAATATGATGGTCACTGACATCTGCAAGGGCTTGCAAAATACTCCAGTCTACAATACAGCATCTGAAGAGGCCGATAATGAGACACATGACGAGTTAACAACTCACTTCCTCACAATTTGCAGCCTCTGCAATGATACCACTGTTTCCAAAAGCGGTTCTTTGAACGGAAATGCTACTGATAAGGCCGTATTCGCATATGCCGATGCTATTGTGCCAAAATGGGAGCTTGAACAAAAATGGAGCTCAAGATTCAAGATAGCTTTTAATTCTAAGGACAAGTACATGGCAAACCTTCTAGACGCAAACTCGTCGTACCAGCTTTCCGAGAAATCCTGGTCCCAAATTGGTATAACATTACCCTATGGAGAGGAGGAGAGCTATTCGTTATTGACAGTAAAAGGTGCTCCAGATATCCTTTTAAAAAATTGTTCTTCGTATCTTCACAAAGAGTCTAATGACGTCTCTGTGAAGAATCTCGATAGTGAAGCACTCGCATCCATAAAAAAGATCCAGGATCAGTGGTCTAGAGAAGGTAAGAGAGTCATCATGGTGGCTTCCAAAATGGTGCAGCCATCCACAATCGACTTCAATGATAGGTTTAAAGCAACTGACCAATTGAGGAGTGAGATTTCCTCTGACTTGACCTTAGTTGGCTTACTCGGCATTGAGGATCCACCAAGAAAGGATATTGACGTTGTCATCAGACGGTTGAGAGATGCGGGGGTCAAAATTGTGATGATAACAGGCGATTTTGAGCTTACTGGTGTATCTATTGCTAAGCAAGTCGGTATTGTCACTGGCAACATTGATGAGTACCAAGATGTTGTGGCTGGAGCAGTAAAGGAATACGGTTCTGAGGATACGAGCCCTATTGAGAGAGCCGTTAGCATTACTGGAAGTGATTTAAATACTCTCACCGATGAAGAATGGGCGAGAGTGATTCGGTATGAAGAGCTAGTCTTCACAAGAACTACGCCCGAGCAGAAGCTTTTAATCATCAAGCAATTTCAAAAGCATAAGCACATTATCGGTATGACAGGTGATGGTATCAACGATTCTCCTTCTTTGAAGCAAGCTGACATCGGTATTTCCCTTATTGATGCGTCAGACATTGCCAAAGAGGCATCTGACATAATTTTGATGAACAATACAGGAGCTGAGGATGAACTTTTCAATTCTATTATTGATGCACTCGAGTATGGACGTTTGGTATTTGAGAATTTGAGAAAAACCATTGGCTACTTGCTTCCTGCCGGTACTTACGCTGAACTTTGGCCCGTGTTGATGAATGTGATCTTCGGTATGCCACAGATGTTGCTGTCATTCTTGATGATAATTATTTGTTGTATCACTGACTGTGCTGGAGCAATCATCTTGGCTTATGAAAAAAGCGAGAGAAACTTGTTGCTAAAGAAACCCCGAAGCATCACGCAAGAGAAGTTGGTCGACTGGAAGTTGTTCTTGCATTCCTACTTCACCATTGGAACATACTACTGCTTTACTTCTTTCTTGGTTGGTTTTATCAATTTGAAGAGGCACGGGTACAAGTTCACCGACTTTTCCTTGAGTTATGGAACGTACGAAGACTTACCTGGTGTTGACAAAATCATCAACATGTCGTCTTCGATTTACTTCGTCAATTTGGTCATTATGCAATTCTTCAATTTGCTTGCCATGAGGACCAGATATCTCAGCGTTTTCCAACACTCCCCATTGAAGAACAAGTACATCTTTGTGGTGATCCCATTCGCATTTGCGGTAACGTTCATTGTCAACTACATCCCTGCAATTAACACCTCCTTGGCAACTGCGCAGGTGCCAGTAGAGTACTACTTTATCTCCCTTGGATTTGGTGCAGTTGTGTTGGTCTACGACGAGTTGAGGAAGTGGTGCAACAGAAGACATCCAAATGGTCCCTTGGCCAAAATTGCCTGGTAATCAAATTGAAGACTTATATACGATCATAGACACTTTCGGTTCGTTCAATTCGTGTAGGCCACCTATCTTTTTGAAAAATATGGTCTTTGAGCAAAATCCGACAAAATCCACTCAAATCATTATTTTTTGCGGTTGTTGTATTTTTAGCGGACAGTTGTAAACCTGGCGAGAAGTTGCAGAAAGTAACGCACAATTCTGTCAAGGGTCGCAAGGAGAGAAAATGCAGAATAAAATACATCTATGTATATATAATTTCTTAGGAACATGTACCAGTCTGATTAGATATGAAATCAATGTATTTCTCTCACGTCACTAACCAGTGTAATTTCTTTTGTTTCTCGCTCGCTCTAAATTTAGGCTTCGACGCTTTGTGCATTGGGCTCACCGAGGATAACTCAGTTTGCAGAATTAGGCAGTAGGTCGCGAGGTAGAAGCCCTTTGAATCCAGTTGATGTTTTGACAATAATGACGCTACAGATTGAGTATTTTTACAACGGAGTCAGTAATTTTATTCATTTCTTTATCAAATGGTTGCTCAACAATAATGCGCAAATAATCTCGCCAGCACTACTTCTTTAGGCACTGTCAATACTTGCCAGAACAATCCCCTCCATTAGAAGGTAAAGGGTACTATGAAACGAACCTGTACCTCCACGCACAACTTCCCTTTTTGTCTCCGTTTTTCAGACAACGCTTCAAGTAAGGGTTTTGAAGAAGATTGATTCACACAAAAAATCCTAATTCTCCCAGTGTGTTCTTGCTTTTAACTCGTCTTTATCAAATAAGTGCAAGTTGTCATAAAGTAAAATGGCCCTGCCTCATGGTAGCACCCAGGCAGATCAGCCATCAAGCACCGCCAGCCTTCTGAACCTGACTCCACAAAATAATGTGCCACCGTCTGCTGACACACAAGACCCGTTCAATGGGCTTTCCTTCAAAGTTGGAGTGGCAGAAAATAAGAACTCTGCCTACAGAGCCAAGATGGAGGATGTGCACACCTATGTCGCCAACTTCGCCGAAAAGCTCGACTGGGGATACTTCGCCATATTCGATGGACACGCCGGGAAAAGCACTGCTCGATGGTGTGGAAATAACTTGCATACATTGATTGAACAAGAGTTGCTAGCTAAAGAGGCGCTGGCAAACTGCGGCCTGGGCGCCTCCCCATCAGATCTATGTGACGTAAAGGAGGTGTTTCATAATGTTTTCGTGAAAGCAGACGAGCTCATTGAGGAAGAAGGGAGCGGGTCTTCTGGATCCACTGCTGCGGTTGCGATCTTACGCTGGGAAACTACCGAAGACCAGACTGAGCCGGCAAAGCTGAAGCCAACTAAATCAGGCAAGAAATTCGATTTCGTGCCAGGGCCTCAGCATAAAAGAATGTTATACACATCGAACGTTGGTGATCTGCGAATCGTGATTTGTCGATCTGGGAAAGCATACAGACTAACATATGACCATAAAGCATCGGACCCAAGTGAAATTAAGCGAGTGCGAGAAAGAGGAGGACTAATTGTCAAAAATAGAGTCAATGGCGTTCTTGCAATCACGAGATCGTTGGGAGATTCGTACATAAAAAATCTCGTTACAGGAAAACCGTTCACTACCTCCACAGAAATCACAGAAGAGGATGAGTTTCTAATATTGGCCTGTGACGGCGTTTGGGATGTCATAAGCGATACATACGCCTGCAAGTTCGTTAAAGACATATTTAAGCAACAACAACAAAACAACGAACCCATTGACCCAGCTAGAGCAGCAAAGAGGCTTTGTCAACTAGCCATCGATAAGGCGACAACCGACAACGTCACTGCGATGATTGTCAAGTTTGATTCATCAGTCTTTGACTAGAATGATATAATCAAAATAAGTAAAAGGGTACTTGGAGTTAAAAAATAGGGTTTTAGAGTGTCTCATCGCACCAAATACATCTGCTAGCGATGTAAACAGTGTATGACTATCTGATCACGTTTCAACTTCTTCTGCTTCGGTATCAAGCTTGAACACTTTATCACTAATGTGTATAGTGGCCAATGCCATAGGGACGCCTATTAGCCCAAAAAACTTCTCGACGATTGTGTGAAAGAATATGCTAGTGATGACGAACTCAAAGTACCAAATGACAAGGAGAAACCCACTTAGATAGGCCACAGCTTTCCTCGCCTTTTGGATTACATCAGGTGGTGTCTCATGCTGCTCCTCGATGTCGGAAGGACGCGTGTAGTATAAAAATGCATTGTTTAAAAGCATCACCAGCAGGCTCAGTAAGAAGTAGTAATGGCTCGAGATATCAAAGCCATCAACCCAGACTTGATTGGCGTTGGCTAAGCACTGGTTCATCGAAACGTGTTCAGGTGGGCCCTCACAATGTCCCCCTGTGGCCTTGTTGACTAACTCGACAAGCAGAAAACTTATAAAACTGCCATGGAAAATCACCCCTGCTAGCGTTATGATGCAAAACTTGAACGCCAACAGGACAAGGCAACCACGGGGATTATCCACATCCCCAACACAATAGACGGCATGACTCAAGTATGCAATTGTGAAGAGTGGGTAACCTAGGCGCTGAACGAACACATCGTTGAGGAAGCTGAGAACGAGGTTGTTAGCAATATACTGCTTGAAGCGATGAAGAAAGAAGTAAAGCAACCATGACAGGACAAACGTCCATGGATAAATGGCCGCTGACAATTGAGTCAACCTCCATGCGGACAAATGAGATAAGCCCGTCGGGAGATATAGATACATGTATGTAGAGTACTCCGGCAGCGCCGAAGTAATGCGAAATTAGTACAGTATTACTTGATATACAGAAGCTGTGAAGCTGGCAGATCGTACTGATCATACAGAAATTAGAATAATAAAGAGTGGATTGAGAAGTTCATTGTGAAAGTCTATCATTCATAAATTTCTACAAAATTTGGCTGGGGATCAATTTGCCACCCGAGGGGCATTTCAACGCCATTTATCTCAATTAAGTTCAAGACATGACAAGGGTTTCACCTTAAACTACACTCAAATTTGTTACTAGACAAGTATGGTCACATTGTCAATCTAGGGAGTTGATAGCCAACGCCAGATTCGTTTGCATGTGCATTACCTAATTACTAACACAACATTACATACACCCTCAACGTGGAGTTTGGCAAAATCATTCCACGATAGTAACGTGGCCTGCTCATTGAGAGGAAAAAAAAAAAAAAAAAAATTGGATATTTTCAAATCTCCAAGCCCAATATAACACTCCTCAAATCTAACAAGTAGCCTGGTCTGTCCCACAAAATCATGGTTTTCGCAGCCAGTTGTATTGGTAATTCTATCACAATACTGATAAACAATCAAAATTTTGATCTAATTTTAAACCTGCTCTGCTTCTATCATAAACTTGGTTCAGGATGCGTATTTTTCCTACAAGGTTGACTATCATTCCCCAGAATTTTTGGTATAAAGCTTCCTTCGTACCACTTCATTGCGTGTAGTACGTGCGTTCAAGTACTATAGCGAATATAGGTCCATTGAGCTCAATTGCTGGGCTTAGATGTGAGGTCACCGTCCGTGATAGAGTTAGAATAAGAAACAAGAGTAATTTTTGATTAAGTGACATCGTTCCCAAGCTAGAACTCATCAAGTATTGGATTGAATCAATAAAGTGTTAGAAAAAGTCGTACTGGAGAAGGCATATTTGTAAATTGAATCGAGGCTTCTCCTCCGATGTTGGCCCGCATTGATTCTGATGCAGTGGAAGACGATACTTATTTACATACAGTCCGATAAGAAGAAGACGTATAATTTCGTTAATGCTGCATCTAGGAGCATCCCGAGCAGTCAATGAGGTACTATAGTTGAGCCGGAAACAATCAATAGATTGATGTGGCGAGAATCATACAATCAAAGTTGAATGACAGCCACTTGGTGGACTCAGGGTAAAACGTGGAGGTTGAGTATGCATATAAACTAGACCTCATCTCACGTGACACAAGCTCAGAATTAGCGAGTCAATAGTCTCTTGATGCAGCTTACAAACTGACGGGTGAACATTGCTTGGAGGAGTAGAAAACCACAATTGTGCTCTCAAGTCAAAGGCATTTCAATCATGCGGACGTTCACACCCTTAAAAACCCTTCAAACGGGGCCAATCAAACGTTTATATACAAAGTTCTCGAGGGCTACAGTTTGCCAGTTTTCCACTCAGCATGTACTCAGCAAGCCCTCAGGAGCAACCACAAAATCCTCAAATCCACAACTCAAATTCCCCTGTCTAGACGCTTTGGAAAAAAAGACTCAGCAGTTGAATTCGAAAACAACATCCGCTTGCTCCTCAGATCTGACCTCCCTAGAAAGCGGGCCAGAGCCTTCGTATTCATTTGTATCAACAGGTTTTGAGGTTTTCAAAAGCACCGAACCCATCTTTTTGGATAACGGAGGTTATTTGCCAGAATACGAAATCGCATACGAAACTTGGGGTGAACTATCGCCGCAAAAGGACAATTTGATCATCATTCATACTGGGCTATCCGCATCCTCTCACGCGAGATCACAACCGAAGAACACTAAACCGGGCTGGTGGGAGAACTTCATTGGCCCAGGAAAGTACATCGACACGGACAAGTACTTTGTCGTTTGCACAAATGTATTGGGAGGCTGCTACGGATCTACCGGACCATCCTCTCGAGACCCTGCCAATAATGATTACTATGCCACGCGGTTTCCCATTATCACAGTTAACGACATGGTGAGGGCACAAAGGGAGCTAGTTCATCGTGAATTCGGTGTGAAGAAAATTCATGCTTCAGTAGGCGCGTCTATGGGAGGCATGCAATCGTTGGCTTATGCCAGAGAATTTCCTAACGAAGTTGACAAGGTTGTCAGCATTTCTGGGTGTGCCAGATCTCATCCATACTCCATCGCATTGAGGCACTGTCAAAGACAGGTGTTGATGAGCGATCCCAACTGGAAGCGAGGCTTCTATTACGACGGTGTTCCTCCACACATTGGCATGAAACTTGCTCGAGAAATTGCAACAGTCACATACCGCTCTGGTCCTGAATGGGAATCTCGTTTTGGACGGAACAGAGCTGATTCTACCAAGCCACCAGCATTTTGTGCTGACTTCTTGGTGGAGACATATTTGGACCACCAAGGTGAAAAGTTCTGCCTTGAATATGACGCCAACTCACTTTTATACGTGCTGAAGGCCATGGATATGTTTGACCTTGGTTACAACAGCTTTGTGAAAGCCAAGAAAAACAGGAGCGAAGCCGAAAGAAGATTCTCAGACAAAAGCATCGACATGCCTTATGAAAGTGTTCCCGAGGAGCCATACCAGGAGAAGATCAACAAGGCAACAACCACACCCCAGGAAGCTCTCGAGGATTTAAAAAAGGGCTTTGAGAGAATAGCCCACAAGCAATTTTTGGTCATAGGTGTCGAGTCGGATATATTGTTTCCCGTGTGGCAGCAAAGAGAGATTGCTGACGTGCTCAAATCATTTGACGGACCGCAAGATAATGTCACCTACTTCGAGTTGGGCAACGATATCAGCAATTACGGTCATGACACGTTCTTGTTAAGTTTGGACCACATCGGCCCCCCCGTGAAGGAATTTTTAAGCAAATGAATGTAATGAACGTTATGAAGTGATGCATTGGAGACGTATTTAGATGATGGTGCCATAGTGCGGGTCCAACTCGTAGCCAAGCTTTCTGCTGATAGCATACACGTACTCTCTGGCAGTAGTTACCACAAGTTTGGCCAAACCAACCTTCTTCTTCCGTTTTCCCTCTGGCACTTCCATGTGATGAGGTAGTAAGTTGTCATTTGCGCTCAAGGAAACAAACAAGGCGAACGGAACAAACCACACGCACAAGCCAAAGAAGGAGCACACCTCAACAAATGACGGGATGCGTGGTGGGGTGTAAGATGGCAGCAAACGCTCTTCAATTGATGGAATATAAGGGTTGTGAAAGTGATCATACCAGAGAAAATGATTGGCGACCACTAGCACGCACGATGCGAGGAAAATTGGAGAAGTCAATTGAACATAGGGGAACTTTTCGAGATTCTGCAAATACACCCAGTATGTGAATATGGAGAAGAATGTTAGCTTTTTGGGAAAGCCGTCAAAGATCATCAAAAGCGCCAATGTGATCGTGACACCGTAGATCAACCTTCTGAGGAGCCTCTTTGTAGGTTCTGTGTGCTCTTCAACCAACTCCGAGATGTAGTAGAGCCCTGATGCTATAGAAAGCACCAAGAAGAGAAACCCTACTATCGAACCTAGCACAGAAAGGACTTGTAAGAACATACGGAGTTGATAGTACAAAAGCTATGCGTGGGACTTCAGAATAAAGTACATGGCTACGCGTGGTTTTATGCAGACCTTACCAAAGTAGTCCACCGTTAATATATACAGATTTATGATCCCATCAGAAAGTTTTAGTCGTAGATTTCGATCGGGGGTATTCTGTCGGTATTGAAAAACCAATTATCACCCTCAAGTTCCCTTGCGAGCCAGTCGGCAGGGAAGAGCACGAGATGGCCGTGAATCTCATTAAGAAGCCTCTCAGCAGACTCTCGATCGTAGATCTTATCTCCAGCGTGTGCTTTTCTTCTAGCACTGAAAGTACCCGCTCTTCTCTTCCTTCTGCTTGCCTCTTTCTGTCTCATAATTTTTTCGCTTTCCTTAATTTCATTCTGTTCCATTTCGTAACTCTCACTTGAGCCCTCTTCTCCGTCCGGGAGATTGCCCGCGAGTTTTTCGTCGGTATCCTCGTCACATTCGTCAATTTTGTCATTTACAGAAAACTTTTGTTTGCCATTTTGAGTTCTTCCAAGGTCAATGGAGCTGCTGTTATTAGAGGATGGTATGTCACCAAAGATGCCTCCATCACGCTCGTTTTGAAGCTCATTCATGAATATCGTAGCTTGACTGCTTCTTCGAGCTTGCGGAGGTCTTTTCTCTGAATCTGCTGTTCCTGTGTCAGTTGACTCTTCTTCAAAACGGAACTTCTCTCTTCTATTTCGCGCTTCAGTTTCCTGAGCGACTTTAAACGCCCTTTCAAGCTTCATGAAATGTTTGTATTCCTTCCAGGATATTACCTCGTCATCAGGTTGACAATGGAAAATGAGCCTAAAGATTTCAGTATTTCTTCTTGCATTTTCAAACCAGATATCCTCGTAGAAATCTGGATCTAAAGGATCTTCAAAGCCATACGGATCGATGAAGGCATTGAGATTGTCGACACCTGGCATATTGATTTGACGCACTTGTTCTCTCAATTGCTGTTCATCTAAACTGACGACAGGAACATAATCTTTGCTTTGATCTTCTTTCTCTGCAGAGCCATCTGCGTCTTCCATTGAGTTATCTGACTTCTTTTGGGGAACCTCCACCGCAGCAGTGATACCCTCTTCGTCGCTTGTACTCTCTTTTAATGGAGTCTCGGAATTGCTGGCTTGCTTGCTGTTACTCTCAAAGTCGTATACGCTGGCGGGAAGCCCAGCTGCCAAACGCTTGGGCTGTTCAAGTGCCAGTTGTTGGGATTCCTTTGCAGCAATACGCTGGAGGTATGCAATTCTCTTCAACAAGATCCATCTTTCCTTGTTTCTCGCAGTGATTAGTTTCTCATCCTCCTCTGTCATATTCTCAGCGTAATCAGAGTCGTCCAGTTCAAGGAAATCCAACACATTTTCGATGTCGGGAAGGAACAGAGCATCAGGCTGCTTATCAAAAACCTCTTTCGCGAGATCACGAATAAATCGAGCACTATCCAAACGCGCTTTCTGGCCCAGCTTTGTTCTGTATTTGTCGAGACCCACGCCATAAACATCTTTCTTGTGATCCTCACTATGTTGAACTCTCGCATCATAGGAATGTTTCTTCTTGTCCCTGATACCGATATTGGCTTCATGAGGACCAGTTCTGTTATTGAAAGAAAGTGGAAGTAAGACTGGCTTAGGGCCTTCTTCAAATTTAATATCGTCAGGTATAGGTGTAGCTTTCTTGGCTAATCCAAAACGCTGACAGTGTGCTTTCCATCTTGAGGTTCCTTCGGGCTGATTTAAGATTTCTCGACTTGCAAGTTCAATCACAGCCGATATTTCTCTATTCGCAAGATTTTTGAAGTCGTTGGTGCATGCCTCGAGACCCTCCTTCGTCTTGGCAAATTTTTCATACTTATCAAATTTTCTTTCCACAACATCGAGAATGTCCACACCGATACCAAGATGCTCTCTCATCAATCTCAAGCGAAGTGTATGGGGAAATTTACCAACGACGTATTTCTCTCCGTTCATAGTCGATGTGATAGTTTCACGATCACGAATTATTGCAGCAACTTCTGAATCCCTACTACCACGCATGGACCTTTCATTGATGTTGGCACTTCCGATAATGGCATGGCGGTCATCGACAATCATGATCTTGGCGTGGATGTACAATTGCTCCGTGACAAGGTTTCTGTCGGGCCCGATGATACCCCATTTTCTGAGCGAGAAAAATTGAATGTAATCGTCTGGGTCAATTCCGTACTTCCTAAGCTTTGCAAAAAGAGAAGACGAGCCTCGTGATATTGACATGTACTGGCATTGCATGACGACTCTGACGGAAGAGCCATCTGGCTTATCGACAGAAGATTCAAATCCTGGAACAAGTGGAATCAAAATAATCGCCTTCCATTGCTTTCCTTCATTAAAAGCACGAATAATCCTCTCGACTAAGGCATCACCGATTCTGTTCTCAATCACTGTACCGTCTATCAAGCAAGAAGTGACGAAAAATTGGTTCTCGATGTAGACAAAATGCTCTGAAGTCTCAATCAATTTCAAGTAAGCATCCTGAATACTTTGCTCATGCTGTTTTAATCCTAATGACCAACTGCCAGCTGAACGAAGCATTTGAACTTCACAACTACCATCCAATCCCATCTCGCGCACTTCCTCATCTGACAAGTCAGAGGGCGGCGTCAAGAGTGGCGTTAGTCTAGATGGACGCTTCTGTCTAACGAGGTAGTTCCAACGCTGGACGTAGTGACGAGACAAATCTCTTGCCGGCTGACCCAGAGTGCACATATGAATATCATGCCAAGGCATACGTGGAACGACCTTACGGTCATACATACTCTCGTACGGCTTGTCGAGGTTTGAGAAATCCTTGACACGGGTGTTTGAGTAGTCTTTTCCCGGAAAGACGTTGAATTTTTCGAACTCTTCCTTCGTCAAAGTTTCTGGGTCTAGAGTAGAGAACTCCACACCATTATCATCAGCGAGGACATGATCAGGGGTATCATATCTACCGTAACAAAGATCAATACCACCCATGAATGCAACTGTTTGATCTATAATACATATCTTCTCGTGGTGAGCCCAAAAGTATGTGTTTTGGAGAAGTTGATTGGGAGACCGGATCACATGAATATTCTCTTGATTGAGGGAAAGGATAGAATGTTTAGTGTACAACGAGTCAATCGGAATTGTTGTACCAACGTTTCTGTAAATAATGACGAAGATTTTGACGCCCTGCAGAGCCTTTCTTTGAAGAAGTCTATCAATTCTAAACTGCTGATTTCCATTAGCTGGTCTTCTTAAATAAAGCTCTGGCGAAAGCCACCAGTCGTGAATAAAAATTGTATCCTTTGCCATTTCAATAGCTGAAGAGACTGCCCAAAAGTAGTCACGAGCATCCACAAACCATTGTGCATAACAATTTTTTCTTATTGGGGCGAACGAATGGAATCTGTTGCTTTGGCTCCAGATAGATTCTCTAACCATTTTATCGAGTGAATGTAGCCATAGACGTTGTTCTCTAACAGACTTGGGTATCAAAACCAACTTTCTTTCGGAGTTCTCGAGTATAATTTTTAAATGCTTGAAGACATTCCTGTGAACGTGCTGCGGGGCTGATTCCACACCACCAATAATTCTGATGGAATGATCTTCATAGTCTGATTCTGAATCTGAGCCCTTTTCGTGTGTGTCAAAGCCCGGTCCCTTATGGTGAATTCTGAATTTGCTGTCAACAAGGAAGACCTCGAGGGGAGTTGTGGAGTTGATGTCGGATACGTAGGTGACGTAGGAGTTTCTGACCAAGAGCCATTTTTCTGAGCGTCTATCAATCATTCCCTTCAAGTCGTTGGCTTTGAAGTGACCAACTCTCCAGCCCTGAGATTTCGTGGTTCCGCCCACGTGAACCACACCCTGCTTACCGGTGTAACCTGTTTCATTGCTGAGGAGTGATGAAATAGGCGAAACCTCAAAGAACTGAAATAGTCTGTTGGATTCCGGGCGTAAGGACAATAGAGCAATAAGATCGCATAGGTATTTTTGGACATCTGCCGTGTACCTTTGATTTATGGTCATGAGTGTCTGCAATTGCTCGGGAGTAGCATCTTCCAAGGATGACATTGAAGTGCCGCTCATGTGGGAGCGTATTGCTGACAATCTGTTTCGGAACGTGCCTCCACTCAAGATGGACCTGTCGTCATCATTAGGGGTTTGCGGATTCAGACGATCACGTAAATTAAGCGTTTGAGGATCTTCGATTCTAGTTTGAGTCTTTTTGGTTTGACGCATTAATTGACGTTCGTTCCTTCTAAAAAGAGGAGGTACAGGGTATTTTGGAAGTTCATCTGACTTGATTGCACCTCTAAAAGCCAGAATTTTGAATCTCGAATGCAAGTAAAGCAAGTCTTTGGCGTTTCTCTCCACCGACCATTTCACACGGCGAGGGGCGACTCCATACTCGAGGTCAATGCGGAACCTTCGGTTTCGTTTGAGCGGAGTTCTGGATGTGTCATGCACCTTCAACCCCAAGAGAGTCAAGAGAAGAGGAGCACGAGCAATACCATATTCATCCTCACACAAGCACGATGCCAATAAGTTGATGGCGGGGGTACCAAGGCCCAAGGAGCTTAGTAGCTGCTTGGCCCGTTCCCGAGTCTCGGCTTCGCTGTCGTCTTCCGCATGAGCGCCTTCTTCCTGACCTATAGCACTAGCCCGTCTATCGAGATCCTTGTTCTTCTTTCTAAATATCGTGAAAATGCCTCTGGGCCTGCCTCCTGGGCCCTTACCGTCTTCGGTTAGGCCCTCTTGGGTTTTGGCACTGCCATTACCCTCTGTGGTGTTTCTAGCGAAGAAACTTGGGCGAAATATCGTCGACCGAGACGCAAGAGGCAGCCCAGCTTCTTGGTTCTCGGGTGGCACCACGCCATTCTCATTTGCGACCTCGGTTTCGTCGGCAGTCGCTGCCTCGTCACGCTGTTCTCCCTCGTAAGGAGCGTCATACCGTTCTTGTTCCTCGTCACTCTGGTATCGCAGCTCGTTGGGATCCTGACGGCCTCTAAAGAAACTGAAGGCGTTACCAATTACTGTTGGCGAAGACTCTTGGGAGCCTCTTCTAAGATTCTGTCTGGGCTTCTTTGTCGATAGATCTTTAAGGGCCCGGGGAGTTTTCTCTAGGGGTCCCCCGTTTTCAGCTGCTTGCTCTGGCACTTTGGCAGAGGGCGGCAGCATTGTGATGGGATGCAGAGTGTTTGGAAATGAGGTTTACTAACTGTCACTGCCACTACCTAATTTGTAGGGCCCAGCAATAATATTAGTAGCAACCGGCCAGTCACGTGCGCCAGTGGAAGAGGTGGTGTTTCACGGCAAGCAAAGGCAATTTAGTGAGCATGAATTCCATTTACGAGTTTATTGGTTACGATAATCTTGAGCTGATGCTTTGAAAAATTCATGATTGTGAATCTAGGATGGTTTTGGCGAACCCTTTGGCTAGCTTCGCCAGCATGCGAAGTTCTGTGGGTGTATACAAAGATAAGTAAATACAGGCTTGCCTCGTATCGTATCTGACAGTAGAAGACACAAAAATGGAAGCTAGCTCGAGGCATCAACGTACGAAAAGTATGCGATGAATTTATAGCTGTCAAGAATGTAACAAGATCAAAAGTAGGAATTCTATGAGTGATTTCATGTAAGCGTTTAGTTTGAGGGTGGCTCCTCCTATTCGCCCGGCCAAATAGAGGGTATTTTGCAGCCGTGCTCGCAAACTTGCCAGTATATGAACGGATTCAGCTCGCAAGCTTCCAACCGATGTGTAGAGTATGGGTGTCATTAAGGCCAAAAATGCAATTATAAGGCAAAATGAGGCTAATTCGAACTCTTGGCGTGTCCTCTTCGTGCTTGTGCTTGGACGCTGGAGAACATAGCAGATATCAAGCTCTATGTAATTAAGTGGACTACCAGAATCCGTTGGGCGATTGCCACTGGTATCTGCGTACGTAGATGCTAACGATGCACGTCTAAAATAGACCATTCGGGTCAACTTGTGCCTGGATTTGAGCAATCAATCCGTCTCAGTAAGTGAGCCAAGGGTTGCTCGGTATGCAAATGCAAATCTTCGATCGATACAAAAGAAAAATTGTTGATAGCAAAGTCTTATGCGGTAATTTCGCAATTGGCACCAGCCCATATTATTCTAGGATGTGTACATGAGTTGGAAAATCCACCTTTGTTGTCACTTTTCAAATCACTTCCTTGTTCAAGCAGCCACGCCTTTACCACAGAAATAGCTCTTGTATCACACAATTTCTGACGCTCTCACGTTGACGAAGCCTTCCACCTCATCCTCCGATCCTGGAGTCAAAGGGGTCCCCGACGGCTGCACATCTAATTCCATAGCCACCTGACGCCTGATCCTTCTTTTCCGTGGAACTAAGACAATGCAACAGAGTGTGGCCGCCGCCACTCCACACACGTTGGCCAAAATATCCTTCAGGTCAAACACCCTACTAGGGTTCACAAAGCTCTGGATGTACTCCAGCGCCACACACGCACATAGCATCGTAGTAACAGCCATGATCTGGTGCCGGCTTTTTTCTGATAGCAAGAACAGCTCAACAGTTAACAAAACAAATGTGACAAAGTGTACCAACTTATCGTGCTTAAGATGTATCAGAGCAAACCCCAAGTAGGCAGCCACAAGAAGGGTGATACAAAAGGCTAGCGTTAGTCAATTCCTGAAAACCATATGAAATAAGTCACATACCGATGAATGCAGAAACCCTTACCATCACTTTATTGTTTTAGATGCAACGACAGAGTGGATGAAGTATGTCTAAGGAAGAAACCCGGACGTGGGCGGTATAGATTTAAGGTGCACGGTGCTGTGGTTTTGGGCACTGCTGATGGGTTGAGGGAAGGTGCGATACAGCTTCTCGATGAACTTACATAAATAGCTATAGATCAGTAAATTCTGTAGAAATTGTCGAATAAAACTAAGTCGTATATATTTATGAAGAAGTTTGTTCAACCATTTCTTTTTGAGCTCATCTCCATAGGTAATTCCATATCGCAGGCACCTTTCGCAGTCTCACCTATAACTGCAGATTCAGACTAGTTCTCTCGGTATGCTACACTTCAGACGAAGCTTAGCTTCTATCGATTACCTAGTGTCTGCAATACCCAAGAGAGCTACGGTCCCGCTGATTAAAAAACCGCCGAAACCAAACAATCTTCCTCCAAGCGATGCGTCAGCTTTAGTTTATACGCCTGATGATCTTAATGACTACTTTCGATACAAGGAGTTTGGCAAACCCACGAAGGGCCAGCTAGCTAAGGCAGATCAATTTTTTGCAAGACACATACCAAAACACGAGTGGACTTGTGGAAAATACGAGGATATCCCAGACCTAAAGATCAACCGGTTGCAACAGGAGTACAAGGAGAAGCTCTCTCGAATAGACCCATATAGACGAACCCAATATCATGACAATTTGGAAAAAAGCAAGTCAACCTACGGCTACTCTCTTGACGTGCTTCGTCCGTTACCGGAGATCTTACTTTTAGGACACACAAATGCTGGGAAGTCAACCATGGTCAATACACTCTTCCACAATTCTCGCAAGATACAAGGTGAGTTGGCTTTTGTTAGCAGACGTGCTGGCTTCACCAAGTGCTTAAATAGCTTCAACATAGGTGGCAAGCTTCGCCTAATAGATAGCCCTGGCTATGGTATGTATGGCGAAGAAAAGCAGGGAGAAGTGGTGCTTGACTACATAAGAAACAGAAATCTTCTTCGGCGAGTGTTTCTTTTGGTTGACAGTAAAATTGGCTTTCAAGAAGAGGACTCAATGCTTATAGACGTTCTTGTTGACGAAGGAACTCCGTTTGAAATCATCTTCACCAAAGTTGACGATATCGTCCTAAGCCAGTTTCCCAAATTTCAAGTAAAGTCTTCAAAAAATGATGTTGAGGGCCGTCTAAAGGGATATGAAATGGTCAAGGAAGGTAACACTCGAGTAATCACTTATTTCGAGAATATCGTCGCTAGGGCAAGGTTGCGGGACCTTGCAACCATTCCACGACTATTCTTCAGCAACTCGCAGCTGAACAAGTTTCTTACTAAAAAAGCAGGCATGAGCGACATTCGCTATGCCATCCTCGAAAGTTGTGGCCTAATAGATCCTCCACCTACTTCAGTCGAGGAGGAAAGCTTAAGCCCAGTTGCCAACAAGGGGCGCAGAAAGAGAACAATTCGAAGCATATCACTATAGATCATCATTTACAAAGAAACATCAGAGAACGTCCCACGTAAGCGTATGTAATTAAAATACAGATGTAAGTTTAGCAAGATGCAAATAATGAGTGAGTGGCTGAAATACGACAACTTTGCAAAAGTCTAGTAGCGACCACGGCCACGGTCTCCACCACCAAAACCACCACGGCCACCACGTCCACCTCTGGCGCCGCCACGACCCCCACCGAAACCGCCTCTGGAACCTCCACGGGCACCAAAACTGCCTCCTCTGCCTCCACGGGCACCGAAACCTCCACGTGCGCCACCACGGCCACCACGGCCACCACGACCCCCAGCACCACCAGGAGCACTTCTCTTTTTAGGCTTGGGACCGACCTCCTTTGGTTTGGGCAAGAATCTTTCCAAAGGAAGAAGCTTATCTGGGGAAATGTAGAATTTGTCACCGTCTTTGAAGGACTTGGCCTGGACACCCTCGGAAGGTTTGATTGTAAAGAACACCTCGTTCAATGGGCCCAAAATCTCGTCGACTTTACCAATCTGGGTTTTGTTTTCCAAATATATAGGAGCATTGAAGTATGGAATCTTAGTATTTATGGAGCGACACACAATGTCACCCTCACATGTGTGCAAAAAAGAACCCATTTCCAACACAGACTCTGGAGGACCCTGAGGTTGGGAGAAGCCACCACGGCCGCCACGCTGATTTCTGAAGCCGCCTCTACCTCTGTTCATCTTTGAAGATGGGTTTCAATTACTGGTTTTTTTATGAGATTTTTCCTGCGATGAGACCTTCTTGTTAGGATCCTGGTGCACGGGTGCTGGCTGCAAACAAGGTAGAGGTAGCTGTGATTCGACTTTGATGAAACAGGTGTTAAGCTACTCCAAGTATTGAAGCAGCTGAACTAGTTCTGAGTTCAGTAAGACTATATCATGGAGATTCGCCTCTCGAAGAATTTGTGCAAATGAACATTGTATTGCAGACGAAACAGTACAATTCCATGGATATTGAAATCAAGATTTTGAAATTTTTTGTTTTGAGTATGGGAGAGACCCTTTAATAGCACTAACTCCATGATATTCACTTCAACTTCTTTGAAGCTTTTTGTAATTTTCCATAACGAGGTTTCAGGTTTGACTGAAAAACGGTTGCGAAAAAGTCGTCACTGACACCACTAATTGACAAGCTCAACCTACACCTTCTTCATTCATTTTGTAATCATTTCATAGCACCAAGACTACAACTCTTTAGCATCAACGCTATGGAAGTACAAATAAATGCCTACAGTTTTATATGGTCGATTGACGGACATGAGCCTCACTGAGGGAAGCACGACATTGTCACCCCCAAATCACCAATACTGCAAAAAGACGAAGCATCCTTTTCCAATTAGAGCAATACTCATTGCGAATTTGAAAGACATCACTACTCTTTTGGAAATCGAGAGTGAACTGCTGCAATTGGAATCTAGGTATCCTTTATTCAAATGGACCAGTTTTTATTCGCTACGGTCACAGACAAATCTGGCTAGCACACTGTAAGGGTGACGTCAAACACCACGGATTTTAAATCTGATCAAATCTACTTCCTTCTTGTAATGAGCAGCATCCAGTACCCTTTCAAACACTTAGACGTCGTCAATGCGTATTGCCAAATTTTGTCAACGGTTGCGAAACGCTTAATTATGAGAAAATTCGCCCATTTCTTCTGAGCCTGACTTTCATAAAAAGAAAATTAACTCAGAATAAGCCCAACTGTGGTTCAACAACAGCTATTCAGATTCAAGACCGTAGAATTCAGTAACTGGAAGTGCCGTGCATCATGTGTGAAACGATGTAATAGATCAAAGCAATGCATTTACAGTAATGGTGATAGGTTAGTGCGTCACTACAAGGAGAACAAAGGACACCAAATGACCCATAAAACTAGAATCATTTTTAAAAATATATCCAGACTATCTAAAGAATGTCAATAAATTGTCAATTGATCGTCAATAGCCTTTCACTCCACACAACCTTGGTAATTTCGGCTTCCTCGGTTAGGCTTTTTCGCAGCAAGGTATCCATTTGCAGCCATCTCTGGTTGCACTAAATTGGAGGCACTTGAAGACCCCAAATATTAAAATTTTATAAACAGCTCAGTTGTGAGAGGTATTGGAGGCACAGAACATAATTCGCCTAAATACTAAGTTTAGAAGGCCTACTATCTCTTCAGTCGAAACCAATTTCTATAGGCTTGCGGATAAAGCTCATTGCCCTCAAGAAGTCCAAGTGTCATCAACAATGCAATTCCTATATTTTCCACATGTTTAGCTGAGCGCTGAATATTTTCTCTATGTATATGACTCCTCTAACCATCATCATTCTAAACATTGCTATATCCACTTCTCCCAGAACATGTTGAGGTACCGGTGCGCGGGTTATAACGTAGCTCCTATCTCGGTTACGGCCACAACTTCTTAAGACATGAGCGTTTCCCGTATGTAACCGCAGCATCCAATGCTTAATTCAATGTACTAACAACAGAACCATCGTTCAAGGTCGGGCTTACTCAGGAGGAAAAGAAACTCTACTCGCAGTTGTTCAAGTCTTTGGACCCAGAGGGCAGTGGTATTGTCACTGGGGAGAAGGCAAGAGCGACGTTCGAGAAGACTGGATTGCCTCCAAACATTTTAGGTGAAATCTGGCAGCTTGCAGACCACAACAATGTTGGTTTTTTGACGCAATTTGGCTTTTGCTACGCTATGCGTTTGATTGGGTACACACAAGCGGGCCACTTTCCTACGGCGGCGCTTGCTGAACAACCGGGACCTTTACCAAAATTTGCTAACCCAAACCCAGGGTCCCCTGGCCCCTCTCACTTGGCGCCACAGCTGACGAGCAGCTCGTTTCTTCAAACACAGCCCAGCTCGTTGATTCCGCAAAATACTGCTACTCAGCAGTTGCAGCCTCTGGACCCGATTGGACCCGTGTCTCCAGAAGACTACGAGCGTTTTAAGCAGATGTTTGTGAAAACCACCGGCTCAGAACTGGTGCCCTTGAATGGCAACGCCGCAAAGGACATCTTGATGAAAGCTAAATTGCCTACTGCAACTTTGGGTCAGATTTGGGCTCTTGTAGATGTTCACAACAAGGGATCTTTGGACTTGCATGCTTTCGTCATAGCCATGCACTTGATCCACGGCTTGCTCAGCGGCTCCATCAAAACCTTGCCTCCATTTTTGCCAGAGACCGTGTGGCAATCCGTAGATGTCGCCAAACTGGCCGAGAACCAAGGCACACGTCAGGTCTCACAAGCTTCTGTGAGCTCCCAACTGTCAACAGTCAGACATCCCCCAGCAAGTTCCGGCAACGAATGGGCTGTATCGCCTCAGCAAAAGCAAATGTTCGACGCGATGTTTGACAATTTGGACACCCAGAGGACGGGAAAATTGTCTCCGGATCAGGTGGCCAATTTCCTCATGACCTCCAGGTTGGGTCAGCAGGATCTTGCGACGATTTGGGACTTGGCAGATATTCAGAATACTGGCATATTCACTAAGCTTGAGTTCTCCATCGCGTTGTTCTTAGTGAATCGGAAGAGATCTGGCCTCGCTTTGCCTAACGTTGTACCCCAGACTTTGATTCAGTCCTTATCCGGCGGAACCCAACAGGTCTCCCAGTCTCAACCTCAGCAGCAAACACAGGCTCACCAAGCGGCTGCCGCCCCTTACGCAGAGAAAGCTCCTGCTGCACAAACTTCGAAAGCTAAGTCATCTTTGGACGAGTTGGCTGACGTATTTGGCTCTCAATCTCCACCTCCTCAGACTGCCAAGCCGGCATTGGAGCAGCGTGCTAGCTCCAGTGACTTGACAGGCACAGAATTGCCAAAGGTTCGCAAGCAATTGACTTCGTCATTTAAGCCTACCTCCTCTTTTGGTCAGTCGCTTCTTTCTCAACAGCAACCTAAACTGTCCCCTGTCCACGAACCTCCAAATTTGATTGGTGACGATGTTCCTAAATCTTCAGCTAGTCCAGTGCCTGCCAAGGAAGTCACCTCTTCGCAGGTCCAACAGGCTTCACCAGTTAAACCTCAGGAACAGCAAAAGACTGTTGACTATGAAGCTTTGAGGTCCGTTCCTCCTCCGCCACCAAAGAGAGGAACAGAATCTGCTGGTCAGGAATCTACTTTGTTCACACCAAGCGCAGATCAGACAGCTGCGAGATCTACAACTCAGCAGACAGCACCTCAAAATAATGACTTGTTAGCTGACTCTGAAGTATCCGGTCAGTTGTCTCAGGCGAATACTGATATTGCGAACATATCAAATCAAATCAAGTCTTTGACTTCACAGACCTCTAACTTGCACGAGAAAAAGACCAGAGCTGACCAAGAGTTGACGCGTATCTTGGCGGTGAAGCAAGAAATCGATAACAAGTTGAAGACGCTCCGGGCATCGTATGCGAATGAAGTCAAACAAGTTGAGCAGGTTGAGGCCACTTTGCGCACAGCCAGAGAAGAGACGGAGGCTCTAAGATCAGAGGCATCTATCGCGGAAGCAAAACTCAATAATGTTTCTGGTGAGCTTCATGAAAAGCAAGTTGCTGTTGAGGAGTTGCAGAAGACTAACAACTCTTTGCGTGAAAAATTAGGCAACTTGAATGCTGAGATTGCTGAAGTCGAAAAGACATTGAAACTGAAACAAGCGGAAAATACCAAGCTTTCAAATGACGTGAACGTGAAGAAGTCTCAAGTCCAGGTGTCAATTGTGAAGATTGACGAGATAAAGCTGAAAATAGCCGAGTTGGAGGACAATACTCGTCACTTGCATGAAGAACATGCTAGCCTTGAGAAGCAGGAAGTCCAAAATGAGCAGCAGGCCAGAGAGTTGCAATCAAAGCATGCAGACATTCAGGAACGTTCTCAGCAACAGTCATCGAAATCTAAGCTTGGACTTGGAGCAGCTGCCACCGCTGCGGCGGGTGCTGCCCTTGGTGCTGGTGTTGCAGGTGCTCATTTTGTGGGTAGCTCTGATGAAGATAATAAGGACGCCGAGACTAAAGAGGTTCAAAGTCCTTCTCCCGCGCAAAACACTGTTGACACAGAAAAATCACCAGCTCAAGTTATACCGGGATCTTTGGAGTCACAACTCAATGTAAATGAAGAGACTGAAGATGCTGTGCAGCAAACAGAGAAGATGCCTGGTCATGAGGAGCCTTTTGTCAATGCCATCGTCCACGAGGTTCAGGAGAAGCCAACAGAGGATATGACAGGCGTCGATGACTTCAGCGAAGCATCGCATCACGGACAAGCCCAAAAGGGATCGAAGTCTGCTGATGCCAAATTCCTGGATGATGATGATATCAAGAATAGATTTCCTGAAGTGCCTTACGATAATGGTACAAATCATACTACGACCTCGTCTGTTGCCACAGACTATTACAGGAGAACTGAATACAGTGAAAGAAGTGAAACACCTGTTACCTCCCCTAATAGCTCTGATTATCAATTCCAGTCATCAGGATCAGGTATACCTGGAAGCATGGTTGGAATGCCAAACGTTCTCGTTGGTGTACAACGCACAGATTCGTTAACATCTAGCATCCAAAACAACCCGTCAATGTCAGTTCGTGATGACAATATTGGTGATGTCAGCGAGCGTGAAACATTAAGCGGCGACATCCCTGTTTCGCCTGCACCCTCTAATCAGATACCAAGAGCACAGAAGGAGCAGGAAGGGCAGGAGTCGAGCGAAGGAGAACGTATATCATCTGGGGTTGAGCTGTTTGAAATGGTTAACGCAGATGAAGCAAGAGCTTTGGAAAGCCATCTGGCACCACAACAAGCTTCACATCCTCTTGCTCAAAGCTTTGTGCAACCCTCTGGAAGTCAAGGCGATACCACACAAAGTCAGGGACAAGATGAGGAATTCCCTCCAATTCGTGAGCTCGAAGTCGATGAAAGTTCCTCTGACGAAGAGCCTGAGGATGAGTTCGATGACGCCGTCGACAACTTGAACAATCAAGGTGGTACGACTCAAGCTCCCAGAGACGAGTTTGACGATTTCGAGGATGACCTCAGACCTGCAACACAGGAGGCCGGACAGGCTACTGATGCATTCGATGATGAATTCGATGGTTTGAAGACCGCACAGGCTGACAAAGAAGAGGACTTTGATGGTGGTGAAGGTGAATTTTCGATTGATGACCATTTCACTGGCGTCGACGATGCTGTTGTCTCGACCCACCCAGACTTCACTGGTGCCGGACAAAACAAGCCAGAAAGCAACGATGAGTGGGAGCAGTTGTTCGCCGGCTTTGGCAATGCAGCAGCTCCAAGCCAATCTGCTCCTGTAGCAGCTCCAGATGTCACGCTGCCTGATGCATCAAAAGATCTTGCGATCCAGGAACTTGTGGGTATGGGTTTTGAGAAGGGCGTAGTTATCGATGCGTTGGAAAAAGAGAACTGGAACGTGGAAGCCGCAACCAACTACTTGTTAGATCATGCTTAAATCTGTTGTGAAAAAGTATTTAAAATTTTATGTCAACTTATAAAACGATGTTGCAAATGAATAACTTTTACGCTAAAGAGAAGAAACGAAATTGAGGACTAATTGATAACTTTTAGGATGGACAGAAGAAACGAAATTGAGGACCCCGTCCTTCAAAACTTGTCGAGGGTCTCCTCAACGTCACCAAGACTAGGTTCGGGCTTATTCAAGTCAGCCAAGTCCGCAATTGGTCTCTCTGCCTGTGGAGTAACCCTTACAGCATGTCTAGACACTGGAGAGTCCCAGTCGATAATTGGCGAGTGGAGAGTGCTTCTGTTATCCCACACTACCACAGTGTTAGGCTCCCACCGTGCTCTCAACTGCAAATCATGAGCCAGCTCAATGTGATGGTACAAGAAGTCCAACAAGTAGTCTGACTCTTCCTGTTTCAACTCGACAATTCCTCTGGTGAACGGCTTGTTCACGTAAAGTATCTTCTCCTTAGTAACTGGATGAACCCTCACCAATGGATGAACATGCTCCACTGGAGCTCTTCTTTGGACTCCTCCGTGTCCAGCGGAGTTTTGTGCCTGGTTCAAGGAAGAGTGCAAAGCATGCAAGCCCTCCAATCTCTGCTGAAATTCTGGTGATAATCTTTTATACGCTTCAACAGCATTGGCAAAAATGGTATCTCCACCAGCCTCTGGTCCTTCGAGCACAGCAAAGAAGGTAGTTCCTGAAGGCTGGAGCTCATAGGATATGTCCGAGTGCCAGTCGACGTTGTTGTTTTTGTGTTGGAAAGTCCGCTCAAACTCGTTGGGATCGGCTCTTCTATAGGTGATGTGCAACTCAGGAAAGCCCTTAGGTGCTCCCGAGGTAGGGTGGATGTGCAACCTGCCATAGTGTCTGGCGAAGTCGACGATGAATTTGGGTCCTTTGGAGGCCCAGTTTTGATCTCTAAATACAACAACACCTCTTTGGGCGACGTAGAGGGCCAAGTCGTCTTTGGCGGCATCGCTCAATTCAGACAATTGGATTCCATGTACCTCTGAGCCTAGCTTAGGAGTGATGTTCTTGGTCTTGAATTCCTTATCCTCGGGGAAGAGATTGCGGAGCTTAGGATCAGCTCTAAAGCCAGGATCTTCATGCTTGAAGAACTTGAGAGGTGGATACTTTTCCGCTGGGTTCCAAGTTGGTAGGAACTCAGGGTATTTAGAATTTGCAGCATTTTGCCTGTTGACAATCAAGGTTCCATCTTCCTCGATCTCGTCAGTGTCCTTGTGGAAGTGGATATCGAAGTCAGAGTTCTTGATTCTTTCAAAGTCAGTCATTTTGTTTATATATATTTTTCAAAGTTGCTTTGTGTTTCATCTGGGGTAGCTGGAACCTCCCATTATATGCTACCGCAAGAGGAGCCACACTACTTCCCCAACTCACGAATTAGCTGCTCTTCACGTGGAAGACGCCATACCTGGGAGAAAATCGGCTGATCTTCGGGCATTGGCATGGTTAGCAACGCCAATCGAGCAATAATGTCTTGATTGCATGGCTCTTGCTCCAATTTATTGTTACAAAGTAGGGCTGTACTTGATATCTCGTGTATTCATTACCTTTTGTATCTTACCTATCCTATTTTTATTTCAAATTGGAAATAGCCTCCACGACATCGCCAATCTCCAATTCCTCCTTGTTCAAGTCCTTTAAGTCCTCCACGGGTCTCTCGGCCTGAGGAGTGATTCTAAAGGCATGTCTGGAAATTGGCTCATCCCAGTCAATCACAGCGGAGTGCAGCACCCTTCTGTTGTCCCAGACAACAACGGTGTTAGGCTCCCACCTGGCTCTCAACTGCAAGTCGTGAGCCAATTCAATGTGGTTGTACAAGAAGTTCAACAAGTAGTCCGACTCTTCTTGCTTCAACTCGACAATTCTTCTAGAAAATGGCCTGTTCAAGAAAATGATCTTTTCCTTGGTTACTGGGTGAGTTCTGATCAATGGGTGGATGTGAGACACCGGTTTTCTTCTCTCGACTCCACCGGCTCTTCTGGAATTCAGTGCCTGGTCGCCAGAGGTGTGCAAAACGTGCAACCCAGCCAATCTCTTTTGGAACTCTGGCGACAATCTCTTGTAAGCTTCGACGCTGTCGGCGAAAATCGTGTCTCCTCCAGAGTCAGGGCCTTCCAAAACAGAGAAGAAGGTAATTCCTGGGGGCTGGAGCTCGTAAGAGACATCAGAGTGCCAGGTAATAGCGTTGACTCTCTCAGAGAACGCTCTGTCAAACTCATTCGGGTCGGCTCTTCTGTAGGTGATGTGCAACTCTGGGTGGTCTTTTGGAGCTCCTGAAGTTGGGTGAATGTGGAGTCTGCCAAAATGTTTACCAAAGTTGGTTGCGAAAGTAGGCCCATGTTTGGCAAAGTCCTGGTCTCTGAAAATCACCACGCCTCTCTGGGCCACAAGCAACGCCAACTCGTCCTTGCCCCTGTCATCCAAATGAGACAATTGCACCCCTGTGATCTCGGTTCCCAATTTTGGAGTCACTCTTTGTACCTTTTGAGTACCATCTTTGGGAAGAAGGTTAGGGAACCCCGGGTCGGCTCTGAGGCCCGGATCCTCGTGCTTGAAAAACTTCAATGGTGGAAACTTCTGGTTAGGATCCCATTGAGGCAAAAACTCCGGGTATTTTGCCTTTTCTCTTCCCTCTTTGGAAACGGTTAACACGCCATCAGCGGTGATCTCGTCAGTGTCCTTGTTGAAGTGGGTGTCGAAGTCGCCAAAAGTCTTCAGTTGAGCAACCATTTTTGTAAGAATGTTTTGATGATGAAAATTTCAACGGGAAGCCTCCACCATTATATATTGTACCGAAAATTTGCTTAAACTTGGTTCAGAATCCCGCCACAGTTTTGGTACGTTTTTGCAGCAAGGGCTCTCTTTTGCTTATGCACTGCCTGCACCAGGCCCATGGCTCCCAGAGCCACACTTACTTGAGCAAAGATATAAATTGTGGAAAGGCGCAGGCGTCGAAATAACTAAAATACCTTTTTTAAACTGATAAATTTCACTCAAAGTTCTTTGACTTCAGACATTTCCTCCTATCGGCTTTTCTTTATCAAACACCTCAAACTGATAGAGGCTGACAGGACGCGAGATCTTCTGGCATAGGCGTCACGTGAGGAGGCCAAATCTGAGGCTCGTTTTTTGCAACCATTTCTTTCCGCTTAGCTTATCTCTTGCTTTTGCCATTTTGCTTCTGGCTCACAAGCGCTCGTGAGATTGGCTCCGTCCCATTTCCGTACTTCGGTGATCCTAAAAAAAGGAGGCAAAAAGCCATAGTTGCGATAACAGTGGCGGCTCCATTTTCCGAAATAGCGGCAACTGCAAGGGGGAAACGCCTTTAGTTTGCAATGTACATTTGGATTTTTTTGCTCTTGCTTATTTCAAAATGAAAAAAGAAGGAGAGTGCTGGGCAGATTCAGGATTTTTTTTGCAAAATCCAAGCATTTGAGTAGTTGAAGTGCAACTGGAGACCAATGACTTCGCAACTGCAGGTCTTGAAGGTATCTTGCAAATATGGAGTAGATGTAGTTTGAATTTCTCTTTCTTTGCTTCCATCTGAGACAGAAAGTGATACTCTGGGGTCGGTTGATTTACTACGACGAAATCTTCATGGTACAAAGTTGCGATCAGCTGTGTATCTCGGGTCGTCTTGCCCACTGATTTTTCCCTTTAATCTTTCATTTTTCCTCTTTTCTTTCACTTTTTTCCATTTTCTTCATGAATTTCCCCTATTCTTCTGGTTTTCTCCATTTCTTTCATATATTCTCCTTCTCTACTCTTTTTTGACTGTACCTACACTCATAACGCTTAAGCGACAAGTGCGCACTTTCTATGCGTCTACGCTTCTCATCTTACAAAAGCTACTACCTACTCTGGTTTTCGTCTTTCCCAACCGAATCCTTTATTAACCTTATTGTACATGTTTCCTTGACCCATGGCCACCGGCTAGCGCGGCGCTAGCTTTTGTTTTCTGGATATCATGAAAATACCGACTCATGCTTTGATCTGACAAAGCGACTTGCCCGAGTCGAACGATGCAATGAAAAACTTCTCGCCCTGAATATTCTTCTTCTTCGTTTCTGGCTTTGAACTTTTCTCCTGCGCTACCTTTTCCGACTTCACCACCTTCTCCAGTATTGGAGGCAAAGTCAAGCTCTTGATGTCCATACAGTTGTACGAGTGCTCCACGGATTCTGCCTTTGGCGACATCACAGGAGACGGGTAAGCGTCGGCGCCGTTATTAACGGGGCTCTCAGCCTTAAATCTAGTGAGAAGCTCGGGAGATGATGGCACGGGAACCGCCTTGTTCTCTGTAACCTCTGCTTCCTCACCAGGCCAATGGCAGTCCAAAAAGTTCCGTATACATGCCTGGCATTTCCCTCCGACCTTGTGCTCGTCACACTTCTTCTTTCTGCGACGACATGTCATACACCCTGTTTTCGTTCTTCTCTTTTGAACTGTTGGTTTGGCCACTCTCTGCTTGGCTGCTTTGCTCTTCTTATCGCACCCGAGATTGAGCACCTGTTGATAACTTTTGTAGTTTAGACTGCACATCTTGTATTCTTGTGGTGATTATGATATTGGGGATGATTTTAGCTTTTCTATAAAGAAGAAGTAGATGTGTATTTTCATTTCTTCACGTCTTAGTCATGGCTCTTTACCATGGCTCCAGTGGGTAGCCCAGAACGACAGGTGAGAGAGATAAGCGCGCTGAAACGGGCAGGCAAAGACGAAAAATGTGGGTTTCTGGAAACTTTTTTCGGCCGCGGCTGCCATTTTGAGCCATTCTTCGTGGCAACTGTGCGAAACGGGAAGGCAACCACGACAGCTAGCCGCGGCGTGCTATTGCCTTTTCGGGGCACCGAAGAAGACCGAGCAGACTGAGGGGTGCTTGGGAATGGGTGCAAAAAATTGGCTCTTGGTGGTGAGAGTTTAGTATGGAACATAAGGGTGAGTGAGGTCTTCAGCTTATGATCATTCTGATGATTGACTTTGTAATATGAGAATTCATAATCATGATAGTTTGTTCGTTTTGTTTGTTCTGTGAGGCGTTGGGCGTTTTTTTTTTCTTTGGCGTTTATGAGGCTCCCCGATGCGTTCTCCAAGCTGTCTCAAACAATTCTCAGTAGGGAGAGTTGTACCAGACTGAAAAAGATATGTTCGATATTTGACTCAAATCTTTTCTTATGATTGCCTGGCGTATCGCGAGAAATAGCATCAGGTCATGAGTGAATGGAAGCAAAACATAGACACATGGGCTGTAACTAGATTCCCGAGTCTGTGTGGCTGCAAGATGCATGCTTTGCTGAATGCTACACAAATCAAGTTACAATCCTTATTCTTTTTCTTTTTGTTCCTATATTGTTCCGATAATTTGAGTCTAGGTGTTGCACCAGTGTGATAGGCGAATTTCCTATTTTCTTTACGTTTTTTGGAATGTTAGACAGGCTTTCTTCATGACACTATAATCTAGTGCTTCTAAAAAGCAAAGCTCGGTCATTTTGAGGCTAGTAATGTGCTTTTGTAAGCGTACTTTTGCATACGAGTTGGGGCCAAGGTTAGGAGTAAAGATTATGTCAAGTGGGACTTGCTATGTAGCACCAATTTTCGTGTTGCCAACAACGCAATCAAAACGATGAATACTTTCTTCATGTGTTTACAAACGGAAGGTACATTTGCAACAAAAGGTAATAATATTGATAGGTGTATAGTTATTTCGATTTGTGAAATTCTGTATGCTGCATTGATAAACAGATTTCTTGATAGAGAGAACATCAACTTGGCAAGTATGTAAGGTTGAGAAGATGTTTGAAAAAGAGTCATTTTAGTTTATGCCTCAACTCACTGTTGTTTCCAGTAAGAAGATTCAAAGCCTGTAAAGGCGACTTCGGCAGCTAATATCGAGCTTGTCCCTTCAATCAAGTCCATAGCATATAATATCATCAAGAGAGCTTTTTAAGGTTTCACATCAAACAATTTTGTCACGACAAGAATTAAGAGTTCTAGACTACAGCTCTTTCCGTATGCTTTCTTCCTACAGCTCCTCAGTTTCCTAATTGTATGCCATTTGCTATGTACATGTTTCCCATACCTATATTCTGTGTCTGTTCTCCTTGGCCACATGCAATGGAGACCAGACGCCTCTTACAGACTCGTTGTTGGACATCACCTTTTGATTGAATTTGAATGGATCGTTGCCGCTCTTCTGCAAATTCTCCCAGAGCTTCTTGATGATCTCGGATCTGCTTTGATTCCTGACATCCACGCTGCGGTTTTTCCCGTTGTTGTAGTGAAGAATCAACTGTGGATGACCAGCTTGTTTCTTGACTTCAAAATAAGTGTCCTTGAAGTTCGAGGCAAATTTGGCCAATGACGTCTTCTCTGTGGTCAAGAAGTCTCTCATTCCTTGTGAGGAGCCGCCCCAGTTGCAAAATTGAAGTGTGACTTTATAGCATGGTCTGACAAATGCCCCGATACCGTTACGGGCTAGCGAGCCCTTGGGGATGGCTTTTACAGGCATTCTAGAGTTGACGATTCCTTTTGACTATGTGAATTTTTCTCACTCTTCCTACTGTTGATTGTGCACAGATGCAGGTCTGGGTGCAAAAAGTTAGGGAGCACACCGGGAACGAGGAAATTGAAAAAGAACATGAGAAAGGAATTTGAAAGATAGTGATGTTGAATTTATAGAGCTTTCAGAGTTCCCATCCATACCAATACGGATCAGCATTCATCTTGATTCTCCTCATATCGCTGTTTGCTCATAGTTCATTACAAGTACACAAGTGACTTCCGATCGTATGCTCTATAAGATCTATGTAAAATAATAATGCACCAAATAAATAGGTAAATGGGAACTGAAAATTACGAAAGTTGCATCGTGCGTTTACTCCACCGGCTTCGCTTCACTGAGCTCCAGGTCTTCCATTATTTCGCCGTGAGGGATCTTGAAAAACTTGTTTCTCCAGTATCCATCCTCACCAAGAATCTCCTTACTGGCCAATGTGTAACCACCTATCCTAGGCAACACCTTCACCCATACAAGCCAGTAAAGAGCGCCAACAGCAAAAACAGCCCAAGTAACAACTGGATGAATCCAATATGGCAAACTGTTGTACACCTTCTGACCATCGGAAGGTGGGATATATGGGGCCACGATCAAGTATAACGACGAAAGGAAAAAGAAGGCAACAATGGGGAAAGGAGTGGTGATTGGGGCCTTCCATGTGGTCCTGCCCTTGTAGCTGTTCCATTTAAGCCATAACAAACCCAAGGCCACAAATGTGTTGACAACGTTCAATGGGTACGAGATCAAGTTCAATACAAAGTTGTAAGCGTCACCTGGGGGAGGAGCCACAATGGTGACAATACAGACGACCCAGTGCTGGAAGAGACCCACAAATGGAGTGTCGAATGGTTTTTGAGTAGCGAAAAACCTCGAGAATGGCAAACTGCCCTCACGACCTAACTGCTGGATGATTCTACCCTGGGAGAAAATCACCGACAAGACATTGCCCAAGGTGGAAAGAGCCACAATTACAGAGGCAGCCTTCTCGGCCTTCTCGTTGAAAGCGTATCTGAAGAACGCTGAAGCCACAATTCTACCCGAGTTACGAATCTCGTCAGCAGGCACCACAGAGTAGTAGGCGATGTTGACCAACATGTAGAGAATGGTGATGATGATCAAAGCGGTGGGAGCGGCAATCTTCAAGGTTCTGACGGGGTTCTTGATTTCGCCCAAAGCGTAGTTGGCATTCGAGTAGCCCACGTACGACCAAATGATATTGTACAAGGCATTGACGATACCAAAGCCAGTCGGCGTTGTACCGCTGAAAGCGTCTGTGAAGTTGTGAGGGTTGTGGAATTCCTTGTTCTTGATGCCTCCACCCAAGGCGACCCACCCAGTGACGGAAATGAAGAGAATCACAACCACCTTGAACACACCAAGCACGTTGGCCAAAAACAACCCGCTCTTCACGTGGAGACCGTTGACCAAAAACGCAAACGTGATCACACCAATGCCAATGGCTCTTGAGTTCCACTTGGTCACTTCCTTGCCTGCGGCATTGAGCAAAAACTCACCAGTCACCACCGAGTTACCAGCAGCCCAACCTAGGAAGAAAACGTAGGAGGCGTACATGGCGGTGACAAAAAACTTAGGTTTTCTGTAAATGTACTCCAAGTAGTTTTTTTCACCTCCGTTTCTTGGGATGGCAGAACCCAACTCCATATACGTAAGTAGACCAGTAAAGGCGATGAGGGAGCCGATGACCCACATGATCAAGGAGGTGCCAACGGAGCCAGAAAGATTCAAAATGGTGGATGCGGTGGAGAAAACACCTGCTCCAATGATACGGTTAGTGACAAGGAAAATTGACGAAATGATACCGATCTGCTTTTTGTTCTGGTCAATGTTCACCACGGCGGCATCATTTTCGGTATCTTGTAGCGAGCTGATTTCATTTGAGTTTTTAACAAGAGAACCGTCTTCGGCCTCTTTTTTGAAAAAGTCGGGCATTTGAGATTTGCAATTGGAAATGGTGGTGGAAGTGCAGAACTTGGCTGGTTTTAAGTAGACGAAAAAGAAATCCCGTAATGGCTGCCAATGCAGCTGAGGCGATCTTCGCTGACGCTGCGCTGCGGTACCGGGGACGGCCACGGTCGGCTTTGCCCTCGGAAAATAGCAAACTGAATACTGAATTGGTCACGCTATAGTCATGTGAGCACCGGAAAAACTCACGCTATACCCCCGGATCTCGCCGTACCGTTCGGCACATGGCCTGCAGGCATCGTCTCTTTTTCAGTTTGCCTTTTTCTTCCTATCCACACCTTGGCGAATAGTGTCATTTTAGCAGCCACAGTAATTATCAAAAAGGCTTGGAAAAGGGGGAAACGTGAATCCACAATTACAATTGCCCAATTGCAACAATTTGTCCGTCTACCGTATTTTTTCCTTTTTCCTTCTCCACCTCTGGCCGTTTCTAAATTTTTTTTCATTTCTGATCTTTTCTTTTTTTGACTCTAACCAGGTGACGGTGGGACACCTGTCATGTCATTTCACGTGACTCGTCTTGGCTGCCGAGGGAAACCCAGTCGGACTTTGAAAGACTCTAGATTATATGCAGGAGTTTATCAAACATAGTCGTCAAGTGACCTTTTCCTTCAACCTCTTGATGCTGATTTTGTGTCATATCGACGTGTTGAAACGCTTCTTTGTAGAGATTTTGTGATCAATTAATTTGTCCTGCCTTCGGAAGGAGATAAGGTCTGCTTTCTGTCCGTCGCCGCATCAATTCGGTGATTTGCAAAGCCCTGGAGAATCCAAGTTTTCAGAATTAGCTTTATTTGGGGCAGATATATGCTCAAAATGCTAGTTGTTAAGTCAATTGCGTAAGTGAATGTGAGATATAAATTGATTCAAACCGACTGTGTAACTACTATCATTTTTTTCGCAGCCAAACTGTATCCATTGTCTATTTTATGTGTGTATCAACTATTTATCTTTTCTTTTGTATATATGCATCTGATGCAATGGCATAAACCCCTGTATTTGAAGCTGCCTACAAGATTCTCAGAGTCGCCTATACCAACTTCGTCATCGCCTCCTTTGCAGCCTTTACCAGCTCCTCGGTACCAGCAATGTAGATTGGTCCGTTGTCTCTAGGCGACATGATGAAGGCACCCGTCTCCTTACGAAGCTGTTTGATGTTGCTTCCCAGGGACCCAATGAGACGTGGGTAAAATCTCTTGGAGTTGACTGGCGTAAACCACCCTTGATGAGTGATCTTCTTGGCTTGCTCCAACCGCTCCTCGACAACCTTGGCCGCCTTGGCTGTGGCGTCTTTGTCTCCGCTGAATCTCCAAGGAATAGTGTATTTTTCAACGTGCTCGAATGGCGTAATGACACACTGGTATTTGCCCTCCTCGCCCTCGTCAGCGTCAACGTCCTCTGGTGGGGTAGGAAGGGCCGCTTTAGCAATCAATGTGGCTTTTCTAGTGTAGTTCCCGTGTGACATATTCACGTTCTGCTCAACCTTGAATTCGTTGATTAGGGTACCCCTTTCAGAGACAAAAACATGGAGGTGAGCAGGAATCTCAATGCTTTCATTCCAGTCGTCCTTGGTCAACTCTTTGATTCTTTCCTTCAACTTCTCGATTCTTTCCGGCTTGCCCGACAAGGTGATCACCAGCAGAGGGTTCTCGGGTCTTGGAAGGCTGATACGAACACCAAACTGCTCTTGCAACTCTTTGCGTATTGCTCCACCAGGCCCCACCAATTGCCTGTGCTTAGACTTGGGAACCTCGATAGTGTCCTCAATGGCAGCCTCCCTCTCGGCCACAATCTCCTTGATTTGAGCAACGATCTTGTCGACGACCTTCTTATCTCCAGCACACACCACCTCGTCAGATCCAGCGTCTGTATCAGGGACTTGCAACAAGCGACCAAATTGTTGAGGAGGAAGGAAGATGTCACCAGCGGCCTTGTTGATGATCTCCCTCATCACACGACCAGCTGGGCCAATGATATCGCTGTGATATTTGGGAGGGACGTTCACGGTGACAGTAACAAAATTTTCAACTTCTTCGATGATCTCATTGACCTTCTCTGTAGCCTGTTTCAAAGCAGACCTGGAACCTGTAAATTCAATCTCACCAAAACCCTGGGCTTCCTCGGCCTCTTTGTTTCTGTTGAAGCTGTAATCGACTCCAAATCCATCGACAATGCCCTTTATAGTGTCACCATTTCTGCCAATCACTCTTGCGATAGCTTTCGTGGGCACCTTCACTCTGGTCTTGAAACCGTTCTCCTTCTCAAAAGCGTACAATTCTTTGATTTCCTCCTCTGCTTTTGCAACACCCTTCGAAGGACCCCTTATGGTGATTTCATCCTTGTTAGAAGGGGCATCCACAAACTTTCCAATATTGTCGCCTGGAAACCTGATCTTCACGCCGTACTTGTCCTCCAATCTGTGCATATATTTGAACCCGGGGCCAGCAAGTCGTCTGTGGTACTCAGCTTCCACTCTTACACGAGCGATCTTGTCGTCTGCCAACTTCTTAACCTCTTTCTGAATGTGACTCTTCGCCAATTCAACGCTCTTCTTGTGACCTGAGATGTCAAAATTGACAATGTCCAGCTTTTCCTTCTTAAAGTCATTGCTATCAATGTCGACGCCGTACTTCTTCTTGATAGCATTGACGTTGGCGCCTGCTTTACCAATGAACTTTGGCACTACGGACGCGGGTATTTCAACCGATGCTAAATAATGGGGATTGTGCTCAGCATAGTCATCCAAAACTTGAGCAATTTGCTTCTCAACGACAAGCACAGAGTCCTTGATGCCATGAATGAGAAGCGAATCCTTCTCATATGCTTCTTTCTCGATACCATCAGAGTAGAATTCCACCATGACAGATTCAGGTTCAACCTCGTTCAAAATAAGATTGAGCAACGTAGAGTTTTTCGAATTGAGCAATCTCTGGTTCTCAACGCTCACAGTCATCACGACGTTAGTCAAGAATTCCAGGATACCTCTCAACTCGTCCAAGTGGTTGTTGACGAGCTCTAAATTATTATCAGAGAAATTGTCTTCGCCGAAATCATCACTGTCCTGGGCATCAAAAACGTCAAACAAATAAATCTTATTGCGGAAGATGGTGAACTCGACATTGTGCTTTGGTGCCTCAACCTTGAGAATAGACTCGGCCTTCGAGAGCAACAACACATCCACGTCGTCGACAACTTTGGTTTTTTCCGGAAGAATGCGATTAACCGCAGATACAATGGCCCTTCTGGCATCTTTGCCAGCTTCGGCCTCCAGGGTCTTCAGGATAACTTGTATTTCGAGAGACTTCTCTTCATCCTTGGTCAAAAGGTCTTCTTTAGGTGGCAGAACCACAACGTTATGAGTAGCCGCGATCTCCTTAAACTTACCAGTTCTTAAGAAGAGCGAGGCAATGGCCTTCACATGGTTGACGTTGCCCTTGTGAGCTTTGCTCATGTCCAAGACATCCACTTGGTATTGCAAAGTCGTTTGTCTAGCCTTTTCCTTAGCAGCATTGAGCTTATGCTCTGGGCCAATGAATTTAACGATATCTCCCGAAGGATAAAGTTCAATGAAAACATCATCCTCGTCAATCAACCGCTGAATAGGCAAAAACTGCTGTTTGACTCTGGGAACGCTCTCCGCAGATGAAGTATTCGAGTGAATTCTTGTCCTGAAAGCTTCATTGATCTCGTCACGAACCTTCAAAACAAGTTCTCTCTCACCGGTGATGATCATGTTATCACTTGGTTCGTTATACAATGGGGCTAAAATTTCGATGTCAGGGTATTTTTCCTGGAAGATCTTAGCCTCCTTTGCGGCCCACGGCTTATCTGGCGAAATCAATGGTATTTTCACTGATGTGTTTTTAGTTTCCTCCTTGACTATGGCTAGTATCAGTGCTTTCGCTCTCTTGCATCCTTCGGCGTCTCCGTCGACAGTTACTTCGACAGTATGGGCAAAAATATCATCGTCATCGACGTCGTCTCCCACGGGAGAAGGAGACGCCTCCGCATTGGGGATGTTTATCTTCACATCGTTCTCCTCAATGATGGGCTTTAAGTTCTTACCCTGTGCACCGATTACTCTTGATCTCAATTTTGAAGGAATCGTAAATGCAATCGACACAGGCTTGGTCAATTTCTTGATGACAAGACGCTTACCCAATTTCACTGCCTCGGGTGAGCCCGTGATCAAAAACGTTCTCTTCTTGGTGTGCTGTGAAGTAGTGCACTCAATGCTTGTCTTAGTCTCTTGCTTGATGCTGGACAAAACCTTGATGAACTCTGCCTTGGTCACGTTCAATTGGTCCTCCACGTCCAAAGAAAAAGCTTCTTGAACAGTGGTTCCCTTGAAATTGGACTTGGTAGCTGGAACAGGCGAAGAGCGTGCAGAATTCGACTTCAACAGAGGAGTCGCTGCCACGGCACCAGCACCAGAAGCGGTTTTACCGTTGATGCCAGGGCCCCACGAGGTATTTGCTCCCATGTTCCCAGCAGCAGGGCTCAGGCGGCCGCCGAGAACAGGGAAAGCGTTTTCCTTGTCCACAGGCTCCACCTTCTTCTTCACGGGCTCAGGCTCATTTTCAGGAACGTAGGTTCCATTCACACGAGCGGCGATAATTTCAGCGGGAGTGGCCATGTTGATTGATGAGTAGTTCTTATTCTGTTGTCAGTTATCACACAATGGAAATTGCTTAATGTCGGTGAGGGTAATGAAAAAGTTGCACCTTTTACACGTTGACCCGAATCAGTTCTTGCTTTATTTTTTTTTTTTTTTTTTTGCTTTTGGGGTTGAGTGATTTTATCACACTTATCAACGCAATCTAATCGAATGGCTTGTGGAGCTTCACAATGCTTTTGCTGGAAACCGGCTGAGGATACAGAAGATTTGGAATCTACAATTTTCAGAAATATTGGCTACCTCACCTGGTGGATCCTGGATATACTGCATATAATGCGGTCAGTGGCCATTATACATTGAAATCAAATCATCGACATTCTATCCGCAAAGCCAATAATGAAATCGAACAGACTATGTAAAGTACTTCTCTCATTACATCATAGCCGTCTGAATGCTATTTCAGTTTAGTACGCCTCACTTGTTAGCACTCTGTCGACGCGACATTTACGACAATGTCGTACTCTGCAGTAACCAGAGTTCTTGATCTTGGTCTCATTTCTCACATAATCACTTACTACACATCAATTTTGAGATCACTTGCTCCAGAATACAAACTTTAAACCCTTTCACTTACTTAGTCGTTTTAGTGGGTTCCTAAATTCCACCGGGATTCTTCTCAAGCCACGTCATTCGCTTACACTCGTAAATCTTGCATTATGTGCAGGTCCGAGAGCTGTGAACAATAAGGTCCACGTTTGTTGAGGGGACGATTCCAGCCTCTGGTTTCCCAAGCCTCTTCACTTAATTTGTTTGCCAATTTAGACATATAAAGATCTAACCTCGATTATAAAGTGGAGTCCTCTCTTTGCCTTAAGTATGTGCAAAATCTAGCCAGAAATCAAGGCACATTTAATCTACATGGCATTTCTTAGGCACTTGGACGTCGATGGTTAACATGTGTCCATTCACCATCTAAAACAGCCGAAATTAGTAGACATATTTGTAAATTTGACACTATTGTAGGAACATTTTTGTCTAATACGTTGCAGGCGAAATTTATATTTTTTGAATAAAGTAGTTTCGTTGTCGGCCACTGCTAATACCAATGGATGCGAATTATCGTCAATGGTGGGTTTGTTTAGAGCTCTTCCCAAAGCCTCTTGGTTAGTATATACTCCTCATTGAGCTCCTCAACTTCTTGCCAATTCCCGATATAGTCATCGCCTCTAACGACACCGGGAAGCGTCTTTCCCTGAGAGTACCTTCTCCAGAGCTTTTTAGCTTCTTCATCAGTGCCTAAATCACGGTACTCGAACTTGACACCATTGGCTTGCAAAATTGTCGTGAGACGGTTTGTTCTCTGCATGATTTGCATTCCTCCCGCAAGCGATGTGAAGATGTAAACCGGCAACGACTGAAGATGTTTACGCAATTCTTCAGGTGACACATCGAACTCGTCGTCCTTGTTCTCGCTGGACGCAGCAGCCGTTGTAGCTCCAGCACCGCCAACAACAGCCCCGATCCCAGCAGTAATCGAGCCAAACCATCCTTTATTGGCGCTTTTTGGCGTACTGGTTTCGCTTGATTTGGTCTCATTCGGAGCTATCTCTTTCTCCTGCGGAGCCTGTTCTGTAGCCTCTGTGGATCCTGATGGCGTTTCGGACTTATCTGGGTCTTCCACTGATTGCTCAACTGTGTCCTCCGACGTGCTCTTGTTGACTTCCTGTGTTTCATCGTCATGTGCAAGTACATTCGTGGCTTTAGCTTGCAGCTCCTCGGATGGGACAGTCTCATTCTTGACTTCGACGACTTCTTCGTCCTTTTCAGGCGTATCTTTGACTGAGACGTGTTCCTCGGTTTGGCCAGAGGTGTCCTTCGAACCTACTTCTTTAATCTCTGTGTCCTCATGGGACATGGAGATCTCATTTTCCTCAGCCTTCGAAGGTGCTTCGAAATCCTTGACCTCCCTCTCGTCCTTCTTGTCGTCGTCTTCCTTGTCGTCGTCTTCTTTATCGTCGTCTTCCTTGTTGCCCGCATCAGTCTCAGCCTTATCGATTTCATTTACAATTCCAGTGACGTCTTCGTCTCTATTAGCTTCAGCAGCCTCAACGTTCTCAGCTTCGAGTTCTTTGTCGTCGTTGGCGGTTTCCCCTAAAAGTGTAGGTTGCTCAATTGCTGTTTCAATTTCTGGTGCTGCTTTATTCTTTTCCTTTTTAAAATCAATTTCAGGAACCTTGGCACCGTGGTCATCAGATTGTATCATCTTTGAAACGGGCGACTCCACCTTATGCTCAACCTCCTTGTCTTCTTGGTCTACTGAATGAGCGGTGGTCTTCTCGGATACCTCGGATATGTTTTCGATCTCTCCACCTTCAGCTATAAGACTATCTCTTCTCACCTTATTGCTTGAAAGCTCCTCATCCTTGATATCCCTTGCCTGCTCGTGTTCCGAAACATTAGCCGCAGTCTCAGAGATGAGATTTGATTTCTCTTCCTTCTCACCTACGATCTCAGAGTCGTCATTCTTGTGATCATTAGGATCTGCTTCGTCGACTTCAGATACCTCCCTCGAATGCGATGGGCCAGCCATCTCAGGCTCAGAGTCCTTCTCCAGCGCTACTTTCGAAGAAGGCTCAGTCTCTGTCGAATCTGCCTGCTTAGTTCTCTTCGAGTCATCACCATCGGCGGCCAGTTCAGTCTCCTCTTCAGGAACCGCAGATCTCTCTCTTTCCGGTGCATCGTCGTCTGCGCTTACTTTGATGTCAGAGGCTGTTACCGTAGGGGCTTCTTCGGCAATAAGTTGCTCTTTAGCTTCTTTCTCCTTCTCTTCCGCATCCTCGTCAATCTTTGCAAGCTCTGGCTCCTTTTCCTGCGCCTCATGTTGAGTATCGCTCGTGAATTCATGATGCGTCTTGTTGTCGACTTCAGATGAATCAACATGAATGTCTTTAGCGGAAACAGTAGGAGCAGATTCTGCCAAAAGCTGCTCCTTTGTCTCTGCATCCTTTTCCTCAGCAGAAACATCGGTTACATGAACATCTGCTGGATCGCTTCGAGGCTTAGTTTCCTGCTTCTGTGATTTCGCTGCATCTGCCAAGCGAGAAGCATTCTGGTCTTTGGCAGGGCTGACAACATTCTTCATAACATTGTCAAAGTCCTCCACCTGATCGTACGGATCATCGCTGATCAATGCGCCCTCATGAGCAAGTTCCTCTGGATTTGCATCATTCTTCTCGTCATGAACGGGTTCTCTCTTGGGTTGCCTTGAGCGAGATCTTGAAATACTCCTCAAATAATTGTAAGATGACTGAGAGCGACCGGAATACAACGAATACTCATCTCTTCTAGTGTCTACGTTGAAATTCGTGTAGTCACCAGTTGTCACCAAAGATGGATCTCTCGTGATACCCTCCTCACCATGGAACTCTTTGAGGCTCTGCTGATTGCTGCTAGCCTCGGCAGCGGCAATTGACTCTCCCATGGTGGGTTTTGTCTGTCTTGTAGCTCTGTCGTCTTCCTCATCCTCCTCGCCCAAATCAAAGTCAGCAGGATGCTCGTACTTAAGAGGAGTTTCCGGATGAGTACTCTTATAAGTATCGCCACGAGCCAAGTGAGGGTGAGCGGTTGAAGTCGACCTGGATCTGGCACTTCTCTCGGAAGACCTTTCTCTGAAGTTGGATCTTGATCTGCTAGGAGACCGCTCATAAGTGGGGAAATATGGAGTATGTAAAGAGTCCGACAGTCTCACGTTAGCATTCTCGCCAAAATCCAAATGCCTCACCGCAGCAGGTGCTTTTCTTGCAGGCGAAGCACCAGCATGAATAGGCACACGGGCGGGAGAGTCGCTCAAGTCGTTTGTCTTGGACCGTTCCCTATCTGAGGAAGAGGGCAACTTATTGAGATCGTACGACTTGACCGAATCCAACAAGTCAGAGTGATCGGAGATCTGGTGCTCAAGCTGGTACTCAGACAAGTTTGGCGCAGAGTAGTTTTCCGTTTCGTAAAGAGAGCTGATTTTTGGATCAGTCTTTTTGTCCACCGTCTCGTCCACAGTAGTAGTTGCTGAGATGGGCACGCTTTCAGGCACCCCAGGGCTCGCCTCCTTCAATTGAGGCTCCAAAACGTCTTTTCTCGATTGCTCAGTCTTCGACAACGTGCTCTTCTGGACCTTCTCTTTCTCCTCCTCCTCTACTGGATTGTACCTCGCATCAGATTTGACGTGACCAGTGTCGTCCAAGAAGCGATCGAAGTCTTCTTCTGAGCCCAAAAGCGCCCCTTCGCTGATCAAATCATCCAAGGACGCGCCAATGGACGAGTCCAAGATCGAGTGCTTTTTGGGCTTGCTTTTGGAGCGGCCCTTGTACTTTTCGGGGTGGATATAGTTCTGGTGGGCCAGATCGTCGGCCGATCTTATGGAGGAGCCCACAAGCGAGGGAGACTCCAATTTCTCAGCCTTCTCGATTTGCTCTTCAATGTCCATGATTCTAGGGTGTTTGTTGCAATTGAGAGAAAAAGTGAAAGTATGTATACGTCGTCCCCATGTCCGGCTGATAGGACATGGGCAAGTGTGCCGGAGCAAATGTCAGCATTCACGTGTAGGCCAGGGAGTTTGAAAAGAGTTTGATTTAAGAAAATGAACTTAAAAAGACATTTGACGACTTAAGATGCTAGTGTAATTTGAAAGCACTCTCTGAAAATAAAGAAAGAAAAAGTTTTAGTGTTCTTCGTCTTTTTCGAGACGTTGCCCATGAATGCAAACTGATAAGGGTCCCTTTTCGCAGCCATAAGCGGCAGATAGGCACGGTAGTTTTTGGAGGACTAGCCGATATATAAAAGCTCTCTTGGTTGATGAAAGAGAAACTTCCAGATTTTGAATATTCATTAGAAGTCTGAGTTTTGCAGAGATGCCTAGAGTTTGGTGAGAATGGCGCTGTTGCTGGAGTTCGTTTCTCTTATATTGGTGAAACACTGACAAGATGGCTTTACGTTGCGACAAAAAGAGATTGCTAAAATCTGAGAGATTCTTAATGGTCATTGACTTAATATTCCTCTTAGATGAACCTTGCTTGATATCAGGACAATGCCTTGTTGAGCAAACATTCATTATAGCGAATTCACTCAGAATTGCTTTGAGGCACTGTTGACACCTGAAGGTGATAGATTAGCTGTCGAAAATTAATGTATGATTCTTGTGTGCATCAATCCAAAAGCTATGTGGAATCCATTGACAAGCTAAACGTTGCATGCCCAAAGGGAGATCACAAGGAAGATCAGAATCTGAGGCAAGATACAAGAGTGCAATCGCCAACTGCAATTACTCAGAGGTCATACTCAGTCTATGTCTTAAGGCTTTTTCTCTTTGAACGAGGACCATAAAAAAAATCTCGACATATCTTGCAATTTATTTATTGAAACTTGAATTCTAGCGGACTGCTGAAGTCTACATGTACCGTCACACTAGACAGAGCAGAGCAGCCAAACAAAGACAAGTCAAGAACGCAGATGATTGAATTCAAATTTGGGGTAGGTCGGTTATAATTCTAGTGCATTGCCTTTGTTTGTGTGTTAGACCGAGTTTGGGACCAGATTTGGCTGCGAAAAACAGCCACAAGCACAAACAGTGGCACCCAACCAGCCATAGACGCAAGAATCCACCGTTGTGGTCAGGTTGAAGAATTAGAAATTCTAGGTAATATGAAAGCTCATTAGCAAACTTAGTTTTTTTCGAGATTTGGGTGCCCATTGTCTTCCTTTTTGAGTGTCCCTCGTCTACGTTGTGTGCCTTGCCCGAGTTGGTTCTCGACTTATCGTCCTTCAACAAACAAGAGCCTTCCACTAGGCCGAGAACGAGGCAACAAGAGTGAGAGTACCAAAAAAGGAAAAGGCAACCACAAATGAAGAGAAAATTTAAAAAGTAAAAGAAGGTGAGAGTGTACATTATATAGTAAAAGCAGGGAACTATGAGTGACGCACAGAAACTATGAATATGTTATTCTCTCCTGGGAGGAACGGCTCCAGTGTGGTGAGGGAAATAAGCATGTTTTGGGCTGGCGGGTCCTCTCTCTGGTCACGTGATATCACTATTTTTCCCGAGTTCTCTCCTTCCTAACTCGATATTCTGGACCTTAACTCACACTAGCTTGTTTTTTTTCCTTCTTTTTTTCCTTCCAAATAATATCTTTTCTCTTCTTATCTTTATTTGCTCTTGTTCGCTGACCATCATTCTCTCTGCGTGCCAAAAGAAACAGGCTGCGGCACTCACCACAGAAAAAAGAAAAACCGGCTCGCACAAATCGCAGGTGGCCCTCCCATTCCTCCTACTTACTTCTTCCGTTGCTGATATCAGCGAAACACACCTACCCTACCTTTACCCTAACACCCCAGAATCTTGTTGAGTTTGCTGCTTTTTCAGTCCAGCCCTCACTCAAGTCTGTTCTAATCCCACGCTTTATACACTATATACCTTTTTTTTTTTATAAATCTTTGTCTTGTGGGGACCCACTTCATAACCACCATAGGTTTTTGTCAGCATCACTAAACAAGCAAAAAGCACCCATAAACTATGAGCTCCAAATCCGCCGCAGCGATTCTCCAGCGGCAGTTCAGAGACTTGACTGATCCGAAAAAGGGGATCCCTTCGTTCCACATTGAGCTTGACGACGATAACATCTTCTTGTGGAACATCGGCATCATGGTGCTCAACAAAGAGTCGATGTACCACGGCGGTTTCTTCAAGGGCCAGATGAGATTTCCGGCCGACTTCCCCTTCTCGCCTCCAACATTCCGCTTCACCCCGGCCATCTACCACCCTAATGTTTACCGCGATGGCAGATTGTGTATTTCCATTCTCCACCAAGGCGGTGACCCAACCTCGGATGAGCCTGACAGTGAGACGTGGTCCCCAGCACAGACAGTTGAGTCGGTGTTGATTTCGATCGTGTCGCTTTTGGAGGACCCCAACATCTCTTCGCCAGCTAACATCGATGCCTCGGTCGAGTTGCGCAAGAGCCCGGAAGCATACAAGAAGAAGGTCATGCAAGAGGTGGCCAGATCGAAGCAGGACATCCCTGAAGGTTTTGTTGTGCCTGAGTCCGAAGTCCATGCTTATGGTGGCGCCAACGGTGCTGCTAAAGATGCCGAACAGGAGCCTGTGGATGAGGATTTCTGGTACGACAGCGAGGAGGAGTCCTTTGACGAAGAAAGCCTCATGGACGACATGGAGGATGTGGAGGATGATGTCGAGGAAGAAGAGAGCGACGTGGAGATCGCTGTGAAATAGGTTTGGCGTTGCTTAATTCATTTCAGCCAAGAACGCTGTTGAAGAGGGCCAGCAGATGATGATGCGCTGATTCTGTTGCATTTCGTTGTGTGAACCAGAGCATCCAGTACATCTGACTACGCAGCATCTGTCGCTTGATGTGTTTTGGGTCTAAGCTCATTGCCTGTCACATCATGCTCTTCAACGAGCTTAATGCATCTTCTACGGTTTTATTTCACGACTTTGCTTCTGCCTTAATTGCCGTCAAACTATACATCGCATGGACCACAATCCCGATGTGCCCTACTTTGCCTGAAAGGCGGCGCTTTGATCATATTCTCATGCTTCCTATTAACCAGTGATTGAATACCCATATCTATATTTTGTTTAGCATATTAGCATCCTGAGTTCTTACGCTGCCACGTAGCCCTGAAGTTCCTTTTCCAATGTCCCTGCAAGCGCATCAATCTGTGCCTTTGCCAATGCGTCCTCGTAGTTGCTAAAGTAAAATATCACCACGTATAACTGGTTTTTGGTCCCCTTCTCGGTGGAGAATCGCTTCACCATCGACCTAAGATTCCCATCCACGTCCATGACCACCCAGTCATCCAAATCCGGGTTTTTGGCCTTTGGCTGCTGGTGAAATGCATTGATGGCCAACAAAGAGAACACTTTCAAGTTATCTGACGATATGTCCAAGTTCAGAACGGAAACTGTGGACAACGGGAGGCCCTTGCTTGACAAGAGGGATACAGAGATTGGACCAAGCCCATGTGGAGAAAGCACTTGCGAGATTGTCTGGGATATGTGTTTCGGTTGTAGCATTATTGCGCTGAAGGCGAAGTTGTAGCGTAGTAGTTTTGACTCGGTATATGTTCTGTGCGAACTGGGACTGATAAGAGCGTGTAGTGTTAAGAACTGACCAATTGGACAGTAAGAATCTGGCCGTCAGTTTCTGTTTTTCTTGTACGTTCGCTTTTGTCTACTTATACCCTTTGCCAACTTTTATTATTTTTTGGTTATTTATTTTCTTGCGTACTACTTTCCTTTCATGCTAGCACAGGTACCTGTGAGCATTAAAAACGGAAATGCTGCTTGAGAGCAACTTTTGAAGTTAAAACTTTCGTAAGATAGCAGAAACATACTTAAAAAAAGCTTTCAGACATGCTTCTTCATTGTGACCATTGTATCTGATTTTCTAGCATTCTTCGAAGGTGTGCGTTCCTTTCATGCTTTACATCTTTAATTAAAAAGTGTCAATTAATTGCAATAACGAGTGCACTTAAAACTCCCCAAGAAAACATTTAATGAGTTAAAACGACTAAATAAAGCCACTCGGGCTTTGGCGAACCCGACTCCAAGCTACACAAAGTTTATGAAGAGCTTGTCTCGCTTTTGAAGAAATGGCTGCAAAATCATGCCAACAGTGTCTACCAAAGATACTAAGTATATGCGACTAACTTTACAGGACCATGAGCTTTCATTTGCTCAAGGAGTATTACCAAGAATGTCAAATTCGCTTGGACAAGTATCTGTTCATTTTCCTACGGGTGAAATCTTCCATTGGTTGGAGATGCACAGTGAATATTTTGTGACAGGCTAAACTACCACAAGTGAGTTTGCTGCCAAAAACTAAAAGAACTTCAAATTTAGCAAGCTCATGATCATACAATAGTGGTACATTTACCCAATGATCTTATAGCTTACATCACATTCCATATCAAACAATTTGTGGTGCTGGCTGATTCTGACCTCACTGTTTTCGCAGCCAATACTTACAGTCCATGCCTTTACTTCTCCAGCATATTCTCTAAGCTCCTCAATTGACAACACACAGATCGCCTAGAGGGCCAAAAATTTCCTCAAAGTATCATGCTTCATCAGAGAATCCTTCTAATTGTCGTCACCTTTCAAACTGGTTGCAAATGTAAACACAAGTGTGCACATGTAGTTGCGGATCCACATACAGTTTTTTTTTGAGCCCTTCCTTCACTACGACGCGAATCTTCGTGTTTTGCTCCAACTACATCAAAAGGTCCACAGCACATATCACTCTCAACCGCCTCTATAGATATCGAGGTTTCGTCCACATAGATTGCATTGAAGCATTGACTGAGTACAAGTCACACAATCTCCATTTCCTTTAATATCTCGACCGCTTTTTCCTTCCTCCATAATGCACCTTTAAGATGGACAGAACAAACAAAAAGAGATCATATACAGCCATGTCACAGGCCAAGCGTGTGCCTTTGGCTGAAGCCAACCAAAATGTACCTCTGCCAGCCAGCATCAAACCCAGGGTCAAGAATGTCCCTGTGGCTAGTAATGTGGCCAAAGTAGAGCGGGAGGATGACTCCGTTGCCATCGCTAAACGAACCGAGGTGTTGGCCGTGGGGGAGAAGCTGGCATCAAGGGATGCTGAAGAAACAACGTCTGTGGCTACTGAGCACCTGGTGAAGAAGCTGCGCAAGATTGAAGACTCCAAGGCCGCTGGTAGCGGACCTGCTTCAAAGTCGGCTAGACTCGTCGGTGACGAGCTCAAGAGCTGGCAGGAGTCATGGCGTAAGATTATGAAAGAGTCTGTGGTGTACTTTGACACGCAAGGGTGTGACTCAAACAACCTAGCTCAGCAACAGGAGCAGAAACGGGCACAGCGTGCTTTGAGACTGGTGGGGTGCGAGATTGTGCCCTTTTACGACCGAGATGTTAGCATCATCGTCAGCAGACGCCAGTTCAATAGCTCCAAGGCTTATCCAAACAACGACATCTTCCACGATGCCGTGAGTCTCAAGATTAAGGTGTGGGATTACGATAAGGTTTTCAGGTTTCTCAAGAACCTCGGTGTTTCAGACTCAGCATCACAAGAGCGTACGGGAAACTTGTCAAACCTTCTAAAGGAAGAAAAGATTTTTGGGTCTGCCGACAAAGATCCTAACGCTAAAAGAGAGGACTTGCACTACTTAGAAAAGAATTTCTTCTACGTGTATGACTTATCGCAAGCGGTACGTCCTATAGCCGTAAGGGAATGGTCTGGTGAGAACTATCCGTCATTTTACTACACCCTTGATGGCAAGTGTCCTTTCATTCCCGACACATCCGATAATCTGGAGAGGAAAAAATTGCGCCGGCTGCAAAAGTTCGAAGCCACGAAAGAATATAGAGAACTCCTCAAGAAGGTGACTGACGCCATTATTGGACACGCTCGTGATAGCTTCTCCATAAATTCATCTGCTGTCACCGAAACAAGCACAAGTACGGACTCTGCTGGAGCGACTGATAGCATCGCAGAGGATGACGCCACCAACGACAGGGAGGGTACTGTCGATGACAATGACAACGATACGATTCTGATGGAGAAAAAAGCATCGTCAGAGCCCGAAGAAGATACTGAAGGTAAAGAAAATTTCGACTTCAAGGCACCCGCCGCTTTGACAAGAAATTCATCGGTCATGCAACCCTTCAACAACTCAGTTTCTCAATCAAACTCAAGATTCTACGACGTAGTTGCCTCAGGATACAATGGAGCCTCCAATGCACAATCGATATCGATGGACTCCGTGCTCAATAGCGCAGCACAACAACATGCTCATCAAGGCAATGGTCTCGGACCGACGGTGTCCCAGGTTGTGTCGAAGAATTTGAACAACCTCAAGAGGCGCATCTTCTTGAAGAAGCACATGCAAAAAGCGGATTCTCGCGAGCGAGAACGTGAGCGTGAGTTGAAACCTGGGTATTGCGAGAACTGCCGCGTCAAGTATGACAGCTTTGACGAACACATTGTGTCCAACAGGCACCGCAACTTTGCTTGCAACGACGAAAACTTCAAAGAGATTGACGACCTCATTGCTACACTTAACGAAAGCAAATTCATGGGGTACGTCGCATCAAATGGTGACTACAATTACGAGTAGCGTTTTTACCTGAAAGGTGTTTTGCATCTTCATAGCATTTCTGTCACGATAATTGCATAGAGTATAAAAAAGGAACCCTCCTATATGGGGGGAGGGGTTCCAAAGCATAAACGAATCGATAGTTCCACTATATTGAACGAGGTAGTAGTAGAATTCGTGGTAGTAGTTGTGCGGTGTACCATCAACATAAAAATTCGCAGTCAATTATCTATCTCATAAACTTTTCACATAGAGCATTTATAGACGTAATGAGTATCGGGCTACGCAACCTTCACCAGGCCCAAAGATGTATACTACAAAGATGCCAGCTATCGACCCTTCGAAACTTGCCCAAAGTTGGTGACGTCAAAGGCACAGAGGGTAACCCACTGGGTGCTACAGGCGGTGCAAAGAAACCAAACCGCTTCGCTCAGATGTACAGCAACGCGGACTCAGGACCACGGGGCTTCAAAAGGACAAACCAAAATGCAAATTTCAAGTCACAAAGAAAGTTTGTTGACCAGAGCGGCAAGCCATCGAGAAGAGACACAGAAGGGCAAGTTCCTTTTGCCAAACGAGAACAGCAGCCCAGAAGAGAACAGCAGCCCAGAAGAGAGCAGCAGCCCAGAAGAGAGCAGCAGCCGACTAACAAGAACCAAACCAAAGCCACAAGTAATGAATCGGGTGGAAGTATACAGAGGTATGCACAAATAAGGCTGAAGTTGAACCAGCAAATGAAGGAGCAGCAGGGTACAGCTAGTCAGAGCCAAGCAAAGAAGCCCCAGAAAAAGGTACAGAGCAAGCCAAGAGAGAAGAAGAAAGAAAACATCAAAATCAACATTCCAACATTCACAACGGTATCTAATTTGGCTAACATCATGAGTGTTCCATTGTCAGACATGCTTACCAGACTTGAGGGTCTTGGGTTCGAAAACATGAGCCACAACTACATTCTCGATAAGGAAAATGCTTCTCTTATTGCAGACGAGTTTGGGTTTGATGTCACCATGAGCGATGAAACCGGTATGGATCTCTTCCCAGCACCTGTAAAGGAGGAGCTTCTTGAGCCCAGACCGCCAGTGGTCACCATCATGGGACATGTGGATCATGGTAAGACCACAATTTTGGACTATTTGAGGAAATCTTCAGTGGTGCAAGGCGAGTTTGGTGGTATCACTCAGCATATAGGTGCTTTCTCCGTGACAACACCCATATCGAAGAAGAAAATCACATTTCTCGATACTCCTGGCCATGCTGCGTTTTTGAGTATGCGTGAAAGAGGCGCCATAGTCACTGATATCGTGATTCTTGTTGTTGCCGGTGATGACTCTGTGATGCCACAGACGATCGAAGCTATCAAGCATGCAAAGAAGTCAGGGGTTCCTATCATAGTCGCCATCAACAAGTGTGACAAGCCTGGTCTCAACCTAGACAAGGTTTTGGCAGACTTGTCTCGTCATGATATTGATATTGAAGACTATGGTGGTGACACACAAACTGTCAGAGTTAGTGGAAAGACTGGTATGAACATGGACAAACTAGAGGAGGCAGTTATCACTCTCAGTGAACTAAGTGAGTTTAAAGCCGAAAGTAAAGGCGTCCCGGCAGAGGGATGGGTAATTGAAAGTCAAGTTGTCAAAGGACTTGGAAACGTCTCCACTGTGTTGATCAAAAGAGGAACTGTCAAACCGGGAAGCTTCTTGGTGGCTGGGACAACTTACTGCAAAGTACGAGGCATGAAAGATGAAAACGGCAAGACAGTTAAGGCAGCTGGACCATCCACTCCGGTTCAGATTTGGGGCTGGAAGAGTCTTCCTCAGGCGGGTGACCAAATTTTGGCAGCTGATTCTGAAAAACTATGTCGTAAGGTTGTGAAGAACAGAGAGGAAAGAAATGCTATCATACAACAGTCGAAGGACATTGAAAAGATCAATGAGATGAGACAGGAGGAGATCAATGAGCTCAAGAGACAGGAGAAGATCAACGAGCTCAAATTGGCGGGACTTGACCCTCTGGAGTTTATGAAGGAGGAAGAGGATAAAATCAAGACAGTTACTGTCAATTACATTGTGAAGTCCGATGTCTATGGGTCAGCGGAAGCAATCAAGGATAGTATCAATGGGCTTGGAAACGAGGAGGTCAAGGCGAAGGTTGTTTCGTACGATGCCGGTCCTCCTACGGACTCAGATGTTGATACCGCTGCCACAATCAATGGTAGCATTTTGAGTTTCAACGTAAAAGTTCCTAGGCTGATTCACCTAAAAGCCGAAAGAGCTGGTGTAAAGGTTGTGGAAGATAATGTGATATATCGGTTGATCGAGCACGTCACTGAGGAGTTAACGTCGAAATTGAAGCCTCACATCGAAATCAAGATTCTTGCTGAGGCTGACATAAAGACGGTCCTCCAGATTACTGGCAAGAACAAGACTCAAGTCAAGGTTGCTGGTTGCAAGGTGAACGTCGGTAACTTAAAAAGATCAGCAAAGGTGAGAGTTGTAAGAGGAGAAGAGGTGGTCTACTCTGGAGCACTTTCTTCCCTCAAACACGTGAAACAAGATATCTCGGAGGCCAAGAAGGGCACCGAGTGTGGATTAGCATTCACCAACTGGGACAAATTTGAGGAGGGTGACAAGATAGAAGCATACGAGGAACACGAGATTCCACGCTACTTGTAATTGTAAATAGGTATAAATATTATACAAGGCATGGATTTGGTGGTGAGAAACAACTTGTAGTACACAATAATATGCACCTATTGCGCACTGAAAAAGCAGCTCATCGCAGACTATACCATTTCAGATAAGCTAGCCCAAACCATTATGTCCAGTCACGACGAGTATTCCTCAGACGAAGAAAGCTTGTTCGACTCGCAGAAGTCAGATGTTTTTCTCGGGTTTGTGGATATCGGAATAGGAGAAGATGATGAGTACCCTACAATTGAAGACACCTTCATTGGAGGACAGCCCATCTGGCCCCATCCACAACTGAAGCCCAAGGAAGAAGACATGAAATGTGACAACTGTGGCAAACTTATGGCTTTGCTACTACAAGCGTTTGCTCCTCTAGACGGCAAGACCTACGACAGAGTGATTTATATATTTGCATGTAAGAATACTGCCCAGTGCTCAGGCAAGAAAGGAAGCGTCAAAGCCCTTCGTGCTGTGAATAAGGACCCTGCTATAGCAGAACGAATCTTGCAGGAGCAACAGGAAGAAACTCAGAAGGCTTTGGATGAGAAGCTTCGTTTGGAGAACAAGAAGAAGATCCAGATCGAGATGACCAAGGACCTTTTTGATGTGACGAAGCCCAGCGATGGGAAAGGGAACCCATTTCTGAACAGCAACCCGTTCAGCTCGCTGCAACCGTTTGGAGAAACAAATCCTTTCACAGGAACGAATTCGTTTGGATCGAGTGAGAAGACGGAAGGGATCAGTCACAACAAGAGCAGCGTCAAAAGTTACGCCGACGTCAGCAAATCTGCTAAACCCCCAGCAAAAGCATCAAAGCCAGTGCTGGCAGAGTTGCCTGAATATCCCGGGTATATCCTCTTCACGGAGAAGGAGAAGTTAAAGAAAGTGACGCTTGAGCCAGAGTTGGAGAAGTATAAGCATTTGATAGAAAATTCTGCAGAGGAGGGAGACAGCGAAGGCAAAAGCGGCAAGAAGGAAAGAAGCTTATCGTCGTCCAGCTCGTCGTCAGCTGCAGTGAACACCCAGACAAATCAGATCTCCAAGATGCTCCAGGACAAGTTTTTCGAGAGCTTCACCTCTGTGGTGAATCACAATCCAACACAAGTTCTTCGCTACGATCTAGACGGAAAGCCTGTTCTCTACAGCGGGAAGGACGAGGTTGCAAAGCAAGTTAACGAAGGAACCATCCCTGATCCAGCATACAACCCCTCTTCGAGAAGACGGTTTGAGCTACAGTTGATGCCCAAGACGATCATGGATCTTGAGAAGAACGCCAATTCCGTGGCCGACATCTTGAACGGGATGTCTTGGGGAACAATCATAGTGTACACTGATGAGGAGGATTACATGCCCAGTGTCGACGAACATCACGTTGGATACGTGAGAGAGTACTGTGGTGTGCAGTGGGAAGAGAGCGTAGAGCGTGCCCAACAAGGCGCCAGCGACGAATAGAAGAAGAAAGAGAATACATGGACAGGAGTAAGAGATGCAAGAGCTCTGTTCAGTAACAAATGAAGCCAATGTATCATTTGTCGCTCTGATGGAAAAGTATGGGACAACTTGTGACTGGCAGAGAGTAGCCTCTATGAATTAGCTGCGAATTCTCAGTTCCTGATCCAGCTACACAATACAAAGCGCTTGACTAATTGCAACAGCACTAGTTGCGCCATAAATTGCAGGAACAACATACAGCCTAGTAATAGTAAATAATCTCTGAAACAATATACAGCGTAATTTTAGTAAAAGAACTTTGGTTTCATCTCTGTATCCACATGCGACAGCGCCGTTTGTCTAGATCAGGCGAGTGCCGTTTCAGGCTGACGACACAGGCACGGTAGTTGAGGCGCTTTGCAGCGAAGATAAAGGACTTCACGTTTCCTGTGACGTAAGTTAGAGGCCACAAATTGCAGCACTAAAAAAAAAAGGAAAAAAAAGGAAACGCGACGCTCAACATGCCGGTTTCAATTGCTGGCACAGGTGGAAGCTGGGCATGTAGAATTTCCACAATGGCGAGTATCACAATAAAAGTGGTTGCGAGGCGCTGTAGCAACCATCAAAGAAGGCCCAGAAGGTTAATAGTATCAGGCCGGTGAGAACTTACAAGAGCCAATCAAATATCCATCATCTGGTTCTGGCCGAGGGTGCCTGTCAGAAACCAGGCGTAGGCGTGAAAAATTGCACCCACCGGAAAAACCTTTAAAAGAGCGCAAGTTGCCAAAGGAAGAGATTGGCAGTGTGCAGCCCTCTAATTACCATATCAAGGTGGCAGGATTCATTTAGAATGTCTTTTGCTTTTATCTTATTTCCTTCCTCCTCTTGTATGTTCGTCTCGTCCAGCTTCTCTTCCTCTGCCTCTTCGCACAATCTCTTGCAGGGCGGAATACCTCTTGGCCAGAAATCAGGAACCTGGCCAGACTAGTCCAGCTCGATGGAGAAAAAGTTAGAGAATCTCGCTCTCCAATGTTCCTTTCCTGTTCAGTCATCTTCTTCCCTCAGCCATTTTTTTCCTTCACCATGTCTTCACATGTGTATTTTCTCTCACCTTGCTAGCTTCATTCTGCACTGGTACATGCAGCAGTTTCCAGGCACAAGTCGAAAGGTAAAGCTGGCGAGAACAGACCATAAAATCACCAAGTATTGAAAGTTCACTTCCCAAACACCAAAACTCTTGGTCCACTTTCCCTCATCTGTCCCTCGAGTCACTCTCATCTTCCCACTTTCCTCTTTGCCTCTTCAACCCTTCCTCCCTCCCTCCTCCTTCTTCTCCTGCAACTTTTCGCAGCCATTCCTGCGCGCCTGCTACTAGCCATTGCTCCGTCCCATATATAGAAGGGCTCCAGCTCCAGTCTGTTCTTTTTCCACCACCCACACCATGTCACATTCGCTGGACCTGTCGGAAGACGAGTCCCAGTTCCAACACAACTTCAACGTGCCGGCCGTCAACTTGGCCAGTTTACGCAAGAACAACAAGAAGAACACTGCGAAGACCAACTTGGCCAAAGCTAAGAAGAAGTTCACCGGCAACAAGAACACGAGGTCCCCAGGCGACGATACCCCTTACAACAGAAACACCATCGTCTCGACTTCCTCACAAATAGACCTGTCTTCTTCCGACCTGGACTCGGTATCGATGTCCTCGTTGGCGAGGGCCAGAAACGACGAGGACGCGCTGAACCTCCCGAACTTTGCCTTCAACATGCCGCAGCATGATAGTGACGATGACGACGACGAGGAGGATGATCACCACGCTACAATGCCTGTGGAAATCGAAGACTCCTCTGACGACGACGACGATCAGCAGCCCCAGGAGATGCTGCGAGAGACCGCACGCTCACAGGGGCCTCCTCCTACTCTGCGTGGCAGAAGCTCCATTGGCTCCCGCCAGTCCCGTGGATCCCATGGGTCCCGCAGATCCCGTGGATCAAGACACTCAGATGAAATAGACATTGCTGACGTTGGCAAGACTTCCACGCACAGCTCGCATACCTCGGGCCGCAAGAGCTCCATCAAGAACATCTTTAGAAGACAATCGTTGCTAGATGGTGACGACGGGCCCTCGCGGTCCGACACGTTCATTGGCAAAGTTCTCAATATGGGTGGAGGCGGTTTGAGCGGGGGCGGACTTGTTCCAGGGGCCAGTAAGAGCGGTGACTACGAAGGACGCGATCCAGAGCAGGCCGTGGGCGGCGAGTCCGAGGACCACGCTATCGAGATGAAGAATTTGAACTACAGCGAACTCAATGAGGCCGCTCAGGAGCTAATCGAGGCCCACGCTCCCGAACTCAAAAAGGCCGAGCGCATGAATAAAGTAGCCTTTGATATGCCAGACGAAAAGTACGAAATGGATTATGAGGCGCAGGAGGGTTCATCTATGGAGCACGAAGACCGCCATCTCAAGCGTCATCTGGCAACCCCAGAGGCCTCGGAGAACCCATTCTACCAACCCAACCCTGACTTGCTTCGAGACGATCTCGACGAAGATCTCAAGGACGACGATATGCTTCTTGCAGAGGGCTCAGATGACTACATTGCTCCTCCGAAGCAAGTGCATGCGGGTGTGCTCTCATCGTTGTTGAAATTGTACCAAAACCCAGGAGCTTCCAAGTCCGCATCATCATTCCAATCATCTGGCATGCTAGCCGATGAGCAGTTCAACGATAGTGGTTACACATCGAAGAACGTTAGTCAAAGCGATTTTACACAACTCAAAAACAATATCAAGATGGGACCAAAGAAGTTGGCCAACAAATTTAAAAATAAGAAGTCTGAGGAAAAAGAAACAACGCCGGATTCAGACGAACAGGACCTCGATGAGACTGCCGCAAAGCTTCCGTCATTCCAAAATGCTCGTCCTAAGGCCCCAAAGACAAATAGCTCTAACCGCTTAGGGAAAAAACTCAAAAAAAACAAGGACCAGAAGCTCCGCATTACCGTTCACATTGCTGATATTCTTCAAAGACAACGTTTCATCATCAGAATATGCCGTGCACTTATGTTGTATGGAGCACCCACTCATAGATTGGAGGAGTATATGGTGATGACAAGTCGTGTGCTTGAGATCGATGGCCAGTTTGTATATTTTCCTGGTACCATGCTTATTGCATTCGGTGACGCAGCCACGAGAACATCTGAAGTTCACTTGGTCAGATGTGCACAGGGTCTTAATTTGTCAAAACTTTCTGACACACACAGGATTTATAAGGACGTCATTCATGACTTGATCAGTGTAGACGAGGCTACAAGGAAGCTTGAGGATTTGTTACGCAGAAGAAATGAGTATGCACCATGGATGTGCGTTTTCCTCTATGCCCTTGGTTCATGTGCGGTTTGTACTTTTGGTTTTGGTGGTGGCTGGCTAGACGTACCCATTGCCTTTGGTATAGGCTCAATCGTCGGCTATTTGCAGTTTTTTGTGTCATCTAAGTCTCATTTGTACTCATCGGTGTTTGAGGTGACCTCATCGATTGTGGTGTCATTTGCAGCACGAGGCATCGGTTCAATCAATAGAGGAAAAACATTTTGCTTTGGAGCTATTGCACAAGGCTCATTAGCGTTAATTTTACCTGGTTATATCATTCTATGTGGTTCTTTGGAATTGCAATCAAAAAACATTGTTGCAGGCTCAGTCAGAATGTTTTACGCGATTATTTATTCGTTATTTTTGGGATTTGGCATCACTCTCGGAGCTGCCTTATATGGTTGGGTTGACAAGAATGCCACAGATCAGGCGCAATGTACAACAGATCACGAAGTTAATCACAAATGGAGAATTTTGTTCGTTCCATTATTCACCACATGCTTGGGTTTGATCAATCAAGCTCGCTTTAGGCAATTGCCAATCATGCTCTTCATCTCGTGCACCGCATACGTGGGTACTTACTTTGCAGGTAAGCACTTCCTGAATGTTACTGAATTTACCGCAGCAATTGGTTCTTTTATCATTGGTATCTTGGGTAACATGTATTCGCGTATTGGACGGGGAATGGCAGTCAGTGCCATGCTTCCAGCTATTTTTGTGCAAGTGCCTTCGGGTATCGCCTCTAAAAGTACATTATTAGCCGGCGTTGATACTGCCAACAGGATCACAAACTCAAGTAGGGCATCTGCTGGTGATTCTGACTCAAGCTCATTGAGTTTTGGTGCCACCATGGTGGAAGTGTCGATAGGAATTTCCGTTGGATTGTTTGCAGCCGCCTTGATCGTTTATCCATTCGGCAAGAGGCGAACTTCGCTCTTTACATTATAGTTAAATAGAAATAGACTAAAAAAAGGGTTTTAGAAAGCTAAAAATGAAAAAAATAGCGTATTGTGAAGGTGCCATATTTGTACTATATGATTTAGAAAAATATGCCCCTATTTAACAATTGGCACTCTGGCCGAGTGGTCTAAGGCGCCAGGGTAAGGTCACCTTACCATACATTCCTGGTCTCTTCGGAGGCACGAGTTCGAACCTCGTGGGTGTCAATATCTTTTTTTTTTCGCTTCCCCCAATGTTCCCGCGGAATCGCCCCACATTTTTCGCAACAACCTGGAGATTCTTCTTACCCCATGTTTTCAAGAACCACACGACGTGTAACAAGTCTTCGTCAATTATCGCTCAAATCATTCAATAATGCTTCCATCACTGTAAACTTGAAGGATAAGACTGTTTCCTTTGACAACGTTTTTCTTAGAGATTCCTGTGATTCGCCAGATTCCGTTGATGCTTCAACGAGACAGAAGTCTTTCACCACCGCAAGTATTACCCGAAACCTCGAAATTGCCGAGCCGCCAAAGGTGGTGAATGAAAATGGAGAGCAGAATTTGCTTGTGAAGTGGAAGCAAGGCAATAAAATACACGAATCAAGGTACCTGGAGTATTTTTTGCAGAAGTCTCTGAGCTTGAAGGAGAGGTTCAATGGTAAATTCTTTCCTGAGGAGAAAGTCTATTGGAAAAAAACTGACCTTGTGCCAAACTTGAGTGAGCTTAAAGTGGACTACAACGATTATTTTGCAAAGGACAACGTATTTCAAAAAGTGGTGAACAACTTGAATAAGTATGGACTCTCGTTTATCGAGAACGTGGAAGATCCTCAGAATGACCCCAAGTTGGGCTCAATAAAACCGGAAAATGAATATTTGTGGCCCGTGGCCAAACTAGCCTCCCGATTTGGGTACATCAAGAAAACTTTCTACGGGGTGCTCTTTGATGTCAAGAACGAGAAGAACGCAAAGAACATCGCCAACACAAATGTTTTCCTTCCATTGCATATGGATTTGCTCTACTACGAGTCACCTCCTGGACTACAACTCTTGCATTTTATTCAAAACACCACTTTAGGTGGTGAAAACATCTTTGCAGACTCCTTTGCAGCTGCCTACTCCATCAGAGACAGAGACCCAAAGGCGTACGAAGCGCTCAAGAAAGTGCCCATCACTTACCACTACAATAACAACAACGAGTACTACTACTACATGCGTCCGCTCGTGGTGGAAGACCCATACGTGAAGAATTTCACTACTGGTGAACCACAGATAAAAGAGGTGAACTACGCTCCACCATTTCAAGGGCCCTTTGAACTCAATGCTACCACAGCAGAGGATCCAAAACTTTGGCAGGAATTTTTGCGTGGCTTGAGGCTTTTTGAGGATTTCATCAACGATCCCCAGAACCAGTATGAAGTTAAGCTGCCGGAGGGAAGCTGTGTCATATTCGATAACCGCCGTGTTCTTCACTCAAGAAATCAATTTTCGGATTCCAATGGCGGTGACCGCTGGCTTATGGGCACCTACGTCGACGGTGACAGTTATCGTTCTAAACTTCGTAAAGTCAACGAGACACAATGAAAGCAAAAGCTACTGATGATTTATTCCTTAAAAGTACTTTTTAATTATAGATATATAACACAATGCTACCCATTTTAGTAGCCGTAACCTCCGTAAGGCTGACTGTGACCCCTAGACTTGTCATTGACAAGACTCTTAAATGTTTGCTTGAAACCGTTACATAATCTCATCATGTTGGGGTACGAGAACCCCTTCAACACAAACCCGTTGCATTCTGTCTTCACGTGCCACGTTGTCACTGGCGTCTTCACATTGACCTTGAATAGAAGCAAGAACCACCCTGGTGCCTTATGGTCGTAACAGAAAACGTAGGCACTGTTCTTAGGATTGGCCTTGGTGTACGATTCCAACCACTCATGGACCTCTTGAAGGGTACCCTCACGGAACTTTGGATGACGGCACATTTCATTCACATGCTTGGCAATGGCCTGAACATGCTGGAACACCATTTGATCCAAGTCAGCGTATTTTTTGCCCTCAACCACATACTCTTTTCCAGCATTGTGAGTGATTTCCTTGACACTGAGGTGCTGGAATAAATTGTTTGCGACTTTCCAAGTTGCAGTCAAGTACTCTGGGCCTCTGGATGATGGACGAATCACGCAATCACCGACAGCCTGTGGTGCCAAGTACTCTTCTGCTTGTCTTGCATTGAAGTTGTGAAATAATGGGTGCTGAACATTTCTGGTTTTGGCAAGCTTAGCATTCTCTTTTGCCTTTTCTTTCTGTCTGTCTGCTTCTTCCTGTTGAAAGTCCCATTTTGCAGGATCCTTGAAAAATTTCGGTCCTGACGCTTTCTTTATGTCTTCAGGAAGCGCACTGAAAGTTGCTGAGAAAGACTCGTAGTTGACGTCCAAAACGACAACCTGAATGACATCGCCTTGTTGATAGTCTGAATTCTTCAATATGTGACCTTCCTCAACTGTACCACTAATCTGAGACGGCGTCGAGACTCGCAAGAACTTAACTCTTGCATTCTCGTCACGGAAATTCTTACCCACACGGTTAATAGTGACCGGACAGATTGTGCCTCTGTTGAAGGTTTCAGCGCTTTCACCAGTTAACATTCTGAACACCTCGATGAGATCAAGGAGATGGAATGATCTTCTCAATTCCTCAAAGTTGTTAACAAGCTCTTCCTTGATACTTTGAAGGGTGGCGTATTTCTTTTTGCCGAACTTAGATTCCAACTCTTTACCAAAAGCAGTCAAGTTTAGGTCATCGACCTTGTTCACACCTTCTTGCATCAACTGGTAGATAATACCACCTTGCTCGTCAATATGAGCCATGTCCTCCTCGTCCAAATCGAGCGCGTCGGCAGCCATTTTCCTGGCCAAACTGTAGTCCTCAGGATGTATACGAGTGGCATCGAGCAACTCAATGGAGGAGTCCATGACAGTAACTCCTTCATCATATGGAATGCTCAAAAATGACGAGCAGTTGAAGAAAATGTTCGCTGTAGAGAGTTCGTTCTCAATCAAGTCACTTCTTGTGGTCAAAGTGCCGAGTTTAGCAGTTATATTTCTCAATAAGCCGGAAGCTTTTCTGGGACCTAGACCAGCAACATAGGGTAGAAGCTGGGCATAATACGGGTCACGGAGTGCCTCGTTGATCTCAACACCCACCATATTGACGATATCAACAAACACTGTGTCAAATGCCTCTAGAATAGCATCCTCAGGGAGAAGTTTTTGATGCTCATAAAATGTCAATGACATTATGTTTTCTTTAAGAGAAACGTACTCCAATAAAGGACTTTGAACATACTTTGCTAAACCCACACAGTACTTGACCAAAGGAGGCTTATCGGAGAGCTCAAGGACGGCCCTTTCTGAATTTTGATATAATCTCGCCGTCTCGTCCTGTCCCCATATTACAGGAAGCAAAGGTGGCGTAGCTGGATCTTGTAGATCTTCGACATTGCAGAGAATTTCGTACTTTGAAACAAAGTTCTTGATCACATCAAAGAGCCTCTTAGTATTAGCGCTGTATCCAGAAACAACGATGACATCTGGCTTGTGGTTATAAAGTCTTGTGTCGAAGAATTCCTTGAGCTGACCCATGAAACGTTCACCGCTTTCTCTGTCCCTTGTTGGATTATTCTCAGATTTGAAGTATTCACTGATTCTTCCATTGTCTCTAACAAATGCTCCAACAACGGCGCTGTCGAAGTCACCTTTGCCGAAAGACAATGCCAAAACGTTAGGTTTGGTTCCCTTATCGTAACCGAAGGGAGTGAACGGCGCCTGATCCACTTTGGCCAAGAATCTGGTTCTGAGCTCAGCTGCGACAAGACGCTCGCATTCACGACGTAAGTCCTCCTTTGTATTCATTGCCACCATAGAAGTCAAACGCTTGAAAGCCATGGACAAAGTGATTTCTCTCTCCTTGTTCCATTTTTCAGAAACTTCAGATGTTCCATCCGAGGTCAAACAATTGAGAATAGACTGGAACCAGCTGTCGTAATCGGAAGTTTCGATCTTTAGAACAATCAATCCATTCGCTTCGGCGGCAAGCATTTTGAGGAAGACATCAGGTCTGCTCACCAAGTCAGCAGGAGAGTAGCCTTTAGCGTATTTAATAAGGGCGTAGGGGCTATGACTGTCAATACTTGAACGACCTTTTTCGGTTAATGCGACTGAGATGGATGCAAAGTTTTTATAGACTTGTCTGACCTCAGATCTTATCTTAGGGTTGTGAAAGATCTCTTCGGCGAAAGTTTTTCTCACGGCACTCAAGGCGTTCTTAGGGTCCTTGAACAATATTTCGTCGTCCTCAACAAGCCTCTCGATCATATCCTCTGGAGTCTCATACGAGTCGTCCGTAGCGTGAATTCTATAAGGGACTTCGTAATTTTTGAGAGATTGATCCTGGACGTTTTCTCCGAACTCTTTTGCAGAGATACCATATCCTTTGACGGCGTCGTACAAGACGTTTTCTCTGATACGCTCAAAGATGGCATATCTTGAGTGTTTCTTGCCCAGTTTCCTATCTTCATCTTCCTGGCCATCCTGTTCCTGTTCTTTGCTGTCGTTAAGCTTCTTGATTTCAGCAGAGTAGGTGAAGTTGATGTAGTCCTGTAAATCCTGAACAGCTACCATGCTGTCAGCGGATTGGATGTCCTTCACTAGGTCGTCATCAAGGCTCAATTCATTGATCAACTTTTCTGTATTGACTCTCTTCTCGTAGAGAGTGTGGTACTCGATGTCTAGACGCACTATACGCCACAAGTCGTCCTCAAAAAGCAACTTATGCACTGTGTTGCGAACAGATCCGTCCGGTTCTTGTATTTCTTCGGTGTGGATCAAGAAGTCACGTCTGTGAGCGCAGATGAAGGGAACCTCCCAATTGTCTTTAGAAATGAATTCCACCACTTTGCCCACCGCCTCGTAGAAGGGCTCCTTGAGTGGCCCGTCATACGTCTGGCGCTTTTCTGTAAACAAAATGTCGGCAACCCACTTCTTTTCACGCTGCAATTCCACACCCTCCAAGTCCATGTAGTTGAGGTTAGCCCTGTACTTCTGAAATCTCTCCGGCACATCAATGATACGAATCAAATTATCTTCCTCTGTGAGCATTCGATCCTTCAATTCGGAATGCTCGAACACCTCATCCAATGCTGTAGGCTCTTGCTCGTTGTTACCTTCATCCTCAAGATCCTGTGCTTCCAACGCCCAGTCGTAGTCTGCACCATTGCCAAAGACTTCAAACAATTGCTGCAAACTCTCCCTGTCGACGCTCGAGAGCTTCAGTGTGTCCAACTTCGGACCCTTTCTCTTTGCCCGTTCTCTCTGCTGCTGCAACTTGTGTGCCTTGGCCTCTTCTTCGTCCGAGTATTCATCCTCCTCAATGAAATCTTCAAACTCGTCCAAGATGTTGCCCTCGTCTCTGCCACGTACGTTTTCCTCGCCACCCACTGCTTCGCCAACATCGTCCTCTTCATCATCAGAGAAAAAGTCAGTTAGCCTGTCTCTTGGTTTCGCAGCCGTACTGTCCTCGGCCAATCCATCTTCCACGCCATCTTCCTCACCAGCGGCTCGTTTGAGACGTTTAAACTTGTTCTGCGATGGTTTCAGTGGCGCCTCACCGGCATTTTCTCTGAGAAGCTCTAAGTCGTCTTCATCTAGCGCATCGTTAGGCTCATCCTGGCTCCTCTCCTTCTCTCTCTTTCTTTTATGCTTTCTTCTCTTCTTGCGCAGAATTTCGTCGTCTTCGTCATCGTCAACAATAAAGCCCTCTCTGACTTTCTGCATCGCTTCTTCATCGTTATCGTCATCTTCTTCTTCTGAAGAGTCGTCCATGACATCGTCGCCTTCCTCTGACGAATTGTTGTCTGAAGCGTCAATGCGGATCTCGCTTTCCTCTTTTAGAAGAGCATCTTGCTCCTGCTCCAAAGACATGCCTTGATGCTGTTGATTTGCCTTCAAATGTGTTGTCGAGGAGGTTCTGTAGGAGTTGGAGACCTGAACGCTTGAGGCTGTTTTTTTGGTATATTTTCACCTCACTCCTGGTGCACGGGTGTCTACACCAGTCGTACTACTACTGATACCTTAACCACCACCACCTAACATGAATAAGACCACTACACATACGTTTCTCGTATTTGTATTTCTATAACTTGCCGTGCTAAATGTCCATCATCTCGAGGTCCAGCCCCTCGGAACTCATCGCAGACAGCAGTTCCATGTCGATGTCTGCGCTTACCTGTGCGAAGCGATCCCAATAGGTGTATCCTGAGTTCGCGTATATGCTCGTTTCTTCCTTAATTTCTTCAATTTGCCGTTTGTTCTCCCGTGCCTCTTTTCTTTCTACTAGCCGCCGATACTCCCTATCGTTTTCCTCATTGAGTATTTGCCGTAGATCTTCAAATGTGAAGTTGACATCTCCAGAGTGAACAAGATTCAACACCTTTTTATAGCTCCGAAATGGCTTCACAGGAGGCTGTTCAGGGTGACCAGCATTGTACCGCTTGATGAAGGCATTAAATAATCGGCGAACCCACCGCTGGAAATGCAATATCACAATCCCAGCTGGCACATACCACCGCCCTACAGCGAGTCCCTCCTGAGCCTTTTGCCTCATGCTGGCCATCAACCTTTCGCTGATGTACGTGTCTATTGTGGTCTTCGGTCTTGCGTCTTCGTTTGAAAAAACAAGCAATGGGTTGATGTCGATATTATCAGGCTCAATCTTAAATGGTTTCTTTGCAGGAGGTTCGTCTTGCTCAAGGCTGAGTTTAGAGAGCAACTTGTCAAGTCTCACTCTTTTATGCTCGTGTTCTAGACCATCATGTGCTCTCCTCTTCCCAAAGATGGGCTGAGTATTGGGAGACATAACCGTAGCCATGCTTGGGACCCGTTGCTATGAGAAGGTGATGTACGGAATCTCCACACTTTATATAGATCTATCTCGGATTTTTCTGGAACCCTTAGGGCATTGAGTGCAGTCCGGACCATCTGCCAGTGAGTGCGCACATAGTGCGACATCACCTATATGCTTGGCTGATCTTTTGCATCCAATGGAAGATACTCGTTGCTTGTCTTCGAGTCTGTTTTGGAAGCAATAAACTCCGAGCATAGCTGATCGTAGTAATTCTTCATTAGCTTCAAGTCGTTGATCGTGAGTGAGTCGAAATCAATATGTTGGAATTTGGTTAATTCCTCGGCACTAGAACTAAAAACCGAGTCTTCGTTGTTCGTGAAAGCATTGCTTGCTGCACTGCTGGTACTTTGGTGGTTCAGACTTGCATTTGTGGCACCAATGGCGGCGCTTTCCTCGTTCGTAAAATTATTGAACCATCTGTCCATTGTATGGAGGCTGGCAGAACGTTCTCCTATAGGCGGTCTTTCTTCGAAAGGCGATTGTTCTTCTAGTGAGTGAAGAGATGGATTGGATGCATGGCCTGGGTTTGATGTCAGCGTAGGGGCAGGTCCGGTCGGGTTATTCGCAGCCGCACTGAACTTCGTCATGAACTCAGACGCTGCTGTTGAGAATTTCAGCGAGAGGGTTGGTTTGCGTGAATGTGTATGGACCAGGGGGTTACTGCTGTTGCCCACCGCATCAAGTGACTCAGACCGCATTCTGGTATGATTTGGTGAGAGTTTATCGAAAAGGGTGCTGGCCCTCTTTTGTCTTGTTTCGTTCACTTGAGGGTCAGACAACATTCCAGAATTAAGCTCTTCTTCGAAGCCCTGGCGAAATTGGATAGCTGAGGATCCAAGCTTCCCCAATATGTTCTTCATGCGGCCGAATCCGTAAGCTTCATTGTTCCCAAGTGGGCCGCCGTATAAGGAGTTCTCGAAATCATTGTGGCCATTGCTCTCTTTATTGGATTTGATCGCGCCAGAATTGGAACGAGATCTGTTCACGGAGGACTGGACAGCGCTTGATATCGTGTTGAATAGTGAACCTGATCTGGACCTGTTGGCATCGAGTTCCTCGTCGAGTGTTCTAGATAGTTTATCAGCGTCGACGTCAGATTTGTCCTTCATTGCTGCAGATGCAAACTCCTCTTCCAAAATTTTATGCAACGGTTTAGTAACCAATTTGTGATCTCTGGAAGATTCGGGAATCAGAAATCCATCTGGAACGAGTTCATCGAGCGTTGAGTTCAGTAGAAAGTAAATGACAGCCTCGAAATTCGTGAGATAGTACTGTAGCTCGCCATGATTGAGAAAATTCTTTTGAATGTAATCTATCAATGCCTTGTCATTCTGGAGACCCTTTGTGGAGTATATCAGGTTGCCCTCGTCATCGTCGACAGGCTCGCATTCTGCAGATTCCTTGAGATTGATCAAGTCATAAAGGTTCGTGCTGGAGTTCCTGCGATCACCGCGAGAGAAGGGGCGTTTCTTGCCTGTTGGTTTGTATGAGCTTAATGAGGTGTTGAGCGTAAAAGTAGTGATATCCACTTTATGTGCATCGATGACGTTAAGAAAGTTCTTTATGAAGGTGATGTTGAGAAGTAAGTCGTATGATTCGGTGACGGTCTCAAGCTCGGGATTCTCTGGTACGTCTTCCGGTAGATGGTATATGATGATGTAGATGAGTGCGGGAAGCAAGATATCGTTGTTGACTTTCGAGGCGTCGTTATAAAAGTTCGACAAGAGACGCACAATCAACTTCTGCGTGTTGACCAAGTATTTGAGCTTGGTAGAAGGCGTCTTGACGATGTTAAGGAGCTTGAAGTTCTTCTTGATCTCCTGCAAGGTGGCGCACTCCGAAGTATCCAACGTCAAAAAGTACTCGTCGAGTTTGGCCGCCTCGGCGTCGTTCTGGGACTCGCAAAAGGAGCTCAAGGGCAAGTTCAAATTTTTGAGGAGTTTGATCTTTTCTGTCCAGAGCTGCTGGGCACGGATATCCTTTTCGTCGAAACGGAAGATCTTATCAAACAACGTGGACTTGTCACCCGGGCTGCTTGAGTTGAATAGGTCGTACTGGGCCTTTTCAATCGTATCCACAATGGTCATGAACTTGTAGAGAGCAAAAACCCGTAGCTGGAAAAGCGCATGCGGGTCGGTCCGACGCAGTCGTTTAATCGACAGCGTTGAGTACTGCGACAACGCCACCAAGTAGTCAAAAGTCTTCTGGTCATTTTGAAATATCGCCGAATTTTGCAAGAGCTGTCGCTTGTTGGAGTTCAGCTGCGTGTAGATGTAGATCACCAACGAGTTGAGGTCTGCGTAGAAGTTGGCGAACAACTGGCTGAGCTCCGCAAGGCCCAAAGGGTTCAGGTACCGAGGTTCCTTCAAGTACATGATGAAAGCATCCACAAGCGCCAGCACCGACGGGTGGATCCCGCCCGAGACGTTTTCGTGGACCTCTGTCGAGATCGCCTTTAATATGGACATCAAGGGGGGTGTTTCTTAAAGTGGCAGGGGGTGGCCGGGGAGGGGGGAAATGCAAAGAACCGCCAATAACAAGCACTCGTGTATAAGTGCAAAAATAGTTCTTGCTGGCAGGGCGATCCGAGAAGAAAAAAATGGGAGTTTTGAGCTAAAAGGGTAAAAAAAAAAATGGAAGCGATGTAATGTGACTGAGTAGGTAATCGGTGGTTTGATCGCTTAAAGTGCAATGGCGCAGGCAGGTCTTGCACAGTAGCGGAGGCAGGTTCAAGGGCCCAGGCGCTCAAGGAAGAGGACGGAAATGGCCGCAAAAATGGAACGAAAAGAAAAATGTGGATAGAAGTAAGATTTGGGGAGCTTTTCTTGATTTCTCGCCGTGAAAAGAAAAAAAAGGACGCCAAATAACAAAGAATCTGTTGGCTTCGCGGATCCTCTCATATTTAAGCTAATCTTGCCCCACGTCGTTCATCTGCTCACATTGGCTGTGCGATGCGAACAGGAGGTGTGTGAGAAACCAGGCGGTGACAGGACGAGTGGGAGTGAGAATGGAAGCAGGGAAACTGGAAGTTACGTCTCTTCAGTAGGGGCAGGGGAAGAAAGATATGAATGACGTAAAATGCTTTTCCAAACCTGGATGTTTGTGTGGGTGTCCATTTCACTTCAGTCGTAGTCTGGCCCCATAGTGTCGTTTTGCAGCCATTTTTCGCATCACAGCCTCGTAAGCGAGAAGATGTAAAATCACAAAATCAGAAGACCCAGATCGGATTCCGGTTTGCAGCATAGCCTAGCTCACGAGCGTCTGGATATGAGTTGAACAATTCAATCTCAAGAGCTTGATATGCGCCTTAGGAATCAAACCACTGTAACTAGCTACCAAGCGCTCAAAGCAGGGTACATACATGGGCTTCCCTTGCGTGTCCCCTTTTTCCTGTCATTGGCCAATTTTCTTCCGCAGCATTCCACGCTGGTCAACTCTGGCTGACGTGTTGTCTATGCTTTGAATTGGGTTCTTCCCAATGATTCCGTGCACGACGAACCTGGTATTGAAGAGCCTCCCTTCTCACAAAATATCTATATACAATGTCGCCACCTTCTTCGATTTCTCTCATCTACCTAGCATCTAGCTCTTGAACGGGCTCCTCCTGAACTGGAACCTCCTGAGCAAGGTCTTCTTGAACTTCCCTCTGCTCGACCGGCTCCTCCTGGGGCTCCTGTGGCTCTTCGTTGAGAAGCTTTCTGATCTCGATGGCGTACCACGGAGGAATAACAAGGAACCGAATAAAGTCTCCCACCATGTTCTGAAATTTCTCTTTCACGGGATCTCTCGTCTCAAATTGCTCAAATGCCACCAGCCACTGCTCTCTTGACTCTGTCTTGCTCTCATTGTACACATCCTCCAAGATGAAGTATCGAAGAAACCACCAGAAATGGCCCACAATCACCTTCGATATGGTGCACCAGAGAACCTGGCCTTGGAGAATGTACTTGATCGTTGCCATTGTCCCAGACATAGTCCACATCACCGGAACATCAGCCACTTCTTGGGAGAACACGTAATTCACCACGGAGAATACCCAGAAAGCGTATCTTTTCTTCACTGCTATTATGACCATGGTGAGGCCTTCCTCCGGTGTGAGCTTGCCTGCAATGTACAAAAGCACATTGTCAAGAACATGTCCCATGAGCCATGGAGGTACGTGAAACATACCCGTGACTTTCTGCTGAAGGTGAGCAGCCACAATACATGATATTGCTAGCTGCATGAGGAACCACGCAAAGTCAAGGCTCCGGTACCTCTCGAACTTCTGCTTCATTCTGACCCGCTTCGCTCCATCTAGCTGGCGCACCACTTTTCTGGGAAACATCCCCAATTCCAAGATGTAAGAGCGCTCAATGTTCCCACAGACATTGTTCAAAAACATCATCTGTACCAAAAGGGTAAAGCCTATCGGATTCCACGTGCTGAAGGTGCTGAATATACGTAGCCACAGAGTAGAGCCTGGCACGTAGTATAGCTTCACTGGATTAACAAGCGACAAGCTGATGCACGAAGACACCATAAGAATTGATCCTAGCCACATGCGGGTGACCGGAGGTGTGTTTATTATAGGCAAGATATCCATTGGGGCTCAATTTGTGGAAGTTTAGTGGATCGACTTAAAAAGGTGTAGCTGGAGAGATTTGGTGATTTCGCGCACATTACTTGACTAAGTACTACTACTACCACCACCATACTCTGATCCACGTTTAGATGGACAGCTTCAGCATTGATGAGCTCACGAGAGAAAGTGGACCAGGGGAAATCCCCAGAGCACTTATCGAGCCCTATACATACATATCTAATATTCCTGGAAATAACCAGAACATGAGGTACCGGTTCTTGGTGGCCTTCAACGAGATGTTCTTCAAGAACGACAAAAAAAAGATCCTTAGTGAGATCGGTACCATTATTTCGATATTTCATGATCTGTCCTTGTTGATCGATGACATTGAGGACTCCTCAGATACACGAAGGGGGCAGGAATGTGCTCATATCAAGTACGGGACTCCCTTGACCATCAACTGTGGCAACTTGATGTACTTTGAAGCGCTTCACAGGGCCACCAACGTGCTTCCCAACCTCGAAGAGCATGGCTCACGAGATTTGAGCGAGATTCTGACCAAAACAAACAAGATCCTTGTGGACGAGATGTTGAACCTCCATCATGGCCAGGGCCTCGATATCTACTGGAGAGATGTACGTTTGAGGGAGTGGAATTTGGGCAAGTGTGAACTTCCGTCGGTAGAAGAGTACTTACGGATGGTTATGAACAAAACGGGCGGGTTGTTCCGGCTCGCCGTTAAACTCTTAGCGCTATTCACTGACAACTTCTCCGACGCGGAGACGGACAAATTGGTGCCGTTCTCAAATCTACTAGGCATAATATACCAAATCCGAGATGACTACATGAACTTGGTCGACGATCGGTACCTGGAGATGAAAGGTGTGAGAGGAGAGGATTTAGCAGAAGGAAAACTCTCGCTTCCCATACTATTTGCGTTGCAAACAGCACCATGCAATTCTCCTCTTCATACAGCTCTCTTTGACTACGGTCTGGCAAAGGAGAGGTTGGAGAACAGCGACAAGGTTGTTCAGGCCCTCGACTATATGAGGAATGAAACCGAGGCATTGATGCTCACATATAAGCTTTTAAAGGAATATGTGGCGAAGGCATTAGCATACTTGAAAGAGGCAGGTGCGCCGTCAGACGCGCTTTTGGTTGGTGTGATCACGCACTTGGGCGATGTGGTTAAGCCGAGTATGTAGCAATTCGTGACTTCATAGCTGCAGAGAACGTTCACTCAGCCGCTCTCTTATCAACTTAGGATAAAAACTAAAACCCTGGCGCGCGCGTGTGCAGGATTATTGGTCTGCTTATGTAAGCGCACTTTGACACTTTTAGAAGAAAACGACGATGCTGATGGATACGCAAGGGATTGAGGGCATATCCTGGATGATTGCGTTTACTGAAGTCAACCCATTCAATTTTCCGCAACAAAGTCCGCCAATTTTGCCAACATTTATCAAGAAAACGGCAAACACCACCAATGACTTCCTGCACAGAGATCTAACGACTGTCGTAATTTGGAGCGTTGTTCAGCACACTTGCCTTATTGTTGAATCATTGTATCTTGAATATAAATATGAGGCTTCTTCCCTGATTAATGCACCAAAAAATGACGAACCTAAAACTCGAGATTGATCATGACAAAGTTTACACCACCGGCGACATTGTCTCGGGTAAAGTTCACCTCACCGTCGACGACAAGGTAGATCTCACATCAATTGACGTCACCTTGTATGGTCAATCGAGATCAAGAAATAAAGTTCATACTGGTCAAGGTTATGTTACCAAGCTCGAGAAACACACGTTGTTAGAACTTGTGAACACAGTGTTTCCACCACCAGATATCCAAAGTATTTCCACCAAGGGGCAGTACACCTTGACTGAGGGCGAATACACATACCCCTTTGCATTCACGTTTCCTGATAAAAGCCACGAGGCAGATTGCAAAGTCGAGAAGAAGTTCTTTCATTCTCGCGGGTTTACACGAAGAGAGAACATTGAATCGGTGGCGTTAGCGCCCACGTACTCTTATAAGTGGAGTTTTGATGAGTACTGCCGTGTGGAGTACTCGGTGAATGTTGCGATACATAATCCGTCCTTTTTCAAATTCGATACAAAGGTTTCTGAGATCATCAAGTTCTACCCACAAAACGAGGACTTGACCTTCTCGACCAAGCACTTGCTGGACAAATGGGCGCTTAAGCCTGACTTTGACTCGTGCGTGAAGGATTTGAAGTACCTTCCTGACGGCACAATGAAAGTGGAGGGTTTTTTCACGAGACTTTTCTCGTCCAGTGGCATTGAGTTGCCAATGGAGTTAATGGTGAATTTTATAGGTGATGAGGTAGACACCCCGGAAGGAAAGACGAAACGTGTGATTAAAAGCAACAACAAGCTTTCTAGGTACGTTCACTTGAGTTTGCAAACGCCAATTTCTGGAGGTACCTTGCGGGATTTAGCTGGAGACAACAATGTAGCGAAGGGCGACCGACCCAGCGATTCATTCAAGATTCGAATCTCTGGAGTCAAAGTCAAGCTCTTGCTGAGAATCCGCTATCTTGCTGTGAAGCAATCACGCAAGACCCACAAATATGAACTTTTAAATAAAGCACTCGACAATGAGGTGAGTTTCACGGACTTTGAGCCTGTGCCTCAGGAGAAAGGCTCATCGATCCTCCGCAAAAAAGAGCTTTACAAGCTTGATTTAGATCCATCGTGGTTTGACTGTGACATCACCGACGTGGGACAGTCGTTTGTGACCTGCAATATCAAGAGGGACTTCCACCTTGAAATCTCGGTAATGATCGCTGCTTCGGAAGATCTATCCAACGAGTTGAAACTCAAAGTCGAGTGCCCCATCGTCCTACAAAAGGGCTTCGCATCAGAGCTGGATGATGAGACCGAGAAGCCACCACCTGGATACGGTGTAGCGCCTCCAGAGTACGGTGATGAAAAGAATAGTGAGCCAATGGAATGGGGAATCTGATTCCACAGTCATGCTTTAAGCATGCTTTATCAGATCCATCGAAGTTGCCTATGGAGATTTCAACTAGGCTTGATTAAGGTATCAGATATTTTGATTGCAATAGTCGACATGTCAATGAGGGACCCCAGATTATTTTGTGTGTGCAGTTGAGATGCCTCGCTCAGATTTCATTGCGAAGATCACTGGCTCGGTAATAAGCAAGTAATTTATTCCGTTATATGATGTCCCATGGATCATTGACATTCCTAAACCGTGCACAGAGAATAAGTGACTGACCATTTTAAGAATTTTTGCAAATTGCTCCTGCCAAAATGCAAGCTCCAGAAGGAAGGCATAGCGGCAAACAAAAAATAATCCGCAGTACCCGCGTCACTATGCATCAACTCATCTTGGACAGGAAATCGATGAGGACGACTGGTCGGCCCGGCATCGGAACCTCGGAGCCATACAAGCAACGACTAGTGAAAGTGAGTTATGCGCTTTGAGAGAGTAAAAGGACTAGCTTGCATTGCAGAGGAGTACCAAAAAAAAAAATTGTACTATAAAAGGAGGCTGAGGGAACCCATGAAATTCTTTGATCTTCCAATTTTCATCAACGATTTATAATGAAGCTCTCTATCGTTGCCGTCGCTGGTCTTGCTGCAGTTGCCGCTGCCGCTGACACTTCGCTCACCGTCACGAAGGTTGTTACTGCTAACGGTGCTACCTACACCAAGACAAGAACTGAGAAGTACACTGGTCAGGCCACCACCACGCCCACTTCTGGTACTTACACCACCACCATCGTTATTGAGGGTGAAGATGCCACTTACACAAAGACCGCCACCGAGACCTACGGTTTGGTGTCTGTGTCCACCACACACTTGACTGTCAAGCAGGATTCTGCCACTTATACCAAGACTCTCTCTACCGCTGTGCCTAACAGCTCTGCCATCTCGAGCGCTAAGTCTGTCGCCCTGACCCACACTGAGTCTTCTTCGTCTACGGGTGGCGCTGGGCATGTGGCTGCTGTTGGTGGTGTTGCTGCTGCTGCCGCTGCCGTGATGCTCTTGTAAGCGAATTGACTACATAGCTTACGAATTTGATAGTTGAATTAAACTGGTTCATACTGTAGAATAACAAATTAATATAGCATTTGGATTGAAGCCTGAGTTACCAATCCATATTACTGTACTTTCGGAGAACTACGAACTCTCAATGAAGAGCCTATGGACAGGAATGTGAAAGCTCAGCTAAGAGCCCAAAAGTCTAGCCATTACACCCCGGAATGGCCACGACAAATCCGGGGTCGCTCTTCAGCCTTTCATACATGTTCTGGCCCATTCATCTTTCAGTCTAGGTGCTCTTTTAATTTCTCGGATTGTCGGTGGACATCGGCCCGAACCTTATGATTCTTCTTCTAATAATGTGCCATTTCAACTGCAATTTGCCTTATTTGCAGACCTCCACGGCGGCACGAAAAGCTGTTGGCTGATGAATCTGATTAGTCGTTCACGCACATTCATGCAAGGTCTTTCCGATGCAGTGGTGCATATTGTGCACTTTTGTGCGTCAAATTGTGAGGATATCTATTTCATCTGACACTATCCGAGTCTTGGCACTTCGGATCGTTTTGCTTCTTACTGTACAAACAGTGGTGTCCCGCAAGAACAAAAGCAGAGCATGTTATTGGCTAGGTGTGCAGGCGACCAGAGCCATCTACTTTGTCTGGAAAACAAGGCTTTTTGATGAGGTGTTAATTCATCGCGACCTGTCAAATTTGCAGCCATTCCTCCAACAACCTTTGGAAGTCTTTACAATGAGCGTCGACGTTGCTTTTAAAGAGCTCGTGAATCTCCAGATGGCAATGTCCTCTGACCTTGACAAAAGATGGGACGGCGCCGGCTCTCCTTGGCTCAATATTAATAAGAAGTATGGTTATATGATGTTTGCGCTTTCTTGTGTGAACATCGTCACCATATGGGTCAACAGCAGCTTGAAAGTGAGGTTACCACCTACTCCATCCAGAAATGATGGAAAAGTTACGAAGCTTTTACGGAAGTGGGTGTACTTCCCTCTTCTGCTCCAGATTCTCATATGGGCTGTGTTCATGATATTGCTCTTGTTCATTCCGTGGTATCAGGGTGTTAGCACTACTCCCTCCTATATTCATTTCAAGATTGGGCTTGGAATGCTCAAACGTTCAGGCAGAATTGGTCTTGCCTTGTACCCGTTGATTATCTTCTTGTCCCTCAAACCGAACCCTTTGCCCAATGTGTTGTATATGCACTTGATTCCTTTCCACAAGTGGATCTCATGGGTCGCTTTATCATCTATCTTCATCCACTGCATTGGATTCTATGGTTTTTGGATTCACAAGAACGAACTACACAGATCCTTCGAAAAGATGATGTTTCCTGGTGTTGTCAACTTCGTGCTCCTTGTTCTCGTTTTCATATTCAGCATCAAAGGCATCAGAGAACGTTGCTACAGAGTCTTTTACTGCTTACACATCATCACCGCTTGGGCTTCTCTTCCCTTAATGTACCTTCACAGTATGCCAGAGGCAAACTTATACATATTCGGCAGCTTGTACCTATTGGTATACCACACTGCAGCGAAGATCTATTTAAGCTTCAATATTAGAGACGAAATTGATGATACCAACAGCTACTACTGCACTACGGTCCCCGGGAGCAATTTGATTTTGGTGAAAATTCCAATTGAAAAGGTCATTAAGGCATCTACCAAGTTCAGAAGGGAGCAAGACAATTCTATGCTTACATACTTCTCACCAGGTTCCCATATTCGGATATCTCCGTCGTTTTTAAACCCAAAAGCTTGGTTGTTTGCCACACATCCCTATACCATTGCATCTTTAGACACCGACGAGTACGTCGATTTGATCATCAAGAAGTCAAATAAATTTGCACGCCACTTGGCTTCTCAAAAGTACTTCTGCTACACCTTGTCACAACCGTTCTCAGCCCTTGATGAATTCTTCTTCACGCGTAACTCAAATGACAATATAACCATCGTGAGCGGTGGCTCAGGGTTAGCTTTTGGCTTACCAATATTCAAATACTTCCACTTGAGAAATAAAAAAGCTGAATTTGACGAGCACCCTCGAACCCATCAATTGAGATTCTGCGTGGTCGTTAGAACAATTGAGGATATCTTCGTATTGAAGGGAGCAGGCATTCTCGAACATCAGGAAAATCCTGACTCCAGTGTATTGGAGCTCACTTCGGAATTCAGAGAAGCTAAAATCGATATCTTTGTAACAGGTACCAGTGATGTCGAGCCAATGTCTAAGTTTTCAAGATTCAAAGATGTGTTCAAGAGTGTTGGCAACGCCGTAATGAACTTCCGCAAAGGGGTGCTGGAAACCCAATACTACCAGATGGAAGACCTTGAACAGTCTATGCTCGAGTCGAGCAGCACTGGGCTGCTGTCAAAAGCAATCGGCTCTGTCGACGTCGAAGTGGATGCAATAATCCAAGCCAAGGAAGGCAGGCCACACTTGGCCACAGTCTTAGACAGTTATCACCATCATTTGGAAGAACGGTCAAGCGTTGTGGTTGCATGTGGACCAACTTCATTGTTGGAAGATTGCAAGGAGTGGACAAAAAAGAACAATGTGGAGTTTGTGGCTGAAAGCTTCTCCTTATAGGCCGCTTACTCTTTCCATTGACAATGGGGGGCAGTACTAATTGCAGCTAAAGCACATAATAACATCGATTGAAAAAATATAGCAACAATTAGACAATCAAAAGAAGATTTTATCTCTTCCCTCTCTCTCTCTCTCTCTCTTTTTCTCTCTCTCTCTATCTTACTATCTCTCTCGCTCGCTGCGAAGTTCACCTCAAACCGCGTCCTCCTACTACTCATTCCCATTTGGCATATGGGTTTCTTGATTGAGACAGGTTTAATTGCTTGCTGTAGGCGTCACTTCAAGACTCACCAAATAGTGCAGCCGAACTTTGCAACTGGATACCCAAAGCAGGAAGCTTGCATTTTTCGGAAGCAATTATTTTGTTGGATAGCAGAACCTATAAAGCTTGGCACGTCTCGGAAATGCGCGAGGCGACGGATCGAGTTTTTCCTATTGTCTGGATCCTGTCAAACTAAGAATGAGGCAAAGATGGCAGAGCTGAACTATATCCACTGATCTAAGGCTTTTATAGGCGTTTTTTACTGTTTTTGGGTTCATGTCCCTGCAAATGAGTCCCTCGTGTCGTCTACACTCGCATGGCGAACGCATGGCGATTATTCTTGCAGGCGAAAACATCACCTCTTTTTAATTTTTTTTTTTTTTTTTTTTGGCTGTCGGAAGGGCCCTCGGATCGCTATCCGACCACTCGAAGAGTACAAGCTAGCGTCGTGAAACAGATATAGCCAATCCTCTGGTTTTATCTATTTCATCAATTCGCCCGATGTGCGGCCATTCAGTTCCATCTCTCACTATATAATCACTCTGCTTCTCCTCCACTTTCAACTATTCCTTTAATTTTTCATCACCACTCTCTCGCTTAATTTCTCCAAACAAATGCAGTTTTCTTCCGTTATCCTCGCCTCTATGGCTGCCTCTATGGTTTCTGCCGCTAGATTGATCACCGTCACCAACGGCGATGACACCTATGTCGAGACTATCAAGGACGCCGAGGACATGTCCACCCCAGAAGGAGGTTACATCACCTACAAGCTCATTACCGGTACCAAGGGGACTCACACCTATGAGAAGACCATCTGGTCCACTGGTTACTACTCCACTGCCTCCGCTGAGGCTGCCTCCACGGGTGAGGCTTCCTCCCCCGCTGCTGCCGCTCAGGACTCCTCAGCCGCTCAGACCTCCTCTGCTGCTGTGTCTTCTGGGGATAAATCCTCATACTCTGCCGCTGCTGAGACTTCTTCCGCTGAAGTCTCCTCATACGAGGGTGCTGCTGGTAACCTTGGTGTTGCTGCTGGTGTTGCTGGCTTCGCTGGTGTTGCTGCTATGTTCATCTAATCTTTCGGACGATTCGTGTTCTGAACAAGACTCCCTAAGCGTTGACCCTCATTGGATGCTGAAATTCTACACCTTTTCTTTTCTTCTTAGGCTTCATTTTATTCGAATAAACATCTGTGCTGCCTTCGGTACCTTCAAACTTTATCACAAAATGTAGATTATCTGAGGCTTCTGTCTCTTAGCAAGAATTTGCAACCGCAAGGTATCCCAAGGTACAGCAAGATACTAAAGTCGAGGCTATCTGTTCACCTCATTTCACTGACCGTCATACTAGAGAGTGAGCCACGTAGTATTAAGTTTGATCGTAAATTTGAAATCTAAACTGTCTTGCTCGCCGAATTGAATTCACCGAATTGAATTCTTAACTTTGCTTCTAATAAGACTCACATCATCACAACAGATTTACATTTCGCACTCGATAAGCCCTAGAATTTACAAAATTTGAAAGTGGCATGAAAAATCAACATAACCGACTTTGCCCCTGAGAGGGAGGTAGACAACTTCAAATAGAATAAGATGAGTTATTCAATCCATTTCATATCAAATGAGGCTGCGGTGGTGAGAGAGCTAGATTTGATGGATTTCTCACTGCGCATACTAGGTACTCTCGGCACTCCTTTCAGATACGAATGACTTAAGAAGAAAATAAAAGAATTAAAAAGCTGCTCATATGAATATCACAGCAAATAAAAGGTCACAACAACCATTGATCAAGATATAATTGCAAATACCCCTCATTTTTTTAAGTGAGCTTGCTAGAATAGTGCGTAGGGAGCAAAGGATTCCACTGGCGTATGACACTTACAAGCAAATGATAATTTATCTATGAAAGAAGTCCAAGAATGCTTCTGTGAAGTAAGCACAAGAAAACAAGATTAAGAAATGATGAATTGTTAGGCAGCATCAATGTGATAAAGGGACGCACCACCACAACATCAGGTTCACCCAGCGAGCAAATCTAAAGGACATCGACAACGTCGGAAGCATTAGTATCATGGCTGAGTGTGAGCTTTCATGTCGAACAAGGGGTGGACTAGAGCGCAACAAGATCCATGCATGGTTCATATAATCACATCCGAGAGAGCCACTCAAACACAGAATTCGATGAAATAATGTGAAGCATTTGAGTTGGAAGGTTGAACTATACTTTCGTCCCAGCCAATGAGTTCATGCCATTAGAGGAAGCAAAACAATTTTGACATGCACTCAGCCATATTAGTAAAAATTCCAAGATACTGAATACTCTGTTTGAAGTCGTCATCACCCCCGAAACTTCCGAACTTCTTGCTCTTTCTGGCTATGAATAATCGTTGTAAAAATTTCTAGTCGGTGCCGACCAATATTGCCATTCTTAAATTAGCAGCTGGACTAGATCTTAGCGCGAGTATTAAAAAGTGGGTGATATTAATCAAACGCAAGCAAGAGGCCGTTAAATGACTACTGGCTAGAAATAAGGCCATTCAAAAAGTTTCAGAACTTGTTTGCTTCATTCCGAAAACACATGTTTTCTCCCTTTGTATCACAACAGATTTAGGGCACTTACAATTGCGTGAGCTATACTATACCAGCCGTACCTGTTCACTCCGTTTCTCCGTTTCGCAGAAAATGTGTCAATTTTGAAGGCTGAAGCCTCGCTCAAGCGAGAAGGTGCAACTCTTTCAACGGCCGCTTTCGATGAGCCAATCAGAAAATAACATTTTGGCCTGAAAAGTTCCATTACGTGGAGAGTCTTCCATTTTGCAGCCATTTCTCACTTCCGTAACGTCGCATACACAGTTCTTCGGAACTGAGGACAAGCCAAAGCGAGCCAATGAGAAAACGACTTCAGAGCTCGGCTTCTACTCAGCGTCGCCCAAAGAGGATTTCTTGGCGCGCGATGGCTATGGGCATCTCTTCATATACAGAAGGAACTGATGGGATCAGATAAGGCAATGGAGCATCCACGGGTGTTGCTCCATGCACCAAAATATCATAGAACATACTGTGCATTTTGAAGATCTTGTCTGGACAGAAAATGTCAAATTTTGGAACATTCTGTCAAAGCTGTCAAGGAGATTGACACCTTTGACGGGGTACACCCAGACCCTCAAATGCAGGACTGCCTGTGAAGAGTCGGGCCCTTTTGCAGCCACCCGCATAATGGATTTACGAACAAGTGAAGAGCTTTTGTAGAGGCAAAGTCTATAAAAGAAGACCAATTTCCACAAGCTCTCCTCTTCCTTCCTTTTTTTATCTATTCACTTCATCTCTGGCAATTCATCAAAGCAAAATGTCCCAACCTAAGGACATCGAGAAAAGGTCTACGGCTGAGTCCAATGAGTCTCCTTACGAGAAGGTGCAGTCAGAGGAGTCCCACGACCTCAAAAGAACCTTGTCTCAGGACTCTGCCACCACAGCCAGCTCCGAAGTGGTGACCAAGTCGTTTGGTATACGCAAGTCTGAGCTCATCTTTGCCCAGATCGAGCACGGGTGGCAGAAGGCGTTCTTGTTCTTCACCATCTTTATTTGTATGTACATTGCTCTGATGGAGAGTTCGGCGGTGAGACAGTTTACAAGTTATGCTACAGACTCTTACAAGCAGCACTCGCTCATGTCGACCATTGGTGTGATTAGAAGTGTAGTTGCTGCTGCGTCGTTGCCCTTCTACGCAAGAATGTCCGACACGTTCGGAAGAATTGAGATGTTTTTTGTGGGTATGGTGTTCAGAATCGTCGGTCTCATTATTCAATCCCAGGCCACCGACATCAACAAATATGCAGCCGGTGTTGTGTTGTACGGTTTCGGTGTGGCTGGCATGAGAATTTTGTGGCAGATCAATTTGCAAGATGCTTCTTCGTTAAGATGGAGACTTGCTGCCATTGGTGTCTTGAGTTTGACTACTATCATCACCACCTGGTCGAGTGGTGAGGTGAACACCGCGCTTTTGGATAACCGCAGCTGGAGTTTCGGTATTGCCATGTGGGCTTTCACCACCCCATTGGTGTGTGTGCCATACATGGCCATGTATCTCTTCTTGTACTTGAAGGCCAGAAGAACTGATGCTTGGAAGAAGCTCAAGAGCGATGAAAAAGAGGCTTTTATTGCCAAGCATGCCGACGCCAAGAGATACCATGACGAGGTTCTTGCAAGTCCTACGGCGTCTGGGAGATACCTTGGGTACACCAAGTACCTTGGCGTTCGCACAAAGCAGGTGTTGATTGACACGTTTTGGAGGGTTGATTTCATTGGTTGTATTTTAATCGCATTAGTTTTCGGCCTTATTTTGGTGCCATTGACCTTAGCTGGTGGCACCAGCCACAAATGGGAAAGAGCTTCCACGATTGTCCCAATTGTGCTTGGATTTGTCGTGTGTATTCCTCTTTTCGTCATTTGGGAGAAGAAAATTACGAAGACACCAATGCTCCCTTTCAAAGTCATGAGAGACAGAGGTATTTGGGCTGGGTTCTTAGTCGGTGTGTTCAGTACATTGATTACATCTATGCCTAACGACTACTCCTATCCAGTTTTGCTTGTTGGTATGAACGCTTCCAAAACTGTGGCTACTCGTACGGGTCTCTTGAACTCTTTCGTCGAGGGTATTGCCATGCCCATTTTGGGTTTTGTGTTGTCTCGTGTGAGGAGAACTAAAGGTTTCATTCTTTTTGGTGACGCCGTTATGTTCATCGCTATGGGTCTATTTGTCCACTTCAGAGGAGACAGCAACGGTACCCGTGCCAAGTATTTCCGTGATGGTGTTGCCATCGCTTACTGTATTGAAGGTTTCGCTACCATCTTCTTCACAAGAGTGGCCTCTGTGTCTGTCCAGGCCTGTACTAACCACGAGTACATGGCCACAGTCACTGCGATTTTTGCCGCTACGTATCAGATTGGATCAGCTATTGGCAGCTCCGTCTCTGGTGCCATTTGGACACAGCAGATGTATCAGGTCATCTACGATAAGATGGAGGAGTTGGGCGTCGACCCATCTTTGGCAAAGCTTGCTTATCAATCTCCATACAAGTTCATCGAAAAACATGCATGGGGCACACCCGGAAGACGGGCCGTTAGTATGGCGTATGCAGACATTCAAAGAAAGCTTTCCATCACGGGTCTTTGTCTTTGTGTGCCCATGCTTATTTGGATAATGTTTTTGAGAGACCACCGCTTGAGCGACGCCCAGAACTTGGACGACGAGTCTGTGCTTGAGAAGGGAGGTGTCGAGAAGGTTGCAGAGCGTAGCAAATCCAGGATGTTGTTTACTGAGGACAAGGACTACATTCTTGATTTCCTCAAAAAGCTTGTCGGGAAAAAATAAACCGAGAGATGCAAGGAGATCAAGATTTCCACAAAGAAAAGGGATTTTAATAATGAGCCTAATTTAGCTTTTGTTTACGATAATATAATTGATATTAATGATGTTCCTGAGTGTTTCGTTCCGACCGTTGAAAACCGTTTAACCTAAGCACTTGAGCAGGGCAGCAGTGCCGTGAAACGGCACTCTCATGCACCGGAGCCGTGAAGCCGTTGAGCCGTGAAGCCGTGGCACCCAAACTTATCGTGAGCAGCAATTGGACTTTGCTAGAATAACTGCGATTATCAAAAAACCCTGCCCTCCAGTAATAATGTGGCTTGCTCTGAAGCCACGGGCCGTAGCCCATATGGCTCGTCTTATCAGTGTTCGTTCAAGCGCAAACGTGGCTTCACATGGAAGCCGCGTAGATGAAAGGCCGACTTGATCCGAGCGACATTCAGGTACCTTTCGTATACCCGACGCACGCGGGTGTCAAATTATGCGTGAACGGTCTTGGCAACGGTCGAAGAAGTTTTTGTGATCTGCCACTGAGTACAATATACGATAAACAAAGCAATACTGTGCTTAAATCATAATCACATTTGTATCTATAATAAGATTCCTTTTTGTACTTGATTCGTTGGAAACCGGGGTTGTTATTGCGTACATTACGCAATGACGTAGAAACGCAATTGAGCCACTCGTTTGATTGGTACAAGATATGCACGAACGGTGAAGAAGGTTTTCGCTGGGTTGTTTCCGGATTTTCAAAACAATAGCTGCCAGGTGTGGCTGCAGCCACGCGGTCGCGTGGACGTGGTTGGTAGCATGGATTTAGCACGTTTGAAGGTAGGTACGTCGAGATACTTAAGGGGCGCCATTTGCAACCAGTTTTCGTTCTCCACCACCATCCTCTAACATTGAACCAATGCTTCCCTTTTTGACCATCTTCACCCTCGCCATGTCTCTCGTGAGCGGCTTGGTGCTTCCTCAAAACGACGACGCTTCTGTTGCCAAAAGAGGGGCATAGCCATTGAAGCTCGACTTCGACATCGTGAAGGACACCAGCAAGAACTCCACCCTCTATCACCCTCAGAGATACTTCGAGAATCTCCGTGCGGCCAGAGGAGCCAATCACGCCAAGAGATCCACGTCAACCACCATCACCAACGACAGAGACATCTCGTACATTCTTGACGTGTACTTGGGTTCTCAGCACGACAAGGTCACCGTGCTCCTTGACACCGGCTCCTCCGACCTCTGGGTGTACGGCCCTGGTGTCAGCAGTGCCGAAGGCGGCACTTTTGACCCAAGCCAATCATCTCACGACCAGTCCACCGGTGAAAGTTTCTCCATCCAGTACTTGGATAACTCGGGTGCTGAAGGCAGCTACTACCTTGACGACTTCTCCTTCAACCTGGGCCTGACACTCGTCAGCAACTTTCAATTTGCTGTGGTCAGCCTGGCCAACGCAGACAGTACCGGTATTTTGGGTGTCGCCGACAAAGGCCAGGAGGCTGTCGAAGGCGAGCCTACTTACGACAACTTGCCATGGGCTTTGCAAAAGTCTGGGGTCACGCCAAAGGCATCGTACTCCTTGTTCTTGGGCTCTGAACTGGAGGGTAAAGGCTCCATCATCTTTGGCGGTATCGATACCGATAAGTACGAGGGCGACTTGAAGAAATACCAGGTCTCCACCGACCAAGGGTTGGGTATCACTGCCCAAAGCGCTACTGTTGGAGGCAAGTCCATTTCTTTGGGCCAGAGCTACATCTTGGACTCGGGTACTTCTTGGAACTTGTGGCCCACTGATCTTACCGAAGCGGTGGCTCAGGAGCTCGGTCTTATCAGCTACCAGCAAGGTCTCTACATTGTTAACTGCGACCAGCCATCTGACAAGTCCATCTCGTTCGACTTGGGCGAGAACACCATCTCTATCCCATACAGTGACCTCATTGTTAATGTTGGTGAAAATGGCCAGAAAGTGTGTTCTTTGGGTGCCCAGGCCACCGACTATGACCCATACATTTTCGGTGACGTCTTCTTGAGAAGCGCCTACGTCTACTACGACCTCACTGACCACACCATCTCGATTGCTCAAGCCAAGTATTCGACCAGCTCGCACATCGTTCCCGCCTAGATGCTTCAGGTAAGCACCGCCTAAGAAATTTTGCCATCTACGAAGTGTCAATAGCTTCAGTCTTCCTTTAAGTACTCAAAATTATGCTTTAACTTTCATCCGCATCGTAGCTCAATTAGCTCATAAAGTCGCCATCGTACTTGAGCTCCATCTCAAAATCGGGCTGGAATTCCGTATAAAGCGTCTCAGGGTCAGCGGTCATATGCTCGGTGTAGGCGGCCACTTTGTCGCCAATGACCTTCAACTTCTCGCCAGGTCTCAATGCCGCCTCGGCCATAAGCTGGCACTGGCAACTTCTCTCCATGAGACAAAACAAGTAAGCGGCCTCATCCACTGTCTGGCCAACAGTGAGAAGTCCGTGGTTCTGCAAAATGATTCCCTTACCGTCACCCAAGGCATCGGCGATATCTTTACCTTCTTGCTCCTCAAGAGCAACACCCCCAAAGTCAGTATACACCCCGTGACTCTTGTAGAACATACAAACGTCCTGGTTGATCATGTCCAAGGGCCTGCCCAAGGCACTGTACGTCTTTCCATACACAGAGTGAGTGTGGCATGCTGCATTCACGTCAGGCCTATACTTGTGAACGGCAGCATGAATCGCAAAACCTGCAGCATTGACGGCACTCTGTGGCCCGTCTGGCAACACGTTACCTTCTTCATCAACATGGACCAAGTCAGAAGCCTTGATCAAGGCAAAGTGCTTAGCTAATGGGTTCAACCAGAACGTCGTGGGGTCCACAGGGTCTCTCAAGGAAATATGACCAGCCGTTCCCTCGGTGAAACCCTTCCGGGCAAACACACGGAAGGCTGCTGCCATGTGCTGTTTTGCCCATTTTCTCTCATCTTCTTTCCTGGCAAATGTAGGCACTGGGTATGGATGAGGCAATCCTTTGGCGATGTTGTGGGAGCCTCTTGTGCCCATCTTGTACTCTTTGGAGGTTGTGTCGGTGACTACTTCTGTTTGTGATGGAGGCATGATATTGTGTAATGAACAAAAAAAACTTGAAATGTGGAGAATAGATGAGGAAGACGTTCTCCTTATATACTCTAGCGCTGCACTGATTAGGCAGTAGGCGATAGCACTGACCGTACTGCAGACAATCGGCTTTTACCTGGAGATCCATCGCGGGCACTTGCCATTAAAGATAATCTCAATTCCGTCCTTCATCAGAGCTGCATATGAGGAAATGGCTGCAAAATGGCGATTGGGATATGATAAGGATTTAATATGGTAGATGAAGAGTGTATAGCGTACTGATCCCGCATCGATAAGGCCTTCTCAAGGTTTTGTTCCCTTTGTGAATAGTCTCCTTTTAGACAAGTGCTTTATGCTTAGTTAGGGAAGGCGGAAACGTAGACTCAAATGCGTTTGAAAACTATAACACTTTGGAAAAACAGAAGAGACAATTACCAAGAATGAAGATTAGCCGAATGAGGCGGTTAGCGTTGCCCTTAGATTTGCTAAGTGTAGTATCGGGAAGGGAGTTCTTTTAATGACAATCAACTTGAACATCCATATACTGAGATGATGGAAATGTCACAATATACCACCAGCAGACATTAGTCTGTTATCATGTACAAGATAGAAGTGGTACAGGCTGTAGATACATCAGGCCAATTACAGAGCCGAACCGGAGATCATTAATATTCCTAACTTGAAACTTGGAGGATGTGGAGTATGAGGTCGGATATTAGTTACACTGCTGACCCTGAGAATGGGAGTGTAACGCATGATACAATTGTATTTCAAGTCTTCTATAATACCCAAAAACTCATCCATCGAGCAGTGAGGCAGCAGTTTGACTCGTGAAAAAGTATTCACCATACTCAAAACTAGAATGAGCACTGGTAACATCCTCATAGAAGGCAAAATAGTCAACTTAAAAAGGAGCCTTGCTCTCAGTCACTGATCTCATCGCTATTCTATTTTAGATTTTTTGGCTATGAACTTGCCGGAAATCACGAGATCTTTCCGTGAGTGTGCCCCACAAATGAGACTCGAGATCATTCCACATTCATGAAGAAACCTATTCTTATTAGAAAAGGCAACCACACAGCAGGAGATTGGACTAAAGAGGTTCATTGCCACATCATAAATGCTCTTTCATCAACAGCGTTTTTCAGCTTTAGCCCCTTTCATTGTTTCACCAGGTTGATCTATGTTGCTTCTATACGCACCTTTGCTCGTTCGCGAAAATGTTCTTCCACAGTGAATCTTCTCTTTAGCACCTTTTCCTTTGCCCCAAGCTACTGTCTATGTTATCTCCATTGTTGATAACTGTTTGGATTGCCAATTTGGTATTGGCATCTCCTGGTGATAACTTGGACGAGTTTAATGATTGCAGGTTCCAATGTGAGCAATTGACCTGTTACTACAACCCATACTACTTGCTTCAAGACCAGTTCGAAGAAGAGTTGAAGAGCGCAGGCGAATACAAGAGGTACGAGCCGCTGTGGCATTTTACTTCAGGCAAGCTCAGCTTGCCCATGAAGATCCTACAATGGGACTGCCCGGCCAATTGCGACTACCAGTGTCAGCAGATCATTACCAAGGAGAGAGTCGCTGCGGGAGAGGAGGTGCTTCAATTTCACGGCAAATGGCCGTTTTGGCGTATATTTGGTGTTCAGGAGGTGGCGCTGATGTTGTTTTCTTTCTTGAACCTCATCCCACATTACCTTGGATACCATCAGATAAGTGAATGCATCAAGAAGCTTCCCTCCGAACAAATGGCTTTTCTTCGAGGCCCGTTCAGAAATGTCAAGTTTGCTGCGTTTGTTGCCATAGGAGCGTGGCTCTCTCTGACGATTTTTCACATAAGGGACGTGATGTTCACGGAAAAGCTTGATTACTACTTTGCTGGATTGACCGTCCTAACTGGCTTCTACGGCATTGCTTTCAGGTATTTTAAGCTATATCTTCCCCTGCGCGTCATTTACAAGTACTTTTTTCTTTTAACATGCGTTGGCGCCTACGCTGCTCACATCTACCGCCTAGAGACAGACTGGCTGTACACATACAATATGCAAACAAACATATTTGTGGGAATCTTGCAAAATATCTTCTGGGGATTGACATGCTTTGAGCTCTATACAAAGTATTACGATTTGGAAAAAGCCGAAAGCAACGTCATCATCTTAGATCACCTTCACTACATCCGCTCAAATCGCATAATCTTGGGAAGTTTCTACGCTAAGTCTCCCAAACTCTACTCACTTTATCCTTTGTTGCTTTGTTTCATCGTTATATTGGGAATGTCGCTCGAGATCTTTGACTTCCCACCAATATTCTTTGACTTAGTGGATGCTCACTCATTATGGCACTTGGTCACATTCTTCCCTGCCTTCTTTGGCTGGTACGACTGGATGGTTTGGGATATCTCGAAAAATGTGTGGGACGACGTGGCTCCCGTGGCGGAGAAAAAGAACCAGTAGCTCTATGTATTCACTTTACATACTATAATTTTTCTTTTAATCGCTCAAATTTTCCTCTGGAGGAACGTAGGGTGGAGGCTTGAAGAACTCCTGATCGGCCTCCACAAGTGCCCTAAACTTCTCCTTGTCGTCTACAAATTGGTACAAATACTCCAACTCCAACTCGTGCACTTGTCTACCCAACATGACCAATGAATGCAAAGGTTCACCAGCGTCGTAATCAGCCAATTCCTTCAATGAAGCAGCCTTGAACTTCTGCGTAGGAGATCCAAGACGAGATACAGCCACGCAAGGAGTGTCTGGAGTGTAAGCGTTCTCACCTCTGGTCTCCTCAACTTCTAGCAACTGCTGGGCAGCAGTTTTGATGTCCATGTACCTGGGGGGCTCGTAGATTAGTCTTCCGCGGGCCATGTTCTCTATGCTTTGCTCCTTTACCTTGATGTCCAAAAGCAACAAGGTATGGAGTCCGATTTTTCTGTTTTCCATGATTTTGGCGTAGAAGGAGTCTGGTTTCCAGGTCTCAGTGAAAAACACCAACGACACAGTCTGGCCGAATTGGTATAGTTGCAAGCCGCAAGCACCCACAGCGTTCATCACTGAGGCGTTGTGAATCAGCTCGTATGGGATGCCGAGCTCGTTGGCTCTAATTACCAAGTCAGTGTGGGTTGTAGCACCGAAAACATCACCCACCACCAAAAACGCAACGTCAACTTTGTCTGCATCCTTGAGAATTTGGTCAGCTCCCGTCTCCACCAACTCCCTGTCTGCAAGAATCACCTCTTTACCGTAGAACTTCTCAAGAGACTCCTTGTCTGCGGCCATAAGAATCGATGTATATGCTTCGAGGTAGACTCTTTCACATTTTCTGACGGTCTCAAGCCCACGGACAGTGATGTCCGTTTCGTGGGACAATCCCAAGCCGATCAAGTATAACATGGTGATGGTTGGGAAGTAGTACTACCGAGATGAGCATCAAGCCTTTGGTGGAAGCATGCACTACCAGGTCAACAGACGCATATAGACCGATAAGAGTTTCACTTTCATAGAAGCCTCTGACGTAGAATTAAAGACGACAGTAAAAGGCATTTGAGGAGGGCTTTTTTTTTTTGTTTGGCTGATTTTGACGCTCATTGTAAGACCACATTTTTTGCCCAAAAGAGGTCTCGCATAAAAAGTTTATGCGGAGTCAGAGAGCACAATCGTTTAGTTTCAACCGCCTCGAAACAAAAGTTAGACAGAGGTATATCATATCAAATTTTATGGTACTTTGAAGATACTTGCGAGAGGATCAACCATATCGATGACTGCCATGAAAATCACAAGAGTTTCTGCATTGAGACAAGTGATCAGCACCCCGAGCTACTGTAGATTTTACCAATTGAGTGGATGAGCTCTTTTCGTAAAGAACAATGCGGCAGCCGGTGGAATAGCCGAGGGCGGTGAAGTGCAATCAAGCAGATTTAAAACTAACTTCATCTCTACTGTGGGATCCCAAGTATTCTTTGGAGCCTATCTACCACTTCAATTCTAAAACATTGGGAGTAACTCTGGAGCAGTTTAACACGACACATCTACTGAAAAAAGCGGAAGGAGGGCGAATCTACTGTGAGTATACTCGTGCCAAACCCCACAAATTCAATAATGAGCAGTGTGAGTTCATCCCAAGGTAAGAGGCTGACTTTTGTATGCACAGAATAGAACAAACCTATGCTGATTCGTGTGACAACAGATAGCAAGTTGAGTGGCCACCGGAGATCTTTTTGGCTCGATTAAACCAGAGATATCTCCATTGACAACAACGACCCGGAGTTTAACTTCTGTGTAGGCTGCAACTCTAACACGCAACTAGCTCAATGCAACTGCACGGAATTTCCCAGAGTCTCGTCTGAGAGCTGAAAGTCTCATTGACAGCCTTATTGAGAAAAATTTGCATTTGGCGTGATTTGGATGCAACAATGGTTAGGCGAACAATGAAGCTTTCTCTGTAAGAGGCATGTGCACACAGGTGAAAGGCGATTCGTCGGTTAACTACAGACCAGAGGGAAAAGGACGTCTTTCATTTTGAGCTCGTGTGGATACCTCTTGGCAGGATCAGCTCAGGATTGTTCACAATCACAGGCTTGAATCTAGTCTTTCTCAAGCCTCGCCCAGAAAGTTGCGAGGGGAATAAAACACAAAGTAAGGATGCATAGCAATTTTGGCAACTTTTTTGCGTATGGAAACTTGGATGAAAATTGTGATACCCGAGTCCCGGTGAGGCGCTGATCCACAAGAGCGCTAGCATTGTGCTCACAACAATAAGCATACTTTTGAGGAGGAGAGCTCATCTTTAAGCATGCACGCAGAAGCACAATACTGCTTAACGTACATGTCACCCTCTAAAGAACATGCAGGCGGTGGCATGGCGATTTTCTAGATTAGATGGTTCCGATAAACGGCTATGTCAAAATGGGCACTCAAGACTGGCAGTGATAATGAGAGAGTCACAAAACTCAATTGACGAAAATTTTCAGACCACTCAACTTAAAGAAATTCGAAAGCTTTGCCTTACTTTCTACAGCGCAGACCGTTACTGAGCAGTTTGGCGGGAGAGCGGCCGCCCTTCATTTTGTGCGGCTCCTGCTCACCGTTCACGGACAAGCGAGAAGGCGGCCTCTGATTTGCAGCCTCGTAAAAAACTCTCGCACATATCTTTTGTGCCAAGAGCCCAGGTAGCCGTCTTTCATAATTACGGCCAAAAAATGTAGGGGATGTACGCTGCTGCCGAAGAAACAATAGAGCACGCATTGACGTATGTCTCGTTGACGTTCTGGGAAGAACTTTTCCCCCCAGCGTCAGGTATAAGTGGGGGAAGATTTGGCGAAATTGAAATTCAAGTTCAAATCCAGCAATGGCCGACCAAAGAACTGCCTCTCAGGAGGCTAACACTTTGAACACTCAGGAATCCGCTGAGGAAAAGGCTCAGAGCCTCAACCACAAGGAGGTCAACGACTCCCTGTCGGTGTCTTCAGATGCTCCTTCTGAGGTGGTGATCAAGTCGTTTGGCATTCGCAGGGTCGAACTCATTATGGCTCAAATGACTCGCCCATGGCATAAGGTGTTGTTCTGTTTCTTCATCTTTTTCGGAATGTTTATCATCTCGGTTGACAACTCTGCGGTTGCTGTGTTCGTTGGCTATGCAACAAACTCATACAAACAGCACTCATTGATGTCCACAATTGGGGTGATAAGAGGTGTTGCTGCTGGAGCATCGATGCCCTTTTACGCTAGAGCTGCCGACAACTTTGGCCGTCTCCCATTGTATATGTTTGCGTTGATTTTCAAGCTTATTGGCCTCGTTGTTCAGGCCCACGCTACCGATATCCAGAAGTATGGTGCTGGAACGGTGTTCTATGCTTTGGGAAACTCGGGCTTGGCTGTTTTGTGGCAGCTTAGTTTGTCTGATGCTACGACTTTGAAATACAGGGTTTTGGCTGTTGCATGCATGAGTATGCCCCAAATCATTAACACCTGGGCGATTGGTGACATCAACGATGAAATTTTGACACACCACACTTGGGCTTGGGGTATTGCTCTCTGGGCTTATGTCTCCTCCTTGGTCTGCTTGTTATATGCTGTGATGTATCTCGTTTTGATCTTAAAAGCAAGAAGAACAGACGCTTGGAAGCAGATCAACCAGGAGGAACACGCAAGCTTCATCGAAGGAAGTCCCAGGGCAGAAAGATACCACCTTGAGCTCAGCACCAGTGACAGTGTTATAGGGAAATTGAAGGGCTACGCAAAGTGGTATTGTCTTCGTGGACTCGATAACCTCCATGCGTTCTTTTGGAAGGTCGATTTTGTGGGCTGCCTCTTGCTTGCAGTGTCTCTTGGACTTCTTTTAGTTCCATTGACACTTGCTGGCGGAATGCTGACAAAGTGGAAAAAAGCATCTATAATTGTCCCTCTTGTGATGACCATTGTTGCACTCGCTGTGTTCATTATTTGGGAAACAAAAATCACCAAACGTCCCTTACTTCCTTGGAAAGTGATGAAGGACCGTGGTATTTGGGCAGGCTTTCTTGTTGGGCTCTTCACCTGCTTTATCTACGGAATGCCTAATGACTACGCTTACCCGGTAATGCTAGTGGGTATGAACGCTACGATTACTGTTGCAACCAGAACCCCTGCTCTCAAGGGATTTACGGAGGCTATTGCTATTCCAATATTTGGTCTTGCTATCAGCAGAATCAGGAGAACCAAAGCCATTATTCTTTTTGGAGTGGTGTTGATTTTCTTATCTTCTGGCCTCTTCGTCCACTTTAGAGGATCCAATGATGGAATCCGTGACAAATATTTCCGTGACGGTGTCGCCATTTCAATGTGTTTCCTCGGTGTTGCCAACGCATGTCTCCTTAGAGTAGCTGCTGCTTCGATTCAATCATGCACCAATCACGAATACATGGGTGTTGTGACGGCTATCTTCTCCATGAGTTACACCATTGGTTTGGCTATATCGAACAGTGTTTCTGGTGCCATTTGGACTCAGCAGATGTATCAAACCATTGCTAGAAAGATGACAGAGTTGGGCGTAGACCCAACCCTCGCAATGAATGCTTATGCCGAGCCTTACACCTTTATTATGACTAGTCCTTGGGGTACACCAGCGAGAAGAGCAGTTAGTATGGCTTACGCTGAGATTCAGAGAAAGCTCTCCATTGTCGGTGTTTGTCTCTGCGTGGTGTTGCTTGTGTGTGTTCTCTTATTGAGAGACCACGTACTTCCAGAGAGCCAGAACTTGGGAGACGCCGACATGAAGACCAGTGATCCTGAACAAGCCAAGGAGGCTGCCATCCGCAACAAGTCCCGTGTGGTCTTCACTGACGACAAGGACTACATTTTAATATACTTGAAAAAGTTATGGCCCTTTGGAAAGAAGTAAATTTAGTGGAGTCTTAAGGGAATCAGTTTTCGTTAATATGAATAATGATGTTTACATGTAGATTTGGCGACATGAACGTAAAGTGACTCGAAGATGGAAGTTAGCAAATGTCAGCTTCTAGTACTCAAGTAATCCAGATTGAGAGCCTTGCTGAGTTTCTTCTTAAAGGTTTCATTGCGAGAGAAGTCAGCTCAGATCCAATCAGCCCGCCACCCAAGTAGAGTTAAGAAGATACAAGTACCAGCCGCTTCAGCTGATGCGTCTTGGATGTCTATGTCAAGAGTTACAAGTTCACTACAAGTAATTTGGTAATCTTTTTCGTGAATGCATTCCAAAACTATCATAAAATCATTGCAATACTTTTTAACCACTGTTATCCTCACAAGCGAAAGCGTGAGAAACAGTACCATTTCTATAGCCATCTATGATGGATTGCACGGAGCCGTAAGTTCCGGTCACCAAGATGTATGCTCCCAATGAAACTGACAACGCCGCTGTCAAAGTGTTGATCACACTCCAGCGATTCTTTTTCCATGCTTTAATACAGCCGCTGAACCACCACAACGTACCGTCGCCTTCGCGTTTGACATTGCTGCCCAAGTTGTAGACCGCAATGAAGCCAGGAATAATAAGGGAGAACGTGGTACCGAACAAGGCGGCAATAAGCGCCACTAAGTCACCAAAGAAGGGAATGGCACTAGCAATGACGAAACCAAACACAATAGCCAAGAGCATCATTGAGATCCAGGTGGTCCAGTGTGTTGGAGTGTTCATTTGAAGGTGCCTAGTACCTCTGAGTATTCTGACCAAGCAGTACTTCCCAGCAAGGTGAGCAAGAAAGAAGCACGAGAAGATGAGTCCAGGCAAGGCGATACCGTAACAGATCTTCTTGATGAGCGGACCAGCAGACCCCAAGGCGGGAGATGTGACATACTTGCCAACTTTTGCGTAAACAATGCAAGTGATGATAATATAATTGAAAGCGACAAAGCCCTGCCCAAGGTACAAAGCCTTGTTGTACTGACGCTGGTCTCTCATTTCTGTGTGGATTGTGAAGAAGGAAGCCGTTCCACTAAGACCAGCAAGCTGAGTAGCCACAGCGCTAGCAACAGCCGCATACGATTTCCCCGTGGCAACGGCGGCAATGCCCTTTTCAATTGCCTCATTCTTGGGAGCCGCCGAGGGCGTGTCTTGAGTAAGACAAGCGATGGCCACGATCCAAACACTGACGAATAACGACACAATGGCGGCCACACCCATCCACGACATAACCTTCAAGGTTCTTGTAGCCGTTCCCAATATAAGACTGATAATGGCACCCACCGCCGTCCAGACTGTGGTGCAAGCAGCGTGAGATGTGATAGCGTTGAACGCAATAGAAACCGTAAGAACGGTGGCGCCGTAGGCCAAAGTGTAGAAAAGCCAGAAAGCAGCGCCCATGAACTCTCTTCCAGCAGGCCCAAACAAGATCTCTGCAGCATCGCCAATACTGTAAGTATGAGGATGACGGAGACGGAAGTGGCCCACCACCACGCCACTCCACGTCGTAAGAATGCAAAGCGTTATCAACGATATGAGGCCAGGAATGACCCCCAAAATGTAGAAAGTGTGTGGGAGCCCCAAGATGCCCAAACCGAACTGGGTCTTCACCACCAAAGCCGCAGCTCCGAAGCAGGTGAGCCCACGAAAGTCAGGGCCCTTGTCAGTGATCTTGAACACATTCTGGTCCTCGATCTGGAGATCCTCGAGCAAAGACGGCGAGTCTTCAGAGGTGGGGTCTTTTTTTTTCAGACATAAAATCAAGCACGCAGCGAAATAGAAGGAAGTGCCCGGAGGGCGATGAACATGATTTGCCAGCTACTCACTGACAAGAACTAGGAATGGAGAAGAAGAAGTACGAGTCGAGAAAAAAAGTGAAAAAGTCAAAATCACGAGTCATGATATTCCTGGCCAAGACGTGGGCAGTTGCATCCTATCACGATACAGGGAAACGGCGATATCGAAGAGCAGAGGTCCAATTTGTGAAGGAATCTCGCGGGTGGAACAAATGCCGTAGTGAAAAACTGGGGAAACAGGTGACGGAAAATGGAGGAGCGAGTGAGGAACACCGAAAGATGAGAGGAAGATTGCAGATTGAAGAAAATGAGAAAGGCCCAAGTGATCGAGGTCCATTGAAAAATCATGAAATTTGGCTTTGGTTGGTGAGTTTTAGTGACGCTGGCGGGTGGCATAGTTACCTGAAAAAGCGCTGTTTTGGCGCACTTGCTGCGAAAAAGAAAGCAAGAAGAAGTGCAAATCTTCAGTGCGTCACCACATGAAGAATTTCCCCAGATCGTAGCAAAAAAGACTCGGCATAAGTGGAACGGAATGGCGATAACTATTCCCGTGAATTTTTCTTATCGCTTGAATGTTCAGCTTTGTATTGCGATTGATTTCGTGAATTTCTCCTTTCACCGGCTTTGCTTTTTCCACTTTCTTTTCGGGCTCCACCGAAATTTCCTGGTATTTGTTATGCGCACCATGCAATGGACCAAATAAGTTGGTCCTAAAAAAGCTGGGGAAATTCGTGGTCGCCCCAAATTGCTGTTCGTGTCACAATTACCTTCTGTCATTTTTGTTAAAATTTTTGATTCTACTTCTAGTTACCTATTTGCATCGTTGTCAAAGGCAATTTTATCAAATGGTGGCCTGAGAAATGGCTGCAAACACGGAAGATCAAATACGGTATGAGCCGATTGGGCCAGAACTTGTAACGATTACAGCATAAAGTGGGAGACTTCATTTATAAGAAACTGGAGTTTGGAGAACTCGTAGCTCATCAGTAGGTTAGCAAGTTGCCTAAAATGAGATCGAGAGAGACAGTGAAGTAGTTCTGAAGGGACACCAACGTCATCAATGTTTCTTGGTGGCATGCTTCAATATGTCTATTTATTCTCATCGTCACAGAGTCAGGCGCAAGCGTCCATTATGATCCTGATTCGTCTACATATGAAAAAAAATTCTTGCTACGATTTCATCCCAGAAAGCTGTATTGAGTCATTTAATACTTTCTCTTGGAAAGAATCTTCTTCAACCTGTCGTAATCCTTCTGCTCCAATGGCAATGTGGGTGCCCTAACTGGGCCTGCTGGATGGCCAATAATCTCAAGACCGGCCTTGATACCTGTTGGGTAACAAACGCTCTCGAGGAAGTCACTTACCTCCCAGAGGAACTTCCACTGCTCTCTGGCTTTCTCCAAGTTTTTCTCCTTGGTGAAGGTGTTCCACAACTCGACACACTCTTTGGGCACGATGGATGCCACTCCCCAGACACTCGCCCTAGCACCGTGGGACATAGCGAAGAAAGTAAGGGTGTCCCAACCATTGAATGGCTGGAGCCCGTCTGGAGGGTTAGTCAAAAGGTCACCCAACTCCTTGGCGTTACCTGAAGTGTCCTTCATGTAGTCAAATCCCTTGATCTTGGAGAGCTCTCTGAATTGCTCGGCTGTGAGGTGGACTCCAGTAGCACCAGGCAAATTGTAGTACATAACGGGAATCGAGATGGACCCACACACGTCCTCAAAGAACTTGTAGAGAGCCTTGAATGGGAGAGGATCGTAGAATGGTGGGACAATCATGCAAGCGTCAGCACCGACTTTTTCAGAGTACTGAGCCATCTCAATGGCCAACTGAGTGCTGTTGAAGCCAAGACCAGCAATCACAGGGAACCTTCCTGCGACTGCGTCAACGTATGCCTTGATAACACTCTTGTGCTCCTCAAGCGAGAGAGCTGGAAACTCACCAGTGGTACCGGTGGTAACAATTCCATGGATACCGGCTTCAGCCAAACGTTCGACCTGAGCCTTTATGTTCTCCAAGTCCACTGCCTTTGCATCAGCAGTGAGTGGTGTAGGAACGGCAGCGATGATTCCCTCGATCTTCTTGTGGACCATTGTCGTATAATTTGATAGTTTGAAAATTAGCAGAGCTTAATCATCTGCAATTGTCGACCTTTAAATCATTTTGCAGAAATGGGGTCCCACACGGAAGGCGCCCGAGCGTATCCAGGCGTTATGCGCGAGAGATTCGGTGGCTGTCCGAAGACCAACCGCGCTTTCCGGAGCACCTCCGAGGTCTCCACAACGGAATCAAATACTACTTTAGATTGGGTATAGGAACCATCTCTCCAAATCGGCACTTGTGTCATCGGGAATATCGGGCACAAGTCCGCTTGTGTGTATGCTGTCTTGCATAGGAGATGCAAACGGACCCGGAGTTGGTTGAGAAGTAAATCCTCTCTCGAGACCGTCGTCTCGAGGAAAGTCTCTGAAGGGAGTCACACTTGTAAATTCCTCAGATTGGCGCCATGATCGAGGGTTTGCAGGTACATGTAAATCATTGGAATTGTCTTGTCGATGTGAGTAGCCCGAAGAAGGGTAGGCATCGACGTCATGATGGAAGAAATGATCATCGTCAAGTAAGGAATTGTCTCTTTCTTGAAGTTTTGAAATTAGATGGATATTCGTTTCTCTTTGTAATTCAACTGGGCTGCAGCCCGGAATGTTGATGGGTCGCTGCAAAGAAGGACTACTAGACTTTGCAAGCCTATCCCAAATACAGACATTGCCTTTATTGGCCTGACTAGTGATGTTGCACGAGTTGGCCAATTCGTGAAGCACATTCGAAGACGCCACTTCAAACACGTTCCGAATTTGCTCATGGTCACCACTATCCAAAGCTGCTAGCGTTTCAAGCATCGAGGAGCACGCTTGCACCTCTAGGATTATCTCAACAAACGGCTTGCACAATTGAATTTGATTAGCATTAGAAAGGGTACGCAAGTACCTAATGTACGTTAATCCACACATGAATAGACTCTGAACAGTGAGCCAGGCAAACACTGCAGAGGCTTCACGGTGCATAATCTTCACGAGGTTCATAGCCTGGCCAGCAGAGTGGAATGCAACGTGCAATTCCTCAAGAGTAGGGTTTGCCCTGTTCGGAGAGGGTCTTAGTAGAAGAACGACTGCTATGTGAAATTGGAATTCAGTCCATTCCCTTGTTATTAAAGGCGTCGGGTATAAGTGAGACAGACGCCAAGCTCTTAGTTGGTCGTACGTGTGCCATGTCCATTTCGAGAGACTCTCTGGGTCTAGTGCTGGGTTGTGCCCTGGAGCATATAGCCTTCCATGTATTTCCGACTGTAATCGGCATATATGTACATGATGAATCGATGCAATTTTTAAATGGCATGTTGGTCCCAGATGAACGCCATCGGGCCTGATTAGGGCGTCTTCCACAAGTGAAGGCATTTCTGCGGTGATCCACGCATCTGGAATACTCGTTGGACGCCCCATGATAGTACTTAGGGTTCTGTCAATGCAGTAGCACGTCCAAAAGAGACGACGCCGAAGGTCTAGCGTGAGCGGATCAAGGTTTTTACCTGGTGTGGGCTCAGCGTAGTAACCTAGCTCTGTAGCGATCCTCATGGCAGAGCCAGCTAGCTGCCACAAATTACCTGCTTTGGGCACTAGAAGCGTGTACTGTAAAAGAAGCAAAGATATCTGTAAATGAACAATGCCTGACGCCTCGTTTATAGAACGAGATAGTAGTCTGGTCGCTGACTTCCAAAAGGCATGGGAACTGTGACCTAGCTCGGATGTAGATAGGTGAGGACGACTGATGGATGCTAGAGAGATGGCAATGACGATTCTTACCTGGAATAAGGATAGTGCAGAAGCACTATCGGGAGAGTCATGGCACTTTTGAAGAAGATCACTAAATTGCTTCTCGTGCATCACCGGGTAAGCACTATTGAACCATGAGAAGTACCTTCTTGAGACTCTAGACAAGATGGACATATTGTAAGCAGTGATATCTGTAGCCCTGTTGCGGACAATATTTTTCCGCAGAGCTTTCAAGAAGTCTCTTCCCAACTTTCCTATGGCCAAGTTTTCTGTAGCAATGAACGTTTCTCTAGCTCCCTGAGGGGTCATGGAGTGAGAGTATCGTCGAATTTCTCTTCTGATGTCTTCACTCACGTGGGAGCTGCCATTGTCCGAAATAACCGATCCAAGAAGATGCAATCCGTTGTAATGGCTGCTGTTATCACCCTCGTTTCCGGAATCCAATTCTTCACTGCTCAGCGAGTCCTCCGAAAGCCTACGCTTCTTGGATTCGGTGGGCTCGCAATCGGCCGAACTCTTCATTGCTTCGGTCGAATTGGGTATATTATCTTGTGCCTGAATCGACTCCGAGAGCGTTTTGATTCTCTGCTCCAACGCCCACGCCTCTGCTCTCGTCAAAGTCCGTCCCGAAGCCTTATCATCGCTCATACACGGAACTCCAGCTTTTGCACAGCTCAGACACGACGGGAGAGTGTGGTCACATCTGGTCTTGCGGGATCGGCACCTCTGGCAAGCACGAAGCCGCTGAGGAGGAGCTGCCACTGACATTTTTGGGCCACAAGTGGAACTTTGGTTGGTGATATCTTTCTTGGGGTAGTGTGGTTGTGTACAGGTGCTCAAGAACAGTGGGAGCCGGAGCGTCCGCTGGGATGCCTCCAGGAAGGCTATATTATGATTGATGGAGATGGGAGTGTAATTTTTCTCCCAAAGAGTATATCATATTGACGTCTCGAGTCATTTGATGAGCTGCTAGGGAAGTTACGTTGTGTACTTTTCATGCACGTATTTTGCAGCCATTCAGAGTGCCTTCGACTGAAGGGAATAGAGACGAAGTAATATATTAGGAGCCCAAGCGCTTCAAGTTGGTCAATTCTGACACTACTCAGGTGAGTTGGACAAAATGATTTCCAAGATCTAGTTTCAATTTCAGTTAGAATCTTACTAATTCGGTGCATGAATCGATGTGACAACCTATATCATAGACGTTATTCATAAACGGCTTTAACGAGAATGGACAACGGCTACCAGCCAAAGTATAATTTCATTCCAAACATCAGTTGTCTAATCGCGTACCAAATTATGCGGTCACTTGACTTGGTCTACTTTCGGACCTTTTCCGAAGCCCTCGGTATGTCCCCGCAATACATATATGAACACCCCTGACCCAACCTCACGTCAGTAGAATACACATCTCAAGATGAAAGTTTTAGTCCTTGGAGCAAGTGGTTACATTGGCAATAGTGTTGCAAATGCTTTGGTTCGGGCTGGACATTCTGTTCTTGCCCAGACTAGAGACGCCAGCAAATGGGGTAAGGAGTTCGAGAAGGATGAGATGGAAGTGCTCGAGAGTGACCCTGTTGCAGATGACAAATGGGTCGAGAAATTATCTCTCGTGGACGTGGTGGTAGACTGTCTCGGGGGATCTGCTCCACTAGGCCAGATCAGCTCTAAGCTTGTGACCAAAGCCGAGGAAGCTAGGAGACACCCTACGGCTGCAAAGTTAGTCTATGTGTGGACTTCTGGAGTATGGATTCACGGTGATGACCGTTTCGAGATTGTCACAGACGGAACTGAGGTGTCCCATCCTCCTGCAAAGGTTCAATGGCGTCCGGAAGTGGAGAACCAGATAATTCTGAGCACTAAGCTTGATGGTATTGTCATTCGTCCAGGCCTCGTATACGGAAGACAGTCCAACGTTGTTGGTATGCTTTTTGATCAGGAAAATAAGGGAAAAATTGAGTGGCCTGGGCATCCAGGCGGAAGATACGCTACTATTCACGTTGATGACCTTGGCGAGTTGTATAGACTTGCTGTTGAGAAGCACCCACTAGTTAAGGGTCTCAAACTTGAAGGCAGCAACTTTTCGACCGAAAGCGTTGACACTCTCTTGTCGCAGCTTGCTAAGTTGAGTAACGTCGACGGTTATAGCTACAAAGAACCCTCGAACGATTTTGAGAGAGCCTTGTCCAACACCAGTGTGGTGAGAGGTACTTTGGGTCGGACGCTTCTTGGATGGAACCCAGTGAAGCCTTCATTGATTGACGGTTTGCCAGTTTACTACCGGGCTTATCTTGCCTCTAAGTAGGTAGTTCATAGTGTTGGTTGTTTAATTGATGACTTGAGCGTCTTATATAAACCTTGGTTTTGTTTTCTGTTGATGAGTTGACTGTTCATATGTATAAGCTGTTGTTACGAATCGGCCTCTGTAAAAGCTATTTTTTTATCTTTGGTCCTGAAAATGAGTTTACTGACTAATTAATCTGAAACCAAGCCATAAAACATCTGTTCATAATACAGAAGAAACCTACCTAACTGTTGTCTGCACAATCAAAAGCTTTGGAAACGGTACCGTTCTTGTAACCATTGATAATCGATTGCACGGCACCATATGTACCCGCCACTAAAATGAAAAACCCAAACACTATGGCGAAGAGAGCCAACACTGTGGTAATGACGCTGGATCTACTTCTCGACCACTTTCTTGTGCACTTCCTCAACCACGACAAAGTTCCATCCCCCTTTTTTGTCATGTATCTGCTCATTAAATACAATGCGAGGAAGCCCGGAACGATAAGGGTGAAGCTCGTACCTATAAAGGCACCTATAAGTGCCAACAAGTCGTTGAAAAATGGAATTGCGCTGGCAATCACAAAACCAAAAACAATTACAATCACCATCATTGAGATCCAAGTCAACCAGTGGGTGAATGAATTGGTCTGTAAGTTTTCTGTACCTCTCAATATACGAACCAAACCGTACTTTCCTGCCAAGTGAGCTTGAAAGAAGCAGGAGAAGATCAACCCAGGCAAAGCAATGCCGTAACAAATTTTTTGGAATAGCGGACCAGCCGATCCCAACGCTGGAGAGGTGACGTAGTCACCAACTTTCCCGTATATGATGCAAGAAACTATCATGTAGTTGAAAACCACAAAACCCTGTCCAAGAAACAAAGACTTGATATATTGGGTCTGGTCCTTCATTTCGGAGTGGATGGTGAAGAAAGAAGCGGTTCCACAAAGCCCTAGAAGCTGAGTTGCAATGGCACTGGCAATAGCGTAGAAAGGCTTCCCAGATGAAACCGCCACAATACCCTTGTCGATAGGCACACCTTTGGAAGCGGCTGCTGGAGTAGACTGTGACAAGCAGGCGATGACCACTATCCAAGTGGATAAGAAAATCGAGCCAAGAGCAACATACCCACACCACGACATGACTTTCATGGTTCTCACGCTGGTGCCGATAATAAGACTGATCGCAGCCCCGATTCCAACAAACCCCGTAGTACAAATAGCGTGATTACTCAACGTGTTAAGAGCAATGGAGAATGTAAGCACAGAAGCACCGTAGCAAAGAGCATAGAATAGCCAGAACGCCCCGCCCATGAACTCTCTGCCCACAGTGCCAAACATCATCTCGGCAGCATCTCCTATACTGTAGATGTGAGGGTACCGAAGCCGAAATTTGCCAACCACGTATCCTGTCCATGTACTTATGGCGCACAAGGCCACAAGACAAATCAAACCAGGAACGAAACCCAACGTCAGAAACGTCTGGGGAAGTCCAAGTACACCGAGGCCAAACTGGGATTTGGCTATCAACACAGCAGCACCAATACAGGTGACGCCACGAAAGTCGGGGCCTTCTTCCTTGACAACAAACACATCGTGTTCTCCAGTGTCAAACTCGCTGAAGTGGCTGATCTGTGGAGACACCACGATGGTGTGGTTTTTTTTGGGATCGTCGGCAGACATCACGTAAGATATAGAAAGACTAAAACACAACAACAAAAATCTCGGAGCCTACACTGCTTATAACTACCGAATTTGTTTTCCAGTACTTTCATGCAAAAGTCATCGTCATCTGTAAGTTGTTGGACGTGATCGCGAGAGGTAGCCCGAAACCAGATTAACTTACCTAGTGAAAAAGACCCCTCGGACCATCTCCGAACATGTTCGGTGCGGCTCCGCACGTTGCCCGGCGTGGGGAAAGTACGTTCTTGAGATACCTCCATGGCGATTTTGCAGCAAATTCTTTTTGGATCGGTTTACGTAGTCCTAAAGAATGAGGGGCGCCACTATGCCTGTCGCATAGAAGGGAGTGGGCAGTAGAATATATTGATTGGTTGGGAAAAGGGTAACAGCGTTTTGTGATCCGATGGAGAGATTCACTGGACATGAAAGTCCGAGTGTGGTGATACAAGAATGAAAGCAAACTTTTGAGAGGAATAGAAAAGAACAGTAAAGAAAAAGAAAAAAAAAAAATAAAATTTAGTGAGGCATTGTCTTGGTGTCTTGTTCGCATACATCTACATTACGTTTAACGTGTAGTCGCTTATCTGCTGTAGGATTCGTAAGTCGTTACATAATCATCCCCACACTATTTAACTGTTATCGCCACAATCAAAGGCACCAGCGACCACTCCAGCCTTGTAATTGTTGATGATCGACTGCACTGATCCGTAGGTTCCAGCCACCAAGATGAAGAGGCCAAATGCAATAGCAATGAACGCAAGCACGGTGGTGATGATGCTATATCTGCTTCTTCTCCAATTCCTCTTGCACTCGCTCACCCACGCCAAAAGCGGGTCGTCTTGCTTGCGTACGTACAAGCACATTTCGTAAAGAGCCAAAAATCCGGGCACAATGAGCATGAAGCTGGTGCCTATTAAAGAAGCCACAAGCGACAACAAGTCGTTGAAAAAAGGAATGGCACTGGCAATGACAAACCCGAACACAACCGATAAGACCATGTTGCCCACCCAGGTGATCCAGTGGGTTTTGGTATTTTTTTGGAGATGCCTTGTGTCTCTGAGAATGCGAACTAAACCATACTTGCCCGCCAAATGGGAGTGGAAGAAACACGAAAAAATCAAACCAGGAAAAGCTATGCCGTAGGAGATTTTCTGGAAGAGCCGGCCTGCCGACCCCAAAGCTGGCGAGGTGACGTAGTTGCCGACCTTACCATAGATCATGCACGAGAGGATAATATAGTTGATAATGACGAACCCTTGGCCAAGCAACAACGACTTCGTGTACTGGGAAGGGTCTCTCATTTCCGAGTGGATGTTAAAGTAGGCAGCAGTGCCACAAAGACTCAAGAGCTGGACACCAATGGCACTGGAGATTGTTGAGAACGGTTTCCCTGTGGCCACAGCAACAATTCCCTTGACCACGGGCTCACCTTTTGGAGCAGCAACAGGAGTTGACTGCGTAAGACAAGCAATTGCAACCACCCACGAGCTGACGAACACTGAAGCAAGGGCAATGTATCCGCACCACGACATCACCTTCATGGTTCTGATGGCAGTTCCAAGCACAAAAGTCATAGCTGCACCTATTCCCACGAAAGCAGTTGTGCAAAGAGAGTGTTCTGTCAAAGTGTTGAAGGCAATCGACAAGGTAAGAAGTGAAGCTCCGTACACAAGCGCATAGTATAACCAGAAAGCGCCGCCCATGAACTCCCTGCCAGCAGTTCCGAACATGATCTCGGCGGCATCTCCAATACTGTAGACGTGAGGGTGGTGAAGACGAAACTGGCCCACAATGTAACCAGTCCAAGTACTCAAGGCGCAAAGGGCAAGAAGACAAATGAGGCCCGGTACCACGCCCAAGGCCAGAAATGTTTCTGGGATACCAAGCACACCCAACCCAAACTGAGCTTTGGCGATCAACACAGCAGCTCCCAAGCACGTCACACCACGAAAGTCTGGTCCTTCCTCTTGCACCACAAACACAGCGTGCTCTCCCGCATCGAACTCGCTGAAGCGACTGACCAGGGGAGATATCACCACGTTGAGCTCTTTCTTATGTTTTTCGTCTGACATTGTTTGACAAACAACAACATCAACATCAACATCATCATGGCTGCAATATATACTCAGATCAAACGCCGAGAAGCGCTACCAGACCCCTCGCGGAAATATAATCGCGGGTGGACCATCATATGTATTGGTTTGGAGACTGTGGAGACATGCTTAGGCGTAGGTTGAAAAATATTGTCGCACTCGGAGACGCTCCGATCGCCGTGGAGAACCTATCTGGAATTTGGAAAGTACACAATAGGATGGAGAATCTGTCTAAAGACGAAGAGATAATTTGTGATTGAGTTCACTCTTTTTAAAAAGTAGAAAAAAAAATGCCGGAACTGCCAGTGCTAGTGTTGGAAGCGCCTATCTCGAAAGGCAAAATCTGCTGTGAAAAAGAGAGGAAAAGTTCTTTTAAAGACATTTGAGAAAGCCTTGAGGACCCCACTTACAAGAATGGGCCACTTTAACCGACGGGCCGTTGTGGGGGGCCCCGACTCGAGTATGCGGAATCGGTATCGGGGCGCCTTCGGAGCGCCTCCGATAGATAGGGATGGTGGAGAAGGAGAGATCAATTCCGATTACACATAAAAACGGCCCGAGTTTTCATAGATCCTACTCCATTAGGTTAATCAGCAAGCTCACTATCGCCCTTTCTCATGAACCGTGCAAAAAACTACGACGACAAAGTTCACTGCATTGCAGACTTGGAAAAAGTTGCAAATGAGAACCTCGAGCCTATGGCCCGTGATTTCTACAGTGGAGGGTCAATGGACCTTGGCACTGTCAGAGAAAACCAATCATCTTATGACAAGTACAGACTTCGTCCAAGGGTGATGGTGGATGTCAGCAACGTCGATACGACCACCACATGCTTGGGTGCAAAAGTCGCTTTCCCTTTGGGCTTTTCTCCAGCAGCCAACCACGGAATGGCACACCCTGATGCCGAATTGGGAACATCGAGAGCAGCTGCCAAAAAAGGTGTCAACATGATTCTCTCGAGCTGGTCCAACTCCTCGTCGAAAGACGTTATTGACCAGGGCAAAAACTCAGGAAACGCTTACGGCCAACAATTGAGTGTGGTGAAACACGACCCAACCAACATGTCCATCATAAAAAACGCCGAGGCTTGCGGATACAAGGCGCTTTTTGTTAGCGTGGACTGCCCATGGCTTGGCAGAAGGTTGAACGAAATGAAAAATGACTTCAGGCTTCCCGACCACCTCAACTTCCCCAGCTACCCATGGATCAAAAGCGATAACATGGTCAGCGACGACGACAGGACTCAGTACCACCCATCGCTCAAATGGGATTACATCAGGTACCTCAAGACCAAGACAACAATGCAGATTTGGCTCAAAGGCATCCTCACTCCAGAAGACGCAGCATTGGCTGTGGAGGCGGGCGCTGATGGGATCCTTGTGTCGAACCACGGAGGCAGGCAATTGGATGGCGCCATGTCCACCTTAGACGCCTTGCCTGACGTGGTTGAGGCTGTTGCTGGCAGAATCCCCGTGCACATTGATGGAGGTATCAGAAGAGGCAGCGATATCTTCAAGGCGTTGGCTTTAGGCGCCGACCACTGCTGGGTGGGACGCATTCCTTTGTGGGGTCTTGCCTACAAGGGAGAGGAGGGTGTCAGCATTGCCCTCAACATTTTGCATGACGAATTCAGAACCGTGATGGCTCTCATGGGATGCACAAAGGTGGAAGATATCAGGCCTGAACATTTGGCGAGGATGGGCCCCGATGGAGCCCTCCACAAAGTCCACGTTAATGTGCCGCCAAAGACTAGAGCTATTCTTGACAAGGTGGTCGACAGCACCACAGTCAACTTGCCAGCCAAGCTTTAAATGAACGACGTAGATGCAATGTATTGATTTCAGTGAGATTCTTGTAGACTAAGGTGTCATTGTAGTACTGATACAAATAACCCAGGCAAGCGAGTCTTCGCAGTCGAATTGAGCTTGGACAAAATTAACTGGCGAAGATAGAACTGGATGACTCAAATAATGAGTATGCGTTTAAAGAATGAACTAAATTGATTAACGTATACATCCACGAGCGTTATAACAACCCCACGGAGCTACATTATACTCATATTGATCTCGATTATTCACAAGAAGAGGTGGAGGATTTAAAGAAAGAGGCATGAATTTGCCAAGCTGAGGCTCAAGACTGGGGATCAAGACTGGGGTTTGAGATTGGTGTTTTACGTAATCCTAGCCGACAACATTTAAGGTGTGTAAGCGTACGGCTCCTCAGCGAGCCACTTCCAAAAAAGAGAAAGCAACGGCAATGGCAGCTCCGTCATCAACATGTAGTGGGTCCGAGTAGCTTCCGGGTACCGACGGTTATGCGTCAAAGGCAATTACGTGAAAAGTGTCAAATTCCGCATTGAGCTTGGCTTCGCATAATATGTCAAATATGTTCGATTGGCTGCAAATTGACTGAATTAGAGATAAAGCAAAAACCCAACTCAGCTAATTCGAGTGAGAAAAAATGTAGTCACAATCATTCTATAATCTACACTTCGGCAAAAATCTTCAGAATATTTTTTTCTAGACGTTCCTTCTCCATGTATGGCAACAGCGCAAAACGCTCTCAACAGAGTGTAGCGCTTAACACGTTGCGATGCAAGCAGCCGAAGCCGTATGGCCACTTGGCTGCAAATTGTCAAAGGTTCGAGATATCCAATCTTATAAATGACTGATCAATTCTCAGTCTTTTGAATCAATCTTCATGCTTTCTTTCGTGACTCTCCTCTCTTTTGCCTTGGCTTGTGCCAACGCTTTGGTGGTTCCCCACGAAGACTCTCTGGCTCTCGACAAAAGAGAGCCTGCTCCAATTAAGCTTGACTTTGACATCAGAAAGACACTCAACAAGTCCTCTGATATCATTGACCTCTCAGAAAGAGCCCATGCGCTTAAGTCCCGCTATAACCGGAAGAAGAGGGCAACTAGCTCCCCCATCGTTAATGACAACGATATAAGCTACTTGTTAGACGTGAAGCTCGGCTCCAATAAGCAGCCTGTCACTGTGGAGTTGGATACAGGCTCATCTGACCTTTGGGTCTACAACGTCTCCACGCCAGGGGCCCAAGGTGGTTCTTTTGACCCCTCGAAGTCTTCTGATGACAAGGACACAGGAAAAGCGTTTTCCATCTCCTACTTGGATGGTTCTGGCGCTGAAGGTGAATATGTGACCGACGACTTTGCTTTTGCTGATGGCAAGACACTTTTGGAAGACTTTCGGTTTGCAGTGGTGGATGGAGGAGAGCCAAACTCTGAGGGCGTCTTGGGTGTGGGCAACAAAAACACCGAAGCTGTTTCTTCCCACTACGACAACTTACCCTGGGCCTTTCAGAAGAAGGGCATCACACCAAAGGCGTCCTATTCGCTATTCTTGGGATCTGAAGAGTCTGGCAAGGGCTCGATTATCTTTGGTGGTATTGACACTGAGAAGTACGAAGGCGAATTAACCAAATATCCTGTTTCCGGCTCTGATGGATTGGCTCTCGAAGTAAAGAGTGCTGAGGTTGATGGTAAGAGTGTTGCCTTGAACAAGCCATTTCTATTGGATTCAGGAACCTCTTTAAACTTGTGGCCTAGTCCACTTATCAATGCCGTCGGAAAGGCACTTGGTGGTCTCTACTGCTTTGAGTTTTACTGTATTAGTTGCGACCAACCTAAAGATAAGTTTTTGACGTTTGACTTCGGCAACAACAAGATCAACGTCTCGTACCATGATCTCGTGTTCCACCTCTCGGAATCGGAATGTGTTTTGGGCGTACAGCCTAATGAAGAGACTTTCATCCTTGGTGACGTCTTCTTGAGATCAGCTTACGTCTACTACGACCTCACTCTGGATGAAATCTCGATTGCTCAAGCCAAGTACACCAACGCCTCCAACATAGTCAGTGCCTAAAAAAGTTTCTATGCCCAATACTTTTTTTTGTTTTTTAAAAATCTTCAAATGACACTGTAGCAGTAAACTTGAACACAACGGCAGTAAATTAAGTCATAAAAGAAAAGATACCTTACCTATATTGTGAATCAAAGAAACCGAAGATTAGGTACCCCACAAAATATCGAACAGCCTGTCAAGTGACCGTAGAAACCTTGAAGCTATTGTCCACGAAAAGATCAACTCAACCGAGCACTTAGTCTTTCAAGTAGGGATAAATCAATTTCTTTTAGGTATAGAATACAAACCTACCTTATGCTGACCTGGTACATAGTTCTGTTTCATTCAGAGTCCCTGAATACAGTTTCAGGAGCTGATTTTAAGAAAAAGTACCCAGCATGGTCATTTTTTTTGAGCGATATTCAATTTGAATTTACACTAACGGATACTCGTCTGCGTTGATTTCGCGGGGGAGAGCCAAAAGTACACCCGTGCACCTACCACATTTTGTGATCTCTGTTAGCAGCTACATATCTGACAAAGATAGTTCCCACCTCAAAACCCCAGCCCCAACATTCGGTGAAGTGATGGGGAGTGAGCCTCCAAACTTAGAGATTCTCCTCAATTTCCTTGTTAAACATGAAGAATCTCTAGACGCATACATCTTTGCCGTTGCCACGGGCTGCAGGACGACCACCGAGTCCAAACACAAAGATGACGACCCACAAGAGACTAGAAATTTTTTCACTCACCGACCTTCCTTTTCTGGCGGTGGCCGACGGAATCGAGGTGCTGCAAAAAACGAGATGCGGGATAAATCTGGGGTAAGACCCACACGCAGTGCTCGTAACCAGGAGGCCTCAGGGAAACCGGGCGCGCTCACGGAGCTCGTCCGAGGCCACCGGACAGGTTCCGATCACAAAAACCACCCTTGTATAAATCACGTAACCCTCATAGCCCCCACTACTGTTTTCTCCAGCACTCTTCCACAATGTCTGCCAAAATCAATTTGTACAATAACACCTCCATTGACCTCCCCACCGGGTTGTTCATCAACAACGAGTTCCGTCCCTCGAGCAACGGTTCTACCTTCACTACTCCCAACCCAGCTACTGGCGAGGATCTCGTTACCCTCAGCGCCGCTACTGAAAAGGACATCGATGCTGCTGTTGCTGCTGCTCGTGAAGCGTTTGAGAACGTCTGGGGCAAGAACTCGACTCCTGGCGAGAGAGCTGAAATCATGAACAAGTGGGCCGACTTGATCGAGGAGGATATCGAGAACCTTGCCCAGTTGGAGAGCTTGGACAACGGGAAACCCATCTGGATGGCTCGTGACGTTGATATCGTAGACTCCATCGGGTGTCTTCGCTACTACGCTGGTCTTGCTGACAAGATTGAGGGCCGTACTATCGAGTTACAAGAAGGGGTCAAGGTAGCCTTCACCCGACCAGAGCCCATTGGTGTTTGCGGCCAGATCATCCCATGGAACTACCCGATCCAGATGTTTGCGTGGAAAGTTGCTCCTGCGCTTGCTGCCGGTAACACCATTGTCATGAAGCCTGCTGAGCAAACTCCTTGTAGTGCACTTCGTTTGGCTGAGTTGGCAGTGAAAGCTGGCTTTCCTCCAGGTGTGTTGAATATAGTCAATGGTCTCGGTGCTGTGGCGGGAAGTGCCATTGCCAACCACATGGACATCGACAAGATCGCCTTTACCGGCTCTACTGTCACTGGGCGCAAGATCATGGCTTCTGCTGCTAACAGTAACTTGAAGAAGGTCACGCTCGAGCTCGGAGGTAAGTCTCCAGTGGTGGTGTTCGACAGCGTTGACATCGACCAGACCGCCAACTGGGTGTGTATGGCTATTTTGTTTAACCATGGTCAGGACTGCTGTGCTGGGTCACGTCTCTTCATTCAGGACACCATCAAGGACAAGTTCTTGGAGGTTCTCAAGCGCAAAGTGGAGGAGATCCAGATTGGCGATCCAAGCGACATAAAGACATTCATGGGCCCCCTTGTGTCGAAGGCTCAGCACGAGAAGGTCAAGCAGTATATTAAATACGGTGAGGAACAGGGCGCCAAGTTGCTTACTGGAGGCTCAGCCAAGGCAGTCAGCTTGGCTGATAAATTAAAGAATGGTTACTTTGTGACCCCAACTGTGTTCACTGAATGCAAGAAGGGCATGAAAATCGTTGACGACGAAATCTTTGGTCCCGTTCTTGCGGTGCAGAGCTTCACCACCGAGGAGGAGGCAGTCAAGTTGGCTAATGACACTGCCTACGGTCTCGGCGGTGGTATTTTCTCTCAAAACGCTTCCCAGTGTATGAGAATGGTCCACGCAATCAAGGCTGGTACCGTGTGGTGCAACCAATACATGGCATTGAGCAATGCTGTTCCATTTGGAGGCATGAAGCAGTCCGGTTTCGGCCGTGAGTTGGGTATCGAGGGCTTGAAGGAATACACCCAGACCAAGGCTGTTCATTGGAACTATGGTGAGGAGATCCCATGGCCTCTCGATGGTACAAACGTATGATATCATTTTTAGTTGAAACCGTCTCGTTTCCACAGGTTTTGCATGCAAATATGATGAAGTGATTTGAAGAGGACTATTTAAGTATGGTGATTAGTATGTAATTAGGTTTCATCGATGTAAAATTCGAAAAAATACACTTATGCAACGTGCAATCCCAAGGAGACCCTTCTGGCAGCTCTTGCAGCAATTCCGAGCCACTTGACAGTACCGTTGAAATCTTCATCCTCAACCGCCTCTCTTATGCCCGGCCAAGTCTGACCAGCGTATCCGGCGTAGCGGCCGACGGCGAAAACAATATGCTTAAACCATGGTCGTCTGTGGAGCCCTTCCTCATGCAAAAAGTTTCTCTCAAAATACTGAATGAGCTTGTTTTGGTGCTTGATCCTGAAATGTAGCTTTACTCTCTGCCACCAATGAAGGTCCCTTCTGTCGTTGTATCGTCTTTGCAACTTTGCACTTGCATAATCAAACGACAGTGTTTTTTCTTTTAATTGCTCCAACTGTTGCTGAGTGTGATTCACGATCTCACCAAGTGTGACAGTTTTATGATGCTCATGTTCTTTCATCATTCTTCTCATGTGCCTACATTGGAAAGGCAACAAAAACTCCGGGAAAACCACATCAGTATTCTCCGCATATAGATTTTGTGATGCTCTATCAATGGCAGCATCGTTCTTGTGATCCCTAGCAATGTACTCTGCCATTAAATGTGGAGATACCTTTCGATCAAGCCAATCTTTGGGTATGGTATCCTTAGCTAGCTCAAAGTAGAATAGCAAATCTTTGGCGTAGTCGTGTAGTGAGAACTCAATCACTTTGTGCTGGGACAACTCCAAAGCTAAGAGGGCGAGATACTTTGCAGCGAGATTATGAAAGACAAATCCTGGATCGCCAAACTCATCCATCCAATGGAACGAGTCATAGTTGGAGTGATAGTGATAGATGGGATCTTTCTTCCCACTTTTGAAAGATATATCCGCAGAGGGTATACCTAAATGTTCCAAGAATACAGTATAGTCCGATCCAGACCCCAAATTCCTGATTATGTCACCTTTTTCTTTGACAAAGTGATCATACAAAGAGATGTCATCCTTTCCAGGATATGGTAGCCACTTAGCCACCTTGCGCAACACTTTGTTCAAGACTGGAGAAGCGCCCAAGCTTAAAAGCAGGCCCTGTACAGCTACATCGGTGTTGATATACGCCACAACATTCTTTTGTAGTCTCTTTGCAGCGTACTCACCAAATTCGGTCGATCCAATGAGACCATATTCTTCCCCATCCCAGCTCTTTAGAATAATAGTTCTCTCGAACTCGAAGCCAGATTGCTTTAAATCGCCCAAAGCCCTAGCTATTTCAATAAGTACCGAGGATCCCGAGTTAGGATCTCCAGCTCCGCCTTTGATCCAAGCGTCTCTATGGTTACCAATCACAATAGCCTCATCTTTGTTTTTACCTTCAAATTCCCCGTAGACATTCCAAATCGGAGTAATCTTGTACTCTTGCTTATTGTATAGGTTTAGCGTTGCGCTTGGATGTGGACCTGTGCTGTAGTCTACACCCTCCAATGTACCCTTCCAAGACTCTGGCACATTCTTTCCGTGACCATTCAACTTTGCCAAGAGAGGTTTGACTTCTTTGTAAGACACTGGGAGAGCAGGAATCTTGCAAATACTATTATGCGGATCCTCTCGTTTAGCTCCCTTCTTAGATGCGTATCCTGGTGTTGTTGGGTCTCCAGGAGTAGCATCCAAAGCACCCAAGAACATCACACTGCCTCTCTGAACCGAGCTTTCCTGTCTAGCTGGGCCATGTGGGTACAGCTTGTAGCCATTAGCTGTGGTGATGTCACCATCGTCAGCCGGATCACTATAAATCAATATTCCCTCAGCACCGAAGTCTTGTGCAAACTTGACTTTAATGCCACGATTGATTCGTCCGTAACGAGCAATGACAATTTTCCCTTTTACTGAAACCCCGTTTTCCTCCATCCATAAGAAATCGTCAATGGTGCCGTAGTTCACATACACATACTGAGCAGTCACATTGCCATTAGCTGCATAGCCCAAGAACGTGGGCACAGTGTCATTCCCAACAGAAGTGGGGTCCTCTTTGACCTCATCCTCTCTCAAGGATGCCTTGAACTCCACATTTCCGTGCTTATCCATTAACGACAAAGAGTGATCCTCAGGGTAGCTCAAAAGCACATGGTAGTCGTCTACGGTCGCTTTAGCACCGTATTCAGCAAACTTGCTTCGAGTAAACTCCACCAACCCATAATTTGTTCCTGCCAAATGCTTCTCTGCGGTGTATATTCTTGACCAATTGCGAGCGTGGTTCGTCTCTAGCGACTGCAATACGACTTCCTTTGGGTCCTTAGTGTTTTCAGCTTCCTCAAGCCAGTTGAGCTTGGATACCAAGACTATGAAAACGAGAGCAGCAACTGTGAGCCTGGCTACCCGCTGAAGTAAACTTGGCCGAGGGTTTAGGTCGAAAAGCTGCTTCTCCATTGCCAATGTCTGACTTTTGTTGAAGTGAGGTGATGTAGATAGAGAGATTCGCAGCCGCACTTCTTATCAGTCCCTAGTTGCAAAATAATCCCAGAAGGGATAGAAGAAGTTTGGATTGGCTGGATGGTGAAAGTTCTCAAGCTGAAAAAGATAGACAATAAAATAGATTTAAGAAATTTCAAGGAATGTGCTACGATCGCCAGATAGTGGGTTGGGAACGTCAAATTCCGTTCCGTTGGCGATCACACCATGTGAGTGATATGTATGGCTGGAAGACCATAGACTACGTGGTTTAGCTAGGTGGTGTCTGGGTTTCTTAGGTGGTGTCTGGGTTTCTTAGGTGGTGTCTGGGTTTTCTTAGGTGGTGTCTGGGTTTTCTTAGGTGGTGTCTGGGTTTCTTAGGTGGTGTCTGGGTTTTCTTAGGTGGTGTCTGGGTTTCTTAGGTGGTGTCTGGGTTTTCTTAGGTGGTGTCTGGGTTTTCTTAGGTGGTGTCTTAGGTGGTGTCTGGGTTTTCTTAGGTGGTGTCTGGGTTTCTTAGGTGGTGTCTGGGTTTCTTAGGTGGTGTCTGGGTTTCTTAGGTGGTGTCTGGGTTTCTTAGGTGGTGTCTGGGTTTTCTTAGGTGGTGTCTGCTTTAGGTGGTGTCTGCTTTTCTAGGTGGTGTCTGGGTT